>NC_133517.1:91662500-94340000 GCF_049354715.1 Callithrix jacchus | reverse complement strand
GTCTTGCTATGCTGCCCAGGTTGGTCTTGAACTTCTGGGCTCAAGCAGGCCTCCAACCTCCCCTCTCAAAGTGTTGGGATTATAAGTATGAACCACCACGCAGTTAATATCGCTATCTTTGTTGTATTTACATATTTTTTATAACTTTTTAAATGCAATATTATATAACACATAAAAATATTTTTCTATCTGACCTCTTCGAGATGCAGGCGGGCGCTGGCCAGGCTGGGCCTCTGGACACCAGCCTTACCTGCCCTTTACTTTGTGGTGACTCTGCCTTCTTAGGGAGCAGCACAGCCTGGATGTTAACTATCACTCTCTTTCACAAGGTTCTATTTTATTCCGTTGTATGCAGAGCTGTGTGTGTTGAATTGCTTGTGTGTGACTGTAAGGTGCTGGCAGGCTCTGGGAGTGTGCAGCAGAGCTTGAGACCTGACTGTGCATCGCACTCCTGGGGGGCTTGTAGAAGCACAGACCCTCATTCAACATAGGTGGGTGAGCCTAAGAGTCTCCATTTCTTTGCTGTTTTTGAGTTGGGGTCATGCTATGTCACCCAGACTGCTCTTGAACTCTGTCTGGGCTGCCTCCTCCTGCCTCAGCCTCCCCAGTAGCTGGGACTATGGGTACATGGCACTGCATCTGGCATCTCCATTTCCAACAAGTGATGTGATGCTGCTGGTCCATGGCCTATACTTGGCTTGTATGATTGTGAGCAGAAAACTGGGGCCACGCCCGGCGATGGGAGGCTCTGCAGCACTCCCCCAAATGGCTCTCGAAGAATCAGGGACGGTGTCTCTGCCCCATGCCAAGTAAGGACTGTGGGATTCAAGGAACACTTTTCCTGCCCATCACCCACTTCCCTTCCACCCGCACTGCCCCAGGCCAGCGGCTAGTGGATGAGAGAGGCGGGCAAAGGGAAAGAGAAGTAACCACGTTTCCTCTTTCACTGTGTCCAAGCCTGGTCCAAGCTGAGGACAGAAGAGCTTTCAAATTGGAACAGGATTCGGGGTTTCCTTGTCAGTCTGGACTGGATTTGTTTTGTTTTGTTTTGTTTTGTTTTTACCCAAAATAAGCTGAAAAGCCGTAGAATCTGCCTTAGACCTCGCTCGGGCAACGCTGGGTGCGGTGGCTCACACCTATAATCTTAGCACTTTGGGAGGCCGAGGTGGGTGGATCACCTGAGGTCCAGAGTTCCAGACCAGCCTGGCCAACATGGTGAAACCCCGTCTCTACTAAAAATACAAAATAGTTGGGCATGGTGGCGCCACTTAGAATTCAGGAGGTAGAGGTTGCAGTGAGCCGAGATTGCATCACTGCACTCCAGTCTGGGCGGCACAGTGAGACTCTGTCTGAAAAAAATAATAAACAAATAAAGACCTCTCTTAGCCAGAGAGGAAGCAGCTCACACCAACAGCAAAGAGGCGGTGGGGAGGAAGAAAAAGCTGGCTTCCTCCACTAGCTGGAGAGCTGCACACGTGAAGGGGCCCTGATGCCCTCAGCCTTGGCAAAGCCTCTGTTCTGTCTCCTTACAGGCTCCAAACCTGCCCTCCTTCTCCTGTCTCAGCATTTCTCTCTCTCTGTTAGGTAATTCCCAGCAGCATGCAAGCACGAGGCTTCCTCCCTTTACCCAGCAAAACCCAAACAAGACAAATCCTTCCTCAACCCCTTGCTGCATTCAGCTACAGTTCTCAGTGAAACTTCACAGGAAGCCCCCACGTTCTCCACTCCTTTGCTTCTCAGTCACTTAAAAATACATACATATTTAAAATTGGGAAATACGTTTATCAAAGGGTGCTAAAAAAATATTTTCTTCCTCCTTGATGAGTAACAAACATCTCTGAGGCTTCCTTTTCTTAACTATAGCAAAGGATGTGGCCTTGCTGTCTTTTGAGAGCATGAAATAAAATAATTCTGTTAACCTCCATAGACAAAAGTAGGCATGTACTCACTCATACCTACGATGATCTGCACATCCCGGTGAGCCCCTGGATCACCTTCTCCTCCCTCCCTGCTTTCACCATATTCCAGCTCCTTTAGGCTTCAGTCTCTGGGACTGGGCCTGAGCTACGAATTGCAAAATAAAAATGTTACTGAGCAAATGGCCTTGCCGCCCGACGCTCACGGTAGCCAGCACTGTGGCCACGGCTTTTAAGAAAAGAAAGGCTTTCTTGTGTAGCCAGGCAGCAAAGAGATAGGCTCAAATTTTATCTCCTTGATTTGGGGGTCTGGGGCAAATTTTAAGGGGTTGGAGGGCAAAGGAAAGGATTTGGGAGTGATGGCTTGGCAGGGTCTGACTGGAGGGTTTCAGATCAGACCACTTATGATAAGGTACATTGGGGTGGATTTTAGTTCTAGATCTTCCTTTCAGTGGACCCCTTGCTTCTGAAAGAGTTCCTGTGGCCGAGTTCTACTCATGTCCCAGTCTTGGTTCCACAGGCAGGAATCACTGGTTCCAGGTGTTGTCAGAGGTCAAAGCTTTTTCTCTTGTGCACGCCTGGGCTGCGTGACTTGCAGGTCTTGGCTCTGTTTTGCCTACAAGGTAACTTGACATTCTGTTATCAACAGAGTAGGCTAAATTTGGGCTGGTCCTGTGGTTACAAAATCAGCAGTCAAAAGGGCAGTAATGATCCCATAGACCATGAATTCTTTGCACCAGCCCGCAGTGTGCTCACCAAAGCCCAGATCCCAGGGCTCTGGTGATTTCTAGATGGTTCTCTCTGTTTTCATAGGGTCACACCCTCTTCTCTCAGACTCTGCAGGTTCCGAAGGCCTTTGATGTGCCCACTGCACAGGGCCAGGTGCCGTCGGGTTTTAGAGACTTAGCCAACACCTTCCTGTCCTCAGGAGTTCACCAGAGGGGAGCGCAACTCCAGACTTCACCCAGGAATAGCTGCGTGGCTTTGACCAAGGTATTTCTCCTCCCTGGACGCCCATTTCTTCATTGACAAAATAGGGAGAGACGTAGTCTCTTGCAGGACTGTTGTGAAAATGCCATGGTGCAACCTAGCTACTGGGATTCACACAACAGAGAAACTGCTTGGTTTTTCCTGTTGATGGAAAATGGATCAACGTCATAAAAAGAAATGGAATTTACCTCTCTCTAAAGACATGTAAACACGTTGGAGACAAAAAATAATGCATAGGAACACGCAGTAACAGTGGAGAGGCTGACAGTAAAGCAGATGGGGGATGTTTCCATTCTGTTGATAAATAAACCCCAACTTGCCAAGTGAAAGCTGAGAGGTTACGTCAACCTCTCAGCTTTGGTGCCACCGCTAGGGAGCGTCAGTTTGCATGACTCCAGCTTGACTGCAAAGTGATTCTGCTTTCCCTGCGGAAGGGCAGAGACAACGTAGATAACTGTCAAGAACTAAGCTCAGACAGGAATTGTGTTTTCTTTTTCATGTCATTTCTAACTTTAGTTCTTAATCCATGTGACAAATATAATAAAAGAGACTGCTGAGTACCAAGGGAGTGAGAGAAACCTGCATTTTGGTCTTTCCTTTGTAAACTATCTCCTTGAGAACAAACAGCATTACATCACAATGTAATTAGGTTGCTGGAGCTCTGGAGAGCACATTATTAAAGGAATTCATTAATATAAATCCCACGGCAGTGAATGGACACTGAATATCCTGCTTTGAGAGGTTTCTTGTTTGATTTCCTAGGGGATTTCTTTTGATTCATATCTGACCTAGAAATGCATGTAAAACATGAAAGTGTAGTTTGTGCTCATTTCTCTCTGAAATGTTTTCTGTTTTGTTTTTGCTTCTGTGTGGATTTAATCCTGAATAAAGTGAGTGCCCTCAGAGCTGTACTTCTCACCCACTTTATTCAGGATTAAAAGGAGGGTGTTCACTACCCTCTAGTGGCTGGCTCTGGTCTCCTTGCCAGGTAGAAACTGCTGGGCCAACACCCTGCAGAATAAGCATCCAGCGGCCTCCAGAGTCAGCAGAACAGGTGAGAAGTCTCCAGGTCAGGCAGGAGAGGGAGACAGGAAAATCATTTCCCATGGGGCACTTCCTTCTGCTCCCCAACCCCACTCCCAGGCAGAACAGGCAGGTTACCAGCAGCTGCAAGAGACCCCCTGACTCCAGGCAGCACCCAGGAAGCCCCAGCGGGGACAGTAGGAGGGCTGGCCCCTCCAGGAAAGCTAACATAGAAGCCACTCTTGCCTTATGCCTGGGTACTGAGAGGGGAAGGAAGGGTGCCTGCAGCCCAAGGGTACCCTCACCTTGCTGTACCTACATGGGCATCATGATGGCTGAATGTCCTCAGTAGTCTCCTGTCCCATGTTCACTGTGCCACCCAGATGGGTTGCTGACAAGCCCTCCATGTGTGAGTCTGTATCTGCTGCCCATCGTGGTGGGAGTAGGAAGGGTTGAGGGAGACTCTAGGTAGAGGGGTCCTCCCTTTTGTGGGAGTATTCCCAGGGACGCTGCATCTTGCCACAGACTGCCCCCCACCACCTCTGCCCCCTTTCAGGGAAACAGCTATGGTGATCTGTGACAATCCTTGTTATGACTTTTTTTTTTTTTGAGACGGAGTTTCGCTCTTGTTACCCAGCTGGAGTGCAATGGCGCGATCTCGGCTCACCGCAACCTCTGCCTCCTGGGTTCAGGCAATTCTCCTGCCTCAGCCTCCTGAGTGGCTGGGATTACAGGCACACGCCACCATACCCAGCTAATTTTTGTATTTTTAGTACAGACGGGGTTTCACCTTGTTGACCAGGATGGTCTCAATCTCTTGACCTCATGATCCACCTGCCTCGGCCTCTCAAAGTGCTGGGATTACAGGCATGAGTCACCGCGCTTGGCATGACTGCTGTTTTTTTTTTAAATTTTTTATTGCATTTTAGGTTTGGGGGTACATGTGCAGGACATGCAAGACAGTTGCATAGGTACACACATGGCAGTGTGTTTTGCTTCCTTTCTCCCCTTCACCCACATTTGGCATTTCTCCCCAGGCTATCCCTCCCCACCTCCCCCTCCCGCTGGCCCTCCCCTTTTTCCCCCAATAGACCCCAGTGTTTAGTACTCCCCTCCCTGTGTCCATGTGTTCTCATTTTTCATCACCCGCCTATGAGTGAGAATATGCGGTGTTTCATTTTCTGTTCTTGTGTCAGTTTGCTGAGAATGATGTTCTCCAGATTCATCCATGTCCCTACAAACGACACGAACTCATCATTTCTGATTGCTGCATAATATTCCATGGTGTATATGTGCCACATTTTCCCAATCCAGTCTATCATCGATGGGCATTTGGGCTGATTCCAGGTCTTTGCTATTGTAAACAGTGCTGCAATGAACATTCGTGTGCATGTGTCCTTATAGTAGAACGATTTATAGTCCTTTGGATATATACCCAGTAATGGGATTGCTGGGTCAAATGGAATTTCTATTTCTAAGGCCTTGAGGAATCGCCACACCGTCTTCCACAATGGTTGAACTAATTTACACTCCCACCAACAGTGTAAAAGTGTTCCTTTTTCTCCACATCCTCTCCAGCATCTGTTGTCTCCAGATTTTTTAATGATCGCCATTCTAACTGGCGTGAGATGGTATCTCAATGTGGTTTTGATTTGCGTCTCTCTGATGACCAGTGACGATGAGCATTTTTTCATATGATTGTTGGCCTCATATATGTCTTCTTTTGTAAAGTGTCTGTTCATATCCTTTGCCCAATTTTGAATGGGCTTGTTTGTTTTTTTCCTGTAAATCTGTTTGAGTTCTTTGTAAATTCTGGATATCAGCCCTTTGTCAGATGGGTAAACTGCAAAAATTTTTTCCCATTCTGTTGGTTGCCGATTCACTCTAGTGACTGTTTCTTTTGCTGGGCAGAAGCTGTGGAGTTTCATTAGGTCCCATTTGTCTATTTTGGCCTTTGTTGCCAATGCTTTTGGTGTTTTGTTCATGAAGTCCTTGCCTACTCCTATGTCCTGGATGGTTTTGCCTAGATTTTCCTGTAGGGTTTTTATGGTGCCAGGTCTTATGTTTAAGTCTTTAATCCATCTGGAGTTAATTTTAGTGTAAGGTGTCAGGAAGGGGTCCAGTTTCTGCTTTCTGCACATGGCTAGTCAGTTTTCCCAACACCATTTGTTAAACAGGGAATCCTTTCCCCATTGCTTGTTTTTGTCAGGTTTATCAAAGATTGTATAGTTGTAGATATGTTGTGTTGCCTCCGATGCCTCTGTTTTGTTCCATTGGTCTATATCTCTGTTTTGGTACCAGTACCATGCTGTTTTGATTACTGTAGCCTTGTAGTATAGTTTGAAATCCGGTAGTGTGATGCCCCCCGCTGTGTTCTTTTTGCTTAGAATTGACTTGGCTATGCGGGCTCTCTTTTGGTTCCATATGAAGTTCATGGTGGTTTTTTCCAGTTCTGTGAAGAAAGTCAATGGTAGCTTGATGGGGATAGCGTTGATTCTGTAAATTACTTTGGGCAGTATAGCCATTTTTATGATATTAATTCTTCCTAACCATGAACATGGAATGTTTCTCCATCTGTTTGTGTCCTCTCTGATTTCATTGAGCAGTGGTTTGTAGTTTTCCTTGAAGAGGTCCCTTAAGTTCCTTGTGAGTTGTATTCCAAGGTATTTTATTCTTTTTGTAGCAATTGTGAATGGCAGTTCGTTCTTGATTTTGCTTCCTTTAAGTCTGTTACTGGTGTAGAGGAAGGCTTGTGATTTTTGCACATTGATTTTATATCCTGAGACTTTGCTGAAGTTGCTTATCAGTTTCAGGAGTTTTTGGGCTGAGGCGATGGGGTCTTCTAGGTATACTATCATGTCGTCTGCAAATAGAGACAATTTGGCTTCCACCTTTCCTATTTGAATACCCTGTATTTCTTTTTCTTGCCTGATTGCTCTGGCTAGAACTTCCAGTACTATATTGAATAGGAGTGGTGAAAGAGGGCATCCTTGTCTAGTGCCGGATTTCAAAGGGAATGCTTCCAGTTTTTGCCCATTAAGTATGATATTGGTTGTTGGTTTGTCATAAATAGCTTTTATTACTTTGAGATACGTTCCATCGATACCGAGTTTATTGAGGGTTTTTAGCATAAAGGGCTGTTGAATTTTGTCAAATGCCTTCTCTGCATCAATTGAGATAATCATGTGGTTTTTGTTTTTGGTTCTGTTTATGTGGTGAATTATGTTTATAGACTTGCGTATATTGAACCAGCCTTGCATCCCTGGGATGAATCCTACTTGATCATGATGAATAAGTTTTTTGATTTGCTGTTGCAATCGGCTTGTCAATATTTTATTGAAGATTTTTGCATCTATGTTCATCATGGATATTGGCCTGAAGTTTTCTTTTCTTGTTGGGTCTCTGCCGGGTTTTGGTATCAGGATGATATCGGTCTCATAAAATGATTTGGGAAGGATTCTTTCTTTTTGGATTATTTGGAATAGTTTCAGAAGGAATGGTACCAGCTCCTCTTTGTGTGTCTGGTAGAATTCGGCTGTGAACCCATCTGGACCTGGGCTTTTTTTGTGTGGTAGGCTCTTAATTGCTGCCTCGACTTCTGCCCTTGTTATTGGTCTATTCATAGTTTCAGCTTCCTCCTGGTTTAGGCTTGGGAGGACACAGGAGTCCAGGAACTTATCCATTTCTTCCAGGTTTACTAGTTTATGTGCATAGAGTTGTTTGTAATATTCTCTGATGATGGTTTGAATTTCTGTGGAATCTGTGGTGATTTCCCCTTTATCATTTTTTATTGCATCTATTTGGTTGTTCTCTCTTTTATTTTTAATCAGTCTGGTAGTGGTCTATTTTGTTGATCTTTTCAAAAAACCAGCTCTTGGATTTATTGATTTTTTGGAGGGTTTTTCGTGTCTCAATCTCCTTCAGTTCAGCTCTGATCTTAGTTATTTCTTGTCTTCTGCTTGGTTTTGAGTTTTTTTGATCTTGCTCCTCTAGCTATTTCAATTTTGATGATAGGGTATCAATTTTGGATCTCTCCATTCTCCTCATATGGGCACTTATTGCTATATACATTCCTCTAGGGACTGCTTTAAATGTGTCCCAGAGATTCTGGCATGTTGTGTCTTTGTTCTCATTGGTTTCGAAGAACTTCTTTATTTCTGCCTTCATTTCGTTGTTTACCCAGTCAACATTCAAGAGCCAGTTGTTTAGTTTCCATGAAGCTGTGCGGTTCTGGGTTGGTTTCTGTATTCTGAGTTCTAACTTGATTGCACTATGGTCTGAGAGGCTGTCTGTTATGATCTCAGTTGTTTTGCATTTGCTGAGGACTGCTTTACTTCCAATTATGTGGTCAATTTTAGAGTAGGTGTGATGTGGTGCTGAGAAGAATGTATATTCTGTGGATTTGGGGTGGAGAGTTCTGTAAATGTCTATCAGGTTTGCTTGCTCCAGGTCTGAGTTCAAGCCCTGGATATCCTTGTTGATTTTCTGTCTGGTTGATCTGTCTAATATTGACAGTGGGATGTTAAAGTGTCCCACTATTATTGTATGGGAGTCTAAATCTCTTTGTAAGTCATTAAGAACTTGCCTTATGTATCTGGGTGCTCCTGTATTGGGTCCATATATGTTTAGGATCATTAGCTCTTCTTGTTGTATCGATCCTTTTACCATTATGTAATGGCCTTCTTTGTCTCTTTTGATCTTTGTTGCTTTAAAGTCTATTTTATCAGAGATGAGAATTGCAACTCCTGCTTTTTTTTGCTCTCCATTTGCTTGGTAAATCTTCCTCCATCCCTTTATTTTGAGCCTTTGTATATCCTTGCATGTGAGATGAGTTTCCTGGATACAGCACACTGATGGGTTTTGGATTTTTATCCAATTTGCCAGTCTGTGTCTTTTGATTGGTGCATTTAGTCCATTTACATTTAGGGTTAATATTGTTATGTGTGAATTTGATACTGCCATTTTGATGCTAGCTGGCTCTTTTGCCCGTTAGTCGTTGTAGATTCTTCATTATGTTGATGCTCTTTAGCATTTAGTGTGATTTTGGAATGGCTGGTACTGGTTGTTCCTTTCTATGTGTAGTGCCTCTTTCAGGAGCTCTTGTAAAGCAGGCCTGGTGGTGACAAAATCTCTGAGTACTTGCTTGTTTGCAAAGGATTTTATTTTTCCTTCACTTATGAAGCTCAGTTTGGCTGGATATGAAATTCTGGGTTGAAAGTTCTTTTCTTTAAGGATGTTGAATATTGGCCCCCACTCTCTTCTGGCTTGTAGTGTTTCTGCCAAGAGATCTGCTGTGAGTCTGATGGGCTTCCCTTTGTGGGTGACCCGACCTTTCTCTCTGGCAGGTCGAAATAAAGTATTTTCTCCTTTATTTCAACCTTGTTGAATCTGACGATTATGTGCCTTGGGGTTGCTCTTCTTGCGGAATATCTTTGTGGTGTTCTCTGTATTTCCTGCATTTGAGTGTTGGCCTGTCTTGCTAGGTGGGGAAAATTTTCCTGGATAATGTCCTGAAGAGTATTTTCCAGCTCGGATTCATTCTCTTCGTCACATTCAGGTACGCCTTTCAAACGTAGGTTAGGTCTCTTCACATAGTCCCACATTTCTTGGAGACTTTGTTCATTCCTTTTTGCGCTTTTTTCTCTGATCTTGGTTTCTTGTTTTATTTCATTGAGCTGATCTTCGACTTCTGATATTCTTTCTTCTGCTTGGTCAATTCGGCTATTGAAACTTGTGCATGCTTCGCAAAGTTCTCGTACTGTGTTTTTCAGCTCCTTTAATTCATTCATATTCCTCTCTAAGTTATCCATTCTTGTTATCATTTCCTTGAATCTTTTTTCATATCTTTTTCCAAGGTTCTTAGTTTCTTTGCATTGATTTAAAACATGTTCTTTTAGCTCACAAAAGTTTCTCATTATCCACCTTCTGAAGTCTAATTCCGTCATTTCCTCACAGTCATTCTCCGTCCAGCTTTGTTCCCTTGCTGGCGAGGAGTTTTGGTCCTTTCTAGGAGGCGAGGTGTTCTGGTTTCGGGTGTTTTCCTCCTTTTTGCGCTGGTTTCTTCCCATCTTTGTGGATTTATCCACCTGTCGTCTGTGTAGTTGCTGACTTTTCGATTGGGTCTCTGAGTGGACACCCAGATTGTTGATGACGAAGTATTTCTGTTACTTGGTTTTCCTTCTACCAGTCTAGCCCCTTCGCTGTACGACTGCTGAGGTCCACTCCAGGCCCTGCTTGTCTGGGATGCACCTATAGCAGCTGCGGAACAGTAAGGGATGCTACCAGTTTCTTTTTCTGCTATCTTTGTCCCAGAATGATGCCTGCCAAATATCAATCCTTTGGATATAGAGGGGTCAGGGAGCTGCTTGAGGAGACAGTCTGTACTTTATAGGAGCTCAAGTGCTGAGCTGTGAGCTCTGTTGTTCATTCAGGCTGTTAGGCTGCTATGTTTAATTCTGCTGCAACAGAACTCATAAAAAAACCCTTTTTTTCTCAGATGCTCTGTCTGGGGAGGTTGGGGCTTTCCTCGTGAGTGTCCATTGCGCTGTCCTGCCCAGCTAGGAGGCAGTCTAGTCACTATTTGCCTGCCGAGGCTCCGCCCTGCTGGTGTGAGGTTCGCCCTGTTGCTGCAGATTCTGCCCTTCTGCTGCGGTCTCCGCCTTGCTGCCATGGGCTACGCCCTGCAGCAGAGTCTCTCTGTTGTAGCGGGTTGCCTTGGCAACAGCAGGCTGCGTCAGCAATGGGCATGTACCTCAGTAGGGGCGGTTTGCCTCGGTAATGGCGGACGCCCCTCCCCCACAGAGCTGCGGTCTCAGGGAACCTCTCCACTGGGAGTGTTTGGAATCGCTGTTTTGTTTGTCCCACTGCGCTACCCCAAACACTGTGTCCCTGGAATCTTTTGGGCTGGCTCACTGTCCAAGTCCTGTTCAGTCTCAAGTTCAGCCCTCTCAAGTCTCAGGTTGCTGATTCAACAGGGCACCTGGACCAGTGTGCTTTGTGCGGAGCTGTAGCACCGCTACAGCGTGGGCCGCTGCCGCACCAGCTGCCGGCTGCACCAGCCAAAACTTCTGCCTGGCGTCCCGCGTCTCTTTTATACCTTGGAATTTCCCTGTTCTGTGGGCAACAAAGTTCCATCTGGAAATGCAGCCCTGACTCACCCTCTCCGCTCATTGACTGTGAGCTTCAATCCTGGGTTGTTCTCACAGCGCCATCTTGAGTCCTCCCCTGGACTCTGTCCTGGCAAAATCTTTAACCTGCGAGCCTAATTTTGAATTCCAAACCTGAAGCAAGAGGGCGGGCCAGGAGGAAGGCGACGGAATGCGCATGGCAGTTCCCGAGGTACTGTGCCGTGACTGCTGTTTTAAGAGAGAGGTGTTTATTCCACGATCAGTACAGACCAAATGCATACCCACTGCATGAAAGTCAAACCAGTCAGTGACTCCCAACACTGAGGCACCAGTGTCATGGTGTAGAGTGCGTTCTCACGGCATGTGTAACCTCGCCAACTTGGCATGATTTGAATGTAGAGAAGGGCAGTGCTGTCAGGCATCGTGGCACATGCCTGTAGTCCCAGCTACTTGGGATGGGAGGCTGAGATGGGAAGATCTCTTGAGACCAGGAGTTCAAGACCAGCCTGGGTGACATAGGGAGATACTATCTAAAAATGTTTTTTTTTTAATTAAAAATTAAGAAAAAAAAAAACAACAGAAAAAGTCAGTGCTGCTTCCTAACTCTTTAAGGAACATTTTTTGCCTTCCGAAAGGAAGATGCTGAAGTGCAGAGCCCCCCGGTGAGCTCTGCCAGGACACCAAGTAAGCAGGTGGAGGAGAGCCCAGGGCTGGGTTTGGAGGCTAAAGCTCAGCACTGTGGAGCGGAATGTTCTGCCGTGGTGGAAATGTTCTATATTTGCACACCCAACACGGCAGTCACTTATGGCTACTGAGAACTTCCTGAGACTCTGGAGGTCCATGGATGCTGTCCTGCATGGTTGTTGGCTAGTATAGCTAAGAAACTGAGTTTTACATTATGTTTAGTTGCAATTAATTTGCATTTAAATGGCCACATGTAGCCAGTGGCTATGGTATTGGACAGTGCAGTTCTAGAGACAATGTGAGAGGGAGACCTTTGTAACCCTAGAGCTGCATACCAGAGTAGTCTTGGAATGAGACCCATTGGCAACATTTTAAGGGTAAAATTGGTGATTAATGGTGCAAATTTGCTAGTGAAGTTAGGTATCAGATGGGGTGCACACATTCCTTTATCCACCATTCAACAAAGCTCTTCTGCCCTACCTTGGCACACTGTTCAGTTAGGATTTTTTGGGTCTTGTGGCTGGCCTCCCTACTGGACAGACGCTGAGGGCTGAGACCCTGACCCAGTCACCTCAGTATCCACACACTGTACCTGATGTGTTATAGAATCTCAAAAGTTGTTTGCATTGTATAAATGGAGCTGGGTAGGCATTTGGGGAGATGCACAGGTCAATCATACATAGATCCTGCCCCCAACGACCTATGGTTCAGTCATAATAATTAAATTACTAGATGAGAAGACCCACGTGAAGGAACTGCATTGCACTGGACACATAGTAGGCCCATAACAAAGGTTAGTTCCTTTCCTCCCTTCCTCTCTTACACTCCCTCTAGGACTCATCCTCCAAAAATTTCTATAAAAGGGATAAAATGCTCGAGGGTTTAGAAGAGGCCCAGGTTAATTTTGTCTGGAGAATTAATGAGGGCTTCCTGGAGGAGTTAGCATCAGATCTAGCTCATCCAGATCTCTGAGCAGCATAAACAAAGACATAGAGGGATGGGGATAAGTTCAATTTAGTTTGAGGAAGGGTATATGAAGAGCAGAGTAGGAACCAGGGTAGGAAAATCCTTTGATCTTAGGCTACTAAAGGCTCTTGAGCATGATATTATAAATCTGGATTTTCTTTTATGTATGTTTGTATATTTGTTTTTTTTTTTGAGACGGAGTCTCACACTGTCACCCGGGCAGGAGTGCAATGGCGCACTCCCGGCTCACTGCAACCTCCAGGGTTCACTTGATTTTCCTGCCTCAGCCTCTCGAGTAGCTAGGATTACAGGTACACACCACCATGCCTGGCTAATTTTTTTGTATTTTTAGTAGAGACGGGGTTTCACAATGTTGGCCAGACTGATCTCAAACTCCTGACCTGGTGATCTGTCTCCCAAAATGCTGGGATTACGGGCGTGAGCCACCGCGCCCGGCCAAATCCGGATTTTATTACCAGGGAGAAAGACATCCCTGCACTCTCTGCAGACTCGGTTATGTAGCAACTGACCATGCGATGACCCAAGCACACGACTTCACTTCTTTGAGCCTCACTATCTTCATCTGTAGAATGGGAATGATACCACTTATTTATTTAAAATACAAAGAAGAATGCATAGCACCTATGTACTGTTACTGGGTTTTTCCTTCAGGGAAGCTTTTATATTAGCACATACAAGGTTGACCTTGTAATTTAATTAACTACTCCTCTACTCATTACAAAAAATTGTACATACATCTACAGGATAAATTCCTAAAATGGCATTGCTAAACAAAAGAGTATATGAGAGTTAGATTTTTTTTTTTTTGAGGCAGAGTCCCACTCTGTTGCCCAGGCTGGAGTGCAGTGGTGCTATCAGAGCTCGCTGCAGCCTCAACTTCTTGGGCTCCAGTGATCCTCCCACCTCTGCCTCCCAGGTAGCTGGGTGTACAGGTGCATGACACCACACACTCAGTTAAATTTTTGCATTTTTAGTAGAGACAGGGTTTTGATCTTGAACTCCTGGGTTCAAACGATCTCCCCACCTCAGCCTGCCAAAGTGCTGGGATTACAGGCATGAGCCACTGCACCCGACCTGAAATTTAGATTTTGACAGAATTACCAAACTGCTTTCTAGAAAGAGTGAATCCATTTCCACTCTCATCGACAATATATGAAAGGATCTGTTTTCTCTGCCTTCACTAAAAGTCTTACCAGGTTTTTTGGTCTTTGCCAATCTGAAAGGTGTTAAATCGCTATCTAACTGCAGGTTTAATTTGCATATATTTCATTCTGAGCAAGGTTGGGCATCTTTTCAATGTTTCAAAGTCATTTGTATTTTCTTCCCTGGGAACTGCCTATTTGTAGCCTTTGGCCGTTTCGATTTGGTTGTTAGCCTTTTTCTTACCGATTGATAGGAATTTCATATTTATTAAGGAAATTAGCCCTTCAAGATAAGATTGCAAATGTTTTTCCTAAATTGCCATATCTCTTACTTTGTCTATTTTTCTCCCCCGATATTTTTAATCTGTATGTGTCAGATTGATCATTGTTTTCCTTCATGGTTTCTGGATTAGAATCACGCTCAAGAAGGCCTTCCCTACTCCAAGAAAATAAATGAAATCTTTCATCTCTCTGTATTTATTCAGGAGGGAGGAGACGGGGAATTCTGCTTCACTTTGTTTCCACATGGTGGTCGCCCTAACACCATTTCTCAGGATTCCCTTGAACACTAAGTGCCATTCAAGAGCCAGTCTAGGGGCACTGCTTAGCGGAAGAGCAGGTGTGGATTAGATGCCTCATGTATGTGGAATGTCACTTTATTTACGCCTCACCACAGCTCTGTGAGCTCTTGATATCCTTGTTTTTCTTTTCTTTTTTAAATTTTATTGCATTTTAGGTTTTGGGGTACATGTGAAGAACACATAAGATGGTTTCATAGGTACACACATGGCAGTGTGGTTTGCTGCCTTCCTCCCCATCACCTATATCTGGCATTTCTCCCCAGGTAATCCTTCCCCAACTCCCCATCCCCAATATCCTTGTTTTTCAAATGAAGAAACTGAGGTTCAGAGAGATTGAGTAAGTGGCCCACAGTCACACAGCCGGGAAGTGGCAGTGCTGGGATTTGAGCGCAGATCAGTCTGACTGCAGTCTGTGCTCTTTCTGCGTGCCACAATCATGATTCAAAGGGAGAAGCAGGGCTTTACAGAAGTATTGAAGGGGTGGCTTTTCAGACTTCTCATCCTCTTCATTCCTTCCCTCCAAAGCCCTCTGTACTGCATTAGGAGAACTGTAAAGCACAATGACCCCTTTCTGTTGGTGCCTGAGCCATTAGGGATAATTATCAGCTGCCGGACTGGCCAAAGTGCCCTTGGCCAGAAGAGAGATGTCTGTCCCAGAAAAGCTGCCTACTAATCAGGATGCTGACAATGAGCTGTCACATAAACAAGAAATCAACTTTTATTGTGTTCAATGAAAGGTTGTGGTTGATTTGTAACAGCAGCTAGCTACCATTAACCTAAGTACGGTCATGAGCTGCATACGACATTTTGGTCAATGAGGGAACCACGTAGATGACAGTGGTCCCGTAAGATTATAGTACCATGTTTTTTTGTTGTTGCTGTTTTTTGTTTTTTGAAACAGAGTCTCACTCTGTCGCCAGGCTGGAGTGCAGTGGCGTGATCTTGGCTCACTGCAACCTCCACCTCCTGGGTTCAAGTGATTTTCCTGCCTCAGCTTCCCGAGTAGCTGGGACTACAGGCTCGTGCTACCACACCCAGCTAATTTTTGAATTTTTAGTAGAGACAGTGTTTCACCATGTTGACCAGGATGGTCTCTATCTCTTGACTTCATGGTCTGCCCACCTTGGCCTCCCAAAATGCGGGGATTACAGGTGTGAGCCACCGCGCCTGGCTATAGTACATGCTTTATTGTACCTTTTCTGTTTATAATGCTTAGATACATGAATACCACTGTGTTCCGTTTTTCTACAGTATTCAGTACAATAACATGCTGCACAGGTTTGTGGCCCAGGAGCGGCAGGCTCTACCATCTAGCCTGGGTGCGTGGTAGGCAATACTATGTAGATTTGTGTTACTACACTCCGTATGTCTGCACAACAATTAAATTGCCTAGCGACACATTTTTCAGAACCTGTCCCATTGTTAAGTGACACATAACTGTACTATAATTGTTCCCCAAGGATGGATCACACAGAGGGAACCAGATTAAGGGTAGTTCATCTCAGATTGTTTCCTTCTGCCTCTGGGTCCTAGAAGCAGTGAGTCCTCCCTCCCACCTCAATAGCCCCAAGCCCTCCTTCCCTTACTCCCTCTTCCCTTCTTCCTCTCCTTTCTCGTAGCCCTAGTCTTAAATATTCTCTGAGAGCTGAGAAGCTCATGCAGTAAGCATGCATCTAAATATACACCGTCTTGCGCTCAGGCCAGAGGTTGGTAGAAATCTGGATTCCTGCTTTAGAGGAAAAGAAAAGGGTCCTAGAGCAGTAGTGAGGAGCAGAGGGGAGGGAAAGTCACAGAAATGCTCCGAGGTGAATCCTTCCACCTGCACAGTCCTGGCTGGGCCTACCACAGGCTCTGTGGGCTCTACGTGGCGAATTCCCCACCAGCCCCTCGAGGCCAGACACAGACCCAGCAGGGAGTCTGTCTTGGCTTGATTGTAATATCCAGCTTTTGTTACTGTTCTTTCTATATCTTATCAGTGGGGAAAAGAGTATGGGCTTTAGGCAGGTGTCCAAAGATAAGAGCCAGGCCTCACAGCAGCTCTCCTTGGCCCAACACATGTAAGTTATACTTTGAGAGGTCAAATTTAACAAGAGAAAGGTTAGGTTGCCTTGTAGATGGTGGGTGGTGGTAGCTGGGGCAATGGAGAAAGATGATGGGGGTGTTATCAGTAAGGACAAGACCCCAGAGGCCATTGGGAGGAGGCTGTATTAGTAAAAAATTTAAAAATGCCTCAATTTCTTAAAGAGTAAGAACTAGAATTAAAATCAGTTAGACTGTTTGCTTTCTTTCTTTCTTTTTTTGTTTTTAGAGATGGGGTCTTGCTGTGTTGCCCAGGCTGGCCTGGAACTCCTGAGTAGCTGAGACAATAGGTGAGGACTGCCATGCCCAACTTAAAACTGTTTCTGATAATGGGGCCCCCTGTCCTTCCACGTGGAGGAACTACTCTGTACTGACCTTGTTGGGCAAGAACTAGAAAGTATTTTTGCCTCAGATTCTTTCTATTTTAAAACTAATTACAGCCAGACATGGTGGCTAACGTCTGTAATCTCAGCACTTCTGGAGGCTGAGGCAGGTGGGTCAATTGAGCTCAGAGGTTTGAGACCAGCCTGGGCAACATGGTGAAACCCTGTCTCTACCAAAAATACAAAAATTAGCTGGGCGTGGTGGCACATGCCTGTGGTCCCAGCTGCTCAAGAGGCTGAGGTGGGAGGATCGCTTGAGTCTGCAGAGGTCAAGGCTGCAGTGAGCTGTGATTATACCACTGAACTCCAGCCTGGGTGACAAAGCAAGACCCTGTCTCAAAAATAAAATAAACTGATTACTTGCTGCCCATGACGCTGCAAGAATGAAAGTCTATTTGTCTTTCCCATTTCTGGCTAACTGACTTTTTCTCTGCAACTCAGCTTCGGTGTCATCTCTCCCAGGAAACCTCAGATTCCAGGTTGGGTCTCAGCGCCCATCTCTGCAACCTTGGATCTCTGCACATACTTTTCACACACCCTCCCCTTCTGCTCCTCCAAGACCCTCTCATCAGGTGTTAAGCCTCTCAAAGGCAGAGATTGTTCCTTACCCAGCTCTGTACCCTGCCTCATCTCAGTGCCTGGCAGAAAGCAAATGCTCAATGTGTTCAACTACATTCAACCTTTTTAGCTAAAGTGGAATACTTTTCAATGGATGGTGCTAGAAAAACAAGTATTACATGATATGAATTGAATCTCAGGATTTTAACATTGTGTGGACCTAACCTGCCATAAGGGGAAACTGAGGCCATGGAGATGAACTGGCAGGCCCAGAGCACAGCAGTGTGTCAGAGGTCAGGCCAAGCTGTGAGCCCCTTTGCTGACGAAACAACGCTGATGAATGACAACACGAACCATCCAGACTTAGGTCTGTTGGTATATAAAGCAGCCAGAAGCAGGCTCGTCAGCCACTGTGGTCTTTGTCCCTCAAAGTCTAAAACAGTCGTGGCCTCTGGATTTTCTGTCTTATTCATTTCTACTACATATCTGTCTTTGTGAAGTTTGCCTTTTATTAAATTTTGATTATAAAAGTATATATGCTTACTATAAAGATTCTATAATATGCTGAAAAGAAAAAGAAAGAGATTTTTTTCGAGACAGGGTCTCACTCTGCTGCGCAGGCTGTAGTGCAGTGGTGAGGTCACTGCTCACTGCAGTGACCTGGAGGGTGAGGGTGAGGAGCCCCAACCGCCCACCTCAGCCTCCCAAGTACCTGGGACTACAGGTGCGAGCCTCACTAATTTTCATATTTTTGGTAGAAACAGAGTCTTGCCATGTTGCCTAGACTGGTGTCGAAGTCCTGGACTCAAGCAATCCACCTGCCTCGGCCTCCCAAAGTGCTGGGGTACATACATGAGACACTATGCCTGGCCTGAGAAAATTTAAAATACTTGAATTCCACCAATCAGAGACAGCCTGTTATTTCTATAGCATATTGACACAAATAAATATATGTAACTGACCAGAGCAGGAGTTGTGTCTGTAGTCCCAGCCACTTGGGAGGCTGAGGCTGGAGGCTTGCTTGAGCCTGGGAGGTAGAGGTTGGGGTGAGCTGAGATCATGCCACTGCACTTCAGCCTAGGTGACAGAGGGGGACTCTGTCTAAAAAAAAATATAAAATAAAAAAATATATATGATAGGGACAGGAGACAGGGAAGCACTGGGTAGAAAAGGGTGGTTTCCCCAGCAAAGGCCCCACCCTCAAGCCTGAGGATCCAGCGGCCCTAAATGAGGACAGGCATTCCTGCTTTTGCACCTAAAAAGTTGTCTTTTGGCCAGCCATGGTTTTATCCCGTACCCATGTAAACCCCAAACCCCAGGGTCCAGAAGCAGAAGAGCAGGAAGGGAGATAAGACAAGCAGATGGACAGTGATACCACGTGGCAGTCAGAGAGAAGAGGTGGAATGTCGGAATGCCAAGAGGAGTTTGGTTGGGGCAGTCGGAGAGGAGCTCAGCTGTTGGACAGCCAGGCTCCAGGGGAAGATCATCTTCCCACTCCATCCCCCACTTCCGGCTCCCCATCCATCCCGCTGAGAGCCACCTCCACCCCTCAATAAAACTCCTGCATTCATCCTTCGAGTCTGTGTGCGACTCAATTTTTCCAGGATGCTGGACAAGAGCTCAGGATACAGAAAGCTGTCACACTGGCCTGCTGCCCTTCCAGAAAGGCAGAAGGTCCACTGAGCTGGTTAACACTCAAGCTGTCAGCGGACGGCAAGGCTAAAAAGGGAACACTGTAACACACGCCCACTTGGGCTCCTGCATCTGTCTGAGTGCTCCCCTCCTGCAAGGGGTTTGAGCAGCTGAGGAAACTGAACAGGAGAGCCACACCACGGTCCGACATCGTGCAAAGGGCAGCAGGGAACTCTCCTGTTTCATATATATATATTTTATACGTAAATATATAATAAATATAACATATATTATAAATATAATGTATATTGTATGTTATATATAATGATATATTTATTATATATATCTTACATTTTATATTATATTTATTATATATATCTTACAAATATACATATAATATATATTTGTAAGATACATATGCTATATATTATGTATGTAATTATATTAATAACAATATATTAACTGATATATGTTCTAATAGAACTAATATAACCAGGATTGAGCTCTATGTTGAATTCATGTTTTTTCTTTCAGTAATTGTTTGTGAGCATTTCTCCAAGTCCTTAAAAATGGGGTATTTTCTTTGTAGCCTTTGTGCTTCGAAGCTTTGCAATGAGCACATTTTGCAATTAGTTAATTTATAAATAAAAAGAATCTAATAGTAAAAATAAAAAGGAAAAATGCCACATAAGCTATTATTTGTAATAGCTATCCTTTAATCTACATAGATATACTGTATTTTACCTAACATCTAGGTGGCTTGCAGTTTTTCATTGTAATAAGTGAAAAATGTGTTTATTTCATCATCTTACTGTGATGAGACAATATTGTCAAATGAAGTCTCCGTCTGTAATTCTAATTATTGCCTTGGGAGTAACATATTGTTTAAGTCCTCACTTTTGAAGAAACTATTTTTCAAAGGAGAATTATTTAGAAATTCAGGATCAGCTCAAGAGATAATATTTTTCAGGTTATCTTAAAAGCAATGATTACTTTTCAGTCAGAGAAGGAAAGATTATTTTTAATAAGCAGAAAAGATATCACATAGTGAAATGGTGTGGAAAGCCTGTGACATGAGACCTGGCCCTCAACAGTTGAGGGAGGAATTAATTTCTCGTTCTACCTAGAGATGTAAATTAGGTGTTGATTGCCATTAGGTGAGGCTGAAGAAGACATGTTACTTTTTGAACTATTTTCTCCATTTGTATAAAAGCCAAATAGTTTGAGTTCAGAGGTAAAGTAACTAGAAAGAATATTCCGGTTCATAGCACATGGATGCCTTCTTGTTAATATAGTGGTGAGGAAAAAAAAGGAATTAAAAAACCATGGATGCCATGGATACCAGTTACTAGATTTAAGTTAGTAGCCACAGAAAATGCCAAACTAAAATAAAATCTAGTTCCCAAATAATATGATCACAGGGAAGGCTTTCATCTCAATCCCCAAAATATGAATTTTAGACATTGTAGCATCATAAAATGTTATAAACAAAGTAAAAACTAAAATAAAATTCAGGTTGACAGATTAAAAATGCAAGAAAGTAATAAAATAGCCCCTCTAAATGTTTCCATTTTTAGGTTCTAAAAATACGTGGAAATCATAGAGATACTGGATTATGGTGATTATACTTTTATCTCACAGACTTTACATCTGTTTTTATCATCTGAACAGAGCCAGAATGTCAAATCTTCAGTTATTATGAAATTAACAACAGAAATAATTTTTAAAAAGGTAAACACTACATCTTGGAGCAGCTTTCAACGTGGCATGTTTTCCAGTTTGCCCTTGCATCATTTTTTTTTAAATCACTAGAGGAAACTGCTTAAAAACAGGATGAATGATGGACAAACAAGATCGCTATGGATGTGATCTTGAGGCTACAAAACAATTTTGAACTCACACAGGACTAAACCACTGAGGCTCTCTTCAAAACAAAGACTCATGTTTCAGGAGAGAGCTCCCCAGGGAGAAAAACTGTAACAAGGTGAGCCCTCCACACACATCTTTCAGATTTCTGAAAATAAAATAACTGCCCACATTTATTGACTTGTTACTATGCACCAGGAACTGTGCGGAGCTTTGCAAACATTATACCAGCAACCCCCAGGGCACAGCCCATGAAGTGATTACTGTTAGGATCTGCTTTTGACAGCAGGGGAAGTGGATTCTTAGGGAGGTCCAGCTTCTTGCCTTGAAGTCACAGGCTCAGGTGTGGCTGGGATTTAGTCCAGGTCTGTGTGATGACAAAGTCCCAGTTTTTCAATCCCGTTCCCTCCCTGCCCATTAGGCAAGTTTTATCAATGAGAGAAAACAGAAACCAGAGTGGGCTGGGCATGGTGGCTCACGCCTATAATCCCAGCACTCTGGGAGAGTGAGGCAAGTGGATCACTAGGTCAAGAGATCAAGACTATCCTGGCCAACATAGTGAAACCCAGTCTCTACCAAAATTACAAAAATTAGCTGGGCGTGGTGGAACCCGCCTGTAGTCCCAGCTACTCGGGAGGCTGAGGCAGGAGAATTGCTTGAACCCAGGAGGCAGAGGTTTCAGTGAGCCAAGATCATGCCACTGCACTCCAGCCTGGCGATAAAGCGAGACTCTGTCTCAAAAAAAAAGAAACCATAGTGCATATAAAAACAGGAAGGAGGATGACGTCCCCAAAACTGGATCTCTAAACTAAAATGCAAGGAAAATGTGGTGCTTTAGCAAAAGAATTACGTAGGTTCTCTGAGGATGCTCCATGGATATGTGGCTCAAGGATGAGAGCTAAAAATACAGCTAAGTGAGACACTTGGGTCATACACTTGAGACACAGATTCTTCTCTCCCTACCCTCTGCCTCCCTTGGAGATGGGGCTGCTCCCACTGGCCTTCAGTCCCAAGACCCCATTGTGCCTGCTTCCAGTATCACCTGAGAGTCCAGACAGGCCTGCCAGCCCCTATCTTCATATCATGGACCCTTGAGGCACTGGTGCTGGCTGGAGTCAGGGTGTGACAACTGTCCTGAGA
The DNA here is from genome assembly GCF_049354715.1 of Callithrix jacchus. NCBI lineage: Eukaryota > Metazoa > Chordata > Mammalia > Primates > Cebidae > Callithrix > Callithrix jacchus. The sequence goes on along the minus strand of NC_133517.1, from coordinate 94,317,892 downwards.
GAGATGTGGAAGAAGTCCCATTTCCTCCCCTTCCCTGAGTTCTTTGGTCTACGTTTCCTAGTAATAAAACTGATGCTTCACTTTGCCATGTTGTGAGGTTACTTGAGTCCCTTTACTCTTGAGGCCTGAAGGAGCTCAGCTTAGTGTGTGAGGTCTTAGATCTCTTTAGGCCCTAAATCCTATGCAATCAATTCAAAGAAAAAGAAAAAAAAAGCTAAGGCTGGGTATGGTGGCTCATGCCTGTAATCCCAGAACTTTGGGAGGCCGAAGTGGGCAGATCATTTGAGGTCAGGAGTTTGAGCCAGCTTGGCCGACATAGTTAAACCCTGTCTCTACTAAAAACACAAAATTTAGTCAGGCATGGTAATGCATACCTGGAATCCCAGCTACTCAGGAGGCTGAGGCAGGAGAATTGCTTGAACCTGCAAGGCAGTGGTTACAGTGAGTCAAGATCATGCCACTATACTCCAGCCTGAGTGACAGAGCAAGACTCTATCTCAAAAAAAAAAGGGGGGAGGTGCTAGGAAAAGGAGTAAGAGAGTAGTCACTAGTATACACACACTCACACACACACATCTGAAGCTCTGGCTTTAGACTATTTAAAACCTAAAATATTTATATTTAGAAACTATTAGAAACCTTTGCTTTGAAAATATCATTTTTGGCAGAAAATTCAGCCCAGCTGAGTTCATAAAATTTTGAATACCCTGGCATTGTAGTTGTGCCTACCTCAGCGACAGATACAGTGAAGTTCTTCCTCAAATAAAGCATCAGCCCAGGCACGGCTTAGCTTGTTGCATATACTCCTTTCCTTATTTAGACATGTTATTGTTTTCCTAGCCCTTTGCAAGCCACACAGCCACTTCCTCCCTTCCTTTGTTCTCCATTGCCTTTACCTGTTTAGGAAAGGTTTAAGCTTTTAGCCAATCAAGTTTAGCTTAGACTATGCGGTTCAACTCCAGCCACTGGAGACTGGACACAGTAGAAGTCTCATGTGTTAAGGATAAAAAGCCCCCCTCTCTTTTGTTTGGGATGCCCTCATGGCGAACAGGCTTGCGAGTGGCACCCTTCTGCAGAAGTAAAAATTGCCTTGCTGAGAACTTCTTTGAATGTTTATTTTCTTTGCAACTCTGAAACTTTTACTTCTAACACTCAACTCAACTTCAGCCACCAACTCATAGCCCCTCTTGAATCCCCTTCATCACAGAATTGCAACATCATCAATGTATTAGTCCAGCTTCACACAGTTAAAGAAATACCTGAGACTGGGTAATTTATAAAGGAAAGAGGTTTAATTGACTCACAGTTCCAAAGGCTAGGGAAGCCTCACTAAACTTACAATCATGGCAGAAGGGGAAGAGACATGGAGTGCAAGCAAGGGCAGGGGAAACCACCTTATAAAACCATCAATCTCAGGCTGGGCGCAGTGGCTCATGCCTATAATCTCAGCACTTTGGGAGGCCGAGGTGGATGGATCATGAGGTCAGAAGTTTGATACCAGCCTGACCAACATGGTGAAACTCCATATCTACTAAAAATACAAAAATCAGTCAGGTGTGGTGGCATGTACCTGTAATACCAGCTACTCAGGAGGCTGAAGCAGGAGAATTGCTTGAACCCAGGAAGTCGAGGTTGCAGTGAGCTGAGATGCCATTGCACTCCAGCCTGGGCAACAGAGTGAGACTCTGATTAAAAAAACAAAACAAAACAAAACAAAAAAATCCAATAGATCTCATGAGAACTCACTCACTATCATGAGAACAGCATGGGGAAACTGCCCCCATGATCCAGTCACTTCGCACCTGGTCCCCCCTCCAACATGTAGGGGTTGTGGGGATTGCAATTTGAGATCAGATTTGGGTGGGGGACACAGAGCCAAATTATATCAATCATTAAGGCTTCCTGAAATTCACCTCTCTGGTCATAATCCCATCTCCTCCTTTCAAATCTATTCTTCCAATTCATTCAACCTCGAGTTCTTGTATTCCTGTTTTCTAGCATTCTAGAGAACATGGGTCACTTGCCGACATGGGGCCCATTTCTCCTTTCTTCCACACCAACTATTCCTTCCCCGTACAGTTGCTGAGTGGCCTAAGTGGATAGAAGTGGGAGATTTGTGACTCAGGCCTGGCCAACATTATCTGTTCAACAAATATTTTATGTGGTGCTTGCCCTGAATGAGGCACTGTTCTAAGTACTTTATAAACCTTAGCCTATATAACCCTCATAACAACTCTATCAAACAGGTACTATTTCTCATTTGCATTTTAAAATGACAAAATTAAGGCACAGAGAGGTTACATGATTTGCCCAGGAGGCCCGATTAGTAAGCTTAGCTTTCTCCGGCCTGATTGGTTCAGGGATGAACATGTGGCCTACAAGTCAACAAGATCCAATAACTGGGGTTTCTTGACAAGAGACTTTTGGTTTTCTCCTGTGGACATGAAGCTAGGGTGGCTGTGAAAAGCAGTGCAGCCACCTGGTGACCACAGGAGGAAAGCTTTGAGGATGGAGCCATCATAGAACTCAGAGAAAGGAAGAGACTGAAACAGTCCCAGTGACAAAATGGGAGCTCCTGAGCAAACGGCGCCTGTAGCCAGCCTACTCCTGACAGCTTCAGTTTGGTGAGTCAGTGAGTTCCATTTCTCCTTAAAGCAGTTTGAGTAGGATTATCTTTCACTGGAAATCAAAAGATTCCTCACAGGTACAGTTTGGTTCATCAATCTCTCAATTCAGCATACATATTTTTTACTATTGTAAGGTTAATTTTTGGAAGAATGAATATGCTTTGATGAATATAAACACTTAAATATTTAAATGTTTTGTTTTGGTAGCCTAGTATTATATCAGAAAAATCATAATTCACATAGATAAGCATCAGTATACAGATAATTTCATGAGCACAAGCACGAATGAGCCTGATTCGTTTTTCTCAAAAGGCCAATGCAGAACTATAAATGTCCAAATCACAGTAACATGCTTACAAAAAGTATGCACGGAGATGGAAGAAACGATATTCTTACCTCCATTCTGGTGTCAACTCCTTTGCCTGGTTTAAGTCCCCCTCGATCTGCTGAAATACCGTTCAAATCAGAGTCTCCTGGTAATCTTTGTTTACATGGACTTTTCTGCTGCATTTCACACTGTTTGCCTTCTGGTTTCTTTGCTGTCTTGCTTTGGATTCTCTAATAGTTCACTTCTTTGGTTTTTCTCTTTTCCTTCCGTTTCCACTTTTCCCACTTGTAACTCCTGAGTGCTGGCATCTCCCAGGATTTTATTCCCAATAGAAATTTTCGGTATTAATATAAATAGTACTTAGGGCAGAGGCTTAGCTGCTGTGACAAAGAGACGACTCCCCCCCGAAATTAATCAACGAGAAAGAAGTTTATTTCTCCTCCACTTGCTAGTCTGGAGCTCCGCAGGCCGTCCTGGGCGGCTGGGCATGTGGGCTCACGGGTCACCCAGGAGCCCCGGTTCCTCGTGTCCTGTTCTTCCACCATTCCTAGTGGGTATCCTCATTTTCATGCTGAGGACTGGCTCACCAGCACCATGCCAATGTTCCAGCCTGTTGCAGGGGGGGAAAGAATGAGGAGAAAGAAGGTAGCCTCCTTTTCGAAGGACATGAGCTAGAAGTTGCATGTCGTCACTTCCACTCACATCCCACTGGCCAGAACTTGGTCACATGACCACACCAAGGTGCAAGGGAAGCTCAAGCGGGGTGTCCATGTGCCAATTTCCAAACTAGGGAGACTCATCACTAACACGAAGATGGCGGAACGGGTCCTGGGGACCATGAGCCGTCTTCTCCCCAGCCTTTCTCTTCATCCTCCATGCAGTGTCCGGTTGAGAAACATTAAGTTTACCCTGCCCCCGTGGCTCCTCTGTGGAGGATACCTTTTAGTTTGCAATTAATGGTAGGTGGGTAACAGCTGCCTACTTGGTATATTCTTGAGTTATGAGTAAATGTAGAGCACCTGTGTATTCATAAGACTCACCTGTCAAAGAAAAAAAATAAATACGTGGATGAGAGTCTGCTCGGGGCCCTCAGCCTGAAAAAGCTGTCAGCCTCTCAGCTCTCAGGCTGTTGTTCTGTCTGGGTGTCTGCCTCTCAATACCTTCAGCACCACCTGGGTGGGGGTCTCCCAACCGAGGTGGTACTTGGTAGTGTCCTTGGCTTTCCTTATCTCATGGCTTTAGCTCTGCCCTGGACACAGTGACTCCCAAGTCTCTAGTCTAACTGCATCCTGGACTTCTGCACCCACAGATCAACATGCACACCTGCCCCCCACTTCCCTCTGCCCTCCCTGGCCTTTAGAGAGAGACCACCCACTCTCCTGGTCATGCAGGCCGCCAAATGTTATAGCATCTTCAGTGCCCAGTCCCTGCCCCTGCTCTCCAACATGGAGTGAGTGACCTTCACCCGAGCCCTCTTGCACATTTCCTCCTTCTCATTCTTCCCAGCACTTGAGCTGCGGTGAAAGCCTCCATTCTGGTCTCTACAGCCAGCTTTCTTCTAGTACATCCTTACCCACAGCTATCCAAAACACATTGAAAAATTATAACTCAGCCAGGCGTGGTGGCTCATGCCTGTAATCCCAGCACTTTGGAAGGCCGAGGCAGGCGGATCACAAGGTCAGGAGTTCAAGACAAGCATGGCCAATATGGTGAAACCCTGTCTCTACTGAAAATACAAAAATTAGCCAGGTGCGGTGGCATGTGCCTGTAATCCCAGCCACTAGGGAGGCTGAGGCAGGAGAATCGCTTGTACCTGGGAGGCAGACCTGCAGTGAGCCAAGATCGAGCCACAGCACTCCAGCGTGGGCGTCAGAATGAGACTCTGTCTCAAAAAGAAAAGAAAAGAAATAACTCAATTCACATTACTCCTTGTTAAAAAACCTTTGACTGGGTTTGCTGTGACCGAAGATCTGAACTCCTTGCAGTGCTGGTAATTTACCCTCCCAGCATTTTCTCCTGTACTCTCCTAAAGTCTGGGTACAGGAACATCTCCCCATTGCCCCGTGTGCCCGGTTACTCTTATTTCCGGTTCAGGCTGTTGTTTTTTTTTTTTTTTTTTTTTCAGCTGTTCTTGCCTCTCACCCCTCATGTGCCTGGCAATCCAGCCCATCCTTCAAGGTCCCCCTCTGGTGCCACCTCTTCCTGTCCCAGCCACGGCCCCAGCAGCCCCGCCCTGTCGTCCCTGCCCCAGACACCCAGGCTTCTCTGCTTTCACAGCTTTTTGCTTGGAAACTCTCTTTTGGTCCTGACCCAGCCTGCCTAGCTGGGCCCAGATGCTCCCTCCTGGAGGGCCCGGCCTGAGCCTCGCCCCTCGCGCTCACTTCCTGCCACGGCTTGCAGGGGCTGGCGCTTTCTCTTGGTCCCTGAGGCGGCTCGGTGCCTCTCGGTGTGGCCGCAAACCTAACTCTAGGATGCCTTTCATGTTAAAGCCCCTCCAGGCGGGGCCAGGTACCGCGTAGAGGGCTGTGCGCGCAGGGCGTTGACTGCGGTTCGTTGCCTGCGGTTTTGCGCTTCGCCGGGCCCTGCGCTTGGCTGCCCTCGGGTGTCAGCGTGACCCCGAATCAGCTGCCGCGCCCTCTCACTCCCGCTCATGCCAGTACCCACGTCTGCCTTCCGGAGCTGTTCAGACTGCAGGGTAAATGCTGTCTGGAACCCGATCCAGGGTTTAAAAATAACCCAAAGTTCTGACCCACTGAGATCCTTTTCTAAATCTTCCAATTGGGAAGCTCTTCCTGGCAGCACGTGTGCATGATTTCAAAGTATCCAGGATGCAGACCCCCGCCCCAACGCAGGCCATCCTATTTCCACAGGAGCTGCCTGGGGCTGTTCGTCTTTCAGTAGAGCCTTTCTTGGCCCAAGTCTGGGGAAGAGCCCTGGCTTTCTCCCACCCCGTGAGGCTGCCAGTGCGGTGGGTCCCGCCCCTCCCTCCTCATCCCAGGCTGAGGGTGGAACTTTGGAGGTCACAGCCAGATGCTGCTAACTGGGCAGAGACTTCAGTCCCTGCAAGCTTGCCTGGCTGATCGCCCCTCTCACCCCAATCCCCCGGCCAGCCAGCCTGCCCCAGGCCCTCAGCCAGCAGCCACCACAGGGTGAGATGAGGCAACCACTTCTGTCACTATCTCTGCTTCCCAAGCCCTGTTTCACCCGAAGTGAAGGCCAGGTGGAAGGTTCCAGCTCATGTTTCTATTTGCGAGGCTGCCATTGGAAGTAGTGGCATGTGGGGACCGGGCTTTTACTCCCCGCCCAGGGCAAGAGCCTCATCTTTAGCAAAAGATAAGGCTCTGCCATTTGGCACATGCTTCAGGCAGCAGATGACACCTGCAGCGGTGACTAAGGCCAGAGCAAGCCAAGTGCCCCGGGCCATGGGACTCTGGGATGGACGGTGGGAGGTGGAAGAACCATTTAAAACTTGATCATAAAAACCCATGACTCCTTTGAGTGGCTTAATTTCAGAATTGTACCCTCTGGTGGAATCCTAAAGAATTCCCCCCTTTTTTTTTGAGACAGGATCTCACTCTGTTGCCCAGGCTGGAGTGCAGTGGTGCAATCATGGCTCGTTGTAGCCTCAACTTTCCTGGCTCAGGTGATCCTCCCACCTCAGCCTCAGTAGTAGGTGAGACTACAGGCTCGTGCCACCATGCCCATCTAATTATTTGTATTTTTTGTACATACAGCGTTTCGTCATGTTGCCCAGGCTGATCTCAAACTCCTGGGCTCAAGCAGTCCACCCTCCTGGGCCTCTAAAGTGCTGGGATTATGGGCATGAGCCACCATGCCAGGCCAAAATTCTGTGCATTCTTTTTTTTTTTTTTTAGACAGTCTCGCTCTGTCACCAGGCACCAGGCTGGAGTACAGTGGTGCGATCTTGGCTCACTGCAACCTCTGCCTCCTGGGTTCAAGCAACTCTCCTGCCTCAGCCTCCCGAGTGGCTGGGACTACAGGTGCACGCCACCATGCCCAGCTAATTTTTGTATTTTTTTAGTAGAGACGGGGTTTCACCATGTTGGCCAGTATGGTCTCAATCTCTTGACCTTGTGATCCGCCCACCTCCGCCTCCCAAAGTGCTGGGATTACAGGCGTGACTGTACATTCTTTAATGCAATCCCACCCTCCCCCACCCAGCCCACCCCCCACACATATCATCACCACCATCAAAAACTAGAAAGAAGAGGAGATCAGAACGTATCTAAGAGAAGAACCTGAAACCAGTGGAGTTTGTGTTCCTGGTTCTCCCTTTTCCTAATTCCTTTAGGTTCTCCTTGACCTGAAGTCTCCTTGATATCCCATCTGGGCCAGCTCTTCTCTCAATCACTCAATAAAGAATTAATTGATCAGCACCAATTAGGTACCAAGTGCTGCTGTCACAAATTTCAGTCCTTAAATCCAGAGGAATAAGAAATGTACTGCTGGGTGTGGTTGCTCACCCCTGAAATCCCAGAACTTTGGGAGGCTGAGATGGGCGGATCACTTGAGGCCAGGAGTTTGAAACGAGCCTGGCCAACATGGTGAAACCCCATCTCTACTAAAAATACAAAAACATTAGCTGGGCGTGTGCCTGTAATCCCAGCTACTTGGGAGGCTGAGGCAGAAGAATTGCTTGAACCAGGGAGGCAGAGATTGGTGTGAGCCGAGCTTGCGCAATTGCTCTCCACTGTGGTGACAGAGCAAGACTCCATCTCAAAAAAAAGAAACATGGCTTTATTTTTCTACAACTTAAAACTATTAAATTAACCGAAATTCTATTTTGTGTCCTCACTTAGGTAGGTGAGTTTGTACTGATTCATGGGAAAGAAGCTCCTTTCTCAGGCTTATGTGGAAGAAGAGTGGCTGCAAAGCTGAAGAACAGGTCTCCAGTCCTCAAGTTTCCAGGCTCCCAAGATCCACAATGTAGATGCAAATCTAGAGGAGACTTGGATTTTTCAGTCAATGGGCCCTGATGAGACAGCTGGCTCCTGGATACAGGAGAATACAGACCAGCAACTGAGGACTGTATTCTATTCCAATTCTGTCCCTGAATTTGCCTTCTCTTCTCGCTTCCAGAGTTCCTTGGTTCAGGCACTCCTCACATTGTGTCTGCCCTATAACAATAGGTTATAGTCACAAACAACTATTTTTGTGATCCCAGAACAGAGCTCTCTTTTTTTTTTTTTTCCTGAATGCTTTTATTTATTTTTGAAACTTGAATTAATATTGGGATCAGATTACTACAAAAAGTATACATGAAAATATTTTATCTTGTAAACTCATTCTTTTTTGTCTATTTGATTCTTATGAAATAGTTATGCTGAATTAGTGGTATTTGTGAATAAAAAACACTAGTCTTTAAACAGGAGACTAATCTGACAAATACCTTGCTTACTTCTAGTCATGTTTCTTCAAAGGACATGATCTCATTCTTTTTATGGCTTCATTGTATTCCATGGTGTACATGTACCAAATTTTTTTTATCCGGTCTACTGTTGATGGGCATCCAGATTGATTCCATGTCTTTACAATTGTAAATAGCTCAGTGATGCACACATGCACACATGTGTCTTTATGGTAGAATAACTTATACATTTTTGGTTATATACCCAGTAATGGGATTGCTGGATCAAGTGGCAATTCTTTTTTTTTTTTTTTTTCAGAGCTCTTTTTTATGTGTTTTGAAAGGCACCTGCCATTGCCTTGAGATCTTATCTTGGCCACTATTGATGAGACCAGAGATGATGGACATCTGACCCAAACTTGGCCAACGACAGCCCTTCCCTGGGATAATTGATCTTGGGACAGAGGGAGTGACTGTCATTTCCTGGTACTAAAGATAGTATAAGAGCTGAGGCCCAGGACCATGAACAGTCATGTGTGATGTAATGTAAGTCAGCCTGAGAAATTGAAGCCAACACAGACAGAATCAGAGTCAGTCATGAGATGGAGAAGCCTAGCAGTGCCCCCTGAAACTCAGCAATACCTCTGCCCTTCCTGAGGTCAGGTAAGCTAATACAGTCCACTTTTTGCCAGTTGAGTTAGATTTTTGCTAAAAGGACCAAATAAATACATCTCCTAATGGATCTCCCTGCCTCCAGGACTGCCAACCTCCAACTCGTTCTCCAGATTGTTTCTAGATGGATCTTTCTATGTTGCTGATCCAAGTACACCATTTTTCTGCCCAGAACTCTTCAGGGATTCCTCACCATGGAAGAAAAAGGTCCAAACTCTTTAGCATGGCATTCCTGTAAACTCTGGCTTCTGGATCAATATCTCCAACCTCCCCTCCTGCATTTTCCATTTCCTCAACTTACGTAAGCCCACTCCTTGGTGCCAGAACCAAGCCATGTATGCTCACAGCTCTAGCAGCTGCTTAGACTTTTCCTTCTGCCTCAAGCCATTTCCTGCTACATAGACTTCCACTTGTCCTTCAGGCTTCATCGTGGATGATGATGATGACTTCCCCAATACTTAAACTAAAATCCATTTCCTCAGTTTCCATTTTAAAGTATTTTATTTATTCATTCACCACTCAACAAATACTTGTCAAGCAACTCCTATGTGCTAGGCACTGTGCCAAGAGCCTGAACTCAAAAGACACTGCTCTTGCTCTCGTGGAACTTATATCTAGTGGGAGTCGTGGGGAGGCAAGTAGGGAGTATAGATTGATTAGAGAGGGTGATTTCTGTTGAGATAGATATAGGCACACTCAGACACTTCAGTGGCTCAGAGATGTCTGAATCTAGGGATACAAGGTAGGATAAGGGGCCTGCAGCATAGGACTGCTATCGGATTAAATGAGTTTATACATTTAAGGCAATAGTATAATGCCAGGCATAGTGAGTGCAATTGTTTATAAGCTCAAAGATATATAAACAACCCACCAATGGATGAATGTATAAGCAAAATTGACATATTCACAAAATGGAATATTTTTCAGCCATGAAAATGAATGAAGTACCTATACGTGCTATGACATGGGCAAACCTGAAAAACATGATGCTAAGTGAAAGAGGCCAGACACCAAAGGTCGCACGTTGTATAATTTCATTTATGTGAAATATTCAGTCTAGATAAACTCATAAAAACAGAATGCAGATTGGTGGTTCCCAGGGCTCAAGGCAGGGGAGAAGGGAGGAAGATTGCTTAATGGGTGCAAGGTTTCAATTTGGGGTGATGAAAATGTTTTAGAACTAGATAGATAATATGATTGTAAAAAAAAGAATATGATTGTATAACATTGTGAATGCACTAAATGTCACTGAACTGTCCACTTTTTTTTTTTCTTTTTGAGACAGGATCTTGCTCTGTCATCCAGGCTGGAGTGCGGTGGTATGATCTCAACTCATGTGCCTCGACCTCCTGGGCTCAGGCGATCCTCCCACCTCAGCCTCCTGAGTTGCTGGGACTATAGGTGTGCACCACCGTGCCTGGCTTTTTTTTTTTTTTTTTTTTTTGTAGAGATGAGTTCTCTATGTTGCCCATGCTGGTCTTGAACTTCTGACCTCAAGTGATCCACCTGTCTCAGCCTCCCAAAATGCTGGGATTACAGGTGTCAGCTACCACACCCAGACCTGCTTTAAATGGTTAATTTTTTGTTACATAAATTTTACCTAAATAAAAATAAAACATGTATGACAAGTTTGTTCATTGAGACATGTCTGAAATAGCGAAATATTGGCTGCAATCTAAAGTCCATCAATGTTTAACAAATGAGAGTCTATCCACACCATGGTATATCAGCCACCAAAAAGAATGAGGTAGATTGGCTGGGCATGGTGGATTATGCCTGTAATCCCAGTGCTTTGGGAGGCCGAGGCGGGTGGATCATTTAAGGTCAGGAGTTCAAGACCAGCCTGGCCAACAGGGTAAAATCCTTTCTCTACTAAAAAATACAAAAATTAGCCAGGTGGTAGTGGCACACACCTGTAATCCAAACTACTAAGGAGGCTGAGGCCAGAGAATCACTTGAGCCTGGGAGGCAGAGGTTGCAGTGAGCTGAGATTGTGCCACTGCACTCTAGGCTGGGTGACAGAGTGAGACCCTGTCTCAAAACAAACAAAAACAAACAAACGAAAAAAAAATGAGGTAGAGTTACATAGGGTAATTTAGAAAGGCCTCTGAGACATACTGTCATGTGAAAAAAATGTATCATAAAACAACATGACAGTGTGATTCTCTTTATCAATCACAAGACTATATGTATGTTCAACAGTTTATAAATATATAAGGAGCAGCTGGAGCTCACCTAATCCTTGAGAGTTGTTACTGCAGGGGAGACATGAGAACATGAGGAGTCTCTTAATGCTTTATACACGGAAATGGTATTGAAGCCTTTTTGATGAGACTCTACCAGGAAACACAAATTAAAGACAAAATGAGATATCACTTCATATGTGCCAGATTGGCAAAATTGGAAATAACTGTAAGATCTATCACTGGTGGAGAGTTGGGGAAAGGTTGCTGCCATCCTGCACTGGTAGAAATGGAAATGGCTGTGATACATTTTGACCTAGTAATTTCAATCATTTTTCAATAGCAGCTCTATTGAAATATAATTTATGTACCATAAAATTCACCCATTTTAACCATAAACTCAACTGGTTTTTAGTATATTCAGAGTTGGGCAAGCATCACACAATTAATTTTAGGACATTTTCACCACTCTAAAGGGAATCCTGCTGCAGCCATTAGCAATTGTCCCCCATTTCTCTGCCCCACCCCACCCCCTGCAGCCCTAGGCAATCATCAGTCTACTTTCTGTCCCTTCAGATTTCCCTTACTAGACGTTTCCTATTGATGGGAACATACAGCATTGTGGCTTTTTGTGACTGGCATATTTCATTTAACACAATGCTCTCCAGGTCCATTCATGTTGTGGTAATGTCATTCTAAAGAATCTGTCCATTCCTTAGCAATAAAGGCACCAGTGCCTCCCGAAATATGTGCAGCATGTTTATTGCAGAATCTTCCGTAACAGTAAAAGAAAATAAAGGAAAGAAAGGGAGAAAAAGAAAAAAGAAAAATGGGAAATGCCATGAATGCCTGCTAATAGGAATGAAACATACACACCATGGAATATAACACAGCTAAGGAAGAACACATTGGCATTATGCCAGTTGAATTAGAGGGAATTCTTTAAGCAAGAAAAAGCAAGAGGCAGAAGAATGTGTATATTCTCCTAATCCATTCTTTTTCTTCTTCTAATCCAATTTTTTATAGACCAACTTATTTTTTTTTAAATGCTCTCTAGGCTGGGCGTGGTGGCTCACACCTGTAATCCCAACACTTTGGGAGGCTGAGGTAGGTGGATCACTTGAAGCCAGGAGTTTGACACTAGCCTGGCCAACATAGTGAAACCCATCTCTACTAAAAATGCAAAAAAGTTTAGTTGGCGTGGTGGCATACACCTGTAATTCTAGCTTCTCAGGAGGCTGAGAGGTAAGAATTCCTTGAACCCAGGAGACAGAGGTTACAGTGAGCCCTGATCGCACCACTGCCCTCCAGCCTGGGTGACAGAGCAAGACTTTGTCTCAAAAGAAAAAAAAATGCTCCCCTATGTTTAAGCCTTATGCTCTAATATGAAAAGACCTGAACTGGGTTCAAAGATTGCAGAGAGGAAACCTTTGAATGCTGCTAAGTCCTACCTATAAGCTTGCATGAGCCTAAAAAGTATGAAAGCAAAGCAGACAAAGAGTACGTCTGAGAGAGGGTTGTTCCTTGGGAGTCGCCCTCTCTTCCTCCTGTAGAGGGTCTCAGCCAGGTGAGGAGGTTGCCCTGACCGGTGGCTTGGGCTTGTACCCCTGTAAGGGCTCCCCAGCATCTGGTCATACCAAACACCAGTCAGTACTTCTGAGGAACCACATACAATTGCATTTATGCATCTAGATAAAATTTTACATATTTTAAGAGCTATATAAAGAAATTAAATTTAAAAATTAAAAAGAGTATATATGCTACTTGGGTAATTTAAAAAGAAACAAAACACAAAATGCCAGCTGCCAGACTGCAAGAAGGACTCAATTCCTCCTCACTTCCCTATCTTACCCCGGGGGTGAGTTTGTAACGGAAGACTGTGAGCTTATGAGCTGCAGCTTGGCTTCAGCAGTCCCTTAATGATGCTTCTTTGAGCGTATGAGCTGTTTTCTTATAAAATTCTGCCATGAATAATTGAAATTAAGCATTTCCAGTCCAAATAAATCAACACCGAATGATACCCTTGTATTTTCCTGATCCTTACATCTTTTCTAATCCAAAAGTGGTAATTCAAATTAAATGGAATTTTCTTGTCATGTTGCTGAATTTTCCAGCTTCCACTAAATTAATTGCTAGGTTCAAGCAGCAAATGAACTACGGGGAAATGGCAAGTCAGAGGCTTACCCAGTGTGAGTCTAAGGGGAAATTGTTGGCTCTCATAGTTCTGGGGCCCCAGCATTTCTTAATTGACACAATTCTTAGTGACTCGTCTAAGGCTTCAGGCTCAAATGAGTGGCTCATAAACCACTGATGAGTGGATGATGCCATCAAGAAGGCTGGGTCTTTCTAACACTCCTCTGCCATTCTCACATGTCGGCTTTCCATCCTTAGCCATGTTGCCTCATTGTAGTAGGTAAATTGGTGCTGGCCTTGCAAAAGATGTGTCCACCCAGAACCGGTGAATGTGACCTTATGTGGACAAAACGCCTTTGCACATATACTTAGAGTAAGGATCTCAAGATAAGATAATCCTGGATTAGAAAAGGGCCCTAAATCCAATGACAAGTGTCCTTATAAGAGTCACTCATAATCCCAATACTTTGGGAAGTTGAGGTGGGAGGATCTCTTGAGCACAGAGGTTGGAGACCAGCCTGGGCAACATAGAGAGAGCTCGCTCGTCTCTACAAATAAAAACACACTAGCCGGGCATGGTGGTGCACATGTGGAGTCCCAGCTACTTGGGAGGCTGCGGTAGGCGGATCTGCTTAAGCCTGGGAGGTGGAGGCTGCAGTGAGCCATGATCACACCACTGCACTCCAGCCTTGGGAACAGAGTGAGACTCTGAAAAAAAAAAAAGAAGGAAGGGAAGGGGAGGGAAGGGGAAGGTAGGGGGAGGGGGGAGGGAGGGGAAGGGAGGGGGAGGGGGAGGGGGAGGGGGAGGGGGGAGGGAGGGGAAGGGAGGGGGAGGGGGAGGGGGAGGGGGAGGGGGAGGGGGAGGGGGGAGGGAAGAAAGAAAGAGAGGGAGAAAGAAAGAAAGAAAAGTTTCTTAATGGGGAGGAGAAGCACAGAGAAAAGGTGATGTGATGACAGAGGCAGAGATTGGAGTGATGTGTCTGCATGCCAAGGAATGGCAACCACCAGAGGCCAGCAACAGGGCAAGCGAAGGACTCTCCTCAGAGCCTTGAGGAGGAACCAACTCTGCTGACACCTTAGTTTCAGACTTCTGACCTCGAGAACAGTGAGAAGATACGTTTCTGGCTGTTTTTGGTTTTTGTTTTTGTTTTGAGACAGAGTCTCGCTCTTGCCCAGGCTGCAGTGCAGTGGCACGATCTTGGCTCACTGCAACCACTGCCTCCTGGGTTCAAGTGATTCTCCTGCCTCAACGTCCCGAGTAGCTAGGATTACAGGCGTGTGCCACGACACCCAGCTAATTTTTGTATTTTTGGTAGAGACAGGGTTTCACCATGTTGGCCAGGCAGGTCTCGAACTCCTGACCTCAAGTGATCCACCCACCTTGGCCTCCCAAAGTGCTAGGATTTATAGGCAAGGGCCGCCATACCCAGCCAGATTTCTGTTTTTTTTTTAAGCCACAAGTTTATGGTAAGTTTTTACAGCAGCCCTAAAAAACTCATGGTCTAAATATGGCTGCCGCACTTCAAACATTACATCCCCTCACCGTTGTATTCAAAGCTGAAAGAAAGAGTTTGGACAACAAATAATTTTATTTTTTATCAGCAGATCTTTACTCTCCTTACTTATTAGCCGGGCCATATGGCCACTTTGAGCTGCGAGGAAATATGGGAAAATGAATATCTGGCAAAAAAGAGCAGCAGGAATTTGAAAATGTGGGAAAAGCATGTTAGTTGTCAGCAACAGTGACTGTCATTTAACAGGTGGCAACTAGAGATACTAGTGGTCCTGTTATGTGCAGGACATCCCCACACCATGCAAGCTGTTGAGACACACTGGAGATCAATGATGAGTCATCCCTGTTGGCCTCTGCCTGGGTGCCCCATTAACAAAGCACAGGGAAGGACGGGGCAGGAGGGTTGGCAGACAGGCAGGCACCTTACAAGGACTGCCACACATGGATGTGACTCACTAGAATTCAATAGGGAAAGGGAGGTTGTTCTACGGGACTGTGGCATACAAGCTAACTGGGATTGTAACAGGTGTTCTTGGTTTTTGTTGATGTGTGGCCAGGTTCATTCATTCATTCATTTACTCAATGAGCACAACTCAAATGGACTTAATTGGAAAAAGGTTCAATCGCTAGTTTACATAACCAAAAGTCCAGCAGAAGATTTTCAGGGGCTTAGGGGGTTCAGTGCTGTCATCAAGACTTGCACTCTCTCAGTATCCGTCCCTTGGCTCTGCCTTCTCTGTGTTGATTTCATTCAGTCTCCTTCCACCCAGAGGGAAGATGACCACCAGCCATTGCAGGTTCATGTTCCGGTCTCTCAGGTGCCCTGGCGAAAGATGGCTTCTCTTCACAAGGGTCCAATAAACATCCCTGCACTAAGTCTAACTGGGTCATTTCAGGGCAAGTACCCATTCCTGTGCCATCTCTGTGACTTAAGGGTAGATTGCATAGTCTCTCAAGGTTTGCATAGAGCATAAAGGAGGGTGTGTAGGAAGTGGGGACATTGGTTCAGCCACTCAAACCGCATGCACTCAGAGTAAGGAACAATTACCTGCTACATTCCCAATTTGTAAAATGAATGCCATTGTGGACAAGCGTGAGATATGTGTACATGGGGTCAGTGGAAATTCAACACCACTCTTGGTGGTAGGGAGGACAACTTAGAGTGTAGGAAGGACCTTCTCATAGGGCAGGTGGTCATAGCATCATCAAGATATATTGTAATAATTGAACCCCATGAAGAGGAAGCTGAGGATGCTATAGAAACCACACTGGGAAATTACATTCAATTAGGTCTATAGCACTTAACAATCTATACAGCATAATACTGGGCATTAATCAGGCCATCTGGTTTCATGTTTGATGTGCACCCCAAACATCAGAAGCCATCAAAATGACATTTCAATGCCTTATTTATTTATTTATCTATCTATTTAGAGACGGAGTCTCACTCTGTCGCCCAGGCTGGCGTGCAGAGGCACGATCTCGGCTCACTGCAACTTCCGCCTCCTGGGTTCAAGCAATTATTGTGCCTCAGCCTCTTGAGTAGCTGGGATTACAGGAGTGAGCCACTGTGCCCAGTGCCTCTTCTATTTAATTGCTATGAGTGGTCATACACATTACACAGCTCCTTGGTGAAGAATGCTGTGAGTTCTGAGTGTTTGGGAAGATTTTCAAGGCAATGCTCTTGGTTTACACTTCAGTAAGCATATTAGCCTATTGTTGAATATTTATTAACCTTACCAGAAGAAAAGGAAGAAGAGAAAGAAGAGGAAGAAGAACTATAGAGAGTAGCATGTTACTAAGCAACAGCTTTAACTAGCTTTGTTGGTGGGGGTTTCAGAAAGACAATTGCTGAAATGATTTGGTTCCATAAATGGAAATGGTCTTCTTTGTATGGTTTTATATTGTATGACCGTCTCACACCAAGATCCTAAACTTTGGCTGCTGTATATCACCGGAGAATGACGAATATCCCTGTACTGTGTTAAAGCAGTTCCTGGCACTGGCGAAGAGAGAGCTCTACTGCGTTGCTATAAAGGAATACCTAAGACTGGGTAATTTTACAAAGAAAAAAAGATTTATTTGGCCATGATTCTGCAGACTGGAAGATTGGGCATGTGGTGAAGGCCTCAGGCTTCTTCCACCCAAGGCAGAAGGTGACGGGGAGCTGGCATGGCAGAGCTCACATGAAGAGACAGAGAAACAAGAGAGAGCAGGGAGGCCAGGTGCAGTGGCTCTCGCCTGTAATTGCAACACTCTGGGAGGAAGAGGTGGGAGGATTGATTGAGGGCAGGAGTTTGAGACCAGTCCTGGCAAGGTAGCAAGATCCTGTGTCTACAGAAGGAAAAAAAAGGAAATGGGGAGATTCCAGCCTCCCATTTTAGCAACCAGCTTTTGTAGGAATGGATAGAGTGAGAACTCACTCACCCACCCACCCTCCAGGGATGGCATTCATCTATTCATCAGGAATCCGCCCCCTGACCCAAACACCTCCCATTAGGCCTTACCTCCAACATTGGAGATTAAAGTTTAGCATGAGGTTTGCGGAGGCAAACATCCGAAACATAGCTCACTGTGACAAGACTTGCATTCATTCTAAAGTTATTTCCCCAACAAACTTCTGTCTTGCCCTTAAAGATGACCCTTCTATAAAGGTTGAGGAACACGGAGAACTCCAAGCTGGTATTCCAGGAATGGCAGGGTGGTGGAAGCTGTTTATTATGTCTTTTGTCCTTTGGAGGGCAAGGTTCACAACTTCAAGTTCTCTGCCTCTGGCCGCCTCCCCAGACGTGCAATTCAATGCTGAGAACACACTGCTTTTAGTTACTGCTTGCTTGAATGGTGAAAAATCAAGTATATCTCAGACATACTTTCTGTCTCTAAGATTCTCTGAAATTTAGGGACATGTAATTTGCCTAGAAATGCTCAAAGGTTTCCAGATGTCAAAACACAGCACTTGAGTGGGGGTGGGGGGCACTCAGGTGTTTGGAGAGCTGTGATCCTGCAAAGTCCTTCTTAATGTTCTGCATTCTGATATGTCATGTATCTGCCTTTTAGTGCACATTGGTTATTTTATT
The DNA here is from genome assembly GCF_049354715.1 of Callithrix jacchus. Taxonomy (NCBI): domain Eukaryota; kingdom Metazoa; phylum Chordata; class Mammalia; order Primates; family Cebidae; genus Callithrix; species Callithrix jacchus. Next base: position 94,299,991 of record NC_133517.1, on the reverse strand, counting down.
TTATTTTTTGAGACTTAAGTCTCGCTCTGTTGCCCAGGCTGGAGCTCAGTGGCATAATCTCAGCTCACTGCAACCTCAGCCTCCCAGGTTCAAGCAATTCTTGTGCCTCAACCTCTTAAATAGCTGGGATTACAGGTGCCCACCACCACGCCTGGCTAATTTTTAGTAGAGATGGGGTTTGCCAGGCTGGTCACTAACTCCTGACCTCAAGCGATCTGCCGGCCTCAGCCTCCCAAAGTGCTAGATTACAGCATGAGCCACCATGCCCAGCCCCAGGGGGTTATTGAAAAGATACGTACATCTGACAAGAAAATGTTTTAGAAGGCATCAAGCATCAAAGTTCTGTGTAGGTAAACATGTTCTTCTGCTTGAATGTCCATAGTGGTAACCATGATTAACATATTCTGTTCCAGACACCCTGCCGGGCACGTCATGCGTAGGATTTCATTTAATCCTCACGGTATCTCAGTGGGGTAATATTGTTCCTGTTTTACAGATATGAGGAATGCAACAAAGAGGTCAGATAACTTGCTCAAGTTTACTCAGTGACGAGGCTGGAATTTGAACCCAGTGAGACTGACTTCTCACTGCCATCCAATACTAATCCTCATCAGCATCTGGTTCGCAGTGGTGGAGCCCCTTTCTTGGCAGACCTTCTCAGGTACACTCTTCCTACTGGCCTCTTGAAGAACAATGCCCCTGAACCCTGGCCACTAGCTGAAGTTCTGGTCCAAAACAGATGTATATCACCAGAGGATGACAAATACCCCTGCACGGTGTAAAACCAGTTCCCGGCACTGGCAAAGGGTGAGCTGTAGTTCACTATCTTAGTCCATTTTACATTGCTCTAAAGAAATATCTGAGACTGGATAATTTTACAAAGAAACAAATAGGCTTAAAACCCTCCCAATGATGTCCCAAGCATTGCCAGTTCCTGGAAACTATACTGCCACATTCCACTCCTCTGACTGGACTTCCCTGGATGTGGAACCTGGCCTAGACTGCTAACCATACTAAGCTGCTAACTACTTACCACTCAGTGTGAAAGTACATGAGGCATATTGCTACTTATCCTTACAACAGTCTGCATTAAGACAGTGTATCTCCCACTTTAGAAATGGCTCAGAGGAGTGCAAATGATGGCCCGAAACCACAGGGATAGAGCACAGCAACGTTAGCATTCCACCTCGGGTCTGCTGACTCCAAAGCCCATATTCATTTCATTGCTCCTACGTTTGCTAGGCCCCATGAAGCACTCTCTGACCACTCCCTCTGGACGCCAGCTTCAATTTCTGGTTAGTGGCCTAACCCTAGTCCCACCCACCACAGCTTCCTCTCCTTCTCCTCCTTCCCTCACCCATGCCTGCCAAGCCCACCTCCAACTCTGGGATTGAGCTCATCTTGGGTGTGAGATTTATTAATACAAACTTTTCAAAAAACCTTCTATAAACTATAACTCAGAATATGTTTAAGCCATCATCCTCAGCAAACTAACACAAGAACAGAAAACTGAACACCTCATGTTCTCATTCATAAGTGGGAGTTGAATGATGAGAACACACAGACACAGGAAAGGGAACAATACACTCTGGGGAGTGGGGGTCAAGGGGAGGGAGAGCATCAGGACAAAACCTGATGCATGCCGGGCTTAAAACCTAGATGATGGGTTGACAGGTGCAGCAAACCACCATGGCACATGTAAACCTATGTAACAAACCTGCACGTTCTACACATGTATCCAGGAACTTAAAGTAAAATAAAAAACAAAACAAAAATTCAAGTATTAACTTCTGCTCTCATTGCCATTTTCCTTTAATAGAGGTACATGGGCTATTTTAGCTCCCTGGTAGGGGGATGCTGAGAATTCTCAGGAGACAACTGTGTTATTCAGGACTCTAGGGTGAGAAAGACAGAGACTCAGCTCAACTAGCATAAGAGGGAAAAAAGGAGCACCTAATAGCTCACACATCTCAGAAGCGCAGGCCACAGCTGACTTCAGGCATGACCAGCTCGAGAGCAGTCCTGGCTAATAGAAATATAAGGCAAGCCTCATATGTAGTTTGAAATTTTCTAGTAGTCACATTAAGAAAAGTAAAAAGAAACAGATAAAGTTAATTTTAATAATATCTTTTCTTTAACCTAATATATCCAAGCTATTATTTTAATATGTAACTAATATAAAAATTATTAATGATTTATTTTCATTCCTTTTTAAAACTACTGTCTTTGAAACCCTGTGTGTATTATATACTTACAGCACACCTCAATTCAAACTAGGTACATTTCAAGTACTCAAAAGCTACACGAGGTTAGTGGCTACCATACTGGACAGTGAAGACCTAGATACCTGACGATGTCTCCAGGCATCTCTCTCCTTCTCTCTCCAGACACTCTTAATTTGATGCAAAATGGCCACCAGTAGCCCCAGATTAGTACTTTCCCACTCTGGAAATCTCAGTGAAAAGAGATTTTTTTCCCCAGTAATTAAAGGGGGAAAACTTTCACAGGAACTGTTTCGATTGGCCCAGCCAATTATTTCCCTATAATTAAAGGGGGGGGTGGAATTAATGGGAACCAATTTTGATTGGTTCACGTACCCATTCCTGAACCAATCACAATGGCCAGGGAAATAAGATACTCTGATTGGCAGGGCTTGTATCTTGTGGCTTGCATTGGCTGATGACATCTAAACAGAAGTAACTTGTGTAATTTGCAGGTGGGAGTTTTAAAGGATGGATGCATGGATCTCTAAGCTCTCTCTTCCCCTTCCACAATGAAACTTGTGTTGATTTGAAGGTGCCACACATTCAGCCTAGATCACTGAGTGAACTCGTGGAGAACAGATGCCCTGGAAGGTCATCTGGAATCGCAGTGGACTTTCTGTAAGGGAGAAATAAAGTTTTGTTGTATTCAGATGTTCATGTCGTTACTGAAGCATAACCTATTCAACCTAACTAATTCAGGGATTCGAGTGATTCTAGGAGTTGCAGAATCCATTATGTGACATAAGTAAGCCCAGTCAGAGCATTGCATCCCCTGGCCATAAATAAGTCCTCGTCAGAGGTGATTATATGTCATAAACAGGTCTAGTCAGAATTATTCTCAGCACTTACATAGGTGTTTTATTTTGCTTTGGATGGTGGGTTATTCAAATGAAATACCCAAATCTTGCATAACAATCTTGTTATCCTATGAAAAGCCAGACTGAGGACAAATCCATCACACGGAGAATACAGTGCTAACACAATTGCAGAAACATTGAACTGGGGGCCCATATCATACCACGTCTGAAGCCCGATCTTCCTTTGGGCTACTTCTGTGAGCCTACAAATGCCTTTAATATTTATACAAATTTGTATTTGATCTTACCTGGAGCCAAAAGCATCCTAATGCTATGAAACTTTATCACAAAGCACCCAGGGAAGAGGAGATTTAGAAACTTTCCACCTAACGTGCTAAATGTTGACAGACAAGACATTTTTCAGAAGTGACCAGTAAAGATCAGTTGTTTTTACATCTCAAAATAGCCTATAAAAGATTCTTATCGTTTCTTCACCTGTTGCTGGATAGGCACAGAGGCCTACATTTAAGGCTACTAAGCACAAAACCAGAATATTCCTAGCACCTTTTTTCTGCAAAGGGAGACGTTCTTGTTTCAAAGAGTGGATGGATAGAGTTATGGCTATGAAATGTCCACTGGCTTTAGAAATCCTCAAAAGATCCATTCCCCAAACAGCCTCAACCACACCCTTCTCTGGTCTTCCTTTAGGTTCCACCTAAAGCAGTGGTGTTAGCTATATACTGTGGTATAAACAACCTCAGCTCTTAACCCCTTAAAACAGGGGTTGGCAAATCTTTTCTGTAAAGGGCCAGCTAGTGAATATTTTGGGCTCAGTCAGCTGTTGATCATGAAAGCAGCCATAGACAATGTGTAAACAAATGAATACAGCTGTGTTCCAGTCAAAGCATATTTACAAAAACAGGTAGTGAGCCAGAATTCGCCTGCAGGCAGTACTCGCTGACCATTAGCTTAGCTTAAAACAAAATACATTAAAAAAAAATGTCTTCCAGTTTCTGTGGTTCAGAAATTTGGAATGCCTTGCTGGGTGGTTCTGGCTTGAGATCTCTCATGAATTGCAGAGTTTACTGAAAGTGCTCCGTGTGATTCTACTGCCCAGCTGGGCTTAAACCCACTCTCTCTTTTTTTTTTTTTGAAGCGGAGTTTCGCTCTTGTTACCCAGGCTGGAGTGCAATGGCACGATCTCGGCTCACCGCAACCTCCGCCTCCTGAAACCCACTCTTTTAAAGGCTTTGCTGGATCACGTAGACAGCAATCCCCCGACCTGCTAAGGGTGTGCCTGAGTATGTACAATAAAGAACAGAAGCAACAGATTCTCACACCCAGAAAGTTAAGAATATTGCCTTCTGGAGGAAGTGAAATCTTAACCAGCCATTTTACCGCAGACACAGCCAAAGAAGAAGGAAAACAATGCGCTGTGTCCCCCACAGGAACCTGAAAGAGTGTCCCAGGCTAACCACTGTTTAACTCTTGGTCACTCCGCCCATCTCTCGAGCTTACATCAGAGGTAAGCTGCTTCTCGCTGCAAAGGGTTTTGTTCCAGTAACTCACTACTTGGTAGTTGGGTGGCTATTATAGCACATGGCATCCTGTGATCACTGACATATACCTCCAGAGAGCAATCCCATGCCTGTCTGGTGGCCTGGGGGTAGCCAACACTCTTCTATGCTTTTCTGGTAAATGTAAGAGGGGGAAAAGAAAACAGTAGGGGAAAAGAACTGTCATCCATGGCAAATCAAGGAATTTGGCTATGCTTAAATAAGGTAAAATTTGTAGGCTGGGCATGGCGGGTCACACCTGTAATCCCAGCACTTAGGGAGGCTGAGATGGGTGGATCACCAGAAGTCAGAAGTTCAAGAACAGCCTGGTCAACATGGTGAAACTCTGTTTTTACTAAAAATACAAAAATTAGCTAGGCATGGTAGCAGGTGCCTGTAATCCCAGCTACTCGGGAGGCTGATGCAGGAGAGTAGCTTAAACCTGGGAGGCGGAGGTTGGAATGAGCCAAAATCACGCCACTGCATTCCAGCCTGGACAACAGAGCAAGACTCCATCTCAAAAAACAAAAAAATTCGTATACAGCCCAGCACAGTGTCTGATGTAAATGTGATGCTTAGCATTTAATAGTCGTGCATTTCCTTCCCTTGTCTCCTCTCCTTTTCTGTTTACCTCCCCCTCTCAGTTGCAGTCTGCTATTCTGTGTGTAGCTATGTGATTTTAAAATCCCTTTCTCTTAAGCAGGGGTATGCGACCCAACTTTCAACAGCACATGGAAAAGGCTTCAACACAATGTAGTTGATGACGTAACTTTACACTCCCATGTCTTCATGCAGAGGACCAGATGGATGGAAAACCGCCGCCTCGTAGGGTTTGGCCTAATGCTCTAAACAGTGAACGTGTCAGCTTAGTACAGTCCAGTGCTGCATGACGACGTCTCGGTCAATGGTAGACCCCGTGTATGATGATGGTCCCATAACATTATCATGAAGTGAAAACATTCCTGTCTCCTAGTGACATCACAGCTGTTGTAATTTCACCACAGTAATCACGTGTTTGTTGTGATGCTGGTATAAATAACTCGCTTCACTGCCAGGCACATACAAGAAGAACATACAATGATATACGGTACATAATGCTTGGCAATGATAAAAAAATGACTGTTACTGGTTTATGTACTTAACATGCTATACTTTTTATTGTTACAGTGTACTCCTTCTACGTGTATATACAGTGTGTGTGTGTGTATATATATATATATATACATACACACATTTTTTTTTTTTTAACACAGTCTCGCTTTGTTGCCCAGGCTGGAGTACAGTGGTGCAATCTCGGTTCACTGCAACCTCCACCTCCTGGATTCAAGCGATTTTCCTGCCTCAGCCTCCCAAGTAGCTGGGATTACAGACATGCGCCACCACCAATTTTTTGTACTTTTAGTAGAGACGGGGTTTCTCCATGTTGGTCAGGCTGGTCTGCATCTCTTGACCTTGTGATCCGCCCACTTCAGCCTCTCAAAGTGCTGGGATTACAGGCGTGCGCCACCAAGCCCGGCCTACTTATATGTATATTTAAAAGTTAACGGTAAAACAGCTTTAGGCAGGTGTTCAGGAGGGATTCCAGAAGCAGGCATTGTTGTCACAGGAGATGACAGCTCTCCATACATGTTATTGCTCATGAAGACCTCCCAGTGGGACAAAATTTGGAGGTGGAAGACCGTGATATTGATGATCCTGACCCTGTGTAACCCTAGGCTAATGTGCATGTCTCTGTCTTAGTTTTTAACAAAAATTTCCAAAAGTAAAAAAAAAAAAAATTTGATAAAAGCTTATAGAATAAGGATATGAAGAAATATATTTTTGTCCAGTCATACAATGTGTGTTTTAAGCTAAATGTTATTTCAAAAGTCCAAAACATTTTTTAAATTACAGTTTATAGACTGGGCACGGTGGCTCATGCCACTAATCCCAGCACTTTGGGAGGCCAAGGTAGGTGGATCACTTGAGGTCAGGAGTTTGAGACCAGCCTAGCCAACATAGTGAAACCCTGTCTCTTCTAAAAATACAAAAATTGGGAGCTGCCGTGGCTCCGGCCAGTTGTCCTGGTGCTTGAGGAGGCGAGGCTATGAGTTCAAGGCCAACCTGAGTAACATAAGAAGCTCTCATTCATCAATAAAAATAACAAAAATTAACCACGTGTGGTGGTATGTGGCTGTAATCCCACCTACTTGGGAGGCCGAGACAGGAGGATCATTTGAATCCATGAGGTGGAGGTTGCAGTGAGCCAAGAATGCACCACTGCACTCCTGGGCAACAGAGCAAGACTCCATCTCAAAAAAAAAAAACTACAGTTTATACAGTAAAAAAGTTACAGTATGCTATGGTTAATGAAGAAAGAAAAATATTTTATATAAATTAGTATAGTCTAAGTGTACATGTTTATGAAGTTTGTGGTCGTGTCCAGGGATGTCCTAGGCCTTTGCATTCACTCACCACTCACTGACTCACAGAGCATCTTCCAGTCCTGCAAGCTCCATTCATGATAATGTGCCCTATGCTGGTACCGTTTTATGCTTTATACTGTATTTTTGCTGTATCTTTTCTACATTTAGCTGTGTTTAGGTATACGCATACTTATCATTGTTTCACAACTGCCTGCAGTGTTCAATACAGTCAGTATGCTGTACCTACGGGTTTGTAGCTAAGTGCAGTAGGCTATATCCAGGGTGTAGTAGGTTATACCACCTAGGTTTGTGTAAGTTCACTCTGTGATGTTTACCCAGTGACGAAATTGCCTACCGGCCTATTTCTCAGCACGCATTTCCATCATGAAGCGACACATCACTGTACAATGTTTCCCTTTATTGATTAAAAAATCATGTGGGGAGCTTGTTACATATCCAGATTCCTAGGCCCTACCCCAGGCCTATGGAATCAGACTATGCAAGGGAAGGGTCTGGGCGTTTGAGAGTGTGAGTGTGTGTGTCTGTGTGTCTGCCCCAGGCTTCTTTATTTTTTATTTTTTTATTTTTGCTCTGTTGCCAGGCTGGAGTGCAGTGGTGCGATCTCAGCTCACTGCAACCTCCGCCTCCTGGGTTCAAGTGATTCTCTTGCCTCAGCCTCCCAAGAAGCTGGGACTACAGGTGCGCGCCACCACACCCAGCTAATTTTAGTATTTTTAGTAGAAACAGGGTTTCACCATGTTGGCCAGAATGGTCTCCGTCTCTTGACCTCATGATCTGCCTGCCTTGGGTTCCCAAAGTGCTGGGATTACAGGGGTGAGCCACCGTGCCTGGCCGCAGGCTTCTTTATTTAAGACCAAAGTGATGTGTGATGTGAGGATTAAAGATCACAGCATCACTGACCATGATCTTCCTGCCAACTGGTTTCCCCAAAATCCCTGCCCCAACCCTTTGCATTCCCAAATCCTTCCTTAGTAAACGAGGAACTTAATCCCAAAAGCCCTGCTACAGACTCTAGGGTTCTCTATCCCTGGTTTCTCTCCTTTCTTGACCCCATTACTGGAAAGGGCAGGATCTTTGTCTGACTTCATGGAGAGCCCAGATGGAACGTCTTCCCGTCAGGAAAGGGACCAAGGAGTAGGGAGTGAAATGAGGGCCCCTATAGCCTGGGGTACCAAAATGGGGCTCTGCAGCCAGAGGAACAGACACTGGTCCCCTGAGACAGGGGACCCAGCAACTTCAAAATCTCCATGCTGTGAATAGTCCTGGCTTGATCGTTCGTCCTTCTGGCTCTGGTTACAGACCCATGCTGGTCCACATCTTTCTCAGGCCCAATGGGGCTGATCTGCAGCAGCGAGGGTTCCAGGCACTGCAGAAACACATCTTCAGGACACCTCCCACTCTGCTCTCAATAGGCATTTGCTTTCTATTTTGGGCTGCAGGAAGGTCTCTGCTTTGCTCATCTCCTGAAGCTATTCATTGCCAGCCTCTGCCACTTCAGCAGCAGGGCCACAGCTTACATGTGTTCTTGAAACAGTGCTGCAGAGCCTCAGAGCGGCAGAAGTCATTTGGCTGAACGACTCCCTGGGGACCGCCACATGGATCTGGGAATACTCTAGGGTGATCCTCCTCTGCTTCAGGAGCTTGGCAGATGGCTTGAAGCCTGTCTGCGGAACTTTGATGTCCTGAGGCTCGTCAGGTTTTGCACCAGTTTCTCCTTGTCCAGCTTCACAGCCCCAGTGTGGGCAGTGCTGGGCTCCAGGGAAGGCCCCTAGGAGTTGCTCTCTACCTGCGGTCCTGCCCTGCCCTGGGTCTGAGAGGTCTCCAGGCCACATCACCCCAACCTGACGTCCACAGCACACCACTCCACCTCAGAACTCATATAACAGGAGTCACGGGATTTCCTCATGGCATCTGAGGTTTTTGTTTTGTTTCTGAGACAGGGTGTCCCTCTGTCACCTGGGCTGGAATGCAGTGTTGCTGACACGGTTCGCTGAAGCCTCGACCTTCCAGGCTCAAACCATCCTCCCACCTCAGCCACCCGTGTGTCTGGGACTACAGGCATGTACCACCATGCTCAGCTAATTTTTTAAAACATTTTTTAAATAGAGACAGGTCTCACTATGTGGCCCAGGCTGGTCTCAGACTCCTACGCTCAAATGATCCTCCCACTTCAGCCTCCTGAAGTGCTGGGATTACAGTTGTGAGCCACTGTGCCTGGCTGCATCTGAATTTTTCATACCTGTCCTGTGTGACGGCCATGTCTGGGACACTGGCCAGGGTATAAAGAGCTTCAGACCAAGTGCTGCCTTCCAGAAGCTCCTTGCCTTGGTGAGGGCAGGTCCTGCCTCTGGGCCACAGTGGCCACATAAGTAAAGCAAGGAGGATTGGGGTTTTTTTGTTTTTGTTTTTCGAGATGAAGTCTCGCTTTGTCTCCAGGGCTGGAATGCAGGGCAGTAGCATGATCTCGGCTCATTACAACTTCTGCCTCCCAGGTTCAAGTGATTCTTATGTCTCAGCCTCCTGAGTAGCTGGGATTACAGGTGCCAGCCATCATGCCTGGATAATTTTTGTATTTTTATTTATTTATTAGTTTTTTAGTTTTTTGTTTGTTTGTTTTTAATTTTTTTTCTTTTTTTTTTAATACAAAAATTTCTTAATTTTTGTATTTTTAGTAAAGACAGAGTTTCACCATGTTGGCCAGGCTGGTCTCAAACTCCTGGCCTCAAGTGTTCTGCCTGCCTTGGCCTCCCAAAGTGCTAATATTGCAGATGTTGGGGCCAGAGGACTGAGAATCCAATAAAAGTATGGCTCTTTCCTTCTCATATTCTATCCCCCTTCTCCCCCAAACAAAACACATGAATTTTGTTCACAATTTCAAGGGATTAACGGACTCCAAAATGCAAGCCACAGATCCCTAGGGGTTTAGAGGCCGCAGGCTGAGACTGCCCCCTCCCCAGAGGTTCTGTATGTCTCTTCTTACACTGATTGTATTGTATCTGATTCCAGCTAAGCAAGACCACACGTGGTATATCATCTTTGATTAGTAGCTATTCCTTTAAAATAATATTGGATGCATTATCTAATGGTTATTTCCAATGATGTGAGGAAATCATTAATTTATACATACTTCATGTTCCAGGAACTGGGAGGACTGAGAATAATGAGGGATGAAGATGAACAAAACTCATCAGCGTGGCCCAGCCAGCCCACCGGGTAGGAGTGTGATAACCAGAAGAAGCTTCTGATGGAGCACACTGGGGCCTAGATTTCTAGCACTGAGAATCCCAGGTAGCGTGATAGGGGATAGGAGAGTAACAGGAGCATTAATGACCTTTCTGATCTAGAGCAGGGATCTCCATCTAAAAATAGCCAGGCCCACTATGGAAGCCGAAGCTACATCAAATGTCTATTAAAGCCCACGAAACTTTCTGGCAGCCAAAGCCCTCCCTGAGAGGTCAGCAAGAAGTCAAGAAATGGTGCCTATGTTTCTTTAAAACACATTCTGGTGAGTGCCTACCATGTTGAGTTCAAAAGCTTGGTCTTTCCTGCAACACAGAGGTGGGTGGAAGAGCAGGGGAGAATCTCTGCAGCTCACTGCTCTCTTTGGAAAGAGGGGGGTGGGCTGAGCAACAGGGTGACTGAGGATGGACAGGGCCCTGGGGACTCCAGCAGGCTACCAGGGCCAGGATGCCCCCAGAGAGATTGCCACTCTGGTCTTTATGTCAACAGACACCCTGAGTCTTTGATAATTAATATATATATATATATAAAAGGAAATATATATATATATATGTATATGTATATGTGTGTATATATATTTGTATATATATATATATCTGTATATATGTATACTGGCAGAAATATATGTATCAGGGCTCAGCATGGTGGCTCATGGCTATAATCCCAACAGTTTAGAAGGCTGAGGTGGGAGGATTGGTTGAGCCCAGGAGTTCAAGATCAGCTTGAGTAAGATGGCAAGATCCTGTCCCTAACAAAAGTAAAAAATTAGCCGTGCATGGTGGTTTGCCTCTGTGGTTCAAGCTATTTGGGAGGCTGAGGTGGGAGGATCACTTGAGCCCATGAGATCAAGGCTGCAGTGAGCCCTGAATGTACCATTTGTACCGTGTCTCAAAAAATAAAATATTATATACCTACGTGTGTGTGTGTGTGTGTCTGCATCAATTTTAGCTCACATCTTTTTCTGTTTTCTGTGAATGGACATTGCAGCCTGTCATCCATGTCTCCAGGAAGTAGCTAAAGTGGGTTCTCATTTGTCTACATTCTCTTTTCCTTCATAACAATCTGTTTCTCCAAGGCCTCAACATTTAAACCTCAAGCATTACTGTGACAAGATGCTGGTTTGGGCTGAACATAGAAAGACACTTTCAAAAATGCCTAAGCTATTTCCTTTTTTGCTTTTCTTTTTTTGGAATAAAATATACATAATTTTCCATTTTAATCATTTTAAGTTACAATTCCGTGGCATTAAATACATTCGCGTTGTTACGCGACCGAAACCACTATCCATTTCGAGATTTTTTTAGCTTCTGAACTGAAACTCTACCCGTTAAACAAGAACTTTTCATTTCCCCTCCCCATAGCCCCTGGCAGCCACCATTCTGCTTTCTGTCTCCATGAAGTTGACTATGAGTTATGTCATATAAGTGGAATCACGGTATTTGTCCTTTTGTGACTGGTTTATTGCACTTGGCATAATGTTTTCATGGTTCATCCATATTGCATGTGTCAGAATTCCCTTCCTTTTTGAAGCTAAATAATATTTCACTGTATGAATTATATATATATTACATATGAGGTCTCACTTTGTTGCCCAGGCTGGTCTTGAACCCCTGAGCTCAAGCCATCCTCCCACTTTGGCCTCCCAAAGTGATGAGATTACAGGCATGCACCACCACACTGGCCTCCGTTGTATGCATAGACCACATTTTGTTTATCTATTTGTCAGTCATGGTCAGTTGGGTTGCTTCCACCTTTGGGCCATTGTAAATAATGCTGCTATGAACATAGGTGTACAAATAGCTGTTTGAGTCCCTGTTTTCAATTCTTTTGGGTGAATGTCTGGAAGTGCATCAGGTTTGCTTTTTCAAGTACATAATGTTAACTCCACAGATAGTCTGCAGCAGATGCTCAGCCTTAGACCTTGGACCTTCTCTCCCAGAGGAGCTGTAGTCAGTATATAAACACCAGCTGCACACAGCAAAGTGTGGTACAGATATCTGAGTGGAATCAAGAAAGTACTATGATGATAGCCAGGCATGGTGGCACATGCCTGTAATCCCAGCCACTCAGGAGGCTGAGGCAGGAGAATCGCTTGAACCCAGGAGGTGGAGGTTGCAGTGAGCCAAGATTGTGCCAATGCACTCCAGCCTGGGTGACAGAGCAAGACTTCGTCTCAAGGGGAAAAAAAAGTATATTGAGGAAGCAGAGGATGTGCAGATTTCACTGCCAGTCTGTCAGCAGTGAGAGGACAGGGATTGTGCTCATTTACCCTGGGTACCTGGCACTCATCTGCACCTGGTACAATCATCGAATTCATGATCGAATAAATGAATGAAATATATTGTAGAGGGGATTTTTTTTTGAGATACTTTCCTCTTCCTCCATTGCATTGAGAGATGATGACGATGAAGAGGGTGATGATGAAGATGGTGATGATGATGATGATTGGGGGCATTTATTTGATACATCTCTGTGTCAGGCACTGTGCTAAACTCTTTACATAGATTATATCATTTAATCTTCATTAATGAACCTACAAAATGGTCATCATATCACCATTTTACAAGTCAGGAGACTGAGCATTCCAGAAATTAAGAAGTGTGCCTGAGACCATGGGTGGCATCTGAGGAAGCCCAGGAAGTCCGATGGCAGGGCCCAGAGTCCAGAGCCCAAGTCATAGTATGACTCTTTTCTTCCCCCAGTCCTTTCCAGGCCAGTGCAATCAACATCACAGCTGTTTTTCCAAGGATACAACAAGCCATTTGAAACTTTCTAGAATTTGAAAAGCTTCACTTTTTTTCTATTCTTTTTTTGCTTTTTCTTATTTTCAGAAACTGCCTGTTTTAAAAAAAGTATTAGAAAAACTTTTAAAAATAATTGGAACTGAGATCCTTGGAGACCCCTTACCCCAGGCACAGCAAACATTTTTATCTAAAGGTGTTCAGCCTGTCCCAGCACTTTGGGAGGCCGAGGTGGTTGGATAACTTGAGGTCAGGATTTTGAGACCAGCCTGACCAACATGGCAAAACCCTATCTCTACTGAAAATAGGAAAGTAGCCAGGTGTGGTGGTGGGCGCCTGTAATCCCAGCTACTCAGGAGGCTGAGACAGGAGAATCGCTTGAACCTGGGAGGTGGAAGTTGCAGTGAGCTGAGATCGCACCTCTGCACTCTAGTCTGGGTGACAGAGAAGCTCCATCTCAATAAAATAAAATAAAATAAAATAAATGTATTCTGGACACAAGACTCCAGAACAAATATATTTTCCTCCAGACTAAATTTTTTAAAGCTCTGATTATTTTCCTTTAAAATAACTCTTCGAGTTTTAATACAGAATTTTAAAACTGGCTGGGAAAATAGAGTCCTGATTTCACTGTGCCCTGTAGCAGGCTTCCTAATCCGGATTCTGAGTTCAAATTGTTTGGAGAGTAAGTAGGGTTCATTACAACAGCTTCCTGAGTTTGAAAAGAGATATGAAATTCTGGAATGGTGGGAATTACAAAGTTACTTAGACTCATAGTTTGCCAGAAACCAGATGAAAGAATAAAGGGCAAGATGTCCAGAAAAAATCTCAAAAAGGCACATGCCAGAGCCGGCTGCTGACAATTAGAGCATGGGAACTCCAGCCTGAGTGAGCTGTCCCACCAGGCAAAACATCTCACCTCGCTGGGCTCTGAAAACCAGCACATCCAGGAAGGTGGCAGGCTGGTGGCAAAGCAGCTGTCCCGGAGGAAAGCGGGTAACCCTACTCAGAGAAAGCGCCTCTCCCACTCCCAGCAACCCCACTCGTTCATTGGGGGCACCCTCTTCTCCCTGCTCCAAAGCTGACACCCCGGGTGGTCACCGTTGAAGCACGGACATTCTCAGCGGCTGCCTCCCACCAAGTTCTTCTCCAAAGGGTTTGAGGCCAGAGCAGTGTTTCTCCCTGCTGAATCAGAAGCTCCCAAAGGAGGGCTCAGGAATCAGCTTTTTTTTTCTTGAGACAGAATCTCACTCTGTTGCCCAGGCTGGAGTACAGTGGCACGATCTCAGCTCACTGTAACCTCCACCTCCTGGGTTCAAGCGATTCTTGTGCCTCAGCTTCTCGAGTAGCTGGGATTACAGGTGCGACCCACTACGTTTGTATTTTTAGTAGAGACGGGGTTTTGACATGTTGGCCAGGCCGATCTCAAACTCCTGACTTCAAATGATCCACCCACCTTGGCCTCCTAAAGTGCCGGGATTACAGGCATGAGCCACTGTGCCCAACTGAATCAGACTTTTAAACATGCTCTCCAGGGATTTCCATACAAATGCAAGGGCAAGAACCACTAACCTATAAGCAATACACATCTTTCCTCTAGAAGGAGGAATGGTGTGCTGTCCTCTGTGGTCTTCTAGAGCCTGGCCCAGGGTCTCTGACTGGTAAGTGGTGGGCAATGACTGAATGAACAGATGAATGAATAACAGAGGCTACTTCGCCTTCGTTTGGGCTGGTGGTGGAGGCTTTCGTAGAGGAAGGGGCTCCAGGAGGGCTCTGGCCTGCCTGGGCCAGGGCAAGACCTCTGGGGCTCTTACTTGGGGCCAGGCATCTGTCTGCTCTTTCCCCTCCCTTTGCCCTGCACTGTGGCTCAGCCACATCCGCACAGCCCCAGCTTTGGCCAAAGCCCAGCAAGGCCACCCCAAAGTCAGATGCTTTTCTCTCCAGCAAGCTGCCAGACCAACCAAGCTTGGCCCTCAGGGTTGGAATTTGCCATAGTAGGAGCCAACCTCAGCCTTGCAGACACCCATGCTACCTCTTGCCAGGAGGGTGGTGCTGGGGCCAGCCCCCAAACAGGCCACAGGAACTCTTGGCAGTTTCGCCCCAGTGAAACCACACAAAGATGCCATCCAACCTTTCCAGGAGGACCATTTGCCCTTCCTGGGCTGGCTGTAGCTTGTTAAAGCAAGGACAGCCTGTGGCCACACCCTCACACTCCCTGGCTTCCTGACTCATAGGCCTTTCCTACTTCTCCCACAGTTTTACCTGACCTGCCCCCAAAACACTGACCTCAGAACCTCCCAAGCTGATGAAGTTATCCAGTTGGCCCTGCTGCCTCACATTTGCAGAGATCAGTTTACTTTCAACACGCCTTCATTTCTGTTATCTCTATTATCTCATTTTGTCCTCCCGGCTGCCTTGCAGGAAAGGACAGGGTATTATTATCCCATCTGATGGCACAAAGAAGCAGAGCCAGGGCTCAAGGTCACATGCCTGAGTGGCAGAGCTAGCCCCAGAACAAAAGTCTAAGCTGGCACCTTTGCTCAGACTTTGGACAGACCTGGGGCAAGGCAGCAGGCCACACGGCTCTCAAACATGATTGTGTTTACAGCGCAGCCACGAGTGCATATTTAGAAGCTATAAAGCAGGTCCCCAGACCCTCCCCGGAGCATTCTGTAGATTCAGTGTGCCTGGGAATCTGCATTTTAATAAGCACGTCTAATTAAAGTGAACAGAACATTTTGACTCGGTCCTGGAGCTCTCATGCCTTTGTGTGGTTTGCAAAAATGAATAATTTTATTAGTGAGAATTTGGAAGTCCTTAGAAAGGAAAACTGGGCCTGAATCCCTCAGGCCCTTGACCTTAGTTGCATTGGGACCCCTTCAGAGTAATTAACCTGTTGAAAGGAAATAAATATGCCCTAAAACCCTAAGTCCACTGTCTGGCGTGTTGGTGATTCTCAATAAGCGTCTTCTTCCCTCCTTCTCTTCAATGCCAATAGTGACCTTTGGCTGCATATTCTTTTTTGTTTGTTTGTTTGTTTGTTTGAGACGGAGTCTCACTCTGTCACCCAAGCTGGAGTGCAGTTGCGTGATCTTGGTTCACTGCAACCTCCACCTCCCAGGTTCAAGCAATTCTTCTGCCTCGGCCTCCCAAGTGGCTGTGGTCTGAGAATTGCAGAGGGAAGCAGAGGTTGCAGTGAGCCATTGCACTCCAGCCTGGGTGACACAGTGAGACTCCATCTCAAAATCTATATATCTGGGATCATACTATTTTAGAATTCAATTTTTAAAAATTTAATATATCGTGATCATTTCCTCAGGTTGTCATGTCTTCTAAAGCATGAATTCGGTAGATTCCCATAGTATTGCATCCTTTGAATGTGCCATCAGTGTCATTTACTTAGCAATCTTCTGAGGTTTGGATACTGGAGTAGGTGTTTGTCATTCTTATAGGCAACTTTGTTTCTGAATGCTTTTCCTATGTTTGGAGACTCCCTCACCCAATGAAATAGAACCTCCGTCCCCCCACGAAGAAAGATGGCAGTAAGACTCACTTTCCCTGGCTCCCTTGCAGCTAGAATGTGATCACATGGCCTAGTGTTTACTAATGAGCTGGTTCTACCCAAATTGAACGGGAAGATAGTGTGAAGACACAGAGGTCTAAAGGCCTCCAGTCCTGTGAGGATGGGGGAGAGGTGGCTCCTCCATCAGGTCCCAGAACCCACCATTCAGCTGCTGTAATGCTGGCAGAATCAGCTGTGGTGTTTGCTCCTGGGGCAGCAGCAGGGTTATCTTCATTAGATATGCAGCAGTTTGAACCCGAGTGTTGATTCTGGTCTCCAGGACTGATTTCCTGGAGAATCTGTGAGCTACCTAGTGTCCTTTAATAAATTCTCCCTTTCTAACTTAAAATACCTGGACTGAGTTTCTGTTGTTTGTAACAATGAAAATACGATTGATAAGAAATACTTAGGTTGTCTCAACATTTACTATTTCAAATAATACCGTGGCCAAGATCCTGAGCATAACTCTTGGCATGTATCTATTGTATTTACTTAGCATAAATTCCTAGAAGTGGAATTCCCAAATTGAAATACAAACATTTTTCAGGTTCTTGATAAATATTGCTAAATTATATAGTCCAGAAAATTAGGAGATTATAGTGTCATATTTTCTAGGTTTTTGTAGAGGTTATGTATATATACATATACACACATATATATGTATATATACATAACCTCTACAAAAAATATATAATTTTCCCAGTTTTCATTTATTCAACAAACACAAACACCTACTATGTTTTGGGCACTGTGCAAGGCCCTTAAAAATGAGTATGTATTTAAGTGTAGAAGGAAGTTAAAGGGAGTATAACAGAGGAGTTGGGGACTTTTAACTCTGAATAAGTAGCACATCTCTGCTCAGCTAAACTGAATGAGCAATAAGACAAAACAGTACAGCCATTTGGGATCAAATCTACTGCCTTTATGACATTGATCCTGGAAAATAAATCTGGCTTATATTTGCAGGTAAATGAGCTTCCTAATTTTGAACCCCCAAATCAGGCAGGCTTGCCCACCCAGCCGGAGGAGCAGAGCATAATTTGCATTCCTCGTTGGAAACTAGAACCTAAGGGAAAGCAAACAGCAGTAAGTTGCTATCTTTCTTCCAAAATCACCAACCTGGCAGGGTCTCACCCTGTTCCAAGGGAGTAAGGTGGCAGGAGAGGTCACGGGGAGCTTCCTGACACCTGGAAGGGAGCATCAGGAATGAGGTATAACCAGTCAGTTGCGGGGATTGCCTAGCAGGGGTCAGGAAGGCTTCCCAATCTCACCCAAAGGGCAGGTGGTGGAACCGGCTATGTCAGCACACATCAGGCATGCGGAACCGACCTTGAAGTTCTGTATCTCACAGAAAATATCTGTAGGCAGAGTAGTCAGTGCTTGCCACTGACAAATGGGAACGGATATCAGATGTTGTCAGTGTACATCCAGTTCTGCCTAGGGAAGAATCACTCCTCCCCCTGGAGGCCCAAGCTTCCTGGCCTGGACAAGAACTCCCTCCCATGTGGCAGAGCCAAGCAGCTCTTCCCCAAATTGGCTTCTTTGTCCTTCTGGGCACAGCTGGGTGACACTTTCCAGTGTCTCCTAAAGTTAGGTATGGCCATTTCTGGCCCATGGAAAGTAGGCATAACAGCTGTACCATCTTCAGCTGTGCCCCATGCAGCAGGCTGAATCAGGTTCCCTTCAAAATTCATGTCCACCAGAGCCTCAGCAGGTGACCTCATTTGGAATAAGGGCCTTTGCAGGTATAATTAAGGTAAGGATCTCAAGATGATATCCCGGATTTGGGTGGGCCCTAAAGCCAATGACAGGTATCCTTAGACAGCAAAGGAGAAGACACAGAGACACAGGGAGAGGGCCATGCTAAGACCTAGGCGGAGGCAAGAGCCAAGCAGCGCCAAGGATGGCCAGCGGCCCCCGGGCATGGGACGGACTCCTCCTTAGAACCTCCAGAAGGAAGCAACTTGGACTTCTGGCTTCTGGAACTGTGAGCGAGTACACTTTTGTTATTTTAAGCCACGCAAGTACGCTGGCGGCAGTTTGATACAGCAGCCCTAGCTACTGATATGCGGCCTAAAACCCTCCCTGCCATCTCTCCTGCTCTTTCCCCTGTGGCTGGCTGGCTTGGGGATGGTCCCTGGGGTGATGTTGGAAGCCACATACATAGGCTGGGGAGCCGCGAGGTGGAATGTGCGTGGATTCCTGAGTCACTGCTTGGAGGGAGCAGGAACACTGCCCATAGGGCCGAAGCAACATTAACTACAGTACACAGGAAACAAACAGGAAGAAAAAATATTTCTGGATTATTTGTTACAGTGGCCAAAGTTACCTTAACTAATATCACTCATAACTAATATCCAGCATAAAGTAATAAACTGTCATTCTCTATATCAGCATAGTGTGGGGGAAAAGTAAATAAAAAGTAAGAAATTAAGTTTAAATTTTAAAAATTTAATAAAATGTCATTCTGACTTGGACAGCAGTCTTATGGAATTTGTAATTTTAGTCTGTGGCTAAGAGATGGACCCTCTGTGAATATGTGGCAAAAGTCCTCTAGTCAGAACTGGGAAGCTGAGAATCAGAATCTTCCCCTCCAAAAAAATACACAAAACAAAACAGGAGGCCAGGGGCCCTGCCACACTCAGCCCGCATCTTGTGGGTATCCCCATTCGTGGGCTCTCTCCCCCTCCACCCAAACCTGGCCAGTCTGCACCAGTGGAGGCTTGCGGAGGTCAGGAGTGCGTGGTCACTGGGCTGAGGGGACATGAGGACCTGTTCTGGGTGGACACACTGTGTGGTGTGTCACTGAGAGACATCTTTGCCTCCTAAAGGAGACCTGTGCCTACTGCGGTGCAGGCCAGGTGGGCAGGGAGGAGGGGCGGGCCCTTTTTGAGAAAGGAAGCAGATGACGAGGACAAGAAGGATGGGCGTGGAGTGAGAGCATCTGACCTGCAAGATGGCTGCACTGCCCAGCATTCCACCACCTCCACATGTGTCTCTGAGTGCATGAGTGGCTCTTTTAGGGGAGCCTGCCGTTGTTACTGGATCTGTAAGGCACTCTGGGGCTCCGTCCACATCAGCTCTGAGCTCCTCAAAGGCAGGAATGTGATGCCCCTGGCATTTGTAGTTCACGGGAGGCAGTGGTGGTTGGATGATGCTGGACTAGGAGGCTGTGGTCAGATCAAGAAAGTGTCTTGAATGCTGTGAGAAGTTTGGACCCCACCCTGTGGGTAATGGGGTGACTCTCAGGAGGAGTCGTTACATTCTGTATTTTACCCCTGAGAGGATATGAATTTATAAAACCCTCTTGTTCAGCACAAGCGGAGGCTACACTTGCCCTGTAGCAGCTGCTCACACTACGGTGCAGGACAAACCCAAAACTGGGGCAAAGCAGCACAGCCACAGGTGCGCACTAACCAGGGACTTCATCTAAACACAACCAGGAAGAAAAGCTAACAGCATCCATCAGCCAAAACCAGAATGTCAAGTGGTGGCAACAAAGGGCAGAATTTCTGACCTCTTGGTTCAGCCAGACCCCCAATAAAAACCAACAAAGGGGCCAACATGGAGAAAATTCTGTGTTTTAGACTGCTAATTTTGGAAGCATAACCTGCACAGAGCAAGACCACCATAAACATTTATGTAGCTGAAAGCAAGAAGCAGAACTAATATTCACCACATACGCGTGATTCATTATATGATTCACCACATAAGAATCAGAACTAATGCTCATCACAATCGTGTTTCAGTTTCTATCCCTTAAACACACAAAATCCCCCCCACACACATACATATCTCACACACACACACACACACACACACACCACATACCCCAAAAGCATGGATAGCATGTGAATGGCTGGTTTCTCACTGTGAAAGGAAAAAAATCTTGGGGCCCCCAAATCACCAAGCTAGAGGGAACGTCAAGCTGGGAACTCCTTAGGACCAACCTGCCTCCCATTTTATTCAAAGTCACCCCTGTACTCGCTGACACATAAGCATATCTGACTGTCTCATTTGGAAAGGCGAATCAGAAACTCAAAAGAACACAGCCATTTGTGCCTCACCTAACTGTGACCTGGAAGCCCCCTCCCTGCTTCAAGTCTTCCTGCCTTTGCTTCAAGCTGTTCTGCCTTGTTAGACAGAACCAATGTCCTTTTTCTTTTTCGACAAAATATTGCTCTGTCACCAGGCTGGAGTGCAGTGGCGTGATCTTAGCTCACTGTAACCTCTGCCTCCCAGGTTCAAGCCATTCCCCCGCTTCAGCCTCATGAGTAGCTGGGACTACAGGTGTGCGCCACCACGCCCAGCCAGTTTTTTGTATTTTAGTAGAGATGGGGTTTCACCATGTTGGCCAAGATGGTCTCGATCTCCTGACTTTTGTGATGCACCCGCCTCAGCCTCCCAAAGTGCTAGGATTACCGGCGTGAGCCCCCGTGCCTGGCCCGAATGTACTTCTTACATATATTGATTGAAATATATATGTAAGACAAAAGACTTTGGTCTCTCTAAAATGTACAAAACTCAGCTGTGCCTCAACCACCTTGTACCCATGTCTTCAGGACTTCCTAAGGCTGGGTCAGGGGCACATCCTTAACCTTGGCAAAGTAAACTTTCTAAATTAACTGAAATCTGTCTGATATCATGTCTGGGTCCACACCATGGTCTCCTATAGGGTCCAGCCCTACAGGGTTCTGGGAGCCCCTCCCGGCTGCTGTGGAGGTGAGAAATTGTAGAAATAAAAGACACAAGACACAGAGATAGAGAAGAGAGAGTTTGGGTCCAGGGATCCACCGCTACCCAAATCGCGGAGACCAGCAGTGGCCCCAAGGCCGGGATGCTCTCACTTTTATTGAGTTGCAAATCTGGGGGCAGAGTAGGTAGGGCGTGGTCTTGGTGGTCGGAGACTGGGGGCAGGGTAGAGAGGGCATGGCAGTGATAGGGTCCAGTACATCACACATCTTTCAGGTAGGGGCTCAGGAATTTCTGGCACCCGAAGTGAGGTAAGGAGCATAATGCATCAGCACTTCTTCCATACTTATCAAAAAGAACTACAATATTAAGATTTATATTATTATTACTGATTATCTTTTCTAAGAAAAAAGGAACCAGGTGCAGAAGCAGAACATAGGAGTAGACATGGCAAGTGACCACTGAAGCACAGCTTCACATAGAGACAGTTAAGCCCCCGGATGCTGTGGGCTTCCTGACAGTCATCAGGCCTACCACAAGAGCTCAGAGAAGCGGAGTTTTCTCCTAACTCCTCGGGGAAGGAGACGTCTCAGCTATTTTGGACATCTCCTTCCCTAGCTGGCTAAACAGTGGGTACTTTCCCAGAGCTGGTGCTGCCACATAGCCAAGGCGCCCTCCAGCAGCCCTTATGTGGGCATGACAGAGGACTTAGAGCATCTTGCCTTAGTGTCATTCATTTCACACTGTCACCCCAGGTTCATACTTCCAACCTGAGAGGCATTAGTAAAAGAATTAAGATCACCTGTAAATAACTAATAACTACTATGGTTCTATTTCTTTCTTTTTTTTTTTTTTTTTTGAGACAGAGTTTCGCTCTTGTTACCCAGGCTGGAGTGCGATGGCGCGATCTCGGCTCACCGCAACCTCCGCCTCCTGGGTTCAGGCAATTCTCCTGCCTCAGCCTCCTGAGTAGCTGGGATTACAGGCACATGCCACCATGCCCAGCTAATTTTTAGTATTTTTGGTAAAGACGGGGTTTCACCATGTTGACCAGGATGGTCTCAATCTGTTGACCTTGTGATCCACCCGCCACGGCCTCCCAAAGTGCTGGGATTACAGGATTGAGCCACCGCGCCCGGCCTCTATTTCTAGTTGCTTTCTTCTTCATTACTTATATGGAAATAGGCTGAGGCCTTTTGCTCCTGCCTAGGCGCTTATCGGATCGCCCCCTACAGTCTCCGCAGACTGCAGTCTGAACGCAGTGCTCTGCTGCCTGAGGACTGGCCAAGGAAGACAGAGGTCCCTGAAAGTGAGGGTTGGAAGTGCCATGTTTGATGTCAGAAAAAAGGCTACTTCAGCAGGGTGCAGTGGCTCATGCCCGTAATCCCAGCACTTTTGGGAGGCTGAGGCAGGTGAATTGATTAAGCTCAGGAGTTCAAGACCAGCCTGGGCAACATGGCGAAACCCTGTGTCTACTAAAAATACAAAAACTAGCTGGGCATGGTGGTGCGTGCCTGTAGTCCCAGCTAGTCAGGAGGCTGAGGCAGGAGAATCACTTGAGCCCAGGAGGTGGAGGTTGCAGTGAGCCGCCGAAATCATGCCACTGCACTCCAGTCTGGGTGACAGAGTGAGACTCTGTGTCAAAAAAGCAAAAATAAAAATAAAGAAAAAAAGGCTACTTCAGCCCCCCAGGAATGTCCCAGCATCCTCAGTTTGTGCTCCATGAGCATAAGCAGGGGCCTTTGAGCATGGATGGCAGCTGGGGCTCCGTCAGCAGGCAGCTCCGCCTAGAAGCTGATGTGGAGAAGATTTCAGGCCAATGAGGTTTCCCTGGAATCTAGATTTGGTTTTTCTTTCCATCCTTCATTCCCTTCTCTGCCTTCTCTTGTCTGGCCCGAGGAGCCAGTTCGCGGTTCTTTGCTATGGCAGCCGGAGCAAACAAATACAAACTCTTTCCAGGTGGCTCCGGCATGGGCCCTTTCCCCGCCACGGCCCTGACATGAGCACTGATCATGAGCAGGAGTTGTGTGTGTACCGTGGAGAGGAAGAAGACATTGCTAGACAAGAGAAGTAATAGGAGCAGGAACAGGTGCTGTGGGTGGGCGGGGAGTTAGGATAACAGTGCTAACTAACATTTGCCCAGCACTTCCTGTATACGTGCTAATTCCAGTGCAGTATGTCTGCTCACCCCTGAAACAGTTCTTGGGAGGTAAGTCTTAATATTACATCCATTCTATCTACACTTGAGAGTAATGGCCTGCGGAAGCTAAACATTATGTCTAAGATTAGGTAAGTGGGGAAGCCATAGATTGAACCCAGGACCACCGTGGTTTGTTTTCAACTTTCCAAGCACAGGAGAGTAGCATTTGTGCTTTAAAGCTCACCCTGATCTTCCCTCAGGGGTTTAGCCTGGGGCTGATTGAGCCTTAGGATCAGCCTGACCTGAAGTTGTTCTTACCCGTTAACCTCCATTCCAGACAGGGCCACTGGGCAGGTCCAGGGCTAAACCAGCCAGACCAGAGCAGAGGAACCAGGGCTGGGGCCAAGTTCTTGCTCCAGTCCTCTTCCACAGTGGCCGCTGGCCCCTGCAGAGACCACCCAGGGTGCCTGTGCACTGGCCAAGAGATGCGGGGTGGTTTGGGCACAGCCACATTTACTCCCATTAAAAAAGGATTTTCTACACAACTGCTAAGAAAAGCCTGAAAACAAAACCACACAATCCCCCAACATGTTCAGATTCCGAAAAAAAGGCTGAAAGCCTCTTCAGTCAAGCAACAGCCTGGGGAGAAACAGCCAGCTTGTAGCTCCAGCTTCAGCTCCTACCCACAGACAGGGACTCAGCTGACTTGCCTAACTCTGGAATCTTTATGATCAAATAGCACGTGTGTCAATCCAAGAACTGTGCCTATGAAGTACTCTGTGAGAACTCCCTTTTTTGCCCCTAAAGGCAAAGGTCCCAAAGAGGTCAATTGTATATGCAGGCAGTGTCCTTGTGGCTGTTGAAATGCAGACATCGCCGTTCCCGTAAACGCTTCAACGTGGCATTCGCTCTGTGCCAGGCATTCCTATGCCTCCTATGTGCTAGTTCATTCCAACCTCCTACTTCACCCTAACTTGCCCAAAGTCACAGAGCCAGTTAGTGGTGGAATTAGGATTTGAAAGCCACCAATCTAGAACTTGTGCTTTTAACCACCACACTATGCTACCTTGCTTAAAATATTTGGGGAAAGAAGGCAGGGCACAGTGGCTCATGCCTATAATATCAGCACTTTGGGAGGCTTAAGGCAGGCAGATCACTTGAGGTCAAGAGATTAAGACCATCTTGGCCGACATGGTGAAAACCTATCTCTATTAAAAATACAAAAATTAGGTGGGCGTGGTGGCACACACCAGTAGTCCCAGCTACTCAGGAGGTTGAGGTAGGAGAATTTCTTGAACCCAGGAAGCAGAGGTTGCAGTGAGCTGAGATCGCGCCACTGCACTCCAGCCTGAAAACAGAGCAAGACTCCATCTCAAAAGAAAAATAATAATAATTGGGGAAAGGAGATTTTACTTCTTCAGCATGTGTAATACCTCACCATTGAAACTAGGCACCAGGCAGCAATTGCTAGTCCTATGTTCTTTTTTCTCTACTCTGCAAAGCTGCTAAGAACAAAACTCTGGGGGCTGCTTGCTCACCCTTCCCTGCTCCCTGCAGCACCTCCCAGAGGGCTTCACTCTCCAATTGTCCTTCCTACACATAAGATGCTTCAGGTGAGAGGAGTAGATTATCACCATGAAATACTCGTGAGTCCCAAAGTTAAGGCCTTGATTCCAGAAGGCCTCATGAGTTATCTAGGTGGTGTCATTGCAACCATTAAAACAGTGGTTTGTAACCTTTGTCTCCTCCAGCTCAACTGTGGCTCTAGTGGTGTGTGAAGGGGGAGGCTCAGGTAGCTTGCTCCTGTATCTGGGTAGATCAGGGAGACACTACCAACCACCTTGCTCAGGGCTTCTTTGTTCAAGATCTAGTGAGCTTGGATTTGGCCCCTCTTAATTATGCAAATAGAAGGTACTTATTGTCATGGAGGAGGAGTTTGGAGATTTTGGTATCCTTTAAAGTCACCCCCTTCAATACCTCTTGACATGCAGAAGTGGCCCTTGGAAAGAGTAAGTTCACTTGGAGCAAAGCAGCCTCATGAGACAAAAGGGATTGTTATCAGTCAGGATGCATTATATAAGTCAATGTTATGCTGCGGTAACAACTAATCCCTGCCATCGCAATGTCTTGAAACCACCAAGGTTTAATTCTCACTCATGATTCCTTGTCATGGTTGCTGCAGAACTAAGGCTGACTAGCCCTAGTACTGCTGGTCACCGTAGTAGAGGGAACGCCATTATTTCCCTTCACAGCCCATTGGCCTGACCTAAATGCCCGACCCAACCCAAGGGGAAAGTGCAATGCTATCATATGTCTGAAAAAGAGTCTGAAATACATATATATACACATATATAGCCTTGACTGAGTGTTCTTAGCTGAACTAAATTTAAATTTGGGAAGAAAATATATAATCTCTTAGAAAAATGAAAGTGAACAAATCTAAACATGGATTTTAAAAAAGACCATCATGATTAATGATATTGTTGGGAATCAGAGAGAGGATTCTGAAGCTGATTTATGTCCAAGGAAGGACAAACCCACTTTGGGGATAATTAGAGAAAAAAATGGATTGTCACAAATTTAATGCTTGTAAGCATGTAATGAAGGAAAACTTTGTTAAGGATGAAGAATATTCCATGCCTAAGAAATACCTCAGTGCATAGTGGAAAAATATGTCTTTGTATTGGCTGGGAATAGCACTTTGCACTGGGCGTAATGTCTCTTTGTGACATGGGTTAAGGGTGTGGGAGCACTCAGCTCTCTAGGAAATTTACTAGATGCTAGAAATAGGAACTTCAGACCAGTTTAGAAAATACTGCTGTTGGTGGGCAGGCGTGGTGGTGCACATTTTTAATCCCAGCACTTTGGGAGGCTGAGGTGGGCAGATCATTTGAGCTCAGGAGTTCAAGATCAGTGTAGGCAACATGGTGAAAATCCATCTCTACAAAAAATACAAAAATTAGCCTGGATTGGTGATGTACATCTAGTGTCCCAGCTACTCAGAGGTTGAGATGGGAGGATCACCTGAGCTTGTGGAGGTCAAGGCCACGAGGAGCCCTAATGGTACCACTACACTCCAGCCTGGGTGACAGATTGAGACTCTGTCTCAAAAAAAGAAAGAAAGAAAGAAAATAAAGGGAAAGGAAGGGAATGGAAGGGAAGGGAAGGGAAGGGAAGGGAAGGGAAGGGAAGGGAAGGGAAGGGAAGGGAAGGGAGGGAGGAAGGAAGGAGGGAAGGGAGGAAGGGAGAGACGAAGGGAGGAAGGAAAGAAGGGAAGAAAAAAGGAAGAAAGAAGAAAGGAAGGAGGGAGGGAGTAAGAAAGAAGAAAGGAAGAATGAAGGAAGGAAGGAGGGAGGGAAGGAAGGGAGAAACAGAGGGAGAAAGGGGGAAATGAAGGAAGGAGGGAGGGAAGGAGGAAGGAAGGAGAGAAAGAAGGGAGGAAGGGAGGAAGAAAGGAGGGAGGGAGGAGGGAAGGAGGGAGTGTGGGGGGGGAGGAAGGAGAGAAAGAAGGAAGGGAGGGAGGGGAGGGTAGGAGGGAGGGAAGAAGGAAGGAAGGAAGAGAAAGAGTAAGGAGGTAAGAGAGGGAGAGAGGAAAGAGGGAAGGGAGAAAGGGAGGAAGAGGAAGGGTGGGATGAAGGAGGGAGGGAGAGATGAAGGAGGGAAGGAAGGAAGGGAAAATATACTGCTGGTGGCGTATTATGATGGAATAATATAGACTGACGTGTAGACCAATGCTATGGTCCTTCCCAAAATTCATATGTTAAAGTCCTAACCCCAGTACCTCAGAATGTGACTGTATTTACAAATAGGTTTTAAAAGAGTTAATTAAGGGTAAATGAGTTCATTGGAACAGGCTCTAATTCAATATGACTGGTATTGCTAAAAGAAGCGGTTAGGGCACAGACATAGGAGGAAAACCATGTGAAGACTCAGGGAGCACATGGCTGCCCGTAAGCCAAGGAGAGAGGCCTCAGGAGAAACCAACCCTGATGACACCTTGATCCTGGTCTTCTAGCGTCTGGAACTGCGAGGAAATAAATTCCTAGTGTTTAACCTACCCAGTCAGTGGCTCTTTGTTGTGGCAGCCCTAGCAAGCTAATACGACCAGTATACCAGACATTCTTCTCTTTTCGAAAAAGGTAACCAAAGCTTAGACGTTTCAATACTTTTGTCCAAATTGTAGAAATCTTTAGAACCTAATGTTCATTGTTCCTCTATCTTGCTACTTCCCAAAATATATCGTCCAATTAAAGAGCTAAAGTCAGCATGGAAACCGGACTAAACTGAACATTGTCTTTATTTCAGGACTTTGGGGTCTTACTGCCCACTCTGTAGAAATACTTCACTGCTTGTATTATCCATTACTAAATCTGTCTTAGCAAATTATCCCGAAAGGTAGTGACGTAAGATAATTATATACATTTATAATCTATCACAGTTTATAGGTCAAGAATCTGGGATGGCTTAGCTACATTGTTCTGGCTCAGGGTTGTCAGAGGTTACAGTCAAGATATCAGCAAGGGTTGGCATCATCTGAAGGCCTGACTGAGGCTGGAGGATCTACTTCCAAGTAGCTCTCTCATTTGGTTAGCAAAAGGTATAGTTCTCAGCATGCAGACCTCCACATAGACCTGCTTGAGCATCCTCACAACATGGCAGCTGGCTTCCCTCAGACTGAGTGATCCAAGAGGGATCATGCTGGAAACAGTAATATCTTTTATGAGGAGTCTTGGAAATTACACACCATCTTACTGGTTACATAGATAACTCTAGTCAGAGTGAGCAGACGCTACATGAGGACATGAATATCCGAGAACAAAACCACTGGGTGCCATCTTGGAAGTGAGCTGCTTCATTCTTCACCCCAATTTTGTGAACATTTGGAATTGACCTTCCTACCTAACAGGGACCAAAATTTCTATACTGACGTCAGATTGCTGCCCCACCTAGAGGGACCTTTTCTGTCTTAATAATCAATCTGAGTTGTGACAGTGAAATACCCACCACTGATATTTGCATAGCCCTCTTAGTGTTTGAACTCCTGCCACTGCCAGCACCCCTGTAACACACACACACACACACACACACACACACACAGTTTTCAAGCCTGATTCTATCTTGAGAAACAGATTAGATGAGCATTATAACCCTCATTGTATAGACACCGAAACAAAGCTGTGAAATAGTTAAATTGCTTACTTAGCTTACATTTGTAGCCAGCATAGAAGTGATACCAGCATGATGGCCCCATGACCCCAGGAGAAACTTCTTTTCACAAGGCCACACTGTTTTACTTTGTCTAGTGGTAATAAACACTCAGTGCTCATATTCATCTTTTCAATGAGATTGTGCAAACTAAAAAGGTGCCTTTTTGAAACTGATACTCAAGGTTCACATAGCCTAATCAGGTAAATAGGAAACCGCTTCTACCAAAGCCTGGGTCATTCCTTCTTCGCTTCATGTTATTTCTTAACTTTTCTTCTCAGAATTTTATATAGATTTTCCCAAACCCAAGCTGTGTCTCCAATTTAGAATTAAAAAGTAAATTCTTCCAAGAAAATAAAAGAAAGATAAGGCATCACCTTTTTGTATTTTGGGGGATTTTCACCCTTTCAGCATCTCACTGCCAAGCTGGTCAATCAAGGTCATGCAGGGATTGTTGGCATCCATTGAGTAGAGAGCTATGAATTTCCAATCCCTGTCAAGATCAGGATGCCAACTGGCAGCGGAAGCTTAAAACAACAGACGGCTCCATTTGGTTTTATTCCTTCCGTTAGAACAAGCCAAAGATGAGAGAGTTGTGCTTCCTTGGAATCCTGTGTCTGTCAATTTGAGGCCGTATTACTTAGGCAGACCTGGCACAGGTGTGACCTGATGATTTCCTTGGGGCAGAGATCTTTTTTGTCACTCATGCCGATCCTCGTTCCCTTGGAATTTTGAACTCCTAGAACTCTGGCAGAATTTTATATCATTTTTAGCCCATTCTTGATAGGGCTTCTGAGATTGGGCACTTTATCATGAATGAGCTAAATTCAGACTTGGAGAATTCCCTCAAGTTGGGATCGTTATAAAGAGAACAAAGGGATCTCGGTAAATTGATGAACTCAGTTCATACATCGGAAGCTTTTATGGTAACTCTACCCAAATGTGTGCTTTCTAATGAAGTGGTGAGTACCCATGCTCTAGCTTTGCTCAGCAAATGGCCATGGTTTCATGCTTTGTGCTTTTCTTCCCAGTAGATTGGCTTCGTTGCAATGAGATTTACTGTAAATGGGTCACTCAAATAATTACATATGTAGATAGAAATGTGGGCACCCTGGGTATCAAAATTCTCTAATCATCCAGTTCTAGGGGGCTTCCCTTTTTCAGAATCGGCAGTCACCCTCAGTGGGCATTCTAAAGCGTCCACTGCTAGCGTGTTCCCAGAACGGTGCTGTGCTGGTGCCAGCAAACATCGAATGCATTATACTTTCCAGGGGCTTTTGTGTAGAAAATGTTATTTGAACTCGTCAGTAGCTAGATAGGCTGAATGGGGCAGGTGCCTTTAGCCTCATTTTTAAAGCCAGACACAGATCCAGAATGATAAAGCAAGTTTCTTAAGCAATAAACTAATTCTCAATGTAACCAGGACTAGAACCCAGGTGTGGTGTTCTGTTCATTTTTGTTCGAGACAGGGTCTTACTCTGTCACCAAAGCTGGAGTGCAGTGGCACTGTCAGAGCTTGGCAGCCTCCTAGGTTCAAGTGGCCCTCCTACCTCAGCCTCTAAGTAACTAGGACTACACCATGACTGGCTAATTTTTTATTTTTATGTATGCATGTATTTATTTTTACTTAATCCCCAATGTGATGGTAATGCCTGGCTGATTTTTTTTCTTCCTTTTGTCCAGATGGGGTGTTCCTATGGTTGCCCAGGCTGGTCTCGAGCTCCCTGGGCTCAAGCAGTCCTCCTGCCTTGGTCTCCAAAAGTGCTGAGATTACAAGTGCGAGCCACCTGGCCTATGGTGGTTAATTTTATGTGACAACTCGACTGGGCCACAGGATGCCCATCTGTGTGGTCAAACATTTTGGGTGCGTGTGAGAGGGTGTTTCTGGAGGACATGAACATGTGGATTGGTAGACTGAGTCCAGCAGGTTGCCCTCCCCAGTGGGGATGGGCCTCATCCAATCAGTTGAAGGCCTGAATGGAGCAAAAGACTAAGTAAGAGAAACCCTTGCTGCCTGACTGCCTTCGAACTGGGACTTCATTTTTTTTCTAGCCTTTGGACTCAGATGAAACAAAACTCTTCCTGGTTCTTGAACCTGCTATAATTTGGACGGGAACTACACTATTGGTTCTCCTGGGTCTCTAGCTGGCTGATTGCTGATTTTGGGACTTGTCAGTCCCCATAATCACATGACCCGATTCCTTTTATTCAATTTCATATACAGAAAACATATGTACATATGTTCTGTTTGTTTTATTGGTTCTATTTCTCCAGGAGAACCCTAAAATACCAGGTGTTTTAATTTGATCAGTACTCTTTCCCTGATCCTGACACCTCCAGGGCACTGTTACCTGTGTGAAAAATTAGAGGCGGTGGGTGCTCTTTGAGAACCAACTCTATCATTTCTCAAGCTCCGCTTAAGTTGGTCAGCAAAATGCCAGGACTGGATTAAGGCATCAGAACAAAATTCCCTTAAGGTGTCACCCAGAGGCTCTTGTTTAGTTCCAGGGCTTTGCTGATTTCCAGTGCCCTTGATAAAAGTCTCCATTTCTGTTGCCACCTTATTCTGAAAGTCTACTAAAGAGAAAGGGTAGGGTAACAGCCAAGCCTACACTTGCTGGCCCTTCCAGGCTGGCATTAGACTCACACGAAGGGCCTTAGTGAGGCTTACGTATGTCTGTCTTGATCAGGTCTCTTCCCTGACCCTTTAAAAATGCAATAAAGAAAATTCAAATGCCATGAGACTCTAAGAGTTTGGAAGGTGAAGTACATGGTCCTTTCAGCACTAGCAAAGAATGATGGGAACAAGAAAAAGGTAGTTTCAGCTTCTCATCTCCTTTACCTCTGTCCTGCATATTATGTAACAACTTCCTAGTTGTTCTCCCTCCCTAAAATTGCAGAGGCCTCTTCGAGACTCCACTTTCAGTTTGGCAAAATTGTTAAGCCTTTTGCTATGTGTCAGGGACTGTGTTAGATGCACAAGTAGGGGTAAGCCAGATCTACAGGGTGCTTGTCCTCATGAAGTTTTACAGCTAAGGGAAAAAAGGCTTTAAGTAAAGGATAATAATAATTATTATTATTATAGTGCAAATGTCAAGGTAAAAGGGCAGGGAAGGCAGGGCGCAGTGGCTCATGCCGGTAATCCCAACACTTTGGGAGGCTGAGGTGGGTGGATCACCTGAGGTCAGGAGTTCGAGACCAGTCTGGCCAACATGGTGAAACCCCATCTCTACTAAAAACACAAAAATAAGCCAGGTGTGGTGGTGAGCACCCGTAGTCCCAGCTACTCTGGAGGCTGAGGCAGGCAAATCACTTGAACCTGGGAGGCAAAGTTTGCAGTGAGCCGAGATCACACACCATTGCATTCCAGGCAGGGTGATGAGACTCCGTCTCAAAAAAAAAAAAAAAAAAAAAAAAAAAAAGGGTGGAGCTGGCAGGGAAACCATTCCCAGCAGAAGACATAACACATAGGAAGGCTTGGAGCTCAGACACAATGTAGAGTGTAAGATGGAAAGTGGTGTCGCGGGAGGTTGGTAGAAGCCTAAAGGTACAGGGTCTTCTAGACCTGCTCAGACTGCAGCAGTCCCACCTGTGGGTACAGAGCACTTGGAGTGAGGCTAGTCCCTGCTGAGATTAGACTAGATTTCAAAAATTACCCCCAATATTCAATTAAATGTTTTTTAAATAAAAATTTTAAATTTAAATATGAACTTTTTTTCTTTTTTACTTTTTTGATGTGGCTGCTAGAAAATTTCAAATTTCATATGGCTCACATGATATTTCTGTTGGACAGCACTATTCTAGAGCATGTTGTAATACCTGGACTTTGAGAGCACTGGGAAATTTCCAGTGTTTTAAACAGAGAAGTGACACGATCAGGTTTGCATTTTCAAATGACTGAGAGATGCTGGATTAGACAGGGTGGCAGCAATGCAGGTAGAAAACACTTTTAAAAAGTCATTATAATACCAAACAGTTCTCGTTCTAGTGAGAAATGATAGGTTGAACCATATAAAATCTTCATCGTTATTTATTAAAAATGGTTGAATACTGAAAGAGCTAACAAGGGCCAAAGATGGAAAAACTGAGTCACAAAATAATTAAGTGTAGTGTTAGAACTCAAAGGATGCCATAAATATTCAAGTCCATGCTGACATTTAAAAAAAACTGAATGGAGAAGAAACAACTCTTTCTTACAGAATTCCAATTTAATAAATAATGAGGAAATTAGCATATCACAGTAATAATTGCCCCAGGCAAGATTTCTATCAGGATGTTAAAATAAATGGGGAAAAGTGTAAGCAGAAACAGGTTATTTACATAGCCTTAAAGTATGTCCCTCTGCATAATTAATAATTGTAAAGAGAAACATGGTAAGTTTACAGTGGAAAATTCCAGCAGATATCACCTTAGCCAAGTAAGTGAGGTTAGCATCACCAGTAATGCATATGGACACCATGTGTTCTTAGGTAAGATGTGCTAAGAAGGGCATTATCACTCTGGGGTATCTTTTCCACATACCCCATAGCCTCAATCTAATCATGAATAAACATCAGACAAACCCACATTCAGGGACATTCTGCAAAATAACTGACAAGTAATGTTCAAATGACAAGACTGAGGAACTACTACAGATTGGAGGAGAGACATGACAACTAAATGCAATTCGAGATCATGGATTAGGTTCTGTAATAGAAATAGAAAAGCTAGTAAAAAATTAAGTTGGTTAAATAAGCTGTTTCTGCTTTAACTTTTCTCCATTTTAGTATCCTCATGAAAACTTTACAATATTGTACCAAGTTTAATTTCCTGGTTTTGATAAATGTTCTAGAACTATGCAAGGTGTTATTATAAGGAGAAGCAGGATGAGGGTACACAGGAGGAACTCCATTTTCACAAGTTTCTTTAAGTTTAAAATTATGTAAAAAGAACTAGGAAAAGACAGCTGAATATCAGCAGTTTCCTATGGTTCATCTTGACATACAAGTCAGACTAGAAACAATCAAAATTGAAGTGCTAAATCTGCACTAAAATCCTATCAAAATATACTTGTCTTGGGGCAACTTTTTAATCAAGATCAGAGCCTGCGGCTGGGCACAGTGGCTCAAGCCTATAATTCCAGCACTTTGGGAGGCTGAGGTGGGCAGATCACCTGGGATCAGAAGTTCAAGACCAGCCTGGCCAATATGGTCAGTCTTTAACAAAAATACGAAAGAAATTAGCTGGGTGTGGTGGCGGTTGCCTGTAATCCCAGCTACTCGGGAAGGCTGAGGCAGGAGAATCACTCGAACCCAAGAAGCAGAGGTTGCAGTGAGCTGAGATTGCGCCGCTGCACTCCAGCCTGGGCAACAGAGTGAGACTCTGTCTCAAAAAAAAAAAAAAAAGAAAAAAATTAGATCCTGCTTCAACATTCATTAACAACTCTATTTGCAAGATTCCTAAGGAAAGATCTCAGATACCAACTAGGACTGTGAAGAACACAGCCAACAGGTGGCACAGTTTCACTGGCCACATCATTACAAGGAACTGGGCGTTTGGGTAGACAGAGAATATGTCAGCTATCTTCCTCCATTCCCACTTCTGGAGACCTGCCACCATGAAGAGCTCTAGGGGAAGAAGATGGTCCAGGTTCCCGACAACACAGCTACACCAGAGGCCAGCATGGCAAAGCCTCTCTCCAACAGCTGTGTCATACTTATGTGGTATTAATTTTCCAAGAAAAGTAGCAACAGGTGCACAGATGTCCCAAGACACTTGTCCTACAACTGGTGCCAAGTGAGTTCATGGCCCCTTACCATGGTGTTTGTTCAACAGTGAGGCAGATTCTAGGTCACTGGTTAAGTTGGGCATTGTGGAAGATGTTCTCCTGACCACGAGGGAATTTCAGTGCAAGCTAAAATAGTAATCTACAAAATTATACTCTAGAGTCCTATACACCAAGTAGCATTTACAGCTCTTAGTTCTTTCTACTGATAAGTAACTAAATAGTGCTTCTCTTCAGAGGTGGATTACTTTTCATGCAGCTTAAGTACCAACGTTTACTGCGTTTAAGGTTATCACTCAATTGAGTTAACTTCTAGAGGTGAGCAATTTACTATTTAATAAGTCAGCCTTCTTTTCATTTACCACAGCAGTTTCATTACCTGTAATTATTCACTGTGATGTTCCCTTTAACTTGAATACTACTTAACAAGATTTTGCTGCGAGCTGGGGCTATTTTTCAATCCCAAATCATCAAAATATTCAAGAATGTTTAAAAATTAGCACTTTAGGAGGCCAAGACGGGCAAATCACTTGAGGACAGGAGTTCGAGACCAGCCTGGCCAACATGGAGAAACCCCATCTCTGCTAATACAAAAATTAACTGGGCACGGTGGTGCACACCTGTAATCCCAGCTACTCTGGAGGCTGAGATAAGAGAATCGCTTGAACCTTGGCGGCAGAGGTTGCATTGAGCCGAGATCATGCCACTGTACTCCAGCCTGGGCGACAGAGTGAAACTATGTCTTGAAAAATAAGAATGTTTAAAAATTAAATATTGTTTCTTAGAACTGGCTGGTTCACATATGAACTCACCAAATAGGTATTTGGCTTCACATCATATGCTCTTTAAATTGATTTATGTTAAAGACATATTCCTGCTGTTCTAAATTCGAATGAGGCCCTTACAGAAATTCAGACACTAAGTCCTTGGATAATATAAGTGATCAATGTCAAGGTGAGAGAATGGTTTTTAAGAAATGCAATGACCAATTCTATATACCAAAGGAAATTCTTTATTGTAAACAAGATATAAAGTACAATAAAATAATGTGCAAATTGTAAGTCACAAGGATTTTTTTTTAATTAAAAGAAAACTTTTGTTTTCCAAGGGTCTGAGTTTTGATGTCAGAAATCTACACCCAATATACAAAAACAATGTTAAACAGGAAGATATAGTGACATTTTTCACTATATATTTTAAACAATTTACTTTTGTTTTGCCACTGTGTATATCATCCACTATATAACAGAATAAAAGAGAAATACTGTTAACAAAAGTGAATGTTGTAATAATTTTTCTACCCACCTACCTCCACATCCCCAAAAAACTCCTATAAATTAATAGGACAACATTTGTCCACCTGTGAATAATGGTCACTAGTTTTCTAATTCAATAAAGCACACATTATATCCTCATAAGGGTACTTTACTGATGACATAAGCCATCTTTTTCAGGAAGTTATCTAAAATTCTTGATATCCCTTCTTTATAATATATATTTTCATCCTCAGATTTTTTTCCTAAACAAAGTGCAGTGTATCTTAAGAGTCTATAGAAAACACATTGGTATACGATTTTCGAATCTACACAAGGAACTGCAGGCAACTGAAGTTCAAAGCATAATGAAATGCCTAGATACAGTCATTTGCTAAACTTTCAAAACAAAAATGCAAAAACAAATTGCAGCTATGCTTCAAAGCAATTAAATTAAGGAGGATTCCAATTCTTTGGGCCCTCTTAGCAATGTACAGCTGTTTAATTCCAAATATTCACAATAGTGTAAAAATGATAGTTCTAGATATATTTAATCACTACATCCACGATGTTGACTGGAAAGACTAGGAATAATAAAGAGGATAACTCTAGAAAAAGATGACAATATTTGTAATAATACAAACCGATTTTCCATCTCCATCTCTGTACCGTAATGTTTACTTCCAGCCTCCATATTCTTGAAACCAGTGCTTCAGAAGAATCACATTGAAAAGTTGGTCTCAAGTATAAACAGCAAAAGTAAAGTAACAAATGTGCACACAAATTCAAAATCTGTGCTACCTGTGTTGACCTCATCTGAAACCTTCAAAAAATATTCAAAGGAATAAAAGCTTTTTCATCTCTCTTATGTGATAAGAAATGAAACCTGCCATTCTGTGACTTGCCTGTGGCCAAAGCCCTTTTTGTCACCTAACCCAGGCTGGGCCTTCACGCCAGGCTGTGGGCTTCTGCTTTAAGCCCATGTTGAGGGGCCACAGACTTGCAGTGGAAGCATTTTTACATCACCACTGGCTCTGCTGAGACCAAAGTTAGTTCTGACTCTTCACTTTCTGGTGTGTCACTGTGTGGGAGCAGGGGCTGGAGGTAGAGCAATGTCGTTTAACTTGCTCACTTCCATCTGCCAGTTTGGTAGCTTCTTGGCTGATAGATGGCGCCGGGCGTGCTTGGTCAAATGGTCACTCCTCATGAACCGCCGGTCACACATGGGGCATGCAAATTTCTTCTCACCCGTGTGGGTTCGCCTGTGTCTGGACAGTTCATCAGAACGGGCAAACCTTCTCTCACAACCTTTCCAGCTACAGCTGAAAGGCTTTTCTCCTAAAACAAAGAAATACAAATCATTGTTATGCATAAGACTGCTGTAAATTATATGTTCACTTCTATCTAAAAGTATATGAGGAGATGCATTTTAAATAATAAAAGCTAATATAGGTCAATAAACTGTCAAATGAATATGAGATATTTATTGCTCCAATTTCAACTTGTCACTCGATCACATTTACAAAAATCTACCCCTCATGAAATAAGGCAGCTGGGTGGGGTGGTATGCACCTGTAGTCCCAGCTACTCAGAAGGCTGGGGCAGGAGGATGGCTTGAGCCCAGAAGTTTGTTGAGACCAGCCTGGGCAACCTCATCCCTTAAAAAAGCCAAACATGAAAAGACTTCCTGACTTCAACTACGATTCAAAGGCTTTAAAGATAACTAATTAATTACTCAGACATCTGCAGAATCATCATTTGAGAAACTGAAACATAAGCACCCTGATAAGGCTTTTGTTTACATACTTAGGTATTTTTAAATTATTTGTAGAGATCAGGTCTCACTATACTGCACAGGCTGGTCTTGAACTCCTGCACTCAAACAATCCTCCCACCTTGGTCTCCCAAAGTGCAGGGACTATGGCACTTGTGAGTGGCATCCAATAAGTAAAGCCTCTTGGAGGACCTTGCACTGATAAATACCATCTGCTAAACTTGCTAGGGCAAGTTCTTATCAGGCTGGGTTTGTATGTGTGATCACAGCCAAAACCTCATTTAAACATTAAAGACATAAATAAGAAGCGGCTGGTACCTGTGTGAGTTCTTGTGTGGGCCTTCAGATGGGAACTTTTAAAGTATGTTTTGCCACATCCTGGGTGGCTACAGATGTGACTTCTTATCCTTGATGAGTCAATCTGAGGAGTGACTTTTGCTGCTGAAGGCGAAAACCCAGGAGCAGGGGCAATAGGAGAGAGTCTGGTGCCATTTGGGCTTACCACTGCAGGCTTTGAGCTCTGCACAACGGGCTGGGGTACCACAAACATGACTGCGCCTTTGGGGACTTGTGTGCCCATGAACACAACAGGGGGGCAAACAGCTGGTGGCTGGCTGGGAGGAGTGCTGGGAACGACTGTTGTCACTACAGAGTTGTTGGCAGGAAGGGGAACCATCTGGCAGATGACCGGCATAGGTGGCACTCCCCCTGCAGATACTGCAGGTGGAGAGACCAACACTGACTTCTGCTGTGGGGACATGGGGGCTGACTGAGACCTGCAGATGACCGTCTCTGAGGAAGGCACGGAAAAGTCATAAAGTGCAGCACTTGCTTTCTCATCTCCATCTGCAACTGTGTTTTTCTCACA
This sequence comes from Callithrix jacchus, assembly GCF_049354715.1. Lineage (NCBI taxonomy): Eukaryota > Metazoa > Chordata > Mammalia > Primates > Cebidae > Callithrix > Callithrix jacchus. The sequence goes on along the minus strand of NC_133517.1, from coordinate 94,261,709 downwards.
CTTGGATCTGTTTGGTGACACAGCAGCACATGGTATGTTCTTTCTTGCAGCCTCAACATTCAGGTGGGTTCTTCTTCTAAAGGAATTGTCCTGATAGTTGAGGATGCTCGCTGCTTTCACTGGGCAGGACTGGTGGTTACATAGCTGGGCATCCGCTGTATGACGAATCACACTTGTTGCCTGAGCTTTGGGGAGTTTGGGGACAGATACTGGGCTCTTTTCTTCCTCTTTGAAAGGTGCAGCAATGTGAGAATTGGCAGTATCTGAGAGTGACTTGAAGTGTACAGTAGATGGCGCTGGTGCCATCAGATTTGACACTTGAGAGGGTTCAAAGTCAGAAGGACTGTAAGGTGGAGTCAAACACTAAAGAAAAGGGAAATATACAAGCATAAGAAATCTATGATCCATTATGTAAATTTTAAGAAATTCTATAATTTACATCTATCTTAAAAACAATAATACTTACAAATGCTGGGATTGTATGAAAATCAGGTGTTCCCGGAAGCAGATTCTCTTCCTCTGACAAATCAGATACTGGTGTAACAGGTCTGTTTTCCACGTATTTCTTAAAATCAGACTTCCAACTGCAGCTCATTGACATAAGTGCTTCTACAGCTTCAAAATCACTTTTCTCTGCAGTTTTGTTCCAGGGATACATACTCTCTTTTGACCTTTCAGAAATAATTTCCATTCTTTCCTCCTATGAAAACAAAAGAGGAAAGCTTATAAGCATATGTCATCCAAATGACACATAGAGAATCGAGCAAATATTCTTGTTTTTACAACTCACACAACTTTCCAAGTTAAAATCAGAAATAATTTTCTTCTCACCCCTACTCTGATACAAAGTTCAGCTACACTTGTGAGATAGGTAACCCAAACCTCACAGTAGTGGCAATAAAGTCTTTCTCATTCTTTCTCCAACACTTAGGCTTTAACACTGATATCTGCTCATGGGAGAGAGACACACCTATTACCACTAAAGGGACTAAGATTATCAATGCATTTGTGATCCAAAAAGAGAAGTATTTGGCTATAAAGAAAAAAAAGTTTTATATAGACTTTCCAGAGTAGCTACCTGCAACTAGAGTCATACAAAATAACTAAGGGAGAGTGCTGCAAAAAAATTATCTTTTAAAATATGACAGGTATGGTATGAGGTCTTTTGAGGTAAAAATTCCTGATAGAAAAAAAGAAAGCCAAAATCTTCTAATAAAGACAAAACCTAGTAAAGCTCTGGCCTGTTGTTATGGATGTATTGTTGGGTCTCACCTTTGGAAAGTCACTTTGCACTTTGGGATAAAAATTTTTAAAAAGGGATTTTTAAGGCTATCTTTCAAGTTGAAATTGTATTAAGATCTAAAATTATTTGATAATTTGATTATGGTAAAGAATGACCAAATGAAATATGTAGAAAAAATTCTACTGCTTATTTTAATCAACTTTCAACTTCTTCATATTTGTGCTCCCCCTTTTACCGAACCTATTTGACACAACGGTTTGCCATGCTTACCTACAACTTAACTAATGCAATACTACTAAAAACTGGATAATCAAAAAAAATTAATATTCGACTTGGAATTTGCAAAAACCGACTTTAAAGATTCAGCATGATCAAAATAGAATCTCAATTATTGAAGGAATTAAAATGTGCTGCTTAATGACAAAGTAACAGCACATGCTTTGCACTTATTTGTAGAACTCCTACCTAATGTTTTAGTTCTTTTTACTACACTTAAAAAAAAAAAAGGTACTACCCACTATTTCTATTTTCCGTTTAAAAAAAAAAAAAAAAGACTGTCCCGACTCGTTTGGTCAAAGTAGAGATTGTGTAAAAATACCAAAAAACATTCTTTACACGTTGCAAGGTATTATTCTCAATACTAGTTTTTCAAAAATGCATGATGCCTCGGTGTTGAAATCATAAGAAAACGAGCCATTGCTCTTGAAATATCGCTAACAATGCAATTGCATAATCGCGCCCGCCTTTATGTAAGCTGCAATGGACAGCGCGCTTGTGACAGCCCCAAGACGCCAATGCAAAGAAAGGGAAAAAAAGCAGGCGGTAGAGAAGGAGAGCGTGAGCAGGGAAGGACAGGAAGGGAAACAGGGAGGGGAGGAAAGGGAGTGGGGCGCGAGGCAGGAAAGGGAAGCAAGGGCCAAGGCGCGGGCGGGGGAGGCAGACGAGGGGCGGGGGCGGACGGCGGGGGAGATCCTCGCTGGCGGGTACCGACGGATGGGGCCGCCCTAACCTCAATGAGGCTCGCGGGTGAGTCACTGGGAACATTCCTGGCCGCTCGCACGTCCCCGCGCCCCTGCCCCCGCCATTGGCCGACCGGCTCGGCGGCCCGGGCCCGGATTGGCTGTGCGGCCCGGAGAGGGGGCGTGGGGGAGGAGGGGGCGAGGCATGTGAACAAAGCGTGATCAGCGGCTGCTCCGGGCGGCGCAGGAAACGTGAACTGGGAATTGCCGCGCCGTCACCTTTCCCCTACTTCCTGAGCCCGCTGGCCCTCGTCCGCGCCCAGTCTGGGGGAGGGGCCGTGAGCGCCGCCGCCAACCGCCCGGCCGTGCGCGCCGGGTCCGCGGGGAGGGGCGGGGCCGCGGGCGCCAGGCTCCGGGAGGCGCCCGCCCCTTCCAGCTCCCCGCGAGCCGCCGTTCCCTTAGGAACCGACAGCGGGGCCGGGCCTCGCTCCCGCCCCTGGCGGAGGCCGAGGCTGGGTCACTCGGGGACGAGAAGCTCTCCGGGCGCACCCGCTCCCGGCCCACCCCCAGCCTCCGCCTCAGCTGCGGGAGGAGGAGCTGGGTCCCCGCGGAAAACCCGGCCGCCGCCCTCCTCCCGCCGGCAGCCCCCGGGGACCCGGCAGCGTCCTCGGCGCTTCCCGCCCACGCGGCCCACCGGTCCTCAGACCACCCCGTCTCTCCCTGCGAACGCGACGCCCCCTCCCCGTGACTTCCGGCAGCTCCGGCCCCCTCCCGCCGCGCGTCTCCGCGGGTTCCCAGACGTGCAGCCCCCACAGGCCCCGGCTCCAGACGCGCGGCCCCCGCGTCTCGCAGCCCAGCTCCCCCCGCCCACCTTCCCGCCCCAGCTGCTGGGTCCCGCTTCCCACCCTCCCGCCCCTTCCAAGGAGTTGTCAGAAGGCGGCCACCTGCCCCAGCGTTGAGTCCCCTCTCCAGACGTCTGCGGGAGCACCTCGTCCCCCAAGGCGGTCGGCTGGCCCTCGGGTCATCCCCCGCGCCGACGCCAGAAGTCCCTTCCCCCCGCCCCGAGCTATCTGCAGCAGCCCCCGTGTTCCAAGCCTGGGTTCAGACCCCCAGGATGGTAGCCCCCTCGCCCTCCGGTGGACACCCCGCCTCCCGAGCGCCTGCGAGCAGCCCCCTCCGGCCCTGGCTCGCCTTCCTCCTCCAGACCGGGCATCCCTCCCCGGCGCCAGGTGCAGGGTAGCCCCCTTGTACCTCCCACGACTCCCCTTCCGCGCCGCACCCCAACCTTGCTGCAGGGCGACAGCCCCCTCCGCACTCCTCCCCGCTCCAGTCACCCTCCTCCTCACCTGCCCTCTCGGGTCTCCCTGCGGAGTTGCCACTTCCCCTCCGTAGTACATCTAGAGCAAGACCCGGGTCTCCGTCTCCAGATCCCAGCTCCCCTCTTCGACCCCCTCGCCAACACACACGCCCTCCCTAATGCCCGTAGTCTGCAGGCAGGAAGCCCCTTCCTTCCCCAGCACTCCGCTGCAGCCCCAATTCTCAGGCGTGGCTGATGTCAGGGGCTCGTGGTTCGCGCCCCCTTTAGTCCCCCAGACACGACTAGGCGAGGAAGCACAGGGGCATCCCCAAATGACTTACCGCAGTCTGCTGGAGAGAGGCACCGAAGTTGAGCATGGTTGGCTGCTTGGCCGCCGCCGACGAGCTGACTGGCTGCCTGGCCACAGACGGGCGCCCGGAGACTCTCGACGCCACTCCCGCCGCCGCCGCGCTCCGCGCCGTCTGCCCCCTCCCCATTCAGGTAGCCTCTCAGCCTGCCCCGCGCCGCGGGCGGGGGCGGGGGCGGAGCCTGAGGCCGACCAATCAGCGGCAAAGGTGTGTGAGGCTCTGGCCAATGGGCTCGCGGGACCACGCGTGATCAGCGACTGCCCGGCAGCGTGAAGCTAGTGTCAGTGAAGCGTGTACACAATCCCCCGGCAGAGTGTTCCCTCGGCCCTGCCCGGGGGAACTCCAGTGGCCACCTGATTTAGTGACGCCCCCTGCCCCTCGCCCACTCCTCGCCCCTCGTCCCCCGCCCCTGTCTAGAGAGGCGGTGCCGCGGGCGGGGAGGCGCGGCAAAGGCAGCGCGCCCGGGCACTGCGGAGGGCCGGCCCCACGTGTGGGGTGGGGAGGGATGCCCGCTCCGCCCCGTCCCTCCGCGCCTGGCCTCTGCTCAGCCCGCCACGGAGTGGGCGGGACGCCGGGCAGGCGGGGGAGGTGGCGGCTGCCAGCCAAGGTGCGGGAGCCAAGAGATTTGCATTGGAAGCGCCATCCGCTTGCGCGTCTGACGAGGAAGCAGAACCCGGTGACTGAGCTGCATTTCTGAAGCATTTGCTAGGTTTTGCCTCGCTGAGCCTCGGGGAGCACCGGGGCGCGGGGCGGAGGACCCTGCCACAGAGCCGACACCTGCTTTCGCGCCCCTCCCCCGCCCACGCTGGGCCGCGGGCTTGCCCTCCCCATCTGCAGCGCCCACAGCGCCTGCCCGCCCCGCCTATCCTTCTTCCTGGGCAACCCAGAGGATGGCGTGAGGACTCCTGGCAGCCCCGAGGACGGGACCGAGGGCGTGGTGGGGAGCCGCAGACCCGAGTTTTTATCCCCCTTGGGCGCTGACATTCGGCTGCGGAATCGAGTTTGAGCTCGGTGTAGTTGAAGTTTAAATTGTAGCTGTTTCCAAGGTAGACCCCACCTCACCCCCACCCCTGGACCAAGACCTCTGGAAGCGTCCTGCCTGGAAGCCGCTTGCGGCGGGGGGTTTCCTGGGGTCTCTAGGCTCCCACTGGAGCACGCCTGGAGTTGGATTTGCTGACCGTCTCCTGAAACTGCCACCGCTACCGCCCCACCCACCCTCTCCAGCCAGTGGGAGGCTAGCTGGGTTTCTGAAAGGAAGCCGCTTGCGTGCTGCGCCTGGGGCTGGGGCCTTCTGATCAGGAAAGCCCATGGCTCTGCTTTGGCATAGATTTGCCCCCTTTTGGCCGTTTGTGCATGATCACAGCAGCTGTTGTTGGAGAGGAAGGCAGTGACAACGGGGCTTATAGCAAATCAGAGATCTTACCTCCCATGGACAGGCTGAACTTAAGGCAAAAATCACTGTCCTTCCTGCGAGCACTCAACGTCTCTAACTGAAAGGCTGGTGATGCAAATAGCATTAATATCCCAATAATCACAGAATAAGCCTAAGAAGGGAATTAATTGTTTTAGAAACTGCCAATGCTATGCGTATCTTCCAATTTTTTTTTAATGTATCTAAGGCCCAGGCTAGCGAACAATAGCAATAGTAATGATAATAATACCCTCGGTCAGGACCAGAGAGGGGGTGCTGCGGGGATGAGGACAGAATGGCCTCCTGTCACCGCCCCTCCCGAGTGTGCTGGAGAGGCACCAGCTCAGCAGCCCAGCAGTTCTTCCTGCCTCTCCCCACGCCGTGTCCCTGCTTCTGTCTGCGGGGTGTCCCTCCCCACAAGCTTCCTTCCGCCTGGGCTGTCCCATCCTGTTGACCCAGCCTGAGGGCTGGAGCAGCTGGCCCTCGACACTGCAGCGGGAGAGGAAGCTCCTGTGTGCCCCTCCGGCAGGCCTACCTTCCTTCCTGTCAGGGCCCTCCCCTGGGGTGGCCTCTGCCAAACCCTCCAGGCCAGAACCCTGTCCCTTCTTCAGGAATGTGAGGCCTGCTGGCCTGGCTCCCCAGCGGGCAGAGAAGCAGGGAGCAGTCTTGACTTGTGGGAATGATTCAAAACAGGAAAGAAAAGAGAAAAGGGGTAGGAGGAACAGTGTGGTAGTGGCACAATTCCTAGAGATTCAGAGAAAGATGTTCCCCGGGCTCCTCAGACTCAATATATCCAAAACTAAAATTGCTGTTTCTACCCCTTCCCGGATGCACACCTTGTCTCCTTCCAGCCTTCACCTTCTCTCTCAAAGCCCTGGATCTGATTGGTCCCCAGGACCTAGCAGTTTTGCCTCTGAAATGTCTGTGTCCTCACTTTCCATTTCTACCTTCCAAGTATTGCACTAGATCAATCTGTCATCAAGTCTTGCTCAGATTAAACAATCTGCAATCCCCACCCAACCTCCACCCACACCCCAGCTTGTTCTCCACGGCCCAAACTCCACACTGTGATTGGAATGGCTTTTTAAAAGTCATGATCCAGTCATAACATTCTCTCCTTAAAAATGATCCATGGCTCCTGTTGCCAGGAGATGAAAGGCCATTCAGTTCTGAGCTGTCCTGCCCGTCTCCAACTATAGGACTCTCCTAACCCTCCTCACCTCGTCTCCCATCCTGACTTACCCTTGCCCACAGCCACAGCAAACCACTTGCTGTTCTTTAAACATACAGTCCATTTTCATGTCTCCGTGCCACTTCCTCATTCAGGAAAACTGTGTTGCACATGCCTCTGTTAGTTTATCCACTCCATTCAACAACTGTTTGTTGAGCATCTGCTGTGTGTTCTAGGCACCGTTCCAGGGACAACAGCAGTGAACAAGACAAGCCAGGGGAGACAAAGTGCATATCACATACACACACACACACAAGTACTATGAAGGTGAGTAAGTTCCCTGCAGTGCGTCAAGATTGTAACAAGATGATATGATTGTGATTGGGCAACTGGTTTGGTATGAGATAGAGGAGAGCTTGCTCCAAGGAGATGTTTAAGCTGAAAACCTCATGAGAGGATAGGAGGATCCTGGGCAACTGCACCTAAGTAGAGTGAGCAGCTAAGGCAGAGTCTTATAGCAGGAAGGAGCTGGCCCCTGGGATGCAGCGTGGCTGGAGGTGCAGAGGGTGTCAGGGAGAGTGGGAGGGGATGAGGTTGGAAAGTAAGGCAGCTGGAGAAAGACTACTAAGGAAGTTATAGGTCATGATTTAAAATAGGGATTTTCTTTAAAGTACAAGGGGAAGCTGTCTACAAGAAATGTACATTTGTATCCCTGAAGGCCCCCTTTGCCTTCCTGGCTTTCAAGATCTTTGTACCACTGTCACCTTGTTGAAGCCTTCCTTCATAACTCCAGGATGAATTGATGGTACTCCTTTGCTCCCAGCGTACACTGTCCACACCTTCATGCTGGGAGTGGAGCAGTCATTTTGCAAGAAACATTTTTTGTAATACTGAATCCTGCCTGTGCTCCACCTAGATCTGAACTCCTAATGGTGGTGATCATGTATAATCATCCATTTTTTTTGAGCCAGGGTCTTGCTCTGTCACCCAGGCTGGAGTGCAGTGGGGTAATAACAGTTCACTGAACCCTCAGCCTCCTCTGCTCAAGTGATCCTCCTTTTTGAGTAGTTGAGACTACAGGTGTGTGCTACCACACTTGGCTGATTTTTTTTTTTTTTTTTTTAAGAGAGAGTTTCACTGTGTTGCCCGGGCTGGAGTGCAATGGTGTGATTTCAGCTCACTGCAACTTCTGCCTCTTGGGTTCAAGTGATTCTCCTGCCTCAGCCTCCGAGTGCCTGGGATGATAGGCACCCACCACCTTGCCCAACTAATTTTTGTATTTTTTGTTTTGTATGTTTTGTGGATCACTGACCTCAAGTGATCCACCTGCCTTGGCCTCCCAAAGTGGGATTACAGGCATGAGCCACTGTGCCCAGCCTTGGCTTTTTTTTTTTTATTTTTTAAAACTATTTGTAGAGCTTAGGTTTCATTATGTTGCTTAGGCTGCTCTTGAACTCCTAGGCTCAAGCAATCCTCCTGCCTTGGTGCCAGCTCAGCAGCCCAGTAGTGCTTAGATTACAGGCATGAGTGACCATGCCCAGCCTATAATCATCTTTTTGATCCAGTATCTGTTCTATATGAAGCCCTCAAGATTCTTTTTAATGGAGAAAGCAATTGCGGATTGTCTCTGACTACCCACTGGGGTTACAAACAGGGTATGTGCAAACACCTAGGTGGAAGTGTGGGTCCTTCTATGCCTTTCCCTTGTGTCATTGCAGGGTCAGACATGGAAAACCATCATCTTGGACGTGTATATGGTTTGGATATGGCGTGGCTCTGTGACCCCACCCAAATCTCACCATGAATTGTAATCCCCATAACCCCCACTTGTCTAGGGGGAGACCAGGTGGGAGGTGACTAGATCATGGTTGCAGTTTCCCCCATGCTGTTCTTGTGATCGTGAGTGAGTTCTCATGAGATCTGATGGTTTTATAAGGTAGTTTTCCCTGCTCTTGCTTGCACTCCATGTGCCTCTTCCCTTTCCACCATGATTGTAAGTTTCATGTGGCCTCCCCAGCCATGCCGGACTGTGAGTCAATTAAACCTCTTTCCTTTACACATTACCAAGTCTTGGGCAGTTCTTTATAGCGGCGTGAGAACAGACTAATGCAGCATGAGTAAAAGAAAGTCCTTGGGGCCGGACGCAGTGGTTCATGCCTGTAATCCCAGCACTTTGGAAGGCCAAGGGAGGCAGATCGCGAGGTCAGAAGTTTCAGACCAGCCTGGCCAACATGGTGAAACCCCATCTCTGCTAAAAATACAAACATGAACTGGGCACGCTGCTGGGCACCTGTAATCCCAGCCACTCAGGGGGCTGAGGTAGGAGAATCACTTGAACCCAGGAGGTGGAGGTTGCAGTGAACAGAGATCACACCATTGCACTCCAGCCTGCGCAAACAGGGCAAGACTCTGTCTCAAGGAAGGAAGGAAGGAAGGAAGAAAGAAAGGAAGGAAGAGAAAGAAAGAAAGAAAGAAGAAAGAAGAAAGAAAGAAAGAAAGAAGAAAGGAAGGAAGGAAGGAAAGAAGGAAGGAAGGAAGGAAGGAAGGAAGGAAGGAAGGAAGGAAGGAAGGAAGGAAGGAAGAAAGAAAGAAAGAAAGGGTAGGTCCTTGGGCAGCAGTAAGTAGTACTTCAGATAGATGCTGACCCTTCCTGCTCATGCTACTGGTTTCTCCTTAGATCAGAATAATGAAGGAAGTGACAGGGGAGCTGACATGTAAAGATCTCTGAGGTCAGTTACAAAGGTTAGAACACAATGTACCCACCAGCAATTTTCTCTTTGTTCCTTGCAGTCAATGGATCTCATCACCATTCATCCATTTATTGCCTCACCATATATCAGGCATTAGCTGAACACTGAGGAACAACCAGAAAAATGACACTGTTCCAGTATTGAAGGAACCGCCAGTATAGTGGGAGAAGTAAATAGGAGAGCCAGCATCACTATAGAGTCTGACAAATGCTAAGCTAGGGGTATGCACAGGAGGGCCTGTGGGGGCTTAGAAAGGGTCAGGGAAGGCTTCTCCCAGTTGATCTATAAACTGGAGGAGTAAAGGGATGGAGGCGGAGACTAGAGAGGGCCTTGGGATTTAGGATGCTCCGAATTGTCTGGATCACAGATCTGAGAGGCAGGATGAGGAATTTAGGCTGTTAAGGCGAGCAGCCCAGAACATGAAGGGCCTTTGCGTGCCATGCTAAGAAATATAGAAGTGGCACTTTCATCCTAAGGACATTGGGGAACTGTTGTAACAGGGATGATGGTACAGGAAGCTCATTCTGGCCCAGCATGGAGAATGGACCAGAGGAGTAAAGGTCTGTCACCATTCAGAAGGCCTTTGCAGTAATGCAGGCAGCAAAGATGATGCTGGCCTAAACTAAGAAATGGTGGCGGGTCTGGAGAGGATGGAATAGAGTTGCCAAGAGCAAGAAGGATTTGGTAATTGATTAGATGTAGACATGAGGAAGAGGGTAGTATTGAGAACTGCCAGGATTCTGAGTTGATTCACTGTATGAAATACGAAGGGGCCACAGAGAGGTAGTAAGCTGTGGTATAAAGGAAGAAAATGCCACATTTCGGGTCTGGAGCCCAACAGAGAAAGATCTAGGCTGGAGATTAAAATTTTAGCCAGGTGCAATGGCTTATGCCTATAATCCCAGCACTTTGCAGGAGAATTGCTCCAGCTCAAAAGATTGAGACCAGCCTGGGCCACATAGGGAGATCTCTGTTGCTTCAAAATATAAAAAAATTAACCGGTGTGGTGCACACCTGTAGTCCCAGTTACTTGAGAAGCTGAGGCAGGAGCATTGCTTGAGTCCAGGAGGTGGAGGCTGCAGTGAGCCAAGCACTGTACTCCAAGCACTGAACTCCAGTCTGGGCAAACAAAGCAACACCCTGTCTCAAAATTAAATAAATAAATAGAAATAAAAAACAAAATGTAGAAGTCATCGGATTTTAGGTGGCAGTTGAAGCCAAGGGTGTAGATAAAATCCCTCAGGCAAAGAAAATAACCAGCGAAAAGAAGAGAACTGAGGCTGGGCCTCTGGGGACCCACAGGCTGAGGAAGAAGCAGGGGGGTAGGCTCATGACGAAATGCTGGCAGAGGGCATGGCAAGGACTTCTTTCCTGTGTGTGCACTCAGGATGTCCTGGCCTCATGTGGTGCAGAGTGAGGATGAGAGGCAAACTGGGGCTGATTCAGAAAGTGAAAATGCCAGATAGAGTAGAAAAAAAATCTCCTTTGGTGAATAGTATTAGTTGTTTTTATTACACTAATTACTATAGTTTTTAAGCTCATTAAAATTTTTTTTTAAGTCTTAAACTCTATTTATGGGGTAAATTGTTTCTACAGATGTCCACCACAACACTTCCTGTCCCATGTAACCTTTTCTACTGTGACTTTGCCGTTTCTGCATCAAGAGGTAAAGTCTGTTTCCTTACCCCTTGATTCTGGCGGGCTCTGCCTGTGACTTGCTTTGACTGGGAGAATCTGGGCGGTGCTGTGGGACTTCCATGCCTAGATCTTAAGAAGACTTTGAAGTGTCTGTGTTTATCCTCTTGGAAACTAGCCACAAGGCAGAGGAGCCCAGGCTAAACTATTGAATAATGAGAGCACATGTGAAAGAGATGGTCACATGGAGAAAACCATGCACCCCAACCAACAGCCAGGCCCAACACCTCAGGCATGTGACCAGGGCCACCTGGGACCCGCCAGCCCCAGTCACACAGGCTTAGCGGACACCACATGGAGCAGAGATGAGCCATCCCCACCAAGCCCCGACCCACAGAATCATGAACAATAAATATAAGAACAGCCCAGGCATCACTTCCTGCCTCCTCCTCACTCCATGGTCCGGCTTATGTTCGCAGGAGTGTCACTCTGTTTTGGGGTGGTTTGCTCTACTGCGAGAGAGAACGGAAACAGTTGATGTGTGTCGTTTCAGCTCTGGAGCCACAGCTACAGTTTTTGAAATACTCATAAGGGTACTTTTCTTTACTTTAATTTTTTTTTTTTTTTTTTTTTTTTGAATCTAAAATACCTGGGAGAAAGCTCCAGGAAGGAGAACTAGAAAAACTAGCATAGTAAAAAGGAAGACAAATTGGAGCAAGTAAGAAATATATTTTTCTTGTCTTTTTTTTTTTTTTTACCTTAGAGAAATGGGAAGTATGGCGATCTGGAAGAAAAATATTCCACATCACCACTAAGCACTCTCTGGAGTGCTTTGAGATGGAAATAATGTGTAATAGGAAGAAAAGAAGTTCACCTTGATGGAGCACCAGCTATGCACTGGTTGTTGCTTGGTGCAGTAAGCATCTGGAGGTCCTAGTGTGGCCCACTGGATAAAGTCCATGATATAACACTGCGTTAGGGATTTATTTTTGGTTAAAAAAATTAAATTAAATTCCCCCACTCTCCATTTGCTCTATATCCTCAAGAAGTGAGAAGTCAGTTAAGTGGTTAAGTGGCTCTGCAAGGTTCCAAGTAGCAGTAAAATATAGTTACTTAACATTTTGATTTTTACCAAATGAACACAGCTGTAGTCTCTTATTTTTTTAACAAACGTAAAACATACTGATAGTAAAAAAATACAAAAAGGAATAAAAAGATGAAAATCCCCTGTAATCCCACTTCCAGAATTAACCTCGAACTTTCGATACAAGTATTTTCAGACTCTTTCCTCCACCCCGTCTTCTCACTCCCCTCTGTGTATATACTATGAAATATGCTGTTCTGTAACTTGCTTTTCTAAATTTGACTTTACCATGAACATCTCTTTGCACATCAATAATCATAAAGGTAGGGTTCTTATAGCTTCTTAAAAGTATGAGCTTTCGTTTTCTCTGGATAGACCCAGTAACTTCTACCTTTTCCAAGGTCAGAATTCTGGTAATCTTGCCTGACATCATGGGTGAGAGGAAGGGGGTTCCTTTTCAAAGGCCAAACATCTTCTATCTTCTTTGTGGGTTATAATCAAGATTGTGATATAAAGTTGTAGGGTGAGCAGTCAGCAAAAGCTATGGCTGATGGTCTCTCTGTCTAGCATGTGGCACTTTGTATTGAAATCTTCTGAATGTTGAGACGATCTTCCAGGAGGGCAAGAGTCATGCAAGTTCTTCCTTGGGGTTCGTCAGCCCCCACTGCCCCCAAGCCTGGCTGTGCGGTGGAGTGCCGTCTTCTCAGGAGACTCTTTGTTTCACTCCTGAAGACAAGCATATAGGCCCCTTTTGGTTTTAAGTGCTATGTTGCTACCAATAAAAAAATAAATAAACCCGAGGGTGACACAAACCAACCCAAAACAACAACCAAAAGCAGACTGGAGGATGTGATGAAGTTTCCAGAGTCTGAAATGGTCCTTTTGCAGGTTAATGAAACCTATGAACTCCTTCTCAGAATAATGCTTTTAAGCTCATAAAATGAAGTTCCTAAGATTACAAATGAAGCCATTATATTGATAACACTTTTATGCAAATATAAAAAAACAGGCTGGACAAGATGGTTCACATTTGTAATCCCAGCACTTTGGGAGACCAAAGCAAGAGGATCATTTGAGCCCAAAAGTTCAAGACCGGTCTGGGCAACATAGGAAGACTCCATCTCTACAAATAATAATGACAAAAATTAGCCAGGCATGGTGGCACATGCTTGTAGTCCCAGCTACTAGGAGGCTGAGCTGGAAGGATTGCTTGAGGCCGGGAGGTCAAGGCTGCAGTGAGCCGTGATGGTACAACGACACTCCAGCGAGGGTGACAGAGACTTTGTCTTTAAAAAATGAAAAAGAATATATATATACATATATATATATGTACATGTGCACACATATATATAATGGTAATTTGGCATTATAGTGCTTATTTAACACATTTTTTATTGTTATTATTATTGAGACAGAGTCTCACTCTGTCGCCCAGGCTGGAGTGCAGTGGTGTCATCTCAGCTCACTGCAACCTCTGTCTCCTGGGTTCAAGCAATTCCCTGCCTTAGCCTCCTCAGTATCTGGGACTACAGGTGCTCAGATAATTTTTGTATTTTTAGTAGAGACAGGGTATCACCGTGTTGGCCAGGCTGGTCTCGACCTACTGACCTCAGGTGATTCCCCACCCTCGGCCTCTCAAAGTGCTGAGATTACAGGTGTGAGCCACACTGCATCTACCTATTAACACCTTAATAACAAGATCTAGTGTGGGTCTAACAGCTGAAGTAATATTGAAGTTATCATGAGCATAAATGAAATTTCAAGGTCTGCAGTAGTTGTAATGCAATATGGAAATACGTGTAATTTCTATTAATGACAAAGATACAGGTCACGGGTGCTGCTGAGCCTAGTGTGGTTTGTTTCCTGCAGTTATAGTAAAGAAAATACAAAGGTACGGTAAGAGGTTAGTGAAAATAAAGATGTTAAATATTTTTCTTATCCAAGATCCCAGACTCCTTGAATTCTGTCCACAGAGGTCTTGGATTCTGAGGAACCCCATATTCAGCACCCCTGCTTAACCTCCTTTCAAGAAGAAAAACATGGAACATGGTAAATTTCACTCAAAGGAGAGACCCACTAATACCTCCACCCACCTCATACCCAGTGACAGTCTGGCTGTCCCTCTGTCTTCATCTGTTCAGGCTGATATAACAAAATGCTATAAAGTGGTTGACTTATAAACAACAGAAATTTATTTCTCACAGTTCTGGAGGCTAGAATGTTCAAGATCAGGGCACCAGCAGATTCATTGTTTTGTCAGGTTACTCTTTCTCATGGATGGAGCTTTCTCACTGTGTCCTCAGACAATGGAAGGGACAAACAATTTCCCTTGGGCCTCTTTTCTAAGGGCACTAATCCCAGAACCCTCATGACCTAGTCACTTCCCAAAAGGCCCCAGGTCCACGTACCGTCACCTTGGGAATTAGGATTGGAATCATAAATTTTGGAGGACACAAACATTCAGACTGTAGCATCCTCCGAACTCCTGAGGCTTGCAATGAAGGTGGAGAAGAAGGATTGAGGCTAAAAAGCAGTGAGCATTTTTTTGGTCTCAGGCAGGGAATTTGCTTCCCTGAGAGCTGCAAGACTTGCAGACTGTTTCCAATGGGCAGCTGGAGTGAGGAAAAGTGAGGTATGGGGTGAAAGGGATGTAAACACAGTATGACCTGGAGAGTTCAAAACTCTATTTTCACGGAGCTCTTCTGGGTACTCTTGGACCACTTATTTTAACCTGTTCAGCTTCAGTTTCCTCAACTGCCATGTAAGATTTATATTAGACCCAAGGAAATCAGGAGTGTTGAGAAGAGTTTGAGTGAGATGATCTATGTGAACATGTTTGGCAAAGACAGAAGCAGTGCTTCTCAAACTCTAATGTGCATAGAATCCCTTGGGGATCTTGCTCAAAGAAGGTTCTGATTCAGTGGTTCTGGGTTGGGCCTCAAGATTCTGCATTTCTACCAAGGAGCATCCCGGGTGATACCTAAGATGCTACTCTTAGGACCACGCTTTAAGCAGCAGGGTCCAAACTACTCTACAAATGTGATGTTTTTTATTTTGTTTTGTTAGTTTGTTTGAGATGGAATTTCACTCTGTTGCCCAGGCTGGAGTGCAGTGGCATGATCTCGGCTCAGGGCAACCTCCACCTGCCAGGTTCAAGCGATTCTCCTGCCTCAGCCTCCCAAGTAGCTGGGATTACAGGCATGTGTCACATCCAGCCAATTTTCGTATTTTTAGTAGAGATGGGATTTTGCCACATTGGCCAGGCAGATCTTGAACTTCTGACCTCAGGTGATCCACCTTCCTCAGCTTCCCAACGTGCTGGGATTACAGGCTTGAGCCACCATACCTTATTATTGTCATTTTAATATTCTACCCAACCCTCTAACCCAAGGAGAATGACAGCTGAAGATAGGGAAGGAGGCCCAGCTCATGTCGTGAGGCGAGCCTTCTGCTCAGCAGGACACTCTGGTACTTGCAAGTCCACCTGCTCTTTGCTGCCTACCACCACCAGGTCCTGATGAAGACTGGCCGCAGCTAACTCAAAGAATGCTTCTAACCAGGTCAGTAGAAACTAGCCAAACATGGTGGGTAGGAGCAAAGGCTGAATGGGATATTTGTGCAAATAAAGAAATACGTGCAGAAAACATTTTGCATTTGTAATGCTGAATATTTCACAGAATTCCCAGAGAATACAACATATGTTTCATCTTCTGGTTTTTCAAGTAAGATCAATCATTCCTGCACAATTCTTCGAAAGCATCCCCCTTCTCATGGCTCTCATGAGGTGAAGAGCCTCTAATAGCTCCTGTTGGTTACATTTACTCTAAGCTTTTTTTCTAAGAATGACCAGGAGCAGAAAGGAGATAGCAGTCTGTGCAGCCGAGAGGGTGGAAGACATTATAGAACTCTTGGGACTGTTGGAGGGAGTGTCAGCCGGAACCAGTACCACCACTTAGGAAAGCACTGGCTTTGCTGAGGTGAAGCATGCACTTATCCTATGACCTATGAAAAACCCTGGAATATATATGTCTTCCGAGGAAGTTCTCCCACAAGCTCACAAGGATGCTCATCATGAAATTACTTGGGATAGCTGGATGTTGACGGCTGCTTAGGTGCTTGTCACTAGAGAAAGGAATTAATACAATATGGCAGATACGGACTTTTGACTACTAAGTAACAGTAAGAAATAACCAACTGGAAGTATACTGCAGCACTATCGATCTTGGAATCTAGGGGCAGCTGGGAACAGTATCCCATGCCTGTAATCCTAGCACTTTGAGATGCTCGGATGGGAGGATTGCTTAAGCCCAGGAGTTTTGAGACCAGCCTAAGTAACATAGTGAGACCCTGTCTCTACAAAAAATAAAAAAATAGCTGGGTGTGGTGGCTTGGGAGGCCAAGGCATCATGCCTATAGTCCCATATACGTGGGAGGCTGAGAAGATAGGATCACTTTGAGCTTGGAGATTGAGGCTGCAGTGAGCTGAGATCATATCACTGCACTCCAGCCTGGATGACACAGTGAGACCCTGTCTCAAAAAACAAACAAAAAACACCGAAGGGTAAGGGAAAAGCATAAGAAATAAGAAAGGGTATATAGCACATTATCATTTTTGTAAAGACATCTATCTCACCTAAAATAATAAAACTTTTGTGAGAAAGCATCTTTGCATGTCTAAAGATATATTAAACATACTAAAGTAGGTACTAGGGGGCAAAGGGAATATAATTAGGGCTTAGAGGTATAAAGGAAAAATAAGTAAAATCAGGGAAGAATTTTGTTTGTATTAGTGACAAAGTGCTTAAAAAATGAGTTTTTAATTCAAATTTCTTCACCTGCGGTGGAAAGATATAAGAGCAAAATCATCCCTCACGCCCCGCCCCCCAAGCCCTCTTCTACCACATGTGTATGGCCTTCACCCTCCAGCGCTTCACGACCTAACCCAAAGCTAGCTTTCCGTCTTGGGTGCCATCTTTCTCACCATTACCTCACAACAGGTCTTGAATTTTTCCTCTTTGACATTTTGTTTTGGCTGCAGTCAACTTCTTTCATGTTAGCTTCTTGCTGCATCCACCTTCAGTATGTCCCTAGCAGACAGGGCTGAGCCCCATTGTGATGAGATAACTTTAGACAAAGATGTGTTAGGGCCAGGGGTGATGGCTCATGCCCGTGAACCCAGCACTTTGGGAGGCCAAGGCAGGAGGATTGCTTGAATCCAGGAGTTCAAGGCCAGCCTGGGAAACAGTTTCCCAGCCTGGGAAACTCCAACAAAAAATACAAAAATTAGGTGGGTGTGGTGGCATGCACCTGTAGTCCCAGCTACTCGGGAGTCTGAAGTGGGAGGATCACTTGAGCCCAGGAGGCAGAGGTTGCAGTGAGCCAAGATCATGCCACTGCATTCCAGTCTGGATGACACAGACAGACCTTGTCTGAAAAAAAAGTTAGGATATGTTAGATCAGGGATTTGTTTTCCCCGGGTTTGGTGACACCATAGATTTGACATAGAACCTTAGGAAGTCCTTAATTTTGCCTCTTTCCCCTGCAGCACATTCCACACAGCATAGTCATCTATAATGCAGGTATCTCTGTTCTCCATCAGTCTGTAAGTTCATGGAGGATCAGAACCTTGGTTATTGACATTCACTGCCCAGAACTAATCACGTAAGAAGCCTGTCTCTAATAACGTTTGAGAAATGAATGGATTCCCCAGTCCCTTAAACCAGATGGTGGAACAATTTGGCCTCTAACTAACTTACACATCTAATTCAAAGCTTTGGTTGGTTGTAGTTTCAAAGTGCTTGTATAATGGTCCTAGACCAAGCCACAAAATAAATATGCAATAATAAGGAGAGTGTTGCCCTAGTTCCGATGTCCTGGTGTATAAAGTACTGTGTCCCTATTTCTCTTTCCTTCAAGATGCTGAGGGAATGTATGTGTGTTCCAGGAATGACCGGATGAAACGAAGAAAGGAGTCTGGATGCCATTAAAGTGTTCAACTCTTGGATTCCCATGTTTTGGGATGGAAAGCAGAATTCGTTGAAACTGTAGTTGAATGCCCACGCAGGAAAGCAGTGGGTGTACATCACCAGCACCTCGCCTCTTTCAGTAAAATCAAACTTGTCTTCTGTGTAGTCAGATATGGCGTGCCCATTTCCAGCAGGGTTAGATATGTGCCTCGTTGGCTGCTTATGGGACAGTCTGCATTTTTCCCACTATTGGGGTGATAGATACACACAGCAGTGGCCACACCCACCTCCAGCCAAACTGTATAGCTCCTGACTCAGCATCCTGGGAATCTCCGGCCTAGCTTGTACTACAGGTGTACCCATCCTGACTGGCACATTCTCCAGGAGGCAGTCAGAGCCTCTGGAGATCTGGAGGGAGTATGGCCTGGGAGTGGGGAGGAGCAGGCTGTCACGCCTGTGGGTAGAGGTCGCAGGCTGTCATAACTAATGTGGACACAGTGCCCAGGGCAAGGCCTTGGATATCTGGAACTGGCTTTTCTTGTACTGATCACTTTCTCAAAAGGAAATGTTAATTTTAAAATGTGCTTTCTCACCACTGCCTTTCTCAGACAGGTGAAAGCGGATTTTAAAGGACAGGACGTTGTTTCATACCCAGGTAAGTGGAATGAAAAGACCCTCACAGCCAAGGGGAGAGCAAGTAAGTGGTGAAACAGATTCATCTGTGGCCTGGCTCTAAGGTCCCGTCAGCACAGCAGCGGCGGTGTTCACTTCCAGAAGTCATTTATGGTCTGCTGGGATTCCGAGTGGTTGGCTTTGGCTGCCTGCTGCTCCAGGATAGAATCCAGACTCCAAGCATAATGCAGAACATTTCAACCGAAATTTGGGTATATGGCTGGTTCGGGAGCGGTGTTTGTTCCCTGGTGCATTCAGCTTTGAAGGCTGCCGTCTGTTCAGATGTAAGCAGGCTGGGAGGACTAGGAACCTGCTGCTTGGAGGTGGTCTACCTCCTGTCTTCCCCACTCCTGGGTCCCCAGCCCTCCCTCTCCCCGCTTTCTCCCTCACTCCCAGGTCCCCAGCCTACCCTTCCTCCTCCCCTAATCCTGGGTCCCCAGTCCCTCCACCCTCCTCCACCCCCTTCCCTGTCCCTGGCCCTCCCTCCCCTCTGATCCTACTCCCAAGTTCCCCCTGACCCCACGCCAACTCCATCTCCACCCAGTCCCCAGCCCTCCCACCCTCCTCCACCCCCTGCTTGAGGCCTGAGTTCACAAAACTCCCTTCACCTTTTTTGGGCAGTGGGCTTTAATAATTCTTGGTATATAGCAACGCTAGAGAAGGAATAGGATTAACTGGGAGGAAAAAGTGGACAGATGAGGAAAAGGGCTGTAGTGAAAGGCGATATAGGTCCTTTTACAAGACCAAAATTAGAAAAGACTAGTGTATCTCAACGTTGGCTGCATGTTAGAATCACTTGAGGAGGTCTTAAAAATCACCACTTCAGGCCAGGTGTTGTGGCTCATGCCCATAATCCTAGCACTTTGAGAGGTAGGCAGATCACTTGAGGTCAGGAGTTCAAGGATAGCCTGGCCAACATGGGGAAACCCTGTCTCTACCAAAAATACAAAAGTTAGCTGGGCGTGGTGGTGCACACATGTAATCCCAGCTACTCGGGAGGCTGAGGCAGGAGAACCCCTTGAACATGGAAGGTGAAGGCTGCAGTGAGCCAACATCACACCACTGCACTCCAGCCTAGGTGACAGAGTGAGACTCTGTCTTAAAAAAAAAAAAAAAAAAAAACAAAATCTTCATTTGATCCACGTCCAAGACCAATGAAGTCGATATCTCTAGGGGGTGAGACTCAGACATCTGTAATTTTTAGAGCTCTCCAAAGTGATTCCAATGTGCAGCCAAGGTCGAGAACCATTGCTCCAGATTCAGGCAAGACATTAAGGAAAGGACGGTGGTTCTGTTTGTCTCTGTTTCTTCCTGCTAGTTAGCTAAAGAATTAGGCAACTGTCAGAACGATCACTGGTGCTTGTGCACACTCTCTGTCTTCCCACATCTGAGGATAATTGCTATCAGGCAAGGACATTTAATATGAATCCACTTAAAAAGAGAATCATGATTTTGTAATCAGAGTGAAAAATGTTTGATTGGAAATTCCTACTGAGAAGTGAAATTAAAAGAGAATATGATATATTTTCTTGGTTTAACAAATGTGGATTATAATTGCAACTATGCATTAATTGTTACAAAATGAATTATATGATACTTTTTTCAATATTCATTTCCTGACAAAATTTTGTATCATAACGTCTTTCACTTAGACTTTTAAAGCCTATCATAGAAGAGGTGGAGTTTTTTGATTTGGTTTGTTTTGCAGAATAATAGTTTATCAGTGCAGGCAACATGGCAAAACCCCATCGGCACAAAAAAATACGATAATTAGCTGGGCATGATGGTGCGAACCTGTGATCCCAGCTCCTTGGGAGGCTGAGGTCAGGATGGCTTGAGTCCGGGAGGCGGAGGTTGCAGTGAGCTAAGATCACGCCACTGCACTCCAGCCTGGGCAACAGAGCAACACCCTGTTCCAAAGAAAAGAAAGAAAAAAAAAGAGTTTATTAGTTTTCTAAAAGGCTCTTTTTATCCTTTGATATTTAAATTATTTTGTTTTGAAGGGCCTATATGGCACCATCTTTCTCAGCACTCTGTTCTTCAATTGTGAACTGGTCTAAACATGACAAATCTTTGTCAGTGTCTTTGCTTGTAGTTCAAGCAAATTGCCAATATTACTTTTGTCAGCTTCATGAAATCCTGTAGCTTTTGCAAGTTTTGCAGCTTCACCCTGAAGGCAATTTGCATAATATTTACGTTATGTTTGCTGAATTTTTACAATGGCAAGAGACTGACCCACGAAGACCTAACCAGTGGGGCAGTAGTGTCAGCTGAAGTGAAGTTTTAATAGGGACCAGTTTTGTAAGTGACTGATGTATTCGTGAATATTTTCACCACTGAACTTCCTAACTTCAAGGTATTGGATAGTGAACACCTGAGTAATGATAAATAGACATACACTTATTGCATATTGACCCATATATACACAAAAGAGATAAATGTGCACTGTAAACTATATACTAGTTAACACAGATTATTGACCTTGTACTTAAATGTGGCATTTCAGACAATGTTACTATTTCCTGTATCTGACGAAATGGGCACCTTAACTGAGTTTTAGTGTGGCTTCAGAAAGGAAGTGACTGCTAGATTTTCTCTAGAGTAATCATAATAATCTCTAACATTTATCGAGCCCCGGCTCTGCTCCAAACTCATTACCGTATTTACGGCAGCTCTCTGACCAATGTGCATAATGCTGTCTCCAGGTTGTAAATAAGTTCATGTGGATACTCTATGTTGCTAACAACTCTTGAAATAACGGGAAGCATTCTGCAACCGGTCTTCACCTGCAGAAAGCCTCTCTCCTTAGTTCATCCTGTAAAAGCATTTCCTTGGCCCTGGACAGGAAGATAACGCTGTATGTATGGCTTTCTGGCCTGAGCATTCATCTCAGAACCTGAGCTGGGTTGGATTCCTTTGGCGGCAGCTCAGACCCCTCCCAGCACATCCCCTCAGCCCTGCTCCTACACCACAGTGCTCAGATGCCCACCACCTCCAGAGTTACCTTTTCTTTTTCTTTTTAAACAATTGTAATTGTTCAAAAGTTTTTCCTTGTGCCAAGGTTTTTTCCACCCACCCCACCAATCCCCCAATCCCAGTTCTGCTACTGGGGAATTACTACCCCAAGCAAATAGAATTTCTTTTCTTTTTTCTTTCTTTTTATAGGCAGAGGGGTCTCACTGTGTTGCCCAGGCTGTTGTCTAGTGGCTCAAACACAGTACACAGCAACCTCAAACTCCTGGGCGTAAGAGATCCTCCTGCGTAGCTAGGACTGCAGGTGCATATCCCCACACATGGCTAATTTTTCTACTTTCGTAAAGAAGAGATCTTGATATGTGGCCCAGGCTGGTTTCGAACTTCTAGCCTCCAGAGATCCTCCCATTCCTGCCTCCCAAAGTGTTGGGATTACCTGCATGAGCCACTGCATCTGGCCTAGAATTCCTTTTCCATGTGGATATGCTTCATGGAGTGGAAGGGGCTGTCACCCCCAACTGTAGCGAGATGCTCCATGCTGTGGGTGTACACCTCTGAATCACTTGTTCAGCAAGCTGTAAACCAAGAACCAGAGATTAAACTGGAATTGAGCAGTCAATTAGTGAAGTAAATTAAGACCCATTGAATAAAGGTTAAACACAAGCCAATACATTACTTGTAAAATTTTTGCATCATCCTCCAAAACAAAGGGTGGGTTTTTCCCCCCAGACACCATGTAGAAGGTGCCTAAACCTATTAAGGAGAATCTGATGAAGAGTCACAAGGTTAATAACCCACTTTCGGGCCTGGCGGCCTGTAGTTTGAGATTCCCCCGGGAAGTGCCTCTGCATTAGTTTGTTTTGACAGCTGACCTCTTTCTGCAGCAGAGCTTCTCTCAGAGATGGCCCTACAGTCTCAGTGGCCACCATCTGGCTGCCTCCTCCCTTTCAGAAGAATGAGAAGCTCGGTGCAGGGAAGAAGCAGACTCACAGTTCTATTTTGCTTGGCGCAGATGAGGAAGGCAGGTGGACTGTGTACAGAAGGGTAGAGGCCATTTTTAGTTTCCTCCTTTTCTTTTTTTGAGATGGAGTCTCGCTCTGTCACCCAGGCTGGAGTGGAGTGGTGCGATCTTAGCTCACTGCAACCTCCACCCCCGGGGTTCAAAAGATTCTCCTGCCACAGCCTCCCAAGTAGCTGGGACTACAGGCACCCACTGCCATGCCCAGCTAATTTTTGTATTCTTAATAGATACAGGGTTTCATCATGTTGGCCAGGCTGGATTAGAACTCCTGACTTCAAGTGATCCACCTGCCTCGGCTTCCAAAGTGCTGAGATTACAGGTGTGATCCTGCTTTCTCCTTTCCGATGTTGAAGAATTTTTCTGGGTTTGGGAGTTCAGGGGCTTTTCTTTGTTCAGCTGTCTTCTCGTCATTTACCCAGAGAGGGAATTGGCCTAAAGGAGCAATGTGAAGGATAGCACCCTCCTGTCCTCATGAGGGGACTTGAAGCCTGCTGAGGGCACCTCTGTGGCCCACAGCATCGGTCCTCCCCACAGGCACATGCCTGTCCCTCTGACGGCCCAGCTGGCACCGCAGCTAGGGGTAAGGGCAGGAGAAGTGAGGGTGCTGGAAGAGGATTCAGGAAGGATCGAGAGAAGAGTGAGCAGGAGGTATGGCTGCCTTTGAGAGAAAATAGCAGTAAGACTGGCACTAAATCCTAAAATCAGGGTTTCAACCCAACTGTTGGATCCCAGATGGAAGCTTCCTCTCTGGGATTCAGCAGTCCCGAAAGTCTTCTGAGCATGCGTAAAGCTTCCACTGTAGCCATCCAGTCCTTTGATGCCAGGTCTGACTTTGGTAGAGCCCAGAAAAGGAAACAGAAGCTGGGTGTGCTGCTAGAAAGATACATGTGATAAAGGCCAAACACGACTGCGTGGGGCACTGGACTGCTCTCTGTGAACTGACCTCCCCTGGCCTCACCACAAGCTGCCTACATCCTCTCCTCCACAGAGGGAGGAAGGAGCAGAGGTGCACTGAGAGAAGTCTAAAAACAGGTCACACCTCTGGTCGGTGAACGGGAGACCAGGCAGGCTGCTTATTGCTTCCCCATCCTGGTGTGGTGTGTGCCTGGGGACTGTGGCCACTCTGCAAGGCTGGGCCCACCACGGGCTCCCTAAAACCTGGAGTCCTTACTCCTGGTTACAGTAACAGTTCCCAAGCCTGGGTGATCATGAGCTGCTCATTAGGGAGTCCAAATACAGATTTCTGGGTCCCTTCCCTGACTTCGTACCTCTGGTGTAGGGCCTGGAAGTCAGTATTTTTCAAGTGCTCCTCCAGTGGTTTTGATCGTCAACCAAGTATAGGAATTACTGTTAGATCATTAGTGGGGCCTTTATAATTTAACCTCACCCAATTCCAGGCACCTGCTTTTCTGGACTTAGACTCAATTATAAGGCTGCAAAACATACCAATGTATTTCTTTGGAACTTTAAGTCTGGCTCTGGCCATTTGGTCACTTGACCAATATACAAGACGTGCCCATCTTGTACCTGTGCTGTTTCAGGAATGGGGATATACCAGAAGAGGCAGGGCTACTGCTCTCATGGAGCATGCAGTCTAGCAGAGATATACAAAACACCTTCGCTTCCACTCCAGCACCTTTCTTTCCACCACCTTCACCTTGTTGCATCTTTTTTTTACGCTGGTCTTCAGACCTTGTGAGACCATAAACTTTTTAAATTTTTTTTTTTTTTTTGAGACAGGGTCTCACGCTGTTGCTTAGGCTGGAGTGCAGTTATGTAACCATAGCTCACGGCAGCCTTGAGTTCCTGGGCTTGACTGATCCCCCTGCCTCAGCCTCCCAAAGTATTGGGATTACAGTCCTGAGCTACTGTACCTGACCCATATACTTTTGTTTTCAAAGCAGAATCTGTGTCTAATTCATTTATAGACTGTCATTTTCTCCTGGACTCACCCTGACACCCAATTACCTATACTTAGTATAATTGTTTGCACTTAGTAAATGTTTGTTAAATAAATGCATTTATTCATTCATCAAATATTTACAGAGTGCCTACGATGTGCCAGGCATCGTTGTTGGTACAAGGACAATGATGAGGGTGACACAAGCAAGGTACTTAGGGTGCACAATTTAAGGAGACACTCTAGGATCATGCAAGTGCACCTGAGCCTGAGGACCTCCCTAAATTTTGTGCCCTAGGTGCCCTGGATCTTTGCAGGCATATGCATGTTGCCTGTCCTAAGTCTTTTTTATTTGTGTGTGATCTGCCTTTTCAACCAGACTGTGAGGCCTTATTCTTGTCTGTATCTTACTCCTCTTCCTGCACCTCCTCCTGCCTCATACAGTGTTTTCTAGAATCTTGTCCCTGACCATCTGCCTGGAAATCTCTGGTAGCATTTGTTTAAAATTCAGTTTTCCAGGCCAGCTATGGTGGCTCATGCCTGTAATCCTAGCACTTTGGGAGGCCAAGGTGGATGGATCATTTGAAGTTAGGAGTTCGAGACCAGCCTGGCCAACGTGATGAAACCCCATCTCTATCAAAAATACAAAAAATTAGCTGGGCGTGGTGGGATGTGCCTGTAATCCCAGCTGTTTGGGAGGCTGAGGAAGGAGGATCATTTGAACTCAGGAGATGGAGGTTGCAGTGAGCCAAGATAATGCCATTGCACTCCAGCCTGGGCAACAAGAGTGTAGTCTGTCTCAAATAATAATAATAAGTAATAAGAAGATAAAGTTTATTTTTTCAAGTCCCACCTATTGAGTCAGGTTCTTTGAGGGTGGCCCTGAGGAATATGCATCACTGACAAGCTCCCTGGGTGGCTGATGCACATTGAGGACCCCTGGCTCACTGATTTGTTCAGTCAGTAGGATTAATGCTGAACAATACCAGAAGAAGAACACAGGGAGGAGACGGGGAAACTGGGGCATTTCATATGCATCGGTGCCTTTGGATTCTGTTTACAAAGACAGGAAAGGAAGGCAAGGGAAGAAGGCAGTCTAGAGGTGTACATGCTGGCCTGGACTCTGCCCTGGGTGCTCTGCAGGAAGATCTTGAGCTCACCCCTGCACCTTAGCTGGGCCACTCAGGGCCCTGCCCCATCTTCCTCTGACTCTTGTTTTTTGTTTTTGTTTTTTTTGAGACAGCATCTTGCTCTTGCTCTGTCACCTAGGCTGGAGTGTAGTGGCATGATCTCGGCTCACTGCAAGCTCTGGCTCCCAGGTTCAATTGATTCTCAGCCTTCTGAGTAGCTGGAACTACAGGCATGTTGCACCACCCCTAGCTAATTTTTTTTATTTTTAGCAGAGACAAGGTTTCACCATGTTGGCCAGGCTGATCTGGTACTCCTGACCTCAAGTGATCCACCTGCCTCAGCCTCCCAAAGTGTTGGGATTATAGACATGAGCCACCGCACCCAGCCCTTTGACTCTCCTTGAGTTGCCCACACTGCCCGCCCAAGGAGCTAGAGGCTGACACTGTTAGCTGCTTTGGCAGCTGTGTCAAAAGTTTCTCTGGTGCAGGGTAGAGGTGGGTGGGTTGATGGCTGGCTGGCTGGCAGGTGGGTATGAGTGTGGCAGGGCAAACAAGGTCTGTAAGTTTATCTCTGACTTCTAACGCAGGTAGCTATCATTTTTACATGCTTCACATGGTATCCTGTATCAATGCCCACACACTCTGGGGTGACAGATACATATTGTTTAATGGTAGCCATCTGGATGAGAGAAGTCACTGTGTGAGTTACCAGTAAACCCAGTTTGCAGGGTGGAGCACGTCTTCAGCTTTCCCAATCCATTAGCCCCTGGCAGTATCACCATGAGATTCCTCTTGCTGTCCAACCACACCCACCCACCTCATAGAAGAGTTTAGGAGTGAGTCTCCAATCTGCATTTTAGCTTTTTCTTTAAAGTATTCAGGTAGGAAGATGGAGGACACAAAGTCCAGCTCAGGAGGCAATTTGGGACATTGTTGGCATCTGGGTAACCATCCAAGTGTCCCTAAATGGCAAATCATTGATATAGGGCTTCCATCAGCAGGTCATTCAAGCTGAATTAGTTAATAACCTGGTATTTGTTTGTGAGGTTGAGGACAGTGGTTTTCAAGCTTTCATGTGTATCAGTATCACCTATTAACCTTGTCGAAGCAGGTCCTACCCTGGACTCTTAAGAGATGAGACCTGAAAATTTATCCTTTCAACAAAACTCCCCAAGCACTTTACAGACACACACACACACACACACACACACACACACACACACACACCAGTTTACCTCTGGTTCTTTGGACTAGGAACCTCTGCAGAGTTTATTTGTTTTTGAGACAAGATCTGGCTCTGCCGCCCAGGCTGGAGTGCAGTGGCGTGATCTCTGCTCACTGCAACCTCTGCCTCCCAGGCTCCAGCCATCCTCCCACCTCAACCTCCTGAGTAGGGGGTACTACAGGCACATGCCACCATACCCGGCTAATTTTTGTATTTTTTGTAGACACGGGGTTTTGACACGTTGCTCAGGCTGGTTTCAAACTTGTGAGCTCAAACAATCTGCCAGCCTCAGCCTCCCAAAGTGCTGGGATTACAGGCATGAGCCACTGTGCCTGGCCAAGTGTTTGTTTCTAATTAAGGTAGGATATTCTGCCTCCACCCTCAGCTTTCTCTTCAAATGTGATGGTTTGTGCTGTGTCCATGTGGCTAAGATGGAACTCCCTTTTCCAGATCCCCTTCTCTGTACAGTTCTGCATTAAAGTTGGTCAGAAGAAGAATGTGTACAAGGCTTGGAAGATGTAAAGCGGTGGCCATTACTCTCAGAAGGTTGTCAGGGTAGATGTGGTGACAGACACAGAGAGGCCAGGCTTCTCTTTCCAGCCCCTCCACAGAGGCAGGATGTGCTTAGCTTGTCCAAGGGACTGCTTGCCGGCTCCTTCTCTGAACCTCCCGTTCCTCCGGGGCCTCTGCCTCTCCAGTTCCTCCCAAAGTTGTGAAGGGTCCAATTCCTACAATAAGTCTGTTCCTTGTACCATAACTCCAAGGGGTTCCCCTTCCCTGACTTAACCCTGACTGTTCAGTCAAGAAGTAATTCCCATGTCTGAAATAAATCAAGACTGGGGAATTATGACTTCATTTAGATCCAAAGGAATGTCCGTGGGATGTAAAGATGTGTAAACACAGTGAAGACAGCTAAAGCTAACCCATTGGTCTTACCTTCCATGATTACAGGGTAATTGAAAAACATGATTTCCCCAAGTTCTCTACTGGCAATTATAGTACCCTGGGCAAAAGCAGCAAAAGTCACCCTTTCCTTTTCTTCCTGCCTTTCCCGTTAAGCTGGTGTCCTTGTTCAGACCACAGCATGCACAACTGTATGTGGTAGCCTGTCACTTACTGGAGAGAAGCCCTGAGTCCAGCCAGTAACTGAGTCCATTCCTAGAACCATTAAGCACAGACAAATCACAGAATGGCCCAACTAAAATGTTTCAGGAAAACAATAAGCATTCTTGGGCTCATTGTACAATTATTTCTCTGTCCCAGTGCCATGGGCAGCCATTCTTTTCTGATCACCCATGTGAACAAGCTCGGTAGGATCCTGGATTGCCCTACTGTAGCCCTCACAATACTGTGCTGTACTATTCACTGGATGTCTGTGTTACACAGCAGATGGCAGGTACTCATAGGACAGCATCTCTCATCCAGCCACTTGGCTTCCTGGTGTCCAGCACAGCACCTGCACAGAGAAGCATGCAGTAAACATTTGTGGAATGAGTGATGAGCCATGCAGAAGTCACATCTGCTTTGGGGCGGGGACTTTCCTATCAGGCTGTATCCTTATTTGAAAGGGCCTGGAACCAGGGACCAGATCTTTACCTCCTTTCAAGTGTGAGGCCCATATACCAGGAGATGGAGCCGTAGATGGGCCAGCTATTGGCCACCAGAGACCTGACTGGTGTGAGGCTTTCTGTGGTGCCTGGCCAATCTTGGCTGATCACAGGCTAAGTCAGGGTTGATAATCATGTGGCACAAGAGCCGCTGGCTCCATTCTCGGAGCCCACACTCCTTAATCTATTATGGCCCTTGACAGCTGCTACCAGTGATCAGAATGGCAGCTATAAATGGAAGCCATTTTTCACCTTGGGCAGCCTCTGAGATCTGTCTCACCATCATCCCTGTCATCTGAGGCATCACTATTTTTGTTTATGGGAGGAATGAATACCAAACCAAAATATCAACAAGTGAAGTAGAAATTGAGTTGTAGATAAATGATACAAAGTTTATCCAACTTAAGCAACCAATAAAAACCAACCACACAAAAAACATATTTTTCTCCCAGTCAAATGGAAAAGACAAAAGATGGCTTTATTTGTATGCTGTGATGCCACTTTTATTTATTTATTTTTAGAGACAGGCTCTTGCTCTGTTGCCCAAGCTAGAGGGCAATGGCACCATCATAACTCACCGTAACCTGGAACTCTTGGGCTCAAGTCATCCTCTTGCTTCAGCCTCCTGAGTAGCTGGGACTATAGGAACGTGCAGCTAATGTCACTTTTTTTTTTTTTTTCCTGTAGAGATGCGGTCTTGCTATATTGCTGAGGTTGGTCTCAAACTCCTGGTCTGAAGCAATCCTCCTGCCTCTGCCTCCCAAATCACTGGGATTACAAGCATAAGCCACTGCACCCAGTCAGTGCCACTTTAAAATGGGAGTTTGGTATGGACCCAAATGTCTAGGGATAAGACTGCCCCTGTTGGGGACTCTTTTACTACAGAGACACCTCCTCTTCCCACCCCACACCCCCACATTCAGGTCTGGTAGAAGTTTCCAAATCCCACCCACCTCCCTGTGCTGCAATTGCCTTGCTTTACCTGCAGAGTTTGGCATTCGTAGCAGTGACTTGAACCCCTGGAATGTCAGGCGAGGAGAGGAGAGGCCAGCGCTGGAGGGGTTGGGAGGCACCCACTTGGCTTCTCGCCCCAGTACTGACACTTACAAACCATGTTACCAGTGACAAGGCAACATTTTAGAGCCTCCACTTCCTCACCTGTTAAAGGAAGTGGGGGCAGTGGTTGTTAGTTTCCTGTATGTATTTCACTGGGATATTGAGAACATCAAACAATACCGAAAAGGCTAATGTGAAAGTGCTTTCCGTAAGGAAAGGGAAAGTCTTTGTTTTGTTTGCTACGTTATGGTACACAGCCTGGCCCGTAGTATAGTGGGGTGTTCAGTAAAAGGTTTGTTGAATGGGGCGGGCGCGGTGGCTAACACCTGTAATCCTAGCACTTTAGGAGGCTGAGGCAGGTAGGTCATATGGTCAGGAGATCGAGACCATCCTGGCTAACACGGTGAAACCCCGTCTCTACTAAAAATACAAAAAATTAGCCAGCATGGTGGCTCATGCCTGTAGTCCCAGCTACTCGGGAGGCTGAGGCAGAAGAATCACTTGAACCCGGGAGGCAGAGTTTGCAGTGAGCCGAGATTGAGCCACTACACTCCAGCGTGGGCAACAGAGTGAGACTCTGTCTCAAAAAATAAAAAAAAGGTTTGTTGAATGAACAAGTGTGAACACAAAAAAATCTTACTCCCCTGGGGGTGGAGAGGAAAGTGAGGCAAGGAAGGTGCACATAGGGCTTCACAGGTGGAGGTGATGTATGTGTGACGCTGAGGGGGGCTACGTGCTACATGCTTTATAGTTCCTCTCTGCGTTTGTGTTGAATGCTTTTTGTATGTATTGAACATCTAATGAAAGCATTTTTAAAAAATTAATAAACAGACAAGTAGACAAGAAAAACCCCTGTAAAGCACCTTGCCAAAGGAAGATATTATTAAGATGTTATTAGTGCTAGCACAGCTTTTTCGCTGGCATTAAAACAGTTCTAAGTGATCTCACTTAATTCACAAAGGTTCTATGTGCGGGCCAAGCATTGATGAAAGGTGGAAGAATTCATGGAAAGACGGTTTACCAGAAACCAAGATCTGCTTTTTTTTTTTTTTTTAACTCAGTGTCTGGGCAAGATCTGCTTTTTAAGAGGCAGCATGTAAGCTGATCTTTTGGCCTGGACTTTCCCTTACGTGGGGTCCCTCCTGTGCCAAGTCAGCATGGGGTTCAGGTAAGCCATGGTGTCTTCGCTTGTGCAGTGGGCTCTGCCTTGCTTCTCCGTGCTAAGTCTTACTCATCCTTCAAGACCTACCCTGGCTGTCATCCTTTCTGGGAAGTTTCTCTGAAGCGCCTCACTGGATTAAGAAGCATCGTGCTCCCTTAGCACATCTATGGCAGTGGATCTCAGTTGGGGGTGGGTGACTTTGTTTCCCTGGGGACAGTCGGCAATGTCCGGAGACAATTTTCGTTGTCATGACTGGGGGTGGGAATGGAATGTGTACCACTGGCATCTAGTAGGTGGAGGCCAGGGATGCTGCTAAGTATCCTACAGTGCACAGCACAGCCGTCCCCACAACAAACTGATCCAAAACGTCATTGGTCCTACTGTTGAGAAACCCTGCTCGATGGTATGAAATTATCTCTTTGTGTCTCAGTAAGGACCCATACCAACCTGGGAAGACCCAAGCTTGATTCAGCCTTTTGTCCCCAGCACCCAGTACACTGCTTGTAACCACACACACGTATGAATATGTATTTGTAAGCTATGCATATCCATATTGGGTGGGGGTTTTTTTTGAGACAGGATCTTACTCTGTTGCCCAGACTGGTATGCAGTGGTGTGATCATAGCTAATCACAACCTCCACCTCACCAGGCACATGTGATCTCCCCACCTTCAGCCTCCTGAGTAGCTGGGACTGTAGGCACATACCATTACACCTGGCTAGTTTTTGTATTTTTTGTAGAGATAGGTTTTTGTCATGTTACCCAGGCTGGTCTCAAACTCCTGGGCTCAAGCAACCCGCCTTTCTCAGCCTCTGAAAATACTGAGATTACAGGCTTCAGCCACCACAACTGGCCTTTTTTTATTTTTTATTCTTGGGTTTTGAGACAAGGTCTCACTCTATCACCCAAGCTGGAGTGCAGTGGCATGATCACGGCTCCCTGTAGCCTTGACCTCCCTGGTTCAAGCGATCTTCCCACCTCAGCCCTTCTGAATAATTGTGACTACAGGCAAGCACCACTGTGCCTGGCTAATTTTTATTTTTTTAATTTTTTGTAGGGATTGGGTCTCACTATGTTGCCTAGGCTGGTCTGGAACTCCTGGCCTCAAGTGACCACCCCACCTGGGCCTCCCAACATGCTGAGATTACAGGTGTGCACTGACAAGGCCTGTATTGTTTTTTTCATTCATTTGTTCCTCTATTTCATGTAAAGTGCAGTATTTAGCTGGAGATGCACAAAGCTAAGGTTCCTGCTCTCAGGAAACTTTGTAATCAATGGAGGAAAAGTTCATGTCAACACCCAGTTGTTCACAAGACAGGTTGAAACAGGGCCCTAATAGAGGATAGGCAAAGTGATTATGAGGTTGAACCACAGTAAGCTGCTGACATACTACCTTTTTAACTGGAAAAATAGCAATTTTGTATGGTTCACCCCAAAATGTGGTTTAACTTACATGTATGAATGTATGCTTCGGACTGGGTTGAGAGTGATGATCAGACTTCACAGAGGAGACACAGGAAATGTTTCAGGTCTCGCCTTCTCCACTGCAAGGTCCTTCCCTGAATGCAAAGACCATGTGCTTTCTTCCCCAGCATCACACTCCCTGTGAGAGTGTCTTGCATTGACAAGGCTTCAGTAATTTTTTGTTAACTAGCGTTCAGGTAACCATCGGTATTGCAAATTGGCTTTATCATTGTGACTGTACTTTTGCGCCCACAAACTCCGAAGAATAGTGTTAAACAGGCACAGACTTTATAGTGTTTTCCTAGTGGCAACAGGTACGAGAAAACACAGTCCCCTAATATCATCCAAAACCACAGCCTGTCAGGGGAGCCATCATGGAAACTGTCAGGAGCTAAAAGTCCAGGGCATAGCTGGTGGCCATCTGGGCGGTCAGCTGCCTCTGGCAGTGGCAGGCAGCCCCATGCACACCTGGCCATGAGCCTTGGCCACTGACTCACCTCATGTTCTGCAGCAGGTGGTGGAAGATAAACAGTTCAGAGCTGGACTCAGAACTTGGCAGAGTCCTGCTTTCAACTATGTGCAGCCACAAAACTCTGGAAAACTGAACTGTTTATTAGGGTCAAACTTCAGTAAGTCTGATAAATCTGGCTCCAGGTGTTGATCGAGTCTCTTGAAAGAATTGGCCGGAAGCTCATTGCGGACTGGCTGGACATTACCAGTGGCATACAGCCTCTGCTTGTGGGCGGAATCCGGCAGCTCCGACACCACCCCACGGCTCCTGATGCAAGCCTGGGCAGGAGCTAGGGGCTTGCAGCCAAGGAGAAGATAAGCCCAGGGGAGCCCTGGAGGCTCTCCAGCCATCTGCCAGCTGGGCTCGCTCCAGGCCACTGGTGACCCCTGCCATAACACCGGACATCAGTGGCAAGAAAGCCTGAAATCCAGTATGCTTCTCCTTTCCTTTCTACAGGACTCCTAGAGAGCGGAGCTAGCTCCCATCCTTCCAAATGCAGCAATGACATTAAGGACATTTGTTCACATAGATCACAGTTGGCATTGGAAAGTTGTCCTAACTGGATATTGCTGTCAGAGCCATGGACTGAAATACTCAATTCTGGCCTAAATAAAGGAAGCTCTCAGTGTTAAGGATTTTTTTGGGGGTGGGGTGGGGTGGGGCAGAGTCTTACTCTGTTGCCCAGGCTGGAGTGCAGTGGTGGGGTGGGGCAATCTCAGCTTACTGCAACCTCTGCCTCCCATGTTCAAGCAATTTTCCTGCCTCAGCCCCCTGAGTAGCTGGGATTACAGGTACATGCTGCTACACCAGGTGATTTTTGTATTATTAGCAGAGACGGGGTTTCACCATGTTGGCCAGACTGGTCTTCAACTCCTGGCTTCAAGTGATCACCCACCTCAGCCTCCCAAAGTGCTGGAATTACAGGTATGAGCCACAGTGCCTAGCCTTGTTGAGGACTGTTGTAAGTAAAAGAAAATCCAGACCATGGACATAGCATTCTTTTAGCTGTTTCACATATCTATGTTTTTTTGCTCTAATACGGGTCCACTGGGAAAAGGTTTGTGGAAATCTGACCAGCTGATGTTTGTGTGCCCAGATTCTTTGAGATTTATCTATGAGACTTGGTGAGGTAATAGGGCTTCCACCATTTCCCCAGGGAAAAAGTTACTCAAGGTCACTCAACCCATGAAGCCATGTGGATTTCCAGCACGTGTTATTATAATTTCACTGTCCTTCCGATTTTAAAACACTGTAACTCCGCAATTTTTTCTGTGGTCAGCCCTTCCCAAAGGTATCCATCTTCCAGTCTGTCCTGTGGAGCATGTTCTTGGAAGAGTTTGGCATTGTTTGTTACCAGGGGTTTGATTTATGTGAAATTGTGTTAAATCACTAATAAGGAAGACTTTGTTTAATTTGTATTTTTGGAGGGAAAGAAATATTTTTTAGTATAAACTTTATAAATCTTACCAGCTCGTAAGTGGAGTTTCCTTTCCAGACACTGCGTGTTAAAGCCACCCATGCTTCCAGAGATTCTAGAGATTATGTTTGTGAATGACTACGTTTTCCAGCATCATTTCTAGCCTTCATCATATATTGCTAGTATCACGCAATAATCAAAGTCATAAAGAGTCTACACCCATAGTTTGATAGTGAAATTAAATATCCTTCATGTTTTGTAAGGTTTTCCAGCCTGAGCAATGTCTCACACGTAAAGAAACAACAAAAAATTAAGGCAATTACTTTATTTTGAACAAGGAAATGGCATAAGCAACCCAGAGTGTGCCTCTAAAATGAGAGCCACTCCCCCATGCCCCTCCCCATCCCAAGGTATACTTTTGGAGAGAAATAGGTATCTTCTATCTGGTTAGTTATCTGTGTTGCATCGTTTTCTTTTTTTTGAGATGAAATCTCTCTCTTGTCACCCAGGCTGGAGTGCAATGGCAGGATCTCGGCTCACTGCAACCTCCTCCTCCCAGATTCAAGCGATTCTTCTGCCTCAGCCTCCTGAGTAGCTGGGATTACAGTCACGCACCACCATGCCTGGCTAATTTTTGTATTTTTAGAAGAGACGGGGTTTCACCATGTTGGCCATGCTAGTCTCGAACTCCTGACCTCAGCCTATCCACCCGCCTTGGCCTCCCAAAGTGCTAGGATTACATGTGTGAGCCACCAGTCCCAGCGCACCTTCTTATAGTGTAAGCACAGCATCATGTCCAGAATGAGCATCTAACTGCTCATTGGGAGATGAAAATTTCGTTTGGGTTTGAGATGAATGCATGGACTCACATAGGGCTACTGAACCACTAGTCTTGACTGAGTTAGAGAAAATGAAGGTAACTTGTTTATATTTCCAAGTTGCTTCCATTGTAAAAATTAGTTTTACAGTTCCTTTTGTTAGAAAATATTCTGGTCAAATAATCTTGCAAAGGAAAGATAACCTGGCCTCAAGTCTAGCATATAAAAGCAAAGAGAAAATGATTGATTTTCTTCTCAGTTATCAAGTGTAGGACTTTTACAAGGCACATGTTAATTCCCAGGGAACACTGCTATGCTGTTTCTGCCAGAAATCTCCTGTATTGTCCCAAGGCATCAAAAAGACCACCTGGCCAGTTGTACACAGCCCACACTGGGTCTCCCACAAATAGCCACATGGCCTTCATATAGATTTTTTCCTCCAGCAGGAAGTGATAAATTCCTGTGGGGAGAGTTATGATGTCTCTTTTCTCCATAAATATCCCCATCCATTTGTACCCTTTTATCTCTCACATCAAAGTACCTGCTGCAGAAGGAGTGGTGGCTCACCCTGTAATCCCAGCTACTTGGGAGGCTAAGGTGATCTCTTGAGGCCAGGAGTTCGAGACCAGCCTGAGCAACATAGTGACACCTTGTCTCCAAAAAGAAAAAAAAAAAAAAGCGAGGCAGGGGTAGGGAGAGAGGAAGAAAAAGAAAACAACTGTAGCTCAACTCATCATCCACGTGCAAATACCCCTCATAAAACATCTTAATCCTTTCTTCATAATTTGATAGTTTATCTTTGCACATGGTTGTTATGTCCATCTAGGAGTAGTTTCTCTCCTTTTGTGTTGTTCTAATTCTGAATGATTCTCATTATTGGTCAGCATCCAATAATGAGAGCACCCAAGGAGAGCATAGCTGCTCCAGGCCCATGAGTAGGGGAATGCAGGCGGCTGTCCTCAAGGGGCTCATGCATGTATGAGGCCTGACCATGGCCTCAGATGCCCTGGCAGAGCAGGGCCAGCAAGCAGAGGCTTCCTGGGACGGCTGCCGCTGGAGAGGGGAGGGGTCGTGGTGGCTCCATCTGAAGGCCCACAAGGTCTCTGAGAAACACTTAAAAAATATATTTCTAATTCATCTACACTAGAGGCTGCTGGGACTCCTATGTGATCAAGCCCACAGTTTGTTGTGATTACTATTTAAATCTTTTTCTCCAAAGGTCACAGGGATCATTGCAGCAGCTTCTGGAGGTGGCTCATACCAATTCCCTGGAGCCAACATGGGACTCAGAGACCAGGTATTGATAGTTTGAAATCAGCCCTGGCAGAGTATTTACACCAGGGAAATTGGCAAATGCCACAAATCAGGATTCTTTTTTTCCTGGAAATGCTAGTTTTTAAACATTTGCTGCCAGTTCACCAAAAAATTGTCTCAAATATCATATAATAATAGGTTATGTACCCTATGTCATGATATGTTTTTTAAAAAATAACTAGTGGCTGGGCCTGGTGGCTCATGCCCGTAATCCCAGCGCTTTGGGTGGCTGAGATGGGCAGATCACTTGAGGTCAGGAGTTTGAGACCAGCCTGGTCAACATGGTGAAACCCTGTCTCTATTAAAAAATACAAAAATTAGCCAGACTTGGTGGTGTGTGCCTGTAATTCCACCGAGTTGGAGGCTGAGGCAGGAGAATCACTTGAACCCAAGAGCCAAAATTGCACCACCATCCTCCAGTCTGGGTGACAGAGTAAGACTCCATCTCAAAAAAATTAAAAAATTAAAAAACTCTAATTTTTAAATGGAAAAAGCCATATCTACACATGTGTGTTGGAGAGAGTACAGTAGAAACTTTTGTTTAAAAGATATCTAAAAGTATAGTGGTTTAAATAAAATAGAAGTTTCTTTTTCTTCCAGGTAAAGGTCCCAAGTTAGGCTTCCCAGAATTGGGAAGGCAGCTCGATTTTCCTCAATATATTGCTTCTGTCTCTGGGTCTCAGGTGGCTGCTCCAGCTTCCACCATCATGTCTGCTTCCCAGTGATCAAGAAGGAGAAAAAGACAAGGGCAAACTTTATCCATTCCTTTGAAAGGCATGGCCCAGAGATTACACATATCCTTTCTGTTCTCCTTCTACTGTCTAGAACCTAGTTACATGACCACACCTAGTACAAGGGAAGCTGGGAAGTATAATCTTTAGTCCAATTCCCCAAGCCCAGCAAAACCCAGGATTTCTATAACTGAAGGAAGAAAGAGAGAGTGGATATTGGTGGCTAACTAGCAGTTTTGGTCCCTACAGTGTAAACATTCAAGTGATATGACAGATTGGACAGAGAGCTGGCATCCCTTCCCCAACTCTAGTTTCAGTCTTCCTCCCTAAAGGGAGTTTCCAAAGTCTCTGTGGCTGTAATAGCATATGTGTGTATGTTCTCTCTTGGGAGGCCATGTAGCCCCAAAGATTAGTGTGTGGACTTAGGGTATCAGAATGGACTGGGTGTGGGTCCCAGCTCCACAGCTGACCAGCTGTGTGAACCTGGGCATAGCCTCTGTGCTTTAAGTCTCCGTATGTAAAATGGAGATTACAGAAGTACCTAGCTTTCTGGGTTCTTGTGAAGACCAAATGTGATCATGTACTTGGTGCTTTAATCCGTTTCTGGTACATAGTAAGTAAACACTCATATAAGGGCTGTTATCATAATTCTACTTGTATCAATTTAATAATATGGAATGTTCATTTATTTCAAAATAACAGCTTTTATTTTATGCACCTCAGTTTTCCCCTTGGCTCTGTCGTTGCTCAGAAGTGATCAGTTCTCATCACAGAGAAAACAGATGGGTTCTGGAGTCAGAAGACCTAGATTTGAAGTAGGTTCTAATTTGAATTGGTATTTGAATCAATCCTTCAAACTCTCTGAGACTGTGTTTCTCAATTTATAAGACAGAGGAAATAATATTATCTCCCAGAGTTGTGATGAGGATCTAACAAGACCATGTAGGCGGAAATGTGTCATAACTATTAAATTGAAAGTAACCATGCTGGGAAGCATTTTAGATATTATTTGGTCCAACTAGTTACAGGGTGGAGGCCATAGGATGGACTTCTTGCAGTGAAACTGACCCAATAGTCCCATAGACAGTATATGTATATATACACACGCACACAGAAATTAACCCTTCTGATCTTAAAGCTTGATGCTTACATTGATTTTATCTGAGTTCCTTCACTCAGCAAGGGACCCCCAAGCTCTCAAAAAATATGACAGAACTGAAACTCACCAGATTATCAGCAACAAGATGCCAGGCCCCTCATTCATTGTGATTGTACCTTACCCCTACTGAGTACCTGTTTTCCCATATATAATTACATTTCTTTCCTGCCATATAAAATCCTAGTTTTAGTCAATCAAGAAGGTGGATTTGAGACTAATCTCCCATCTCCTCACCTGCAGCACCCGATTAAAACCTTCTTCCTTGGCAATACTTGTTGTTTCTGTGATTGGCTTTCTGTGCAGTGAGCAGCAGGACCTAGACCAAACCCTTGGTGTTTGCACAGAGGCAGGTCACCAGCAGTCATCTTTACAGATAACTCAAGAATTCACATTGAGTTGGTTTTCTGTCTCCCTCACTGCCACCTCTCCAGACCAGGCCAAGCAAACACCCATCCCCACAGGAAGTACTAGCATGCCCTCTTTTTTGTTTTTTGAGACGGAGTTTCGCTCTTGTTACCCAGGCTGGAGTGCAATGGCACGATCTCGGCTCACCGCAACCTCCGCCTCCTAGGTTCGGGCAATTCTCCTGCCTCAGCCTCCCGAGTAGCTGGGATTACAGGCGCGTGCCACCATGCCCAGCTAATTTTCTGTATTTTTAGTAGAGACGAAGTTTCACCATGTTGACCAGGATGGTCTCGATCTCTTGACCTCGTGATCCACCCGCCTCGGCCTCCCAAAGTGCTGGGATTACAGGCTTGAGCCACTGCGCCCGGCCCTAGCATGCCCTCTTGAATGATCTTCCTTCTCTAGATTCTGTCTCTTAATCAGCCCATTCTCCACACAACTGTCAGTTATTTTTTAAACAAAACAAAACAAAAGGTCTGATGCTATGTGACTCCTCTGCTTTAAAACATTTCACGGACTTCCATTTTTCAATAATATGGTAGGATAGGCTTCAGACTAACCTTCCATGGTACAATACACACTCAGAATCTTAAAGGTAGCGGTAACTTAGCAGGATAATAAAGAGTTGTCTGATAGGTTCAAATACAAGTAAAACTGGGAAGCCAGAAAGGTAAACAGACGATGGGAGCCACGTTTTTTACTGAGAAGATTTGCCATAACTGGTGAGCTCTGTAATGCACAGTATTGTCTGGGACTGATGTTCAAAATGACATCAACGGAATCAAGCCTAGACCAGATCTGGCCTCTAGACTGCAGTAGGTTAGGGGAAAGATGTGGATGGTGGTTGCTGTTCCCTAAAGGCCGCAAGTTTGCATTGATTACAATTGCACTCTTGAAACTGACTCTCAGACGTTTCCCTAAACCCTTGGCTCTATGCCTACCACTTAAGGAGGTTTCTTCTACAGGTGAGAGGGTGACATTAGAGACAATTACAGAGTTTTGACCTTCTAAGTGTTTTTTAATTCTTTGGCTTCCTTTTCCCTTCCATGTTTTCTGAGTCATTTCTCTGTTTTTGGGCAAGGTGCCCAACACTTCATAGCTCATCATTCCTTTTCACTTTTCAGGAAGTGACTAGACTTCAAGTCCAGTCTGAGGACATAGGCTTCTGCTGGCAGAGCTCCCTCACCGGAGCTTTGGAGCTGCACAGAGGCAGAAATGCAGGCTATCCAGGTAGACAGCACCTTGTTGACGGAAGTGCTCCAGGGTTTTAAAGTGGGGAGTGTCAGTGTTTCAGGATCTCTGCACCCCAACTTAACAGACAGTGTGACACATTCCTGGACAGAATGGAAGCACAAAAATCCAAGAAGGAAACAGTGAAGATCTGAGAAGCAAAAACGTAGTGTAGACATCAAGAATCTGGACTTTAGGATAAAAGAGATCTGAGACTAAACCCTAGCTCTGCCACTTTAAAATGGTGTGATCTTTGCCAAGTTGTTTAAACCTCAATTATTCCATCTGTAAACTAGTCATACTGTGAGGATGAACCATAGGAAATGGCTTTTATGTAATTATTTTCAAATTATTGCCAAATACTTTCAACTTCATATGGGCACAACCGGATAAGTTGGTACCTACCTCATACGGTTGATGAGGATGACAGCAGATCATTTATTAAAAAGGGCATAGCAGGCCAGGTGTGATGGCATGCATCTGTAGTCCCAGCTACTCAGGAAGCTGAGGTGGGAAGATTGCTTGAGCCCGGGAGTTCAAGGCCAGCCTGGGTAACATAGAGAGACCCTGTCTCTAAGAGAGAGAGAGAGAAGAAAACAAATGGCCTAGGACAACTTTTTTTTTTTTTTTTTTTGAGACAGAATCTCACTGTGTCACCCAGGCTGGAGTGCAGTGGCTTGATCTTGGCTGCAACCTCTGCTTCCCTGGTTCAAGCAATTCTTGTGCCTCAGCCTCCCGAGTAGCTGGGATTACAGGCATGTGCCACCACACTGTCAATGTTTGTCTTTTTAGCAGAGATGGGGTTTCACTATGTTGGCCAGACAGGTCTCAAACTCTTGGTCTCAAGTGATCTGCCCTCCTTGACCTCCCAAAATGCTGCGATTACAGGTGTGAGCCACCATGCCTGGGACACCTTTTTTTTTTTTTTGAGGCAGAGTCTGGCTCTGTTATTAGGCTGGAGGGCAGTGGCACGATCTTGGCTCGCTGCAATCTCCACCACCTCCCGTGTTCCAGCGATTTTCCTACCTCAGCCTCCCAGGTAGCTGAGATTACAGGCATACACCACCACACCCAGCTAATTTTTGTAGTTTTAGTAGAGACGGGGTTTCATTATGTTAGCCAGGATGGTCTCGATCTCCTGACCTTATGATCTGTCCACCTCAGCCTCCCAAGGTACTGGGATTACAGGTGTGAACCACCCTGCCTGGCCTCCTAGGACAATTTTTAAGGAGTAGTTGAGTAAAGAACTGAAGGAAGGGGGTGAGCAAGCCAGGCAGAAGGAATGGTGAGTGCAAGTGTCCAAGGCAGCAGCATGCTTGACAGTGTTCCTGGGACAGCAAGGAGATCACTGTGGCTTTACCTGTGAGGGAGTGGGGAGGGCTAGACCACACAGGACCATGTGGGCCAGTGTGTGTGTGTGTGTGTGTGTGTGTGTGTGTGTGTGTGTGTAACTCAATGATGAAAACAAGAGCTAGTGTTTATTGTGAAGGATATTCTGAACCCTCATGCAGCACAGAGTAAGTGCTCAATAAACACAAGTTCAAGAAGCCAAGGATGTAGGTGGTAGTTAGGTGAATGAGACACAGAGAAGAGGCAGTGACTCTACATGACAGAGCAGGCAGCAAAAAGTGGGACTTGTTGGGGAGGAGCTGCCTGTTGTGCTCCCAGATGCTGTAAAGAAGAACCCTTGGTCCGGGGTCCAGGATAAAGGGCTGTCTCATGGTGCTTGGCTCATCATGCACTGAGAGCAGGCCAGAAGGTTATTCATGGGTGATTAAAGCTGGTAAATTTAGCATCTTTAGCCATTAGGCACACAGACTCTGGACTCAGCTCTACCAGTTACTAATTCTGTGACATTGGGCAGGATACTTAACCACTCTGAGCCTTATTTTCCACTTCTGTAAAGTAAGAGTAATGATGATACCTCCTGCTTCCGGAGCTGCATGAGGATTAAGTGAGGTGACTCAAGTAGACTACATTGTAAGCCATCAGTAGTCGTTATTATTCCTGATGCCTCAAGCCCATTAACTACTACTTATTTTCAGGGACTTGTGTGAGGACCAAAGGCTATGTCAGAAGAAATCTGACGGTTGGCTCACACCTGTAATCCCAGCACTTTGGGAAGCCGAGGCTGGTGGATCACGAGGTCAGGAGATCGAGACCATCCTAGCCACGGTGAAACCCCATCTCTACTAAAATACAAAAAATTAGCTGGGCATGGCGGCGTGTGCCTGTAGACGTAGCTACTCGGGAGGCTGAGGCAGAGGAATCTCTTGAACCCGGGAGACAAAGGTTGCAGTGAGCCAAGATCAAGCCACTGCACTCCAGCCTGGCAACAGAGCAAGATTTCATCTCAAAAAAAACACCTGACAAGCATCTCCAAGGCCCAGGAAATCCTGCATAGGAAACTGCAGGCCTTGAGGACAGGCTTCCAGTCAAGCACTGGGATTAGGGGAGAGAAAGGAGTTGTGAGAAGTGCTTAGGGAGAAATGTAGACTTATTACAAAATAGGATTTGATTGTTCGGACCATGAGTTAGTGAGGAAGAGCAAATCTTCCCGGCCTTGAGGGGGAAATGT
This sequence comes from Callithrix jacchus, assembly GCF_049354715.1. NCBI lineage: Eukaryota > Metazoa > Chordata > Mammalia > Primates > Cebidae > Callithrix > Callithrix jacchus. The sequence continues at coordinate 94,219,451 of NC_133517.1, read as the reverse complement.
AAGGAAAAGGGGGTGACATGCAGAAACATCCTCTATGCCATCGCTTGTGTACGCCCATCATTTAAACCTGGCTAAGTGTCTTCTTACCCATGCAAGGAAACTCAGGCAAAGAGGCAGAGCCAGAAGTTGGAATCGACCAGAATACTTATGGCTTAATATTTATGTGAATAACAAGGAGATCTCAGATATGGCCCCTATGAGTTAAGATTCTTTTGGTTGCAAGAAACAAAAATCAATTGGTGCACCTGTAATCCCAGCTACTTAGGAGGCAGAGGCAGGAGAATTGCTTGAACCTGGGAGGCAGAGGTTACAGTGAGCTGAGATCATGCCTCTGCACTCCAGCCTGGGCAACAGTGAGACTCAGTCTTAAATGAATAAATAAAAATAAAATAAAATGCTAATGGAGCCAGGTACAGTGGCTCATGCCTGTAATCCCAACACTTTGGGAGGCCGAGGTGGTTGGATCACTGGAGGCCTGGAGTTCAAAACCAGCCTGGGCAACATGTTGAGAGCCCATCTATACCAAAAACACAAAAAAATTAGCTGGGCATGGTGTTGGGTGCCTACACTCTCAGCTACTCTGGAAGCTGAGGCACATGAATCTTTTGAACCTGAAGGTGGAGGTTGCAGTGAGCTGAGACTTGGTCTCAAAAATAAATAAATAAATAAATAATAAAATGTTAATGGATGAGCACACTCTGAGTTTTTTATGTTTTCTGCCCTTGCTTCATTTGGGAAGAATTCTGATTTTTTTTTTTTTTTCATGCTAAGGATGTTGAAAATGAATTATAATAGGTTTGGAAAGGAATGGAAATACAGCATGAGGCAAAAGAATGCAGAGGTTAAACATAAAGACTTTGGAGTTTGCAAGAATTTAATAGTTGAAATCCTGGTCCACTGAGTAAGGTTTCTAAGGCCTGCACAATGGGATAATAATGCCTGCGTCCTAGTGCCACTGCAGGGACCAAATGAGGTCATGTGTGTGAAGCACCCAGCATGGTGCCTGGTGGAGAGTGAGTGTGCCATAAACGGTGGCGCAGGGATTATTGTGCCAAAGCTCAGGTTCACAGAGTTTACAATTTCCCCAGCCTCTAAATTGCAGTTGCATTTGGTAAATTCTTATTTCAGGAAAAATAGGTTCTAACTGATGTTTGTGATCTGGGCTTTTGAGATCCAGGCAATGTGTAACAGATATCTGACCTACATAAATTTTATAATAGGAACTTTTTTGGGTGTGAATCGTCTAATTGAAATATCTAATATATTTTTCTGGTGATCTTTCCTTTAAATAATTTATTGTGTATTCTAAATTAAAATTCCTGTTTTGTTTTTTGTTTGTTTTTTTTTTTAACATTCTTTGCTGGCTATTTTGTATCTATTGAGAATTTAAAAGTGGACCAAGCTAAGGGAAAGATTGCTGGGTATCTAAACAAAATTATTGTCCACAGATTCGATTCAAATCTTGAGAGCAGTGCGAGGAGATCTTTCATCCCCATCTTTAGCTAAGTGTCTGGTTATCGTAAAGCAGGAGGAGGAGTGCCAAGTGTAGCTTAAAGGTTTGCAATCACTTTACATTCTACAGCTTGTTCTTGTGCATCTGAGAACACGTGAGGGGCATTGAACATCCCTCGTAAAAAGCACGCTGGACTTCCTGGGGGAGGCACAGTCCTGAGTCCTAGTAAAGAAGAAAGGGTACACCCAGGACAGCCTGATGCAGGGCCACTGCTGGAGGTTGAAACAGATGCACTGAACAGACAAGGGTGGAGAGGGTTGGGTGGGGCATGCAGGAATCCTGGCCTCCAAAGAACAAAGAGGAGAAAGGAGATCCACAGTGTAAGTGCTGCTCCTGACATAGGACAAACACTGGTCCTGAAGAAGGAGGACATGGTCAAAGAGCACAGGGGAGTGGGGTTGGGGGCGGGAGGGATAGGGGAGGGGCTTGGGAATTACGCCTGTTTTTGACTTTGCAAAGCTGACTCATAGCAGAATATTCACAGCCCTTCCAAGCCAGCATGTTTCTCCTTTTGCTCCTCCTCTCATCCACCCTCAGCATTGTCATGAGGCTCCGTGCTGTTTTTATGAGTTCCTGGGTGCTTTGGATCCCCTGGGAGTCCTGATTTGGAAAGACCACTTCTTTCTTCTTCAGCTGGCCTGTGCTTTGGGGCCCACCGCAGCCCCTGGAGGAGGGCAGAGGAGCACCCATGTGTCCTCTTCATTCATGGCTTTGATCTACCACATTTCATTGTCTCTTTGGGAGCCATTTCTATTCTCCCCAGAGCTTTAAGTGAGCTGAAAACATAACGGATATGCAATAATTGGTTTGGGTTCTATAAATAGTGTAGAAGAAGAAAAGGGAGAGGGTTATCATAAAAAACAATGTGTGGGAACGTAGCTATTGAAAAAGTGTGAAAATCGGGGGTTGAGAAAAAGGACCAAAGTGAGGCAAACGGTGGAAGAAAGACAATGTGTCTGCAATTCAGCCTTGGTGGAGTGCGGCAAAGTCAAAGCCGGCGGGCCTTGGAACATGCTCCCGAGATGAGGCGGAGGCACAGAGGGAGCCCGGCCAGAGGGTGCTGGAAGTTTTGCATCAGCCTCGGCCACCTAAGCTATAAAACTTCAAATCATATAGGGTGGTTGGGGAGTGTTCTGGCACCTTTCAGGAGTTCCCTCATGTTGTTGGAAGATTTGTGTGTATTGGCAATTTGCAGTTTTTCTGGGAGGAGGGTACAGAATCACCCATGTTGGTCGATTTGTGTTGCTGTAATAAAATACCCAAGACTGGATATTTTAGGAGGAACAGAAATTTACTTCTCACAGTTCTAGAGGCTGGGAAATCCAAGGTCAAAGTAACAGCATTTTCCTCGATGGTGAGGGCTGCTCTCTGCTTCTGAGATGGTCCCTTGTTGCTGCACCCTCTGGAGGGGAAGAAATCAGTGTCCTTGCAGAAGGGGGAAGGGCAAGCAGAGAGGACTGAACATGTGCAGTATGAAGGCTTTTCTAGAAGGGCTTTAATCTCGTTCGTGAGGAGTGGAGCCCTCATGACCTAATCACCTCTTAAAGGTCATCCCTCTTAATACTATCACATTGGACATTAAGTTTCCATATCTGAGTTGTGGAGGGGACATATTCAAACCAAAGTGCCACCCAAGCAGCAGTTGTATGCAGAAGCCTAGATCAAGGGAGGAGCAGGACTTCTAGACTGGGAGAATGGCCAGCAGAATGGTCAGCATGGAGGTGGTGAGGCAGGCCCTGTGTGGGTGGATGGTCCTGGATGGGTCCAGACTGAGAACAGAGCCTCACATGGCCCCTGGTAAACTAACAAGAGTCCCCAAGTGAAAGGGGATCCAAAAAGAGCTGGAAAGGTGGAAGGGAAAAACCTGGAAAAGAGTGTTTTACAACAACCAAGAGAAATGGGAGTTTCATAAAGAGAGCGTGAGTAACAGATCAGATTATGTAAGATAAAGACCTACACGGGTTTATTGGATGTCAGTAACGGTATGGTCAGTGGTGTCTATGGTGGGAGCTGTTTCCCTGCAATGGCGCTGGAAACCAGGTGGGATATGAAAGCAAATGGCAGGAGAAGGAAGGAGAGAGCTAGCGCCAATTGCTCTTTGAGAAGGTCAGCTTTGAAAAGGAAACCTACAGCACTTACTGGGAGTTAGATGCAGGATCAAAAAGTCGTTTTTCCTTACGATTTTTTTTTAAATGACCCAGTCTTAGCATGGGTGCACACTGATGGAAAGAAGCCAGGACAGGCCAGGAGAGAAGGGCAGGAAAGAGAGGGGACAGTGGAAGAGCGAAGACCCCAAGCAGGCCGTACGGAATGGGATGGGATGCAGAGCCCACAGTGCTGCTGGGTGGTTGTGTTTGTCTTGATCAGAAGAAAGGGGTGCCTGGTTCCGGATGGAGGAGGCAGGAAATGAAGGTAGGTGCAGCTTTGTGCATCGCCACGGAGACTGATTGGTGAGGTAATTCATGCCTGGTAAGCTCTCTTTTCTCCATGAAGTAGGAAGTGTGCTTACTCACTGAAGGAACTGAGACCTTTCCCCAAAGGGTGACTTGCCCAGGGAACTGGGGCAGGGTCTACAGGACTGAGCAAGCAGCTGCTACTGGAGACCATATGTTGGTGGCAGCTCTGGGTATTTTGCCTGGGTGTTCTCTCCAGCAATGAGACTACCATAGATGCCCCATTCTACCAGCCAGGCTCCGCCTCCCCAGCCTCCAGGGTCCCAGCCCCTGCCTACCTAACCACTGCCCCTTCAGGAAAGTGTACCAGGCCGGGCAGGGTGTGTGTGTGTGTGTGTGTGTGTGAAAAGCCCTGTCAATACTCCATTGTCTGAAATGAATGAGTTCAGCCTCATTTGAAAGTTCTCATCATGTTGACCCAAAACCCACTTCCCAGATAGTCTGTAGTTTTGAGTCCTGATAACTTTCACAAAGCTCTTCTAATTCTACCTTCCAAAGTCAGACCAATCTAGGTTTGAATACTATGTCTGCCCCTCATTAACTCTCTATTCTTGGGCAAAGTTTTACGTAACTATTCTCCAGTTTCCTCAACTGTAAAATCAGAATAATAATACCGTCTTGTGAGGTCATTGAAGGATTAAATGAGAAGACCCGTGAAGCATTTTGCACAATGCCGGGCTTAAGTGTGAGATCAATGCATGGTCACCATGGTAACAAAAAGTTAGAGGCAACACCTAATTTAATCTTATTAAGGTTAACAATAATTATAATCACAGTTCTTCAAATATTTGATGTCAGTGATGTTGCCATGAAACTCTTTTCTAGTTCGAAAGTCCTCAGTTGTCTTGACATTTTCTGCTAGGGAATGTTTCATACAGCAGCTCTGTCGGAGAGAAGTGAGTCTCATCTCTCCGGAGGAATTCGAGCAGAAAATGGACGGTCACTCAGCAGGGATGGGACTTGAACTTATGATTGAGGCTCCAGCTGGAAAATCCAAGGGTTTTTTTGAGCCCTATGTCCTTCCAACCTTCTGACTTAAAAACAAGGTTGGCCAGGCACAGTGGCTCACACCTGTAATTCTAGCACTTTAGGAGGCCAAGGCGGGTGGATCACGAAGTCAGGAGTTCGAGACCAGCCTGACCAACATAGTGGAACACTGTCTCTACTAAAAATACAAAAATTAGCCGGGTATGGTGGCTTTCGCCTGTAATCCCAGCTACTCAGGAGGCTGAGGCAGAGGCAGGAGAATCACTTGAACCCAGGGGGCAGAGGTTGCAGTGAGCTGAGATTGTGTCACTGCACTCCAGCCTGTGTGACAGAGTGAGGCTCTGTCTCAAAAAAAAAAAAAGTTCAAGGCCGGGCGCGGTGGCTCAAGCCTGTAATCCCAGCACTTTGGGAGGCCGAGGCGGGTGGATCACGAGGTCAAGAGATCGAGACCATCCTGGTCAACATAGTGAAACCTCGTCTCTACTAAAAATACAAAAATTAGCTGGGCATGGTGGCGCGTGCCTGTAATCCCAGCTACTCGGGAGGCTGAGGCAGGAGAATTGCCTGAACCCAGGAGGCAGAGGTTGCGGTGAGCCGAGATTGTACCATTGCACTCCAGCCTGGGTAACAAGAGCGAAACTCCGTCTCAAAAAAAAAAAGTTCAGAAAGTTAAGTGTGCACTAAATGCTACTCAGTATCGTCACAGTTACCATTGTCAAGACCAGGGTTTTAATAGAAATGTCTATCTTCTAAACTCTAAAATGAATGGAGAGTGGTCATATGAATTCACAAAACCTCAGCAGCGTCATGCTAGGTCCCTAGGGCTGTAAAGGTGTGCAAAGTGTCGCTTTCCTGGATAAAAATAATAGCAACACTGCTCGAGTACTCATTCTTTAAGTGCTGCATATTTCACAGGTATTCGTTTCCTTGGTCTTAGTGAAAACCGATGAGGAAGGTACTGCTGTTACGCTCATTTTATAGAGGGGAAACTGAGGCTCAAGAGGACACATGACATGCTTTAGGCAACTGTGCTGGGGAATGCCAGAGCAGCACTTGAACCCAAGCAATCTGGCTTCAGAATCCTTTCTTGCCCACTAAACTATACTGCCTCTTGGTGAGGATGAAAATTGCAAACATTTCATCTTGAGTTTTTGTTCCTTTTGCCAGAAGAACTCAAACCACTTAAACCAGACACGAGTTCGTTTTCTAGCTGCAGTCTTTGAAACCACTTTGTTCAGCCCCCATATCACAGATGAAGATGCTCAGACCAGCTGAGTTTGGGCCTTGCCTGGAGCCCAGGTCTTTGGTACTCTGCATAGCACCTCCTCCACCCACCATGCTGTTGATCTTTGTCACTTCTCTTCAAGGACGTTGAATCTGTGCCCCGCTTGGGCATTGAGCCCTCTTCTCTGACCTTCCTGGGTGTTGGCAGAGAGGGTTGAGGGAATACAATTTCCCCATCTCAGAGACTGGTGCTTCAGGGCCACAGTCAACAGGCCTCATCAGAGCCTTTCCAAAGGAATGAACTCAGTCCTGTTAGTCAAGAGAGGCCCCTCTAACTGGACACCTTAATTCAAACAACAGGTCCTTCCAGGGACACTGGACGACTCTTTGCTGATCTGCCAGCTTTAGCTGTGCTGAAATCAAATAAACAATCTCACCACTCGGGAAGGGTTAGGAGTAAATTGGAAAATCTCTATCAGAGGCACAACTTGATTGGGAACAATTCCAGATGAGTAACTATGACTTCAAGGGGAATTCACTGAGTACCTGCAGCTTTGGAAGAGGGACTCTTCACGTGTAAACTGGGCCATCTCACGGCTTTGAGTCTAATAATTTAATTAGCTCCATAGATAGTTAGACGTTATGAAAGCCAGTGCAGCATGTCAAATAGACAGTTTTACCATCGCTGTGCAGGCACCTTCATGATCCATGTTTCTGAATAGTCTGTAGAGACTGCCGTGCTGATCAGGGCTCCCCGGGGCTGCACCAGAAACTCTCTTAGCATCTCACCATGTACCTGTTTTCCGTCTCATTTGAACTAGGAAAACTCTGCAGTTCAGCTCTCAAATTTTAAAAATTAGTTTTATTCATTTGACTCCTTTTGGAACATTTTAAACACACACAAATGTAGAGAGAAGGGTCATGAAACCTGATGCACGCCAACATCCAGCTTTAATCATTGTCCACATTTTTCCCACTGTTTTTTGTTTCTTCTGACCTTCCCTGCCCTGCAGAACAATTCTATTTAATTGCTTGTTGGTTTTTGCTGGAGTATTTTAAAGCTAATTGCTGAAGACATATCATGTCATCTGTAAATACTTCAGGATTGATCTCTAATCAACAATGTTTATGTGCATAAATATGTTTAATAAAAGCATAACATGCCAGGTGTAGTGGCTCAGGCCTGTGACCCCAGCACTTTAGGAGGCCAAGGTGGGAGGATCTTGAAACCAGCCCAGTGGTCTCACCGAATGATGTTTATAGTTTCTTTAAATAAACATACAAATTGATCCTCCCAGTCTTTCTTTTATTTATTTATTTATTTTTGAGACAGGGTTTCTCTTTGTCATCTAGGCTGGAGTGCAGTGGCACAAATGTGGCTCAATGCAGTCTTGACCTCCCAGGTTCAAGAGATCCTCCCACCTCAGCCTCCCAAGTAGCTGGGACTACATGCACTCACCACCATGCCCAGATAATTTTTGTAGTTTTTTTTTTGTGGACATGGAGTTTCACCATGTTGCCCAGGCTAGTGTCGAACTCCTGAGTTCAAGCCTTGGCCTCCCAGAATGCCTAGATTACAGGCCTGAGCCACCACACCTGGCTGACCCCTCCCAGCCTTAAAACTTGAGAAAGTTACATTTGTCTTATATGAGTTTCTTTCTCAAGAAACCAACAGTCAAGCTTCCCACAACAAGCCTCAAGGAGCTGAAATGTACTGGATCACTGCATCTGGGCAATAAGACATCAGACCCTTCACCCCTCATGATTACCTAACTGATCACCTGCCTCCTGTCAACCATCTTCTCTTCCTTACCCCACCTTATCTTGATTTCCCACACATGGTTACTTTTCTTCCCTGCTATATATACCCCAAATTTTAATCAGTCTGGGAGATGGGTCTGAGGCTGGTCTCCCTTCTCCTTGGTAGCAGCACCTGATTAAAGCCTTCTTCCCTGGCAGTACCGGTTGTCTCAGTGATTGGCTTTCTGTGCAGCAAGCAGCAGGACCTAAACCAAACTTCTGGCACTTCAGTAACAATCATCTGAGGCCCAGAGGTAGAGACCACCCTGAGCAACATAGCAAGACCTTGTTTTTATACATTTTTTAAAAGAGGTTATCACACCTACCATTACCAGAACTCCTTAACATCATCTAATATCCTGTCTGAATTCAATCTTCCCAGATGTCTCAAAAAATGCCTTTTAAGTTGATTTATTTGAATAGAATCCAAACAAGTTCAAGTGCCATACATTGAATTTCTTTCTTTTTCTTTTCTTTTTTTTTTTTGCATTTCTTAAATGCAAAATCTCTAACAGTTTTCCCTCCCCAGCCCACCTCTGTTTTTAAGCCATGCATTTGTTGAAAAGTGAACCATTTGTCCTGTAGTCTCCCTCACTCTAGGTTTGGTTGGATGCATCTTTATGATAGTTAACATGTTCCATTTCCCCCTGTGTTTATCATAAAAGGAAGAGACTCAGTTGAGTCAGGTTTGGTTACTTATTTATTTGAAAGAATTCTTCATAGGCAGTTCTGGGCTGTCCCCATCATGTCACCTCAGAAGGCACATGGTGTCTGGTAGACTCAGTCTTTGAAAGTCAGATTGATCAGGGCTTCAGCTGCTATCAGCCTGATCCATCCATGCTAAAGTTAGCATCATTATTGCGTCCATTCCTTTATTAGGGGTTTCCCAATCTGGTTCTAATAAGTCAATCAGACTTATTTTTACCTTTAAAGGAGAATAAACTTAATCCTATTAGTTGATAGTTCTTTTTTTTGCTCTATCGCTCAGGCTGGAGTGCAATGGTGTGATCTTGCCTCACTACAACCTCTGCTTCCCGGGTTCAAGTGCTTCTCCTGCCTCAGTCTCCTGAGTAGCTGGGATTACAGGTGGCTGCCACCATGCCCAGCTAATTTTTTTAATTTTTAGTAGAGACAAGGTTTCACCACGTTGGCCAGCTGGTCTTGAACTCCTGACCTCAGGTGATTCACCCACCTCGGCCTCCCAAAGTGTTGGAATTATAGGCATGAGCCACTGTACCTGACTGTGATAGTTCATTTCTAGCATCAGGGTTCTTTTGCTTTGTAAATTCTCTGTGCCGTTCTAAACGCCCTTGCTCCTGTCCAGAAATGATCCCCCTTGGGAGAGCAACTCTGACTTCTCTCTTTTCATGGGTCTGGTGAGCTGGGACCTCCATCTGGGGAGTCTTGTGCTACATCAAAGCTAACCTCACAGCACCACCACCAATCCCAAACTGATTTTGTTAGAAAATCCAACTTTCTGATTGTTTGATTTCCTTTTTTCCTTTTTCCTTCCATTCCTCCCTCTGGTAGTTTTGAATTGATGAGAGGAAGAGTATTTTCACAGAAGGTCTGAACCCTTGTGTTTCTCATGTCTTGACCCACAGTTCAAGTTGACATTTGTTGAGTAACATCCATGTGCTTGGCTCAGTGCAAAGCACGTTCTCAGTATGTTCTTTGATCTTGATCACCACCACATCCTTGTGACATAGGGTGTTCTCTAGCCCTGTGTTTCTGGCGGAAAAGCTGAGATTCTGAGAGATTCAGGCTAAGAACCCATGCTCTTAGCCACCATGTCACTGTTTCCCAGGCTATGCTGGAAAAATGAAATACTAACACGTATTTATTTAGCAGGTAATATCTACATTGAAGGGTTATTGATGATTAAATGAGTTAAAATGTGCACTTCCAACACAATATGTGCACAAAGAAAGTGCTAATAAATGTTGACTGTGACTAGGTTTAACTATCGTCTCTGATAGGTTCAGTTGCTGAGAAATAATTCCCATTTAAAATGATATAAGTGGCATAAACTAATGTCAATGACTACTCAATAACAGAAAAGAAACCAAAAAAGTGTTTCAAGAAACCATCTGAAGGTATCTTCAGAATCTGTTCTGAAGGTCTGTGGTCATTTGGTCATGTCCTAACGCGGTGGAATAAAAGTTTCCTTGTATATTTAAATATACAGTTTGAGGAAAATACTTATGAAAGCCTTTTGATTAAGTCTTTTAGGTATCGTTTTCTAACACATCTTTAGATGAGTTAATAGCAAAGTTTTTCAGGCAATGGAAAAAAATCTCAACTCAAATCCAAGTCTGCGGCACCAGATTTGCCCCACTTTTTGGTCTGTTGGTCTTGAGGAGGGAGTACTCCCGCACTCCCTCATAACCACATAGCTGAGGGTTTCAATGAGCAAGTAGATTAATTTACAAAGCCAGACCCATTCAGTCATAATCCCTCACACAGGGAAAGTTTTCTCTCCCTTTTTTTTTGGAGTTGGAGTTTTGCTCTGTTGCCCAGGCTGGAGTGCAGTGGTACAATCGTGGCTCACTGCAATCTCTGCCTCCTGAGTTCTAGCGATTCTTCTGCCTCAGCCTCCCAAGTAGCTGGGAGTGCAGACAAGTGCCACCATACTATTTTTAGTTTTTGTATTTTTATATTTTTAGTAGACACAGGGTTTTGAATTTTTAGTATTTTTAGTAGAGGCGAGGTTCTACCATGTTGGCCAGGCTAGTCTCAAACTCCTTACCTCACTCAGATAATCCACCTGCCTCGGCCTCCCAAAGTCCTGGGATCACAGGCATGAGCCACCACCCCCGGCCTCACAAGGGGAAACTTTTCTAAGAAAAAAGGAAGTTCTCTTGTAACTGAACTAAATGAATGAAAGCTTTTCTAGTCAAAAGACATTGAGCTGCTATTTGAAGCAGCAGTCCTTTGTAGACATTGCCCATTTCCTCACACAGCCAAGAAAAAGGTCAGGTATTTAATTGCCTGCTTGTGACGTGACTGTCAATTTTATGGGCTTCAGTAGTTGTCTGAAGTCTTCACACCTGTTCTGGAGGGTGACGGTTTCCCTGCATGTAGTGGCACCAAGGGGGCATGGCTTTGGTGTAACAGCTTGACTGCGGAGACATTTACCATCCAGAGCCTCAGTCCATCCATGCCTATCCCAGATCTTCACTTCTAGTCTATGCCATGAGTGATCAGCGAGTTGTCTGCGCAAGTTGCAAAGGTTGGCAGTGTAAAATATCTTCATTGACTTTACCCAGCTCACAGCTGACAACCCTAAAAGAATGCTCAAATTCAGAGTATCGCTGGATTTGCTAGCTTGCAGTGACTCGTTTCACTTCTTTGTGCTTTATATCAACAGCAAAGTAAATAAGTTTTATTTATGTAATTCAATAATGAAGTACGTTACAGCACAAAGATGCCTTGTCAGTCATTTAGCATACTGTGCTCTGATCATCACTCATCACACTTCATTGGCATCAGGACTGACAATTTCTCAATAAGCTTAGCAGTTCCAGGCTTTACACTTAAATGTGATCATACACATTTGGCTTCCACAGATTTTGCGTTTTTATCTCCTAATGCACTGTGTTCTTGTCCTAACATTAAATTATTTTGATAGTTTTATGTGGAATTCTGTGTACATTTCAAAATGATGCTTGAAGTTGGACAAATTTATCCCAGAATTTGGGAGCATCTCTAAAACGTGTGACATGTGATGGCATAGTTTCACTTTCGTTGCCAGCTCATTGGTTATCAAAGATTACCACTGCGTGTGTGTGTATGTGTGTGTATGTATGTGTATGTATGTGTGTATGTGCATGTATGTGCGTGTATGTGTATGTATGTGTGTATATGTATGTATGTGTGTATATATGTGTATGTATGTGTGTATGTGTATGTATGTGTATGTGTGTGTATGTGAGTGTGTGTATGTGTATGTGTATGTGAGTGTGTGTATGTGTATGTGTGTGTATGTGTATGTGTGCGTATGTGTGTGTGAGTGTGTATGTGTATGTGTGTATATGTGTATGTGTATGTGTGTGTATGTGTGTATGTGTATGTGTGTGTGAGTGTGTGTGTGCTGTTTTGTTTTTGTTTAGTTTGCATCTGAAACCTTTGCAACACTAATAGGCAGTTTATAAGATCCATTAATTTGATTATCACACTTGTCTAAAGACAAATGCCTTTTAAAATCACAATCCCTAGGAATTCTCCCATTTCCATCGTAATTGTCACTGTTTTCAACTACTGATCCACAATGAGTTCCACTGAATTTTTAAAAATCTGAGTAGAAGCCCAGCACCAGTGCACAATTACACATTCTTATCATTGCAAACTAAAGGACTATCAACTTCCAAAAGGGATGTTTTGATTTATTACTGAAAAGAATGGCCATTACATACAGGAATTTAATATTGGAGAATCCATTCTAAAAAATTGCTTGTTTTTTTTCATAGCACGTATAACTTTCTGACATATTATTTCTTGTTTATTTCAGTTATTTTTATGGTTTGTCACTTATTTCTTTCCACACAAATACATAAGTTCCACAAGATAGGGATTTTTGTCTGTTTATGTTTACTGCTATATTCCAGCATGTAAAACAGTGCCTGGCACACAGTAGGTGCTCAATAAATACTTGTAGGATGAAGGAATGAGTGAACTGGCCATGCAGACATCAGGCAGGCTCCTGAATGAACCCTGTGACAGCGTCTAGGGCCCAAACTCTTCTTGTCTCTCAGCTCTGCCATCCTCAGTGAGAGCTTTGTTCCCCCACCACACCACCCCCTCTAGGGCCCTCTGTGGTTGCAAGATGGCTACGAGAGACAGTGGCATTATTTTGTCTACATTTATGAGGAAAGAGGAGACGCTTGGTTGGGTCAGTTTGGGTCTTGTGCCCAGTCAGGGTGAACAATGATAACATCCATGCAGAGAATGGCTTAACTAATCAGGACCCACCCTCCCTCTGACAGCCAAGTTGGTGTGTAAGAATCAGCTTTCCCCAAACAGATGGTGGGCCATGCAGAGGTTGATGGATATCTGAAGGAAGGAAGGAGAGGTGGGGAAGAGGTAATAGACAGGAACTAAACACCATCCACTATAACACTATTGAATTTTTAAATCTCAAGTAGCTCAGAGGGTAAAGAGGAAAAATAAATCTTCCTCTCTTCCCTTGTCGCAGTTGGCTGCATTCTACATTCTGGTGCCGAACTCCAAGGAGCCCAAGAGTTCTGATCCTGGCCTTCCAGAGCATTGGGAAGTCATTGTCAAGGTAGGTAGACAAAATATATTCTACTTAATGTGTTGTGGTTTAATGCTTTGTAAACACTTAGGCATAGGAAACAGGACTCTTGTACTCTTGCCCGGGGCCCTGCAAATGTTAAGGCCAGGCCAGGTGTGAAGAGTGGGTGGCACTCTCTCACTCTCTGTGAGTGGACACATTTTAAAAGGAGTTATCAAGAGGAGGCACCAATACAGTTTGAGCAACAGAAGCATTTCCTCAGCCCACTCTGAGGCATCTGGAGGAACTTATGATGCACAATGCTGTCAACAAATAAAGACTGTTTCTGGCACTTCCTCTCCTCCAGCCTTTCTCTGTACATGTTCTCAGTTGCGTTGGATATAAAATGGGCTGGCCCCACATACCGCCAGAAGTGCAAGAAGGTGCAGTCACTACTAACTCAAGATAATAATCTTCAAAAGAGAAGGGGAGGCCAGGCATGGTGGCTCATGCCTGTAATCCCAGCACTTTGTGAGGCTGAGGTGGGTGGATCACCTAAGGTCGGGAGTTCGAGACCAGCCTGGCTAACATGGTGAAACCCCCAACTCTACTAAAAATACAAAAATTAGCCAGGTGTGGTGGCACGCGTCTGTAATCCCAGCTACTTAGGAGGCTGAGGCAGGAGAATCACTTAAACCCAGGAGGCGGAGGTTGCAGGAGCTGAAGTCACGCCACTGCACTCCAGCCTAGGCAACAGAGCAAGACTCTGCTTGAAAGAAAAAAGAAAGAAAAGAAACGAATCTGACAAAATATAATTTAACTTATTGGGAGGCATTAAAATGAAAATAAATATATTCTCTGATATGAACATTGTATCTTATTGATTAGATAGTGTGGGTGTTTGGTTCTCCGAGTGAGCAAAATCTTTTAAAAGAAGTATCAGGAAAGCTTTCTGTTTTGTGCTTCTGAGAGAGAGCTTCTAGTGTGGTTTTCTGACTAGCATTGTACCCCCTCAAAACTGACCCTGGCTTAGACAGCCACCTGTAAGCTCAAATGGCTTCTGAACTTTGTCTCCTGCCCTGGCCGCTCTCCCAGGCAGACCTCTATGCATCCCCCTGCCTCGTTCACTCCTCTTTCTGGCTGTCTAGACTCATCATGGAGTGGTCTGTTTTAGCAGCCGGTGGCTGCCATCACAAATCAACACAAACTTGGTGACTTGAAACAACGGAAACGTATTCTCCTAAGGCTGAAATCAAGATGTCAGCAGGGCCACACTGCCTGCTGGGGTGACGTCTCCTGGCTTCTCCCAGCCTCTGGTATCGCAGTTGTCCTTGGCTTGTGGCCGCACAGCTCCCATCTCTGCCTCCTTCTTCACACGGCCGGCTCCCCGGTGTGTCTCTGTGTCTCCAGTCTCCCTCTCGGCCTTTCTCTCATAAGAACATCTGTCACTGGATTTAGTGCCTAAATCCAGGATGACCTCGTCTCAAAATCTTTAACCTCATTACATCTTCAAAGACACTTTTTCCAAATCAGGTCACATTCATAAGTTCTGAAGGTTAGTCTTGGACTTGCCTTCTCCTGTCCAGCCGGACAAACTGCTGTTCAACCCACTGCATAGTTCATTCCCTTCCACCCAGATGGGCTCATCCTGCTGTCTCTGTCTGGGGAGGGTACCCACATTCCAGAAGTGGACATGGGAGGTCCCCCCACTTCATATCCCATCAGTCACCACAGGCTGTCAGCGAACTGCTAATCTCTCTCAAGCACACCATCTTTGATTTCTACTGCAACCCTCCATGGCCTTTTGTCTCCTCCTCAAGCTCCCACCAGGGCGTTGCGTGGCCGCTTCCCCTCTCTGAAGGGTTCTGTCCCTCAAGCCTCATGAGTGGGCTCACTCTTTTCAGAGTTCTCAGCTCAGCCACCACCATGTACCAGAGGGCGTCCTTCCCTACCGGCCTCCAGAAGCCCCAGTGACTCCACCGTGTCACTCTGTTTGTTCTTCCCTTAGTCCTTTGTACCTTCTGATATCTTCCTGTTTAGTTATTTGTAGATTTGTTCTCATCTCATTCACACACACACACACACACACACACACTCACACACACATACACACACTCCGTGAGGGCAGAGAGCCTCATCCGGTTTACTCAGCTCTGCATTGCTAGTGTCTAAAGCAGACTAGCACGGAGTAAGCATTTAACACATACCTACTGAAGGAACAATTGATGCTTTCATGGCTGCCTTTATTTTCTTTGCCTGTTCAGAAAAAGCTACGCACTTTTTACCTGTCTCTGGTCACATCTGATCACACTGGGCTTAAAGATCTTGACCAATTTCCATGAACTCATCCTGGCTCCTTGGCTGGGCATCCCAGGCCCTCAGTGACCTGCCCCTGCGGTGGTCCCCAGCCCACCCCAGACGCTTCCTCAAGCTTTCCCTCTGGTCACACCTAAGGACTCCCCCGAGGTCCGTGAGCTTAGTCTTTGCACCTCCTGGTGTCCTCTCTTCTCATGGCTTTCTTTTCTTTCGGCTTGGATTCTGTTTCTTTATTCAAAGCCCAGTTCCTGGCTCATGCCTATAATCCCAGAACTTTGGGAGACTGAGACGGGTGGATCACCTGAGGCCAGGAGTTCGAGACCAGCCTGGTCAACATGGTGAAACCCCATCTCTGCTAAACACACAAAAAAATTAGCTGGATGTGGTGGTGTTTACGCATAGTCCCAGCTACTCAGGAGGCTGAGGCAGGAGAATTGCTTGAACCCAGGAGGTGGAGGTTGTAGTGAGCTGAGCTCACACCACTGCACTCCAGCCTGAGTGACAAAGTAAGTCTCCATCTCAAGTAAGTAAATAAATGAATAAATAAATACATAAACACAAATGCACACATACAATCCAGTTCCTATGTCACCGACTCCAGGAAGCCTTCTTTGACTTCTTTCTGCTGCACTAGTGCCACATGCTTTTATTATTACCCATTCACACGATCGCATCACTTGCCTTCACTGCTTTCTCGACTCGCTGTCACTCTGTGAGGACTGTCTCTGCAGCACTGGTGTCTAGCACATGGTCAATACTCTGGAACCAGCACCAGTCCTGCTTCCTCAGCTGGGCAGCTCTCCTGTTGACCAGGTCCCAGACGCCCATAGCACTGGGCAGCCTCAGCTCTGGGGCCGCTCATCCTGCACTCCTGGGGGCATCACTGGCTGCTGCTTGACTCTGGAATGCCTCCTGGCTTTGCCCCAGGGCGTATTTTCTAGAATTGCTTGTTTGCTTCTGACTCCTGGAGGCTGCATTAATTCCCAGCATTTACATGGGCTCAGGTTCCACAGTTTCCAAATCCTTGCCAGCTTCCCTGGCCCTGGTGCCAGCAGCTAGTCTTCACTTACCAGAGCCATCGCCCTGGGGTGTCCCAAAGCCAGCAAGGCAGGTTTCAAAGAGTAGTGGTGAAGCAAAACAGGTTCTGAGAAGTATTTATTCAATTTAGCAGTGAAGACTTCCCTGGTCAGCTCTGTTGGGGAAGGGTGGGTTCAGAGCCGTGACGAGGGAGGCCAGATTGCAAGCGGCTAAGATGAGATCAGGTGCTAAGACAGGGAGGCAGAGGGGTGGGGCTCCTCAACCGTGTGAGAGTAGAAGGAGAGAGAGGGCTGGAGAGAAGCTTGAGGTGTAGCCAGGTGGAGAGAGTTTTGTCGCTGGTTTTAGGCCAGAGTCTTGAGCACCCTAGTGTTTGCTGTCCTTACTCTCCCAGACCCCCTTTCAGCTTCTGGCACGTCAGTGATGCCAGCTGCCAGCACCTGCGGCATTGTTGAAGATGGGGCTTCTCAACCTTGGCTTTAGTGACATTTGGGGCACAATAATTCTTGGTTACAACTGGAATGGAGCAGTAAAATAAGGGAATAATAAAAAGAGAATTCTTGGGCTGAAGATAGGGGTGGATTCTGTCTCGTCCATTGAAAGATGTTTAGCAGCATCCCAGGCTTTTACCCACTAGTAGCAGCCTCCACACACACCCCGTATGACAACGAAAATATCTCCAGA
Organism: Callithrix jacchus; assembly: GCF_049354715.1. Classification (NCBI taxonomy): domain Eukaryota; kingdom Metazoa; phylum Chordata; class Mammalia; order Primates; family Cebidae; genus Callithrix; species Callithrix jacchus. The sequence goes on along the minus strand of NC_133517.1, from coordinate 94,202,206 downwards.
CATTGCCAAGTGTCCCCTGGACAGCAAAATCGCCCCCAGTTGAGAAGTACTGGTTTGAGGGTACAGAAGGCACTTTGGCAAGCACATGGAGAACTGGGAGTGGCCGGGAATTAGCACCCGCTGTCCCCTGCAGCCCTTCTCCAATGCCTGGGGGGTGTGGAGGAAGATGTAATGATTCGTTTTACACGTCAACTTGATTGGACTAAGGGGTGCCCAGATAGCTGGTAAAACATGATTGCTAGGTGCATCTGTGAGGGGTTGTGGATGAGACTAGCATTTGAATGGGCAGACTGGGTGAAGAAGCTCCACTCTCACCAATGTGAGCAGGCACCATTCAAACCCATTGAGGCCCCCAATAGAACAAAAAGGTAGAGGAAGGGCAAATTGGCTCACTCTTCTGAAGCTGGGCCCTCCCTCTTCTCCTGCCCTCAGACATTGGTACACTTGACTCTCAGGCCTTTGGACTCAGACTGAATTACGTCTCTAGGTCCCCTGGCTCTCCAGCTTGCAAATGGCAGATGGTGGAACTTCTCAGCCCCCATAACCACATGAGCTGATTCCCATATCTCCTTTTGGTCTGCTTCTCTGAGGAGCACTGACTAATATGGAGGAATGCTCTAACTCCTTCACCCTTCATGGGAACACTTCTGGGCATGTGCTTGGTGATGTTTTCCGGTTCGCTCTGCAGGATTCAGCTCCAGTCCTCACCATAGTGCCTGGCATCTAACTGCACCTGTCCTCGGTGACTTTTCCTTCCCTGTATCACCACTTCCCACTCTCCCCCTGCACACCATTCTGTCCCTTACACCTATCTCCCAATAAAGGCCTTGGCTCAGGGTCTGCTCCTAGAAGAATCCAAATTAAGACAAGCAGGAATTAAAGCAGAGGAGATATGTGAGGAAAGAGAAAAAACGAATAAGGTGATGAGTGGAGCAAGGAAATAGACAGCATTGAGAGTACATGGAGGGCCGGGCACAGTGGCTCACAGCTGTAACCCCAGCACTTTGGGAGGCTGAGGCAGGAGGATCGCTTGACCCCAGGAATTTGAGACGAGACTGGGCAACATAGTGAAAGCCCCATCTCTACAAAAATTTTTTTAAAAATTAGCCAGATGTGGTGGTGTGCACCTGTGATCCCAGCTACTCAGGAGGCTAAGGTGGGAGGATCATTTGAGCCTGGGAGATCAAGGCTGCAGTGAGCTATGATCACGTCACTGCACTCCAGCCTGGGCAACAGAGTGGTACCCTGTCTCAAAACAAGCAAACAGACAAAAACAAAACAAGAGACTACAAGGGAAAGATGAATCTCTGAGTCAATATAGACAGGAAGAAGGAATACAAGGGAGCTAGGAGAGTCTATTTTCAGGAGGAAGCTGGATCAAGTCACTGCGTGGCTTCAACTTCTTTGGTAAAATAGGTCAGGCCAGGTGTAGTGGCACATGTCTGTAGTCCCAGCACTTTTGGAGCATAGCTTGGGCCCACGAGTTCGAGACCAGCTTGGGAAACATAGTGAGACCTCTTCTCTACAAAAAGTCAAAAAATTAGCCAGGCATGATGATGTGTACCTATGGTTCCAGGTACTCAGAAGGCTGAGGTGGGAGGATGGCTTGACCCTAGAAAGTCCAGGGTGCAGTGAGCTGTGATGGTCATCTCGACTCACTGCAACATTTACCTCCCAGGTTCAAGCGATTCTCTCAGTCTCCTGAGTAGCTGAGATCACAGGTACATACCACCATGCCTGGCTATTTTTTGTATTTTTACTAGAGATGGGGTTTCACCATGTTGCCAGGGCTGGTCTCGAACTCCTGGGCTCAAGCAATCTGCCCACCTCCGCCTCCCAAAATGCTGGAGTTATAGGCATGAGCCACTGCTTCTGACTTGGAGAAGTTCTTAAATCTTGAGAATACCATGATCACATTTGCATTTTAGACAGAAAACTCAGGCAGTAATGTGGATGGGGGCTTGCGGGTGGAGACCATGAGTCCAAGCAGAGGTCATGGAGAAAGAGAAGGGGAGCGGGGACACATCCAAGACACTCTTAGCACCTGGACACGTGGGCATGTAGGAGAGGAGGGGTCAAGGAGACCCAGGACTTGGGCTGAGTCTAGACTGCGGTTGATGACGGTGCTATTATCCCAAGCATAGAGCAGAAGACATCCTCACACCTTACTGTGATCAAATTGTTTATTTAGTTGTCTCCCACCCCTAGTGGGCAGGGACTATGTCGTTTGCTGTTGGTTGTCCCCTCTGGAACTGGCACAGCAGTTACTAGTACTTAATAGGGGTTGAAAGAACATTTTTGAATAAATGAATTAGGTGGCTGGGAACCCTGCTGGACAGGTCAGAGAGAGGTCGGGGTATGAGTCCTGGGTGAGTGGGAGGATTCACTGAAACACATGCTGAAAGTGGGGGGATGACAAGGAAAGGGGTCAGGATCTTGGCAGGGCTGTGAGGGGCTGCCCTTCAGGCAAGGGTCTCGCATCTGCCTGTGGGCCATGGTGCTCATGCACCGAGAATTACAAGAGCTGGGAACTCGCTCTCATATTCTCAGTGGCACTCTGGCTGTCTTCATTCATTCAAAGATTCTGCTCCGTTTCTGCCTGGTGCCTATTCCACCCACGTAACTTCATCTACTATTTCTCCATCTCTCCAGATCTTCTCCAGTATTTTTTCTCTCGCTGTACTCTCCTATCTCCTCTTGGATTCTTCATCCTCCAGTTTGGAAAGCAGAGGGTCTGAACTGGCTTTCAGCCTCTGTCTGTGATTCCTCGTCTGTGGAATGGGGCTCAGAAGACCCACCCTCCCCTGCTCACGCTGCCTTCACACAGGCCTCCATTGCTGCAGAAATGAAGCTACTGTTCAGAGGCTGTAAAGGCTTTTCACTGTCTTCATCCAAAATTGCGTGGAGATTGAGATCATAATGCTTCTAAATGCCATCAACTCCTCAGAATTATTTAGGTGAGGGTTTTTTTTGCCATCTGTTTTGCCGATGGGCTTTGCCTCTGAGAGATGCCTTGAGCTTAGGGAGCAGGTGTCAACCCTCTGCCTTTCCAGTATCCGGCCTTGTACCTGGGCTTGACAAACATTTCTTGAATAAATAAATGAAGGCCATGTTCTACCTCATTAATATGCATTAAGTAATGAAGTGTAAGAATTGAAGAGAAGCCGGGTGCAGTTATTCACGCCTGTAATCCAGCACTTTGGGAGGCTGAAGCGGGTGGATTGCTTGAGCCCAGGAGTTCAAGACCAGCCTGGCCAACATGGTGAAATCTCATCTCTACTAAAAACACAAAAATTAGCTGGGCATGGTGGCAGCACCTGTAGTCTCAGCAGTTCAGGAGGCTGAAGCAGGAGAATCACTCGAACTAGGGAGGCAGAGGTTGCAGTGAGCCAGGATCGTGTCACTGCACTCCAGCCTGCTGGGTGAAAGAGCAAGACTCCATCTCAAAAAAAAAAAAGAGAAGTGAAAAGAATTCTTACCAGATAATGTCTACACAGCTGGGAGGTGAAGGGAGCATCCTAAAAACAGGCCCTCATCAAGCAGAAGCTCGGAGCCCCAAGTGCTGCAAAGCCCTATGCCCAGGGCAGTGGCTTGGAAGGGAGTCCACATCTGGTCAAGCTTGGGAAGCCCAGACCCCAGGCAGGAGCTCCCGGGGTTCCTGGAAACCCTCAGCAGGACCCTACCCCACCCCAGGAAGACCTTTGGAGAAACCACACTAACAGAACTGAGAAACCAAATTAATTGTATCACCTCTCCCCTGAAGGATCTGTAAGGAGCTGATTTTGAATGCAATTGGTAAAATGTAATCTGCAGTTGTGGAAGTCGTACCAAGTTATGAAAGTCTTTTAAAATGAAGAAGGGTCTTTTCGGTAGAAGATGGCTTAAAAAATGAGATTTAAAAAATTTTTTTTATTTCCTCTAGATCCAAGAGCAGAAAATAAAAAAAAGACAAAAAATTTTGAACAAAGATGGGGCCACCTTAATGGCTACTGTAAGAGTTACCGATCAGCTTGAGGAGCTGGAGAGGATGAATTTTGGGGTGAGGACACTCAATCAGCAAAAAAGTGCTGCAAAGGACAGGGATTCCTCGTTGTGCTTGAGCAGGGAGTTGTGAACCTCCTACAAGTGTGTAGAAATCGTGCATATGTAGGTATGTGCATTTTTCAGGGGTAAGGAGTCTCACTGGGATAAACAAGAAAAACCACGCATTGCCGGGCGCTGTGGCTCACACCTGTAATCCCAGCATTTTGAGAGGCCTAGGCGGGTGGATCATGAGGTCAGGAGTTCGAGACCAGCCCAGCCAATATGGTGAAACCCCGTCTCTACTAAAAATACAAAAATTAGCCGGATGTGGTGGTGCATGCCTGTAGTCCCAGCTACCCGGGAGGCTGACACTGAAGAATCGTTTGAACTTGGGAGGTGGAGGTTGCAGTGAGCTGAGATCGTGCCCCTGCACTCCAGCATGGGCAATGGAGCAAGACTATGAGTACAATGTCTTGATTTCTACATTCCAAGAACAACTGCTATGCCCAAGTGCAACTGCTCCAACTTGGATGTTCTAGAGGCAAGCTCAAATCTACCCCTAAGATCAGACTCATTCTCTCCAACTCCAACTGGGCTCTCTTCTTTTGGAGAATGGCAAATGGGGGAATATGAAGGAAGTGGCAGGTAACATGATGGGTTCCGGAGTTATGACCCTGGGTTCAAAACCTAGCTTATCCACCTACTACCTATGCATAGTAATTATTTAACTCTTCCAGGCCAGTTTTTTCACCTGGAAAATGGAGATAGAAATGCCTACCTCATGGGTGGGTTGTAAGAATTAAATGAGACAATAATGACAAAAGCAGATATTTATAGGGCACTTTCTGAGCCAAGCATTTCTATGTGGCTCTCATGTGTTACTTCATTTCATCTTCACAAGAACCCACTGGGGTGAGGGCCATTATTATTCCTCTTTTACAGGTGAGAAACCCTGAGATTTAAAGAAGTCATTTTCTCTGTGTTAGTGGTGGAGTCAGGGTTCAAATTCAGGAAGTCTGGCTCCAGTGGCGTCCTCTCCAGCGCCTCAGTGTTCTGTATGTGCAGAGTTCCTGGAACAGTATCACGCATATAAGACCCTACGCCCGGGGGAGTGGCTAGGAAGGGTGTCCAGTCTGGTCAAGCTTGTGGGGCCCAGGCTTGAGCAAACAATTTGCTCAGCAAATTATTTCTATTCTTCACCCTGTCTACAGTCTACCAAACCCGATACCCAGAAGGAGGTCTGTTTCCCTTATGCTTCCCTCTATATCCATCACGTCCTGTCCACTATGCCTTAAAACAGTAGGTGCCTTCTCAAAGTTTACTTATTTAATTATTATAGATTCCTAGTTCATTGTCCACAGGGTCTTGATATTGACAAGCCAACTACCAGAATCCCAGATGTGAATGTAAAGGACTGGATCTCTGCCTTTAGTTTGAGGCTTTTCTTTTTAAATCTCCATTCTGCTTGATGTTTTGGAATTTGGCTCCCATGCTTGAAAACAAGTCCCAGCCTGCCCTTGGGAGAATGAGAGACCATAGGGAGCAGAAGTGAGCCCTCCCAGCTGAGGCCACCATGACCAACCATTGTCAGTGTCCAGCAGCTGACCACAGACACATGAGGAAGCCTGGCCAAGACCAGAAGAACCATGCAGCTGAACTTAGCCCAAATTGCTAATCTGCACGAAGATGAGCTAAATAAATGGTTGGATAAGGCACAGTGGCTCACACCTGTAATCCCAACACTTTGGGAGGCCAAGTTGGGAGAATTACTTGAGTCTAGAAGTTCAAGACCAGCCTCAACAAGATGGCAAGGCTCTATCTCTACACAGAAATTTAAAAATTAGCCAGCATGATGGCACATGCCTGTAGTCTCAGCTGCTTAGCAGGTGGAGGTGGGAGGAGAGCTCATGCTCAGGAATTCCAGGTGGTAGTGACCCTGCAACTTCATTTAGCCTTGGTGACAAAGTGAAACTTCATTTCTTAAAAAAATTAAATAAATGAATGGTTGTTATTTTCTTTCTTCTTTCTTCTCTTCCTTCCTTTCTTTCTTTTTTCCTTTTTTTGTTTGTTTGAGATGGGGTCTTGCTCTGCAGTCCAGGCTGGAGTACAGTGGCATAATCATGGCTCACTGCAGCCTTGACCTCCCAGGCTTGAGTGATCCTCTTACCTCAGCCTCTTGAGTAGCTGGAATTACAGGTGTGCACCACCATGCCCAGATAATTTATTCATTTTAGAGATGGAGTCTCTTCATGATGCCCAGGCTGGTCTTGAATTCCTGGGCTCAAGTGATCCTCCTGCCTCGGTCTCCCAGTGTTGGGACTACAGGTGGTGAGCCATGGGACTGACCAAATTTGTTCTTTTCAGCTGCTAAATTTTGGGATTTTTTTTTTAATTCAGCAAAAGCTAACTGATATTCTTAGGTATGAGTGTATTAGTGAGCATGAGCTGCTATAACAAGATACCATACACTGAGTGGCTTAAACAACACAAATTAATTTTATCATACTTCCATAGACTAGAAGTCCAAGATCAAAATGCCATCAAGGTTGGTTCTGGGGAGGCCTCTGTTTCTGGCTTACAGACAACCTACTCTCTGTGTCCTCCCGTGACCGTTCTCTGTGTGCACGCAGACAGAGAGAGAGACAAATCTCTGGTGTCTCCTCATCTTTTTTTTTTTTTTTTTTTGGAGGCAGAGTCTCACTCTGCTGCCCAGGCTGGAGTGCAATGGCGCAATCCCGGCTCGCTGTAACCACCACCTCCCAGGTTCAAGTGATTCTCCTGCCTCAGCCTCCTGAGTAGCTGGGACTACAGGTAAGTGCCATCACACTCGGCTAATTTTTTGTATTTTTGGTAGAGACAGGGTTTCACTGTGTTAGTCAGGATGGTCTCAATCTCCTGACCTCATGATCTGCCTGCCTTGGCTTCCCAAAGTGCTGGGATTACGGGTGTGAGCCACCACGCTGGAAGAATACCAGACTCTCACTGGATTAGGGCCCTATCCTTGTGACCTCATCCAACCTTAATTACCTCCTTGACGGCCCTGTCTCCAAATACAATCACACTGGGGGTTAGGGCTTCAACATATGAGTTTGGGAGGGGTGCAGTTCAGTCCATAGCAGGTATCAGTCCTCAAGGGGAAGCAGATGCCATGAGACCTGCCGAGACTACATGAAAGGGAGTGAGAACAGCAGAGACCCGAGAGCTAAGGAAACCTCGGGGAAGCAGTGCATTCCTGGGGAAGCCCTGTCAGGAGGCAGAGAAGGAAAGGTGAGGGGAGAATAAGGAGAGCCAGGCAAATGATGTGGAGGCACTGGAGCCAAGTCATCAATGTTTCAAAAAGGAGGAAAAGATCAGCAAAGCCAAAGACAGCAGGCAGAAAGCCAGGGACAGAGAAGGGCCCGTATCCGCTTCTTGATCTTGGCAAGGACCTTGGTGACCCTGACAAGACAGAACTATAGTAGGGCTGGAAGCCAGATCACAGTGGACCGAGGAGAGACAGGGAGATAAAGGAGCTCTCGGGTAAAGGACACTTTTGAGACGTTTTGGAGAAAGGACGAGAGAAATCCAGAACATCGATTCAAGAGGTTATGAGGACAGGAGGGACTGTGTGTCTTTATTGGCTGACAGAATGTTCCAGAAGGACATTCCACAGGAGGAGAGGTTTCATCATGATGGAACCAGGCACAGCAGTAACAAACCTCGTTGGCATTTGCTGTGTTTCATGTTTATGCCAAACTCTTCACATGGCTTTCTCCATTTAATCCTTCCATCAGCTCTGTGTGACAAACACAAGCATTATCCCCTTTCACTGATGAGGAAACTGAGAGAAACAGAGAGATCTGGCCAGGTGCAGTGGCTCATGCCTGTAATCCCAGCACTTTGGGAGGCCAAGGTAGGTAGATCACCTGAGGTCAGGAGTTTGAGGCCAGCCCAGCCAATATGGGGAAACCCCACCCCTACTAAAAATACAAAAATTAGCTGAGCATGGTGGCAGGCGTCTGTAATCCCAGCTACTCAGGAAGCAGAAGAATTGCTTGAACCCAGGAGGTGGAGGTTGCAGTGAGCCGAGATTGCACCATTGCACTCCAGCCTGGGTGACAAGGGCAAAACTTCGTCTCAAAAAAAAACAACAGCAAACAAACAAACAAAAAAACAGAGAGATCTACCCAAGATCACACAGCTGGAAAGTGATAGAAATGGGATTTGAACCCTGGCAGCCTGACTCCATCAGCTGGGGGGATTTGGCCTGGATTTTGGCCTGCTTCTAAAATTAACAGGAAAGCAGAGGGGGTTGGGGAAGGGTGGCAGGGAGGAGATCAGCAGGGAGCAAGAATCTCATGGAGATCATGTGATCCCAATGGCCTTGATTTTTTTTTTTTTTTTTTTTTTTTTTCAAAAAAGTAGAAGACTAGGTGCTAAGCATTAGGCCCGGGTGGGAAGGGAGCTCGGGGAGAGAGGAAGGCCCAGAGCAGTGAGTGGCAGAGGCCATGAGACCAAGGGCAGTACACGGGCTGGCAGGCGCTGTAGTGCTGAGAGGGGACACTGGATTCACAGTGGTGCTGATCCTGTGAAGTGCGAGGAGATCTCCAGTGAGGCTCAGGAGCCAGGAGTGGGGAGGAGAGGCCTGCTGGAGCCTGCACGGCTGGGAGCTAGGGCAGTGGGCACTGGGAAACAGCTGTGCTTCTTGACCTTGGCTGCATTTGAAAGCACAAGAGGGCTGAGCCCCACTCCGCAGCTGTGGAACCCAAGTCTCCAGAGCTGGGCTGGCTCTGCCCTGTGCTCACCATTCCCATGACGCCCCTGAGGTGGAAGCCAGGGTGGAGGAGCTCTGAATCCAGTCTAGCGTGGAGTTCAAGTCACGCTGGGAGGTTGGGAGTAAGAGGGCCTGCTAGAAGGGCTATACAAAATCAGAGGAGGATGGTGAGGGTGCGATAGCGCAGGGCTCCAAGACAGGTGAGAGTGGGGTTAGTCCTGGCGGAGTGAGGGATTCTCAGGGGTTTGCACTGTACTGCTGGGAAGGCTTGGCAGGCTGGGAGAAGGTGAATGGATACAGAGGTTTTCACACCCTCTTCCACACCCATATTCCTGCTGCCATACTGAACAGAATTGTCTTGGAAACGTCTCCTTGTCCTTAGAATACAAACCTCTGGGAGGCTGAAATAGGGGTGCCCTGAGGAATTGCTTAGATGGAATTTTCTTCTCATGTGACCAGCGCAGAAAAGAAGACTCACCCCAGTGGGGAGGTGACAGCAGGATTGAGTTATCCGCAGGATCTGGGGTATCTCCACCACTAAGGAACTCTAAGAAAAGGAGCACTGGGGAACGGGTTAGGATCACCTAACACGCAGACGAGGTTGTTAGTTGTATGGAACCGATGTTTATCGAGTTCTAATATGTGTCAGCCACCAGCTGAACAAGACACTAATGTGATCTTGTGTGTTTCCCAAAGCACATTGTCTGAGATATTCACAGTATCCCATTTAAAAAAGGATGGGGTGGGGGCAGAAGTTCCAAGTGAAAAGAAGTTTAGGAAACCCAAGTCAGGAAAGCCCGCGTTAAAGAAACTTGAACGTGTACTCATTGCAGGACTTCGCAGACTCTTCAGTCTGTCAATATGCTCCAAGGCTCTTCAAGGGCGAGACTGAAGACAGAGATTTTCCCAAGCACGCTTGACCACAGGTCTGTTTCATTGCTACAGACCTTGAGGAATGAATGGCCCGTGGAATGTGCTTTGAGAAGAAGAACATGGTGGCCAAAAGGTGGGTTCTGAAGTCACGTGACCTGACTTCCCTCTCAGGCTCTGCACCTAGCAGCTGTGTGACTTTAGGCGACTTGCTTATGTCCGTGTCACATCTGGAAAATAAAGCTAAATAATACTGTCTCCCTCGTGCAGTTGTTGTCAGAATTAAATAATGCCTGTGAAGCACGGAGCACAGTTCTGGGCACCCCCAAAGCCACTCATTAAAGGGCGCTAGGCTGGGTTGGGAGATTCCTGTGAATGCTCTAAAATTCTCTGACACGTTGGCCTCAAAAACTCTGAGATAGACCAGACGAGGGAGGAGCGTCTGTCCTCTGCTGAATTACTTAGAAACAAGACTCAATGGCTTTGAAGCCTGTGATACACGGAGGAAGCACTGTTAGGGCAGGTGAGGGGGATGGGGAGGGAGCCACTCCTGTTCACTTCTTGCCTGGAGAAGCAGGCTCAGGGCATCCAGTGGTGCTGGGGGTTGGTAGTTAAAGTGGTTTGGCTTCCGAGAGGGTGGTGACAAGGAGGGGAAGGGAGTGGCAAGCCAGCCACCGCCTGCCCCCACTGCCCCTGATCTGGACAGGCTGAGCGGGCACGCAGGAAACCTCCCAGGCTAGGCGGCCGTGGAGCAGCTGCTGGACTTGGCCCCCGTCCCAGTGTTGTCCTTCCCGGAGGTGGATGCTTCGAGGAAGAGGTTACCAGAAAAGCTCCGCGGCGGCTGCTTCTGGCTGACGTCAGCACTCTGGACCACACGGAGTCTGGGAGTCTGGGAAAAGGATGCCTCCCCTCCTGAGGGCTCGGTGCCATTTCTCTGGGGCCTTAGAGAAGTGGGAACAGATGGTGGAGCCACAGCGGGAGGGAAACTGAACTGTGGGACACTGAAGAAGGTCATACCCCTGCCCTGGGACCAGGAGCACTGTTCCAGACCCTCCTCTCCTACCCCTGAAAGCCGGCGCCCGTGACTTTCCCGGCAAGGGAAAGAACAGTCTGTGTGCCCAATAGTCCACTCTCACCGTCGTTATGTCTCCTTCAGTTCTCTAACCCTGGGGGTGGAGGGGAGAAGCCGGCCACCCCGAAACACATGTGAGTGAGTGTGAGCTCCATGCCACAGCACTCTGGGGGCAAGCCTCCTGTGCACGATCAAGAGGGATTTGAACCCACCTTTGTTCAATGCCTGTGCTCTCTCTAGTTAGGTCAGAGGGGCAGACCCTCAGTTTAAACTCCTGGCTAGGCCCTGGTTTATTGGGAAAGCATCCTAAGTATAAATGAGTAGAACAGCTCTGATTGAAAGAATACTAGTCTTGCTTCTGGTTTTTCTTAAGGAAAGAAACCTACAGAGTGGTGGGACATGGAGCTCCACTGGCCGCCTCCAACGAGGATCTAATGACTTTTCCAGGAGCATGCCCCATTACTACCCCCAGACAGCTCAGACAGCTTCCCCGCCCCTCTTGGCTTCAGGGCTGCACCCCAGCACCCCCTAGTCTCTTTTTCTAGCCAGGGTGGGGCCTCCCAGGGCTTATGGGCCCTGGGCCAAGGGCTTGCTTCCTTTCTTGGCAGCTGTTAGAAATCTCCAGTTTCTGGCCTTGTAAAACCCTTTCATTTTTATTTATTTATTTATTTATTTATTTATTTATTTATTTATTTATTTGCCTGCTCCAGGGAGAGTTTTGATTGGCTTCAGCTGGGATGACCTCATCCTTTCCAGATTTTGGTGGCATTCCCATTTTCCACAGCTCCGCCTTTGTCCATGGAATTCCCTTCTGACTTTTCTCTGAAGGTTGCCCCGCCCCAGTCGTCCTGGGCTTTGGAATTCCCCATCCTCACTTGGGAAGGCAAGTGTGGATCCTGGACTCTTGCTCTCCCCACACCCCGGGGCTCCTGGGTTGGCTTGACGGCCCCCAGCTCTGGCAAGTCCCTCCCTCAGGGTCCCAGCCTCCTCTGCAGGGCCCTTTGCTCATTTGCCCCTCCCCTCAATGATCTCTGCTCTGTATCCAGGACTCAAAGGAAACCACATTCTTCAAAATAATGATAATTAACTTTGTGCCAGCCTTTCCTTTACATTATCTCACTTAATTTTCACAGTAATCCCGTGACACAAGAATTGTTATCCCCAGTTTACAAATGAAGAAAGGGAGTCTGGGAGAGTTAGATGTAGCCTGCCAGAGATGAGCAACTAGGACGCGTGGAGTTAAGATCCAAACCTAGGTGTGTGAGGCTCCAGGTGTGTGCAGCCCCAGGTGTGTGCGGCTACAGGTGTGTGCGGCTCCAGGTGTGTGCGGCTCCAAGACCATGGCACGGTGTTTGTCTCATTGAGAAATGCTTCTAGCTACACAGCTGGCTTCCCTGGAAGGACCAACAGCAAATCCCATTAGCTCTACCTTCAAAATATCCCCAGAATCTGACCCCAGCCCTCAGCCAAGCCACCACCACCTGAACTCACTGCAACAGTCTAAGGGACCTCCCGCTCCTGCCCTTACCCCCTTGGTCATTCTCCACACAGCAGCCATAGTGATGATTATTATTATTACTATTATTGAGACAGGATCTTGCTCTGTTGCCCAGGCTGGAGTGCAGTGGTGTGCTCTTGGCTCACTGTAGCCTCTGACCCCTGGGCTCAAGCCATCCTCCCACCTTAGCCTCTTGAGTAACTGGAGCCACAGACATGCACCACCATGCCCAGCCAGTGTGTGTGTGTGTGTGTGTGTGTATTGGTAGAGACAGGATTTCACCATATTGACCAGGCTAGTCTCGAACTCCTGGTCTCAAGTGATCCTCCCACCTCTACCTCTCAAAGTGCTGGGATTACAGGCATGAGCCACTGCTCCCAGCCTATAGTGATTCTTTAAAATGTTTGTTTCTTCTGTGCTCAGAGCCCTTCGGTGACTCATCACATTTTGAGTCCAAGACAAAGTCCTGACAGCGGCCTAGGAGGCCTGTGCAACCTGTAGTCCCAGGATCTCTCCCAGGGCCCCTAAGGTCCCTCTTGCTGCTCGCTCCCTCTGCTCCTGCTGCAGCAGCCTCCTTGCTCTTCCTTGAGCACACACAGCAAGCTCCAGCCTCAGGGTCTTTGCATTTGCCGGTCCTGCTGTTTGAAGGCTTTTCCCCCAAATAGCCTCGTGACTCAGTCCCTCACCTCCTTCATGTTTTTCTCGAAAGTTGCCTTTTCAGTGAGTCCTTTCCTGTTTTCTGCGTCTCCTCCAGCCTGCCCCCTAACCTCCACTCCCTGCTTTTTCCTCCCCACGGTGCTATCACCAATGACATTATTTGGCTTACTTATTTGATATTTGTCTGCTCCCCTGCTAGAATGGAAGCTTGACGAGAACAGGGATGGTCCTGTTTTATTTCTTTCATGGCTGTATTGCCATTGTGCAGAACAGTACCTGGCACCTGGCAGATACTCAATAGGTACTTGTGGAAGGGTGGGAGGGAGAAAGGCACTGGTTAGGTAGCAATGAGCAGAGGGAGTCAGGACAGGCTTCTGAGCAAAGCATTCTGGCCAGGACTTGGGGGAGCTGGCACATGGGGCCCGTTCTCCGAGTGGAAGTAGCCTTTGGCCTCTTAGCAGCTCCTCTTCGCAGCCCAAGGACCAAGTGTTGGTTTGAGTCTCAGAGGGGCTGGTCCCCCGGTGAGTTCCTGGGGAGCAGACTCCATAGTGGATTCCATGTGCAGGAGGCTCAGAGCAAGTGCTCTTGAGAGCAATTTCTGAGGAAGGGAGGAGGAGAAGGAGGCAGGGGTGGACTGAGAAGTCGAGCTGGGATTTCGGCCCAAGGACAACCTCAGCCAAGCCCACAGTGACCTCTGGGGCTAAAACCATTGAAAATAATGGCAAAACTGGCAATCACTTTTGCACCAACCTAATAAAACAATTTTCAGTTAAAAGAAGAGCATTGTTAGCATCAGCACCCAGATATTTAAATCATACCCTTCCACCTCAATTAGCTCAGCGCTGAGCTCCAAGGAGTGACTTCGGACATCCCTCCTGCTCACAGTAAAGGGAAGTATTACCCCAAGCATTATGCCACTTCTAACGTGGAAGAAGAACAAAACAATTGTCAACTTCGTGTGTTCTGTTTGTTGTTGTTTGAGACAGAGTCTCACCCAGGCTGGAGTGCAGTGGTGCCATGGCAGCTCACTGCAGCCTCGACCTCCCAGACTCAAGCGATTCTTCTGCCTCAGCCTCCCCTGTAGCCGGGACTACAGGTACACGCCACACCCGGCTAACTTCTGTATTTTTTGTAGAGAAGGGGTTTTGCCATGCTCCCCAGGCTGATCTTGAACTCTTGGACTCTAGTGATCCACCCACCGGGGCCTCCCAAAGCGCTGGGATTACAGGTATCAGCCACCACACCCAGCCTGGATGTGTATTGTTTATCGTAGCCAACCTTGTAGTATTGTCTATGCCTTGGTTTGTTATAAAAGTGTGTTTTAGGCCGGGCGCAGTGGCTCAAGCCTGTAATCCCAGCACTTTGGGAGGCCGAGGCGGGTGGATCACAAGGTCAAGATATCGAGACCATCCTGGTCAACATGGTGAAACCCCATCGCTACTAAAAATGCAAAAAATTAGCTGGGCGTGGTGGCGCGTGCCTGTAATCCCAGCTACTCAGGAGGCTGAGGAGGCTGAGGCAGGAGAATTGCCTGAACCCAGGAGGCAGAGGTTGCGGTGAGCCGAGATCGCGCCATTGCACTCCAGCCTGGGTAACAAGAGGGAAACTCCGTCTCAAAAAAAAAAAGTGTGTTTTAATGTGCAGTACATACACTTAAAAGTTCATGCAGGCCCTTATGTAATCAATGCAATATGTATATTTTCTGGGGTCTAGAAAAGAATTATACTCTTTTGAATAATTGTGGAAAGTTTTAGTTACTATGGCATTGGTTTTAGAATAACTTCTTGGCTATTTCTATGATTAAATTTTTCAGGAAACATAAACTATGGCATTATTCCTTTGTTCTCTCTGCAGAACCGTAGTGTGTCAAGCATTCTTCTTTTCTGAAAGCTTTTCTACTTTGGCCTGGACACCTTAGTTCATCTTTTCTTTCTCTTCGCTTCTATAGCTTGTGTCATTGATTTTGTACTTTAACAGCAACATGTACCACAACTAAAGCTTTGTGTGTGTGTGTGTGAAAGTGATAACTGCTTATTTTCAAATTTTGGGCCAGGTGTTGGGGGTGTCAGTGGCAGGCTGGCAGTGGTTGAGCAGATAGTGAATTTACACTGGTGCTCAGGATCCCCTCAGTACAAGCCAAGGATCACATTTGATGATAGAGGCTGCGGGAGCTTCCCCGGGGCCCTGGGAGGGAAGGAAGCATCCACCAGGGATGCAGGCTGAAGCACAGGTGTGGCCTGCGTGGAGGAGGAAGAGTGAGTGGAAGAAAGCAAGCTCGCAGGAAGCGACTTGGCTGATGGAGGGAAGGAATTCATCACAGTCCAGGGATTGCAGCAATGACCCCATCAAGACTGGGCACTGCAATCAGAGCGATCTGGCAGCCAGTGCATTGAAGTAATAATATTTGCTGTCGTTTCCTGAACGCCTGCTGTGGCCAGACCCCAAGCTTGGAGGCTTGCAGACGTCATCACGTCATTTCACCATCGCCATCACCACCAGAGGTTTTGCTATTCCCCACTTAATAGATGAGGACACTATGGTTCAAAGAGGTGAAGAAACTCACGCAGATACAAAAGTGACGTGGAACCTTTAATTTAGCACACATGTTCAGTTGGGGTTTCCTATTAAATGTGTGAATGTGTGTGCAGGACATGGAACAGAGCCCGGGACACACTGAGCATTTTCCAAGTGTTTCCTGTTATTACCGTGTACCAGCCACAGTGGCAGGCCCTGGAGACACTGTGGATAACAAAACATATGTGATTCCTGCCCCTGTGGACCTTAGTGTGTCCCGTAAGGGAGACTGACATGAAACAGAAATGAAAGGAAAAGTATCACACGAATCATACTGAGTGACAAGAAGGAAAATGGACTCCATGCCATGAAGTGGACTCCATGCCATGAGTGGGACCCCAGGCCCAGGCAACTGGGCCACAAAGGGGAGAGGCAGTGTTGGTTTGGAGCCTGGGTTCTCCAGGCTGGTTCCAATGTCATGGTGGCATCTCCAGGCCAGGGTTTCCTTACAGGAAAAAGCAGGGGCAGGCAAGAGATTGGGTTTTCAAACCACATTGTAGCTGAGGAATCTTTTTCAAACATGATTTTAAAGGCCAAGTGTAGCGGCTCATTCCTGTAATCCCATTGCTTTGTGAGGCCAAGGCAGGAGGATTGCTTGAGTCCAGGAGTTTGTGACCAGTCTTGGCAAAACAGCAAGACCCCATCTCTAAAAAAATTAAATTAGCCACTCACGATGGCATGCACCGGCAGTCCTAGCTACTAAGGAGGCTGAGGCAGGAGGATCACTTGAGCCCAGGAGTTTGAGGCTGAATTGAGCTATGCCCATGCAACTGTACTCCAGCCTGGGTGACAGAGCAAGACCTTGTCTCAAAAACAAACAAATAAACAAACATGATCTTAAGCAAATGTCAAGTCCAATGTGCTAACAAGTACAGGCTCAGCTGCTCTGATTGAGGAGAGAATGGCCCCACTGTTTCCCCCTCCCTCCTGCTCCACAGCAGCCCAGAGACTCACAGAATTTCTAGGGCTGTGCGGAGCCCAGCTGGAAAGACACTGGATAGTACCGGAGCTTGCTATTAATTGAGCACTAAAAACTACAGTCATTTGTTATCCTGTTTACTCTTCCCAACAACCCTACAAAGTCATCATTTCATCAATGAGGAATCTGAGGTTTAGAGGGATTCATAATGTAAATAAATAGCTGGTTGAAACTTGTTGATAGTTTTTAAATGGGCACAATTGTCTCACAGAATTAATTTTCCTAGTTTCTTTGAATAAATACAAAAATTTTTCCAATCTTGACACTTGAGAAAGTTACATTTGTCTTATCTGAGTTCTTTCCTTAGGAAACCAACCATCGGGCCTCCCAGACAGTACCAAAGAGCTGAAATTTACCAGATCACCACATCTGGACAATGACATGCTAGACCACTCACCCCTCAGGATTGCCTAACCCACCACCTGCTTCCTGTTGACCAACTTTTCTTCCTTACCCCTCCCTAATTCCTGTTTTCCCACACATGGTTTCATATCTTCCCTACTATATCAACCCCTGATTTTAGTTGGTCAGGGAGATGAGTTTGAGACTGATATCCTGTCTGCTCAGCTGCCACACACAATTAAAGCCTTCTTCCCTGGAACTACTGGTTGTCTCAGTGATTGGCCTGTGTGGCAAGCTGCAGAACCTAGACTGAACTCCTGGCATTTTGGTAACAGATTTACCACTGCTCATAAAATAGAAATAAAGTTGCTCCTCATGGTCTGGCCCGTGCCCACCTGTCCAGCCTCATCACTCCCCTCTTCGCACACACACACACGCACACACACGCACGCACACACACACACACACACGAGATCTCCAATGCCCATTTCTCACCCCAGCCTTGGCACCTGCCTCACATGCTTCTCCATTCTTCTCCCAGGGTGCTAATTCCCTATTGCTGCTGTAATAAGTTACCGAAAACTCAGTGGCTTAAAGCAACACAAATTTACTGTCTTACAGTCTGGAGTACAAAAGTCCAAAATGTGTCAGCAGGGTTCTGCTGCTTCTGGAGGTTCTAGGGGAGAATCTGTTTCTTTGCCTTTTCCAGCTTCTAGAGGCTTCCTTGGCTTATGGCCCCTTCCAGCAATGACACCACTCCAGCCTCAGCTTCCATCTCTTTCTACTCTGACCCTCCTAACTCCTCATAAGGACTGTTGTGGTACATTGGACCCACCCAGATAATCCCAGGTCATCTCCCATCTCAAGATCTTTAACTTCATCATATCTTCTTTGCCATGCAAGGTAGCACATTCATAGATTCTGGGGATTAGGATGCAGACGTCTTTGAGGGACATGATTCAGCCTGTCACACATGGTGACTCCTCCCATTCTTCAGATCTGAGCTTAAAGGTCATGTCCTCAAGAAAGCTGTCCCTGACCTCCCTGAGAAGGCTGTCTCGTGATGGGCTTTCACAGCGTCTTCTACCTCTCATTGCTTTCACAGTCACAACTAAACATTTGTTTGGATAATGCCATGACTAATTAAACTCCCAAGCCACTTGGTTTTTCCATTTGTATTTTCAGTGCAGTGTAGAGAGTCTCTCACAGAGTGGGGGCTCAATTAACATGAGCTGGATAAATGGACGAACACATCGATGCACTTGCCTAAGGTCACAGCAGCAGGTAACAGAGGCAGGCTTTGAACATGGGCAGTGAGCTTGCAGAGTCCTCTCCTCTTAGCCACACACTAGACTGCCTCTCACAGATCTACAGCAGCTCAGGCTTGGGGGCACATATTTAAGTCTCACCTGCAGCATCCCACCAGGTTTGGGGTTGCCTGGCCAGCCTACCCAAGGCCCAACAATCTAGAACCTGTGATTTAAGACACAAGTTAACGGGGTGGAGGTTGGGGGTGTGGTTCTGGAAACCCTGGCAAGGTAGGGCTGGGGTGGTGGGTGACAGAGGCTGGAGAAGCAGCAGTGGTGGGAGGTGATATGAGGCCGCCGGGCGGATAAGCCCCCCAGGGGAGCTGGTGGGCACACACACAGGAAAAGAACTCGAAGGGCAGCGCCTCGGGCACACCCACGGTGAGAAGCTGGGGAAGGCAATGCCAGTGAGGAGGAAATGAGCTGTCACAAACCTGGAGATGTGGGAAAGTGCAGTGTCATGGAAACCAGGGGAGGGAGCACGTCTGTCCATCCATCCCTCCATCCAGGAAGAGGCGGCTGGGATGTGGGAGCACCAGAGCTGCGGGGCAGGAGCAGGAGGGGGAGGTGGGAGGCCCAGGGCCAACTGTCCTGCTGGGAAGGTTAGCCCTGCTGACCCTCAGCAGGGCAATTTCAGTAAACTGCATGGGAGGTGGAGGACTGGGCGAGGCTGAGTGGGCGCTTCAAGGATTCAGGAGGAAACGCAACGAGACCACACATTTCCGGATTTGGCAGGGAAAGAAGAGGATGGTTGCTGGGAGGGGGCAGCCAGGACATGGGGAGACGCGCGTGGGTTTGCAGGCACCCAGGAAGAGCCGGGGAGAAAACAGTGGAGAAGCAAGAAGGAGGGCACGTCGTGGGCGTGCACCAGGCTGGGCAGGAGAGTCCGATGATGAATCAGCGCTCAGCGCTTCAGTCAGTGAG
Source organism: Callithrix jacchus (assembly GCF_049354715.1). Taxonomy (NCBI): domain Eukaryota; kingdom Metazoa; phylum Chordata; class Mammalia; order Primates; family Cebidae; genus Callithrix; species Callithrix jacchus. The sequence goes on along the minus strand of NC_133517.1, from coordinate 94,183,207 downwards.
AGATGGGGAGGAGGCACCGGCTCCGTGGCTCAACTTTCCCTCCACATTCACGCTGGGGTTGCTTTGGAGAAGGGAGAATAACGGTGGAGGCTGGAGGCAGGGGCTCAGTCTCTCAGTGCACACCCACAGCACAGCCTTTGCCCTGAGCCCCTTTCCTAGAAAGTCCCCTTTCTAGGAGACCTCAGAGGGCCCCAAGCCCTGGGTCTGGAGTCCAGTGTGAAGTCACTGTGGAGGGTCTGGATGGGGTAGTGCAGCTTCTCTCCTGCCTCACTTCTCCCATAGGTTCTAGAACAGCCTCCACTTCCTCAAGGATGCTGACAACCGCATTTTGAAGATGTGAGTCCAGTGCTGTGCTTGGATCCCTCTGACAGGCTCATGAAGCTATGGGCCTTTTCTTAGAATAAAGGCATAAAATAAAATTCCCAGGATTCCCAAAGGAGCCAAATGCATGAAAAAAACACTTCTCAAAATACATTTCAAAACCCAAACTTCTAATATATGTGCTTCTTTATCAAATGCATGAAAGAACCACAGATGATGTCATACTGTTGATGAGCACGGACAGCATTTGGAGATACCTGCAAAACTCTCATGATGCGAAACCGTTGGTGATTTCTTCTGGTGACCATCGTAGATCCTGTTACGACCATGGTTGCTGCCTACACTCATAATGGAAGGAAATGCTCCGTTTTAGGTAGAGGTCAGTGAAAATATAGATGTAATTGTTACCCATCCAAGTTCTCGGACCCCCAACCTTCAAAATGTTAAGAACTTCTGTTCTGTAGAAACAGTCAAAAGCCACAGAGTCTATGGAGGCCAGACAGGTGACATCACAGAGGTCAAGCGAGGGCATGGCCACAGGCTCAGGGCCCTGAACAGCAAATGCTCCTTCTAGAGGGAGCAGCACTGCTCAGCTCTAGAGACGGCAAGCCTCACACTGTTAAGAGATGAATACCCATTCCTATGTAAATCCTCCTAATTTTTAAATGTTAGCAAAAATATTCACATTTTCAAGGATATTTGAAGGAGGAGGCAGATATAACACAGCAGCAGCTGTGAGCCGTCGGGCTCTGGGTCCCTGCTGAATGGGACTCTTTATGAGGTCCAGGCATCCCCCTCCAGGCCCACAGGCTTCCATGAGAGGCCTGTTGGATCATATGGAACCCACAGCTCCAGTCTAAAAATGGACTAGGCAATAGCCCCAATTCACAGCAAATCGCCACATGAAACCTAGCAATTGTCTGACTGTGCCACCTCGTGGGCCCTGCCTTCCTTCCCTGGGACTGTCTCCATGTGCAGGCTCCACGAGAGAGAGCTGGATCCAGGCTGAATGCCGAGTTTCAGTCTCAGCTCTGCCACTTATCAGTCCATTGGGCTTGAAAAGTCACGAATCTCTCTCGACCCCTGCAGGGTCTCATCTACAGAATAGGCTTAATGGGTCCATGGTACATTCTAGGATGCTGTCCCAATGCAAGGAGTTCCAGCTATTTCCAGTTTCTTTTTGTTTTCTGCTTCACTCAACTGGGTCCCTATGGGGTTAGGGTGTAGGAAATCAGGGAAAACATGTTTGTCCTAATATGTGGCATAATGGACAACATCTGTTAAATAAAACCCAAAGCAATTGTGACTTATTCAAACAATTATCACTTTGGAAGGGTCCAGGGATTGGACAGTTACCTCGGGTTTTTCTGGCAGCACTGAGATCTAGGTGTCCTGCAGAGAGGCAGTGGGAGAAGCCACATGCCCGGGGACACTACCGATTTCATTTTGCACACGCTGTGCTCAGCTCAGCTCCTGGGTGTTTCATTCTCATTTTTAGATGTTGCTGACTGATGCTCTGAGCTGCTCAAGGCCAGGTTCTCTGCGGAAGGGGGGGGGTGGTTATGGGAGCTGGGAAATGAGACCAGAGAGGAATCCTGCCACCACACTGTCACATCAGAGGCTTTATTTAAAAAAAGAACACCCTGTGGCTCCGTGGGCGCAGGCGGTGCTGGCTCCTTCCCAGTGTGCAGATCAGCCGTGCCTGGGACTCTGGTGGGGTTGGGGTGGGGTTGTGTTGGGCTGGGTTGAGCTAGCCCTAGCCTCCCCTGCTGGTGCATGACAATGAATTAGGGCCCTGGGAAAGTGGGGCCATCAGGGAACTATCCATCCTGGGTGCATGGAGGAAAGGCAGGAACCATTGTCCACAAATGAAACTTCCAAAGTCACACACAAGATTCTGGTTATGCCCTTGTGTAGCTGTGAGACCTTGAGCTGATACTTAGATCTAATAAATTATTACAGGAGAAGCATTCAGAGCAGCACATCACACGTGCTGGACAAATGGCAGCATTATCCCACCAGAAACATCCCTTCATCCCTTGCAGTCTGTAATGAAGCTCATTGAGACATCCCTGCAAAATCAGGGAGATACTGTTGTTCTTAGTACTCCATCTGGAAGCCAGTGAACTTTTACTTGTCGGAAAAGGCCCAGCTCAAATGACGCCTCCTCTGTGAAAACCATTTTCATGTCACTGCATTATTAAGTGATTGCTTTATGTCAGGATCTGTACTGAGCACTTCACATATATCCATATGTCCATGCAGAGGCAGATTCAGGTTTTGTGAGGCCTGAAACTTTTACAATTTAGGAGTCTTCTTAAAACACACACACACGACATCTGATTGTATTTCTAGGGTCTGTAAAACAAAAATGACCTCCTTTAGCTGGGCATGGTGGCATGAACCTGTAGTTCCAGTTACTCAGGAGGCTGAGGTCAGAGGACTGCTTGAGCCCAGAAGCTGGGGGCTACAGCGAGCTATGCTCACATCACTGCATTCCAGCCTGGGCAACAGAGCAAGATCCTGTCTCAAAAAAAGAAAAAAAAAAATGAACTTGTGAGCACGTAGCTAGGGCCTTAGAAGGCACCTGAGCAAGTGATGGGCCTTGATGCTTAAGCGTCAACAGCTTCAGGGTAAATCCATCTCTGAAGTTTCAAACAATCTCCACCATAGCCCAGTGAAGTTGGTGAGTATTGTCCCATTTTACAGATGTGAAGAGTGAGACTCAGAGATGAGAAGTAACTTCCCCCAAATTGTCCTTTTTTTTTTTTTTTTTTTTTTGAGACAGGGTCTCACTCCTGTCATCCAATCTGGCATGCAGTGGCATGATCACGGCTCACTGCAGCCACATCCTCCTGAGCTCAGGTGATTCTCCCATTTCAGTCTCCTGAGTGGCTGGGACTACAGGCACACACCACCACACCTGGCTAATTTTGTGTATTTTTAGTAGAGACGGTGTTTTACCATATTGCCCAGGCTGGTATTAAACTCCCAAGCTAAAGCCATTCACCTGCCTTGGACTCCCAAAGTGCTAGGATTACAGGCATGAGCCACTGTGCCTGGCCCAAATTGTGCTCTTGACCTTGGCACCCTTAAGTGTTCCCCTCTGACCCTGACAGGTAGCACCTGTGACCTGGCTGGTGTCTCCATTTCAGGACTTGTGTGAAAGCACAGCACTGCAGCCATTGGCTTACCTATCCCACCCTACTGAACGTCAGTTTCTCTCAGGCTCACACACAGGCCTTTATCTTTGCATCTGGGTGGCCCAGAGAAGGTGTTCCATAAATGCCTGTTGGATGAATGTACATATTCCACCTTCACCTTTTTGTACCCTTGATCTCCACCTGTTTCATGTCCCTGCTGATGAGTTCCCAGCCTTGGCCTAATGTCTTGGAGAAAGTGTCCAGGGTGCAGAGAGGAAAGAGAAAAAGAACAAAGAAGCCTTCCCATAGGACCTGAATAAGGCTACAGAAGAGAATAGTCAATTCATACATTCAACAAGTGTTCTTGGGTACCATTCTAAGTACCAGGAACCAGAAATGAACAAAACAGACAAATATCCCTGCCCTGAGGAGCCTGCACACTATTGAGGGGAAACAGACCAAACACAGTCAATAATGAGATAGCAGCCTGACAGATGGCGGTAGCGCTGTGGGGAAAATAAAGCAGGAAAGGAGGATCGGGTCTGCTGGGTGAAGTGGGGTGTGTGGGAGAGCCTCATGGGGAATATGAGATCTGAATGAAGTCGGGGAGGGAACCATGTGGCCATCTAGGGAAGAGCCTTGCAGGCAGGAGGTGGGACCTGTCTGATAAGTGGAAGGAGCAGCAAGAAGGCCTATTGTGAGTGAGGCCAGGGTCAGCCAAGTGACAGGGGCCAGGCCACACAGGCTCTGAAGGCCACTGTGGAGAATCTGCACCTTCCTCCGAGAGACAAGAGCCAAGCCACAGGAGGATGGTTGAAAGGAACCCTCCATCTGCCAAGCTGAGAACAAAGAAGGAGTGGGGGGACCAGTTGGGGTATTTCAAGAATGCAGGTGGGAGAGTATTGCCACATAGACAAGCCTGGTGGCTATGGAGGAGAAGCAGTTGATTCCCGGGTGGATTTGACGGCCAGGATGGTGGGATGTTAGATGGGAAAGGATGGCTTGGAGGTTCCTGGCCTAAGCAACTGGAAAGATAGGAATGCCTAGGGGAGAAGGAGCTCCCGGGGGTGAGATCAGGATTTTGAGTTTGGACATGTTAAGCTTGAGATGTTTCTTGTAGTCAAGCAGGCAACTGGATAGATTAGGCTGCACTTCAGGAGAGAGGCCCAGGCTAGAGAAATAAAATGGAAACTCATTCACATATGTTTGGAATTTGAGGCCTGAGACTGAATGAGATCACCACTAAGGGACTGTGCCCAGAGAAGAGGTCCCAGATCTAACCTCTAGGGAATGTCAGTGCTTAGAGATCAGGGAGATGAAACTGAGAAGGAGCAATTAGGAGAGCCTGGTGTCCTGGAAGCCAGGAAAAGTCAGTACTTCAAGAAGGAGGAGGTGCTCACCTGGGTCCGGTGTTGCTGATGGGAGAAGCAATATTTGGATGGACCATGAGGAGAGCTTTGGTGAGCTTGTCAGTAGAACTTCCATGGAGTGGCATGTGTGGAAACCAAAAGAAAGTTTCTGACACCAGGGAAGTGACAGCATGTCTACATGTGGACAGGAATGACTGAAAGAGAAACAGGGCATCGATGATGCAGGAGACTCACAGGAGCACTCAGCTTGAGTAGGTGAAACGATGGGATCGAGGGCACCATGGGAGGAGAAGCCTCAGCTTGGAGCATCCAAAGTAGCAGGAAAGAGGCTGAGGCCTGGACTCTCATGCAAAGCAAGAGGACAAGGACCTGACAAGGGCTGAGCTGGGTGAGATGGGAAGCCATGAGGCAGGGGGAGGGCAGGAAAAAAGAGGGTGGGCTCGAGGCATCCCTGATGGGGAAGTGGAATTGGAGATTGTGGCAACACTGCTGGACCCTAATATCCTTTTTCCCCTTCATCCATAACAATAGGGTCTTTTTCTTTTCTTTTGAGACAGAATCTCACTCTGTCTCCCAGGCTGGAGTACACTGGTGCAATCTCTGTTCACTGCAACCTCCACCTCCTGGGTTCAAGTGATTCTCCCGCCTCAGCCTCCTGAGTAACTGGGATTACAGATGCCCACCCAGCTAATTTTTGTATTTTTAGTAGAGATGGGGTTTCACCATTTGGCCAGACTGGTCTTGAACTCTTGACCTCAGGAGGTGATCTGCCCTCCTTGGCCTCCCAAAGTGCTGGGTTTATAGGTGTGAGCCACCACACCCAGCCCCATAACAATAGGGTCTTGCTCAGCACATTTCTGCCCAGGCGAAAACCATACTTCCCAGCATCCCTTGCAACTAGGTGCAGCTCTGTAGCTGAGTTCTGGCGGTGGAAGGTGACAGAAGTGAAATGTGCAGGTTCCACATCCCTGGCCTGCAAGGGATTTGTTAGTCCCATACCTGTACCCTTCTCTTTTCTGAGAAGGTTGACACATGGTGGTCCAGCTTCAACCAATGAACCAATGCATGGGCAAGTCTCCTTGCCATTTTTGTGCCTTGGACCTCCTGGCACAAACCGCATGAGGCAGAGCCACTCTGCTGGCCTGGAGCAGCCAGGATGTTATGTGAGGGAGAACGAAGGTCCTGCCTTTTGTACACTAATGTCTTTGAGGTCTTTTTGTTATAGCAGCATATCCTGCACCCTAACAGAGAACTGATGGTGACTGAGCAATTGTTAATGCCTCATTGCATGAGTCCATTGACTGCCTGGCCTCACAGCAACCTGAAACCCAGCTAAGGGACTCTGGACTCAGCAGCCTGGGAAATCAGAAGTGAATCTCCCCCATCATCCCCCTTTTTCATTGCACCACGCACCTTCTAATGTGCAGACATGGGCCTCCCCAGAGCCCCACCCTGTCTGGGCCTCAGCAAAGCCCACCTGGTTCCTGTCCTTGACCTGGACAGGCCTGTGCCCTGGCCTCACCCTCATAATGGCTGGCTGACAAAGGAGCAGCTGTGGCTCCCTCCCTCCACCCTTCAATCCCGGCCCAGACACACTGCACAGTGGGGCAGAGCCCTGACTCCAGTGAGCAGGAATGTTATTGCGGGGCTGGGGTTGGTTGGGGCTGTGATTGCTGGCAGCATCTCAAGACTCCAAGAGGATCTGAACTGGAGTTGACTATGCAGCGGGAGCAGCAGAAATGCCCTTAAAAAGGGAAAGGAGAGAGATGCCAAGGGGAGAGCCGACGCGGCCTGTGCCAGGAGCATGGAAATCTCAAGAAGTTGAGTGGGGAGTGAAGTAATAGTTCTAACCGTGAGAGCTGCCATGGACTGAACATCTACTAACTGCCAGGACCATACCAGTGCTTCCCATAGGTGGCCTCTTTGAACCCTCACATGGCCCCATGAATTAAGTTCTATCATCTTTAGAACTATATAAACTAAGGCTCAGAGAGGTTGAGTCACCTGCCTAAGGTCACACAGCCAGTGAGCTAACAAGAGTTGAAACCTGGCCAGGTGTGGAGGTGCATGCCTCCACTCATGCCAGGTCAGAATGGAGGAGCACTTTGGGAGCCTGAGGCATGAGATCACTTGAGCCCAGGAGTTCAAAACCAACTTGAGCAACATAGCAAATCCCCGTCTCTACAAAAAATGCAAAAATTAGCTGGGCACAGTTGTGTGTGCCTGTAGTCCCAGCTACTTGGGAGGCTGAGATGGGAGGATCACTTCAGCCCAAGAGGTGGAGGTTGCAGTGAGCCAAGGTCGAGCTACTGCATTCCAGTCTGGGCAACAGAGCAAGACCCTGTCTCAAAAAAAAAAAAAAAAAAAAAAAAAAAAATAGTTAAAACCTCTTAATAATGAAGACTGGGGCTAAGCATGAGGTTCCTCTTTCTTCCCAGGGAAAGAAGAGGCCAAGCTCTCGCTTGAGGGAGTTCTCACAGCAGAGGGCTCCTGCTGCTCTGGATAAATGCGTGGCCTTTGCAGAAAAGGGCAGGGCTGGGATCTCCAGGGAAACTGCTCTCTTCTGTGGTTGCAGGGGCAGGACCACAGCTATGATGAGCAAGAGGATGATGACAGAGCCAGAGCCAGTGGCCTCAGCCCAGGCTTTGACTGGGGCTGGCCAGTCTGTCCATCCTTACCCTTTTCTGAGGGGCCGCTTGAAGAGGAAAATGGGGTGAGGTTTCCAATGCTGGGTGCAGCTCCCCGTGCCCAGTGCTTAGACAGACATGGAACAGGCTGGACAAGAGCTCTGTCCTGGCGAAAGTCAAAGACAGGGTGTTGTGGAGCTCCAAGAGTCAGAGAAAGGGAAAGGGAAAGACCCAGATTTTGTTGGGTCTCTAATTTCAGGAAAAGGTTAGAGCTAGAGAAGGCAGCGCTGGGCCATGCGAAGAGCATACACAGACAGACCCAACACAGTCCAGATGTGTGACCAACTATAGCCCAGATGTGTGGTGCTGATGAGCCGCATCTCCTCCCACATAAAGCAGTCACAGTTCCTGTGACATCGCCTGCCGTCTTGATGAAATGAGATCATGCCTCCTCCGTATGACAGAAGGAAGCCAAGGTAAGTGCCTGCGCAGGGCCTGCTTCATGGCCTCCATAATTGCTATCCTGGGGCTCCATGTGAATAAGGGCAGGACACAGTGTGGCAGCTGAGTCCTGAGAGATGGGCTAAGGCAGGCAAGTGGATTTCAGATCCACTTAGAATGGGCTTCTGGCTCCTCCCTGACATGCTAATCTATGGCTCTGGTTACCAAGGCCCTTACCTCCAGGGCAGAGTCTGCTTCAACCGGGCTTGGGAACCTAGCTGGCTCCTGGACAAAGAACTACAAGGACCCCATCAGCTTCGTAGAGGAGCCTGCATTGGCCTTGCATCCGTTCTCCAGGACATCTTCTTTGCTGCCAAATCTCTGCCTTGTGCCATGTTTGAGAAATGATGTCCCTGCTTTGTGAGCCCCAAAAGGAGTCTGAGCTGAGCTTGCCTGCTCCTCCCACCCAGCCCAAATAACTCAGTTTCCCTCCATGCTGCACTCCCAGGGCTGCTCTTGACCTGCTGCCTGCCCCATGAGCCACAGCTTCCTGCTGCCCAGGTCTGCCCCCTCCCCCATCCTCTTGACCAAGGACTCTGGGGTTCCTGCCACCACCAAGGTGGAACCCAATCCTAATGTAAGGCTGGCCTGGGCCGTGAAGAGGCAGTAAAGGGTTACAGTAGAGATCCCCAAACCTCATTCCATAGCACACTCAGACGGCTGCACAGTTTGGGAACCCAGGCATTAAGGCTAGTCATTAATTAATTAATTCAACCAACCATTTGTAAAGCACTTCTTCTATGCATTAGACCCTGAAATACACCAGTGAAAAAGACCCAGACTTAGACCTTAAGGCGCTCCATGTTTAAGTTAAGAGGCAGACATAGGAACATGCAATTCATGTGTTCCCCACAGTCACAGGAGGAGAGTTCAGGAGGAGTGCAGAGGAAGGGGATCCACCCACCCTTGGGTGCCCAGAGAGGGCTTCCCGAAGGCAGCATCAGAGAGCTAAACCTTAGAGCTTCAGCAGGCAAACATGGGCAGTACGTAGGGGGAAAGCATAGAGTGCAGTGAGGAGGATGCTAGAGAGAGCCTGGTATTGCTTTAAAGACCTGCCAGGAATTCAGGAGACAGGCCAGTAAGAGAGGACGCTGGAGAAGCAAGCAGGAGTGTGTCAGCGGGGAACCACTGGGGTGTTCTACAAAGGAACCATGATTGAATAAACATTTTAGAAGCATCACCTAGCTGAAGAGTGAAGAATGGAGGGGAGGACGAGGCTGCACCAGCAGGAGGGCAAGGCAGGAGGGTGAGCCAGGAGTGGCTGCAGGAGTGTAGGAGCCAGGAGGTGATGGCTGGGACCAAGGCAATGGCAATAGAGATTGTATCGGGGACTGGGTGGTGGAGAAGGCCTGAGGGAGAGAAGAGTAATGACTCCCAGGTTCCTGGCTTGGGTTCCCGGGCAAATGGACAGTAAGGCTACTGGCAGGGGTCCCAGCAGGGATGCAGGCTTGGGCAGAAGGGAGTGAAGATCCCATGCGGAACTTGGGTCTCAGGTGCCTGTGGGGACTCCAAGTGGAGACAAGCCACTGGGGCAGGTAAACACAAGAGGCCGGAGTTCCAGAGGCCATCTGCAGAAGAGGCCTAAGGGAGCACCCAGGAGGGATAGAAATCCAATCTGGGAGGCCCGAGATAAAGGAGGATCCTGGGCTGGGCGTGGTGGCTCACGTCTGTAATCCCAGCACTTTGAGAGGCCAAAACGGGCAGATCGCCTGAGGTCGGGAGTTCGAGACCAGACTGGCCGTCATGGCAAAACCCCATCTCTACTAAAAATACAAAAATTACCCGGCATGGTGGGGCATGCCTGTGATCCCAGCTACTCAGAGGCTGAGGCAGGAGAATTGCTTGAACCCGGGAGGTGGAGGTTATGGGGAGCCGAGATCATACCACTGCACTTCAGTCTGGGCAACAAGAGCAAAACTCCATCAAGAAAGAAAGAAAAAAAGAGAAAGAAAGACAGAAAGAAAGACGAAAGAAAGAAAGAAAGAAAGAAAGAAAGAAAGAAAGAAAGAAAGAAAGAAAGAAAGAAAGAAAGAAAGAAAGAAGAAGGAAGGAAGGAAGGAGAAAGAAAGAAGAAAGAAAGAAAGAAAGAGAGAGAGAAAGAAAGAGAGAAAGAAAGAAAGAATGCAAGAAAGAAAGAAAGAAAGAAAGAAAGAAAGAAAGAAAGAAAGAAAGAAAGAAAGAAAGAAAGAAAGAAAGAGAAAAAGAAAGGGGGATTCTGGGGAAAGGAGCCGGCAGGAGGGATAGCGAGTTCATATCCAGCTGTAGGCGACAAGTAGCAAGACACACTTGGGAAACTCAAAGTGGTCCATGCCGATGGGGTGAATAAGGTTCTAGAATGACAAAAACAGCATGCTGTAAGCAGCGGGGTTACAAGCCGTTTAAAACATTTGGACTTCATCCTGAGGGCCAAGGAGAAGCCATGGAAAGATTTTCAGCAGGGAGGTGCCTCGGTGAGACTGGCATGTGTGGGGCATGAACTGGCAGGGGAGGGGAAACCCTGGTGAGCTGCTGGAACATCACAAAAAGAGACACAAAAGGCACAAAAAGACTAATCAGCCCCATCTCACTTCGCTCATTCACTGGCTTCACTCACCCTGGCCCCAGGCTCTCAAATGATAGCCTTAGAACCTAGGATCCCTTTTTCCAGCTCTTAGCTCTGCTTCTCTGGCTTCATGCCAGTCTCAAATGACTCTTCTGTTTGGGGACAAGTTGGCCACCCCAGCTCCAGCCTCACACCCTCCCATGTTTAAATCCAAGAGGCGAAGAGTGTACTCCTCTCAGCAGCCTCAGCGTGACCCTCACTGTGTCCCCTTGGCTCTCGTTGGGTCATTTACTCCTCTCTGAGCAAATCCTGCCTCCAGGGAAATGATGTCCTTTGGCTGGCCAGGCCTCAGCCACATGCCCCAACAAAGCCCAGGGTGGGAGGAGGCAGGGTGAATTCCCCTGGAGCAAAATCACAGTGGCTGCCAGGAAGAGGGCAGTGGCCATTGGAGGTATGCACGGTGACCTGCTTCCCCATCCTCCCCTAGTGTCCTGAACTGCGCTTTCCTCAGTTCCAGAAGCCAAGGCCAGAGGCAAAATAGGGTTCTGTGTCCCCCTTCCCCGAGCCACAGGCTCCTGCTCCTACGGTCCTCAGCTGTAGCTTCTGCAAGACACTGGCCTGTTTCTTTTCTTTCTTTCTTGAGACAGAGTCTCACTCTGTCACCAGGCTAAAGTGCAGTGGTGCGATCTCAGCTCACCACAACCTCTACTTCCCAGCTTCAAGCGATTCCCCTGCCTCAGTCTCCCAAGTAGCTGGGACTACAGGCATGTACCACCATGCCCAGCTAGTTTTTTGTATTTTAGTAGAGATGGGGTTTCATCATGTTGGACAGGATGGTCTCGATCTCCTGAACTCGTGATCCACCTGCCTCGGCCTCCCAAATTGCTGGGATTACAGGCATGAGCCACCGCACCTGGTCGACACTGTCCTGTTTCTAACAGGAACTCACATCTCTAAGGCGCTCTCCCATTCATGATGGGTAGCTTTTGATTATACATGGGAATGTATCTCTCCGCCTGGCCCTGTCTCTGCTCTCAGGCTGTGTTCTGGAAAGTACTGAGTGGCTGCAACTGCACGGGCAGCTTAGGTCCCTCAATCATTGTGAGCTCTGGAAGGGCTCTGGCCTTCAGATGACAGGATTGCACAGACCAACTCTGTCATCTCTACCTCTGGGACTCATCATTGAAGCTCTCAGCTGCCATTTTCTCATCTACAAAAGGGGGTCAATAATGCCTCCCTTCGTGCTACATGAAATAATGTGACAGTTAACAGAGTTCCCAAGGCTTAGACCAGCACTTCTCAAACTATTCATATCTGGGAAGAAGAAACAGTTTTGTTTGTTTTCTTATCTGTCATAGACCAGTACTTGTGTAAAATATTAAAAACTGAATTACTAGAAAATTTAAATTTAAAAAGATATGCAAAATCCCAGCTCCAATATTTTATCATTGTATTCAACTAATACAAAATTATTCTGTCAAGTAGCTATAAAAATTTCTAAATGTTCATTCTCAGTGTCTTTACTTTCTTATGGCCAACTTGTGACAAATAACTTCCTAGACCAGTGTGGACCCACATTTTTTTGGGTAGCACTGACTTAGAAGATTCCTCACAAATGACTGTGGATTGACTTTCTGCTCTTGTTCATGTGATTATTATTTGAAAACTGCCTTTTTTCCTTCCTTCCTCCTTTTGCAATTCCAGGTTTCAATGGAGCATGAACTAGGCTTGTTGAGTGGCTGATGGCATAAACAGACTGTGTATGAGGTCAGGGAGCTTCAGTATCACCCTCACCCAGGATACCACCAGCAGCTGCAGCAGACACACAGACTCTGATCTCACTGGGTTTATAACCTTGCACTGGCAGAGCTTACACATTGTTCTCCATTATCCATTTTTCCCTTCTTCCATAATAATAGAGTTTCTAGGTGGAAACGTGTGTTCCCAGCTAAAACTACATTTCCCAGCCTCCCTTGCAGGTAGGCACGGTCATGTGACTATATGGCCAGCGGGAAGGAAGCAGAAGTGATTCTTGTTCTCTTGATTGTGTGACTGCTTCCCTGTCTCCCTTTCCCCTCTTCCCATCCGCTGGAAGATCACAAGCACCAACTAAAAAGCCAGCTAGGCACAGTGGCTCACCCCTGTAATATCAACAGTTTGGGGGGCTGAGGCTGGCAGATCACCTGAGGTCAGGAGTTCAAGAAAAGCCTGGCCAACCTGGCAAAACACTATCTCTACTAAAAATACAAAAATTAGCTGGGCATGGTGGTGAGTGTCTGTACTCCCAGCTACTTGGGAGGCTGAGGCAGGGGGAACTGCTTGAACCCGAGAAGTGGAGATTGCAGTGTGCCAAGATCACACCATTGTACTCTAGCCTGGGCAACAGAACAAGACTCCACACACACACACAAAAGAACTAAAGAGCTATAGAATTTGTGCATGAACAGTAGGATCACCCTAAAAGCTCAGGATCATCAACTTCCAGGCAGATAAACCCATCGTGTTTATTTGTCCAAGCCACTCTATATGGAGGCTGTTCCACCACAGTAACCTAGCCTGGATCCAAATTCTGAAATGAGCAGTGGTAACAGATACCAGCAGGTCTCTGATTTCACCTGTATTCTACACCCTATCTTACTTTCTGAGGAAGGCTTGGACGATCCGGTACTCACAGTGAGTAAGGTCGTGCCTGAGAAATGTGCATGCAAACACAGTGCCCTAACATCCTTGGAGTCCTAATATGCCAGATACAATCCCATCACATCCTCACTATAGCTCTTTAGACAGGGAGGTACAGTTGCCTACCCCTTCTCGGAGCTTCTTCCCAAGTCTATGTTCTCTCTGAAAAAGACACAAGTTTCAAGAGGAACTGAAATTGGGGATACTGGAAAGCACAACAGCTGCAGGAACCCAGAATTAGGATGCAGAGGTGCAGCCAAACAGCACGCTCCCACTCTCAGGAGCTAACCAGAGTGAGTGCCGCCTGTTTGCCAGGCCCCAGCTAAGCATGAGGTGCAGTGCTAAGCAAGCCCACTTGAAGCTTGCTGCCTAGGCGGGAGGAGACCGAGGCTCAACAGAAAATCAAGCAGATGATCGTTAAAGTTGGGAGGAAAGGAAGGAAAACACTACTGGGCCAAAGTCATGAGGAGTTTCAGGTGGGGGATAGGAATGGAGTCAGGTGTGGAAGGCACAGTAACTGGGATGGGGGCTGACCTCCGGGGGCTTTCAGGAGATGGAAAAGACATTGGTTTCCCCCAATAGGGGAAACTAGTAGTCTTGCCAACACAAAGAGGCTGTCTGCATGTTTTTTATGACACTACAAACATGGCACCTTTGCCCATCACAGTCCCAAAACCTGTCCTGTGCCTTAAGAATTTGAGCTAAAGTCTCTCACAATCCCTTGGTTTTACCCTAAGATGGCTATTTCCAAAATGTAATTTTAAAAAAAGGAGCTGTGACTTCAGCTATTAACAAAATCAAACTCCATAATGCTTCAATCAAAAGGTAATTTTTGTGATTGAAGAACTCAGAGCCTCCTTGCTGAGAGATTGAAGAGCCAGAACTGTGAGCTGGGCCTCTTCCTCTTTTGCTGATCCATGCAGCACAGGGACTGAGAAGTTTCTGGAAACAGGTCTGCTTTATCATTTAGGGATGAGTTTGTCTGGGAGTCTCCTGCCAATAACATAACACCCAAGGCCTGGCATATAGTTCCCAGGGCTACTGTATGTAGTTTTGCAGTCCTCCAATTTAACTAGGGAGTAACTAAAGTGGGAGTATTTTACAGAAGGATTCGCAGTTTAAATGTTAAATGAGGAAACCTTTTTTTTTTTTTGAGACGAAGTCTCTCTCTGTGGTCAATGCTGGAGTACAATGGCACCATTTTGTCTCACTGCAACCTTTACCTCCTGGGTTCAAGCGATTCTCCTGCCTCAGCTTCCCGAGTAGCTGGGATTACAGGCACCTGCCATGATGCCCAGCTGATTTTTGTATTTTTAGTAGAGGCAGGGTTTCACTAGGCTAGCCAGGCTGGTCTCAGCTCCCAAACTCATGATCCACCCACCTCGGCCTCCCAAAGTGCGGAGATTACAGGCGGGAGCCACCAGGCCTGGCCTAAATGAGCAAATTTCTATCTGTCCTGCCAGGCAGGCATTCAGGAGGAGCAGCCAGCCTTGGGGGCATCTTATGCATAATAGTTGTCAGCCCAGGTAGAGCGCAGTGGCTCATGCCTGTAATCCCAACACTGGAAGGCTGAGGTAGGAGGGTTGCTTAAGGCCAAGAGTTCAGGACCAGCCTGGGTGACGTAGCCAAACCCTGTTTCTACAAAACAAAACAAAAGAACTAAAGTATGGTGGTACGAGCCTGTGTTCTTAGCTACTCAAGAGGCTGAGGTGGGAAGACGGCTTGAGCCCAGGAGTTCGAGATGGCAGGAAGCTACGATTGCCTCGCTGCACTCCAGCCTGGGTGACAGAGACCACATCTCTAAAACCAAATAGCTGTCAGCCCAGCCCTTGGGTTGGAATCTGCATGGGCATGAGCCTCTGCCTGGGCTGGAGGGTTCACTGGGAGCTGGGGGACTGTGGAAACGGCTCCCTCGTGGCTTCCTGGTGGCCGAATGCTGTACTTTCCTCTTCCATAGAAATCTGGGCCTGTGGAAAGGTGCCAAAGTCTTCAGGAGCACCAAGGTGTGTCTTTCAGGTGAGGGTGGTGTTAGTGAGGCCAGGAAGGAGCAAAGTCAGGCTGGGAAGGGACAGTGGCTATGGGAGAGATGTGAGGTGAGGCTTACTTGGGAACACTCCAAGTCACAGTCTATGCTCCAAACAGAGCCACTGGGAAGGGATCCCAGCCTTTAGCTGTCACCACAGTGGGCTCCCCCGTGGTCAGAGAAGATGAGCTGGCGGCTCCTGGTCAGCCCCTGGCCTTTCTGACTCGCTCACTCCAGGAACGGAGGGGCGGAGGCCTAGAGCAGGGATGGTGAGCTGAGTGAGAACTCTGAATCCCCACGCCTCTGGTCTTCTGCTGACCAGTCCCTCCTTCCTTCCCTCTCAGGCTGACACCACCCCTAGGCCCAGCAGCCAAGAGGCTCAGCAAGTCTTCAACTCAGCTAGCCCAGGAGCTGCTCAGCCCCTAGGAAAGAAAACTATGAGTGTCTTGCCAGGCAGCAGCACTGAGAGGGGGAAACTCCAACACACACACACAGGTGCACACACACAGATTCATACACACATACACAGATGCACACAGACACGTCGATTTACACACACACAAGCGCACACAGATACACAGAGATTCACACAAACACACAGATGTACACACACACAGGTGTGCATGCACACACAGGCACACACAGACACGCAGATTCACACACACACAGGTGCACACAGACACAGATTCACACACACAGGCGCACACAGATACACAGATTCACACACACACAGGCGCACACAGACACCACGGATTCACACACACACACACACACTGACACACAGACACAGAGATTCACAGATACACAGGCACACACACACATTCACACACACACAGGTGCACACACACAGATTCACACACACATACACAGGTGCACACAGACACATCGGTTTACACACACACAAGCGCACACAGATACACAGAGATTCACACAAACACACAGATGTACACACACACAGGTGTGCATGCACACACGCAGGCACACACAGACATGCAGATTCACACACACACAGGTGCACACAGACACACAGATTCACACACACAGGCGCACACAGATACACAGATTCACACACACACAGGTGCACACAGACACACAGAGATTCACACACACAGGCACACACAGATACACAGATTCACACACACACAGGCGCACACACACCACGGATTCACACACACACACACACGGACACACAGACACAGATTCACAGATACACAGGCACACACACACATTCACACACACAGGCGCACACAGACACAAAGAGATTCACACACATACACAGGTGCACACACAGACACACAGATTCACACACACAGGCGCACACAGATACACAGATTCACACACACAGGCGCACACACACCACGGATTCACACACACACACACACACACGGACACACAGACACAGAGATTCACAGATACACAGGCACACACACACATTCACACACACACAGGCGCACACAGACACAAAGAGATTCACACACATACACAGGTGCACACACAGACACACAGAGATTCACACACACACAGGTGCACAGGCACACAGATTCACACACACATGCACACACACACACACACTGCATGCTGCAAATAAGAATTAAGTCTGGGGCTAGGTGTGGTGACTCACACCTGTAATCCCAGTGCTTTGGGAGGCCAAGGAGGGAGGATCACTTGACTCCAGGAGTTCAAGATCAGCCTGGGCAACGTAGTGAGACTCCATCTCTAAAAAAAAAAAAAAAAAAAATTAAGTCTATATCCTTGGTTGCTGATCTGTGGGAGGATAAATGGGACAAGTCCATATGTGTACATAAAACTTACCTCGAGAGTGATAAAATTTAGTCACATACTTTTAAAATTGAGAGCAGGGACATAATCACTGTTCAATAAATGTCAATTTATTGATACTAGCAGAATAGTCAATGGCACTTTCACAAAGAGAAGGGAAAGAGGCAAGAGAGAAAAGAAGCAGGGGTGGAAGTGAGATGGGAGGGGAGGGAACATAGCAGTGGAGGGGACACAGGGAGTGAGAGGAGAGGATCTGGGGACAGGTGCTGGGGAGAGCAACTGTATTGCTACTCAGATGGGAAGGAAAGGAAAGAAAAGCAGAGGAGACTGAGCCAGGAGCCTGGTCCTAAGCGAGCTGTGCTTCTGCACCTCCAGGCTAGTGGACAAACTGGTCCTTTGCAATGCCGGCTCTCATGCAGGCTTCATCAGAGTGGAGCATCATGAGGAAAAGGGGGACCAGGAGTGGCACAGTCAAGGTAGGGACCAGCTGTGGCAGCAGATGCATGCCACCCTCCAGCCAGCGGTTCTCCTGATCAGCAGTCACCTCTCTCAGCAATCACCTGGGAGCTTTGAAATCAACTGCAGCTTGGGCCCTACCCCCACAGGTTCTGCATTAACTGGTCTGGGAAGGGGCCCTGGCAGCAGAATCCATTAAAACTTCCCGATACCTCTAATATGCAGCTCCAACTAAAACCATCCAACCTCCCGCTGTAGGGAGAAGGAGGAGAAAACCTTCCTCAGGCCCCTACTACGTGGTGCCCACTGCCCCACAAGGTAGGTATCCTGGTGCCTGGTCTACAGGTGACAAACTGAGTGTCTGCAAGATAACGGGACTTGTCTGAGTTGTCACTACAAAGGTGTAGAGCTGCAAGGGGAATTCAGATCTGACTTCAAACTTCCACATTCCCCACCCAACAAGCAAAGGCACACCCATCGGGGATGGGCCCTACGGACTGCCCTGCTTCCTCAGTCTGCCGTTTCCCAATGCCCCTCGCCACCCTGCTCCCAAGCCAAGGAGATCTGCAAGAGAAAGTCTGATCTATTGCCGACAAAGCTTGCATCTGTACAGCTCTCAGCGTTTTCAGAGCTTCTCCCACACATGATCTTATTTGATCCTCACACCTACACCAGGAGGGGAGCTCAGAGAGCGGGATCACTCAGTCCACCATACAATGGAAGGGACTAAAGCTCCAAGAAGCCAAGTGATTTGCCCAGGGCCACAGAGCTCATTAATTGGCCCAGAGAAAAGCAGAATCCAGCTCTTCTGTCCCCAAGACCAGCGCTTTTTCCTACCTCATTTCTCAATCAGGGTGGGGATGATCTGGTATTGCTGGAGGGAACTGCAACTAGCCACAGAGCAGGCAACCAGCTTAGCACAGTCAGGGACAGGGCCACCCTTTAATAGCATAAGGCTCTTAGGAAAACACTGGGATGTAAATGCTGTTAGTTATGATGATGATTTTTGGGTTGTGCATTGTGTGCCCTGTGAATCAAACAGAGGAAGACAGTATCTGGCAAGTTCAGGTTTTAGTGGGAAAAAATTTTTTGAAACCAAGATTAAATTAGAAGCCTGTCCATATTTATCTTTGTTTGAAGCAACCCTCTCAAGCAGGTATCAGCAGGCCACCAAGGGCAGGGATTTAGCCGTATGGCTCAAGGTGTTCCTACCTGGTGAGAACATGCTCCCTGACCTCCGGCTTGTCCCGAGACCTTGGCAAGGCAAGTTCTGTCCTGTTGGAAGAGGCGTGGTTGGAAACCAGCTTGGGCTTTGCATGGTAAGAGCTCTGGGTGAGGGGGGTGCATGGCGTATGACTCAGAGCACGATTGCTGCTTGCCGCAGGTGACTTCTGACTCACCTGTCTTGGCCAAATGGGATTGTTAAGAGGCTGGAGAAAGAGTGAAGACAGCAGAGTTGGAAACTCAGGAGACAGATTCCCAGGCTGTCAGAGGCAGCTCCTGAGGCCTCGCCTCCCTGGGAAGGTGCAGGGAGACACCACAGGCCCCCACATATCCTCAGCTGCCCCAGCTGGGAGCTGATGTCTGAACTCCCAAAGAGGGTCCCATGGCACAGTTGACCTGTAATGCTGCTTATGGTGCAGCTGAGGGGCAAGACAAATGTGCAGGGACAGTGGCCAGCGGGGCACCACCCAACCACAGCCTCTGGGTGGTCCAGCATAGTGAGGAGTGGGTGCACCAGAGCTGGAGGGATGAGGGAGGGCTCCAGGCTGCCCCTGCCTTGCTGGACTCTGTGGGGGTTTGGACTTGGCTTATCAGCTCAGGGACTTTGGTTCCAAGCTACAAAATACAATCCTAACTTGAGTAAAAAGAGGAATTTACTGGGCACTTATAATCGGTATGTGAATAATAATGAATCAAGGTCGAATGAATGGAGATAAGTTGACAAATAGCCATACCTAAGTCAGAAAGTGACAAATACTAAAGGTCTGAACTAAGTGCTACAAAGCAGAATGTGGTCACATCTGGCGGGAG
Source organism: Callithrix jacchus (assembly GCF_049354715.1). Classification (NCBI taxonomy): domain Eukaryota; kingdom Metazoa; phylum Chordata; class Mammalia; order Primates; family Cebidae; genus Callithrix; species Callithrix jacchus. The sequence continues at coordinate 94,163,732 of NC_133517.1, read as the reverse complement.
ATGGAGAACCACCTCCTGAAGGAAGCTCATGAATGGAAGAATGCTGAGTAGGAACACAGAGGTCTCTCAAAATTGGCCATAGGATGTCTTCCCTCAGGAGTAAAATTCTCAGACAGCAAACTGATCAGCTTGTCTTTTTAAACTTTAATTTTAAAAATAGAGACTGGGTCTCTCTCTTTTACTCAGGCTGGCCTCAAACTCATGGCTTCAAGCAATCTTCCTGTGTTGGCCTCCCAAAGTGCTGCGATTAGGGCCCTACCGTGATTGACTAATCTTGGGCCAGGGGCACACCCCTCGGGAGGGACTAGTTCCCCAAAGGGAAAGAAGAGCCAATCACTCACTAGCACGGGGTGCAGCAGTGAGGGATCGTGGGAGGCACGACAGACATCTTTGAAGGTAGGAGAGGAGGGAGAGGGCCGGAAATTAGGGGGACTGCCTAAGGAAAGAGTTGGGATGAGTCATGGTTGAGATGGGGCAGGGAAGAGATGGGCCTGGCCCGAGCCAGGGTGGGTGTTAGACACTTACACAGATTGCATTGTTTCATCTGCCTGGAAGCCACGCCTCCACCCCACCCCTCCTTCTGGGAAATTCCCCTCCCTCTCTCCCCACTCCCATCCACAGCTCTTGGGTCACCTGGAAGATACCCTGACATCCTATTCTAGAGGCTCAATCCAGGGGTGGCACTGGACCCAGCCCAGGCCAATCATGGTACTCAGCTCTTAAGCAAATCCCTTCCCTAGTAGGTCCCGAAACAGGTTTGAGTTGCATTTCTGCCCCTTGCAGTTGTCTCCATTCAGGGGTCTCTCTAAAATAAAGCAAGGGAGACAACGATGACAAACAGCTGGAATATAATGTGAGTGTACTTATCCCACGTTTGTGTTTGTTCCCATAAGTGAATACATGAATATCCAGGTAAATACACCAAGTACAAGCCATGCACACACATGTGTGTGCAGAGTACTGGAAGCACAGAAGAGAGGAAGAGGGGCTTCCCAGGTGAGAGAACGGCTGGAGAAGAGTGCGCACGACAGAGCGCTTGACGCATCCGGGGAATTCTGCCCAGCGTGACTGGGGCGCAGCGCACACCACAAGGAGTGGCTGGGCGTGAGGGAAGAGCCTGTCGGGTGTTGGGAAACAGTTTGGACTTCATTCTCAGACATGGGAGAAATGCTGTTGAAGGTGTGACAGGCTGGGGGCTGTGTTTTTGAGCAGCACCCAGTGGTGATGTGGTGACCAGGCCCCCTCCTCTGTCGAGTGAGCTTCGGGAAGACCCCAGAGTTACTGCAATCACAGAGGAAAAGGGGTTCCGTGGCCAGAGAGCAGACCCCCGCAGGTTGTGATGAAGATGTGCTGGGGGGCATAGCCAGCAACTCCCAAACTTAGTCATCAGCCACAGGCTGTTACAGGAGGTTTTCAAAGAGGGGAGGAGCTTGCAGGAACCCCCGGGTCCCCTTAAAGGCGCCTGCGACCCACAGGAGTGGTTTTGACAGCTACAACATCACTAGGAGACAGGAATTTTTCAGCTTGATGATAATCTGACTATAATATATGACCACTGTCACATTCGCAGGCCACTGTTGACCAAAATGTCGGTATGTGGCACAAGACTGTATACACATTTATTGCATCGCTTTTTACGAGCTGCATGATATATTCCAATGGATTTTCCCTAACTTACTTTATTTTATTGTCATTATTTTTTGAGACAGAGTCTCACTCTGTCACCCAGGCTGGAGTGTAATGGTGCAATCTCAGCTCAATGCAACTTCCACCTCCTGGGTTCAAGCAGTTCTTGTGTCGCAGTCTCCCAGTGTAGTTGGGATTACAGGCGTGCACCATCACGCCCAGCTAATTTTTGTGACTTTAGTAGAGGTGGGATTTCACCATGTTGGCCAGGCTGGTCTCAGATTTCTGGCCTCAATAGTCTGCCCCCTCAGTATCCCAAAGTGCTGGGATTACAGGCGTGAGCCACCACGCCCAGCCCCCAATTTATTTATTACTCAATAGAGAAATATGTAGATTATTTATCATTTTTCCTATTACAAATTATGCTTTAACAAGCACTTTGGAACAAAGGTATTTGGAAATATGTGCAAAAACATATGGAAGATATATTTCTAGTGGCGATCAAAGGGTACACATAGTTTTGGTGTAGTAAGTGTTGCCCAATTCCTCTCCAAAAAAATATAGCAATTTACAGTCTCAGCAACAGTGTATAAATAAATAAATTGCCTATTTTCTTACCATTACTGGATATGAACAATCTTCTAAAACTTTTGTCACTGTATTTCATTATTCTTTGGATTTGTATTCCTTTGATCAATGTGAGGTTGGGCATTTTTTCATCTGTTTCTAGACATTTGTGGTTTTTCTTTCCACACAAATGGAACTTACCAATTCTTCTTTTTAGCTATCCTTTTTCCTATTGAATGTGAAGAGCCCTCACATATTATGGAAATTTGCACTGTTGACTGTCATACATATTGCAAATATTTTTCCCAGTTCGTTGACTTTCTCTCCACACTCGCCCCCCTCCCCCATCCTGTCTACCCCAGTCTGGGTGTGTCTTTCTCTGTCTCTTTTTTTTTTTCCTTAGGAGTTGTAACTTTTCACATGATCATATTTATTGACCAATTTCTTTATAAGAGCTGGGTTTCACATGATTTCAGGCTTGGAAAGGCTTTTCCAGATTTCAAGATAATTTTTTAATGCTTTGATACTTTCATGCTTCACATTTAGACTTCAATCCATCTGCAATTTGTTTAGTAATTAAAGTGTGGTAGGGATACAGTTTATTTATTCAAATGGCTCTCTAGTTTTCCCAGTATTTCCCAAAACCGTCTAATGAACTGTCCATTTTTCTCATTTGATTTTAAATGTTGCCTTTTTCATACACTCAAATGTTATATATTTTATGTCTATTTCGCAGGTATGAAAACAGAAACTCAAAGAGATTGAGCAACTTGCTTGCGGTTGAACAGGGAGCTAGTGGCTGAGCCCAGGCTTGGAAACCATCTATACTGCTTTCAGTACAACCTGCCAGACAGGGAGAAGTCAGCCAGAGTCAGTGACTGGCTGGAGAGAAAAAGGGCAGTTGCTTCAACAGTTAACCTGCCAATCATGGCACTGAAAGTCAGGAAACTTGATCCTTTGAGCCAGTTTTACGATGAAAGATGCTTCATGTGATGATGAGTACAGTTTGGGATATGTCAGAGTGGAGGTAGTACCCAGATAGAGGAGTAATCAGGTGGAAATTTCCAGAACCAGGGTTTGGGAGAAGAGACAGCAGCAGGAGTCATGATGGGGGTCATGGGAACTAAGGGAGAGGGAGGTGTCAAGCATGACTACCAGCCTGGGCACAAGACCAGCATGGGGATGAGAGCAGCATGGGGACAGGGGTGCTGCCTTCATCACGACACGGTGAGTGCTAGGAGAAAGAGGTTGTCCAGGGGAGGGGAGGGCCTAGAGGGTTCACTCTGGCGCCAGTTGGATTGCAGCTGCTGGCTGAGCCCCCCAATAAGCAGTGAGATGCACAGGCCTGGAGGTCGGCCTAAGCTCCTTCCTGAGGGAAGATACAGTGGGGTGTGCAGTGAGAGAAGGGGAGGCCAACAGGGACAGGGGAGCCGCGAAGGTAATAGATTTGAAATGAAGAAAGGACCATTTATTGTCAAAGGATAGAGGAGGGAGACTGAAAGTCCTCATGAAGCAGCCAAGAATTTTGGTGCCAAAAAATAAGGGCTCTTAGACAAAGTAGAGAAATCTATAAGCTGACCCACAATGACAATCCCTAAACGGTGAGTACCCATATGATTGCCTAGCTTTGTTGTTGCACTGCTGGAGGCTAGATGAGTTTATGATGCTATGTGAAGAAGAAGGGTGCCCAGAGAGAAGCGACAGCCACGTTGCCTGCTCACTCCTTGTAAGCGGTAATCTCAGACAGGTCACATGCTAAATTGTGGCAGTAGAGACCCGATTCATAGAGGAGAAGGCTCTTGCCAAGGCTTGAAGTAACCCTGTGTAGCTTCCTGGAGGCTGTCTTGATAGCTGGGTAGAAATGAAAGGACTTGTGAGCAAGATTAGTTAGGTGGGGAGAAACCAGCCTGTTGCCAACCTGGAAACTCAGTGGGCAAGGGAAATAGGAATCTGTGAAGGTTTCTGAGCATAGGAATAACACTGAGAAAGTGGCATTTTAGGAAAAATTGTCAGACAATGTTAGACAAGGCAGCAGAGACTAAAAGGTCCAGAGGTGGCTTTGGGGCAATGTTCATTTAGCAAACATTTCCTGGGAACAGATTACACATCGGGTACTTGGTACAGGCACAGAGGTGAGCACAGATAGTCACAGAGAGTAAAGATCTTGGAGCAGCGTCAGGAAAAGCTTCCTAGAGGAGCCAGGTTCTGAGACAAATAGGAATTTGCCAGTCAAGCCCCCTCCTGTGTGGAGATGCCTTTCCCTCTAGGAATACATATTAACAAGTCCAACAATATAAAAGGTATTCCAACATAATTTGGTTTGCAGTGCCTCCACCCCAAAGGCAGCCACTGTCAGTAACTTCTAGCATAGAGTAGCGATTAAATTCACAGGCTCTGCTACTAACCTGCCTAGATTGAATCTCAGCTCCATTGCTTGTTAGCTAATGACTTTGGGCAAGTAGCATAGCTTCTCTGTGCCTCAGTTTCCTCATTTGGATCTAAAGGTTGATGATGATAGAACCTAGCTGCAGAGTTGTTGAAAAAATGAACTGAGTTAAAATGCGTAAAGGGTCTAGAACAGTGCCTGGAGCACAGTGAAGACACAGTTCGTGTCAGTCCTCCAGCGACCCTCTGAGTACTGAATGCGTATGTGTATCATCAGTTGGTATGGATGAGGATAAGATTGGACAGTGCATATAAAATGCAAAGAATGATATTCACCAAAACAAAGTGTTAGCCAGGCACAGTGGCTTACACCTGTCATTCCAGCACTTTGGGAGGCTGTGGTAGATGGATTACTTGAGGCCAGGAGTTTGAGACCAGCCTGGCCAACATATGGAAACCCTGTGTCTACTAAAAATTTTTTTTTAAAATCGCTGGGTGTGCTGGTGCACACCTGTAATCCCAGATACTCAGGAGGCTGAGGCAGGAGAATGGCTTGAGCCCAAGAGCTCAAAAAATACTTCACCAAAAAAATTACAATTGTTGATGCTCTCATTAGTGCAGCGGTGAGGATGAGATATAATAGTGCATATAAAATGCAAAGAATGGTATTCGCCAAAAAAAAAAATTGCTGTTGTCCTCATTAATGCAGCCATGTCATCAGTCAGCTGGCCAGTGGGAATCAAGGCCAAGGCTTCTTCCAAGGATGATCCTCTATAGATGTTTTGAACAAATGAATGAGGGAGTGAATCAATCTTTCTTTCTTTTTCTTTCTTTCTTTCCTTCTCTCTCTTTCTTTCTTTCTTTTTTTCCTTTTTTTGACAAAGTACAGCTCTGTCACCCAAGCTGGAGTGCAGTGGTGCAATCTCGGCTCACTGCAACCTCTACCTCCCAAGTTCAAGTGATCCTTAGCCTTCCAAGACTACAGGCCTGCACCACCACACCCAGCTACTTTTTGTAACGAGATGAGGTTTCACCATATTGCCCAGCTGGTCTTGAACTCCTGACCTCAAGTGATCCACCAACCTCAACCTCCCAAAGTGCTGGGATTCCAGGTGTGAGATACCATGCCTGAACTGTGAGTGAATCTTTTACCATACAATCACAGGCTGGCTACATCAGTTTCATGCTTCTTATCCTGATTTTTTTTTTAAGTATAAAACTAAGAAGAAAAGGAGTTTCTCTTTATACCGGAGAGTCTTCAGTAACTCAGCACCATTCCCTACCTTGCTAGCAGGGATCTAGGTTAGATTCCATCAGTGAGAGGTACTTCTGCAAGATTTGGAAGACGGAAGAGAAGAGCAGACAGAAGACTGTGTACTGGCTTCCAGGAATTAGCCTGAAAGTCCCCTGGAGTGGGTTGCAGACAGTTGCAATCATCACTTCAGTCTCCTGCAGCTTCTGTAACTTCCTGACTCTCTGGAAGCTAGCAGCCATCCTGAGAGGTAAAACTAGTTTGCCTTTACTTTTGTTCCTCCAACCCTCTCAGTAGTTTTGTAACCACTTAATTCCCTATATTAAACTCCTTTCTGTTTGAAATACCTGGGGTGGTGTCTGTTTTCCCAACTGGACCATAACTAAACACTTTCTTTTTTTTGGAAAGGAAAAATTTCCCAGCAATTCACCATCAGCATTTTATGCACATCTAGAGTGAAAAAGCTAAGTAGGTCACATGCTTACTACAAAACCCAGCCAATTGGCCAAGGTAAATGGGATTACCATAACAGGCTTGAACTAGTCCTGACTCATCCCCATGGTTGGGCATATTACGGTCTCATATCTGAATAAATAAGAGGAAAATGACAGATATGCAGACACCAGTAGTTTCTGTGACCAGTATTTTGGAGACCCCAGTGTAGTTTCCAGGGTCCTAATAAGAAAAGTTGGCCCGAGAGTGGGGTTTGTCTTTTGGGTCTGGCTGCTGGTAGTAATGAATGTCTATGGAAATGGGCTTCATGATCAGGCTGAGAACCCATGAGGAAAGAATCAATGGGTTTGTATTGATTTGAGGTGGGCATTTGTATTTTCTTCCCTGCAAGGCTAGACATTCTTGGGATACATTAAAAAATAGAAGCACAGTGAAGTAAAGCAGGACTAAAAATTATGTGTATATTGTCTACTGAATGGACAAATAATGTTTCTCACAGGTTATACATTTTAATAAGGATAATAATAAAAATAATCACTTTAATAGTACTTACAGCATGCCAGGCTTTTTTCCAAATGCTGTCTGCACGTTGTCAGTAATCCTCACAATAAGGTAGGTATTACTATTATTCCTATTCACAGGGTGGGAATGCTCAGGCACCTGAGGTTCTCACTGTCAAGGTGAGAACCTTGAGAGTTGTCCAAGGTCACACATAGGTTTACATGACAGAGCTGAGCTCTGAACCCAGATGGTCTGGGCCTGAGATCATATTGAGAAGATAAATTTGGCTAGGCACAGTGACTCACGGCGTGTAATCCCAGCACTTTGGGAGGCTAAGGCAGGAGGATCACTTAGCCCAGGAGTTTGAGACTGGCCTGGGCAACAGAATAGGACTCCATCTCTCTTCCTCCCTCTTTTTTTTTGAAACAGGGTCTTACTCCATTGCTCATGCTGGAGTGCTGTGGCATGATCTCAGTTCACTGCACTCTTCATCTCCTGGGTTCAAGCAATCCTTCCACCTCAGCCTCCCAAATAGCTGAGACTATAAGCAAGGTACCCCCATGCCTGATTAACTTTTGTATTTTTTGTAAAGACATGGTTTCACCATGTTGCCCAGGCTGGTCTTGAACTCCTGAGCTTAAGTGACCTGCCTACCTTGGGCCTCCCAAAGTGCTGAGATTACAGGCATGAGCCACTTTACCTGGCCCTAGAGACCCTATCTTTACAAGAAATAAATAAGTAAATAATTCGCTGGGTGTGGTGCCCTGTACCCATGGTCCCAGCTACGTGGGAGGCTGAGATAGGAGGATGGTTTGAGCACAGGAGGTTGAGGCTGCAGTGAGCTCTGATCATGCCATAAATTCAAGGTGGCTTTTTGTCACTGTGTATTCTGTTCATCAGTAGGTGTCAAAAAAATCATATGAGGAGCTATGACATTTGTTCATGTTTGTATATGTGTCTTGTTGCTGCTGTAACAAATTACCACAAATGTAGTGGCTGGAAACAACATAAATGTACTGTTTTCTAGTTCTGGAGGTCAGAAGTCTAAAATCCACAAGGTTGAATTTCTTCTGGAGGCTCTAAGGAGAATCTGTTTCCCTGCCTTTTTAAGCATCTAGAGGCACCCACACTGAACAGGCTCCTGGTTCCTTCCCCCATCTTCAAAGCCAGGAGCATAGCATCTTCTCTCCCTTCTAACCTCCTGCCTCCCCTTCATGAGAAAGAATCTTTATGGTTACATTGGTCCCACCAGGTAATCTAGGAAAATCTTCCCATCTCAAGATCTTTAGCTCAATTATATCTGCAAAGTCCTTGTTACCATGTAAGCTTCCAGAAAGCAGTACACTGGCTTCTTTGAGGAGCCATTACTCAGACTACCCTGATGTTACAAGAAGAGCTTGCCCCAGAGAGAGTAGGAAAGGGCCCAACTCAACACGATGAGTCCATCAATCACACAGATAGAAGGGGCAGGGGCCACTGCGTGAAGGCTCAGGCCAGCTTGCCCTGAGCCCTTGCCTGACTCCATCCCACACTGTAGCTGGTGGGGTGGGTGGGCATCTCACCTCTGAGGACAGAAGGAGAGGGAGCCCTGTGAGGGCAAAGTGGCTGGGCTTGCAAGAGTGTCCTGCTCTTGGCTGAGCAGGGCCGGCTCTGAGGAGCCTTTCCAGGGGAGTTTTGTTTTCCCAGAAAAAGACTGATGAAAGGACAACTGCCCCGAAACAAAAAGAACTAAGTGAAAGCTCTGCAGAGGTGCAGATGGGAGTAGTGTCCCTCCCACAGGGGTCCTCCCGGGTTGGCAGGCCATAGGATGCATGGTGCTGTCCAGCAAGCGGCCCACATGGGCCCAGCTTCAGAGTGTCTTCCTCCAGGATTTGCAGCTGGGCTGAGGTGGTCTTGGCTTAAGCCGCCTGCACACAGAGTGCCGCCTGCTGTGTATGTGCAGTAGAGTTACTGGGGTGTGGGATGGGGTGGTTATGTGCTGGGATAGTCCGAGGCCTATCGCTCCCCTGGAGACTCTCAGCCCTCTACAAAATCTTTCTCTGGCTTCTCCTCTTCCCATTTCCCTTAACAATGAACCTGCAATAGGGGACCTTTATAGGAGGCTCCAGAACTGTGAGTAAGGCAGTGGGCTGGGGGTGGGGAGGGAGTGCCCTGGAGGAAGGGCTTGGGCCCACTGCCCTCAGTGGCTCATATCTGTCTGTGGAAACAGGCATGAAGATGGAAGGAACACCATAGGTAGGACACCTCTCCAAAACGTCAACCTTGCTTTCTGGACTCAGGCTTATGCATGGAAAATATGCAAGAACATTGAAGTTCATCGCTTTCTGCAGAGCATGTCCCTGGATCCCGAGTGAGTTGCATACTTCAGGAGCACTCGCTAAGCTCGTGCAAACAGCGTCCTGTCAAGCCAGCTGAAAGAGGTGGCTCAGCACAACGTGCCTTCTCCTGGAGGCACTACTGAGCTTTTCCTGCCTGCCAGAAAGTTTCCTCTTCACTGCCTTAAGGAGCACAAACGCTGTCAAACACGAGTTCAGGTCTGCACGTTGCCTGCGAACACAGCTGGGGCCAGCGTCAGCCAGCTGCAGCTGCCAGCTACAGAGGGTTTGTTTTCTTAGCAACCCTCTGCTTTCTTGACAACAGCAGCCTGGAGCTGGCTCCAGGGTGACAGGTATGATCAGTGATTTGCCACAGTGGCTTTTGTCCCATCCCCCCCTCATAAATGCCATCTGGGCATGTTTGAGCCTCAGCCTGAGCCTGGCCAATCCTTACACCCCCGACTCGACTTCCTTCAGACCTAGCCTGGCTTCAGCTCCTGAAACCCTCCCCAGGCTGAGCAGGGGCCTAGGGAATGCAGACTTGTCCTCAGCAGTGAAGTCAGGGGAGAGAAGGATTCTGGAAAATGCAGGGGAAAGTGAATGCTGAGAAGGGCTGGTAAACGCTGAGTGGGAGCCCCTTATTCCTTATGCCAAGTGGTCCAAGACTCCTTCTGACTCAGTTTCCCTCCCTGAAGACCAGAGCTGTGAGGGCACAAACCCAAGTTTACCTACTGAGGCAAAGCTTACACCCATGGCTGTGAGGGCAGCAGGGACCTAAATATGACCGAGTCAATCCCGCCATCTATCAGATGTGGAAACTGAGGCCCAGAGAAATAAATGACATGCTCAAAATCAGAGGACAGTTGGGTGGCAGGACTGAGATTAGAACCCAGGACCCACCTGAGAAAACCAGTAGAACTGGCCTCCAATTCCTACGCCTAACACCACCCTGATATACACACACCAGTTACAGGTGACATTTCTGTGCCTTTCACACCCTGACAAGACTGCCTGATGACCTGAGCACACACCTGCATGCACGAGTGGGCTCAAGGGATGCCTGGAACCCTGCAGTGGTCATTACCACCACCACTGTCTGCAGCTTGGCTGTGTACTGTGCAGGGCCAAGTGCCTGCCTGCACCAGCTCCTACAACCCTCACATCTCAGTGAACTAATGATGAGCCCCAGTTTACAGAGAGGCAGATTGGACTAGGGGAACTTCCTTCACTTCCCCAAGTTATTCAGCCAGAAAGACAAAAAGCCAGAATTTCTGCCACATCTGCCAACACCAAACTCACACCATTAGCAATGCTAGGATTCTGTCCTTGTTTAGACGAGACCTGCTTCTATTCCTCCCTCTGAGGATCCTACCCTGGGCCTTCTTTCTAGATAGAGGGCATGCATTTTGGCAGAGGAGATCAAGGATTGTAAAGTTTGAAAAGAATTATGAATTTGCATGCAATTCATAATTGTGTAGGAAGCCCAGGGACCAAGAGGGAAGTCATGCGGCCCCCTCCAGGTTACCTGAACTTCCCCAGGGCAGAGGCCTGGGCTGTGGCCAGGGGCAGGGGAAGACCTGCTTTGCAACGTAAACCATTTTCTATCTTTCATTTCTAGTATTGTGTGCATATGTTGTCTTTTCAAAAATAAAACAGATGCCTAAGGAAAAGCTGCCCTGATGTATTCAGAAGGGGTGTTGACCCCAGAGTGACTCCCCATACATGCTTTTTGTAGCACAAGACCTTGTGAGGCCTCGTGGCCTCTGGAACCAGCCCAGGGAATTTATTGTGATAAAAAAATAACCTGGCACCACCTTGGCAGAACGGTCCAAGTGGGTTCTCACCTCTCCTAGCCTGGTTCATGCTTTGACTAGCCTGAAAGCTCCATTCAGCAGAGGCCTGGGTGTTCTCCTTCTTCTTAGGCATCCAGGAAGACAGGCAGAGGTTCAGGAGACACGGTTGTCATTGGCCCCCCTCGTTCTTTTACCCCAGCACCTCGTTATGTTACTTCTTCATCACAATCAACACTTCCTGGAATATCCTACTGATGTGTTTGCTCCCTGCCCTCTTCTCTCCCCAGTAAGCAAGCACTACATGAGTATGGACTTGCTCCTGACCCTGGCACCTAGAACAGTGCCTGGCACATCGTGGGCACACAAGAAGCTTTGAGGCCAGGTGTGGGGGCTCACTCCTGTCATCCCAACACTTTGGGAGGCTGAGGCAGGTGGGAGCTTGAGCTCAGGAGTTCAAGTACAGCCTGGGTAATATGGTAAAACCATATCTCTACCAAAAAATGCAAAAATTAGTTGGGTGTGGTGGTGTGCACCTATAGTCCCAGCAACTTGCAGGGCTGAGGCGGGAGGATCACTTGAGCCCAGGAGATCAAAGCTGCAGTGAACCAAGATCACACCACTGCCCTCCAGCCTGGGCAACAAAGTGAGACCCTGTTTCAAAAAAAAAAAAAAAGCTTTCTTGAATACCTGAGTAACAAAGACTCAAGTTGTCAGAGAAGAACTGAGTACCTTATGAATGGAAGCTTTCTGCCTAGCACAGAGCCTTGCATGCAGATGCTTAAGAGATAGTGAATGGAGGCTCAGAGAGGCTAACTCTATTAAGGTCACACTGCTAGTGCGTTCCAGAAGAGAATTTGGCTCTGATGTGTTCCGCTGGTACTCTAGAGCCCAGAGAGAGGGCGCTTTCACCTTCTCCCTTAGTCATTGATATGGTTGGGATCTGTGTCCCCACCCAAATCTCACGTCAAATTGCAATCCCCGATGTTGGCAGTGGGGCCTGGTGGGAGGTGATTGGATCTTGCGGGTGCATTACCCCCTTGGAACTGTCATCACAATAGTGAGTTCTTGTGAGACCTGGTCTTTCAAAAGAGTGTGGCACCTCTGCCCTCTCTCTCCTGCTCCTCCTCTGGCCATGTAAGACAGGCCTGCTTCTCCTTTGCCTTCTGCCATGATTGAAAGTTTCCTGAGGCCTCCTCAGAAGCCAAGCAGATGCCAGCATAATGCTTCCTGGACAGCCTGTGGAATAGTGAGCCAAGTAAACTGTTTTTCTTTATAAAATAAAAAAGAGAGAGAGATTGAATGAATGAACAAACGAATGATAATGATGAGTCATGAATCATGATGAATGATTGCATGAAGAGGAAAGAGGCCTTCAGGACCAACTAGCACAACTCAAATACTTGAAAACAAGAGAAATTAAGTGCCTTTCACTCATCTCAGCGTTCCTGGGAAATAAAGAATACTATACCTGCTGGGCGTAGTGGCTCACGCCTATAATCCCAGCACTTTGGGAGGCCGAGGTGGGTGGATCACCTGAGTTCAGGAGTTTGGAACCAGCTTGGCCAACATGGAGAAACTCCACCTCTACCAAAAATACAAAAAGTAGCTGGGCATGGTGGTAGGCACCTGTAATCCCAGCTACTTGGGAGGTGAGGCAGGAGAATTGGTTGAACCTGGGAGGTGGAGGTTGTGGTGAACTGAGATTACACCACTGCACTCCAGCCTGGGCAACAAGAGCAAAATTCCTCTCAAGGAAAAAAAAAAAAAAAAAAGCAGAAAAAAAGAACGCTATACCCTCCCTCCATGTGGCATGTAACCACATGGTTGCAAGCCCTGCCCCAGCCCTGTGGCCCACCAGAGCATTCAGACCCTTGTAGGTTACCCCGCCCTGCCTGGACATCATGGAAACAGCAAAGCAGAACATGAGTCACTTCCTCCCACTCGCCAACAGGGTTTGGAAAGATTGACTTTTGACACTCTAGGCCCAAGGGCTATGCCTAGAAATCACGAGCTCTGTATTCTAGGCATCCCAGCATCTCAAGGAGCAGTCAAGCTGTCTGCGAAGCAATTTCTGCTGAGCTCTCTGGGCTCCTACTTCCCCAGGCTGGCTCCTAAATGAGCCTGCTGGCCTCCACTCCACACATGGGAATCTCAGATCCCATCCCGCTCCTTCGAGTCAGATCCACACCTGGAACTGGCCTGGAGCTCCCAGGCCACCATTTGCATTGCAGTGGCCTTGTCCAGGCCTCCTGCTGGGACTGTCATGTCAAGCCACAGCATTGGCTCCTCATTTTTGCTCACTCCCCGGCCTCTGCCTCCCTTCCTGCCAGCATGCTCCAACCCCTGAAGAGTCCCCCAACCCCCACCAGGAAGGCAGCAGTGGCAGCAGAGGTGAGGAAGGGAGTGAAGGAGGTCATGCTGCGGGGGGCTGTTGATTAGTCTCTGCCCTGCGTCAGGTCGCTGCCCATTCCTGTTTCTCCCACATGGTGTGCGCATAGTAGGTTCCCCAGCAAATCTCACTGAACTGAGTTTCCTTTCACTTGCTCTCTTCCCAGAAGTTCTTTAGCTCCTCCAACTCAGTTGCCTGACTGTTGGTGAGCACAAATATTTAACAGAGGCCAAGTAGGCTGGATGTGGTGGCTCACACCTGTAATCCCTTGGGAGGCTGAGGTGGGTGGATCACTCGGAAGTTCAAGACCAGCCTGACCAACATGATGAAACCCCATCTCTCCTAAAAATACAAAAACTTAGCGAGGCATGGTGGTGCATACCTGTGGTCCCAGCTATTTGGGAGGCTGAGGCAGGAGACTCCCTTGAGCCTAGGAGGCGTAGGTTGCAGTGAGCCAAAATCACACCACTGCACTCCAGCCTGAGTGACAAAGCAAAATCCTGTCTCAAAAAAATAAAAAGAAAAAAAAATAGAGGCCAAGTAACCAGATACACTGACAGGGTTAGAAAGAAACTAGAACAAACATCCTGAGGGATTGTATTTTCTGCTCACTCCTCCACAAACCAGCCTCACATCTGGTTTCCTGTAGGTACAGAGACCAAGGCAGGGCCAGGTGCTGCCCAGGAAGGAGCCGGTCTGGTTTCCACATCAGAGGGCTGGAGTGTGAGAACAGCCTGAGTGGGCCAAAGGGCAGGGAGAGGAGACATGGAGACTGTACCCTTCCCGCGTGGAAACAGGACAGCCCAGCAGTGGGTGGGAGATGCCAGGGCCCGGCATGGGGAAAGTGCTTCCGATTGGCACTTCCCAGCATACCTGAGTGGCTGGGTAATTTCCTGCTTCTGGGACATGTAGGTGCTTAGGAACGTTTTAACCCAGAGGCAACCAGGGAAGGTTTTGTCTTGATCTTCCAGCTGAAGTAAGAGAAAATCCAACTCAAGTAAAAGTAGTAATAGGTAATATCATACAGCATTGACTGGGCATCCGGCCTCTCCTAACCCGCTCTTCATTAATTGCTCACACCTGTCAACAATCCTGTGAGGAAGGAACTCTTACTATCCCCATTTTACAGACAAAGTCACTGAGGAACCTGCCCACGTTCATGTGACTTGGCAAGCCAGGATTAAAACCCTGCGGTGTAGCTCCTGCTATCTCTTCCACCCTCCGGCCTTTTGACATCAGACAGGCAAAAAGTAGAGTGTGCTGGGCTTGTGCAACCAAGTCACAGAAAGGAGGTGCAGGTGGGTCCTGGAAGACAGGGATCAGGAATTTTCATCTTTGTTTGTTTTTCATTTTTTGTTTTTGAGACAGGGTCTTGGTCTGTTGCCCAGGCCACAGTGCAGTGGGGTGACCACAGCTCGCTGCAGTCCCAACCTCCCAGGCTCAAGTGATTCTTCCACCTCAGCCTTCTGAGTAGCTGAAACTACAGGTGCACATCACCACACCTGGCCAACATTTTTTTATAGATTGGGGGTCTCACCATGTTGCCCAGGCTGGTCTTAAACTCCTGGGCTCAAGCAGTCCTCCTGCCTTGGCCTCCCAAAGTGCTGGGATTACAGATGTGAGCCACTGCACCCGGCCTCTTTCTCTTTTGAATTTTTCTGTTTGCTGAACTCTACTCCCATGGCAGATCCCGGTCTCAGGAATAAGTGTTCCCCTGGCCTCGCTTTTGGATCTTTAGTCC
The DNA here is from genome assembly GCF_049354715.1 of Callithrix jacchus. Lineage (NCBI taxonomy): Eukaryota > Metazoa > Chordata > Mammalia > Primates > Cebidae > Callithrix > Callithrix jacchus. The sequence continues at coordinate 94,148,710 of NC_133517.1, read as the reverse complement.
CTGTTTTCCTGCAGGCTGGATTTATTCTCATCTACTGTAGACTGATTTTTGCAGTGGATGAGAATAAATCCACTGCAAAGCTACTGTTAATTCTCACAGAGAAAGAAATTGCCCTCCTCCCTGTGCTCCCAAGTTTGACATTTCCAGAAGAGGGCTCTGACCAACCTGTTGGGTCAGTGCTGGCTCCTGACCAGTCTACAGTGGGAAAGGGGGAAAGATCCATAAGACGAGAGTAATTCATTCAAAGTCTTGATAGGAGGTACCAGTTCCAAGGAGAAGTGGGTGGAGGGTCCTCTCTGGACAGACAGTGCCCAACATCCATGGCACAACTGCTGGGAGTGAGAAGGGTTTCCAGATCCAGGCCCCCAAAAATATAGTGGACCAGGAGCCTCTGGGGCCTTGCCAGGCAGCAGGTGGGGGCAAAAGGAAAATAAGAGGATTTAGAGGGTTACTTAGAAAGGGAATGAGAGGCCAGGCACAGTGACTCACACCTGTAATCCCAGCACTTGGGAGGCTGAGGTGGGCAGATCACTTGAGGTCAGGAGTTCGAGACCAGCCTTGCCAATATGGTGAAATCCCATCTCTACTAAAATACAAAACATTAGCCAGGCTCAGTGATGCACACCTGTAGTCCCAGTTACTTGGGAGGCTAAGGCAGGAGAATCACTGGAACCTGGAAGGTGGAGGTTGCAGTGAGCCAAGATCACGCCACTCTACTCCAGTCACTCTATTTTTTTTTTTTTTTAAGAGCCGGGAGCGGTGGCTCATGCCTATAATCCCAGCACTTTGGGAATGCCAAGGCGGGTGGATCACCTGAGGTCAGGAGTTCAAGACCAGCCTGGCCAACATAATGAAACCTCATCTCTACTAAAAACAATATATACAAAAATCAGCCAGGTGTGGCAGCACATGCCTGTAATCCCAGCTACTCGGGAGACTGACACAGAAGAATTGCTTGAACCCAGGAAGCACAGGTTGCAGTGAGCAGCGATTGTGTCACTACGCTCCAGCCTGGGAGACAGAGTGAGACTCAGAAAGAAAAAACGGAAGAAAGAGAAAGAAAGAAAGGAAGGAGGGAAGGGAAGAAGGGAGAGAGGGATGGAGGGAGGGGCAGAGAGAGGGAGGGAGAGAAGGAAGGAAGGAAGGAAATAAATAAGAAGGGCAGGAAATCAAGAATGAACCTGGGCTCAATATGGGTCCCTGTGACAGGCTGGGGAGGACATATGATGATGAGGAATAAAGTGCACCTGAATTCACGGGTCAAGGGCGAGGAACAAAATGGGATTGCTGCCCCTACTCTTTCTTCTAAAATCAGTCTCCATGGAACTTCAGGAAGCCCGCTGGAAATTAGTTCTCATGCTTCCTCCTAGCTTGTACCGGAGCTATTCCTGGGTGACAGATCACCCCAAGACGTAGCTGTTAAAACAACATTTGTCATTTATTATTTCTCACAGCTTGTAAGAGTCAGGATTTGGGGGCTGCTTGATAGGTGATTCTGACTGGGGGTCTGTGTTAGTCCCTTTTCTCTTGCTTATAACAGAATACTCAAAATGGTAATTTATGAGAAAAGAAATTAAAAAAAAATTTTTTTTTTAAACAGAGTCTAGCTCTGTCGCCCAGGCTGGAGTGCAGTGGTGTGATCTCAGCTCACTGCAACCTCTGTCTCCTACTTTCAAGCGATTCTCCTGCCCCAGCCTCCCGAGTAGCTGTGATTACAGGTGCCTGCCACCATGCCCGGCTCATTTTTTTGTATTTTTAGTAGAGATAGGAGTTTCACCATGTTGCCCAGGCCAGTCTCAAACTCCTGGCCTTAAGTGATCTGCCCCCCTAGGCCTCCCAAAGTACTGGGATTACAGGCGTGAGCCACTGCACCCAGGCAAAAAGAACTTATTTCCTACAGTTCTGGAGGCTGAGAAGTCCAAGATTGAGGTGACACATCTAGTGTGAGCGTTCTTGTTGGTGGAGACTGGCGCCAGAGGTTGAGTATGCTGAAGTGTTAGCTTGGGTCTCTTTTCCTCTCCTTACTAAGCTACCAGTTCCACTCCCATGATAACCCATTAACCTATTAATCCAAGAATAAATTAATCCATTCATAAGAACAGAACTCGCATGATCCAACCACCTCTTAAAGTCCCCACCTCTCAAAACTGCCACATTGGGAATTAAGTTTCAACATGAGTTTTGTAGGGACATTCAAATTATAGCAGGGTCTTCCATGGATTGCAGTCCCATCATGGCTAGGACTGGGTCAACTGGAAGACCTTCATACTCACAGGTCTGCTGCCTGGGCTGGGGGCTGCCAGCGGGGGCTCCACGGGCATCTCTCTGCATTGCTACAGGGCCTTTCCACGTGGTCTCCTCAGCAATGGTAGCTTCAGGGTACCCAGACTGTTTCCATGTTGGCTTAAGGGCCTGAAAGCACATGTTCCAAGAGGCAGGCAGAAGCCATATTACCTTTTATGAGCTAGTCATGAAAGTCACATAGCATTATCTCCACAGCACTAGACCAACAGAGGCAATTTCAAAGGTTCACCCAGGTTCAAGGGCATGGAGCATTCCCCACCTCTCCAAGGAGGGATATCACCATCACACTGCAAGAAGAATGTACAACATGGGATGCACGCTGGTGTGGCCATCTTTGGCAGTCTGACACCATTGCTTTATTCCAAGCTATGCCTCTTTTTTGTTGTAATTCAAACAACATAGAACATAAAGTAAAAAGTGAAAGTACCTGGCTGGGCATAGTGGCTCATGCCTGTAATTTTGGAAGCCAAGGCAGGTGGATCACCTGAGGTCAGGAGTTCAAGACCAGCCTGGCCAACATGGTTAAACCCTGTCTCTATTAAAAATACAAACATTAGCTGGGAGTGGTGGTGGGCAATTGTAGTCCCAGCTACTCAAGAGGCTAAGGCTGGAGAATTGCTTGAACCCAGGAGGTGGAGGTTGCAGTGAGCTGAGATCATGCCACTGCACTCTAGCCTGGGTGACAGAGCAAGATTCTGTCTCAAAACAAAACAAAAAATGAAAGTTTCTGTCTTATCCTTCTACCCAGAGGACTTCTCTTATCAGTCGGTATTCAGATTCCTTTTCTAAGAACTTACAAACATGTGTTTAAGTATGAGTGTGCTGAAAATTTTCCAGGGACCCCCCAGGGCTATTTTCCACACTTCCCCACCCTGCCCTGTGCCCCAGGAGGCTGACCTGCTGCAATGGGCTCCCTCACCTTCTGGCTTCCAGGTGATTTTGACAACTGGGGACAACTCCCTCATCTTCTGGCACCAGGTGGATATGGGAGGAAGGGATGTATGAGTACTGATTTCCCCATCTTCCTCCCTGGCTGTCTCAGTGAGGTGACTGTGTCCACTACATAGTCTCAGTTCCTGTTCATGGACCCTCTGCATCCTTATCTCTGCCTCTGGGTTACCCTGTGAGCTTCACAGCAGTTATATTTTATGTTGATGACACAGCAAGTGATAATGGAGTCCCCAGTGCTATGTGCCCCAGGAGACCACAGTGTGCCCAGTGGTTTCTATATATCCTTCCCACAGCTCTATAAATATTCCTCTTAATAAACTCTCTGCACATTACCAAATATTCAATATGAGTATGTTCCAATTGATGCAATGTAACATACCCCCATAGCTTTAAGTGGTATGATGCTATGCTATCACATAGCAACTAGTTTTTTTCACTTTCTGTATCACCTGTATCTTTCCACATCATCACAAACAGGATCCATCTGCCCCCTATTAATATTTGCATGTGGCATCTAGAATGCATATATCCTACCTGGTGTGATCTTCCCCACTGACAGACATTTAGGTTGTTTTTTCCCCTTCACAAGCATTGACACAGTGGACATACTTTCGGATGTCTGTCTGTCTAAGCAGTGTTTCCTTGGATTAAACATGCCTGATATAACGTGAAGATTGGCCAGGCACAGTGGCTAACACCTGTAATTCCAGCACTTTGCAAGGCTGAGGCAGGTGGATCGCTGGAACCTGGGACGCAGAGGTTGCAGTTAGTCGAAACTGCACCATTATACTCTAGCCTGGGTGACAAATGAGACCCTGTCTCAAAACAAAAACAAAAACAAAAAAACACACAAAAATTTGCCAGGCCTGGTGGCATGCGCCTGTAGTCCCAGCTACTCGAGAGGCTAAAGAGGGAGGATCACTTGAAGCTGGGAGGTGAAGGTTGCAGTGAGCTGAGATCATGCCACTGCACTCTAGCCAGGGTGACAGAGTGAGACCCTGTCTCAAACAAACAAAAAACCCGTAAAGGTCAAGGAGTAGGTTTGGGAGCCATATCTCCTTGGGTTCAAATCCCACCTCCTCTATCTAATGAGAAATCCCATCTCTTCTACTAATGACTGTGCAATTGTGGGTCTATTTAACCACTCCCCCACTTCAGTTTCCTTAACCATAACAAGGTGCTAATACCTTCCCGTAGTGGCATTGGGAGGGCCAATCTCCCAGGGTCAGCCTCAGGATCCAGTGACATAACCATGGAAAACATCTTGCACATTCCCTCTCTAAGATTCCATTCCCCATCTGTAAGATGGTAATATTACTTCGCTGGTTGACTGGTTTTGGGGATTAAGTCTCATAGGGTTGTAAAGATTAAGTGAAATAATCCACGTAAAGCACTTAGCACCATACCTGGCCCCAGAGGAAGTGCTCCATAAACATGAGCCCTTGGTGTTATTGCCTATAGTCTCTACAAAGTTTAATATTTTATGATGGATATTACGACAACTATAAGCTTTACAGCAGTTATATTTTACATTGATGATGGTTCTTAATGACTAAAAATATTTGCTCAGAGTAATCTAGGCAGAAGACTTCACTTAAATAGACCCTTTAGACATAGAAATGTACATAGAAACATAGGTTATTAATTTGTTTCTTGTTACTTTCTATTGGAAAAATCAACCAAAGCTCTTTCCAGAGTAACATGTGAGTGTCTGGGGGCTGGAGGGCAAATGGGATGGATTTCTTTGATGATTATTCCCATGAAGGTGAACCCCAGATTTCTGTTTTTCTCCAGGTGGAGAAAACAGATCCAAAATGTTGATACATTTTTTTGCCAACATGCATATTTGCACCTCACCACTACAAGAGCGGACAGAGGACATGGAGGGGAAGGAGCCCGTCCTGAGTCCTTGAACTATGGGAACCTGTAAATATCGGGTGGGAGTACTAATCCCACAGAGCACTCCAGGAGGTCAGGTGACCCGGATGAAGCGTCCCAGTCGCTTCAGAATAAACATCTACAAAGGCCGAGGTGATCACAGCTGTTAAAGAGGAGCCCCCCCTTTTTGGAACCGACACCCCTGCCGGAGAACTACCAGTTTTAACTGCAGTTGTGACAATTAAGCAAGAGACCTGCAAACATAGTGTTTAACACCTGTCTGTCAACACCCGCGCTGTCCACCGACCTGTGGCTGCCTTCTCATGAAACTTGACATCTCTATTTGGACTGTCTCCCTAGCAAAGGGTTTCCATCCAAAGTTCACCAGGGAAGCAAAAGGCATTAGGGCTTGCAGTCCCACTGCCTAGTAGGGCAAAAGCTACTAGGATGGGCATCTAACCATGTGGGGCTTTGGAGAGTAGAAACCAGCCTGGGGTGGGGGTGGAGTGCTCCTCCTGCAGGGTCCCTCTCCCCCCCTCCCCTGTTCCTGGCACACAGATATATGTTCTCTGCAAGGCTGTTTGCCTGAGAAGCTGGAACCAGGCCATGGGATGCTCAGGCTGACACAGGGAACATGATCCTGCCCACTCGGCCCTCCACTGGCTGGAAGCTGTTGTCCTTACAACTCTGATTTGTTATTCTCAAACTTCAGTGTGCATCACACCACCTGGGGGGCAGGGGAGGAAGCTTGTTAAGAAGGCAGCTTCCCAGGCCCACCCCCATAAATTCTTACCTGATGGATGAGACTCTACGTCTGAGAAATATCATCCTTGTCAGAATCACAAGCTAAACTGTCCCCTAAGCAATGTTTTAAAAATGTCTGTGCCATCATTGAAAAGTTAGGAGATTTAGTGTCAAAATTTTGGCTGGGCACTGTGGCTCACACCTGTAATCCCAGCACTCTGGGAGGCCAAAGTGGGTGGATCACCTGGGTTAGGAGTTCGAGATCAGTCTGGCCAACATGGCAAAACCCTGTCTTTACTAAAAGTAGACAAATTAGCCAGGTATGGTGGCACATGCCTGTAATCCCAGCTACTTGGGAGGCTGAGACAGAAGAATCATTTGAACCCAGGAGGCAGAGGTTGCAGTGAGCCAAGATCACGCCACTGCATTCTGGCCTGGGTGACAGAGCGAGACTCTACCTCCAAAATAAATAAATAAATAAATTTAAAAATAAAATCAAAATTTTATTTCCCTCCAGAGCACAGGCAAGCCCAGGTCTACCTTACTAATTCGTAGTAAGAAGGCGGTTCTATGGAGCATCTGCCCTTGAGGCAATGCTGGTGCCCTCCAACCCACCCTCACCCACATGCTGCCTGCGCACTTGCCACTCTGGCCGCGTCCTGTGCATCAACTTTCAGTTTGTAAACTCTGCTCCATCCTGCCAGGATGAAGAGACGTAGCAGAGCCTGAAGAGCTTTCCCAGCTGCAGTGAGTTGTATTCATGTCCCTGCTGCCCGGCCTCTTAACCCCACCCTACTACAGCATTTCTCGCTCGAATAGAACTTCCACAAGGGAAAGGCTTTATCTGTTTTGTTCTTTGACATCTGTCTAGTGACTACTGTGGGGCTTGGAACACAGCAGGAGATCAAAAGTATGTATCAAACAACTACAATGATAACACTTCACATGACTAGGACGGCTATCATCAAAAAGACACAGAGTAGCCAGGTGTGGTGGTGCAGGCTTGTAGTCCCAGCTACTGGGAGGCTGAGGCAGGAGGACTGCAAGACTTCAGAACACCATAATTGCACCTGTGAATAGCCACTGCACTCCAGCCTGGGCAACGGAACCAAAAACAAAAAGAGAGAAAAGAAAAAATAATAAGTGTCGGTGAGGATGTAGAAAAATTAGAGCCCTCATTGCTGGTGGGAATGTAAAATGGCGCAGCTGCTTGGGAAAACAGTGTGGCAGTTCCTCCAATGTTAAATGTAGAGTTCACACAAGAGCCGGGGATGCCACCCCTAGATATAGACCCAGGAGAAATGAAAACAAGGGTTCAAACAAAAACTTGTACCTGAAAGCTCATAGCAGCATTATTCACAACAGCCAAAAGGTGGAAATAACCCAAAATGTCCATAAAATGATGAATGGACAAAATGTGGTACATCCATACAATGAAATATTATACAGTCATGAAAAGGAATGAAGTACTGATCCATGCTATGATGAGAATTACGCCATAAAAGAAGCCAGACACAGAAGGCCACATGTTGTATGATTCCACTTATGTAAAATATCTAGGACAGGCAAGTTCATAGGGACAAAAAGTAAAGTAGTGGCTGCCAGACCCTGGGAGGAGAGGGAGATGGGGAGTGACTACTTCACAGATACAGGGTTTTCTTTGGGGATGAAAATATTCTGGAACTAGACAATGGTGATGGCTGCACCACATCGTAAATGTACTAAATGCCACTGAATCGCACACCTCAAAATGGTTAAGACAGTGAATTTTATGTTACATGTACTTATCACAATAAAAAAAAGTTTTGGATGAATGAATAAGTGCATCTTCCACCACCATGGGTGCCCTAAAGGCCAGGTGTGGACAAAGAAAGTCTAGGTTGTCCCTGGAGGGCGGTCCCCACCCCACCTTCAACCTTTCGGTACATCATCTGTCCTGGGAGGGCAGGTGGGGCCCCGCTCTGAGCTGGAAATGGGGCAGAACAAAACTCCTTGGCTCTCTGCTTCCAAATCTGGAAGATGACTCCACCCACCACTCAAGACTGCTGGGAAGACTAAGAGAAAGTTCTCGGCACACCGTGGACCCACATGAGTACTGCTTCCCTTCCAGTCCTCCACAGGGGAGCTATCGCAGGAGGAATTCCTCAGCCCACACAGCACCTGGCTCAGGATGGGCTGGCTGTATGTTGTGGGATCCTGTGGGGGCCTGGACATTTGCTGTGCGGGCGAAGTGCTGAGAACACCACCCTTCCAAGTTCCACCTGGCAGCTGTCCGTGCCTGTTAGTAGAGCCCACAGTTACTGACATTGTACTGCCCACAGCATGGCACTCCATTACTACCTAATTTCTTGAGGATCAGTGAAAACACCTGCGTTGAAGCAGTGGCAACTTCATCCCCAAAAGATGGTCCCTGCCACAGGCCGTGGTGCTCTTGAGTGAGGGGCTGGAGCAGCGAGGTGCAGCGGACAGCAGATTACTGGAACCTGGCTGTACAGGAGAATGGCAGAAGCCACTGGATCTGGAGTCCTGGCTTTGTCTTTAAGGAGTGGCTTTACACCTGCATATTCCTGGGCTCTAGTGAGAATTTAAAAAGAAAAGACTAATGCGGGCCAGGCACTGTGGCTTATGCCTGTAATGCCAGCACTTTGGGAGGCCAAGGTGGGTGGATCATGTGAGGTCAGGAGTTCAAGACCAGCCTGCCCAACATGGCGAAACCCCATCTCTACTAAAAATACAAAAAACTAGCTGGGCGTGGTGGTGTGCGCCTGTAGTCCCAGCTACTTAGGAGGCTGAAGCAGGAGAATCACTTGAACCTGGGAGGCAGAGGTTGTGGTGAGCTGAGATCGCGCCACTGTACTGCAGCCTGGACAACAGAGTGAGACTCCGTCTCAAAAGAAAAAAAAATGAATGCACCTAAAATGGTGTTTTGTGCAGCCCTATATATTTTACCACCGTCATACACCTAATGTCAGTGATTACTACACGTCAGCATGAGCATCATCTAACATCCTACTCTCTTTGCATCAGAAATCAATATAAATAAAAATTCCACTGTGTCCACATTAACAACCTGCCAGGGAATCTTGGTCTCAATGGGTGGAAACCAGATTACATTATAGTGATTCCTCCATGACTGGGGCATCTGCTCCCTAACAGCCACGGTGCTGGGCCCTGGGGGAGCAGATGACCAGAGCTGGCCCAGCCTGGGCCTCACTGAATGTGCCGGCTAGAAGGGAGCAAGTAGACAGATGATTTCAATGATGAGGGGATGCAAGTGACCCTGTGAGGAGAGGGGAGGGCTCTTCAGGAATAATGAGCACTTGTGTCAGCAGAGGTAGGAGACAGCCTCAGAGTGGGTGGGAGGATGGAAAACTGCAGAGAGTTTTAATTACCTGGAGAGCAAGGGAGAAGAGTGGGTACCCACAGCGGTGGCCAGGCCAGATAACAGAACAGCACACAGATCATGATGAAGAGCTCAGAAGCCATCACCTGGGCAGCCGGGAGTCACTGATGAATTTTAAGTAGGGGTGATATGATCAGATTTGCAGTTTTCATGTCCTTTGAGCCTACAAATATTCCATGAGACCCACAAAGCAGCTGTAATGCAATTCCCCTACATACCTTCCTGATCTGTTCATTTTTCACCCACATACATTTATTAAGGGCCTTGCTCATACGTAAGGAAACAGGCTCTGAGGCAGACTTACATGGGACTTACTGGGGAGGCAGCTAGAGCTACACCTGTAGAGAAGAAAAGGAAGCAGAATCGGGTAGGGCAGAGGCTGAACTGAGATGCATTTGCATCAGAGACCTCAGCTGATCCCATGGGGAGCTCAGAAACTGAGGTGTCCCAAAATAAGGCAAGGGGCCAGGCCTGTGTACCCTGCATCCCCAGTTATTGTATGCAGGTGCGTGGCTTTGGACCAGGCAGCTCCTTTCAGCTGAGGGCAGCGTGTGGGGAGGGAGTCACCTATGAGCAGTTAGCAAGCCACACTTACTGCTGCTGGGGAAGGAGGGTCTGGGTCCTGCAGAGGACCTCCACTGCATCCACTGCAGCCTGCTTGGGAAGGAGGGTCTGGGTCCTGCAGAGGGCATCCACTGCAGCCTGCTGGGGAAGGAGGGTCTGGGTCCTGCAGAGGGCCTCCACTGCAGCCACTGCAGCCTGCTTGGGAAGGAGGGTCTGGGTCCTGCAGAGGGCATCCACTGCAGCCTGCTGGGGAAGGAGGGTCTGGGTCCTGCAGAGGGCCTCCACTGCATCCACTGCAGCCTGCTGGGGAAGGAGGGTCTGGGTCCTGCAGAGGGCCTCCACTGCAGCCACTGCAGCCTGCTTGGGAAGGAGGGTCTGGGTCCTGCAGAGGGCCTCCACTGCATCCACTGCAGCCTGCTGGGGAAGGAGGGTCTGGGTCCTGCAGAGGGCCTCCACTGCAGCCACTGCAGCCTGCTTGGGAAGGAGGGTCTGGGTCCTGCAGAGGGCCTCCACTGCAGCCACTGCAGCCTGCTTGGGAAGGAGGGTCTGGGTCCTGCAGAGGGCCTCCACTGCATCCACTGCAGCCTGCTGGGGAAGGAGGGTCTGGGTCCTGCAGAGGGCCTCCACTGCATCCACTGCAGCCTGCTTGGGAAGGAGGGTCTGGGTCCTGCAGAGGGCCTCCACTGCAGCCACTGCAGCCTGCTTGGGAAGGAGGGTCTGGGTCCTGCAGAGGGCATCCACTGCAGCCTGCTTGGGAAGGAGGGTCTGGGTCCTGCAGAGGGCCTCCACTGCATCCACTGCAGCCTGCTTGGGAAGGAGGGTCTGGGTCCTGCAGAGGGCCTCCACTGCATCCACTGCAGCCTGCTTGGGAAGGAGGGTCTGGGTCCTGCAGAGGGCATCCACTGCAGCCTGCTTGGGAAGGAGGGTCTGGGTCCTGCAGAGGGCCTCCACTGCATCCACTGCAGCCTGCTTGGGAAGGAGGGTCTGGGTCCTGCAGAGGGCCTCCACTGCATCCACTGCAGCCTGCTGGGGAAGGAGGGTCTGGGTCCTGCAGAGGGCCTCCACTGCATCCACTGCAGCCTGCTTGGGAAGGAGGGTCTGGGTCCTGCAGAGGGCCTCCACTGCATCCACTGCAGCCTGCTTGGCTCAGATCTGTGCAAACGAGTCTTGATGTGGGCTGTTTCCTGGCTTTTGCCCCCGTCTGCTTCTACAGGAGCCAGTCCTCTGCAGAGTTCCCCTTGAATGTTCGGGACAGCAGCCAAGACACGATTCCTATCCTTTTTCCCCCTCCTCCTCTGCCAGCAACCAGCTCATGTACTTCAGCAGCACCTGTCGAACTCTTCCACCACCACCATACCTAGCTGCCTATACATGGACAGAGCTATGCAGTCTTCTGTGGCAAAGCGGGGTACAGAGTGCTCCCCTTTGTGGCACATTCCCCTAATAGAGCCCTAAAGAACTTCTGTGTCCAGCTATTTAGGAGGCTGATGTGAGAGGATCCCTTGAAGCCAGTTCAAGACCAGCCTGTGCAACATAGCGAGACCCAGTCTGAAAAACAAAAAAAAAAATTCATAGGCTTCAGTTTCCAGGGTTAGCTCCTTGACTTACTCCCTGCTGGGCTGGGGAGTTAAAATACCTAAAGCTGTGTTTCTTAATCCTGGCTGCCCAGGAAAATCCCTTGGGAAACTTTTTAAAAATATCAACGCCTGGGCCCCACGCCCAGCCCAAAGGCATCAGAAACTGAGAGTGGGGCCCAGCGGTGTGTTTTTTTAAATTTCCCCTGGTGATTCTAATATGCAGTCAGGGCTGAGAACCAGTGACCTTGATTTTGATTTACAAGGATCAGTCTGGGTGTATGGAGGGGCAGAGGTGATTTGGAGGAGAGCTGTGAGGATCCAGAGATGATGGGAATAGAAAAGAGGAGGTAGAGATTCAGAAGCAGAATAAACAAGGGAGCCAGGTAAAGGCAGAACAAGAAAAGTTGGAGGAATCACCTGGGGAGCTACAGGAATGCAGGGGAAGGCAGTCAAAACAGCCAGGTGATTTCAATGAGCAGCAAAGCTGAGAGCCAGAGCTCCAGGCCATGCCATGGCCTCTTGTCTGAAAGCCTCACCACTCAGGTGTCCAGATGGCCTCCACCCAATGTAGACAAGCCAGCCATGCTTCTTGCCACCTGGACCCTGGGGTGAGGTCTTGAGCAACATCAATTTCCATTCAATCTAAAATTAACATGGGCACGCCCAGCCTCCCTCCTGGGAAAGTGTCTGAGTGGAGCTGTTCTGCAGGACCGAGGGCTGAGTGGACTTTTGTGACGTGTTCTCAGGGGACTCTATGTTGGGCTGTCTGCTTCTCCTGCCTAATTACATTGGCACATGGTTTATCCAGTTCAGCATTTTCTTGTATAAGTAATCTTTTTTAAAAATGAAATTGCTTGTTTTCTAAAGGTAAATATAATACATTATTTTCCCCAAAAAACATGAAGTAGAAAGTGAAAATCACCCTTAATCCCAACACCCAAAGCTGACCCCCAGTTGAGAACTGGAGAACCAGGAGCTGGCCTGGTTCTCACAGCTGGGCCTTGGGGTCCCAGCACAATCAGTGTCTCAGAGCACCAGCACCAGCCAAGGCCACTGTGACTATGAGGACTGAGACAAACACAAGAGCATGGTCCAAACCACACATAACCCGCCATCCCCGATCCTGGCTAATGGCGACTATTGGTTTGTTTTTATGTGTTGTTGTTTTTACCAATTATAGACTCAGTCCATTCATCTCCATAAGAATTATTAGACATTCAGCTACTCACGCCTTTAATCCCAGCACTTTGGGAGGCCGAGGTGGGAAGATCATGAGATCAGGGGTTCAAAACCAGCCTGGCCAACATGGTAAAACCCTGTCTCTACTAAAGATACAAAAAATTAGCCAGGCGTGGTGGCACACACCTGTAATCTCAGCTACTTGGGAGGCCAAGGCAGGAGAATTGGTTGAACCTGGGAGGCGGAGGTTGCAGTGAGCCAAAATTGCACCAGTGCACTCCAGCATGGGCAACAGGGTGAGACTCTGTCTCAAAAAAAAAAAAAAAAAAAAGAATTAGAGACTCATCTCGTCTAATCCAGAGCAAAGACCTGCTTCCTTGCACCATCCCCAAGCTTCCAAGCACCTACCCCAAGCCCACATCTTATTGTGAGTCCTTTCCAGCCTTCTCTTACTGAGACACCCATGATTCCCATGGTGCGCCTGCTTCCACATTGCAATGAGCCAGGAAACCCAGCTCCGTGTCTGTTCCTGATGGTCTCTGGCTGGGGCACATTAACACCACAGATTCTGAAAAATCTCCCTCTAGACATCATTTTTTCTATGAATATAGATAAATTTTTATTTTAAAAATGAGAGAAGACTGTAAGTCTTTTTTTTTCTTTTTTGAGCCAGGCTCTCACTCTGTCACCCAGGCTGGAGTGCAGTGGTGTAATTACAGCTTACTGCAGCCTCTAACTCCTAGGCTCAAGTGATCCTCCTGCCTCAGCCTCCCAAGTAGCTGGGTGTGCACCACCACACACAGCTACAGGTGTGCGCCACCACACACAGCTACAGTGTGCGCCACCACACACAGCTACAGGTGTGCGCCACCACACACAGCTACAGGTGTGCACCACACACAGCTACAGTGTGCACCATACACACAGCTACGGTGTGCGCCACCACACACAGCTACAGGTGCGCGCCACCACACACAGCTACAGGTGCGCGCCACCACACACAGCTACAGGTGCGCGCCACCACACACAGCTACAGGTGCGCGCCACCACACACAGCTACAGGTGCGCGCCACCACACACAGCTACAGGTGCGCGCCACCACACACAGCTACAGGTGCGCGCCACCACACACAGCTACAGGTGCGCGCCACCACACACAGCTACAGGTGCGCGCCACCACACACAGCTACAGTGTGCGCCACCACACACAGCTACAGTGTGCACCACACACAGCTACAGTGTGCGCCACCACACACAGCTACAGGTGTGCGCCACCACACACAGCTACAGTGTGCACCACACACAGCTACAGGTGTGCGCCACCACACACAGCTACAGTGTGCGCCACCACACACAGCTACAGTGTGCGCCACCACACACAGCTACAGGTGCGCGCCACCACACACAGCTACAGTGTGCGCCACCACACACAGCTACAGTGTGCGCCACCACACACAGCTACAGTGTGCGCCACCACACACAGCTACAGGTGCGCGCCACCACACACAGCTACAGGTGCACGCCACCACACACAGCTACAGTGTGCACCACACACAGCTACAGTGTGCGCCACCACACACAGCTACAGGTGTGCGCCACCACACACAGCTACAGTGTGCGCCACCACACACAGCTACAGTGTGCACCACACACAGCTACAGTGTGCGCCACCACACACAGCTACAGGTGCGCGCCACCACACACAGCTACAGGTGCGCGCCACCACACACAGCTACAGGTGCGCGCCACCACACACAGCTACAGGTGCGCGCCACCACACACAGCTACAGGTGCGCGCCACCACACACAGCTACAGGTGCGCGCCACCACACACAGCTACAGTGTGCGCCACCACACACAGCTACAGTGTGCACCACACACAGCTACAGTGTGCGCCACCACACACAGCTACAGGTGTGCGCCACCACACACAGCTACAGTGTGCACCACACACAGCTACAGGTGTGCGCCACCACACACAGCTACAGTGTGCGCCACCACACACAGCTACAGTGTGCGCCACCACACACAGCTACAGTGTGCGCCACCACACACAGCTACAGGTGCGCGCCACCACACACAGCTACAGTGTGCGCCACCACACACAGCTACAGTGTGCGCCACCACACACAGCTACAGTGTGCGCCACCACACACAGCTACAGGTGCGCGCCACCACACACAGCTACAGGTGCGCGCCACCACACACAGCTACAGTGTGCACCACACACAGCTACAGTGTGCGCCACCACACACAGCTACAGGTGTGCGCCACCACACACAGCTACAGTGTGCGCCACCACACACAGCTACAGTGTGCACCACACACAGCTACAGTGTGCGCCACCACACACAGCTACAGGTGCGCGCCACCACACACAGCTACAGGTGCGCGCCACCACACACAGCTACAGGTGCGCGCCACCACACACAGCTACAGGTGCGCGCCACCACACACAGCTACAGGTGCGCGCCACCACACACAGCTACAGTGTGCACCACACACAGCTACAGTGTGCACCACACACAGCTACAGGTGTGCGCCACCACACACAGCTACAGTGTGCGCCACCACACACAGCTACAGGTGTGCGCCACCACACACAGCTACAGGTGCGCGCCACCACACACAGCTACAGTGTGCACCACACACAGCTACAGTGCGCGCCACCACACACAGCTACAGGTGCGCGCCACCACACACAGCTACAGGTGCGCGCCACCACACACAGCTACAGGTGCGCGCCACCACACACAGCTACAGGTGCGCGCCACCACACACAGCTACAGGTGCGCGCCACCACACACAGCTACAGTGTGCACCACACACAGCTACAGTGTGCGCCACCACACACAGCTACAGGTGTGCGCCACCACACACAGCTACAGTGTGCGCCACCACACACAGCTACAGTGTGCACCACACACAGCTACAGTGTGCGCCACCACACACAGCTACAGTGTGCGCCACCACACACAGCTACAGGTGCGCGCCACCACACACAGCTACAGGTGCGCGCCACCACACACAGCTACAGGTGTGCGCCACCACACACAGCTACAGTGTGCACCACACACAGCTACAGGTGCGCGCCACCACACACAGCTACAGGTGCGCGCCACCACACACAGCTACAGGTGCGCGCCACCACACACAGCTACAGGTGCGCGCCACCACACACAGCTACAGGTGCGCGCCACCACACACAGCTACAGGTGCGCGCCACCACACACAGCTACAGGTGCGCGCCACCACACACAGCTACAGGTGCGCGCCACCACACACAGCTACAGGTGCGCGCCACCACACACAGCTACAGGTGCGCGCCACCACACACAGCTACAGTGTGCGCCACCACACACAGCTACAGGTGTGCGCCACCACACACAGCTACAGTGTGCGCCACCACACACAGCTACAGGTGTGCGCCACCACACACAGCTACAGGTGTGCACCACACACAGCTACAGTGTGCGCCACCACACACAGCTACAGGTGTGCGACACCACACACAGCTACAGGTGTGTACCACCACACACAGCTACAGGTGTGCACCACCACACACAGCTACAGTGTGCACCACCACGCACAGCTAATTTTTAAAGTTTTTATATAGATGGGGTCTCCCCATGTTGCCCAGGCTCAAACTCCTGGCCTCAAGCAATCCTTCTGCTTCAGCCTCTCAAAGCACTGGGATTACAGGAGTGAGTCACCATGCCCAGTCAAGAGAGGACTATGTTTTGCACTTTAAAAAAAAATAGCAATCTCTTAGGAATATTATCATTTTAAAGAGTTGTTGTGCAGATGTTGTAGGCTCACTAATCCACTTTCTAATAATGCAATGATGTTTCTGTAAGCCCTTTGAAAGCAGGATCTAATGCTTTTTTTAAAAAAAAAACAGAGTCTCACTCTGTCACCCAGGCTGGAGTGCAGTGGCGCAATCTCAGCTCACTAAAACCTCTGCCTTCTGGGATCAAGCGATTCTCCTGCCTCAGCTTCCCCAATAGCTGGGACTACAGGCACAGGCCACCATGCGCAGCTAATTTTTGAATTTTTGGTAGAGACAAAGTTTCACCATGTTTACTAGGCTGGTCTCGAACTCCTGACCTCAAGTGATCCAACTGTCTTGGCCTCCCAAAGTGCTGGGGTTATAGGAGTGAGCCACCGCACCCGGCCCTAATGCTTTTGTAATATTGGCCATGGACTGCTGGCTTTCTTCAGCAAATTCTAAGAAGGATCACCTCTTTACCAGGCTTTGGATGTAGAGCAGCCACAGGTGAGGGCGGAGATACTGAAACCATTCTCCATGGGGCAGGGCACAGGGCCTCTCAGGTGTGGCAGGATAAGTGGCCACAGATGCAGAGCCAAACTTCAGAGCAGGCTTTGAAAGGAGATTCTCACTCTCCAGCCCCAAAGGTGACTGCCTCAAAGATCACGCATGTGAAATGCATTTGACTCTCAGCTTTCAGAATACCCACCGCATTAGACAGTATTCATCCAGGCTAACAGGGCTTGGAAGCCATTTAGCAGATTTATGTTTCAGAGAAAGGTTCTCCAGGGCAGTGGAGCCAACAAAATTCTGAAACAGCAAGGTCAGTTCAGCTCTGTTAACTAACTCAACGCAGGTCAGTTAAATCAATTGCCAGGCAATGGGCTTTGTCTGAGTGCTCCTCAGTCTCTGCTGTGCACCCAAATCACCTGGAATGGGCTTACAACGGAGAGATTCCCTAAGTCTGGGTCAGGTCTGAGATTCTGCATTTCCAACAAGCCCCTGAGTGCTGCTGATGCTGCCAGGGAGTTGCCAGGCCCTCGCTGTCACTACCACCAAGTCTCCTGCAAATCCCCCCTCACTGTCTGCCAGTAGCAGCAGAGAGTGTATTGATGACCAAATGACATATTGAGACCTCTCTTCCCACATTAGAGAAGTCTTCCAGTCCCATGCATGGATGATGCCACAGCTGACTAAATGTCCTCTTCTCCAGCAGTTAAAACAGTAGCTTTGGCTGGGCACAGTGGCTCACGCCTGTAATCCCAGCATTTTGGGAGGCCAAGACAGGAGGATTGCTTGAGCCCAGGAGTTTGAGACTAGCCTGGGCAACATGGCAAAACCTTGTCTCAACAAAGAATACGAAAGTTAGCTGGCCGTGGTGGCACATGTCTGTAGTCCCAGCTACTTGGGAGGCTGAGGTGGAAGGATCACCTGAGCCCAGGAGGTGGAGGTTGCAATGAACTGAGATCTTGCCACTGCACTCCAGCCTGAGTGGCAGAACACCCTGTCTGAAAACAAACAAACAAAATGAAACCCAGCAGCTTCGACATTGTACCCTCATGTGCCACTGTACCTGGGTGACGTGAGGTGGCACCAACACGGAGGGATCGCACCTTCCTGCTGTAGAGTTGCCTGGGAGTGTAAGCAGACCTGCTCCTGAAGAACCCCTCTCGAGAATCAAAGGACCTAGAGGCCCAGGAGCTCCAGACTGGTACCCTCTGCCCATCTCTAGAATTATCTCCTGATAAAAGCTCATTCTTCCAAATTGAGAGATGAAAACACAAGCAGGTTCAAAACAGTTTAGCTAACTTCATGATGGGCAGATTCAGAAAGGCCATCAAAAAGGGAAATCCAGGCTGGGCATGATGGCTCATGCCTGTAATCCCTGCACTTTGGGAGGCCAAGGCGGGTGGATCAAGAGGTCAGGATTTCAAGACCAGCCTGGTCAAGATGGTGAAACCCCGTCTCTACTAAAAATACAAAGTGGGCCAGGTGTGGTGGCGCATGCCTGTAATCCCAGCTATTCGGGAGGCTGAGGCAGAAGGATCACTTGAACGCCGGAGGTGAAGGTTGCAGTGCTATTGCACTCCGGCCTGGGCAACAAGAGCAAAATTCTGTCAAAAAAATAAAAATAAATTATAAAATTCAGCTTCTTGGTAAAACAAGCCACATTCTTTTTTTTTTTTTTTTTTTGAGACAGAGTTTTGCTCTTGTTACCCAGGCTGGAGTGCAATGGCACAATCTCGGCTCACCACAACCTCCGCCTCCTGGGCTCAGGCAATTCTCCTGCCTCAGCCTCCTGAGCAGCTGGGATTACAGGCATGTGCCACCATGCCCAGCTAATTTTCTGTATTTTTAGTAGAGACGGGGTTTCACCATGTTGACTAGGATGGTCTCGATCTTTTGACCTCGTGATCCACCCACCTTGGCCTCCCAAAGTGCTAGGATTACGGGCTTGAGCCACCACACCCGGCCCACAAGCCACATTCTAAGTGCACAAAGGCCACATGTGACTAGTGGCTATAGTATTGGGTGGTGTAGATATACATTTCCATCCTTGCAGAAAATTCTATGTGGGCAGTGCAATCTAGATGTTTCTCCCCAAAACCCACTAAGGTCATAGAATGTCTTTGGGTGTTTTAGAAAAAGGCACTTCTTCCTCAAGATGCCTTACTGACCCCTAACATAGAAATAAACATACAAATCTACAACCACTGATAAATGGCACCCCAGCGCCATGCAGTGCACCACCTGCACCTTCCCCTGCAAGAGCCCTGATGAAAGTCTTTCACTGGTCTTTTGAGTTTCACTTCTCTCTGTCTTCCCCGTTTTCAAAGGCCCCTGCTATGAACTGCATGTTTGTGTTTCTCCAGAATCCATGTGCCGAAGCCCTTCCCTCAGTGTGATGTATTTGGAGGTTGGGCCTTTGGGAGATCCATTAGGTTTAAATGAAGTCAATACGGTAGAGCCCCCATGGTGGGATTAGTGCCCTGATGAGAAGACAAGGAGACCAGAGATTTCTCACCACGTGCATGCACCAAGGAGAGGCATGTAAGGACATAGAATGTCCTGGAAGAGGCCCTTGCCAAGAACCCAACCATGCTGGCACCCTGACCTCAGACTTCCAGCCTCCAGAACTGTGAGGAATAAGTGTCTATCTGTTTTTTTGTTTCTTCGTTTGTTTGTTTTGATGAAATCTTGCTCTGTCATCCAGGCTGGAATGCAGTGGCATGATCCAGGTTCAAGCGATTCTCCTGCCTCAGCCTCCCAAGTAGCTGGGATTACAGGCACCCCACCCCAACCCCACACCATGCCCAACTAATATTTGTGGTTTTCTGGTTTTTTTTTTTTTAGATGGAGTTTCACTCTTGTTGCCCCAGGTTGGAGTGCCATGGCACAATTTCAGCTCACTGCAACCTCTGCCTCTGGGAGGTTCAAGCAATTCTCCTGCCTCAGCCTCCCGAGTAGCTGGGACTACAGGTATGTGCCACCATGCCTGGATAATTTTTTGTATTCTTAGTAGAGATGGGGTTTCTCCATGTTGGACAGGCTGGTTTCGAACTCCTGACCTCAGGTGATCCATCCATCTTGGCCTCCCAAAGTTCTGGGATTATAGGCATGAGTTACCACACCCAGCTGTCTGTGGTATTTTTGCGAGAGCAGTCTGAGCTGAGTGAGACCGCCTCTTACCTTCTTTTTTCTGGGGGTATCTTGCAGTTGTTCCTTGTATTAGTTTCCGTTAGTCTTTGAAACGAATGACTGCAAATTGGGTGGCTTAAAACAATAGAAGTGGATAGTCTCACAATTTTGGAGTCAGGAGTCTAAAGCAAAGGTGGCAGCAGGCCTGCAATCTCTCCAAAGCCTCCCTTCCTTGCCTCTTTTATCTCCTGATGGTTCTAGGCCTTCCTTGGCTTGAGGCTGCATAACTCCAATCTCTGGCTCTGTCTTCAGTGGGCCTTCTCCTCCAATATCACCCCATCCAGCCAATACATGTGCATTATCAAGTAAATGAAGACATGATTAAAGTTCATGATTAGAAAAAAAACAGAGCTGTCTCTCTTCCCTCCCAGCTTTCCTTCCTCAAGCCTTCCCAAACCCTACGCACCACCCACCAATTCTCTCTCCATCCCACACAGAATTGAAAGTTTCTTGTCATTTTACTGCTATAAGGCAATGATGAGAGAGGAACACAGTGACCCAACATGGTGGGAGCATCAGGGAGTATAAGAAATGGCCGAGGCCAAAAGGGGAAGATAAGGAAGGCTTGATCCCTCTGTGTGGAGAGATCTGAGGAGGACTAAAGAGCAGGACCAACACCTGGAATCCCTTGTAGGGTGGGAGGTTCTTCATAAGAGCCAATATCCCGAAGTTTCACCAAACTCAACTAAACACAGTCAGATTTATGAGGCTGGTTACCAGGGAATGTGGTTTTCAGACCATCAGAATTACCAAATGAGACATCCAAGGACAGGAACTGGCAACAGCTCCCAACATGCTCAGACCCCTGTGGCCTGGCCCACACCTCGTGCACTCAGCTCTGTGGGAGGAAGCTTGAGGGCCTGGGAGATGGAGTTCCTGGCACAAACACAGAGAAGTACAGCTGTTTCCTTTCAGCTTTATTTTCTAGTGGAAATTTCACAGCCACAAGCCAAGTTTTGGAGGTGGGGAGAGGCAGGGAGAGGTGGGAACCTGACAATGTAGGATAAGAGTTGACAGTAGTTGTTTCCTCCTGAGATAAACCAGAATTTTCCTGGGCAGCAAAGAATAACAGAATGGGCCCACGTTTTAGAGTCCAGGTGGTCTGGGTGGGATCTTTGACCCTGCCACTTGCTAACTGTGTGCCCTGAGGATAGTTCCATAATCTCTCTGAGCTTCAATTTTGTCTTCTGTGCAAAATAGGACTGAAGCACCTTACAAGATTATCACAGAGATGCTTTGCTACTGGGCCATCTTCCTTCCCTTCTCAGCACTCCAGTGACCGCTCTGGCCCACATTTCAGGTTGAGGCCTCCCAGGCAGCCCCACTCCCTTTACCCCCATCCTCTCCCCTCCCTGTTCACCTAGAAAGGACCCAAGAGCAGCTCCCAGTAAGGCCTGCCCCATCAGAACCAGCTAGCAAGGGGCCTGCAGGGATGCTGGGAAGACACCACTGTGCTCTCACCCAGTGACCTTTCCCCAGGGCTCCTAAGGAGCGGGTGCTCACATGTCCCCCTCCCAGGGTACCTTTGGGTGGTGCACGAATAACCAGTTACCCAGCTCATGTCCCTGAATTGGCACAGTGGCTTTGCAGGCCCGGGGACATTCAGTGACCTCAGTCCCAGAGAATGTGGGGGAATTCGGTGAGAGGCAGGACAGCACAGCCCAGCCTGAAGGGAAGGTCAGCGCTGGCTGGGGAGTTGACAGAGCTTGCTGAGCCCCACAAGCCCAGGAAAGACAGTCAGCCGCAGGGTCCGTGGGCCAGGAGCACTTGTGGATGTTGCCACACTGAGCCTGCCTCTTCTGCCCTGGGGTCTGCCCCCAGAATCCTGAATTGTTTTCAAGGCTTCCTACTGAAGCTGCTGGGCCCCACCTGTTTCCTCCTCCGGGAGACTTCGCTCAAAGAGAGGCCCATGGGCTTTTCCCAGTCCCAGGAGACTGCCCTGGAGCCAGGCCTCAGAGGTCTCAGCTCTGGAGTCCCTGCCAGCTGCTTCTCCAGAATTTGCTTCTCTGCCCTCCCCTACTGGGATGGAGGTGAGGAGTCCCTAGGATGACCAGCTGGAGCAAATAAAAATACAGGATGGCCAGTTAAATGTGAACTTCAGGCAAACAGTAAATAATTCCTTATGATCAGCGTTCAAGACATAGTTATACTAAAATGTATTTGTTATCTGGAATTCAAATTTAATAGGCCACCTGGCAATCCTGGCCCCACCTCATTTTTTAAATTCTAAGAAAACCCTTTTCTCAGCTTCTTATCTGTGGGAGATACCTAGAAATAAGGGCAGCCAGGTGAAGTGGCTCATGCCTGTAAGCCCAACACTTCGGGAGGCCAACATGGGAAGATCACTTGAGCCCAGGACCTGTGACCAGCCTGAGCAACATGGCAAGACCCTGCCTCTACTTAAAAAAAATTTTTATTTTAATTAAAATGATAAAAGAAGTAAGAACATCCATAAGGCATTAGTGTTTTCCATGTGATTGCAAATATTAATCTGGTTTTAAAACTCTGAGACACTATTGATGTTTGCAAACATTTCTTTTTCTTTTCTTTCTTGTTTTTTTTTTTTTTTTTAAGACAGAGTCTCACTCTGTTGCCCAGGCTGGAGTGCACTGATGCAGTCTCAGCTCATTACAACCTCCACCTCCCGGTTCAAGAGATTCTCTTGCCTCAGCCTCTTGAGTAGCTGGAATTATAGTCACCTGCCACCACGCCCAGCTAATTTGTGTATTTTTAGTAGAGACAGGGTTTCACCATGTAGCCCAGGCTGGTCTCAAACTCCTGCCCTCAAGTGATCCACCTGCCTCAGCCTCCCAAACTGTTGGGATTACAGGCATGAGCCACCATGCTCAGCCACAAATATTTCTTAAACTGAACTTTGTATTAACTACATATTACATAGTCACTTGTTGTAATAACATCTCCAGTGGATAATTTGTTTTCTGTGCTTTTCTTTCTGTATTTTGTTACCCATGTGTGTTCTGAAAATGTCCTGCTAGTATGTAGGCGACTACTCTATTCGTATCTAATTATCAATGCTGTTGAAGGAAAATATCCTTTTACCTTTCTCTTCTGTTCCTTTTAAGAAAAGCCCCGGCAGAAACCTGCACTCTGTTTCCCCTGGAAAGGGAAGCTGCTAGGCAGGTCCCAGTATTTTTGAGAGGGCGGCTCCTGGTGAGTGGCAGACACCCCTGGTGTATGCAGAATCTTAAATATCTGCTCTGGACTTTGAGAATGTGAGGCCAGTCGCCCAATTCTATAGGCTGGGTCAGAGGAGGACCTTCAGTTGGATGTGTTTAGGGTGTGAGAATGCGTTCCCTTTATTGGTTCTTCCTTCTGCTTCTTTCCCCACCTTTTCTCCAAAGGAATAGAAATATCAATGTTCTAAAGTCCAGAGTCACTGGATGAGGGTGTGGGGGGCAGAGCTCCTCCAGGGCCTGCACAAAGGTCCCAGGTCTCTGCCTCTGAGCACGTAGTGGGGACCTGAGCCACCTTGCAAATGCACCCAGCTTGGAGAGTCAGCCCTGGCAGCTGCCCGACCCCTCCCAGGCCCAGGGGCTCCTCTAGGTCACCAGGGAAGAAGCCTTGAGAACATCCTGGCCCTGCTTGCGGCAGCACCCTGGCAAAAGACCAGCTTGGGGCCCTCCCTGCCCTTGTGAGGAGCCAGCCTTGGAACCACCCACTGAGTCTGGAAATCCTCAGTCTTCTGACGTAGTTCCTCCTCAGCCACCAATGCAGGCAGAGCCTCCCTGGGCGGGTCCTGTAGCTCACCAGCTGCCGGTCCCTCCCCCCACCTCCCCACGCCTCTTCCCACACCTGCCTCCCAGTATTCTCCAGCACTTTGTCAGGATGCCTTAATGAGGCCAGGCGGCTGCAGGCCAGCAGCATACCCACCTGGCTCAGGGAGTGTGGCACAGCGTATGTGCCACCCAGAGCAGCCCCACTGAGCTCCTGTATTGACAGAGGGCCCTCCCTTCCCCAAACATTGGCTGGCAAGATTCCTCTATTTCTTGCCTTTTTCTCAATCTACAAGGAAGCTCTGGGTAAAGCTGTCAGTCTCATGCTGAGATTGCTGGGTTCAAATCCTGCCTCTCCCACTTACTAGGTGAAGTGCCCTAACCTCTCTGGGCCTCAGTGTTCTCATCTGTGAAAGGGGGATAATAACCGTCCTGTATCACAGGCTGTTGTTGAGGATTAAATGAGAAAACACATTGAAAGAACTTAGAAAAATGCCTAGCACATAGTAAGTGCTTATTAGCTGTTAGCTATCATCCAGATTTGCCAGGGGTCCTCCACGGTCCTCAATATTTAGGTCCAACAGTGAGCAGCACCCAGTACAAGGCACTAAATTGCAGACATAAGAAATGGAAGCTGTCGTCCCCAGCCTCTGCCTTTAGGTCCCCTTGGAGAAAACCCTAAAGCATCTGCATAGCAGATTTCTTTTTTATCTTTTCTTTCTTTTTTTTTTGAGACAGAGTTTTGCTCTGTCTGGAGCCTGTTGCCCAGGCTGGAATGCAGTTGTGCGAGCTTGGCTCACTGCAACCTGCCTCAGCCTCCCAAGTTGCTGGATTACAGGCACGCACCACTACGCCCAGCTAATTTTGTATTTTTAGTAGAGATGAGGTTTCTCCATGTTGGTCAGACTGGTCTCAAACTCCCAACCTCAGGTGATCCACCTGCCTCGATCTCCCAAATGCTGGAATTACAGGCATGAGCTGCTGTGCCTGGTCAGTAGACTTCTTTTCTTCTCTCTCTCTCTCTCTTTCTCTCCCTCCCTCTCTCTTCTCTCGTTCTTTCTTTCTCTCTTTCTGCTTCTGTTTCTCTTTCTTTCTTTTCTCTCTCGTTCTTTTTGGACAGGCTTCTGTTGCCCAGGCTGAAGTGAAGTGGTGCAATCTTGGCTCACTGCAGCCTCGATTGGACATCCAGCCTTGTGGCTTTCAGGCCTGGACCCGGAGCTGAAGAGACCTTGGAGATCCTACTCTAACTCTTCCATTGAAAAACACAAAGCCCACAAGGCCCAGTGAGGATTTAAGTGGCTCCCTGACCCACCCCTTTCCACAGGGCACAGCCACCCAAGTAAGCCTCAGGCTTGGCTGAAAGACACACATCAGCATGGACCACTTCAAATTTCTTTTATGCCATTTTCCTAACCAAAGGGCTGGCACTCTCTCCTGCTGTCTCTCTCTAGATAAATATATATATATATGTAGATGTTGATGTGTGTGTGTGTGTAAATATGTGCATATGTGTATATATGTGTATGTGTGTGTATAAATATATGCATATGTATACATGAGTGTATTATACATATACTCATATGTGTATATATAGCTGTGTGTGCATGTACATATATGCATATGTGTATATATAGGTGTGTGTGCATGTACATATATGCATATGTGTATATATAGGTGTGTGTACATATATGCATATGTGCAGATATAGGTGTGTGTACATATATGCATATGTGTAGATATAGGTGTGTGTACATATATGCATATGTGTATATATAGGTGTGTGTACATATATGCATATGTGTAGATATAGGTATGTGTACATATATGCATATGTGTATATATAGGTGTGTGTACATATATGCATATGTGTATATATAAGTGTGTGTACATATATGCATATGTGTATATATAGGTGTGTGTACATATATGCATATGTGTATATATAGCTGTGTGTGCATGTACATATATGCATATGTGTATATATAGGTGTGTGTACATATATGCATATGTGTAGATATAGATCTCTGTACACATATGCATATCTGTACATATAGATGTGTATGTGAATGTACATATATGCATATGTGTATATATAAGTGTGTGTACATATATGCATATGTGTATATATAGGTGTGTGTACATATATGCATATGTGTATATATAGCTGTGTGTGCATGTACATATATGCATATGTGTATATATAGGTGTGTGTACATATATGCATATGTGTAGATATAGATCTCTGTACACATATGCATATCTGTACATATAGATGTGTATGTGAATGTACATATATGCATATGTGTATATATAGGTGTGTGTACATATATGCATATGTGTATATATAGCTGTGTGTACATATATGCATATGTGTATATATAGCTGTGTGTGAATGTACATATATGCATATCTATTTTGTCCTTGGCAGGGTCACACCGAGGAGGCACTTCATGGCAGGGAGCGTTTCTGAGTTCTGAAGAGAAGGAATCCTGTTGCCTGTGGTCACACAGTGGCTCTCGTGACATGCTTCCCAGCCAGAAGAGGAGTCTGCACAATGTGCTTGGCTGATCTAAGTGTGGTTGGGTTGGGAATCTTCTCTCTTTTGAACTCTGAGTGTGCAAGTGTGTGTGTGCATGTGTGTGTGCTAGGGAGAATGTGGTAGGGGGAGAAGGGGGAGACCTAAGAAGGCCTTTCCCAGAACCGCCTGCCCAGGCCTCTCTCCATCTGCCTGCGCAGACCAGATCAGAACGAGGACTGAAGCCACCCACATGGGTCCCTGGGAGTCCAAGGGCATTGCCCAGCAGGGTTCAGTCTGCAGGCCACACCCAAGCCAGCCTGGGAAGGGCCTTTCTTTGTGCTAAGAAACATAAGCTTGCTGGATCCCACTTGGGGCCCGTCGTGTCCCTCACAGAGAGCTCTTTGTGCCTGGGAGAGGGTTGGCCCCTATTCTGGCAGCCATCCAGACACTGCCTGCCTCCAGCCACCCTGCCCGGGGGCTCCCCACCTTTCCTCTCCAGCTGCACCTCCCTTCCTCCCAGGGTGCAGTCACCCGCCGAGGGCAGGGCACCTGGAGGAGCCTGAGCTGTGCCAGAAGCATGACCCTGAGAGCCCCAGGCCAGAGGCTGGGATGACACCAAGGACTGCTGTCATGGAGAGGAGAGGGCTCGGGGACAGCCCACACGTGGGGATAGCCCAAAAGAGCCAGGGCTGATTGGCGGGGCCACTTCAGGGCATCACGGATGAGAAACATCCATCAGGGCCAGGCCAGGGCTCCATGACTGCTGCTCTACAGCAGCAAAGCCCCCCACTCCACACTCATCTTGCTGAGGTAGAGGGTGGGCTACAGAGGGATCCAGCTTGTTGCTGGGAGACACCATCACTGAAGGTCCACGATGATCAGTGCAACTGTTCATGTTCCTTTAAAAAATTAAATTAAAAAAAAAAAACGCCATGAGAAATCTCATGCTTGTCAGAGTCTTCCTCCCCCGCTGTCGGCTCCCATTATGAATCCATGGTATCTTCTGCTGAGAGCTAATTACATGTTGTGTGAAAGATACTGGGCTTGCTTTAAAAATTCTTTCTCCTGGATGGGTTTTGACCCTGTCAGCTGCCTCCCTCTGCTTCCTCCCTGTGCAGCAGGAAAGAAGGGCATGTTCTGGGGAGGCACAGGCCTGATGTCCCGGCCCTCTGCTCCTCAGAGACCACGTCCCTCCCAATGATTATTCAAGCCCTCCCTGAACCCAGGCAGCCCTGCCGATCTGGGCATTGTCACCCAGCACCCGGAGAGCCTGCTCCTGCCAGAGCACGGAGATCGTGACAAAGCACGACCGGAGGTGTCGTTTCAGTGCCAGGCACTTAGCCCTCCACAGGCTGTTTCCTCTCACCCTCCTCCCTCACAAAAAGGGGGTCAGGTGGAGGGAGGGGTGCAGATGGCTTCCCAAAGCCATCCCGGTGGAGGCACAAAAGGGAATGTGGCCCCTCCAGGAGGCGAAAGGCAGAGCCACCTAGTTGCTGCTGCTTTTTTTCTGCTTGCTCCCACACATAGACAGAAATTCTCATTCTTGAGATGGCTCATCTTTTCTCCTAAGAGGTGATGACCCACTCCGGAAGCAACAAGTGTGGACTAATACCTTGAGTTATTGCCTCTTTGCAGTGTTGAATTTCACCTCTTTACGAGATGGCCAGTGGCACAGCTGTTGGGACCTCTCAGAGCATGTTACAACACCCCGTGCTCTGACAAGTCACAGCATCTCCAAGCTGGAAGGGCCTTTCTAGGCCAACTCCTGCCCCGAACTCAGGCACATCTTAAAGTGGAGAATTTTCAGTCAGGCACAGTGGCTCACACCTGTAATCCCAGCACTTTGGGAAGCTGAGGCGGGTGGATCACCTGAGGTCAGGAGTTCGAGACGAGCCTGGCCAACATGGTGAAACCCTGTCCCTACTAAAAATACAAAAATTAGCCTGTGTGGTGGTGCATGAACCACCGCCTCCTGGGGGTTGCAGTGAGCCGAGATCACGCCACTGTACTGCAGCCTGGGCGATGGAGAGAGACTCTGTCTCAAAAAAAAAAAAAAAGAAATCACAGTGAAAGGACTGAGAGGGCACACTCGGCTAGTGTGACAAACTACTGGATTACTGATGAGTGGGTCATCCACAGCCTCTAAATCCCAGAGGTTTCAAATGCAGTGTGCAAAACCTGTTAAATTCCGAATTCCTGTGCCTTGTGCCTAGAGATTCTGATTTAGCAGTTCTAGGGTGGGACCTGACATTCTGCATTTTTTAGCAAGCATCATGGCTAATTCTGATGCAAGCAGCCACCCTTCCACGTTGAGAGACTCCATAGAGGGTGATGGCAGTGGCTTATAGGCATGGGAATCAGCTGGACCCCAGCAGCTGCTGCTTTCTTCCCAGCCAGAACTTTCCTGGAATGTACATTCCAGGAAATTACTTGTATATGTATTTTTAAAAATTTGTTTTTCTTTCTTGGTTATAAAGCGAATGCAGAGAACTTACATAATGCATAATAAAAAATAATAAAATCACTCACGATCCCTCCACAAAGGTTGTGGGGGGGGGGCGCTGCTAACATGCTGTTTTCTTCCTTACATTTTTTTATGACATTGACAACCTACTGAATATAAAATTTTATTTCATTTTCCCCAAGTTATTAATTTTCTTCTGGAAATATCATTTCTAAAGGCTGTATAATATCTCCATCATGTAGACATGCCTTATTTTAATAACTGTCCCCTAACTGTTGGACATTGAAGCTGTTCCTAATAATTAATTATACAAACGCTTTTGGATGAATGTTTGTGTGCACAGAGTTTCATCAACATTTTGAAGGCTTCCTTGAGCTGTAAATGAGTCACTGGGGTAAAGAATATGGCTGTTTTAGAGGCTTCTGGTAGATGTGCTGCCAACCTGGTGTCCTGTTTTCTCCCCCGCCAGTAGAGTGAAATCCTGCACATTCAGCCTCCAACTTTTTTAAGGGTTATCAAGGGTATCATTCTTACCATATGTCATGAGCTGAACAGGCTCCCACAAAAAGAGATTTTGTGAAGTCCTAACCCAAAGTACCTATGAGTGTGACCTTACTAGGAAACAGGGCCTTTGAAGGTGTCATCAAGTTTTAAGAGGAGGTCATTAGGGGCCCTTATCCAATATGACTGGTGTCATATGAAGAGGAGAATGCCAGCTGGGCACGGTGGCTCATGCCTGTAATCCTGGAACTTTGGGAGACTGAGGTAGGCTGATCATCTGAGGTCAGGAGTTTGAGATCAGCCTGGCCAACATGGCAAAACCTTGTCTCTAATTAAAAAAAAAAAATAGCTGGGCATGGTGGCACATGCTTGTAATCCCAGCTACTCGGGAGACTGAGGCAGGAGAATCGCTTGAACCCAGGAGGCAGACCTTGCAGTGAGCCGAGATCATGCCACTATGCTACAGCCTGGGCAACAAGATCAAAACTCCATAAAAAGAAAGAAAAGAAAGAGAGAGAGAGAAAGAAAGAGAGGAAGGAAGAAAGGAAGGAAGGAAGGAAGGGAGGGAGGGAGGGAGGGAGGGAGGGAGGGAGGGAGGGAGGGGGGAGGGAGGGAAGAAAGGAAGGAAGGGAGAGGAGTACACCAAGTGAAGACACAGCCACATGGAGAGAATGCCATGTGCTGACCAAGGCAGAGGTTGCCATGATGCAGCTGGAAGCCAAGGGACACCAAGGCCTGCCAGGTCCCACCAAGAACAGGTGAGGAAGGCAGAAGGAGCACAGTCCTGCTGCCACCTGGACTTCAGACCTTTCGCCTCCAGAATGGTGAGAGAACAAGTTGCTGTTATTTTGTCTAGGGCTTTGTTGTGCAGTCCTAGGAAACAAATCTACTATGTTCCCTGGTGTGGTGTCAGCTGGGCCCAAAGGTCTAAGGTGTGAAGACAGATCTTGTCCCTCTCAGAAGGGCATCCAGTCCAGCCTGCTAATCTGTCTTCTCTGGGAACATTTCTTGCTTCTGGTCACAGGAGCAAGAGCCCAGTAAGGGCCCGTTTGGGGCCTGGCATCATTAAATCAGGGTCTGCTTTAGTGCTTTCTTCAAGGCTGCATCTCATGTGATAGAGGGACCCACAAAGAATCAACTTAGCATTTTTCTTCAAACTCTTGGATTTTGGTCAGCCACAGTGGCTCATACCTGCAATCCCAGCATTTGGGGAAGGTGAGGTAGGCGGGGATCACTTGACGCCAGGAGTCCGAGATTAGCCTGGCCAACATGTTGAAACCCCATTTCTACTAAAAATACAAAAATTAGCTGAGTGTGGTAGCGCATGCCTGTGATCCCACCTACTCATAAGGCTGAGGCACAAGAATCACTTGAACCCGGGTGGGGGAAGTTGCAGTTGCTGTGAGCCAAGCGGGTGCTGCTGCACTCCAGCCTGGGCAACAGAGCGAGACCCTGTCTCCAAACAAACAAAGCTCTTGAATTTCTTCACAATGGAATAAGTGAGAGAGCTTATTGAATTTCTTCAAAATGAAATAAGTGAATGAACCTTTAATCCAGGAGGTGTTGAAAGAGCCTAATAAAGAGCTTTATTAAAGGCTCATTCAGGAGCTCACAGGTGCCTAGTGTCAGGGCAAAGGTCATCTTTGTCACTGATCAGGCCTCAGACAGATTCACCATCAGAGACTCTCAGGGCCTAAGCCCCTGTGAGGCTGGGAGGTTGAGCTGCTGTTAAATCCCTGACTCCTCGATCAGTCTTTTCTCCTGTGGCTTCTGAAAAATTCCTCTCAGGTTGATCTTAATCTTGGACATAAATGGGACCTAAAGAACCCCATGTGCATATCAGACACTTAATTTAAGGAAGTTGCTACCTCAAGGGTTACAAAGTCTGAAATATTTTCATCCTTTACTAAGTGCCCACTGGGTATCACTTACTTCCTCATGTCCTCCCGAGAGCCCTACAAGGTAGGCTGTTGACATGGTGATATAAGAAGAAACATATATTTGGTCTCTGTCCCTGATTCCTGGCCCAGAGCTCCTAAAACTCTTGTAATTTCCTGAACAATAGAGGTTCTAGGTGCATCTTTCGTTCTAATATTTGGTCTTTGGCACTGGTTTCTGATACAGAGCTCCCAATCCCTTGGCATTTCCCCAGTGACAGGAGTATCTTTTGTTCTAAGGAGGCAACTCTCAGTGGACTCCCGGATGGGGGCTGGTCACCAGAAAGTCCAATCCTGGGTCTTTCGACCCCACCCCTCATTCCCTGAAGATGGGAGAAGGGCTAGAAATGGAGATAATAATCCATCGTGTCAAAAAAAAATAGTAATAATTGATCATGTCAAATAATAATAATCATAATAATCTATCATGTCTATGTGATGAAGCTTCCATCAAAATCCCTGAACCATGGGGTGTGAAGAGCTTGTGCGCTGCTGAGCACATGGAGGGTGGTGCCCTGAGTGGGCATGGTCGCTGTGTCCTTTCCCCCATTCCTTGCCGTCTGCATCTCTCCCATCTGGCGGTTCTTCTGTATCATCTGTAATACTGTTATAATAAACTGATAAATGAATGTCAAGTGCTTTCTTGAACTCTGTGAGCCACTCTAGCAAATGATCAAACCTGAAAAAGGGGTTGTGAGAACCTCTGATTTATAGCAAACAGGTTAGAAGATCCAGAAGCCCAGACTTCTGACTGGCATCTGAAGTGGGGGGCGGTCTCGTGGGATTGAGCCTGAACCCCATGGGATCTGACTCTAACTCCAGGCAAGTGGTGTAGAATTGAATTAAACTCTAGACTCCCAGCTGGTGTTGGAGAATTAGTTGTTGGGGGAAAACCTCTACCCCCTTCATTTGATCATAGAAGTATTCTGTCAGGTGTAAACAGAGAAAGTAAGTCTGTTTATTCCTTTATATAAATACAATAATCTCTGTTTTACAATTCAGCTGAGGACCAGAAATTCCAGCAGGTAGCCCAAAGTTGCCGAGCTTGTACATGGCAGAGCCAGAAGCAGAGCCAAGTCTTTCTAGCACCTAGTGTCTGGCTGTCTGCTCCATTAGGTAGTCAAGAATGGCTTAGAGGATCAGTGGAACGCAGCTTGTCAGCAGAGTGATAAATGCTAACAAGGGATGCCAGATGTTTGGAGAGTTTATGCCAAACCTTTTGAGGCAGATGTTCCTAGTTCCACTCAGTTTCATCTCTACCCTTTATGGCATCTAGAGTAATATGGAATTTTGTCATCACATGGCCCCTGAAAATAAGCTAATCTCTGCTAACTCACCTCCTGATTTTTATATCTCAATTTCAATACATTTGTTCCCAAAAAGTTGCAAGAAAAGTGAGCCCTCTAACTGTAGATGAAGAATCTTATATTTAATGATGTCTTTGTGTTTTATGCTGCTATAACAGAATATCTCAGACTGGGTAATTTATAAAGAACAGAGATTTATTTCTGGAGGCTGGGAAGTCCAAGTCAAGGGTCCGACTTCTGGTGAGGGCCTTCTTGTAGTGTCTACTATGGCTGAAACTCTAAAAGCAAGAGAATAAGGTAAGGAGGGAAAAGGGCAGGGGAAAGAGAGAAGGAGACAGGAAGCAGGAGAGGGGGCTGGACTCATCCTTTCATCAGGAACCTGCTTCCACAATAACAAACCCACTCCCTCAATAATGGAATTAATCCATTCATGAGACTTCTGCCTAATCATCTCTTAAAGTTTCCATGTTTCAACACTGTGCCATTGGAGATGAAACTTCGAACACATGAACTTTGGGGGACACATTCAAACCATAGCAAATCACTCTTTGGAAAAAGTTTTGTGACGAGAATCAGCCTCTAATTTATTCTTACATATGACATGCGAGTTTCAGTGAGATTCATCTGTGTTCCTGAGCGTGGGTTTACACACAACAGGTTAGCTTTGGTGAGGTACACTTATATCCCCTTGACCTTCAGCCCTGGTTCCAATTGCTACGTTAGGAGCTAACAGTTGCTACTGAACAGTTGCTGTGGGTCAATCAGGATGATGTTCTCAGGCCAAAAAGCCTGGGCTGAGCTCTCAGGCAAAGAGCAGGCAGGCAGAAATCCTCAACGAAATATCAGCAAACTGAAGTCAATAACACATCAAAAAGTTCATTCGTCATGACCAAGTGGAATTTATCCCAGGGGTGCAAGGATGATTCAACATATGCAAATCAATCAGTGTGATGCGTCATATTAACAGAATGAAGGACAAAAACGATATGACCATTTCAACTGATACTGAAAAAAGCATTTGCTCAAATTCAACATCCTTCATGATAAAAAAAAAATCCTCAAAAAACTGGGCATAGAAGAAACACACCTCAACACAATAAAAACCATACATGACAGACCCACAGCTGGTATCATACTGACCTGAAAGCCTTTCCTCTAAAATCTGGAACACAACAAGAATGCCCACTTTCACCACTATGATTCAACATAGTACTAGAAGTCCTAGCTAGAGCAATCAGACGAGAAAAAATAGAGGGCAAAAAAGTGGAAAGGAAGAAGTCAAATAATCCTTGTTTGCAAAAGAAACGATCTTACGTTTGGAAAAAAAAAAAAGAATCCAGAAAAAATAATTTGAACTGATAAATTCAGTAAAGTTTTAGAATATAAAAATCAACATATAAAAGATCAGTAACATTTATATATACTAACAGTGAACAATCTGAAAAAGAAATCGAGACAGTGATCCCGTTTACAATAGCTGCAAATAAAATAATATACCTAGGATTTAACTTAACCAAAGAAGTGAAAGATCTCTACAATGAAAGCTATAAACACTGATGCAAGAAATTGAAGAGGACACCAAAAAATGGAAAGACATTCCATGTTCATGGATTGGAAGAATCAATATTGTCAAAATGTCCACGCTATTCAAAGCAATCTACAGATCAACGCAATCCCTATCAAAATATCAATTATGGCTGGGTGTGGTGGCTCATGCCTGTAATCCCAGCACTTTGGGAGCCCAAGGTGAGCAGATCACTCCAGCCAAGGAATTTGAGACCAGCCTAGGCAACATGATGCCACTCCATCTCTACAAGAAATACCCAAATTACTCAGGCATGTAGCACACGCCTGTAGTCCCAGCTGTTTGGGAGGCTGACGGGAAGATCACTTGAGCCCGGGAGGTGAAGGCTGTATTGAGCCAAGATCATGCCACTGCACTCCAACTTGAGTGACAGAGCAAGACTCCTGTCTCAAAACAACAAGAAAAAAACCAGTGACATTCTTCGAATAGAAAAAATAATCCTAACATTTATATGGAGCCACAAAAGACCCAAAAGAGCTAAAGCC
Source organism: Callithrix jacchus (assembly GCF_049354715.1). Lineage (NCBI taxonomy): Eukaryota > Metazoa > Chordata > Mammalia > Primates > Cebidae > Callithrix > Callithrix jacchus. Next base: position 94,114,111 of record NC_133517.1, on the reverse strand, counting down.
ATCCCAAGCAAAAAGAATAAAACTGGAGGAATCACATTACTTGACTTCAAATTAGACTATAAAGCTATAGTAACCAAAATAGGCACAGCACTGGCATAAAAACAAACACATAGACCAACGGAACAGAATAGAGAATCCAGAAACAAATCCATACACCTACAGTGAACTCATTTTTCATAAAAGTGCCAAGAACACACATTGGGGAAAGGATAGTCTCTTCAATAAATGGTGCTGGGAAAACAAATAATCCACATGCAGAAGAATGAAACTGGCCCCTCCCTTGCCATATACAAAAATCAAATCAAAATGGATTAAATACTTAACATCTAAGACCTCAAACTATGAAACTATTAAAGGAAAACATTGGGGCAACTCTCGAGGACACTGGTCTAGGCAAAGCCTTCCTGAGCAAATACCCCAAAAGCACAGAGGCAAATGAAGGAAAAATGGATAAACGGTATCATGTCAAGTTAAAAAGCTTCTGCATAGCAAACAAAATAATAAACGAAGTGAATAAACAACCCACAAAATGGAAGAAAATATTTGCAAACTACCCACTGACAAGGATCAAAATATATAAGCAGCTCAAACAACTCAATAGGAAAAAAAATCTAATAATCCAATTTTTAAAATGGGAAAAAGACCTGAATAGACGTTTCTGAAGAGAGGACATACAAATGGCAAACAGACATATGAAAAGGTGCTCAACATCACTGATCATCAGAGAAATGCAAATCAAAACTATAATGAGTATAGTCGGGCATGGTAGTGAACACCTGTAATCCCAGCTACTCGGGAGGCTGAGGCAGGAGAATCACTTGAACACAGGAGGCGGAGGTTGCAGTGAGCTGAGATCGCGCCATTGCACTCTAGCCTGGGCAACAAGAATGAAACTCTGCCTCAAAAAAAAAAAAAAAAAAAAAAAAAAAAAAACTTACAATGAGTTGTCATCTCACCCCAGTTAAAATGTTTTTTTCAAAAGATGGGTAATATTAATGCTGGCAAGAATGTGGAGAAAAGGGAACCCCCATACACTTTTGGCAGGAGTGTAAATTAATAATGGCCACTATGGAGAACGGTATGGAAGTTCCTCAAAAAACTAAAAATAGAAAATATCCAGCAATCCCACTACTAGGTATGTCAAAAAGATATCTGCACTCATGTTTATTACTGTCCTAGTCACAAGAGCCAAGATTTGGAAGCTGTCCATCTCAATATAGACATGTCCATGTCCCTAATCTCTATCAATAGATGGATGGATAAAGAAAATGTGGTACTTATATACAATGGAGTACTATTCAGCCATAAAAAAGAATTTGCAATGACATGGATGGAACTGGAGAACATCTGTTAAGTAAAATAAGCCAGGCACAGAAAGACAAATTTCACATATTCTAATTTGTGGGAGCGAAAAATTAAATTACCAACCTGGTGGCTCATGCTTGTAATCCCAGCACTTTGGGAGGCCAAGGTGGGCGGATCACCTGAGGTCAAGAGCTCGAGACCAGTTAGGCCAACATGGTGAATCCTGTCTCTCTAAAATACAAAAATTAGGTGGACGTGGTGGCACATGCCTGTAATCCCAGCTACTTAGGAGGCTGAGGCCAGAGAATCACCTGAACCCAATAGGCAAAGGTTACAGTGAGCCAAGATTGTGTCACTGAACTCCAACCTGGGCAACAGAGCAAGACTTTGTCTCAGAAAAAAAAAAAAAAAAAAAAAAAAGAGAGAGATATTAAAACAATTGAACTCATGGGGATAGAGAGGAGAAGGCTGGTTACCAGAAGGGTAGGTGTGTGCCAGGGCTGAGGGAGTGGGAATGGTAAACAGATACGAAACTGTGGTTACACAGGAGGAATAAAAGCTAGCATTTGATAGCACAACGGGATGACTGCAGTCAATAATTTATCCTACATTTAAAAGTAACTAAAAGAAGTCTGGATGCAGTGGCTCACGCCTGTAACCCTAGCACTTTAGGAGGCGGGGCAGGCAGATCACTTGAGGTCAGGAGTTTGACATCAGCCTAACCAACATGGGGAAACCCGTCTCTACTAAAAATACAAAAAATTAGCTGGGCATGGTGGCGGGCACCTGCAGTTCCAGCTACTCAGGAGGCTGAGGCAGGAGAATCACCTGAACCCCTCGGGTGGAGGCTGCAGTGAGACAAGATTGCAACACTGAACTCCAGCCTGGGCAACAGAGTGAGACTGTTTCAAAACACACACACACACACACACACACACACACACACACACACACACAAAACTAAAAGAGTATGACTGGAATATTTGTAACACAGAACAGATAAATGCTTGAGATGATGAATACTACACTTACCCTGATGCGATCATTATGCATTGTATGTTTATACCAAAATAGCTCATGTACCCCATAAATATACACACTACGGACCCATAAATTTGTAACAATCTAGGAGATGATCAAATCTAAATTCTCAGTTAATTTCTATTTGAATTAAGAAAAAATGTTTTTCCTTTTTTTAAAAAAAAAAAAAGGAGCAAATGGGGTCAAAACCCAAGATGAGACTGTCTTGGAAGCAGAGACAGCACATAGGAAGCCCCATCAGACACAAAGGAAGCCTATGAGGCCAAACGTGGGGGCAGCAGAGAGGAGAGCTGACAGCTCATTCACTTCCCTGGGAGTTCCACTGAGGAGTGCAACCATGATGCTCTTGCCTCCCAGTGTGCCGTGGGATGGAGAGGAAGCTGAATACAGCAAAGCCTCTCAAGGCAAGCAAAGAGTGGTAAAGGCTGCAGTAGAAGTGCCAAGGGTCAAGTGAACTCAGAGAGAAAAGCTTCATGAAGGTAGCCATTGAGCTGGGCCCAAGCCAAAAGTGTAAGAGATCAGAATTAGAATCAGTGGAGAAGTCAGCCCCTACTAAGAGAGTTCAGGTTCTCAGCCTGAAGGAAAAATGGAAATTGGAGGTTGTGGTGCTTGTGGTTTATGCCACAGCTCACTCCTGCACCCAGGATACCCACCCCCTACTGGGCCAGGCCACGGACTTCCCGAAGGCCAACATATAAAGTCCCGGACCTTCCACCACTGACACTTTCCAAATCTATCCCTGGCCACTATTTCTTCCCTCTGATGTCACAGGGCTCTGCATCTTGTCCCATCTCAGCAAAATTAGACCACTTGGTTTCCCAAGAGCTGTCATTCTGAACTCTTTTCTACAGGCGCCTGGAGCACAGGGCTTCCCAGAAGTCTGATTCAATGCTATTTTGAGCTGGGTTAGATTGGCAGAAATGAACCACCCACCCTTGGAAAAGTCACACTTGGGAAAAGACTGCCGCACCAGAGGTGGACCAGGAGCTCTTTCTCAGCATGAGTTTGAATGGAGGGTCATAGGGAGCAAGGAGACACTCACATGGTCCCTGTAAAGCTGTGCTGACAGACAGCTTGGGACAGATCCAGACCCGTTCTGTTCACCCAGCTGTTATGCCTCTTCTGCCTACAAGATGAGACAGACACCTCCCCCGCCCCCCAAGGCTGGCATCATTTGTTGAGGCATGGCTTTGGAAAGAACAAGTTCAAATCCCGGAAAGAGGCCGAATTCCAGCTGGAGGCCCACCAATGACAGCCCTGTCTTGCTATCCTGGGGGGCATGACATGGGTGGGTGGGGTGTGATGGGGTAGGGAGAAGGAAACTCAACCACCTGTGGGTGCTCGCTGCCTCACTCTGTCCTCCTGGCTCCACCTCACCCTTCCTGCCTGCCTGCCTGCCTGGTGTGGTCAAGGAAATCTACGGGGTTTAAAGAAGCTTCCAGAAGCCACTTAGTCCCCTTCAGGTAGATGCTTTTTTAAGGGTCTCTTGCTCCTTTCAGCATTCTAGAGCCACAGATGCAGCCTCTCAGAGTGGTTACTGGGCACCAACTCAGTAGCAGACCATAGGGCCAAGCCTTGTTACACCGAGGAAGGTGACTCTCAGGGGACTGCGGCTCTTGAATTCCTTTACCCTGGGACATACATCCTTCCGATCTCATCCCACGATGGTGACAGGGTCTGTGATCAACTGTGGGGGTCAGGTTAGGCCAGTGCAGTTCTTCAAGTCTGACCCCAAGCAGACAGCACCAGTCCCCAAGAGTAGGGCTCAGCCACAGCTGTTCCCACCAAAGGGAACTGGGTGGGGCCTGTTATCCAGACACAAATGTCTGCTGGGGCCCCGGGGCCGAGGGCGTCCAAAGGTGGTTCTTTTCCTCCCCCAGAAACTTGGCCCAGGGCCTTTCCCAGTAAGTGCCTCCCCCTTCTCCCGCCCTCGGGTTCCCTTCCCAGGCCACCCGGGGGTGGGCCCAGCCACCCACTCAGTGCGGGCTTCAGCACGTGGCTGTGGGGCAGCGGGTTTCCTCCCCGCCCTGGCAGCTCTGCTGAGGGTGGCTTTCGCCCTCTCCCCCTTCCCCGTGACTTTTTGTAAAAGGCTCAGGCGCCCCCACCCACCTCCGCCCTCCCGCGGCTGCCAGACCGGTGCCTGCCCCCGCCTCCCCCGGCGGCCACGCTCTCTCCCCGCCCCTGGCAGCCGGCTCCGCTTCGGAAACTGTTGACTCAGAGGGTGGCCGGGCGGCCAGCGTCTGATGTCAGCCTGGAGCTGGGCCAGGGAGTGCAGGCGGGCGGCACTGGGAGCGACGGAGGAAGGGTGCGGGGCGCTGGGCCGGGCCGGGTGGGCGCCCGCGGCGGGCGTGGGGGCTGCGCTCGAGGATCCCGGCTGCGCGCTGCGCGCTCGGCCTTGGCGGCGGCCCGGACGCCCGTGACTCAGGGTGTGTCACCAGAGCAGATGCCCGGGGCGGCTGGAGGCTCCCGGGCTCCCGCTGACTCATCAGAAAGCCCTGCCGCGCGGCCCGGGGGCGGAGGGACGTGGGGGACCGCCGAGAGCGGCCGGGCAGGCGGCAGCCGAGGTCGTTTGAGGCGCGCGGAGCCGGAAAACCCCAAGGAGGCGGCTGGGCAGGGGCGGGGCGACCGGCACTGACCGGGTCACCTGCAGTGCGGGCTGACGGCTGGCGACCGAAGGAGGGAGCCAGTCCCCCACCCCAGCAGCCGTTTCCGAAGCCTGCCCCCTTCCACTGCCAAGCGGCACCCCGCGGGCCCCCAGCCAGCGCGCCGAGGCGCCCCCGCCCCGTGTCGCACGCGCGGCGTTATCGGGAGAAGGCGGTTTTTGGGCACCAGCGCGGGCCTCGGTGGCACCCGAGGTCGCTGGGGTCTTCCCCCTCACCTTAAAATTCTGGGTCCTCTGTGGGAAGAGCTTTCATTCCCCGCCCCACTCACCCCGACCCTCTCCGGGGGAGGCTCCACTGGCAATTAGACACCACGTGCTGGGTAAAAAGGCCTGGTCCCAGCGCTTTCCTGTCACTTACTGCTAACCATAAGGCCCCGTGGCACTCAGGAAATGCGGCAGGGGGGCCGGAGAACTCTGAGGAAGGGGTGTGGACAGAGAGGAGGCTTCCACCCTGTCCTGGAACAGGGACAGTCCATGGCATTCAAAAGACGGGGGAGACTTTTCTGCACGGCGCCTCCCGCCCCCGGGACAGGTGGAGGAGGGGGTCTGACCGGTCCTCACCCTCCCTGCATTTATAGTCTGGGCACACCTGAGCAGTGGAACAGGAGGGCGCTGTGGAGTGCAGGCCCATGCAGACGCCGCGGTGGGGGCTTCCTGGTGGAGCGGGCAGTAGGGCAGAGGCCTTGAAGAGGAATGACTTGAACAGATCGGAAAGGACATTCCAGACAGAAACAAATGCCTGAAACCCAAACCAAAAAGCAGAAAAGAGCAGATTGCGTTCTGGGAATGGCAAGGAGTCCAGTTTGACTGGAAGACCTGAGGCTCAGAGATGCATCACAGCCCAGCGGCCCAAATGCGGACCTCAGACGCAGGCACAGTGGCCCAGGAGTCACGGGGTTCTGCCCACTGCCCCGGGGGGAACCGAGTCATGCCAGTTCCCAGACAGATGGATTTCTTCCAAGAATTCCACAGTCCTGCTCAGTCCCAGCCGCCAAGACTCCTCGCCTTGGGTGGTTGCTGTCTAATGCAGATCCTCTTTTGTCCAGATTTCAAGTATTTTTCCTATTCTGTCCTTTGATCACTAACGTTTGTGTTGATCTACATCAGCATCTCTCAATCCTGACAGCACTCTGAAATTACCTAGGTGTGCTTTAAAAGAACAAAAATGGGCCAGAGCAGTGGCTCACCTCTGTAATCCCTGCACTTTGGGAAGCGGAGGCGGGTGGATCACCTTAGGTCAGGAGTTCGAGACCAGCCTGACCAACATGGAGGAAACCCTGTCTCTATTAAAAATACAAAATTAGCCAGGTGTGGTGGCACATGTCTGTAATCCCAGCTACTCAGGAGGCTGAGGCAGGAGAATTGCTTGAACCCGGGAGCAGAGGCTACAGCGAGCCAGATCATGCCACTGCACTCCAGCCTGGGCAACAAGAGCAAAACACTGTCTCAAAAAAACAAATAAAAGAACAAAAATGTTGATGCATGGGCCCCTCCAGAAAATCTGATTTCATTGGTCTAGGGTGGGGCCCAGCCATCAGCAGACTTAAAGAGCAGTTAGAGAGGAGAACTACTAATGGAGGTGCTCACCAGGGAGTGTCCAGGTCAGACCCCCACAAAAGAGCGCAGCGCCCTGGCCTTCAGACCCAACTGGGACAAACCCTGAGAACAGCCTTGGCAGACCTCCAGGGGCAGCTGGACTCCCTGAGCTGGGAGTTGCAGTCTCTTCCAGGCATCCACTCTGCAGCAGAGGCCAAAGTTTCCAACAGGAAGGGAGGGTGAGGCTTCTATTTGTTTCACAAGAGCCAGCTGACCTTTGAAGCTAGTGATAACTACAACAGGAACCTTAGTGGTGGGAGAACGAGGCACTGCAGCCAGTTCCCATCAACCTCACATATCTGCAAGGGGCCCCAAGGCGGATGTGGCACCCTCCCCTGCAACGCTGGGCCTCAGAGGAGGAGGAGGCCCAGCCATGCCCAGATCGGGGATCTGGGGAACAGGTCCTCTGCTTTCTGGGAAAATGGAGGTGAAGATTCCTACCCCCGAAGGTTCTTGTTGGGAGCCTTGAGATAAATCTCCTAGCAGTGCTCAGGATGGGGAGAATTTTCAGTGACCGCTCCCCTCCTCCCGTTTTGTTAGTAACTCTTTTCGAAGATTTAGGGAGAGTCTCCAAGTCTGGGCCTCACCGCTCTTCACTCAGCATCTGGCCATCCCCACCTCCTGGATCTACAGGGTTCATAGAGGAGGACCCGGAAGGGGGAAGGTCAGGCTGAGGAACTTGACACTTGGCCTCCCTGCTGCAAGAGAAATGACGACCGTTACCAACGAGGTGACGCGCTGTCCTTCTCCAAGACTGAAAAGCAGAAATACTGCCCTGGGCCCAGAGAGGCTGAGAGAACTATAGGAAGAATTTCCTGACAAAGGACAGTGTTGCCTCAAGGACTCATGAGGTTCTGTGAAAATAAGAAACTCCTGAGCACCAGACCCTTCATCACTAGGGAGTGTTGTTCCCATCTGACAGCTGAGAAAACGGAGGCTGAGAAACTTGTAATAACTTGCTGAAGCAGCAACCAGAGTGCCATGTAGCTGAAATCTGAGATCAGCAGTTAAAAGTGGTGGGGCAAGCCCTCCCTGATTTTCAGCTCTAAGAGCCTAGGCTTGTGTGTTTTTCTGCCCAAGCCTGGAATCAGAGGCCTACAAAAGTCACGCCTAATCCTAGGGGTGCGGGCTTTAAACCCGGGGAGAAAGCATGTTATTGGAATACTCCCGCACTTCTCTCCCTTTGAATCCCACCACGGAAAGAAAATGCTGTGAGGTATACCCAGTATTTACTGGAGGATATTTCCTAGCAAGAAAATGAAGGCGATTGTCAACGGCCTCTGGAAATACAGAGCAGGGTGCAGAAGATGGTCCCTTTCTAGACGGCGGGCTAGACAGTGTTGCTCACCCTTAGGCACTGGCGGCAGAAAGACAAAGCCTGGTAATTCTGCTGTTGGGATTCTCCCTGGCACCTCTCCTTGTAGGTCACAAGCTTCCTGATGCGATAGCCCGTGGCCCTACTAGAAGACAAGACACTCCTTTTCCCATTTTACAGATCAGGAAACTGAGGCTGGACAGAAACCTCATCCGGATTGAGCTGGGAGTGGATCTGACTCCGATCCATAAATTCTTTCCCTGGTCCCGAAAAGAGGCCCTGGCAACCGACTGTGGACCGGAGGGGAACCCGCCCGCTGTCCCAGGCAGGGCTCTCCCCGCTGCGGGACTGCAGAGGCGCGGCGGGGCGTGGAGCGGAAGGAGCGGGCTTGGCGCGCCCTCGCGGAGACCCAGGCGCGGTTCGAGCGCAGAGGAGGCGCCCATTTCCCTTCCTCCTCCCCTGGGAACGCGGCGCTGAGGACGGGGCCCGGCCGCAGCCCCCTCCATCCGCCTCGGCCGCCAGGTGCCCCGAAGCCCGGCCTCCCCCCCCCCGCCCCCGCGCCTGTTCCCGGCGCAGCCCGAACCGCGGCGGTCACGTCTTCCCATCCGGCCCCGAAGTACTTAGCCAGCCGCGGCCGCGCCGACCCCGCGCGGGGTGGGAAGGCGGGGAAGGGAGGGCGGGTTGCTCAGGGGCTCCGCCCCGCCCGCTGCGCCCCGGGGAGAGGCGCGGGTGAGGCGCAGCGCGGCAGTCACCGCCCCTGCCGGGCGCTCGGCGAGCGGGGGCGGGGCAGGGAGAGGCCCAGCCGGGGAAGCCGCGAGGCCGCGCCTCCAGGGCGGCGCGCGGGCGGGTGTTGCTGGGGAGAAGAGCGCGGCACGGCCCCGCCCGAGCCCCCGCGGGTACAGCGCCCTCTGCTGGTGTGAGCCTAGAACTGCACAGAGACCGCGCGCGGACCTATGGCCACCAGAGGACTGGAGGGGCTGGAGAGACGGGAGGGGCGGGAGAGGCTGGGCGCCAGCCTGCAGGAGGCTAAAGACCATCATCCACTTAAAAGAAAAAAAAGCAACCTAATTCGTATTGGAACATCTCTGTATACCCTGTGAATATTTATAATTAATACCCGTCAATTTAAAAACATTGTTTAATACATTGAAATAAACTAAGAAAAACCTAATTTAATGATGAGTCGTCATAGGCATTGAAGGACATTTTGAAATGTGGAGAAGAAAAAAAGAAAAAGAATCATTCATCATACTTTTATCTAGAAAGAAGCACTTAGAATATCCGTGTCTGTCTTTCCAGGGCTTCCTATCTGCAAATCTGTGCTTGTATGCACTCTTTAGAGAACGGAAAGGGCCGGTGGTGACTCATACCAGTAATCCCAACTACTCAGGAGGCCGAGGCGTGAGGATCCAGAGGATCCCGAGTATCCCTTGTGTAGGGCACGTTGGGAGCCAGATGTAAGGCTGATGGCCCCACAGGGTCGTGGGGTGAGCCTTATGCTGTGCTGAGGCGCAGGATCCGAGAAATAAAGAGACAGGACACAGAAGTACAAGAAAAACGCAGCTGGGCTCGGGGGGCCACGCCACCTATAAGCGGATTCAGGCGAGGTCCCGAATGTCCAGAAGCATGAGTATTTATTGTGTATAGGTTAGGGGGCAGGGCAGTGAGTGAAATCATCTTTAAGGACAGTGATAGGGTCGTGAGCAATAAAACATGGGGTCCACCCCCATTAGGTCACCTAGGCCAGGAGGTGGACAGTGTACAGCAAGGGGCCAGTTCCCACGATGGCAAGGGCCGTTTGCAGTAAGGGGTCCACCCCCATTATGTCACCGAGGTTTGAAGGTGGGCCGTGCGCAGTGTGCAATACCTCTGTCTATGGTCAAACTACTTCTAAGAAGATTCATAGGAGGATGCTTTAGGTCACATAGCAGTGACAGAGCTGTCAGGGTTACTGCCACCTTCTGGCAGCTTCCAATGGGTTCTATGGAAAGATGCTTTTCAAGCAGCACAGTAGCAAGAGCTGATAAAGTTCAGTCACCAAGGTGGATTGCCGTTCTGAGGGCAGCCTTCCTCAAGAACTGGAGCAAGGTCCTACAACTCCTTTATCAGGAGGAGTGGCTCTCGCCCCAAGCCTGCCATACAGCGGGTATCTTTACGATACTGAATGCTGCCACCTGGGCCATGGATTCTTGTCCTGGCATAACTGTTTTTCCCTTAAATCATGCTCTGCGCTGTGTCTGCTCTAGGCATTCCTCTGATTATAAGCTGCTTATTCCATAATTCATACTCTGTACTGTGTCCACTCTAGGCATTCCTCCGATATGAACTAAGATATAATTATAGGTATATATGTAGGGAAATATTCTTTAGGCACTCATACTATTAACTATTATATAATTATATAGAGAGAATTATATAAAGGGATTCGTCAAGCCCTAATTCTATAAACTAATATATGATTATATAAAGGATTATATAAAAGGAAATAGCTGAGTAGTAACACTATAAAGTGAGATATTCCTCAAGCCCTAACTGTGCCAGGGTTCTGTTAGCTCTCATTCCTCGGTGCCTATATAGGGGGTTACCTAAACCTTAAGCCCAGGAGTTGAAGGTTGCAGTGAGCTTGATGACACCACTGCTCTCCAACCTGGGTGACAGAATAGGACCTTATCTCCAAATTAATAAATAATACAATATTGTCAGCTTTGTGAAGGCAGAGGCCTTATTTTGTTCACTGCTCTACCCTCAGTGCCTGGAACACTGGTAGTTTTCTGTCTGGGTGCTCAAAAACCATTTACTGTTTCTACCAAAATGCGATTATGCCTTATACAGTAGGGCCGATCATTTTTAGCATACATAAATTTCCTAGTATGAGGCCCTGACCCCCCAGTGAGAGTATGTGAGAGATGGATAGTCCATTGGACTCTTTATCAAGAATCTGGAGACCAGATGTGTTTGGAATTTAGAATTATTCATAGTGCACATGTAAGGTGACTCTCTACCGTGCTCAGTCCCATCACAAGTTTGCTCCTTCAAAGCCGTGACTCTGTAGTCTCACAAGTTTGTGGTAATCCCATCCATGCCTGTCTCCCTCCGGAAACTGCACTGTCTGGTTTGCTCATCATGGTATTCCCAGCATGGAGTAGGTGCTCCATAAATATATGTTGGGTGCATGTTTGAATGAATGAATGATGAATATTCTGTCTTGTTTGCCTTCCCTGGGGTCATGTGTGGAGTTCTGGTCACGCCATCTCAGGACAAGCCCAGGAGAACCAGAATCATAGAAAGGGGGAGGTGTTTGTTTGCTCATCCATCTAACAGAGAGCATCTGTTATGTGCCAGGCTCTGTGCTAGGCTCTGGGGATCTAAAAATGATGCCGGCCGGGTATAGTGGCTCATGCCTGTGATCACAGCACTTTGGGAGGCTGAGGCAAGTGAATCACTTCAGGTCAGGAGTTCAAGACCAGCCTGAACAACATGGCAAAACTCCATCTCTACTATTGAAAAAAAAAAAAATTAGCTAGGCATGGTGGTGGGTGCCTGTGATCCCAGCTACTTGGGAGGCTGAGGTGGGTGAATCACTTGAACCTGGGAGGCGGAGGTTGCAGTGAGCTGAGATCTTGCCACTGCACTCCAGCCTGGGAGACAGAGCAAGACTCTATTTCAAAAATAAATAAATAGCCGGGTGCGGTGGCTCACGCCTGTAATCCCAGCACTTTGGGAGGCTGAGGCGGGTGGATCACAAGGTCAAGAGATCGAGACCATCCTGGATAACATGGTGAAACCCCGTCTCTGCTAAAAATAAATAAATAAATATTTTAAAATAAAAAGCAATGGCACACATGAGAAAAGAAAAAAGATGCAGCATGTGTCTTCAGGAGCTACCAAAATATACAAACTGAAAGGACCCATTAGCAGGGGTGAAGCAGGGAGCAGGTGGCATACTCAAGGGTGTGGACAGGGGGTAGGATAGCCAGGAAATTCTCCAGTTCCCTGAGAACTGGAAAGGGGAAAGGCAAGAGGAGGGAGCAATTAACCAGACCTAGAGAGAGGCAGAGGGCAAGCTCCGTGCAGGGTCCCTTCGGGGCTCCAGCCTCTGCTGGGAGATTCAGCCTGCCAGAGGCAACTGGACAGGAAGTGAGCCAGGAATGACTGCCCTGACCTCAGTGTCCTCCCCCAGGCTTCTCCACTCCTCTTTGCTTGACCACAAAGCAAAGAGGAAGGGGAAGCATTGAGGCAGTCCACAAACATCAGCCTCCAGGTGCAGAGCAGGCTGGATGGTGGGTGGCAAGGCAGCCGGAAGCTATCCAGCACCAAGAATGTAGCTGCAACAGGGCAACAGGAACAGGGAGGATGCGATCACAGTCACACATACCATGACCACAGGCTCGGCCTGGGCTGGGCTTGGGCGGGCAGAGAGAAGCCAGAGGTATATGACCCCTGCAAGAGGGGGTATCAGCAAATTAAGTAAAGTTGAGGCCAAAGCACAAAATATGATACAGTCAAAGCTCAGTGTCAGACAAAGAAAAGGAAGTGTCACATCACCCAGACTCTCCAAATAGAGGACCATGCCAAGGGTGATACCTCATGGGAAGATTCACCTGCAAACGTGGAGGATAAATGCGTAACACACACGCACACACACACACACGTTGGGTATCTTAGGAAGGTGGAGGACAGAGAGGCAATGTATCACGCTGGTGAATCAGTGAATGCATATCTTAGGTGTAAATCAGAAAGCTTAGTGGAGAAAAAAAAAACACATTCAAAACCTGCTTGCAGCTGGGTATGTACCTGTAGTCCCAGCTACTTGGAAGGCTTAGGCGGGAAGACAGCTCAAGCCCAGGTGTTCAAGACTAGCCTGGGCAACATAGTGAAACCCAGTCGCTAAAAAAAACCCACACAAACAAAAAACTTGCTTACAAAACACCCAGCTGGACTCATTGTGGCTTACAAAGACATTTAAGACTTGGTCTCTGAGAAACCAGTTGAGTGCTGCCTTCAAGATCTTAACTTCTAAAACACAAAAATAGACCCACAAAGTCACAAGGCGATGTTTCTCAAAGCCACAGGGGAACTGTCTCCTACAGATAAAAAGATCCCTGCTTTGAGCCTGAATGAATCAGCCAAAGCCGGCTTTCTCCCAGCCAACCAATGCTAACCATGTCCTCCTCAACCACCTAACCCTACAAAAAACCCTTCCTAACGCTCTCACTGAGTAGCTCCAAAGGCTCGCCCAACATGTGGGTTCCTTTGATGCATCCAAGTAAGCCAACTTGGCTTTTTGTGGCCATAGGCACATCCTTGGTGGGCCTGACGTCTCAACAGCCATGCCTTGAACTGAACATTTAACAGTCCCATCTCTTGAGGCTGGGGTCTTCTGGAACATCCTCCCAAATCCCCACTGCCAGTTCCCATCTGCTCAGAGCTTCAGCAGTTGTCTTGGTAATTGGAAACCTATACTGTACTTTGCTGGGGACTTGTAGTAGCAAAGGCTTTTGCTACTGGGGATGGGGACGGGGCCGGTGGGGGGGTTGCAGTTGGGGAAGAAGGGCTTTGGAAAGGGGAGGAAAGTGAGGCAGGAATCCCCTTTTCCTTCCGGCTCCTCCACGAAGGACAGTAACAGAGATGTAGAGATGCAAAGGTCAGGGAACCGGAGACACTTGTGACGCCCAGAAGTGTGACAGAATGTAAGAGCTTAATACTATGTGAAATCTACTCTGAACCCTGAGAAACTCAGCAATTGTTTGCTGCAACCTCCAAGGCACCATAGCAAATGTAATCCACGAGCGCCATTTAGTGGTAGGATCTGTCACTGCCAGCCAAGCCTTGAGCTCTGAGTGGTAGCCCCGCCGGGTGAGGAGTCTGCACTCGGTGCCCCTGAACTAGGACGAGATGGGCAGCCATCCACATCTCTCAGGGACAGCATTTAGCCTAATTGCCTCGGGTATTCTGCTCTGCAGTGTGGACAACAAGCCTCGAAGGGAACTCTCTGAGCTGGGACTTGACAGGCATGTGCCACCGTGCCTCGTTAATTTTATATATATATATATATATATATATATTTTTTTTTTTTTTTTTAATTTTAATTATATTTTTTAAGAGACATCTTGCTGTGTTGTCCAGGCTGGTCTCAAACCCCTGGCCCCAAGCAATCACTCCACCTCCCTCTCCCAAAGTGCTGGAATTACAGGCATGAGCTACTGTGCCCTGCCAGAGCTGGGGATTTATGGGGCACAGATCAAGCTGTGGTTGCTTGTATGTGACTGGGATTGCATGGGCATTACAGTTGTTGACACCTGCTCAGCATGGCATCCCGGATGTAAGATACGTGAGAGGGGCAGTCTTACCTAACCAGTCAGATCACCTGCAGTGCCAGGCACTGAGATGGAGAAGAGCAGGCCCGTCTCTTCGGTGGAACCAAGAACTCAGCTGGAAAGCTCTCAAAGTCCACTGGGATAGAAGTGCCCCGCGGCAGGGAACTGGGGCTATTTTGTTTGCTGCTGTCTCGGTGCAAGAATTGTGAATAATGCCTGCTACTTAAATTAAAAAAGAAAGAAATTTGTTGGCTGGATAAATAAATGAATGGATGGATGATGAAGCCTCCATCAGGCTGGGCTCTCAGGAGTCAAGGAGTATGAGAGGGGCTGAGAGGGCCAGGTGCTGTGGCTCCCGCCTGTAATCCCAGCTCTTAGGGAGGCAGAGGTGGGAGGATAGCTTGAGCCCAGAAGTTCGAGACCTGCCTGGGCAATATAGCGAGACCCCTTTTTAAAAAGAATTTAAAAATATAAATAAATAAATAAAAAAGAGATGGACTGAGGGATACTGCAGGATCCTTCAGAGCCTGGAAAGCTCAACCCCAGTCACAGTCCAGACAAGACTGTGAAGGGAGAGCTTACAACAGGTTAGAGACTTAACCCAGCCAGTTTCAGAAGCTCGCCCTACAGCCACAAGGATGGTGGCCCAAGAAGAGATCCTGGTGGCAGAGACAGCAGTTGAAACCACCGAAATAGCCCAGCCAGGATGTGGGAGGGTGGAGCTAACCAGGTTCTAGAAGCTGGCATGGGTTCTGACCACTCTGGGTGCAGACCAGGGCCAGGCCGTTTGTGCCTTGTCATCAGGCTGAGGCTGCAAGAGGGGAAGGAGAGAACTGGGTGATGGGCCTCTGAGTTCTTGGTTTCCGGGCTGAGTTATGGGAGAAAGAAATGACGATGTTGAGGAAAAAAGTGGTAATTTGGGTTAAAGAAATCTCATGCCCTCAGGCCCTGGCTTGGCCGGAAGACTGGACCCTGGGCTCACCCTCTGCTAGAGGAGAGGCCGCTGGAGGGTTGCCAAACAGCCACATCCCTCTGGAAGGGCCAGGCTCCTAAACCGTAGTACAGGTGTCCCCAAGGGCTTACTTGATTGAGGGCGAAGTGACCTCAGAGGCCAGGAAGTCACCTGCCTCCCACAATACCTGAAGGCTATTAGCTGTTGTATTAGAAAGGAAAGGCATAAAAGAATTGGAAGTGGTGGAGGTAAAATGCTGGCAGTCAGCGTTAACAATAAAATCAGGCTTTGTGGCTGGACATAGTGGCTCTCGCCTGTAATCCCAGCACTTTGGGAGGCTGAGGTGGATGGATCACTTAAGGTCAGGAGTTTGAGACCAGTCTGGCCAACATGGCAAAACCCCATTTCTACTAAAAATACAAAAATTAGCTGGGCATGGTGGTGGGTGACTGTAATCCCAGCTATCAGGAGGCAGGAGAATCGCTTGAACTTGGCAGGTGGAGTTTGCAGTGAACCGAGATCGTGCCACTGCACTCCAGCCTGAGCAACAGGCTCAAAAAAATAATAAACTCAGAATTTTCTTGGTTTGGGGAAAGGAGAAAAGGGGGCTGGAATGACAAAATGAAAACAGGGAGGTGTCTAGAAGGCAGTGCCACACAATATTAAGGCAGGAGTCTCTGTTCGAAAGCTGTCAGGGGATTTTTTAAAATAGCTTTTTTAGGCCAGGTGCAGTGGCTCAAGCCTGTAATCCCAGCACTTTTGGAGGCTGAGGTGAGCAGATCATCTGAGGTCGGGAGTTCAAGACCAGCCTGACCAACATGGAGAAACTCCGTCCAACTAAACATACAAAAAAAAAATTAGCTGGGCGTGGTGGCACATGCCTGTAATCCCAGCTACTCGGGAAGCTGAGACATAAGAATCGCTTGAATGCAGAAGGCAGAGGTTATGGTGAGCCAAAATCACGCCATTGAACTCTAGTCTAGGTGAAAGAGCGAAACACCGTCTCAAAAAAAAAAAAATAGCTTTTTTATACTTTTCTGTATTGCTGGAATTTTGGTAACTTCAAAAGATTTTATAATGGGAAAAAACAAAGATCTAACTTTATAGTGGGGGAAAAAAGACAAAAGAAAGCAGGAATGCAAGGGGAGCTTGAAAATGAGATGAGAGTTAGAAACCAGCCTGGGCAACATAGCAAGACCCCGTCTCTACAGAAAAAAATTTTTTTAAGAAATAATTAGCCAGGTTTGGTTCTGCACACATCTGGTCCCATCTACTCAGGAGGCTGAGGTGAGAAGATCACTTGAACATGGGAGGTTGAGGCTGCCGTGAGCTGTGATTATGCCACTGCCCTCCAGCCTGGGTGCTAGAGCAAGACTCCATCTCAAAAAGAAAGAGAGAGAGTGAGGAAGGAAGGGAGGGAGGGAGGAAAGAAAGGAACAGTGACTGAGAAGGGCTGGGAGTGGAAGTGCAGGGGCCAGTCAGGGGTCAAGGATCAATACAGTGCTCCTGTTCCAAATGGCCACAAACATACTCGTTATGGGCTGCGTCCCCATCAAAATTCATATGCTGAAATCTCAACCACCAGCATCAGAATGGAACCTTATTTGGCAATAGAGTCATTGCAGATGTAATTAGTACAATTAGTATGAGGTCATTAAGGTGAGACCAGGTCCAATATAACCAGTGTCATAAAAAGGGGAAATTTGGAGAGACTCATATACAGTGTGCAGAGAGAAAACCATGTGCACATCAAGACGACCACCTACAAGCCACGGAGAGAGGCCAGGAACAGAGCCTTCCCTCGAAGCCCCAGAGGGAACCAACACTGCTGACCATTGGATTTCTGATCCCCAGAACTGTGAGACAATACATTTCTGATGTTTTGGGCAGTCCTAACAAGCTAGTACACACATCAGCAGAAAGTGTGGTTGAACCTTTCATTTTTTTTTTTCTCTTGTCACCCAGGCTGGGGTGCAATGGCATGATCTTGGCTCACTGCAACCTCTGCCTCCTGGGTTCAAGCAATTCTCTTGCCTCAGCCTCCTGAGTAGCTGGGATTACAGATGTGGGCCACCTCGTCTGACTAATTTTTGTATTTTTAGTATTTTTACCATGTTGGCCAGGCTGGTCTCAAACTCCTGACTGAGTGATCCACTCACCTCGGCCTCTCAAGGTGCTGGGATTACAGGTGTGAGCCACCATGCCCAGCCTTGACCTTCTTAAATAGACAACAAGACATAGACTTTTTCTCATTTGTATTTGTTTTCAGAGACACAGCCTCCCTCTGTAGCCCAGGCTGTAGTGCAGTGGCTGTAGTGTAAGGCTGCATAGCTCACTGCAGCCTTGAACTCCTGGGCTCGTGTTCCTCCCACCTCAGCCTCTCAAAGTGCTGGGATTATAGGCACCCAGCTCCCTAGCTTTTTTCTTTCAATGACTGAAAAATGGCACCATGGTTGCCTGTGCACCCATTCCCCTGCTACCAGCACTGTCAGCTGCTGCTGACTTGCAGTTGTAGGTCAGGGCAGGATTCTTCACTGGGAATCAGCACATTACTGTGTCCATCACTGGGAACTAGCCTCTGCCACAGGGACTGCTTATCCAAGGTTATCCCTCCTTGAAAGGAGTGGCCTGTAGCCAATGACTGGCTAATGCCGGCATAAAGTCCCAGCTGTCCTGTCTCAATTTGGTTCTGCTCTGGAGGACCATCCCAGCTCCAGAACTCCCATATGAACCTTAAAGCTCCCATTTAAACCAATAGTTCTTGAGGCAGTGACAAAAATGACAGCTTCAGTAGTACTATATGAGTGATGACCGTGGAGTGATCACTCTTTTAAGGTTTGCAGGGTTTTTAAATTTGAAAATAACAGTTAACAATAATTTTTAAAATACTTAAGATACACAGCTTCACGGAATGTTTTGTGTCTGGCTTTTCTATCTGAATGGAACTTCCTATAGGCAATTCAAAATGTGGATGAAGTCTGAGTGGCATGCTGTAGGGTGATGGGGAAGAGACCAGATCCAGCGCCAGCCTGCCAGGCTACAATCCTAACTCTACTGCTTACTCCTAGCTATCTATATGACCTTCTTTAAACAAATTTTTTAAAGTTTATAATATTTTACAGCCAGGCATGGTGGCTCACACCTGTAATCCCAGCAGGAAGGCCAAGGTGGGTGGATCACCTGAGGTCAAGAATTCAAGACCAGCCTGACCAACACAGTGAAATCCTGTCTCTACTTAAATTACAAAAATTAGTCAGACGAGGTGGCCTACATCTGTAATCCCAGTTACTTGGGAGGTTGAGGAAGGAGAATCACTTGAACCTGGGAGGCAGAGGCTGCAGAGCCGAGGTTGCGCTGCTGCACTCTAGCCTGGTCAACAAGATCAAAACTTCATCTCAAAAAAATAATAATTAAAAAAAACATTTTAAATATTTTTATTTAACATAGAAATGGGTTTCACCATGTTGCCCAGGCCGTCTCAAATTCCTGGGCTCAAGTGACCTGCCCACCTCGGGCTCCCAAAATGCTGGGATTGTAAGGTGTGAGCCACCCCGCCTGGTCTGTATGAACTTAAGTTCTGAAAAATGGGGCCATGAGTATCTCTCATAGGATGGCTCTGAAGTTCATTTAGAAAACTAAACGGGAGAAGCAGTGTTGCAATGATTGCCTGATCCTGCAGTCCCCTAGCTGGGCAATGGAACTCCCTTGCTGCTATTACAACTACAGTAATGTTGGTCTTCTCATTGGTGCCACCGTATAGCACAGGGCTTACAGTCCTCAGCTTTTTAAAGAGGTCAACATCAGTTCAGTTTTCTTATCACCCATTACCCATCCTGGCCTTATGGCCTAAGTGTAAGAACATGGATTTAAGATCAAACCTTGAAATACCTAAAGATTTGGGTCATATAGATGAGAGACGCTTGCTATTTTACCCCCTGAAAGGCTTGACATGAGTAACCTTGCCACACCTACTATCTCACTCCTGTAGTACTTTACCTTCAAGAAGGGCCCATAATGCTTTTCCTAAAAGATTGTAATATTTGTGTACTTCTTTACCATTTAACGAGTGCTAACTGCAGTACATTTTAGTTTGAGTTTTGTAATGTTGTGCTGACAAAGTTTGAGTGCTGTGCCTGAACTCCAGTTTTTCTATTGTACAATTTCATGATTTTTAGGAAAGCATGTCAAGTTACAGCAATGCATAAACGGGAGGGAGTGGTAGCATCATACCAATTGCAAAGGAGAGCACCATTTCCCTCCTCAGTGTAGACTTCTCATAAGCTCTGCACTATTATTCCCTTCCCTGACCTCCTATACATTGGTCCCAAATCCTCAGTCATACGGGGCAATAAGCAGCTAATGTTACCTAAACTTTTTTCTTTGAGGCGGAGTCTCGCTCTGTCGCCAAGGTTGGAGTGCAGTGGTATGATCTTGGTTCACTGCAACTTTTGCCCCCACCCCCACCCCCAGGTTCAAGCAATTCTTCTGCCTCAGCCTGCTGAGTAGCTGGGACTACAAGTGCCTGCCATGGTGCATGGCTAATTTTTGTATTTTTAGTAGATGGGTTTCAACATCTTGGCCAGGCTGGTGTTGAACTCCTGACCTTGTGATCCACCTATCCCAGTCTCCCCAAGTTAGGATTATAGGCACGAGCCATGGTGCCTGGCCTACCTAAACCCGTTCTTATTTTAAAATGTCTTTCTTTGGGGACCACTGAAGTTCTCTTCCCTCCTCTAGTAAGCTTTTAAAGTGTTGTTTACATTCTTGCCTCCAGCAGAACCATAGAATTAAAAAATGCTCTCACTTCATTTTCGTTGAGAACTTAACAATATGGAAGGTTAGGTTTCAATCATGAGGTAAATCTGCATGGTATCACTCAGCACTACAACATAGGGTGCACGCCTGTTATCACTTCAGGCCAGGAGCTCAAGACCCCCCATGGAAAGCAGAGCAATTTGAGAAACAGAGAATAGATTGGAGAAAACCAATAAACTCACAGAACTAAAATTCTTAAACTTCAGCCAAGTGTCTCCTCCTCTGCATATTGCTAAAAATTGAATAGGGACAAAGTTGTAGGCACAGGTGCACACCAGATGAAGTCAGGAGACTCGGGGGTTAAAAATAATCTTAAAAAGATATTGCAGTATTTTCCTACACAACCCCTCTTGCTCTAATGCCAATGCGGGATCACTTCATCTGCCACTCAATAGCAGATACTTAACTCTTTAATTGCCCATAACTGATCCAGTGCTTATCTTCCCATTAGGCCATCAGCAAATCAACTGTGAAGGGTTTTGACAGACATAAGCAGTATCATGGTAGAATCAGGGTTTAAAAGACCACTTAACAGTGGAATTGCTTTAAAGCTGATGCCAGTTACACATATAGGTCAAGGAACTCAGGAGTATAAAGATGTTCTTCTATTTAGTACTCCAAGACCACAAAAAAGGAGCATGTTGTATAGCTTAACCTTTCTACAAATTATTGTTATAAAACTTTTTAGTCTGTTCCCAAAACAAAATCCTAAAGGGTGTAGCACTAAAGTCACATTGCTTTTTGAGCCCTACTAGGTGCTTTGTGTTCCTCTATGTATACTCCTTTCTGGGTGAGGACATGCAGTGTGATTTAGAAGATACGTGTAGTACAGGCCATCCGTATTGCAAAGAAAAAAACAATTCCTCGGTATGTCTGAGTAGGAACTGAGACTTTTCAGGTTAGCTTTAACAATGCAAATGCCAGCCAAGACCAGAACTAGCTCATTTCTTGTTCCTAGGCCAGGCTTCTCCTCATTATGAAAGCCTGCTTCTGCAATTACTTGCACCACACCTTTTTCCTCTCAGGATGGATGCGATTCATAGAATTTGACAATTAAAATGTGGAAGACTAAATTTTTGTTTTATATTTTGACTGACTCCTGCCAATTTGTTTCTACTATTATTGTGCGTTTTTTTTTTTTTTAATGGAGTCTTGCTGTCACCCAGACTGGAATACAGTGGCATAATCTCTGCCAGGTTCAAGCAATTCTCCTGCCTCAGGCTCAAGTAGCTAGAATTACAAGTGTGTGCCAACATACCTAGCTAATTTTTGTATTTTTAGTAGAGATGGGGTTTCACCATGTTGGCCAGGCTGGTCTCAAACTCCTGACCACAGGCGATCTGCTTGCCTCGGCCTCCCAAAGTGCTGGGATTATAGGTGTGAGCCACTGTGCCCAGCCTGTACTTGCAGATAATACTGTAAAGTTATAGTTAAATCAACTAATTTAAGTAACAATCAGCAATACAAAACCTTCTTCTGATGCCCAACCAAAAATCCAACTTATAAGGACAAAGGAAAATGGTCAAGTACATGCTAGAGAGATCTTAACACCCAAGCATCAACCACAAGCACTATCTGCCATTTGCTTCCATGCACCAGGCACTTTCAAGGCTTGGTAAAGTTCTAGTGCCTTCATCCTACAGCAGAAAACCAAGGCCCAGAGCAACTTGTCTAAATCAACATAATGAAACAGGTAATAAGGGTTGTTTTATAGCCGGGCTCAGTGGCTCATCCTGGTCAACATGATAAAACTAAAAATACAAAAAATTAGCTGGGCGTGGTGGTGCGTGCCTGTAATCCCAGCTGCTCAGGAGGCTGAGGCAGGAGAATTGCCTGAACCCAGGAGGCGGAGGTTGCGGTGAGCCGAGATCGCGCCATTGCACTCCAGCCTGGGTAACAAGAGTGAAACTCCGTCTCAAAAAAAAGTTGTTTTATGTTCTTCACATGTACCCCAAAACCTAAAATGTAATAAAAAAAAAGTTGTTTTTCCCAGGCATCAAAGAGGGAAAAAAGGAACAAAAAAAAAGTTGTTTATAGCAGCACCTTACAGCTGTTTACATCCTTACAACCTTATTATGAAGCTGCTACTTTTATTACCATCATTTTCTTTCTTACTAGAGATAGGGTCTTACTTTGTCGCCCAGGTTGGAGTGGAGCCTCCACCTCCTGGGCCCAAGCAATCCTTCCACCTTAGCCTTTTGAGTACTGGGACTATAGGCACGCATCACACCCGGCTAATTTTACATTTTTTTGTGTGGAGACAGGGGTGCTCCCTGTTTGCCCACGCTGGTCAAACTCCTGAGCTCATGCAATCCTCTCACCTCGACCTTCCAAAGTGCTGGGATTTACAGGCATAAGCCACTGTGTGCCTTGCCTTACCACCATTTTTCAGCTGGGAAAACTGAAGCACAAAAGGGTTTGGTGACTAGCATATGTTCAGACAGTAAATGGAAGAGGCAAGATTTGAGTGAAGCAGACTGGAAGCAAGGTCTACACCTTTACCTCTCAATACTACTGTACTGCAAATCTTTAAGTCACCCTGAAAGTCACCCAGTTAACTAAAGTGCTCAAAAGAACAGAGATGCTGCTTTTCATTTCAGCGGAGTTCAGAAGACTTCTTAAGGCCAAGACAGGTTAGCAACTAAAACTATAAAAAACAAGGAAGAAAAAAGGAATTAAGCAATGTGTGGCTTTTCTAACCCAGTATTTCCATTTAATGGTATTAATGTCCATTTTACTTGGAATAAATCTCGCTTAATTTTTATCAGTCTATTCATTTAGTCCAAGTTTAAAACTGTTAGGAGGCTAGTGAACTGAAGTGTTTAGAAAAGGCTGTCCTGGAAACAGTACTCACATATATACTGGACTTTATCAAAATTTCATTGTTCTATATGTACTACCAACATTTTTTTTTTTAAAGCAGAATCAATCTACTTTCCGATAAAGCAAGTCTGTTAATAGACATAAAGCTGATATGTAATGTAAAATTTTACCTCTATTTCGGATAGAAGCCAAAGCAAAACATGAGGAATAAAAACATTTATCTATGCATTCAGAATCACACACAAGTTACCTTTACAGTTCAATTTACTATATAGAAATCACTTGGGTTTTATATTTTCAGTTAACCTTTGAACTGAGATTACAATATTATAACAAAAACTTTACATTAATTCAGAACTTTTTAGCATACCAAATTGAAATACATAGGTTCAAATTCCAGATTTATGGCAAACAGTCTTCAAATACAATACAGACATTTCTTAAAATTACCCTATCATTCACAAGTGGTATTTGCAACTCTGAGCTGTTTCACACAGACAACTCTCCTACAGATACGGCAAAGTTGATATGCCATGAAGTTCAAAGCCAGTATAGCCAAGCCAAGGACTCAAAGTTGCACCATCTTTAAAAAGGTTTGGCATTTCTGGACCACGACAATGCACAACATGTAAAGAAGGTAGGAAACAGTTTCCCCTCCTTGATATGGTTAAAAAAATCTACAAGGTAGCTTGGAATTTTGCATAAAACTCCATACTATACCTTGGAAAAGTCCAAGGGCAGTTTGATGGTGATAAATTGGGGGTCCTACTTTTTTTTAATTAATAGAACCCACGAAATTCAAATGGGCATTAATCAAATCAAAAAATATTAAGCACCTACTGGTTTAAGAGAATTTATTAGAGATTCATGATCAATTTCTTTCCACCTCAAAATCAACGTGTAAAAACCAGCTATTAAGTGCATTCCAAACTTCTCCTATGTAGTACAGGTAGAATTTTCTGTCCATTGGCACCAAAGTGAAGTCACATTTCCTCTTGGGAGACAGAAATTCTGCACCTGGACATAGAGTAAGTTAGGAAAAAATGACCCCTGTTATTTATTACTATTGTGATTCTGAGATCTAGGATTACTAATATACTAGCAGTAAACAAAGCAAATTCCTGGCAACAACTGTCAGGTTAGTGATGCTAACTCCCTTTCCCAATCACCATAAAATTTTAGTAAGAAAAGAATTAAAAGTAATGACTAAAGCAGAACAAATCGGGAATAACAAGAAGCTAAGGGAACAGCTCAAACCATCAATAAAAATTCCTAAATTTGAAATCACTGCAATTGAAGAAAATAAGTGTGCTTTACCCCAACCCCATCCCAACTCTGAATTTAAACATTCCGTGCAAAAGAGCAACAGGTATCTGGATAAAGATGTAGCCCTTCTTTAAGTTTTAGTGCTCTGCAGTTTTCTGCAATTTTATTTCCCTCCCCCTAAGTTTATTCAAAGTATTTAACAGAATCTTCCATTTCAGCTAGAAGATTGTGATTCAAAGATTTACTAAGGTACTCTATGCAGTCTATCTATACAGAAACACCTATTTATTATTACAATTGATTTATGCAGGATTGACATTTTGGGTGTTAAAATTGTTAAACATCATGCTTACTGCACAGCAACTCTCCATAATGAGTCTGAACTTCACAATGATTTACCAAACACTTAAATTACTAATTAAATAACTGAAAAATGCACTGAGCCAAACAAAACTTAACTGGGCTATTTAAAAAAAAAAAAAAAAACCCCTTCAAACAGTCCATATACACATCTATTTCAAAACTACCTTTGCTAGCTAGCCCCTTTCCCAAAGTTTTAGCCTGAAAAGACAGTAAAATCTACACAAAATTTTATTGCAATCATACAAGGGTTACATTAGGTCAAATACAACAAATACTATGATGCAATTTTACATTTATTTAACTACAGTTCAAAGCACAAATTTACACATTCTAAATACACTAAACGTTATCTAATGAAGTCACACTGGTCTTCTGCTAACATTTGATATATCTGGGTGAAAGACATGAACTTTACAAGACTTTTAAACACAAATCCTTAGTATAAAAACTGTGTTCTTGTATGTAAACGATTTAATGGGGAACCCAATTAATGGGCTTCCATCTCCACTAAGTCATCCATTTTGTTGCATATTTTAAACGCTTAAGGGGTAGGACAAACTGGTAAGTTTAAATCTGGATACATTACCTAAATCTCCCATTATCCCCAATGAATTATAGATGAAAGCTGATTTTGTCTGGTCCCAAATAGCTATTACTAATAGATTTTGTTGCCAAATAATTAAGAGAATAAGATCGTTTAAATTATTTTTCCACACTGGAATGTTGACCAGACAAGCTTAACCTGCAACTTCAGATCTAAAGAAGCGTTAATGCCTGTTTAAGCTTCAGTGGAAAAGCTGTCTTCTTGGGTCAGCTGAATGCAAGAAGGCACAAAGAAGAAGTTCTTCATCATTGCATCGGAAGTAATTCCAGCATCTTGCATCTCATACCTACAAAAAAAAAAATAAGCTAAATTCTGAATTTAAGCCCAAGACCACACAATCACATAACAAATGGATAATGAAATAGGACCAAAACTAGTCTTCAAAAAAACCTGTCATTTTTCTATTATAGTCATGCATTGCAGAGTGATGTTTTGGTTAAAGACTAATATATGAAGGGGTATGCCTTAAGATTACAGTGGAGTTAAATTCCTATCACGTCGTTACATGGCAGCAATCAATGTATTATCCTGTCTATGTTTAAGTATCTTTAGATACACAAATCTCACTGTGTTATAACTGCCAACAGTACCAGAGTAACATGCTGTACAGGTTTATAGCCTAGGAGCCTAGGAATGCAGTAGGCTATGCCATCATAAAGTTACCTAATGCTGCATTTGTCAGAAAAAAATCCCATCATTAAGCAACTATCCTTTATAAGCAATCCATAACTGTATTTCTAAGTTCAGCATTCATTACAGAATTAACGCTTATTATAGCAGTCAAATACCCCATCTGCTTTAAATCACCTTACCAATCACTGAAAGACATCATGTAATAAATGGCTGGCCTCTGAAAATCATTAAAAGCAGATGGTTCATGGAAAGAATCTGCTCCCATGTTATCAAAGATAAGCCAATCTCCCACATTCAGCTCAGGAAGAAGACAGCTTTCCACAATTTGATCAAGCTCATCACAGGATGGACCCCAAAGGCTGCTTGTAAACAGAGGCTCATCTTCCTTGTATTTCTGTAGGAAAGGAATAGTTTTACCAATTTAGTTTTTATT
Organism: Callithrix jacchus; assembly: GCF_049354715.1. Classification (NCBI taxonomy): domain Eukaryota; kingdom Metazoa; phylum Chordata; class Mammalia; order Primates; family Cebidae; genus Callithrix; species Callithrix jacchus. Next base: position 94,087,986 of record NC_133517.1, on the reverse strand, counting down.
CATACCTAAGCAGGTATTGAATTTGTGAGTAGATTAAGTATTTTTCACTGTCTCAGATCCAATGTGCTCATGGAAAAAAGGCCTAGAGCCAAGGGCACAGTCCTCCTTAAGCCTCAATGGTACTATTAACTCTATGTAAAGACACCACCAGAAGAACACAAATCCTCAAAAAGGGCATTTTCCCCCATTCTAAAATGTTTTTCAAAAAATTGAGAAGCATCTTGAAAGCAACAGCTCAGTTTATAAACTGCCAAACGGGTTTTGGTATTTCTGATAAAACTTGCCTTGTGAACCTCTGGAATGGCATTTAAGTCCTCAGAAAGTTTACTTGCAAAAGAGCCATAAACACCATCATTCACATAATACATGAAGGCTGGTTCATCACTTCCGGTTTTTTCTACTGGAATAAAACAAGAAAGGAGAAAATGAATCTTTAGTTAGATGGCTAATATAAAACAAATTAATGTAATTTTCACATTTCTCAAAATATTTAAACTTGAGGCCAGGAGTTCAAGACCAGCCTGAACAAGACATGGCAAAACCTGTCTTTACTAAAAACACAAGAATTAGCCAAGTGTGGTATTACATGTCTGTAATCACAGCTACTTGCGAGGCTAGAGCACCAGAATTCCTTGAATCTGAAGGCAGAAGGTACAGTGAGCCACTGTACTCCAGCCTGGGTGAGTAAGACCCTGTCTCAAAAAAAAAAAAAAAAGAGAGAGAGAGAGAAAGAAAAAAGGTATTAAGACTCTAGAAGCCTTTCTGGTAGTTGCTGTTTCAAAAAAGATCAAGCAGCAAGGAAAAACAATTTTTAGTTTCTTTTCACATCAGGAAAAGGAAGGCAATATATATGCTCAAGGAATTAAATACGTGTTTGAATGTGGAATTAAAAATAAAAGTTGAGATTGTGCCACTGCACTCCAGCTGGTGTGACAGAGTAAAAACCCTGTCTCAAAAAAAAAGGGGGGGGGTTGGGAAGGAAAAGAAAATAGTGTTCTATTACCACCACACTCCTACTCACTGGACCAATTTAAAGACTTAACAATACCAAACATCAGTGAGTATGAGGAGCCACCAGAGTTCACATGTGTACACTGCCAGTGGGAATCTGCGTGTGTGTCTGTGTGTTTTGAGACAGGGTCTCACTGTTGCTCAGGTTAGAGTGCAGCAGTATGATCACAGCTCACTGCAGCCTCAAGCTTCAGGGATCAATAGATCCTCTCACCTCACACTTTGAAACCTTTGAAAACACTCATTCTAGAACACATCACTATTCTACTCTTAGCATGCCAATACTCATTTTTAAGTTTTTAAAATATTGCTTTCCATAAAAACAAGTCAAGGCTCCTTGGAGAAACAACTGATTATAGGACTGAGGCAGAAAAGGGTTAAAATGAGCATGAGAGATCTTGAAATACCAACAAATGAAGTGTTGAGAGAATAACAGAGACATGTCAAGAGAAAAATGAAGAGTAACAGATTATATAAGCCTACTGAATAAAGACCTATGAGTCTAAACTAATAGAAACAAACAGGAGGAAGAAAAAGATTCTTTAAACGTCCAACTAATATAAACAATAATTGAGTTAGAAATTCATCAATAGATGCTAAAAACTAATGAGGTAAAAGTGTGGTTAGCAAGTTTATTTAGTCCCTAACTTGCCATTTCACAGTGGAGAGAAACCTGCATGACGTAACCTTAAACAAGTGCTCAAAACTAGCCAAAAAAAAAAAAATCGAATCATCTAGCCAGGTGCGGTGGCACCCAGTTTGAGTCAAGATTGTGTCACTGCACTCCAGCCTGAGCAATAAGAGCAAAACTCTCTGTCTTAGAGAAAAAACAAAAAGTCACACAAACTCCACAAGGCCAGGCGTATTGGCTCAAGCCTGTAATCCTAGCACTTTGGGAGGCTGAGGCAGGTGGATCACTTGAGCTCAGTTTAAACCAGCCTGGGAAACATGGCGAAACCCTCTACGAAGTAAGAATAGGAAACCTAGCCAGGTGTAGTCCCAGCTATGGAAGAGGCTGAATGAAGGTGGGAGGACTGGCTTGAGCCAGGAGGTTGAGCCTGTAATGAGCCCTAATGGAGCCACCGTACTCTAAACCGGCCGACAAAACAAGAAAAAAACAACTAGCATCGTCAATATTAGAACTGACCACTATCACGTGCCTCCTAATATGAGGCAGCGAGAACAGACTGACACTTTGGTGAACTTCATGCCCTAAAAGCATAGCCTAAAAAAGGTAATCATGAGGAAGCATCAAACAAACCCAAATTAATAATTAGTAATGAAACTTCCACTCTTTGAAAACATTGAAGTTAAGAAATACAAAGTAATGAACTGAGAAACTTTATCTAGATTAAAGAAGAAATGACAAATTCAATGTGGTCCTGGAGTGGATTCTAAACAAAGAAAAACAAAGCTGTAAAAGACAATATTGGGAAAAGGAACCACTTTCTTAAGGACTAATCCACAGCCCCCCGCCCCCCGCAAAAAGTCTTGTTAATGTAAAACAGTTATTTCCTACAGTAATACTAGCCAACAAGACAGACTGTCTAGGGGCTTTCTGTTGGTTTGACTTGAGTTAGATGATCACAAGAACTCTTTGCCGCCCTTATGAAAGAAAGTATGAAAATAGAGCCTTCTTGTGACCCATGTGAGGTACAGAGAACAGAAGATATCACAATAAAAGTAGTTCTGAACAATGGATGAGAATTAGTCATCTGGTAGACATTTACCTAAAATAGCCATATCTAAACATCGGTACCAAGAAAGTTGGATTCAGAAGTCTTATGGAATGGGACCTTGACTTTAAGATTTTTAAAAGCTGAAAACCACCTACAATTTCATGACCATCTGTTCATTTCCAGACTAACTGCAGTGATCAACCAACAAAAATAAAACCATATATAAACTTCATAACTTACCTCCAGAGGAAAATTTATCATTTTCAACGACTTTCTTTGCTATGATATTAACTGCAAGTGTAAATGCAGAAGACACATAGTAGCTTCCGGGTTCTGAAATTATCTTAACACCAGATCCTTCAGGAAAGTAGATATCCAACAGAGGACTGATAACATGATTAACCTATGGATTTTAAATGCCGCATTATGGTTTCAATATTGAATTAGATAATTCGCAATATTCAGAGATTGATATTAATTTTCTAGGAAGATGGAGCAGTTCCAATTACAGACCATGAAACTTAGCTACTCTGCAATTATTTCCAAGCAATTAATTAGGCATGCTTTCAAGTCAGTTTATTTTCTAACTATCAGAATGGCACTAATTTAAAAAATATATAGCTCTAATAACAAATACCTACTGACTGGTATTTGTTTTTTTAAAGTCATTTTTCTATACTTGATCACTAGTAACAGAAGCAAAATTTTCAAATCATAGTTTCTAGATATTACAAAAGGAAGTAAAGAGGGCAGAGCAGGAAGGTGAGAAACAGGTGTGACATGCATCTGGCCTAAGTGCTAAAACTGGCTGGGAGTGGTGGCTCATGCCTGTAACCCCAAAGTTTTGGGGAGGCTGAGGCAGGAGGATCACTTGAGGCCAGGAGTTCCAAGACCAGCCTGAGCAATATAGAAAAACTATTATTTTTTTAAATAATAAGAATTCTATATTACTAAAAAAAAATAAGTCTTTCTACTTGGGAGGCTGAGGTAAGAGGGCCCACAAGTTGGAGGCTGTAGTGAGCTATGATTGTACCACTCCACTCCAGCCTGGGCATGGTGGCTCATGCCTGTAATCCCAGTACTTTGGGAGGCCGAGGTGGGTGGATCACCTGAGGTCAGGAGTTCAAAACCACCCTGACTAAGGTGAAACGCTGTCTCTTTAAAAACAAACAAACTGAATGATTACATCAAGGTTAATGCCCCAAAAACTAAAAAATAATAAAATAAAACGTGGTAAAGTTTTTTAAGCCATTAAATCATTTGTGCCATTAAGTACAGAAACATAGCTGAACTAGAAAATGTTTTATGATAATATTCGAAGAATTCTATCAAACTTTTCAAAGTTAGCTAGGTCTACTGCCTTTCTGTTCATTTCCTAAGAATAAAATTTTAAAGAGATGTTATAGCAGTCAGTTTCTGCCATCATAAAAATCCTACTCTACCATCACGTAAGTAGCAAAGAAAGCAATTACTCTGACATGTCATCTACTGAAAAGTTTACCTCTTCCAATTGAAATTCAGTTCCCGTGAATCCTCCACCAATGTCTAACATGTTCATCGTAAAGCCAATTTCTCCCTGGAGAAGGAAAAAAAATATATTCAAATGTTTTTCCAAATTGTAATGGATATGAGAACATTTTTAAAGCCTCCTCCTAGGGAGGTAAATTATCTGTTCTGACCTTTAGTACAACAAGTTCTTGTTTTTTTTTACTAATAGAAACAGATTGATTCAATGTTAGGTATGCAGCCTCTTTGATTTTATTTGATTCTTCTAGACTTACACAAGTCAATTACAATTTCACTCCTTTACCCATTTTAAAGTCGTGACTGTATAGAGCTCTGAAAGCTTTTATGATAATTAAAATGAGGTGTGTGTCATTTGGATGTAGTCAGAGTAACTCACACAGGCAGAGTAATTCACACAAGCAGATCATGGCTTAAATAAAATGCCAAATAATTTTAAAAAAGAACTTACAGCCATGTCAAACACACATCGAGCATCAGATAGAGCATGTACATATACTTGAGATTCTTTGCAAGCACTCGAAACATGAAATCTGAAACACACAGAATAATAAATTTAAAAGAGCAGAAAGTTTTAGAGGCATTTCCTGTAATTTATTTCAACTGTCATTCATCATACTGACACCATTAAGTATCCACATTAACCTTACTAAATATTTAAAGTTTACCAAATAAAGCATTAGCCCCTAATTACCCAAAAGTTATAGTACCAGCTTTAAAGAAAAGGCAATGCTAACATTAAAGTGTAATTCTATAAACAAATTCTTAACAATAAGTCAATCATTAGTACGGTTCCACCCTATAAAATAGGGTGTACTTTCATGTATGTGTGGCTTTTATGTTTATATAGTGAAGTAACAAGCAGTACCAATCAAACTGTATCACATTCAGTTGAGCTAAAATTGAACATTCACTTTTACTCAACCAAATACAAAATGTGTCTCTTGTGAAATAAATACAAATGAATATTAATCAAGCTGACTATTGGTCACTAGTATTACTAGTGATTAAAATTTCAGAATAAAGTACCTATGATTGTGGCAGTGGTTACACAAATGTTAAAATCCATAGAACTGAACACTGTAAAGTTTCAGAAAAATGAAAAATTCAGTCTTTCTTTTTTCCCTTTATTCGAGATAGTACTTCATTAATTTTTCTGTTAACTTAAAAAATTAAAACTTGTTGAAATATGAACAAAACTCTCAAATGTGTCAATACTGTCACCTAAGGTAGATTAAAACTAGACTGACATGGAATTTTATCTATTGTGTAGGGCACAGCATGCTCCAATTCTTTGTTTTGAAGTGCCCTAGAGGAATTAAAGGAGGAGAAAGTCTTCAGATAGAAGACAAAATAGAATGATACCCACAAATTAGAAGTTAAATGATACTATTTTCGTAAGAGTTCTAGCAAATCCCCTCCATCCAATTTAAAAGGTGGCAATTTAAGTTACTCTGCACTAACCTAATTAAAATATTATTTACTATTCTTTTTATTGGGGAGAAGAACCTACAGTTGCAAAACGTGTGGTAAAAAAGAAGAATTAGGGCCGGGTGCGGTGGCTCACGCCTATAACCCCAGCATTTTGGGAGGCCAAAGCGGGAGGATCACGAGGTCAAGAGATTGAGACCATTCTGGTCAACATGGTGAAACCCCGTCTCTACTAAAAATACAAAAAGTTAGCTGGGCATGGTGGCGTGCACCTGTAATCCCAGCTACTCGGGAGGCTGAGGCAGGAGAATTGCTTGAACCCAGGAGGCGGAGGTCGCGGTGAGCCGAGATCACGCCATTGCACTCCAGCCTGGGTAACAACAGCAAAAACTCCGTCTCAAAAAGGAAAGAAAAATTAAATCTTAGATTTCAGGCAAATAAGATATCAAATCAACCAGAAAGGCTATCACTGTAAATGTTCACAGCTTTAAAAGTGTAAAACAAATACTCACTTAACCCCAATTATTTGGACATCAAGTTCCTTAGCACATTCCAAGAGATGCCTACAGTTCTTCAGGGTAGTGCCAAACTTCATGTTACCCTCTTCACCTCCAATATTATCTTCTGTTGCAATATGTAGTAAGACCCTAAGAGAAGGGGAGATGATTGGGGCAGAGTTGGTTTACATCATCATCAGCACATGTGAAGCCTGAAGATTGTAGGAAGTATGTTGACTATGTTGCCAGTGCGCCCAAATCCAGCGACGGATGAATCAAGTGAACCTAATGAAAAACAATCCTGTATAGAGAAAAAACTAGCAATTAGGGCCTAAAGCATGAAGCTTACAAGGATGGGATTTTGGATAATGCAGCAAGTTAAGACTCTGTTGTAGCATCAAGAGTCGGTTGGGCTCTGTAATCAAAGACGACATTACTTTCAAATGAAGTCCATCAGTCCATAAAGCCACCTAGAAAGACTAAATTGAATAGCAATGCCATCATTGTCTTTCAATAAGGATATTGGGGCTTTAAATATCTCCAAATTTCTTTGATTGTGCTAACTAAACCTCCACTGCTTACTGCAAACATTCTTCCTACCAACACTGCTAAATCCCAGCAGGTTTCTAACTGAAGAAAATTAGAAAGCTTCTTTTAAAATTTTAAAACTATTTTTATTTATTTATTTATTTTTAATTTGTATTATTTATATTTATATTTTTATTTATTTATTTATTTATTTATTTATTGAAATGGGAGTTTATTGCTCTGTCACCCAGGTCGCAGTGCAGTGGCACAATTTCAACTCTCTGCAACCCTGGACTCAAGCAATTTCTCCTGCCTCAGCCTCTTGAGTAGCTGAGATTATAGGCAGAAGCCACCATGCCCAGCTAATTTTTGTATTTTTAGTGGAGACAGGGTTTCCCCATGTTGGCCAGGTTGCTCTCAAACTCCTGACCTCAAGTGATCTACCTGCCTTGGCCTCCCAAAGTGCTGGGATTACAGGCGTGAGCCACTGCGCCCAACCTAGAAAGCTTTTTTTAAAAAAAAATTATCTTGGCTGGGCGTAGTGGCTCACGCCTGTAATCCCAGCACTTTGGAGGCCTAGGCGGGTGGATCACCTGAGGTCAGGAGTTCAAGACCAGCCTGACGAACATGGTGAAACCCTGTCTTTAAAAAAAAAAAAAAAAAAAAATTATGTGTTTAAGCAGCAGCCTTCTAGTCTACTGATTCAAACCTACTTGTTATTTCCTTCCAAACCATGACAACCAAGGCAAGATTATCAAGACTGACCAGATTTCTCTATTTTAAGAAGCTAAGCAAATTACAAACTACTGGAAGTTCCAAATAAACAAATTCTTTCTGTATAGCTGTTTTCCCATGGATGTCTTAATTACATAAACTAAGAAGGTTAATCATGCGACCATGAAAATATAGCTATGGCCCTAATTTGATAATCAGAGGGCAAGACTGATAAAAGCAAAAATTATTCTAAGGTTAGAATCAGCTTCACCAAGAATGTGCCAGTCCCCAGTCTAACATACTAAACATCAAAAAATCACAGCTTGTCTTCACAGGATCACAGAACAAGATTTTTCAGGAAAACAGGTGGTTCCCTAAAATTTTCCCAACACGGCTTTTATCCACAAAGATTTTCCAAAGTAATCAATGCTGTCAGGATAGCATAAGTACACCACTGAATCAGTACAAAAATTATGGACATACAAAGAAAATACAGATATGTCATAACTCATTAAAAAAGCCAACAACGGCCGGGCGCAGTGGCTCAGGCCTGTAATCCCAGCAATTTGGGAGGCCGAGGCGGGTGGATCATGAGGTCAGGAGATTGAGACCATCCTGGTCAACATGGTGAAATCCCGTCTCTACTAAAAATACAAAAATTGGCTGGGCATGGTGGTGCGTGCCTGTAATCCCAGCTACTCAGGAGGCTGAGGCAGGAGAATTGCCCAAACCCAGGAGGCAGAGGTTGCGGTGAGCCGAGATCACGCCATTGCACTCCAGCCTGGGTAACAAGAGCAAAACTCTGTCTCCAAAAAAAAAAAAAAAAAAAAAAAAAAGCCAACAACTGCATAATTCAATATGGTTTTGGTATATTCTTAAGTCCTCTTGACATACCACTTTGTGAAAACATAAATCTTGGCCTTAAAACCTTCTGCTTTTAAAAAAGTAAACCTTTTTTCTTTTTATTTTTTGAGGGAGTCTTGCTCTGTTGCCCAGACTGGAGTGCAATGGCACAATTTGGGCTCATTGCAGACTCTGACTCCTGGGTTCAAGGGATTCTCCTGCCTCAGCTTCCCAAGTAGCTGGGTTTACAGACACAGGCCACCCTGACCTCAAATGATACAACCTCCTTGGCCTCCTCCTAAAGTGTTGGGATTATAGGTGTAAAGCACCTAACCCAGCCTTAAAAAAGTAAACTTTTTAAATTAAAAAAAAAATTCCCTGGATGCATGAAAATGCAAGTAAAAAAATAAAATTCATGTTCAAAAAGAAAAGTATAAGCCTTAAAAACAAAACCCCCCAAATCTATGGACTAGGCTTCTAAGACACTGTCAGTAAAGATGAGCATTCAGGAACTATGGCCTAGGGTAGATTAGACCCTCAGCTAAACAGAAAAAAAAAGCTGACCAAAATATATCCTATTTAGAACACATTTTCAAACTCAGTTATTGCAATAATGAAAATATAGCCATGGCCCTAATTTGAATATCACACCAATCAACTATCAAGGATTCCTTGAAGATTACAAGATCATATCCCCAAACTGCCATGCCATTTTTTTTTTTTTTTTTGAGATGGAGTTTTGCTCATTGCCCAGGCTGGAGTACAATGGCGTAATCTTGGCTCATTGCAACTTTTACCTCCTGGGTTGAAGTGATTCTCCTGTCTCAGCCTCCAAAGTAGCTGAGATTTACAGGTGTGCTCCACAACGCCTGGCTAATTTACATATTTTTAGTAGAAATGATGTTTCATCATATTGGTCAGGCTAATCTAGAACTCCTGACCACAGGTGATCTACCTGCCTCGGCCTCCAAAAGTGCTGAGATTACAGGCACGAGCCACTGTGCCCAGCCCCTTATTATTTTTAATCCCAGTTCCACATGAAGGGTCAGAAGTAGAGAGCCAATAAAATGCTACTAGGCTTTCCCATAGAGGACCCTTTAAGTTATAAATATGATACACACTATTGCTCTAATGCTCCTTCTTCCCAGAAAAAAGACAGACCCAATCCTCTAAGTGGTAAGATAACATTTTCAAGTACTTAGCTTTATACTTACTTGGCATTTGGGTGATTACGTGCAATTTTCTTCAATTCAATTTCATTGTCACATGTCATGATATTCACTCCAACTTTTGCTGCATACTTTATCTGAGACACTTGCTTGCAAGGACTTATGTAAATAATATTTTCTGGAGATACACCCAACTCTTGCACTAAAGCCATTTCATTCTGTGAAAACGAGGTTAAATTAAGAATACATAATGCCACAGTTCATATTCTGGTAATGTTTCCTCTACTACTCTATTAATCCCACCACCCCCAGCCCTTTTAAAGCCAGAGTCTCACTCTGTCTCCCAGGCTAAAGTGCAGTGGCACAATCATAGCTCAACGCAGCTTCCATCTCCTGAGCTGCTCAAGTGATCCTCCTACCTCAGCCTCCCAAAGTGCTACGAGTACAGGTGTGAGTCACCGTGCCTGGACAAACTAATTTTTAAATTAGGCACATGCCTGTAGTCCCAGCTACTCAGGAGGCTGAAGCAGAAGAATCACTTGAACCTGAAAGGTGGAGGTTGCAGTGAACTGAGATGACACCACTGCACTCCAGCCTGGCAACAGAGCGAGACTCTGTCTCAATAAATAAATAGTGAGATGAGGTCTCACTTTGTTGCAGAGGCTGGTCCTGAACTCCTGGCTCAAGCAACTCTCACCTCAGCCTCTCAAAGTGGTGGAATTACAGGTGTTAGCCATTGTTCCTGGCCTAAAAATTGTTAAAATGAAGCACCAGAGAAATCTGAGTTTAGATATTTGCTGTAGTCAGTAGTAGTTTGGTCTAGAAGTAGCTCTTGATTAAGAAGGAGATACAAATTAAAGTTTTCGATTAATAAAGATACAATGTTTCAAAGACTCATCACACAGAAACTTCCCTTTCACTGGTGCACTTGAAGAGCTTGTAATTTTCCAACATGAGGCTGTAGATTTAAACAATTATTTTAAAACTTCATCCAAAAAGTCAAACTTCTTTGCATTTGTTCTCCAACTGCTGTAACTATAATGTTAAATTATTAAATGTTTCCGTTTGCTTTCAAAAAAAATGTAAAACACTTACTTTACTGGAGCAAGCAAATCCAGTTCCAAGAGCTGCCAAAATCTCAAGCACGGCTGGAGCAGAGTTGCACTTCACTGTGTAGAATGGCTTTATCTGAGCCACTACATTCTGCCATTGACTGTGTTTCTTCACAATCTTTCCAAGATCTCCCACAAAAAATGCCTTTTTCCCTGTCTATTATGGTTATGAAAAAAAGACAAACATGAACAAAAAAAACATTGAAACTCAAGTATCAAAACAGGAAAGAATACCTCTTTTCCTCCACAAAAACATGGGCCAAGACATATTTACATATAGTAGTACATTTAAAGCTTGTTAAGTGTGATTTAACTAGATTTAGTAAACATTAAGAGACTCTAAACACATTTGTTCTTTCTTATATTTGATTACTTTTCCTTGTGCTCCACTAGCATAGTATTATCGATTGCAGTGACAGAAGTCAGTGAATTTCCTTGATTTTACTTTTTGATAGCTGAAGGAAGGAAACCAATTTTCTCACATGCTTCCCCCACTGTTTAAAATACTTTGGCAGTTCAGGATGCAATTTCCTAATCACCATTAAAACTGCACCTTAAGACAACATGGCAAACCTCTTATTTTATCAGTTTTTCAGAGTCGAGTGGTCACTGTAGCCCAGACTGGAGGGCAGTGGTGCAATCATAGCTTACTACAGCCTCCAACTCCTGGAGCTCAAGCAATCCTCCCACCTTGGCCTTCCAAAATGCTGGGATTAAAGGTGTGAGCCACCATGCCTAACCAGGAAATAGTTTTTAAAAAGACCAGGTTAGTTTGCACATGGAGATGTCAAAATTAGATTTTAAAAGTATGAAAGTCCACCGAATATCAGATAAGCCTAAATAAGAATAATTTTCCTACAGTTGTGGCTATTCTAGGACTAGAGTGATGACTTATGAGTTAACAGAACTTATATTACTCAGTGTTAGATGGCAGGCAAAGAAATCTTATTTAGGACATAGAACATCCAAATGCTGTTTGAGAAGCCATGAAAACAATTTTTTGTTTTCAACTCTTTAATTCACAGCATTGAAATTCTCCATTATTGGAATATAGTGCCCAATTGATATAAATGCAAATTATGCTATGTGCAACAGAATTTTAACAGTTGCATTAAGTTAACCATCCTCACAAGACCTGATATCTATAGTATTATGGAGACACAAAGTTTGTATTTAACTTGATGGGGGAAAAAAGGTATTTATGGGTACCGCCAAGAGAAATGGGATGAAACAACAAGGTATTCAGCTTCTTTTCTTATCCTCGGCATGATTTGAGTCTGGATCAGCAGGCAATGAAAAACAAATTTAGGGAGCAGGGAAGCCTTGTATTTAAGCAAGCTCTGGCAAACAAGAGGACAATGAAAAGGGAGGTAAGTTAGGAGGTCACTATAAGGACACCTGCAAAAACTATAAATAATGGGAATGGAGGAGGTTCCCCTTGTATTCATCAAGAACATTACGGAGGCAAGACCAAGGTTAAGTGAGACAGGAGAAACAAAAGGTAGACTGAATGACAGAGCCAGGACATAATAGAGTTGAGGACTAATCCTCACTGAATGTTACTAATGTGGGACAATTTAGATGTGGAACAAGAATGGATGAAAGGAATATTTCAAAGATTATCTGACCCCTGAAAAGTGTTACAAAAAGTCAAAATAATAGTTAACTGACTAAGAGAAAGATCATCAAAATTTGACAAGGAGCTTCCCAGTGGCAATTAACTGAAGAATGGCTTGGCAGAAATTGGTTGGCCAATATGACAAATTTCATGACTAATATGTCAAGTTTCAAGAAGCTGAATGGCAGAGGAAGACGGAGAGATTTTTGGATGGACAAGGGGAAGATGAACATGTCTGTAGAATGAAGGTCAAGAGAAGGAGAGATGATTTTTGGATATTACTGAACACCAGTAACATGAAAACAATTCTCTAACAAGTTTGGGGGAATATAAAAATTTTCTCCAATAAAAAAAGAAATTATATCAGTTAAGTCTAATATAAAAAAAAAAATGACTAGGCTGGGCATGGTGGCTCACACCTGCAATCTCAGCACTCTGGGACGCCAAGACAGGTGGATCACCTGAGGTCAGGAGTTTAAGACCAGCCTAGTCAACATGGTGAAACCCTGTCTCCACTAAAAATACAAACATTAGCCAGGCCTAACAGCAGGCACCTGTAACCCCAGCTACTCGGGAGGCTGAGGCACGAGAATTGCTTGAACCAGGGAGGCTGAGGTTGCAGTGAGCTGAGATTCCACCACTGTGCTCCAGCCTGGGCAACAAGAGCAAAATTTCATCAATAAAAAAGAAAAAAAACCTTAAGTAGCATTGAGTATATGATTCTGTAGAAGTTGACTCAGAGGAATAGAGAGAAAGCATTCAGGATAAATTATCAAACTTTCAATGAATGTAGTACACAACCAACATTATCTGAAAGTAAACTTATATCCACTGAAGAATACAATTAAGACCAGGCCCAGCAGCTGCCGCCTGTAATCCCAGCACTTGGGAGGACAAGGCAGGCAGATCGCAAGGTCGGGAGTTTGAGACCAGACTGGCCAACATGGTGAAACCTGTCTCTACTAAAAATACATGTGGTGGTGGCTGAGGCAGGGGAAATCGCTTGAACCCGGGAGATGGAGGTTGCAGTGAGCCAAGACTGCGCCACTGCACTCCAGCCTGGGTGACAGAGCAAGGCTCCGTCTCTGGTTGGCGGGGGTGGAATACAAAAATTAGCCAGGCGTGGTGGCATGCACCTGTAATTCTAGCTACTCAGGAGGCTGAGGCAGGAGAATTGCTTGAGCTCAGGAGGTAAGGGTTGCACGTGAGCCAAGATAACGCCACTGCATTCCAGCTTGGATGGCACAGTGAGGCTTTGTCTCCAAAAAAAGAAAACAAATTGAGAAAAATGAGTAACTAGCCATGTACTGATTAGAAAAGGTTGGCTGGTATCACATCAATAAACATAACACACGTGAGTGTCAGATGCTAAAAGGCATAGCAGGGAAAGGGCCATAGGGAGGATTTTTAAATGTGTACAAGAAAGAAAAATGGATCACCAAGGGGAATGGGTGTTGGCGAGGAAGGTCAAGTTAAATCAACCTGGAAAAGTTAACATCTGAACCAACTACTTTTGATCGATTACCATCTTGGAAATTAAAAAGCACTGATGTTTTAGAGCTTAGAAAATGACAAACGCTGTATTTGAGAAATGGCACTCACCAGGGTATGTTCATAAACATAGTTATCAATAACATTTCCAAGGTTTGTTCCTTCATCCAACAGGCCAACGGAGTAGTTTGCATCATCAATAAATCCTTTCATCTCAGCCGTATTCCACAAAGCCGAAAGTCATAAACCAGGAAAAACAAGAGACGGGCCACCAAGCCTATGTCTGGGTCCTTAGAATATGCAACAAACTGTCAAAATAGAAGTTATATAAAAGTCTGTATTATGTATGAAAGTGTTCTAAGTGCCTAATTTAGTGAGAAATGTATGCAATCATTTAACAATTTCAGAAACACCTGATTATTATCCTTTAACACTCACTTAAAAAAGCAAATACATTAATGCTTTATACATTTATCCAAAAAGGTCAATATAATTTGAAGGAGTAAGTCACATATATACACAATAAAATACAGCCTATATTATCACCTTATTTACAGAGCTGCAGACCCAATCTGTATAATATTATTTTGTGCTCCTATAACACATAATTTTACCCATTTTAAAAGTAAAGAAAGCTAGTGAAATATCTGCAGCCAAGAAACCAAAATACCAGTCTAAACTTTTAATATACTGTCAGCCACATTAACAGCACTGCCAGGTAATTGCAGAAATTCCTGGATGGGCATGGTAGCCCACGCCTGCAATCCCAGCACTTTGGGAAGCCCAGGCTGGATTGCTTGAGCCCAGGAGTTTGAGACCAGCCTGGACAATGCAGCAAGACCCTGTCTCTCCTAAAAAAGTTCCCAAGTAGGTGAAAGCAATAAAAATGGGTGATGGTGGAGGATGGCTTTAGGGAACAATCTGAATCTTTGATATACAGACTGCCTAAGCCTTACTTCAAGCTAAAATAGTACTAGCTACATCAAGTTAGCAATGTTATAAGGTGAGTTGCTTTGGTGAAATCACTGGACTAGGAGTCAGAAGACCTCATCCTGGTTGCATAATTTCGTAGTATCTACATCAATGTCTCCAAACCTCAGTTAACTATCTTATTTCTTCCATAGGTTGTTGTAAAAAAAAAAAAAAAAAAAAAACCCATAAAGCATATGAATTAAAAACATGTTTATGTGCTAGCTAGATATAATTGAGCTAAAACTAAGTTGTCAGTTGTCAGAAATGCAAAACAACCTAATTAGAAACTAGGCTTATAAGCTACGTATCTGTACATCCTAAGCCAGTTACCAAGAAATCTGATTTTTAAAAAAAGCTTTAAGCTAAATCCTAACCCTCTTCAATGAAATCAGTAAAATAAGCCTGCCCACTCCCACAGAGCACTCATTCTCCTGGGGCAAGCACATACTGACATATAGGTTTATCTTCTTTGTTGAACTTCACTGGTCCTTAGGTTACTTTAGGAAATAACTTCGACATAAATGAGATAAAACAAGTCCACCAGACAGAATACTACTCATTATTTGGTACTAACTTCTGATTGCCACATTAATAATGGGCATAGTCCAGCTGTCTTGGCAGCCTATTTTAAAACCTGCACAGCCTTTCCTGTGTCCTTGATTCCCTCCCACCATCCCCTTTCACCCCCTCCAATGCCCCAAGCTAGAGTTCACCCTTGGTTGACGGCCACTGTACTGAAAGTATACTCCATTTCGATGGTTCTTAAAAGTGTTAGCATTTTTTAGAAATTTTTAAACAGTCCTTAACAAGCTGTATTAGTCAAACTTCATGAAATACAAATGCTTAGTTTTAACCTTAAAATACTAACAGCTTCATTTCCAATAAGCCAACTGCATTGAGTTCAACTCATCAGATCTCTTTCATGCTATTGCATGGACTGAAAAGTTGAGGATGTTTTTATCAAGTTAATTGAGGCCTATCTGAATAGATCTAGTATTTATGCAGTGAAGTCAAATCACGGTCTGCACATCCTCAAAATATTGCTGTAACAAGACTGCTGTAAATCTGTGCCCAGAAAATAGACATTTTAGGCTGAGAATACCTGTGTATTTTAAGCAATTTAAACCACCAATTTTTGGAGGATACTTAGCTGGGCACTAAGAACAATAAAAAAAAATAAAGGTCACTCATTTAAAGAGATAAATGTAAGAAAGTAAGGTAGAAACTTCCTGTTAGGGTTAGCATCACTAATCTTTTTGGCATAGCAGCCAGTTTTCACTTATTCTACTATTAATAGATTTTTTAAAATACATAATCAAGACTTTTGGCCTAAATAAAATACTTTGAAATGGAAAAAAAATAAGTAAATTGTGTCCTCACTTTATGTCAATAGCTTCTTGCAAACTGTGTCTTTTAAGCAAATGAGGTAAAACAAAACCATCTTTTTCTTGACACTATAATGAAATGTTATTTGAGGGCTTG
Source organism: Callithrix jacchus (assembly GCF_049354715.1). Classification (NCBI taxonomy): domain Eukaryota; kingdom Metazoa; phylum Chordata; class Mammalia; order Primates; family Cebidae; genus Callithrix; species Callithrix jacchus. The sequence goes on along the minus strand of NC_133517.1, from coordinate 94,071,915 downwards.
CTGTATGTCTTTTTGCTTTAAGTCGCAGTTTCCAAGAACTAATTGACGATGTTCAGTGAGGACTTAACTGTATCTCAGTTCCTAAGTCTAATACATATGTAGTATTTGGTATTTACATGAAAACCTTTGGTTATTGATTATAGACCATCACAGGCAACTGCTGCCAAATACAGAAGGTCTAGCTTTCAAAGTCAGGGTATAAGATAAGCCTTTGTTTCCTAGCCACAGTATTCTTAGGAAGAGCAATTTTCCTGTAACATTCAGGATCCTCAGTACTTACAAAGACATCAGGCCCACTGGATCAAGTCTTTCTTGCTGACTACCTATATTCTTCAGAGCTTCTTCCACAGTAGTATGATGATATGGATAAAGATTTTTTTTTCTCAAATATTTTCAAACCATGTAATTTCATAGGTTCAACTCTTACTGCCTGCTAAGCTAGCTTAAATCTAATAGTAAATGTATTTATAGCAGTCTCCCAGCTGTTCTATTTCATCTATTCAGTATTATTTTAACCCTTACCACCACAATGACAGTATTAGCCCCATTTATATACTGAGGAATGGAGTAATTAAGTAGGTTAGCTCTAGAGACACTAATGATCAAGCCATGTTTAAAACAAGATGAAAACTCAGCTTCCCCAGATCCCATCCCTGTTAAAACATAGGACTCCTTTTTTTGGAAATCCAACACAGTTTTCAGTCTCTTTAAAAGGACTTTATCATCTCCACATAATCAACCCGTTTCGGACACATGAATACTCACTCATACTTGTAGAAAAATGCTAAGTTTATTCACACTGGTATAAAGACAGTATCATGCCTATTCATAGCCTTTCTTCATATGATGTCCCTTTTGCAGCACGTCCCCAACTCCACCCCAGGCAACCACTGACCAGCTTTTTGTCACCATAAATTAGACTTTTAAAAATAAAAGCTAAATAATTGTAAACATCAACTGAAGGCTAAACCAAAATAGCTAACATATACAGTGGCATTATCAATATAAATATAGTGAAAAACATGACCTCCTCTAAAGGAAAGATACAGTGCTTGTCGACTTGGTTATTCATCTTTGAAATGGAACTGTCACCTCAGAAGTAACAGCAGAATTGTTAACCAAGTCCCAGCTGAGTGACAAAATCATTCTGTTGGAAAAATGAAATAAAATTCATTTGCTATATTGGCAGTACTTGACAAAATGGATTAAGGATCACCTGAATCCACAAATGCAGTATAGTAACATTTGTTTTCTTTCACTATACAGAAAACTACAATAAAATAGTTGACTGAACCCAATGCTTTGGAATTTGAGGCAGGAGGATTTTATGAGGCCAGAAGTTTGAGATCAATCTGAGCAACACAGGGAGACTCCATCTCTAAAAGAAAAAACATCACAAAAACCAAGACCGATAAAGCTCTAAGGGAGGTTTATTTTCTTTGATGTTCTCTGGAAGGCTTTGGGATTACTGTAAATTCCTAGCCCAGAGTAGGTACTCTGAAACAAATGGACGAAAGAAGTCACAACGAAGAGTGGGAAGTTCTTAAACTTAGGGGTGTTGGTAATAAAATCCCAGGAAATGTACTAAAATAGTAGGTCTATTCTTTTTTCTTGAGAAAAGGTGTCACTCTGTCACCCAGACTAGAGGGCCGTGGCATGATCACAGCCCACTGAAGTCTCAACCTGCTCAGGTGATCCTCCCACCACAGCCTTCAGTCCTACCTCAGCTCAGTCAGTCCCTGCAGCTGGGACTACTGTCACATGCCACCATGTCCAACTCATTTTTTATTTTCCTTGATATGCAAGCAATCCAGATGTAGTCATGTGTTGCATAACAATGTTGACAAGGACAGATCAAATGTATGAAAGTGGTCCCACAATACCATATTTTTACTGTGACTTTTCTGTGTTTAGATATACACAAATACCACTGTGTTACTACTGTCTACAGTATTCAGTACAGTAATTCGCTATACAGGACGGCAGCCTAGGAGCAGTAAGCTACACCATACAGCCTAGGTGTGTTGTAGGCTGTACTATCTAGGTTTCTATACATACATTATGATGCTCAAACAACTACAATGTCACATAATGACACATTTCTCAGAATGTATCTGTCATTAAGCTACAGATGCCTGTGAATGCAAAGCTCAACTATCAGCTACTATTAAAGACTAAAAGGCCTGTAGGACTGGCCATTCCAAAGAACCAATGAAAAAAAAAAAGACGAAAAGGCCAAGAAAAAGCCAATTCCCTCAAAAGAATCTGTAAAACACAAATACCTTCAACAACAGGTGATTTTTTTTCCTCTTTGTGGATAATAGGGTCTCACTACATTGGCCAGGCTAGTCTCTAATTCTTGGGCTCAAGCTATCCTACTGCCTCTGCCTCTCTAAGTGCTGATATTACCAGTATGAGTCACTATGCCTGGTTAAATTTTCTATTACATCTTGAGGCAACAAACTTTGTCCCAGTAAAATGCCACTTGGAAGCCCAATATTTCCAAAAATTGAAAAGGGATAAGTAGGTGCGTGAGGTAGGCTGCTCAAGTCTTTCCTATATATGGTGCCCCAATCTCTCTCAAATCATACCTCTGGGATCACTGCTTGCAGTTTTCTTAATATATTAGCAAAAATAGTTTACAATTCCATTGTTACAAAAAGAAAGCTTTACGTTCTGACATTTATGCCTTACTAAAAGCACTAAGTGAAGAAATATTTTGCTAAAATGTTTCAGGAGGTATTAAAGTTAACTGGTGACAATATGTTAAACCAAGAGTCACAGACACAGCATGTTCTAGGATGCAAGCATGAAAATAAGTGTGCATGTATCGGGGTGAGCAGTTTATACCTTACACCAGATTCACTAAGTGAATCTACCTCAATCTTAAACACCACAGGGGGCAGGACACAGTGGCTCATGCCTGTAATCCCAGCACTTTGAGAGGCTGAGGCAGGAGAATCACAAGGTCAGGAGATCAGGACCCATCCTGGCCAATATGATGAAACCCCATCTCTACTAAAAATACAAATATTAGCTGGGTGTGGTGGAGCACGCCGGTAGTCCCAGCTATTCCAGAGGCTGAAGCAGGGGAATCACTTGAACCTGGGAGGCAGAGGTTACAGTGAGCCAACATGGTACTACTGCACTCCAGTGTGGACAACAGACTGAGATCCATCTCCAAAAACAAAACACCACAGGGACTCTTTCCAGGACATCTCCATACTCTCCACTAAGAATGCAGACTCAAACCAAGGTGATATACCAAACCTCCTCCCTAAAATTCTGGATGAAAATAATTCCCAGAAGAAACTGTACCACTTCTGGCTTACACATCAGAAACAGGGCTATTTACTGGCTCAAACATATTCTGGTGCTATTGGACCTTGAATTAGTTAAACTTGGGGGAAAAAAATCTTCTCCATGTAAATCTTAGTTTCTCTTCATTAGAACTGAACAGCTTTTTTTTTTGGGAGACAGAGCCTCACTCCATCACCCAGGCTGGAGTGCAGTGGTGTATCAGCTCACTGCAACCTCTGCCTCTTGGGTTCAAGCGATTCCCCTGCTCAGCCTCCCAAGTAGTTGGGACTACAGGTGCCTGCCACCAGGCCCATCTTTTTCTTTTTTTATATTTTTAGTAGAGACGGGGTTTCACTATGTTGGCCAGGCTGGTCTCCAACTCCTGACCTCATGATCTGCCTGCCTCGGCCTCCCAGAGTGCTGGGATTACAGGCGTGAGCTACCGTGCCTGGCCAGCAAATCTGTTTTTCATAAGAGCTCTGATGTCTAGTAATATCAACAGACACTAGAAAGTATTCTCTACTCACAAGCACTTTTAAGCTATTTCAACCACCTTGTTAACATACGGTTGAGAAAGCTCAGGTTACTTTAACACAGTAGCTATAACCACAATACTACTTTTATTAATAATTTCCTCTTAGACTCATAACTGAGAAGAAAAAATATGTAACATTCCTTATTCACACCTTCATATTGGTGTTTTTTGTTAATACATTTTTCATGAAGAGCTGCCAAAAGAAACAAAAGGCTCCAAAGAACCACACACTGCTCCCTGGAGCCTTTCATGAGGCCGCTGAGTCCTCATGTTCATCGAGAGGGTAGCTCCAAGAGTAGTGGCTGCAGCAGCTGGGCACTTGCCTTGTTACACACCTGCTACAAAGGCTTCTACAGTTGATTGTACTTCAGAAGAAACTGATACATCTCTCAAATAATCACAAGATAATTCTGGCAGCAACAGCCCACTTGACACCAAGCTGGATGAATATGAGTCTTGGATTTCTGAAGTGAAGACCTCCCTGGAAGTAGAACAGGGAGAGCTGAAAGGTTGAGAATACTGTTTCAGAGATACCTAAGCAGGAAACCCAACCTTAATACATCAATTATTTTTCTAAAAGGATTTTTGCTCATTAAAAATGAGAAAAGATATTCTGAAATTTACACTATTACTGTTACTCTGAAGATGCCTAAGCACATTTCTACTTTTATTTTTCATAGGCATTGATGATTTGGCACTCAGTTCACAGCTTTAAAAACAATGTTGCTTTTAAAAATACACAATGTTGCTTAAGTCCCTCTGTATTCTACCCACAACAGGAAATAATGTTACTTACCGCACAGAATAACTTTAAAAGTAATTGACTAGAAGAACACTAGAAGCTTCTAAACAATGACTCTGGTACTATTGTTGTGAAGCCTTGAGTAGGTCTGAATCACTAGGAAAGAGTGAAGCTACATAATGAAACTGGAAGAAAATCCCTATAAATTGGGTGATCCTAAGATCAGATAAACTTCTACTACTCTGGACCCTGAAATAAGTGACAGACAATAACAACAGCCTACATCGAGTACTCAAAGGACAAGGCTTGCTTCAATAAGAAAGTCAGTAATCACAATGCATACCCCTAAAATTATTTTTCAGGCGATAAGGTTGCAAAAAACTAAGTAACCCTACAGGAGGAAAAAAAGGTGACTGCTAAGTAATTGTTTTAAAGGAGAATAACAAGAATGAATAGAAAATATGTAAGGGGGTGAAAAATCCTAAAGGGAACATGCCTAACAGGCTAAGCCTGCTTGTGTAAAGACTGCCCAACACACTGTCTCACTATACATATTAAAATACAGAATTCTCACAGCAATATTACTTTTGCCTATGGAATCAACACAATTAGACTCCCTTAAAAATGTTGTCTTGACTATTAAATGTGTAGACTTGTTCTTTTCTGCAGAAAATTTGTGTGTACTAAAGCGTGTGCTTATGTGCACACAAGTGAAATATTTACATCCCTTTTGGCAATTTAATAACATTAAAGATGACTATTACAATACAACATGAAGTACATAATCATTAATTTCAAGTTTTCTAGCTTTCCTGGTTTCAATCAAGCATAGAGAATAATCCTTTAAAGAGAGGCACTATATTGGTTACCTTAGGGCAGAGCTCATTGTCTGCTTATCCCCTGCCTACCAAGGAAAACATAGTAATACATGTGCAATACAGTAATTATGAAGAAGACCAGGTTAAGTAGGTTATTAAGAAATAAGATACAGCCAGGTGCAGTGGCTCACACCTGAAATCCCAGCACTTTGGGAGGCCAAAGTGGGTGGATCACCTGAGGTCAGGAGTTCAAGACCAGCCTGTCTAACATGGTGAAACTCCGTTTCCAGTAAAAATACACAAAATTAGCTGGGCGTGGTGGTGTGCGCCTATAATCCCAGCTACTCGGATGGGTGCGGCAGAAGAGTTGCTTGAATCTGGGAGGCGGAGGTTACAGTGAGCCGAGATCACACCATTGTAGTAGTCCAGCTTGGGCAACAAGAATGAAACTCCATCTCAAAAAAATAAAATAAGCTGCAATACCTCAGAGGCCCCTGTACATCTCTCCCAGGTGGTGATGGGTACATATCCCTTAAAATTTGTTCAGACCATCTCTAATCATCATTCCTTTGTTACTTAATTTTTAAATTCTCTGTGTGACCCTGAAACAGTGTTGGGTGCTGTGGTACTTTACATTCCATTGACTGGCAGTTTAAGTAGCACATAGTCTAGAACACATACCTGGGACTGGAACTGCTAGGCTGTTAATGCGAAACAGTTTTCAAGTCTTCTGCCCATTTTCTTGATTTTGCCTTTTATTTATCTGTAGGAGCTCTTTATGAATTTAGGATAGCAAACCTCTCATTAGGAAGATTATTTGGGGGGGGGGGGCATTTTTTTTAGTCGTAGTTTCCATGTTGAACATACCAGAGTAACGCCATCCTACCTTTGGTTATGCCAAATATAGCAAGCTGGGCATCAAGGGATCCTTTCAGTAAAGATCAAGAAGTAGACAAAAAGTAATCTGCGCTGGGCACGGTGGCTCAGGCCTGTAATCCCAGCACTTTGGGAGGACGAGGTGGGCAGATTTCCTCAGGTTGGGAGATTGAGACCAGCCTGACCAACATGGAGAAACCCCTTCTCTACTAAAAACACAAAATTAGCTGAGATGGTGGTGTGTGCTACTCGGGAGGCTGAGGCAGGAGAATTGCTTGAACTTGGGAGGTGGAGGTTGCGGTGAGCCGAGACTGCGTCATTGTACTCCAGCCTGGGCAACAACAGCAAAACTCCATCTCAAAAAATAGTTATTTGAAGTCAACATAAAGCTCATATATTGCCAGGCACGGGGCTCACGCCTGTAATCCCAGCACTTTGGGAGGCCAAAGAAGGCAGATCACCTGAGGTCAGGAGACCAGCCTGATCAACATGACAAAACTCTGTCTCTACTAAAAATACAAAATTAGCCAGGCATGATTGCGGGTGCCTGTAATCCCAGCTGTTTGGGAGGCTGAAGCAGGGAGAATTGCTTGAATCTGGGAGGTGGAGGTTGCAGTGCGCCAAGATGGCACCGCTGCACTCCAGCCTGGGCAACAGAGACTCCATTTCAAAACAAAAAATGGGTGGGTAGGGGGGCTAAAATTAATTTTGGTCTATACGAGCAGAGTCACTGTAAGAGCTATATCCTAAGAACATGCTAAGCAACTAAAGAATTCAACTAGAATATAAAACCAAAAAGCCGTTACAATTAAGTTTTTATAAGACATAACTAAAGAGAAAGAACAAAGCATTTGTGACTTATACAGTTCTCATTCATGTATGTTTTAAGATTATTATAGCTAATGCTTTTCTATTATCCTAGAGCAGTGTTGTCCAATAGAACTCCCTGTGATGCTTAAATAACCACTAACCACATATAGCTCCCAAACATTTTGAAATGTGGAGCTCATACAGCGGAGGAACTGATTCCTAATTTTATTTAGTTTTAATTTAGTAAATGGGAATAGCCACCTGTCTAATGGCTACTGTTCTTAACAGAGCAGTTTTAGAGGTTACTGTTTCCTAAGTTCAAACTACTAAGATCAAGTCCACAAACATCACAAATTAAAAAGTACTGCCTGGGCGCGGTGGCTCATGCCTGTAATCCAAGCACTTTGGATACCAAGGCAGGTGGATCACCTGAGATCGGGAGTTCAAGACCAGCCTGACCAACATGGTGAAACCCCATCTTTTAAAAAGTATTTGGGCTGGATATGGTGGCTCACACCTGCAATCCCAGCACTTTGGGAGGCCCTGGTGGGCAGATCATGAGATCAGGAGTCGAGATCAGCCTGGCCAATGTGGTGAAACCCTGTCTCTACTAAAAATACAAAAATTAGCTGGGTGTGGTGGCACTTGCCTGTAGTCCCAGCTACTTGGAGGCTGAGACAGAAGAACTGCTTGAACCCGGGATGCAGAGTGAGCCGAGATTGCGTCACTGCACTCCAGCCTGGGTGACAGAGCGAGACTCGTCTCGAAAATAAAAATAAATAACGTAAAATAAAATACATGTTTGTCCCTAAAACGACTTTGCTTAAACTAACAAATAACAATTCACAAGTTGAAAAAGACAGTATGTTACAGACTCCTTATCACGTCCTGAACAGAGACTTGAAATATGTGCTTACATAAAACAAAGCAAAAATTTAAAGTTTAAAAGGTTTGTCTTGGCTCTTGCTGCAAGTAAGTTAAAGGCATTTTAAATCTCATGATGGCTGGGTATGGCCTGGGCAGGTTGAACTTGACTATCCTAATCCCTTAACCCAGTATGCTATACTGCATTTTTTACTCATGCAAAATGTAAAGAACAGTGGATTAACAAAAAGGATAGCTAAATACCTACTTTAGTTAACATGACAAATTGCTTGATTTGGGTGGGCATGGATGACCCTGGAATAAAGGAAGGACAAAATATCTGTGCTCCCTAGGCCTTACCAGTACCTAACCCCTTCACTTGGAAGAGTCTCCTTAGGCTTACCTGAACAACGGCCAGTCTAGAACAGTAGCCTACCATATATTAGACTTTACAGTATACAAGCCTTTCCTATATGCAATATCTCGTTTATCCTGATGGAAGTTAAATGCCCCAAGAGAGATTGGTTTACCTGGGTTGGGGGAGGACCCAAACTGGAGGACTCTGAAATAAGACCAGACTAGGTGAAGACTGCGATGGAACACACAGATTGGTAGTCACTATTAATTTTCTCAGCTCAAGCAACCTTTCATAAATGCAAAAGCCATTTATCCCCTTTAAAAACTGGTCTACGGTTGGGTGCAATGGCTCAGGCCTGTAATCCCAGCACTTTGGGAGGCGGAGGAAGGTGGATCACCTGAGGTCAGGAGTTCCAACACAAGTCTGACCAACATGGTGAAACCCCCCCTCTACTAAAATAGGGTATTAGCCAAGGGTGGTGGCACATGCCTATAATCCCAGCTATCTGGGAGGCTGACATAGGAGAATCACTTGAACTCAGGAGGTGGAGGTTGCAATGAGCCAAAATCACACCACTGCATCCAGCCTGGGCAACAAGAACGAATCTCCGTCTCAAACAAGGAGCGAAAAAAAACTGGTCTACATTTCTTTCCAATCGTTTTGGCCTTCCTAGAAAAAAATGCTAAATTTGCTCAAAGCAAGAAATACCACGTCTCTAAAACCTTGTTTATCCACTAATATGCTATCATTCACATTGTGCTTTTACAGAATATTTTTCTGCTACTTTACACAAGCATTGACATGCCATTGACTACTACTTTATGCATGCCAAGGAGATATACAGACTATTTCAACGATAGTGGTTTTACTCATTTTTTGGTCAAAGAGAATCTACACTGTTCATGAATGTTCTGTTAATATGCTTGCATCTAAAAAAAAAAAAAAAAAAAAAGCTTGAATCACAGTATCTTTAAAGTACCAAATATCTGTGAGGAATTAAATCTGGGACAAGGGGGAGGAGAAAAGAAAAACATAAGTACTGTACATCAAAACTAAAATTTTCTCCTTTCTCTGTAGTCAGGGTCAACAACCTCCCTTTTCTTTGAGACAGACTCAGTCTTGCTGTCTCCTAGGCTGCAGTGCAGTGGCACCATCTTGGCTCACTGCAACCTCCACTTCCTGAGTTTAAGCTATTCTCCTGCCTCAGCCTCCCTAGTAGCTGGGATTACAGGCATGCACCACCACATCCAGCAAATTTTAATACTTTTAGTAGAGACAGGGTTTTGCCATATTGGTCTTAAACTCCTGACGTCAGGTGATATGCCCCCCTGGGCCTCCCAAAGTGTTGGGTTACAGGCACAAGCCACCGTACCCGGTAACAACCTCTCTTCTACTGACAAGTAACAGTGAAACATGAGGAGGAGTACTATCTTTCCAGCCCAGCACAGTGGCTCACGTCTGTAATCTCAGCATTTTGGGAGGTTGAGGCAAGTGGATCACCTGAGGTCTGGATTTCAAGACCAGCCTGGCCAACATTGTGAAACCCTGTCTCTACAAAAATACAAAAATTAGTAGTCGGGCGTGATGGCGGGTGCCTGTAGTCCCAGCTACTCAGGAGGCTGAGGCAGGAGAATCACCTGAACCAGGGAGGCAGAACCTGCAGTGAGCTGAGATCATGCCATTGCACTCCAGCCTGGGCGACAGAGAAATACTCCATCTCAAAAAGTAAAATTTAAAACATCTTTCCTAGTTAAAATAATCCTAATTAGGTAGGACAGGTCCTACTAGGGAATATGTAAATACTAAAGACTAGAAGACAAAAAGGGAATATTTAAAATGCTGATGTTCTTCTAAAGTTCCCACATGTACATATAGATTCAACTAATGACAAGGCAAAAAAAATTTTTTTAAGCAAACTTCTAAGGAATACATTAAGCAAATCAATTAACTGAATCCCTTTTCCATATTGTACAACATTAAAGGGTATCTGATAATGGTTAATTCAATCTGACGTCATCACTGGATCCACTATTAGAAGCAAACTAAGCTTTGCAAGTTTTAAAATATTTTCCGTTAGACTAATTCATTAATCATAATTGAAGGTATATCCAAAACAAATAGAAAACTAGCCTACTAGAAAACCTTTACTCCAGCGTCAAGTCCCAGGGGATTTCTTAAAAGGCATGCAAAAACTTCTTCATTAGGAGCCCATTACATTTATCTTTGATATTGACCTCAAAATATTCTTTTGTTGTGTTCACACACTAAATCATACACATATGCTAAGTTATGAAAGAAAATGATTATGTAAGCCACTTCCAAGTTTCCAGATACTTAATGGTATAAACTATCTCAAAATTCAGGTGGTTGCTTTAAAACCGGTTCTAGACAAAAAAGTAATACCTAACCTGGTTCTGAATGCTTGATTTAGCAGAAATACCAAAGAAAAAAAAACCCAACCCGAAGCCAATTCTGAATCTCTGACCACCTGCACAGAAATCCTAGTGGACCAGTTAGAGTGGAGTTCACATAGCTATACTCTTCTCAATGCTATGGGCCATATAATTCCCATGAAGGCGGTTTTTACTCCTTTTAATGCTTTCCAAATAACATTGCTGATCTACAGAAAATTAACCCCAGGATTTCAGTGTCCAATAGAGCAAACTTATTAATATATAAAGACAAACACATTTCTGGAATGCAGAATTTTCTTTTGTCAATTTTACTAATTCTAGTCAAGAAACCTTTGGGACCAGGTACCTTTTTGAATTCAGAGTTCTTCAGATTTTTGAACAATAATGTAGTACACATACTTTACATATGTTATGTAATACTCTTCTGGAGAATGAGTCAGCACCCTGCAACCACAATATTTCTGCTGCAAAATTTAGGAATATTAACACTAAATGGGATAAGTAAAGACAAAAATAGCCTCAAATCAGCACATATTCAGGTCAAGTTCCACCCCACCCCCTTCAGTTCAGGTCACATCAAGGAAGTTATAAAAAAAATTTGTTAGGACTTTTTGGATTTCACAATTTTATGAAAAAGGTATTGTGGACCTGTAGCTTTATAGCAAAGCATCAAATACCAGACATGCAAAATTAGAAAACTAAACGTGAATATTTAAACAAGTTATATTTGTTTGACATAATATACATTGTACTTGGGCATAATAAAGTTAAAAGCCAGTCACTCTGGCTGCCAGAACCTGCAGAATAATCTTTAGCTTCTACCTGCTCCCATTCCCACCTACTCAAAAGGAGGGAGACACTACAGGCTTTTTGAATTCTATGTTATTAATCTAAAGACTTTTCCCTGATTTTGCAGACTCATTCGGCTCACTGACAACAGTCTCAAAGTTTCTAAGAGGAAACACCAGTAGAAATACTAAACATAATGCAAAGTAAGTTTTCTTTAAAGCAAGAAACTTGAACAGAAGGATTATGCTCTATTATGGTCTTCCCAACAAAAATGAAGCTTGTTCTTAAATTACTGCCTTAGAATCTATTTGTGACTATGATGGTAACATTACTGTAATAGATCCTACCACCCAAAAAGGTTTTAAATTTCATGCCAACTTGGGACAAAAACATCAGGTATGCTGCAAATAGAACAAATGGACTAACAAAAATTAGGCAACCGACCTAGTATTGAAATGGCAATGACCCTGCCTCTCTTTAATATGCACAAAAGCCACCTGGATATAGGTTTCTGATTCAGGTATGGGTGAGGCTGAGATTCTGTATTTATGATGGGTGAGGATGCTAATGCAATTCATCTGAAGACTATACAGCATAACTAAACATAGTAATGCACTCAAAAAAGAAACTACACCAGGACAACATTATGTTATAGCTGGGACTCAAAACACTCATATTTGCTCAAATTTACACAGGTAGAAGAAAGCCCATATGGGAAACCTTCTCATCAGCATTCTACATCAAAGCCTTCAAGAAATCTTACTATTTAAACTGTGTTTCCTTCTCTTTAACCTTAAAAATCTGAGTCTAAAATTCTAATTAGCATTACCATCAAATGTTTAACATACTCTAATTAGAGCAAACATTTTTATCCAATAGGGATCTGTTTAACAAGATCAGATTAAAGGAACACTAAAACTGATACCCTCAGCTTTCTTGAAAACTTCAAATGCTATTATTCCTCCAAGTTTCTGACCGAACTCAGAAACACTTAAATTTTAATACCAAAATCCAAATTTCCATAATAAGTCGACATACTACAAAATTTTTTAATGAACCCACACAAATCTAGCAGCTCAAATTCAGTTTACTGTGTAATTACATTTTGCACAGGGGCTTAATTCTAAAGTCAAATCCACACATAGAAAACCAGGTACAGTCAAAAACCATCCTTGAAAATCTGTTTGGAAGGTGGCATGTTGGGAGACATACATATATCATCTTTCAATAAGTCCACAAAAAACAATCCATTTTTCCTACTAGCTGAGTATTAAAAATCATTTCACTATTAAGTGGTTGAATGATGTGATAAACTACAACTTAAATCCCCAAACCCCTCTTCAACTTGTATTTTCTAAGTTATGCATTCAAGATAATGTTTTTAATGATCCAGTCATTGGTAAACAATACACACAACTAATCAGTCAAGTCTGTAACTGGGAACTGTCATATCTCTATTTTAGAAATTTAAAAGTCACTGCACTTTAAGAGATAAATACAATTTCAAATTCTGAAAAATACTAACCAATGGAGCACTCTTCCTTCAATTTTTAAGACCCTTCGCCCCCAACAAAAGTGCAAATACTTACATGGACAAGTTGGGAGATGGAACCCCCCTATCATCAGCTAGGTTCCCAAGGTGGCTCAGCGTTGAAGTCGAACTGCTCTCTATACAGCACTTCTCCTAGGCCCTCTGGGTAGTTGTATACTTGGTCAGAAAGTTCGCCCTAAATGAAGGAAATAGAAGTAGCAGAAGACAGTCCTATGTTAAAAACAAACATTTAGGCTAACTTAACAATGTTTCATTAAAGTCACATTACACAAATGATGTTTTCAAAGAGTTTACCAAAGTACCAAGTACTTTATGTAGTAAACATTTCCAAGCTGCTGTACCATAAAATTCACAGAAGCTGAGGTCATGGCCATCTTCCCAAATTGTTTTGTCTGCTTACTCATGAGTTTCCAGCCTTCATTTTTGAAAATTAAAAAAAAAAAAAAAAACTTCATTTTTGCTTTCATTTGTCCTATGAAACTCCACATTTTTAAGTTGACCAGAATTTTAAAATTCCAAGTACCCTCACCAACCTAGTGAACAGGCAAGCCTTTATATGAATGATGTACTAGCATGACCTAATAGTTTGGAACCACCCAGAACACTCTTACTCCTCAAATACTTCTTTGCTTTTTATATTTTAAGTGTAAAATTCCACCACAATACCAAAAGAAGACTTTATAACTTAGCTAATGCATTATAAATGTACCTAACTTTTGAAAAAAATAACTTGAGAACTACCTTACAATATTAAGTAAGTATTCTCTTATGGTTTATTTCCTCATACCTAACTTCCTTAGACATAACTCATTTTATTATCACCAGCAGCAAATAAATGTGATAAGTGCACAACACACTATGCAACATGCTAGATGAGCTTTAGACATTGTTACCACTCATCACCTCTACTAAGTTAAAATGATATACCTATGTTTCTATTTAAAATTCAATGGTTACTGTTTTAAGGTAATATAATCTCATAGTATTTCCTAGAAAGGGGTGGTAAGAAGGAAGCCAGAAAATCAGAAACTATAAGTTTAAGAGCTGGAGGGATTTCAAAAGCATTGTAGGCATACCTAACGTGCATCTCACTAGGATCGAGGCATTCCTGGTGGAGGTAAAATGTTCCATCTGTCTAGAAGGAGAAACTGATCACATGCTCAATGAATAACACTTATGGGTGATGAGGAATGAACTCCTACAAACATGCAATGATAATAATCCTACATTAGATTCCAAATCTAAATCTACTAATCTGCTCCACTAATCTAATCTACTCCATAACATTCTGATTCTTTCACATAATTTTTAAAATAAATAAAAAGTGGAGTCATGCTGGGAACAGATCATTCTCAATTATCCTAAAGAATAGGATAAGATACCCTGGGTCAGGCATAGAAAATATAAGGCTGGATACAGGGGCTCCAAGACAGCAGATCAATTCAGGCCAGAGTTCAAGATCAATCTGGCCAACACGGTGAAATCCCGTCTTCTACTAAAAGTACAAAAATTAGCTGGGTGTGGTGGAGCACACCTGTGATCTCAGCTACTTGGGAGGCTGAGGCATGAGAATTGCTTGAACCCAGGAGGCAGAGGTTGCAGTGAGCAGAGATTGTGCCACTGTACTCCAGCCCAGGCAACAGAGGGAGACGAAAGAAAAGAGAAAGAGAGAGGGGAAAGGAGGGAGGGAAAGAAAGGGAAGAAAAGAAAGGAGCCAGGTGTGGCAGGATGCACATATCTGTAATTTCAGCTACTGAGGAGGCTAAGGCAGGAGGACTGCTTGAGCCTATGAATTAAGTCCAGCCTGAGCAACACAACAAGACCCTGTATATTGAAAAAGCACATAGGATAAGCACTTCTTATAAGCAGTTACCTACAGGATAATCAAACACTTTTTTTTTGAGGCAATCTTGCTCTATCAACAGGCTGGAGTGCAGTGGCGGGATCTTAGCTCACTGTAACCTCTGCCTCCCAGGTTCAAGCGATTCTCTTTCCTCAGTCTCACAAGTAGCTGGACTACAGGTGCATGCCACTATGCCCAGCTAATTTTTGCATTTTTAGTAGAGATGGGGCTTCACCACATTGGTCAGGAGGGTCTTTATCTCTTGACCTCTGATCTGCCCACTGGGGCCTCCCTAAGTGCTGGGATTACAGGCGCACCCCACAGATAAACACTTCTTGTAAGCACTTACATACAGGATAGATAGAATGTTTATCTGGACAGTTAAGGTAATAAAGCATGGCCAGTGCAGCGGCTCATGCCTATAATCCCAGCACTTTGGGAGGCCCAGGCAGGTGGATCACAAGGTCAGGAGATGGAGACCATCCTGGCTAACATGGTGAAACCCCGTCTGTACTAAAATACAAAAAATTAGCCAGGTATAGTGGCATGTACCTATAGTCCCACCTATTCAGGAGGCTGAGGCAGGAGACTTGAATCTGAGAGGTGAAGGTTGCAGTGAGCCAAGATTGCACCACTGGACTCCAGCCTGGGCAACAGAGAAAGACTCTGTCTCAAAAATAAATAAATAAATAAAGCAAGAATGAGTTGTTAAATGTAAAAAAGGCAGTATGGAAAAAGATAAATTATTTTCATTTAGAATGGTGTATGTAAGCCCTGCAAATTCTCAAACAACACCTTAAAGAACAGCAAGCACATAGAGAGCTCAGTTGGTCAGTAACATACAAGAAGTATTTTATGCAATTACTTATTTTTGCTTTCTTAAAAGTTAGAGACAGGGTTATCGCCATGTTTCTCAAGCTGGTCTAAATTCCTGAGCTCAAGAGATCTTGAGCCTCTCAAAGAGCTAGGATTACAGGTGCAAGCCACCGTGCTCAACTACAAAAAACTTCGTATTCCAAACTTAGTATCTCAAAATTATGGGCATGCCTCTGAAAAAACAATGCCTTCAACAGTGATTTTTAAATTGTTCTGTGGTATTCTTTATAAAAACCCTAAACCCCAGTCTAATCATGAGAAAAACATCGGGTTAACCCAAGTTTAGGGGAGGGGAGTATGCTACCAGATACCTGGCAGCACTTTTTTCTAGACTGTGATGGTAATAAAAAACAAGGGAAGATTGAGAAATTGTCACAGACCAAAGAAAACTGGGGAAGACATGGCAACTAAATATAATGTGGTAACTTGGATTCTGGAACAGAAAAGACATTAAAGAAAAACTGGCAAGTCTGGAATATAGTTAATAGTGCCAATGTCTGTTTCTTTCTTTTTTTTTTTTGACACGGGAGTCTAGCTCTGTTGCCCAGGCTGGAGTGCAATGACCCAATCTCTGCTCACTGCAACCTCTGCCTCCCAGGTTCAAGCAATTCTCCTGCCTCAGCCTCGGAGTAGCTGGGATTACAGGCGCCCACCAGCATGCCCAGATAGTTTTTGTATTTTTAGTAAGGACGGGGTTTCATCACATTGGCCAGGCTGGTCTCGAACTGGTGACCTGTGATCTGCCTGCCAGGGCCTCCCAAAGTGCTGGGATTACAGGTGTGAGCCACCTCAGCCAGCCTAGTTTCTTAGTTTTAACAAATGTACTATAATAATGTAAAATGTTACTAATAAAATAACTGGGTGGAAAGTATACAGAAACTATCTTTGCAACTGCTGTGCAACTAAAATATGCCACAATAAAGTTTATTTAAAAGAAAAAAAGCATGGGATAGTCAATGGACTACTACTCAGCAACACAAATAATCTACTGATAAAGGCAACAGGAATATTAAAAATGTGCTGAGTTAGAGGCCTTTTACACCAAAGAATGCATACTGTAGGAGTCCATTCATATAGAAATTCTAGAACAAGCAAAAAGAGTCTGGTTTTTTTTTTAAGTCAAGATCGTTGGCTCTGTGGTTAGTGGGATACGATCTGAAAAAACAAAACTTTTATAGGTGTTGGCGACGTTCTACATCTTGGTAAGAGATTTAGGTTACATAGCTGTATTTTTGTCAAAGCTTATCAAATCGCATACTTAAGACTGTGGATTCATACTGATGTGAACTTTACCCTCTAGGATCTAAAACATAAGCGGTACTGAGCCCTATTTAACACGCACATACTAAAGTTGGAGGGGTGAAGTGTTCTGGTGTCTCCAACTTACTCTGAAATGCATCAACAAATAAGGCAAAATGTTAACTGCAGAAACTAGGTGGAGGTATCATTCTTACCTTGTTTGGAAATGTAAGTAATGAAACCTTGGGGGAGAAAGGCACTGACTACTTGACTTCACTTATCACCACTGATAATCATTTTCTTTTGGAGTCTATCTTTCCTACTTAAACTCCTTGGGCTTTCTCTTCATGATCAGCATATGCACGCTCTCATATATGTAAAAGAAATTAGTGAATTATGAGGGCCTTTCTAGACAATCAAGAGCCATACTTCTGCCAACCCTTGCTGTGTCTGATGTGCTTTGATGTATTTCTACAACAACCTTCGCTGAGCACACACCAATTCTCCCTCCTTGGAGTCTTTAAGATTACCACCCAGTCTGGGAAATCAAGATAGAAACACGACGGAACACAGAACGGATATAACCAAGATGCCACCACAAAATCCAGTTAAATGTGCTGAAACATCTTGGGACAGTAAACTGTATTCCGGACCGTTTTGGGTTTCCGAATCAGCAACTTAAGTCTATGAAACACACGTTCAGAATAGATACAGTGTTAAGGGTTAGGACACGTCAACACCAATAACTGCTGGCAATCAAGACAGTACTTGATAAGCCACTCATCTACCAATCTCCCTCTTTCAGCCCAGGAATCGTGGCGCGGACGGAAAAACCAAGCCATGGTGACTAATCCTCAGGCCCCAGGAGGTGACTGGGGTGAGTGAAAGCGACTTGACCCAATCAGGAGCGCCGCAGGGGCGGAGCAGCAGCCCGAGGCTTCCAGAAGGGGCCAAAGGCCTCTTGCTCGCTACCTGACACCGGGGCTTCCCCGCCGCCAGGCCCCGAGTGTCGTCAAGTTTCCTCCACCAGAGGGGGACCGCGCTCCCCACACCCCCCAGGAAATACGACTTCCTCTGCAGCTGTCACCAGAGGCCGGCGCGGGGCCCGCCCCGCTCCATTCATAACCAGGACCCCAGCCGTTGCAGCCCACGGCGCCGCCCGCCCGCCAGCCGGGCTCCGGGAGACCAAGGCGGCAGCGGCGCAGCGCGCAGTAGGGGCTGCGGGACCCCGGCCCCTAAGGGCTTCGGCCGGGCCCCCTCCCCGGAAACAGCAATGCACCACGGGAGAGGGGTGGGGGCCGCACGCCGCCAGGAAGGGACGACGACCCCCGGCGGTGAGACCCCCGCGCGCGGCCCCACTCGTACACGCCCCCTCGCCCCAATCGCGGTGGCTCCGGGTCCGCCAAGCGTCCGGCGGCCGCCCGAAGGTCCCGAGGCTCGGCCCGCCGCCGCCGGGGGCACCGACAGCCGCCACACATACCGCCGCCGCCATGTTCTAGGCGGCCGGCCGCGGGGCACTGCGGGGACGCCTGTGGGCGGCGGGGCCCAGCCGGAGCCCCCCGAGGTCGACCCCGCGTCCCAGACCCTCCCGCACCCCTTGGCTCGGTACTCACGTGAGATAACGGCCCAAAGAGTCGGGTAAAGCGTCTTCTCTTTTTTGGCGGAATTTTTAAAGAGGGATGTGGTTACCTTGAGCAGAAATACCCAAGGCGGCCTGGGCCATAGGCTGCGGGAACGACGTAGGGGTAAAAGCGCGGCACCGACACCAGCTGTGCAGCAGTGGCGGCGGCGGCCGAAAGAGAAATAGAACAGCGCGAGCAAAAGAAAGGCGCGGGCTGGGTGGGGAAAGGATTCGGACTCGTCACACCGCAGAACTGCAGCGAGAGAAAGGATGAGAAGAGGCAGAAAAGGCGACGACAAGAGAAAAGAAGGTAAACCGGCGGCCGCGACGGGAGCCTGAGAATGTGAGAAGGCGGTGCCGCCGACGCCAGTATTTACAGCAGGGGGCGTGGCCTGGTGACATCACAGCCGGCCGGACAGCCGCGCGAGCGGGGCGGAGCCAGGCTGTCGCCCCGAGAGAAGGGAGGGGGCGGAAGAGGCAGGAGGACTGAACCCGGGAGGGAAAGGGGAGGGGGCAGCGCGCGACCGGGTCATGCAGGTGCAGACTGGCCGGCCGCTTCCCGCCCTCCCGCCACCCGCAGATCCCGGGCAGGCGGAGGGCGGTCGCGCGGGTGTGGGCCGGGGGAGGGAGGCGGCTGGGCCAGGGCGCGCCGTCAGCCCGACCTTCCCCCACCCCTGCGCCCGCCTTTCGGGCGCCTACGCTCACGCTGCGGGGCCTAGAGCATGGTGAGCGGAGTCGGGCTCCACGCTGGCCGCGTTTGAGATCTGTCCTGGGCCTGAGGTGACGCGACCCCTCTGCGGCCTACGGTGGCCGTGGGGGAAGCCTGTGGGCGCGTCCGAGCCTTCCCGTCGAGCTCCCTTGGCTTTGTGAGGCCTGTAATCCACCCTGGGGACAGCCCTCCCAGGCTGAGGCGCCAGCACTCGGGGATGCGGTGCTCCTGTAGGGAAGCGAGTTCCTCGTGGCCAGAAGGGACCTGCTCAGTGTTCGAGTGTTAAAAGGGGTTGTGAAAATGTCTTCGGTGCTCATACGTTGCAATATGGTGCAGTGGAAATTTTTTAAAGGAATGGGGCTTTTGTCTTCATTTTTAAAAAGGATTGGTGCAGTCAGTCCCCAACAGGACCAGAGTTGGAAAGGGGATTACAGATGTTAGAAGCGCGCATTATTTCAATCTTCTAGGTGTCATTTTTGCGATCGTTTTAATTTTTCTACTCCACAACAGACTTTTTTATTAGGGGGTCGAAGATCTACATAGCTTTTAATTTATTTCCATCGTTTTTAGATGCCTTAGCACTGGTGATCGTGATCAGAGACCCCGAGTTCTCTCTTGCTACGCTTTGCAACCCAGACACATAGCACAAATGGAATTTGAATTGGCACATCCCTGCAAAGTTAAGGTCTTTGATATTAGGAGGCTTTTCCCCCCCTTCATTCTTCTGAACCCTCTGTGTACTTTGAGCAGCCCTGTGGTTGATTAATAAATCATCAAATATGAAAGGAAGAAAGCCGCCTTCCTAAGTGGAAAGGCAGGATATCTTGCGAGACTGAACTGTAGTCTCTCAGATGAGAGTATTCGGTAGAAATCAAGAGCTGTGGACGCATTCCTGATTTTGATTTTCCTTATTTTGCTCAGCTGTATCTTGGCTCTGTCTTTCATTTCTTGAAAATGTTCTATTCAGGGCCGGGCGCGGTGGCTCACGCCTGTAATTCCAGCACTTTGGGAGTCCGAGGTGGGCGGATCACGAGGTCAGGAGATCGAGACCATCCTGGCCAACATGGTGAAACCCCGTCTCTACTAAAAATACAAAAAAATCAGCTGAGCGTGGTGGCGCGTGCCTGTAGTTCCAGCTACTCGGAAGACTGAGGCAGGAGAATTGCTTGAACCCAGGAGGCGGAGATTACAATAAGCCGAGAACCTGCCACTGCACTACAGCCTGGGTGACAGTGTGAGACTCCATCTCAAAAAAAAAAAGAAAGAAAGAAAGAAAGAAAGAAAGAAAAGAAAGTTCTCTTCTATCCAGAACATTTAAAAGCACAGCAATTTCACTAGACCCTCTCTGGTGGAAGAGGGAAAATAGCAATGAATACAACGTTTGAAACCTTGCTTATAATCTAGCAGGGGAAATAAGACAGCGATACAAAATAACTAAATTGTTGACAGATACAAATAAAATGTTGCAAAGACCTAGTGGAAGGAAGAGATGATTGCAGCTAAGTGAGAGAAAGGCTGCTGGGGAAAGGTACAGAGTGATTTTGAGAAAAGCCATTGCAAAGGTGTTTCCTGTTTCACTAAACTGGCCTGTTAGGTGATTTTGAGAGCAGATGTGCCAGTGTTCCAGGCAAGGGAAACAGATGAGAGAAGGTGCCATCTTGCCATGTTGCCCAGATTGGTTTTAAACTTCTGTACTCAAGTATTCCACCCACCTTTGCCTTGGAAAACGCTGGGATTATAGACATGAGCCACCACACCAGGCCGGAGGCTGCTCTGATACAAAGTTTGAGCTGTTGGAGAAATATTAAGGATCGGCTGCATGCTGTGGCTTAAGCCTATAATCCCAACACTTTGGGAGGCCAAGATGGGTGGATCATGAGGTCAAGAGATCGAGACCATCCTGGCCAACATGGTAAAACACTGTCTCTACTACAAATACAAAAATTAGCCAGGCATGGTGGCACATACCTGTAGTCCCAGCTACCCGGGAGACTGAGGCAGGAGAATCACTTGAACCTGGTAGGCAGAGATTGCAGTGAACTGAGATCACGCCACTGCACTCCAGCCCGGCAACAGAGTGAGACTCTATCTCAAAAAAAAAAAGGGAAAGGAAAAAGAAAGAAATAGCCACGTAAAAATGGTCCAGGCTGGGTGCGGTGGCTCACGCCCACACCTGTAATCCAAGCACTTTGGAGGCCAAGGTGGGTGGATCACCTGAGGTAGGGAGTTCAAGACCAGCCTGACCAACATGGTGAAACCCATCTTAAAAAAAAAAAAAAAAATGGCCAGGCGCGGTGGCTCATGCCTGTAATCCCAGCACTTTGGGAGGCCGAGGCGGGTGGATCATGAGGTCAAGAGATCGAGACCATCCTGGTCAACATGGTGAAACCCCATCTCTACTAAAAATACAAAAAATTAGCTGGGCATGGTGGTGCGTGCCTGTAATCCCAGCTACTCAGGAGGCTGAGCCAGGAGAATTGCCTGAACCCAGGAGGCGGAGGTTGCAGTGAGCTGAGATCGCGCCATTGCACTCCAGCCTGGGTAACAAAGAGCGAAACTCCGTCTCGAAAAAAAAAAAAAAAAAATCAATGTATATAACACCACAGATGATTAGAATAAACAATGGACAGATCCATGAGCTTGCTGTAGAAGTTAGTAAATTCTTATGACATTAATTTCATTTTTACTTGCATTTTCTGATGCAAGTGTATTATTTATTGGATAATATATTGTAAGATAGGTTTTTATCTCTCTATCTCAAAATAGCTACCTGGTGGCCAGCCTAAAATTTTGGTTAACAGCTTAGAAAATGGGAGCTGTGAAGTTGAGTCTTGTTGGGTTTGAATTGTGGTTTACTCTATATTCTTTAGTAATGTAGCCGGGATGTTGTCACATGAGCTAATTCTGCTTCCTAAATGAGGGTTGCTAATGGTAACTGCAGGCTGCATTTTATTGAATGAGACTTTTAAGATTACTTTGTCATTTAATTTGATGTTTTGCAAGTTTGCTTGTTGACCTTTTTTATCATCTAAATTTGCCTTCTTTGTAACTGGAGAGAGAAAAATCCCTGCAATAAAGACAATAAAAAGATTAGTTCTTTATTAAAATAGGGAGAAGAAACATAAACAACTTTTTTCACAAAAATAGTATTTTTGTATAGGCCTCAAAAAGATTATCAGGCCAGGTGCAGTGGCTCACATCTGTAATCGAAGCACTGAGAATTCAAGAGCAGCCTGGCCAATATTGTGAAACTCCATCTTTACCACAAAATAAAAATAAAAAATAGCTGGACATGGTGGCATTTGCCTGTAATCCCAGCTACTTGGGAGGTTGAGGCACGAGAATTGTTTGAAGCCAGAAGGTGGAAGTTGCAGTGAACTGAGATGGTGCTATTGTACTCTAGCCTGGTAGTTGAGAGAGAAATACCTTGTCTCAAAAAAAAAAAAAAAAAAAGATGATCCAGTCACCTGTAGTATAACAGCAGATAAAGACCTCAGTCAGTCCTAGCTCTACGTGGCTAAGTGACTTAACTGTAAACCACCTCCATTGCTTTCAGAAAATGTATTTTCTATTCCTCTGGAAGTACTTTCCCCCTGCTATACCCTGAATTCTGTTGTGAGCTGTCATCATAACCTGGGCCAACCAGACTAAGTAATTGGGTATAAGGGCTGACAACTTCTTATCTTGCCCAATCTTGGGAGTCCGTGCAGCTCAATAATGATTGGCACATGTTTGATTCAAACCATTCTTTCCCTGGGATTTTTCTATTAATACATGGTTGCAGGAAGGAGGACTTGAAGAGGGACTCATTTCTTCTCTGGCTCAACTTATGACAATATGAGTCAGGAGTTGCCGGTAACTGG
This sequence comes from Callithrix jacchus, assembly GCF_049354715.1. Classification (NCBI taxonomy): domain Eukaryota; kingdom Metazoa; phylum Chordata; class Mammalia; order Primates; family Cebidae; genus Callithrix; species Callithrix jacchus. The sequence goes on along the minus strand of NC_133517.1, from coordinate 94,048,706 downwards.
GGTCTCAGAAGAAACTGATGTGAGATGATGAACCCACCACTTGTCATCATAAGGGGTGGGTCAGCATTCCAGTTGTCCCATTTTTCTTGCTCTTCAGTTATCCACACAAAGAAATTTTTCTTTTTTATCTAAGGTAAGTCTAGCTAGCTTTCTGTCACTTGCAACCAAAAGTCCTGGTGTATATGAGAGAGAGAAACAAAAAGATATTTAGTTTCAAAAAATCAGTTGCTCAAATATAAGACACAAGAATCTTGATTGTTGACAGTTTACATACTACCTAGAAATATTAGTTAACCACAAGCCTGCCATGACCAATGAAGGTACAGAATTGCTTAAAACAAAACAAAACTTGAATCCAATTTGGATTGAAATAGTAAAAGAATAGGTCAGCAGGGAGGTATCAGTTTCATTTACTATATTTGGTCAGATCCTTGCTGTAGCTTTTCTGTTTTGGAGAAAAGTTGTGTTGTTGTAACGTTCTAGATAGCACATTGTACAGGAGAATGAAAACTAGATGGTTTGGAGGAGGATAGCCATAAAGGTGAGGAGATTTAGGGGAAAAAACGCATTATTAGTAATGATAAAAATTCTAGAGAAAGATTGGTGAAAAATCACAAGGGAAATGGAAAAAACTAAAAGCAAAAGCTACCATCTTTAAACACCAAGTACCAGGCACTGTGCTCACGCATTTTATATTGTTATTTAATCCTCAGTAAACTGCTCATGCAGGTAGGTCTTACTATGCCCATTTTACAGATGAGAAAACGTAAGTACAGTGAGGTTATGTAATTTGCTCAAGGTCACCTGGCTAGACAGAGAGGGTCCACATTCATATCTAAACATGTCTAATGCTGAAAGCCAAGCCCTTTATATACCACCTCTTTGGTTAACTTTCACTGAAGAATATATCAAGCTCTGACAGGTACATGAAATAAATTAGCATCAGTGCAGACACAGATAGGAGGACCAGTGGTTCCCTCAGCCAGACAGGCTATCTTGTCTCTCCCTCTGAGTTTCCATGAGGTTTGTTTGGTGCCTTTCTAATGCCCTTTGAATTTCTTTCTACTTTCTTTCTTTTTGTTTTTTGTTTTTATCCAGTCTAAAACATCCTGTCACAGCATGCCCTTTGAATTTCTTGTCTGATGTTGTTATATTATTTTGCTTTCTTTTCTTTTTTTTTTTTTTAAATAAATAAAGATGGGGTTTCACCATGATGGTCAGGCTGGTCTTGAACTCCTGACCTCAGGTGATCCACCCACCTCAGCCTCCCAAAGTGCTAGGATTACAGGTGTGAGCCACCGCGCCTGGCTTCTATTTTTTTTTTTTTTTTTAATCTCACAGAACACTCAATACAGTGCCTTGTACACAGACTTCCAGTGACTTCCTGACCATTGGATAACTAACTGACAACGGAATGGAATGTCTCATGGAGCAGAAAGCTATTATGTCACTAGATTTGTTCAGAGATACAGAGGGAATGTCTACATTGAATGCTGGACCAGAGGAAATCCTTAAACACTTTACTTCCTTAACCCCAGTGTTCATTCCATACTACATTTTTAAAACTGTAATAAGCTTTAATTTTAAATATGATGATTGCATATTCATATATAAAGAAGTTGTGTTTCTTTATAATGCCTTGCTTATCTGTACTAAAATTAGGATACTTTTAAATCAGTGTTGGCCATTTTATTGATTTCTCCTCCTCTCCTGTGGGAGGAGGCTGTAGGAAATCACCAGCCTACAATAGAAAAAAAAAAAAAAAAGCCTATGGCTGGGCACAGTGGCTTAGACCTGTAATTCCAGCATACTGGGAAGCCAAGGCAGGTGGATCACTTGAGGCCAGTTCGAGACCAGCCTAGCCAACATGCCGAAACCCTTCTCTACTTAAAAAATATGAAAATTGCCAGGTGCAGTGGCTCACACCTGTAATCCCAGCATTTTGGGAGGCTGAGGTGGGCAGATTACCTGAGATCAGATGTTGAAGACCAGCCTGGCCAACATGATGAAACCCCATCTCTACAAAATACAGAAAAATTAGCTGAGCATGGTGGTGTGTGCCTATAGTCCCAGGTACTCAGGAGGCTGAGGCAAAAGAATCACTTGAAACTGGGAGGCAGAGGTTGCAGTGAGCTGAGATCGTGCCACTGTACTATAGCCTGGACAGCAGAATGAGACTCTCTTGTCTCTCAAAACGAAAGAAAAGACGAAAAAAAGAAAAGAAAAGAAAGAAAGAAAATAAGAAAATGCTTGTATGGACTAGACACGATGGCTCACACCTGTAATCCCAGCACTTTGGGAGGCCAAGACAGATGGATAGCTTGAGCTCAGGAGTTCAAGACCAGCCTGGGCAACAGGACGAAACCCTGTCTCTATCAAAAATACAGAAATTAGCCAGGAGTGGTGGGGTATGCCTGTGGTCCCAGCTTCTTGGGAGGCTGAGATAGAAGGATCACTTGAGCCCAAGAGGTCAAGGCTATAGTGAGCTATAATCGTTCCACTGCACTCTAGCCTGGGCAACATAGTGAGACCTTGTCTCAAAAAAAAAAAAAAAAAAAGGAGGGGGGGCGCTAGGCATGGTGGCACATGCCTGTAATCCCAGCTACTGGGGAGGCTGAGGCAGGAGAATTGCTTGAACCCAGGAAGGTGAGGTTGCAATGAGCTGAGATCATGCCACTTGTACTTGGTCTTGGGTGACAGAGCTGTTTTATTTGAGACTCTGTCTCAAAACAAACAAAACATGCCTAATTTGAGAGAAATGTATATAATTTTAAGTTTTTAAGACTAAAAACTTAAAATTATATACATTTCTCACAAATTTATATAATTTATAAAATTATATAAACTTGAGAGAAATGAACTGTCAAAAATGGAATGTTTTATATTTATTTTTGTTCCTAGTTACTAAGACAAGAGTGCTATTCAAAGAAAGTGAATGAATAGAAAATGGGAGACACTATAATAGTATAACATCAAGAATGCTTAAAAAAACAGTCTCAGAATTGTTCTTTGTCCACAAAACAATGGTGCTTAACAATATATTGGTTCCTAAATCAAATTTCCAGCTGCCAGCAGCCACCCTTGAGTGGGAGGCGATTTACTGCGAGCAAGTCAATTGCAGCATGCCTCCTGCTTCCCAGGCACTGAAACCACTGGCAGCAGAGCTACAGGTCTGTTGAGCACTTGGATCCAACATCCTACTGCTCATAGTGCCATAAAATCATGAACTAAACCTTTTAATTATTAGAGAACAATGGTTGGAAAAGCAAAATCAATGTTCTTCCAGATGGTATGAGCTGACATTACTTGGGGTCTCCACTGCTGCTTACTCCTGCCTTCTGGTTGCTTAGATCTTGGGGAGCCTCGTTAGATGGGTCAAAGTCTGTGTAATCTGACAGCCTCAGTGAGCAAGCCAGATTTGCAGGGGAGAATATGGGACAACATATTCTATAGCAATGGCCTTACTATTAGGAGAGAAGCTGTTGGGAAACCTTCATGTTCTGTCATTTTTACCTCTTTGGAAAACTGCCAAACCTGCTTATTTGAAGTTCATTCAGATTCTTCTTCATTTCAAGCTTCTAGAATACCAAATCAAAATGTGAGGAAATCAGGAAGGTACTAGAATGTGTGGCAAATATGGGGGCCTTCAAAGCTCACAGGATTAATAAAATTAACAATAAAAAATACAACTAGAATTTCCGCTTTATCCTAATAGCCATGAAAATGGAAGAATAGCCTGTGTGTTTTTCCTAGATGCATTCTAAATTGTACTGTTAAAGAAATTTCTGAACTATTACATTTAAGTTTTTAGCTGGTCATTGGGCTCATAAAAATATTTTTGGAAAACATGAAACGGCCAGGCATGGTGTCTCGTGTGTGTAATTCCAGCACTTTGGGAGACCCAGACAGGCGGATCACGTGAAGTCAGGAGTTTGAGACCAGCCTGGCCAACATGGTGAAACCCCATCTCTACTAAAAATATAAAAATTAGCAAGGTGTGGTGGCAGGTGCCTCTAATCCCACCTACTCAGTAGACTGATGCAGGAGAATTGCTTGAATTCAGTGAGGCAGAGGTTGCAGTGAGCCGAGATCACATCATTGCATTCCAGCCTGGGCAACAAGAGTGAAACTCCATCTCAAATAAAGAAAAAGAAATCAGATGAAATTTAGGAGTACTGATTTAGTGAAATGGCTGTCAAGATCTGGCAGACTGCTGGGTGCCATGGCTCATGCCTGTAATCCCAGCTTTTTGGGAGGCCGAGGAGGGAGGATTGCTTGCTTAAGCCCAGGAGTTCAAGACCAGCTTGGACAACATAGTGAGACTCCCATCTCCACGAAAAAAATAAAAATTAGCTGGGCATGTTGGTACACACCTTTAGTCCCAGCTGCCAGGGAGGCTGAACTGGGAGGATCAACTGAGCCCAGGAGGTTGAGAATGTGTTGTGATTGCACTATTGCACTCCAGCCTGGTTGACAGAGTGAGACCCTTTTTCAAAAAGAAAAAAACGATGCAGTACACTGAGTTAGATTATTAGGATTTCTAAAGATGTATTTGAAATCAAATTATAAAATCCTAGGAGTTGCTCAATATTTTACATTTTAATAAGATTGGAAATTTTTCAAATTATGAAATATTTTCTTCATGTCTGCAGTATATTCACTCAGCCTTAAAAATCAGTACAAAATCAATCCAAATTATAATCATTGGATAACCTTTAAACTTTCCTGTCTTGTCTCCTGATAACCTGCTGTTTATTCTTTAAAAATCAGCATAAGCATAATTTTTCTCTATGGAAATTTCCATGAATTTTTCCCATAGGTAAAGTTATTTTTGCCTTCCTTGTGCCCAAATTCTGTCTGTCCTAGCTCAGTGGATTCAGTATTTATTGAATTTCCCAGCATGGGTGAACTAATTACAAAAACGAAGACATGGGTATTGCTATGGTTTGAATGTCCCATTCCAAACTCATGCTGAAACTTAACCCCTCATGTGGCAGTATTGAGAGGTAGGGCCTTTAAGAGGATTAATAAATTCATTGATTAATGGATTAATAGATTCTCAAGGGAGAGAAACTCATGATTTTATAACAAGAAGAAAAGAGACCTAGCTAGCATGTGAGAGCACGCTCCCCACCTCACCATGTGATGCCCTGCACTACCTCAGAACACTGCCGAGTCACCAGAAAGAAAGCTCTCACTAGATGTGGCCTCTCAACCTTAGACTTCCCAGCTTCCAAAGCTGTGAGGATTAAATTTCACTTCTTATAAATTACCCAGTTTCAGGCCAGGTACGGTGGCTCACTCTTATAATCCCAACACTTTGGGAGGCTAAGGCAGGAGTATTGCTTGAGGCTGGGAGGAGTTAGAAACCAGCCTAGTCAACATAGCAAGACTCTGTCTCTACAAAACAAAAATTAACAATTTTAAAGTAGCTTAGATGTGGTGTTGTGCACCCGTAGTCCCAGCTACTCATGAGACTGAGGCAGAGGATTACTTGAGCACAGGAGTTTGAGGCTGCAGTTTGCTATGATTGTGCCACTGCACTCCAGCCTGGGTGAGACAGCAAGACCCTATCACTAAATAAATAAAGAAATAAATAAGCAATCCAGTTTCAGGTGTTGTTAAAGCAACAAAAAATAGACTAAGATATCTAAGAATATAACTGTTACATACTGTGGCAGGCATCCTCTACCATGGTCCCCAGTGATTCTGCCTTTTGGTGTACAAAGTTTTCTCCTTGAATATGGGCTGGACTTGTTGACTTGTTTCTAATGAATAAAATTTGGCAAAGGTGATGGAATGTCACTTTTGAGATTAGGTTATAAACCAGCTAGGGCTTTCTCTTGAGCACCTTCTCTCTCTCACACATACTCTCACTGTGAAGGAAGCCAGTTGCCATATTGGGAGTGCCCTCTGGAGGGGCCTGCATGGCAAGGAACCGATGTTTCCGGCCAGCAGCCAGCAAGAACTGCAGGCCTTGTGAATGAGCTTGGAAGCAGATCCCCCCTCACTCAAGCCTTGATATGACTACAGCCTGAGACCTAGAGGTCAGTAAATTGTCAACTTTGTATAGCTAGCCAATAGCAGAGCCAAAATTCCTGTCTCTCAAACTCAAGATTTTTTCATCTATAAAATGTGATAGTTGTTCCACATGGCCAGATACAAAGTGTCATTTAGCTATGAGTCTAATGAATTTAGGTCCCAAACTAAGTTCCTCATTGTCCCCTCCTTCTCCCTACACTGATCCTCTACTTTCTTTTTTTTTCTTCTTTTTTTGATCCTCTTCTTTCAGGCTCCCTGCCCATGTTTTTTTCTTTCTTTCTTTCTTATTTTCCTTTGTTTCTTTTTTCTCCCCTGCCCATGTTCTTGATTAACTCTCTAATCAGCCAGGCTCAACATTTTGAAAATTTTAACACCCTCTTTTCTTCTACCCCACATATATAAAATGAGTTCTGTATGGTTTTATCTTGAAATCATCTTTTTCTGCTCCCTAGTTCACCATATCATGTTTGGATAGTTGAAAACCTACAGAGTGTCCAATTTTTCCTAACCCAATCCACTTTGCATGGATGCCTCTCACACTAATGTTCTTCAAATGCTATTTTCATCAATTCCTCCAAAAACCATAACAAGCCCCTGTTTCTTATAAATCGTGTCCCACTCCTTTCCCGGGAGCTAAGCCGGCACCACCCTTGGGAGCCAGCCTTCTAATCCCCAACACAAACCTCCTGCTTCAGTCTGTCTGGCTTGCTCTTGGGCCCTTGAGTTATCCATGCTACTGTCTGCCTCTGGGACTTCGTATTGTCTTTGGATTGTTGTTTACCAAAATTCTGCCATCCATAGCATCCCAGCTAAATCCAACATCCTGCTCAGATCCCTAGAGGCCTGTTTCATAGGTCTTTCTAGGCCCATAAGGGCTACTCTTCCCCATTAAACTTCCCTATTCCTTTCCCATACAAGTACCTAAAATGTAAGTGTCGCCACTCATCCATCTTTTCCTGTACACTGGTCCCCAGACCAGCTTGTGCCTCCCTAAACTCATTCCCCCACTGCTTCATCCCTCCTCACACCTTTCTGCTGTACTCTCTGTAACCCCCATTTTATGGAGAGCAAACCATCCTATATCCCCAGCCTGTCTCCCACTCCTTGCCTTAACTGAAACTTGGCTATCTTACAAGAACATAGCTTCCCCTGCTGCTGTCTTGAATTGAGGGGTGTTTACTTTACCAGTCTTCATATACTGCAGGGTTGGGAGCAGGGTTGGCCTTCGCCCAACTTCGCAATGCTACTGCTACACCATTGCTCTGAAAATAAATAAGAGATTAAGCCAGCTGGCATGCCCGCCCCCAATCCGTCCATGCCTGTATCATCTAACACCTTCCTGTCACTCCTACGATGATTTTTTTTTTTTAAGGCACCTGGTTTATAATCTTTCTCTCCTAGATTAAAGATCCTAAATTACAGCTTTAAAACAATATTTTTTATTATTATTTCTCCTTAAATATATACTATAATAGGCCATGCAGGGTGGCTCACACCTGTAATCCCAGTGCACTGAAGGGCTGAAGCAGGAGATTGCTTGAGGCCAGGAGTTTGAGATGAGCCTAGACAACATAGTGAGACCCCAAATCTACGAAAAAATAAATACTAAAAAAATTAGCCTTGCAGGATGGCACATGTTTGGAGTCCCAGCTACAAGGGAGGCTAAAGTGGGAGGATCCCTTGAGCCCAGTTCGAGGCTGCAGTGAGTTATGATCACATCTGTAAATAGCCACTACACTTCATCCTGGACAACAGAGTGAAACTATCTTTTTTTTTTTTTTTTTTTTTGAAACTATCTTAACAAAAGTACTATAGGGCTCGGCATGGGGGCTCACACCTGTAATCCCAGCACTTTGGGAGGCTGAGATGGGCAGATCATGAGGTCAGGAGTTTGAGACCAGCCTGACCAACATGGTGAAACCCAGTTTTTACTAAAAACAAAAAAAAATAGCTGGGCATAGTGGCAGGTACCTGTAATCTCAGCTACTCGGGAGGCTGAGGGAGGAGAATTGTTTGAACCCAGGAGGCAGAGGTTGCAGTGAGCCAAGATCGTACCATTGTACTCTAGCCTGGGTGACAGAGCAAGACTCCATCTCAAAAAACAAAAAAGTACTATAATAAAATCCCTCTCTAATTGTATCTATCCACACCCTACTCCAGTGATGACCGGCATGCACGGCTTGGTGTGTACACTTTCGAAACTGCAGTCTTGAATCTACTTTAGAAGTCATTGTCTTTGTGGATTACCTTTAGAGCACCCTACCCTTCCTGCACTTTTATCTGCTCTACTCCAGGGACCTTCACCTGCCCCAAGCTATTCTCTGTTAGAGGTCTTAAACTCTAGCCTTCCTCCCTCTTAACTACAACCTCCTTTCCCTTCTAGTTGCTTCATGCTGTCCACACACCGGATTTTGAGATGTAATTACCCAATCTTTTCTTTTTAATTAAGCTGAAATTCACATAACATACAATTAACCATTTTAAAGTATACACTTCAGTGACATTTAGTGTATTCCAAGTGCTGTGTAAATACTATACTACCCAGTCTATGGATTCAATGCAATCCCTATGAAAATCTCATTTTTTTTTCAGAAATAGAAAAACCCATCCTAAAATTTATATGAAATCTCGGCCGGGCACAGTGGCTCATGCCTGTAATCCCAGTACTTTGGGAGGCTGAGGCGGGCAGATCACAAGGTCAGGAGATCGAGAGCATCCTGGCTAACATGGTGAAACCCCATCTCTACAAAAAAAAGAAATCTTAAGGGACCCTGAATAGCAAAAACAACTGATGAAAAAAGTTAGAGGGTTCACACTTTCTGATTTCAAAACTTACTACAAATCTGCAGTAGTCAAAACAGTATGGTACTGGTGTAAGGACATATAGAACAATGGAATAGAATGGAGAGCGCAAAAATAAACCCTCACACATATGGTCAATTGATTTTCAAGAAGGGTGCCAAGACCATTCAATGGGGAAAGGACAGTCTTTGTTTTTTTTTTTTTTTTTTTTTTTAATTTTTTATTGCATTTTAGGTTTGGGGGTACATGTGCAGAACATGCAAGACAGTTGCATAGGTACACACATGGCAGTGTGTTTTGCTTCCTTTCTCCCCTTCACCCACATTTGGCATTTCTCCCCAGGCTATCCCTCCCCACCTCCCCCTCTCACTGGCCCTCCCCATTTCCCCCCAATAGACCTCAGTGTTTAGTACTCTTCTCTCTGTGTCCATGTGTTCTCATTTTTTATCACCCACCTATGAGTGAGAATATGCGGTGTTTCGTTTTCTGTTCTTGTGTCAGTTTGCTGAGGATGATGTTCTCCAGATTCATCCATGTCCCTACAAACGACACAAACTCATCATTTCTGATTGCTGCATAATATTCCATGGTGTATATGTGCCACATTTTTCCAATCCAGTCTATCATCAATGGGCATTTGGGTTGATTCCAGGTCTTTGCTATTGTAAACAGTGCTGCAATGAACATTCGTGTACATGTGTCCTTATAGTAGAACGACTTATAGTCTTTTGGATATATACCCAGTAATGGGATTGCTGGGTCAAATGGAATTTCTATTTCTAAGGCCTTGAGGAATCGCCACACTGTCTTCCACAATGGTTGAACTAATTTACACTCCCACCAACAGTGTAAAAGTGTTCCTTTTTCTCCACATCCTCTCCAGCATCTGTTGTCTCCAGATTTTTTGATGATCGCCATTCTAACTGGCGTGAGATGGTATCTCAATGTGGTTTTGATTTGCATCTCTCTGATGACCAGTGACGATGAGCATTTTTTCATATGATTGTTGGCCTCATATATGTCTTCTTTCATAAAGTGTCTGTTCATATCCTTTGTCCACTTTTGAATGGGCTTGTTTGTTTTTTTCCTGTAAATCTGTTTGAGTTCTTTGTAAATTCTGGATATCAGCCCTTTGTCAGATGGGTAAACTGCAAAAATGTTTTCCCATACTGTTGGTTGCCGATTCACTCTAGTGACTGTTTCTTTTGCCGTGCAGAAGCTGTGGAGTTTCATTAGGTCCCATTTGTCTATTTTGGCTTTTGTTGCCAATGCTTTTGGAGTTTTGTTCATGAAGTCCTTGCCTACTCCTATGTCCTGGATGGTTTTGCCTAGATTTCCTTCTAGGGTTTTTATTGTGCCAGGTCTTATGTTTAAATCTTTAATCCATCTGGAGTTAATTTTAGTGTAAGGTGTCAGGAAGGGGTCCGATTTCTGCTTTCTACACATGGCTAGCCAGTTTTCCCAACACCATTTGTTGAACAGGGAATCCATTCCCCATTGCTTGTTTTTGACAGGTTTATCAAAGATTGTATGGTTGTAGATATGTTGTGTTGCCTCTGTTCTGTTCCATTGGTCTATATCTCTGTTTTGGTACCAGTACCATGCTGTTTTGATTACTGTAGCCTTGTAGTATAGTTTGAAATCTGGTAGTGTGATGCCCCCCGCTGTGTTCTTTTTGCTTAGAATTGACTTGGCTATGCGGGCTCTCTTTTGGTTCCATATGAAGTTCATGGTGGTTTTCTCCAGTTCTGTGAAGAAAGTCAATGGTAGCTTGATGGGGATAGCATTGATTCTGTAAATTACTTTGGGCAGTATAGCCATTTTTATGATATTAATTCTTCCTAACCATGAACATGGAATGTTTCTCCATCTGTTTGTGTCCTCTCTGATTTCGTTGAGCAGTGGTTTGTACTTTTCCTTGAAGAGTTCCCTTACATTCCTTGTGAGTTGTATTCCAAGGTATTTTATTCTTTTTGTAGCAATTGTGAATGGCAGTTTGTTCTTGATTTGGCTTTCTTTAAGTCTATTATTGGTGTAGAGAAAGGCTTGTGATTTTTGCACATTGGTTTTATATCCTGAGACTTTGCTGAAGTTGTTTATCAGTTTCAGGAGTTTTTGGGCTGAGGCGATGGGGTCTTCTAGGTATATTATCATGTCGTCTGCAAATAGAGACAATTTGGCTTCCACCTTTCCTATTTGAATACCCTTTATTTCTTTTTCTTGCCTGATTGCTCTGGCTAGAACTTCCAGTACTATATTGAATAGGAGTGGTGAAAGAGGGCATCCTTGTCTAGTGCCGGATTTCAAAGGGAATGCTTCCAGTTTTTGCCCATTCAGTATGATATTGGCTGTTGGTTTGTCATAAATAGCTTTTATTACTTTGAGATACGTTCCATCGATACCGAGTTTATTGAGGGTTTTTAGCATAAAGGGCTGTTGAATTTTGTCAAATGCCTTCTCTGTGTCAATTGAGATAATCATGTGGTTTTTGTTTATGGTTCTGTTTATGTGGTGAATTACGTTGATAGACTTGCGTATGTTGAACCAGCCTTGCATCCCTGGGATGAATCCTACTTGATCATGATGAATAAGTTTCTTGATTTGCTGTTGCAATCGGCTTGCCAATATTTTATTGAAGATTTTTGCATCTATGTTCATCATGGATATTGGCCTGAAGTTTTCTTGTTGGGTCTCTGCCAGGTTTTGGTATCAGGATGATATTGGTGTCATAGAATGATTTGGGAAGGATTCCTTCTTTTTGGATTATTTGGAATAGTTTCAGAAGGAATGGTACCAGCTCCTCTTTGTGTGTCTGGTAGAATTTGGCTGTGAACCCGTCTGGACCTGGGCTTTTTTTGTGTGGTAGGCTCTTAATTGCTGCCTCGACTTCTGCCCTTGTTATTGGTCTATTCATAGTTTCAGCTTCCTCCTGGTTTAGGCTTGGGAGGACACAGGAGTCCAGGAATTTATCCATTTCTTCCAGGTTTACTAGCTTATGTGTGTAGAGTTGTTTGTAATATTCTCTTATGATGGTTTGAATTTCTGTGGAATCTGTGGTGATTTCCCCTTTATCATTTTTTATTGCATCTATTTGGTTGTTCTCTCTTTTCTTTTTTATCAGTCTAGCTAGTGGTCTGTCTATTTTGTTGATCTTTTCAAAAAACCAGCTCTTGGATTCATTGATTTTTTGGTGGGTTTTTCGTGTCTCAATCTCCTTCAGTTCAGCTCTGATCCTAATTATTTCTTGTCTTCTGCTGGGTTTTGAGTTTTTTTGATCTTGCTCCTCTAGCTCTTTCAATTTTGACGACAGGGTGTCAATTTTGGATCTCTCCATTCTTCTCATATGGGCACTTATTGCTATATACTTTCCTCTAGAGACTGCTTTAAATGTGTCCCAGAGATTCTGGCATGTTGTGTCTTCGTTCTCGTTGGTTTCGAAGAACTTCTTTATTTCTGCCTTCATTTCATTGTTTATCGAGTCAACATTCAAGAGCCAGTTGTTCAGTTTCCATGAAGCTGTGCAGTTCTGGGTTGGTTTCTGAATTCTGAGTTCTAACTTGATTGCACTATGGTCTGAGAAGCTGTTTGTTATGATTTCGGTTGTTTTGCATTTGCTGAGCAGTGCTTTACTACCAATTATGTGGTCAATTTTAGAGTAGGTGTGATGTGGTGCTGAGAAGAATGTATATTCTGTGGATTCGGGGTGGAGAGTTCTGTAGATGTCTATCAGGTTTGCTTGCTCCAGGTCTGAGTTCAAGCCCTGGATATCCTTGTTGATTTTCTGTCTGTTTGATCTGTCTAATATTGACAGTGGGGTGTTAAAGTCTCCCACTATAATTGTGTGGGAGTTTAAGTCTCTTTGTAAGTCGTTAAGAACTTGCCTTATGTATCTGGGTGCTCCTGTGTTGGGTCCATATATGTTTAGGATCGTTAGCTCTTCTTGTTGTATCGATCCTTTTACCATTATGTAATGGCCTTCTTTGTCTCTTTTGATCTTTGTTGCTTTAAAGTCTATTTTATCAGAGATGAGAATTGCAACTCCTGCTTTTTTTTGCTCTCCATTTGCTTGGTAAATCTTCCTCCATCCCTTTATTTTGAGCCTTTGTGTATCCTTGCATGTGAGATGGGTTTCCTGGATACAGCACACTGATGGGTTTCGGATTTTTATCCAATTTGCCAGTCTGTGTCTTTTGATTGGTGCATTTAGTCCATTTACATTTAGGGTTAATATTGTTATGTGTGAATTTGATACTGCCATTTTGATGCTAGCTGGCTGTTTTGCCCATTAGTTGTTGTAGATTCTTCATTATGTTGATGCTCTTTAGCAATTAGTGTGATTTTGGAATGGCTGGTACTGGTTGTTCCTTTCTATGTGTAGTGCCTCTTTCAGGAGCTCTTGTAAAGCAGGCCTGGTGGTGACAAAATCTCTGAGTACTGGCGTGTTCACAAAGGATTTTATTTTTCCTTCACTTCTGAAGCTCAGTTTGGCTGGATATGAAATTCTGGGTTGAAAGTTCTTTTCTTTAAGGATGTTGAATATTGGCCCCCACTCTCTTCTGGCTTGCAGAGTTTCTGCCGAGAGATCTGCTGTGAGTCTGATGGGCTTCCTTTGTGGGTGACCCGACCTTTCTCTCTGGCTGCCCTTAGTATTTTCTCCTTTATTTCAACCTTGTTGAATCTGACGATTATGTGCCTTGGGGTTGCTCTTCTTGCGGAATATCTTTGTGGTGTTCTCTGTATTTCCTGTATTTGAGTGTTAGCCTGTCTTGCTAGGTGGGGGAAATTTTCCTGGATAATGTCCTGAAGAGTGTTTTCCAGCTGGGATTCATTCTCTTTGTCACATTCTGGTACGCCTATCAAATGTAGGTTAGGTCTCTTCACATAGTCCCACATTTCTTGGAGACTTTGTTCATTCCTTTTTGCACTTTTTTCTCTGATCTTGGTTTCTCATTTTATTTCATTGAGTTGATCTTCGACTTCTGATATTCTTTCTTCTGCTTGGTCAATTCGGCTATTGAAACTTGGGCATGCTTCGCGAAGTTCTCGTATTGTGTTTTTCATCTCCTTTAATTCATTCATATGCCTCTCTAAGTTATCCATTCTTGTTATCATTTCCTCGAATCTTTTTTCAAGGTTCTTAGTTTCTTTGCATTGATTTGAAACCTGTTCTTTTAGCTCACAAAAGTTTCTCATTATCCACCTTCTGAAGTCTGATTTTGTCATTTCGTCACAGTCATTCTCCATCCAGCTTTGTTCCCTTGCTGGTGAGGAGTTTTGGTCCTTTCTAGGAGGCGAGGTGTTCTGGTTTCGGGTGTTTTCCTCCTTTTTGCAATGGTTTCTTCCCATCTTTGTGGATTTATCCACCTGTCGTCTGTGTAGTTGCTGACTTTTTGATTGGGTCTCTGAGTGGACACCCAGATTGTTGATGATGAAGTATTTCTGTTACTTGGTTTTCCTTCTACCAGTCTAGCGCCTTCGCTGTACTACTGCAGAGGTCCACTCCAGGCCCTGCTTGTCTGGGGTGCACCTATTGCAGCTGCAGAACAGTAGGGATGCTACCAGTTTCTTTTTCTGCTATCTTTGTCCCAGAATGATGCCTGCCAAATGTCAGTCTTTTGGATATAGAGGGGTCAGTGAGCTGCTTGAGGAGACAGTCTGTACTTTATAGGAGCTCAAGTGCTGAGCTGTGAGCTCTGATGTTCATTTAGGGCTGTTAGGTTGCTGTGTTTAATTCTGCTGCAACACAACTCATAAAAAAGCCCTTTTTTTCTCAGCTGCTCTTTCTGAAGGGGTTGGGGCTTTATTTTTGAGTGTCCGCCGGGTTGTCCCGCCCAGCTAGGAGGCAGTCTTGTCCTGCCGAGACTCCGCCCTGCTGGTGTGAGTTTCGCCCTGTTTCTGCAGACTCTACCCTTCTGCTGCGGGCTCCGCCCTGCGGCGGAGTCTCTCTGTTGTACCGGGTTGCCTCGGCAACGGCAGGCTGAGTCAGCAATGGGCGTGTATTTCAGTAGGGGCTGATTGCCTCGGTAATGGCGGACGCCCCTCCCGCACGGAGCTGCGCTTTAAGGGAACCTCCTAGCAGCGAGCGTTTGGAATCCCGTTTTGTTTGTCGCACTGCGCTACCCCTAACGCTTTGTCCTGGGCTGGCTCACTGTTCAAGTCCCGTTCAGTCTCAAGTTCAGCCCTCTCAGGTCTCAGGTTGCCAGTTCAACAGGGCGCCCGGAACAGTGTGCTTTTGTGCGGAACTCTGTGGAGTGCCTCTGCGCTCCGGCGCGGGCCACAGCCGCACCGGCTGCTGGCTACACCAGTCAAGATCTCTGGCTGGCGTCCCGCGTTTGTTTTATATCTGGGAATTTCCCCGTTCTGTGGGCAACAAAGGTCCGTCTGGAAATGCGTCCCTGACTCACCTACTCTGCATATCCAGCGAGAGCCTCAGTCCTGGGTTGTTCTCACAGCGCCATCTTGAGTCCTCCCCTCAGGGCAGTCTTTGTAATAAATGGTGCTGGGAAAACTGCATAGCCATATGCAAAAGAATGAAGTTGGATTCTTACCTTACACAGTATATGAAAATTAACTCAAAATGGAACAAAGATCTAAACATAAGACCCACTCTTAGAAGAAAACGCAGGAGAAAATATGACATTGGATTTGGTAACAATTTATTGGCTATGATACCAAAGACAGGTAGCAACGGAAAAAACAAACAGTCGACCCCATGAAAACTAAAAATTTTTGTGCATCAAAAGACACTATCAGCAGGGTAAAAAGACAACTTATATAATGGGAGAAAATATCTGCAAATCATATATCTGATAAGGGATATGTTTGGGATATTTCCAGAATATATAAATTACTTTTTTTTTTTTTTTTTGAGACGGAGTTTCGCTCGTTACCCAGGCTGGAGTGCAATGGCACGATCTCGACTCACCGCAACCTCCGCCTCCTGGGCTCAGGCAATTCTCCTGCCTCAGCCTCCTGAGTAGCTGAGATTACAGGCACGTGCCACCATGCCCAGCTAATTTTTTGTATTTTTAGTAGAGGCGGGGTTTCACCATGTTGACCAGGATGGTCTCGATCTCTTGACCTCGTGATCCACCCACTTCAGCCTCCCAAAGTGCTGGGATTACAGGCTTGAGCCACCACGCCTGGCCATAAATTACTTTTTAAAACAAAAATATACTATTCTTGTGAGGTACAAGATAATTAAAATTTAGAAGTTTACTCTCTCTTTTTCTCTCTATGCATTTGTATATGTGTGTATGTGCACATACAGATAGACCAACTTATGATGGTTTGACATTTTTCAACTTTATGATGAGTTTATTAGGGTAGTAAATGCATTTTCTTTTTTCTTTTTCTTTTTTTTTTTTTTTTTTGAGACAGAGTTTCGCTCTTCTTACCCAGGCTGAAGTGCAATGGTGTGATCTCGGTTCACCTCAACCTCCGCCTTCTGGGTTCAGGCAATTCTCCTGCCTCAGCCTCCTGAGTAGCTGGGACTACAGGCATGTACCACCATGCCCAGCTAATTTTCTGTATTTTTAATAGAGACGGGGTTTCACCATGTTGACCAGAATGGTCTTGATCTCTTGACCTCATGATCCACCTGCCTAGGCCTCCAAAGTGCTGGGATTACAGGCATGAGCCACCACGCCCAGTCTTTTCTTTTTTTTGAGACAGAGTTTCGCTCTTGTTATCCAGGCTGGAGTGCGATGGCACAATCTCGGCTCACCGCAACCTCCTCCTCCTGGTTTCAAGCAGTTCTCCTGCCTCAGCCTCCTGAGTAGCTGGGACTACAGGCGCACACCACCATGCCCAGCTAATTTTTGTATTTTTAGTAGCGATGGGGTTTCACCACATTGACCAGGATGGTCTCGATCTCTTGATCTCATGATCCACCCGCCTCAGCCTCCCAAAGTGCTGGGATTATAGGCATGAGCCACTGCGCCTGGCTGTAAATACATTTTTGACTTATACTGTTTTCCATTTACAATGGGTTTATTAGGATGTAATTCCATTGTAAATTGAGCATCATTTATAGAATATGTATGTTGAGGAAGACATTTATAAGCTTCATGAGATTAGGGGCCACATCTGGCTTATGTAACATTTTTTCCCACAGTGCCTTGTAACAAGATTTTGACCCACAGTAAGTTTTCAATAATTTTAAAATTAAATGAATGACAGAGAAATAATAGTCTGTCTAATCCCTATATTACCACCAGCATTATTTTTCTAAGATTCAGATCTGATTGTGCTGTTCCTTGTTTAGAAATCTTGTGTGACCTCACAGTGCCTTCAGAATCTGGTGTGAACTCCTTAGATGGTAGGCAGACCTTCCTTCCATCTGTTCTCACCCTCAGCCCCCACATGGTACAGTGAAGGAGTGGCTTCAGTCTTTATGTACCTTGGCAAAACAGAGACAGTAGAGACTACCTCAAGGATTGTTGAAAGGATTAAATGAGGCCAGGTGTGGTGGCTCATGCCTGTAATCCCAGCTCTGTGGGAGGCAGAGGTGGGCAGATCACTTGAGCTCAGGAGTTTGAGACCAGCCTGGCCAAAACGGTGAAACCTGGAGTCTACTAAAAATACAAAAGTTACCCGGGTGTGGTGGCATGTGCTTGTAATCCCAGCTACTCAGGAGGCTGAGGCAGGAGAATATCTTGAACCCAGGAGATTGAAGTTAGAGGTTGCAGTGAGCCAAGATGGCATCACTGCACTCCAGCCTGGGTGAGCGAGTGAGACTTTGTCTCAAAAACAAAACAAAACAAAACTTCAGTGCACTATACGGTTCACCCTTTCGGAGTGTACGTGTAATTTCACTTCTCCAATTTTTGCTCATGCTTTCCCCGCTGCTTCGTGTGTGTCTTCCCCGTCTTCCACCTCTCTCTATAAAAATTAAACGAATGCTTCAAGACAAGTCTCAAATTGCACTTAGTAAAAGCTTTCTGACTCCTCCAGGAGTCCTTACCTCTTTTTTTATGCTTTCATGTAATTTTATGACTATTTCTAAGAAACTTGCATAGATTATCTTATATTATAGTGATTTGTGGACATAACTTGTGGACATATATATGTTTCTTAAGAGCCCAACACAGTATTAATTAAACTGAGTTGATTTTTTTTTTCAACATGGGTTTTCACCATGATGACCAGACTCGTCTTGA
Source organism: Callithrix jacchus (assembly GCF_049354715.1). Classification (NCBI taxonomy): domain Eukaryota; kingdom Metazoa; phylum Chordata; class Mammalia; order Primates; family Cebidae; genus Callithrix; species Callithrix jacchus. The sequence goes on along the minus strand of NC_133517.1, from coordinate 94,030,701 downwards.
ACTCCTGACCTCAGGTGATCCACCCACATCGGCCTCCCAAAATACTAGGATTACAGGTGTGAGCCACTGCGCCCGGCCACTGAGTTGATTTTGTTGACCAGGAAATTTGGATCTTAAATCTCATAACTGAAGCACATAATGAAATCATCCAAAGCACACTCTCTCTATAAATAATTCCTCTCTTTATGTGATAACACCCAGCGTGGCAATATAGCATCCTTGCCACCCACGGCTCTCTGGAAGATACAGCTGTACAAGATAACATGAGGTAATGTGACTTCTAGGGATGGGTGATGGTGGTGGTGTGGGGAAGCCTGTCACTGCTTGGACCATCAGCGAACATGCCTGACCCAGGTGGAGCAGATTATTTGCTAAAAAATGACTTGTATTGCCCAGGTTGTCTCAAGAGAAGCCAGGCTGGTTCATGAAGAAGTTGTTTAGTGTATATTGCCAATTGATTGTGAGTACTGGAGCTCAGTGGTCTTCCTGATCTAGATCCAGGAAGAGCAGCCATGTTGTGCCTCACACAGGATGAAGGAGCAGAGGAAGAGAGACAGAATGTGGGAGAGGCTGGAGTTGACTCAGAAGCAAAGACAAGGGGGACGCAGAGAGACAAACCACCCTGTCCCTGAGAATTCCCCAGTTTTCTGGCCAATTTGAATGAAACCCAGCAACTCTTTGTGTTCCATTCTTCAATATTGTGAGGTCTCTCTATATACTCAGTAAATGCTCCTTTTTACCTCAGTGGACTAATGCTTTTTAGTCACATGCATCCTGACTTCAACAAAACAAATTGCTTATCTGAATCAACTCTGGCCTGTACCATGCCCAGTCACTTGAATTAATATTTCATCTTTCTTTCTTTTTTTTTTTTATTTTTCGAGATGGAGTCTTGCTCTGTCACCAGACTGGGGTACAGTGGCATGATCTTGGCTCACTGCAATTTCTGCTTCCTGGGTTCAAGCGATTCCCCCACCTCAGCCTCCTAAGTAGCTGGGGCTATAGGCATGTACCACCACGCCCTGCTATTTTTTGCATTTTAGTAGAGACAGGGTTTCACCATGTTGGCCAGGATGGTTTCCATCTCCTGACCTTGTGATCCACCCATCTCAGCCTCCCAAAGTGCTGGGATTACAGGTATGAGCCACTGTGCCCAGCCCATCCTTGACTCTTCTTCCTTTTTTTTTTTTTTGTGACGGAGTTTTGCTCTTGTTGTCCAGGCTGGAGTGCAATGGCACAATCTCAGCTCACCACAACCCCTGCCTACCAGGTTCAAGCAATTCTCCTGCCTCAGCCTCCCAAGTAGCTGGGATTACAGGCATGAGCCACCACACCTGGCTAATTTTTTTTTTTTTTTTAGTAGAGATGGGGTTTCTCCAGGTTGGTCAGGCTGGTCTTAAACCACCTGTTTAAGTGACAAGTGAACCACCCACCTCCGCCTCCCAAAGTGCTGGGATTACAGGCGTGAACCACCGAGCCTGACCCATCCTTGACTCTTCTTATGCTAATTATGACTTTGGGCAAATTGTTGTTCACTCTGTGTATTTTCACACTGCTATAAAGATATCCCTTGAGACTGGGTACTTTATAAACAAAAGAAGTTTAATTGACTCACAGTTTCTGATGGTTGGAGAGGGCTCGGGAAACTTACAATCATTGTTGAAGGTAAAGGGGAAGCAGGACACATCTTACAGGGCAATAGGCAAAAGGGAGAGAAAGGGGGAAGTGCCAGACACTTGTCAAACACGCTGATCTTATGAGAACTCACTGTCAAGAGATGGCATGGGGAAACCACCTCCCACCAGAACCCTCCCTTGACATGTGGAGATTACAATTCAAGATGAGATTTGGGTGGGAACCCAGACTCAAACTGTTTTACTCTGTGTCTCAGCTTCTTTAGTAGGTAAATTGAAACAATTTCTTTTTTTTTTTGAGACAGAGTTTCGCTCTTGTTACCCAGGCTGGAGTGCAATGGCGCGATCTCGGATCACCGCAACCTCCGCCTCCTGGGCTCAGGCAATTCTCCTGCCTCAGCCTCCTGAGTAGCTGGGATTACAGGCACGCGCCACCATGCCCAGCTAATTTTTTGTATTTTTAATAGAGACGGGGTTTCACCATGTTGACCAGGATGGTCTCGATCTCTTGACCTTGTGATCCACCCGCCTCGGCCTCCCAAAGTGCTGGGATTACAGGCCTGAGCCACTGTGCCCGGCCGAAATAATTTCATATGATGCTTTTTCACTTTCCATACATTATCTCATGTGAATTTTTTAAAAGTTCTTGTGATACAGGCGAAGAACTTTTTTCCCACATTTTACAAACCGAGGAACTTTCCCAAGATCTCACAATTAAGTATTAGTGAAATGGGGAGAAGTGAGACTCAAACACCTGTCTCACTTCTGTCTACTCAGGTGGTCATCAACTCTATGTCATGGAATATAAAAAATTTTTTTCAATGGTAAGTCTTTGCAGATTGATTAAGATCCCCTTCTCGAGAGTTTTTGGTGAAAGACTTTGAAGTCATCAGACATACCAGTGACTCCACATTATTTGTATGAATCCTGTTTCAAAATATATTGATAATGTGACTGGACATGGTGGCTCATGCCTGTAATCCAACACTTTGGGAGGCCAAGGTGAGCAGATCACCTGAGGTCAGGAGTTTGAGACCAGCCTGGCCAACATGGTGAAACCCCATCTCTACCAAAAATACAAAAAATTGCTGTGCATGGTGGTGCATGCCTGTAATCCCAGCTACTCGGGAGGCTGTGGCAGGAGAATCACTTGAATCCGGGAGGCAAAGGTTGCAGTGAGCTGAGATTATGCCATTGTACTCCAGCCTGGGTGACAGAGTGAGACTCCATCTCAAAAAAATGTAGATAGTGTGCTCACTTCAGCAGCACGTATACTAAAAAATTGGAACGATACAGAGAAGATTAGCATGGCCCCTGAGCAAGGATGACACACAAATTCATTTTGAAAATTATTTTTAAAAAATAAGAAAAAAGTTATTAAAAAGTCAAAATTTTTTAAAAATGTAGATAGATACATAGATAATGAATTCCATGATAGGACCACTAGGGTGGAATCTGTCGTTATAATAAAGTACTCTATTTCTAAAAATATGTATAATACTTGCCTATGTCATGGGCTTCATGAAGAATTCCAGTTACTATCTGAAAGTTTAATTGTGTAAAGTTTAGGGCTCAAGATGTTATCCTCATGGGCAGTACCTGGTACTTCCCCACTGTAAAGTGTGATAGCTCAGGTCACAAGGAACTTTGAGTGCTAGGATAGCACCACATGGTCCAGTTCCCCAGAACTTCTTCCCAGTGTCTACATGGCCACTCACACAGCCTCAGCAGGTCTCGCCACTGGCAGCTCTCTTCCCCTCCTTCCTCCAGGCCAGGGCTCAGCCTGATTCTGCTCAGAGCCCGAGTGCAGCTCCCTGAGAGCCTTGGGGTGGCTGGTCTTTGCTGCTCCCCAGAACCAGCTTATACTCTTCCATGCAGAGCCCTGCTGAGTCACTATGCCTTCCTCCAGCTGCTGCCACCAGACCACATGGCTTCTTTCTCAATTCACCCTGAAAGAGAAGAGTACATTATGCAAACTAGGTGCAAGCACAAGAGCACAACTCCCCTCCTCACTCACACAGAGAAGCACACTGGGGGCTCCTTGTGTAATTTAGAGATTAACACATCATGTTGCAATTGTGCCTATGTGAAAAAGAAACAGAAGGAGAAATCAGGTTTGGAGCTGATTCACTGCTGCAAGGGCTCACCCTCAGTCTGATCTGTGTAGTAAGTCTGAGAGAAGCACCAAGGGTATGGCTGGAAAAGACCATTAACATTAAACTATCTTAGTATACTGATGATAGCTACCATTATAATGATATGCAATAATATTAGTAACACTGAAGTCTTAATATATGCCATACTGTGTGTTAATCTTTTATGTATGCTGTGTATATAATACATGTAAACCCTTTAACATAGTGCCTGACACAAAGTAAATGCTCAATAAATAACAGATAATCATAGCATTATTATCTCATTTGTCTTCGCAACCATTATGAATCATTTGCCAAACCTTTGCTCTTCAGTGAGTTATTCCTTCAGGAAGTGTTTATTGAGCATGTACTATGAACCCAGCACTATGTTAGGCCCTGGGGATACTTAGAAGAGTGAATGGCCTTTCAGACATGGGTTCTAATCTGGTTTAACCACTATTTTTTTTTCTGGGTAACTTTGAGCATGCTTGTTAAGCTTTCTGAGCCTCAGTTTATTAAACTGTTAAAGGAGTACAATAATTGCTATGTCAGGATTGTCGATAGGACTAGAAACACATGCAAAGGGCTTAGCCCAGCACGGTATTCATATAAGGAGAAGCTCCTCAGCCAGGCTTCTGGCTCATGTCTGCAATCCCAACCCTTTGGGAGGCTGAGGCAGGTGAATCAACTGAACTCAGGAATTCGAGACCAACCTGGCAACATGGCAAAACCCCATCTCCACAAAAAATACAAAAATTAGCCAGGTGTGGTGGTGCATGCCTATAGTCCCAGCTACTCAGGAGTGGGAGGATGAGGTGGGAGGATCTCTTGAGCCTGGGAGGTGGAGGTTGCAGTGAGCCAAGATCATGCCCACTCCAGCCTGGGCTACAGAAAGCCTCTGTCTCAAAAAAAACAACAACAATAAAAGCCTAATTTAATATGGAATTTGTACATACATTCTTGAAAAAGGATTCAAAGGGAGAACCTCTTCCCAGGGTCACAGAGTGATCAGTGGCAAAAGCTTGGACTTGGAGCATTAGCTTACCTGCCATCTTCCTACTGCATCAAAGCAGAAATTGTCACGTGATTGTCCAATGTGATTCAAAGTTTGAAGTCTGGATTTCTCTGAAAACTTTGGTGTATCTATATGCCGTACGTCTCTTGGACAGATGGAGAGCCGCTGTATACAGAAGGGAGATTTTTTTTAAATTGAGGAATCTAACTCAAGAATAAATTCAAGGCAGGGTATGGTGGCTCACGCCTGTAATCCAATCACTTTGGGAGGCTGAGGTGGAAGGATCACCTGAGGTCGGGAGTTCTAGATCAGCCTGGCAAACATGGTGAAACTCTGTCTCTACTAAAAATATAAAAATTAGCCAGGCATGGTGGCACATGCCTGTAGTTTCAGCTACTCAGGAGGCTGAGGCACAAGAATTGCTTTAACCTGGGAGGTGGAAGTTGCAGTGAGCTGAGATTGTGCCACTGCACTCTAGCCTGGGCGACAGAGCAAGACTGTCTTTAAAAAAAAAGAGAGAGAGAATAAATTCAGATCCTTTAGAAATCTTCATACACTTAGCATAACATGAAGTTAAATACAATAGAGCCCCCCTTAATTCCATGATACTTCTGATGAAAAAGTAAGAAATAAGAAGCCACAGAGCCAAACATTTTTTAAAATCTCCAGAAGAGAATTTTTCGTTTGTTGATTACCATCCACAGACAACATTTGTTTGAAACTTTGAACAGAATCAGTCTGTAAGGATGAAACCCTCATTCTTCCCCACCGGGGCCCAAACTTTCCGTATCTAGTCCTCTGAGAACCTTAAAGCCTTCAAATGATTTGCAGTCCCAATGAGGAAGCTAAAATCAAAACTGACCTGGGGAAAAAACGTTTACTTTCTGACCTCTTTGTACTCTTCAGAGAATTCTTGTATGCTTGTTTATTTTCTTAATGTGTCTTATGTTTTTCTCTTGTTTTGGTTTCATATATGAAATGTTCCATCTGTGTATTCATTTTCTACATTTATTCCTGGCAATTTTAAGTAAGAATGTCTCTGAAACTTTTTTTTAACTCCAACCCACAATAAGAAATATATTTTACATGTTAACCTAAATACACATGTATTTACGTATATATCTAAAGTAAGTTTCATGAAATAATACCCCTGCAATGAGGTATGCACTATGGTTTTTAAAAATTCTATTCCACTTTGGCCGGGCGCGGTGGCTCATGCCTGTAACCCTAGCACTTTGGGAGGCCGAGGTGGGTGGATGACCTGCGGTCAGGAGTTCAAGACCAGCCTGGCCATGATGGTGAAACCCCATCTTTTTATTAAAAAAAAAAAAAAATTCTATTCCACTTTATATACATAAAAGTTGGGACAGTGGTACAGCTGGAGCAGGGAAGGGATGAATAGGTAGAACACAGGGCACTTTTAGGGCAGTGATAGATGTATGACATTATACATTTATCAAACCCCACAGAACTGTACAACAAAAGTGAATCCTAATGTAAACTGTGGACTTCCTCTTTTTCTTCTTCTTATTATTTTTCCTTTTTTGAGACAGAGTCTTGCTTTTGTTACCCAGGCTGGAGTGCAATCTTGGCTCACTGCAACTTCTATCTCTCTGGTTTGAGTGATTCTCCTGCCTCAGCCTCCTGAATAGCTGGGATTACAGGCCCCCACCACCATGCCTGGCTAATTTTTATATTTTTTTTTGGTAGAGACGGGGTTTCACCATGTTGGCCAGGCTGGTCTCAAACTCCTGACCTCGTGATCCACCCGCCTCGGCCTTCCAAAATGCTGGGGTTATAGGCGTGAGCCACTGCACCCTGCCTATTATTATTTTTTAAGACAAGGTCTCCACTCTGTTACCCAGGCTGCAGTGCAGTGGCATGATCTTGGCTCACTACAACCTCCACCTCCTGTATTTAAGTGATTCTCATGCCTCAGTCTCCTGAGTAGCTGGGGTTACAGGTGCATGCTACCATGCCAGTCTAATTTTTGTATTTTTAGTAGAGACAGCGTTTTGCCATGTTACCCAGACTGATCTTGAACTCTTGATCTGCCCACCTCAGCCTCCCAAAGTGCTGGGATTATAGGTGTGAGCCACCCACAATGCCTAGCCAAACTGTGGACTTTGGTAGTGATAGTATATCAATATTTGTTCATTAATTGTACCAACTATACTTTCTGTGCAACTTTTGTGTTAACCTAAAATGTTCTAGAGTATATTACAAATGTATATATATATTTTTTTGAGACAGAGTTTTGCTCTTGTTGCCCAGGCTGGAGTGCAGTGGTACAATCTTGGCTCACTGCAACCTCTACCTCCCAGGTTGAAGCAATTCTTCTGCCTCAGCCTCCCAAGTGGTTGGGACTATAGGCGTGGGCCACTATGCCCAACTAATTTTTGTGTTTTTAGTAGAGACAGGGTTTCACCATGTTGACCAGGATGGTCTCAATCTCTTGACCTCATGATTTGCCTGCTGGGATTACAGGCATGAGCCACCGCACTCAGCACAAATATTTTTAAAAGTAAAAAACAAAGTTGGTTTTAGCCTACTTAAAACTGACTTTACTATTCATTAATGGCTTGTTCTCCACAGTTTGAAAACTTGTGGCCTGGTGTGTCTTAGCTCTCCATTAGGCTGGTGCAAAAGTAATTGCGGTTTTGCCATTAAATGGCTATTGCTTTTGCACCAGCCTAATAACTGTATCCCAGCCTCTGTCACTCTATAGAGTCTGGCCTTCAACAAGCCACAAAACAATGTCTCCCAGCTTTCTCCCCTGAAAAACAGAGTGATCAGATGAATGCGAAGGTCCTTTCCATATCCAAAATATTATACCTGTAAGTATAAATTCTCATTTTAAAATGTCTTAAAGTAAAAGAAAAGTGATAAAGCAGGAATTGCAAATTATATGCATGTCTTTTAGGCCAACTCTATGTTTTATAAGCATCAAATGGGCACTTTTAATCTTTCTTGTTTAAAATAAATAAATAAAATGAAGGGGGAGGTGGTCCAGGGCACAAAAAATAATAATGAAATAAATAAATAAAATGAAAAGTAATGGTTATCCGGCAAAATACATAAATCACATTTCTCTCTGAGTTCCTGATTCAAGATCTCTGTGGAAGAAGCAAAATAACGAGCATTCCTAAACAATACAAATGATACTTCCAGTTTTGGCACTTGTCTGCCCTACTCCCACTGGTCATTTGATGTTTGCTGGGCACCTACTGTGGGCGAGGGCCTATGCTGAGGGTGAGCCTAGTGGTGTCTCACTTCTTATAGCTTGGGTCAGGAGATGGAAATCAGCTACCCCATCCCAGAATCTTTTTGCTTTCCCGGTCCCAAGGTGGTGCTATGGGAAGAGTGTGTATAAGGTCTAATTGGGATAGACCCAGGGTGAATCTTGCTGCTTCTCAACAGCTATAGACCCCTAGGTAAGTTATCTAGCCACCATCCTCACAGTATTCTCAGATGAAAATAGGGGTAACACCCCATCTCATAGGACATTAAAAGGATTATATAGGGAATGTAGCTATCATCTTGGGCCTGGAATTCTGCAAAGCATATGAAGGTGCACTTGGAACTTTCTTCCCATTTTTCATATTTGCTCTGTCACCCCTCCACCCAGCCCCACTTTCTGCAACCAATTGTATTATAAGCCCCTCCCAAACACCTAATGCATCCTCCCACTCATGTAATTTGTTTACCTTATTTTCTATTTATTTATTTATTTATTTACAGGTGGGATCTCACTCTGTCACTCAGGCTGGAGTACAGTTGCACAATCTCAGACCACTGCAATCTCTGCCTCCTGGGCTCAAGTGATCCTCCCACCTCAGCCTCCTGAGTAGCTGGGACTATAGGCACACACCACCATGCCCAGCTAATTTTTTGCAGAAACAGGGTTTTTCCATGTTGCCATGTTGCCCAGGCTTGTGTTGAGCTCAAGTGATCTACCTGCCTCAGCTTCCCAAAGTACTGGGATTGCAGGTGTGAGCCACCATGCTCGGCCTTATTTTCTAAGAACTCATGAACGTGAGTGACTTTGGGGACACATCACTTTGTATGCCTTCTCTCCCATTCCAACAGCTCCATGGAGATAAACCTCATTGACATGGAACCTCAGAGGCAGCTTGCAGAAGGAAAAATATAGATGGCAACACTCTCTAAAAGGTTCAGTTCCAGTCCCCTGGCTTTGTTTCAGTGGGGCTGCTTTTAGGGTGATTGAATAACTAGCAGCAATGACAGCATCTAAATCAGATGTTGTGCGACTGTCAGAACAGCATGGGGAAACTGCCACCTGGTCCCACCCTTAACATGTGGGGATTATGGGTGTTAATGGGATTACAATTCAAGGTGAGATTTTGGGTGTGGACATGGCCAAATCATATCAGAAGCCTCAGGTCTTTTCTTAAACCTAGTTAATCTGAAGTCTGTCCCCTTCCTTCTCTAACCCTCACACATGACTAACAAACCTAGAGCAATTCCTCCAAATCTCCATAAGTACTTTTCTGCCTCAGTTATTTAAACTAGATAGCATAGGGTAGAGAGTAAATGCCAATGCTCAAGGACCATGTGAATCTTAACTGGACCCTCCTAGAGACAACACGTACTGAAGCTGGGAGAACCATGTGGTTTATTTCGAAAAAATGGAGACACTTTTGAGACTGAAAGGGCCCTATTAACAATTATTCCAGGACAACAGGTATCAACTCGGTGTGTCCTGGCAACCTGGAACATAGGTTTAAGTTAAGTATAACGTAAAGAGAGGCTTGTAATGAAAAGACTCAGGCTGAATGCTAACCAGTGGGGAAAACATTGGGGGCAGTAGTTCCTTGGTGTCCCTCAATCCTCTCCACTAAGCAGTGACATGGGCTTAAATCCAGGGCCTACTTTCCCTAAGCTCAGGGAGGCACTGCCTGACAGTGGGCTGTGTGGGTGGGGGATGGTTACTCTAGCAACGATCACAGAGATCCCTTGGGAATTGTTACCAGGGTGAGCTCACCAGCCAGGGGAATACCCCAGAAAGAGCCGCCAGTGGGAGGAGGGCCAGCCTCACTGGTGATTGGAGTCCAGCAGTCCCACTGATTGGGAATGCTGAGCCAAGCCCATGTCGTGCCTCGCTGATGCATGGCTGGGCTGAAGAAAGAGCTCTTTGAATTGTTCATAGAAAAGAGTGGTGCCCAAAAGACCAGTGCTCAAGAATGAGGCTGCCTCCAGCACAGCGCTTGGCAGGACACCAGGGCTGAAAGGTACAGCAGAGGCCTCCCAGAATCGCTTCTCAGAGTACGGATTTGCATCACAGATTGGCCACTGCAAATACAGTTGGGAACTCACAGATTTTTTTCTGTGTGTTTGTGGTTCACTGCTGATGGATTCATGTCAGAAGGCACCCAAACCTTGGCCCAGCCTTCATGTGAAGGGAAAACCCAGACCTGCGTAAGCAGCAGGTACCTGCTACAAGAGAAGCAAGGTCATGCCTCCTGGGCTTTGTCAGAGGCTCCTTGCTTCCTGGAATCCAGCTGTACAACCAGGAGCCAGAGGTCTTGGTGGCCAGATGCTGTTCTAATCCTGGTTCCATGGCCTCCCAACTGAGTCAATGAGGTTATGATGATAAAATGTAATGTACTGTATACCCAGCACTGCCCTAAGCACTTTGTGTTTCTTATCTCACTTGCTCTTTGCAGAAACTCTTGGTACTATTGCTAGCCTCAATTTCTAGAGAAGAAAACTGAGGCCCAAGATAGAGAGTTGGTCTGCCAAGGTCAGGACCTGCACCTGGCTGTGTGAGGCTGGAAACTGAGCACTGGATCCTTATCCTACACTGCCTGTTTCGTTGAGTTGTAAAAGGGGGAATACATGTAGCACCTCCTCCCTAGGGTGTTGCCATATTCAAGTAGGATAATCCCTTTACAGCACTGGCACGGTGGCTGCATGCAAAACAGTGGGAGCTACTGTCAGTTTGACTAGTTCTGGCCTCTCCGAGGCCTTGCTACTCTCTGTTTCTTCTCAGCAGCCTTCAGACAATTTTCTTTCTTTTTAAATTTTTTTTGAGATACAGTCTCATTCTGTTGCTCAGGCTGGAGTGCAGTGGCACAATCCCAGCTGACTATAACCTCTGCCTCCCAGGTTCAAGGAATTCTCCTGCCTCAGCCTCCTGACTAGCTGGGATTACAGGTGCCTGATACCACACCTGGCTAATTTTTGTATTTTTCATAGAGACTGGATTTCACCATGTTGGCCAGGCTGGTCTCAAACTCCTGACCTCAAGTGATGTACCTGTACAGTCTCTGAAAGTGCTGGGATTAAAGGTGTGAGCCACTGCGCCTGGCCTATTAAGACAATTTTCTGATTGAACTTCACAAGACTTTCAGCTTCTTGGGTTGGGACACACTGTCAATTTATCGTGTACGTAGAGAACAGTGGGCAGCAAAGATCAAAACCCTTAGGGGAGAGGGGCAAGAGAGAGGATATGAGTGGGGATACCCTGCTCCCCTGAACAGTATTCCAGAATTCCTTCACCGATTGAAGTTCAAGTTTGGTCCTCTGAGCAAAAAGTTTAGAAAAGTTCCTTTATGTGTTTATTTAACTATAGAATAAACAACTCTATAGCAATAACAACAAAGTGAACCTCCTGGGTTTTTTTTTTTTTTTTTTTATCTTTTTGGTTCTTGTGTACACATGGAAAAACAACACAAAACAAAACCAGATGAACTAAAACCAGTTCTCTGTACAAGGCTCCCATATGTAAGAAAAGGAAAGAGTTTTCCTTCTTGGGCAGGGTTAGATCTGTGTGGTGTTGGTGGAGGGCAGGTGAGGGAGAATGATTCCAATATCCTGTTCTAAAGCTCCAATTCCCCTCCAATTCCAAAGCTCAGTTACCCAAGAGAAGCTCCAGGGAAATTTGCTCCCTGTATACCAAGGGAATTCTCGAATCTCCCCTCAAGGTAGAAATTGTCAAGGATGCACCCAGTCACTTGGTGGGGAGAAGCTGCTACTCACGAAGAATGCGCATGGTAGATTTCCAACCTGGAACCTATGCGTGGGGAGGCTCTGGGACTCCTTTCTTTATTCCTTTTCCAGTCCCATTACACTCAGATGCATGTTGCCTGGTCAGCTGCAGGCCCACGGACCGTATCTACTTACATTTACCGACCGTGTTTTAATTGCTCTAGTCTGGATGTCAGCATTCCAGGACCACTGATGGAGGGTTACAGCAGAGGGGGCTGGGTCAAGTGGATGGCTTCCAGGAACACCCCAGGAGACCTGCAGGGAGCTGGCTCTACTAGAGTCTGGGCACAGCAGCTCTTCCAAACTGCAGACCTACTCCCTCCCTTTAGTATTGTCCTGGCTCTATAGGCTTGAGGATTAAAGCAATGAAAAGAGTTCACAAGCCAGTGGCTCAAGACTTCTCTTGATGTTCCCCGACATCTCTGTTCAGAGGCATTAGCTGTCAGAGAGAATACTCCGCAAGATTTGAAGCTGTGGCACGGTTTGGTCGTCTGACCTTCTTTACTCCCATATTCGGGCTTTGCAATTGACAAGTAGAACGGGTTTGCCTTCCTCCAAAAATGTCCATGGAGAAGAGCAAAGAAGACTTAGGAACAATGAAGGGAAAGGGAAATAAAAGAAGGGAAAGCCAATACCAAAGAAACAGGTTACGAAATTTTCCAAGGAAGGTTGATCTGAATTTAAAAAAAAAATCACAAGTTTTGTTTTTAGAGCAGAAAATGTATCTGTGTGTGTGTGTGTGTGTGTTTGTGTGTGTGTGTGTATTACAGCCTCACTTAGAAATGCCACAGGGGGCTGGGCACAGTGGCTCACACCTGTAATCCCAGCACTTTGAGAGGCCAAGGGAGGTGGATCACCTGAGGTCAGGAGTTCCAGACCAACCTAGCCAACATAGCAAAATGTCATCCTTACTAAAAATACAAAACTAGCCAGGCATGATGGTGTGCACCTGTAATCCCAGCTACTTGAGAGGTTGAGGCAGGAGAATCATTTGAACTCGAGAGACAGAGGTTACAGTGAGCTGAGATTGCACCATTGCACTCAATCCTGGGCAACAAGAGTGAAACTCTGCCTTAAAAAAAAAAAGAGAAAGAAATGCCACAGGGAATTTTGCTTTTTGCTTTTTTTGAGTTCCCCAATTTCCCTTTCACTCTGCCCACTCCCGTTCAAGAGAAAGCTTCAGTTTGGTTTAGACAAATGCAACACAAGAAGTACAACACAGCCGTATTACATTAACTTTCATAGCCAGGCAGATGGAACTTAACACTTCTGGTGAGAAGGACTTTGTGGGGTGAGATTCTTGGATGGCTGTCCCAGGGAACTCCAGGGAGAAAGATCTGCTTCACCTGAGACTGGTGGAAAGCACCTGTGCTAAAAACTCGCTTTCAACGAAGAAAGTTGGGATTTGGCTAAGAGATAAGCATGGGCACATTTGACCCTTTTGTGTCCTTCATTTGGACATAGCTAGACAGGAAGGGAGAAGGGTGACCTCAAAGTGATAAGGACTATTTTCTTTAGAACTAGAGAACCCAAAGATCTTTCTGTTTTGTTTCTGCCTGGAAGACAAATAGAGCTCATTCCAGTTCTGTCAAAGGTCACCAAATCCCCTGCAGTCTTGTTGTAGCAACTGTTTCTGTGAACTTGCTTCACTGGAAGAAAACATACCATTTAGTAATGACCAAAGACACCTGGGGTTGTTTTCTGCTTCTTGCTGTTCATTGTTTTTATTTTGCAGGAGCGGATGATGTTCAGTTTAGAGTCCGATTTCCCTGGTGCCAAAAGCAAATCCTAGTACCTCCTGTTGCTGGCTCAACTGTCCCCAGCCATCTCAAGTGATCCATTTGGAACACAGAGAACAGAGCAACGGACTTCCCCTTCCCCTGGGTGGGTGCTGATAGAGTTCTTTCCCAGATCACACACAGTGTCTGAGACTCTGCCATGGAGGGATCCCCTCTGTTAGGACTTTCTCCTTTCCAGTCCCCAACCCAAATTTCTTCACCACGTAGCAAGAATTTGTTCCTAGGACACATGGTGCTTTGCAGTCTGCACAGCTGAAATGGTTAGTCACAGATGGTTTGTCATTTTAAATATACCTGTGCCCCACCCAGATTCCACTCATTAGTAATTATCCTACTCCTAAAACCTGGCAATTGGGAGGAAGGAGAGAAGAGGGGTGGGGATTCAAAAGAGCAGCTGCAGGGCTCAGATCTGCTGTCCCCTGTCTGCTAATAATAACTCCCGTTTTAGCCAGCACTCACTCTGCCAGGTATGTGCTAAGCACTTCTCTTTTGTCGCCTCTAATCAGGGTGACAGCTCTGGAAGCTGCAGGTGATTCCTATTTTGATGATAAGAGATGGAGGAATTTGCCTAAACTCACAAAGCCAGTAAGCACTGAAAGCAGGTCTGAACTTCCTTCTGATTCTCAAGCACTGCGCTTTTCATCCTCATGCTGTACTGCTGCTTCAAGCTGATGAATTTAGCAAGAGTGGGTACCAGGAAATGCCAGTGAGACAGGAAGGGAACAACTGCCAAAATGCAAAACTAAAAGGGGTTGAAACCTGAGAGTTGGCAGTCCACTACCACAAAACCACGGGCTGTGTGGAAGTGTTCATGGGACACTGAGATGTGTCACTAATAGCGAACTCTGCATGCTTACTTAGAGCATAAAAAGATAGCACCCTTGGCCATTGCCTGACATGAACTGTTTGAAAATTGCAGAGGTGTGGAGAGCCATGGATAGGTTTTAGAATTTATTCTAATATAATTTCTGTGCTGAAGCCTGCTTGATAAAAAAGCTGATATTGCTTAAGTTATATGTAAATGTAAACTGGTCTTCTTTCAAGATGTTTGGAATAGAATGAATGCCCTTCCCCTGGTTACCTCCCAATACCTACACCCAAACGAGCCCCAGTAAGGCTTCTTTATCCTTCCTCACTCAGCTTCCTACACTGCTGCTGAGACCTGCGTGTCTCTGGATGATAGTGAGGCAAACCACTGTGATTAAGCACCAACACCAAGACATGGCACCAAGCTATCTTCTTCCTCACCACACAGCCAGGCGGGCTGCTTGGTGGGTTTGGGGTCACCCTCTCCATCTGTCTCTCCCTGATAGTTACATTTCTCTTCCATCACTGTGTGTTTGGCAGTGGATGAACCCGGAGCATTACATACATTTTTTAAAAAATTTATCTTTTTCTCTTTGATCTGAATGGGTAGATGAAAATTACATACATTTTTTTTTTTTTTTTTTTTTGAGACGGAGTTTCACTCTTGTTACCCAGGCTGGAGTGCAATGGCGCGATCTCGGCTCACCGCAACCTCCGCCTCCTGGGTTCAGGCAATTCTCCTGCCTCAGCCTCCTGAGTAACTGGGATTACAGGCACGCGCCACCATGCCCAGCTAATTTTTTGTATTTTTAGTAGAGACGGGGTTTCACCATGTTGACCAGGATGGTTTCAATCTCTTGATCTCATGATCGACCAGCCTTGGCCTCCCAAAGTGCTGGGATTACAGGCTTGAGCCACTGCGCCCGGCATAAATTACATACATTTTTAAGGGAGCACTTACTATATGCCAGGCATTGTTCTAAGTCCCGTGCACGTCTTAACTCTTTTGTCCTCATCAAATGGCACAAAGTGGGTAGTACTGCTATCTCCATTTATAGATGGTAAAAATTGGGGCCCACAGAAGTTAAGTACTTGCCCATGTTATGCAGCTGATAAGTAGAAATCTAGGCTGCTTAATCCTTCGCTTCTCTGCTGTAGTGGTGCTAGCATGAGTCCAAATGTTCATTCAAACATCTCTTCCCGGGCATGCTGGCCCTAGCCATGACTGGGTTGCCACTGCTGTAACTGGCTTTTGGCTGCAACTCTGAAATTATATCAGGTTCTCAGGTGAGCATGTTGCTATTTTAGGTGGTCAAGGACAACATCGCAGAGTGCTGTTGATGTTCTCCATAGGGTGACTCTGAGCGATTCACCTTTCTCTGGGACACCTTTTTCACTTGCTTTGTATCTGGGCACTGTGACTCAGTTTCTAAGGTTATCAACTACGAGTGCTAGATACCTTTGGTGGTGTCATTGCCTATTCATAGAACATGCAGTCAGCCCTCCTGGAAAGGGACACAGCAGAACACCGTAAGAGGAGCAGTATTTGGGGTCACTCCCCAAATGACCCCATAGGAACATGCCAATTCTAGAGCTTAAGAGGGACCATGGAGGGAGTGACGATAATCATAAGCCCTTACAATATGCCATCTCTGGTCTAAGCACATTCTGGGAACTACCTCATTTAATCCTCCCCTCAACCAGCTGATGCAGATCCTATTATTATCCCCCGTTGGCAGATGAAGAAAATGAGGCACAGAGAGGGGACATGATTTCCCACAATCATAAGGCTCATAAACAGGAGATCCAGGATTCCAACACAGCCAGCAGCTTCAAAGACTGAGCTCAAACATGGTGCTACAACTGACAGCTGAACCCATGTCCTTCCCTGTGCTTTATTTCAGGGAGATGAGAACTTTCAGCTGTCTTATTGCCATATCACTTTCAGCCTTGAAGGAGCCCTTAGAAACAAAGTGAAAAGAAAACCTGGCCTGAAACAACTGCTGAGTCCCAATTAGGGAACAAGGTTGGGAGGAAAGAGGGTAGGGGCAGGATCTGACCAGGTTGTAATTCAGTAACTGATGACTAACTGATCACTGAGAGAAAGAAGCAGGAATAGCCACAGTCAACATTCATGGCAGAAGGAGAATCCAGGGTCTGTTGCTTGATCTTCTTGTTCTGGAAACAAGATTTCAGCCCTGTTCATCCTTTGGCTCCCACACTGACCCTACTGGACTCTCCTTCTTGCCACCTGTTGCTGCTGGTTGCTCACCCCCATTTCTAAGACACTGACAGGAAGGGTGTCTCTCAACAGCATAGGTTTCATTTTAGCATCCAAGAAACTGGACATCACCACTCTGATTGCTGTTAATTATAACATTACTACTTTCTTTTGGATGAAGTTTAAAAAGTTATGCAGAGGTCAGGCACGGCCAGGCGCAGTGGCTCATGACTGTAATCCCAGCACTTTGGGAGACAGAGGCGGGTGGATCACCTGATGTCAATACTAGCCTGGGCAACATGGCAAAACCCTGTCTCTACTAAAAATACAAAAAATTAGCTGGGTGTAGTGGCGGGCGCCTGTAATCCCAGCTACTCGGGAAGCTGAGGCAGGAGAATCGCTTGAACCTGAGAGGCAGAGGTTGCAGTGAGCTGAGATCATGCCACTGCACTCCAGCCTGGGGAAGACAGTGAGACTCCATGTCAAAAAAAGTTATGCAAAGATATTTGCAAATATTGTATCTGATAAGGGATTGCTATTCATAATACATAATGCATGAGGAACTACAACTCAACAACAAAAAATCTGATTAAAAAATGGGCAACGTATCCTGCACACTTACCCCTGAACTTAAAATAGAAGATGGAAATTTTTAAAAAAGGGTGTGGTGGCATATGCCTGTAGTCCCAGCTGCTCGGGAGGCCAAGGTGGGAGGATCACTTGAGCCCAGGAATTCAAGGTTGTAGTGATCTATGATCATGCCATTGCACTCCACCCTG
Organism: Callithrix jacchus; assembly: GCF_049354715.1. Classification (NCBI taxonomy): domain Eukaryota; kingdom Metazoa; phylum Chordata; class Mammalia; order Primates; family Cebidae; genus Callithrix; species Callithrix jacchus. The sequence continues at coordinate 94,013,300 of NC_133517.1, read as the reverse complement.
GGGGACAAAGTAAGACCCCATCTCTGACAAAAAAAAATGGGCAAAGAATTTTAATAGACATTTCTTCAAAGAAGATATACAAATGGCCAAAAAGCACATGAAAAGATGTTTAACATCGCTAGTCACCAGGGAAGTGCAAATCAAAACTGCAAAATCCATTAGGATGAATGTTATCAAAAAATAACAAGTATTGGCACAGATGTGGAGAAAGGGAAACCCTGTGCATTGCTGGTGCAAATGCCCCCTGCTACAGCCACTGGGGGAAACAGTTTGGCTGTTCTTCAAAAAGGTAAACAGAATTACCATATGCTTCAGCAATTCCGCTTCTAGATATATATCCAAAAGCACTGAAAGCAGGTGGCCAGGTACAGTGGTTCATGCCTGTAATCCCAGCACTTTGGGAGGCTGAGGTGGATGGATCGCCTGAGTCTGGGAGTTCAAGACCAGCCCAACCAACATGGAGAAACCCCAACTGTACTAAAAATACAAAATTAGCCAGACGTGGTGATGCGTGCCCTTAATCCCAGCTACTCAGGAGGCTGAGGCAGGAGAATTCCTTGAACCTGGGAGGCAGAGGTTGTGGTGAGCTGAGATCACATCATTGCACTCCAGCCTGGGAAACAAAAGTGAAACTTCATCTCAACAGAAAAGAAAGCCAGTATTCAGAAATTGTACATCTGTGTTCATAGCAACATTATTCACAATAGCCTCAAGATTATTGGGAAACAACCCAAATGTCCATCAATAGATAAATGGATTGACCAAGTGTGCTATACACATGGAACGGAATATTATTTGGCCCTAAACATGAATGAAGTACTGATACATGCAACAACATGGATGAACGTCAAAAACATGCTAAAGCAAAATAAGGCAGCCACAGAAAGACAAGTTTTGCATGATTCCACTTGTATGAGGTACCTAGAAGAGGCACATTCGTAAAGACAGAAAGTAGAACAGACACCCAGGACCGGAGGGAAAGGAGAAATGGGAAGTTACGGTTTAATGGGCATAGAGTCTGTCAGGGAGAATGAACACATTTTGGAAATGGGCATAGAGTCTGTCAGGGAAAATGAACACATTTTGGAAATGGATAGTGGTTGCGCAAAGTTGTGAATATACTTAATGCCAATGGATTGTACACTTTAAAACTGATGAAAATGATAAATTATGAACATTTCACTATAGTTTTAAAAATCACCAAAAAATGTCACGTAGAAAGTTAAAAAGTTCTGTGGGGTAATCTTTTAGCAGTTCATAAGTCCATTCACGTTTGCCATGGCTACCCTACAGAGAGGCACACTATGTGAACACCACACTTGGCTTTCTGAGCTGGAACTACAAACTACCATTACTCTACTCCTTGGAGTTTCCCCAAACTGAATTTGCCCACACATGGTTGCTATTGGAACCTACCTGTTGCTACAGTATCACCGTGCTGTGTTACTAAGGAGTGGGACACGTTCTGACTTTCAAAGCATTTACACAGTGAATAATACCACTTTTGTGCTCCTTGTTATAAGGCCACATCTTCAAGTACTTCCGCATTAAAAAAAAAGTGAGCAAAGGATTTATTTGGCTAAAGTTTAAACTTCAATCATTATTTAGTCAGGGACAGAGCCAATTGTAGTGTTTAAATGGCATTATTATTTAGACAGGGACAGAGCCAAGTTTACAGAATTCTGGAAGGCAAGCTTAACCTCAGGGTACCTTAGCAGTGTTCTATGTGGCTGATCCTGAGGATTTAATTCAGAGCAAAATGGTCATCCATTTATAACAACCCAGGTTTTCTCTGTAAACTGGAAATATAAAGGTGGATAAGGCATAAGTCCTACTGTCTGTCATGAGGCTGAAAGTCGAATAGAGTAGAAATAATGTGAATAGGGTACAGTAAGTTTGAATCAGCACATGTTCAAAGTGCGTTGGGCTCAGGGTCAGGGGCAAGGTCGCAGAGATGAAATGGCATTTGAGTCACATCCTGAAGGAAGAATGGAGATTTCCTGGATGTCAAAACACAAAATGGACTTTATGTAGAAGGAACTGCATATGCAAAGCCTCAAAGCATGGCAGGATGGGACACGCAGAAAACCACGAGCAGCTGCGTGTGGGTGGAGCAAAGGCAAGTAGGAGAGTGGCAGACCCTGAAAGGTCTTAGAAAGAACTGAGATTTTGTCTCAGCTCAATGGGCAACTGCTGAAGGGTTTTAAGTGTGCAAGGGACCTGGAGGGGCATGATCAGGTTTCCATTTTGAGAAAGAAATTTAAAGTCTGGTGGATGGATTTGAAGCTTGGGACAAGGAGACCAGTTGGAAGATTGTCAGAGCAATCCAGGTGAGAGGTGAAGAAAGCCCAGATTCAAGATTCAAGAGCTATTTCAGAGGCAGCAGAGACAAGAATTCTAACTATTTTACTAGATTGAAGTTCAAAATGAGGTCACTGTTCTTTCACCTTGGAATTATAGCAAGGTGAAGCTCAGAGAGCTGAAGGGCAGGTGGTTCCCCCTGTACCCACTTCTTGTGGCCGAGCCGCAGGAGCCTCAGCCTTGTCATACGAATGGGGCCTGTGGCTGCTTTCTCTCTCTCCTTCCTCTTCTCTAGGGCACCTTACTCAGCCTTCCTAAACCATTTGAAAACTTGGCCTTTTAATTTACTGCCATTTTATTTTTATTTTATTTTTTGTCTCAGTTTTATGAATACTTCAAAAACCAGGAAAGTATAAGATAGTAAAGAATGTTCCTCTCACCCACTCTGCACCCACCCATTTCCCACCCCAACCTGCAAAACGTAACCACTGGCTGGGCCTGGTGGCTCACACCTGTAATCCTAGCATCTTGAGAGGCAAGATGAGCAGATCACTTTAGCCCAGGAATTCAAGACCAACCTGGGTAACATATGGAAACTCCATCTCTACAAAAATACCCAAATTAGCTGGACATGGTGGTACATGCCTGTAGTCCCAGATACTTGGGAGACTGAGGTGGGCAGATCTGTTACTAGTTTCTTTTTTCTTTTTCTTTTTCTTTTCTTTTCTTCTTTTTTTTTTTTTTTTTTTTGAGATGGAGTCTTGCTCTATCGCCCAGGCTGGAGTGCAGTGTGCCATCTTGGCTCACTGCAGCCTCCTCCTCTCGGGTTCAAGCAATTCTCTGCCTCAGTCTCCCGAGTAACTGGGATTACAGCTACCATGCCAGACTAATTTGTGTATTTTAAAAAGTAGAGACGAGGTTTCACCGTCTTGACCAGGCTGGTCTTGCACTCCTAACCCTGTGATCCACCTACCTCGGCCTCCCAAAGTGCTGGGATTATAGGTGTAAGCCACTGCACCCAACTGTTACTAGTTTCTTATGTATTCTTCCAGGGATTTGTGTAAGCCTATCGTCAAGCAAATGTGATTTTATGTTCTTCTTTTCCCCCTTTTATTTCTATTCCTTCTTGGGAGCATGGGTCCTGCTTAAGATAAGTTTAGGGAGCCCCAATGGAATTCTTTCAGACCTAAGGAGTCAGTCCTGGTTACTATTGTCCATTACTGAGCCCTTTTCCTCTGCAATACCTTGCAATATAAGGGCCCCAAACAAAAAGCCTTTCAGTGGGGCAAGGCCTGATTGCCTCAGGAGGCCCCACAATGCCAAGGCCCCCATCTACTCCTGGACCTACTGAAGTAACTGAGGCACCCATGCTGGCTTGCACCAGGCAGTGTGGGTGAGACCCCTGAACGCAGTGAAAATGCAGGCATCACTGAGGATAGAGTGCCTGTGCTGTGCTAGTATGGGACTCCACAGCCAAGAGGGCCTACATTCTCAGGGATGATTCTTCCATTACATTGAGCCACTTTCCTCAGGTGCAGCCATGGGGGAAGAGGGCTGGGCATAAGGGACCAGCTGCATGCTGCTCCTGGAGTTCGCTCTCCAGGACAGTCCTCAACCTTGGGCCTCTTCAGAAGCATTGCTCTTCTTTCTTGCCAGCCGGTCTCAGCCCAACCCACCCAAGTCTGCACCCTCTGAGTACCGCAGATATTACATTACTTTGAAATAAAAGGAGAGACTCTAGGTCTCACTGCTTCCTTCCAGAAGCTTCTTTTGTCTCTTGCAAACATAGGTGGCTTTGGGAGGAGTGGCAGCACACTTCATATACCAACAGCATCTTAGCCCAGAGGTCTTGGGGACACAGATAGGGTCTTCATCTCACATGATCGGGGCTGAGCTCTTTTTGGTGAGTAAAGTGGATTGAATAAAGGAGGAGGGCTGAAAGGAATTTGAGACTAGTCTGGGCAACAAAGCAAGACCCCATCTCTACAAAAAATATAATAAGGTTGGGTTTGACCAGGAATTTGAGACTTGCCCAGGCAACATGGCAAAACCCCATCTCTACAAAAATACAAAAATTAGCCAGGCCTGGTGGTGCATGCCTGTAGTCCCAGCTACTCAGGAGACTGAGGTGGGAGGATCACCTGTGCCTGGGAGGTCCAGGTTGCAGTGAGCTGTGATTGCACCACTGCATTCCAGCCTGGGTGACAGAGTGAGACCCTGTCTCAAAAAATTAAAATAAAATAAAATAATAAAAGAAAAAAAAACAGAGACCCATAGAGATCAAGTAACTTACTTTTAATCACTGTTACTTTTAAGGAAATCAATTTGACTACTAAGGCATAATGTCACAATGGCTTAGGCAAGATAGAAAGAGTTTGTCTCTCATGGTAGTCTCATCATGAGTAGTCCAGGGCTGATAAGACAGCTGAGTCTTGTTGGGGACCCAGGTTCCTTCTTTCTTGTTGCTCCAATACCCTAGTCCACCTTGTTAAAGGTGGAGCAATGCCACCTCTGCATTCCAGTGGGAGGAATGAGAGGAAGTAGAAGACACACCCTTCCCCTTTAAGGGCATAACCGTGAAGTTGGGCTCATATTTCACTGGCCAGAACATGGTCCCATGGCCATACCCAGTTGCAAAAGAATCTGGGAAATGTAGTCTGACCAGAAGGCCACTCATACAGCTAAACTTCAGGGAAGAGAGGGAGAATGGATACTGGAAAACAAATAGGAATCTCTGTCACAGTCAGAAGTAGAACTGGGATTCAAACCCAACACTTTGACTTCAAAGCCAGAACGCTCTTTTTTTTAGGGGCCTTTATCTCCCCAGAAGGCAGAACTCTTAACCATAATCTTCATTATGCTGTTTTCTAGAAGAATTAAATGAAGTCCACAGTTGGTAAGGTCTTTCTCTACAGTTTGATACTTCTTTTAATAATCTACTTTGAGCACATGAACACATGTATGCACATACATTTTTACTAAAGGGATAGATTGTAGCTGCCCTTGCCACAATATTACAACTCTTACTGTGAAAGTTGCTCGATATTGATGGGGAATCAAGTAATGTTTCCTTTTTTTTTTTTTTTTTTTTTTGCCTTATGACAGGGTTTTACTCTGTCACCTAGGCTGGAATGCACTGGTACAATCCTGGCTCATTGCAGTCTTGACCTGCTGGACTCAAGAGATGCTCCCACCCCACCCTTCTGAGTAGCTGGGACTACAGGTGTAGTCAAAAAATAGAAATCAATTTAAAAAAATTGATTTGTAGAGGTGGGGGTCTCTTACTATGTTACCCAGGCTGGTCTCAAACTCCTGGGCTCAAGTGATCCTCCTGCTTTCCTTCCCAAACTGCTAGGATTACAGACATAAGCCACTGCCTTTCATTCTCTCCTTCTAGACTTTCAATTTTTAGTATTTTTTTGTGTGTATGCCTTTCTTTTTCTTCTCTTTATTCTTCTCTCCTTCCTCCTCATGCCTCATGCTTTATGATGCTTGGTATATTATGCTATCATCAGTTTTATGATTTTTTTTCTGCATCAGATTATAGAGTTGGGCTTGGAAATAACTCCCCATCAATGAAACTTTCTCTTCTTTCATTAGCAAGTGGGGCAAACCAGGGTAACATTTTGTTCTTTTTCTTTCTTTCTTTTTTTTGTTTGAGACATAGTCTCTCCCTGTCACCCAGTCTGGAGTGCAGTGATGTGATCTCAGCTGGCTGCAACCTCTGCCTTCTGGGTTCAAGTGATTCTCCTGCCTCAGCTTCTCGAATAGCTGGGATTACAGGCATGCACCGCCATGCCCAGCTAATTTTTGTATCTTTAGTAAGACAGGGTTTCACCACGTTGGCCAAGCTGCTCTTGAACTCCTGACCTCATGAACCACCTGCCTCATCCCCTACAAAGTGCTGGGATTACAGGTGTGAGCCACCATGCCTGGCCAGGGTAACCTTTAAGAATACTTAGAAGCCCAGAAATAAACCCAAACATATGGTCAATTAATTTTTGACAAAGGCAACAAGAAGACACCTGGGAAAACAACAGTGTCTTTTAATAAATGGTATGAGAAAACTGGATTTCCACAGGTAAAAGAATACAATTATGGGCCAGTAATGGTGGTTCACACCTGTTATCCCAGCACTTTGGGAGGCCAAGGCAGGCAGATCATGAGGTCAGGAGTTAAAGAACAGCCTGACCAACATGGGGAAACCCTGTTTCTACTAAAAATACAAAAATTAGCCAGGTGTATGTCACTCACCTGTAGTCCCAGCTACTCAGTAGGCTGAGGCAGGAAAATCACTTGAACCTGGGAGGCGGAGGTTGTGGTGAGCCAAGATCATGCCACTGCACTCTAGGCTGGGCAACAAAGCTAGACTCTGTCAAAAAAAAAAAAAAAAAAAAAAAAAAAAAGAATAAAATTAGATCCTTATCTTATACCACATGCAAAAATCAACTCAAAATGCATAGAAGACCTAAGCATAAGACCAGAAACAATAAAAGTCCTAGAAAAAAACACAGGGGAAAAGCTCCTTGACATTGGCCTTGGCAATGATTTTTCTGGCATATCATACCAAAAGCTCAGGCTACAAAAGTAAAAATAAGTGGGACTACATCACACTAAAAAGCTTCTGCACAGCAAAGGAAACAATCCCCACAACGAAAAGGCAACCTACAGACTGGGAAATAAATATTTACAAACCATATATCTGTTAAGTGCTTGCTATACAAAACTTACAAAGAACTCATATAACTCAATAACAAGAAAACATATAACCCAATTTAAAAAATGGTCAAAGGACCTGAATAGATATTTCTTCAAAGAAGACATAAAAATGGCCAACAGGTATACAAAAAGATTCTTAACATCAAAACCCCTATCAAATGTCACCTCACACCCATGGATAGCTAAGGATATGTGTTGGCCAGGGTGTGGAGACAAGGGAACCTTATGATATTGGTGTGAATGTAGGTTGGTGTAGCCATTGTGGGAAACAATATGGAGGTTCCCAAGGAAATTAAGAATAGAACCACTGTAGGATCCAACAATCCCTGAGTTTATACCCAAAGGAAATGAAATCACCACCTTGTAAAGATATCTGCGCTCCTATGTTCTTTGTGATGTTATTCAAAATAGCCAAGATATGGAAGCTAACTAGGTGCCCATTAGTGGATGAATGGATTAACAAACTGTGGTGCATATATACAATGAAATGTGATTCAACCTCAGAAACGGAGGAGATTCTGCCACTTGCCACAACATGGATGAAACTAGAGGCCATTAAGCTAAGTGAAGTTAGTCAGACATATAAAGAAAAATATTATGAAGTCTCACTTATATGTGGACTTTAAAGAAAAAAGTCAAACTACAGTAAAAGAGAATAAAACAGTGGTTACCAGGGACAGGTAGAGGGGCAAAGAGGGGAGCTGCAGGTCAAAGAATACAAGCAGCAGACAAGTAGGATGAGTGAGTCTGGAGATCCGATGTGCAGCATGAGTTCACAATAGTGCATGGCATTTGGGATTTTTGCTAAATGGTTATATTATAGCTGCTCTTGCTACCAAAAGGGGGGTAACTGTGTGATGATGGATATGTTTATTTGCCTCACTATAGTTACCATTTTACTGCTTAGATGCATCTCATAACATCATGCTGTGTACCTTAAATATACAAAATAACATTTGTTTCTTTTATTTTTTTAAAAGAATACATAGAAAATAGGAGAACATTTAAAATTAGCATACATCAAACATCGTGATTTTGCCACAAATTGATTATTTTCATTAAAAGACAATTTAATGTCATTTGTTCCCACATGTTGTATTTTAGGGCTGACATAGTAGAATGCTATCAAAATTGGGAAGTTTCATGATTCATGCATGTACAACTGCACTCAGGTACCTCTCTCTTCTCTCACCTCTATAAGGGCAGTTTTGTTTGAACCTCTCAAGACTGCAGACATGTTCTACAAAAGCAGTTTGAAGTGAGTATTCATTCATTTGGGCTTTCCCGGTGTGGCCCTCTCAGCTGTGCAGAATGCCAGAGCAATGAGGAAACTGTTTGTTTCCAAGCAGGAGATGCCAATGTGATGACAGACTTTTTGAAGGCATATAGCTGGTGGCTGCTAAATCTGCATTTCCTGATTGGCAGATTTAACAGCCACCAGCATGCATAATGGTCCCTAAGCCGCTGGATGTGAGCAGAGTTGGTTAATAATCAAGCCTTCTTTTTCTTAGTGTTTAACAATGCAAAGTGCTTTTAAATAATTATTTAAATAATCTTAACAATAACCTTTTGAGATCAGTAGGGATATCCTGGCAACACAAGAAAATATTAAATGTCATTCTCATAAGACAAAGGTCTATTTTTCCCAGTGTAAAACCTAGGTACTCCCTAATAAGTAGAAGGCACACTTAAATTATGTTATTTTCTTTTTCTTTTTGAGACAGAGTTTCGCTCTTTTTGCCCAGATTGGAGTGCAATGGTTGATCTCGGCTCACTGCAACCTCCACCTCCCATGTTCAAGTGATTCTCCTGCCTCAGCCTCCCTAGTAAGTAAATGGGATTACAGGTGCCTATCACCATGCCTGGCTAATTTTTTGTATTTTTAGTAGAGACTGGGTTTCACTATGTTGGTCAGGCTGGTCTTGAACCCCTGACCTCAGGGAATCTGCTTGCCTCAGCCTCCCAAAATGCTGGGATTATAGGCTTGAGCCACCGTGCCCAGCTAAATTATATTATTTTCAACAAATGTCTATTGAGCCCTGCCTGTGGGCCAGTGGGCATTGCAAGACTTTAGAGAGCTACAGATGAACAAGACACAGTTGCTTCCCTCAACTCCATCTGTCAGCAGAGAGACATGAACACCACTGTTATCAGATGCTAAAAGTGCCATAATCAATGTCTTCTGGGAAAATGAGGGAGAGGAGAGAAGGTTTCAGAGAGCTTCAGAGGATGTGTGTGCAGACCCTTGCAGTATGAATAGGATTCTGCCTGGCAGGGAAGTGAAGGGAGGACATTCCAGGGAATGGGTGCAGCATGTAAAGGGGAAAGAGGCTTGGACTAAATGATTTCTTCAGAGAATGAGAGGGAGAAGGAGATTTCATTAGCAGATGGTGGAAAGACTTGCTTGCTGTGCTGAAAAGCTTGAATTGGCCAGGTGCAGTGGCTCATGCCTGTAATCCCAGCACTTTGGGAGGCTGAGGCAGGCAGAAAATGAGATTAAGAGATTGAGACCATCCTGGCCAACGTGGTGAAACCCCATCTCTACTAAAAATACAAAAATTAGCTGGGCATGGTGGCGCGACCTGTAGTCCCAGCTATTTGGGAGATTGAGGCAGAAGAATTGCTTGAACCTGGGAGGTGGAAGTTGCAGTGAGCCGAGATCACACCACTGTATTCCAGTCTGGCGACAGAGCGAGACTCTGTCTCAAAAAAAAATTTAGAAAAAGACTTGAATTAGTTCTGCAAACCAGAGGCGTAGTAAAGAGCAGATCTAGTTAGGTGTGAATCCAAATTCCAAGAACTTGCTGACTTGGGTGAGTTACTTAATCATCATCTGTAAAATAGAAGTCATACTCATCCTTCTGGGTTAGTTTTGAATGTTAATAAGCTGGTGTATATAAAGTGCTTAGTACAGTGCCTAGCACATAGTAAGTGCTGACTATTAACTACCATCCAGTAATATTTCCTTATCTTTTTTGAATTAGATTCCTTTGAGAATGAATGAATCCTCTCCTCATACACACTATTTTGTATAGAATTTAAGGGATTCACATTATCGCCTGAAACTGGATTCCAAGGTAAGAGTCCTGCTGTAAGATATAAGGAATATTCTCAAAAATTTTTTAACTTAATTTTTTTTAGAGCAGATTTAGGTTCACAGCAAAATTAAGAAGATACAGAGATTTACCTTATACTCCCCACCCCTATGCATGTATAATTTCCCTGATGATATCAATGTCCCCTACCAGAATGGTACATTTGTTACAACTGGTGAGCCCACACTGAGGAATCATAATCACCCAAGTCCATGGTTTACCTTAGGGTTTGTCCTTAGTATTGTACATTCTATGGGTTTGGACACATCAATAATGACGCATACCCGTCATTATAGTATCATACAGAGTAGTTTCACTGTCCTAAAACTGCTCTGTGCTCTCATCTGAAGTTTGCTTTCTTTTTTTTTTTTTGAGAGTGTCTCACTCTTGCCCAGGCTGGAGTGCAGTGGCACAATCTTGGCTCACTGCAATCTCTGCCTTCCAGTTTCAAGCGATTCTCCTGCCTTAGCCTCCGGAGCAGCTGGGATTATAGGCATCCACCACCATGGCCAGGTAATTTTTGTATTTTTAGTAGAGACGGGATTTTGCCACATTGCCCAGGCTGGTCTTGATCTTCTGACCTCAGGTGACTCTCCCACCTTGGTCTCCCAAAGTGCTGGGATTACAGGCATGAGCTGCTGCACCCAGCTGGTTCTCAAATCTGACTGTATATTATAATTACCTGTAGAGATTCTTAGAAACCCTGCTGACCCCAGCTTTACCCTCACATATTCTGATTCCGTTGGTCAGGGTCAGGTAGAGCATCAGGCTTTTTACATATTCTGGGGATTCTAATGTATAGCCAGTGCTGAGAACCATTTGGCTGCCACCAATGTTAGCCACCTGGAGAGAGGAGACGAGCAGAAGACGCATAGAAAGAAGAAAAGAGGCCCTCCCCATTTCCCCCCAGTAGACCCCAGTGTTTAGTACTCTTCTCTCTGTGGAGGGCCAGTGGGAGGGGGAGGTGGGGAGGGATAGCCTGGGGAGAAATGCCAAATGTGGGTGAAGGGGAGAAAGAAAGCAAAACACACTGCCATGTGTGTACCTATGCAACTGTCTTGCATGTTCTGCACATGTACCCCCAAACCTATAATGCAATAAAAAATTTAAAAAAATAAAAAAAAAAAAAAAAGAAAGAAGAAAAGAGGAAAGGAAAGATTCAGAACACTCTGGTGATGGAATCAGTCATACCAAGCAACCAATTACATGTAGTGAGGGAAAACAGTGTGAGCTGGTCCCAAAGAGGAGGGGGCATTTGTGTTTTGTTTATTGCTTGCTACTTTTTCTTCACTATGTAAAAGGCAGGAGTGGGCAAGGAGAAAATAATACATTCAACAAACATATACAGTTGCTTCCCTCAACTTAAAGTACATGTATTGGCCAGGCGAGATGGCTCATGCCTATAATCCTAGCACTTCAGGAGTCCAAGGTAGGTGGATCACCTGAAGTCAGGAGTTTGGGACCAGCCTGACCAACATGGTGAAACCCCGTCTCTACTAAAAATACAAAAATTAGCCTTGTGTGGTGGTGTGTGCCTATAATCCCAGCTACCAGGGAGGCTGAAGCAGGAGAATCACCAGAACCTGGGAGGGAGGTGGAGTCTTGAGTGAGCTGAGATCATGCCACTGCACTCCAACCTGGGCAACAGAGTGAGACTCCATCTTAATACATGCATACTTTCATGCATACACACACATATTAAGTGCAAACTGTGGGTTGAGATTTTGTTTTGGACATTTTTAATATGCTTGTGAGACATGGAAATGTCATGTAGGCACCTGAAAATACCAGAGCAATTGGAACTCACCAATTCATAAGCAGCTGACCGTGAAAGAGGGTGGATGAGATCACCAGGAGAGGGTAGAGAGGAGCTGAGAGGGTGATGAACATGGGGAATCATGGACCCAGGACCCTGGGGGCACTGGGGAGGAAAGTCTTTGTGTGGGATGGTGAGGGCATGAAAGAAGGAGGCAAGAGTTTCCAGAAGGAGTGGGTGGCCACTGTGTGAAGAGCAGCAGAGAGATGGCTGGAGATGAAGACTAACAGGAGCAGGGCCCTCACTTGATGATTAGGAGAGGTCTGTGGCTTTTCAGACAGTGGCATGGGTGGAAGCCCAATTCCAGTGGGTGCAGATGAAAAAGAAAGTGAGGAAGCACAAGCATTGACATAGGAAGTTTGGGGAAAAAGCAATGAAAGCAGTAGCACAGAAAAGGAAGGGTGGAGGGCAGAGCTTTATTTTAGGCTGGAGTGGCATTATTGTAGTCTGAGGGGAAGGAGCCAGGCTAGAGGAAGCCATCAAAAACACAGAAGAGGGAGGAGACAGGCAGTGGAGCCAGAACTCTGCTCCAGCAGGCGGCCCAGGGCTCACAAACACTGGGTGAGGAACTGCTCTTAGATGGGATGAGGGATGCTTGTTTCTTTGAGGCCAAAGTGAAGAAGTTTCCAGAATGATGCAGGCCTGTCTGAGAAGCCACCGAGGGTCATTTCTGATTCCCATGACAGCCTCCTGCCTACATCCCACTTCCCAGGACTCAATCTGTTTTGTTCCCCTCTTGAATGCTGCCTCCGCCCCAAGACTTGAGGCTAGCTGGAGAATGAGATGGGACAGCTGAGGTTTCCACCTCGTTCACTGTCCCAGAGGAAAAGCATAGGGCCTCTTTCTGTTTCTAGCAAATGGCTAATCACAATGCATGAAGAATTCAGCTGCAGCTACAAAGATCTGTGGATTCTCACAAGGTCTTCAGTCATTCTTGTTCATTCTTTCTTCCCCTTCTCAGAGGGTTCTCTCCTTTGTTCCCTGGCTCTCTCATATTGACCTTGCTTCCAGTTATTCCACATTGCTGGACGTCCCTCTTCCTGACAGTCTTTCTCCTCTGAGCATTATGACATTCTTCTCCAGGTTTCCTCCTGTCCACTGTGTCCCCTCCTTGCCTGCTCTCCAGAGGTTGGATACCAGGACTCTTCCCCACGCGCCTTCCCTTCCCCAGGTACATGCTCTCAGAAGACCACGGTGTCTAGTCTATCACTTTAAATTTCATCTCTACAGTGAGATGTCTTGACCTCCTGCTCCAACACCAGCACTCCCCACTGCGTGACTGACATTTCCATTTGGATGTCTCACAGGGTATCTCAGACTTCACATGCCCAAAACAGAACTCTTGATTTTTTTTCCCTCCTCAATCTGCACCTCCTTCTGCTTTTCCACTCTCAGATATACTGGCATTCCCTCAGTTGCTGGATCGAAAACTCAAGGTCAGCCTTGATTCTTCTCTCCTGCAAATGCAATCTATCAGTAAATTCTACTGAGTCTGCCTATAAAATGCTTTGCAGTCAGTCCACTTCTTGCATCTCCAGTCCGCTGCAATGTTATTCAAGGTTGGATTTGCAGACCAGCCACATCAGCATCACCAGGAACTTGATAGCAATGCAAAATTTTGAGGTCCTTTCCATCCAGAATTAGAAACTGATTCTGGGGATGGCACCCCTCAGAGAATTCTGATGCCCGCTCAGGTTTGAGAAGCACTACTCTGATTCATGCCTTCATAATCTCCAGTCCACACCACTGCAATAGCCTGCTACTGCTCTCCTTACTTATTCACCTAGAATCTGTTCTCCCCCTACAGCCAGAGTGATTGTTTTTTAAAAAAATATCAGATTATATCACATGTATACCCTCTGTTGTTCAGTTTAAGATCTCCCATGGCTTCCCTTGGACATAACACAATCCAAGGTCTCCTTCCTAACCCACAGAGTCCCGAGGTGAGATCTGACCACACCTACCACTCGAGCCTCTGCCAAAACCTCCCTTTCCCCTTCCTCTGCGCCGTAGCTCGGCAGGCTTTCTCCCACGGTGCATCAGCTTGTTCCTGACTTGGGACTTTTGCACTGGCAGTGCCCTCTGCCTGAAATGCTCTTCCCTTGAACTTCAGTCGCTGTTTCCTCATGCCATTTTCTTCTCAGTGTAACTGGCATCCCCTTTAGAGAGGCCTTATGTCAATGAACAAATCCGAAGAAGCTCCTTTTTACAAAATATGCATAGCACTTACTACTATCAATTTTTACAAATTTTCTTCTTTAATGTCTGATGTAATATTTTTGGTCTTTGGTTTTATTTTTTATTTTTCTGTTTTTGAGACAGTGTCTCACTCTGTTGCTCAGGCTCAAGTGCAGTGTGTGATCATGGCTCATTGCAGCCTCGGCTTCTCTGGGCTCAGGTGATCCTCCCACCTCAGCCTCCTGAGCCACCATGTCTGGCCATTAATGTAACTTGTATGAGACCTAGTTTGTCTTGTTCATTGCTGTGTCCAAATGCTTGAACAGCTCCCTAAATATTTGTTGAATGAATGAATGAACTTCTTCCTTAATTGTAGGCTTGAAGTTGCTATTAAGAAATAATAATTCAGGCTGGGTGCAGTGGTTCACGCCTGTAATCCTAGCACTTTGAGAGGCTGAGGTGGGTGGACTGCCTGAGTTCAGGAATTTGAGACCAGCCTGGGCAACATGGCTAAACACATCTCTACTAATAATACAAAAAAATTAGTTGGGTGTGGTGGCACGAACCTGTAGTCCCAGCTACTCAGGAGGCTGAGGCAGGAGAATCACTTGAACCTGGGAGGCAGAGATTGCAGTGAGCCGAGACTGTGCCACTGCACCCCAGCCTGGGTGACAGAGCGAGAGAAAGAAAGAGAGAAAGAGAGGAAAGAGATGAAAGAGAGAAAAGAAAGAAAGAAAGAGAGAGAGAAAGAAAGAGAGAAAAGCAATGGGGAAAGGATTCCCTGTTTAATAAATGGTGTTGGGAAAGCTGGCTAGCTATGTGCAGAAAGCAGAAACTGGACCCCTTCCTGACACCTTACACTAAAATTAACTCCAGGTGGATTAAAGACTTATGGTGTTAGGTCTTATGTTTATAAGACCTGGCACCATAAAAACCCTAGAAGAAAATCTGGGCAAAACCATCCAGGACATAGGAGTAGGTAAGGATTTCATGACCAAAACACCAAGAGCATTGGCAACAAAAGCCAAAATAGACAAATGGGACCTAATCAAACTCCACAGCTTCTGCACGGTAAAAGAAGCAGTCATTAGAGTGAACCAACAGAATGGGAAAAAATTTTTGCAGTTTATCCATCTGACAAAGGGCTGATATCCAGAATTTACAAAGAACTCAAACAGATTTACAAGAAAAAAACAAGCCCATTCAAAAGTGGGCAAAGGATATGAACAGACACTTTACAAAAGAAGACATACATGAGGCCAACAAACATATGAAAAAATGCTCATCATCACTGGTCATTAGAGAAATGCAAATCAAAACTACATTGAGATACCATCTCACGCCAGTTAGAATGGTGATCATTAAAAAATCTGGAGACAACAGATGCTGGAGAGGATGTGGTGAAATAGGAACACTTTTACACTGCTGGTGGGAGTGTAAATTAGTTCAACCATTGTGGAAGACAGTGTGGCAATTTCTCAAGGACCTAGAAATAGAAATTCCATTTGACCCAGCAATCCCATTACTGGGTATATATCCAAAGGATTATAAATTGTTCTACTATAAGGACACATGCACACAAATGCTCATTGCAGCACTGTTTACAATAGCAAAGACCTGGAATCAACCCAAATGCCCATCGATGATAGACTGGACAGGGAAAATGTGGCACATATACACCATGGAATATTATGCAGCAATCAAAAACAATGAGTTTGTGTCCTTTGTAGGGACATGGATGAACCTGGAGAACATCATTCTCAACAAACTGACACAAGAACAGAAAATGAAATACCGCATGTTCTCACTCATAGGTGGGTGTTGAACAATGAGAACACATGGACACAGGGAAGGGAGCACTACACACTGGGGTCTGTTGAGGGGAATTGGGGAGGGACAGCGGGGGATGGGGAGTTGGGGAGAGATAGCATGGGGAGAAATGCCAGATATAGGTGAAGGGGAGGAAGGCAGCAAATCACACTGCCACGTGTGTACCTATGCAACTATCTTGCATGTTCTTCACATGTACCCCAAAACCTAAAATGCAATAAAAAAGAAAGAAAGAAAGAAGGAAAGATTCATGAACTAGTGTTCGCTCAAATGCCTACTCACTACCTTAACATGGCTGCATTTCTGGAAGCCTCCAGTCTGTGTGAGTCTCATCTCAGAGGCCTGGGTCCCCATATTAATGCAGTCCCCTTAGAGCACATCTCAAAAGGAGGCAGGAATGTGAGAAGACATTACCCTGAAAAGACGGCAGGAGTGGGAAAGGACATTAGTGGATCACTTTCTTAGAAGTTTGGGGAGAGAATCTGTGAATTATGCCTGAGGGCCTCTAGTTTTGTTGTTGTTGAGTAGTAGACAAGGTTGCCTAATTTTTTTTTCTTTGAGGCAGAGTTTCACTCTGTCACTCAGGCTGGGGTGCAGTGGTGTAATCTCAGCTCACTACAAACTCCACCTCCCAGGTTCAAGTAATTCTCCAGCCTCAGCCTCCCGAGTAGCTGAGATTATAGGCATATGCCATCATGCCTGGCTTACTTTTGTATTTTGAGTAAAGATGAGGTTTCACCATGTTGGCCAGGCTGGTCTCAAACTCCTGATCTCAAGTGATCCACCTGCCTCAGCCTCCCAAAGTGCTGGGATTACAGGCATGAGCCACTGCGCCTGCCAAAGTTGCCTAATTTTTAAGAAAATTGTCTTTGTGGTCATAGAAGCCTGGGTTTAAGCCCTGGCTCTGCCGCTTATTGCTATGAAGCCTTGGGAAAGTCACTTAAATACAGTTAGCCTCAATGTCCTCATGTGTATACCAGGGGTGAGAACAGTACCTACAACACAGGACTGTTGACAGGCTAAATGAGATACCTACAACATATCTGACAAATGGCAAGCCGCTGAGAGTCAGCAATTATTGTTATTATTTTATACTGAGAGAGAGAGAGAGCAGGGTGACTAGCACTGAAGACTCAAAAAAACAAAAGAAAAAAAGGCCTGGTGTGGTGGCTAACTCCTGTGATCCTAGCCTTTTTCAAGACTGTGGAGGCAGGCAAATTGCTCGAGCTTAGGAGTTCGAGACCAGCTGGGCAAGACAGTGAAACCCCAGCTCCACAAAAAGCACAAAAATTAGCCAGGCATGGTGGTATGCACCAGTAGTCCTGGCTAGTTGGAAGGCTGAGTTGAGGTGAGAGGATAGCTTGAGCCTGGGAGGCGGAGGTTACAGTTAGCCAGGATCATGCCACTGCACTGCAGCCTGGGTGATAGAGCCAGACTTTATCTTGGGGGTCCGGGGGGAGGGGGTGGGGAAGCACAGCCATATACAATAATAAGAGAAATTCAATCTAGAAGTGCATCAAAATGTCATTCTTCATCTTCCAAATTGGCAGAGCCAAGAAGTTGGCTGACACTGTTGGTGGAACACAGAGAAGCTGGTGGGAGGGTAAATGGGTACAGCCACCTCTATGGAGAGAACTTTGCAACAGCTAAGAAAATTACAAATAAACATGCCCTTTGGCCCAGCCAGTCCACTTCTAGGATTTTATGCTACAGATAGCTGGCACATATGCAAAATAATGTAGGTATAGGTTATTCATTTCAGCAGTATTTGCTTAACAACATATTGGAAGCACCCTAAATGTCCAGGAGTAGGGAAACGGTGAAATAAATCATGGTCTATTTAATAATGTAACAAATAAAATGAAAAACTTCCTTTGTATACTGATGTGAACACTTTCCCAAATTGATTGTTACATGAAAAATGTGGCCAGGTGTAGTGGTTCACGCCTGCAATCCCAGCACTTTGGGAGGCCAAGGTGGGTGGATCACGAAGTCAGGAGTTCGAGACCAGCCTGACCAACATGGTGAAACCCCAGCTCTACTAAAAATACAAAAAATTATCTGGGCGTGGTGGCACAGGCCTGTAATCCCAGCTACTCAGGAGGCTGAGGCAGGAGAATGAACCTGGAAGGCAGAGGTTGCAGTGAGTTGAGATCATGTCACTGCACCCCAGCCTGGGTGACAGAGCAAGACTCCATCTCAAAAAAAAAAAAAAAGAAAAGAAAAGAAAAATGCAAGGTGCAGGATTGTATATATAGCAGAATATAACAGAAAGCAGGCTGTGGGAAAAAATGTATAACTGTATGCACGTGTCTTTTTGTATGACCAGAAGACCTCTGAAAGGACAGAGTAGAGAAGTTTTTATTGTACATTCTTTTATAGTTCTTGAATTTTGAACCATGTGAATGTATTATCTGTTTTAAAAAAAGGTGATTTCAATTTTTAAAAACTTAACTATGAGAACGAATGTTCAATGCTTCTTACCTGTTAGGTGATTATTGGTTCTAGGAATGGTGAATAGTAAATCTCTCTCAATAACAACTAATGTCAAATACAACAGCAGTGATAACAAAGGCACTAAAAACCCAGGCGTTCTTTGGGTTCTGTGCTTGATGATGTAATTGTTGGCTTGCACGGCAGTTGTTCACAAGGAGATAATAACCTGATTATGCCCATGGGAATCTATATCAACTGGCAGAGAATGTTCTGAATTTCTCCCAAGTTTTTGAAAACAAAATTTTTTTTCTTTTTTTCTAGCATAAAAATGCATAGTTAACATGCATTTGGAAGAATCTTTTTGAGCCATATGGATTTAACTGTGCTTTTTTGGGAAAGAAGCAAGAGGGAGAGTAGATACACTTTCTTCACGTTTCTTCTGCCTTCTATTTTGTGAGAGAACTTACACAGCTTAGAGGAATGTGAAGCCGGCCTTCGAATGGGCACTGCTTTCTGTTTCAAGAGTTTCTCTGTATGGGAAGCCCTCTTATCATCCTGCCAAACCCTACCAGTCTCCAGCTTCCTTATTACACTTTGCAAAATGGTATGCAGGTTTTTTCTCCCCTTCCTTCTGGTTCGTTTCTAATCCTCTAACTCCCTGAAAGTCTAGTTGTCCTAAATAGGTGTTGATATTATTAATTGATTACTTCATTCCATATACATTTACTGAGTCCCCAGTATGTGTCTGGCACCATGTCAATGCTAGAAACTCAGAAAGGAATAAGAAATTATTCTGAATTTAAGGCGCTTACAGTTATTTTGGAGAGACAGAAATACAGTACGGTGTGGGAAGTACGTGGGTGCTATGTGAGCAGCAGAAAGGGCCACCTAACCCAGCTTTGGTGGGAGAGGGAATAGGAAGGGATTCCTGGGGAAGCAAGGCGTGAGGAAAATCTTAAAGGACAAGTGGAAGTTAACCAGAGAAGGTGGGGTGACAGGGATGAGTGGAGGTAAGAGAAAAAACCAGGGGTGTGTGTGTTCATTATGTTTAACTAGGATGTGATGTGTGCAGCAGGACATGGCAGCGAATGAGGGAAGGGGGAGGTTATTGAGAATGTCAAGTGCAACAGAGGGGCAGAAACACAGGGCCGAAGATACTGGTAAGTAATAGGTCATGGGGAACCTCGATGAAGTAGTTTCTCAGGAGTGATAGGGCCTGAGACAGGACCTGGTATACTGAGGAGTGAAAGGGAGATGAGAATGCACTCAGGTAAGAGTTAACATTTACAGACCGCTTTCTGTATGACAAAGTTCTGTGTTATCGCATTTATTTATCACAACAACCTGAGAGGTAGACATTATCCACAGCCTTATTTTACAGATGAGGAAACTGAGGCACAGAAAGGTTAAGCAACTTGCCAAAGGCCACGCACGTAGAAGTGGCAGAACTGAGAGATTAAGAAACCAAACTCCTGACCAGTAAGAAGCTGGGATTCCAGAAATGTGGCCATTGGAGAGTGACTCAAGGCTACTGGAGATTGTAACACATTTATAGACAAAAAGAAAGGTGCCTGACAGAGGCAATGTCTGACAGAGCAAGGTTCAGGAAGGTAAGACTGAGCCCTGGATTTGGCAATAAGAAAGTCACTGGTGACCTCCCAGATAGCAGTTTCAGCAGCATTTGGGGAGGAAGCCAGATAAAGCAGAATGAGGAGAGCAAGTGCTCTCCATGAAAGCACAAGGGATGGCAATGCCTGAGGGTAGAATGGAGGCAGCCCCATCCAGAGACAGCAGAAAGCGAGTGCATTAGTCAGGGTTCCCCAGAAAAATACAGGGGAGAGAGAGAGAGAGAGAGAGAGAGAGAGAGAGAGAGAGAGAGAGAGAGAGAGAGTGTTTATGGAGAGAAGGAGAGATAGAGAGAGAAATTTATTCTAAGAAATTGGTCTGAGTGGTTATAGAGGCTGGCAAGTCCTAAGGTCTGCAGTTGGCAAGCTGGAGACCTGGAAGGACTGATAATGTAGTTTCAGTTCTCAATGTTAGCAGGCTTGAGACCTAAGAAGGGTTGATGTTTCAGAATGAGTTCAAAGGCAGGAAAAAAATCCATCATCCCAGCTGGAAGACAGTTTGGCAGGAGGAGTTTCCATTTACTTGCTGCAGGGGAGTTAGCCTTTCTGTTCCATGCAGGCCTTTGGTTGATTGGATAAGGCCAACCCATATTAGGGAGGACAATGAGCTGTATTCAGTCTACTAGTTCCAAGATTACTTTCTTTTCCCACCCTTTTTCCCCCTCTGGATCTTTGCTCTGCTTTATAAATGTTGATTTCATCCAGGAACATACTCACAGACACACCCAGAATGATGATGGTTAATCAAATATCTATCTGGTTGCCCTATGACCCAGCTAAGTTTATATCTAAAATGAAGCATCACAGGGAGACAGGGTCATGTATGACTGCAGATAATAAATCTGTTTTGGAAAACAGAAAGTTCAGAAGAGGACAGACTTTCGCCCTCTCCTAATAACATACATGCATTGAACCAGAAATGATTTCTTTCTTTTTTGAGACAGGGTCTCATTCTGTCGCTCAGGCTGGAGTGCAGTGGCACAATCTCAACTCACATCAAATGCCACCTCCTTGGTTCAAGTGATTCTCTTGCCTCAGTCTCCCGAGTAGCGGGGATTACAGGTGAGCATCACCACACCTGTCTAATTTTTGTATTTTTAGTGGAGATGGGGTTTCACCGTGTTGGCCAGGCTGGTCTCGAACTCCTAACCTCAAGTGATCCGCCTGCCTCAGCCTCCCAAAGTGCTGGGATTACAAGCATGAGCCACTGCACTCAGGCTAGAAACGATTTCTTAAACCAACTTCAACTTGATCCCTGAGGTCAGGCTGACGTTTTCCATTTCTCAAATGTCTTTGAAAGAGTGGAGACTGAGCTTTCAATAGTAAATTATTATTTATAACTTTTATTATTATCCAAATAAGTGCCAGTTTTGTGATTGGCATTTAATAACATGGAGTTATGTTCTGATGAGGACAGACTCTTGCTAACCATATGGTTAAGCTTGTATCACTTACTGAGATACTGAGATACACGTGTTCAACCCTGCTAAACATCCAGGTCCTTGAATCTGTACACAGACAGTGTGTGAGTGAGGCTGGGGGGTTTCAGTGACCTGTTGGAAGTCTGTCACTCAGAAAGTTTCACAGCCAGAATCTAAACCCACATCTGTTAGACTCTAAAACCAATAGCCTCAGCACTGTGCAAGCACACCTGTAATCTAGTATGTCCATCAAATTTCATTCTAATCTGTCTTAAAGGAGAAATTTTACTTTCTTTTGAGAGAGGGTTTTGCTCTGCTTCCCAGGCTGAAGTGCAGTGGCAGGATCTTGGCTCACTGCAACCTCCGCCTTCAGGGCTCAAGCAATACTCCCACCTCAGCCTCCCAAGTAGCGGGGACTACAGGGGCACACCACCATACCTGACTAATTTTTTTTTTTTTTGAGACAGAGTCTTGCTCTGGCACCCAGGCTGGAGTGCAGTGACATGATCTCAGCTCACTGCCACCTCTGATTCCCAGGTTCAAGAGATCCTCCTGCCTCAGCCTCCTGAGTTGCTCGGATTACAGGCATGCACCACCATGTCCGGAAATTTTTTTTCTATTTTTAGTAGAGACAGGATTTCACCATATTGCCCAGACTGGTCTCGAACTCCTGACCTTGTGATCCACCCACCTCGGCCTCCCAAAGTGCTAGTATTACAGGCGTGAGCCACTGTGCCCTGCCCCTAATTTTTTTATTTTTATTTTTGTAGAAACAAGGTCTCACTATATTGCAGAGGCTGAGAAATTTTAAATGAAGGGTTTGCAAGGGTCTCCAAGAAAACAGACAGGCATTATTTATTGTTTTACAAAGCTTTGCTTCAAAATACATAAAATATCTTATTTTTTAAATTTAGAAATTATTTATTAAACAAAATTCAAAATTTGGGGGGTTGTTTTTGTTTTTGCTGTCAAGAAGTTTATTGTCTTTATCTGAAAAATCCTTACAGAAAGTTGTTTGGTTTACCTCTCAGCAGCCCGCTCCTGAGCTCTGAAGAAGCTTGCCCTCTGTTGAGCTACTTGATCTTCCTTCTGAGCAAAAGACATTTTGGGACGGTTCGACCTTTTTTCTTTGAGACAGTCTCGCTCTGTCGCCCAGGCTGGAGTGCAGTGGCATGATCTCAGCTCACTGCAACCTCTGACTCCTAGGTTCAAGTGGTTCTCCTGCCTCAGTCTCTCTAGTAGCTGGGACTATAGGCACATGCCACCACGCCTGTCTAATTTTTTGTATTTTTAGTAGAGATGAGGTTTCACCATGTTAGCCAGGATAATCTTGATCTCCTGACCTTGTTATCCACCCGCCTTAGCCTCCCAAAGTGCTGGGATTACAGGCATGAGCCACTGTCCTCGCAACTCCACCTCTTCTTTTTAACTTCTCTCTTGGGCTTCTCATATACTGTATTCTCTTCTATAGCATCATTAACTTTCTTATGCATCTCCTCTGTCACGTCTGGAGTTACGCTGTTCTTTATGTATTGAGAGAACTGTTTCTTATAAGCTTTTTCATCTTCCTCCATTAAGTAGCATGTGTACTGCAATGTTCTGGCCCATGATGTGCTTCTGGTGTATTTCTGCATTAAATTCCTTGCTTTCAGAGTCGTAACCAGGGAATCGTTTGGTACTGGGAGGGATAGACAAGCCTCCATCCATAGCCCACTCAGGGCACCGAAAACGTTATTGCCAGTGGTAGTTCTGGCAAGGCCTGCATCCAAATAGCAGGTAACGGTGCCTGGCTGACCATCAGTGCTTTACACACTGTATTCGTCACCAGTCACCACCACTTGGCCTTCATAGATCTTGTCTGTGCCAAACCTACTGAGAAGCCTGTGGGCCAGCAGCAGGCCAATACAATACGCTGCAGTGTCATTTATCAGGCCGACCTTCACACCATATTTTGGCAGTTTGCGTGCATGTGCTGCAGACTATCACATCCCCTTCTATACAGGCACGAACAATCTGACAAATGA
Source organism: Callithrix jacchus (assembly GCF_049354715.1). Taxonomy (NCBI): domain Eukaryota; kingdom Metazoa; phylum Chordata; class Mammalia; order Primates; family Cebidae; genus Callithrix; species Callithrix jacchus. The sequence goes on along the minus strand of NC_133517.1, from coordinate 93,989,855 downwards.
TATCTCTGTTACATGAACTATCATCCTGTATTGAAGTGTGTTGTATTTATTTTTATCCTGTATCACCCAGCATTTCTGAGCACAGTAATCAATTTTATCCTCTCATTGTCTTCTAAATTCCACTTGGTATCTCTTAAAGTAGGACTTATTCTTAACTTTAACAAACCCCATCCTGTGGAACAGAGACCTGCATCTGCTGCTCAACAGACCTGCAGGCCCAGCAGTGCTGGGGGGCGGGAAAGGCACAAAATTCAAATGTTTATTTCAAATAAATTTAAAGAGGGAAAGAAATGTCCACCAAAATCTTACCACCCATAATTAACTGTCACACTTCTCTGTGTTTCCCCTGAGAAGTTCTATAGGCATAAATAGTGTGTACGTGTATGTATGTTTCTGCAGATATATTTCTTTACATAAAGAGCATTATCGTGTACCCATGCACACATAAAAATATAATTTAAAAAATATATATATATAATTTTAACACCATTTTGATGGCTGCCTGAAATGCTTTTATAACAGACTTGTCTGTGCCACAGTTCTTGGGAAGACAAATAATCGTTAAGAATATATTGGCCTGGCATGGTGACTCACACCTATAATTCCAGAACTTTGGGAGGCCAAGGCGGGCAGATCATGAGGTCAGGAGATCGAGACCACCTGGGCTAACATACTAAAACCCTGTTTCTTCTAAAAATACAAAAATCAACCAGGCGTGGTGGCACGCGCCCGTAGTCCCAGCTGCTCGGGAGGTTGAGGCAGGAGAATCCATTGAACCCGGGAGGTGAAGGTTGCAGCGAGCTGAGATTGTGCCACTGCACTCCAGCCTGGGCAACAGAGCAAGACTCCCTCTCAAATACATATGAATATTTGTCAGTTTACTTAATAAATGCTAGGAGGACGTCTGTTAATTTTTTTTTTTTTTTTTTTTGTAATTTGTGTTGGAGTGGCTTAACTGTTTAATATAGACTGAAGGGTGGTAAAACATACAGGTGAAGTGTACTTTCCGATCTCTCAGAAATCGGACTGCCGAGGCTTAAATCTCAGCTCCCAGTTCCCCATTTGCTGTGTGACCTTGAGCAGTTGCTTATCCTCTCTGTGCCTTGGTGTCCTGATCTATTTAAAGGGGAATAATAGAAATTAAATGAGTTAGTCCATGTAAAGTGCTTTAGAACAGTGCCTTACTCCTAGTAACAGTTTGTGTTACAAGATATATTCACCTGTACCCTATAAACATTCAAGTTGCTGAGTCACTTCGTCCCAGAAAAGCCCAAGGCAGTTTGATACAGCTGAGGCGGTCTTAGGGGAATGTTTCGGGCTGATTCCTGGGGTGGGAACTTGGAGTCTGTATTTTTACAGAACTCTTCAGGTAAGTGAGTCTTAAGGTCAGCCAGGTTTATGAACCACTGGGTGAGAACACTGGGCACAGTTGGACAGCAGTTGGGTGGGGAGCAAGACTGGAAAGATTCGGAACAGTGAGTCTGAGACGGCCTGCCCGGACACAGAGGCCCTTTGTAAGCAGCGAAGCAGGGCAATGTGATATTTAAAACTGGAACTTTGTCAGCTGAGAGTCAGTTGAGATAAAGAAGGCCAAAGCAACAAACAGGTGGAAGAAACGCACAGAGAGAGTAGGTTTCTCTCTGAAGTTGTTCACTGTTTTGTGTGGGAATATTTTTTCTTCTTGTTCTGTTTGGTTTTGTGAATCTTGTTTTTAAAAGCATGCAGAGGTAAATTTTTTCCTTCTTGTGATAAGAGCTAATGTTTACTTAGTGTGTGTCATGGCTGTGCTAGCAGTTTTTCATGTAAACTTCCAGACAGTATGAGGCATGGACTATTGTCCCCATTTTAAAAGGAAAAAACTAAAATTTGCGGAAGTTAAATAACTTGCACAAGGCCCATATCCATTTTTTTCTTTCTTCTTTCATAATGGAATTCCAGTTTTATTTGGAGTGTACACATCCAGTGAAAATACATTGCCCTGTAGCCCTGGCAGCTATGTGTGGCTGTGTGACTAAGTTGTAGCCAAAGACATGCAAATGAAAGGACTATCTGGGCCCTGTCAGAGGTTTCTTATAGGGTATTGATTTGGCCAAGAGGTATGTCCCTATTTACCCTTCTCCCATCCTACTTTCTGGTGCCTGCAATGCAGATGTGAGCTTCAGCAGCCATCTTGGGCTTTGAGGATATAAAGCATGCATTCAATGGTGATGGAGGGGTGGTGGAAGATGGCGCTTCTGCCCCCAGTGACCAAGAGCTGCTATACCAGCCCTGGGCTTCCTGTCTCTGACTTCTTTTATTTGAAAGATATATAAACTTTTTGTTTGTTTTTGAGACAGAGTTTTACTCTTTTTGCCCAGGCTGGAGAACAATGGCGCGATCTTGGCTCACTGCAACCTCCGCCTTCCAGGTTCAAGCAGTTCTCTGCTGCAGCCTCCCAAGTAGCTGGGACTACAGGTTCATGCCACCACGCCTGGCTAATTTTGTATTTTTAATAGACAGGATTTCACCATGTTGGCCAGGCTGGTCTCGAACTCCTGACCTCAGGTGATCCGCCCACCTCTGCCTCCAAAGTGCTGGGATTATAGGCATGAGCCCCTGAAAGATATATAAACTTTTATCTTGTTGAAGTTGCTCTTATGAACAGACATATATGATCCAAACCATAATACTGGCTTATGGTTATATTACTTATATTTTATCTAAGGTAACTATATGCTGCTCACTTTTCTTGTGGTTTCTGTATACTGACTCATCCACTTCCCATAACAGCCTTCTGTGTACATGCAGTTATTATTCCCATTTTGCAAATGGGAAATTGAAGCAAAGAGAGGATATATGGCTTGCCTAAGGTCACACAGGGAGAAGTGGCAGAGCCAAGAACTAGCTAATAAGACTTCAGATCAGGAACAGTGGCTCATGCCTGTAATCCCAGCACTTTGGGAGGCTGAGGCAAGCAGATTACCCGAGGTTAGTAGTTCAAAACCAGCCTGGCCAATGTGGCAAGACCCTGTCCCTGTTTAAAAATAAGCAGATTAGTTGGGCATGTTGGTGCACACCCGTAATCCCAGCTACTTGGAAGGATGAGGCAGGAAAGTCGCTTTAAACTGGGAGGTGGAAGTTGCAGTGAGCCGAGATCACGCCACTGCACTCCAGCCTGGACTACTGAGTGAGACTCCATCTCAAAAAAAAAAGACTTCGGTGGTAGCACATAACTGGCCCTAGCTCCAGTGTCTGAGTATTCTCAGTACCAACCTTGGTGCCTCCAAATACCCAGATTGATGCTGACAATAATTATGCTATACGGCCTCTTACATACTCAGTATGAGGTTTGGTGCGGTGGCTCACACCTGCAATCCCAGCACTTTGGGAAGCTGAGGTTGGTGGATCACTTGAGGTTAGGAGTTCAAGACCAGCCTGGCCAACTTGGTGAAACCCCATCTCTACCAAAAAAATATTAAAAACTTAGCTAGGTGTCGGGGGGATGCATGCCTGTAATCCCAGCTACTTGGGAGGCTGAGGCAAGAGAATGGCTTGAACCCAGGAGGCAGAGGTTACAGTGAGCTGAGATCGCACCACTGCACTCCAGCCTGGACAACAGAGTGAGACTCGGTTTTAAAACACACCAAAAACCAAAAAGCCAATGTGGTATGCTTTGTGGCTTTCCTTAACGAAACCTTACTTTCTGCTTTAATTTATAAAATGAAAGACTCCTAGCTGGTGGCCAGAAGAAAACCATGGTCTCTCCAGAAGATTTAAACAGCCTCTTTGGGGTCCATCTTAAAGCCCTAACTCTGAGTGAAACCTCCAAAACAATGTCATGTGTGCATTCTAAAAAGTTAATCATTTTAAACAGCATCCCTGGAATCTCATTTGCCATTGTTTTCATTATAACAGTTTGCTTTTCTTTTGTCAAGTAGGGCTCTTTAATAAACAGAATTGAGCCATCTAGCCATCTGTTCATTTAACAAACAGTAAGTACCTGCCCAGAGCCAGCCACTCTCCTAGGTTCTGGGACACAGGAGCAATGGATAGACATCACAGAATTGACATTCCAGACAGGGGAGGCAGGTAAGTAACAAATCGACACACAAGAAAAGATCACATGCAAAAAAGTGCTACGAAGAAAAGACAAATATGGTAGAGGCTTCCTTGGGAAGGTTTCACTGAGTAGAAGATATTTGAGCCGATGCTTGAAGGCAAGAAGGAATGATCTTCCAGAATGAGGGAATAGTGATTCCCTGGGGTCAGAATGAGCTTGGCATGCTCAAGGGACAAACAGAAACCCCATGTGACAGAAACATGAGCACAGAAGATTGGCATGAGATGAGGTCAGAAAGTTAGGTGGTGCCAGATCATACCAGACATTAAGTCCAGTTTTCGGGACTTTAAGTGAGAGGGAAGCTATTGGATGGCTTTAGGCAACATACTGGATAATTATCACCCTGGGTCTCATTTTGGGGAATCACAAAACTTATGGGACATCAGGCACCAGTTCCACTATTGAAGCCACAACTTAGAAGGGAATAGAAAAGATAGTTTCTCTCCCCTTCCCCTGGCACTTAGAACAACGTCAATCAGATGCTCCTGGGACTTTGAATCATGAGGTTGTCTTCCAAGATATAAGGTCAGTTAGAAATTAGTAGGTTGGCTGTGGTGGAACCAGGAGTGTGCTGGGGCAGCAGAGTCCAGCGTGTGGCAACAGATGTCCGCTGTCACCTGGCTGCCCATATGTTTCCTGGGGTATGGTATCAGTGGCATAGCAAATCATGCTGGGAGCTTTGCTGCAGCAGCCTTCCTTGGTGCCTTGTTCTCCAGTCTTCCCCTTGATTCTCTGAGCTCCCTAGTCACTTTCAATAAATCCCTCTTCTGTTTAAACATTAGCCAGAAGTTGTTGTTTGAAACCCAGCACCTTGACTAGGATATCGGGGGAGTGAGCCACATTATCAAAATATAATTGGTAAATGGAAAATGGATTTCAAAAGGCTTCTAAATGGAAAATGGATTAAAAGGGTTATCAGCCATTGGCCAGTCAGAAGCAGAAGACACTGGAGGTACTTCAGTAAATATGAAGAATTGGTTTTGCAGGCATTAGGAGGCTGAAAGAGTAAAAGGAGAAAGGAAAAGGTTAGGTAACCCAGGGACCCATAACTGTAGGAAGGAGCTCTCACTCCCAAGCCTGAGGAACAGGAGAGAACAGGCAGAGTTGCCTGTATGGAGGAGCTTGGAGGAGGGGTCCCACAGGGCTGGTGCTTGGATTTCTGAGTGTGGCTCTGCCCTGCTCAGACCTCTGATGAGGGGTTGGCTGTCTGGCTGGTGCTTCCACTGAAGGGATGTGGCTCTGCAGGTGCTCAGACCTCCCTCAGGTGCAGCCCAGCAGGTGAGGGGGTGTGGCATGAGGCGGGGAGTTGAGGAGAGGCACAGCAAGGTTGGTACTGAGAATACTCAGGAGGTGGAGCTAGGGCCACTTAACATGCTGCTACTGAAGTAGCAATGAAAAACAGGAAGTGAAAACAAGGTAGAAGTCCCCTCTTTCCTTCTGCTTTCCTAATTCCTAATGCCTCACAATGGACAACCTAACAGGAAGCCAGCTAGCTGAGAGGTGAAGAGATTTAGTTTGCATCATCCCAACCCCAGGATTACAGAGAAGAGCATAGAAGGATATCTTGGAGATCACAGATAAATCACCAGCACAGATAGCATCATGTCAAGTTAGGAGGCCATGGCAGTAGCCCAGGAGAGAAAATATGATGGCCCAGACATCTGGTCAAGTATTCTGGGGGTGTATGTGAGGGTGTTTTGGGTGGAAATTAACTGGTGTTTTGTTTTTTTTGAGACAAGGTCTGGCTCTGTCGCCCGGACTGGAGTGCAGTGACATGATCTTGGCTCACTGCCACCTCTGCTGCTGTGTTCAAGTGATCCTCCTGCCTCAGCCTCCTGAGTAGCAGAGATTACAGCGACACCACCATGCCTGGCTAATTTTTGTATTTTTTGTAGAGATGGGGTTTCACCCTGTTGACCAGGGTGGTGTTAAACTCCTGAGCTCAAGTGATGCGCCTGCCTTGGCCTCCCAAAGTGCTAGGATTACAGGAGTGAGCCACCACGCCTGGCCTGGGATGAACATTGCAATTGGTAGATGGAGTAAAGCAGACTGCCCCTCACCAATAAGGATGGATGTTATCCAATTAGCTAAAGGTCCAAATAGAACACAAAGGCTGCTCTCCCACTGGTAAGAGAGAACTCCTCCTGCCTGTCTTCAAGCTGTGCCAGTGGCTTTTCTTCTTGTTTTCAGACTTGAATTGAAATGCTGGCTTGTCCTGAGTCTTCAACCTGCCAGCGTCCCACTTTTGGCTCTCCTGGGTCTCCAGCTTGCTGACTACAGATTTAAGGATTCATCAACCTTCATAATCATGTGGGCTAATTCCTTACACCAAATAAATATAGACATAGATATGAACATAGATCCTACTTGTTTTGATTCTGTGGAGAATCTTGACTAATACAAGTGCCTTGTGAGATGGGCAGGGCAGGTTTATCTTCAGAAAGAAGCAAGTTATGGCAGCTTGGAAGCCTCCATAAGAGGACAAAAATGAAAATGTAGGACTTCACTGATTCCTTTCCATCATCTGTTTAAACCACATTTTCCTTGGTTTATGTAACTCTCAATAGTGACAGGGTTTCCCCATGGTGTTTTTTCTGCTTCTTTCCTCAACAGCATCTACCCACTCACCTGCGTAAGACCTTGAAATGCCCTTTCTTTTCTCCCCCATCTAAGTCATTGCCAAACTTCCCAAATAGCTCTTTCATTTGTTCTTTTCCATATTCCCCCACAATTTGGGCCTTCCTCTTTTCTTCCCCGGAGTATACGCATAGTACGTGATCACACATTTGTGGGACTGCTCATTAAGCTGGTCTCCCACACCAGGCTTGAGGTTCCAAAACCTCACTATTGTGACTCCAGCTCTTGTCACATACAGAGGTCTCAAAAAGTCTGTTGTTGAATTAACCAGTCTGCCTGTCGCTAGCCTCTTACTCTCTCTACTCATACTGCCCAAGAGTGACTTTTGAAATGCAAATCTGTCCACTTCTCTGTCTGAGTGCTCCCTTCAGTCCGGCAGAGGTGGTGAACTGGAGGCCCTGACTGCATCTAAAGGTGTTTTGTTTAGTCCCCACAGTGTTTTGTTTGTTTGTTTTTAATTTGGAATAACTGCCAACTTAGAAAATCTGGGTCTGTCTTATAAATATTGGGAATTCCAGCTTTTCTCGACAACTTTGAAGATTTGCTAACTCCAGGCCTGCCCACCTCCATGGCAACAACTGGCAGAAGCCTGGGGACAGTTCCTTCCTTTCGTTGGGAACAGACAGTTTGACAGATTTGCCTCAATCCCAGCGGGGCCTTCTTCATTCCCTTACTTATCTTTTATTTGTTTATTTATAATTTTTTTTCTTTTCTTTATTAAAAAAAATTTTTTTTTAATTCATTCCCTTACTTATCCTTCAGGCCTTGGACTCCATCGTCAAGGAAATCAAGTTTACACATCTGATCGCGGTTGCCAGGGCCTTCCATGATCTCATCCTGCCTGCAATGCCTCTTGATCCATGTAGATTTTCTTTTTTTTGAGATGGAGTCTCGCTCTGTCACCAGGCTGGAGTGTAGTGGCTCAATCTCGGCTCGCTGCAACCTCTGACTCTCTGATTCAAACGATTCTCCTGCCTCAGCCTCCTGTGTAGCTGGGATTACAGGCATGTGCCACCACACCCACCTAATTTTTGTATTTTTTTTTAGTAGAGACAGGATTTCACCATGTTGGCCAGGATGGTCTTGATCTCCTGACCTCATAATCGGCATCCCAAAGTGCTGGGATTACAGGCCTGAGCCACCACACCTGGCCCCATGTAGATTATTTACAGGAGACAGTGTTTCTTCTCACCTCTGTGCTTTGGTCCTGGAAAGTCTAGGATGCCCATCTGATGAATGGCCACACCTCATCCCCTCCGCCGGGGACTCCTCTTAAGCCTTTAGGACTTAGCTTGGTTCATATTCTCTGGGAAGATTTCCTCCTTGACAATAGTCATGCCTCTCCTTTTTTTTTTTTTGAGAAAGGCTCTCACCATGTTGCTGAGGCTGGAGTGCAGTGGCCCAAGTACAGCTCATTGCAGCCTTCAACTCCTGGGCTCAAGCAATCCTCCCGCCTCAGCCTTCTGAGTAGCTGGGACCATAGGTGTGCACCATTACACCCAACTAATTTTTATAAAAATATTTTTTAGAGACATGGTCTTGCTCTGTTGCCTAGTCTGATCTTAAAGTCCTAGCCTCAAGCAGTCCTCCTCCCTCAGCCTTCTAAATTGCTAGGATAATAGGCATGAGCCACTGTGCCCAGCCATTCCTCTTCCTAATGTACTATTCACTTTGTTTCAGAATTACTTGTAACCAATGATCCCCTTCACCAGAGTAAAGTACAAATAAAACTACATTCCTTTTGAGGGTTAAATAAATTGGTAACAACCTCCCTTCGCCACTTTGTAGAAACTCCTGTAGCTCACATTTGAGAAATAGAACTGGGAATTCTCACCAGTTTCCAGGAGGCCCTTATTTTCCACTGTGGTTGATTCTGTTACTACTCTACAGTGCTCATGTTAAAAGTCGGTTTTGGAATCCAGTATGTGCTTGTCTCTGAGATGAGAGTCTTGCAAGTTAATATTCCTCACTGGCCAAGAGGTCCTCAGAGGGAAGATAATCCCGTGGCCTCAGTGTTGTCCTGTTAGAAATCTTTCCCTCTTGGTCCCTTTAACTTGCAATCTTATGATCATTCTTTTTTCCAAAGCCCACTTTTCACACCAGGGTGACTGGGACATGAGGGGGCTTCCCAGGGACTTCCCCTTTGCTCCTAGTGAGTTCCTCTCTGGAGACTTTTTCTCTTTTCTCACCAGGGGACTTCATTTGAGACTGTCCCATTTATCAGAGGAGTTATATAAACCTCAAAGAGAGAGGGTTCCAGGTCTCCATTCTTCCCCTCCCAGGAAGCTTCTGGTCCTTTATGCAAAATTATCCACATTCTCAACAGACCAGCTTTGAATACTGCGACAATTGAAAGGACCAGGTTTTCTCACACTACAAATACTCTGTTCTCTGTTTCTACAGGGCAATGGGTGCCTTCTTCCCTACATTTCTACAATGTAAAGAGGCCATCCTGGTGATTCTTCTCCAAAGACTTCTTCCAAGGTAACTAGTGTTTTCTATTGGGAAAGTAGGTTCTGGCAACCTGTGAATAGGATGGCTTTTCCTAATAAGAATTTTCTAAGCTGCACTATGTCTTAGGTGGGGTTCCCTGTAAAATGGACTCAGAGATGGGGATTTATATCCAGATGGTTTTTTTTAGAGTGCGTTCACAGGAACAACATCTATAAGGGAGTGAGAGAAACAGAAATGGGTAAAGGAAGAGTTGACCTGTAGTGAAATTACAGCAGAGGCCTCAGCTGACAGGGTAGTCCTTCAGTGTTTATTCCAGCTGAGGCAAGGAGACTGGCCTTTGTATTCCCTCAATGACCAGTCATTGGCCAGTCATTGGATGCAGACTGCCCCAATCCCAGGAAGGGGCAGTAACCTTGGGGAAGGCAGCTCCCTTCAGCCAAGGGCAATACCTGTGGATGGACTCATTTGTGAGTCTTTAATGGGCAAGTCTGCATAGGGAGGAAGAGTGTCTCATCCCAAAGTGGTGATCTGGGCAGTGCACTACTCTAGACCTATCTGGACATAATATGTTCATAGCTCTGTCTCCCTCACTGTACTCTAAGTACCTTGCTCTGGACTGAATGTTTGTATCCTCTCAAAATTCATATGATGAAGTCCTAATCTCCAATGTAATGGTATTTGGAGGTGAGGCCTTTGGGAGGTAATTAGGTCATGAGGGTTATATTAGGCCATTTTCACTCTGCTATAAAGAAAAACCTGAGACTGGATAATTTATTTATTTTTAATAAATGAATAAAATAAAATTTTGTTTTTCCTCTATTGCCCAGGCTGGAGTACAGTCGTACAATCTCAGCTCACTTTAACCTCTGCCTGCCAGGCTCAAGCAATTCTCATGCCTCAGCCTCCCGAGTAGCTGGGATTACAGGTATGTACCACCATGCCTGGATAAGTTTTTGTATTTTTAGTAGAGATGGGGTTTCACCATGTTGACCAAGCTGGTCTTGAACTCCTGGCCTCAAGTTGATTTGCCTGTCTCCCTCTCCTAGAGTGCTGGGATTACAGGTGTGAGCCACTGTCCCCTGACCCCCGCACCGATGAGACTGGATAATTTATAAAGGAAAGAGGTTTAATTGACTCACAGTTCTGCATGGCTGGGGAGGCATCAAGAAACTTACAATTATGGCAGAAGGGGAAGCAGGCACCTTCTTCACAAGGCAGAAGGAGAGAGAGCCTGTGTGTGAAGTGGGAGGAGCCCCTTATACAACCATCAGATCTGATGGGAACTCACTCATTGCCATGAGAACAGCATGGAGGAAACACCACCATTATTCAATCACCTCCCTCCCTCGACACATGAAAATTACAGGTCTTTCCCTTGACACGTGGGGATTACAATTCAAGATAAGGTTGGGGTGGGGACACAGGGCCAAACCATATCAAGTATGGTATCCCCGTGATAGGATCAGACACTGAATTTGCTAGCACCTGGATCTTAGACTTCCCAGACTCCAGGCCTGTGAGAAATAAATGTCTATTGTTTAAAACACCAAATCCATGGTATTTCAGGACAGCAGCCTGAGCAAACTAAGATACTCTTGAGGGCAGAAGCCAGGAATGTCCAACAGAGTGCCTGGAATAGAGTATCTACTCAGTTAGCAGACAAGAGATGAATGAATAGATGCATGTCTGAAAGAGTAAATATAAGCCCAACAACACTGTCGTTATTGTCATTTGCATTTATGCAGAGCTTTACATATGAAAATTACTCTGCTAAAAATGTTATAAATATGTAAGTGGTGTAAGCAATAATTCTTAATAAAACCTGCTATCAAAATGAATTAATATTTACTAGGCACAAACCAGGAGCATGAACCCTGTATTAGTAAACTTTCCAAGAACACATCTCCCTTCATAATAGAACTACTTAGAGGTTTCAGAGCTGGCATCCTAATTCATCTCTTATATGGCTTTTTATACCCCCTACATTGTTAAATAAATCTCCTTTCCTCATGCCCAAATCCTGTTTTCATGACATAGAGTTTCCAAAGTCTACTGAGCATTTTGTTCCTCTACCAAACTGTTTGATCTTGCCTCTTTTTGCATCTCTTCTGATATTTGTAATTTTCTTGCTGGTAGTCCAATTTCTCATGGACACTTATAATTTTGACTATTCAGAATAGCAGCTTCCTCTGGGAAAGGCTCCATTAAAACTGCATGTGACCCTAGTGTGTGGGGAGGGTGACATCATAGAACCTTGTCCCCAGAACCACAGTGATTGGCCCGTGGTTGGGCACATGACCCAAGATGGACCAAGCATGGTTCTTCCCTCGGAAAGGTTTTACTTGGGAAAAAGAGGAAACGAAGCTGGAAAAGAAGAGGGCTTCCCCCCACCTCCCCTCCACCCCCACCCCCGCCCTCTGTGGAGTTGCTTGCTTGGCTGGAAGTCCAGAGCTATCAGAGGCCATCCTTTACCCCATGAAGGAACCCTCCTGCAATAGAAGAAGTCCACCCAAGGAGAGAAACAGGGTGAGAAGTGGAGGGTCTTGAGAGCTTTCAAATTCCTGATTCCAGGAGCTAAAACCTCAGAGACTCTCTGTTTCCTGACCTCCCAAGGCTTAGCTGTCAAATTCACCCTTCATTCTGGAAGCCACCTCAGCCTGCTACCAACAATCTTCCTTTTAAGGTGGGTGCAGTGGTTCATGCCTGTAATCCCAGCTACATGGGAGGCCAGGGTGGGAGGATCTCTTGAACTTAAGAGTTTGAGACCAACCTGGGCAATATAGTGAGACCCTGATCTCAAAAAATAAAACAAAAATTCCCTTTTAGCTTAAGCATAAGCTAAAGTTTAAGTTGTGTTTCTGTCACTTCTCATCCAGAGAATCCTCCCGTACACCCTCGCCCCAACTCCATGTACATTTGCTAGGATCACTGTAGAATTCATTGGATTTAAGCAGCAATCTGAATACTAAAGATGTAAACTTTAAGTCATTGAAGCAGGCAACTCTCCATGAAGTGATAAAAGATAGGGTTAAAGATTTTCAGCTCAAGAGCCTTGGGTTCAAATCCTACCTTCATCACCAAATAGCTAAGTGACCTTGCAAAAGATACTTAAATTGTCTGTGCCCTAGCTTCTCATTTGTACAATTTGCAAAATGCTAAGAGTGTCATTGTGCACATTTAATGGGATTATATCTTTAAAGTCACAGGAAAGCACAGGGCACATAGCAAGAATTAATAAACTTGGCTATAATGACCACTTTCCTCTCTTGTCACTGGTGTCTCCCATGGCATAATCGCCCCATGGGATTCAATGCACATTAATTCATTTCAGAATCACAAATTTCTTCATTTTTACCTTTGTATTGTTAAATAAACATTTATTTCTGAATTGAACAGCCTTTCCCTTGGACCACATTCGACTTTTTCTTTTTGCAAATGATTTCATCCTGATTGTTGTGCCTTCCATGTTTCTTATTAGTTATTTTTCATAATACCTTCTATTCCTATCTCCCAACACCATTTTCTTCCTTCCTTAGGAAACACTTCTTCTTATGCCCATACACTGGAACTTTCCTACTACAAGGAGCAATTTGCTATGTGTTTATTTTCTTTGGAATCATCTCACCTTCATGGAAGCAGGGTTATTTATCAACCTGTGATGGAGGTCTTCCTGGTTTGGTTAGGGCATGCTCCAAACTGCCCCTGTAATAATGCTTTTTTTGGCCAGGACACAAACCACAGTCAATAAAGGTCTTCCTGAGTTCTGAAGGTCAAGCAATTAGAATTTTCTCAGGCTTGTAGAAGAGTGAATCCTGGAAACCAGTCTTGCCTCAGGGGAGCATCTGTTGGAAGTTCTTAGGTAAGTACTGGACTTAAAATTGGTGAAGCATAGGTGAAGTCTTGGCTCTGCTACTTCCTACTTCCTGTCAGGGTGCTTGCCAGGCTAGACACCTTACTTCTCTGAGCCTCAATATCCTCATCTATCACATGGTTGTACAGTAGCATTATTCTGATGTTGTGTTGTTAGATCTCAGAAGAGTTTACCCCAAAATGAAGGCCTCAGAAGCAAAAGTTTTTCTCTGATCTTATCCTGTTCTGTCCCTGGTGCCTTATTCTCCCACGAGGCTAGCAATAGAAACTAGAATCTCTGGCCAGGCATGGTGGCTCATGCATGCACTTTGGAGACCAAGGCTGATGGATCACTTGAGGTTGGGAGCTTGAGACCAGCCTGGCTAACATGATGAAACCCCGTCTCTATTAAAAATACAAAAATTAGGTGGGCATGGTGGCACATGCCTGTAATCACAGCTACTCAGGAGGCTGAGACACAAGAATCGCTTGAATCAGAGAGGCAGAGGTTGCGGTGAGCTGAGATTGTGCCACTACACTCCAGCCTGGGCAACAGAGTGAGACTTGTCTTAACACCAACAACAAAAAAGAAACTAGAAGCTCTCCTCTCCAAGACAGATCATAGAAACCAGAACCCCTTTCTCCCAAAGCCTGCCATAACACCTAAAAACATTACTCTAACCCTACCTCCCTACCCGCACCAGGCTTTCTTGTGTAAAAACTGGCCTTAAATAAATTATCTGACCTGTCTTATTTAATGGTAGGTCATTAGATCCTCATTCCAGAGAGGGCCCTGCCCCATACCAGAAGGAAGGAATGCTGCACGGAGAGGCCAAGAAGAATCTAGAGAGGCCTGGCTCAGTTTCCCCAGTCGATGAGCATTAGATCATCCCTTTTTGTCCAATCACGTTTCTACACTGCGCACTACTTTGAACCTGATCATAACAATGGATAGCGTCCCCTGTAGCTTTGAGTCTTCATCCTGAAGCCTCCCATGTCACATACAACTGTGATCAGATACATTTGTGTGCCTTTTCTCCTATTAATTTGCCTCTTGTCAGTGACTTTCAGCTAACCTTTAGAGGGCAGAGGGGAATTTCTCCCCTGGGCCCTGCAGTGTGAAAATTCAACTGAAACAGTAGGTAGTTTGTGAATTGTAAAGTGCTACAAAAATGGGAGTTGCTGTTGATGCAACCTTAATAGGAACCCAGTGAAGCTGTAGGCAGGGAATTGTTCTCTTTAGCTTGGTTCACATAGTGTCATGTGCAGACACACAAGACCAATTCAGGGTACGCTGGTGGTGCCACACTGAGGATTTTCATAAGTAAAGCAGACAAATGGAGTCAGTTATTCATGGCCACGGTCCCTCTTACTTGTTCCAGAGAAAAGACTAATCAAATAATAATTTTAGACCAGGCGCGGTGGCTTACACCTGTAATCCTAGCACTTTGGGAGACTGAGGTGGTTGGATTGCCTGAGTTCAGGAGTTTGAGACCACCCTGGGCAACATGGTGAAACCCTGTCTCTACTAAAACACAAAAACTTAGCCGGGCGTAGTGGCATGTGCCTGTAGTCCCAGCTACTCGGGAGGCTGAGGCAGGAGAATTTTTTGAATCCGGGATATGGAGGCTGCAGTGAGCTGAGATTACACCATTGCACTGCAGCCTGGGCAACAAGAGTGAAACTCCATCTCAAAAAGAAAAAAAAAGAATTTTAATTTGTGAATCTCAGTAGGAAAAAGTTTTAGAAGTAGAGTTAAATGACCCACGTAGCCTCTCAAATGTGCCTTCCCTTCTGCTTTCACTGCCATCTTTCCTGGATCCCCTGTCCTCACCAGGTCAGGTCTGCAGGGGTTTCTGAGAGTTCATCAGGAACTCTCTTGCCCCATCTGGCTCCTATGATACAGAATTTTCTAGGGCTCACTGCCAGTCCTACAACTTTTTCTCCAAGTTCAGTTGCCAATAGACTCAGATTTTCCCTGCCTGAAAAACAGGGATAGTGAAGTCCATAATACACGTCTCAACAGAACATTTTGGAAACACAGAAAGGTGACTAATACTGCCTGGGAGGGGGGAAGACTTCACAACGAAGCTAATTTTAGAGCGAAGTGTTAAAGGCGAAGGAGGTGTTGCCAGCAGGTAAAGGTTTGGGAGGAACCCTGCTCCCTGTCCTGCAGTAGAGGGAACAGCCCGTGCCTTGGACAAAGGCCTCAAAGAGCTTGCTGTGCTCAGGAAACAGCAGGTAATGGTCCTGCTGGAGTGAGGGCTGCGTGGGAGTGTGGGGAGAGCCTGGTAGTGCTGAAGCTGAAGTGGTTAGGGGGAAAGGGTTCCCTGGAGTCTGGCCATGTGAGCCTGCAATCCCAACCACCTCCTACCCACAGCTTCTCCCACAGCTGCAAAGAGGCATCATTTTTCTGTCCCAAATGGAAGGCAATTTTGGTAGATGAGTTTCTCAGCAACCTTTGACAAGAGTTAAAAATTACTTCCAAGGTGCCCTGATCAGTCTCCTCTTTTATTTCCTCCTTTTCTTTAAACCTCAGCATCTATTATGAGCACCCCCTACCTCTTTCTCCCTGGGGAGAGGGGGGCCTCTCATGCAAATAAGACTCTGGTGGCCAGCTGTGACAGCCCAGAGTCAACAAGGTCAGTGTTCTGATCAGGGTTTCAATTCTCCAATACCGTGTGTCAGTGGTAATCTGAAACCAGTCGCTCATTTCCCCTGCCTTAGTTTCCACATTGGTTAAAGGGCTGCTAGGGATAAATTAGATGATGCATGGGCTTCTCTGTTCCTAAATCCTGGTTCTTTTCTTTGAGATGGAGTCTTACTTACTCTGTCATTCAGGCTGGAGTGCAGAGACATGATCTTGGCTCACCGCAACTTTGGGCTCCCAGGTTCAAGCGATTTCCCTTCCTCAGCCTCCCAGGTATCTGGGATTACAGGTGCGTGCCACCATGCCTGCTAATTTTTGTATTTTTAGTAGAGCTGGGGTTTCACCATGTTGGCCAGGCTGGTCTCGAACTCCTGACCTCAGGTGATTCACCTGCCTTGGCCTCCCAAAGTGCTGGGATTACAGGCATGAGACACCGTGCCCGGCTGGGTCACCATTTAAATAGTACAGTCAGAGAAAGTCTTTTTGAAAAGATGGTATTTGACCAACAGCCTCTCAAAAGTGAAATGGCCACAGTGGGAGCTGGGAGGAAGACCCTCTGAGCAGAACAGCAGGCACAAAGGCCCTGAGTTGAGGGTGTGCCAGGCATCCTTACAGAACAGCAAGGGGGCCACTGGGCTGGATAGAAGAGTCTGAAGATAAAATTAGCCGGGCATGCTGGTGAGCACCGGTAGTCCTAGCTACTGAGGAAACTGAGGCAGGAGGATCACTTGAGCCCAAAATTATGAGGCTGCAGTGAGCTAAAGCCACTGGACTTTAGCCTGAGCAACAGAACAAGACACTGTCTCAAAAAAAAAAAAAAAAAAAAAGAAAGAAAAGAAGAGAAACAAAGAGTAAAGGTGAGAGTTGTGGGTGGTCAAGTTAGAGAGGTAATGGAAATGGAGGGTGAGAGGAGGGGGTAAATTGAGGAAGGCCTTCTAAGCCATTGAGGATTTTGGTTTTCAAAAATGAACAGATGAAGAGTTTAGAATAAGGATTAACAATACTTGAGTTTTAAGACAAAACATTTAGGCATCTAAGTCCTAAAAGATTATTGCAGTTATTTTTACAAAATCAAACAAACTTCATTATTTAAAAGACAAGCATGGACACCTATCTAGTTTCAATAGTAAACATATTAAAGGAGATTTAAGAACATTTTTTTCTAGAACATACCCTACATGTCTTTCTCTGCTACTCTTAATAAATTATCAGCCCAGCTGTATCAGATTTCAAACAGTGGCAGGTGTTCATGTGACCAGGACGCTTTGGCACAGCAAGAAGTGAGTTAAATACACAGTCCCTGACCCTCTCCCTTCCCCTTCCCCATTTAAATTCCAATAGAAAACTCTGATAGGAACTTTGTAATGACTACACTGGAAGCATAGTAGTACCTGAACACCACAGGCTGCTCCTGCTTAAGCTTCCAGTTTCTTCTCAATGCCAATGAACTCTGCTAATCATGCCCTTCTAGAGTTTCTATGAGTCGGCCACCTTTCTATCCCCCTAAACCTGAATCAGTCATTAAAACCAGCCTTGGCCCAGGAGCAGTGGCTAACGCCTATAATCCCAGCACTTTGGGAGGCCAAAGTGCTGGGTGAATCACTTGAGCCCAGGAGTTTGAGACCAACCTGGGCAATGTAGTGAGACCTCATCTCTATTTTTATAAAGAAATTAAAATGTATATATTTTTTTAAAAAATGGGCTTGGGCCTGGTGCAGTGGTTCTGGGCTCTAAATCCCAAAACTTTGGGAGGCCAGAGTAGGACGATTGCTTGAGCCCAGGAGTTCAAGACCAGCTTGGGCAACATAGAGGGACTCTGCCTCTTAATAAATAAATAAATAAAAATTTAAAAATTAGCAAGGTGGCACATACCTGTGGTCTCAGTTACTCAGGAGGCTGAGGGAGGATTGCTTGAGCCTGGGAGGTCGAGGCTGCAGTAAGCCATGATTGAGTTATTGCCTTCCAGTCTGAACCACAGAGTAAGACCCTGTCTCAAAATATAAACCAAAAGAAAACAAAAACAGGCTTGTATTTGGCCTTCAAACAAGAAAACCTATTCATCCTTTATCCCACCATTCTCTGGTTTTTGAGTTGCTGTGGAAGGCATCTCTGCTCTTCATCAAGCATCACATACTTCCACTGTAGCCTTCAGTTCTTCTCTACATATATTACGTTCTTGAAGAATCCGTCAATTCCTTCTGCCTTTTATAGATAAATCAAAAGCTATACCCTTAGCTTGTGTGAGCCAACCCTTTTTTCTCAATGTTCTGATAAACATTTCTGAGTAGATACGTGCTACTAAACTTCACATCTACTAGCACTCTTTCTGTTCCTATATTCTAGGAATCATGTTCTTTCATTCAACAAAGTTTCAGAAAAGAAATACCATGTCTTCCTCCCTTCCCTCATATTTCATTAGTCACTAAATTCTAACATGAAATTACTGCTTTTTATTTTCATGGCCACCATACTCCCTGAGACCCTTATCCCCTTATGCTTGGAGTAACTCAGTGGCCTCCAGTCTCTCTCTCCTCCAACCCAGTTGGAGAAACCAGGCAAAAATATCCCTTTGTTTCGTCACTGTCTTTTAAGGAATACTAAATTTAAAAATATCTCCTTTTGGATAATCCCACACTTTGATCAGATCCTCAAGAGACAAAAGACAATCCAAGTTACCCAAGCCATTTACTCCCTATTAAATGCCAGGGTTAGAACACTTTTAAGACTTCACACACAGGATTTTTCAATGCCCTGCCCAAAGGCAGGAATCTTCCACAAATGGACCAATAGACAAAGCATCTCTGAGCTCCAAGCAGCCATTATTCACTCACGATTTGATTAAAGTGGCTGGTCCTAACTACTAAATTTTGTAGTTACTCATTCAAAGAGGGGAGAGAGGTGTTTTGATCCTCTCTCTCTCTCTCTCTCTCTTTCTTTCTTTTTGAAATGGAATCTCACTCTTGCATAGGCTGGAGTGCAGTGGCATGATCTCAGCTCACTGAGACCTCCACCTCCTGGGTTCATGAGATTCTCCTGCCTTAGCCTCCTGAGTAGCTGGGATTACAGGTACCTGCCACCACACCTGCCTAAATTTTTTTTGGATTTTTAGTAGAGACAGTGTTTTACCATGTTGGCTGGTCTCAAACTCCTGACCTCAGGTGATCTGCCTGCTTGGGCTCCCCAAGTGCTTGAATTACAGACATGAGTCACTGCACCCAGCCTCTGATCCTTTTCTTTCTTTCCCTGGAGCAAAAAGTGGATGAAATTTAATTACAAACTTTGCCTAATGCAGTTATCACCTCCACACTTAAAATTCCATTATAAACGTCCTGTGCTGAATTTCAAATAATTTATGTGCATATTCTATCCTAAAGGAAGACTGTGCTTCATGACTTTGTTCCATGAGTACAACATAGAAAGGAGAGGAAAGTAACTGTACAGTGAAGAAACTTGACAAACACTACTTCAGCCAGGTGATCAGTGTCAATATCAACAGTCAGAAATCATGTTGATGGCATATACCCTTGATATGATGTGGTAAAAATGGTGCTTTGCCTCTGTGATCTTCCCAAAAATCCATATCCCCAGTATATATGTAAGAATCACATCAAACAACTTCCAACAGAGGGGTGCTTACAACATACCTGACCAGAATGCCTCAAAATTGTTAAGGTCATCAAAAACAAGGAAAGACTGAGAAACCGTGACAGAGGAGGATGAGGACACATGATGGTTAAACGTGAGATCCTAGATGGGATCCTGGAACAGAAAAAAGAAATTAGGTAGAAACTAAGGAAATCTGAATAAACTAAAACTTGAATGAATAATATATGTGTATTTTTTTTCTCAGACAGGATCTTACTCTGTCACCCAGGCTAGAGTGCAGTGGAGCTATCTTGGCTCACTGCAACCACCACCGCCAAGTGAAGTGATCCTCCCACCTCAGCATCCAGAGTAGCTGGGACTACAGACATGTACCACCATGCCTGGCTAATTTTTGTATTTTTAGTAGAGACAGGGTTTCACCACATTGGCAAGGCTGGTCTTGAACTCTTGACCTCAAGTGATCCACCCTTCTTGGCTTCCAGAATGCTGAGATTACACTTTTCATGAGACACTGTGCCCAGCTTCGTTTTGTTTTGTTTTGTTGAGACCAAGTCTCGCTGCGACGTCCAGGCTGGGGTACAACGGCGTGATCTCAGCTCACTGCAACTTCTCTTTCCCAGGTTCAAGTGATTCTTCTGCCTCAGCCTCCTGAGTAGCTGGGACTACAGGTGTGCACCATCTGCCTAGCTAATGTTTGGATTTTTAGTAGAGATGGGGTTTCAACATTTTGGATCACTCCTGTCCTCAAGTGATCCATCTGCCTCAGCCTCCCAAAGTGCTGGGATTACAGGTGTGAGCCACTGTGCCTGGCCTCATTTTGGTTTTAATTACACATCCCTGATGATTAGTGATATTGAGCATTTTTTTCATATATCTGTTAGCCATTTGTATGTCTTCTTTTGAGAAATGTCTATTCAGGTTCTTTGTCCATTTTTTAATCAAGTTGTTTTCATGCATTTGAGTTGTTTGAGTTCCTTATATATTTAAGAGATGTTATTAATCTCTTAATATGTACTTAACAATTAATTATAAAAATTACAAGTTATGGCTGGGCACAGTGGCTCTCACCTGTAATCCCAGCTTTTGGGAGGCCGAGGTGGGCAGATCATCCGAGGTCAGGAGTTCGAGACCAGCCTGGTCAACGTGGCGAAATCCCATCTCTACTAATAATACAAAAATTAGCCAGGTGTGGTGGTTGGTGCCTGTAATCCCAGCTACTCAGAAGGCTGAGGCAGGAGAATTGCTTGATCCTGGGAGGTAAAGGTTGCAGTGAGCAGAGATCGCACCATTGCACTCTAGCCTGGCCACAGAGCGAGATTCTATCTCAAAAAAACAAAACAAAACAAAATTACAAATTATTTATTTATTTATTTTGGACAGAATCTCACTCTGTCTCCCAGGTTGGACTGCATTGTCATGATCTCAGTTCACTGCAGCCTCCACCTCCTAGGCTCAGGTGATCCTCCCACCTCAGCCTCCCGAGTAGCTGGGATTACAGGCACACACCACAACGCCTGGCTAATTTTTGTATTTTTAGTAGAGATGGGGTGTCACTATGTTGCTCAGGCTAGTCTTGAACTCCTGACCTCAAGTGATCCTTCTGCCTTGGCCTCCCAAAGTGCTGGGGTTACAGGCATGAGCCACCATCCCTGGCCAAATCTTAATATTTTTTGTAGGGAATTAAAGAGTTAAATTTTGCAGCCTTTTAATTGGATTGGAGGGATGACAGTACTGACCTCTCAACCTGCCTAGCCATCTCCATCCCTCCTTCTTCATCTTCATCTTCCTACCACCTCTCTTAAAAAGCTGTCTGTGCCTGGGCTTCTATCACCTGTTCATCCTTTGGCTACAATATCTGGCTGTTCCTTCTTCTGAGGATGATTTCTGTTTGTTTCAGTTCTTCTCATATTGCGTCAATTTAAAATATGTGTGTATCTTCTGCACATAGACAGTAAATGTTTACCTAATGTTTTTATTTAAATAAGTTGACTTTTAGAAACCTAAATACACCTGTGTCTTTATTATATCACTTCATGTCACTTGCATTTTATTAATGTAAAATGCATTTGTTTTGGAAAGGAAACTGTCACCACTTTAAGTGGATAACACATTTCCTGCTAACTATAAAGATCAGTAGTACAATAAAGACAAAGAATGCCATTAAATTTCAACTAGATAACAGTGCCAACTATAGGCCTTGAGCCCAAGACTGTATTTTGTTAAGGAAAAAACATAATAACTCTTATTAAATTCATGATTAATCTGAGGCAATATTTAATAAACAGTTGCTTTATGTTTCTGCTTTTGTTGTTGAATGAATAATGGCTTAATTGTAAAAGCTTAGCTTCAGATTCCTTGTTTTGATAGCTGGGGTTTTCAATATTTGTCAACCAGCTTATTGTTATGGTTATTGCTTTTTGTTTACATTGTTTTAATTAAAATTTTTCTCATCAGAAAAAAAAAGAGTAGCAAGTGAGAAATCTTAAAGGCAAAATAGTATGTAACAGAGACTTCCTTCTCGAAGTAATCAGAAAAGGGTTAAAAGGAAATTTAAAAGGTGCTAAGGCCCCCTACAGGATGGGGAATGGGGTGAGGGGATGTTGTGCCCCTCCCAGCTTGGCAGATGATGGATGGAGCATGCTGGGGACAGTGACAGCATGTGGCAAGTCTAAATCTTACAACAACAGGAAATGCTAAGCAATACACATCTGATTTAAATCATTCAAAAATCACAAGCACATAGGAGACTCCTGACCTCAAGTGATCTGCCCACCTCAGTCTCCCAAAATGCTGGGATTACAGATGTGAGCCACCATGCCTGGCTAATTCTGCATTTTTAATAAGCTGGTGGTGCCAGGTGTCTGGTCCATGGACCACACTTTGGATGAGAAGGATCTATCCTAGCCTGTCCCAGAAACAGACAGGGAAAAATCTTGTTCCTGTGTCTTTGATTTCTCTTACAAACAGATCAAAGATGTCACAGAACCAATGTGGCTCTTATCTGGACTTCTTAAGCAACCTCAGTGGACTGGAAATCACTCTCCAGGAAAACAAATGGTTTTGAATACCTGCCTTAACATCAATCTGTTAAGACTTTCTGTGTTCACTGAAGCAATGAAAGAATAATTACAGCTTTCTCCTTTCACATTTCCATTTCTTGGAGACAGTTTTTGAGGAGAGTGTATAACCTCTGTTGGTTAACGGCCTTGAAATTGTGTGTGGATTAACAATTAGTCTGAGTCCAGAGACGGGAAATGCTCTCCTGATTGGCTCACGTTGCACCCCAGGAATTAACTTGAAGGGATAGACTGTCTTTCCAGGTAGGTGAGGAATGCTCTGGAATCTGTCAGCCTGAGTCTTCTGAAACCCCTTTTGGGTAAAACTGAAAAGGGAAACACACAACCAGAGCCCATGCTGACATTTTATCCCTAACTTCTCCACCTTTTTATTTTATATTTTGAGATGGAGTTTCACTCTGTCACCCAGGCTAGAGTGCAGTAGTGTAATCTAGGCTCACTATAACCTCTGCCTGCAACCTCTGTCTCCCATGTTCAAGTGATTCTCCTGCCTCAGCCTCCCGAGTAGCTGGGGATTACAGGCACACACTACCACACCTGGTTAATTTTTGTATTTTTAGTAGAGACAGGGTTTTGCTATGTTGGCCAGGCTCATCTCAACCTGACCTCAAGCGATCTGCCCATCTCAGCCTCCCAAAATGCTGGTATTACAGGTGTGGGCCACTGCACCTGGCCACTTCTCCACTTTTTGCTATTAGATTAATAATGTCTTCACCTATTTCAGTTAGGATGAAATATTAAAAATATGTTTGACTTTTAAATACTTTCATCTGCCAATTACCTGCAGGTTGCCAAGTGTTTATCACTCTAAACTTACTTATTATTGAGATCTGCCTGATCTCATATAAAATCTTAAACTTAAGAAAAAGAACTTAAAGTAAAATTTTTTTTTTAAAAAAGAAAAACTTTAAAAAGTACTGATGTTACCCTGATGCCTGGTCTCAGAGATTATGATTACTTGGTCTAAACACTAGGATTTTTTTTTGAGCTGGAGTCTCACCCTGTCACCAGGCCAGAGTGCAGTGGTGCGATCTCGGCTCACTGCAACCTCTGCCTCCCAGGCTCAATCGATTTTCCTGCCTCAGCCTCCTGAGTAGCTGGGGCTACAGGTGTGCGCCACCACGCCCAGCCAATTTTTTTTGAATTTTAGTAGAGATGAGGTTTCACCATGTTGGCCAGGTGGGTCTCAATCTCTTGATCTCATGATCTGCCCGCCTTGGCCTCCCAAAGTGCTGGGCAACCGTGCCTGGCTGGATTTTTTTTTTTTTTTTTTTTGAAACAGAGTCTCTGTTGCCAGGCTAGAGTGCAGTGACACTATCTTGGCTCACTGCAACCTCCAACTCCCAGGTTCAAGGGATTCTTCTGCTTCAGCCTCCCAAGTAGCTGGGACTATAGGCATGCGCCACCACACCCAGTTAATTTTTGTACTTTTAGTAGAGACAGGGTTTCACCATGTTGGCCAGGATGGTCTCGATCTCTTAACCTTTTGATCTGCCCTCCTGGGCCTCCCAAAGTGCTGGGATTACAGGCTGAGCCACTGCACCTGGCCAACACTAGAATTTTTGAAAGCTCTCTAATATTTATTACTGGGCTCTGCCTAATTTTATATAAGATTATGTGACTGCACATAAGAATCAGTCAGGGAACTTTGAAAAAACACTGATGCTCAGGCCCTATTCCCAGAGATTCTCATTCAATTGATCTGGGTGGGGCTTAGGAATTGCAAGTTTTTTAAAGCTGTGTATATAAAATCTTATATAAGATTAGGCAGATCCCAATAATAAATATAAGACTTATATTGATATATTTTGCCATATATTATATTACATAATATATAATATTGATATTTAATCTTCTATTGAATAAAAATATGCATGGACCTTAAATATGTTAAAATGATACTAATGGGTTCTATGGAAAAAAGTTTTACTTCCTATTTCCTTGTCCCTGGAAATAGAAGGTGAAAAGTCATCTCAAGGAAATAATCTTATTGTAGCCCTAATTTGCATAGGAGAAAAGTCTTCTTCTCTTAAGTGTAGGGTGTCTACCTTTGAGATTTGAGTAATCTGACAGTGACTGAAAGCTGGTAACTCTACCCCAAATTTCACCCTGCAGCTGAAAGCCCATACAGAATGGAGGTCCCAGGAGGTCACAAAACCATAGTAGTTAATGGTATATGGAGAGTGGGGTGGCTTTAAAGGGCTAAGGACACTCAGCTGGAAACACTCCTGGATTAGTGCATGTCCAATCAGGTATCAGCCTTTTTTTTTTTTTTTTTTGAGATGGAGTCTCACTCTGTCAGCCAGGCTGGAGTACAGTGTGGCATGATCTCTGCTCACTGTAGCCTCCATCTCCTGGGTTCATGCTTTATGTCTCTATAGAATTGAGGAAGAAGATTTTTGTGGCCAGAAGCTTGGGTGCTGGTTTCGTGGGGACCAACTTGCAGCTGGCTCTTTTGCTTTTTCACCTGACTCTCAGTTTCCTCATCTGCTAGATGGGTTTCTCAGTCTTGGCTACACATAAGAATTGGTCAGAGAACTCTGAAAAGACACCAATGCTCAAGCCCTACTTCCAGAGATTCTAATTCACTTGACCAGGGTGGGGCTTAGGCATTGCAAATTTTTAAAAGCTGTGTAAGCCAGATTTCTCCAAGGCTTTGCTATCCCAATGTGGTCCCTGGACCAGCAGAATTGGCTCCACCTGGGAGCTTGTAAAACTGCAGCCTCTCAGGCCCTTCCCCAGACCCACTGAATCAGCATCTGGGTTTTAACAAGACCCCTGCCCACCACCAGCTGATTCATGTCCACATTAAAATTTGGAAAGCTCTGCTCCAAGCTTCCCGTTCTCTCTAACAGAGTAGTTTTGTGACCTCTGTTCCTTCCTTCCTGGGCCACCAGGTGATTGTAGTAATCAGTTTCCATGAACCAAGGTTTACCCCACACTGGAAAATTGGCTCTCAGTTTGTGGCTGAACAGGATATTGGAATATACCATTGCAAAGTCTTATAAGAAGTTCGTTCAGTGATAGTTAATTACACAGTAATTTGGAAGAACATCAAGTCATGTTAGAGTTGTTTTACCTACAGTCCAGAAGCAAAAAAAAAAAAAAAAAGATATTGAGGTCTTAACCTACAGCCGATTCTGAAACATTCTGTACTTTGCAAAAACCACAAGTCAGGCAAGCCATCCAGTTTACATTTAAAGCGGTCATACTGCAGAGAAGCTGCTCATGAAAATCGCCTGGGAAGATTTTAAAAATTCTGATGTGTAGGCCCCCAACACAGGCCAAATCAATCAGCATCTTGGTAGTTTTTTAAGCTCCCAAGGTGATTCTAATTATTTATTTATTTATTTATTTTAATTTTAATTTTAATTTTTGATTGCATTTTAGGTTTTGGGGTACATGTGCAGAGCATGCAATACAGTTGCATAGGTACACACATGGCAGTGTGTTTTGTTTGCTTTCTCCCCTTCACCCACATTTGGCATTTCTCCCCAGGCTATCCCTCCCCACCACCCCCTCCCACTGGCCCTTTTCCCCCCAATAGATCCCAGTGTTTAGTACTCCCCTCTCTGTGTCCATGTGTTCTCATTTTTCATCACCCGCCTATGAGTGAGAATATGCGGTGTTTCATTTTCTGTTCTTGTGTCAGTTTGCTGAGGATGACGTTCTCCAGATTCATCCATGTCCCTACAAACGACACAAACTCATCATTTCTGATTGCTGCATAATATTCCATGGTGTATATGTGCCACATTTTCCCAATCCAGTCTATCATCAATGGGCATGTGGGTTGATTCCAGGTCTTTGCTATTGTAAACAGTGCTGCAATGAACATTCATGTGCATGTGTCCTTATAGTAGAACGATTTATAGTCCTTTGGAAATATACCCAGTAATGGGATTGCTGGGTCAAATGGAATTTCTATTTCTAATGCCTTGAGGAATCGCCACACTGTCTTCCACAATGGTTGAACTAATTTACACTCCCACCAACAGTGTATAAGTGTTCCTTTTTCTCCACATCGTCTCCAGCATCTGTTGTCTCCAGATTTTTTAATGATCGCCATTCTAACTGGCGTGAGATGGTATCTCAATGTGGTTTTGATTTGCATCTCTCTGATGACCAGTGATGATGAGCATTTTTTCATATGATTGTTGGCCTCATATATGTCTTCTTTCGTAAAGTGTCTGGTCTTATCCTTTGCCCATTTTTGAATGGGCTTGTTTGTTTTTTTCCTGTAAATCTGTTTGAGTTCTTTGTAAATTCTGGAAATCAGCCCTTTGTCAGATGGGTAAACTGCAAAAATTTTTCCCATTCTGTTGGTTGCCAATTCACTCTAGAGACTGTTTCTTTTGCTGTGCAGAAGCTGTGGAGTTTCATTAGGTCCCATTTGTCTATTTTGGCTTTTGTTGCCAATGCTTTTGTTGCCAATGCTTTTGGTGTTTTGTTCATGAAGTCCTTGCCTACTCCTATGTCCTGGATGGTTTTGCTTAGATTTCCTTCTAGGGTTTTTATGGTGCCAGGTCTTATGTTTAAGTCTTTAATCCATCTGGAGTTAATTTTGGTGTAAGGTGTCAGGAAGGGGTCCAGTTTCTGCTTTCTGCACATGGCTAGCCAGTTTTCCCAGCACCATTTGTTGAACAGGGAATCCTTTCCCCATTGCTTGTTTTTGTCAGGTTTATCAAAGATTGTATGGTTGTAGATATGTTGTGTTGCCTCCGATGCCTCTGTTCTGTTCCATTGGTCTATATCTCTGTTTTGGTACCAGTACCATGCTGTTTCGATTACTGTAGCCTTGTAGTATAGTTTGAAATCCGGTAGTGTGATGCCCCCTGCTGTGTTCTTTTTGCTTAGAATTGACTTGGCTATGCGGGCTCTCTTTTGGTTCCATATGAAGTTCATGGTTGTTTTTTCCAGTTCTGTGAAGAAAGTCAATGGTAGCTTGATGGGGATAGCATTGATTCTGTAAATTACTTTGGGCAGTATAGCCATTTTTACGATATCAATTCTTCCTAACCATGAACATGGAATGTTTCTCCATCTGTTTGTGTCCTCTCTGATTTCATTGAGCAGTGGTTTGTAGTTTTCCTTGAAGAGGTCTCTTACGTTCCTTGTGAGTTGTATTCCAAGGTATTTTATTCTTTTTGTAGCAATTGTGAATGGCAGTTCATTCTTGATTTGGCTCTCTTTCAGTCTGTTATTGGTGTAGAGGAAGGCTTGTGATTTTTGCACATTGATTTTATATTCTGAGACTTTGCTGAAGTTGTTTATCAGTTTCAGGAGTTTTTGGGCTGAGGCGATGGGGTCTTCTAGGTATACTATCATGTCATCTGCAAATAGAGACAATTTGGCTTCCACCTTTCCTATTTGAATACCCTTTATTTCTTTTTCTTGCCTGATTGCTGGCTAGAACTTCCAGTACTATATTGAATAGGAGTGGTGACAGAGGGCATCCTTGTCTAGTGCCGGATTTCAAAGGGAATGCTTTCAGTTTTTGCCCATTCCGTATGATATTGGCTGTTGGTTTGTCATAAATAGCTTTTATTACTTTGAGATATGTTCCATCGATACCGAGTTTATTGAGGGTTTTTAGCATAAAGGGCTGTTGAATTTTGTCAAAGGGCTTCTCTGCGTCAATTGAGATAATCATGTGGTTTTTGTTTTTGGTTCTGTTTATGTGGTGAATTACATTCATAGACTTGCGTATGTTGAACCAGCCTTGCATCCCCCGGATGAATCCTACTTGATCATGATGAATAAGTTTTTTGATTTGCTGTTGCAATCGGCTTGCCAATATTTTATTGAAGATTTTTGCATCTATGTTCATCATGGATATTGGCCTGAAGTTTTCTTTTCTTGTTAGGTCTCTGCCTGGTTTTGGTATCAGGATGATATTGGTTTCATAGAATGATTTGGGAAGGATTCCTTCTTTTTGGATTATTTGGAATAGTTTCAGAAGAAATGGTACCAGCTCCTCTTTGTGTGTCTGGTAGAATTCGGCTGTGAACCCCTCTGGACCTGGGCTTTTTTTGTGTGGTAGGCTCTTAATTGCTGCCTCAACTTCTGCCCTTGTTATTGGTCTATTCATAGTTTCAGCTTCCTCCTGGTTTAGGCTTGGGAGGACACAGGAGTCCAGGAACTTATCCATTTCTTCCAGGTTTACTAGTTTATGTGCATAGAGTTGTTTGTAATATTCTCTGATGATGGTTTGAATGTCTGTGGAATCTGTGGTGATTTCCCCTTTATCATTTTTTATTGCATCTATTTGGTTGTTCTCTCTTTTCTTTTTAATCAATCTGGCTAGTGGTCTGTCTATTTTGTTGATCTTTTCAAAAAACCAGCTCTTGGATTTATTGATTTTTTGAAGGGTTTTTCGTGTCTCAATCTCCTTCAGTTCAGCTCTGATCTTAGTTATTTCTTGTCTTCTGCTAGGTTTTGAGTTTTTTTGATCTTACTCCTCTAGCTCTTTCAATTTCGATGATAGGGTGTCAATTTTGGATCTCTCCATTCTTCTCATATGGGCACTTATTGCTATATACTTTCCTCTAGAGACTGCTTTAAATGTGTCCCAAAGATTCTGGCATGTTGTGTCTTTGTTCTCATTGGTTTCGAAGAACTTCTTTATTTCTGCCTTCATTTCATTGTTTATCCAGTCAACATTCAAGAGCCAGTTGTTCAGTTTCCATGAAGCTGTGCGGTTCTGGGTTGGTTTCTGAATTCTGAGTTCTAACTTGATTGCACTATGGTCTGAGAGGCTGTTTGTTATGATTTCAGTTGTTTTGCATTTGCTGAGCAGTGCTTTACTTCCAATTATGTGGTCAATTTTAGAGTAGGTGTGATGTGGTGCTGAGAAGAATGTATATTCTGTGGATTTGGGGTGGAGAGTTCTGTAAATGTCTATCAGGTTTGCTTGTTCCAGGTCTGAGTTCAAGCCATGGATATCCTTGTTGATTTTCTGTCTGGTTGATCTGTCTAATATTGACAGTGGAGTGTTAAAGTCTCCCACTATTATTGTGTGGGAGTCTAAGTCCTTTTGTAAGTCGTTAAGAACTTGCCTTATGTATCTGGGTGCTCCTGTATTGGGTCCATATATGTTTAGGATCGTTAGCTCTTCTTGTTGTATCGATCCTTTTACCATTATGTAATGGCCTTCTTTGTCTCTTTTGATCTTTGTTGCTTTAAAGTCTATTTTATCAGAGATGAGAATTGCAACTCCTGCTTTTTTTTTTCTCTCCATTTGCTTGGTAAATCTTCCTCCATCCCTTTATTTTGAGCCTTTGTGTATCGTTGCATGTGAGATGGGTTTCCTGGATACAGCACACTGATGGGTTTTGGATTTTTATCCAATTTGCCAGTCTGTGTCTTTTGATTGGTGCATTTAGTCCATTTACATTTAGGGTTAATATTGTTATGTGTGAATTTGATACTGCCATTTTGATGCTAGCTGGCTGTTTTGCCCGTTAGTTGTTGTAGATTCTTCATTATGTTGATGCTCTTTAGCGTTTAGTGTGATTTTGGAATGGCTGGTACTGGTTATTCCTTTCTATGTGTAGTGCCTCTTTCAGGAGCTCTTGTAAAGCAGGCCTGGTGGTGACAAAATCTCCGAGTACTTGCTTGTTCGCAAAGGATTTTATTTTTCCTTCACTTCTGAAGCTCAGTTTGGCTGGATATGAAATTCTGGGTTGAAAATTCTTTTCTTTAAGGATGTTGAATATTGGCCCCCACTCTCTTCTGGCTTGTAGAGTTTCTGCCGAGAGATCTGCTGTGAGTCTGATGGGCTTCCCTTTGTGGGTGACCCGACCTTTCTCTCTGGCTGCCCTTAGTATTTTCTCCTTTATTTCAACCTTGTTGAATCTGACGATTATGTGCCTTGGGGTTGCTCTTCTTGTGGAATATCTTTGTGTTGTTCTCTGTATTTCCTGTAATTGAGTCTTGGCCTGTCTTGCTAGGTGGGGAAAATTTTCCTGGATAATGTCCTGAAGAGTATTTTTCAGCTGGGATTCATTCTCTTTGTCACATTCTGGTACGCCTATCAAACGTAGGTTAGGTCTCTTCACATAGTCCCACATTTCTTGGAGACTTTGTTCATTTCTTTTTGCGCTTTTTTCTCTGATCTTGGTTTCTCGTTTTATTTCATTGAGTTGATCTTCGACTTCTGATATTCTTTCTTCTGCTTGGTCAGTTCGGCTATTGAAACTTGTGCATGCTTCGCGAAGTTCTCATATTGTGTTTTTCAGCTCCTTTAATTCATTCATATTCCTCTCTAAGTTATCCATTCTTGTTATCATTTCCTTGAATCTTTTTTCATATCTTTTTTCAAGGTTCTTAGTTTCTTTGCATTGATTTAAAACATGTTCTTTTAGCTCACAAAAGTTTCTCATTATCCACCTTCTGAAGTCTAATTCCGTCATTTCCTCACAGTCATTCTCCGTCCAGCTTTGTTCCCTTGCTGGTGAGGAGTTTTGGTCCTTTCTAGGAGGCGAGGTGTTCTGGTTTCGGGTGTTTTCCTCCTTTTTGCGCTGGTTTCTTCCCATCTTTGTGGATTTATCCACCTGTCGTCTGTGTAGTTGCTGACTTTTCGATTGGGTCTCTGAATGGACACCCAGGTTGTTGATGATGAAGTATTTCTGTTACTTGGTTTTCCTTCTACCAGTCTAGCCCCTTCACTGTATGACTGCAGAGGTCCACTCCAGGCCCTGCTTGTCTGGGGTGCACCTCTAGCAGCTGTGGCACAGTGAGGGATGCTACCAGTTTCTTTTTCTGCTATCTTTGTCCTAGAATGATGCCTGCCAAATGTCAGTCTTTTGGATATAGAGGGGTCAGGGAGCTGCTTGAGGAGACAGTCTGTACTTTATAGGAGCTCAATTGCTGAGCTGTGAGCTCTATTGTTCATTCAGGGCTGTTAGGCTGCTATGTTTAATTCTTCTGCAACAGAACTCATTAAAAAAAACCTTTTTTTTTCCCAGCTGCTCTTTCTTAAAGGGTTGGGCTTTAATTTTGAGTGTCTGCTGTGCTGTCCTGCCCAGGTAGGAGGCAGTCTAGTCACTATTTGCCTGCCAAGGCTCTGCCCTGCTAGTGTGAGGTTCGCCCTGTTGCTGCAGGCTCTGCCCTTCTGCTGCGGTCTCTGCCCTGCTGCCACGTGCTACGCCCTGCGGCGGAGTCTCTCTATTGTACCGGGTTGCCTTGGCAACGGCAGGCTGCATCAGCAATGGGCGTGTACCTCAGTAGGGGCTGATTGCCTCGGTAATGGCATATGCCCCTCCCCCACTGAGTTGTGCTTTAAGGGAACCTCCTCACCAGGAGCATTTGGAATTGCTGTTTTGTTTGTCGTACCGTGCTACCCCAAACGCTGTGTCCCTGGGATTTTCTGGGCTGGCTCACTGTCCAAGTCCCGTTCAGTCTCAAGTTCAGCCCTCTCAGGTCTCAGTTTGCCGGTTCAACAGGGCACCTGTAACAGTGGGCTTTTGTATGGAGCACTGTGGAGCGCCTCTGCGCTCCGGTGTGGGCCGCAGTTTCACTGGCTGCCGGCTACACCAGCCAAAACCTCTGCCTGGCGTCCTGCGTCTCTTTTATACCTGGGAATTTCCCCGTACTGTGGGCAACTAAGATCCGTCTGGAAATGCGTCCCCGACTCACCCTCTCCGCGCATCCAGCGAGAGCTTCAATCCTGGGTTGTTCTCACAGTGCCATCTTGAGTCCTCTCCTTTATTTATTTTTTATTTTTATTTATTTATTTATTTTTGTCTGCAAGGTAAGAGTTTATTTCACAAGGTGTGAAGCCAGGGCCAGCGGTGGACCCACACTCACCAGGCTCTGGGATGTAGGGGGTTTGCGTGTGGGAGGGTGCGGCTACCCAGCAGGATGTCCGATGTGTGTTGGTCCCAGCATGTCTGTCAGTTGTGCCGCTGGCCTGGAGAGGCAGGACGTGCACCCAGCCTATGGCTGTAGGGCAGGAGACCTGCAGGGCAGGCCAAGCACAGTGGCTGCACTCCCGAGGCTGCAGACTAGGCCATGGTCTGGAGACTGAAGAGCTCTAGGATAAGCCAGCTGAGGAAGGTGGGGATGCTGTCCTGGTGCTGCAGGTGCACCTCGATGAACTTGCCCACTGTACACGATAACTCTGTCTCCAGCAGCTTCGTCTTGGAACCCAAGGGGCTGGTGGCCTTGAAGGTAAGGCAGTTGCCCTGGTGCTCGGCATACAGCGAGGCCAGGTACTGGTTCTCCGTAGTGATGTCGATCTCGTAGCCAGTGAGCTTGCAGCAGGCCTTGCAAAACTCATGGATCTTGGTCTGGAAAACCTCCTTGAGCTGCTGGTTCTTCAGTTCGACGCTCTCCACCTGCTTCATCAGCTCTGTCACAGGCTCAGATGACGGCAGACTCCTGGCAGCGGCGTTAAGTTTAGCTGGGACGGTGCCTCCCGCACAGTCACTTGCACTCCGCCTGCAGCTGGTTGTGGTCCTCGCGCAGGTGCTGTCTGGCCACACTGGCAGGGTTCAGGCTCATGTGCAGCAGTTTGGTCTTGCTCTGGTCGTAGTGGCCCCACAGCGTGCACCTATCCAGCTGTGCCTCCAACGTCCTCTTTTTCTCCTCTAGCCAACTCCACTCTCCCTCCAGCTCCTTGACCTTCAACCTGAGCGTGTCCATCTCCTCCCTGGAAAACAGGAAGCTCTGGAGAGCTGGACTAAGACTTTAGCATCTTCAGCTCCGTCTCCAGCATGTCTGTTCTTTGTTCCTGGCCTCCCAGCTCCTCCAGGGCCTGCGACAGCTGAGCCTCCATCTCAGCGCTGTGGCTGTGCACCTTCTGCACCATGTCCTTGGCCTCCCGCATGCATGTGCCGGGTCAGCTAGGGCAAGTACTTGCCCGGAGTCAGCTCGCTGTCATAGAAGCCCAGGATGGCCCGAATGCCGTCCCGTTCTTTAGTGAGCAGCAGGACCCATTTCTGGAGCCTCTAGGCCAGTGTTTCATGGGTCTTGCACTTCTTCCTTTCCTCCTGCAGCTGCTGCCTGGCCTTCTCCAGCCCCCAGGCATTGCCTGTGATGGTGCTGTTCTTGTTCTGCAAGGCAAGCTTCCTCTGTTGCAGCTCCACCATGCATCTAGAAAGGTCTGGAGTCCTGACTCTCAGGCCTGTGGTCTGGTCCAGTCTCTCTCAGTTTTACAGCTTGGCCAGCAGCCTCTCATTCTCCTGCTCGAAGCCAACCAGTGTCCCCTGCATCTTCTCCTGGCACCCCAGCTTCCTCTGCAGCCCTTCCGGCTCCTCCTGGAGCAGCCCATTGGTCTCTCTCATCTGACTGCAGGCACCTGCTCTCCTCCTGCAGCTGTTCCAGCCTAGGGAGTCACACCGGCTCAGACTTTACAACTGCAGCATCCTGCTCTTGCAGGGACAGCTTCTGCTCCAGACCCTTAATCCGCTGCTTGTGGTCTGCTCTCACTTCCTGGTTGGCCTGGAGTTCCTGGATTTTCTGGCCAGCTTCCTGCCATTTTTTGTGCTCCAGGTCCAGCTGCTCCTGCAGCTACTGTTTCTCTAACTCCAGGCACTTCACCTGCATCTCCTGGTCCATCATGCTCCACTGCAATTCCGAGATCCTCCCCTTCAGCGCATTGATAGTCTTGCCAGCCTGGGCCAGGCTGTCCTCTTTCTCGAGCAGCCTCTTGCTCGTGATGCCCAGGCTATACTGACACTGCCTGTTGGCTCCAGCTGCTCCTGCATCTTTTAACCTCCGCCTGGGCCTCCCGCTCCTGAAGCTGCAGGCTGCGCGTCAGGAGCTCCTGGCTGTGGTGGACTTCGTGCTGCTCGCTCTGCTAGTACTGCATCTGCAGAGAACCTGGGGCCGAGGTGGGAATGATCCAGTCCAGACCCTCCCTCCACACGCTGAGAGATGAAGTTGTTCAAAGCTTGCAGGGTGGATATAATGGTGGTGTTTTCCCGCAGGTTTTCCATGGTTGCTTTCGCGATTAGGAGACTGTCCCACACTGGCTGTCTGCAAGCTGGAGCCCAGGGGGGCCAGTGGTGTAATTCTCAGTCCGAGGGGCAGGGTAGAGTATAATCAAGGGCTCTGTGTTGGTAAAATCAGCAAGGACTGCAGAAATTCAGAGGAAGGAAAAATTGGTGCCGGCTGGAATAGGACAGAGAAGCTTCCCAAAAAAGATGATGGATGGAGGGGGGAAGGAGGGTCCTGGAGGAGACAAATAATTTATATAATGTCCTTATCGCTATTTAATACATAGAATACTATTTGATACTTTTACCAGGCACTGTCTGATTTCCATATATTGTCTTATTTACTCCACTCAACAACATAAGGTAAAAACTACAATTATCCCCATTCTGTAAATGATGATTACTGAGGCACAGAGAAGTTAGATAATTTGCTCAAGGTCACAGTGCACATAAGTGACAGAGGAAGGGTTTGAACCTGGTCTGTATGCCTCCCAAGGCTATACATGTACTATACTACCACAATACTGAGTATTCGCCACATTATGTTGAATGTCTACTTAACACTCACTAAATGTGTGTCTGCAGGCGCTTCCCTAGCGTTCTACATTGTCTCCTTTAATCCTCAAGGCCACCCTTTCAGGTAAGCAGTGCGATTATTTTCAAGTTCTGGATAAGGAAGTGTGGGCCTAGAGGGGTAAAGTAGCTTGCCTGAGGTCTGGGTTGCCAGATAAAATACTAGACACCCAGATAAATGTACTAAGTAACAAATAATATCTTAGTAGAAATACTGTATGGGATGTACTCATATTAAATTCATTGTTTATCTGCCATTCAGATTTAAAAAGGTATCCAGTTTGCATTTGTTTGTCTTTGCTAAATTTGGCAGTCTTACCAGGGTTACCCTGCAAATCGAGGGTTGAATCAGGTGCTCTGACCCAGGGCCCACACTCGTAACCACTGCATTGGAGATTGGCTGGAGATGAAGTGTCAGCACTAATGCCGGCATGTGTGGGAGGAAGTAAGAGGACCTTGGCTCCTAGGATTTCAGCTTAGATCCAGGAGGCCTGAGCAGTAGTGGACCCTTCCCCTCCCTTCCCCTCCCTTTCCCTCTCTTCCCCTCCCTTCTCCTCCCCTCCCTTTCCCTTCCTTCCACTCTCTTCCCCTCTCCTCCCTTCCCCTCTCTTCCCCTCCCCTTCCCACCCTTCCCTTCCCCTGCTCTCCCCTCCCTCCCCCTCCCTTCTTCTCTCCTTCCCTCCCCTCCCCTGCTCTCTCTTCCCGTCTCCTCCCCTGCTTTCCCCTGCTTTCTTGGTGCTGCTACCCCACAGGCTGGTGGTAAAAGAGTTAAAGGCCCTGGGCTACGCAGTCCCAACCTTTAGTAATAAGTGCTTGGTTCTGACGCCAAGAACAGAAGGAAGAGGAAAACAGGAAAAAATGAGTCAGTATGGGATCTGCAAACACTAGCACATGTACATCTTTCTGTATAAATCGCAGGACCTCCCGCAGGGGTAGATGCCTATACCTACAAAATGATCACAGAAATCTGTAGCAAAACCACAGCAGCTGCAGTTATGTGACCATCTTGTGGGTTGCTATTAGCAAGAGAACTAGAACAAGGTCTGGGAGCCTTTAGACCAGTCAGCTAATGTAGACCCAGGGCCCATCAACCATGTGGCTGTGCAGCCAGTGTCGAATACAGAAGCAGGAGACCTGAGAAACTGGCACCTCCAAGGTAAATGTTGCCTTCAGCTCCAACGCTTCGGTGTGGAAATCTGGCTTGGCATAGCAAGCAGCAGGGCACTGCAGCTGCAGAAACAAACCTTCCTGTGGTTAAAGGGGGTGAGCACTTATATAATTGAACATCAAGCAAAAACAGAACATATCTGAGAGCTTAATGAGACGAGTGTTCTACTCAGGAACAAGCAAGAAGAATTAGCAATAAGAAGCAGAAGCAGAGAAATATTCCCTGTTGTGGAGGAACAGGGATTCATTAAAGAATTCACAGCATAAAAAGGTACGCATACACATTCATGCCTGACAAAGCTATGCAGTGCATTGTATAGTTTATATTTACTAGTATTTTTAAGAGTTATTTTTATTGTTTTTCTTTATTTTCTAAAGGCTTGAGTGAAAGAATCTGATATACACACCCTGTGAAGTGCTGAGTTGTGTCCCAAAGATGCCAAGCATTGTCAGCCTAGATCTTTATTTGAAAATTTATGTATGAATGTATTTTTTGAGACAGTCTCACTCGGTTGCCCAGGATGGAGTGCAGTGGCTGATCTTGGCTCACTACAACCTCCACCTCCCAGGTTCAAGCGATTCTCCTGCCTCAGCCTCTCAAGCAGCTGGGATTACAGGCATGCACTACGATGCACAGCTAATTTTTTTGTATTTTTGGTAGAGACAGGGTTTCACAATATTGGCCAGTCTGGAGTCTTGAACTCCTGACCTTGTGATCCAGCTGCCTCAGCCTCCGAAGTGCTGGGATTACAAGTATGAACTGCCACACCCGGCTCTATTTACCTAATTTTGAGACAGAGTCTCTCTCAGTAACCTAGGCTGGAATACAGTGGTGTGATCTCAGCTCACTGCAACCTCCACCTTCCAAGTTCAAGTGGTTCTCCTGCCTCTGCCTCCTGAGTAGCTGGCATCAGAGGCATGCACCACCATGCCTGGATAATTTTGTATTTTTTTTTAGTAAAGATGGGGTTTTTCCATGTTGGTCAGGCTGGTCTTGAACTCCTGGCCTCAAGTGATCCACCTGCCTCAGCCTCCCAAAGTGCTGGGATTCCTGGCATGAACCACCACACCCAGCCTGAAAATTTATTAACTAGTCATTTTACTCCCAGTCTCTCTGCCTTTTAATTAATCCTCTATACTGCCACTAGAGTATATTTCTTTTCTTTTGTGAGACAGGGTCTCACTCTGTCACCCAGGCTGAGTGCAGTGGCAAAATCTTGGCTCACTGCAGCCTCAACCTCCCTGGCTCAGGTGATCCGCCCACCTCAGTCTCCCCGGTAGCTGGGACTACAGGTGGGCACCACCATGTCTGGCTAGACTTTAATTTTTGTCTTTTGTAGAGACGGGGGTTTCACCATGTTGCCCAGGCTGGTCTCAAACTCCTGGGCTCAGGCGATCCTCCCACCTTGGTCTCCCAAAGTGCTGAGACTACAGGCATGAGGCACTATGCTTGGCCTAGAGTTACTTTTTTAAAACACGGATTGTTTAGATTGTAATCAGTTGCATAGAACATAAAATTACAAAAGTTCAATGCCTTTTGTGATCTATTTCCAAACCGTTTTCCAAATGCGTCTTACATAACCTGTTTCTTCCATCACAGGCTATGCCTGCTTTTCTCCTCGTGGATATCTGGTTTAGACTGTGCATGCTTCTCTATTTTCGTCTCTTCCAGCACCTCTCACACACTATGTGGAACAATAGCCAATTTATTGCCAGATGTTTTCAGTCCTCCATGCCTTTGGATGGGCTGTTCTCTTATCTGGTCTCCTTATGGTGTGCTGGAGCTGCTCTCACTAGTTCATGCACATCTAGTCCCAACTCAGTATTCAATCACATCATGTTGGTAGCTTGAGATCTGCAGTAGGAGTATTTACACCATGGAAATTGGCAAATGATACACATCACAGCTTTGTCCCCCTCCTGTTCAACTGAATGCCAGTTGAACATTCACCAGCACACCATTTTCATCTCCAGCTCTTTGCTTGAAAGATTCCTACTTATCCTCCAAGACAGAGTGCTTCTCTGTGAAGCTTTCTCAGACTACCGCAGAGGAACAGGGAAAAGGCAATTCCTTTGTGTTAAGCATCTGGGCTGGGTGCTTTACATACATAATTCTCAAACCTCTATTAAAGTGGTTGCATCATATTGTAAGTATCTGTGATTGTCTCTCTGCTAAGTTCTAAGAGCAAAGATTGCAATCTATATTAATCTTTAAAACCCTACATGCCTTCAAGGTATCTTCTTAATAGTGGGTTCTTAGTGAATGTCAGTGTTTAATTAAGCAGGAACTAGGAGGAAAAACTACATTGCTTTGTTTCATCTGTCTCTATCCTCCCAGAGAGCACCCCTTACACCATAAGGAATGCTGAACATTTTCCCAAGGTCATCTGATGGGTGGCAAGAAAAAACTACAATAAACCCATTCATACCAAGGTATTAACAGTGTAATACTTCTGGAGTTTTTACAGATGTAAAGGAGACTGTAGGAACAGATGTATAAAGATGAAAATTTTAGGTCTGTGGAAGCCATGAGAGAAAGGCATGTTGGTAAAAGGGGCTTTTCAGTGACCACTATTTTTTTTTTTGAGACAGTCTCACTCTGTCATCCAGGCTGGTGTGCAGTGGTGTGATCACAGCTCCCTGCAGGCTTGATTTCCCAGGCTCAAGTGACCCTCCCACCTCAGACACCCAGGCATATGCCGCCATACCTAGCTACCTTTTTTTTTATTTTTAGTAGAGATGAGGTCTTGCTATGATGCCCGGACTAGGTGACCACTCTTTTAAACCTGTGAAGTAGAGGAGGAACTTAGCATAGTACTGGTCCTGAAATATGGAATTTATTTATTTGAGTCTGAATCTCCCTCTGTCACCCAGGCTGGAGTGCAGTGATGCAATCTTGGCTTACTGCAACCTCCACATCCCAGGTTCAAGTGATTCTCTTGCCTCAGCCTCCTGAGTAGCTGGAACTACAGGTGTGTGCCACCACGCCTGGCTAATTTTTGTATTTTTAGTAGAGACAGGGTTTCACCATGTTGGCCAGGCTGGTCTCGAACTCCTGACCTCAGGTGATCTGGTCGCCTCGGCCTCCCAAAGTGCTGAGATTACAGGTGTGAGCCACTGCGCCTGGCCATATTTTCTTAAATATGCCTTTGTCTTTTTACTGTTTTAGTGTATGCACTATAAATTTTATTTCTTGCTATTTTTTCTCAGTAGTGTATTTAAAGCACTAAAGTTCTTGCTGTGCATGCATTTCATTGGTTGTTTTTGTCACTGCACAAGATTCCATAGTGTGCAATACACCCATATTATTCATCCTTTCCACCACCTGCAGACACCAAGGTTGGTAGCAAATAGTCGCATGTACTGGATAATCATTTGAATATTTCATCTATAGCCAATAAATAATAAACTTGGCCAACCGTAGCCAGCTGCCCTAATGAAGTCCTAGCAATGATGAAGAGTGAATTTTAAAAGCAGCAGCCTTCAGATAATTTGCTAGAGCAGAAGCTGAAAATCACTTAGCTCAACCCAAATCTGCCATCTAAAACTCATCTTTATGCAGTTTTCAAAATGGTGCTCTTGACATTAAAGTATGACTGTTAAAACATTTTCCTTTTTTGAGACGGAGTTTCACTCTTGTTGCCGAGGCTGGATTGCAATGGTGCGATCTTGGCTCGCTGCAGCATCTGCCTCCCAGGTTTAAGCGATTCTCCTGCCTCCGCCTCCCAAGTAGCTGGGATTACAGGTGTGAGCAACCACACCCAGCTAATTTTTGTGTTTTTAGTAGAGACGGGGTTTCACCATGTTAGCCAGACTGGTCAGGATAACATTGGCCTCCCAAAGTGTTCAGCCCACGTTGGCCTCCCAAAGTGTTGAGATTACAGGCATGAGCCACTGCGCCCAGCAAAGCATTTTCTTTAAAATGCAGAAAGGAATAGAAATAATTACTGACCTACGGCTAGTGGCCTTGAGCTGGGACTCAGGCAGTCTGTCCAGTTGAGCAGGTCAGGGAAGGAAGTGGGATTGGCATAAGGCCCAACAAGTCTCCTGGAAGGCTCCTAAGGAGACACGTTGAGCTTCTCTCAGTTACCCACCCCCAGGACCATGTACTTGCTGTTTAGAGGGCTAACCAAAGTATTTAATGCTAGGAATTCCAGACTCCAGGTAGTAAGTAGGGAAGAGAATTATGGCAATTTGGGGAGTCAAGGGGAATGTCAGATTCAGAAGAAACAGCTAATGGTATTGAACAGGAAGTTTCATAGAGTCCAAGAACTTCTGAGCAACAGAGGAAACTCTTCCAGGTAATGAAAGTACTTGGAACTCAACTTGGAAGTTCTTCACTTCCTTAAGAGTGTGTGATTGTGAAAACCCTTTTAATACTCTCCTGCGGTTCAGGTGGACAGTGGAGACCTGTGTTTCCAGGCAAAGGGGAGGACAGGACACCTCGTAGAAGCCTGAGCTGTGAAAAATAGGTATTGAAAAAGAAGACATTTCTTTAAATTTTTTTTAAGACAGTGTCTTGCTTTGTTGCCCAGGCTGGAAAGCAATGGCATGATCATGGCTCAATGCAGCCTCAACTTCCTGGGCTCAAGCAATCCTCCCATCTCAGCCTTCTGAGTAGCTGAGATTATAGCCTCATGCCACCACACCCTGCTAATCTTTTCTAATTTTTTTGTAGAGCCAGGGTCTCACTATGTTGCCCAGGCTGGTCTTGAACTCCTGGGCTCAAGTGATTCTCTCATCTCAGCCTCCCATAGGGCTAGGATTACAGGTGTGAGCCACCATGCCCAGCCCATTTCTTAAATTCTAGCATTATATGAATTCCCACCATAACCAACGTACATGAATATTATTGACAAAGAGACGCTGAACTCAGAATGAACTTGGTGTATGTCTAAGTGGAGAGACTGAGAATTTTCCGTAATTGGGGTGAAAAACCAGACAGCAGAAACTCTTGAGAGGCAGAAAAGGTTTGCTGGACCACAGAAGGAAAGGAGCTGAGCTGGACAACAGCCTTCTGGATGACAGTGTCTGAGGATTTTTACCAGTTTGCTGGTGACTATTGCATAGAGTTCGCTGTATTGCTTACACTGAAAAAGCTCTAAGTCCAAAAACCTCTTTAGACACCCACAGTGTAGAAGTCACCACACCTACAAATTGTAGTCCAGACTGAAGACCAGAGTGAAAAGGCCAGGTGAGCGGCCAACTTATCGATGAAGGTCTTACCAAGGCTTATTTTTGGTGGGCTCTGTTGCACGTTGGATTATTCTAGGGAAGAAAAAGCTAAATGTTGGGCCTAGTAACAATGTTTATTGGATTAGATTCATTTGGTGCTGCTTAAAGGAGAGGAAAAAAAAAATTCCTCTGTCTCAAGGGTGAGATTTCTGTGTTCATGCTTTGGGTTCTGGGTCTTTAGCTCTGTCCCAGAATGATAAAGTCCAATGAAGCTGTGCCGAGACTGGCCTCTGGTGTAATGCAGCACCCAGCCACATGCATGAATCTAACCAAACACATTCAGGCTTGCCAGATGTTTCAGCAGAGCACACAATCCATCTGTTCATTTGGCGCTTTGTTGATGCATGTGGGAAAACTCACAGAGGCAAGGGCCTGGCTTCCAGCACCAGCGACAATAGTAATGACTTAAGAGATTTATTTTCTGTATTTACTCAGATGTTGGAAAATGAGCTTTAGACAAATCAATAAAGATAGCACAAACTGCAGGGGAATGTGAAGATAATCAGTTCCTTCTCCCCGGCGTTGAACAATAATTATCCTGTAATTCACATTTTGAAGGAAAAAAAAATGTTTCTTCTTAAGCGTTTCTAGTCAGTCCTGAGTCTAAAATGCAATCAACCTCTCTCTCTTTCTCAGTATATATCTACACATATGTATCTGTACACATATACCTATATTTATATACATACCTATATACACATACATATTAATGTTATCAACATATGTGTGTGTTATATATGCCTGAATCTTATTGGTTATATGGGGATGTAGCGAAAATGTAAGTTATAATATTTGTCAATTTCTGAGAAGGATTTTTGATCTAAGTCCTTAGGAAGTTCTACTAATTACCCCTTCCTACTAGGGTTTCTTAGTGGAGTGGTCTGCAGTGAGGGATCAGGATGTCTAAATCTTTTTCCCCATAGTGTTAGTAAAAAGGCTGCAATCTTGTGGAAGTCACTAATTTCTCTGGATTCAGTTTCTCCAGTTGCACAGTGGACTAGAGGATGCCTGAGGATGTGGCTACTGCAAACATTCTGGGGCTCTGACCCCCTTCTTGATCTCTCTTCCCCCCCTGCCACCTTTCCACTTAAAGCCATCTGAGTGAAAAGTGTATGAACATTGGTGGTCATCTTGCCATCTGGCATTCTGTGTGGGGAAGGAGTATAGAGACCACTCAGCAGCCAGGCTCCCTTCTAGTGTAATGGCACTCTGCGTTCCTTTAGGGGAATGCACTCTCTGTCCATGTGCTTGGGGTGGGGGAGCTCTGACTCAGACTCCAGCCCAGGACCCATGACAGGCCCAATCAAAGTGAATCCCAAAACTTCTGCTCTCCCAGGAAGAGACCGCCTTTCCACTTGCAGCTGGAAGGCTGTGACGCTAGTTGTGCCACAGTCATCTTATCACAAAAGGAGAGTGAATGTCTGTCTCAGAAAGGAGCCATAAAGCCAAGAGCTGGAGAAACATAGACAGATTCGATGACATAATTTGAATGCCTGAAGCCTTGGACTTTTCAGGTGTTTTGGTTTGTCTTTGAGACAGGGTCCCACTCTGTCAACCAGGCTGGAGTACAGTGGCTCGATCATGGCTCACTGTAGGGTTATCCTCCCTGGGCTCAGAAGATCCTCCTGCCTCAGCCTCCCAAGTAGCTGGGACTACAAGGTGCACCACCATGCCTGGCAAATTTTAAAATTTTTTGTAGAGATGGGTTTTATTATGTCGCCCAGGATTTTTACCAGTTTGCTGGTGACTATTGCATAGAGTTTGTTGCATTGCTTACATAGAAAAACTCTAAGTCCAAAAACCTCTTTAGATACCCACAGTGTAGAAGTCACCACACCTACAAATTGTAGTCCAGACTGAAGACCAGAGTGAAAAGGCCAGGTGAGCAGCCAACTTATCGATGAAGGTCTTACCAAGGCTTATTTTTGGTGGGGTCTGTTGCATGTTGGATTATTCTAGGGAAGAAAAAGCTAAATGTTGGGCCTAGTACCAATGTGCTCAAGTGATCCTCCTGCCTTGGCCTCCCGAAGTACTGGGATAGCAGGTGTGAGCCACCGCACCCAGCCCAGACTTCAGTTCTTAAACCATCAGGCTTTCTTCTTGGCTTAACTTAGGTTGGGTTTCTGTCACATGGAGAAGGAACCCTAATTTCCCAGATTTTGTTGTAATAACAGCTAATTTTATTAAAAAGGACACAATAATCTAAAATGTTCATATTGCTACATTCTGATGTAACAAGCCAGTTTCTCTTTATTCACTGAGGGTCTATCTGAGCTTCTTTGGGTATTTTGAATCTTTTATCAATGTATGTGTAAGAAGATGGTAAAAAAAACACAAAAAAGGCTCAAAAATCTGTCAACAGCACAATAAAACCTGAAGAAATGAATTAAATCAGTGTTGGTTTTGCTCTACGGAACCACTATAAGGAACAAGCAACCTGGGAGCCCACCGAAAGACCCTTGAAAGCCAAAGGGGAACCAATGATGGCTGCTGTCTTGTGATACTCAGTCACTTGAGAAGCGTTTCCAAATATTCTTAAATAAGGAGCATCTCATTTCATCTTATTTTGCAGTCATTAGCCTGATAGAGGCTAAGTCAAGAGTAGAACCCGGGGGGAAAAAAATCAATGTTCCTTGGCTAGGTGTAGTGGCTCAGGCCTGTATCCCAACACTTTGGAAAGAGACAGAGGCAGGCAGATCACTGAGGTCAGGAGTTTGAGACCAGCCTGGCCAACATGGTGAAACCCTGTTTCCACTAAAAATACAAAAATTAGCTGGGCATGG
The DNA here is from genome assembly GCF_049354715.1 of Callithrix jacchus. NCBI lineage: Eukaryota > Metazoa > Chordata > Mammalia > Primates > Cebidae > Callithrix > Callithrix jacchus. The sequence continues at coordinate 93,945,783 of NC_133517.1, read as the reverse complement.
TGGCATACGCCTGCTTTCCCAGCTGCTTGGGGGGCTGAGGCACAGGAATTACTTGGATCCAGGAGGCAGAGGGTGCAGCGAGCCAAGATTATATCACTGCACTGCAGCCTGAGCTACAGAGCTGAACTCCATCTCAAAAACAAAACAAAGCAAAGCAAAAAACAGTGTTCCTCTATTCCTTCATTATTGTTTTGTGTTTAATTATTTTTCTGTAGTGTACTCTTTTGATTATTTTCTTATTTTCTTTTCTGTATTTTGTTAGTTATATTTTTAGTGAGTATCCTGGAGGTTATGATTCAACTCTTTTTTTTTTTTTTTTTTTTTTTTTTTGAGACAGAGTTTCTCTCTTGTTACCCAGGCTGGAGTGCAATGGTGCTATTTCGTCTCATGGCAACCTCCACCTCCTGGGTTCAGGAAATTCTCCTGGCTCAGCCTCCTGAGTAGCTGGGATTACAGGTACGCGCCACCATGCCCAGCTAATTTTTTGTATTTTTAGTAGAGACGGGGTTTCACCATGTTGACCAGGATGGTCTCGATCTCTTGACCTCGTGATTCACCCGCCTCGGCCTCCTAAAGTGCTGGGATTACAGGCTTGAGTCACCGCGCCCAGCCGCAATTCAACTCTTAAACATACAACAATCTATTTTGAATTCACATCATTTAGCTTCAATCACATATAAAAACTCTGCTCCTATAGCTCCATCCCCACCCCATCTTTTTTTTGAGATGGAGTTTCACTCTTGTTGCCCAGGCTGGAGTGCAATGGTACAATCTTGGCTCACTGCAACCTCCACCTCCCAGGTTCAAGCAATTCTCCTGCCTCAACCTCCCAAATAGCGAGGATTACAGGCATGCACCACCATGCCTGGCTAATTTTGTATATTTAGTGGAGAAGAGGTTTCTCCATGTTGGTCAAGCTGGTTTTGAACTCCCAGTCTCAGGTGATCTGCCTGCCTCGGCCTCCCAAAATGCTGGAATTACAGGCATGAGCCACCACACCTGACTGCTCCATCCCCTTTTTATGTTATTAATATTGTCACAAATTACATATTTAGATATTATGTGCCCCTTCATGTAGACCTATACTTATTATTTATGTTTGAAATCATACAGGGAAGAAAAGGAGTTACAAAGCAGAAGTACAATAACACTGGCTTTGTGTTTACCTAGGTAATTACATTTGCCAGTGCTCTTTATTTCCTCACATGGTTTCAAGCTACTGTCAGTGCCTTTTCATTTCCACCTAAAGGACTTCCTTCAGCATTGCTTGTAGAGTAGGTCTACCAGTTGCACATGTCAGGACAAGGAGGTGGAAACCAACCTAGGGGTGTTTGGGGAAGGCACGTGGCAGCTCTTTCCTAGAAGCCAAGATCAGAGCCAAACTCTGCCAAGCACCCCATTTTGAACTGGACTCAGAGGAAAACTGTCATCTCTTCTATCTCATTCAGTCTTTGAACTGGGAGTCAAGGCATGCAAGTTTTTATTCTGGTTCTGTCCTTAACTAGCCATATGACTGTGGAAAAAGTCACCTACCTTATTTGGGTCTTTTTCCTTATCTATAAAATTAGGTGTTCCAGAGCAGGGGTTGTCAAACTTTTTCTGTAAAAGGATAAATAGTAAGTATTTTGGGCTCTGTGGCCATAAACTCTGGCATCACTATTCAATTCTGCCATTGAAGTGCAAAAGCGGCCATGGGCAATAGCTAAACAAATGGGCATGGCTGTGTCTCAATAAAACTTTATTTATAAAAACAAAAGGCAGGTCAGATTTAGCCTGTGGGCTCTAGTTTGCCAACCTCTATTCTATTAATAGGTAGTCTTGGAGAGTCCTTTTAGTTTTAAAATCTATAAAGTCTGATGATCTTCATTGTTGTGATCAGTGTCCTTTCACTCCTTTATACCATCCTAGGGCATTGCCCCTATCAATAATACAATGGTGACCAGCGCAGTGGCTCACACCTGTAATTCCAGCACTTTGAGAGGCCAAGACAGGTGGATCACCTGAGGTCAGGAGTTTGAGACCAGCCTGGCCAACATGGTGAAACCCTGTCTCTACTAAAAATACAAAACTTAGCTGGGTGTGATGGTGGGTGTCTGTAATCCCAGCTACTCAGGAGGCTAAGGCAGGAAAATTGCTTGAACTTGGAAGACGGAGGTTGCAGTGAGCTGAGATTGCGCCATTGCACTCCAGCCTGGGCAACAGAGCGAGACTCAAAAAAAAAAAAAAAAAATCACTATTATTTTTAGGTGACTATGGGCCAAGCATTTTTTTTTTTTTGGACTTTATTCATTCCTCCCGAAAAACCTATCAGTAGGTACTTGCTGTGGTCTGAATGTTTGTGTCCCCTGCCAAATTCAAGTATTGAAATCCTAATACCTGTGTTAATGGTATTAGAAGGTGGAGCTTTCGGGAGGTGATTAGGTCATGAGGGTGGATCTAGTGCTCTTCTAAAAGAGACCTGGAAAGCTCCTTCACCCAATTCACAATGTAAGGACACAGCGAGAAGGCACCATCTACGAACCAGAAAGCCCTCACCAGGCTGAATCTGTTGGTACCTTGATCTCAGACTTCCCAGCATCTGGTACTGTGAGACATAAATCTCTCTTATAAGCTACCCAGTTTATGATATTTTATTATAACAGCCTGAACAAATTAAGACCATACTATTATAATTCCCATTTTACATGCGAAGAAATTAAAGTCAGGGAAGTTTCCTAATAAATCCAAGTCCACAGAGTTGGTGAGAGCAGAAAGCAGGCCAGTGTGACTCTAAAACCTTTGCTATGTTTTCTCCATCTCACATCTTATGGATTAGAGGATTTCTTTTTCTTGAGATGGGGTCTTACTCTGCTGCCCAGGCTGGAGTGCAGTGGTGCAATCTCAGCTCTCTGTAACTTCTGCCTCCCCGGTTCAAGTGATTCTCCTGCCTCAGTCTCCTAAGCAGCTGGGATCATAGGCACCTGCCACCATGCCTGGCTAATTTTTGTATTTTTAGTAGAGATAGGGTTTCACCATGTTGGTCAGGCTGGTCTGAAACTGTTGACCTCAGGTGATCCACCCGCCTCAGCCTCCCAAAGTGCTGTGATTACAGGTGTGAGCCACCGTGCCTGGCCCGATTAAAGGATGTTTTTAAAGCACAGCAGAGAATCCAATTGTCTTGAGAGGGAGGAAGTAAAACCTTAAATACACACTAAAGATTAAGTTACAAAAATTCGACTCCAATTTATTTATTTATTTATTCGAGATGAGGGGCTTACTATGTTGCCCAGGGTAGACTCAAACTCCTGGCTGTAACAATCTTTCCACCTCAGCCTCCTGAGGAGCTGGGACTACAAGAACTCCAGGCAAGTGCCTGGCTCTACACAGACTATTTTTAAATTATAAATACCTCAGGTGATCAGTTGCCCTCTTAACATGCTATCTCTCAAAATGCAAAGTCAGCAAAAGATCATGTTGATGCCCTCGAAGAACTTGCCATCTGTCTGGTCAGACATATGAAAGAACTAGTGAACAAAAATACAGTCCCAGTTAATTGCAAAAGTGCTTTCGATTACCCTTCACTTACTGCAGCTGCCAGGCAGATGGACACATTCCCTCAGTACTACACTGCACTCTGAGTGCCTCTGGAGAGCAGGACATTTGGGTACTGTATTAAGTTTCCTTTGGCTGCTGTACCAAATTATCACAAACATGATAGCTTAAAACACACACTTGTCACATTACAGTTCTGCAGCTCAGAAGTCAAAAATAAGGCTCAGTGGGCTAAATTCAGGCCAGTCTTGCCAGGCTGCTTCTTTCTGGAGGTCTGAAGGAAAAATTGGTTTCCTTGCCTTTTTCAGCTTCAAGACGCTGCCAGCATTCCTTGGCTCATGGCTCCTTCTTGGGTCACTCCAACCTCTTGCTTCTATCTTCATTGCTATGGTTTGGATATTTGTCCCATCCAAATCTCATGTTGAATTTAATCCCCAGTGTTGGAGGTGAGGCCTAATGGGAGGTGTTCGGGTCATGAAGCTGGATCCCTCATGAATACATTAATGCCCTCCCTCAGGGGCAAGTGAGTTCTTACTCTTAATTCCCATCAGAGCTGGTTGTTTAAAAAGGGCCTGGATAGCCAGGCATGGTGGCATGCACCGGTAGTCCCACCTACTTGGGAGGCTGAGGCAGGAGGATCACTTGAGTCCAGGTGCTTGAGATTGCAGTGAGCTGTGATGGCGCCGCTGCACTCTAGCCTCAGCAACAGAGCAAGACCCTGTCTTAAAAAAAAAAAAAAAAAAAAAAAGGCCGGGCGCGGTGGCTCACGCCTGTAATTCCAGCACTTTGGGAGGCCGAGGCGGGTGGATCACGAGGTCAAGAGATTGAGACCATCCTGGTCAACATGGTGAAACCCCATCTCTACTAAAAATACAAAAAGTTAGCTGGGCATGGTGGCGCATGCCTGTAATCCCAGCTACTCAGGAGGCTGAGGCAGGAGAATTGCCTGAACCCAGGAGGCGGAGGTTGCGGTGAGCCGAGATTGCGCCATTGCACTCGAGCCTGGGTAACAAGAGCGAACTCCGTCTCAAAAAAAAAAAAAAGATCCCAGCACCTCCTCGACTCTTCCCCTTCCTTTCTCACCGTGGGATCTCTGCACAGGCCAGCTCCCCTTTACTTCCCACTGTGAAAAGAAGCAGCCTGAGACCCTCACCAGATGCAGATGTCCAATTGTGAACTTTCTAACCATTTGAATTGTGAGCCAAATAAACCTCTTTTTAAAAAATATCATTTCAATAGTTTTGGGGGAACAGGTGGTTTTTGGTTATATAGATAAGTTCGCTAGCGGTGATTTCTGAGATTTTGGTGTACCTGTCACCCGAACAGTATACACTGTATCCGATGTGTGTCTTTTATTCTTCACTTCCTTCCTACCCTTCCCCCCAAGTCCCCAAAGTCCATTATTATCATTATTACACATTTGCATCCTCATAGATTAGCACCCTCTCATAAGTGAGAACATATGCTATTTGGCTTTCTATTCCTGAGATACTTCACTTAGAATAATTAAATATCTTCTTCTTTATAAATTATCTAGCCTTTTTTGTTTGTTTGTTTTGAGACAGAATCTTGCTCTGTTGCCCAGGTTGGAGTGCAATGGCACGATCTTGGCTCACTACAACCTCTGCCTCCCAGGTTCAAGCAATTCTCCTACCTCAGCCTCCCGAGTAGCTGGCATTACAGGTGCCTGCTACCACACTCAGCTAATTGTTTGCATTTTTAGTAGAGACAGAGTTTCACCACGTTGGCCAGGCTGGTCTTGAACTCCTGACCTCAGGTGATCCACCCGCCTTGGCCTCCACCGCCTCATGCTGGCATTACAGGTGTGAGCCACTGGGCCCTGTCCGGGTATACCTTTATAGTAACACAAAAAGGTGAAGATAGTCACATCTCCTACTACTTACTGACACTCCTGCCTACCTCTTACAAAGACTCTTGGAAGTACATGGGGACCATCCAGAGAATTCAGGAAAGATCCTTAACTTAATCACACTCTGAAAAATCCCTTTTGCCATATAAGAAACATTTATAAGTTTCTGGAATTAGGGCCGGGCACAGTGGCTCACACCTATAATCCCAGCACTTTGGGAGGCCGAGGCGGGTGGATCACAAGGTCAAGAGATTGAGACTATCCTGGTCAACATGGTGAAACCCTGTCTCTATTAAAAATACAAAAATTAGCTGGGCATGGTGGCATGTGCCTGTAGTCCCAGCTACTTGGGAGGCTGAGGCAGGAGAATTGCTTGAACCCAGGAAACGGAGGTTGTGGTGAGCTGAGATCATGCCATTGCACTCCAGCCTGGGTAACAAGAGTGAAACTGCATCTCAAAAAAAAAAAAAAAGTTTCTGGAATTAGGACATGAACATCTTTGAGGTACCCACCACAGATACTATTCCCGTCTTCTCCTCCCACAGTTGAGCTGTATGCCTAAGAATGGTTGGCTGGGTTTGTTTCTGGACTTGATTCGTGTTTGTTTTTGTAACTAATTTTAAAAATGAAGAAACCAATGAAATCTGAGGGCAAAATGAAAGACTTGTAGTGTGTATGGTAAACAAAGAAAATGAACTAAGGTAAGCCACTAAATAAATACGGTCACATGGGGTATTTTGGCATGTGCCTGTAGTTCCGGCTACTCAGGAGTCTGAGGAGGAAGGATCGTTCGTATTCAAGTCCAGCCTGGACAACAAAGTAAGACACGATCTCAGAAAAAAAGTGGTCAAATTAGGTGTGGCCAGGAAATCTTTGAAAGTTTTAGAAAATAATGTACAACTCAAGAGGATTAAACAATATAAATAGGGATGGCTTGTGTAAGAAACAAGAGGCAGAACATTTCTCAAGGGAGACCTACTCAAACCAAAGGACTAGGCCCCATATCAAAAAATTGGCCAAGAAATGCATATTTAAGTGTTATGACATGTTTAAAGTAAGTGTGTTTAAATTATGATTTGCCTGCCTTAACCAACTTTTTGGGTTAAATAACCAATCTCTTACCTGTTCTGCTAAGAGGAATCCAGTTAAATTTGATTCGGGGTTTTAGAGGCAATACTGATCACTTAAGATGATAATAATTTGGCAGAAAGGTTTAATCAAGAGAGTGGAGCATGAGCTGCATCGTGAATGTTATGTGGGATCTGAACAGGTGGTTGGGGGTAAAAGCAAGGCGCGTGAGATGAAACAAACGACATACAGCTGTAAGGGTAGAAATGAGCAGGAACGATCACTTCCACCTACGAGGAAGAACCCTTATAACTCTGAGTGTGGATCTCATTCCAGCAGTATCAGCAACACCTGGGAGCCTGTAGAACTGCATGTTGTGTGAGAGGCGGGAGAGGATCAGACAAAATAACGAATGGGTACTAGGCTTAATACTTGGGTGATGAAATAATCTGTACAACAAATCCTCATGACACAAATTTATTTATGTAACCTGCACATTTACCCCTGAACCTAAAAGTTAAAAAGAATACATCTTTCTGAGTGCTGTGGCTCACCCCTGTAATCCCAGCACTTTGGGAGGCTGAGGCAGAAGGATTGCTTGAGCCCAGGAGTTTGAGACCCTCCTGGGCAATATAATGAGACCCTGTCTATGCAAAAAATACAAAAACTTAGCCATGTCTAGTGGCACATACCTGTAGTCCCAGCTGCTTGGGAGGCTGAGGCAGGAGGATCAATTGAGCCTGGGATGTTGAGGCTGCAGTGAGCTGTGATCACGCCATTGCACTGCAACCTGGGCAACAGAATGAGACCCTGTCTCAAAAAATAAAAAAAAAAAAGAAATGCATCTTTCAGGCCTCAGCCCAGACACACTGAATCAGAATCTTCAATGTAACAAAACTCCAGGTAATTTACACATTTGAGAAGGGCTGGTTTAGAGCGAGCGAGAGTCTTCCTAAACTGCACTATAGAGTTAATGTGGTACATGTAAAACATAATGACAGCTGAGCTATTATGCAGCTGAGCTATGTGCCAGGCAAACTACCAAGTGCTTTGCAAACCTTGTCTTACTTAATTCTCAAAGATCCCAGTCTCATAAAATAGAATCGATCTTTATCCTCAATAATGAAACAATCTTCCCTGCTTTTTGCCATTGCTTTGGTTGAAGTTGGTATAAAGAATACATTAGTGTCTCAAAATCTCAAATAATTGCTTTTTGAAATTCAGCATGTAAAATATTTTGACATAATATTTTTTTTGCTCCCTTCATTGGCTGGGTTGCAAACTCTTACAGGTAGGAAGATCTCAAACTCCTTGATAATTTCAACCTATGAGAAAGAAAAAAAAAACCACCAGGGGAAACTCAAAAGCATTCTGGTTAGGAAAAGGTAATAAATAAAATAAGATAAAATCAGGAAGAAATACACACTATTAAATGGAATTTGAAAGTGATAAATCAGATTGAACCAAATCTTGGAGAGTTTGCAATAAATTCTGGGTATTCTTACAGTGTTGCATGTCTCAGCAGTTTATGCAAAAAGGGAGGGCCAAACTCTCCCTTTCCAAAGAAGGCATTGAGACAGTCTGCCCTTTCCTTGCCCAGACTGGAAAACATGAAGTCCTTGTGCCTTCTTGCCCCTCCCTGAGCTCAGTGTTCATCCCACACCTAACAGGGTAGAAGGATACCATCACAGTCCTGATGCTGGGATGCTGGGTGATAGTGGAGCACAATTAGTATGCCGGTGCCTCACTCACTAGAGTGGTTTTCAGTACGCCTCCGGTTCTGACTAAGCTCCTTTCCACAAGATTCAGCCAGGCACTGTGGCACAGCCTGTAGTCCCAGCTACAAAGGAGGCTGCTGCACGAGTACTGCCTGAACCAGGGAATTTGAGGCTGCAGTGAGGGATTATTGTGCCATGCACTCCAGCTTGGGCAACATTGCAAGACACTAGTCTCTTAAAAAAAAAGAAAAAAAAAAAACAAGAAAGATTCAGTGGGTCTTCACCCACTTGCAGACAGAGGGTCACTAGAATAGTCAAGTGCTGGGTCCTAGTGCTCACGGCCACTATGCTAAATTGTGACAGGCATGGGGGCTACGGGGTTAGGAGGGCTGGGGTGGGGATGGGAGGGCATTCCTTTCCCTCAGGCTTTCACAGTGTATGTTTTGTATTCCAGAATCAGAAATCTGAGCGTAGGAAGAAGTGGGTTAGGCCTGGAGAAAGGAAAAGGAGGATCATGGTTCTCTGCAAAGAGCTGGAAGCTAAAAAGCTGTGTTTACTTACCAACCGGGACTCAGTGGGATCTTTGCCAGCTTCCAATACAGCCTTAAAAGTATATGAAATCCAAGAAATATTTCTGCAAAGCAAGAGATCTTCACTGCCTTTACTCTCTACCACTTGAAACCTTGCAGAGAGTGTAGTGTGTATCTAGTCAATATATTAAAAATTAATTTAAAAGTTCTATATATATATATCAATATTTAATACTGTTTTATATTATCTAAATGTTTTCCTAAATAATATCATTATATATATATTCTGAATCTTTCTATTCAGTGATGGATTATATTTAGATATTTATATTAATATAGGAAAACTCATAACCTGAATATATCCTGTGGGATCAAACCACTGACCCTTCCAGGACAGAAGAGACCTCAGGTAGTCAACTTCCATCAAGTGGCCCGTTGGTCTCATTGAGGAATGTGCCACATCAGGGCTCAGTGTCGGTCTCTGTTGCAGATATATCGGACCTTTGACAATGGCAGCTGCTGGATCAGTCTTGGTGAGTGTTGGAAGTATAGTTAGACCTCACTTTGCATGGTCCCAATTTGCACAAACCTTTGACTGTTTAGTTAAATCACACCAGAACCCCAACAACATGGTTCAAATTTCAGTTACAACAATGTTATTAACTGTGCACAATTACACCAAGTACAACCTCACTGTCAGCTCTTCAGCCCACAGACCACTATGCAAATAACAGATGCATATCACGATCGGTAACCAGTCACACCACTCCTTTCAAAGTCCACTGATGATTGGCCACTGCACATATGTTCAGTTCATACACAGAAGGCAAAGCGTGTAGTTGGGTTGCTGGTTTCCCTATGAATGAGGCCACATCTTGGTTTACAGTAATAGCTACTCAAAAGAGGAAATTGGCCAACCAAGATGAAAGTGCAGCAAAAAGTCCAAAAAGTGATAACACTGGAAGTGAACTTGAATCAGTTACAGAAAACAGTTCACTGTGAGAATGTGGATGCTGCATCATTCAAGAGACCCTAGATATGCAGCCAGAGGAACTTAAAAAGGCAAACTTAATTGAGGAAGGAAGTGTGGCGAAAAGCATGCCTTCTCAGAGGAAGTGAAGACCACATTCACTTCACATTGGCAGAAACTTCACATTGAAGCAACTCTTGGAGATTTTCATGACACTGAAATCACAAAGGATAAAATGTTGCAAGCAGATCCAGTCTTAGAATAATTCATCATGTCTGAGAAAAGATGCCCTCTCCATGTCGTAAGTTACACAACAAGAAGGTAAGCACTATCCATGTGACTCTTGCTGTTTTATTTACAATTTATTTACTCTATTTCTTTTCTTTTCTTTTTTTTTTTTTTTTTGAGATGGAGTCTCACTCTGTCACCCAGGCTGGAGTTCAGTGGCACTATCTCGACTCACTGCAAACTCCACTTCCAGGTTCAAGCAATTCTCCTGCCTCAGCCTCCGGAGTAGCTGGGATTACAGGTGTGCACCACCATGCCTAGCTAATTTTTGTACTTTTAGTAGAGATGAGGTTTCACCATGTTGGCCCAGCTGGTCTCAAACTCCTGACCTCAGGTGATCTGCCTGCCTCAGCCTCCCAAAGTGCTAGAATTACAGGCATGAGCCACCATGCCTGGCCTACTCTTGCTATTTATTCTGTATGTTGTTTATTTACGTAGAAATTTAATGTTTCTAATGTTTACCAATGTTTAAAAACCTTAGATAATATACATTTAAGAGTTTAATTTGAGCAAAGAACAATACACGAATTGGTAGCTCTCAGAATCAAAAGAAATTCAGAATGCTTTGTTGCAGCAGCGTGGGCAGTGAGCTTTCATGTAAAGGGAAGATGAAAGTGTACTTCTCTGGGTTAGGTGCAAAGACCCTAGTTAGAGGTTAGCTGGTGTTTTCTTATTGGTAGTCTTTAGTTTGTTTTTACTCTTTATGTTGGGTTCTGGTCTGCTTACCAGAAAGCACTAGGGTTGCCTCTGTCTTGTTAAAAGAAAAACTCCAGCTGAATTAAATTTCAAGGAGTTTAATTGAGCAATGAACAATTTGCAAATTGGGCAGCCCTCAGAATCACAGCAGATTCAGAAAGACTCCAGGGATGCCTTGTGGCTAGAATAAATTTATAAACAAAAAAAGGGAAGTGACGTACAGAAATCAGCAGTGAGGTACAGAAACAGCTGGATTGGTTACAGGTTGGTGTTTGCCTTATTTGGACACAGTTCGAACACTGTCTATAAGGGGTTGAAATATGGCTGCTGCTGGGATTGGCTGAGACTCAGCTATTGTTATAGGTGCATACACTCCTAAGTTAGGTTTTCAATCTTGTCTGCCTACTAGGCTAGGTTATAGTTTGTCCACGAGGACTCAAATCTAGAAAGAAGTACAAAGTCCTTCTCAGGCCATATTTAGTTTGCTTTAACAGTCTAATGCCCTCCCTGTTGGAATTTTTGTTAAGAACAATTATTCTCTGCTTTTGGTCAGCCTCTTACAAAAGACTGAACAATACTTAGGCATAGGCACCCCTCCCTGTCACTATCACAGGTAAGTTGCCTTTGTCTCTGGGGAACTCACGAGTCATGATGTCAGGCCCATTGAAGAAAGATTCCTTTTGTCGTTTACATCATTACTGCACTCTGATCAAGGTGAGAGCATCTCAGGTACCATTGATACCATTAAAGCATGCCTTTAAGACAGAATACAGCAAACCAGGGAGATTCCAATGATGACCATCAGGAGGGTAATACCAAGAGACTGGAATGTGCTCCTTAGCCAAGGTCCTCATGAATCAAAACAGCTAAAATCAAATAAATCAAGAAATGACCCAGAGAATGACCCAACATGTTTTAACCAGGTGGCCTATTTGTTAATTTCTTGTGATTGAATTTCTAATACCAGAGGTATTTATCCAGGCACACAATAGGAGAAACAGGATAAAATGGGCTTATTGCATAGACTCTTCAGTGTTCAGCCAATAGTCCAATGCAAGCCTATTATCTAAAACTACTTGAGTAAGATAATTCAGGTATTTTTTGTTGGATAGGTATAGCCTTAGCTGTAGAATGTGCAATAGTAACTAATGTCAAAGAAAACTTTTTGATCATTATTCATTTGTAGTCATCCCAAGCCGTGGGAAAATGGACCTAGCATACGATGCCCCTGTGGCAGGATTACCATCTTCTGGTCAGTTTCTTTTTAATCTATACTGTGGATTTAGAGGGGTGGACCAATATTTAGCTTCTGACTGGTTATGTAGTGACAACGGCACCATTAAAATCCCTAGTCCCCATTGGCCTTTCATTCTCTATCTGTCAAGGTATGGGGTGCCCCAAGCATATGGCTGACAGTTAAATTCTCAGCTGATAAAGATGTACCTAGGACATTCCTGAAAGCCTGGGGCTTGTTTGGGGGGACGGGGGAGAAGATGTATATAGGGTGAACAAGATTCCTCCTTGGGAGAATTCGGTTATGGAGTAATTAGTTGGCATCAGCAGTTTCTAACCAAGAGACTGATACTGACTTATGATGTACTAGAAGGCTGCCAAATGCCCGTGTCGATAGGCATTCTTGCAAATAGGTCTGTTAACATTCTCCTTTTTGTTAACAGGAGCCTCCTTGCAATATGGTCAGCAGACCTGGCCATCCTATTCCATGGTTGGGTTAAACAAGAAGTAAGAGGAAAGGGGTCTAGAAGTTTAACTCTATAGAAGGGACCAACAGTATAACCTAAACAGATTGGTGCATTTGGGATTCTGGCAAATTCAGTCACAAGATAGACTAAAAGGGCTCTAAAAATTCATGCAAGTGTTTTGACTTAGCATGGACAATCTGGAATCTACCTAAACTTTCTGCAGAAGCTATAGACTGTGAGATTCTAATTATGGCGTTATCATGCCATACACAGATAGAAAGGAAGAGTACGAGGCAGGAGAGAAAAAGAGAACAGGGGTTCCATGACAGGAAGAGAAGGTTCTTGATCTCTGATCTTGGGAAAGCTGTCTACATTTAAAATGCCATCTGCTTCTTGGGCGAGATGTTCCTGGTCAACTTTAGGTGGTCCTAACTGGTGTTCAGTTCCAAGAGTCTGGAAGGGCTCTCTTGAGTTGAGAAACTTTGGTCCAAAACTCAAGGCTTTACTGCAGTGTAAGTGGTGAGAAGTTGGTGTGGTCCCTTCCAGTGAGACTCCAGGGCAGACATTCTTTGGTATCAATTCCAAAAGACGCAGTTTCCACGTTTTAGACCATTGACTTCTGATCATCAATCAGTGGCAGTGTATTTCCATCACCAATAGCTACTATTGCCCGATGGAAATACAGTAAGTCCTCAATCAATGTTGTCATCGATAGTTTTTTGGAAACAGTGGTATTAAGCAAAACAATCTTCCTTGAATAATGTGTTTCATTTTAAGAAAAATAAAATTTGTTTTATTATGCATTGTTTTGCTTAAAGTCACACTTTCCAAGAGCTGATCAATGATGTTGTGGAGACTTATTGTATGCTTCAGCATAATTTATCAAGGTCTGGCTATATTGAGTCATACCACAGGTTACAAATATGGAGCTCTATTATTAAGGGCATAGGTCTTCCAGTACTATTTCATAAGGCACCATCTTGAGCTTTGCAGTATGGGTACATATAATTGCCATTAAACCTAGTGTTAAAACTTTTGGCCAGGAAATCCAGTAGATTCCATCATTTTGGCCAATTTTAAGATACAATTTGTCCATTCAGCCTTTCCTGAAAACTAAGGATAAGGACAACGATCATGCTATTTTGTATGAAAACTTTAAAAAATTGTTTAATAATTTGTCCAGTAGGCTGGGTGCGGTATTTCATAACTGTAATTCCAACACTTTGGGAGGCTGAGGCAGGTGGCTCACCTGAGGTCAGGAGTTTGAGACCAGCTTGGCCAACATGGTGAAATCTCGTCTCTACTAAAAATACAAAAATCAGCTGGGTGTGGTGGTGCATGCCTGTAATTACAGTTACTTGGGAGCCTGAGGCAGGAGAATCACTTGAACCCAGGAGGCGGAGGTTGCAGTGAGCCGAGATCATGCCGCTGGACCCCAGCCTGGACAACAGAGTGAGACTCTGTCTCAATAATAATAATAATTATTATTATGATTTCATTATTTACCCAGTAAAATGAGTTCCCCTGTCACTGGAAATCTTTCTAGGGATATCCCATAAAGGAAACACATTCTCTTTTTTTTATTTTTGGTCGGTTTTTTTTTTTTTTTTTTGCTACTGTTGTGGCATCAGCCTTCCTGCATGGCAAGGCCTCAGTCCGCCCTGAGAACAGGCATACAGTTACAAGAACATACTGACGGCCACTGAGGGTGGCAACTAAATGAAGTTCTTTTGTACGTGTTCGCATGGTCCAGCCGGTGGTAGAGATGTACTGCTTGAAACGTTAATGTTTTTCACAGAATTATGAATCTGATAAATCAGACATTGGTTATAAACCATTGTTGCAACTTTAGAACAATTACGTCACCAATCCTTTTTCATAATTTGAACCACTTTGTCTACACTATGGTGAGCTGTGGAGTGTAGAGTCTTAATACTGGTAGTTTTCAGGACTTGGGGAGGACTAGGTGGCTGTTAGGGCCCTCGCTGAGTTCACGTTTAGTATTTGCATCCTTTTAAGTGCCCATTTTGTTTTTCTAATTCAGGTACATAGAATCATTTATTGAACAAATTGTCATAGGTTATTTGATCTGAATTAATCTTATGGAGTTCAAACAAATTGCATATCCTAACACATTTATTGCCAGCTACCTTAGTGTGGAAGTTCACTAAGCATTTTCTTGATATTCAGGTGCATTTTACAAGTGAGCTTCAATTTTAATAATAGCAACTTATGAGGGCAGCAAAAGAGCCGAAAGAAGCTCATTTGCCTGGGGCCCATTTTCAGTGGTGGACACACTAGAAGTGAGGAACGCTCTTTGCTTCTAAAACATGCCAAAATAATGGACTACCCCAAAGGCTTACCTACAGTCAGTATAAATGTTGTCTGATTTGCCCTGAGATGTTTGACAGGTCTGAGTGAGAGAATGTAACTCTGCTGGTTGGGTTGACTTCAACTGGGGAAGAGCTCCCTTTTCTGATAATTCATTCTGGGTAGTCCTGGCATGTTCTGCTTGGTATTTTGCTTCTGTATTTTTAGCATAAAATCCATCAACAAAACGTAGTATCTCAAGGTATCTAATGGCCATGTTATAAATCAATAGCTGTGATACGAGATTTACATAGTTGTGGTCCTCACCTTTGTCAGGTAAGGGTAGAAGGGTAAAGTAGATTGCAGCATTATTTTATTTATTTATTTATTTATTATTTTATTTTATTTTGAGACGAGTGTCTCTCTGTCACCCAAGCTGGAATGCAGTGGTGTGATCTCGGCTCACCGCAACCTCTGCCTCCTGGGTTCAAGCCATTCTTCTGCCTCAGCCTCCCAAGTAGCTGGGATTACAGGCACCTGCCACCATGCCTGGCTAAATTTTTTTATTTTTTAGTGGAGATGGGGTTTCACCATGTTGGCCAGGAAGGTCTCCAACTCCTCACCCCAAGTGATCCATCTGCCTCGGCCTCCCAAACTGCTGGGATTATAGGCATGAGCCACCATGCCCAGCCAAGATTTGATATGAGATTAGAAGAAGACAGGAGAAGAATTTCATGTTAGTCTACTTGCTGAGAAATGTTGAGTTTGACTGGAATTTAATAGAGCTCCACAGCATGTGGAGCTTGCAAATAAAATTCATTTCATAAAATCAGCTCAGACAAAACATCAACCAATCTGGCCGCTGCTGCTACTGCCTTTGAACAACTGAGATACACCTTAGCTACTACGTCTAATTGCAGTCTGTTAAGTGATAGACCTGTTTTCCTCCACATTCTTGAGTAAGAACTCCTAAAGCCTTGTTGTTGTGTTCATGAATGAATGAGGTGAAAGTGATACCTGCTTGCTATAATTTGGGAGTCCTGAGGCTGGAGATTGTGGTAGGGCCAGTTTTGGTTGGCTGAAGTCTGTTCATAATTATCCTCCCAAGCTAAAGGCTCTGGATCAGTGTTTGTACAAGGTCATACAAGGGAGATGCCAACACGGAAAAATTTGGGACCTAAGACCTGTAACATCCTGCAAATTCAAGGGAACCTCTTGCCTTTTAGACATGGAGCAAGAGAAACTTTGAATAATTTTCATTCTTTCAGGTGAGAGGAAAGTTTCTTCTGCAGGCATAATGGACCTTTCCTCAGCAAAACTGATCTTTCCATGGAAGTCTATGGCTTTTGTAAGCTAATTGTTATAAGAAGTAGATTGAGGTGTCGGGTGCCAGAGCTCATGCCTGTAATCCCAGCAATTTGGGAGGCCAAGGCACGTGGATCACTTAAGGTCAGGAGTTCAAAACCAGCCTGGTCAATGCAGTGAAACCCCTTTTCTACGAAAACTACAAAAATTAACTGGGTGTGGTGGCTCGCACCTGTAGTCTCAGCTACTCAGGAGGCTGAGGTACAAGAATCACTTGAGCCTGGGAGGTGGAGGTTGCAGTGAACCACGATCATACCACTGCACTCCAGCCTGGGCAACAGAGCAAGACTCCAACACACACACACACACACACACACACACACACACACACACACACACACAGAGAGAGAGAGAGAGAGAGAGAAGTTGAATCTATTTCTGACTCTTCCTTAGTATGAGAAACAACATAGCAGTAGGTTATCAACATATTAAATAAGAGCAGAATTCTTAGGAAATCCCAAATTTGGCAAAACCTGATGCAGAGTCTGAGAAAAATAAGAGAGGTCTTGGTAAATCCCTTTGTCATTACAGTACAATTACATTGTTGATTTTTTCCAATGAAAAGCAAGTAAGTATCAACTCATTTTACCAGCTGGAATACTGTGTTTCATCACTGTGAACCATTTTAAATTTTGGGTACATTATACAACAAAGTATTTGAATTTGAAACTACTGGCAACTTTAGTATTACAATCTTATTTGTTGCATGTAGGTCTTGAACAAATCTCCAACCTTGTCCACTGGGTTTTTAAAGTGGTAGATTGGGGTGTCACAAGGACCAGTGCAAAAAATGAGAAGTCTTTGTATAATTAATTTCGGTACCATTGGTAACAGCCCCTGAATACATCTGGTTTTAGTGGATATTGAGGTAATTTAGGTGGCAGCTTAGAATGATCTATTGGGATTTTTTTTCCGTTTTTATTTTTGCGGGTTTAGCACTTTAAATATGTTCTATGTCATTTAAGGAGGAAGCCCACAAAGGTTCTTCAAAAAGAACAGGTTTTTATAATTTGCATTTTGGTGTTATCAGCTTCTGCCAGTAGGTAATAGAGCAGTTCAAGTTCAGGAGAGTCAGGAAATTATAAGATTATCTCTCCTTCTGAAGATAATGTTCTGTAAATTTTTAATTCAGAGAGCAAGTCTTGTCCCCATGGATTCACTGAGCAGCATCACAAAGTAAGAAGGCATATTTTTCTGAAAATGGTTCAAGTATCATTCGGACAGGTTTAGACATGGAGACATTTTAGACTTGATTTGAAACCTCCACCATGAGACTGTTCTTTTTATTGCAAGGGTTTAGAGTACCTAGGCAGGCCAGACACAGTAGCTCAAGCCTGTAATCCCAGTACTTTGAGAGGCCAAGGCAGGCAGGTCACTTTGAGGTCAGGAGTTGGAGACCAGTCTGAACAACATGTGAAACCCTGTCTCTACTAAAAATACAAAAATTAGCTGGTATGATGATGTGTGCCTGTAGTCTAAGCTACTCAGAGACTTAAGCAGGAGAATCGCTTGAATCTGGGAGACAGAGGTAGCAGCGAGCTGAGATTACAACACTGTACTTTAGTCTGGGCAACAGAGTGAGACTCCATCTCAAAAAAAAATTTTTTTTAAGAAGTACATAAGGTGGTCGAGCACAGTGGCTCACACCTGTAATCATTGCACTTTGAGAGGCCAAGGCAGGGAGGATCTCTTGAAGCCAGGAGTTTGAGATCATCTTGGGCAACATAGCAGGACTCCATCTCTACAAAAAAGTTAAAAAAAAAAAATTATCCAGGCACAGTGGCATGCACCTGTAGTCCTAGCTACTTGAGAGGCTGAGGTGGGAGGATCCCTAGAGCCCAGGAGGTCAAGATTGCAGTGAGCTGTGATCACGCCACTGTATTCCAGCCTGGGTGACAGAGTGAGATCCTGTCTCTTAAAAAAAAAAAAAAAAGATTAATTGGAAATTGTATACAGGTTTGGTAAATACTGGAGCCACTTTATCTACTTCTTTTTTTTCCTTTTGAGACAGAGTCTCCCTCTGTCACCCAGGCTCAAGTGTAGTGATTCAGTCAGTCTAAAAGTCATGGGTTTGAGTGATCTTTCCATCTCAGCTTCCCAAATAGTTGGGATTACAGGCATGCATCACCCTGCCTGGCTTTTTCCCATTAATCTTTTTATTTTATTTTACTTATTATTATTTTTGTTTTTCCCTTGTTCATTTATAAGTATTATGGGAAGAACCCTTTGGAGCCTCATTAGTGTTGATTTTTATTCCAGGTGTCAAAGCTACAGGGGCTTCATCTGGAGGGAAACATGTCTGGGTCAAAAGAAATGGGTTCATTACACAGCTGGTACAAGACGGGACAATTTTGGCTAGGTGTGGTGGCTCATGCCTCTGATCCCAGCACTTTGGGAGGCTGAGGCGGGTGGATCACCTGAGGTCAGGAGTTCAAGACCACCATGGCCAACATGGAGAAACCCCATCTCTACTAAAAATACAAAAATTAGATGGGCATGGTGGTTTGTGCTTATAGTCCCGCTACTCAGGAGGCTGAGGCAAGAGAATCACTTGAACCAGGGAGGTAGAGGTTGCAGTGAGCCGAGACTGCACCACTGCACTCCAGCTTGGGCAACAGAATGAGGCTCTATCTCAAAAAAAAAGACTGGACAATTTTGATTCCAGTGACCTATTTATAATGAAGGAGGACATCTCGAGGCACAAGTTTCTTTGGTCCTCTTCCTCCTGTTTATCTATATATTTTAAATCAATACGAAGAGGTCCCAAACTAAAGAAACTTGTGCCTCAAGATGTCTGCTTTTACTGTAGCTGTTGTACTATTACTTAAACCATAGAACTGATGTTATTGGTTTCTTCTGAATAAACATGGAAATTGACCCTCCCAGGCCAAGCGTGGTGGCTTGTAATTCCAGCACTTTGGGAGGCTGAGGTGGGCAGATCACTTGAGGCCAGGAGTTTGAGACCAGCCTGGCCAACATGGCAAAACCTTGTCTTTACTAAAAATACCAAAAAAAAGTTACCTGGGCATGGTGGTGTGCACCTGTAATCTCAGCTACTTGGGAGGCTGAGGCATGAGAACTGCTTGAACCTGGGAGGTGGAGGTTGCAGTGAATCGAGATCATGCCACTGCACTCCAGCCTGGGCAACTGAGTGAGACTCCATCTCAAAAAAAAAAAAAAAAAAAAGGAAAGAAAGAAAGGAATAAAAAAAAAAGAAAAAGGAAAAAGAAATTGACCCTCCCAGTCTTGAAACTTGAGAAAGTTACATTTGTTCCTTTCTCAGGAAACCAACCATCAGGGCTCCCAGATAGTAGCAAGGAACTGAAGCTTACCAGATAACCACATCTGGGCTATGAAATGCCAGACCCTTCACCTATCACGATTGCCTACTCAGGGGTCCCCAATCCCCCAGGCCATGAACTGTAATCCATGGCCTATTAAGAACTAGGCTGCACATCAGGAACTGAGTGGAGGGTGAGTGAACATTACCTCCTGAGCCAGATCAGCACCACCATTAGATTCTCTTAGGATCAGGAACCCTGTTGTGTACTGTGCATGCAAGGGATCTGGATTGCCTGTGTGTTATGAGAATCTAATGCCTGATGATCTGAGGTGGAACAGTTTCATCCTGAAACCATCCCCCACACCCCACCCTCACCACTGTGTGTGGAAGGATTGTCTTCCATGAAACTTGTCCTTGGTGCCAAAAAGGTTGGGGACTGCTGGCTTAACTGACCACCTGCTTCCTATTGACCAACTTATCTTCCTTACCCCTTCCTACTTCCTGTTTATCCACACATGGCTACATTTCTTCCCTGCTACATAAACCTCTAATTTACGTCTAATTGTACTTGGTCAGGGAGATGGATTTGAGACTAATTTCCCATCTTCTTGGCTGTGGCACCCGATAAAAGCCTTCTTCCCTGGGAATACTCACTGTCTCAGTGACTGGCTTTCTGTGCAGTGAGCAGCAGGACCTAAACCAAACCCCTGGCATTTTGGTAACATAAGGACATGGGTTTATTTATCTTCTTCTTTTTTTTTTTTTTTTTTGAGACAAGGTCTTGCTCTGTCACTGAGGTTAGAGTGCAGTGGCACAGTCATGGCTCACTGCAACCTCAACCTCCTGGCTCAAGTGATCCTCCCACCTCAGCCTCCTAGTAGCTGGGACTACAGGCACATGCCACCATGCCTGGTTGATTTTTTCATTTATTTTTGTAGAGATGGGGGTCTCTCTGTGTTAACAGCCCTTTATTTGCCTTTTGATATTTCTCTTGCTTTAGAATCCTCTCAGAATGTTCAACTAGGGCCACCAATTCAATCATATCTATAACTTTCCATCCTGGTGGATGTTTTCTAATTAAACTACTAAATTTAGGATGAAGTCCATTTGCAAACAGAGAAGCTAATGCCATTTCAGTCTCTGCAGGAAGCACCCCTTGTGGTATTTCAAATCCAGCATGTTTTATAAATAGTGTTTCTAAATGGGCTCTGTAATTTGAAATTGGTTCATCTTTTTTTGTCTATAAGATTGTATGATAGACCAATCAACTTTCTGTGGAAATATCTTAGGAACTGAATTTGAAAGGTCTTCGGCAATTCTTTCAGCTTCTTTCTGCCTTCTTTTCAGGAGGTTTTGGAGAGTCTTTCACATCCTCCCATGGTTGGTCCCATTCCACTGCTGCTATCCATCTTCAAGCCTTACCAAGTCCCAGTAGCATCTGAATAAACTGGTAAAAATCAGGGAGTCCTGGATTAAATGCTCCAATAAGGTTTCTGAATTCCTTGGTACATTTCCAGGGAGTTTTCTTGGGGTTAGGGAAGTCATTTACAATGTCTCTAAGCTCAATTTTAGACCATGGAGTAGAGTTGATTATGGCAGGCGTGCCTGCCTAATCAGAGGGTCTCATTTTGCAAGCATTTACCCAACTTTCCTTTTTTCATTGTCTTCAGAGTGAAAGGGTAGCTAGGCAAAAGGTAAGGACAGATAAAGAGAAGGAACCGTCAGGGTTAATTCAGTCAAGGTACAGTTCTTTTTTTTTAACATCCTGAGTTTTTGCTTAAGATTTTCCTTTGCCTTCTGTAAGAAATTTTTTAGGGAGGCAATTTTTTATTAACTTTATCTTCTAGGTGTTTCTCTGCACCGATTACAAATTACATCCCATTGCATTTCTTTTCTTTTCCAATGTGCCTCACAAGTGAACGATTTTATCTGGGTTAAAACTTCCCCGTAGTGGCCACTTTAAATCTAAGTTATCTTTGTAAGATTAACTCATTTTTCCAAAAATGTGCAAGTCCTGGGTCCATAATTCTTATAAATAAAATTTGCTGGAGTTCCAGAAGACAGAGTGCCAGACTCCTTTTGATTCAGATGAACCCACTGTCAACAGGTACCTAGCCAAGAACTGTATCTGGATCCAATCTGGTTAATTATCAAATTCAGTTTGATCCTGGGCTCTGTTTGTTCAAATGAAAGTCTAGAGAGCTCAAAATATAATTCATGGAGCTCAGTCTGAGAGGAAATTAACAGCCTCCAGTTACAAACAAGAGAGCCGTGAGCACAGTGGGGTCTGTGGGTACCTCTCCTGGTAGCTCTGTATTCCTGGGGCTGCCAGAGAAACACCTTTGGATCCCATTTCTGGCACCACATCTGTTAAAAATAAAAGCTTTAGATAAAATAAACATAATAGAGTTTATTTTAAACAAAGAACAATTCACAATTTAGGTGGCACTCAGAATCAAAAGAGATTGGGAGTTCTTGGCTGCAACAGCATGAGCTGTGAGCTTTTACAAGGAGGGGAGACAATGAAAATGTACCTGATGGGTTTAGTGTGGGAAGGCCCTGGCCAGAGGTCAGTTGGTGTTAGTTTTGTTTTACTGTTTTACAGTGGGCTCTGTTTACCTAGAAGCTAAAATACTGGCCTGTCTCTGTTTAATGCTCTCCTTATTATGATTTTTTAAAAAACAATTAATAAGAGTTTACTAAGTAGGCTGGACATGGTGGCTCGAGCCTGTAATCCCAGCAATTTGGGAGGCCGAGGCAGGCGGATCACTTGAGGTTAGAGTTCGAGACCAGCCTGGCCAACATAGTGAAAACCCATCTCTAGTAAAAATACAAAAATTAGCAGGGTGTGATGGTGGGCACCTGTAATCCCAGCTACTTGGGAGGCTGAGACAGAAGAATCACTTGAACCTGTGAGACAGAGGTTGCAGTGAGATCGTCCCACTGCACTCCAGCCTGGGTAACAAGGTGAGAGTCCATCTCAAAAAAAAAAAAAAAGAGTATACTAAGTAAATATTAGTTTCACTATGATTTGTAATTTCTTTTTTTGTAACTGTCAGAAAGACAGTTTTTAATATTTTGACAAAACTTTTTGAAACTTGCAGAACAATCATAATTCTTCCCACTGATTATTAAGATTGTTTTGCACTATTCACAATAGTCAAGATATGGAATCAACCTGTAACCGTCAACAAGTGAATAGATTTTAAAAATGTGGTGTATACACACGATGGAATATTCTACAGCATTCCATTGTGAAAGAGAAGGAAATCCTGTCATTTGTGACAAACATGGATGAACCTATAGGACACACAAGTGAAGTAAGCCAGGCACAGAAAGAGAAATTCTTTCAAATGTGGAAAAAGAAAATAAAGAAAAAAAAATTCTGCATGATTTCACTTACATGTGGAATCTATAATAGAGTTAAACTCATTAATAGAGACGAAGAGTAGAGTGGTGGTTACCAGAGTCTGGGGAATGAGAGTTGGATTGGGGAGATGTTGGTTAAAGAGTATAACATTTTAGTCAGGGCTGAGCACAGTGGCTTACGCCTATAATCTCAACACTTTGGGAAGCTGAGGCAGTAGGAAGCTTGAGCCCAGGAGTTCGAGACCAGTCTGGGCAACATAGGGAGACCCCATCTCTACAAAAAATAAATAAATAAGTTAGCCAGCATTGTGGTGCATTCCTGTGGTCCCAGCTTTTGGCTTGGTGCAAAAGTTCTTGCGATTTTTGCTAATGTTTTAATGGCAAACCTGCAATAACTTTTGCATCAACATAATACTTGAGAGTCTTAGATGGGAGGATCACCTGAGCCCAGGAGCTTGAGGCTGCAGTGAGCCATGATTGCACCACTGCACTCCAGTCTGGATGACAGAGTGAAACTGTCTCAAAAAATAAAAAAAATAAAAAAAATAAAATTTTAGTGAGGAGGAAAAGGTTCAGGAGATCTACTATACAACATTGTGACTGTAGTCAATGCCAATATATCGTATACTTAAAAATTGCTAAGATAGTAGATTTTAAATATTTTCACCACAAAAAAAGTGAGATAGTAGGTGTGTGAGCTTGATTTAGACATTCCCCAAGGTATGCACATATCAAATCATCATGTTGTGTTCCATAGATCAGGGGTCCCCAAGTGCCAGGCCATGGACCGGTGCCAGTCCGAGGCCTGTTCGGAACCAGGCTGCACAGCAGGAGGTGAGCAGCGGGCAAGCAAACAAAGCTTCATCTGTGCTTACAGCCGCTCCCCTCGCTCACATTACCGCCTGAGTTCTGCCCCTGTCGATCAACAGCAGCATTAGATCCTTACGGGAGCACAAACCCTATCGTGAACTGTGCATGCGAGGGATCTAGGCTGTACGCTCCTTATGAGAATCTAATGCCTGATGATCTGACACTATCTCCCATTACCCCGAGATGGCACTGTCTAGTGCAGAAAATCAAGTTCAGGGCTCCTGCTGATTCTACATTATGGTGAGTTGTATAAGTATTTCATTACATATCACAATGTAATATTAATAGAAATAAAGTGTGCCATAAATGTAACGCACTTGAATCATCCCGAAACCATCCCCTCTCTGGTCCATGGAAAATCATCTTCCATGAAACCAGTCCCTGGTACCAAAAAGGTTGGGGACCACTGCCATAGATAAATCTAATTTTTATTTGTCCATTAAAAATAAATTTTTAAGGCCAGACACAGTGGCTTATGCCTGTAATCCTAGCACTCTGGGAGGCCAAGGCAGGTGGATCACAAGGTCAGGAGTTTGAAACAGACTGGCCAACACAGTGAAACCCCATTTCTACTAAAAATACAAAAAAATTAGCTGGGTGTGGTGGCAGGTGCCTGTAATCCCAGCTACTTGGGAGGCTGAAGCAGGAGAATTGCTTGAACCTGGAAGGTGGAGGTTGCAGTGAACCAAGATCATGCCATTGCAGTTCAACTTGGGCGACAGAGTAAGTCTCCATCTCAAATAAAAATAAAAATAAAAAAACTTAAAAAAATTTGCATTAAAAAAGTTTTT
The DNA here is from genome assembly GCF_049354715.1 of Callithrix jacchus. Lineage (NCBI taxonomy): Eukaryota > Metazoa > Chordata > Mammalia > Primates > Cebidae > Callithrix > Callithrix jacchus. The sequence goes on along the minus strand of NC_133517.1, from coordinate 93,921,424 downwards.
TGCATGATTTTAGGTTGCACAATCATTTTTACCATCCCACACTACTATGCAAGTGAAGACTGCTTTTTTTTTTTTTTTTTGAGACTGAAGCTTGCTCTGTCACCCAGGCTGAAGGGCAGTGGCTCTATCTCAGCTCACCACAACTTCCACCTCCCAGGTTCAAGTGAGTCTCCTGCCTTAGCCTCCTGAGTAGCTGGGACTACAGGCGTGTGCCACCATGCCTGACTAATTTTTGTATTATTAGTTGAGATGGGATTTCACTATTTTGGCCAGGCTGGTCTTGAACTCCTGACCTTGTGATCCGCCCACCTCAGCCTCCCAGAGTGCTGAGATTACAGGTGTGAGCCACCACGCCCAGCCAAGGACTGCTTTTACATGCTCTTGGAAGTATTTGCTGCCTCCATTTCTGTCACTGTGGTGAGTCCACTTATGCCTTCACCATGCCAGTCCTAAGGCAGCCGATGGCTTAGGAAGGTCAGAGACTGAGATATTAAAATCCTTGGGGATATCTACCAACATGTCTCCATTCCATCTGTTAGGGTTTTTCTAACCTGGGCCCCGACCTGCCTATATTTTTTTGAAGTTCAGCCACTGGACTATTAACCCTACACTTTTTCTGTGCTGCCATCGTGGGGCTGAAGGAGCTTTGCATGCATCCACCAAGTCTGGCCTTCACACCTGAATTTCACACCTGGCTTTCACCCTTAGCTGCTCCATCTTTCTGTGAAGCATCAGTGTCACTTAGCAATATCCATCCAATCCCATTATCCTTATGTCCACCTTTCCCTTCAAAGTCTCAGATGCCTGATACATTTATTCTACCTGCTAGTGCATTAAGTTCCAAGTCGTTATGATGAAAAATTTAACAACTGAATGGCCACTGTGTCAATGGTGCCTGAGCTCTACCTGCCACCAGTGACGGGGTCCTCACAGCCAACCCAGTGGTGTGTGATCCACTTCCAAAATCATCTTATTGCCTGTTTTCTTGGACCACTCTTGATATCAACTGTTTCAGGTTAGAGTCACTGGAAATTCGGGTTATATTTATTAGAGATCAATACCTATAAAAAATGTGAAAGGAAGCAGGATTGTGCTGAAAAAGATAAACAGAGAAGATGACCACGATGTCAGCCCCGCAAAGCCTTTGGCCGACCCAGCAGAAAAGTCTGGAGCGGGTATAGCTTTTCAGATCCTCCCCAGTTAGGTCAAAATGGCTATGCCTTTACACTGGCACTTCCCTCAGTCGTGGGCTTTGGGCTGTCCTGGATGTGACCTCAGATGAAGTGGCTCACACAGCTGGGGCTGACCTTGACAGAGCTGACAGCTGAAAGCTGTTTGCTGACCACACTCACACAGATGAGCAGCATGCCCCTGCTTGAAGGACTTGGATGACACAACTTTATGTCTACCATATTTTGGGGGTCACATTCCTCACACCCAGCTCTGCCTCAAATAGAGACATTGACAAAAATTCATTCTAGTTGCAAACCAACTGTAGAATAATATAAAACCGCAGTATAAGTCTAGCAGCATAAATCTCATCCTAAGTGGAAAAGAAAGGGTCATTTATTCACGTATTTTTGAAAATAAAGCTTTTCCTATGTCTTTATTATAACATGGATACCCACAAAGAATAGTCATGTATATTTTCCTCTTTTGAATCTTCTAGAAAAAAGTGCTGAGCTTGGTGGATCACTTCTGTAATCCTAGCACTTTGGGAGGCTAAGGCCAGTAGATTGCCTGAGCTCAGGAGTTCGAGACCAGACAGGGCAACATGGCAAGACCCTGTCTCTACTAAAAATACAAAAAAAAAAAAAAGTAGCCAGGCATGATGATGTGCACCTGTAATCCCAGCTACTCAGGAGGCTGAGGCAGGGGAATTACTTGAACCTGGGAGGCAGAGGTTGCAGTGAGCCAAGATCACACTACTGCACTCCAGCCTGAGTGACAGAGTGAAACTCTGTCTCAAAAAAAAAAAAGTTTAATTAAAAAAAAAAAACGGAATGATTTTTCCTTTCCAGTATCACTGGAAAAGCAGAGTCATCTAGTAAACTCTCTTAGTAACATGCAATTAAACTGAACAAAATTAAACACATCTCACATGACTGTCATAGGTTCCCTCTGCAGAGCTGAATCATATCTACAAAAGCAAACTCCCCTAGGAGAATAATAGAAACTTGAAAAATGAGAGGAAGGCTCATGGTTAGAGACCCAGCAGGAGAGGAGCTCGGAGGTTAACCACGGCCTGAATTCCGAACATGCTGAAATAATAAAATGTTTTCGGTCCACCAAGTGTTTACTTAGTGTCTTCAGCATTGCCTCTGAGGCTCCAGTGGTCCTGAGGGAAGGCTGAAGACCACAGGACTAAATGCCTCCCCCAGCATGTTGCTCATTTCTGGCAAAACTGGGGCCAGAACCCAGCCCTCCTGACACAGGATGGTGCTTGTTTCTCCCTTCAGGTTTCTCTTCAGCGCTGAATGGTGTGTGTGGTATACTTCAGGCTATAAAACAAAGCAAGATGTCCGGCGGCTGGCTTCGTTGGGAACTATGGCTAAACGTCATCCTGATTTGATCTTTTGCCACAAGCAGTCTGGTGTTGCCATTGCAAGACTGTGTGAAAAATGTGATGGCAAGTGTGTGATTTGTGACTCCTCTGTGTGTCCCTGCACTCTGGTATGCATATGTGATGAGTGTAACTATGGATCTTACCAGGGGCGCTGTGTGATCTGTGGAGGCCCTGGGGTCTCTGGTGCCTATTATTGTAAGGAGTGTACCATCCAGTAGAAGGATAGAGATGGCTGCAGAAAGATTGTTAGTTTGGGGAGCTCTAAGACAGATCTCTTCTGTGAATGCAAAAAATATGGCTTCAAGAAGAGGTGATTGGTCACTTCTTTCCCTCCACATCAAGCTGCTGCAGCTACCAGAAAAGATGCCTACTACTATCAGCAGAAAGGGAGCAGAGCACAATGCATCACCAGGAGTGTCTGCTAGTGTACTGGCAGCTTGCCACTCTCCTCTCACCCAGACATGTGGTATGGATGGAGAAGGATTCTTCACAGAGCACTCTGGCACACGGTATCGGAGAAAAATTGATACATTAGTAGCGTATCTTGAATTTGAGAAGCAAAGATCTTCTCTCCATATTGATATGTTCTTCCACAACCAGGATCTTCTAAAAAGAAATAATATTTTAGTCTTCTGCTTGAGGAGTTGACTGTGAAGCTATGCCCAGTGAAAGACATGTTCCTGCAGCAGCTCTGGTGGCAACTGTCCTTGAGGAACCTTTGGTGTGTGGTGGGCAGCTATCAGAACAAGAAATGTAGGCATTTACTCTTTAAACACTTGTGCTGGTGTTATGTTATTTCCTTCTTAGAAAGTGGAAACCTTGGGCCGGGCGCGGTGGCTCAAGCCTGTAATCCCAGCACTTTGGGAGGCCGAGGCGGGAGGATCACGAGGTCAAGAGATCGAGACCATCCTGGTCAACATGGTGAAACCCCGTCTCTACTAAAAATTACAAAAAATTAGCTGGGCATGGTGGCGCGTGCCTGTGATCCCAGCTACTCGGGAGGCTGAGGCAGGAGAATTGCCTGAACCCAGGGGGTGGAAGTTGTGATGAGCCGAGATTGCGCCATTGCACTCCAGCCTGGGTAACAAGAGCGAAACTCCGTCTCAAAAAAAAAAAAAAAGAAAGAAAGTGGAAACCTTTTCTGTTGCTATTATATTAATAAAGTTGGTGTTTATTTTCTGGTTAAAAAAAAAAGCAAGATAACAGCTTTGCTTCTTTTCATGGTGCTACTCCAGTTTCAAGATCACTGTAGCGGATGCCATCAGCATGCACTGGCTCTGAGCGTGCCTTCCTCCCACCCTGACCCTTCTCTCCCAGAGCCCCCATTACCTGTGATCATAACGGAGCCCCATGTGCCTGGGGATTATCCCTCTTCCCATCCCCTAAAGCAGCCCGGAGTCAATGACTGACAGGTATGGAATAGAAATATTTCAATTCCTGGGATGGGCACAGTGGCTCACCTCTGTAATCCCAGCACTTTGGGAGGTTGAGGGGAGCAGATCACCTGAGGTCAGTAGTTCAAGATCAGCCTGGCCAACATGGTGAAACCCTGTCTTTACAAAAAATACAAAAATTAGTCGGGCCTGATGGCTGGTGTCTGTAATCCCAGCTACTCGGGAGGCTGAGGTGGGAGAATCTCTTGAACCCAGGAGGCAGGCGTTGCAGTGAGCTGAGATCTCGCCATTGCACTCTAGCCTAGGTGACAGAGGGAGAGACTCCCTCACACACAAAAATGTCCTGTTCCTTTTCCTCTGAGGGGACAACTCTGAGATGAGACCTGCGTCATCCCTGAGACAGCTCTGCTTGCTGTCACCCCAGTCCTTCATTTGGCCTCTTCCCTTCGCGGCTCCATTTTCTTATTCACCTAATGATTTTTCCTGACAATGTTCTTTATTTAAACCACTTTCATATGCATTTTCTTTGTCTCAGAATCTGTTTGTAGGAATCCAAATGAAAGAAATCACCACCAACTCTGGAGTTATTATTATTACAACCATGTTTCTTTTTAATTTAATTTTTAAAAATTGCAATATCATGGTTGTACGTATTTGTGGGGTACAGGTGATATTTTGATACAGGTATACAATGTGTCATGATAAAAGCAGGGTAACTGGGATATCCATCACCTCCAACATTTATCATTTCTTTGTGCTGGGAACATTCCAAATCTTCTAGCTATTTTGAACTGTACAATAAATGATTGTTAACTATAATTTCCCTGCTATACTATCAAATACTAGAACTTATTCTATTTTTTTTTTTCTTGGGAGGAAGGCAGGAAGGGAGGGAAGGAGGAAGGGAGGGAGGAAGGAAGGGATGAAGGAAGAAAGGAAGGGAGGAAGGGTAGAGGGAGGGAGGGAGGGAGGGAAGGGAAGGAAGGAAATCAAGCAATGAGAGGACATTGCCGACCTGGATCTAGAGGTTTACAAGTTGATTTCTTTTTTTGTTTTTTTGAGAGAAGGAAAGAAAAAAAAATGAGTAAAGGAGAGGAAGAAAGAGGAAGAGAAAGAGGGAGGGTGAATGGAAATATTGCTTTATTCTGAAAAAAAAATGGGTATTAATAATGGCCAATCAATGTTTCATTTAAACCTATGAGTAGGTGTGATGTGGTATTGACAAGAATGTATATTTTGTGTATTTGAAGTGGAGAGCTCTATAAATATTTATTAAGTTTACTTGTTCTGGATCTGAGTTCGAGTCCTTGATATCCTTATTAATTTTCTGTCTCATTGAATCTAAGTCTCTATGTATTTGGGTGTTAGGATCTTTAGCTCTTGTTGTTGCATTGATCCTTTTACCACTATATCTTTGTTGCTTTAAAATCTATTTTATCCGATATGAGAATTGCAACTCCTGCTTTTTATTTATTTATTTATTTATTTATTTATTTATTTATTTATTTATTTTTGCTCTCTATTTGGTTGGTAAATCTTTCTCCATCCCTTTGTTTTGGGTCTTTGTGTATCCTTGCATGTGAAACAGGTCTGGATGTAACATGCCATTGGGTTTTGGCTGTGTCTTTTGATTGGGGGATTTAGTCGATTTAAATTTAGGGTTACTGCCATTTGATGTTAACTGGCTGTTTTATCCATTCATTAATGTAAATTCTTCTTTATGTTGGTGCTCTTTACTTTTTGGTATATTTTTAGAAAGGCTAATACTGGTTGTTTCTTTCTGTGTGTAATGCTTCTTTCAGAAGCTCTTGTAAAGCACGCCTAGTGGTAATAAAATCTCTGAGTACTTGCTTGTTCATAAAAGATTTTATTTTTCCTTCAGTTGTGAAGCTTAGTTAGGCTGGATATGAAATTCTGGGCTGAAGGTTCTGTTCTTTGAGGATGTTGAATATTGACCCCCACTCTCTTCTGGCTTGTAGAGTTTCTGCTGAGAGATCTGCTGTAAGTCTGATAGGCTTCCCTTTGTGGGTAACCTGACCTTTCTCTCTGGCTGCCCTTAGTATTTTCTCCTTCGTTTCAACCCTGGTGAATCTAAGGATTATGTGCCTTGGGGTTGCTCTTCTTGAGGAATATCTTTGTGGTGTTCTCTGTATTACCTGGGGTTGAATATTGACCTGCTTTGCTAGTTTAGGAAAATTTTCCTGAATAATATCCTGAAGGGTATTTTCCAGCTTGGATTCATTCTCTCTGTCGCATTCAGGTACACCTATCAAATGTAAATTAGGTCTTTTCACATAGTCCCACATTTCTTGAAGACTTTGCTCATTCCTTTTTATCCTTTTTTCTCTAATCTCGTCTTCTCGTTTTATTTCATTAAGTTGGACTTTGACCTCTGATATCCTTTCTTCTGCTTGAACAATTTGAGTGTTTAAACCTGTGCATACTTCTTGGAGTTCCCGTATTGTATTCTTCAGTTCCATTAATTCACTTATATTCCTCTCTAAGTTGTCTATTTTCAACAGGATTTCGTCAAACCTTTTTTCAAAGTTCTTAGTTTCTTTACGTTGGGCTGCAACGTGTTCTTTTAACTCACAGAAGTTTCTTATTATCCATTCCCTGAAGCGTGATTCTGTTATTGGGATGCGCTCGTTCTCCATCAAGCCTTGTTCCATTGTTGATGTGGAGCTGTGATCATCTTTAGAGGGAGAGGCGTTCTGATTTTGAGTATTCTCAGCTTTTTTACGCTGGTTTCTTCCCATCATTGTAAATTTATCCTCCTGTCATCTTTGAAATTACCTACTTTCAGATTAGGTCTCTTGAGTGGATGTCCAAGTTGTTAGTTCCCAGGGCCAGAACAGCGCTGTTAAAATTGATGGTGCTTTTCTGCCCAGGATTCTCCTGTTTGGCTTCCTTCTTGTGTCTGTAATAGGCGACTCTGCCTTCCCAGGGCTCCAAACCTTGGTCAGAAGAGGAACCAGTCTCGTTTACTCTGCGCTGAGAGCTGCCATGCCAAGGTGCCGTCACAACCGCTGCACCGGCCTCAGGAGTCGTGCTGGGGACACATGTGGGTCCTCCAAACCTCGGTCAGAAGGGGAGCCAGCTCTGTTTACTCTGCTCTGAGAGCTGCCGCGTCGAGGTGCTGGCAAAACCGCTGCGCCAGCCACAAGAGTCACGCTGGTGACCCGTGTGGCTCCTCCACTGGGGATCTTCTGCTCCGTGAGTGACCAGAATTTGTCTGAAAGTGTGACGTCCTCTAGTTCTCTGCGCTTTCACTGAGAGCTGCAATCCCGAGATGTTAGCGATCAGCCATCTTGGATCGTTCCCCTGAACTTACTCTATTTAACCATATGTTTGTACCCCTTAACCAGCTTCTCTTCACCTTCTTCCTCCTTCCCTTCTCAGCCTCTTGTAACTACGATTCTACTCTCTGTCTCCACTTTTTTAGCTCCCACATGTGAGTGAGAACATGCAATATTAGTCTTTCTGTGCCTGGCTTATTGCACTTAACATAATGGCCTCCAGTTTTACCTATGTTGCTGCAAATAGCAGGATTTCCTTTTTAAATGACTGAATACTATTCCATGGCTTACATATCCCACTTTATTCATTCACGCATCACTGGGCACTTAGGTTGATTCCATATCTTGGCTATTGTGCCTACTGCTGCAGTAAACCTGGGAGTGCAGAGATGTCTTTGACAAACTGATTTCCTTTCCTTCAGATATATACCCAGTAGTGGGATTGCTGGATCATATGGTGGTTCTATTTTTAATTTTTTGAGGAACCTCCATCCTGTTTTTCATAGTGGCTGTTCTACTTGCCATTCCCACCAACAGTGTATAAGCCCTCCCCTTTCTATCAACCACCCCTTCTTGAGCCCTTACCGTATGGATCTGGGTGTCAGAAAACCTTGGTTAAAATCCTGGATCTGCTACTGATTCATGGTTTGACTTTGGACATGTTATTGAGCCTCTTATATCTAAGTTTCTTTGTAAAACATGGAAAATAATTTCTCTAAAGGATAGTAAGAACATATTTTATGTGGATGAGTGTTGAGGGCACTCAGTCAGACAGTGGGCTGGGCCGTGGCCTTGGCACAGTGGGGTTGCAGCTAAATAACTTTCTAAAGTGTCTATCACTGACACCTGTGGCTAAGGAACAAGTAAATTATTTGCATGCTTTCTGATCACTGGGGCAAGAGAAATAGTGATTTTCTGTATCCCTCCTGGGATTAGACCACTGAAGGGTTTTGTAAGCATCTGTTGGTCATGGTCTGTTGGGCACAGACTGGTGACTATAACCAGGTAAGCTCCCCGAGGGGATAGCAGTATTTTTGGGACACAGAGGGAAGAATAAACTGAAGTGGAAGGAGTGAACCAGGCACAAGCTGGAGCGTCAAGCTGGTATATCGAAGGGAAAGGGGGGCCTGGTCCACTGAAGTCCTCAGAGCAGCTGAAGATTTTACAATAAGAGGATGGTGATGGGCGGGGGATGGCCTGGGGGCACAAATGGAGTAGGTGAAATGGGATGTAAAGTGTGGGAATCAATTTTTTTTTTTTTTTTTTTGAGATGGAGTTTTGCTCTTGTTGTTCATGCTGGAGTGCAGTGGTGCGATCCCAGCTTATCAAAAACTGTGCCTCCCAGTTTCAAATGATTCTCCTGCCTCGGCCTCCCAAGCAGCTGGGATCACAGGCATGTGCCACCACGCTAGGCTAATTTTGTATTTTAGTAGAGATAGGGTTTCTCCATGTGGGTCAGGCTGTTCTCAAACTCATGACCTCAGGTGATCTGCCCACCTTGGCCTCCCAAAATCCTGGGATTACAGTTATGATCCACTTCACCTGGCCTGGGAATCTGTATTTTTAACAAGCACCTGGGTGATTTGGGGATAAAGCCTAAGTAGAGGATCTTGCTTATATGAGAATGTTGGGATAGAAGAAAATGCTGTCGTTTTCCAGGGAAAACCTCAGCTGCCTTTGACATGCTAATTTGTATCTAACTTTCCAAGAAATGATGATTGCAAGCCTTGCGGGGTTATAATCCAGCTCCCTGCTGGGGCAGGTGGACCGTCCACCCCCAGGAATTTTAATTCCTGTGTGATTCATTAATGTATGCTGCCATGTTTTTCAAAGCTGTAGATTGGGGCTTTCCTGGGATTAGAGGAATCTTTTAAAATAGGTCTGAGCTCTATGTTTCCCATCTCTGTCTTATAAAAGTAAGATATTTACTTATTAATTGATACTTATTATGTAAATCACAAGATTCTAACATTAGTATAACTGAATACAGTTTTTTGTATTTTTTAGGAGCTCTGAGGAGTGAATCCACAGTACAGTTCAAAGAGATATTTAAATTGCTAATTTCCTGGCACTGGAATGTGGGGAAAGATTGTCACAGATTTAGCATGAAAGCCATGTATTTAACATTCCCATGTAATAACCCTCTCTTAAATTGCATTTTGGTTTGAGAACCAGCAGTAACAAATTCAGCACTAGTGGGGAACTTTGTTGTTGATTTCAAAGGGAATAAGAATTTATGGAGCATCTCTGCCCACAAGGAAAGAGCTTTCTCTTGAGTCTCCCACATGACTGTGTACCATAGATCACATTGGAAACAACTTCTCTTTTTACTAATGCTGTCTGAGTTCTGCATTTTAGTGCCAGAACAGGGAAGTGAAGGGATACGTAAGAGACACACGTAATAGAAATGTAAAAGACAAGCATACCACCCGACGATAGATGTAATTAAAAAAAAAAAGATATTTTTATTTGCCTAAGGCTCAGAAAGTCATGCCAGGTGATGCTGGGAGGAATTGGCTGGCTCCTTTTCCAAACCACTTCCTCAGTGCTCATTCTCTTTCAGGTGGACAAGATATGGCATTTTTGACTGCTAGCAAATGTCATTGTTACATTTCAATGGCACAACTGGTGACAATCCAGCCAATTTTTGTTGGGCACCCTCCACATACCCCCAGGTCTGGGCTCAGCCCTTTATGTACATGGGCTCATTGATTCTTCCACATTTTCTAGAATGGGATTTTACCCTGGCTGGCACAGAGTAAATGCCCAAAGAATGGTAGCTATTGTTTTTAATCATCATTATTACTTTTATAAATAACTTCCATGTGAGTTGATGGGAAACTTTCAGATTTTTGACTCGGGCCTTGGAAAACAGGTTCAATTTTAGCAGATGGAGGTACAAGGAGGCAAAGAGTGACCTTAGATAAACCCAAGGTTGAAGAAAGGAGGCTCTAGGAGTGTGTTGGTGATTAGGAGTAAAGTAGCTTGTCTGAAATGAAGAGTTTGTATATAGCAGGCTTATTTGGAGTCATGCCTAACAAGATTACTTTGGGTCTAATTTTGGAGGCTTGCTAGGCCAGCGAGCTTGGACATGAATTTAAAGACAGTGGGAACTCACGTTAATGTTTCTGAATGGGGAGCTGTTCTGGAGTATGCAGGAAGGATCGGGGTGGGAGGAGAACAAGGAGAGGAATGCGTTTTAGCAATACTGCAGTTATTTCAGGTTAAAAGTTATAGAGTCAGGCTGAACCAGGATATCAGCTATAGCAACAGAGAGGAAGGGGTATGTGTGAACAAAATTAAGGAAGAGGATTGTTAGGACTTGATATCAGGTGAAAATTATGAAGATGGAGAAATCAAAGAGGGTATCAAGGTCTTAATCTTGAAAGTATGGTAGTATCATTTCTAGAAAAGGGAGATGGTTTTTAGATACGAATTGATAGACCTGACTTTGAACACATTGATTTTGATTAGAGTGGACCATCTCAGTGAAACCGTCTACTAAGCAATTGCAAGTGGAGGATGGGTAAATAGTGTAAACTCTAGGAGAACAGAAGAATGGAGAATCCATTGTGTGGAAAGACAAGGAGGAAGGGAGCCATTGAAGGAGAAGGAGGAGAGGCTTGATATGTGGGAAGAGAAGTGACATAGAGAGTAGCATCACATAAGTTAAGAGAGGAGACAGATTCAAGCCAGGGGATGGGGAGTGATCAAAAATGAAGAGGAACACTTGGGGCAGTAGACATCTGTGGGGGACACTTATCTTCTCCTGACCTCCCTGCTTCTGGATGGTTTATCAGAAGGTACTACTTCTAGAATACATTTTAATAACACCACACTAATTTTGATACCAGATAGGTGTGTGGTGTATTCCCCCAACACCAACCAATTCTTCAACTCTCCAGACACCAGCTGGATGTCCCACCATTTAATTCGATTCTGATACTAATTACCAGGAGTTAGCACAGACCCACAGTTTAAGGGCTCATTCCCACTTTAGATGCCAGTCAAAAGTCTGGGCCACCTGTATTTCTGTTGATGAAAAGGGTCAAACTCTGTAAAATATTGGAAGAGATTTATTATGAGCCAAATATGAATGACCAATGGCCTGTGACATAGCCCCAGGAGATCTTGAGAATATGTGCCCAAGATGATCAGACTACAGCTTGGTTTTACGCATTTTAGGGAGAAATAAGAGATCCATCAATACATGCAAGATGTACATTGGTTCGGTCTGGAAAGGTGGGACAACTTGAATTCGGGGAGAAGTGGGGAGGGCTCCAGGTCATAGGTAGATTCAAAGATTTTCTGATTGGCAATTGGTTGAAAGGGTTAAGTTATCATCTAAACACCTAGAATCAATAGAAGGGAATGTCTGGGTTATGATAGGGGTTTGGAGACTGATATGGCCATTATGCAGAGGAAGCCTGTAGGTAGCAGGCTTCAGAGGGAACAGATCATAAATGTTTCTTATCAGAGTTGAGTTGATTCTCTCCTGGATAAGGAAAAAGAAGGAATGGGGATTCTCTACAAAATGTAGATTTTTCCTCACAAGAGGCAGCTTTACAAGGCCTTTTCAAAATATGTCAAAAAATATAATTTTGGGGGTAAAATACTTCAATTTCTTTCAGGGCCTACTATTTGTCATGTGATGCTATGGTATAGTCAGGATGTCTTATCGCTACGAAGAGTCTGTTTTGTCAGTCTTAAGATCTGTTTTAATGTTAATGCTAGTCAGCCATGTCTGAATTCCAAAAGGGAGGATGGTATATAATGAGGCAAGTTTAACTCTCTCTTCGCATCATGGCCTGAACTAGTTTTTCAGGTTAACTTTAGAATGCCCTTGGCTACATAACCAACCATTTATAAAGTCAAGGGGTTCCCACAAAACAAAACCGTGGTTCTGTTAGAAAGGAAGAAGAGGGAATTGGACTCTGGGTGGGACCCTGGGTGGAGGGTATACCGCTTGTCAGTTTCTGAGACTATAAAGACCTGTTTACTTAGGGTCTCTATTTGAAGGAGGCTTTTAATCTAGTTGTGGGTAGGCACACCAAAAAATGACAACAGAATGTTTAGTAAGGTTCTAAACACACAGTAGGCACCTAAAAGTATTCACTGAATGAATGAACACATACTAATATTACACCTTGGGTGCTAAGTAAATAACACAGCTATGCCACAGAGGCTCAGAAGAGCCTTGACTACTCAAGAAGTTCTAGTGCATGGCTGGATGCGGTGGCTCACGCCTGTAATCCCAGCACTTTGGGAGGCCGAGGCAAGTGGATCACCCGAGGTTGGGAGTTTGAGACTAGCCTGCCCAACATGGAGAAACCCCATCTTGACTAAAATTGCAAAATAGGCCAGGCATGGTGGTTCATGCCTGTAATCCCAGCTACTCGGGAGGCTGAGGCAGGATAATTGCTTGAACCCAGGACGTGGATGTGGAGGTGGAGGTGAGCCGAGATGGCACCATTGCACTACAGACTTGGCAACAAGAGCAAAACTCTGTCTCAAAAAAAAAAAAAGTTCTAGTGCAATGATTCATCAAATTTTGTGAGGTCCTGTGACAATGCAGATACTCATTCCATAACCTCCAAAACTTGGATTAAGTGTTCTCATGTGCTGCAGATTTAACAAGAATTTCAGTACAACCTCAATTATCATTAGGGAAGGTGGTTGCAGGGTGTGGTTAGGATAAATAGGTGTTGTTTTCCCATTCCCAAAATCATGTAATGAATCATCAAATTAAAGACCTAGGTGTTTACCTTGTGATATTTGTAAAGTGATTGCTAAGATCCAAAACACAGTGTTTGATAGTTTTTTGTTTTGTTTTGTTTTGTTTTGAGATGGAGTCTCACTCTGTCGCCCAGGCTGGAGTGCAGTGGAGCAATCTCGGCTCACTTCACTGCAACCTCCGTCTCCTTGGTTCAAGCAATATTCCCACCTCAGCCTCCCAAGTATCTGAGATTACAGGTGTCCACCATCATGCCCAGCTAATTTTTGAATTTTTAGTAGAGACAGGGTTTCGCCATGTTGGCCAGGCTGGTCTCAAACTCCTAACCTTAGGTGATCCACCCACCACTGCCTCCCAGGAGTGAGTCACTGCGCCTGGCCTGTGTTTAATATTTCTTATCAAATAACCATATGTACAAAGGATTGTGCAACTCTTTCCTTCTGGGCCTAAATACTTACTGACTGATGAAAAGGTGAATTATGTCTTAATAATGGAACAATGTTTTCAGGGTTGAAGGTATTTACTTTAGAATACAATCCCTGCCAGTTTTTCTCTCTTTTTTTTTTTTTATCAAGTTGCTCTTTGATAACAAATGGAAAACATTTTCTCATATTTATTCTTCCCTAACATCAATTTATTCCATTGGATTTCTTTACAGTTTATAGTAGCCAACAACCTTATAGCTGTAGAGAGAGACTATTGACTAATCCTCCTGGATTGCCAATTTTTTATTTTATTGAAAGAAAACTGGCCAGGCGCAGCAGCTCACCCTCCTTTTTACACTGTCTTGCTTCTGGTGAAGTTTCCCATAGATAAGCCACTGGCGTTCTCCGATTAACCTAGCTGACAAAGACTGGGACCAAATCAAATATGCCTCTCAGGGTCTCAGAATCAATTCCTTGAGCAAATTTAATAAACCACCTGAGTTTCATTTAAGAAGAATCAGGGAGTGGGATCGCTCCTTAAGTTTCCATGCTGACCTTTTCCCTCAGCCCAAGGCATTAATGCAGGCACGAAAGGCTGTATTAATAATTGTACAGACTCCCCCGCCTTGATCCACAAGGAAGAAATTGAAAGCAACTATATTATGTATAACACACCTGGCCACTCAGTTGAGGCAAATGCGCATGCCTTCAAGGGCAAAGATGGCTGGTATTATTGATCACTTCAGCTGAAGTCAGGGACAAATTTTGTTCTGCTTTTTCTAATGGGATGACTTCCATTGTAGCAACAAGTGGCCACTGATAGTGCGTAAATAATACGCCTGTTATCACTTTGGGGAGTTTCTCCAGGTAATCAAAGGAAGCTTCATTTTGGAGTAATCTCTACAGTCATTTGAGGGCTATGTGATCTACTAGTGGTGTACACTTGAAGGTTTTTTATGATGACTTGTAAGGTATGAGTCACCACGTTTTGGGGAGATGGTCAAGATGATGCCTGCCTTCCATACAGTCCTGGGATGCACATGTCAGCTCTGGGAACAAAGTGTTGTTTACAGGGTGAGGCATGGTGGCTCATGCCTGTAATTCCAGCACTTTGGGAAGCCATGTGGGAGGTTTGCTTGAGGCCAGGAGTTTGAGACCAGCATGGGCAACATAGTGACACCCCATCTCTACCAAAAAAAAAAAAAAATCAACCAGGTGTGGTGGTGCAAGCCATAGCTACTCAGGTGGCTCAGGGCAGAGGACCCCTTGAGCACAGGAGTTCAAGGCTGCAGTGAGCTATGATGGCACTCACGCACTCCAGCGTGGCTGACAGAGTGAGACCCCATTGCTAAAAAAAATTAAAATAAAAAAAGAAAGTGATGTTTACAATTGTTAGGATCCCACAAATGAGACTTACACCATTCAGTGGGCGCAGATTGACAGTATCACCAACGTGACCTCCAGGTCAGCTGTTAAATCAAGAGTTCTCAGGTCACTTTGAATAATTGAATCTAGTCCTTTTTAATGGAGGAACTGCCTGAGGGCAGTCAGCCCAAACTCTCCTGTTTGTTCATGTCACCAGTGGGTTCATGTCACCCACCTCGGCCATGGGCACAATCTCAGCTCACTGCAACCTCTGCCTCCTGGGTTTAAGCAATTCTCTGCCTCAGCCTCCGGAGTAGCTAGGATTACAGGCGCGTGCCACCATACCCAGCTAATTTTTTGTATTTTTAGTAGAGATGGGGTTTTCACCATCTTGGCCAGGCTATTCTTAACTCCTGACCTCGTGATCCACCCACCTCAGCCTCCCAAAGTGCTGCTATTACAGGCGTGAACCACTGCGCCCAATAATTTTTTAACCATACTCTATACTTCAGTTGCCCTATGTATTATTAAATCATAGTAAATCAGTTGCCCTATGTATTGTTAACTATTTAGCAAGACATCTGTTTGTAAATTCAGGAATCAGGTGTAAGAACATATAGGGTACTAAAGGGATGCTGCTTATAATCATTAAATACAATGTATCAGTGTTTTGTGTTTTTTTCTAGAGACAGGGTCTTACTCTGTCACCCAGGCTGGAGCTCAGTGGTGCAATCATAACTCACTGCACTCCCCACCTCCTGGCTTAAGTGATCCTCCTACTTCAGACTCTGTAGTAGCTGAAGCTACAAGTGTGCACCCCTGTGTCTGGCTAATTTTTAAATCTTGGTAGAGACAAGGTCTTGCTATGTTTCCCAGGCTGGCCTCAAACTCTTGGGCTCAAACAATCTTCCTATTTTGTTCTCCCAAAGTGCTGGGATAACAGGCATGAACCATCTTGCCCTGACAGTTTTTCTCTCTCTTTTTTAAAAATCAGATTGGTATAACTAACTACTGGACACTAACTTCCAGTTCTGTCACTTTTAGACTATTTGGTGTAAATAAGATGAAAATTAGATAGATTTAGTCCAGAGGCGATCACTTCTTAGCACAGCATAGTATAAAATCCTTCCCACTGTGTCATATAGGCAAAGTAAAAAGTAGTAATAAAGGGAACAAATTCCTGAAATGAAGGTGGGAGGACAGAAGTAATTTTTTAAGAAAATATCTTCCTATTTCTATCAACATTTGCTGCTCCTAAGATTTCAGACCATTTCTAAGGAGGTAATAACAAAGATGATGATTTCTATTAGTTCAAGGACCAAGACAAGGAGGACCAGAGGAAAGGGATGGGCAGGTTTAACTACTCAGACAACACAGGACCTCTTCCCTTCCCCATCCTCTGTCATAAAATATTTGAAACCTGGTCTTTCATTTGGTTGTGAGATCTATTCAGCCACCATTACCTAATGCTTACCATGTACAATGCATATTCAAGACTCTCTGGTACAAGGTGGCCTTGGTAATGCTGATAAAATACAGGTCAAGTGGAATTAGCTAAATGCCAAAAAGTGCCATGAGAATTCAGAGTATAAAAGGAGTATGTCTAAGAGACAATAAAATAAATAAATGAATAAATAATAAAAAGAAAAAAAAGGAGATCGGGCATGGTCATACCTGTAATTCCAGCACTTTGAGAGGCCAAGGTGGGTGAATCACTTGATGTCAGGAGTTCAAGACCAGCCTGGCTAACTTGGTGAAACCCCATCTCTACTAAAAATACAAAAAAGAAAAAAAAAAAAAAAAGGAAGAAGTGAGAAGAGGCTTTAGACTGCAGAGGACATGGGTTCATGTCAAAGCATGGACCAAGGGGCCAGACAGCCCTTGGTTTACAATTCATAACTGCCACTTACTAATGTACCGAACCCATGGTGCAGGTTGCATATGTGCCTGAACGTGAATAGAAATATTCTAGAAGAGGCTGGGTGTGGCGACTCACACCTGTAATCTCAACACTTTGGGAGGCTGAGGTGGGTGGATCACCTGAAGTCAGGAGTTTGAGACCGCCCTGACCAGTATGGTGACACCCTGTCTCTACTAAAAATACAAAATTAGCCAGATGTGGTGGTGTGTGCCCATAGTCTCAGCTACTCAAGAGGCTGAGACAGAAGAATTGCTTGAGCCTGGGTGGCGGAGGTTGCAGTGAGCCAAGATGGCACCACTGCACTCCAGCCTGGATGACAGCGTGAGACTCCATCTCAGAAAAAAGAAAAAGAAGTTCTAGAAGGATGTATCCAAGTAATTTTCACTGAGTGGTGGAATAATGGGTGATGTTTATTTCTTCTTTTTGCTTGTCTATACCTTCCTATTATTAAACAGTAAGTTTTAATTGTTATAATGAGAATAAAGAAAAACATGGTTTCAAAAGCTGGTGTTCACGGCTTGAACTCTGCTGGGGGAGGTTGCAGTGAGCCAAGATAGCACCACTGGACTCCAGCCTGGGTGATAGAGCGAGACTCCATTTCCAAAACAAGACAAAACAAAAAAAGCTGGTATTCACTAAATACTTGACATTTATTGATATATCAATTCCTGTTTCTAATCTTCTTGACAAGGGACATAATCTATAGAAATGCGTGACTATGTAGAGTCAGAAATTTACTACGAGGTTGTCATACAGGAGCTGAGATCTCCTAGCTAATGAGTGAACCTGAGGCAGAAGGCGGGACTCGGTTCCAGAGGCAGGGCTCAGACACAGAATTGGATGGAGGACTAGCTAAACCAGGACAGGGCAAAAGCAGCTTTCAATCAGACACCCCCACTGTGTGCTCTGTCAATTTACCGCTGCCATGGCAACAGCTGGGAGTTAACGCCTCTTTCTATGGCAGTGACCCTAATGACCCAAAAGTTACTACCCCTTCCCTAAAAATTTCCTCATAAACCATTCCTTTATCTGAATGTCATTAAAAGTAGCTATAAATATGACCAAAACTGCCCTATTCTGCCTACAGGGTAGCCTCGCTCTGCAGGAGCAGTCACCAAACTGCAACACTGCCTCTTCAATAAAGTTTTCTTCGACCTCTGGCTTGCCCTTGAATTCTTTCCTGGGAAAAGCCAAGAACCCTCATGGGCTAAGCTCCACTTTGGGGCTTGCCTGCCCTGCATCAAACAGAGCTGACATCTCAAAGTGCCAATGCAACTATAATTTGTTGTGTGATTCAATTTTATTCTCAAAACAATAGAGGTAGATATTATTGTCTCACCTTTACAGATTAAAAAACCGAGGGTACTATACATTGTGGGGTAAGTCATGAATTTGGAAATCTGAAAGTGTTATAGGTCAAGTACCAGTTTTCTCAGCCTCAGCATGGTTGACATTTTGGATCAGATAATTCTGTTTGGGGGCTGTGCACTGTAGGATGTTTAGCATCATCCCTGGCTTTTACCCGTTAGGTACTAGGAACATCCCTACCCCTAGGTTGTGACAACCAAAAATGTCTCCAGACACTGCCAAATGTCCTTGGGTTGAAAATTGTGAGTCTAGTATATTCTATTCATTAACCTTGAGCAATGAACTCCAAAAATTCAAGATATAAACCTCATACCATTTTCAACACTTCACCTTCACAGGGACTTAGTACTTAATTAAATCTTTAATAAATGTTGTTGATGATGAAAACGAACATAAATAATGATGTAATAAACATATTTTCCATAAATATCTTTCTATCTTTTGCATCATTTCCATTCTAATGACAGTCAAATGGAACAATCATTTCGAAGGCTTCTCATTCATACCGTTCATCACTGACCAAAGAGTTGGACCAATTTACATTTCTACTAGCAGTGTAAGAGTCTATCTTACAGCACCCTTACCAGCATCAGCTATTATGTGTACATTTCTATCTTTGCTAATGTGAGTTCTTATTTCTATTTATTTTGTTATTTGTTTATAAAAATTCATATTGTTCTTATTTATATTTTTAAGTACAAGTAAGAGTGAATATTCCCCGTATGTTATAGTCAGTGGCACTTATTTTCTCAACTATTTTGTGCTTCAACTCTCAGCCTCCTGAATAGCTGGGATTACAGGCATGCACCACCACATCTGGCTAATTTTTGTATTTTTCAGTAGAGACAAGGTTTCACCATGTTGACCAGGCTGGTCTTGCACTCCTAGTCTCAAGTGATCTGTCCGCCTTGGACTCCTGAAGTGCTGGGATTACAGCCATGAGCCACCACACTTGGACCTTAGTACTGTTTTTTTTTTTTTTTTTTTTATCAATTTGTTCAAGCTCTTTGTAAATTTATTTTAAATAGAGACAGGGTTTTACCATGTTGGCCAGGATGGTCTCGAACTCCTGACCTCAGGTGATCCACCCGCCTCAGCCTCCCAAAGTGCTGGGATTACAGGCGTGAGCCACCAGGCCCGCCTGTTCAAGCTCTTTGTATATTGTAACCTGGATAGCATATATTTCTACAAAAAAAATAGTTTGCATAAAGGCATTTGAGCTTAGACTTTATTAAAGCTCTGGGAAAATGGCAAAGGATTTACATCACAGCAACTGAAGGAAGCTCAAATTGAGTTCTAAACACTCCCCTTAGGCCAGGTGTCGTGGCTCATGCCTATAATCCCAGGACTTTGGGAGGCCAAGGCAGGTGGATCACGAGGTCAGGAGTTTGAGACCAGCCTGACCAATATGGTGAAACCCCATCTCTACTAAAAATACAAAAATTAGCTGGACATGGTGTCACGTGCCTGTATCCCAGCTACTTGGGAGGCTGAGGCAGGAGAATCGCTTTAACCTGGGAGGCGAGGAGGTTGCAGTGAGTCAAGATCGCGCCATTGCACTCCAGCCTGTCAACAGAGCGAGACTTCATCTCAAAAAATATATAAATAAATAAAAATAAAAAAAATAAAAAACTCCTCTTTTTCTAAGTGCTTTGTCATTTGTCTTTTCCTTTTCTCTTTCCTCTCTTCCCTATGCCCCCTCCCACCTTTTCATTCCCCAATTTCTGTTGCTTTTCAGTGGAAACTAGCTTAGTTATTTCTTTGGTCTTTGCCTCTATTTACCCATACTCTCAGTTTGCCTTCCAGCCTAGTGGAGAATATTCATTTATCAAGGTATTTTTTTAAACAAGGACACGTAGTTTCCTAAGAGAAATGCCTGTAACAACTTTCAAGATAGCTTTTCTATTATACTGGAGTGAAAAAGAGTTCTGAATCCTGTTGCCCTATTTGTTTCAAATACTTTCTCCACTTTGCTTAACTACTGGGTACTAGGCTTAATACCTGGGTGATGAAATAATCTGTACAACAAACCTCTGTGACACAAGTTTGCCTATGTAACAAACCTGCACATGTACCCTTGAACTTAAAAGTTAAAAAATATTTTAAAAATTAAAAAAAAACAGTAATCAAAAAATAAAATAATTGATTGCTGGTATAATTCCACCCTGCACAGCTGTGCTCTGGAGTGTGGTTCTTTACCTCTGCCTGGCTTCTCTCCTACCTAAGTGTCCGTGCCTCCACTCTAGGGAAGATCTGATGGACACGGACATGAGCCTCCTAAGGCCCCAGAACTGTGTTTTTGGTTGTGAACTAGAGTCCAACAAAGATGATCCCCTTAAGGTGGATAATGATGAAAATGAGCCAAGTTATCTTTAAGAATGGTCAGTTTAGTGGCTGAATTGCATATTGCTGAAGCAGAAGTAATAAGTTACAAAGGCAGACTTCATTACTTTAATAGTAATACCAGCAACTTTAAACATGTATGTATAGTCAATGGTTTATCTTGGGGGCTTTGAAATAACATCACCTGTGGCCTTACAATCACAGTGTATTTCAGGGCCTGTGCATATGAGTGGACAGCACTTAATAGGTGTGAAGGAAGATGCAAAGTGGGAGGTGGAGAAGAGGGAGATGTAAGACTTCAGTATATCTGGAAAGTGATCCGTCCCTGGAAGTGGGAGCATTTCCACAGGAAAAAATAAAACTTCTTGCCAATGGAAATCATGATGATGATGATGAAGAGGAAGATTTTGATGAGGGGGAAACTGAAGACAAAGCTCTAGTGATGAAATCTCTACAAGATGCTCCATCCAAAAAATGCACAAAAATCAAACCAAAATAAAAAAGACTCAGAACGATGAAGATTAAGACCAAAAGGTCAAGAATCCTTCAAAAGCAGAGGAAAAAAACCTCTTAAAACACCAAAAGGACCTAGTTTTGCAGAAGACACTAGAAGCAAAAATGGAAGCAAGTATAGAAAAAGTTGGTTCTCTTCCAAAGCTAAGTGCATCACTTACGTGAAGAGTTGCTTCTAGATGACTGACCAGGAGGCTATTCATGATCTCTGGCAGTAGAAGAAGTCTCTTTAAGAAAAGAGTTTAAACAGCTTGTTAAAATTTTCTATCTTTTTTTTCTTTTCTTTTTTAAGTCTTTTAACCCAGTGGTTCTTTTAGAGGCAAAAATTATCTGTCATTTCATTTCTATAACAGTTGATATCTAACTGTCCTTTTTATAATGCAGAGAAGCTCCCTACCATGTTGGATAAATATCATCAGGTTCCATTGCCAAAACTGTGTCGTCCCAATGTCCCTTTAGCTTTTAAAGATAAAACTCCATCCTTCACTTGTTTCTTTTCTTTTCTTTCTTTTTTTTTTTTTTTTTTTTTTTGAGACAGAGTCTCGCTCTATCACTTAGGCTGGAGGGCAGTGGCATGATCTTGACTCACTGCAGCCTCTGGCTCTTGGGCTCAAATGATTCTCCTACCTCAGCCTCCCATGTAGCTGGGATTACAGGTGTGTGCCACCACATCCAGCTAATTTTTGTAGTTTTAGTAGAGATGGGGTTTCACCATGTTGGTCAGGCTGGTGTCAAACTTCGGGTCTCAAGTGATCTGCCCACCTCAGCCTCCCAAAGTGCTGGGATTACAGGCGTGAGCCACCATGCCTGGCTCTTTGTTTGGTTTTATGTTTTTATGTATGTATGCCATATCATGACAGGATATAGTAGAGCCATGGTCAGGCAAATGGAAATGGTGGGAAGACAAAAATATTCAAGTGAAATAAGCTCAATATTTTAATAAAGGAAAAAATAAATTTTTTCCCTTGAAAAAGTTGTAAGAAAAAATAAATCTTTTCCTATGCATCTCAGGAGTGCTTTAAACTTAGAAGATGTTTCTAGATGAGTAGTGTTTAGCTAGGTGGAAATGGAGGAAAAGGTGTGGCATGCCCATAGATACTTAGCATGCTCCTATGCATAGTACAGTACAGAAAAGTGAGTTGCTTCTCTGTAAAAACATGTTACTTTACTATTGGATACCATTGGAAAGAAATCATGCCCTGCTTATATTAAACATCTTTGCTAGATTTTTTATTTGACTTTTTTGAGATTCGCTCTTGCTCTCTTGCCCAGGCTGGAGTGTATGGTGAAATCATAGCTCACTGAAGCCTTAAACTCCTGGGCTCAAGGGGTCCTCCCACCTCAGCCTCCGGAGTAGCTAGGACTTCATGCATGCACCACCATGCCCAACTATGTTTGCTAGATTTTAAAGTGAGATACACTAAACCTCATAAAAATAAGAGCTAACATTTGCTAAGGACTCTGTTATACTGCCCCCCAAGTATAACATGGTAATTAAAACACTGGAGGCCAGGCACAGTAGCTCACCCCTGCAATCCCAGCACTTTGGGAGGTCCAAGTGGGCAGATCACTTGATCTCAGGACTTGGAGACCAGCTTGGCTAACATGGGAAACCCCATCTCTACTAAAAATACAAAAATTAGTCGGGTGTGGTGGTGCATGCCTGTAGTCCCAGCTACTCAGGAGGGTGAGGCACAAGAATAGCTTGAACCTAAAAGGCGGAGATTTCAGTGAGCTGAGATCGCACCACTGCTCTCCAGTGACAGGGCAAAGATTCTATCTCAAAAAAACAAAAACAAAACATAACAAAAACCCCAAAGACATTGGAAAATTGTGCGAGGTATATTTCAGTTTTGGAATTAAGAATCCGAGACAAAAAGTCTGCTTCAGGACCACACACAAGCACGAAGAAATCAAGATATTTCAAGCATCGACCTTAAAACCGCAGTGTCTAAAGCTGTTGTCACTGGCCTTCTGCGGCTATTTTAATTTCAATTAAAGTGAGATAAATTTTAAAATTCAGTTTCTAAGTCACACTAGCCATATTTCAAATGCTCAACGGCTCCATGTAGCTAATGGGCACTGTACAGACAGCACAGGATAATATTTGCATCATGGCAGAAAGTTTTAGTGGATCTAACAAAAAAAGTTGTCTTTAGGCTTATTTTGTGATTGCAGATAAAAGCCTCTTGAATTCTGACAAGTTTCTGAAGCCATGTTACAGAACTGGTTATTGTAATTGTGTGAACTTCATCCAAAACTGGTGAAAGCATCAGGTTGGGGATAGTCTGGTGGTTGCTACTGTCTGTTCACCCTAATACTGAGGCTCTAAGCAATTCTGTGGCCAATTTCTGCAGACAGACACAGCAAAAAGGTACAGGATAGGTCAGAAAACCTGGGTCCTACAGTATAAAGGAATAATGATGAGCATTAACTGGTTGTTTCCTGTGTACCAGGCACTGTGCTAACTACATGCTTCATTCAATCCTCACAATACCACAGTAAGGTTTATTACCACCACTTAGCAGGTGAATAGGCTGAAGTTCAGAGGTGTAAGGTCACACAGCTAGTAAGTAGGAGAGCCTGGATTTAACACCTGGCGTCTGTTCCCTTGTGCTAAACAACTCTGTGTCCGCTGATTCTTCACTTTCCTCATCTGTAAATCTGAAAGGATTACATTTTTTCTACTGTTTCTAAAACTCTGTGTTCTAACTTAGGACATTACCGTTATCTTCCCAAGCTAATGAAACATGCAGAGTTCCAAAGAGCAGCTTGCTACCTATTTTTCTCCAAAGGACATGCTTTCCCCTTTCTATGCCTCTGTCCTAAAACCTTCTTTGGTTTCTCACTATCTAGTGTGGTTTCAGCAATTTATGAGGCGCTCTCGTGGCAAGGAGTGATTCTCTCCAGGAGGAATCCTAAGAACGAGCGCAGTGCTCAGCGCACAGTAAATGCTCCATGGATCATTTATGACATTAAGTCCAAGTGGACCTCAAGGGAAGTGTCAGTCTGCTGAAATGAACTATTAGCCAGGATATAAGGTAGAAAATCGGGCTGACGAACAAGGTGGAGAAGCCCGTGTAGGGGGCTGGAGACGACTTCTGATCCGCAGAAACCTGAAGTGGGGTGCCGTTAGGCCTGGTGGCGGCAAGGTTTACAAGCGGTGGACAAAACGCCGCCCGCGACACCGGAAGAAGCAGAAAACCCCACCTACTCCGAAACAACAACGATCTGCCCCGACTCTGGGGTCCCCGTGGCGCCCCGTAGTCTCCCCGTCCTGCCCCTCTCCCGAGGCCCAAGCAGTGGCGGCAGCTGCGGCTGCGCAGTGGGGCGCCCGAGGGCGGAGCGGCGGCGACTGCGCAGTGGGGCGCCCGAGGGCGGAGCGGCGCGCGCCGCGGTCAGCTGACTGACTACTCGGCTGGCACGTGACTTGCTCTGTTGGCGCTGGGGTCGGGGAAGCGGTGTCTTGAGCTGAGGTCGGGAAGGGATGGAGCGCTGAGCCGTTAGCGTCTGCCTGGCTGCCTGCCTCCGTACCTGTTACTGCTGCCACTTCCTCGTTTGACACCTTCCTGGGTCAGTGAGCGATGACTGTCCCCGGATGGGGAGTCCTGGCCAGGCCAAAGCTTGCGCTGCGGTCGCCGCCTGGGAGGGATGGGGGTGGGTGCGGGGGCAGAGACCGTGGCGTTGGAGCTGGAGCTGGCGGGGTGGCTGTGCCTGCTTTCTCGGAGCCAGTTCACCGTCTTGGGCCTAGGTTCCGTCTCTAGGGAAGAGGAGGGAGAAAGAGCTCTTGTGAGTACTTAATGACAGAGGCAGAAAGGAGAGAGACAGCGATCTGGGACCTTTCTTCTTGGGTAGGGGTCACAGAATGTATGCCGCCTGATTGAGGGGGATGAAGTGACAGAGAGGCTCAGGTGAGGCTATGGGGTGGTGTGTGTGAGATCGCAGCTAGCGCAAGTGCCTTCTCTGGGTGTGTGTGCGCGCGTGTGTGGGGTGGGGGGGGGTTTCCGGGGGTGGTGGAATGACAGTTTAAAGGCCTAGGAGCCCCTCATTGCAGGCACGGAACCCTCACGGAGTAACAGGGTCCGTCTAGGAATGGGAAAGAACAGGAATCCAGAGAATTCAACAATGTGTTAGTAGAATGGGGGAAGGGCAGGCGAAAAAACAAAACCCTAGAAGAGAACTTGGGGAAAGTCACATAAGGCATATTGAATCACCTGAGAAACAAGAGGAGTGAGGGGGGACCTAGTATTCTTTACTAAGGAAAATTCTGGTATGTAGGGGAAAATCATTGAGAGCCCAGTATTTAGCACTGCTCAGAGAGTGGAGGGGTGGGATGTAACAGTCCATCCTTAGGAGTTCACACTAATGTTGAAAAGTCACACACAGGACTATGCAGTTTATATATAATTACCAAAAAGAGAATGCGGAGTTCTTTGAAAGTGTTGGAGAAAGGACATGTGTATAAACTGGCACTATGGAAAAATATTCTGGAGGAAAGAAAACTTGAGTCTGGGCAAGCCCATAGGATTTGAATAGGTTGAGAGAAATGGAGATCATTTTACAGGCAGGGAAAGCCACAGGAAAACCTGAAGATGGGGGGTGGGGAATGCTTCTGGGGGAGTAGAAGTCTAGCTTTATAGTGGATTGCACTGAGGAGAAGTGGGAAAGAAAGTTGGGGATCAGATAACGAGGACTTTTGAATGGTATTCATTTACTCATGGAAATAATGTGTGTTGAATACATGCTGTATGCAGGTACAGTGCTGATGGCAGGGTTTAGAAAATTGTCTCTGTGTTTGTAGAGCTTACAGGCAGGTAGGGGATGGATTTTAAAAAGCAAGCATGAAACGTG
Organism: Callithrix jacchus; assembly: GCF_049354715.1. Taxonomy (NCBI): domain Eukaryota; kingdom Metazoa; phylum Chordata; class Mammalia; order Primates; family Cebidae; genus Callithrix; species Callithrix jacchus. The sequence goes on along the minus strand of NC_133517.1, from coordinate 93,895,645 downwards.
CTTTGAAGGAATAACAGTGATGTGAAACAGGATACTAGGGACATGGGTATTATGGAAGATTTAAAAAAGGTGTTACTGAGAATATGACTTTTTAAAAATTAAAAACATTTTATTTATTTTCTTCATACCCTTTCCCTCTGAGAGGATATGACTTTTGACCTGAGATCTGAAAAGAGACTGGGAAGGGGATGTGAAGGGATGAATGAAAAGAACATTCCAGGCCTCGCAGAGTGGCTCATGATTGTAATCCCAACATTTGGGAGGCTCAGGTGGGAGGATTGCTTGAGGCCAGGAGTTCAGGACCAGCCTGGGCAACATAGTGAGACCCCCATCTCCACTAAAAATGAAAAAATAACTAGCTGGGAATGGTGGTGCATGCCTCTAGTCCTAGCTGCTCGCTGCTTGGGACACCGAGGCAAGAGGATCATTTGAGTCCAGTAGTTCGAGGCTGCAGTGAGCCTTGATCACACCACTGCATTCTCTCCTGGGAAACAGAGCTAGACCCTGTCTCTGAAAAACAAAAAAAGGAACATTTCAGGCTGAAGGAACAGCATATGTCAAGGCCTTGAAATGTGAAGAGGAAAAAGGCTTTTGAGAGTTTTTGAAAGGCTAGCATGGCTGAAATGGGGAGGGGGAGAGGCAGGTGGAGAAAGCTGGGGTCAGCCCGACCAGAGCTTTTATCCTAAAAAAGAGGGAAGCCAGTGAAGATTACAGGCAGTGGCGTGAGTCAGACTGTGGCTTTTGAAAAGATAATTTTGGGAGTAACGTGGAAGGTGGCAAAAGTGAATGAATGTAGACCTGCTCAGGGGAACACTGTTGTAATCCACTGAAGGATTTGAAGGCGGGATGCCTTCTTTCTCCACTGAGGACTTCAGGAGAATGTTTAACTGTACTCACTTTTAGAGAGTTCAGGAGTTGGGGAAGGGAAAGAATGATCAGATTTTACTTGCACCCTTCACCGGGTGGTTATAACCAACCTCGAGGCAGTCCTGACCTACATAGGGGAGGCTCCTTCGCGAAAGTTTGTTTGAGCTTTTCAGATTTATCTTTTTTAAAGGTCATCTATTTCAGAATATCGTTTATTGAAATATAATTAGTTGCAGGGAGGGTCACTTTCATGTTTATTTTGTTCTCACAGTTCTTTGAAAGACAGTAGATGAAAATGCTATTCATTGTATAGATGGGAATCTGTTGACCCCTGGAACTGGAAACAGGTAAAGTGATTTGTCTGAGTCTGGAGTGACTTCCACAGTTTTCTGACTGCTGATGTATTCCTGCTGATTATCTACACAGTACTAACCACTGTTGCATCTAGAGAAAAGGGTGAATTTTTGGAAGTGCACAGTAGTCTTTGATTCAGCACTTTTTTTTTTTTTTTTTGCAAACTTCTTCCTGAAGATTCAGCACTTTTGCTGAACTTTTTCTAGTAGAACAGCTTCAGAGGAATTGGCAGTGGTGGGCTGCGTCTTATCTATAGTGTTGGGTAGAGCTGTTCAATTTACAGTTTGTCTGGAGGAGATAAGGAACAGCAAGGTGAACTGAAAGTGCTCAAGTTGTCAATCACAGTTCTTTGGCAACAAGTGAATCTCAAATTATGCTGAAGACTGAGCTTCAGGGTTGTGTCCTGGATTTTTTTCTCTTTTGGTATACCTTGCAGGGACTAGATAAAATCTAAAGAAACAGTACACAGGATCTAACTAAATGCTGAGAGCTGGATAGTGAAGTCAGCTTTTAAAACTCAGCACAAAATACTTATTTTTATTTTTTGGTATACTGGCCTTAGGAGCCTCATGTACCTTAGTTTTTACAACCGAAAAAGAAACTTTAGGGCTTCAAAAATCTGATTTTGTGATTATTTCCACAACTCATGAGTTAATACCATTGGCCAAAGAACAAAACTGGAATGTCAAAGTAAACCTTTGCCAAAGGTCTCCGTGTAGTTTACTGATCCCTAAGCAGTAAGCTGTGTTTTGAACTTGATTCTGCTTGGGGTACTTAAATTTTGCTCTTGTATGCATTTAAATCTATCTACAGGATACATCTTTTTCACTCTTTGGATGGGGAATTATATATCATTTTATTTATAAATTAATTCATGTTAGATTTCTGTTTTTCATCAAGTTCTTAAGACACACGGTATAAACATTAGCATAGTGCCCTTGAGAAGTTCAGTCAATGAATAAGAGCAGTCTAAAATTTCCTGTTGACATGAATGATTCTTGGAACTAGAAATTTTAAACTATGTTTTTGATGCTGAAACAAAATTCTTTTCCAGCAGGACATCTACTTCTAACATTATACCATGTGCAACTGTGCTATGCATTTATTGAGTTAAAAAATGAGCCAAGTAGGCAGTGGAGGAGAAGTGCTTTGGTTTTATCAGGGGATAAGAGTATTAACTGTACATCTAAAATGTGTGTGTCTGTGTGCAAGTATGTGTGTGTATTTGAAAATAAAATGCTAGGTAAGTGGTGTTTTATAGAAAGAGATCAATGTATGTTTTAAGGTATTTTAAACAGACCATTAATGAATAGGAAGTTGTAAATTTAGGTGTGTGAACAGGTGGTTTAACTTTACCATGGAAGATTTTGCTTTTGAATCAGCCCATAGTTTAGGGTTTCTGTGTGGGTGCTGTTGGCAGTTTGGAGGTTTGTTTCCCCCTCCCCACTAAATCCTGATTAGCAGTCTCCACACTGGGACAACCCAGAATGCTCCCATGTATTTCCAAACTCCTCCTGGAGGAAAGAGGCACCATTTATTTGGTTGGTTGCAAAACATGCATATGGTGTCACTGTTTATTTGTTGGACAAACATTAAGTTGTTGGGGATACGGAGGTTAAAAGTAATATTTTAATAAACTGCATATAATTGAATTTAAGTAATTTAAAATCCAATTTTTGATATTTTAATGTGACTCCTTTAGTATAAAACTGCTAAAACTATATCCTGATATGTCTTTGAGGCACTTGTCTTTTGTAAAACTGCATGAATAACTCAAATAGATTTCCCTCAATCCCAATAAAATGTAGTCACTGACTGTGGGCAACTAATTTCACCAGCTGTTCCCTCATTTGCAAGTGGGGGTGGTGATAACATCTATTTTGAAGGAATTAAGTACAGAATTGCTTTAGTGGATGGAAGTGCTTATCACTGGGCGCAACACATGTTACATATTTAGTAGTTGTCATTACCAGTAAATAGAATCTCAAGCTTACTTAGAGTCATGAATTGGAGAAAACGAACTTATCCTAAAGTCTTGAGTTTCAGGCCAGTATACATTGTGTTGGAGATATCAGCACCTTCTAGCACAATGTGGTTCTGTGGTCCAGTCACTGTTACAAACTAACTGCCCTGAAGAAAAGGGAAGTACTGTTTTGGGAGCCACGAGTGTAGATTGAGGGAATCCCCTGGCATGGAAGGAATGATTTGCCTTCTGGGTCACTGCTGAGTTGCCTGTGCAGAGGAGGAGTCTCTAGAAGTTGAGAAGGTTTTGGTGATTACGTGCAGTAACAGGTGTACGACAGGGCCCTCCTGGCCAAGTCTGCCAATTCAGCAGCTTTACCAGAAGTTACCAGAAATTTTCCAACATTGTATTATTTGTTACATCTCCAACCCCCACTCCACAATGTGTTTCGTTTTTTTTTTTTTTTTGAGACGGAGTTTCACTCCTTACCCAGGCTGGAGTGCAATGGCGCGATCTCGGCTCACCGCAACCTCCGCCTCCTGGGTTCAGACAATTCTCCTGCCTCAGCCTCCTGAGTAGCTGGGATTACAGGCACGCGCCACCGTGCCCAGCTAATTTTTTGTATTTTTAGTAGAGATGGGGTTTCACCATGTTGACCAGGATGGTCTCGATCTCTTGACCTCGTGATCCACCCGCCTTGGCCTCCCAAAGTGCTGGGATTACAGGCGTGAGCCACCGCGCCCAGCCTGTGTTTCGTTTTTGTGATAGGCATCTGTATGAAAGTAAGGCTTTGCTTTTGGATTAATTTCTATGCGCCTGTAGTCCCAGCTACTCAGGAGGCTGAGGCAGGAGAATCATTTGAACCTAGGAGGCAGAGGTTTCAGTGAGCCGGGGTCAAGCCATTGTACTCCAAACCTGGGCAACAGAGACTCCGTCTCAAATAAAAAAAAAAGATAGTTGTTGATAAAATATATCTAATAAAAATTAAATTGTCTTTCATATTTAAGTATATCTATGGTGAGAAATAGTCTTGATAGGATTATAGAGCATTTATAGGTATTGTTTCCATTGAAAACAAAACATGGAATATTTGAGATTTAAGAAAGGCATATCTTCTGACAGTTTTACAATCTCAGTTCATATGAATCACGGAAGTATTCCTTGAAAGGTAAAAATCCCCCTTTTAGTTACTGGAAATGTTTAAATAAGTTGTATTATGAGCAAGCCCCTCCCACCGTCCCAATTAAGATGCTTCTGTTTCGAAGGATAGAATTTTTGCATTCAAAGAGGAAACAGTTATTTTTACTTTTTTTTGTATGGTGTTAATGATTTCTAGGGTAGGATGTGGCAACTTTTTAACTGAGTGGATTGTGGTAAATGTTTTGCACAGATCAATTGTGTTAAAAACCGATGTGCACATTTGGAAGGCTATGTGATAGTTCACTGATGTCTCAGGTATGCCTTCTTTTGCTTCTTAAAATAAGCTGCTCCAGTAAACTTGATATTTTCAGGTACTGTGTTTTACATGGAGACCACCTTCTAGGCTTAATTGATTGTGAAATTTAATTTACTATGAAAGTTGATTGCATTTCAGAGACTACGGTTTGGGTTTCTTGAACGCGTTAAAATCAGTTACGTATGGGAGCACTTCGTGGAGTGCCGTGCCGTTTTCTGTGGTTGCCCCTATCTTGGGTCAATCCCATACCTTCCATTCACACAGCAGTGCTAGCAGATGTCTTGTTGAGGCTTATAACCCCCCACTTTTTATGTGGTAATAGTTATTGTTTTATTGTCTTTATTTTATATGCAAATCACGTGTGGTAGGAAAATAATCCACAGCCTTCAAACTCCCAGAAAGGGGAGATAAAGTAAATGAAGTTAATATTCCCAGAGCTTTGGATACAGTTTTTTTCCCCCGTTTTCTCACACTTTTTTCCCTTCCATATTGAAAAATAGTTACTACTTTTTTTTTCCTTAAGCAGCACACTTACTGCAGTTAGACAAAATAGAGGTGTCTACAAAATTGACTAGTGTTTCCCTTGTGCCTTCCTGTATTCTTCAGTGTCTTTTTCAGTCTTGGCATCTATATGAAGTCTTCCTCACACCCCTCCCTGCACACACACAGACCTGCCACCCTCTCCCACCTGAGATTGTAAGCTCCTTGAGGACAGGGCCTACATTTTATTTGTTTTGCTTCTCAGAGCCTACCACAGTTTTGGGAACTTAAACACTCAGAACGTTTGGTGAGATGAATAAGAGCTTAAATTGGGAACAGTTACAGTCAGATGAGATGTGTGCCTGATGCAGTTAACGACATGAGTGTAAGTGGACCTGTGGGAGAAGTAGTGGAATTATATTAACAGGTTTGGTGCATGGATGGACTTAGTTGGGAAAATCATTTTGTTAAGGGAGGCTTGGGTTGGCTTAAACTGGAAGAGAAAAGTTTGTTTTGTGTGAAACAAGCAAAGGCAGAGTAGCAAAGAGAACTAGGGGACACCTGAGGTCAAGATGGATAAAGAGGGCTCAGGAGGACTGTGAGGTTAAGGTGGAAACACTCAGGGATACTAGTGACGACGGTGAAGACTGGCAGATTTGAGTTTTGTTTCCAAGAAAGAAGCAGAACTAGGGGTGTGTGTTTTTGGGAGTTATTCAGCATTCTATCTGTAGCCTTCAAGAGTATTGACATTTCTTGTAACATTAAATATACTATGTAATCATAGAAATGCCTGTTTTAGTACAGTAGTTCTGAAATTTGGGTGAATTACCTGAGGAACTTAATAAGAAAATAGAGAAAAAGAATCCTGAGCCTCACCTAGTATAGGTTCAGGTAATGAGTATAGGAGCAGAAGAGGTTCCTGGATATTGTAATCCAGTCCTCTCATTTTACAAGTGAAGATACTTATGCAGACAGTTATATGTAGAACTGGGATTAGATTCAAAGCCTTCATATCCTCAGAGCAGTGCTCTGGCCATTACCTTGTGCTTCCTGAAGTTGGCATTTGGGTTTTCTCTGGCTATGATTCCTGGTGAGGTGAAAGGACCATTTACCAACTTTGATCACATCTTCAGATGTAGCTACAATTAACCAGCTTTGCCCTTCTCTTTTGTATTAACTCCAGGGCTGTTTGTTATAATGCCATTTAATGTTCTCTTAACTTCTCATTGTTTTGAAATATGAGGATACTGCCCTAATAAAGATGTGGTGGGGTTTTTTTTTTTTCGGTGTTAATAATTTATTATTAAAAAATTAGGAAAAAGGAATATACAGAAAGGATGAAACCAAACATTCATAATCATTCCCAGGAGGTAATTATTAATAATTTAAAAAAAATTTAATGTTTATACCTATATGTATTCTTATTTCCACCCACCTCGGCCTCCCAAAGTGCTGGGATTACAGGCGTGAGTCACCACGCCCGACCATTTTTGTATTTTTAGTAGAGACAGGGTTTTATCATGTTGGCCATGGCTGGTCTTGAACTCCTGAGTCAAGCCTGTTCTGGCCTCCCAAAGTTCTGGGATTAAAGGTGTAAGCCACCACACCTGGCCTATTAATGCTTTTAAGTAAATTTATATTTTACCTGTCAAGATGGCACGCCATACATTTGCAAATTAGTGGCACCTAAGTGAATGTTGGAGACATTTATTCAAGCTGCAGCTCTTTCATTTTTTAAAAACAAAAATGAACACTTTCCTTGTTCATACAAAAGCAATACATGTTCATTGTGTTTCACTTTTCACAAACAGAGTAGTACTCCCGTCTTTTAGCCTAGACTTGTTAAATTTTTGTCAGTCCTGTTTTCTGTTAAATGTTAAAACATGCAGCTGAGAGAGGCTGGGAAGTAGTGGCTGAATCCCTGCATAGAAACAGACAACAATTAGCAAAACCGAAAACTTGTGAATAATACATACAACAAAAATAGATGAGACGTCAGTTGTTGTCTGGGAGGGAGTAACTGGTACCGTATTTGCTTTCCCACCATTATCAGTTACAAATCTGGAGAAGATATATTAAAAACTGCTTCCAGACGTTGGACAACAGGCAGCACAGGAGCAGAGAAAAAGAAAGGAGCTGTGTACTTTCTCCTGCTTTTCTCTGTAGACGCTCTCTACACCATGTTTTAGGAAGGGAACACCCGAGCAGAGCATCTTGGTCCTGCTGAATAGAGGAGACTGGACTTGGAGAAGGTTTATCTGCCTGGAATTAGCAGGTGGGATTGACAAAGAGAGTGAGCTAGGCAGAGAAATAAATACCAGAAACTTATAGGAGCTCTATCAAAGAATGACCAGAGAGCTTTCAACTGAACAGTTGCCAGAGCTTATGGTCCTGGGAAGCATTTGGGTTCTGACCAGATATGGAGGAGAGACCTTACTGAATACCTGGGACATTCAGTAGAGTCCCCAAAAGGTCAGACCTTGGTATTAGAAACTAAGTTAGCCCTAGAGTAAGGCCTTAGATCTATCTCAAGAATGTTTGAGGCCTTGGGTGGATCAAGCTGATCTTCCCCTAAGTTACCTGCCCGCTAGAACAAAGTACAACACTCTTCAAAGGAAGACAGCAAAGTCCAGTGACAAACAGTGTAACATTTTTACAGATATGCTCGGTGTTTTAACAGAAAGCACGAACATATTGAGGAAAGAAGTGGAAGATATTTTAAAAATGGAGCTTAAAGCAGAAAAATACACAAGAAGTAAAATATTCAGTGGTGTGAAGAGTAACAGATTAGATACTCTAAAGAAAAGGTTGGCAAACTAGAAGATATAGCAAGAGGCTGTGTTAGTCTTATTTGTTGCCATAAAGGAATCTGTGAGGCTGGGTAATTTGTAAAGAAAAGAGTTTTTTTTTTTTTTTTTTTTTTTTTTTGGCTCTCAGTTCTATAGGCTGTGCAAGCATGGCACCCAGGTCTCAGCTTCTGGTGAGGCTTTGGGAAGCTCTTGAGTCATGGCAGAGGGGAAGGGGAGCAGGAATGTCACATGGTGAGAGAAGGAGCAAGAGCCAGGGGAAAGGTAACAGATCTCATGGTAACTTCTTACTATGGGGAGGGCACTGTCTTTTCAACAATCAGATTTCAAGATAGCTTACTACAGGGAGAGCATCAAGCCATTTGTGAGGGATCTGCCCCACTGAGCCGGATACCTTCCCCAAGGCCCCAGCTCCAACATTGGGGTTTACATTTCAACATGAGATCTGGGGAGGATAGACATCCAAACTATATCACTATCCAAACTAAAACACAGTGAGAAAAACAACTGAGAAAAATGATTGAAAGCTCAGTGCCCGTGGAGCAGTATCAAGTGGTTTAACATACATGTTATCTTGTTTCAAAAGAAGGACGAGGGAGGAAAAAAAAAGCGAGGAAAAACAAAGGCTGAAGACATTTCAAATTTGATGAAAACTATGAATGGATCCAACAACTTCAACAAATTCCGGGCAGAGTAAATACTTGTGACCTTGGGGTAGAAAGATTTTTCACATGCCACAGAAAGCATATATTTAAAAAAATTGATAAACATTGGCAGAATTGCAAATTTTTATTCAAAACATCATTAAGAAAAGTCAAGCCACAGATTGAGAGAAAATATATATATTTCACAAGGAAATTGTGTCAAGGTCATATAAAAATTTTGTGCAACTCAATAAGTGAACTCAATTTTTTTTTTTTTTTTGAGAGGGAGTGTCGTTCTGTCACCCAGGCTGGAGTGCAGTGGCGCAATCTCAGCTCACTGCTGACATCTCCTGGGTTTAAGCGATTCTCCTGCCTTAGCCTCCCAAGGAGCTGGGATTACAGGTGCTCACCACCATGCTGGGCTAATTTTTTGTATATTTAGCAGACACGGTTTCACCATGTTGGCCAGGCTGATCTCAAACTCCTGACCTCATGATCTGCCCATGTCGGCCTCCCAAAGTGCTGGGATTACAGGCGTGAGCTACTGTGCCCAGCCTCATTTTTGTATTTTTAGTGGAGACAGGGTTTCACCATATTGGCTAGACTGGTCTTGAACTGCCGGCCTCAAGTGATCCACCTGCCTTGGCCTCCCAAAGTGTTGGGATTATAGGTGGGACCCACCACACCTGGCCAATTTTTTTTAAAGTTAAGTATACATTAATCATTCAACTTAGAAAATCTGCTTTTAGAATTTTTTATCCAAGAGAAAAACATACCTTCACAAAAAGCTTTGTAGAGAAATGTTCATAGAATCTCTATTCTTAATGGTCCCAAACCAGTAGTAACAATCCAAATGTTCATCAACTGGTGAATGTATGAACAGACTACAGTAGATGTATGCAGTGGAGTACTAAGTAATAAACAGATTGTACTGCTAATACACACAACATGGACAGATACCGAAGACTTTCCGAGCAAAAGCCAGGTGCAAAAGAGTATGTAACGTACGCTTCCATTTACAAGGAAATTCTAGATCAGGCAAAACTAATCTATAGTGACAGAAAGCAGACCAGCATTTGCCCAGGGCTGGCAGTGATTGACTGGCCTGAGTGTGAGGGAGGGTTTGGGGATGATAGAAGTGTCCTTAATCTTGCTTTTGATGGAGCTCACACAGGTGTGTGTATACATTTGTCAAAAACTCATCAAACTCTTGTAATGGGTGCATTTAATTCTGTAAAATTATATTTTAATAAAGTTGATTTTATTATAGAAAAAATGGGAAGTGAGGGAAGCTAACCAACTATAAGCCAGGTGCTTGATGTTATCTCATTTAGTCCTCACGGTAGTTTTTATTTATTCAAGAATATTCAGCAAATACCTTTTGAGATTCTACCATGCTGGTCTCTGTGCCAGTACTGAGTAGAAAGTGGTGAGCAAAAACTATCATGATTTTTATTTACCCTCCTGGGCAGTTTATTTGAAAGACAAACATTAGTAAAACGTTCCTCCCAGGGAAATTCTGCAAAGAAGGTGCTATGAGAGCATATAGTACATTCATCCTTAGCATATAGTATATGCTCTCATATATGATGTGACACATACTACATAATATATCTTGTGTAATATATAAGGCGCTTTACGTGCCCCAGTTTCTCTGTAACTACCACCTCTCTAACGCGGTTTCTCCAGCTACTAAATGAGTTACACATGGGAAGTGGTTTGGCTGGTGCCAGTAGGTAGGAAGCACCCACTGAGTGTTGGCCGCTACAAACATTTGACAGTCCTAGTCGTCTAACGTTGCAGGGGTACACCTGTACTAAGGGAACACTGGAGCAGGACTACATATGGGGGAAGAGATGATGAGTTTGACTAGAAGTGTTGGGTTTTAGCTGCTTTTGAAACATCCAAGTGGAAAACGTCTTGTAGTCAGATGTGGATACTGGTCGGATACAACTCTAGATGCTGCAGAGGGCCCTGTGCTGGAGACATACATTTCAGAAAGTGTCCAGCATCTAGACTAGAATTGCCTCAAGTGTAGAGATCATCAAGAACGGTGCTGTACACAACATTAACACACACACATTGACACACATGTGTTGACACACACGCATTAACACACACACACACACACACGAAAAGGACATAGACCTGGCTCTGAGCCCTGAGGAACTCTACCTTTTAATCAGTGTGCCTTTCTGATCATCATCTCCTCTGTTTAGCATATGATTTGCTACAGTTATGCCTGGCTTCCTTCATATTCAAGATAAAATAAAGGGAGATAATTAGGAATAAAAACAAGCAGTGAAGGAGGTGGTGTCAGCTTCTTGGTGAGTTGGTAACAAGTGGCCACCAGTTTTGACAATTTGTTTCCTTGCAGTTGAGAGAAAAAGGGAAATATGTTTAGCAACTTGGATTCCATTTTCCGATGAATAAAAGCATACATATTCATCTGCAAAGAAAAATTTTGTTTGAAACTAAACTTAGATTGTTCTTAAATTTAAAGGAGAATTTTTTTGGAGATGAAGTCTCGCTCTGTCCCCCAGGCTGGAGTGCAGTGGCTCAATCTTGGCTTACTGCAACCTTCACCTCCTGGATTCAAGTGATTCTCTTGCCTCATCCTCCCAAGTAGCTGGGACTACAGGCGTGCACCATCATGCCCGGCTAGTTTTTTCTTTTGTATGTTTAGTAGAGATATGGTTTCACCATGTTGGCCAGGCAGGTCTTGAACTCCTGATCTCAGGTGATCCACCTGCCTTGGTCTCCCAAAGTGCTGGGATTACAGGTGTGAGCCACTGTGCCTGGTCTCAAGGATAAATTTTTTTACATGACTTGTCTAAGTGACAAGTTGACAGTGGACGTTGTTTAAAAATGGGAAAAACAGATTTTGCAAAATACTTATGATGTTACTGTCATAGGAGGTTCTTACATTCTTCCTTAGGTACTTAAGTAGCTTGTCTTTCCTATTAGGCTCTTTACTTAAGGTTAGTTTGCTTTGACTAGTGGTAGAAGAACTGAGGCCATGGCTTTGCCTCAAGCACAGATAAGTTCTTTATGAAGCCCTCTTTTTTATATTTTTGACTTTATTGACATAAAAGACAGAGGCTTACTTAGGAACCTGCAACTTTACCAATTTTTAATTTTTGCTATAAAATTAAAACACTTTTAAAAAACATGACTGTATTTCTTGCCTTTGTTTTATCTCTAATGAGACTTTTTGATTGGTTCCGTCATTGTTATATTTGCATTTTATTTATTCAACAGGCATTTATTAAGTCCTTGCTGTTGCCAGGAATTTAGTGTATGCTGGCTCTCAGGATTTCACAGAGAAGATATGATTCTAGCCTTTCAGGATTTCTCAGTAAGGTGTAGATGAAAATATGTTATAAAAATGAGGGAGACTATGATGAGTGCATAGTAGGGGCATTTGTAAAGTAAAAATGAGCAAAGGATATTTCCCATCTGGGTTACGGGGGAGAGTCCTGGGAGGTAGGATGGGGTGGGGCAGCAGCTAATACAGTCATCCCCCGGAAATGCAGCCACATGGAAAGGGGAAGGTCTAGGTACATTATTTTATTCATTCTTTCTAACAGCTGTGTGAAGAGATGTGTTGTATTTCCACTTTACAGATGAGGAAACTAGTAAGGTGGTAAAGTCAGAGTTTTAACTGTTGCAAGACTCCAAAGTTTGTGTTCCATCCTCCATGATCTGGCAGGTCCATCGAATCTCTAATATCTGATCTCTAATCTCAAAGTATACTTTGAATCTTGACTTTTGTATGTGTGCTTTTCGTTTGGAGGAATTTGTTCTTCTAGGAGGTAGGATAGTTTTAGATGCTGGGTGATGCTGCTTTAGAAATTGTGATGATCCTGGATGAAGAGAACAAGGAAAGGAAGCTTGGATCCGTTTATCAGACTTCAGAATTCCCTGGCCAACAGGGTGCTCTGAGCCTGGAACATAGGGTGAAGGTGTTGAATGTTACATGTGGATCTCTCTTCAAACATGAGAGCCCAGGTGCACCAGAGCACAGAACATTTTTTTCTTGTAGTGTGACACAACAACGATGTGGTCTTTAGAGTCAAAGAAAGACCAAGTTTGAACCCCGTCGGCCACTTGTGCGACCTTGGGTAGACTACTAACCTCTCTTATGTATTACTACCTATCTCATGGGTTGCAGTGAGAATAGACTAAAATGAGATGTATGAGAAGTGAAGAGCACAACATCAGACTTAGGCACCTTTTCCTTTCCTCTTCATCTTCTAATAACTAGGCTCAAGGGAGGGCTCAGTTAAAAGCTAGAATTATGAGCACAGTGACTCTTGTAATCTCAACATTTTGGGAGGCTAAGGCAGGAGGATTACTTAAGGCTGGAAGTTTGAGATCAACCTGAGCAACATGTCAAGACTCCATCTCTACAAAAAATACAATTTTTAAAAAAGCTAAATTGGAATACTTCTACCATATTCCTAGACGTTTTGTTTAGAATTTATCATGACATTATTTCCTCTGATCCTGATAAAAGCTCAGTGAAGTAGACAGGGCACTATTATTTATAGATGAGAAATGGGGTCCTCTTTCCTATTCCTTGAAATCCTTTGGAAGCCTGCTAGAAGAAAAGATTTTCTTTTCTTTTCTTAGAAAAGAACTCTAAGTAGTATGATAGTGACATCTACTGTAATGGCTCATAGGATTACAATCTTTGAAGAAGCTGCACTTTAGATAATTTAGCACTCTCAGGAAGAATTTAACACTTGATTTTATCATTTGCTGTTTTCGGGGGAGAGGAGGTATAAAAATGTATCATTAAATATACTTTAACCAACAACCACTTGCGTAAGATTATTATAATACAACCTCAGCTTTCCAGAAACCACCATCACTTAGAAGATCTAGATTACTAAAGGAGGTTTAAAGATGCTATTAGATTTTCTAATAACTGAAAATGTTAAAAGCTCAGGGTAGTCCTGTGAGGGATGTTTGTGCCAAAAAAGCTGATTCGGTAAGTGCAGGAGTGTAAACTGGAAGAAGCCAGAGATAGGGAAACAGCGAAGATCTAAGCGGCCACAGGAAAGGGAAGAGGGTAGCCAGTTTTGGAGCAGCTCAGGGCAGGTGATCCATGTGTTGCGAAGAACAGGGACAGGATGACAAGGGGCCAGGAGAGAGGCCCACGACATTCAGCAGGAGTTTATTTTAAAAAGCAACTTCTTGAGACAGGTTCTGGAGTTAGTACAGGTGTAACCTGAGCTCCTACCCTTGCAACATTATACAATTAGATTGTTGAACATATTGACCCCCAAATACTTTTTTAAATTTATTTTAAAAAAATAAAAATATATTGATCTTGAACTCCTGAGCTCAAGTGATCCTCCTGCCTCAGGATCCAAAAATACTTTTAAAACAAATCCCAGACTCCAAAAGCATTGTCTACAATGTATTATACTTGGTCATAAGAAGATATAAACAGACTGGTAAGCATTTCTACTAGGTGTAAAACAGAAAGGTTGTACTTTCAGGATTAATTTGCTATCTAGATTATTCTCTGAATATTCCATTTGAAAGTTCACCGAAATTTTATTTTTAATAAATTTGCTATGCAATGTTATGTTTTAATTTGTAAATTAAATAGATTATTTTAACAAATTTAAAAAATATTTAGTTTTGAAGTATTTTGGATATACAGAAAAATTTTAAATATTGCCAGTTGACGACATCCGTGCTGACTTAGTAAGTATTAACATTTTGCTATATTTGCCCCAGATTTATTTAATGAAATCTTACATACAAAACTAAAGCTCCTATCTATGCTTGTTTTAGTATTTTCTGTAAGTATATGTAACTATGAACAATATATACTGTCGTGTGTTTTTTCAGTTGCGGAAATAGAAACTCTTACTCTGCTGGTAGGAACTTAAGTTGGTAGGGGCTTTGGAGAACGCTTTGGCAATACCCGAAAGAGTTGGCAGTGGTCTGTGTCAGTTGTCTCCTGCTGCGCAATAATCCACCCCAAAGCTTGGTGGCTTAAAACAGTGATTTCTTCTTTCTCCTAATTCTGTGAGTTGCTGGGGTGGTCTCTCTGCTTATTTTGCCTGGGCTCATTGATACAGTTGCATTCAGCTGGGAGATTCACTGGGCTGGAGGGCTCAAAATGGCCTCAGTCACATGTCCGGTAGTTCATGCTGGTTGTTGGTTCTCATGAGGCCTTGTTACTTGCAATAGGCTAGACTGACTTCCGTATGTGGTAGTCTGAGGGCAGTGGTCCAAGAAACAGAAGTGGAAGTTGCACGACCTCTTGAGGCCTGAGCCCTGAACTCACAGTGTGGCTTCCACGTGTTTCGTTGGTCAAGCCAAGTCGCAAGGCCAGCTCCACCTTCTGATAGAAGGACAGGCAAAGTCGCACTGCATAGGAGCTTGGAAAGACATGCCACCTCTATCTTTGAAGACATATCCTGTAATTCAGCTATTTTGTCTATCCCAGAGAAGCTCTTTCACAGATATAGACATGTACACGTTGTTCATAGCAGAATTGTTTATTGTAGCAAAGACATAAAAACAATTTAACAGTCATTCCAGGAAAAAGTGAATAGTAAATTTTAGTTTATTCATATAAGAGAATACTGTATATCAATTAAAATTAATGATCACTGGATAATTCTAAAAATAGGTCGAATGAAAAAATCAGGTTGGAAAAGAATATGGTAGTATATTATCATAGCCTTAAAGTTCAGTATTTGAAGTTTCTTGGGTAGGCTAATGAGGATTTTGCTTTTGCTTGTGTTTTGAAATCAAATCTTATCTTTGGATGCCCTCATTAGAGTGTGGTGCTCGTGAGCATCCATCCTTGGATGGCCAGTTAAGCTGTGCTGTTCTCTGGCCTGACTGGCCATCACTAAAAAGCTTGTGTTCAGCTTGTTTCGCCATTTGGGAAAGTGTAGCTGTTTCATTTCAGAAAGTATAGGTAAAGCTGACAAAGGTTTGACTTCATCAGTAATATTAGAAAAGTCCTCGTACAGTACAGTTGCTTTTTTAAAAAAATTTTCTCTATTGTTTCTTATATTCATTTAATACCACCATCTACATCTGTACCAGTTTAACCTCCATTTCTTATCTGAAATGGAGTAACAGAAGCAAAAGCAAAACAGAAGCAAAAGCAAAATCCTCATTAGCCTACCCGAGAAACTTCAAATACTGAACTTTAAGGCTATGATAATATACTACCATTATTTACCACTTGTAAATGGGAATCATGATGTTTATCTCATAGAGGTGTTGGGAAGATTAATTTAGATAATAATGCTTTAGACCAGTACTTTTTATATGGTAGACCCTCTATAAACAGTAGTTAAAAAATTAACAAGTATATAGGATGGCATCTATGTTAAGTTCACTTTCGATGGTATTATAATGAGTAGGTGGGATTAATTACCTACTCATTATAGGTAATTTAAGTAGGTACTTTAATTAAAATGGGCTACGGCAATTATGAAAGTCCATTATGATTATAACATTTTACATTTTAAAGAAAATTTACATTTACAGACTTTTTTCACATTCATTATCTGATTTTGTTCTCAGGACAACTTTGTGAGATAGTTACATTCAATTTAGAGACATTGAGTATTGGTTTCGGGAGAGGCTAAATAAGCAGTGTTAGCAGAAGGCTTGTGTTGGTTCTCATGAAGGCACATTAAAGTGGAATTAATGGTACTGTAATACTTTGATTTTTATCACTTGTGTTTATGTGCTTTACCCACTTAGATTCTGATTAGATTTGTCTCTGTATTTCCCCACCCCCACTTCTGTGTGTTTGGGAAGGGGGAGGAGGAGGAGGAAAAGAAATTATAGAAGAGGGTTAGATGAATCTTAATGGGACTCTTTGAAAGGGGAGATCTGCAACCTGCCTCTCAGATCCAAAAATGTCACGTTAATGCCACTCTCCCAACTCCCTATATTTTAAAATAGCCAAGCAGATTGGCAAGATTTTTTGTTGTTGTTATTGCAAATTTGTAAATGCTTAATGGCAACTAAGTGTATTCATCAAAGATTTGAGGAGATTTCTCTAGGTTGACTATGGATTAGAATTAACCACCAAATTGTCTAGCCTTGTAGGATTTACTAAGCCAGTGTGACAAATTTATTTGGTGACTGCTGTTTATAAATGCATTGATTCAATTAAATTCTTTCTTCAAGATTAAAATTATGGTTTAAAAAAAATTCCCTATTTTGGTTATATGCTTTAAAAGTTTAAGATAGATTGGGTGCAGTGGATCACTTGAGGCTAGGATTTTAAGGCCGGCCTGGCCAATATGGCAAGAACCTGTCTCTACTAAAAATACAGTTAGCTGGGCATGGTGGCACATGCCTATAATTCTAGCTACTCAGGAGGCTGAGGCACAAGAATTGCTTGAACCTGGGAGACAGAGGTTGCTATGAGCAGAGACCATGCCACTGCACTCCAGCCTCGGTGACAGTGAGACATTGTTTAAAAAAAAAAAATTTAAGATAAACCTATAAATTTGTAACTCTTCAACTTTGTTGGTTGAAGGAAACTATTGGTGGCTGGTATTTTGGGTAATCTCACTTGACTATTTCACATTAAGGATGTTTGATAATGAAAAAAGTAGGTACTTTGCATATAAGGTTTTTATCACTTTTCTAGTATCATAAATAAATCATCTTTTCACCATTTATATAGATTTACTTCTAGGTCGGTAAATTTCACTTTGCTTGAGATCGTATACCAGTATTAGATTAGTTTTAAAATAGGTTATTTGTTATAGCTTCTCCTGTGACTCTGAAATACTTTAGAAACAAATGATATTAAATGTCTTTTTGTTTTGTTTTGTTTTGCATTTCAGAATCTCTCTTGATTTTTGAGGAAATACCCGGTAACAAACATGACTGAGTTCTGGCTTATATCTGCTCCTGGGGAGAAAACCTGTCAGCAAACATGGGAGAAATTGCACGCGGCAACTTCAAAGAACAATAATCTTGCTGTCTCTTCCAAGTTCAATATTCCTGACTTAAAGGTGAAGCTGCACTGTGCAAAGTTGCATGAGTTCATCATCTAGGGGAGGGCCACTTCTCTCCTTTAGTGGAAATGAGATACCCAGATTCCTTCCAAAGGAAACCTCTCCAGCCATTGGCATGATTTAAAATGTATCTTTGAAATTTTAGAAGTAAACTACCAAAATGAATAACGTCTCTCTACTTAGGCTTTTTGTGCTTTTCTAAATTGCAATGAAAAATCTTATGAAAGTATTTGATGTATTACATTCACAAATGTGATTTTCAGAAATGAAAACTCTTAGTAATATATTTTCTTAAATATTGTAGTGAAGTTTTTGTTACTAAATTTATATTATGCTGACTTACATTGTAAATGTGTTACCATAGCACCTACTTAATCACACTTGGCAAATCTAACCCAGTTATTTAATCTAGTTCATCTATTTAAGATTACTGTATTAAAGATCAGTAATCTAGCAGCCTCAAAGTGAAGCAGGTGTCCAGTAATCAGTTGATAGAACATTTGTAAAGAATGGAAAAGATCATGATACTGACATTTTGCTGGTTAACTGAGTGAGGGCAGTCATAGGCAGCATTCATTTAAGAAATATTCAAAATTACTGATTCTTGGCAGGGTGTGGTGGCTCATGCCTGTAAACCCAGCACTTTGGGAGGCTGAGGTGGGTGGATCACCTGAGGTCAGGAGTTTGAGACCAGCTTGCCCAACATGGTGAAACCCTGTCTCTACTAAACATAGGTGGGCCTGGTGGCGGGCACCTGTAATCCCAGCTACTCAGGAGTCTGGGGCAGGAGAATCTCTTGAACCCGAGAGGCAGAGGTTGCAGTGAGCCAAGATCACACCACTGCACTCCAGCCTGGGCGGCAGAGTGAGACTCCATCTCAAAAATATAAACAAATACAATAAAATGACCAATTCTTAATCTTTTTGGAATTACAGATACCTCTGAGACAGGACGTTTCCTCCTATATGTGCTCACTTATGCACAGTTTTGCATGCAGCATTTAATTACAGATCCTCTAGTGCACATTCATGGACCTCCTACCTAAGAGCCGGTGTTGTAAACTAAGACTTCACATGATCCAGTGTCATTGAACAGTACAAGCACAGACTTGTCTTTGAGGAGTCTTCAAGTCTTAAGTGGTGCTTATATACCTGTGAATTAAAGGATTATCTGGTACATATAAATAGCTTTGAAATGTCTGGCAAATATCTTTTAACTACACTTACACATTATGAAATAAAATAGGGAGAATTTAAGATTCGTGAGAACTTTCAATCAAGACATATCTTTTTTTTTAAAAAAAGGGTGCCGCCTAAATAACAGAATATATTTTCCTTTTAGGTTGGCACACTGGATGTCTTGGTTGGCTTGTCAGATGAACTGGCTAAACTGGATGCATTTGTAGAAGGGTAATGTACTTACATGCATGGAGTAGAGCAAAATGGGAGACACTTATTATCAGGCTACCTGGACATTGGGTCTATTATCACATGTGTACTCTGCTTATTGGAATGGTTTTAGAAACAATGGCTTTTTTCCTTTTGTATATCAATTTTATGAAGGTACAATTTACATAAAATAAAATACACCTGTTTGAAATATGAAAATACTGATTATCTTTTTACTGTCTTTATTAAGATATAGTTTACATGCCATGCATTTCGCCTATTTCAAGTGTACAATTCAGTGATTCTTAGTGTATTCAGAGTTATGTAACCATTGCCACAATCAGTTTTAAATATTTCATCATCCTCTATTTCTAGTTACATTAGCAGTCACTTCCTGTCGCTCCCCGCCTCCCTCTCCGCCCCCCCAGCCCCACAAATTGTTCTGCCACTGTAGATTTGCCTGGTCTGGACATTTCTTGTAAATGTAATATAATACATGGTCTTTTGTGACTGACATCTTTTGCTTAGCATAATGCTTTATAGTTCATCCAAGCTGTTGCATATATCAATATTTCTTTTTTTTTTTTTGGTGACAGAGTTTTGCTCTTGTTGCCCAGGCTGGAGTGCAGTGGTGCGATCTCCACTCACTACAACCTCTGTCTCCAGGGTTCAAGTGATTCTTCTGCCTCATCCTCCTGAGTAGCTGGGATTACAGGCATGCACCACCACACCTGGCTAATTCTGTATTTTTTAAATTAGAGATGGAGTTTCTCTATGTTGGTCAGGCTGGTCTCAAACTCCCGACCTCAAGTGATCCACCCACTTTGGCTTCCCAAAGTGTTGGGATTACAGGCGTGAGCCACCGCACCCGGCCCCATTTCTTTTTAATACTAAATGATAATCCACTATATATGTATACACACACATATCACATTAACCCATTCATCAGTTGGTGGGCATTTAGTTGGTTTCCACTTTTTGGCTTATAAGAATAATGCTGCTGTGTACATTTGTGTACAAGTATGTGTTCTTATACGTTTTCATTTTTCTTGGGTATGTACCTAAAAGTGGAATTTCTGGGTCATATGGTAACTCTATGTTTAACTTTGAGGAACTGACAATTTTTTCCCAGAGTGACTGCACCATTTAACATTCCCACCAGCAGTATGTGAAGATTTTCATTTCTCCACATCCTTGCCAACACTTGTTATTTGTCTTTTTGGTTATAGCCATCCTGGGGGTTATGAAATAATATCTCATTAAAAAAATTTGCATTTCCCTGTTGGCTGATGTGATGTGATGTGCTGAGTATCTTTTCATGTGTTTTTTGGCCATTTGTTTTTCTTCCTTGGAGAAATGTCTGTTCAGATCCTTTGCTCATTTTTAATTGGCTTGTCTTTTTATTGTTGAGTTGTAAGAGTTATTTGTACAGAATATGCAAGATATAAATCCCCTATCAGAAGTAACTTGCAAATATTTTCTCCTATCCTGTGAGTAGTCTTCATTTTTTTTTTTCTTGAGACAGAGTCTTACTCTGTCGCCCAGGCTGAAGTGAGATCTCGGCTCACTGCAACCTCCGCCTCCTGGGTTCAAGTGATTCTCCTGCCTCAGCCTTCCATGTAGTGGGGATTACAGGCACTTGCTGCAATGCTTAGCTAATTTTTGTATTTTTTAGTAGAGATGGGGTTTTACCATGCTGGACAGGCTGGTCTCGAACTCCTGACATCAGGTGATCCACCCGTCTCAGCCTCCAAAAGTGCTGGGATTATAGGTGTGAGCTGCTGTGCCTGGCCATGTCTTCGTTTTCTTGATTGTGTCTGTGAAGAATGAAAGTTTTACATTTTGATGAAGTACAATTAATTTTTTTCTTTTGTCGCTTGTATTTTTGGCATCATATCTAAGACACCATAATCCAGGGTCATACCGTTTTATGTCTGTGTTTTCCTCTAAGAGTTCTATAGTTTTAGCTTTCACATTGAGGTATTTGATTCATTTTGAGTTAAGTTTTATGTATGTTGTGAGGTAAGGGCCTAAGTTGATTCTTTTGGATGTGAATATCTAGTTGTCCCAGCACCATTTGTGGAAAAGACTTTTTCCCCCATTGAATTGTCTTGCTACCGTTACTGAAAATCGATTGAATATAAATGTGAGGGTTTATTTCTAGACTCTCAATTCTGTTTCATTTATCTTTGTTTCTCTTCTATGCCCGTACCACATTGTCTTGATTATTGTGGTTTGTATTGATTATTTTATTATTGTATTATTTATTATTTATGATTGTAGCGTTGTAGTCAGTTTTAAAATCAGAAAGTGTGAATTCTCAAACCTTTTTTTTTCAAGATTGGCTATTCTGGGTTCTTTGCCTTTTTGTAAGAATTTTAGGAACAGTGTCAAATTTCTGCAAGTAAGTAGCTGGAATTTTGGTGGGATAGTGTTGAATCTGTGTATCAGTTCGGGGAGTAGCATCATCCTAGCATTATTGTCTTTGATCTATGAACATGGGATGTTACTCCATTTATTTGAGGATGGTTATGCTTTTTTCTTCAAAATTCAGTTAGAAGAGTTTTTCTAAACTGCAGTTTTTATTACTTTTGAAATTCAGGTACATGTGTATTTGAGCTGAAAATGGTTATAGAATCTTTCATAACTGCATTTTAATTAGTTGGCACAATCAATCTACAGTTCCTTCAGCTCTGGGGATACAAAGCTTTTATCTTAGGATTTTTAGAGGATTTTCTCATTTCTGCTGCTAAAATGCTTTTCTGAATTGATAAAACCACTTCAAGGCAATGGCTGTGGCAATACAGACGGAGATCAGGGTTGCAGGGAGAGATCTTTTCACATAACAACAGGTAGTGAGGAAGTGAACAGATCTAGGATGTATTGATGGTCTTTAATATTTGAATCAAGAAGGCCAGTTAGCAGACGGTTTCACAGTAGATTAGTTAAGAGCTAGTAAAAGCTCAACTGGGACCACACACTTGACCATTAGAATGGAAAAGAGAAGATGAAAGGAAATGCGACTTTTAGGATTATAATTCCATATATTAATATAGAGCAAATGATTACTATGAATTACTATAAATATAGTGGAAATAATTATGATACACTCAAAGCACTAACTGATGGAAAGAATAGTCTTTTGGTTTCTTGCTTATACATTTTTAATGAAGAAAATAAGGAAACTTTTTTTGGTTGTCATCCCTGAAGTGAGTCTTCCCTGAGGTCTCATCTACCTCATTACAGTTACAAGTTATGACAACCAAAGAGACACTGAGAAAGGAGGTTCCTGAGAATATGATTATTAACATTTATTTGTACCCTTATTAGTCACCTTGATGTCTTTATAGTTCTTTCTTTAAATTGTTAATGGATGTCCTGCATTTAAACTTTGCTCAGATTTTAAATTTTATTTATTTTTTATTTTTATTTATTTATTTATTTATTGCATTTTAGGTTTTGGGGTACATGTGCAGAACATGCAAGACATTTGCATAGGTACACACATGGCAGTGTGTCTTGCTGCCTTCCTCCCCTTTGTATCCTTGAGCTCCTGGGCTCAAGCTGTCCTTTCACCTCAGTTTCCTAAGTAGCTAAGACTACAGGCTTGCAACACCACACCCAGTTAATTTTTATATTTTTATTTTTGTGGAGACAGGGTCTCACTGTGTTGCTCAGGCGTCTCAAACTGCTGGCCTTAAGCAATTCTCCCACTTCAGCGTCCCAAAGTGCTGAGATTACAGGTGTGAGTCACCGTGCCCAACCAGCTCGCATTTTTTAGGGAAGGAATCTGAAAAGTATTTAGGGCAAATGTAATTAGTTTGGTGAGCAGAATTTAAAGTTACCTATGCAGTTTGCCAGCTATTCTTTTCTACATTGTTCCACAGGTGCATCTTCCTCAGTCCTCTTGAAAGATCTGAGGATTTTAAAAGCCATGTTTTTGTTAGACTTTGGTAGTATTGACAGATGACAGCTTAATGACTTAAATGCTCCAAGTTTTAAAGTCCAAACATTGTGGAAAATATTTGGTAAATCATAGTTTATACTTTCTTAAAAATGTAGTCATTAGAGCAGATACTTTTGAGGTGACATTGTGTATCTGGACACAGATCCTCTTATAAATAGGCAAAGGGAGATCATAAGATTCTGGGTTATTCAATGTTAAGTTTATAAATTTGACACATGATTCTATACTCTGAAGTACTGCTGTGGGGTAAACGTGCAGCATTTTAGAATGTTCGTAGCAAATGGTTCTGTTTACAAGATGCTTGTCAAATTTTGTGAGGATGGTTTTTCCCTTTTGAAGGAATGGGTGAATTCTGGAGACATAGGCAAGTGTATGTACAAAATGTATAAAACTCAAGTTAAACATGTTGAAGGCTTATGGCTTACATCATTATTTCTGAAATTGTTCTACTTTTTAGGTTTGAGACCACCATTTAGCTCTTCTGTCATCTTTCCTGGCCCTTATTGGTTCCTGTTTAAACTGTTAACAAGTCAGGCTTTGTGGCTCACATCTGTAATCCCCCCTACTCGAGAGACCAAGGCAAGAGGCTCTCTTGAGCCCAGAAGTTCAAAGCTGCAGTGCACTATGGTTGCACCACTGCAGTCCAGCATGAGCGACAGAGCGAGACTCTCTCTTAAAAAAAAATACACACACACTTCCATAATGTATGATAATTAAGGAAGAAATGATCCATCCTATAAGAAGAATAAGGAGACCTTGAAATTACCAGCTAGACAAAAAGATAAAGAATAACAGAGAAGAGGGAGAAAGAAAGTATTTAGCTTTGGGAGGCCGAGGCGGGTGGATCACGAGGTCAAGAGATCGAGACCATCCTGGTCAACATGGTGAAACCCCGTCTCTACTAAAAATACAAAAAATTAGCTGGGCATGGTGGCGCGTGCCTGTAATCCCAGCTACTCAGGAGGCTGAGGCAGGAGAATTGCCTGAACCCAGGAGGCGGAGGTTGCGGTGAGCCGAGATCGCGCCATTGCACTCCAGCCTGGGTAACAAGAGCGAAACTCCATGTCAAAAAAAAAAAAAAAAAAAGAAAAGAAAAAGTTATAGGAATTTCTTAATTTGTCTTCCAGTTTCCCCTTCTAGCCATTGAGCATATGTAGTCATCAGAATACTTGTCCTGAAGCCTGTTTTGACTGTGTTAGGTCCCTGTCTAGAGTGTGGCATCAGAGGCTATGCATCTGCAATCTGGCATCCCACTTTCCTAGCCTAAGCTCCCCTGCTTCTCAGCCTGCTGTTCCCATCAGGCTGGACTCCTCACTGCTTATCCACCTCTGGAGGGTGGATAAGCATCTCTGGATGCCTACTACTTAGCCACCTCTTGTCTTGACTCACACTATGCCCCATGGCAAGAATATGCTTTCTTCCCATGTAATCATTCTTTTAAACCCATTTCTGTCCTTCATCACCTGCTCATGAGCCCTTGGGCTTTCTTGATTACAGTAGCTGCAAGTGATCTCTTTTCCTTCTCTCTCTCTGCAATCTGGCAATCTCAGCTGGCACTGACTTCAGATTGCTTTCTATTTAGTAATTTATATATATTTTAAATCTTTCCAGAGAGATTTTAAGCAATGTATGAAGGTAGCGATTTTGTCTTCTATGATTTTGAAGCCCACCCAGGACCTAGAGGCAGACATGGAGGCAGACGTGGAATGAGGAAAAGGATGCTGAATTCCAAAGTCAAGACAATGTGTTTCTGGTAGTCATGGCTCTGCCATTAACTGGTCTTGTGACTTTGGATAAGTCACTAATTCTTTTATACTTCAGTTTCTTTCTTATAAATGAAAGAATTGACAAGGTCGTATGTAGGTACCTTGGTTTAGGTTGGTGCAAAAGTATTTGCAGTTTTTGCCCCCCCTTCCCCCCCCTTTTTTGGGAAGTAATGCCAGAACCGCAATTACTTTTGCACGAACCTAATAGTTTTGGCATGGCTTCCTCTGTAGCATAGCTCCTTTTAGATAGTAGATGCTCAATAAACAGTTAATGAATTTATAATGTGGGACCTAATTTTTCATCATGACTTACTGCTTATGTTCTTTTGCCTGTCAGATCCCTTTCTTCCTAAGGAAGAGCATTGTCTCGATGTCATAGGAGCACTGTGAATGCTAGTTCCCGGCCTCCTCTTTTGTTCTCAGTCCTTGCATTGTCTAGTTTCTTGGCATATAAATATATGGCTATTTACAGACTGTTTCTCACCAGCTTCCCACGACTTTCTTACTAGACTAGTAGACATGTTGCATGTAGTCTCCTTAAAACCCTACAGTTACTCAGTTGATTTTTGCATGTAACAAACTCTTGGTCCATTTTATCCTTAAAACATTAAAAGATAAGATCCATTTATCATATATTATATGGATAGGCATAATGGGAACATATATAGTCAAATTCATGTCTTTATATAATATGTTCATCATCTACAATGGAGTTTAGATCTTTATTCTGAAAATGGTTGTTGATTTTTTTCTTCTCCAGAGTGGTTAAGAAAGTGGCTCAATACATGGCTGATGTATTAGAAGACAGTAAAGACAAAGTTCAAGAGAATCTGTTGGCTAATGGAGGTAAGCTAATGTTCATGATTTAATTATTATAACTCATATAAAGCGAATGACTAAGCTACAGAAACAAAAACGATTGTCAAAAGTCTGTAGAGGCCAGGTGCGGTGCCTCACGCCTGTCATCCCAGCACTTTGGGAGGCTGAGGCGGGCAGATCACGAGGCCAGGAGTTTGAGACCAACCTGGCCAAGATGATGAAACCCTGTCTCTACTAAAAAAAAAACACAGAAATTAACCGGGCACAGTGGCGGGTGCCTGTAGTTCCAGCTGCTCGGGAGGCCGAGGCAAGAGAATTACTTGAACCCAGGAGGCGGAGGTTGCAGTGGGCCAAGATCGTGCCACTGGACTCCAGCCTGGGTAACAGAACAAGACTCTGTCTCAGAAAAAAAAAAGTCTATAGAAGAGGACACTAAATACAATAGAAAGCCATTAAAATACAATTATTATTACTGAATTTGGTGATACTTCCAGGTACATGCTGTCCCCTGAAGCATGATCTTGTAGAAGACAGTCTTACATAATCTATAATATAGCTTATGAGATGATGGCAAGTCTCCTGCAGGAGCACTATTGTAAAGATTTGCCTTAGTTCTTTCCAGGATCTGTTTGTTCACACATTTACAAGTAAGTTTCCAAGTTGTATATCTCAGCATTGTTCCAGTTGAATACCTGCTGTCTTATATAGGTTTTTGTATTTAATAGTGTATAGCTGTGAAAGCCTTAGAATAGAAATTATTAATTTTATTGCAGAATAGTGCCCCTGTCCACCCAAATTTCATTTTGGCATTCTTTACTTAATACCCAGAAAATAGCCTACTGACTTCTCTGTAGCTAGAAGTCAGTATTTACATACCGTTTGCTCTATGTAGTAATGACTTTATAAAGATGGTTCTGACCCCATTGTTGTCATTTGTACTTGCACTTCTTGTTTTCTTATGAAATGTCATTTTAGCATTTTGCTTCATTTAAAATTAAGCCCATCTTTAGTGATATGTCATTATAATAGGAAATAATGAGCTAGGCATGGTGGCTTATGCCTGTAATCCCAACACACTGGGAGGCTGTGGCAGGAGGATCGCTTGAGTGCAGGAGTTCAGGACAAGCCTAGGCAACATAGGAAGATCCTGTCTCTAAAAAACCCAAACAAACAAACAGAAAGAAAGAAAAAACAATTAGCTGGTTGTGGTGGTATATGCCTATAGTCTCAGCTGGTCAGGAGGCTGAGGAGGGAGGATTGCTTGAGCGCAGGAGTTCAAGGCTGCAATGAGCTATGATTGTACCACTTCACTCCAGCATGGGTGACAGAGCAAGACCCTATCTCTCTCTTTTTTTTTTTTTTTAAAAAAGAAAGAAATAACCCTTTCTTTTCCTCCATTCCTTAATAAACCTCTGGGAGCCTTTCCTTTCATTCTCTATGGGATCATCTGCTCCGATAAGGTCACTGTATTTTAAATACAGTGTTACTGAAATCTCATTTTTTTCTTGCAAATAATAGCTGTTCAATAAATATTTAATCAGTTAAAAATATGGTAACTTATTCCTGTTCTTTATTATCAAGTAATTCTGATCTGATTGTTTACTGTGTCTATTGATTTGTGTTTTGAGAAACAACAGATTTATGGTGCCTTTACTGATCTTCTGTGTATTTCATGAAATGGGTCAGTCAGTCTAGTAGGTGGAGTGGTGGTTGACCAAGAGGGGCAGTGCCTCTAGAGTTGCTTTTGGAAATACCATCTGTGTTGTTGACTCACTTGTATTATGTAAGGAGGTATTGAGAAGAGAAAGATATTTTTATATGAATTACTTTTGTCAGTTAGCACTGCCATACTTAACATTTTGTTTCACTGACCTTGATCCTGCTAGAGGTGAAGTCACTTTGATTACTAAACCTCCAAGGAATAAGTTGTTGAGTATTTCTTTAGCTTTACATGTTTTATTCTTTCCACTTGAAAATGAAAGGGTCCGTGTTTTGAAAATTACTAAAGTGTGGACTCCTGGAAACAATCATCACATGATTTTAACAGACAAGTTTATTTTCGGTTTGTTTGGGTAAGTTATCAAAGAAAGAACATACTTTTGTCAAATTCTGCTTATTGAGGAGACAATTTGAAGTAGTTTCTTAATCTTTGTGTCTCTCTCCTTCATATGACGCATATTAGGAATATGTACATAGTTCATTTTTAAAGTAATCAAATTAGAAGGAGCATCTTAATATGTATTAAATTTTGGGTACGAAGAGATTACAAGGTAAAATTTTGATTAATCCCTGTTACTTAGTATAGTTCATATTTAATCAGGATTCTTCAGAAATAACAGCTTTGCTTATTTCCTCAATGCCAATTTCGGTATTAAAATATACTGCTGTGTAAAAAAACTGAACAATTCTATGGCTTCTCTTCAGTAATTAATTAATTCCTTTATTTTAGTGGACTTGGTTACTTATATAACAAGGTTCCAGTGGGACATGGCCAAATATCCAATCAAGCAGTCCCTGAAAAATATTTCTGAAATAATTGCCAAGGTAAGATGATACTTGAGACAAGTAGGACACATTGATTTTTAGTGGCTTTGCTTATTTTATAATTTTGCTATGAAATACTTTGTAGGTTTTGATAAGGCAACTTAATTATATGTCACAGATAGAAGATATTCTTACTACAACTTTAGACATTAAAATATGTTAAAAAGTATAATGCTTCTGTGTGTAGATTATCTAAGTTATATACTTAGTTATACAATTAAATATTACATAACAATGTTTAAGAAAGTGTGAAAATTCTGTAATTATTATTTATACAAATTTTAAGGGTACCTGAGATTGTGTAGAACAGGAAATTAGAGTCTACTAAGATTTCTTAGTCATTCAGGTAGGTAATAGTAGTCACTGAAGTATTTTTATGTACACATAGTACTTGTTCAAACATTAAACTCTGTGGATTCTCTGGACCTTGAAGCTGATGCATGAACTCACCGAGTTAAGAGCTCCTTTTATATTGAGAAATCCTTGAACTTGAGAGGAAATGTAAAGGTCTGTTTTTTCCCCCCAAGATCTGTTTGTGGAATAAAAGTCTTAACAGGAACTATAATGAGACAGATAGACAAGGACCTGTTAATTGTTTGCCAGCATTCTTATTGACCTGGCTGGGGCAAGAAGTGTGGTTTAAATTATTGGACAAACTTTCCTTGGCTCCCAGTAACTTTAGTTGTGCACTATGCTATATAGTTAAATGTAAATAAATAGACTATGAAAGATTTTAACTAAAGTCATCATATAATTTTATGACTATAGTTTAAGAAAGTATTATTTGATAATATAAAGTGGTGTTCTTACCATGACTGAGCCTTATTTTCTGATCCTTAAGGATTTGATCGTCCGCTTCCTGATGCTGTTGTAGACAGGGGAGCAGGCTTAGAGAGGTGAAGGGACTTGCCCTCGTGCTACACAGCTAATAATGCTAGAGCTATGTTAAACTCAGTTCTTCAAATGTTGTTTACTTCACAGTTTCTCCTAAGTAGTTAGTAGTTTTAGTCTTCTTATGAAAAAGACAGCTTTTGAAACATGAATAAATTCAACCATAATTTTAGTTTTGTAGAAAAATACTCTGTGTAATAGTGATGTTTGCAGCAGTCAAAACTCTTTATGTAATATATTTTGGAAAATACCCTTCAGTCTTATGAATTGTAGCCTTGGAATTAGTAGTCTCCAAAACCAGTAGCCTAGGTTCCATTTCCATGGTTTAAGAAGTAATAATAATTAAAATACATGTAGACTAAAACATTACTTTTGGTAGAAAATATTCATATGGAAATTACATATTAAAAATGAAGTAGGCTGTTTGTACATCACCTTCTAAAGTCATGCTTTTAAAATATAGAATATTCTTACACTAGAAACTAGAAACTTGTGGTTTTTTTTGTAGAAGTTAAAGTTTAGCTACATTGATAGTATTAGTAGGGGCAGATTTGGGAAATTTTTGTCTGTTTTTCTTTTTCAAAGGGAGTAACTCAGATTGATAATGACCTGAAATCTCGAGCATCTGCATACAATAACCTGAAAGGAAATCTTCAGAATTTGGAAAGAAAGAATGCGTAAGCATATCAAGTATATTTGAATAGTAAGAACTGGGGAAACACACTGGCATGCACTGAAGGAGATACTGTGGGGATTTAGTTAGTTTCAGTTTATGTTGTTTCTGTAATCAAATTGGTGTTTCTTTCACTTCATGGAGAAAAATTCACTAAGATAAGTTTATAGAATTCAGACTAGTCAAAATAGATGTGAGGCTGATTTATTGTACTTGCTTTACAGATAATACTTGTGAACTGGGTCCTGGCTTGTCCCTTAATCCATTTGCTATTTCACTGAAAAATAGTCTAAAATTAATTGTTTTAAATGAAATCATAATATAACTGTATAGCAATTACCTATTGCTTAACTACAGAAGAATCCTTTTATGATGTAATAATTATTCTCTCATCTGTTTTCTCAGTTAAGGTTTTTCACTCATTTTTAAAAATAGGACTGAATTGTTTTGGTTGATCCCCTTGTACTATGACTACTACAAGTGCTACTTTAACCATGGAAGTATTCAAGCTGTGCCTTCATGTCCTAGAGGGAAAGCTGGTTGGATACTATCAGTGATACAAACAGGGCAAGACGTATTTATTATAGGAAAGCGATTACTGGAAGACAAATGAAGACTGATTTGAAAGAGTTAATTATTGGGTTAGCTGCCAGAATTGCCTGGTATCAAATGATGCACAAGGAGAGGGAAGAACAGGTGTTGTGCTTAGATGACGTAATTTCATAATTATATGATGGAATAGACTTTAACTGATATCTAATGAGTAGATAGCACTTTTTTAGTCAAGATACTATATATGTACCCAAGAGAAGAGGTGAGTTATAATAATTAAAGAAAACACCAAACACTAGAGGCAGATTTTGATAAAAGATATTTCTTTGGTTGCAAGGGTAGGGTGTATTCAGCTTAATGATGACTTCTTACAAAGTAAAAATGTTAAGACTAATCCCTCTCTTGATAAATGTATAGTATATGTGAATATTATTAGCCTGCTGTTTCTTTGTGTTACAGAAGCACATAATTATCAGCCTAATGATTTTTTTTAATTCCTCAGAGGAAGTTTGCTAACTAGAAGTCTAGCAGAAATTGTGAAGAAGGATGACTTTGTTCTTGATTCAGAGTATCTTGTCACGTTACTGGTAGTAGTGCCCAAGTAAGTCTATTACAAAAGGTTTTACTTGTTAAAATACAAGAAAAATGTTAGCATCTAGTATTGTAATTTGAAGTTGTCCATAAAATCCAAGTGTAAAAAGAATATAACCTTGCCATTCATTCTGTCAATCAACATTTGCTCATGTGGCACATGAAGTAGAAATTAGATCATAACTTGGCAATGGAGACTTCAATTATAAATTGAGTTTCCAAATCAAATTTAGTAGCTTGGTAGAGTTGGCTCATTCAAACATTAAGTAATGGTAAATTATCGATTGTTTCAAAAATGCAGATTTTAGATTTCTCAAAATAGGAAGGTCTTGCATTTTTTTCTGAAAAAAAATCTTTATGACTGGTTAGGATGAATTAAGCCGTATAAGAAGCAAAGAATAGATTAGATCAGAGATTAGCAATTTTTTTTCTATAAAGGGTTAGATAGTAAGTATTGTAGGCTTTGCAAATGATGTGCTCTCTGTCACAACTGCTCCACTGTGTCAACTTTGTGGTTATAGCTGAGTAGCCATAGATGATATGTAAATGAATGGATGTGGCTGTTTCAATAACACTTTATTTACAAAACAGGCTTGGCTGTGGCCATAGTTTGCTAACCCCTGGACTAGATAACCTTTTAAATCTCCTTAGGATTAGGCCTTCTGTGTTATTTAATATTTGATCATAGTTAGTCTTGAATGAAGTGAAATGAAATCTTTGGGTACCTGTAGGAAGACCTGGACTCTGTGTGCATCTGTATAGCACCATTAATGGTTTCACTTTAGACTTAACACACTGAAGTCTTGCTACCTGGGAATGTTTGGGGGATCCAAATTCAGGTGAGGGATTTGGGTCTTTTTCAGAGTATCATTACATGAAGACTTCCTTGCTGTGCTCTGCATTTTTATCTGGTTCAGAGATTGGGAATACTAGAAAATGATGCCTCCATGGAGTTTACAGTGGCTACAATATTATCTGACTTCTGCATTTTCCTCTTTATGGCAGTATGCTGGCTTTTGAATTTTTCTTTGCACATGGGGAAGGCCTTAAATCTAAGAGTTTCACTCCAGAAGTTTTATTTTCTGTTTCAGTTTCAGAACTCTCCTCTGCTACACTGAGACACGATTGTTAATAACAAAATCCTATGTATCCGTGCTTTTGTAGGAAAATAACATTTGCCCAGATAAAATATTTGACTCATTCAACCTTTATTTGAAACTTGGGTGCAAAACCAGAAATTTTAATAGTTTACTGTACCTTGTAATTGAAACATAGGACTTAGGATACTTTACATGATGAATTATTTTCTGCCTTGGCCTATAAACACTGTAATTCTTTGTTTTCATTCTCAAACATAGTTCTCTCTCCCCACATCCTGGGAAGCCAGTGGCCTCTAGAGAAGGTTGTTGCAGAGTGCTTTGTGGCAACGTGGTTTACTGTCACTTACTACCTCATGGTACTCTGTGCTTTCCGTAAATGTAGTTTTATTCAGTCCTTCCTAATGGCCGCTGAGCATGAATGATATTAATTTCAGCATGACCTTTTTAAAAAAATGAGGCACAATACACACAAACTATGTAGTCTGAAATAATTTAGAATCTATACACTGCTTTACTTCCTTTCCAAACCTAGTTCTAGGATGTGCCTCTTTTGCAATAGTTACTGGATGTTGGGTGGTGACATCCGATTTCCTGCATTACTCGGTGTATTTGAAAATCATTCTCAGTAGAAAACCTGAATTTTTTTTGTTAAATGGAGTTGAAGTATACTTACTATAGCCAGATTTCCTATTTATCTCATAAGTTTTTTCTCTTCCTGGATATGGCAGGAAGTAGGTCTCGTTTTTCTCTTTCAATGTGTACTGTACCTTTTCTGCAGGTTAAACCACAATGACTGGATTAAGCAGTATGAAACTCTAGCCGAAATGGTAGTTCCAAGGTCTAGCAAGTAAGTAGTAGTCTTTGTAAAACCATTTGTTGCCTACGATTCCTTTTAGAGTTTGGATATTGGCTTAGGAAATACGTTTGCTGTCTTGCCTTTGGGATAAATTAACCTCATGAGTGAGTTCTGTGAACTCTAGTTGCAATAATTTTAGACCTAGAAGAGCCTTGGCACAAACCTCCTGTTTATAGACTTAGAATTCTGAGGCCAGTGAGGTATTAATAGTTTACCCAGAGTCACACGTGTCATTCGTGGCAGGGCTAGAACTAGAACCTAGGTCTCTGGTGTAGTACTTTTTCTGCCACACTGTGCTGCCTTTTGAAAATGCTTTATTCACTTTTGCATACCTACTATGTGTCTATAATACCTCATTTTACTTGCCAAAGGAAGTGTATCAGAATGGTTTCTGGACTGCCATGTTGAACTCCAAATGTTCACCATCACTTTGAGCTTAGATTTTACCTAATCTGTATGTTCCTTTTATGAAAACAAACAAACAGAAAACCCCTGTTTTATTAAGCACTTTGTAAATTTATGGATTTAACATGCATTATCTAATTTGAAATTTAAAACAAGTCTGTGAAGAAGTGTGGAGTATGGGCAGTTATCATTCTTGTTCTAATAGAAGAAATCAAAATAGTTGCTTACTTAGTTGCCTGAGGCATATGGCTGTGTAAAGTGTCCAGTGGCAGAGTTAGGGGTAGAACTCAAATCTTTTAGTTCCAGATCCTGTACCCTTTTAATACTATTCCATGTCATTTTTTTCTTCTGCCATTGTGACACCAGGTGTTCTTTGAGAAAATATAAATACAATGTATCTCTACCCCAAATGATTCTCATACACACACACACACACACACACACACACACACACACACACACACGCTTCAAGGGGAGGCAGCAGTGTGGAAGATATAGGAGGCAATAAAGAAGTGGAATTAGTAAGGTCAGGCACATGAAATATTTTCTTTTTCAGAGTCATTGTGTCATATGGGAGGTAGCTTAGTATAATGGAAAGAGTTCTGGACCCAGGGATCTGAGTTCTATTGCTGGTTCTATTACTGGCAGAGTCTGTCACTGGTAGGGTTGTGACTGCAGGTTGTCTAGGTTTTTGGTGTTTTGAACAAAGAATTGAACAAAATGCCCAGCAAAGCAAAGAAAAAATGGAGCAACAAAAGAACGAAAGCAGAGATTTACTGAAAATGAAAGAAAGTACACTCCACAGTGTGGGAGCGGACCCGAGCTCAAGGGCCCAGATACAGAATCTTCTTGGGTCCAAATAACTCCTACAAGTTTCCCATTGGCCACTGCATGCTCACCTCATGTAAATGAAGTGGTAGCCAACAGTCAGTCTGATTGGTTGCAGAAAGCAGCCAACCAGAGGCTGAAGTGAAGTTACAAAGGTCACACTCCTGTGCAAACCAATCAGAGGCCAGGGTGAAGTTACTAAGTTATACTTCTGTGAAAATGAAAACTCATTTGGCAATCAGTCTAATTTGTTACATACAGCCAATTTCCCATCTGCCATGTAGGAAAGGTCAAAGGGAGTTCTGGTCCTTTTGTTACTTAGGCATGGAAAGTTAGGGTTTTCCTTTCAATTTAGTTCTAGGAAGTCGGGGTGAAACAGCCTTAGGTTCCCTGCCTCCAGACTCTATTCTCCTGCCTCAGTTCTGCTACCAACTTGCTGTGTGACCTGGGGTAAGTCTTTTAACTTCTCTGGGCCTCATTTTCTTTGTCAGTAAATGAGCATAGCACCTTCCTTCTATATATTATGAAGTTATTTTAAGGCTTAATGGAATATTCAAAATTCAAGATGATGTTACTGTATTTTCACAAATTTTGATCGTTTGAGAACTAAACAACAAACTTGTGCTCATCATGAATTTTTTTTTTCATTTGAGGGAATACCTTTCATTCATACCAGCTCTTCACATGGTAAACTGAAGACTACAGTTGTGTCTTGATATTAGTTTTTCACTTAGGCTGTTGATACTGACAGATCTGTAGGGCATTAAAGCCATAGAGGTTGACTCTGTGTCTAGGAGGCAGGTGGAGGAGGAGAGTGAAGACCCGGTGCATACAGAATGTCCTCCAGAGGTGGACATGTGCCAAGCCAGATGTCCAGGGGGATGGTGTGTAGGCTTATTAAGTAAGCTCAGATTTACTCTGATAGGAGGACTTAAATATTCCATCAGAAATGTACATGTTTGGATGGTCACTTTAGTAGTTTATGGGGAAGATTTCAGGTAGGGAGCAGTTTAATGCAGTGAAGACTTGTTTGCAAATGACTTGTAAGTGCACACTAACCTTCTGAGAACTCCTAGCCTTTCCTTGCTCAGTGAAAACATCTGTTCTCCCTATTTCTCAGTTCAAAGTACATTTGGAATCACTGACTCAAAGACTTACCTGTTTAAATTTAGTTAGAGAGAACATGGCACTAGCCCACATAGCGCTATGAAGAGTATGTGCAGTTCATGTAGGGGCAGATAGGCCTTTTTGAGCGAGCCTGAAATTTTGTCTGCTGTTTAGAAAGATCTCAGTGACTTGATGCTGAATTTTTGGCTTATCGCGATCAACATTTTTGAGTGGTTACTATGAGTTAGTCATTGTTCTACGTGTTTTACACAATTAAGTTAATTAATTATAGGTAGTAGTAATACATTACTTTTTGGAATGATAACTTGAGTGATTATTCTTGGGAGCACTGAAGATGAAAGCGGAATTTTGAGGTAGAATAAATTGAAAAATATTCACTGTAATATTCAGTCTAATATTTTTCAATCTATCCTTCTAACTGTCCTTAAACCTGAAAGAATGTAAAAATTCACAAAATATAACTGTTTGTAAAATATTCAACATCAGCCTGTGGTCAAATATCCACAATTTTATATGGTTAAATCTACTCTTCCCACTCCCACCAGACCTATTGCCACTGTTCCAGCTCTGACTCCCTTGTCCCTTGCCCGGACCATGGTAGTTGACCTTAGCAGTCTCCTTTTCTCCGGTATTTTCACCTCTCATCAGTCTTCCACATTGCTGCTGTTTTCATCTTTGTAACTTACAGATCTGTTACTTCCCTGTCTAAAACGCAGCTTGTCCCTCCCCTCAACATGCACACAGACACACACAGACACACAAACACACACACACACTCTCTCTCTCTCTCTCCCCCTCCAGGCTGGAGTGCAGAGGAGTGATCTCCATTTACCATAACCTCTGGGTTCAAGTGAGTCCCCTCAGCCTTCCAGGTAGCTGGGATTACAGCCATGTGCCACCACACTCGGCTAATTTTTGTATTTTTAGTAGAGACGGAGTTTCACTATGTTGGCCAAGCTGGTCTTGAACTCCAGACCTCAAGTGATCTGCCCACCTCAGCCTCCCAAAGTGCTGGGATTACAGGTGTGAACCACCATGGCCAGCCCATCTGTACTTATTTTTGGCAATTCCTCAAATGCACCATGCTATTCCATTTCTGTATTTATTTGCCTGTGGGGTTCTGTCTGGAACATCCTTCTCTTTTTTGCCTTTCTTTCAGACTTCCACCTGGTATCACCTCTTTGGTGAAACTCCTTTGAATCCCTTCAGATAAAGTTTCTAATTCCCCAGTGTATCACATATATTTTCTGTTACAGCACTTACAACTCTGTTCCGCAGTTACCTGTTTGCGTCTGTTTCCTTTACTAAACCCATTCCTTAGACTGGGAAATGCTGTCTTAGTTTTATACTAATATCTAGCAAGTGCTTGCATTACAGAGCCTCAGTACATATTGAATGATTAAAAGTCTATTACAGTAATGACTTGTGATTTATTTTTTATACAGCTTTAAGAAATACCTTTCCATAGGGGAAAGAGGGAAAGCAAGTGGCATTTATTTTTTCTTAACAATGTGGCATAGTAGGATTTAGTTATAAGATAAGATGGAAGTTTTATCTTGGCCTTTGTCACCATCAGGATTTTGGGTAAGCCATAGGAATTTGCTATGTCCCAGATATCTGCACAATAGGTAGGAACCTGCTTAATAGGTAACCTGCTCATCAACACAGGGCCATGTCAAGCACCAAATGCTTTTGGAAGGTTTTTCAAAACAGTCAAGTATTGGATAAGTTTAAAAGGTTAATATAATGGTATAACATTATTTGTGGCTCTGAAATAGCTTGTCAAGTTAGATTTGGATTTGTTTTGATCTCAGGCAGTTCACACATCCCTGAGTAAATCTTGAAAAAGCAGAAGATCCTTAAAAGTTTTTTTTGATCAAACTCTGTCCACTTGGTAGCTGCCCTTCATTTGGTTTGATGGGCACCAGGAGCAAGAACTAAGGGTAAATGTTTTGAGAAGACACAATTTAACAGGAGGTTTCAGTGTTCTAAATCCAGAGTAGGTGAGTTTTCTCTGCATGTCAGCGATTACAGAGATCAGTGCCCCCAGAGGTGCGTGCTGATCATACACTAGGGAGGTGGCCCAGCTGGCTGGCTGACCAGGAGTGGGGTCGATTCAGTACTTAAAGCCATTCTGTGATTAAACACTGTAGTTGCCTCCTGAATTTACTTGGCTAACCAAGTAAATTCTTAGGCATCAGGAAAAACTACACATGCTTTTTATAAAATTTTAATATAGTATCTTTAAATTCCACAAGCATTCCTCTGTTTTGTAAAACTTATTTTTTCTGATTTCAGAATTAACACATTGTAAATAAAAACTAAACGCTAAAAAACAAAGAAAACAACCAACAACAGGGCACAGGACACTTCTGGTAGTGATGGGCATGTTTATTGCCTAGATTGTGGTGATGTTTTCATGCGTATGTCCACGCTTTGGATTATAGGCATTAAATGAGTACAGTTTTTTGTATAATAATTATATTTCTGTAAAGCTGCTTAAAAAGCACTAACTAAATATTAGAAGACCTCCAATGAGTGAAAGATAGAAAGGGGAAGAGGCTCCTCTCGGTAACATCCCGCTGCCCCAAGGTTATCACTGTGGCGCAGTTGCTGTGCAGCCTCGGCTTCTATACAGGAGGCACTATAGGTGAATCCTCAAAGCCTCATTTGGACCACACTATACACAAGCTGTACCATTCACCTTGCAAACAGTGGACTTTCCCCCAAGGTATTACAGATTTATATGACTATTAAAATCTCCTGGCAGTTGTGTCTGGAAAGGTCTTTCCAGTGATGTCCATGGAGCTGTGACTGAATAGAAGTTCTGACCTCACTGGGCTTTTAGAAAAAGCCTAAAATGGAGCCATGAGGTGCACACAAATACATTTATTCAGACATTATTTAGACAGTTGTGTTTGTCTTTTTTTTTTTTCGACAGGGTCTTACTCTGTCACCCAGGCTGGAGTATAGTGGCACAATCTCAACCTCCCCAGCTCTAGTGATCCTCCCACATCAGCCTCCCGAGTAGCTAGGACTACAGGCAGATACCTTCATGCCCAGGTAGTTTTTGTATTTTTCATACAGACAGGGTCTTGCCACATTTCCCAGTCCAGTCTCAAAGTCCTGAGCTCAAGCAATCACCCGCCTCAGCCTCCTAAAGTGTTGGGATTATAGGCATGAGCCACCACATCCAGCCTGTCAGTTTTCGATTGAGAGGTATCATGTGAGCAAAGGAAAGATCCAAGGTTTGAGGTACTGGTAATGCAGAGAGGCTAGGCTGGGCCTCAGTGGGGCTGAGATGGCCTGGAGAAAGGAAGAATTAATTAGGCTTCCAGAAAAGAAGAGCGCACTTACCAAGGAGACATTGGAAACACACCAGCCTGGCGCTGATAGTGATTGAAAAGTGTGATTCTTACCATTTGGATGCTCTACTGGAGTTAATGTCTAATTTTGTTGGTTAGTAAGAAATAAATGTAATTAGACTGTTAAGGTAGCTTAAGCAAAATATATCATAAACGTTCAGTATCCTCAGTGTTTGAGGCAATCCAGATAGAAAAGCATTGAGGTGAATTGGGAAGGGCATTATACCCCACTTTTCTCTTCCACCTGTTTCTGAATTTTGCCCTTAATATGAAAGACAGCAATATGTATAAATCTTTAAGTGGACTTTTTTTTCTCATAGTGTTCTCTCGGAGGACCAAGATAGTTACCTGTGTAATGTCACCTTGTTTAGGAAGGCAGTTGATGACTTCAGACACAAAGCCAGGGAAAACAAGTAAGATGATTATTATTTTTTGTTTATTTACTTTGTTACATCAGCTGTTTACAACGTGAACAATTTTGTTTTTTTTCCCCAAATTTAGATTCATTGTTCGTGACTTCCAGTATAATGAAGAGGAGATGAAGGCAGATAAAGAAGAAATGACCAGGCTTTCTACTGATAAGAAAAAACAATTTGTATGTGTTTTTAATATTTACTATTATCCGATTAAGCAGAAGAAAAAGTGATATTGCTTTCCTTTGATTTAAAAGAAAGTAAAACTCTGCTTTGGTTTTAAGACATTTGATTTTAGTTTTTTTTTTTAAATTGATTAAATTGATTTAAATGAATTTCTTCTAAAGCTTAACTATTCTAAAGATAATTATTCTTTCTATTTAAGACAGACTTAAACTTCTTCTAGGTCTGTCTTAAATAGATAGAATAGTTATCTTAAAACGCATACTAAAAAATAAATTGCTCCACCTAATTTTAAATGCAGTATTCTGGTTAATGTCCTTGTATGTGAAGGGCGATTTTAGTTAGGTAACAAAGTTCTTTTCAGTAAGAATTTTCACTTTGTTGAGGCAGATTTTTTTCATGCCTCAATCTCTTACTGAAGCAGTTTATTTGAAACTGTTGGAGAATTGGTGTATTCTAGCTGTAATGGGAAATGAGTGGAATTCTGAAAACGAACGATGGTGTTAACTTGCCATCTTCAAGCGTGGGGTTACTGTGAAGACTGAACGCTTGTTGGGAAAGGGAAATAGAATGAGTAAAAGTGTGTTTCTCTTAATAATATGAGAGGAAATAAAGGGGAGATATTGAAAATTAGTACCAAGTACTTTTTAAGTCATATCGTATATCAACTAGGAGGAAATTAATTCTAACCAAGTAATGTCCAGAATAACCAGCTTTTTAGGGAAAATCTAAAATCCTTTTAAATAATAGATGGTTTGACCACAGATTTTCACTTTGTTTGGCTATCCTTGTTGCTTAGATTAATTGGTTGCTACACCCTAATGAGCCTCATAATGTTATCCAAGTAAGTGGTAACAGAGTTGATCATGTCTGTCTTTTAAGTATGGAAAGAGGAGGCATTTGAAATCCGTTTAATCCTGCAAAATATCTGAGGTTTAAAAAGAACTTATACCACATAATTAGAATGTAAAGAGGTTTTAGATATCCAGACCAACTCCCTTTTTTTACAGATGGGAAAACTAAGAGGTAGGGCTGTTAAACGACTTGCCTACGTAACTGTTTATCTTTGTAACTAAGAAGTTGTAAGTTGAATTTCATTTTAAATGTATTAAATGTAATTCAGATCTTTATATTTTGTGTTCAAACCTAAGGCATTTTTATATTTTGTACCAGTTTAAACTACTTTGATTAAAATATATGCCTTTTTCTGTGCTAGTGAATTGGTTCAGTGCATTTTAGTGTCTGTTGAGATCAGCCACTAGTGACTAACCTTATAATCTAATTTAAGGTGAAGTATCTGAGATAATGAGAATAATAGACATGTAGAAAGTGAATTATGTGACTTAATTCTTCTGTAGATTCCTAATAGATAGTCACTTTAAAAAAAATATTTGGTCTATCTAATTTCTATTTCTAAGACTAAATTTGTGGTAATTTTTTTCTCTTTTTATAGGGACCACTTGTACGGTGGCTGAAAGTGAATTTTAGTGAAGCGTTTATTGCATGGATTCACGTGAAAGCATTACGGGTTTTTGTTGAGTCTGTTTTAAGGTAAAGAAAGTTAATTGCCAAACTTGGAACTTAAGAGTTTGTAGATTCCTTACATTACACAATCCAGCAATAGGAAATTGGTTTGGAGAAACCAAAGGGCCAATCATGAGTCAGAGGTTGTCAGTATCACACAGCTTATGAAATGCATATTAGTCTTGTTCTTTAACAGCAGGTTTAGAAAAAGAGATGAATGCTGCCGTATCCTCAGCATTAATCTCTTGTGTAGTTACTTAAAAGTAGATTAAATATTAGCCAGTATTTGTTTAAAAGAAAGATCTTTCAGATGTTTTTACTTGTCACTGGATACATAGTATACTAATGACTTATTGAAATCATTTTGTATTAACCTAAACTATTTTAATATTTTGATATTAAATATTTTGATATTGAGATCCTTAAAAAATCATATTCTGGTCCTGTGTGTGTTGCTCATATTAGAAATAGTTTTTAAAAACCCAAAACTTACATATAACTATGCTCACTATTTTTATGTTTCTTCAAATTTTCAAAGTAGATGTGGGTAAGCTCATGCTGTTACCATAAAAGTATTTACTAACCTTACTGTGAGTATATCCTGAGGCTATTCATATATTACCTTAAAAGTATTTACTAACCTTACTGTGAGTATATCCTGAGGCCATTCATATATTACCTTAAAAGTATTTACTAACCTTACTGTGAGTATATCCTGAGGCCATTCATATATTACCTTAAAAGTATTTACTAACCTTACTGTGAGTATATCCTGAGGCTATTCATATATTACCTTAAAAGTATTTACTAACCTTACTGTGAGTATATCCTGAGGCCATTCATATATTACCTTAAAAGTATTTACTAACCTTACTGTGAGTATATCCTGAGGCCATTCATATATTACCTTAAAAGTATTTACTAACCTTACTGTGAGTATATCCTGAGGCCATTCATATATTACCTTAAAAGTATTTACTAACCTTACTGTGAGTATATCCTGAGGCCATTCATATATTACCTTAAAAGTATTTACTAACCTTACTGTGAGTGTATCCTGAGGCCATTCATATATTACCTTAAAAGTATTTACTAACCTTACTGTGAGTATATCCTGAGGCCATTCATATATTACCTTAAAAGTATTTACTAACCTTACTGTGAGTATATCCTGAGGTCATTCATATATTACCTTAAAAGTATTTACTAACCTTACTGTGAGTATATCCTGAGGCTATTCATATATTACCTTAAAAGTATTTACTAACCTTACTGTGAGTATACCCTGAGGCCATTCATATATTACCTTAAAAGTATTTACTAACCTTACTGTGATTATATCCTGAGGCCAGTCATATATTACCTTAAAAGTATTTACTAACCTTACTGTGATTATATCCTGAGGCCAGTCATATATTACCTTAAAAGTATTTACTAACCTTACTGTAAGTATATCCTGAGGTCATTCATATATTACCTTAAAAGTATTTACTATCCTTACTGTGAGTATATCCTGAGGCTATTCATATATTACCTTAAAAGTATTTACTAACCTTACTGTGAGTATATCCTGAGACCATTCATATATTACCTTAAAAGTATTTACTAACCTTACTGTAATTATATCCTGAGACTATTCATATATTACCTTAAAAATTGAATGGTGATTGAAGTAATTCCTAGTAATCGGCTCATTTTTAAGAGAGATTTCTAGCGGACCGTGAGGACCAAAGGTTTGCGTTTCTATTTATATTAACATTTTTTAATTAACATGTATATTAAAGTTTCTATATATATTAGTTGAACTTGTAAAAGTAAAGTGAGATACTCTCTCCCTGTGAACCATGATTAAAGAGTATGAGAATATTTGCTTTGATAAGAAAATCTCTTTACATGTTTGCTTCTGTGGCATACTGTTATTTCTGCTCTTTTGTAAGGTACGGCTTGCCAGTGAACTTCCAAGCAATGCTCCTTCAGCCCAATAAGAAAACTATGAAGAAACTGAGAGAAGTATTACATGAATTATATAAACATCTAGACAGCAGTGCAGCAGCTATTATTGATGTAAGTATTATATTATCAAGTGTTTATATTAAGTATATATCATTAGCCCAGTAGAATAAGAATTAAAATGAATTTCAGAAAAAAATGATTGAAAGAAGATAGACAGAAAAGGGAAAGTAAATATGATACTTAATCATTTTTTATTACTTTGAGGTTCTCAACTTGTTATATAAACATAGTAATTTACATTGTTTACCTGTTTTATGTTAATTATAGCTGTGTTTACTTGGCATTTCTACAAGCTGAT
Source organism: Callithrix jacchus (assembly GCF_049354715.1). Lineage (NCBI taxonomy): Eukaryota > Metazoa > Chordata > Mammalia > Primates > Cebidae > Callithrix > Callithrix jacchus. Next base: position 93,852,744 of record NC_133517.1, on the reverse strand, counting down.
AATTATCTTGCTGTGTATCAGATGTTTATAGCTGCAGAAATAACAGAAACCAGTGGATACTAGTTATTTACAAAAACTATAAATTACAGAGAGGCAGAAAATAAACATTTTAATTTTATTTGGTAGAAGCGAGAGCGTCAATAGATGAGTATTTTCAAGGTAGGTATCATTTTTCTAAAATGGTATTGCTGGGTGTGGTGGCACATGCCTGTAGTCCCAGCTACTCAGGAGGCTGAGGCGGGAGGATCGCTTGAGCCCAGGCCTTCAAGACTAACCTGGGTGACATAGCAAGACCCCATCTCAAAAAAGAAAAAAAAAGACAGACCAAAAAAAAAAAAAAAAAAATATATATATATATATATACGTGTGTGTGTGTGTGTTTATATCTTCTTTTAAACAAAAGTGTTACCTTTAAACAAAAGGAGATATAAACTGAGTTACTTGCATTTTTGTTGTTGTTGCTGTTTAAAATTGTAGTGGACTTTTATTTTATATTTTTGGTTTCAAATATCTTGCTGACTTTTTTTCTCTTTAAAAAGTTAAGGGTGGATGGTAGTATCTCACATAGGCATTAAACAGTTTATCTTGATAGAAGGAAATGTAGGAAATGACTTGCTACGCTTTTGTGGAATTGTGGATAAATAAGAGTTCTAACTATTTGATACACAAATGTTCTACCAGTAAGTTCTTGGAACATGCATATAGAGTAAGTGTTATATCCTTGCCTGTTTTTTGTTTTGAGATCAGGTCTTGCTCTGCTGCTCAAGCTAGAAGGCAGTGGCATGATTATGGCTCACTGCAGCCTCAACCTTTGTGCGCAAGTGATCCTCCCACCTCATCCTCCCAAGTAGTTGGGACTATAGGTACTCACCACCACGCCTGGTTAATGTTTTTATTTTTATTTTTTGTAGAGATAGGGTCTTACTATGTTGCCCAGACTCATCCTGAGCTTAAGGCCTTGGCCTCCCAAAAGTTCTGAGATTATAGAATAAGTGTTGCTTTTAAATCATGCTTGCTTTATTTTTACTCCACATTTTGTAAACTTTGTATTCCATAAACTCGGTATTCTAGGCCCAAGATTTAAAAAGTAAGTTTTTACAGTATACATGAAAAAGGTTGGTGGGATCATCCTGAATACATATGCAGGCTTTGAAGTCGGAATGCTTGAACCCGGCTTTACCACTCACTCTCTGTGTTTCCTAGGACAAGTCAGTCTTTTGGAGATTGTTTTCTCATTTGCAAAATGGGAATAATAATGTCTAACTCAGATAAATTAGCCTTAAGTGCATACATTTAGCCCAGAGTAGGTGTTCAATAAAAAGGTAAATGTTAATACTTGCCTTCTTTTTTTGAGTTGTGTAAATACATAATTGAATAATTGTCTATTTTTCCATAGGCTCCTATGGATATTCCAGGTTTAAACCTGAGTCAGCAAGAATACTACCCCTATGTGTACTACAAGATTGATTGTAACTTGCTGGAATTCAAGTAAAAATGGCCTCCTCCCAGACAGTCCTGTCCTCGTGTTGGTGTGTGCTAACAGAAATAAGTTGCAGTATGGTCGTACTTTTAGCTCTAGAATCCTTTGCTTGCTTCCTACCCCCTTTCCTAGGTGAATTCTCCCACAGAGTGGTCTGTATCTTGTTTTCTTTTTAAAGGAAAAAAATATATATATATTGTTTCTTCTTATTGATCAGGTCTGTAAATGTGTACTAAAAAAATCAGAGTTTATTTATAAACAGAATAGTTTATTTAAAGAGAAGCTCTTTTCCTTATTGATATCATGGTATGCATTAATTCCATTTGTTACTATTGTGCACAAAAGCCTTGTTTACAAGGGAATGGTGTAAACATTTATACTGTTTTGTTCACTGTGTTTAGTAGACATAACTGTTGAATAGTTATTGAATCGTGATGTAAAGAATATGTGACAATATGCAGGTATGGGCTTTCTGAATGTTTCAAATTTCAATCAGTGAGCACTGTCAACACCCACAGGAGAGAATAAAATTACCTGTGCAAAGGTGTATTGTGGTGTGTGTAACTTCCGATTACAGTTCAGTTTGAGCGTTTAATCAATGAGGTCATAGCTAACTTGCTATGCTGCTTCCAGGATTTTGTTATATGCTGAGGTGTAACCATTTGTGTTGTCTGACTTTCGTATGATTTCATTGAGCCAAATTCGGGTCAGAACACAAATTTGAAGATTATTTTTCAGTATACGATGGGTATTTACATTTGAACACTAGACTTTTAGTTCTCTCACGTAATTAAGAAGTTGGGCCAGTTTTGGATAAAGTCTAGCAGAACTATCCAGCTTTAGTCATTTGTTTTGTCTAAATCCATATTTTACATGTTTTCTTCTTAAGATCTATAATTTTGGCATTTATATCATTTATGACGTAGTCTGAAAATAGAGACATTGTTGGCCTTTAGTGTCAGAAATGGATGACTTAGTGTCCTGACAGAGCTTTTAAAAGAGGATTTTGTGGCAATGCTCTTCCCTTACTGTGCACTCACAGGTTTACAAATGGGAAAAAGAAGTTTACATTTCAATTTAGGGGCATCTCTAAGCTATGCTATTCCCTTTAGAAAATTAGCCTCCGGAATTTTTTATTTCAACATTTAATATTATTTCATAAATAACTTCAAACAAATACAGATGTCTGCAATGTAGAACATGAGAGATCCTCTCCCTCAGTTTCCACCTCCCAAGGGAAGTTTATATATTTTTCTAGGTCCTTTTCTGTCTTTACATCTCTCTCTCTCTCTCTGTCTCACACATATACACACAGAGAATTTATTTTTAATAAAATAGGATTATGCTACACACATCCTGTCACTTGCTTTTTTTTTGCTTAATAGTATCCTTAAGATAATCTTTTATGTCAGTGAAGCTAGAGCTACCTCATTCTTTTAACCAGCTGCATGGTATTCCATCGAGTGTGTGCCATCAGCCGAGTGATAGTCTGCTTGTTTTTAGGTTTTGCTCTTAACGAACACTGCTGCAGTCAGGATCCTTGCACAGATTTCTTTATATACTTGTGTTAGTATTTCTGTAAGATCCCAGAAGTGGAATTTGTAGGGTCATAGGTTATGTACATTTAAGTTTTTGACACTCACTGCCAAGTCATCTGTCAGAATTCTGAACTAAAGACATGTTTGGAATGTGGATTTATCTTCAGTTTTTCCTTGGACAAGAGGAAGCTGTGAAAAATTTTGATACCAGAACATTCTGGTTTCTCGTCTTTTTGTGCGTTGAGTCTTAGTATCTGTAACATGGGGCTACTCTCTCTATCATAGGGAGGTATGTTTTGACAATAAATTGACTTTTAAGAAAAGCTTGTCACTAACCTGAAGCTCAGCCACACACTGACTTTTAAGGTTTTAGACTTTACTGTTGTTCTCATGAGAATAGGTAGAGACTGCAGAAGGTTTAAAATCCCAGCATATGTTTGAAACTACGGGGCTTTCACTGTGATTTCCACCAGGGAAATTATAGCAGAGTGGCTGAGCTTGTGTTCCTAGGCCAGGCCCTGGCTCTGCTGCTGATGAGCTGTGTGGTCCTGGGCAGAGTGATCTCCGATTTCCAGTCCCTCCTCTCAAATGGGCATGATTAGAGTGCCCACCTCATTAGGGACGTTGAGGTGAGTCAGTGTGATTCCACGTGCCAGAAAGTGCTGTGAGTGGTGCCTGGTCAGAGGCTGGTGCAGGTACTTAGCTCTTGTGGAACACATGTAGTTCCTTTTCACTGTGTTTAATTTGGGAAATTCCAGGTCCACATCATTGTAGAGTCTGAAGGTTAGAAGGAATTCATTGTGTCTAATGTAACATTAGAGCAGTTTGTGTCACCGAGCTCCAGTCTGTGCTGGATTATTGATATTGTTGGTGACGGTCACCATTCCTGGGAAGGGACTGTCCCAGGCCACTTGCCTTCCCGAGGACTCTGCTGGTTCTCCTCGAGGATAGTGCTCAGATAACAGACTCATTAAACATTTACTGAGCATCTGTCAGGGACCATTTACAGCTACATCATCCTCTCGGCCCCTCCCTGTGTGGTTATGGTGGGAGGACTGGCGGTCCCCATTTTAATGTATGGAGACTTAAGGTCAAAGAAGTGAATTCTTTGTTGAGTCACAAGTTTTGGGCCAGTCAGAATTTGAACCTAAGGTTTCTGACTTCCGGGTGTCATGCTTCCCTACCTACACTCACCATTGTGTGAATGAGCCAGACACATTTCTTAACCTGAGTCCGAGATGGACAATGGCATAGGAAAGATACTAGATATGGAGAATCAGATGTTAACTTGTGTTGCTGTTGTTTTTTGTTTTGTTTTGTTTTTGTTTTTGAGACAAGGTCTCGCTCTGTCACCCAGGGTGGAGTGCAGTGGCACGATCAGGGCTTACTGCAGCCTCGGCCTCGACTTCCCAGGCTCAAGCAATTCCCCCACCTCAGCCCCCCAAGCAGCTGGGCCTACAGGTGTGCGCTACCATGCCTGGCCAATTCTTTTGAATTTTAGCACAGATGAGGTCTCAATATGTTGCCTGGGCTGGTCTCGAACTCCTGAACTCAAGGGATCCTCCCGCCTCAGCCTCCCAAAGTGCTGGAATTACAAACAAGCGTGAGCCATTGCGCCTGGCCTGTGTTGCTATTATATTTAGTAGGAATCCAGGAGTCCAGAACGCTTCATCTACGATGGGTTAGATAATGTGTCTAGTTGTTTGCATGCTAATGTCAGTAGCCCCAGTTATTCAACCTAGGAGAGTTTTCTACCTCTCACTACCCTGCTGAAGTTGTTCTTCAGCAGAAAATCTTTGTGGAACATAGTCCAGCTTTTTGAATGAGTACATATCCAGTAGTACCCTTAAAGTAATGCCTTGTACACAAATACACAGCAAATGTGAACCTTTGTTTGCTCTTACTTCAAACTTAAATAGTCCCAAATGTTGGAAATAAAATAAAAGACATTGGTCTAGATATGAGGTTTTTCTCCTTCATTCTCAACTGTCCTTTATTTTAAGAAGAAATCAAAGTAGCTTATGCACATTTAAAAACCACATACAAATACTATAAAACAGCTTACAATGAAAACCTTGCCTGCCTTTATAAAAAATGTGATTATCTTCCTCTGTTAACATCAATAAAAGATGATTTGTCCTAGAAGGTCTATAAATGGTATTTTGTTCTAGAGGAAACCTAGCAAAAGCTTTCCTAATTTAGTACTTGTCTCTAAATTGATGTTCACCCATTTCAATATTGTAGTCTTAAACATGGTCTTTATTTTTCTAGCATAGATAACAATTGATGCTTTAGATTCATATATGCAGGTAATTCTTGCTTTCTAAAAAAGGATTACGGCACGTTGGAACCATTTTATTCACCAACGGATTTACCCTTAGAGTATTTTTTGATCTGAGCTGATGGCTTGTGAGAGAAAAAGGCAGAAGAGTAAAGCCATGGAAGCATGAACAGTGAGAGACTGCCTCCTGGCCTTGTTGCTGCTGCGGAAGATGAAACTGAGGAGAAACAAGACAACATCCTTCACACCAGGAATGGTCAAGATAACGCAAGAAGAAAAAGCTTTAAAACAAACCAGAAGGCAATCAGCAAACACAAAGGGGGACATTCCTTCCCTGGCAGTTGCTCAAAACTGAAATTGGTTATTATGTACACTGGGGCTTGTACTTGGGGAATTTAATAAAAATGCTCATTACTAAACTCCATGGAGATGTGGTTTAAAGTCTTAAATAGATCTGAGGAATCGCCTGCATTTTAAACAAATACCCAGGAGAATCAGAGGCTAGGGGTTAGTCAATTATAGTCTGATGCTACCTTTTAAAGATTCTTCTTCTGTACCCTCAGATTGGGGTGTTGATTTAGAATTTGTAAGCATCTTGAGGTCTCATTCAAATAGTGATTCTTCTCTGTTTACAGAGACCACACTTACTAGAATCATCATGAATAAATTGGCTTTTCCTACTGTCACTTGAGGAAATATTCCACATTGTTAAATCAGTAGAACTGGAGAGTTCTGTCTCAGCAGAAATTGATCAATAAAGATGTCTTTTGCCCTTGAAAAGCTATAGAATATCAAGCTGAAATTCGCAAAAACTCTAAAATGGTCAAGGTCACACTTTCATCTTCTAATTGAAAACTCATTCTGGACATGATTTATCACTGCTTGTGAAGTGTAAAAAGGAATAACCAAAACAGACTTGGAAAGAATGGTTTCTGTGAGGAAGCCCCCTCCCCGCAAGGAAGGGGCTAAGATGAAAGTGAAAAAAGGAGTTGGAAGCGGCAAAGGTTATTGTTGGTGCTGGGCAAAGGAAGGAATAAACTGTATGATGCCACCTTGAACTTGAAAGTCGTTTGTTTTTCAACCAGAAGGTGAAGTATTTAGCATATCAAATCCCAAGAGCAGCTTTTATGTATTTTGTTATTTCCTAGGTATGTGGATGACCTCACCACATAGTCCTGTGACAAATTTGTCCTATTTTGTATAAACTGTTTAGATACATATTTGGGCTGTTTCTTAGAGTGCTTTATAGATCAGTACAGGTTTTATGCGTTGTTAGCAGCGTAAAGACACTTGTTTTTAAAATAGAAATTGTGACTACCCAGGTACCATATTTTGCCACAAGAGGGCACTCCTGCTATTGAAAAGCAAACAGGTAGTTTCTCTGCCCCGCATTTTGGGTTCTGACATGTAGTCAGTTTAGAGAAGCCTACGCTCCACTGCATTCTGGTTTGGTATATTTTGTTACAAGCGTTTATTAATATAAAGTTCTCAAAAAATGTCAGATAACTCATTTATTTTGTAACAATCTAGCCTCTGTATGTGTGCATAAAACTCACACACCTTTCTGCTGGCCAGTGCCAGCCAGTGATAGTTTTCACTGAAGATCAAATGAAAAAGGTAAGGATATATGTATGTGTGTGCATGTGTGTGTGCATATATAATCACGTATTCTTCAGACAGTTACTGAGTCTGTGCTGTGAGCCAGGCATTGTGTTACTCACTGGGGACTTAATGCAAGCAGTCAGATGGGCACAGTGTCTGCCTGCCTTGACGGGTCATGCAGCCTGGTGATCTGGTGGCAGTTTTACTGGACAGAACACAAACCCAGCAGCCCCAAGTTAGGAAGAGGATTTTACTGATCTGTGAAATCCACAGTCTGAAAACATACTGATTTAAGGGTATCTGTCCAGGAAAGTCAACCTATGGTATCAATCAGTGAGTTAAAGAATAGACTCATCTTTTTTTCATGTTTGACCACTTAGTTGGTCTGCCTGAGCACTGTCCAAAAGAATTTCCTGTGATGATGGACATTCTATACCTGTGCTACCCAATGTGGTTAGCCCCTAGTCACATGTGACTGAAGATCACTTGAACTGTGGCTCGTGTGACTGAAGACGTTTTTTATATCTTAATTTTATTTTCTGAGGCAGGGTCTGGCATTGTTGCCCAGGCTGCCTTCTGGGCTCAAGCCATCCTCCTTCCTCTGCCTCCCCAGTAGGTGGGACCACAGGCACACGTCACATATCCGGCTACCTTTTTTTTTTTTTTTTTTTGGTAGAGACTCCTCACCATGTTGCCCAGGCTGTTCTCGAGTTCATAGGCTCGAGTGATTGGCCCTCCTCAGCCTCCCAAAGTGCTAGGATTACAGGCAAAACCCACCACACCTGACCAATCTTATTTAACTTAAATAGCTACATGTTGCTGGTGGTTACTGCACTGGGCATACAGGTCTAGTTGGTCACACCTGGCCAATGAGCCTTTTTGACCTTGAGTTTCTAATATATTCCATATCCTTTGGATTTGTTGTTTGTTTCTATGATGGGAAGAGCCAGCCTTGCTTCTGTTTACTTTGCCAGATTTTAACATCCCCACAAGCTGGAGAAAGAGAGGAAAGGATTGCTCTTGGAATCATTGTTGATGTGCCTCAGATTGCTACCCAGGACAGCATTCTCTTTGGTCACAAAAGAACTACCTGTACTTTGTGCATTGATGTGTGTGAGAGTAAACCGGTTGTCGTACTGAAAGACCAAAAGCTGTTTCTGATGGGAAGTATTGAATCAGCAGAATTGAAAACAGCTGTGTGGTTCTAATGGGAATATAATTTCTTCTGTCAATCAGTGCTCACTTAGCATCCATTGTGTGCAGTGCATTCACTATTCCAGACTCTACAGGGAGACCTCAGGGAGATGCTCACCACGTGCTTTTGAATGACATGATTTGTCTCTATTGACTGTGTTTAAGAGGTTCATGAGACGTTGAAGCGTTGAGGCCTTGTTTGAGAAGTCCAGCAACTCACAGTTGCCCCCAAAAAGAGGCAAATGGGAAAGGGAGAGCCCTCTGTCAGAGGCTTGTTTTCCATCAGTGACATGTGACATGGCTTTTTACCTCCTTCTGTCACTTGGCCACCCTCTGCCTTCAGGCTTGTGAAGCTTTCTGGAATTCCCCCTCCCCATCCTGCACTCCTGGCTCTTCCTTTGCCTTGCCCACTAGCCATATTTATTTCCTAGTCTATTCTGACAACCTCCTAACTGGCCACTTGTTCCCAGTCTCTGGTCACCTTCGCCCTGGCTGTGGGGCCAGAGGGCTGGCAAGTCACTGCTCACAAATTCTGGAGAGCTGCTCAGTTGCCCTCAGGATAAAGTCTGTGTTCAACTGGATTTTTTCCCCATTAGAATTGTTCTCTGAAAGGAGAATATCGTTAACTGTTGGTTGATTTGATGGGGGCCTCTTTGGAGGAGGAATTTAGATCATAGATGGTCCTTAGGGATGCTCCGGTAGTCTCCTTTTCTACCTCCTCCAGGCGGGCCACATGGGCCAGCTTCACATCTGTGCTCTCTCAGGGTGTAATCGTGGGCAGCCTAGTATCCCAGGGTCTGAATAATTCCTTCTGTAGAAGACGGAAAATTAGGATAACACTATAGGACTATTGTGAGAATGAGGATTAAATTGCAGGTCCACATTTCTAGCAAGGTACATGGCACAGAGGAGGGGCTCAACATGTTAACTGCTGTTCTTATTGTTACTATTACCCTTTTCCATGCTCTGTGATTTGTGTTTCTTTTTTGCCTATTGCCTCATATCATATGTGAGTTGAAATTAGTTCCCCTTTAACTGCATCTGTGTAGAAGGCAGATTCCCCATTTAAAGCCTGCTGGCATCACATGACCAGCAAGTTCACTTCTACATGTAAAGCCAGGACAACCCAGGAAACCGTATGTTCACACAAAAACCTGTACGTGAAAGTTCATAACAGCATTATTCATAGTAGCCAAAATTGGAAACAACCCAAGTGCCCGTCAACTGATGCATGAGTGTATAAACAAAATCTGGTTTATTCACACAATGGAATATTATTCAGCCATAAAAAGAAATGAAGTATTGACCCATGCCACAAACATGGATGAACCTAGAAAATGTTGTGCCAAGTGCAAGACGCCAGACACAAAAGGTCACATGTGATTTCACTTACAGGAAATGTCAGGCATAGGCAAATAAATTGGTATAGAAAGAAGATTCGTGGTTGGCAGGAAGCAGGATGGGAAGGGGTTTGGTGGTGACTGCTAATGGATACAGGGTTTCTTTAGGGGCGATCATGTTCTGGAGGTAAGACAGTGCTGACAATCACACAACTCTATGAATACACTAAAAAACCACTGACGTGTACTTCAGGAGGTGAATTTTATGGTGTATGATTTCTCAATTTAAAAAACCTACTAGGAATTAGCTCAAATTTCCTACAAATTCTCCTAATGCTTTGCTTGTATGTTTATATCGATATAGTTTTTAAAAGTTAATTTGGATTCCCTTTTACTAGTGGTAAGGAGTTTGCCCTTTGGGGCTTCACTCCGTCCAGTGCTCTTGATGTCGATGCCGTCCGTTTGCCTTTTCTGTTGTTTTCGTTCGTCCACTCAGCACCTCAGCTGGCCTTGGCCGCAGCCGTCTGCAGTCGCCTCCTCCACTTGGGGGCTGGGTTGCAAATCTGTCCCGGAGTAGCTCATCTCACTGGTTATCACATTAGCAGTCACTCATGTCAGCAGTTCCCGAAGAAAAGAGAGCTGGCTGGCCGCCTGAAACTCTGCTGGTCTGATGATATCTTTCTGTTGTTTCAGTACCTGTCACTGACAACTGGCTTAGGTAAAAGTGCCCATAGTTCTTTTATCCATTCACCAACCATTTACGGAAGGTAGAATTCTCATTCACTTAGTGAATACTTAGTAATTTTTGAATACCTGGAAGCTGGGGCAGGAGCAACCAAATGAGACAAGGGACCCTGTCTGCACGGAGCTTACCTGCTGGTGGACAATAGGCAATAAACATGGTGAACAAGGTAAGGCTTTTCGTCCTCTGCACCTGTGAGGCCGTTGAGAACTGATCTGGGCTGGGAATGGGTAGGAAGAGCTGCTTCAGAGGAGTGTCTAGTTGTACGCCAGAAGATGCCAGCCACGGGAATACCTAGGGGAAGGAACTGGCTCAGAGAGGTTGGCTAATAGAGGGTCAGCATGGCAACAGCTGAGCGAGTGAGGGGCGTGGATGTGCAGCAAATGCGCCTAAGGCCGGGTCTTCCAGAATGTGGTAAAGAACTCAGACGTTTTTCTTATACCAAAGAGAACCCATTTTAGAGAATCATTTGCCTGTTTCAAGGATCACCCAGGCAGTGGTTATACTTGTGTGTCTGTAACCCCAATTTCTTACGTCGTGCTTGGCACGTTCATAGCAGGCGCGGGGTTCTGGCTCAGAACCCGACGGATGAATTCACGGAGAATGTACTCAACTCAGGACTGTACCGGACTCTGCACGCGGCAGTTCTTTGCAGCTTCTCACACTTTAAAAGTGTTTTGCAAATATACTGAATGCTTTCCTGCAAATGTCTGTGAAGATCCAGGCAGAATTTAGTAATTTGTAAAATTTATTAAATTCTTTTGCAACTGCCTTGATTTCTTCACAATTACCTGTTTATCAAATTGGCATTTTAAATAATATTTGACACATAACTGGCTGATCCACAGCTGCAAATGAGTCACACATTAGTCTTTTGATAATAGCCAACATGTGACAACAGGGTTTTCTGGGGGTTTTTTTGTTTTTTGCATGAGGAGGTGGGGGCCATTCTGGTTTCCTTTTCCTTTTTCCAATATGTCATATTTCTCACTTCCACTTTTCTTAGAGGGGAGGGTTGTCTTTTTGCGGTTTGAAAACTGTTATAGTCTTGCTGAGAGACAAGAGGTGATGATCTCCACCCCGTTGTATGTCTATCATATGAAATGTCGCTGCTCTAACTTCTCTCTGTCCCTGCCTCTTAAGTCATTTAAGGTATTTGTTTGGGTAGCTATATCGGATTCCTTTCATCTTCCAGGGGAAATATAGCAACTTTAGAGAGACGTGAACATGGGAATACATGAATTGGTTGCTTGAGAAGTGTTAGTGTTAGTTCTGGAATGGGGGCCTGTGCCGTTAGGTACTTACGCTGAAAGGAAATGTAAAATTTTCCATAGTCACAGCTTTCCAGATTTTAATTGGCTGCTTGCCCTTGAGTCAGTCTTTCTTTTCTAAAATAAATGTTTTGGATGGCTCTTATCTTCACAGCCAGACACACAGCTTCAGTTCCTCCTAAGAAAGTTAACTCTTCAGCTACATTGTGGTACACAATGTTGTCCCTGCTCAGCAGCTTCTGAACACTCGATAAATCCCACATTACAGCTGCAAGGAGACAGTAACATTTATTAGATCCCTCAGTTTTTTAATCTCCCCCCCCCCTTTTTTTTTCTGAGATCGGGTTTTGCTCTGTCACCCAGGATGTAGTGCAGTGGTGCCATCATGGCTCACTACAGCCTCAACCTTTCAGGCACAAACAGCCCTCCTGCCTCAGCCTCCTGAGTAGGTGGGACCACAGTCACACTCAGCTATTTTAAAAAGCTTTTTGTAAATTAGCCAGGCACCCATAGTCCCTGTAGGGAGGCTGGGGCAGGAGAATCACTTGAACCTGGGAGGTGGAGATTGTGGTGAGCTGAGATCATGCCACTGCACTCCAGCCTGGGCAACAAGAGTGAAACTCCATCTCAAAAAAATTTTTTTGTGTGTGTAGAGACTATGTTGCCCAGGCTGTCATTGTTTATCCATTGAATTTTTTTTTGCCTTTGTTTTCTTTTCCTAGTTTCCCCCTGTTCTTTGCTTCTTAATTTTGGTTGGTCAAAATCTTTCTTTTAACATTTTGGTTCCTCTTCAACCTTGGGAATTCTGTTTTTATTCTTTCTTGCCCTTTCCTTGCTTCATTTTAGGACTCCTTTCCAATTAACCTGCCGTTTTTTTCCTGTAGTTTTAAAGAAAGCCCACTTGCCCAAAACTTAATGTAGCTAAGCAGCTATTTCAAATAATGTATGAGGTTGAGGAAAATAAATGATAAAGTCATGCAGTGAGGCAGTGTATTAGTTCTCTAAAGACAGGAGTTCAGAGTTCTGAGTTCTCTAAAGAAACGAGTCAGTATATGAAGAGGTTTATTATAAGAAACTTGTTCACAAGATTACAGAGGCTGGCAAGTCCGCAATCTGCTAAGCAGACGTGGGAAGTATAAAAGTTCCTCTTCAAAGTTTTCTTTTTTGTAAAGAAATAAATCCTTCCTGCTTTCTGTTAACAACTCTTTGTTAAGCCCTATCCTATGTATCTGTTAAATATGCTTACAGGCATGCAGTACATTCTATGTCCTTGTACTTTAACCAAAATATTTGTGCCGGACATGCTCACAGGCATGTCCCTCCCGCAGCCTGTGCCCTTCCCTTATTTGGACTTCCTGTTTTTTACTTGTTTAAAAAAGTTTTAAGTTGTTAGCCAATCGTGTTTTATTTTAAATTGTGAGATCTGGCTCCAACTAATGGAGCTCAGACACAGCAGTAAGGACAACCCCAAGTGGGTAAGGAATAAATCTGTCTGCTTTTCCTTTGTTCATTGTACTCTTGTGGCAAGATGGCTAGTGAGAGTCCCCTTCCTGCAGGAAGTAAAAATTGCCTTGCTGAGCGATCCTTTGTCTTACTGCTAATTTTTCTTTGCAGCACGGAGCATCTGTTTCCAACAGCAGATGTCCCCGTTTAAGTCTGAAGGCTGGAAGCTGCTACAGAACCCAGAAGAGCCGATGTCCCAGTGCGAAGGCATCAGGTAGGAGAGTTCAGTCTTACCAGGGTTAGTCTTTCGTTCTATTCAGGCCTCAGCTGATTGGGTGACGCTCACCCACATTGTGTCTGCTTTACTCACGACAGCTAAATGAAATGTGAATCTCATGTAAAACACTGGTATGGTTTGGCTGTGATGCCATCCAAATCTCACCTTGAATTGTAGGTCCCATAATTCCTTCATGTTGTGGGAGGGACCCAGTGGGAGATAATTGAATCATGAGGGCGGTTCCCCCATACTGTCTTGTGGTAGCGAATAAGTCTCACGAGGTTTGATGGCTTTATGAGGGGAACCCCTTTCACTTGGCTCTCGTTCTTCTTGTCTGCTACTGTGTGAGATGTACCTTTCACCTTCCACGATGATCGTGAGGCCTCCCCAGCCATGTGAAACTGTGAGTTCATTAAACCTCTTTCTTTTGTAAATTGCTTAGTCTTGGGTATGTCTTTATCAGCAGTGTGAAAACGGTCTAATACACCCTCACATAAACACCCAGAAAAATGTTTGTCTGACCAGCTGGGCACCCTAAGGCCCTGTTAACTTGATGCATAAAATGAACATCTCAGGCAGCTCTTGCTTTCTCAGTTACAACAGGCTCCAATTCTGGCTTCAGGGTTATTTGTTGTTTGATATATAAACAAATTAAACCCAAAGAAAAAGAAAAAGGCCTGGAATCTCAATTCCTAACTGTGGCATTATTTTTTACATTGATACTGCTCTGATGCCATTTTTGCCACATTTTGTGCGCATTCTTTTTACTGGTCTCTGGTCATCCACCTCCCATTCCTCACAAGAATTGTTCCAAATCTTTTCCCCTTTTCACAGGGTTCCTTCCCAAAACTCCAACCCCTTCACAGTCTGCTCTTCCCAGCTAGGAGAGGTTGGTTACCTTGCTAAGGTCACACAGCTGCTTTATGGTAAGACAGATTTAATTCGAAGCAGCTGGTCTTGGTAGTTGTGGGAGCCTGCTGGGTGCTGGGTGTTGTATGCTAGGTGCTAGGCACTGTGCCACATGCTAAACAGCCCAGACTTCCCCATGTGGGTCCTCCTCACGCTGGGAGGGTGTGTCCTTTTCCAGCCGGCATGCCCTGCCCCTTCTGCATGCCACGCTCTGCTCCAATCTTCTACCCAGCACCTGTACCCCTGCACGCAGCACCTGTACCCCTGCACACAGGCCTTTGGCACTTTGTTTGCTCCTATAATTTTCTTCTCTTTTCTATTTCCCTCCTTTTTATTTTCATTATATAAACACAGTTCTGTTTCTTTCATTTTAAAAAAAACCTCTCCCACCAGGCATGATGGCTCATGCCTATAATCTTAGTACTTTGGGAGGCTGAGGTGGGAGGATTGCTTGAGCCCAGGAGTTCAAGATCAGTCTGAGCAACATAATGAGATCCCCATCTCTTTAAAAAGACCAAAAAAATAGCTAGGCATAGTGGTGCATAACTGTAGTCCAGCTCCTCAGAGGCTGAGATAGGAGGATGGCTTGAGCCCACGAGGTTGAGGCTGCAGTAAGCTGGGATCACATCACTGCATTCCAGCCTGGGCAACAGAACCAGACCATGTCTCCAAAAAAAAAGAAAGAAAGAAAGAAAAAAAGAGACAAACCTTTTATTTGACCCCTGTGTCCCTCTTATTTGAGGGATTACCTATCTTTTCCTTTCCCTCCGCATTCTTTATTCTTTTTATCTCCAAAGAGGCCCTCCACCTGCATTACATGCCTTGCCCTGCTAATATGTACTATTGCTTCATGCTTGATTGTACATTGCACATAAATGTTTTATTGTGCATTAAGGTCCATTTCCCCATGCATATACACATGTACATTGCACTAATTACAGTGCACAGCATGTTATATTGTAAGATTACACAAAATAGATTCAACACATAGATATTGTCCAATACATTAATTCCTTTATTTTACATAGGATATCATATCATTGATTATACATGGCACATTAAGTCAAATCAATCCTCAACAACATGCTTATCACCTCCAATAAAATTTCTTTGCTACCAAGCTTTGAGAAACCAGCAACCTGCTCTGGAAATGTCCTTCTTGCTTTAGGCCCATAAAACCTGGGGGCTTCTAGACTTGAAACTATACCTGGCATCTGGTTCTTACTTCAGTGGCATAGATATGAAACCATCTAAATAAGACACCTTGGCCAGGCACAGTGGCTCATGCCTGTAATCCCAACAGTTTGGGAGGCCAAGGTGAGCAGATCACGAGGTCAGGAGATGCAGACCATCCTGGCTAACACGGTGAAACCCTGTCTCTACTAAAAATACAAAAAATCAGCTCAGCCTGGTGGCACACACCTGTAGTCCCAGCTACTTGGGAGGCTGAGGCAAGAAAATTGCTTGAACCTAGGAGGCAGAGGTTGCAGTGAGCTGACGTGCCACTGTACTCCAGCCTGGGTGACAGAGCCAGACTCTCTCCCCCCCCCCCAAAAAGACATCTTGATGACTAATGACTAACTAGCACATGATCACAACTAACTGTGGTGTCCTGCACTTGGTATTTTTTAATTTTGGAGGGTACTGTGATCCAACATGGCCATCAAGGCCTTGACACAGTCAATTTGATTGTAGCTGAGCTTAAATGGAATATTCTTTACTCATATAGAAACCATATGGTGCTAATTGATTCATACTCAATGGGCATAATAAAAATAAGATACAGACACAGACACATACACACAGTTCTTCCTGCCATGTATGATTAACTTTGCAAACCCCCTCCTTAAGCTATTATAGTATCTGGATAAGTCTTTTATTCTTGCCAACCTTGCCCCAATAAGAAATCTTGTATCTATTGACTGCTAGCTAAGGCTCCATACGTACTCACCTGCTATCAAATTTAATTTAAAGTTCATCTAGTGTTAGCCCAACTCCTAATTTAAGCATTTTTCAAAAATCCAAACATAAATGAAAAATTAGGCTTTCTAGTCTAAAAGTTTTTTTCTTACTAAGATTACCAAGAGAGACCCCAGTACTAACATAGCACTTAAAATCAGCAGTTTTTCCCCAAGAGAGAGTTTTCTAGATATAGCTCAATCCACTAAAGGAAGGCACTGAAAATGCCTAGATGAGTTTATGTAACTCCATAAACCCACAGGTTTGGTTCTGGCCCTTCTATTAATTCTTAGTAAGATTCCATGTGCAAGAATCTGCACTGTATGTGTAATCAACAAAAGAGCAAAAGGAGCAGGCATCAAGCACACTGACTGGTAGCACATAACAACTTGCTCAGCCACAGCCCTGCAGGAAACAGCAAGGATAAAAAGCAATAAACGGAAAGTTTGACTAAACTATGCTAATTTTCCTTAGGGTTGGTAATTTTGTGTCAGTCACCACGGTCGTAAACCCAAAGTAATAAAATCTGAGAAGCACGTTTGTGTTTCAGATATACACAAATAGGGCTAAATTTAAACTAAGCTGCAAAAAGCCACAGCTAAAATACAAAGAAACTAGAAAAATGACTTTAATAAGTTCTGAATACACAATAGCTAAGACCTAAACTGGGATTAGATACCCTGCTATGTTCAGCCATAAACCTAAATAAAGTTATTCACCAGAGTATTAGCAGCAGCAGCTTAAAACTCAAAGGACTTGGTGGGATGGTGCCTTCCATCCCCGGGAGGAGCCTGGCTCATAATAAACAATGATAAACCTCACTTCACCATTTCTTGTCAATTCAGCCTATATACTGTCGTCTTCAGCAAACCCTAAAAGGGTCATAAAATAAGCGCATGTACTTACATGACACATTAGGTCAACGTGTAGCTTATGAGATGGGAAGAAATGACTTACATTTTCTAATTAAAGTACACCCAACCCATGAGGAGCCTTATGAAACCACAGGCCAAAGGAGGATCCAGTAGTAAATTGAGAATAGAGAGCTTAATTGAGTAAGGCTGTGAAGCACACATAGCCAGCCCATTACCTTCCTCAAATACTTCAATAAACCCAAGTTTATAATTAACACCATCTATAAGAGATGTCAGAACAAAGGATACTGGAAAGTGTGCTTGGACAAAACAAAGTGAAGTTTAACTCAAGGCACCTGGCTTACACCTTGAAGATTTCATATCAATCCGACCACTTTGAGCCAAAACTAACAAAATTTAACAACTACATACACATTTTAACCAAAACATTAATTTACAATAGGGAGGACAGGAGATAGGAATTTATTTAGATGCTATAGAAAAAGTACTGTAAGAGAAAGACGAAAGAATAAACTGCAAAAAAACAAAGCTTACATTTATGTCTTTTGCATAATGAATTAGCTAGATCAATTTTACAAAGAGAACTTTAGCTAAAAACCCTGAAACCAGATGAACTACTCATGGACAGTAATAAGAACAAACTCCACGCGGTGAAATAGTGAGAAGATCCTTGATTAGAGGTAAAATGTCAATCGAGCGTGGTAAGAGCTGCATTTCAGTTCAACCTTAAATTTACCTAAAGAAATATCTACTCGCAATATCAAGTGTTCATCTAAAGAGGTACAACTCTTTAGAAACAGGAAAAAACCTTGTGTAGAATGTAAATTATTACATTCTCATAGTGGGCTTAAAAGCAGCCACTGATTACGGAAGTATTCAAGCTCAACAATCCATATCTTAATTCCAACTATTTATAAACTCCTAATATTTTACTGGATTAATCTATGTATAAATAGAGGCGATTCTGTTAATATAAGTAACAAGAAAAAAATTTATCCTTGCATAAGCTTATACCAGATAAAATAGCATTCCTAATATTAGCTGATAGTTACCAACTCAATAAATTCAATCAATCAACTGTTCATTTAAACAAATATTGCAGAGTTCAGTGGCTCACACCTATAATTCCAATGTTTTAGGAGTCCAAGGTGGGAGGATTGCTTAGGCCAGGAGTTCCAGACCCCATCTTTACAAAAAATAAACCAATTCTCCAGGTGTGGTGGCATGTGCCTGCAGTCCTTGCTACTTGGGAAACTGTAGGAGGATCCCTTGGGCCCAGGAGTTGGCGGTTGCAGTGAACCATGATCACCTCACTTGCACTCCATTCTGGGTGACAGAGTGAGACCTTGTCTCTAAAAAACAAAAAAGACCAATCGTTAATCCAGCAGAGGCATGTACTACTGCTGCACTGCTTAAGGAAAGATTAAACAAACTAAAAGGAGCTCAGCAAATACAAACCCTGCCTATTTACCGAAAACATTACCTCTCATACAACTAGTATCAGACTAGTATGTCACCTGCCTGGTGACACATGTTTAGCAGCTGCACTATCATGACTGTGCAAAGGTAGCATAATCATTTGTTCCCTAAATAGGGACTTGTATGAAGGGCCATAAGAGCATTCAAGTGTCCCTTACTCCAATTAGTGAAATTGACCTTCCTGTCCCTGCAAAAAAGGCAGAGATATTAAAATAAAACAAGAAGACCCTATGGAACTTAAATGAGTTAGTCCACATAAAACAACTTTAAGCTAACTAACTATTCAAAGGAATAACACCTAATCTACCAGACTAAAAATTTTGGTTTAGGTGACCTCAGAGCACAATACAATCTCCAAGTGATTAAAACCTAGACTAACATAATCGCTTATTAACTTAAGCAATTTGATCAGTGGAACAAGTTACCCGAGGGATAACAGTGCAATCCTATTTTAGAGTTCATATCGACAACAGGGTTTGCAACCTCGTTGTTGGAAATTCCAATGGTGTAACTACTATTAATGGTTTGTTTGTTCAATAATTAAAGTCCTATATATGGTCTGAGTTCAGACTGGAGCAATCCAGATCCATTTCTACCTATTCAGTATTTCTCCTAGTACAAGAGAATAAGAGAAATATAGCCCATTTCAAAAAGCTTCCTCAATCTGATGGTATATAATCTCAACCTAATATACTATTAAATGCCTTGCTGAGAACAAGAATTATTAAGATGGCAGAGCCCAGTTATTACATAAAACTTAAAACTTTACAATCAGCTTAACCCCCTTAATAGCATGTTTATAGTTAATCTACTTATTACTCGCCCCCCCACCCCCTCTTGCAATAGTATTGCTCACAGCTGAATAAAAAGTATTTGGTTATATGCAGCTTCATAAAAGACCTAATATTGTATGCCCCTATGGCCACATCGCCTCTTCACTAATGCCATAAAACTATTCACTAAAGAACCATTATGACCACTAACATCTTCTACACTATCATAAGCCATTGCACCAACCCTGGCCCTGGCCCTTGCACTTACTATGTGAATTCTACTAACCTTATGGTACCGACTAATTAACATGAATATAAGGACATCATTCATTTTAACCACATGAAGCCTACTTATGTATTCCATCCTTCAATCAGGATGAGCATGAGTTTTAAAATATGCATTAATTGGTACCCTATGAGAAATCACACAAACAAATTTATATGAAGTTATCCCAGCCATCATCTTCTTATTAGTTCTCTTAATAAGCAGATCATTTACATTGCCAACTTTCATACCTGAGAACACATATGACTAATTTTTCCATCATGATCCTTAGCCATAATATGATTTTTTCAGCAGTAGCAAAAACTAATGGAGCCTCTTTCAACTTGACACAAAGTGTTGGAACTTGTGTGAAGCTTTAACATTCAATCTGCTGCAGGCCCATTTGTCCTATTTTAAATATATATAGCAGAGTATACCAACATCATTATAATAAATGCCCTAACCACTATCCATCACCTAGAAGAACTCCATTCACATACCAGAAATTCACATACTCAACCTCATCATGAACACCCTTCTATTATCTTAGAGTTCTTGACTTTGAGCATTATACCCATGATTCCAGTATGATGAACTCATGTACCTTCTGTGAAAAATTTCTAACCACTCAAACTAGCCTTATGCATGTGACACATCTCAGTACCTGTTTTACCACTGCATATTCCACCACACATAAGAAATATGTCTGATAGAATGGCTCCTTTAAGAGAGTAAATGATAGAGATTTAAATCCTCTTATTTCCAGAATGATAGGAATTTACTCTTAAGAGTAAATTAAAAGAGTAAAAAAACCTTACTCTTAAGAATTCAAAAATCGGCTGGGCATGGTGGCTCATGCCTGTAATCCCAGCACTTTGGGAGGCCAAGGCAGGTGGATCACCTGAAGTCAGGAGTTCAAGACCAGCCTGGCCAACATGGTGAAACCCATCTCTACTAAAAATATAAAAATTAGCTGGGTGTGGTAGCCCATACCTGTAATCCCAGCCACTAGGGAGGCTGAGGCAGGAGAATTGCTTGAACCCGGGAGGCGGAGGTTGCAGTGAGCCAAGATTGAGCCACTGAACTCCAGCCTGGGACACAGAGTGAGACTCCATATCAAAAAGAAAAAAAAAATTCAAAAAACCTCTGTGCTACCTAATATACCATATTCTACAGTAAGGTCAGCTAAATAAGCTACCAGGCTCATATCCCTAAAAGCTTTGGTTTATAATCTTTCCATACTAATTAATCCCTTATTTTTCCTGCCATTCTGTTTACTCTCCTCATAGGAAACCAACCACAATATTTAGCTCATATTGATTAATAATCTAAGTGGGATTAGAAATAAACATATTAGCCATTATTCCCATTTTAATGAAAAAAGCAAATCCATGATCCACAAAAGCAGCTACCCAATATTTCTTAACACAAGCAACCGTATCTATGTCCCTAATGGCAGTCAGCATCATTAACATATTGTATTCTGGGCAATTAACCGTCATAACAATTCCCAACCAAACAGCATCCCTAGTAGTTACCATAGCACTAATAATAAAATTTGAACTCTCCCCATTCCATTTCTGAGTCTCAGAAGTAACACAAAGAATTTCACCAATATCAAGCATAATCTTTAACATGACAAAAATGAGACCAAGTTCAATTATATTTTCAGTATCATCATCAATTAATCTAAATACAATACAAATAATTGCCATATTATCTATTCTAATAGAAGGATGAGGAGAATTTAATCAATTGCAACTATGAACACTCTTAGCCTATTCATCAAGTGCACAGATAAGCTGAGTAATAACTATCCTTATTTATAATCCCCACAGTAATCATAAACCTTCCTAGTTCTATCATTCTAATGGTTATCATATTCATAATATTTAGTTTAAACATAAATACCACAACACTATCACTATTGCACACATGAAATAAACTACTATTAATAACTTCTGCAACCCTTGTAACTCTCTCTATCATATATATATATCTTTTAACTTAGGAGGCCTACCCCTGCTTACAGGATTTCTACCCAAATGAATGAACATTCAAGAATGTTATTATGCCAACATTCATTAACTATTTTCTTTTTTCTTGCCCCCCCTCATAGCTATTATAGCGTTACTCAACTTATATTTTTATGTATGATTATCCTTTATCATTAAAACTATATTTCCAACAACGAACAACATAAAAACAAAATGACAATTGAAAAATACAAAACAGCTTGGGCAACATAGCGAGACCTTGCCTCTACTGAAAAACAAACAAACAAAAACCGAAAAACTAGCTGGGCATGATGGCATGCGCCTGTAATCCCAGCTACTCAGGAGGTTGTGGCAGGAGGATCACTTGATCCCGGGAGATCCAGGTTTCGGTGAGCCATGATTATGCCACTGCACTCCAGCCTGGGTGACAGAGTAAGACCCTGTCTTAACAGAAAAATTAAAATATGTATGTATAAAACAAGCCTTCTTTCTCCCATCACTTGTTTTACTGTCAACTCTTTCCCTCCCACTTTCACCAGTATTCTCAACATCTAACTGGCAGTTAGGGTTAGATAGACTAAGAGCCGTCAAAGCCCTAAGCAAGTACCAACCCTATACTTAATTCTTGAAACATAAGGATCCCAAGACTTTTACATCAATTGAATGCAAAAAGAAAACCACGTTAATTAAGTGAAATCCTTACTAGATTGGTGAGATCCAACCCCACAAAAACTTAGTTAACAGTGAAAACACCCTAGTCAACTGGCTTCCATCTACTTCTCTTGTTGGCCTGTCAAGGGAAAAAAGGCAGAAGACCCAGCAGAACTGAAGCTGCTCCTTTGAATTGGCAATTCAGTGTGAACATTCACCTCAAGACTGGGTCAAAAGAGGGTTCAAACTCTGTGTTTAGATTTACAGTCAGTGCTTACTCCAGTACTTAATCCTCTACCTATGCTCATTAACCTTTGATCATTCTCAACAAGCAACAAACATAGGGACACTGTATTTTCTATTTGGTGCTTGAGCCAGAATAGTAAGGATTGCCCTAAATCTTGTAATCTGAGCAGAATTAGATCAACAAGGAGTCCTATTAAATGGCAATCAAATTTATTTATTTATTTATTTATTTATTTATTTATTTATTTATTTATTTATTTAGAGACAGAGTTTCTCTGCTGCCCAGGCTGTAGTGCAATGGTGCAATCCTGGCTCACTGCAACCTCCTCCTCTTGGGCTCAAGCAAGTCTCCTGCCTCAGCCTCCCAAGTAGCTGGGATTACAGGTGCATGCCATGACTACACCTGGATAATTTTTGTATTTTTAGTTGAGACAGGTTTTCACCATGTTGGCCAGGATGGTCTTGAACTCCTGATTTCAGACGATTCACCCGCCACAGTCTCACAAACTGCTGGGATTACAGGTGTGAGCCACTGCACCTGGCTAAGTGACAATTAAATTTATAATGTCGTTGGCACTATATCTTTTTTTTTTTTTTTTTTTTTGAGACGGAGTCTTGCTCTGTTGCTAGGCTGGAGTGCAGTGGTGTCATCTCAGCTCACTGCAACCTCCGCCTCCCAAGTTCAAGCGATTCCCCTTCCTCAGCCTCCGGAGTAGCTGAGACTACAGGTGCACACCAGCATGCCCGGCTACTTTTTTTGTTTGTTTGTTTTTTCTATTTTAGTAGAGACAGGGTTTCACCATGTTGGCCAGGATGGTCTCAATCTCCTGACCTCGTGATCCACCCCCGTTGGCCTCCCAAAGTGTTGGGATTACAGGCATGAGCCACTGTGCCCGGCCGGCACTATATCTTTATGGCATACCCATTCCAATTAGGTTTTCAAGATGCAATAACACCTATGATAGAAGAACTTCTACACTTCCATGCTTACATTTTGATCAGCTCTCATATCCATAATAATCATTTTAATACTTATGCCTATTTTAATGAGAGGATTTGGCAACTGATTAGTCCCCTTATTAATCAGAGACCCTGATGTGGCATCTCCCTGAATAAGTATGTTTCTGATTTCTCCCACCATCATTTCTACTCCTGCTTGCTTCCTCAGAAGTAGAAACCAGTGCTGGCACAGGATTAGCCAACTTTAGGCTAAAGTCTGGCATGCAGGAGCCTCTGTAGAGCTTGCCATTTTCTCATTACACCTAGCTGGTGTCTCATCAACTAAGCTTGGAAGCTATGGATTTATCACAACAATTATTAACATGAAGCCACCAGTTGTGTCCCGGTCTCAGACACCACTATTTGTCTAATCAGTGCTAATCACAGCTGTATTGTCATTTCTCTCCCACCATATTCTAAAAGACTAAAACCCTAATATTGCTTTTAAAAAAATCTAGCTGCAAGAGGAGATCTTATTTTATATCAATGTTTTATTTATTATTTTCCTTTTTTTTTTTGCCACCTGGAAGTGTATATTCTTACCTTCCCTGGCTTTGAAATAATCTCACATACTATAACCTATAATCCTGGGGGAAAAGAACCATTTGGTTATATAGGAATGGTGTGAGCCATGATATTAATTAGTGTTCTAGGCTTTATCATATGGGTTCATCGTATATTTACAATAGGGATAGACATTGGCACTCAAGCATATTTTACGCCAGCCACTATAATCACTGCTATTCCCACAGGAGTTAGGGTTCAGGTGACTGACAACCCCATGCAGAGGTAATATTAAATGATCTCCACCTATATTATGACCTTTGGGTTTATCTTTTTATTTACAGTCAAAGGCCTCATAGAAATGGAATCAGCTGACTTAGTGCTAGATATTGTTCCTCACAACACTTATGTCGCAGCACATTTCCACGATGTTTTATCAATAGGAGCAGTTATGGGAGGATTTGTTCACTGATTCCCACTATTTTCAGGTGACAGTCAATTCAACCTAAGCCAAGATTTATTTTACAATTTTATTTGTAGGTATTAATTTAGCTTTCTTTTCACAATACTTCCTTAATTTATCAAGAATTCTCTGAGTTACTCCAATTACCTTGATGCATATAAAACATGCAATTCTCTCTCCTCAGTTGGGTTATATATTTCATTAATGGCAGTCATATTACAGTCTTCACAATTTAGAGGCTTTCATGGTAGTGGAAAGAGGCCAAGAAGTAGCAAGAAAGCACCGGGAATTCTCAGTAGTGGAACTTTCGAACTCTGCCGCTGCTTTATCAACTAAGTTATCTAATATCCTAAATCCTTTGTTGTCATCTCCACACTGTTCACAGCATCTTCACCAGGAGTAGATTCCATCATAAGAAACCACTTTTTTTACTCAACCGTAAGAAGGAACTCCTCATTGATTCACGTTTTGTTACGAGATTGCAGCAATTCAGCCACATCTTCAGGCTCCACTTCTATCTAATGCTAGTTCTCTTGCAGTTTCTCCCACATCTATAGTTACTTCCTCCACTGAAGTCTTGAACCTGTTAAAGTCATCCATGAGGGTTAGAATCAATTTCTTTCGAACTCCTGTTAATGTTGATTTTTGATTTTTTTTGTTTTGTTTTGAGATGGAGTCTTACTCTGTCACCCAGACTGGAGTACAAGAGTGTGATTTCAGCTCATTGCAACCTCCACCTCCCAGGCTCAAACCATCCTCCTACCTCATCCCCACAAGTAGCTGGAACTACAGGTGCACGCCATCATGTCCAGTTAATTTTTGTATTT
Organism: Callithrix jacchus; assembly: GCF_049354715.1. NCBI lineage: Eukaryota > Metazoa > Chordata > Mammalia > Primates > Cebidae > Callithrix > Callithrix jacchus. The sequence continues at coordinate 93,827,629 of NC_133517.1, read as the reverse complement.
TTTGTAAAGACAGGATTTCACCATGTTGGCTAGGTTGGTCTTGAACTCCTGAGCTCAAGTGATCCCCCTGCCTCAGTCTCCCAAAGTGCTGGGATTACAGGGGTGAGCCACCACACCTGGCACTGGTATTTTGAACTCCTTCCATGAATCACAAATGTTCTTAATGGCACCTAGCATGTTAAATTGTTTCCAGAAGGTTTTCAATTCACGTGGCCCAGATCCATCAGATTCATCACTTTCTATGGCAGCTGTAGCCTTACAAAATCTATTTCTTAAATACTAAGACTAGAAAGTTGAAATTACTCCTTGATCTGGGGGCTCATGCCTGTTATCCCAGCATTTTGGGAGGTCCAGGAGGGTGAGTCACTTAAAGCCAGGAGTTTGAGGTCAGCCTGGCCAACACAGTGAAACCCCATCTCTATTAAAAATAGAAAAAATTAGCCGGGAATGGCGGCTCACACCTGTAATCCCAGCTACTTGGGAAGCTGAGGCATGAGAATTGCTTGAACCCAGGAGGTGGAGGTTGCAGTGAGCCGAGATCACACCTCTGCACTCCAGCCTGGGCAACACGGTGAGACTCTGTCCCAAATAATATTAATAATAATAATAATAATAATAAAATTTACTTTTATATTTAAACTTACTTCCAACCAGATCCTTTATTTTTATTTATGCATGACTTCATTTTATTTTATTATTTGTATAAGTATATGGATTACAAATGCAATTTTGTTACATGCATAAATTGTGTGGTGGTCAAGTCAGGGTTGTTAGGGTATCCATTTCCCAAATAATGCACGTTGTACCCACTAAGTACCTTTCCGTCATCCATGCCCCTCCCACCCGCTCACCCTTAGAAGTCATTATCTAGATGAGGGATTTTCTGAAGTCATGTTGTCTAAGATAAGGCATATTTTGTCTTTGTTGTGCAATGATCAGTTATACATATTCATGTAAACCTAGTGAATTGTATTAATCACATGGAATATGTTTAATAAGAGAAGTTTCTGAGCTGAACACACCACATAAGTTTAAACATGGAAACGTAACTGTGTCTTCTCTTCTTCTTTCCCTGGGTCCAGTCACCTCACCTTACCCATCTTCCCTTGGAGCTGGACCACATTAGCCATGGAAACATGTGCTGTGGTGCAGGGCTCTTAATCAGGGCTGGAGAAGCCTCAGCGTCAGGGAGTGAAGGAGGCACTGAGATACTCTGGCTTCAATATGGCTAAAGCCGAATTAATTTAGTTAACAATTCAAATAATCCATAAACCCACACAATTATGTTATTTTTTTAATGCATTGCATTATGTATGTATGTAGTATGTGTGTATACATGTAGTGTGTGTGTGTGTGTGTGTGTGTGTATATAGCGTAGTTGTGATTTTTTAAAATGTCCTTTTTTGTAATCTGTTTTCACGTATCTAGCACATTCGTATTTAGTGTGCCTGATTACCCGCTCTTAATTTTAAAACAAGTGTTCAGGCTATTTCCTTCTCATAGAGAAGGAAATGGAACCATATATAGATGATTCTGTTATTTAAATCTATATTTATCTATAGAAGCAGTGTGTCTGCTGACTTAGCTCTAAGAAACAGCAAGTCTTAAATAGAAAAGCAACAACCAGCCTTGCCTTATTTACTACTGAACTAAATCCCACCCACCAGCATTCTCAGAATCAAGTTCTATTTCCAGTCTACATTATTCCTTGGGCTATTCTCTGTAGACTTGTGATGGAAAAAACCTTTAGTTCTGAATTCACACTTCACATGGTATTTTGCTAGTGATCATCCTGGTGAGAGGGCCTGAAGTAGGGCCTTTGATATCCTACTACGATTGTCTGCTTGTATGTTGGGAGCTGCAGAGTGCCCCACTGTCTTGGCTTGAGGGATAGCAAAGAGTTGAATCCAGAGCAAATCCTCCAGCTGGCCCTATTCAAACACAAGTGTGAGCTGTTTCCCTGTGCCATCACCCCGAGAGGTTCTAGGGATCTCTTCTCCTCAAAGAGGCTTTGTGCATGTCCTGCAACATCCAAAGTAAGTCAGAAAGGGTCCAAGTCTTGGGCACAGGCAGGTGCCACTCTTGGAGGATGGCTAGTGGATGACAGACAACCTATCAGAAGGGTCGTGGCATATATTGATTGTTTTCTCCAAAACAGAGTAGTTTCACATTCCTTTTCCATTCATCCCTGTGGGTAGCACTCACTTCCCCGTGTAGAGATAGAATATGCCAGATATTCCTAGGCTCTATTACAGATAGGGGAGGGCACATGTGACCCAGTCCTAACCAATGAGATATAAGGGGAAGTCAGTTGAGAGTTTCCAGGAAAGATTTTCCTCCTTGCTGAATGTAAAGATGCACAAAAATAGCACTGCTTCCTCCTTCTGTGGTTCTGTCTATGGATGCAGTTACACGAGGGCATGACGCTTGGAGCTGTGGCAGCCACTTGCATCCATGAGATGACGGCCTAAGAGAAAGTCATCCCTCTGAGATAGCGGGAGATAGAGCCTGGGTTCTTGATGACAGTAAGCTGCCAAACCCACCTTCAGACCTCTTTCTGAAGACTCCTTATGAGATAATTGTCTCTGTTAAGCTGTCTTTAGACAGATGTGTTACTTGCAGCCAAAAGCGTTGTAACAAGAAGTCAGTGGGAATGACCTTCAGAAAGCTCTTTGCTCTGGTGGTGTTCGGTGCCTAGTAGGATGGAGGGTGAGGCTGCTGAGTCAGCTCCTGAACCCACGGCTCTTTCAGGAATAAGGTTCCCTTGTCTTGGATTCCATTAACCTCTCCCTTTCTCCCTTCATCCCTGCTGCCCTCCTAGTCCTTACCTCCAACAGCCCAAGAAATCTCTATTTTCTGGGGGTGTAGAAATCTGACCCATACTCATAATTTTTCTGTGCTCTGAATTTTCTCAGGGCCTACACTTTTGGAACTAAAAATAGACTCTTCTTTTGAGGATTTTTTTTTTTTTTTTTGAGATGGAGTCTCACTCTGTCGCCCAGGCTGGAGTGCAGTGGGGCAATCTTGGCTCATTGGAACCTCTGCCTCCAGGTTCAAGTAATTCTCCTGCCTCAGCTCCCAAGTCGCTGGGATTACAGGCACCTGCCACCGTGCCCAGCTAATTTTTGTATTTTTAGTAGAGACAGGGTTTCACCATGTTGGCCAAGCTGGTCTTGAATTCCTGACCTCAGGTGATCTCCCCACCTTAGCCTCCCAAACTGCTGGGATTACAGGTGTGAGCCACCGCGCCCGCCCAATAGACACCTTGTTTTTTGTTTTGTTTCTTACAATAGCATCTTTCAATTTACAAAATATTCTACATGCTTAAATGGCAAGAAAGCCCAGAGGATGTGTATACTGTTGTAGAGGAGGAGGGGTGGGGTGGGGGAAGGTCATGGTGGTGGTGACAGAGGATGTGGCAGATAGAAGAAGAGGAAGAGGAGGAGGAGGAACAAGAAGAAGAAGGAGAAGGAGAAGAAAACAGAAAGAAAACAGTGTTGAGGAACAATATTTTAATCCTAGTATCCAGTTTCAAACTCTAGCCATTTTATTTATTTTTATTTTATTATATAAATATATATATATATTTGAGATGGAGTCTCACTCTGTTGCCCAGGCTGGAGTGCAGTGGGGCAATCTTGGCTCACTGGAACCTCCACCTCCTGGGTTCAAGAGAGTCTCCTGCCTCAGCTTCCTAAGTAGCTGGGATTAAAGACACCTGCCACCATGCCCAGCTAATTTTTGTATTTTTAGTAGAGACGGGGTTTCGCCACGTTGAACCAGGCTGATCTCGAACCCTTCCCTTCCCCTCCCTTCCCCTCCCCTCCCCTCCCCTTCCCTTCCTTCCCTCTTTTTCTTTCTTTCTTTCCCTCCCTCCCCCTCCCTCTCTCCTTCTGCCTATCCTTCCTTCCTTCCTTCCTTCCTTCCTTCCTTCCTTCCTTCCTTCCTTCCTTCCTTCCTTCCTTCCTTCCTTCCTTCCTTCCTTCCTTCCCAGTCCGGTCTTGAACTCCTGGCTCAAGCAATCCTCCTGCCTCAGGCTTCCAAAATGCTGGGGTTGCAGCCACCACTCCCCTTCCCTCTGGCACACTTCTGTTCATGATATTTCTCCTTCCAGAGGCAACAGTGACATTGAATATGTGCCATATGTGTATATATTTGCTGTTGCAAATAAAAGGAAACCAAAGTTTGCATTTTAAAATCTTGGTAAAATAATATGTCATCAAAAGTATGCACTTACCATCAATCCTTTAAAAAGTGTACCACTTTGTTTGGCTTCTGTAGCCCCTTCTCTTTGCTCTGTGTTGATAGGGCATGTCTGTTATCTATGTGGATGTCGCTGTGGGTAATTTTTCTTCTTCTCTTGTGGAGGAACAGATTTAGCAGGAAACCCTTCTGCTCCCTACATTGGTTCATCTCTCCCTTTGCCTTTTGTCACACTGGGTCTTTCCCCTGGGTGGTATGACGGTGCAGCAGGGGCCTCTGGCTGCCGAAGGGGGTTGAGGGCTGGGAGGAGGCCATGCTGGGGAATTCTGCAGCTTGGATGGCAACAACAGATAGAACCGCATTTCTTCTCCTGTTGTCTGCTATTGACCCCATCTGCAGTGCCTCTGAAATTTTGACCTGGTATAAAATCTTTGAATAAACAGCGATTCTGAAGGACAGCCTGTTTCTGCCTTTATCATCCATACCTGTCACTCCAAGTGTTCTTGGCAGATGGGCAAAGGAATGAATAATCCCCCCATGTCAACGTTTTTGTTTTTCACAATCTCTGTGCTCAGTTAACATCTGCTTAATTATTTGTACCGTGTTCTAGCTGGAAATGCCCACCAGCTACTCATCAACTACATACCAAACCTTGGTGTTCTCTAGGGGACATCCGAGTGTGCCGGGTGGGATGATCATGTCAGTCATTCCTCAGTAGACACCCACTGAGCGCCTGTGGTGTGGGGTCCTTGTGAGCAGTAGGAGACGCAGAGAAAAGAAAATATTGTAACCTTTTAGCTCCATGCTAAGGAGCTCATGGGCTTTTTTCTTTAGCAGCATTGAAAAGACTCAAAAGATGGTTCATCCTCCAGCCCCAAGGTCCATTTTGATATTTTCCTTGTGGATTGAGGATATTTATGTCCTACTGGGGCCAAAGGTTAGGAAGGCAGCTCTGGTTAGAGATGGCGACGATGATCTAAAAAGCAGTGAGGCTCAGAGAAGGGAAGTGCGACCCCAGGGCCACCAGGTGGTCTGATGAAGACGTTGGGAAGGGATCCCAGTCAGTGCAGGAAAAAATATTTTGCAGATGCCTGAGTTTGGAAGTAGCAGAAAAGCTTAATTGTGGCGAGGCAGAAACATCTCCGAGGAGATGGGGAGGGCTTGAAGCCTGCAGATGTTCCAGAACAGAGAAAGCTCTCTCTTCCGACCTCCTCTTACTTGGCATGCTTCCTCACCCCAGCATCTGGAAGGAGTTCAGATGCTGTCTATTCTGGGGCCTGAGGACAGAACTCAAGAGTTAATCAATGTAATGTGCTTACAACCATATCTGGCACCGAGTAAGTGCAATGTAAATGTCTGTTTATTGTTATGCTGTGAGGATTACTGGTCCCAATGATCTGACAGGTGGACCCAGGCTTTTCATCTGAGTGGCTCATCAGCAGTGGGGTTGCTGAGCTGAATCCTATGCAGGCCACCTTTTGGCAGATGGCACATCTCTGCTACAACCCTTGCCAATACCACATGACTAGATCCCTCTGCAGCCTGAAGTTAGCACTTACCTGGGAAGGGTAGGAGCTGGGGGAGGCTTGCAGGCCCCACCCTCCTCAGAGCAGGGCAGGAGAGGGACAGTGACATGCCTGCCATGGTTGTTCTGGTTCTTTCCACATAGCAAAGAACCCTCGGATACATTTTGTACAGAGGGCAGTAAGAGGATTCCAATCTCTTTGTGAGGAGGTTAGAGGTTCTTATTTGGGAAGGGGGACTCTAGAATACTCAAAAAGTGTCAGGAAATCCCAACTTACCCTGCTGTTAGAGGGAATGCCCTGTAACTATGGAGTGGGCAGATTTTCTCATGTCCTTGGTGGTGTGAGACCTGTTGGGTTATGACCTGATGGGTTAATCAATCCCCCCGAACCTCACCAGGACTCTTCCTAGAAGGCGCTCAAGCATTTATCTGGAAATTGGATTTAAAAAACAAAACAACAAAACCAAACCTCCCGCAAACAGGTAGTATGGCTTCCCTGCCAGCAGGGGGCTCCAGTCACCCACATGATAAATGTAAAGCAACCGTTTCCATTACCGATTTGTTTTGGTAGCGTGATTAGACATTGAATTTAAGATACATGCTTAAAATTCTTTTACAAAGAAAATCTTAAGACTGCCGTTATAGAAGCTGTCTAAAAAGTGAGACCAAAGTAATTACTTACAGTATCCGGTATCTACCAGATATGTGGCATGATAATTATTAAAAGTTCATAATATTGCTATCACCCACATTTCTAGAGGGTTTGCTGAGTGGCAGGCTCCGAGCTAATACAGTCCTCATCTCATTTAATTGTTGTAACAATGCTGTGATGGTAACAACTATAAGAAACTAGATGCAGCATCACAGTCGCCTGCCCAAAGTCACCTTCCTCGACCCTGCCTGGCCCCAAAGCTGTGTTCTTAGAACCAGTGGCCAGGCCATACTGCCTAACACCTGGAAAGTCACCCTTTTCCTTATGCACAGTTATAAGTTTTCTGGAAACCAGCCAAGCCCTTATAGGAAGACTCTTGTTTTGGATTTTGAGGAGCAGAGAGAGAATATGTATCATGATCTGAAATACAAGGGGGAAAAAAAGGAAATGGTTTGATTTGTTCTGAAATCTGAAATTGAATGGAATGTAGAATCTTTTCAGCCAAAGTGGGTTTTTGTCTACTGCTGGGGCATTTTCCCAGAGGTCTATGTTTTTAGACCCAAAGTCCTTTTTCCTCTCCTGTCGCTTCAGGATGAGGCCAGGAGGCAGGAACTGGATTCTAGCCCAGGCTTCTCTCCTTAGCTTGGGCCAAATCCCTAGCCTCCTAGAATGTTCAGGGGTTTTATTTGCATGTAATGTGGGGGTGCTCACACTGCTCCTCTCAGAGCTCAGGTTGGCCACATCGAGTGTTGCACAAATGTGCTGCATCACTGTGATCAGGCCGATGCAGGCAAAGAACCTAGGCACTCAATACAGAAGATGTACGCAGCCTTCCTTTTAAGGAGGGTCTGATGAGGGAAAAGGTACGCTAGAGAGAGCAGAAAGCTTCATAGAGGTATATTTTGGGGACTGATGCAAAACTCCATGCAGTGACGTTCCAGTGACTCAGCCCAGTGGGTGGAAGTGATTTTAAATAATGACAGTATCATCCTCTCCCTCCTCCTACAGTGTCACACATCACCACACACACACTCACCAGCCCCAACTCTCCACAGGGCTGAAATGAATGGAGCCAACACATGCAGTTCTCTGAGCAACAGGGTAAAATACGACATTTATTGTGCAATTTGCTGTCTCTTCCCCAGACACCAAATCCAGGTAAACAAAGGGTGATTTTTAAAAAGTCAACCTTGCACATCCTCAAATTTTAAACAGTCCTCTAGGAGTTAAGTGCTTATAGTTATAGCCACCACCATCAAGGAAGAGGCCACTTGAATTAATTAGAAAGGGAAGCCACCCAATTTCAGTTAAAAATATTTAGAAATGGGTAGCATTTTAGAAAGGAAGTGCAGTAATTGGACCGGGGAGCTTACAGATGCCTTTTTTTCAGACAGAACGATAAGGGAATGAGCCCAGGAAAGAGGGTGCAGGTTATGGCCTGGTTTGGATCTAATAAGTGACCAGTGGGGGGGCTGGCTCCTGGAATCAAAACAATGCCTACCGCAGTGGAGAGTGTTGTGTCCTTCCCAAACCCAGGGGACCTCCAGAGGGAAAGGGTCAGTTAAGGGTCAGTTGCTAGGGCTTCTGAAGGAGTGCAGTGACCCTAACAAAAATCAAAGCCCTGGAGCTAGCAGTGCGGGAGACACAAGAGTGGTTTCCTAGGAGCCGCCTCCTGGTGAATAAAAATGAGTAGGAGAGAGAAAGGACTGGATCGGAAAGGAAAAGAAATGCTGAGTGGCATCCATTGTGGGACAGAGGTTGCCGGGGAGGGAGGTGGGGTTGGAGCCTTCAATTTCATCCTCACCTATGCTCGTCCCAGAGCCTAAGGCTCCAGATTGAAAACTGGAACCAGACATGATTTATTTTGTGTGCATCATCTTAAGAAACATTCCTCGTGTACTGTAAGGACAAACACAAATTAAAAAAATAAGAGGCTTAAGTCTCACTGTTAAAAATAAGAGACTTCTCTCCCCTCCTTTTTCTTGAAGCATTTACTTTAGAAAGCTTGTCATTGTAAATACTTTCTTCTCTTTTTGAAATGTATATAAATCCTTTTGAAGACTAGATTGGCATTCTCCGCTTTATGACCTAGGAATGTCTTTCTCAAGGACCAGGAGGCCATCTCTTTGCAATATAAGCATTAAGGGAGGTAGTATCCCTATGTCCCAGTTTCCAAGGGAAGCAAGGGGCCTAACCTCAGTGGGCACCTCGCTCCAAGTTGCAAACCACTTTCTCTCATAAAGGTAAGGGACATTCGTTCTTCCTCTGAGTAAAGCCAATTAACTAACACAGATGGTCACTCCAATGACCAGGTAAGGTTAGAATGAATACGTGTGGCAAATAGTTCTGTCAAGTCCTCTGACTTGACGACTAGTTACTGCTGATGTTGAAAACTTGTATGTGTGGATTATACCTCTTCGACTCTACAAAGGGACGAGATTTCTTTCTGTCTTTGCAATCTCTCAGCAGATTGCCTGCAATGTGCACCACATTCTGGTTTCATGCTTAGTCAATAATTTCAGTGTCTCTGTTTTCTATTACTTTTATGGAGAGGATTTCTGGGTTGAGAGAAGATTTTGTTTTTGGTTATATTTCCCCAACAGATCTTGACATATGTCTGTTCTGTGCATGGTCTTCCGGACTCAATCCACATTTGTAAGTACGATGTATGTCACCTTGGCTACAACGTATTTGACATCATATGTCAGCTTGGCTAAAGTAAAGGACCAAAACATTTCCCAGTAGATGATCTTAAAGCTTGGTGAAGAATCAGATATTATTATTTTCATTTTGTGGTGGTCCCAGAAGGTAAAGGGCTTGTCCAAGCTCACGTAATCTGGAGAAGAGCAAGGAATTGTTAAATCCCTGTACTGCAAGGCACTCTGCGCCTGCTGCCTGATCACCTACCCTCCAGGAACCCATGCCACATGGATTTCCACTCTATTACATTATAGTTTTCTTTTCTATCACCTGGATATTCACCTTTCCCTGAAATCCCTGCTCCTCCTCTGTATCATCATATTTGATCCACTTCTAAGTATAATATGTGTGCAAGACAGAAGGGAGCATATGTCCACAGAAAGACCTGTTAATTAATATTCACAGCAGTTCTAGTCACGATAGCCCCAACCTGGAATCAACCCAAACACCTATCAACAGGCAAGTGGCTAAACCAGTTGTGGCGTATGCATACCATGGAATACGACTCAGCCACTCAAATAAACTAGCTCTACATATATGCAATAACATCAGTGAATTTTAAAAGTATGCTGAGCTTAAAAAAGGCCAGACACAAAAGACTGCACACGTTTATGTGAAATGTATGTAAGAGACTATGGGAGTCCATGTATGTGAAAGACTATACATGTGCACCTTTATGTAATATTCTATAACAGGCGAACAAAGCTATAGTGAGGGGAAGCAGCTCAGTTGTTGGCCAGGGTGGGACTGAGAGAGACTGACTGCAAATGGGCACAAGAAAACTTTATGGGATGGCAGAAATGTTCTATCTCTTGGTTAGGGTGGAGGATGCCCACATGTATCATCTGCGCAAACTCAAAATGTGCACATAAATTGGGTGTTAGTCTGTTCAGGCTGCTCTCCCAAAATATCACAAATTGGGTGACTTGTTAACAACAGAAATTTACTTCTCACAGTTCTGGTGCCTGAAAGTCCAAGATCAGGGCGGCAGCACGATCGAGTTCTGGTGAGGGCCCTCTTAACTTCTTGTTAAGTCCTCCCATGGTGGAATAGATGGGGGAGCTCTCTGGGTTCTTTTTTATAAGGGCATTAATTCCATTCATGAAAGCTCCACCTTCATGATCTAATGAACTCCCAAAGGCCCCACCTCCTAATCCCATCACACTGGGGCTTAGGTTTCAACATGCATATTTGGCAGAGAACACAAATATTTAGTCCACAGCAATGGGCATAGTTGATTGTATGTAAGTTATACTTCTGTAAAGCTTATTCAACAAACAATTGTACATTTTTGTTCTATGCACAATATTTGAAATTAAAAAAAACAAAACGCAGTTTGCTTTCTCAGCCAGGGTGACCTGGTTCACAGATGGCAGGAGAGTGACCCTTCTGCAGCCCTCTGCATGACTCACAAGGGTTACCCCTAGCCCATCCCCAACCTCTGAAAAGATGTGGGCAGAGAGCTGGTCATAATAACCCGCAGCCGGGAGTGGTGTGTTCCCAGAGTTCTTCTCCCGGGAAAGCCAGCACTGTCAGGAGAATCACATGCAGCCCACAGCTGGCGGGGTTTGTGATGAATCATGATGCTTTTATAGGAAAGAAAGGGCTGTGATTCACATGTGTCATCGGTGATGGGAATATTAAGGGCTCTCTTCTCCTGGGGGAAAAATAGAAAACTCTCTCTTTAAATATTTCATTTCTTTAAAAACTAAAAGTCACTTCAGCTCCTCCCTATTGATTCATTTGAGAGAAAAAGCTGTCAGGCCCTGTATTTAGTTAAGGCAAATCCTTTCTTAGAACAAGAGAGTGTCGTGTGTAGGAAAATCACCTAACTCTTGTCAGTGTTTATCAGATGTGGAGATTAAACCCGCTTCTCTCTTTGTCATGTGACCCATCACTCCTGTGGGCATCATGCCATCCACTGAGGGGTGACTGGGCTTCCCACCCACAACAAGGGCTTGGGCAGGGGGCCATGGGCCTGAATTGTAATCCAGTGTTTTGAAATAGATAACACAGTTACTAGAGGCTGGGAAGGAAGGGGGATGAAGAAGGATTGGTGAATAGGTACAAACACGCAGTGAGATAGGAGGAATATGTTCTAATGTTTGAAAGCACAGTAGGTGACTATAGTTAACAACAATGTATTATGCATTTCAAAATAGCTAGTAGAGAAGATTTGAAATGTGTCTTCCCCAAAAGATAAGTTGAAATTCGAACCCCCTGACTCCCTGCAGAATAAGACCTTATTTAAAAACAAGATTGTTGCAGATGAATTTATTTAATACTGGAGTAAGGTAGGCTTTTAACCCAATACAGCTGGTGTCCTCCTAAAAAGGGGAGAAAGACACACAGAGATAAAATCACCACGTGAGAGTGACAGCAGAGACTGGAGCGATGCAGCCACAAGCTAAGGGACACCCAGCATTGTCTGTTGTCACCAGATGCTGGAGAGAGGCATGGAGCAGATTCTCCCTCAGCAGTAACCAACCCTGCTGACATGTTGGTTTCAGATACCTCCAGAACTAGGAGGATCGATTTCTGTTTGAAGTGCCCAGTTTGTGGTCTTAGGATGCTAATCATAAACGCTGGCATGAGAAAGGGCTTGGTGCGTGTGAAGAAAGATTGGAAGGCTGGTGTGGCTGGCGGCGCTGAGTGAGAAGATGGGAGGGCCTCCATGACCCCTCTGGCTGGGCTGCTGTGGCCAGCATACCTGTCACTGCCCCTCAATGGCCACCATGGGATACTCCAAGCTGCACACTGGCCTTTGGCCACAGAAAGAACATTCAGATTGAGCCAAGAGGGATGGGTTCAGCCTTCCCATCTATTCATTTCTAGTCAGGTAACTTGTATTGCCGCTTTGCTCCTGTGTCACATGGGAGGATGATCACATTTGGCCCATCCATCTCTCAGGGTGTGAGCAGGGGAACCTGTTTGGATGCTTATTGTGAATCATTTCCACCAAGATGTTAGATGCGACTTCTATTACTCCACAGTTTCAGCAGAGACCCCAAAGGGAAAGAAAAATAGCTGCTTATCTATGCAAGACACACTAAGAGATTATAAAATCCATTTTGAGACCTTGAGGTCCTTACCTACTTGGTGACTACACAAGAAGAGGTTTGGGGGACAGAGCAGAGTACAGGCAGAGGGGAGTTCTTTAGAATGAGAGCTGTTGGAGAGATGAGGCAGAAACATCTCTCTGTGCCCCCTTTGTGTCCCCACCCCCACCCCCATAACAAGCTTCACAAGATTTTGAGGCTTCGAAACACCCCATAGAGAGCTTGACAGGTGCACTTGGGTGTTGGAGAAACAAAGAGACTCATACTTGAGCCACATTTCAAACCCTAAAGGGCGAGCCTCATTAGAGCGGCCTATGGTGGCAGGATGAGGAGAGGGGGCATGCAGTGAGCTGCACTCACAGCCACAGGGCACAGGAGGTGCTTCCCACGGCTAGATGAGGACCCCACAGAAAAGAGCAGGTACTGTGTTACCTTGAATGGGACTCTGCCCCAAAAGACCATCTGCAAGGCAAGGTGATCCCAGCAGAGTGACTCAGAGAGGAGTGGACCTCGGAAGCCAGGGGCTGGGGGAGTCGTACATGACATAGCTTGAGGAGCATCACTGGGGACCTCCAAGGAAACAGGAGACCACATGGGAGAGAATGAGCATGTGGGTGTGCCATGCCCAGGGCACTGATTCCAGAAAAACCTGCATTCATCAAAAACTGCACTGGAGCTTTCTGCTCTGTATCCACATCTCCAAATTTGGAGGTGCCAGTGGAGTATTTGAGCAAGGTGAGGAAATGGAGAGAAGTCCTCAGGCTTCTTCTGTATGTTGAGTTTTTGAGCCCGAACTGGTTCTGAGTTTTGAAGTGGATGTGGGATTATAGCTTTGGTAGTCGACCAAAATATCTCATAATAGATTGAATTATCCCATAGTTTTATGGGGCCTCATTCTGCCCTATTCTGGACTTTCCAGTATCTGAAAAAGAAGATCATTCATTAACAAATGGGATGACTGGAAAAGCTTTGGGACCTTTCTGAGAATTCATCCAGGGGCAGGGAAAAGCAATTTGAGAGAAGTTGCTCAAAGAGGTAGAGCTCAGAAAGAGTCAAGACTTTTTCTGTTTGTACATTACTGAATATTACTCTCTCAACAAGGAAGTTGTGGTTAGGTAAGTGTTAACCTTGGAAACTTCTTTCCCGGAAATAAAAGGATCAACAGAGCCCACTCTCCTTACTGTGTAGCCCAGTGAATATTCAATTAAGGGAAATGTTTTAAACAGTTGTCAAATATGGAGTATTAGAAGCCATTGTTCTCCTTCATTAATTTTATTTAGATTGAATCCTGATTTAGCAATAAAAATGCAAGTCTCCACTTAAGAAATTCTATTTGCCTTCAAAGAAGGAAATGAGACTACTTCTTAAATTGTGCTTTACCATGATGAGGTTGGTGAATTGAGATGATTGGAAGAGATTATGATTAAGGTATCATACAAATTTGTAGTCACTTTGAAATGAATAGGAATGCATTAAGTCATAAAATATTATTAGAACAGCTGTATAGTTTCCAAAGAATCTGATGTATTCTGAGTACCACAAATTCTCATGCTTGTGTCTTATATATACTGCTGTTGGCATTTGTCAGAACTTCTTTGGTTAAGAGTAAAAGGAACCCAATTTAAACTAGCTTGAGCTGAAAAGGAACACATTGGTTCATATAACTGGGAAGTCTAAGGGTGAATTTGCTTTCAGAGATGGCTGAATATAGGGCTGCCTCTCTGTGTCTCGCCTCTGCTAATTATGTTTCCCTTAATTTAAACGAACTTTCCTCTTAGGGTGTGCAAGATGTCTCTTGGTCCTCTCTGACTCCCGTGTTCCCTTCTTCCCAGCTCAGCAAACACAGTCAAAGGGAGGCTTGTTTCGGCAGAGTCCACAGAGCTATTAAACCTCAGAAACAATTTCACCCCTGAACCAACCTCTTTGGCCAAGAGATAGGTAGCTCTTATTGGCCAGCTTGAGTGACGTGGCCATCTCTGTAGTGGGAGGCTGGTGCACAGTGATCTATAGTCCTGTTAGGACCTGGCAGAATGGCAAACGTCCCTAAGGGGAATGAGCAGAAGAGGATGGGATAGAGTGCTACCTCAGCCAATACAAGCCCATTTTTTCCTTTATTCACAGAGTTGGCACTTTCTTGCCTGGAATTGAAATCGAAGTGACAACCCTTCACCATGAGCCACCGTTCTCTGCATCGACCAAGTTAGTCTGCCTGTCTGAGACCAAATCATGCAACTACTGGCCTAGAACAAGAAATTACTTTATGTGTAGTTTTCTCCCCAAAGCAGCAGGGTTTAATTTTTTAACAACCTATCCATTTGTTTATTAATTACGTGTATACTGTTTGCATTTGGAGAGGATTCAAGGCATCTTATAATAGTAAGATGAGGGCAAAAACCAGCAAATACCGAGTAAGAAGGGCATCAGGGAGATAAATGTCTAAAAGAGTCTAGGCTAAGCATGGCTATTTGTAGTTCTGCTTCTGATACTGGCAAAATAAGCTCTCATTAGACCAAGCCTCCCACAGATTGTACCTATAAACTCTGGACAATCAGTACTTGGAAGATGGAAATAGCATGGGGTGAGTTTTTTGTTTTGATGGCTTCTCAGCTAAAGGCAGGCCTCATTGTACCACATAGCACATAGCTAAAATGCCAATTGAAAAGCTACAATCCTTCTGGCCTAAAGAATCAGATGATAACATTCAGGGCAACCACAACTCCTGGAAAGTGAAGGAGGGAAATCCAGAAATGGAAAGTGCCAGAGAACCCCTATTTCTGTATATTTTGGCCAGCTCTCTGACTGACCATTAAATCATGCATACATAATGCAGATTTCAAGCAACTGTTGAAGGGCAAGAGAACCGAACTGAGATTTGAGCTGCACCCTAAGAGGCAGAGTTTGCAGCCAACGAGTTAATTCCTTGTTAGAAGAAAATCAACCTTCACTGGAGGAACATAGCAGAATCCAGACTCTGCACAGCCCAGCACTCACGATGTCCATGATATCATCCTAAATAACGCAACACACTAAGAAATAGGAAAATGTGCCACATTCTCAAGAAAAAAAGGTAGTGAGGTTGATTCAGATTATGACCCAGATGTTGGAATGAGCAGACCCATAAAAGTTTAAAATAACTTTCAAGGCAGTTATTACAATTCAGCTAAATGACACAAAATATGCTGTGATGACTTACAAAAGAGGAAATCTCAGCAGAGAAATAGAATGAAAAGAACCAAATGACAATTATCGCCTTGAAAAAATACATACTTGAAATAAATTAAGTCATTAATGGGTTTAATAGCAAAATGGAGATGAAAAGAGGGAAAAGTAATTGACTTTAAAGATAGTCTAGTAAAATTTATCCTATCTGAAGGTGGCTACTTTCACTTAGCAAAGTGTAGCCCCACGTTTACTGTCTACCAAAGTACAGAGGAAACCAGGTGGGTTGTCAACTGAGTTGCTCACCTGAAGAGTAGTGACATTACGCTGCAAGGGGCTCTGAGAGCCAGCGCCTACACACCCTGAAACACACCTTGAACCATTTATTAATCTCTTGTCCCTCCACACCAACTTCAACACCCTTCTATTCTCTGCAAGGGGCTCTGAGAGCCAGCGCCTACACACCCTGAAACACACCTTGAGCCATTTATTAATCTCTTGTCCCTCCACTCCAATACCCTTCTATTCTCTGCAAGGGGCTCTGAGAGCCAGCGCCTACACACCCTGAAACACACCTTGAGCCATTATTAATCTCTTGTCCCTCCACTCCAACACCCTTCTATTCTCTGCTCTGTGATGCTGGGTGGATATTCTGCAAACTGCATTTCTTTTTTGCCAGCTAGTTCCTTGTTAGGTTCTGCCACTTGGGCAATAGAGGGAGACTGGAAGACTGAAGGACAGAGAGGGGACTTCTTTCTCTTTGCTTCCCATTCCATTAGCATTTCTCTTGTCGCCTCTCCCCTGACAGTTGTAAGTGGTCTGGTCTCCAGTTTGTTCCAACACTCTCCCTCTACAGGTACAGGCACCTGCTGGGCAGACCTTCTTCTTAGAGGTCGGTTGTGCCATTTGTACAGGTTTGTCTTTTAAGTGTTTAATTTCTGGTAAATTCAAACTCCTTTCTTTGTTCCCTCCACCTTAGGGATGATAGCCGCTTCCTGCATTTACTATCTCTACGTAATCTCAGTTTTTCTTTTGAAATTTTCAGTCCTCTAATTCTTGTTTTAAATTTTCTGTTAATACAACTCCTGGGGTTTTTATTTTCCTCACTCGCCCCAACTGATCTACATCCCTTTTTATTGACTGATATAGATCCCTGATTACCATATGTAGAGCTGGCAGTGGAAAAAATTGTGAAGAACAAAGTTTGTTCTTGGAGCCAAGATAACTGCTTTCAGAGCCTTGATGTCCAGATACCCACCACAATTATGCAATGTCCCAGGCTCCATGCCTCTCTGCCAATCCTAGGCCCCTTCCATTCCATCACTCATATCCCTAGGGACTGCATTCTGATAGGTAGCAATAAGTGGTCATGGGTTTTGGTGAGATAAACTAGTCTCCTAATATGTGAGCTAGTATTTCCCTCCCATATAACCTGCTTCCTTGGCTTAGATGAGCACACTTCTTAGAAAGGTCTTTGTGGAATGTGAGAAATGGAGGAAGTCTCAGATGTAGTACCTAACCCATGGTTTTCATGTGGTAGACATAGCCACCTCCTCTGTTCACATGTAGAAACATGGGTGCTTGGATGCTCCTTCTTCCTCTGACGCCTTCTTATCTGGGCCACTGGGAAGGTTAAAGGAGCTCAGGAGTGAAAACAAAACAGAACAAACAGAAAAACCCCTCGAGTTTCACAGATGCTATTTGTTAGAAATACAGCAAATTATTTGTAGCTGGTTACAGATAAATTAGTTTAATTTTCTCAAGTGGTCAGTTGAAATACAATTTGCTAAATGTTGCTTTGAGTAATTGCATGTAATTTGAATTAGGGGTTATGTGTAACTCTTGTATATTTGATAATCAACAACTACCCGCACTTCTTTCTGTAGAAAAGAAAGGATTTTATTTTCTGTGACATCAAGATTGCATGCCTTATGTATATTTCCATGCTCTGAAATACCCTCCTAATCTGTAATTTAACCAACCAATCCAGTGCTTTAAGATACTTCAAGATAATACAAACCAGTCACAAGGCATGTGGCTCAGTAAGTGGTAACTATAATAATACCGTGTCCAATCGTATTTTCCAAAAATGGTCTTAGCAATCTTTTCTTCCCTACATATTCTTTTGAAACCTTGCCACATCTCCATAAAGAGGGAGAATCTATGTCCTCTCCCCTTGAAACTGGATGGGCTTTTGTGACTGCCTTCCCTGGTAGGGCGCGAAGGAAGCCATATCTGAGACTTCTGATGCCTGAGTATCAAAGGTGACATTGCGTCTGCCTTTGTGCCGGATAGTCTTCCTTGCAAAATGTCATAGAGATAGAGAGGGTTGCTGGAGGAACCTGGAAGGTCCAGCCACCAGCTATTTGAGGCTTCCCATCCTAGGTGCAGACACACCAGGGACCCTTCAGAGGATTCTAGCCCTAGTTACCATCTGACTGTAACTGCATGAGGCAGAGAACTCCTAGCCTCATGAGGTAATAATAAATAATAATTTTTTTTATTTGTTATAATAAACAGTGGTTAGAAGCCACTAAGTTCTGGGCTGATTTGTTATGTAGCAATGGCTAATGGATGCAATATTTACTGTTTGGCAGGTATTGATGATGAGTGACTTACTATGCTAAATGCTTTGCAGGGATTACCTTATTTAATTCTGATTATCCCAGAGATAAGCATTTTTATCCACCCTGAGAGAAGTTAAGTGATGTGTCCAATGTCACATAACAATCAGTCTGATAATTCAATCCAGACAGTGGGACTCTAGAGCCCCGATCACTCAACCACTAATCCCTACCACATGCAGTGCTCCCGTATTCACTGCTTTTCTGCTGGGTAACTGCATCTCTTCTGCCCCTGACACACCCATTGCCCTGTCCTCCAGAAGCAGAGAAGCATGATGGGTGAGCAGACAGTACCAGCAAGGCCATATGGATCTAGCTGATGCTGAACCCCAATATTATTGTTTCATTCCTTTGGGTTTAAGACTATGTTCTGTTTGTTGGTTTTTTGCTTTTTTAAAGTACTCACTGGTGGTGGCATTGGTGGATGGACATGCTATGTCATATTGGCCATCTGCATTTACTAAGGATGATTTTATAGGATGTCTTCCTATTGGAAAGTTTTAATGACATCGGGGGATAGGCGAGGAAAAGAAAAGAAAGAAGAAAAAAGAGAGAGGGAAGAAGAAAGAAAGGCAGGAAGTAAGGAAGGGAAGAAAAGGAGTGAAAACATGGAACAGACACCCAGAAGGGAAAGGGTTTAGAGGCGGGCGGGGTGCCAGAGGCAAGCATTCATCTGTGTATGATGATGCATGCATTCATCCATTCATTGCCTTCAAATATTGTGTTGAATGTCCACAGCATGTCAGGCCCTGCATGGAATGCTAGAGATGGAGCCACCCTCTAGCAAAGGGGAGGTCCTATCCTAGTTCACTCATACGAATAGAGGTGCACACAATGTATCATGGGAGCACTTACCCTTCTATAGGCGGACAGATCAGAGACGGCTTCCCAGAAGAGGTGACATCTGAGCTGAGGCTTAAAGGATAACACAGTTAACCAGCCCCATAGGTGGTGTTCCTGGCAGATAGTGGTAGGTCTGTGCTTGCATCCTGATGTCAGAGTCAGAGAAATTCCGGAAGGATTCAGGACCTCTGTACTTTATCCCAATGCTTCCCCAAACTTCTGTTGAGGGAAAACTCTTTCAGAAGATGTTAATGAATGGATGTGCAGAAGAGAACCATCTTCTGAGAATAAAATTGCTCTAGTTTCTGCATTGCTGGTTTTCTCTGAGCTTTTAATATGCTGATAGGCACCCAACAACAGAATCCTTTGTTGGCAGAGCACAACTTACCCTCTCTCTGTTGAACAGTTTTGGAAAGTTTATGAATCACTTTTCAATGAGGTGTGGAGTAATACATGATTCAGCAGCACTGAAGTCCTGCCACCCTAGGCCTAACTGGCTACACTGTCGTGAGAGTCACAAATTACATGGTACCAAAGACAATAGAAACACAACCTACTGGGTAAACAATTGCACAATAGATTACTGTAGACTTATCAGTAATAATTACACAATTCAGTCTTTCTTTATTTTCATATGAAAGGCTCTCAGGCATTCTTCTGTAGCTCACTGGAATACAGTATAGATGGCCTAAATCAGTGCAAGGTGCAACAAGAGGACTGTATCATCTCAGTAAAAACTTTGAAAAGATGAACCCATTTCAGAGACCCAGCAAGGGATCACTTGCCAATACAGGCAGCAGCAGAAACAGAAATTTCGGATTTTATCTGAAGGTAGTGGAAGCTTTCAGAGGTTCTTAACCAGGGGAATGCAATGATCAGGCATATTTTAGAAAGCTCATTCACAGGGAGAGAGGATTTGAAGTGGGGTTGTTACCAGAGACAAAGAAACTAGTTAGGAGGTTATTTCAGTGAGAGAGAAATAGCCTAGGGGCTAACAAAGGAAGTAACAACAGGCGTGGAGAGAAGGCACAGCCTGAGCAGTATTTAGGAGGAAGAATTGACTGGGCTCTGAAGCAGCTGTGGGGGTGAGAAGCTGGGGTAGGCGACGGTGGGAGGAAGGTGGGGAGGGTTGGAGGAGTAAAGAATGACCCATGACTTCTGGTTCATGCAACAGAATGAAGGGCTATGGCCCCATGGTTTCCAGGCAGCCTGTGCCAGTGAGAGAAATGCAGAATAGAGCTCAATTTGAACCCCGGCTCTGTCAATGACTTGGTACTATGGCCTTGTGGAAGCAAGGTAATGTCTCCGAGCCTTACTTTCTTCCTTTGTAAAATGGGACGATGATACCCCTCTCTTGCATGTATGAAATAACCAGCACATAGTCTGTGTTTCACAAGTGGAAAGTCATTGCTACTCAGGGAATGCAGAAGGAGAAGCAGTTTACAGAGAAAGATGAGTTTCAATTTAGAAACACTGCGCTTGAAGTGACTTGTTGACAGCCACGTGGAGGTGTCCAGTAAGGCATTAGATATGTGGGTGTGGGACGCAGGAGAAAGATGTGGGCTGGGGCGAGTTCTAAGGGCCACTGAAGTTTTGAAATTAGACCGAGGCAAGGAGGTAAATGGGAACAACCAGAGTGAGGAGAGGGAGAGAAATGCAGGCCCTAATGGAACCTTGGGAGTGTCGCCATTCAGCAGCTGGGGAAAGAAAGGAAGGAGAGCTGGCAAGAGAGAGGTTCTGGAGCCCGCAGGGCTGCGCAGTCAGAGGAGGTACAAAGTGGAGTCTGAAGACACAGGTTTGAGTCTCGGCGTCCTTGCTGACTAGCTGTGTGATCCTGGCAATTCAGGAAACCTCTGTAAGCTTGTCTTCTCATCTGCCAAATGGGAATGCTGCTGATAATGTCTGCTTCTTGAGACTTTGGTGACCTAAGATATATATTGGTGGGTTTTTTTTGTTTGTTTGTTTTCAGCTAGAGAGCCTTATAAGTGGTTCCATGTGGTCATTTTTTCCCCCTACACTGAAACCCCTTGCATCTAAAAGCAAGGTCACTTTAAGAGGGTCTCTGGCATGGCTTGCTCAGCAGGAATTCCAGCCTGCTCAAATTCCTCCAGCCAGCTCTGGGGTCCCTGGGCAGGAGGTGCAGTACCTGATGCCTGAGTGCCTTAAGCCCCTTCCGAGGAAGCGGGGCCTTATGCACAGGCCCTCACTTCTCTCCCACTTGACCTCACCACCCTGGCTATACCTGGTGGGAATTGGGATGGGCCCCACTCCCAGAGGAGCTGACCAGCCGACCAGCCAGCCAGCCAGCAGCTCCCCACGCCTGACCGGGGTGAGACAGAATAGGGTCTGGAGGCAGGTGACATAAGGCCGATTCATGCTGACTTTCTGGAACTAAATCAAATGGAAATACTTTAGCTCTAGTTACAGGAAATATCCGCACCATTTACATAGGGCGTAAACCCAGTAAATGTCTTTGTAACTCTACTTCATCCTCTTCATTAAATAGCGTGTACACCAAATAACCAATGGAAACCTTTACAGGGTATTTAAACCCCAGAAAATTCTGTAACTGGGGTCTTGAGCCCCTCTGCTTGGGCCCACTCACACCTCACTTTGAATAAATCTCTGCTTTTGTTGCTTTGTTCTTTCCTTCCTTTGTGGTTTTGTCTAATTCTTTGTCCAAGATGCCAAGAACCTGGACACCCTCCACCCGTAGCAAGAGGGCCATGTGATGCAGACCCTGCCCCTCTCCTGCAAGCAAGGCCAGGGTCACAGAGACCTGCTTAAAGTGATCTTGCTTTTAGATGCAGGCTGATTAGTTGCAGAAGCCCAGCAACTGGTGGGGCAGGAGACTTGGTGACAGTGTCTGGGTGGCTCATGGAGCCCCTCACAGCCAAAGGTGGTGGCAGGAAATGGGCAGAGGTGCCTGGTGCCCAGGGCGGAGGTGGCCCCCGCTGCCCTTGTCAAGCTGCTTTCCAGTTTCCTTTTTTGTCTGTGTTCTTGTGTGTCTCACAATGCACTCCCACTGGTTAAAGTAACTCGAGAGTGTGGCCGTGTCTTGCAGCTTAGAGGAGCCTAATTGTCATGGGAGACTCTCAAGATCTCTTAGGAGGGAGTGGAGTTTTCTCAGAATAAAGAGCATTAGCTATAGTGAAGCATGGAAATGGGGCTAATGTCTATCGACTGGGTACTGGTGAGTGGGATCATGGCCCCTCCACACAATATGAAATCCTGCAGCTGGAAAACAGAACAAGGAAGCTCTTTGTGTACTGATAAGGAGCAACTAGCAAGATCTTTTCCTATGTGAAAAATGTGAGCTTCAGAATGGTGTAGCAAAATGAAACTCAGAAAGTATCTCGATAATATTACACCTCATCTAATGATGCTGGTCGCCTGTGTGGAGGGGAGCTGGGGGCCTGGGGCAGTGATAAGACAAGAAATTTTCACTAAACATTGTGTAATAATTTTCCTAAATCTTGAATCATGAATTTCAGTCACCCCTCTAAACAATCAAATGAGAAAAAACCTATTAAGAACATGACCTATAAAGTGGAGTGAGTCCTGTGCTTGTGCTTGCTCCACGATTTATCTCCGGGTGAAGTTCAGTAAGTCACTCAACCTCTGAACTCATTTGCTCATCTGTAACATAACCACAGTAATAATACCTGCCTGATAGGGCTGGTGCCAACTGGTTATTCTTTTATTTCCGCTGTCTCTCTTTCTTTCTTTGTCTCTCTCTCTCTCTCCTCTCTCTCTTGCCCAGACTGGAGTGCAATGACATGATCGCGGCTCACTGCAACCTCTACCTCCCGGGTTCAAGCTATTCTCTTGCTTCAGCCTCCAGAGTACCTGGGACTACAGGCATGCACCACCACACCCGGCTAATTTTTGCAGTTTTTAGTAGAGGCAGGTTTTCATCCTGTTGGCCAGGCTGGTCTCGAACTCTGGACCTCAAGTGATCCGCCTGCCTTGGTCTCCTAAAGTGCTGGGATTACAAGTGTGTGCCATCATGCCTGGCTTTCGTTACCGGTTTTCACAAAAGGCATTTTCCATTTCCCATTTTCCTCTTAGCCTAATAGCATATTCCTTAAGCTACAAAACTGCAAAGCACTGGCATCCTTTGTTTGCAGTTTTTTTTTTTTCTTTTTCTTTTGGTTGGGTGCTCTCCCTAAAGTAAGGGCCATGGAGGTTGGGCCACGTAAATGAAAACCAGCCTCTACTGTACTCAGAATTAGCTCTTCTATTTGGAATGGACTCATTGTCTTTGGACCTAGCCCATGCCTGAATCTCTTTCTTTAAAATGAGTTCTTTTCCCAGTGCCTTCTTGGTCTCTTTTGCAGTTTCCTATGGATTATGTAAGCACTTCTAGATTCCCGGTGAACAGTTTGCCTTAAGCTATTAAGACATTCGCTATTATTATGGCACCGACTTCCCATCATCTCCAATCACAGTATTTTGTGCATTGTGGTCACTGAGGCATGATCAACATTTCATTCCCACACAGTGATGCCTGCAGGGCTCGTGGACTGGACGTCTAGGGCCATGCTCTGCTCTGCGGGAGACAGGGAGCACTCAACCAAGTTGGATCCTACCTTCCTGGCACTAGGGGATGCTATATTGTGTGGCGGTAATCTTAGCTTTGTTTTTGCCTTTGAATGGATGGGCCTGCTGCATTTGCAAAAGCTACAGGAAGATGATTGTGGAAAGGAAAGCCGGGTCTGTGTGACCAGCTGTCTGCCTTTCCCTCTGTGGGGAATGAGTGTTAAAACATTTCTAGGCTCAGTAGGTCTGGAATGGGACCCAGAAATGTGCATTCTAGTAACTATTCGGGTAATATTTAAGCCACAGATAGGTTTTTTGTTTCATTTGTAATTTGCTTTTTCCATCTTTTCTTTAAAATGTGTCTGCCGACTCTTACTCATGGTGGTGTTGCCCCTCCTGGGCCTGCTGATCTCTGACTGTGTTTATTAGATCTTCATCTGTGGAAGTCTTCTTGGCTTAGGTTGGGGGTGCTCTCTTTAGGGAAGATTTGCATCTGCTCCTAAGAGCCATGGGTCACTGCCAGCTTGGAACCATTTACAGCGCCTCGTGAGTTCTGGTTTAATGAAGGTCTTAAGTTTGACTTCCCCTCCTTGCTGCTGGCCCAAGTGAGGATCTGGATCATGGCACGTCTACCATAACTTGCTGTTAGGGTAGTTCTGCTCCTCTCTGCTTGCTCACTGCTTCCAGCTACTTGGGAGGCTGAGGTGGGAGGATCACTTCAGCCCAGGTGGTCAAGGCTGGAGTGAGCCATGATAGCAGCACTGCACTCCAGCCTGGGTGACAGAGCAAGACCCTGTCTCAAAACATAATGTAACAAAACAAAGCAAAACAAAACAAAACCCACCCTCGACCCAACCTACCCTCATTCACTTTTCTTTTCCTCTTCAGAACCAGATCTCTCAAAATATATGTCTATAGCTGACACTTACTTCTTCACTCTCCATTTGCCTTTGCTTTTATTTGGTTTCTGTGGTTTTGTTTTGTTTTTTTTTTTAGTTGGAGTTTCACTCTTGTCACCCACGCTGAAGTGTAATGGCTTCAACTTGCTTGCTGCAACCTCTGCCTCCCCAGATCAAGTGATTCTCCTGTCTCAGCCTCCTGCGTAGCTGGGATTATAGGTGCCTGCCACAACGCCTGGCTGATTTTTGTGTTTTTAGTAGAGATAGGGTGTCACCACGTTGGCCAGGCTGGTTTTGAACTCCTGATCTTAGATGATCCGGCTGCCTTGGCCTCCCAAAGTGGTGGGATTACAGGTGTGAACCACTGCGCCCGGCCTGGTTTCTATTTTTAGCAAGATTATTTGCACATAAAGAGTCGAGTTTTATAAGACTTGTTTTGAAAAACAACGGTCCTTGGCTTTCCCCATCAGAGACAGCTGCTTTTTGTTTTCGGCATTTAGCTCTGTGTTTCTGAATAAAATGCTAGTGATCCCTCAATTGTGAGCAGTAGCTACTGACTGCCCCTACAGAGGGGGAGGATTTAGCTCTCGTTCTTTCCCCGTTCCTCAGTGTACGCATACGTTCTTCCCATCTCCCACTGTTCCTGCATATTTACATTGTAATTTTCCTTGGTTCAATAATCCACATTTACTTTATTTTTATTATATAGTGATACTGAGATCAAAACCATCTAGTAAACTTAGACTACATATTCTTCCTTACACAACTTTTAATTTTCCTTGGGAATAACTTTTTTATTTGCTTAGTTTTCTACTTACTACCAGTCCAACTTCAAAACATCTAGATTTATGCTATTAGTTTTGTCCTCTTGAAGAATCTCTTCCAAAACCTCTGACTTTCTCCAATTTGGACCTCCTCCAAACTGCCCTCAAGACCTGGTGTAGCACTGTTTTGTTTTGTTCTCTTTTTTCTTCTTTTAACTTTTATTTTAGATTCAGGAGCACATGTGCAGATTTGTTATATGGGTAAACCTATGTCATGGAAGTCTGATGTACAGATTATTTAGTCACCCAAGTACTAAGCCTAGTACTGGATAGTTATTTTTTTCTGATCCTCTCCCTCCTCCCACCCTCCACCCTCAAGTAGACCCCAGTATCTGTTGCTACTCTCTTTGTGTCCATGAATTCCCATCATTTAGCTCATACTTCTAAGTGAGAATGTATGTTATTTGGATTTCTGTTCCTGTGTTAGTTTGCTCAGGATAATGGCCTCCAGCTCTATCCATGTTACTGCAAAGGACATGATGTCATTCTTTTTTAATGGCTGCATTTAACGGTGTGTATGTACCACATTTTCTGTATCCAGTCTGCCATTAATGGGCATTTACGTTGATCCCATGTCTTCGATATTATGAATATAACTCTGTTCTTCAGAGGTCTCTTCATTCGTCTAGAAATTCCCTTCATCTTTGCGTGGGCCTTGGCTCCAAACTTTTCTTTCCTGTTTTGATGAAAGACATCTTCTAGTTACTTCTGCAGAAGTGCATGTGAGGTACAATTTTTGAGACCTTGCAAATAAAATTGCCTTTATTCTCATTTTTCACTTAACTGATGGCTAGGAATAAAAAAATCTAAGTTTAATTTATTCAGAATTTCAAAGGCTACAGTCCACTGTATTCTAGCCTCCAGTCTTGTGATTGAGAATTCCAAGATCTTCTGATTCTTTTAAAACTTTTATTTTTAGAGACAGGGTCTTACTATGCTGCCCAGGTTAGATTTGAACTCCTAGGCTCAAGGGATCCTCCCACCTTAGCTTCCCAAGTAGCTGGGATGACAGACACTTGTCACCATACCTATCTGGCATTCTGATTCTTAATCTTATGTTTGTGACCTATTTTTCTCTTTGGAAGCCTATAGGATCTTCTCTTTGTTCCCAGTGTTCTGGAATTTTATGATGACATTCTTTGGAGGATGTTTACTTTAAGACATTTGACAGTTTAATTCTAGAAAAATTTCTTGAATTTTTTCATGGGTGATTTCTTCCCCTCTGTGCTCTCTTATCTATTTCTGGAATTCCTATTATTCGGGTGTTGGACCTCCCAGACTAATTTTCTTTCCTATATTCTATTTCTTCTGCCTTTTAATGCCTCGGTTTCATTTTTCTAGCTCTCTACTAAGGTTTCTTCTGCCACCATCTATTTAAGCTCCAAGGACTTTTTGTGGTTGTTGTTGATCTCTAAAGGTTCTATTTTATTTGTATTCTATTCTTTTTTCAGGGTTGTAGCATCTCTTCTGATCTCTCTGAGGACATTAAATATAGTTTTCTTCCTCTTATATAGTTTCTGTTTTTTCCAAGCAGCTCTTTTGCATTAGAGGCTTTCTTCAGATATCTTTTAATACCTACTGTCTGCTTATCCTTGACTGTGGAAACTAAAAAGCTGATTGAAAGCTTTGTTTTCCTGAGTGGAAGTTACCTACTGTGACCTTCACAGTAGGTGGATCTGGCTTGACTATTTCCTTGGATAGCCCTGATGTATTTTTAGGTGTTTTCTATGGACTGGTTGGTTTTCCAAGGAATCTTTCCTACTTGAGGAGGGAAAGAAGCCTGAAAGTCTCAGCACAGGTAAGCATATAGTCTCTTAGTCATCCTGTTTGATATCCCAGTCAAGAGACTAATTGATCTTTTATAGAGAATGAATACAGTCTTCTGCCAGGATGGGGAAGGACAATGAAAAGTAATTATATTTGCAGACCCCTACCCTACTCTTAATAGAGTAGGGTACATTTAAATTGCTTTCAACTAATTCTCCTTATTTTGATGCCAATTCTCACTCCCTTGTGCTACCTCTACTTTTTAAGTTTCCTGGAGCCACTAACTCTTAAGACTGAAAACTTTGAGGTGCAAATTGTGTTGGTTTTAAGTTTCCTCACTGCTGACCTAGGATCCTGCTTTCTTCAGCCACTAAATTAGTTCAAACTTCTCCAAATCGTTTCCAGCTTTCAAAATTTTGTGGCCTTTTTGTCATCTCCCCTTCCTACCATCCTTATGAGTTTATGTTAGAGATCATCACTTTAGCGTTTATGTGTTTGGTTTCAAAAACAAGTAAAATGAGATGTGTGTGTTTCCATCTACTCATAACCCGCTCACTCTGGCTCTGACTCCACCCTCCACTGCACTTTTACCACATTCGCCGGTGATGTTCCTGTTCCCAACCCAATGGGCTGCTTTGCATCCTTGACTCCCATGAACACTCAGGAGCCTTAATCAAAGCTGGATGCTCTCTTCCTGACAGGTGCTCTTCTCTTGATTTCTGTGACACTATACCTTTTTGGATTTGTTTCCTGCTTCTTTGATTTCTCCTTTTCAGCTTTCTTCTCAAGTTCATTTTCCTCTGCCAGTCCTCTAAAGAGAGGTTTCCTCAAAGCGTGGTCTCAGGCCATCCTCTCTCTCTCTGTCTATCGCTTTCTCATTAGGAAATTGCGCACTTTTGTTCATGGCTCCAACTCTGATCTTCTTTTGATTCTTTATCTTCTCTATCTAATTGCCTACTTGTCTCCCAGGCATGTTTAACTCAAAATATCCAAAACAGACATCCTGATTGATTTCCCCAAATTTATTCCTCATTAAATCTTCCTCACCTATCCAGATATACAAGCAGAAATTGGAAAGTCATTCTTGTTTTCTCCCTCTCTTACTTCTGACATTTAAAACATCAGCAAGCCTTCTTACTCTACCCCCATAATATGTCTTGAATCTCCACCATCACTGCCACTGCCTTAGTGTATAAATCACTATTATCTCTTGCCTTGACTATTGTAACAATCTCCAAACTGATTTCCCTGCTTTTTATCTGGGCGTCTAAATCAGTTTTCACTTGAGTGATTTTTTTTCCTCACTGCAACTTCTGCCTCCTGGGTTCAAGTAATTCTCCTGCCTCAGCCTCCTCAGTAACTGGGATTACAGGTGCATGTCACCACACCTGGCAATTTTAAAAATTTTTAAAAATTTTTAGTAGAGACAGGGTTTCACCATGTTAGACTGGTCTTGAACTCCTGACACAAGTGATCTACCCACTTCAGACTCCCAAAGTGCTGGGATTACAGGTACGGGCCCCCACGCCTGGCCACGAGTGATCTTTCAAAAACAGAAAATCAGATCATTCTCTCTTCTAATGACAAATACTTTTCATTGCCCTTAAAACAAAATCCAAAGTCATTACCATGATTTCTGCCCCAGATTTGCTTTTCCCACTGGGGCTCCTTCTTACTTCCCTGGGTGCCACCATTTCTGGGCATTAGTCTCCTGCTAGGACATGTAACTCCAGAGGTGCCAAAGCACATCTCTCTCCTACTTTTGTGTATATTCCATCTGGTCAGAAGAGTGCCAAAGGGGTGAAATCTATGCCTGAGCGTCAAAGAGCTTTGAGTGAAATGATTTTCCGAGTTTCACTTACAGCCTCCCCCTTTCTATAGGATTTGGCCGCAGGTTCATGGAGGAAGGGAATCCGGGGAGCCGGGGAATGAGTGGGGCAGGAGGCACCTAGGAACGCCCTGCATGAGGCTGTGCTAAGAACGTTCCCTTTGTCTGATGGCTAAGGCCTTGCTTTGTGAGCAAGCTTGCTCTCTCAAAATCTTCCCAGAAGGATTCTGTCTGTCAAGCAAATAGAGGCCCCCCAAACCTCTGTCCAGATATGCTTAGAAATATTTGACTAATTTAGCTTTAACCTTTCCCCTACCACCACCACCTGCTTTTCTTTAGTTTTCTAATCACCACTATTTCCCTCCTCCCCCACCCCTCACCCCAGCATGTCCACATGCATTCTTGAGGTACATTATTCTTTCTAATGTAGGGCTTATTCAGTAGGGTGCTTTTTAATATATATATTTTTAAAAATCCTAAAGTTTTGTTCTTTTTTGAGATGCTTTGATAAGAGTGAAACCTGCTTTCTGGCCTCTGTGACAGCAGCAGTTCTCCCAGATTCATTAAGTTGCTTGCTGGTAGCTGAGAACATGAAATGCGCATCAGTTAATTCAACCTTATGAAAGAATGTATCAGGAGACAAAATCAACAATGCAGATAATTCAAACCTCTAGCAGCCCACACACCATTTTTATTAGCTTATTTATCTCCAGAGCTGCCAGGTTAACACCCTGTGCAATAAACAAATTCAAATCATCATTCTTATGTTCATGGCCTGTTCCTGGATTTGGTCGTATGACTGTTTATGAGGGAGTTCTCCACTGTGGCGGGAGTATATTTTTACCCTATTTTTGGTAACTGTTCTATTTTTCTCGATTCTGAATAGGATTACTCACAGCATCGATGCATCTTGGAACTGGAAAATTTTTCTCAAGTCCTGTAATCATTTCTGATTTTCCTCCCATGAACTGTAGGACAGCACATGTGGCTTTCCTGCAATGGGATCACCCTTCAAGAGGACCTCACTGGCACTCCAACCGGACTGTGACATAAGCAGCTCCTTGGATGTTTCTGGATAGCCAGCCCCATGGGAACAGCTTTAAAATAGGAGACTGGCATTGTGATCAAAGCGTGGACTTCGGTGTCATGTAGATCTGGATTTAAATCCTGGCTTTGGTGTTTATGGATGATGTTGGACAAATCACTTAACCTCCTTAAGTCTCAGAGTTATCCTGATGGAAATGGAGCTCTTAATAGTACCTACCCTCTAGTATGGTTGTGAGGGTTAAGTGAGATCATCTATGTTCAAAGTGTTCATTATACAGAGTCTGAGACATGTAAATGCTACATCAATGTGAGCTTTTATTAGTCACTGAAGTGGAGGAGAGAGGACTGCTGCCTCCCTCTGAATGTCCCCAGCCTGGGGTGCCTGCCTGTATGCACCAAGGCCCATCTGACACACTGTATCAGAAAGGGCGCCCTTCTAGGGAGGGACACCCCTGCAAGCCCTCAGTCAGTGTCCACACTTTCCTCCAAGTTCAAAATGCAGCTGCATCTGTGCAAAAACCAGATGTTGCCTGAGAGTTCTGCTTTGCTGGCCAGAGGTGGAGACACAAAGAAAAGAGAGGGGCCTCCATACTTCCAGAGCCCCACTGGGGGTTACCTTCTCTTGCCCCCACTCTTTTTATCTTGCTCTGAGGATGCCAGGACTTTAGGGACATTGTCAATGAGCATGTAAGGTCACCCCTGCAATATCAAAGGCAGGACAAAAAGAAGATCCAAATTCCCAGTTAGTCAAGGAAAAACAATTGCAAGAATAAAACATTTTTAAAGATTAAAATAATAGCTGCCATCTTTGAGCAGTTGCTCTGTGTTAGGACTTGTGCGAAACATGTTCATGCACTGTCTCTGCTTTCTAACAATACTGCAAAGTAGGTATTATGCTTAATTGAATGCAGGTTCATTTAAGAAAAAAATGCAAATATCATTCTAACTCTTTTAACTGCCCCAAATTCAGGCAGAGGCAGATCAGCCCACCCTAATGGGCAGTGTACCAGGAGCTTCCTGCATAGGGACAACTTTCACCTTCAAAATGCCCTGTGGGTGCCTCAGCTTCTTTTCCACCAGCCCCTGGGCTCCCAGCTCTCTCAGGAGGCAGTGTTTTGCTGGGTGATTACAGTGAAAGACCTGACTGTCCTGCTCCTGTTACCCCTTCTCCCTATTTACTATAATCAGGAAGTCATGTTTTTCATTTAGGATAAAGCAATTACTCTTCTGTTGACCGAAGTCCAGCAAAAAGCAAACTGAACCTCATTTTCACATTAATATAATGGGGGCAGGATGGAGAGGCAGCCAGACTTCCTGGTGTCTCAGCCTCTCTCTTCTGTATCTATATCTCCTCTGATGGAAGCATCAGTCATAGCAGCAGCAACCAAGATGGCATTGAGAGAGTAAAGGATTGCAGTCCCTTTCCCTGATCTTGAGAAATGATGAGTAAAAGTCACCATCTGCTCCCCTGAGCCTTGTTATGGTGTGACCTAACTTTACACATAAGTACAACGAATGACCTGTCCCATCCTGAGAAGCAGTAGAACAAATACGAAGAGGACTTTTTTTCCTGCTCTGCCTGAATAGACAAGCAACTCTTTGCAAAGGGAAAGAAATAAGATGTATCACGTCTCTTTAATGATTGAAGATCCAGGTTAACTGTGGTAGAATTAAACAAAGAGCAAACAAAATGTCCTGAATGGTCTTTCTTTTCTCTCAGAGAAAGAATCTCAGTCATCTGGCCTGCTTTGTGCTATATGAAAATCTCTGAGAACCTTCAAGGGGCCAAGGAACAGTTTTCCTCCATGCTCTATGCCATGGTCAGCAGTTAAAGAGAACATTCTGTTCTGCTCCTCCAGCTCTGCCTTAGAAACCCAAGCCCTGTACTCCCGGGCTCCTGGCATTGTACAGCAGCACCAGCAATTTCTGCCAAAAGCATCAGCCAAAATCTATTCTATTTCAGTTCCTCTCTTTTCATTGGATTATATTTTTACAGGTGCCTGCTGATTCTCACATTGCTCTTCAGATTCATAGACTGCTGTGGTCTGAATGTCTGTGTTCTCTCAGAATTCAAGTTTGAAACTTGATCCTCAATGAATATCAAGAGTTGGGGCCTTCGGGAAAGTGAAGGTGGAGCCCTCATGAATGGGATTAGAGCTCTTATAAAAGAGATTGAAGGGAGCTACCTAGCCCTTCCATCTCTTCTTCCTCGTGAGGACACTGTTCATCTTTTTTGTCTTCCCGCCATTTGAGGATGGAGAGAGAAGGTGCCATCCTGGAAGCAGAGAGCAGCCCTTACCAGACAGCAGGTCTGCTGGCACCTTGCTCTTGGACTTCCCAGTCTCCAGGACTGTGAGAAATGAATTTCTGGCTGGACACGGTGGCTCACACCTATAATCCCAGCACTTTGGGAGGCTGAGGCAGGTGGATCACAAGGTCAGAAGTTCAAGACCAGACTGGCCAACATGGTGAAACCCTGTCTCTACTAAAAAATACAAAAATTAGCTGAGCATGGTGGCTCATGCCTATAATCCCAACTACTTGGGAGGCCGAGGTAGGAGAACTGCTTGGACTGGGACCTGGGAGGTGGAAGGTGGAGGTTGCAGTGAGCCGAGATCACACCACTGCCCTCCAGCCTGGGCTACCGAGCAAGACTCCATCTTAAATAAAAAAAAAGAGAGAAATGAATTTCTGTTGTTTATGAATTACCCAGTCTAAGGTATGTTGTTATAGTAGCAGGAGTGGACTAAGACACACATTGTCAAAATCTTCATGAGTTAAATGTGAAGGTACTATCAGAACTGATGCATGGAATTGGAACCACAGGTCTTGGTAAACAACGCACTATTCAAATTTATAGGAAATGCTCTCTCTCCAAGTCAGAAAGAAGTTACAATCTGCTTTTCCGTTTTTTCTGAAGGAAAGTAAAATTCCATGTTTCTAGACTAAGAGATCTACACCCCAGTCTTTCTCTTTCTGACATTTATAGTAACCTTTTGCAAATCACTCAAGCTTTCTTTGTTCCAGTGAAAGGAAAGTGCACAGGACAGTATTACTAAGTGGCCTGAGCCATGTTAGAGGTAGATAACAATGATTCCAAAGGTCTTTAAGAAGGTGTAATGCTATGAGGATGTTTTTATTAAAACCTTCCCTGGGTTTTCGAATTCTCTTTGGAATTAGTCCTGTGGGAATATGCCTTTTGGGATCTATCCTCACTTCTTATTCAGTCTCCTTTTCTTCTATTAAAATCTACAATTTGAAGTTATTCTGTTATTGAAACATTAGGTTAATCACCTCATCACCACTGGGTTTTCCTCTCCAGGCCATTTCCAGTAGAATGTTGCTCATATTACCATGTGAGAGAACAAATCAGTATTCATTACATCTTACCAATGAGCTAGTATAATACCATAAGGAAGTGTAGTAAAACCAGACACTGGGAAACACCAGACATTGCTTTGTCCTGTGTTTTTTTTTTTTTGTTTTTGTTTTTGTTTTTTTTGAGACGGAGTTTCGCCTCTGTTACCCATGCTGGAGTGCAATGGTGCGATCTCGGCTCACCGCAACCTCCGCCTCCTGGGTTCAGGCAATTCTCCTGCCTCAGCCTCCCGAGTAGCTGGGATTACAGGCACGCACCACCGTGCCCAGCTAATTTTTTTTATTTGTAGTAGAGACGGGGTTTCATCATGTTGACCAGGAGATGGTCTCGATCTCTCGACCTCGTGATCCACCTGTCTTGGTCTCCCAAAGTGCTGGGATTACAGGCTTGAGCCACCATGCCCGGCCTGTCCTGTGTTTTAATTTGGGGTATGAGAAGGTGCCACAGGACATTAATTCAGGGACTGAGATAGACTCTTAAGTTTGGCAGCCGTGAAATAACTTGCTGAGTCTCCCTAGAATTAACCTAAGGGAGCCAGACTCTCTTCTCATGAGAACTATTTATCTTAAGGATTAGTGGAGAATTAATTTTACAATGTTTAATTCCATATAGGTTACATTTTCTTTTTATTTTATTTTATTTTTATTTTTTATTGCATTTTAGGTTTTGGGGTACATGTGCAGAGCATGCAATACAGTTGCATAGGTACACACATGGCAGTGTGTTTTGTTTGCTTTCTCCCCTTCACCAGCATTTGGCATTTCTCCCCAGGCTATCCCTCCCCACCTCCCCCTCCCACTGGCCCTCCCCTTTTCCCCCTATAGACCCCAGTGTTTAGTACTCCCCTCTCTGTGTCCATGTGTTCTCATTTTTCATCACCCGCCTATGAGTGAGAATATGCGGTGTTTTATTTTCTGTTCTTGTGTCAGTTTGCTGAGGATGATGTTCTCCAGATTCATCCATGTCCCTACAAATGACATGAACTCATCATTTCTGATTGCTGCATAATATTCCATGGTGTATATGTGCCACATTTTCCCAATCCAGTCTATCATCAATGGGCATTTGGGTTGATTCCAGGTCTTTGCTATTGTAAACAGTGCTGCAATGAACATTCGTGTACATGTGTCCTTATAGTAGAACGATTTATAGTCCTTTGGATATATACCCAGTAATGGGATTGCTGGGTCAAATGGAATTTCTATTTCTAAGGCCTTGAGGAATCGCCACACTGTCTTCCACAATGGTTGGACTAATTTACACTCCCACCAACAGTGTAAAAGTGTTCCTTTTTCTCCACATCGTCTCCAGCATCTGTTGTCTCCAGATTTTTTGATGATCGCCATTCTAACTGGCGTGAGATGGTATCTCAATGTGGTTTTGATTTGCATCTCTCTGATGACCAGTGACGATGAGCATTTTTTCATATGATTGTTGGCCTCATATATGTCTTCTTTCGTAAAGTGTCTGTTCATATCCTTTGCCCAATTTTGAATGGGCTTGTTTGTTTTTTTCCTGTAAATCTGTTTGAGTTCTTTGTAAATTCTGGATATCAGCCCTTTATCAGATGGGTAAACTGCAAAAATTTTTTCCCATTCTGTTAGTTGCAGATTCACTCTATTGACTGTTTCTTTTGCTGTGCAGAAGCTGTGGAGTTTCAATAGGTCCCATTTGTCTATTTTGGCTATTGCTGCCAATGCTTTTGGTGTTTTGTTCATGAAGTCCTTGCCTACTCCTATGTCCTGGATAGTTTTGCCTAGATTTCCTTCTAGGGTTTTTATGGTGCCAGGTCTTATGTTTACGTCTTTAATCCATCTGGAGTTAATTTTGGTGTAAGGTGTCAGGAAGGGGTCCAGTTTCTGCTTTCTACACATGGCTAGCCGGTTTTCCCAACACCATTTGTTGAACAGGGAATCCTTTCCCCATTGCTTGTTTTTGTCAGGTTTATCAAAGATTGTATGGTTGTAGCTATGTTGTGTTGCCTCTGATGCCTCTGTTTTGTTCCATTGGTCTATATCTCTGTTTTGGTACCAGTACCATGCTGTTTCGATTACTGTAGCCTTGTAGTATAGTTTGAAATCTGGTAGTGTGATGCCCCCCGCTGTGTTCCTTTTGCTTAGAATTGACTTGGCTATGCGGGCTCTCTTTTGGTTCCATATGAAGTTCATGGTGGTTTTTTCCAGTTCTGTGAAGAAAGTCAATGGTAGCTTGATGGGGATAGAGTTGATTCTGTAAATTACTTTGGGCAGTATAGCCATTTTCATGATATTAATTCTTCCTAACCATGAACATGAAATGTTTCTCCATCTGTTTGTGTCCTCTCTGATTTCGTTGAGCAGTGGTTTGTAGTTCTCCTTGAAGAGGTCCCTTATGTTCCTTGTGAGTTGTATTACTAGGTATTTTATTCTTTTTGTAGCAATTGTGAATGGCAGTTCATTCTTGATTTGGCTCTCTTTAAGTCTGTTATTGGTGTATAGGAAGGCTTGTGATTTTTGCACATTGATTTTATATCCTGAGACTTTGCTGAAGTTGCTTATCAGTTTCAGGAGTTTTCGGGCTGAGGCGATGGGGTCTTCTAGGTATACTATCATGTCATCTGCAAATAGAGACAATTTGGCTTCCACCTTTCCTATTTGAATACCCTTTATTTCTTTTTCTTGCCTGATTGCTCTGGCTAGAACTTCCAGTACTATATTTAATAGGAGTGGTGACAGAGGGCATCCTTGTCTAGTGCCGGATTTCAAAGGGAATGCTTCCAGTTTTTGCCCATTAAGTATGATATTGGCTGTTGGTTTGTCATAAATAGCTTTTATTGCTTTGAGATACGTTCCGTTGATAACGAGTTTATTGAGGGTTTTTAGCATAAAGGGCTGTTGAATTTTGTCAAATGCCTTCTCTGCGTCAATTGAGATAATCATGTGGTTTTTGTTTATGGTTCTGTTTATGTGGTGAATTACGTTTATAGACTTGCGTATGTTGAAGCAGCCTTGCATCCCCGGGATGAATCCTACTTGATCATGATGAATAAGTTTTTTGATTTGCTGTTGCAATCGGCTTGCCAATATTTTATTGAAGATTTTTGCATCTATGCTCATCATGGATATTGGCCTGAAGTTTTCTTTTCTTGTTGGATCTCTGCCGGGTTTTGGTATCAGGATGATATTGGTCTCATAGAATGATTTGGGAAGGATTCCTTCTTTTTGGATTATTTGGAACAGTTTCAGAAGAAACGGTACCAGCTCCTCTTTGTGTGTCTGGTAGAATTCGGCTGTGAACCTGTCTGGACCTGGGCTTTTTTTGTGTGGTAGGCTCTTAATTGCTGCCTCAACTTCTGACCTTGTTATTGGTCTATTCATAGTTTCAGCTTCCTCCTGGTTTAGGCTTGGGAGGACACAGGAGTCCAGGAATTTATCCATTTCTTCCAGGTTTACTAGTTTATATGCATAGAGTTGTTTGTAATATTCTCTGATGATGGTTCGAATTTCTGTGGAATCTGTGGTGATTTCCCCTTTATCATTTTTTATTGCATCTATTTGGGTGTTCTCTCTTTTCTTTTTAATCAATCTGGCTAGTGGTCTGTCTATTTTGTTGATCTTTTCAAAAAACCAGCTCTTGGATTTATTGATTTTTTGGAGGGTTTTTCGTGTCTCAATCTCCTTCAGTTCAGCTCTGATCTTAGTTATTTCTTGTCTTCTGCTGGGTTTTGAGTTGTTTTGATCTTGTTCCTCTAGCTCTTTCAATTTTGACAACAGGGTGTCAATTTTGGATCTCTCCATTCTTCTCATATGGGCACTTATTGCTATATACTTTCCTCTAGAGACTGCTTTAAATGTGTCCCAGAGATTCTGGCATGTTGTGTCTTCGTTCTCATTGGTTTCGAAGAACTTCTTTATTTCTGCCTTCATTTCATTGTTTATCCAGTCAACATTCAAGAGCCAGTTATTCAGTTTCCATGAAGCTCTGCGGTTCTGGGTTGGTTTCTGAATTCTGAGTTCTAACTTGATTGCACTATGGTCTGAGAGGCTGTTTGTTATGATTTCAGTTGTTTTGCATTTGCTGAGCAGTGCTTTACTTCCAATTATGTGGTCAATTTTAGAGTAGGTGTGATGTGGTGCTGAGAAGAATGCATATTCTGTGGATTTGGGGTGGAGAGTTCTGTAAATGTCTATCAGATTTGCTTGCTCCAGGTCTGAGTTCAAGCCCTGGGTATCCTTGTTGATTTTCTGTCTGGTTGATCTGTCTAATATTGACAGTGGAGTGTTAAAGTCTCCCACTATTATTGTGTGGGAGTCTAAGTCTCTTTGTAAGTCATTAAGAACTTGCCTTATGTATCTGGGTGCTCCTGTATTGGGTCCATATATGTTTAGGATCATTAGCTCTTCTTGTTGTATCGATCCTTTTACCATTATGTAATGGCCTTCTTTGTCTCTTTTGATCTTTGTTGCTTTAAAGTCTATTTTATCAGAGATGAGAATTGCAACTCCTGCTTTTTTTGCTCTCCATTTGCTTGGTAAATCTTCCTCCATCCCTTTATTTTGAGCCTTTGTGTATCCTTGCATGCGAGATGGGTTTCCTGGATACAGCACACTGATGGGTTTTGACTTTTTATCCAATCTGCCAGTCTGTGTCTTTTGATTGGTGCATTTAGTCCATTTACATTTAGGGTTAATATTGTTATGTGTGAATTTGATACTGCCATTTTGATGCTAAGTGGCTGTTTCGCCCGTTAGTTGTTGTAGATTCTTCATTATGTTGATGCTCTTTAGCATTTAGTGTGATTTTGGAATGGCTGGTACTGGTTATTCCTTTCTATGTGTAGTGCCTCTTTCAGGAGCTCTTGTAAAGCAGACCTGGTGGTGAAAAAATCTCTGAGTACTTGCTTGTTCGCAAAGGATTTTATTTTTCCTTCACTTATGAAGCTCAGTTTGGCTGGATATGAAATTCTGGGTTGAAAATTCTTTTCTTTAAGGATGTTGAATATTGGCCCCCACTCTCTTCTGGCTTGTAGAGTTTCTGCCAAGAGATCTGCTGT
Source organism: Callithrix jacchus (assembly GCF_049354715.1). Classification (NCBI taxonomy): domain Eukaryota; kingdom Metazoa; phylum Chordata; class Mammalia; order Primates; family Cebidae; genus Callithrix; species Callithrix jacchus. The sequence continues at coordinate 93,789,546 of NC_133517.1, read as the reverse complement.
GAGTCTGATGGGCTTCCCTTTGTGGGTGACCCGACCTTTCTCTCTGGCTGCCCTTAGGATTCTCTCCTTTATTTCAACCTTGTTGAATCTGACGATTATGTGCCTTGGGGTTGCTCTTGTTGTGGAATATGTTTGTGGTGTTTTCTGTATTTCCTGTAATTGAGTGTTGGCCTGTTTTGTTAGGTGGGGGAAATTTTCCTGGATAATGTCCTGAAGAGTGTTTTCCAGCTTGGATTCATTCTCTTTGTCACATTCTGGTACACCTATCAAACGTAGGTTAGGTCTCTTCACATAGTTCCACATTTCTTGGAGACTTTGTTCATTCCTTTTTGCGCTTTTTTCTCTGATCTTGGTTTTTCGTTTTATTTCATTGAGTTGATCTTCGACTTCTGATATTCTTTCTTCTGCTTGGTCAATTCGGCTGTTGAAACTTGTGCATGCTTTGTGAAGTTCTTGTGTTGTGTTTTTCAGCTCCTTCAATTCATTCATATTCCTCTCTAAGTTATCCATTCTTGTTATCATTTCCTCAAATCTTTTTTCATATCTTTTTTCAAGGTTCTTAGTTTCTTTGCATTGATTTAAAACATGTTCTTTTAGCTCACAAAAGTTTCTCATTATCCACCTTCTGAAGTCTAATTCCGTCATTTCGTCACAGTCATTCTCCGTCCAGCTTTGTTCCCTTGCTGGTGAGGAGTTTTGGTCCTTTCTAGGAGGTGAGGTGTTCTGGTTCAGGTGTTTTCCTCCTTTTTGCGTTGGTTTCTTCCCATCTTTGTTGATTTGTCCAACTGTCGTCTGTGTAGTTGCTGACTTTTCGATTGGGTCTCTGGGTGGACGCCCAGATTGTTGATGATGAAGTATTTCTGTTACTTTGTTTTCCGTCTACCAGTCTAGCCCCTTCGCTGTACGACTGCTGAGGTCCACTCCAGGCCCTGCTTGTCTGGGGTGCACCTATAGCAGCTGTGGAACAGTGAGGGGTGCTACCAGTTTCTTTTTCTGCTATCTTTGTCCCAGAATGATGCCTGCCAAATGTCAGTCTTTTGGATATAGAGGGGTCAGGGAGCTGCTTGAGGAGACAGTCTGTACTTTATAGGAGCTCAATTGCTGAGCTGGCAGCTCTATTGTTCATTCAGGGCTCTTAGGCTGCTATGTTTAATTCTGCTGCAACAGAACTCATAAAAAAAACCCTTTTTTTCCCAGCTGCTCTTTCTGAAGGGGTTGGGGCTTTGTTTTTGAGTGTCTGCTGTGCTGTCCTGCCCAGCTAGGAGGCAGTCTAGTCACTATTTGCCTGCCGAGACTCCGCCCTGCTGGTGTGAGGTTCGCCCTGTTGCTGCAGGCTCTGCCCTTCTGCTGCGGTCTCCGCCCTGCTGCCACGGGCTACGCCCTGCGGCGGAGTCTCTCTGTTGTACTGGGTTGCCTCGGCAATGGCAGGCAGCAATGGGCATGTACCTCAGTAGGGGCTGATTGCCTCGGTAATGGTGGACGCCCCTCCCCCACGGAGCTGCATTTTAAGGGAACCTCCTCACCAGGAGCGTTTGGAATCGCCGTTTTGTTTGTCGCACCGCGCTACCCCTAATGCTGTGTCCCTGGGATTTCCTGGGCTGGCTCACTGTCCAAGTCCCGTTCAGTCTCAAGTTCAGCCCTCTCAGGTCTCAGTTTGCCGGTTCAACAGGGCACCTGTAACAGTGCGCTTTTGTATGGAGCGCTGTGGAGCGCCTCTGCACTCCGGCGCGGGCCGCAGCCACACCAGCTGCCGGCTACACCAGCCAAAACCTCTGCCTGGCGTCCCGCGTCTCTTTTATACCTGGGAATTTCCCCGTTCTGTGGGCAACTAAGATCCGTCTGGAAATGCGTCCCCGACTCACCCTCTCTGCGCATCCAGCGAGAGCTTCAATCCTGGGTTGTTCTCACAGCGCCATCTTGAGTCCTCCCCCCACGTATGTTACATTTTCTATATAAACTTTTTGTAACATATTCAATTACTTAATTTTGTTTTTTTGCAACATTCCCTTTTTCACCTTTTCTAACCTCTTAAACCAAATAAAAAACTCACTCATTTTTTTTGCTGTTGTAATATTTGCTTTCCTTTCTTCTTTACTCTCTGTGATGATGTTTACCTGATCTGTCCACGTCACCTGGATTCCAGGTGTACCATTCATTCCCTGGGGAAAGCAGTCATTTTTCAAGGCAAGAGATGCAAGAACGAGCTCATACCAAGTGATATTTTCTGATTTTTTCCTCCAGATGTGGGGAGCGAAGTCAGATATTGAGCCTTTTGGTGCTAACTTTGAGCCCTCTTCCTTTACAGCTAAGTGACAATTTGTGGATCAGTGAGGATGTGTCAACAAGCCAAGATCAAGGACCTGGAGGGATGTTCTGTGGAAACTGCTTTAAAATCCTTCAGAGGGAGGGCATGGACATCCAGTTCTGGCATGCTCGCTGAATCTAGGGCAGCAGGGAAACTTGCTGAGATTTGGCATTCAAGACCAAAGATATTTACCTAGGGTCTGTCACCCTGTTGGCCAGAATTATTGCTACTATTTCCTCATTTATGCTACTTTTTCACTTGGAAAAAGATGGAAACTTGTAAGGCAGTGAATCTATCTTTATTCCTTTTCAGATGTTTGATTCTAAAGGCAGGTTTAGGCTCCTGCTGAGCCTTCTGTTCTGTGCTGATTGTCCACCTTACTGAAGGCCTCCTTTCTACAGCTCACAATAGTTGGGTAGAGCCCAGTGATGCCAAGCCACAGGAATGAGACCTTGGAGGGAGAAGCACTACAGGCCTCTGCTCCAGTTTCTATAGAAATGAGCCAGAGGTGGTACCAGTCACAGGGGTTTTTAAAGCCAAAGATATTTTTATTTTGAGAATCCTATCACATAGCAAATGCCACTCTGCAGTAGTTCTTACAGGTATAATTTACTTCATTGCTCTGGATGGCTTTGGCTCTGGTTTTCCAATTCTCTGTTGCAGCCTTTCCCCTTAGAAGAATTTATTTTTGTTTCTTTCAGACTTGATGAAGACAACCAATTCATGACAGTCAAGCTACAGATTCTGAACAGAGGGTTTAAGATAATTTATTACATTTTTCATATTTACATTTAATTTCCAACATTTATTACTAAAGGTTTAGGAGAAAATTCCATCCCAACTAAAGGGCTCTAACTAAAAGAGCACAGTGTCAGCAGCCAGAGGCCCCCAGCTCCAGCTGAAACTTCAGCTCTGCCAGAGGTAACATTTCCTGTGTGACCTTGGACAATTCTACAACTTTCTGAGCTATGATTTCCTAGTTGGTAAAATGAAAGGACTGGATTGGCTGCTTTTTTAAGTTTTTCTGGCTTCTGAATGTCTCAGAATCTATGTTGTTATGTAATGGCAAGAAAGAGAATCTGTGAAAAAATGGAACTGCTCTGTCAATGATGATTACTTAGAAATGGTGGTTAAAAAATGTATTTGCAGGAAGGTTGTTTGTTAGTAGTAGTAACATCATAAGGGAAGGAAAAAGAAATCTATTTACCAAACTTCTGCAGTGTGCTAAGCAAATTCACAAACATTATCTCATGTGAAAACACATAATAGTTTCAGGGATTTCCCACTTAAGGGAGAGAAATGACACTATTGCTTCTTGCCCCAAAAGTGCTGTGATAGCAACATTCATTGAGTGTTTCTATGTGCCAGACACTCTTCGAGGCCTTTTACACATACTGACATAATTCATTATCCCCATTTAAAGATGCTGCAACTGAGGCATAAAGAGGTTAAGTAACTTGACGATCCACTTAAGTGGCAGAGTCAAACTTTAAACTCAGCAAGTCAGGCTCTTGAACTTGCACTTTTAACTGTGTATCCTCACCTTGCCTTTTGCCATTCATTCATTAAGCAAATATTTGATGAGCACTCACTCTATGAAGATATGAAATTAATCCCTTTTGAAGATCCCAAGCATGTCACCATGTCTTTGTCATTAAACTATACACAATAACTATATGTCCTAAACTATACACAATAGATGATCTGAAATGTATGTGAAATGAGTGACCACACTCAACCTTGGCCAGGTAGTACTTGATAAACCATCCCTATTCTGGAAATGTTCATAATTCCATTCAAATAAGTAGACAGGGCCTGGCAAGAGGGGTCCCTGCTCTTGGCCCCTGCTCTAGGGGCCCCACTCTGATTCTCTAGCCCTGGTCCTCTCTATGGCCAAGGAATCCAGGGACCACAGAATGCACCTACTTGGAGCCTGAGTCTCAATCCCTTTTAACTCCACTTTTGGGTACTCGAGACCTTGCAATTCTCTTCTCCAAGCCCCCCAAACCTATTTGGGCTTGCACTGGAAGCAAACCCCATGAGGGCAGACTGTACCCCTCAGGCACATGCTCCTCAGCCAGAGGGATGGTCAAGGCAGCTATCTGTGGGAGGGGAATATGGACAGACCTTAGATCTGTGGGCCCACAAGGACCTGTGTGGAGTAGCACTGGACTGAGGATAGAAAAAGGAGTAGGTGGGTCAATTCCACCTGTTCTACCATGTTCAGTGCAGAACTCCAAAGATTGAGAGAACTCTACATTAGAATCTGGTCTTTTAGGTTGTTATGAAGATAACTTGTCAAGGTAAGAGGACATCACATGTTTCAATTAAACTTGCTCACTTGGTTTATAGCTTTTACAATGTAGACATATGGGCATGTGGGTTTCCACTTGGCCTCAGCATACCCCTCCACTTCATCTCATGCTTGCTCCGTTTCCTCTGCTTGCCAAGCTCCAGCTCTTTCAGTTTCTTTCATTTTCTAGATCTCCCCCAGGACTGTGTAACTCAGACACTCTTTCTGGCCTGTCTGCTCTTTGGGTGGTAACATCACAAAGTAGCTGGTTATGAAAGGAGCACTGTCCTGTAGAACTGAGGGAAGCACAGGCTCTGCTAGAGATGTTAATTATTCTCTCTCCCTGAAAGCTGGTTCTTCTGAAATCAGAATATTCAGGGGGGAAAGAAAAGGCTCATAGGCCATCTGAATTCCAAAGGACTAGGGAAGCCACCACTTCCTGGCTTACTGCACTTCTTCTACCTTACACCCAAAACAAGGTTGAAGAGGCCTCCCAGGGTCGTCTCAAAAAGAGAAACAAAGCCTGCAGAGGAGGCCAGCCTGAGCCCTGGGGTGGGAGCAGGTGCTGGGTTCAGCATGAGGAGGAGACCCTGGGCTCAGTTTCATGAATCTTTGCTCCCTTCTGCATTATGGATTCTGGATAGTACCTGCCAGAGGGATTTTGACAGCTCCACCCTCAACTGAATCATCTTTATCCCAAATTGCAATAATTTAAGTGAGTCAAATTACTACAAAGGATAATTTATTATTCATTCACTGGACATTTACTGAGGGCCTACTATGTGCCAGGCAATGTTCTGAACTTGCCCTACCTACTGGATGCTAAATACTAAATGTTATAGACAATGTACTCTAGTATATTCTGTAAATTATATAGGATATACTGAGCACTATATCTATATTCCTATGCTTTACATGCTATATTAAACAGCATGCCCTATAGTCTACATACAATGGATAACATACACAATATATTATATAGGCATTATGTCTACTAGAATAGTGTTTTGTCACAAGAGGAATTTAGTAAATAAACATTGAATGAATGAATATGGTACTTACTTAACACCATATTCTAGCAGAGCCTCATCATTGAAGAGTTATTCTTCCAAACTCTTCCCTTCCCTATCCTCCTCTTGAAAGCTAAGATTTTCATCTTTCACCACCTGTTGTGAATTCTGGGGACAGGTAAATTCAGTGGCCTACCCAAGTCTGGGCTCTAGGTCTGAACCCCCAAGAACCTGAGGGTGCACCGGGAAGAGAAAGGCTGACAACTGGACCCAGGGAATGTCAAGGCTACCCTAGGCTTGGAGGGACTGCTATGCCTCCAAGCCCTGCCCAGCGAGGGGGTTCCGAAGGGAGTCTAGGATGCTGCCTGGTTCCAGGTGATCTAATCTATTGCTTTCTCGAGTTTAAAGTTCAGAGGATCATGAAGTCCCACAGCTGGAAGGGGTGTTACTGACACTGCCTAGCCCAACTCTCTTAAAAAGAGGCCTACTCCTGACTCCCCAATCCGATAAGAAAGTCATAGGCTCTGACTGCTCCTTAATTCTTAGTAGCAATACTCTGTCCAGTTTTGCAGGGTGGCCGTCGTCAGTTCCATTGCTTTTGTAACAGGTGGCCAGAAAGCTTGGGGTCCCGTGATAAGCGTTTCAGTTCTTTCCAGGATGGTTGGAAAGAAGGAAGGAAGGATGAACGAATGAGTGGGTGAGCGGATGGATGGGTAGACGGTTGGACAGACGGATCGACAGATGGATGGATGGATGGGCCAGAGACTGGGAACTGTAATCTCGATCCGCGAGTCCGAGCCTCTCGGGAACCCCAGCCCTCCTCCCACCGCTTCTGCGCCCGGGTCGACTGCGAGGGAGCGGGGGCCCTGGGGCGGCGAGGGTGCGGGGAGGTGAGGACCGGGCGGTGGGGAGCGGAGGGGAGGGAGGGCTTTGGAGGCGGAGAGGAGGGACGGGCGGAGAGAGGGCCTGGTCGAGGGGCGGCGGGTGCTGCGGGAGCTCGGCGCGGCTGCAGCTCGGGCGGGCGCGGGTACACGATGTAGCCGCCGCCGCCTCTTCGCGGGCCGGGGCTGAGCCGCCGCCAGAGTCGCCCGAACGGCCGCCTGGCGCTCCCGAGACGCGGTAGGATGGGCTGCGGCGGGAGCCGGGCGGATGCTATCGAGCCCCGCTACTACGAGAGCTGGACCCGGGAGACCGAATCCACCTGGCTCACCTACACGGACTCGGACGCGCCGCCCAGCGCCGCCGCCCCGGACAGCGTTCCCGAGACGGGCGGCCTGCACGCGGGTAAGTGGCCCGGCGCCTGCAGATCCCCGCCCGCCCGCTTCCCCGGGCGTCTCGGCGCGGTGCGTGTGGCTGGGGGGAGGCAAAGGCAGGACTTGCCCGCTGACTCGCGGACGCAAGGCCAGGGCGCGGGGTCGGCCGGAGCCCCTTACGGGAGGCTGCACCGATCCCCCAGCTTCGGGGAGCCCAATGCTGCTTGGCCTGGCCAAGGCTTGTTCGCTGGTCGGCGAACGGGTGGGTGGGAAGACAGCCCACCTCCCCGGCACACCTGTCCCTCAGCCACGCACCCCCTGATCCGCCTGGGCCGCCCCCGCCCCGCTTTGGCCCATCTGCCCCCACACCCCGCCATCCCTGCCACCTGCGTACCCAGCCGGGTGACTTCTGATCCATCGGCCACCTGGTGCCTCTCTCCCTGGATTTATAGACAAGGTGCCTGCCTGGGATCGCCTGGGTGGAGTCTTCTTGTCCCCTTTTCCCCTTCTAGGAAATGAGCCCACTCTCGGGCGGGCTTCAAAGACCAGAATCCTCGTTCAGGTCAAAATAAATGCTTGCCCGCCCCATCGCTGGTTCTGCACTTTAGCTTACTTTTTGAGCAGTTGTTTCATAGCAAAGGACTTCTCTCACTACCCCATGGTGTCCCAATGCTTTATAGGAGGCAGGGCATACTCGTGGGTTTTGACTATAAATTAAATACTCTTGCCTTGGTCATTCCCCATCCAGCAGAAATCTGGTAGAAGGTGGATGCAAAGAACTGTTGGTCAGGTCACAAGTCAGGATATTTTTTTAAAGCAGAGCAAATAATTATAGTGCAGAGATGCAAACTGTTGCCACAGACTGACCTTTAATCATAAACATTGATGACATTAAAAGGAAAAACACCTCACTATTTTTACATGGATGTTGTCCAAAGCTAGGTCAATATTTGGATAAAAATGTTTTAAGTGTTTCTTGACACACTGATGTTATTGGCATTTTTTGAATAATGAAATCTAAAATGGAAAATAGGGTTAATTTGAGCATAATGTATCTTATATGGAGCAGGATGGAAATTCAAAGTACTTTTATAAGGTTAAGAATCTTAAATGCATGCCTACTAAATAAGAGCTGTCACTTTAATCGAGAATACGTTTCTCCATTTTTAAGCACCAATGCTGGCTCTCTTTCCACATTAACTTTGTGACTTGCTTTTATTTTAAAATTGAGGACTGTCTGTGAAAGCTGTACAAGGCATTATACTATATTTGTCTCTAGCTTTTCTGACTCACAGTGGCAGTCATAATGGTTATTTTGTATTGCCAATGCTTTTAGCAAGTTACCAAATGGTGTGTTGGCTGAATTCAGTGTCAGCATCAGGATAGATATGAGACTTTTAGAGGGACCTGGCAAATGTTATATGTGACAGTTTCCCGAGGAGGTGTGGTGATTCTCAGCAGAGAGTCAAAGCCAGAGATGTCCTTCAAACAAATAAGTGTGAAAAGATCTAGCATTAAAAAAACAGACAAACACACAAACAAAAAACCAACAAAACCCCCTAAGTACAGCTTTAAGGAATAGTTGCCATGGTGACTGGGAGTATATGGGGTGTGTGTGTATGTGTGTGTATGCATGTGTATGGGTATGAAAGAGTGATTATGGGATGGCTCTATATGTACATATATGTTCCTCACAACTTTTCTGTCACTCCTTGATTTCTTACTCTGCCATCCTAATTCATATCCCATTCATAATGAGATCTGGTCCCTACAACACGTAGGGTCTGGGACAGACACATTCATGGTACCCTGCCAAACATGGTACCCTACCCAGCCTTGCTGGACAGGTGGTCCTGAGGGCCTGCATCCTCCAGAGGAGGAGCTCCACTTTAGCCCCAGGACAGCACCCTGAAATTGACAAGATGCTTGTATGGGCAGGGTCATTTTAATTCCCTAGGAATTTCTGTTAGCCTTAGGGGAGAGGGTATTTCTGAAGACCAAGATTAAATCAAGGCCTTCCTTTGGGGTGCATTGGCATTCCCTTGAGCCTTTGGGAGTGGCTTGACTCCTGTGGAATTTTCAGACTAGGAGCTGGTCATCTTTAGTCAGAATGGGTCATCTGAAAGCTACAGATCTCCTGGATTTCAGCCACCCTGGGAGATTGGACAGGACCCTGTATTCCTTTCATCCTCTCTGCCCCTCACTCATGTGTCACCCACCCCCTGCTAGTGCTTTACTCATGAATTTACCCCCAAGCTGCTGGGGGACACCTAATAGCCCCCAGTGGCTGTGTTGCGACAGGAAGCCAGAATACCACTTTTTCCTGTTTATAGCAGTTGTTTTCTGACAGGGGACGTGGGTAGGTGTAAATGAAAGAGCCAGATTCAGGAGAGTCCAGATTGTAAAATCAACAAAAATGGCTTCACTACTAGAATTCTAGAGCTGGAAAAGGTCTCTGGAAGTCAGCCACGTGAGGCAAATGAGACTCTCAGGGGAATCATCCCTGTCTGCACACTCCTTCAAGCGGTCACAGACTTTACCCTCAGTTTGCAAGAATCCCTTCTTTCTGGGACCCTAATGATTCTCCTTTGTTGTCAAACTGAAGCCACCTTTTCTCCTGGCTACTTCAACATCAGGACTTCCAAGGGCCAGGGGTGAATCTAAGTCATCTTTGCGTCTTCTGTGCTGAGCACACCTGGGACTTTGTAAAAGTTTTCAAAACGAATGGACGCTCGTCTAAACCTATCCTCCATCCTGTCAGCTCTTCCTAGATGCCCTTATTCCTCTTCTTTGTAGTTCTTGCTACTGAGGTTTTCCCACTTGAATCAGTTTAGCCTAAATTCTCCCAAAGGCCTTTCTGATCTCACAACTTCTCTTAAAAAAGTTCTCCCCAACTTTACCCTACTCCATTAAAACACCTGGCCCAACCCGAAGACTCCACTTCTTCTGTAGCCTACCTCAACTCACAACCTCATCTCCACAACCACATCTGTTCAAGAAAAGTCCCATTTGAGCGTATCTGCTTTTAAATCTCACTTAATTTCTCTGAGCCCAATCCAGATTGAGGGTGTGTCACATGACAGGTGTTTGGCAAATATTTGCTGAATAAATTCTGAATTTCACTGCAGATAGGGAGGGGGCATGGTTTTCTGCTGGTTCCACAAAGAAGAGCATTTCTTGCCTCTTCTCCTTACTCAAAATGGGATCATGAGCCTGTGGTTCCTGTTTTTGGAGATCATCTCTACTACTCAGTGAAACTGAATTAAGTTTTTAGATTTGACTCATACAGGCTAGAATTTAAGACATAGCTGAAGTCACAGTATCTGATATCCATTGCTTTCCTGTGTCACCAAAGTCTGTCCCTCTGTTACAGAAGGAAATTAAATTGGTCTGACATAATTTAATTCTCATAAAATCAGTCTGCTGGATTGATATTTAATTCTGGTGCCTGGTGGGGGTCTCTCCAAGGAGAAAGGAAGTCTCTGAGGTTGCCATGACCCAACCTAGCTCTGCCATTCCATACACCAACAACTTCTGGCTTCACCTCAGTGTGATCACACGCTCCATAAATTGCAGCCTTACGTATTCCCCTTTTCTCTAATTTCTCCAGAGAAAACGTTTGAAAATTTTCTAAAGAACTTCTACTTTACATTTTTAAATTGCTAAATAATTGCTTTAGTATAATAGAGGTTTCCAGATTTACAGACAGCAAAATGATTTACCTAAATAAACTGAAAGATGGTCAAATAAAATGGAGAGCATTTAATATTACCGTTACCCATCATTTATTAAGGCCTTACCAGGGGCCTGGTGCTTTATTGGGCACTTTATATTTTCTCATTGAATCCTTACTGCAGGAATGAGGCAGGAACTATTACCACCCTCCTTTTACAAGAGAGGAAATGAGGCTTGAAGTCTGCAAGTAACTTTTCGCAGGTCAGGCCTGAAATCTAGCTCTATCCTGTTCCAAAGGCTGTACTCCTAAATACTGCCTTCCTGATTAATGCGGGATAGGCTATGAAATTCTAGATTTTACAGCTCATGAAACTCAAAGTCAAGTCTGATCTCTTGATCTCAGACAGCACAATTGTCTTCTGCATCATCTCTGAGGATGGAATGGCTTTTCCCTAGGGAAGGAGGCCTTCTTGGAGATCATCTTGGAGATCATCAAGGAAGCAGTTCTCTTGTGAGGCTCTTCCTGCTGCCTTGTAATTTCTACCTGGTGAGCTCCAGACCTGTGTGATCAAGTCTTGCACAGATAGCTCTTTCAATATTTGAAGATGTCTATCATATCTCTTACCATTGGTCTTCCAGCCTAAACATATGCTGTTCCTTCAGTCACTTCTCACACCTCTTGTAGGCCTGACTACATTCTCTAAATATACTACTCAGTTTGTCAAAGTCCCTCTTGAAACAAGGGACCTATGGTTAATTCCAAGCTGCTGATGGCAGCGGAACGGCATAGGGCAGTACGAGGTGTGCTATGATGTCACTGAATAAAATTCTCTTGGTGCACGTAAAATCAGGTTAGGATTTGTTTGCTTTCCTGCTGTTGCTGTTGTTGCCATATTACTTTGATGACTCACATTAAGCTTGTGATTAGCTAAAACCCTTAGATCTTTCTTTATAATCAGATTTAAGTTTTATGACATCGAGGACATTGTGTTTTTTTCTGCTATGTACCCAGCACTTGGCACAGTGACTGGAACATAGGTGGCACTCAATAAACATTTTTGAAGAAATGAATTTCTTTTCTTATGAATCCTGAATTGGTATGATTGGTTTCAGTAACCCAAATACGGATTTTTTTGCATTTATTTCTGTTAAATTTCATCTTACTGGTTTCGGTTTAATGTTTAAATTTGCTGACCTTGATTCATCTTGATAGAGCTATGAAAACAATATTCTGGGTCTTTGTTTCCCTGTGTTGATGATAAAAGACATGTCTTTTTTTGCTCTTTTGTTCACTGAATAGACATATGGCACAAAGATGACCTGAAGAAATTATTATTATAGGGAAAACAGACATAAAAGTGGACACTGTTCAGGTCATCATGTTCATGCCATGTCATGGAGAAAAGCATTAGAGGCATTCAGGAACTAAGCACTTTGTTCTCCCAGGGGAGAGGTCGGTATGTATACAGACCCCTGCAGGAGCCCGGTGGAGGAAGTGGGACTGTCCCAGCCAGCACTCCCACTTTGGAGAGGAACAGGAAGGCCGCCCAGCTGGCCTGACTCCATCCCCGAGAGTGAGGCACTGTGGAGAGGGCAGCCAGGGCTTTCTAGTGGATAAATGCCCTCCACCCACGCCCTAGCTCCCTAGACTTACCTGTTACCACTTGTGGTTTCATCTTTGAATAATTATCGACTAATCACTCCTCTCAAGGATGACTGTTAGGTTTGGTAAGGCAAGTGGTCTGTTGGGCTAGGTAAGGGGTTATTTCACTCACAATCTTGTCCCTGTACCTAACGCCGTCCCTGGCTATATTAGGAGCCCGAGTAATCGCTCATAAATGAATAAATATCCTAAAACTTCTGTTTGTTAATTTCTTCCTGTAGCCCCAGAGATGATGTTCTCTTTCCTCATCAGTTACCTCTGCTCAACTTTTTGTTGTCTGATTGGCCGCATAGTAAGAAAATGTCCCCACTTTCCTTACACCTCTTTTGCCAAACACAAGCCTCTTTGTTATAAGTTGTTTTTTAAAATCACTGCAAGAGACAGGTGGTAACAAACCCAGGCAGTTCATAAAGGTTTAGGAAGCCTCATGTTCCTATGGCGCTTGTCTCCTGGGCAGAGTATCACATTGTGCCATTGGCTCTCCAGGCACTGAGAGAGTCCAGTGATGGTGCCCGCCACACTGCATTGCCAGGGCTTGGTCATGTCTCTGTCTCTCTAGTTAGTCTGTAAGCTCTTCTAGGTTGGGGACCACATTGTTGACATTTGCACGCCTGGCAGCTACCACATGTTTGTTGAATGACTGTGAAAATGTAAATGGATGAATGATCTAGCTATGCAAATGAAGCCTAGTCCATCATTCTTATAATCTCTTGAGTCTCATCTTAGATGCTTTTGTCTTAGATACCAGTCCATTGAACCTTGTCTTCGTTGGACATTAGATAAAGCAATTTCAACTCTAGCCAAAGATGAATTTAAGGCACGTCTCACATGGCAGCAGACAAGAGAAGAAACCTTGTACAGGGAAACTTCCCTTTATAAAACCCTCAGATCTCATGAGACTTATATCTCAAGAATGGCATGGGAAAACCCTGCCCCCGTGATTCAATTATTTCCCACCAGGTCCTTCCCACAACATGTGCAAACTGTGGGAGCTACAATTCAAGGTGAGATTTGGGTGGAGATACAGCCAAATCATATCATGGATATAGAAACATGGTCGTGTGTGTGTGTGCGTGTGTGTGTGTGTGTATGTGCGCATGTCTGGGTGTGTCTGTGTGTGTGTGCAGGGACCAGCTTTCTGAGTCTCAAATGCGCTTGAGGTCAGACAGGTTGGCTGCCCCAAGCTGTCGCTGTTACCACTCCAAACACTTCCAGCTCCAAGTGTCCGTGTCAGATGGGATAGGTATCTAGTGTCTGCCTACAGCTCACCGTGTGGCTTCTGTGTAATGAAGCAAAGCGAAAAGCCGGGGTAAGTTTTTCTTAATCTAACCTAATCTGCTTTACAAATGATGACAACTTCTCCTAGATTCTGGGGTTAGGTTGCCTACCAGTCTTCACTTGTGGTGATGTTGTAAGTCTTGGTCTTTTTTTATGTCTTCATGGCTATTTTAGTGGGCAGTTAGGCAAAGCTGATGCCCTTTGACCTGGAAATCCAACCCAGGGATTCTTGACCTTCTTCTCTAAGCCATTGTCCCAAATTCTGATACAGCCACACCCACAGGATCACTCGGCTATATCCGGTCTCTGTTTACAATTTTGTATACTTCCTCCCTAACTAGTGAGCCAGCTTCTCATGAGCATCATGACCTTGGGTCCCTGGACCTTGACCTGCTCTCTTCATCCATCATCCTCCCTGTTACTTTGTTTGGAGATAATATGTCAGTTGTTAAGGAATTTCATTTTATTTTTGAGATGGAGTCTCACTCTGTCACCCAGGCTGGAGTGCAGTGGCGTGATCTCGGCTCACTGCAGCCTCCATCTCCTGAGTTCAAGTGATTCTCCTGCCTCAGCCTCCCAAGTAGCTGGGACTACAGGCACCCACCATGCCGGTCTAATTTTTTGTATTTTTAGTAGAGATGGGGTTTCATCATGTTAGCCAGGGTGGCCTGGCCCTCCTGACATCGTGATCCACCTGCCTCAGCCTCCCAGAGTGCTGGGATTACAGGTGTAAGCCACTGTACCTGGCCTAGGAAATTTTAACAACAGACATTTGTCAGCTGTGTGACCCTGAGCAAGCTTCTTTGTCTTTCTGGGTTTCAGTTTCCACACTGTAGGATGGGACTCATTGAAAAATTAATGCATTCATAAGTACAAAGAGCCTAGTGTTTCAATATGCATTCTAGCAGCCAAGATCCCCTCACATCCTCAAGTTTGCACCAGGCTTGTCATGCCAATCTCAAACCTTGGGTCACCCTTCCCCTCTGTTCCTTACACCCTTATTTTGGAGCTGCCCAGCATTTCTGGAAAAAGTCATGAATACTGTGATTGTCCCTATGAGCAATTCATGCTCTAGAACAATGATCTCACCACCTCTCGGCAATTCTACTCATTCCTATTAATATGCAGTGACAGACCCCATATAATAGCCCCAATGCTATCCTATCCTTTCCTTCTGAATACCAAAAAAATCACAGACTTGCTGTGAATTCTCCCATTTTTTTCCCAGTCACCCACCACACATCCTTTTTGCCATCTGAAGGTTTCTAAACATCTTTAGCCATCCTTTCCTCCTAGTCTGTCCGTTTGAATTCTAAGTGCACTGACAATGTTGCTCCTTGTTGTAACCAAATATAGGAATGCAACAGGCAGCTCCATTTGGACGAAGGTCTACTCTGCATCTCCCTGGGCCTTCCCCAAGCCCACATCCGTCTTCCACTTGAACATCTGCCATAGCCAGCTTCCATTCATGCCCTTGACAATTCATTCTTCATGTCATAGGCAGAATGATCTTTTAAAAACATATGTAAGGTCTTGTCACTCTTTTGTTTAATGCCTTCTGATAGCTTCCTGTTCTACTGTGTGTAGAATGAAATCCCAGTCCCTTCCTTGGCCTCTGGGGGCCTGCATGACGAGGTCTCTGCTGCTTTTTCAGCATGATTTCATTGTTTACTCTGTTCTGTCTTTTGCTCAGAATGTTCCGGCCATGCTTGATTCCCCTCTGTTCTCTAAATACATGGATCCCTTTCCTGTCAGCAGCCTTCACACTTGTCGGAATGTGTTTCCTCCCCGCACTGGGCCCTTCTGTGTGGTTAACTCTTCTTCACCCTTTGGCTCTCAGTTCAGACGTCACCTCCTCGGAGAGACTAGCTTTCCCCAGTGGCGGTCCTGCCATTTCCTTCCTAACACCACAGCCTATCATTGTCTTGTTCATTTACTATTTATTTCTTGATGCTCTGGCTCCATGAGGTCAAGTGTCTGACAGACTCACCCACTGTTAAAGTCCGAGTGCTTAGAATAGTGCCCAGCAGAGTAGGCACTCAGTGGATGTTTGCTGAATGAAGAGAACCCTCCTCCCCTTTTGTGCCAGTTAGAGATTGCATCTGGCTGCCCGAACAGAAACCAACTCCAGGAAGGGGATTTAGCCCATGGAAGGTCTGCACAGAAGTCCGGAGGTCAGCGGCCACACCCAGTCATGGACACTGTTGAGGAGCTGGGCTCCTTTGGGTTTATTGCTCTGCCATCCTTAGTGTGTAGATTTCATCCTCATGGCTGCAAGATGCTGCACCATCTTATTTCAGATGGGAAGAAGGAGAAGGACAGAAAGGGGCATTCTGCCTGATCTGTTCATTATCTCTAAAATGACAATTTTCCTAGAACCCAGTAAACTTTGCTTGGCTCTCATTGATCAGAACTGTGTGACATAGGTGTCCTGGGCTGCAAAGGTGTCTAGGGACTCAGGACTTTTAGCTTTTTACCCTATATTGACAGGGCATTGAATGGGGGCTTCCCCAGCAAGAGGATGTGACCTTGAGTGAGGTCATTTCCTTCCACACAGGGAACTTTCATGCTACCCTAAAAGTATCAGGGTCCTCTTGGCAAAGGAAAAATGGGGAGAGCAGATACTGGGTGGGCTGCCAGCAGAGGGGTCACATCTTTCATCCTAAAGCTGTGGTCAGAGAGGAGAGAAGATTTGCAGGAACAAGAGAGAAGGGGGAAAGGCATTACGTAGGTGAGGAGGGAGAGGAAGTTCTGCCAGAAACCAAGGTGACATGACTGCTAGTATTACAATTTTGCCATAACAACAAATAATAATATTGTTTTCAATATTTTCATGTGTCAAGTAAGTTCATAAGGTGTACATTTTCTGTAAAAGCTACATGAGCTAATATTGAAATAATTTTAAAAATAATGCTGCAATACCTTAAACTTAAATCTTTTAGAATGGTCTTTTAACTTCAGACTGTGCTGTGTACCTGAAATGCATGGTGGACATTCCCTGTCCTCTGCCTCATTTTCCTGCAAGGTTAATGCCAATCAGAGACCGATGTGCCAGCTAATATTCCACGGCACCAATTTCCAGTTAGTGGGAACATTTGTGGAAGTTTGTGTGCAGGGTCACGCTGATGATCAGGCTGGGAAGTTCTGTTGGAGAAGCAGCTCACAGCCAACTGGCAAATTTTAAAAGCTGACAGTGTTTTCTGTGGAAGTTCAAAAAACCCACCCTGCTGCTGTCTCTAGGGCTTGTGGATTTTAGGGCATGAAGAAACTGAAAGGCTTGCAGAAAACAGCAGGGCAGTTTGGGAAACTGGTCGCCATAACAACAGGGCATCGCAGCGGTTACAATGGAAGTGGAGATGTCCTGTGCACCCTTCATGAGATGAATGATTCAGGCTTAAGCACCTCAATAAGCAACTGGCATGTTTGAAACCAAGGCCACATTAAACGATTATCTCCAAGAATCACTTTTCAAGGACAGTCTTCATAGCAGTCAGGTTCAGGCTTTCTTGCTGAGGTGATAAGTGACGATGTACAAGCACAAACAAGCTACAGTCTCATGGTGTGGCTTCCGTTAATTGGGTGCTCAGCATGTGCCGAGCTTTGTGGATTTATTACCTAACTCTGCTATTTCTGTTTTACAGATGGAGGGAGTCAGAGCAGTGGGATGGCTTGTCTAAGTGTACATGGGCTGTGAGCAGCTGGGTGGGGGTTGGAACTCAGGTCTGTCTCATTCTGAGCCCTGTGGTCTCTCCTGTACACCAGCCTCTTCACAGATTGCTGGCTTCTGTCCTCACTGCCTTTCACCTAGACATCTGCAACAGCTTTTGGACTGGTCTTCCTGCCCCTAGTCACTCCCACTCCAATCCCCTTCGCATTATTGCTAGGTGAATATTCCCCAAGTACATCTGGGATCATTATTGTGTTAATCTTCTACTCAAAGCCTTTCATGATTTCCCACTATCTACGGAATGCAAATATCTTAGTGTGGCATTCAAGGCTTTCTCTCCAGCCTTTCCAGACAGGCTTTGGGGTGATGGGTGGGGCAATGGGATCAGGTGCTTCACAGAGCATCCTGCCTAATCCCTACTGCTCCTGCCCTTCTGCCTCAGTTGTGTGTTCCCTGATAGTATACACCATTTAGGACACTTACTCCATTTTGAGTTTTCTTATTTATGATTGTGACTTATCTCTGCTATTATACTGTATACTCTTGAAGACAGAGCTGGGAAACAGATTCTGAGGTAAACCCTTACCGGAGACAGCTCTAGTAACACCACCTGTGATATGGGCCTTTTCTAACTTGAGTAATATATATATATATATAGACGTGGAGAATAGTATAATAAACTTCCATGTCCCCATCATCAGCTTCAACATTTATCAACATATTGAAAGTCTTGTTGAATCTCTGCCTCCATTACCCTTCACCAATTAGATGTTTTTGAAGCAAATTCCAGAAGTCATGTAACTTAATCCATGAATACTTTAGTATGAATCTTAAGAAACTAGGGCTCTTTAAAAAAATGTATTAGATTGGACCACAAGAAACTGTTATTTGTGTGGGTAGAAATAGTGTAATATTAGCAATTTCATATACTTCAAACTAACATATAACCATAATATGATCATCACACCTAAAAATTTATGAAAATTTTTGAATTCTCTAATATAATAATTTCTCCAATAGGGTGAGGGGCACAGGCTAGGCAGAGGGAGGAGTGGAATGGCTGTTGCAATAGGGGCTTCAGCCGATTCCCTGGGGAGCTCTGGAGCTGGGATGGCCATTCCGCAATTGAGAAGACTGGGCCTTTCTACTCTGTATTGACCAGGCATTGGATTCAGGCTTCCCCTAGCAAGGGGATGTGACCTTCGGTAAGGTCACTTCCTTCCACAGGAGCAGCACCTGGAGAGGCACTCAGCTGGGATCCCTTAGCAGCTAACTCTCCCGGCAGCTGGAGGGAGACGGTGCTGCAATCCCACAGGAAGACCTGGCAGGGGCGGGAGCCATAATCACCTGACTCACCTTTCTGCTTCCCTAGTGGCTGCATATCAGATTTACCTGGGAACCTAAAACAAAGGCCCCACTATGGCACTTCTAATCTGGTAGTGAGGGTGAGGCTAGAAAACCTGCAAGGTCTCCACGTTCTCTAGGTCAGTGGAGAGTGGAATTTTCTAGGTCTGGGGAGGACCTGAGACTCTGTGTGTTTGACAGGCTTCCAGGTGATGCTGATGCTGCTGGTCCGGAGGTCCTAGATCAAAGGTTGGAAAACTTTTTCTGTAAAGGGACAGAGGGTAAATATTTTAGGCTTTGTGGGCCCCGTGATTTCTTTTGCAACTACTCACCTTCTGTGTTTTTAGTGCCAAAGCAGCGATAGAGTACATAAATGAATAAGCGTGTCTGTGTTCCAGTGCCTACTCCTGTCCCTAGGTGATTTTGAAGCACAGCCAGATTTAAGAGCCACTGTCTTTAATTGCCAAGGCAGTGTGGAAGAGAGAAAAAAAGCATAGGATTTGCAGTTACTAGTCCTAGCCCTCAAATACACTTCTAAATAGCTCAGCACATGCTGAATACTCAATATTTACAGAATAATGAACAATGAATTAATGGGATTAAGCTCATTTCTCACCTTGAAGGCAGTTTTTTAAAGGTGTTTAAAGTCTCTCCGATAACATTTGCTCATCAAGGTATTAGAGATTTTATTATGCAAAACATGCTCTTGAGTTGGTGGGATTCAGGAAGAATATGGCATCACCAGAGTAAGGGAGAGGGTGCTTGAAGACCGATTTCATTTTCTCAAAGAGTTCTTTTTGCCTTGGGCTCTGAGGAATGTTGGTACACCATTGTTCCTTCAGCACAGGTCACTGTTGATTTAGAGAGCTGGGTGCAGCTACCATGGCCTGAGTTGTTTTCTCAGCTGAATCAGATTCAGGCAGTGGTTCTTCTAACAGGGAGGAATGCTCTTCTAAGAGGCATGAGGAATAATCTCCTCGTGTCTTTCTGAGTTCCCCTTACCTTTCCCTACCTCTCAGTTATTGCCATAGGCTGTAATGCCAGAAATGAGGGTTTTGGGAAAGTAACTGCATGTCTGCTTGGTTGTGAGTTGGGCAGCTGATGAATGGGTTGCTGTTAAGACATTTACTTTTCTGAATCAGCTGTTCCTTTGCAGAGGCAGGGAACTTCCAGCCATTACATAAGCTTTCAGAAAATACCCAATGATCTTCTTAGAGAAAAAGCACTATTTAAATAGAAGCTACTAAAAATGTTAACACAGGGACTTAGAGAGAGTGTGTCCATGCCCTTTAGCCACATTTGTCTCTTTTGCACATAAATTCAAAATTCAAATACTGACTATTCTTGGGATTCCAAAACCCTGTAGCAGTAAGAAAAAATATTAGTGTGGAATGTATATGATATACAAAAAAGTTATATAAAAAGGTGATTTAAATATGTGTGTAGGTATGTGTGTGCATGCTCGTGCACACACACACACGCATACCCCACACAGAGATTATATCCTCAGTTGAGCATCAAACACTATCTGGTTGCAATTTCTTTCAGTTTATAGGCTTTCCATTTCCTCCTTTTCCCCTTCAATTTATTTGTTGAAGAAACTTTTTTTTGTCTGGTAGAGTTTCTCACTTTTAGGATTTTGCTGATTGCCTCCCTGTGGTGTTGTTTAAAATGTTCCTATATTCAATTAGACAGGAGGAAAACCTTCAGGAACTCTAAGGCTCAACATGGTGACTAGAATTAATAACAGTGTATTGTATAGAGTGGTTCCTCTCTTTCCATGGGGAGTAAGTTCCAATACTTACAGGGGCTGCCTGAAGCTACAATTAGTACCAAACCCTATATATACTGGTTTTCCTTTCCTTATTAAGTAGAGAACTTTCACACCTTCATTTAAAGGAGCACTTTAGGGCTTCTCTTTGGCATATGGGAATTGGCGCATCAGTAATCTTGCTTTCATGCCAATATTAAGTAAAAGAAGGGTGATTTAAATGCAAGCACCATGATACCTCAACAGTTGATTTGATCAACAAGAGGGCTACAAAGTAAGTAACAGGCTAGTGTTGTCTACAGCATGGATACATAGGACAATACACACACACACACACACACACACACACATATATAGTACATATAATACATACATACATACACATACAATATATACATATGCATCCCAGGCAAGACAGAGCAGGATAGCAGGATATTGCATTGCATCATGCTACTCAGAATGGCACACAATTTAAAACTTATAAATTGTTTATTTCTGGAATTTTCCATTTAATATTTTTGGACTTTGGTTGACCATAGGTAACTGAAACTGCTAAAATGGAAGCTGCAGATAAGGATGGATGACTGTATTTGAAAATTGTTTTAAAAATAGATTTTAAATGATCTCACCACACGAAAAGGTATCTGAGATCACAAATATGTTAATTAGCTTGATTTAGCCATTCAAGAACACATACATATATTAAAATATCATGTTGTACACCATATATAAAATTTTGTCGATTTAAAAAGTAATTAATTGCCGGGCACGGTGGCTCACGCCTGTAATCCCAGCACTTTGGGAAGCCGAGGTGGATGGATCACGAGGTCAAGAGATCGAGACCATCCTGGTCAACATGGTGAAACCCCGTCTCTACTAAAAATACAAAAAATTAGCTGGGCATGGTGGTGCGTGCCTGTAATCCCAGCTACTCAGGAGGCTGAGGCAGGAGAATTGCCTGAACCCAGGAGGCGGAGGTTGTGGTGAGCCGAGATTGCGCCATTGCACTCCAGCCTGGGTAACAAGAGAGAAACTCCGTCTCAAAAAAAAAAAAAAAGCAATTAATTAAAAACATTTCTGAATTCTCTGTAAACTGATAGTTAGAACAATAGGCTTGGTGGGGTTCTGCTTTGATTTTTTTGGTAAGAAACTTCACAGGGAATGAGGTATTCTTTCTATTATGTGGTTCTACATCAGGAACCACACAACATCTGGTTATCTCTCATTTTTTGTCATGTTAAGATTAGCTTAGGCCACCTGCTCCATCTCTTACAAAGTTTCTCATCAGCTTTCTACCTAATGCTTTTAGCAGTTATTGATAATCATTGCCTACATCAATTATTTCATTAGGAATTACAGAATGGTGATAGTCTAACATTTCTTCAACATTTATTACCAGGAATTCTTTTATAAGGAATAACTTTTCCCCATATCCACTTTGGTTTCCCTGAAAAGGCTGAGTAAATGCCAAATGTTTTCCCTTTAATGACCAGTTCTCTGTTTCTCCCCTAGTATTCATCCAAAGGTGACCCAAGGAGTATTTTTTAAAGCATCATGATGGATTCATGGCTCATTAGGATACTGGATGGGTTTTATTTCATTGCACTCATTATCTCGTATGTGTGTGCTCAGAATATCCTATCTTTGGCTAGTGGGAGCCCCTGTTTGACTCTTGACTCCTTTTGACACACATCTAGTAGTCTTTGATAGTTGGCTTTCTGGTATGGCATGCTTTTCTAGGCTTATTATTATTTCTAGGCTTATTATGTTTTTCTAGGCTCATTCTTTTATTTTTCTGGGCCAGACTTGGAAATAGAAATTTCTCTAAGGAGTCCTGGTTCCTCTAATTGAAATATTATACTTACAGCCCACAGCCTGGGCACCTAGGCTGCTTGTTGCTACTGGATTGCTTGTTTATATCCCTTTTCACTGGACAGAGCTAGAAACTATTTTTAAAGAGACTATGTATTTGTACTGATATTATCAATTCAGATATTTCATCCTTTTTAAACTTTATTCTTTTTTTAGATGCTGAAAATTGGTTCCTAACAACATTATAAGTAAGCAACTAAGCTTACTTTGTTTTATATATGTACAGTATTGTTAACAGTGGAGGGTGTTCAGGCTCTTGGCATCTTGAACAAATAATTGGACAAAATGCACAAACAAAGCAAGGAAGGAATGAAGGGCTGTATTGCACGGGAGAATGAAAGTACACTCCACAGTGTAAGAGCAGGCCTGGGAAGAGGGGCTCCAAAGCCCTGTTACAGAATTTCTGAGAGTTTAAATATCCCCTAGAGGATTCCATTGGTTGCTTTGGGTATGCCCTATGTAAATGGAGAGGATGAAGTAAAGTTACAAAGTCATTTACCACCTATGCCCTCTGGAGAGGATATTTCCCTTTATAGCTGAAGCATGGATCGGCCTCTGTTCCCTGCCTCCAGACTCTATTTTTCTGCCTCGGAATGATTACTGAAAATGTTTTTAAAGATTTTGTGGGAGTTTTTTTTTTTTTTTGTCTTTAGGGTATATCCCAATAGGAACAAACAGATTACTGTGTTTTAAAGTCACTTTAAATAATTTCTTGCTTGGTGGTTGTATTAGTCAGGGTTTTCTAGAAGGACAGAACTAATAGTATATACATATATATATATATGAAGGGGAGTTTATTAAGTATTAACTTACATGATCACAAGGTCCCACAATAGGCCTTCTACAAGGAGAGTCAGTCTGAGTCCCAAAACTGAAAAACTTGGATTCTGATGTTTGAGGGCAGGAAGCATCCAGCACAGGAGGAAGATATAGGCTGGGAGGCTAGGCCAGTCTAGCCTTTTCACCCTTTTCTGTCTGATTTGTATTTGCTGGCACTGATTAGATGGTGCACACCCACATTAAGGGTGGATCTGCCTTCCCCAGTTCCCGGACTCAAAGGTTAATCTCCTTTGGCAATATTCTCACAGACACACCGAGAATCAACACTTTGCATCCTTCAATCCAATCAAGTTGACACCCAGTATTAACCTTTACAGCGGCTAAGCCATCAACTTGCTAGATGGATAGGTTCGTTTGTTTCATTTTACTTTTGCATTTCAGGCAAAATTGCTGTTTCTTTCATTTCAGTTTAATTTTTTTTTATATTGGTCAAACATTTACAGTTGAAGACACATCTATAAAATAAGCTACACATATAAAATGTTCAGCTTTCATCATCTCTGCCCCCTTTGTTTTTCTAGAGATAACCATTTTATTAGGTTTTGGTTTATCTTTTTTTTTTTTTCAAATAAGCAAACATACACACACATACACATGAATCTCTATATCTATATCTGTATCTATATATTTAGATGCTTTTCATTTTTAAGATAAAAGGCAGCATATACCTACTGATCTGTTTCTTGCCTTTTCACTGAAGAATATATCCCAGAGATCACTTCAAAGCACTATATAAATTCCTCATTTCTTTTTATAGCTACAGAGCCCTCAATTGTGTGGATGTGTCCTAGTTTATCAAACCAGTCTCCTACTGATGACAATTAGGGTAGTTCCCAGTCTTTTACTGTAACAGCCTTGTCCATGTCTTTTCATTTTTTGCCCGTGTAGATATAGATAGATTCTTAAAAAGGGTACTGCGGGCCCAAATGCTGAAATGCAAATGCAATTTTGCTAGATACTGCCTAATTCCCCTGCAGAGGCCTCGTGCCATTTTGCATTCCCTTCAGCAGCATATGAGTGTGCCTGTTTCCCCATAGTCCTGCCAGCAGGGTTTATTGTCAAACTTAGGTATTTTCATCACTTGAAAAGGTAAGGCATTGTAGCTCAGTTAGTTTTAGTGCGCATCTCTATGAATGAAGTTGCCATCTTTTTATAAGGTTCTGGGAAACCTGCCTTTTCTGTCCTATATGCAATCTGTTCACATCTCTGGGCCTGTTCTTTGTTTTTTGGTTTTTTCGAGGCAGGGTCTTGCTCTGTCACCAGGCTGAAGCATGGTAGTACAATCATAGTTCTCTGCAGCCTTGACCTCCTACTCTCAAGCAATCCTCCTACCTCAGCCTCCCAGCTACTTGGGAGTATTAGCTGGGCATGGTGGCTACTTTTTTTTAATTAGCAACCATGCCCAGCTAATTAAAAAAATAATTTTTGTAAAGGTGGAGTTGTGCCATGTTGCCCTCACTGGTCTCCAACTCTTGGGCTGAAGCAATTCTCCCACCTTGGCCTCCTGAAGTGTTGGGATTATAGGCATGAGCCATTGTGCCCACCTTGGGCGTATTGTTTTGACCATATTCACTAGTTGTAAATCTTCATCCTTTGAGGATGACTGAGATATTTTGAAAAGCAAAAAGTCCCTAAAGTTATTTGTTGAAAACAGTTGCTGGGGTTTTGCTGTCAGATGGAGCAGCTGGGACTGGCTAGGCATCTCTCTGGTGCAGTCCCAGGACTTCTCCATATAGTCTTTCTGCAAGGGCTAGTTTGGGCTTCCTCATAGCATGGTGGCCCAGGGCAGTCAGCTTATTTATGTAACTTCTCAGAACTCCAGTGCAAGCCCCAGCTGGCAACGTAGAGGCTGCATTGCCTTTTATGTCCTAGTCTTAGAAATCATACAGTGTGACTTCTCCTGTATTCTACTGGTTACAAGTGAGTCACAAGCCTACCCAGATTCAAAGGTAGGGGAATCAGACCCCACCTCATGGAGGCATGTCAAGTTTCTAGAAGAGCATGGCAGTTTTAACAACTATGCAGGATCTGAGATTTTACCCTACAAGTTAGCCTGTCACAGTTTCTTGAATACTGGTGAGACACGAGACTCCAGGGTCAGAAACAAAGACTTTGCCACTATGGCGTAGCAAACCTTTTGAGCATTAGCATATTTGTGACAGTCCTTGTTCCCCCAAGTCTCACTGGGAGAAGCAGATGGGTCCAGATGGATTCCTGCGCATATGTTACAGGAGATTTCCATTCCTATTAATTCACTGAAACTCTTCTCATAAACAGTACCAATTACCTTGTAAATGGAGAGTCAGTGCTTATGTCCCTTTTTGCAGCTTTCAGCACTACTGACCTGGCCAATCTCCTCGGCCTACCCTTCCTCCCCAATTTGGAAATGGACCTTCTCTCTCAGTTTTACCACAGCACTGTTTCCCTTCCACCTCTGATTACGTCTCCTCTGCCTCGTCCTCTTTTTTAGTTCCTCTTTCCTGATTTGTCCCATGCTCCGCCCACATCTCTTCATGCCCTTGCCCAGCTCTCTTCTCTCATTCAGCAGGCTCTCCCTGAGGACTCACCTGCTGCTGACATTATCCGCTCAGTGGCTTCTTCCCGCCATATCTGCTCCTAATTCCAGACCACATTTCCAACTATAATAAGGCACCTGAACACTGTCAGCCAAGTTCCTCCAATTCAACTTGCCCCAAACTGAATTAACCTCTTCTCCCACATGCCTGCCCACCCTCTGGTGCCATCCCTCTTGGTTCATCAGAATCATCTCTGGTTGGTCAGGTGTAAGACTTCGGGGTTATTTTTGTTTTACTCCTATCTTTCTCCACACATCTAATGAGGCACCAGCTTCTGTAGCCTGTTTTTGAAATGAATGGTTGTAGGGAATTGTTCCTTTCTTTCTGGCCCAAGACTGCTGCCCTAGTTCAGGCCCTCATTAATGTTCCCCTTCAAATCACTTACCACTACCCTTCCTGGATGTGGGGGCATTTTGGTGGCTAGGCAGGCATTCCCTTCCTCCCCAATTGCTCCATGTGTGTCTCTTACAAAGTCACAGGCTCAGTTGAATTTTATGTATTTTTCACACAGAAAATCATTCCTTCCTTCCTTCCTCCCTCCTGTCTTCCTTCCCTGCCTCCCTCCCTCCCTTTCTCCCTCCTTCCCTCCCTCCCTCCTTCCTTCTTTCCTTCTTCCCTTCCTCCCTTCCTTCCCATAAATATTCTTCAGTACCCACCCTGGAGTGAGTGCTGTTTTAGACGCTGGGGCTGGAGCAGTGGACAAGACCAACAATATTCTTCTCTCAGAGCTTACATTTGGGTTTGAGGTAATGGTGGTAGGTAGAGAAAGAAATAACCAAGGCAATTTCAGATATTGGTATGCACCGTGAAGAAAACCAAGGTAATAAAATAGAGAGTGACTGTGGATGAGGAAGCCTAGCAGATTGGGTGGTAAGGGGAGGCCTCTTTGAGCATGGAGCTAACTTGTGAGTGAAGATCAGGAGCTGCCTCGTGGGCATTAGGGGATAGTGTGCTCCAGGAAGAGCCCCCAGCAGTGCAGAGGCCCTGAGACAGGAATGAGTTTGATGTGATTGAGGCACAGAGTGAGATGAAAGTAACTGGAAGCAACTGGGAGGGGGATGTGTGTAAGGAGGTAGAATATTTGGGCCCTTGTGAGTGATGGGCAGGGGTTCAGGCTTTATTCTAGTGTCAATGGAAGCAGGGATAGGATTGTGTGCCCCCGCTGGAACCTCGATCTCATCTACTTCTGACTTTTCTTCAGTTAATTTCTCATAGTCCTGCTAAAGAATCTTTCTGGAGTATGGATGGAAGGAAAGAAGGACAGAAAGAGGAAGGAAGGAAGGAAGAGAGAAAGAGGGAGTTCAAATATATCTCCATTCATTTTGGCCTAAACTCTGGAAGATCTTCCAGCAATATGAACCCAATATCTGGATTCTAGTGCCTCACAGATTCCTCTAAGGACCTTTGGCTTTTGCAGTTGCCTTGGGGCCATAGCTTTTCCCAAAGAGCTAGAAAACACTAGTTTTAAAGGATACATTAATAAATGCTGGTGACCACAAGGACCTGTGGAAAACAAAAAGAAACAATGGGAAGAACCCCAGGAAAGACCTCACCAGCTGACTTTCTGTCCTTTGTGTCTGTTTACTTCTCGTGTCAGAGTGAGGACCTAGTTGCATGCAGAAAACCCAGGAAAAATCTGCTTCCCAGCGGAGTTCACTATTGGTGAAGAAATAGCCCAAATCTAGATTTCACACAGTTCAAAAGCCAATTCTCCCCAAATAAATTTGCCAGTTAGCGAAGCCACTGGAATACCTAAGGTCTTTCCACAGGTTTTGATTCTGCCTCAACGTTGATGCAGCTGCCTTGGTTTGGAATTGTTAGTCCAGGAATTTTTCTAAGTGTGAATGACTGGGCTTTCCTTTAAATCCGTTTTTGCTGTCTTATTCCCCTAAACTCTCTTTGGGCTTCTGCTGCCTGTATCTACTTCTGTCTCCGTGGAGTGGTCTCTGGGAAATTGAAAGCTCGGGTTCTTTCTTTTAACCCCCTTTCAATGACGAGAACATTTGACTAGCTTTTGGCTAGTATTTTCGGCCTTTCAGTCAAATGATTGTTGGTGAATTATAACTTGATAAAATGATCCAGAGGCCAGATATTTTATCCATGAAAGTATATTTTGCTTTAGGAACGCAATAGAAGGTCATTAGGATTAGGAAGCCCAAATTCTATTCTGGCTTGCTTTTTTTTTTGTTTTTTTGAGACAGAGTATTGCTCTGTCACCCACGCTGGAGTATAGTGCAGTGGCACAATCTCAGCTCACTGCAACCTCAGCCTCCCGGGTTCAAGCGATTTTCCTGCCTCAGCTTCCTGAGTAGCTGGGATTACAGGGGCCCACAACCATGCCCAGCCAATTTTTGTATTTTTAGTAGAGACGGGTTTTGCCATGTTGGCCAGGCTGGTCTCAAACTCCTGACCTCAGGTGATCCTCCTGCCCCAGCCTCCCAAAGTGCTAGGATTACAGGCATGAGCCACCGCGCCCAGCCTCTGGCTTGCTTTTTACTCACTGAGGCAGATCTCTACATCCCCTAAGCTCCAGTTTCCCTGTAAAGTGGAGGTAATATTGCCAACTTCACAGATGTAGGGATTAAATGACCCCGGGGATAACTTCAGTGTTTTTTTTTTTTTAAATTATGATTTACTTAAAAATGTGCGCATTAAATCAGGTAAAGTTACCCCTTATAGCTCATAAACAATAATAAACAAAATGAGAGATGCAAACTAGAAGGCCAGTGACATTCTGAATAATAGCATTAATTTAATATAACAGTTTTGTTTTATAGAAACTGAATCACATATATTGCTTTTAGTGGTAGAAAGATACATTTACTTATTTTCCATTTCACTTTTGCCCACTGGATCCTTTTGATTTTGAGGCACGATGGGCCATCATTTGAATCGTTATCACTATTGCAGTTATTTTTCATTTTAACAGTGATGCCAGCTTTAGCCATTCACGGCACTTACTGCAAGTTGGTGCCTCTCAGGATGGGAACTATACTGTGTGTGCCACACAGATGTGGATGCCACTGATTCCAGACAGGGCCCCTGCACAGGTGATGATTCAATTCTCTCACCCTCTTCTGTATTTAGATGACTCAGAAGCTTTCCTCTATGATGCCATTTTGCCATCATGAAGTATAGAGATCTCATTTGTATCTTTCTTTCTTCATACTTCAAGACTATTGAAGGGGTTGATGCTAATGCAGCCTTTAAAACAATACACGTCAACAACAAATCATGGAATTCTAAGTTGAGATCATTTGGATGATTCCAAATTTCCTTTTAATAGCTTTTTTTCACAATTACCATGAAATAGAAGAATGATAGTATATTCTAAGATCCCCCCAGGAATTTGCTGACTGCCACATTTTTAGGCAAATTGGCCAAAATGTGGGAAAGTGTCTGACATGTGGTAAGTACTTGGTAAAGAAAAGTTTTTATGAAATTCATGCCAAAACCATCCGGTAAGGCCAGAGATTTCCAAACTTTAAATTTAAAGTTCCATCAACTGGAGTTCAGCGATTCTATGTCTCAAAAAAAATTAAAAAGCATTAGGTAAAATACTACTCAACTTAAACCTTGGCAAAGTTGAATTGGAATCTAAGTCAGTGGCAGTAGTGGTGCCAGAAGTGAGTAAAGTGATCTGCAGGGTGCAAAATTAGTCATGGTCCCTGCCCACAGACTTGTAGTCCACATAAGGAACAAAGGGCCTCAAGAAATTACTTTAAAGCCTCACACATTCCTTAATACCAGAGGCTATGGAAAGGACACCCATTCTCACAATGACCAAGGTTGTCTTTGTAGAGAAACTGGAGGCCTTCATCCATAGACAATCCAGAGCATGAGAATTACCGGGCCAGGACACAAAGCAGCTTTTGGATGATTCAAACCCCAGAAGCTGATGGCTGTTCAGACTGTGAAAGGGGGCTGGATCCTGAATCCATTCTGATGGCCTCCCTCATCAAGATGGAGTTCTCATAGGAAAGGACAAATACACAAATTCCAATGTGGTTGTCAGGGAACCTTCTGGCCAAGCACCAAAAAAAAAAAAAAAAAGTGCCAGTGTGTCCTTGGAATAAAGGAGAAAGTCATTTGTGTGTTTGCTGGGAAGCAACTGTGGTGAGACTGGACCTTCTCACATGGGCACAGCCAGGGTCCTGATGGCGAAGGAAACTGTGTGCCAAGCTGGGAAGGGCTTCCTTCACAGACTCACAGCATGCCCTGCTGCTCTTCCAGCCATGACCTTGGGACTCTGCTACAAGGATGCCAGCTAACTGATTTTCTGGGCTCAACTTGTGAACTGCAAAGATGTAGACAAGGGGAAGAGGAAACCCTGGATGAAGGTATTTGGAAACAGATCATAAGCAAAGGGTAATTCATAGATGTTTGGACCTGGAAGAGACCTGAGGATACGGAAAGCCACTTTTTTAGACTGACTCCAAGAAGGCACTTTGGCCATGCTTCATGGTTTGATAAGCTTGGGAAATGCTCCATACCATGAACTCCTCTTAGAGAGCAACAGTGTACATTCCCATAGCAATTGTTGGAACTATGTCACATGGCTACATCTAGCTGCAAGGGAAGCTGGGAAATGTCTTTTAGCTGAGCAGCAACAAACAAAGCTAAAAGCCAAGAGCTCTGTTACAATAGCAAAAGCAAAGGCCTCATATTAGAAGGCAGCTAGCAGTCTGACAACAGTCCCCCAAATTTGGGGGCATCATTTTGAAAAAATGGTAACCACTGCTAAAGGGGGCTTTTCCCTTCCATTTCCATCGCATGGAGTTATACCAGTTGATCTTCACCCAGGGTAACTCCAGGACAGAGCCAGTCAGCCTGTGGCGGAACTTCCTTACTCCCTGCTGTTACTCACCTCTCTGCCCTCCCTGCCCTAAACAGTTGAAAGCCAGAGACTTTTTTCTTGGGCCTCCTCACTTTGACTCAGCTGACTGTCTCAGGGCTAAGCAGTAGAGACCTCATCTCTGCTTCACTTTCTCTCTACACAACTCCAAATTCACTCACTTTCCTTGATTCATACAATGCTCTACAACAGAAGGCAAGATTGTGTGCTTTCATGAAAGCACAAATGTAAACAATTGAAAATGTGTGCACTTCAAATAGCTCAGAAACTATTCGTGCTTCTTTGCTCACTTGTGTTGTAATTTCAGAATTGTTTTCTCATGATGTCTGAATTATATCCTTCTGTGAGATTCCTGACATGATTTCTCTCTTTCCTAGTTAAATGGGGAAAGGAATTCATGTGTAAGTCTACTAATTTGGGAGAATTTTAGAAGTCACCACTCCCAAGCAAATAGGCTTACTTCAGCAGTTTGAAAGTGGTATCTTAAAACCTCTGATTTCGATGTTCAAATGTACAGCAAGGGAGTTGAATCTGAAGCAGGATTGAATTAAGAATAACTCCACTGAATGCCAGGAAACTGCCTTTGGGTGGCATTTGTCTGGGCATGACCTCAGTTATGGGCAGTCTCACTGGAGCAAAGAGTTCAAGCCCCAAGGGGGCTTTTGAGACAAGGCCTGGGTGGAGAAGGCCTGCCTTGCCCACAGTGGAGCCACACTGGGTGTCCATTAATCCTACTCTGGACCAGGCCCCCACTTTACATAGTATCCTCTCAATTAATTTGTAGAACAGCCTCATGAGGTTAGCATCACTATTCCCATTTTGTAGGTGAAGAAATTGAGGCTTCAAGATATAAAAGAAGTTGCCCAAAGTTACGCAGTTGAAAGTGCCAAACTCAAGCCAAGCTTTGCTTTACTCTAAAACTCTTTTTTGAGACCACTGAGTCCCAGACTTTTGGAATTCATTGGCCAGTAAAAAAAAAAAGTATAAAATTTAAAAGAAAAAAAATGTGTGAGTGTGTGTGCATGTTGATCGAGGTGCTTTTTATTTGGGGGGACATGAAAAAGACCTACCATTTATTACTTCTACCATTTCATAGGAAAGGCTGTCTCACACATACACAAGCAGACACGCACACGCACACACTGCAGGAAGCACTGCTAAATGAACTCAGCAAGCATGTACTAGCACTTATGATGTGCTAGGCACTTTTCTAGTCATTGCAGAATGTAACGGTGACAAAAGAAACAAAAATTCCTGTCCTCATGCTTAAACCCTAGGTACAGGGTAATAGATTTAAAAAAAAAAGAAGGAAATGACATCGTATTAATATGTTAGAACTAAGTGCTATGAGGAAAAAAAAAAAAGAGAGAGAAGACTGATATGTATATGAGGAAGGAAGCCCTTCCTGAAGAAGGGACAGAAACACACCAATCTTGCTAAGAAAGGGAATGAGCAATCCTAGTGCCCACTAACCCACTATCTCATTTTTCTCATTGTACCGTGGGCCAGGGAAATTGTCTCTGACCTGCCTTTTGGAAACCTCTGCTTTGTGCTTTCCTAGCTCACAGAAATTGGAATGGGAGGGACTTGTGTGAAGGGTTCAGACTCTGCTTCTGATTCATTTCCTCTCAGGCTTGGTTGGTTGCAGTTTCATGTTGCCTCTGACATGATCCAGGAAATTTTTTGTTTGGCCCCAGAGTGAATCAATAGTTTGAAGGAAGAACTGTGAATGGAAAACTACTGCTTTCTGAGGGCAGAGGCTGCAGGGCCCTCATGCGCCTTCCTACTGTGCTACATCCCCTTTGCTGGACTTGCTGAATTGGTTTGAGCTGGTGGTTTCATCTTCCCATGTGTTTCTAGCTTCTTGTGGGAAGAAAATTTAGACAAAATATGCTTCTGCTCATTTTATGAAGGTTTTCCTCTGGGTTTTTTTTTGTTGAAGTTGTTAAAAGGTATATTTCTCAAACTTTATAAATAAGATGGAGAACATATATGGATCCCCTTTTCTTTCTTTCTCTCTCTTTTTTAGATCGTTTTTAGAGACAGGATCTCACTCTGTTGCCCAGGCTGGAGTGCAGTGACATGATCTTGGCTCACTGTAGCCTCGAACTCCTGGGCCCAAGAGATCCTTCTGCCTCAACCTCCCAAGTACCTGGGACTACTGGTGTGCCCCACCACTCCCAGCTAATTTTTGTATTTTTGTAGAGACAGGGTCTTACTATGTTGCTCAGGTGGTCTCAAACTCCTGGCCTAAGTGATGCTCCCAGCTTGGCCTTCCAAAGCACTGGGAGATGATAGGCATAAGCCATTGTACGTGGCCTTCCTCTTCTCTTGAGAGCCACCTATCCATACAAAATTCCCCATCATCTTCAGTTTGTGTTCCCCGAGAACTGCAGTTTCTGGTTTTTACTCTGAGTACAGCACTTCAATTTCTCACTAAGTAAGTAGGGCAAGGAGGTGCTTGGCATCACAGAGACTAGCACTCGAATTGTTGCTCTACCTCTTACTAGGCTGAGACCTTGGGAAAATTACTTGAACTTGAATCCTAGTTTTCTTATCTGTTGTGTTAGGGTAACAAGAGTCCTTATCTCATAGAACTGATGTGGACATTAAATGAAAGAACATACTATAAAATGTATTGACAATTTATTATGTGCATGCACTATTCTGAATGCTTTGTGTATATTAACTAGTTGAATCCTCCACAAATTCCTTAAAATCCGAGCTATTATTTTATACAAGAAGAAACTAAATCACAGAAGTTAGGCTGCTTGCTAAAGGTCACTGTGTGTTCCTAGCATGTGATGGTTTTCATTAATATCATCTCTGGTGAGGAAATTAGGAACCATCTGGTCTTGTCATTGGAGCTCAGTTAACGAGTTGCTACTTAAAGGGTAGTTTCATTAAATAGCAAAGGAATATATCAAAGTATATTTCTCAAAATGTTAAAAACTTAATTATCATACAAATAAATAGTGAGCAGGTGTCACACTATCTTTTTAACTCATTGATGAGGGTCACAGCTGGATGGTAAAGTCAGGTCAAAAGAGAATGTGAGGGTGTGACTATTAGAAAGGCAACAGGAAGAATCCTTGCGGTGATGGAGCTGTTCTGTATCTTGCTTGCAGTGGTGGGTACGTGAAAGCGCACATGTAACAAAATTGTATAGGATTAAACACAAATATACAAATAAGTGCAAATTAAAACTGGGGAAATCTAAATAGGACGGGTGTATTGTACCAATGTCAGTACCCTGGATAGGACCTTGTACTACAATTCTGTAAGATGTTACCATTGGGGAAAATTAGAAAAGGGCATGGAGATCACTCTGTATGATTTCTTACAACTTCATGAGAATCTATAGATGATTTTGAAATAATTTTAATTTAGGCTGGGCACGGTGGCTCATGCCTAAATTAAATCATGGTAATCCCAGCACTTTGGGAGGCCGAGGTGGATGAATCATGAGGTCAGGAGTTCAAGACCAGCCTGGCCAACATGGTGAAACCCTGTCTCTACTAAAAATACAAAAATTAGCTGGGCATGGTGGTGCATGCCTGTAATCCCAGCTACATGGGAGGTTGAGGCAGGAGAATCACTTGAACCAGGACCTGGGAGGCAGAGGTTTCAGTGAGCTGAGATTGTGCCACTGCATTCCAGCCTGTGCTACAAAGCAAGACTCCATCTCAAAGAAAAAAAAGAAACAATTAATTTAAAAACAAAATAAATAAATTTATTTATTTATTTTGTTTTTAAATTTAAAAAAGGGAAATTTAAAAATTTTAAAATCAGAAAAAAAAGGGAATATTTTAAAAATAGTCAGTGGAAAGAAGGAAAGCTGAGATAAGATTGCCAAATTAAACACAAAACTAATTTCATCCTAAAGGACAAAACAAAACAAAAATCCCTCAAAACCCAAACCCATAGTCTTTGGGGTTCTCTTCTTTATCAGACAGAAGAGAAACTCATCATACATGATCAGTTCTCAGAATTGTAAAATGTTTGGCCCTAATCAAATGTGCAAACCAAGTTGCATGCTCTAGGCCAGGATCTCTCAATGCTTCCAGCCCTGCTGAAATTTTGGGCCCAGATATTTCTCTGCTGGGGGTGCTGTTGTGGGCCCTGTAGGTTGTTTGACAGTATGCGTGGCCTCTACAACTGAAATGTCTCCAAATGTCCACTGGGGGTAAAGTCATGCTGGGTAGGAACCCCAGAAGACCTTTAGGTGAGATTGTTGGGAAGTGCTCCTAGCATAACGTTAATCATTTCTTCTGCATTATTCCCAAACTTTGGATAATTGTTCTTCACAAATAAAACTACCAATAACAGGGTCACTGTCCTGAATAGGAACACAATGTGCTCCAGGCTTTCACAGTACAGGATCCTTGGAGCTTTGCTAGGCCTGCTTCACCCTCCTCGTTTCCCAGTTGAGGAATAGCAGTGGAGATGGCGCCCCTAAAGGCAGACAGCTAGTTCATGAGGTGTGTCCAGTTCAAGCCTGTCTTCTTCCAAAATGGATGTGAGGCAGTCATTACGAAGTCATGAAAACTTTGTGGGTGCCAGTTATGTGCCAGGCCCCATGCTGGGCTCAAAGCCGTGTTTTGGCCAATAAAAGGTCCTGCTCTTGAGGCACTGATGCTCTTCCTGGGGAGACAAGGATGTAGGCAACTAATTACTGCGGGAGGGATATTCAGCAGCACAGGCTGGGGATGAAGGCTGCGATGGCCTTGGAGTCTCAGAGACGCACCCTAAGAGAGTCTGACGAGGACCAGAATTCCTACCCCATGATCAAAAAGAGATGGTTGTATTCACTGCAGAGGGAAGTTGTTGCTCCTGACCCAGAGGGACTGTGAGGCCTGAAAGAGAATCTGCTCACAGTGCAGGCCTGGGCCAAGTTCTGGGATTTCTGGGAGGCCCAGAAAACAATGATAAGTGGGTGGGGTGCAGAAATGGGGAGCTGTGAAGAATGAGTGGGAGAAAAGAGCAGATTTATAGCCAAGAGATCAGGCCAGAGATAGGACAGGGTGGGCAAGTGGGAGGAATGCAATTCTGAGATGGAGAAATTAAGACAAGGAGAGCTCCAGGAAGAAGAGAACAGCTGGGTAAAACCACAGCAGTGTTCAGAGCATGGTGGTGCCTGTGGTTCACTGTTAGTGCTTACTAAGGTTCCCAGAAAGTGAGCTGCATGAACAGCACCCAGGAGCTGAATCTGGGACTTCCTGGCTGGTTGTACCTTGCAAGGCTCATATGCTTGGCCTCAGAGAGGAAAGGACCTGGAACTGGGACTCAGATGTTAGCCTCTGAACAAAAACTTGGCAGAGCATGAATCTGGGCCTGATTGGCACAGAAGCTGCTTCCAAGATATTTTACATCCAGAGCACCAACCTCACGTGTTGTGGCAGTTAAAGGAAGGGGGCTTCCAACTGTAGCATCCTTCAAGCCCATGTCTCATTCCTCGTGACTCACCAGGGAGAAACTGGAAAACAGGGACCAGAAGGTTGTAAGGAGAGGATTAGACAAAATAAGGGCCAGAGCAAGGTGCACAGTGGGGATGCTGCCTGACAGTGCTTTGGGATCCAGCAAACAAGTTTTCCTAGGGGAAACCCTTTCAGGCAGAGGAGAACAAGTTGGGATATAAAGCAGTGACTGCGTGAAAATAGATAGGATTGAAAATGAACCAAGACAAACATTTCATCTGCCCAACTTCTTTAAGGCAGGTGACTCTGGGTGACCAAAGATTTACAGAATAGCTTTCCTGTTCTTCTTTCCTTTTGGATAATTGGATTAGAAAACGCTAGTAAACCCCAGTTATACCATCTCTGAAAACACAGCTCAAAAGGGGAAAAGGTGAAGAGAGCTGGCTTTCCTTTCTCTGGCATATAAGATGTAAAGTTTAGGTTTGCTGATGTGGTTTTGCAGCCTTTTCAGAATATTAAAAGGAAGAGACAGAATTCTCAGGAAAGGGTGGAGGTGCTGTAGGAACTGACTATCCCACAAAGGTTCCTCACTGCCACTCCCCTTGTCGTAAGAGGTGAGTGGTTGTGCTTTGATGGTGGAAAGGAAGGGAATTTGTAATTTTGGAGTGTTAATCTTTGCAAAAGCTCTTTGGGTGAGTCAGGCTGTAAGCGGGGTGTTTCAGGAATATCTTTAGGTAACCCCATGCCATTAATAAAATTTCCCATGTACTGTAGCTAAATAGTGTCTGTCTTAGTGTACATTGATTTCCTCGGGACCTAGGGCCACAGCTACAGGGGATTTGGACCTAATAGCCATAACAAAATAAATAGAATTTGGTTAATAGTAGCTAATATTAAAACTAATACTTATTAGTACTTTCTATGGGCCAAACATGCTGCATACTGGTAGTGGCACCCACTTAGCTAGCAGGTGAAAAGTTGGCTTCTTTTAACCTGGGATTTTGCAACCAAAGTTGAAAACTCCAAATCTATATCATAGAATACACTTTATGCGGTTCACTGAACATAAAAATTATATTTTTGTATATATATATATATGTATATATATTTTGTATATGTATATATATATATATCCAAAATGTATATATATTTATATATATATATCCAAAATGTATATATATTTATATATATATATCCAAAATGTATATATATTTATATATATATATAAAACCACACTTTATATACTGGTTTTGTGTATATATATATATGTATATATATTTTGTATATGTATATATATATATATACAAAATGTATCTATATTTATATATATATATATATAAAACCACACTTTATATACTGGTTTTGTGTATATATATATATATGTATATATATTTTGTATATGTATATATATATATGTACAAAATGTATCTATATTTATATATATATATATAAAAGCACACTTTATATACTGGTTTTGTGTATATATATATGTATATATATTTTGTATATGTATATATATATAGATATGTACAAAATGTATCTATATTTATATATATATATATAAAACCACACTTTATATACTGGTTTTGTATATATATATATATGTATATATATTTTGTATATGTATATATATAGATATGTACAAAATGTATCTATATTTATATATATATATATAAAAGCACACTTTATATACTGGTTTTGTGTATATATATATATATGTACAAAATGTATCTATATTTATATATATATATAAAACCACACTTTATATACTGGTTTTGTGTATATATATATATGTACAAAATGTATCTATATTTATATATATATATAAAACCACACTTTATATACTGGTTTTGTGTATATCTATATATATACATATACATCTATATGTATATATATATATATAAAACCACACTTTATATACTGGTTTTGTGTATATATATATATATGTATATATATTTTGTATATGTATATATATAGATATGTACAAAATGTATCTATATTTATATATATATATAAAACCACACTTTATATACTGGTTTTGTGTGTATATATATATATATATATGTACAAAATGTATCTATATTTATATATATATATAAAAGCACACTTTATATACTGGTTTTGTGTATATATATATATGTATATATATTTTGTATATGTATATATATATGTACAAAATGTATCTATATTTATATATATATATATAAAAGCACACTTTATATACTGGATGGTGTTTGTAGTGTTGTTCTGGGGCTGACTGCTGGTCCCTCTTCATGAGGATTTTAGGTGAAGCACCAGGCATGAGACATGAAATTTCCTTTCTGCTTCACCCATAGCCTTTTCTTCTTTTGTCTTCCTCATTCTGCATCCTTTGCTGTTTCATATCCCACCTTGGTGTGCCACAGAATTAGTTAACCTCCAAGGAACCCCCATTTCTTCATCTATGGATGTGCAACATCTCAGCTCTAACTACATTTTCTGAGGCTCCAGCCGGCTCCCTTCTCAGGATCCTACTGTTTAGATCTGCACAATGCTAGGGCTTTGGGCTTTTGAACATTTACTCCCCTTTGATGTGAACTCTGCAAAGTGCCTGATTCAGCTGCTATTTCATCCAAATGGCTTTTATTGCTTTCTGCTTCATTCTGTAGTATTGAGAAGGACAGAGAGATTTAGCATGTGGTTATATATGGAACCCCTAGACTTTTAAGAGAACAAATTTTCCATCTGACAATCAGTGATCTCTAGTGAGACTTGAATGTGGGTTTAACATGACATAAGTGACAAGACTTACACACTATCTTCATGACTTCTGGAATCCAGAGGTAGGAGCAGGTAGGAAGTGGTTTCCATCCTCATAGCATTTGACTGTGAAGTCCTGATAGAGATTCCGTGTAATTGATTATTATTGTGTTGTCCACTTGGTCCATACATCTCCATCAAGAGGGCACTAGCTGATCAGGAATTCCTGAGGTATGCATGAATCCCAAGATACTTATATCCGTGAGAGAGCTTTCAGTGGCAAGTGGCAGACTGACCTACCAGGCTGCAAAGTAGCAAATAATTTATCTCGATAGCAAGAAACTCAGAGGAAGGGAGGCTCCAGGATGAGCTAACTCCATAGTATACGGAGGTCAAGCTTCCAGGACTTCTTCCCCATGAGGACAGGTCTTCATTCACTCTCAGGCAACAACATTCGGAGGTTGGAGGTTTCCTCCATTATCTTTTTCCCAGAAGCCCCACAGAAGACGACCTTGACATATCATGGGACAGAATTAAATCACATTCTCACCATAGAACACACAACTAGAAAAGGAGAGGCTTTAACCATTATTATCTCAAACCAGTCATGCTTTATTCCCTGGGGCTGGGGGAAGTGCTGCTGGGGAGCTGGGAGAGCCAGGATTGGCATTTCAGCCTTTGTCAT
Source organism: Callithrix jacchus (assembly GCF_049354715.1). Classification (NCBI taxonomy): domain Eukaryota; kingdom Metazoa; phylum Chordata; class Mammalia; order Primates; family Cebidae; genus Callithrix; species Callithrix jacchus. The sequence continues at coordinate 93,750,303 of NC_133517.1, read as the reverse complement.
AGAAATGAAGTCTGCCAAGAAGAGCGAGAATGGCTGTTGGGTGAACACCAGCAAGATGGCCTAGAGTCTTTTGTCAGAATGACAAAGGTGATGGGAAGTGAGGAAGAATATGGAATGTCTTATTTCCCTTTTGAGTCCTAATCAATTTCACTGTTCTTATTTCCCTGGCTTTGCTCATTAGCCCATTACCCTCTTGCCTTTGCACTTGCCCGGAGCGACAGCAGTTTAGGGGCTCTGCTGGGTCAAGAAGGACGGTGCAGGTAGCATGGCAACACACTATGTATAGGTAAGAGAGGAAATGGGGGGACCAGATCTGGGGAGGTGGGTAGGGGGACAACCCTGCAAAACCACGTATTTATAGCTTGGGCGAGCCTCTCTGGCCCAGGTGTCAAGGCATGATTCCCTGCAATGGGTGGATGCTCAGGCTTCGGCATGACTGCCATGGAATTCCTAGCAGGGGTAGTTCTTTTCCAACAAAGTTGTAGTGAGTAGCTATCCAGCCCCACCACCTCTGCTCCATATCTGCTCATGAACCTAAGCACATAATTACTGACGCTGGTTGCAGGCATAGAAGGTATGGTTGCTGTCACTGGAATACCTAAGTTTGCAGAGCACTGTTAGGTATTAACTGAATTCCTGGGCGTGGTGCCTAAAAACAGAATGAGAAACTCCCATGATGTCAAGTATGTTTGTTTCCATTGCTACTGCAACAAACTACCGCAACGTTAGTGGCTTGAACAATACAAATGCATTATCTTCCAGCTCTGTAGGGTAGAAGCTTGTTAAGTTCTCCCTGGGCAGAGCTGCATTCCCTCTCCTTGGAGAATCCATTTCCTTTCCTTTTCCAGCTTCTAGAGGCAGCCTGTATGCCTTTGTTGATGGCCCCTTTCTTCACTTTCAAAACTAGCAACATTGAATCTCTCTGTGCCTTTTAAAAACAGTCATATCGCCTTTGAATCTCTCTCTCTGGCTCCTTCTTTCACCTTTAAGGACTTTGGTGATTACATTGGGCCCACAGGGTATTTCAGGATAATCTATTTTAAGATCAGCTGATCATCAACCTTAATTCCACTTACAACCTGAATTCCCCTTTGCTATGGAATCTCATATATTCACAGGTTCCGGTGATTAGGAGTGGACATTTTTAGGACTGAGGGTTATTCTGCCTACATACCATGTCACCAGAGTTGTGCTAATACAGAGAGCTTCGGGATGAGATGTGCCATTCACTGAGCACCTTCTATGTGCCAGACAGTGTTAGGTGCTTTATAGATGATCTCATTGCATCCCCTAACATTCAATCCCTAATTTACAAGTGAGACAATGCTGGCCCAGAGAGGCTTAGTGACTTGCCCAAAGTCACATAGCTGATGATAACAGAACTCAGTCCATCGGTCCTCCAGTCCATGCTGCCTTATGTTACCCTTTGCTCCATCCAGATAAGCCCAGAGGCTTCAGCATGTACATGAGCACATGTGAGTGTATATGGGAGGGAGGACAAAAACAAAGTAAGAAGTCACCTTCTGAACTTGAAGCTAAAGACATTCAACTTAAAATAGATGAGAGTGGCAACCAGATGTGGTGACTCACCCAGTACAGAACGCTGACAACCAGGTTGCAGACTCAAGAGACCCATGTGGACTAAAGCACAGAGAGCTGTCTTTTATTCCCTTGATTTATGACTTGCCTGAGTCTGATCAGTGTGGGAACTGGATAATAAGAATGTCCCAGTGTTTGTCCAGCCCTCTGTAAAGCAGAGATCTATGTCCTTGGGCACAGTGGCGTGATGGGTAGTGGAGTGGTGTTCCTGTCGCTGGTTTCACCACTTCCAAGCCTCTGAAGAACAGCCTCAACACCTAATTCTCTGTGCACTGATTCTGTACTCACCAGGAAGATTTCTGCTTGGTTTGATATCTTTATAGCTGATTGCCTCTATTGTGAAACCATAAGTTGAAGCCTCAGCCTGGCCCTGGTTGCTGCAAGATAATTACTTGACTCAATCTAGATGGTCTCTCCTCGTGCCTCTCTTTAACCATTCCAAACTCTCCTGACTCCCATCACAGCCCCACCCTCTCCAGGGAGCACCATACTTTCTACTCGCGCAGAGAAATAGGCCCATGAAATTCTTCCAATTGTCTCCTCCTACTTTTTTCTGTTTTCATATTCTTTTGGATTGTTCCTCATTTCTTATGTTTTTCCCTGTACTCATTTGGAGGCTTTCTTCTTCTATTCTAATGGTTATTCTAAAGTTTTATACACACATAATTTATCAAAGTATAAAGATATCAATATTTTTCCCGGTTCCTAAGTCAATTTAATTCCTCGCTATAACAAAGACACCAGTGCTTCAGAGTAACATATGGGGCACTGCTCCAGGCCTCAAAATTAAGTGACTCCTCAGAGACTGTGACCAATGACACCTCACTGAGCGATCTAGGGAGACTGGGGGCATTGGGACTGTAAACTGGATTCTGTGTGACACTGTGTTTCTTCCCTCCCCTAAATGCTACCATTTTTCATTTGAGAAAGGATTATCATCTACATGGGGATAAACAGTAACCAAATCATTAATGAAATAGTCACAGGTGTGCAAAGGACTTTGAACTTGAAATACAAGTCACTATGGCCACGGGCCTTGTGGGGACCTTGGGTTATTTCTTCACCTCCTTATCTGCTTAGTACATTGCCTAGGGAGCGAGAGCCCAGTCTTCGTCTCTTGTTCATATGAAACCTTATTTGCCTTCTCTACTTGTTCCGGCATCTTGGGTGAGTTCTCATTGCAGCCCACGTGCCCATTTCCATACCTGAGTGCAATGCGAATGTTTGTTGAGTAGATCTGAAGAATGGGATGCCGAGCCCCTTCAGGGCTAGGGACCCAGCTCATTCATCTGTGAGTCTCCCTCATGGCCCATCTGGTAACAGCATCCAAGGAACACTCGTCCCCTGATTGGATGTCCAGGGGTCGCTTCCCTTTATGGGGGCTCCCTAGCATGTAGTAAGGCACCTGTTGTCAGGCCTGCTGTAGCCACTTTCTTTATGCCACCTTCGCAATCACCCTGTGAGGTGGCAACTATAGTCCCTGCTTTCTTAGATAAGGAAATTGAGACTTACAGAAGAAACTTGCCTAAGATCACATAACAAGTAGGTGGTGGCGAAGGGACTGAACCCCAGTGCTATTTGATGGCAAAGCCAATTCTCATGACACCATAGCGCCTCAGCATTAGACATAAAGGGCCAATAAAAATGCAGTGAATAAATAAATGGATCTGGTTACTTTTGAAAATTCCAAAGGTCCCTGCTGCTTCTGCCAAGCTCCACGCCTGCTCCAGTAGAGATTATTTTTTGTCTGTCTCAAGGCCTCTTCATTCAAGCTAATCTTCCTGCTGCCCCAGAGACTCTTGATTAAATTTGCCCAGAAAACCCCTTCCTGCTTTCTCTCAATATGAGTCTCCCAATCTACACACTGCAATGTCCATGCCTCAGAAATAGAGAACGCACTGAGTTTAAACAGTGCTTTCTGGAGTTTCTAATCCTATTGCTATAAGTAGATGAACTTGTGACTGAGCTAATGATGGTGGATAATCTTGAACCGAGCTATTTGATATGGTTCAAGGTTATGGAATTTTCCAAGTTTAATTCAGCTGTCCTCAAAGTCCACTGGTTTTTTGGATATAAATGAGCTCACATGGAAAGCTCTGAGAGCTATTTCCCTCTTTCATGCCAGTATTTGTTCTCTCAAGAACTTAGCCCTTTTGCAAAGCCTCCCAAAGTATTTCAGTGTGTCCTCACAGCTAATATTGGCCACATGCTGTTCTGCTACCATAGGGGGTCCTATTTTTGTGTTTTCTTCTTTCATTTTCTGCTTTAGAAACTGCTCCCTCCCTCGGTATTCTTCCTCCCCCCACCTACACACCCCAGGCACTGTCATATCTTCCAGGCACATTTATTTTTGTGCCACTTCTAGTGGGCACTGAAGTCCCCTCTTGTTATTGCCACAGTCACCAATGCTTGAGAGCAGTGGTTCTCAACTGGGTGGCTTTGCAATGCCTAGAGACATTTTGGGTTGTTATAATACAAGGTGGGAGTGAGGATGCTATTGGCATCCAGTCGGATAGAGACCAGGGGTGCTGCTAAACATTCTGTAATTCTCAGGACAGTTCCCTACAATAAAAAAATTACCCGCCCTAAATGTCAATATTGCTGAGATTGAGAAACTCTGCTCCAGAGCCAGTGTGTGCAGAACAAACAGAGTTGCACTATAAAGGAGAGGAGACTCTCGTCCCTTCTCGTGTTAAGCTGTAATTTTAGAGGGTCCCCCAAAGAGTGTTGCTTGTATTCTATGTCTTAGATAATATTTTGACAAACAGTTTTCCGGTTTTTGCTTATGGCCCCTCATCTCTGTGGGGTCAGATTGTGACAGGGACACATGCTCCTCCCCTCTGACCTCTGGGGCTTGGTTTATCTTCTCACTGGGTAAGGCTTTCTGGGCCTGGGTCCTTGTTCCCTTAGAGGGAGTTATTTTGGTGAGGCCCCTTAGTCCCTAATGCAGATATGCTTCTGGCACCCATCAGTTGGTCCTGACATGTCTGAACCCCAGTGTAGATCCCAGTTTCCATGCAAACAAGATAGAGAATCTTTTGTGACTTGGTGTCCAAGGACTGCTGAACTTGGATGAGTGCTAATAAAGATTAGAGCTTGAAGTTTAGACTGCGTCATCAGGACTCTTTTGGTGGCAAGTAATAAATTAACAAACAAACATAAAAAAAGTTAAACTCTAATCAAAAAAAGGGGTCTATATTGGCTCAGGTAATAGGAAGGCTTAGGATAGGGCTGGCTTGGAGTGAGGCGCGGTTCAAGTCACCTGATGTCACGTACCCTGCATCTCCCACTCTCAAACCCTTCTTCTGTTGGCTTCATTCTCAAAAAGGCCCTCTGCTCTCCATGGCCAGACCACTGATGCAGCCCCACCTCACAGCTCTCAGATTCAAGTTCAATGGATAGAGCCTTTTTTCTAGTGGCTTCTGCAGAAGCCCTGAGATTTGCTAATTCAGGCTGTGTGATGCTCCTGAACCATGTGGTCTACAGGAATGCGGAGTGTGACTGGCTTCACCCTTGGTCACAGGCTTTGACCCCACACAGTCTGAAAGTAGGGATGGGGTTCCTGGGAAAAGGGTAAGCAATGTTGAGGGGCAGGCGACTGCATACAGCTTAGAAGTTCAGGTTCTGTATAACAGGCTGTGGTATTAGGTCAGGAAGGGGATTGCTAATGAAGAATTCTTTTAAAATAAGAAGAAAGCGTTGATAACTTTGTGTTTTAGGAAGTCAGAATGCAAGGTGTGCAGAGCAGAGGGGCCCAGAAATGTAGAGATTTCAAAAGGAATTGTGCAAGATGAAATATACCTGTATGTTCCTCTACTTAGAGTTTTCATAGCCCAGAAGTCAGGCATACGCTCCCCTTCCTCAACCTTTCAGTATCTGGAAGTTATAAACTGTTTGATCTTTGCTCAATAACATGCCAAGATGTATTCAACAGTGACAGATGAGGGCATATATTTTGTAATCTTTATTCATGTTATAGATTTTCTCTAATTGCTAGTAAAACCTCACATCTTTATTTTAATAGATGACTTTCTAAAACAATGTCTCACTATTTTCTTTGAAACATTAGATGTGGTGATTGGGGTACCTTTTAGTTCCATTAGACTTCAAAGTGCATTTTTGACATATGCAATACTATTTTTAAATATAACTTTTAAGCAAAAATTCATTTTTAAGGAAATAAGTACAGTAGTGAGGCTTACATAAAATAAAGCAACTAGTTCAGTGCCTGGCAGGTAGTAGGTTCCCCATGAATAGAAACTTTCTCCCTGTGCCTAGGAACATTTAAAAATTCTCACAAAGAAAAAGGAAGTAGGATACATCCACTACAATTTGTGGACATGGAGCTGTTCATGTTTGTTAAGAGGTTATAAGGCTTGTGATACAGTTTCACCTCAAATCTTTGGTCTTAAAATGCGTAGTTTAATAATTATAACTTAATAGTATAAAATCATTCAGACATCAAACTGTGCAAGAATTTTTTAAACACTGTTGTATTTTTCATGCTTTTTATGGATAAAAACATAGTATAAATACATTCAGAAGCTGAAATACTAAAGCTCCCTTGAGATCTTTCTTCTTTCAGATTAGCAGAGACAGCTGAGCAGAGTGAGAGATTTTTTTTGTTCCCAAGGGAATAGACAGACGAGCTGGGGAGAGAAAACTTGGACATTTGGAATAAACAAGGAGTCATTTAGAGTTAAGCTGTGTGACGCTGACTGCAGATGGCAGGCATCACGGAGCAAGGCACTGATCAGTGGTCTCCCCCTCGCCAGATTGGAAAGGTGAAGGAAGGAGGAAGAACATTCCAGGTGGGGGATCATCTGAAGCAGTAACACCCAGGTGGGCATGAGCCTGGCCTTTCTGAGGAGACTAGGAATACCTGCCTGACTGGAGCCAAGCTTGATGATTAACATGAGCCCATAGGATGGAGCTCTTGCAAGCCAGGCAGAGGTGTTTTGATCAGATGCAATGGGGCAGTACGGTGTGAGGGAGAAAGCCATGCTGAGGGAAGTTCCATCGTTCTGTCATGATTAGGATGTGCTGGACAGTGGGGAGAGATGAGTCAAGGAGGCCAGCTGGAGGTTACTACAATAATCTAGAGGTGAGATGAGGTGAGCTGGACCTTTCTAGTGGACGCATAAATAGAGAACAAAGAGTGATTTGAGGAGATACACAGGGAGTAGTGTCAGACATGATTATAGGGAATGAAGGAGAAGGGAAGGGAAATGATAGCTCGCCAGTTTTTAAGGCCAGAGGCTAGAAGATTGGTAGTATGTCTGACAGAAATGGCAGAGTCCGGGTGGGGAACTGGCATGAAGATACCGTGGTAAATGCAGTTTGGATGTATTGAGTCTAAAGTGACTTAAGAAACCTCCATGTGGGTAAGTTAGACTTGCAGCTGATTCTGCAGGGCTGTCAATGTCACTTCCTGAATGTCTCCCTCACATCTCTCTTAAACATCTCTTGAATTTATCCTGTTCAACTCCACCCCATCTCTTTGACTGAGGCTCTCATCACCTCTTGCCTCCAATTACTACCATGGTAACAGGTCTAGCTAATTTTCCAGTCTCAGCCCCTTTCATCCATTCTCCTCTGTCTTTGAAGTTCTCGCTCATGTTTTCATTAAGCCTATATTTCTGTTTTCTTGACTATTCAATAATTGTCTATGGATATTATAAAGTGTTGCAATGAATTATGAATAAGACTTCCTTTGCTTTTCTTTGAAGAAATCAAGTAAAGGATTTAGATTACTATCCAGTAACTTATGAGTGTTGAACATTATTTTCTTTAATGGCACTCCAGGACTTGACCAGAGGGATGACTTGATTTATAAGGGCTTCATTGACCTCCAGTTTCAACTCCCGCCCTAGATGTGAGTGCCTGCAGGGTGAAGATGGCAGTTTATGCCTCTGTGAGTCTCCAGAACCTGGTGAAATGGCTGGCATGTATAGAGAGTCAGCAAACCCCAGTTGAGATGAACTGATGGGGGCTGAGAGTTGGGTATCAGATGTGGGTTAAATTAGTTGGAAACAGGCTGGGCGTGGTGGCTCACACCTGTAATCCTAGCACTTGGGGAGGCTGAGGCCGGCAGACTGCCTGAGCTCGGTAGTTTAAGACCACACTGGGCAACATAGTGAAACCCTGTCTCTACTAATAAAATATAAAAAATTATCTGGGCATGTGGCACATGCCTATACTCCCAGCTACTTGGGAGGCTGAGGCAGGAGAATTTCTTGAATCCAGGACGTAGAGGTTGCAGCGACCCAAAATTCTGCCACTGCACTCCAGCCTGGATAACAAGAGTGAGACTGTCTCAAAAAAAAAAAAAAGCTGAAAACAGATGTGATTTCTGAGAGAGAAATATCTTACAACAAAGAGTGGAGAACCACTTCTTAGTGTGACCACCTTCTCAGTGACAAATGAGCTATGTGTGCTGATTTCTAGGACAGAAACTGCCAAGCCCTGGGTCAGTAGTATAGAGCCTGGATAAGCTAGTCCCAGTTCTGCCTAAGTCTCTGCATGACCTTGGGTTCATGAGGTTTTCCATGGGGATTCTTTTGTATATCCCTGCAGTGTGATCTAGATATTTTGAATAGGAAACAAAGAAATGGAAACAAAGAAATATCCATTTTGCTGCTATTTTACACTGAAGAAAACTACCGTACAGGAAAATCCCTAGAAGGGATTTCAGTTTCCCTGTCTTCACATCCCCTGGTTCTAGTGTGCAGAACCAAGCAGAACTTCTGGTTCAATACATAATCCATGCATTTGGAATAGGGTCAGATCACAATAGTAGGCTATGGACTTTACAGATGATGATGTTCAAACTGTTCCATCAGAAAAGCCAGTCCCCTCCATAAATATCAAGAACAGGAATATGACTTAAGGCAAAGGCAACTGCACCTACTCCCAGAACTCTGCAGGCAGTTGTCAAAAGGAGAAGCTCAAATTAGATTTCTCACAAGAAAAACTTCAAAAAGCTTTTGAAGCTACCTAGGGAAAGCTAAGAGACAGGAATGAGGACTCAAGGGTCAGTTGCTGCATTTCAGAAATACAAAATCAAATCAGCCACTTGGAGTGTTTGTTTTATACTTTCAATGGAAAACCCACAGCACTGGTGTCTTCCGTGGCTGCCACAACAGAGAGTTTGGGTGTCACCAACTACTTAATTATTAATAGTGAGCTACATATTGAGTAGGTTGTCAAATGTAATCCTGTTCATCCTGTCTTTTCTAAACTGTTACTGAAATCCTTCTTATTTAGATTGTGGCCATAGATACATGGTTGTCCTTATTAATTCACTATTGTTTTGCTTCCCCCACTTTTTTTCTAAATAGTCAATTGCACTTATCAGGTGAGCTTTTTCTTCTTGGCAAAAACCATCATTCTGAAGTGGTATAATTCCCTACAGCCTTCTGAGAGAGATTTCCAATTTGGTGAGTCCAGCTGGGTAGATAATACATTCAGATGGCCAAGGGAAACTCTTAAAAGGAGGCAGCACCCCCAAGGCAAGGCTCCCTTGGCTGGACTCCCTATCTTCAGGTTTGAGCCCTTCTAATGGATCCTCCACACAGTTTCTGGGCTACCATTGCCCTGGGACAGCATCCACTCCTTAGCAAGATACATTGGCCATGCATGACTTGGCTTCTGCCTCCCTGTGGCCTGCCTGTCCTGTGCTTTGCCACCAGCAGTATCTTTTAGACTTCTCTCTTCCCGGAATCCCAGATATCACCACCAGGGGGCAAAGACTGAGCCTCTCTCCTTCCTCTCTGCACCACCAGCCTTAGAGCAGAGCCTTGCCCATCAGAGAGGTGCAGTGAATACTTGGTGTAGAATTTCACGATCTGCAACTCTGTGGTCTGGAGAAGGCTCAAAGTCCTGTCAAATTTGCACTCGGCTCTTCATGAAGGATATGCCCCATGATCCTAACACCTCCCACCATGCCCCGCCTGCAACACAGGATTACATTTCAAGATGAGATTTAGAGGGGACAAGTATCCAAACTATATCAATCTTCTTTTCAAAACCCTGTTCAAGGATCCTCTGCTCTGTGAAAACTAACCATGCCTGATTTGTGCCATTAAGTATCCCACAGATTCTTATGAACAACTCTAATTTGTTCCGTCCACATGTACTGTTAGGACATCTTGAGGAACATTACCGTCTGACTGCCCTACAGAAAGCTGGGCATCCCATCCATTGGTTTTAAAAGAGTAGGACTTTTTTTTTTTTTTTTTTTTTAGAGACAGACTCTCGCTCTGTTGCCCAGGCTGGGGTGCAGTGGCGCGATCGTGACTCACTGCAGTCTCCACCTCCCAGGTTCAAGCAATTCTCCTGCCTCAGCCTCCTGAGTAGCTGAGATTACAGGCATGTGCCACCACACCCAGCTAATTTTTTAAATTGTATTTTTAGTACAGATAGGGTTTCATCATGTTGACCAGGATGGTCTCAATCTCCTGACCTTGTGATCTGCCTGCCTCTGTCTCCCAAAGTGCTGGGATTACAGGCATGAGCCACCTCGCCCGGCCGATATTTTTTTGTAAAATAGGCATTGCAATGTATTGATTCCTAGGTGGTGTTTCTGTTCTTATGTGTCATTATATTTAATTATATTTTTGATACCATATTTATTAAATGTGATATAATAACTAAAAAGTAAATAGCCTAATAGTCTGGGTGGGTCTGAAGCTATTATGAATTAGAAAAGAAAAAATGCGACATAGCTTTATTTCTTAAACAGCGATCTTATTTCATGAGTAATATATCCAAAAAGGTATAAATGTTATAGACAATGCCCTTTTGATCACCCCCAATCCTGGTTCCCTGCCTTTTCCCCAAAGACAAACATTGTTATCAGTTTGTTGGGCATCTGTCTAGTTTGTTTTCTGTGTGTATATGTGTGTGTATGTATCCCTGTATAAAAAATAGCATAACATAGATATAATGTAGTTTTTTAAACATAAAAGCTGGCCTGGCACTGTGGCTCACGCCTGTAATCCCAGCACTTTGGGAGGTTGAGGCAGGCAGATTACCTGAGGTCAGGAGTTTTAGACCAGCCTAGGCAACATGGTGAAACCCCGTCCATAGTAAAAATGCAAAAAAAATGAGCCAGGCATGGTGGTACACACCGGTAGTTTTAGCTACACAGGAGGCTGAAGCAGGAGAATCACTTGAACCCAGGAGACGGAGGTTGTAGTGAGCTGAGATCACCGAGATCCTGCACACCAGCCTAGGCAACAGAGGCTCAGAAAGCTGTCATTTGTACATATTTATGCTCTTCTTGCTTTTCCATTCATCACTACATATTTCTATCTATATAAATCTACTTTATTAGCTTTAAATTATTATATAGAATTCCATAGTCTAGATAAACTACAATTTCCTTGGTAATTATCCAACTGATGAATGGCTACATTGATTATATTTTTCACTATTACAGTGGTATAAACAACATCCTTAACAATCCTCTTTGTGCAATGGTTAATAGGTATTTCCTTCCCTCCTTCCCTCCCTCCCTCCCTCCCTCCTTCCCTCCTTCCCTCCTTCCCTCCCTCCCTCCCTCCCTCCCTCCCTCCCTCCCTTCCTCCCTCCCTTCCTTCCTTCCTTCTTTTTTTTTTTTTTTTTAAAAAATTCATTGGGGCTTTCCAGCAAAAACAGGAAAGCCTGCTAGACAAATTCTAAAAGCACTGTAACATTTGGTTAAGAGGTTTTCTAAAGCAGATACTGAAGACTGAAATTGCTGAGTCACTCTGATGTGCACATTTTAAACATGAATACACTCTGCCGATTGCCCTCCAAAATGGATAGTTTTATTTGCACTTCCACCAGCAATGTATGAGAGAACCTGTTAGCATACATCCTTTCAACAGGTAATATTATCAGACTTTTTAACTTGCCATTCTGATGGGTAAGAAATATTATTTAATTTTGCATAGCTCTACTTTTCATTAATTCTTAAATAAGCCAGAAGCTCCCAATAAGATTACAGAAGCATAAAGGGTTCAGATAGGTAAGTGTTTTATATGCCACACTAATAGCACAGTGCTAGGTACCAGGTAGGGACCCAAGGGATACTAGATAATTGATTGATTGCTTTGAGCAATTTTAAAATTCCAATAATTAAAACAATTCTGTTGATTGAATTCAAATTTTGATTGGGCCAAATATGTTTCTTACATCTAATAATGATATCTAATTTCTTTCTTTTTTTATTGTTGTTGTTTTGTTTTTTAACTTTTAAGTTCAGGGGTACAAGTATTAAGTTTGTTACATAGGTAAACTTGTGTCATGGGGGTTTATTGTATAGATTATTTCATTACCCAGGCATTAAGTCTAGTACCCATTAGTTATTTTTCCTGATCCTCTCCCTCCTCCCACTCTCTACCCTCCATAGGCCCCAGTGTGTGTTGTTTCCCTGTATGTGTCCATGTGTTCTCATCATTAAGCTCCCACTTATCAGTGAGAACATGTGGCATTTGTTTTTCTGTTCCTGTGTTAGTTTGCTAAGAATAATGGCCTCCAGCTCCATCCATGTTACTGCAAAGGACATGATCTTATTCTTTTTATGGCTGCATAGTATTCCATGGTGTGTATGTACCACAATTTCTTTATCCAGTCAATCACTAAGAGGCATTTAGGTTGATTCCATGTCTTTTCTATTGTGAATAATGTTGCAATGAACATGCATATGCATGTGTCTTTATAATATAATGAGATACCATCTAACACCAGTTGGAATGGTTATTATTAAAAAGTCAAAAAGTAACAGATGCTGGTGAGGTTGTGGAGAAAAAGGACACTTATACACTGTTGGTGAGAATGTAAATTAGTTCAGCCATTCTGGAAGACAGTGTGGAAAATCCTTAAAAGACTGAAAGACAGAAATACCATTCAGCCCAGCAATCCCATTACTAAATATATACCCAAAGGAATATAATCTAATTTCTAATGTCCACCTGAGAGAAAAATTTACTGCCAACTACAGTTGCTGTAGAAACAGCCTAATGAAGAGGCTAGTTGTACTAAGGTCAGAAAATGTCAAGGAGTGAAAAAACAAACAAACAGCACAGGAAAATAGCTGCCACCTCCTTAAAAGGCTAATGACCCCCAAAAGTTATTTAAGGAGTAAAAGACAACATGGAGTGTCTTACTCTTTTCTGGCCTAGACTGAAATACCTTATACTGAGTAATTTATAAGCAACAGAAAACTATTGCTCACAGCTCTGGAGGCTAGGACGTCCAAGATCAGATTCAACAGATTCAGTGTCTGATGAAGACTTGCTCTGTGCTTCAAAAATGGCACCTCTTGCTGTGTTCTCACATGGTGGAAGGGTCAGTGAGCTCCCCTCAACCTCTTTTATAAGGGCGCCAATCTCGTTCATTAAGGCAGAACCATGATGGCAATTGCTTCCTGAAGGTCCCACCTCTTAATACTGTTGCATTGGGGGTTAGATTTATACATATGAATTTCAGGGGGACACCAAAATTCAGACCATAGCAGGGAGGAAAATTGCATTTAGAATGCTTTTTCCCGGCCGGGCGCGGTGGCTCAAGCCTGTAATCCCAGCACTTTGGGAGGCCGAGGTGGTGGATCACGAGGTCAAGATATCGAGACCATCCTGGTCAACATGGTGAAACCCCGTCTCTACTAAAGATACAAAAAAGTAGCTGGGCATGGTGGCGCGTGCCTGTAATCCCAGCTACTCGGGAGGCTGAGGCAGGAGAGTTGCCTGAGCCCAGGAGGCGGAGGTTGCGGTGAGCCAAGATCGCGCCATTGCACTCCAGCCTGTGTAACAAGAGTGAAACTCCGTCTCAAAAAAAAAAAAAAAAAAAAAAAAAAAAGAATGCTTTTTCCCTAAAGATAAATTCCAGTGACTAAGAAAACGAGTCTAAAGCACAGGCCATCAAGCCTCCTATGGTGCTAGGTACCTTTGGAGCAGTTTAAGGGAGTCACCTTCAGGGTGTTTTTAAAACTGACTGGTTAGATCTGCTGACTTTGTGGAAAGAGGTCAAGCAACAAGCAGGATACATTGTCTGGATATGTAAGGAAGTGAGGTAAGAAGAAAGGATCAAAGTAAGCCTCCCTATTCAAGCAGAAATGAGGCCATGATGGGCAAGGCCTTGGCCAAGGAAAGTCACCAGCCCTTCCTGAGTAAACCAGCCACCAGAGGGGCAGTATGATCCTGAGGACCACCCCTCCTAGGCATCCCCTGGGACTTTGTTCCCAGGCTTCTGTTGGTCACTCTAGGAGAACATTACATAGTAAGGGTGCTGCTTGTTGGGATTTTACAGGTACTATCAATTCCCTGGGAGACCATTTGAGTCTGAGTAAGAAGGTGAGATCCATACTGTGTCACGTGGAAGAGGAAGGGGCAGTTAGACATGTGGATGGATAAGATGTATTGCCTTCTAAATGTTCTCCGCTTCCTGTCCTCCTTTCTCTTAAGGAGAATTGTGTTAATGCCCATTCAAACTCTTCTCTTTATTCTCCCTCCAACGAGAATCCAGTCTTTGCCATCTGTCCCCTGTATCCTCTCTGGTGTAGAATTGAGGAACTAGGCAGAGACAGGGAGAAGCAGCAAGGAAAGAAAGGTGGGTGGAGACAGGATTTAGCCGAGAGACTAAAAGCTACTGCTAAACTAGAAGCCTCAGATGTAACCCTAGAACCCAGCATGGTGCCTGGCACATAGTAGGTACCAAATAAATAGTTTTCAAATAATTAGCCGATTGAAAGACAAGTGACAAAGGAAAAAATATATCATCTATGATGAGGAAGAAGCAGACAAAGGAAGAAAGAAACAGGAGAAGTGTTGGCAGATAAAGGTAGGAAATGGAATCGTATTATTGTATAGTCTCAATTTTTAGAATCTATGCATGTCTATGTACTGAATCAAGTTTTGGGACACAGTAGGCAAAATGTTAATAATAGTTATCCCTGGTAGATAAGACTATGGGTAATTTTGTTTACCTTTTTCTTACCAGCATAGTACAGTTTTCTACATGAAGCACCTATTTCTTATGTGAGAAAATCATAAATGTTATTTTATAAAAAGAAATGCAAGGTGATATGGGCTGAGCTGTGTAACCTTAAAACTTACAGCTTGAAGTCCTTTCCCCAGTGTCCCAGGATGTGATTATAATTGAAGACAGGGCCTTTAAAGAGGTAATTAAGGTAAGATGAGGTCATTTGGTAGGCATTAATCCAATATGACCGGTGTCATAAGATGAGATGAGATGAGGACACAGACACACAACCTTCTCCTGAGGGAAGACCATGTGAAGACAGAGGGAGAAGACATCCACCTACAAGCCAAAGAGAGAGGTCTCAGGAGAAACCAACCTGTTGACACCTTGATCTTAGATTTCTAGCCTACAGGACCATGAGAAAATAAGTATCTCTTGGTTAAGCCATCAGTCTATGCTACTTTGTTATGGCAGCCTTAACAGACTAATAAAAAGGTACACATTTAAAAATTGTCAGATTTATTCAAGGAGAAACAAAGAGGAAAGATAAGAGAAGTGTTTTGAGCTAGGTGTGGTGGCTCAAGCCTGTAATCCCGGCAACTGGGGAGGCTGAGGTGGGCGGATCAAGAGTTCAAGACCAGCCTGACTAACATGGAGAAACTCCGTCTCTACTAAAAATACAAAATTAGCCGGGGGTGTGGTGGCACATGCCTGTAATCCTAGCTCCTTGGGAGGCTGAAGCAGGAGAATCACTTGAACCTGGGAGGCGGAGGTTGCAGTGAGCAAAGATTGCACCATTACTCTCCAGCCTGGGCAACAAGAGTGAAAGCCCATCTCAAAAAAAAGCATTTTGGGCAATTTCTAGAAAAATAGAGAGTACTGTTACAATCCTAGCAATATTTCATGCCTTAGAATAGTAAGCTATAAACATGTTTGGTGGGGGAGAGAGCTGAATTTCATGACCGAGTTGGGACAGCCCACAGTTATAAACACAAAGTTATGGCAGTACCTACCTTGAAGAATCTACTCTGTGGTACTCTTGAAGCAGAGGTGAAGCTTCAAGGATGGGCAGCACCTCTGAGATGATCAAAGGGAAAGAGGAAAGTAAATATGCCCTCAGAGAAGACTGGCAGGTCCCAAGGGTAGCACTAGGGAGAAGGCAAGTGAGATTTTCACTTTTCCTTTTGGCTGCCTTCCAGTTCATTAGCTTGTCTGTTGTCTTCTGGGCATCTCCTTGGGGACAGAAGAATTCAGGCCTATTTCACCAAAGACAAACAGGACTTTCCTTGCTTCCGTCTTCTGTCCTGTCAGTTCCAGCTGTCGCTCTCAGCAGGCTCCTGCCTTGCATGCTGCTGGGTACCATGGGGAAGCCATTTCCCCTACCAAACCCTATGGCCAACGGCAGATGTGGCAGGCTAGTGGTTCATCTCAGAGAACAGTGGTCTTCCAGTATCTTCCTAGTCAGGACCCATGTCTTTTGGGGACTGTGGCTAGTGCTATGTTGTCCTTAAGGACTACACAAGTTCACTAGTCAATATCTCTCCTTGATCATTGCTGTTAAAATCCAAATGTGCTTTTCTATTTTCTTTAGTCAATAAACATTCCAAAATGTGTTGCTCATCGTTTAAAAAATGTCATCTTTGTTGACGTATAATTCATATACCATACAATTGGTCAATTTAAAGCATACAATTAAATGATTTTTTAAAAATTCTCAGGGTTATGCAACTACCCTCACAATCAATTTTAGAACATTGTCATTGCATCAAATGGAAACACTCTCATTTCCTCCCAAACCCCCAGACCTACATAACCACGAATCTACTTTTCTATAGAATTGTCTATTTCTAAACATTTCATATAAATGGAATTATACAATATGCGGCCTCCTATAACTGGCTTCTTTCAGTTAGCATAACGTTTTCAAGGTTCATCAATCTCTTAGTATATATCAGTACTTCACTTTTTTGTCAAGCTGCCAAATAATATTCCATTGCATATACATACTCTATGCATTAATTGATGGACATTTGGTTGTTTCTACTTTTTGGCTATTATAAATAAGATTGCTAAGAACACTCATGAACAAGTTTTTGTGTGGATATAGGCTTTCATTTATCTTGGATGTATACCCTAGAGGAATTTCTGGGTTATGGAACCACTCTGTCCAACCTTTTATGGAACTGCAGACTGAAAGCAGTTGTATCATTTTGTCTTCCCACCAGCAGTATATGAGATTTCCAAATTCTCTACATTTCTGCCAACACTTATTCTCTCTTTTTTTTATTATAGCCCCATCCTAGTGCGTGTGAACTGGTATCTCCCTGTGGTTTGTGATATGCATTTCTTTTCTAGCTAATGATGCTGAGTGTCTTTTCATGTGTTTATTGGCCATTTGCATATCGTCTTTTTTTCTTTTCTTTTTTTATTGCATTTTAGGTTTTGGGGTACATGTGCAGAACATGCAAGATAGTTGCATAGGTACACACGTGGCAGTGTGTTTTGTTGCCTTCCTCCCCTTCACCCACATTTGGCGTTTCTCCACATGCTATCCCTCCCCAGCTCCCCCCGACGCTGTCCCTCCCCTATTCCCCTCAATAGACCCCAGTGTGTAGTGCTCCCTTCCCTGTGTTGATGTGTTCTCATTGTTCATTACCCGCCTACGAGTGAGAATATGCGGTGTTTCACTTTCTGTTGTTGTGTCAGTTTGCTGAGAATGATGTTCTCCAGATTCATCCATGTCCCTACAAACGACATGAACTCATCATTTTTGATTGCTGCATAATATTCCATGGTGTATATGTGCCACATTTTCCCAGTCCAGTCTATCATCGATGGGCATTTGGGTTGGTCCCAGGTCTTTCCTATTGTGAACAATGCTGCAATGAACATTCGTGTGCATGTGTCCTTATGCTAGAACAATTTATAGTCCTTTGGTTATATACCCAGTAATGGGATTGCTGGGTCAAATGGAATTTCTATTTCTAGGTCCTTGAGGAATCGCCACACTGTCTTTCACAATGGTTGAACTAATTTACAGTCCTATCAGCAGTGTAAAAGTGTCCCTGTTTCTCCATATCCTCTCCAGCATCTGTTATCTCCAGATTTTTTAATGGTCACCATTCTAACTGGTGTGACATTGTATCTCAATGTGGTTTTGATTTGCATCTCTCTAATGACCAGTGATGATGAGCATTTTTTCATATGTTTGTTGGCCTCATGTATGTCTTCTTTTGTAAAGTGTCTGTTCATACCCTTTGCCCATTTTTGAATGGGCTTGTTTTTTTCTTGTAAATCTGTTTTAGTTCTTTGTAAATTCTGGACATCAGCCCTTTGTCAGATGCGTAAACTGCAAAAATTTTTTCCCATTCTGTTGGTTGCCGATTCACTCTAGTGACTGTTTCTTTTGCCGTGCAGAAGCTGTGGAGTTTGATTAGGTCACATTTGTCTATTTTGGCTTTTGTTGCCAATGCTTTTGGTGTTTTGGTCATGAAGTCCTTGTCTACTCCTATGTCCTGAATGGTGTTGCCTAGATTTTCTTCTAGGGTTTCTATGGTGCCAGGTCTTATGTTTAAGTCTTTAATCCATCTGGAGTTAATTTTAGTGTAAGGTGTCAGGAAGGGGTCCAGTTTCTGCTTTCTGCACATGGCTAGCCAGTTTTCCCAACACCATTTATTAAACAGGGAGTCCTTTCCCCATTGCTTGTTTTTGTCAGGTTTATCAAAGATTGTATGGTTGTATATATGTTGTGTTGCCTCTGATGCCTCTGTTCTGTTCCATTGGTCTATATCTCTGTTTTGGTACCAGTACCATGCTGTTTTGATTACTGTAGCCTTGTAGTGTAGTTTGAAGTCTGGTAGTATGATGCCTCCTGCTGTGTTCTTTTTGCTGAGAATTGACTTGGCTATGCAGGCTCCCTTTTGGTTCCATATGAAGTTCAAGGTGGTTTTTTCCAGTGAAGAAAGTCAGTGGTAGCTTGATGGGGATAGCATTGAGTCTGTAAATTACTTTGGGCAGTATGGCCATTTTCATATTGATTCTTCCTAACCATAAACGTGGAATGTTTCTCCATCTGTTTGTGTCCTCTCTTATTTCGTTGAGCAGTGGTTTGTAGTTTTCCTTGAAGAGGTCCCTTACGTTTCTTGTAAGTTGTATTCCAAGGTATTTTATTCTCTTTGTAGCAATTGTGAATGGCAGTTTTCATTCTTGATTTGGCTCTCTTTAAGTCTGTTATTGGTGTATAGGAATGTTTGTGATTTTTGCACATTGATTTTGTATCCTGAGACTTTGCTGAAGTTGCTTATCAGTTTCAGGAGTTTTTGGGCTGAGACAGTGGGGTCTTCTAGATATACTATCATGTCCTCTGCAAATAGAGACAATTTGGCTTCCTCCTTTCCTATTTTAATACACTTTATTTCTTTTTCTTGTCTGATTGCTCTGACTAGAACTTCCAGTACTATATTGAATAGGAGTGGTGAGAGAGGGCATCCTTGTCTAGTGCCGGATTTCAAAGGGAATGCTTCCAGATTTTGCCCATTCAGTATGATATTGGCTGTTGGTTTGTCATAAATAGCTTTTATTATTTTGAGATACATTCCATCAATACCGAGTTTATTGAGGGTTTTTGAATTTTGTCAAAGGGCTTCTCTGCGTCAATTGAGATAATCATGTGGTTTTTGTTTTTGGTTCTATTTATGTGGTGAATTATGTTTATAGACTTGCGTATGTTGAACCAGCCTTGCATCTCCGGGATGAATCCTACTTGATCATGGTGGATAAGCTTTTTGATATGCTGTTGCAATCGGCTTGCCAGTATTTTATTGAAGATTTTTGCATCTATGTTCATCATGGATATTGGCCTGAAGTTTCTTTTCTTGTTGAGTCTCTGCCAGGTTTTGATATCAGGATAATGTTGGTCTTGTAAAATGATCTGGGAAGGATTCCCTCTTTTTGGATGATTTGGAATAGTTTTAGAAGGAATGGTACCAGCTCCTCTTTGTGTATCTGGTAGAATTCAGCTGTGAACCCATCTGGACCTGGGCTTTTTGTGTGTGGTAGGTTCTTAACTGCTGCCTTGACTTCAGACCTTGTTATTGGTCTATTCGTAGTTTTGGCTTCCACCTGGTTTAGGCTTGGGAGGACACAAGGGTCCAGGAATTTATCCATTTCTTCCAGGTTTACTAGTTTATGTGCATAGAGTGGTTTGTAATATTCTCTGATGATGGTTTGAATTTCTGTGGAAACTGTGGTAATTTCCCCTTTATCGTTTTCTATTGCATCTATTTGGTTGTTCTCTCTTTTCTTTTTTATCAGTCTGGCCAGTGATCTGTCTATTTTGTTGATCTTTTCAAAAAACCAGCTCTTGGATTTATTGATTTTTTTGAAGGGTTTGTCATGTCTCTGTCTCATTCAGTTCTGCTCTGATCTTAGTTATTTCTTGTCTTCTGCTAGGTTTTGAGTTTTTTTGGTCTTGCTCCTCTGGCTCTTTCAATTTTGACATTAGGGTGTCAATTTTGGATCTCTCCACTCTTCTCATGTGGGCACTTATTGCTATATATTTTCCTCTAGAGACTGCTTTAAATGTGTCCCAGAGATTCTGGTATGTTCTGTCTTCGTTCTTGTTGGTTTCGAAGAACTTCTTTATTTCTGCCTTCATTTCATTGTTTATCCAGTCAACATTCAAGAGCCAGTTGTTCAGTTTCCATGAAGCTGAGTGGTTCTCGGTTAGTTTCTGAATTCTGAGTTCTAACTTGATTGCACTATGGTCTGAGAGACTGTTTGTTATAATTTCCGTTGTTTTGCATTTGCTGAGGAGTGATTTACTTCCAATTATGTGGTCAATTTTAGAGTAGGTGTGATGTGGTGCTGAGAAGAATGTATATTCTGTGGATTTGGGGTGGAGAGTTCTGTAAATGTCTATCAGGTTTGCTTGTTCCAGGTCTGAGTTCAAGTCCTGGATATCCTTGTTGATTTTCTGTCTGGTTGATCTGTCTAATATTGACAGTGGAGTGTTAAAGTCTCCCACTATTATTGTGTGGGAGTCTAAGTCTCTTTGTAAGTCATTAAGAACTTGCCTTATATATCTGGGTGCTCCTGTATTGGGTCCATATATATTTAGGATCATTAGCTCTTCTTGTTGTATCGATCCTTTTATCATTATGTAATGTCCTTCTTCATCTCTTTTGATCTTTGTTGCTTTAAAGTCTTTTTTAACAGAGATGAGAATTGCAACTCCTGCTTTTTTTTTGCTCTCCATTTGCTTTGTAAATCTTCCTCCATCCCTTTATTTTGAGCCTTTGTGTATCCTTGCATGTGAGATGGGTTTCCTGGATACAGCACACCAATGGGTTTTGGCTTTTTATCCAATTTGCAACTCTGTGTCTTTTGATTGGTGCATTTAGCCAATTTACATTTAGGGTTAATATTGTTATGTGTGAATTTGATACTGCCATTTTGATGCTAGCTGACTGTTTTGCCCATTAGTTGATGCAGATTCTTCATTTTGTTGATGCTCTTTAGCATTTGGTATGTTTTTGGAATGGCTGGTACTGGTTGTTCCTTTCTATGTGTAGTGCCTCTTTCAGAAGCTCTTGTAAAGCAGGCCTGGTGGTGACAAAATCTCTGAGTACTTGCTTGTTTGCAAAGGATTTTATTTTTCCTTCACTTCTGAAGCTCAGTTTGGCTGGATATGAAATTCTGGGTTGAAAGTTCTTTTCTTTAAGGATGTTAAATATTGCCCCCACTCTCTTCTGGCTTACAGAGTTTCTGCTGTGAGATCTGCTGTGAGTCTGATGGGCTTCCCTTTGTGGGTTACCCGACCTTTCTCTCTGGCTGCCCTTAGTATCTTCTCCTTCCTTTCAACCCTGGCCAATCTGACGATTATGTGCCTTGGTGTTGCTCTTCTTGCGGAATATCTTTGTGGTGTTCTCTGTATTTCCTGGACTTGAATATTGGCTTGCCTTGCTAGGTTAGGGACATTTTCCTGGATAATATCCTGAAGAGTATTTTCCAGCTTGGATTCATTTTCTTCGACACATTCAGGTACACCTATCAAACGTAGATTAGGTCTCTTCACATAGTCCCACATTTCTTGGAGACTTTGTTCATTCCTTTTTGTGCTTTTTTTCTCTAATCTTGGTTTCTCGTTTTATTTCATTGAGTTGATCTTCGACTTCTGATATTCTTTCTTCTGCTTGGTCATTTCGGCTGTTGAAACTTGTGCATGCTTTGCGAAGTTCTCATGTTGTGTTTTTCAGCTCCTTCCATTCACTTATATTCCTTTCTAAGTTGTCCATTCTTGTTATCGTTTCCTCAAATCTTTTTTCAAGGTTCTTAGTTTCTTTGCATTGATTTAGAACATGTTCTTTTATCACAGAAGTTTCTCATTACCCACCTTCTGAAGTCTGATTCTGTCATTTCATCACTCTCATTCTCTGTCCAGCTTTGTTCCCTTGCTGGTGAGGAGTTGTGATCCCTTGTAGAAGGCAAGGTGTTCTGGTTTCGGGTGTTTTCCTCCTTTTTGCGCTGGTTTCTTCCTATCTTTGTGGATTTATCCACATGTCATCTGAGTGGTTGCTGATTTTCCGATTGGGTCTCTGAGTGGACATCCAGATTGTTGATGGTGAAGTATTTCTGTTTCTTAGTTTTCCTTCTAACAGTCTGGCCCCACTGCTGTAGGACTGCTGAGGTCCACTCCAGGCCCTGCTTGCCTGGGAATCTCCTGTAGCAGCTGCGGAACCATGAGGGTTGCTACCAGATTTTTCTTCTGCTATCTTTGTCCCTGAATGATGCCCGCCAAATGTCAGTCTGATCAGTCCTTTGTGAGGTGACTTTTTGGATCTACGGGGGTCAGGGATCTGCTTGAGGAGATGGTCTGTACTTTACAGGAGCTCTAGTTCTGAGCTGTGAGCTCCATTGTTCAGGGCTGCTAGGTAGGTACATTTAAGTCTGCTGCAGCAAAACTCATAAAGCCCCCCTTTTTTTCCCCTCAGGTGCTCTGTCACGGGGAGTTAGGGCTTTATTTATGAGTATCCGTTGCACTTTCCTGCCCAGCGAGGAGGCAGTCTAGTCACTTCTTGCCTGTAGTGGCTATGCTGAGCTGCCGTAGGCTCTGCCCTGCTGTCGTGGGCTCCGCCCTGCCACTGTGTGTATTTCCCTGTAGTCCTGTTTATATGGGTGTGGTTAGAACTGCAGTGGCGATGGTGGCCCACCTCCCTAGTGGCAGACTCTCTCTGTTATGGCGGGTTGTCTTGGCAATGGCAGAGTACCTCCGTAGCCTAGGTAGTGCCGGATGCCCCTCCCCCACTGAGCTGCACTGTCCTGAGTTCAGCTGTGCTTGCCGTGAAACTGAACCCTGAGTGTTTCCAATTGCTGTTTTGTTTGTTTTTGTGAGGGTGTGACCCGCCGAGCCTGATCACCTGGCTCCCTGCCTCAGAGCCCTTTTTTTTTTTTTTAAGTTGAACGGTTGACTCTCTTCCAGCTGTTCCAATCACCTGCTGCAAGGGCGCCGGGATCTGTGTGATTTCCTGTGCAGTGACCCATTGCGCCAGCTCAAACCACATTGCTGCCTGGGAATCTCCTGGCCTGGCTTTCTGTTTAAGTCCCATTTAATCAGATGAATGTGCTAATCTGCCTTCCAAAATCTCCAATTGCCAGTTTAACAGGGCAACCACACCAGTGTATTTTGTACAGAGTGCTGCTGCGCTGCAGCCCTGGCCCAAACAGCCACGCCAGCCCAAACTAATGTGCTGGCAGCCCGTGGAGCTCCTACACCTGGTCTGTGGGCAATAAAGATCCATATGGAAATGCGGCGTGCACTCACCCTCTGCAATTTCACTGGGAGCTGCAATCCTGAGTTGGTCCTACAGCGCCATCTTCCCCTCCTCCCCAATATCTTTTATAAAGAAATGTCTATTCAGGTCCTTTGCTGATGTTTCAATTGCATTATTTATCTTTTTTTATTATTGAGTTGTTAAGAGTTCTTTGAGATTAGTTCCTTACCAAATATATAATTTGTCAAATTTTTCTCCTATTCTGTGGATTGTCTTTTCACTTTCTTCATGGTGTCCTTTGAATCAAAAGTTTTCAGTTTTAATGATGCTCATTATATTTGTATTTCATTGTTGTTGCTTGTGCTTTTGGGTCATTTCTAAGAAACAACTGAATAATCCAAGATCATAAAGATTTACACGTATATTTTCCTTTTGGTGTTTTATGATTTTAGCACTTACATTTAGATCTTTGATCCTTTTGACTTAGTTTTTGTATATGGTGTGAGGTGGGGGGTGCATTTCATTCTTTTGCAGGTAGATATTCAGTTGTCATAGCATGTGTGTTTAGAAACTATTCTTTACCCATTGAAGTATCTTGGCACCATTGCTCAGAAAAAAATGACCATAAATTTAGGGGTTGTTCAATATTTTCTAAGAATGTGTTTGTAATAACCATGCAAAAGGTCACATATTATAGTATTATACATAGTATGTGGCAACAATTTCTCTTCAGATTGAAGAAATGACACTGTCCCATTCTAGTTCATTTTAAAAGATGAAACAAGTTCTTAGTAAGTGGCTGAGCAATCACAGCTTATTTAACTGATACCACTGTTTAGATAAAATTATTATCAGCCAGGACCTGAGAGCCCAGACAGTGTTTGATGAACCATAGTTTCATTGGCTGTGACTTTAGGAGATTCTTTCCATATCAATTGCCAATGTCTTATACTTTGGTTTTCCGTCAATGAGGAGAATGACTTGCAGGTTGTTTCTGATGATTTTGGACCAACTCTCACCTTCACCAAGGAAAGCCAGATGAGTACTTTGTATGTGACTCTCAAAACTAACCGAAGCTAAGGAGAAATTACCCCTTGACCTGCTCTCCACATGGCTTCTAGCTACCATTTTTAATTTATGTACTCTTCCCTCCTGCCCAGCTCCATTTCCAAAATAGCAAGGAGCTTTGGCGAGAAATCACTGGGGTTGCAATTTTTCAGCAAGCTGTGGACACAGCTGTTTCCCATCTTTTGGCAAAGTCAGTGATTTGGCTTGTCTCTTGCATGGAATGAAAATTTTCTGAAGGGTGTCAAAAAGGACATACTCTAGGGACACACAAATGTCTCTTAATTTACCAGTACAGACTTCACTATGGAAGAAATATAGATGAGTACTGTGTATGTGACCCTCAAAACTAACCCAAGTGTTAATCTCTATGTCAGATAGACAGACAGATGGATAGATAGATCTGTATCTATATCTATATCTATATCTAAAGCTAGTATAGATGAGCCTCTGCAGTCTTTAAAATCCCCTGCCTCAGAATCAATGTGGGTGGGATAGAGGAAAGTTGTTAAGATGCATATTCCTGGGCCCTTACTGAATCAGAAGTTCTGGGGGGATGAATGTAGAGATCTGCATTTTAACAGGCAACCCAGGTGAGTTTCATGTAGTCTCACACATTAAAATTTGAGAACTGCCCACTTGGGAGTTTTTGCTAATACCACAAGCTTTGGAAACATCCAGAACCTGTGTTAAACTTCAATTTCTTCTTCGTAAAATAAGGGTAATTCTCCCATCTCCCCAGGGTGAGAGGAGTCATGTGAAGTAAACATGCAGATAAAGCCCAGATAAAGACATGCAGATAAAGTACAGTGCAACTTTCACAACGATCCTCCCACTCGGGGCACTTGATGAGCATTTTGCATAACCCCAATAGGGTTGCAGATAAAATTCAAGACACCCAGTTAAACTTTTATCTCAGAAATATAAAAAGTTTTGAATATAAGTGTGGCAGCAGTGCTCAGGGCAGTTTCCAGAGTCTAGGGTTGGTGGAAAGATTTAGGAAGTTGTCCCTTGATAGCCTCCAAGCCTCAGCCTCCAGCCATCCCAGAAATGCTGTGAGTTCCCCAGATTATTTTAATAAATCCTTTTTAAAAACTTTAATTCTCCAATCAATTTCTGTTGCTTACACCTGAGAACCCTGACTGCTAGAGCATCTGTAACTCTCTACTCAAAACAACTGACCATCTGTCTTCCATTCTCCTCACTTCCCTGAGCTCTCCCTGAAGTCATCAGGGAGACTTAACTGCACAATCTCTCAGGCTTTTCTTGTTTCTACACCCTTTTCTGGTGGAGAAGTATGTAGAGGACATGGTTGACTCAAGAAACCTGCAAGGAAGGAGCTAGGGAAATAAAGCCTGGCCTCAATGTCAGGGTGCTGCTGCAGACCCTTCCCCTCTAAAGCTAGTGCCTCCCATTGGTCAAACCCCATTAGAAGCCAGTGGGCAAGAGAGCCTGTTGACATGTGCATTCAGGTCAATCTCCTGGGACACAGAGCAGGGTAGGGAGTGTGAAGGGGAGAGTGAGACTGGAGGGGCAGAAGAAATATATCCAGCAAGAGGGTATGTATATTGTCTTGGTTTTAGTCCCTAGAAACAGAGCCTGAGATGGAGCTTTTGTGCAAGTAACTCCTAGGGGCACACTTGGGAGGGGAGTGTGAAGGAGGGAGGGAGAGAAGCAAAATGGGGCAGGATGAGCTGGGCAAAGATGTGGTTTCACGATTAGTCTAGCCTCAGCCTGATCCTATGGGTCACTTTGGAGTTAAAGGACAGAAATTGCTTAGAAGCAAAGGGGCTGGGCTTTTGTAACCATTCTCTCCACCAACATATACTCTTAGTTGGTCATTAGCATGGACTGTCACTGATATTAATATAAGCAGCAAGGCTTCTCCTGGTAAGGGGGCTCCCTTCAGCTAAGGGCAGGCCTTAGGAGAAGAAGCCAGGTGAGCTGTTAACCAGACACATCCACTACATCTGGGGATGGGTGCAGGGTCAGGTGTGTGGGTCTGGGCAGGCACTAATAGCCTCCGTTGGAAGGACATAGAGCTCTGTTCACAGGTGCAGGGAAGGAAAGAATAACGTTCTTTCCACTCTTAGTTCTTAGCTGTGATTAGCCCTGTAATGAAAAACAGATTAATAAGAGAAAAGCAAACAGAAGCTTTTTAACATGTATATTTTACATATACATGGGAGATATCTAGGCAAATGGGTAAATCTCAAAAAAGTGTCTTGGAATTCCAGCATATGTAGGATATTCAACAAAAACCAGTAAATTTTTAGAGAAGTGACAAGACAAAGGAAAAGGACTTTGAGTCTCTAAGAGTGAAAGATTGTGGGAAGGCAGATAGACAGTAGATAAAGGCTAGGTAGTAAAGCTTGTTAATGTAGATTCCTCTGGTGCCCTCTCCAGGCTGATAGGGTCTAAATTTGTCTTCAGTGATCAACTTTTGCCTTTCCTGGTAGAGAGGGGAGGAACTCTTTCCTCTTGTTTAGTGACCACTGAAAAGTAAATTTATGTCCTACTTTTAGGCAAATGGCAGGGGGAGGGGTTGGTGGGAGGTGATGGCAGATAACTTTTTGTAACTAATTCTCCGCTGCCTTCAGCTTAAAATAATCCTTATGCCGAAGTGGCATATTTTGGGGTGGCATATTCTGGTCTCCTACACAGGACATATCTCTGGGTGAGGAGGTAAAAAATTTATTTTTCCTTTGTGTTTTTCTGAATTCTAAGTTTTCTAATATTGAGTCTGTTTTTCAGAACTAGAAAATATGAGTTAAATTAAATCCACGCAGCAAAAACACCTGGTTTGTTACAGATAAAAATAACAGAAAATGACCTTATATCCCTGACCCATTGGGGTGTCCTCTTGACCACGCTGGGCATATGACACCTGCTCACTGTTTGGCAAATGCCAGTCCCCCAAGCTGGCCCTGCTTGTCACAGAGCTTCTGTTTCATCATACTCAGTAAGCCCTTGGCTTAGCACTTAGCTGGATGTGTGACTCATAAATCAGGAATGCAACCAGTTTGGCTAATGGAGAGGGGGCCAGAGGCAGGGACAGGCTGTGCCACCAATAATCACTGCAATATGTGTGCAGGCACTGTTAGGACCTTTAGATATGGTCTCACTTAATCCTTATGATCACCCCATGAAGGTGGCAGTATTATCCCCATTTAATAGATGAGGAAGTCTCTAGACTGGGGGTTAAGAAACTGAAGTTGTAATTTTTGTTTGGCCACCAATGAGAAGTGAAAACTCTAGACCAAATGATGGATTTTTAAATTGTGTTTCTAGGAGCCCTGAGGCTCAGCAACGATGCCGGGGATAGGAAGGACTTCTGAGAGGGAAGGACTGGCCATTGGCACTTCAGCCATGGCAGCTCTGCCTTGGTCTGTCACATGGGTTGGCGGGGATGACTTTTTGAATGTGCAGCCAGTGCAGCCTCATGGGGCCTGCTGGGCTCACAAGGGGCCCTGTGCTTAGGATCTAATGCTCTGCAGGCACCACCTTGAAATCCTTCATAATTTTGCCTTACTAATGTGTGTTTTACAAGTAAATCCAATGGACAATGGAGCACGTCCCCAGATGTGGAGCTCTAAATCATGCTTGGCCCCACTTTCTGCCACCCTGCGATATGTTCCCTGATGCCTGCTCTTGATTCTGGTGTGTTAGGCCTCTCCTTGCTGCCCAGCTGCCCTCCTCCTGGGTCAGAAACTGGATTGCATTGCAGGGAGAAGGGAGCTATGTTTCATGTCCTTCAACCCCCAAAGGAAACTGGCCATGAGCGTAGGGAGGACTGGGGTCAGGTGTGCCCTTTGAAGTGTCACAGGGTATGACAAGGGAGTGGCCACTCCCATCCATGCTGGCAGCATCATGGTGCATTCAGTGGATGGCTCAGTAGGGGCCTCTTACCCACCTTGGACCCAGGTACCAAGTCACGATGCACATAGAAAATGGCAACATCTGAAGGCCAGGTGAGGGGGGCTCACACCTGTAATCCCAGCACTTTGGGAGGCTGAGGCAGGTGGATCACTTGAGATCACTTGAGGAGTTTGAGACCAGCCTGGCCAACATGGTGAAACTCCATCTCCACCGAAAATACAAAAATTAGGCAGGCATGGTAGGTAGCCTGTGCCTGTAGTCCCAGCTACTTGGGAGGCTGAGGCAGTTCAGTTGCTTGAACCTGGGAGGAACCGGCTGCAGTGAGCTGAGATTATGCCACTGCACTCCAACCTGGGCAACAGAGCAAGACCCCATCTCAAAAAAAAAAAAATAGACAACATCTATATGGCACACTGCGGGAAACAGCAAGCAAAGGGAGCCCTGGCCAGCCTTCACTCCCACTCGGTAGTCCCAAGGGCTGAAGGCAGTTCTACCCTAGGCTTAGGAAATGGAGTCTCTACCTTGGACTTGTGCTTCAGAGGCCCCTTGCCCCTTTCACCCCGTCAGCCCCACCCTTGCCACAGAGTGAGTTATCCAGGGGCCAAGGGGATGTACCTACCAGAGCCTCAGCCCTCCTTCAGAATACATTGTGTTTTTTTTCTCCAGTCTGTTACAGACAAATATGAGGTCCCACTGTGTGTGATTAATACACAACTCACCTCACTTGCGACTCACCACATGAGTTTAAAAGCACTCGGCCCTCAACCTAGTGACTGAACTTACTGTTCAGTCAGTAAGTTCAATCAGACAAGTTTGCCTTTGGATGTTCTGCCAATGTCAAGTTGCTGTAAAAATTTCTAACTGTTTGCACATAGTTCTTATATGTATCCCACAGCAGACAGTAACAGCAGTTTGGTTCCTGGAGGACACTGAGTAACACTATTCTAGACTTTTCTGTGGGTGCTGGGACCCTAGAATCCAGTCTGAATCACACGAAATCGAAACCACACTAAACCTGCTTCCAGGGTCTTCATGGGCCTCTTTTCGTTATCTCTTCTGCAGGTGTACACTCCTCTAGGCCCAGGCTGTTTGCAGGAAGGACTGGGCAGAGATGAGACGTGTGCTGTGGTGTTCACACACATGCATCTCAGGCCTCTTTTTCAGGTACAGGATGGAGAACTGGTGGGAATGGGAAGAGAAGGGGACGGACTGTGGCTGGTGGAGGAAGAAAGCCACAAGGATTTGGGGCAAGTCCAGCTGCAGGAATTCAACTCTCTGTTCACCTTGAACCCATCACAGCACCCCAATGTGCTGAGACTTACCAGTCAGGGAGCTCTGGACCAGATATTTTCCACTGTGACTCTCAAGGTTTTGAATTCTGACATCTATCCCACGGTCACAGCTGAGAGCTCATTAGCATTTGGCAGAGCAAGTGAGTGACACATGGATAGGTGTCCTGTGGACACTGCCATCTCACTCTGTGGGAACTGCAGTCTTAGCAGCTCTACCAGTCAACACCCTCCCGCCCTTGATATACAAAAATACACTGTGCTTCTGATGCCTGCCCTATGGCAAATAATTTCTCAACACCCAGGGAAAACATTTTGTTTTTCTTTACGTTTGATTAAAAGCAAGCCCAGGAAAGAGAAACAAAATGACTTTACAATTAAAAAAAGAACCCTACACAATTAGTCAATAGGCATATAAATAACATCTTTAATAATAAGAAGCATTAATCCAAGCAATGAGATACTTTATTTTGCCTCTTAAATTGACAAAGATGAAAACCAGAAAAGAAAATATTCGGTATTTATGAGGATATGGGGAATATTGGTGTCTTCATAGTCTTCTTATGAAACAATGTTTTCACAAGATGAATGAAAACTTGATGTCAGTCTCACTCATGATTTTCTTCCCCCTCTTTTGAAGCTGTTCTTGATATCATTGATGTTCTGAAACTTCACTGAGGTCTGTCTTAGGTTGGGTTTCTCTTTCTTTATCTTGCCAAGTACTTGGTAGCCTACTTCAAGTTGAGGTTTCACATCTTTCTGGTTCTAATAAATCTTTATTATTTCTGTGATTACTGCTTCCCTTCAGTCTTCTCTAGCCTCTCATCTAAAACTCTTTTTAGATCAAGGTTAATTTACTGGGTTTCCATCCTGCATTTCCTAGTAGTGTTTAGCCCTCTCTGCTACCATGGAGAATTCCTTGACCTGCCCTTTCAGCTCACTAAACTGTTCTGTCTATCTTGTTACTCAGCTTCTCTACTGAGGTTTATTTCTTTCAACATTTAAGACTATTATTTCAAGTATCTCTGATTGAACCTTTTTGGGTCACCCTTGTCCTCATTTTGTGGTTATATTATCTTCATTTTTCTGAGCAGACTGACTGTACTTACTGAGAATTCTTTTCTAAATACCATATTAGCTCCATTTCTTTTGAGATCTCCATTGGAGAGTTAGCTGTCTCTTTTTTATGGTCTTGGCCTTCCTCAAATGTTTGCTCATTCTTGTTTTCATACTGATTTTCGTAACTGAAGTTTCCTGCTAGAATGTCATCTACACCTATTTGAGAGATCCATTTGGAGAGCAGGGATGGAAACTACTATTGCCCTAACTCTTGGCACTATTTTCAAAATGCCAGTCTTATCAATGTGGGGTTGTTTTTTTCTTTCAGGTGTCTCCAGCTCCTGAGAGCACTGCCCTTCTCTCTAGTCCCTGCCCCTCACAGACTCTTCTATTGTTTCTGACTGCCCTCAGCAGGTGAAGGAGTAGAAAAGTCGGGCTACCTGGCTGCTCCTCACCTCCCTGTAACAATGGCAGAGACTCTGTCAGCTTCTGGCATCACACTTGGCATCCCCTGCCATCCTTCCTGGGCCACCTTTTCTCTTTCCATTAAGATTCTTTTCATCCTTTATTAATTCCTCAGTGTAGTTCTCCTCCATTTCAGTGAGGCTATTTACTTAAACTTCTTTTTTTAAATTGCATTTTAGGTTTTGGGGTACATGTGCAGAACATGCAAGATAGTTGCATAGGTACACATGTGGCAGTGTGATTTGCTGCCTTCCTCCCCATCACCCACATCTGGCATTTCTCCCCATGCTATCCCTCCCCAGCTCCCCACCACCGCTGTCCCTCCCCTATTCCCCCCAATAGACCCCAGTGTGTAGGGCTCCCCTCCCTGTGCCCATATCTTCTCATTGTTCATCACCCACCTATGAGTGAGAATATGCGGTATTTCATTTTCTGTTGTTGTGTCAGTTTGCTGAGATGTTCTCCAGATTCATCCATGTCCCTACAAAGGACACGAACTCATCGCTTTTGATTGCTGCATAATATTCCATGGTGTATATGTGCCACATTTTCCCTGTCCAGTCTATCATCAATGGGCATTTGGGTTCGTTCCAGGTCTTTGCTATTGTAAACAGTGCTGCAATGAACATTCGTGTGCATGTGTCCTTATAGTAGAACGATTTATAGTCCTTTGGATATATATCCAGTAATGGGATTGCTGGGTCAAATGGAATTTCTATTTCTAGGTCCTTGAGGAGTCGCCACACTGTCTTCCACAATGGTTGAACTAATTTACACTCCCATCAGCAGTGTAGAAGTGTTCCTATTTCTCCACATCCTCTCCAGCATCTGTTGTCTCCAGATTTTTTAATGATCACCATTCTAACTGGCGTGAGATGGTATCTCAATATAGTTTTGATTTGCATTTCTCTGATGACCAGCAATGATGAGCATTTTTTCATATGTTTGTTGGCCTCATGTATGTCTTCTTTTGTAAAGTGTCTGTTCATACCCTTTGCCCATTTTTGAATGGGCTTGTTTGTTTTTTTCTTGTAAATCTGTTTGAGTTCTTTGTAAATTCTGGATATGAGCCCTTTGTCAGATGCGTAAACTGCAAAAATTTTTTCCCATTCTGTTGGTTGCCAATTCACTCTAGTGACTGTTTCTTTTGCCGTGCAGAAGCTGTGGAGTTTCATTAGGTCCCATTTGTCTATTTTGGCTTTTGTTGCCAATGCTTTTGGTGTGTTGGTTATGAAGTCCTTGCCTACTCCTATGTCCTGGATGGTGTTGCCTAGATTTTCTTCTAGGGTTTTTATGGTGCCAGGTCTTATGTTTAAGTCTTTAATCCATCTGGAGTTAATTTTAGTGTAAGGTGTCAGGAAGGGGTCCAGTTTCTGCTTTCTGCACATGGCTAGACAGTTTTCCCAACACCATTTATTAAACAGGGAATCATTTCCCCATTGCTTGTTTTTGTCAGGTTTATCAAAGATTGTATGGTTGTATTTATGTTGTGTTGCCTCCATTGCCTCTGTTCTGTTCCATTGGTCTATATCTCTGTTTTGGTACTAGTACCATGCTGTTTTGATTACTGTAGCCTTGTAGTACAGTTTGAAGTCTGCTTATAGTTTGTAGTATAGTGTGATGCCTCCTGCTGTGTTCTTTTTGCTTAGAATTGACTTGGCTATGCGGACTCTCTTTTGGTTCCATATGAAGTTCAAGGTGGTTTTTTCCAGTTCTGTGAAGAAAGTCAATGGTAGCTTGATGGGGATAGCGTTAAGTCTGTAAATTACTTTGGGCAGTATGGCCATTTTCACGATATTGATTCTTTCTAACCATGAACATGGAATGTTTCTCCATCTGTTTGTGTCCTCTCTTATTTTGTTGAGCAGTGGTTTGTAGTTTTCCTTGTGGAGGTCCCTTACGTTCCTTGTAAGTTGTATTCCTAGGTATTTTATTCTCTTTGTAGCAATTGAGAATGGCAGTTCGTTCTTGATTTGGCTCTCTTTAAGTCTGTTATTGGTGTATAGGAATGTTTGTGATTTTTCCACATTGATTTTGTATCCTGAGACTTTGCTGAAGTTGCTTAACAGTTTCAGGAGATTTTGGGCTGAGACGACGGGGTCTTCTAGATATACTATCATGTTGCCTGCAAATAGAGACAATTTGGCTTCCTCCTTTCATATTTTAATACACTTTATTTCTTTTCTTGCCTGATTGCTCTGGCTAGAACTTCCAGTACTATATTGAATAGGAGTGGTGAGAGAGGGCATCCTTGTCTAGTGCCAGATTTCAAAGGGAATGCTTCCAGATTTTTCCCATTCAGTATGATATTGGCTGTTGGTTTGTCATAAATAGCTTTTATTATTTTGAGATACATTCCATCAATACCGAGTTTATTGAGGGTTTTTAGCATAAAGGGCTGTTGAATTTTGTCAAAGGGCTTCTCTGCGTCAATTGAGATAATCATGTGGTTTTTGTTTTTGGTTCTATTTATGTGGTGAATTATGTTTATAGACTTGCGTATGTTGAACCAGCCTTGCATCTCCGGGATGAATCCTACTTGATCATGGTGGATAAGCTTTTTGATTTGCTGTTGCAATCGGCTTGCCAGTATTTTATTGAAGATTTTTGCATCTATGTTCATCATGGATATTGGCCTGAAGTTTCTTTTCTTGTTGAGTCTCTGCCGGGTTTTGGTATCAGGATGATGTTGGTCTTATAAATTGATTTGGGAAGGATTACCTCTTTTTGGATTATTTGGAATAGTTTCAGAAGGAATGGTAACAGTTCCTCTTTGTGTGTCTGGTAGAATTCGGCTGTGAACCCATCTGGACCTGGGCTTTTTTTGTGTGGTAGGCTCTTAATTGCTGCCTCGACTTCAGACCTTGTTATTGGTCTATTCATAGTTTCAGCTTCCTCCTGGTTTAGGCTTGGGAGGACACAGGTGTCCAGGAATTTATCCATTCCTTCTAGGTTTACTAGTTTATGTGCATAGAGTGGTTTGTAATATTCTCTGATGATGGTTTGAATTTCTGTGGAAACTGTGGTAATTTCCCCTTTATCATTTTTTTTGAATCTATTTGGTTATTCGCTCTTTTCTTTTTTATTAATCTGGCTAGTGATCTGTCTATTTTGTTGATCTTTTCAAAAAACCAGCTCTTGGATTTATTGATTTTTTGAAGGGGTTTTCGTGTCTCTATCTCATTCAGTTCAGCTCTGATCTTAGTTATTTTTTGTCTTCTGCTGGGTTTTGAGTTTTTTTGGTCTTGCTCCTCTAGCTCTTTCAATTTTGATGATAGGGTGTCAATTTTGGATCTCTCCATTCTCCTCATATGGGCACTTATTGCTATATATTTTCCTCTAGAGACTGCTTTAAATGTGTCCCAGAGATTCTGGCATGTTGTGTCTTCGTTCTCATTGGTTTCAAAGAACTTCTTTATTTCTGCCTTCATTTTATTGTTTATCCAGTCAACATTCAAGAGCCAGTTGTTCAGTTTCCATGAAGCTGTGTGGTTCTGGGTTGGTTTCTGAATTCTGAGTTCTAACTTGATTGCACTATGGTATGCGAGGCTGTTTGTTATGATTTCAGTTGTTTTGCATTTGCTGAGGAGTGCTTTACTTCCAATTATGTGGTCAATTTTAGAGTAGGTGTGATGTGGTGCTGAGAAGAATGTATATTCTGTGGATTTGGGGTGGAGAGTTCTGTAAATGTCTATCAGATTTGCTTGCTCCAGGTCTGAGTTCAAGCCTTGGATATCCTTGTTGATTTTCTGTCTGGTTGATCTGTCTAATATTGACAGTGGAGTGTTAACATCTCCCACTATTATTGTGTGGGAGTCTAAGTCTCTTTGCAAGTCATTAAGAACTTGCCTTATGTATCTGGGTGCTCCTGTATTGGGTCCATATATGTTTAGGATCATTAGCTCTTCTTGTTGTATTGATCCTTTTACCATTATGTAATGGCCTTCTTTGTCTCTTTTGATCTTTGTTGCTTTAAAGTCTATTTTATCAGAGATGAGAATTGCAACTCCTGCTTTTTTTTGCTCTCCATTTGCTTGGTAAATCTTCCTCTATCCCGTTATTTAGAGCCTTTGTGTATCCTTGCATGTGAGATGGGTTTCCTGGATACAGCACACTGATGGGTTTTGGCTTTTTATCCAATTTGCCAGTCTGTGTCTTTTGATTGGTGCATTTAGTCCATTTACATTTAGGGTTAATATTGTTATGTGTGAATTTGATACTGCCATTTTGATGCTAGCTGGCTGTTTCGCCCATTAGTTTTTGTAGATTCTTCATTATGTTGATGCTCTTTAGCAATTAGTGTGATTTTGGAATGGCTGGTACTGGTTGTTTCTTTCTATGTGTAGTGCCTCTTTCAGAAGCTCTTGTAAAGCAGGCCTGGTGGTGACAAAATCTCTGAGTACTTGCTTGTTTGCAAAGGATTTTATTTTTCCTTCACCTTTGAAGCTCAGTTTGGCTGGATATGAAATTCTGGGTTGAAAGTTCTTTTCTTTAAGGATGTTGAATATTGGCCCCCACTCTCTTCTGGCTTGTAGTGTTTCTGCCGAGAGATCTGCTGTGAGTCTGATGGGCTTCCCTTTGTTGGTGACCCGACCTTTCTCTCTGGCTGCCCTTAGTATTTTCTCCTTTATTTCAACCTTGTTGAATCTGACGATTATGTGCCTTGAGGTTGCTCTTCTTGTGGAATATCTTTGTGGTGTTCTCTGTATTTCCTGTAATTGAGTGTTGGCCTGTCTTGCTAGGTGGGGGAAATTTTCCTGGATAACATCCTGAAGAGTATTTTCCAGCTTGGATTCATTCTCTTCATCACATTCTGGTACACCTATCAAACGTAGGTTAGGTCTCTTCACATAGTCCCACATTTCTTGGAGACTTTGTTCATTCCTTTTTGCGCTTTTTTCTCTGATCTTGGTTTCTCGTTTTATTTCATTGAGTTGATCTTCGACTTCTGATATCCTTTCTTCTGCTTGGTCAATTCGGCTGTTGAAACTTGTGCATGCTTCGTGACATCCTCGTATTGTGTTTTTCAGCTCCTTCAATTCATTCATATTCCTCTCTAAGTTATCCATTCTTGTTATCACTTCCTCGAATCTTTTTTGAAGTCTTTTTTCAAGGTTCTTAGTTTCTTTGTATTGATTTGAAACATGCTCTTTTAGCTCACAAAAGTTTCTCATTTCCACCTTCTGAAGTCTAATGCCATCATTTCATCACAGTCCTTCTCTGTGCAGCTTTGTTCCCTTGCTGGTGAGGAGTTTTGGCCCTTTGTAGGAGGCGAGATGTTCTGGTTTCAGGTGTTTTCCTCCTTTTTGCTCTGGTTTCTTCCCTTCTTTGTGGATTTATCCACCTGTCATCTGTGTAGTTGCTGACTTTTCGATTGGATCTCTGAGTGGACACCCAGATTGTTGATGATGAAGTATTTCTGTTACTTTGTTTTCCGTCTACCAGTCTAGCCCCTTCACTGTACGACTGCTGAGGTCCACTCCAGGCCCTGCTTGTCTGGGGTGCACCTATAGCAGCTGTGGAACAGTGAGGGATGCTACCAGTTTCTTTTTCTGCTATCTTTGTCCCAGAATGATGCCTGCCAAATGTCAGTCTTTTGGATATAGAGGGGTGAGGGCGCTGCTTGAGGAGGCAGTCTGTACTTTATAGGAGCTCAAGTGCTGAGCTGTGAGCTCTGTTGTTCATTCAGGGCTGTTAGGCTGCTACGTTTAATTCTGCTGCAGCAGAACTCATAAAAAAAAACCTTTTTTTCTCAGATGTTCTGTCTCAGGGGGGTTGGGGCTTTTTTTGTGAGTGTCCGTTGTGCTGTCCTGTCGAGCTAGGAGGCAGTCTGGTCACTATTTGCCTGCCGAGGCTCCTCCCTGTTGGTGTGAGGTTAGCCCTGTTTCTGCAGGCTCTGCCCTGCTGCTGTGGTCTCCGCCCTGCTGCCATGGGCTACGCCCTGCGGCGAAGTCTCTCTGTTGTAGCGGGTTGCCTTGGCAATGGCAGGCTGCTTCAGCAATGGGTGTGTACCTCAGTAGGGGCTGATTGCCTCGGTAATGGGGGATGCCCCTCCCCCATGGAGGTGCACCGTCCTGGGTTCAGCTGTGGCCTCAGGGAACCTCTCCACCCGGAGTGTTTGGAATCGCCATTTTGTTTGTCCCACTCTGCTACCCCAAACGCTGTTTCTCTGAAATTTCCTGGCCTGGCTCACTGTCCAAGTCCCATTCAGTCTCAAGTTCAGCCCTCTCAAGTCTCAGATTGCCGGTTCAACAGGGCACCCGGACCAGTGCACTTTGTGCAGAGTGCTTTGTAGCGCCGCTGCACTACAGCACCAGCCAAAGCCTCTGCCTGGCGTCCTGCATCTCTTTTATACCTGGGAATTTCCCCGTTCTGTGGGCAACAAAGATCTGTCTGGAAATGCGGCCCTGACTCTCCGCACATTCACCAAGAGCTTCAATCCTGGGTTGTTCTCACCACGCCATCTTGAGTCCCCTCCTGATCTTTGTTGCTTTAAAGTCTATTTTATCAGAGACAAGAATTGCAACTCCTGCTTTTTTCTGCTCTCCATTTGCTTGGTAAATCTTCCTCCATCCCTTTATTTTGAGCCTTTGTGTATTCTTGCATGTGAGATGGGTTTCCTGGATACAGCACACCAATGGGTTCTGGCTTTTTATCCAATTTGCCAGTCTGTGTCTTTTGATTGGTGCATTTAGCCCATTTACATTTAGGGTTAATATTGTTATGTGTGAATTTGATACTGCCATTTTGATGCTAGCTGACTGTTTTTCCCGTTAGTTGATGCAGATTCTTCATTTTGTTGATGCTCTTTAGCATTTGGTATGTTTTTGGAATGGCTGGTACTGGATGTTCCTTTCTATGTGTAGTGCCTCTTTCAGGAGCTCTTGTAAAGCAGGCCTGGTGGTGACAAAATCTCTGAGTACTTGCTTGTTCGCAAAGGATTTTATTTTTCCTTCACTTTTGAAGCTCAGTTTGGCTGGATATGAAATTCTGGGTTGAAAGTTCTTTTCTTTAAGGATGTTAAATATTGGCCCCCACTC
The DNA here is from genome assembly GCF_049354715.1 of Callithrix jacchus. Classification (NCBI taxonomy): domain Eukaryota; kingdom Metazoa; phylum Chordata; class Mammalia; order Primates; family Cebidae; genus Callithrix; species Callithrix jacchus. Next base: position 93,712,170 of record NC_133517.1, on the reverse strand, counting down.
TCTTCTGGCTTGTAGGGTTTCTGCTGAGAGATCTGCTGTGAGTCTGATAGGCTTCCCTTTGTGGGTGACCCGACCTTTCTCTCTGGCTGCCTGTATTATTTTCTCCTTCATTTCAACCCTGGTGAATCTGACGATTATGTGCCTTGGGGTTGCTCTTCTTGAGGAATATCTTTGTGGTGTTCTCTGTATTTCCTGGACTTGAATATTGGCCTGCCTTGCTAGGTTGGGGAAATTTTCCTGGATAATATCCTGAAGAGTATTTTCCAGCTTGGATTCATTCTCTTTGTCAAATTCAGGAACACCTATCAAACGTAGATTAGGTCTCTTCACATAGTCCCACTTTCTTGGAGACTTTGTTCATTCCTTTTTGCACTTTTTTCTCTAATCTTGGTTTCTCATTTTATTTCATTGAGTTGATCTTCGACTTCTGATATCCTTTCTTCTGCTTGGTCAATTCGGCTGTTGAAACTTGTGCATGCTTCGCAAAGTTCTCGTGTTGTGTTTTTCAGCTCCTTTAATTCACTCATATTCCTCCCTAAGTTGTCCATTCTTGTTATCATTTTCTGAAATCTTTTTTCAAGGTTCTTAGTTTCTTTGCATTGATTTAGAACATGTTCTTTTAGCTCATGGAAGTTTCTCATTACCCAACTTCTGAAGTCTGATTCTGTCATTTCATCACACTCATTCTCCATCCAGCTTTGTTCTCTTGCTGGTGAGGAGTTGTGGTCCCTTGTAGGAGGCGAGGTGTTCTGGTTTCAGGTGGTTTCCTCCTTTTTGTGCTGGTTTCTTCCCTTTTTTTGTGGATTTATCCACCTGTCGTCTGAGTAGTTGCTGATTTTCCAATTGGGTCTCTGAGTGGATGTCCAGATTGTTGATGATGAAGTATTTCTGTTTCTTAGTTTTCCTTCTAACAGTCTGGCCCCTCTGCTGTAGGACTGCTGAGGTCCACTCGGGGCTCTGCTTGCCTGGGGTACACCTGTAGCAGCTGCGGAACCGTGACGGTTGCTACCAGTTTCTTCTTCTGCTATCTTTGTCCCTGAATGATGCCCACCAAATGTCAGTCTGATCAGTCCTTTGTGAAGTGACTCTTTGGATATATGTGGGTCAGGGAGCTGTTGAGGAGACTGTCTGTACCTTATACTTGAGGAGATAGTCTGTACTTTGTAGGAGCTCAAGTGCTGAGCTGTGAGCTCCACTGTTCATTCAGTGCTGCTAGGCAGGTACGTTTAAGTCTGCTGCAGCAGAACTCATAAAGCCCCTTTTTTTCCTCAGTTGCTCTGTCCCAGGGAGTTAGGGCTTTATTTATGAGTATCCGTTGCACTGTCCTGCCCAGCAAGGAGGCAGTCTAATCACTGCCTGCCTGTAGTGGCTATGCTGAGCTGCCGTGGGCTCTGCCTCATTGCTGTGGGCTCCACCCTGCTGTAGTGGGCTCTGCCCTGCTGCCATGTGTAATTCCCTGTAGTCCTGTTTATATGGGTGTGGTTAGAGCTGCCGTGGTGATGGTGGCCCGCCTCTGTAGTGGCAGACTCTCTCTGTTATGGCGGGTTGCCTTGGCAACGGCAGGCTGCGTCAGCAATGGCAGAGTACCTCTGTAGGGGTCGAGTGCCTCAGTAATGGCGGCCGCCCCTCCCCCACCGCGCTGCACTGTCCTGGGTTCAGCTGTGCTTGCCATGAAACTCTCCACCCCGAGCATTTCCAATTACTGTTTTGTTTGTTTTTGTGAGGGTGGGACCTGCCGAGCCTGATCACCTGGCTCCCTGCCTCAGAGCCCCTTTTTTTTTTTTAAGTTGAACGGTTGACTCTCTCCCAGGTGTTCAAGTCAACTGCTGAAAGGGCACTGGGATCTGTGTGATTTCCTGTGCAGCGACCCATTGTGCCAGCTGGAACAATGTTGCTGCCCAGGAATCTCTTGGCCTGGCTTTCTGTTTAAGTCCCGTTTAATCAGATGAATGTGCTAATCTGCCTTCTGAAATCTCCAATTGCTGGCTTAACAGGGCAACCAAACCAGTGTATTTTGTACGGAGTGCCGCTGCACTGTGGTCCCAGCCTAAACAGCCGCTCTGGGCACTGGCAGCCCGTGGGGCTCCTACACATGGGAATCTCCTGGTCTGTGGGCAATAAAGATCCATCTGGAAATGTGGCATCCACTCACCGTCTGCACTTTCACTGGGAGCTGCGATCCTGAGTTGGTCCTACAGCCTACTTAAACTTCTTTCTATCATATCTTGGCATTTATTATAAAAGGCACACATACTCAGTCTGACATTCTGAGATGGATCTACTAAAAAGAAAATCTCCAGCCGGGCTTAGTGGCTCACGCCTGTAATCTCAGCACTTTGGGAGGCCGAGGTGGGCAGATCACTTGGGGTCAGGAGTTCAAGACCAGCCTGGCCAACATGGCGAAATCCTGTTTCTACTAAAAATACAAAAAATTAGCTGGGCATGGTGGTGGCCACCTGTAATCCCAGCTACTTGGGAGGCTAAAGCAGGAGAATTGCTTGAACCTGGGAGGTGGAGGTTAGAGTAAGCCAAGATCGCGCTACTACACCCCAGCCTGGTGACAGTGTGAGAATCTGTCTCCAAAAAAAAGCAAAAAAAACCCCTCTGTGTTGGCCAAGCATGTTGTCTCATGTCTGTAATCTCAGTGCTTTAGAAGACTTGGGTGGGAGAATTGCTCAATGCCAGGAGTTCAAGACCAGCTTGGGCAACATAGTGAGACCCTGTCTCTACAAAAAATATACAAAAATTAGTTGGGCATGGTTACGTGTGCCTTTAGTCCCATCTGCTTGGAAGGCTGAGATGAGAGGATGGCTTGAAATCATGAGTTTGAGGCTGCAGCAGGCTATGATTATGATCTCACTTCCCCCACTGCCATTCATCTTTCCCCATGCCTTAGACTACCCCACGACTTTATCCCGTAGATAGCCCTAAATCCTATCTTTGGAGGCAGATTTGGGATCTGTTCTGCCTCCTCACTTGGCTGCCTCATGAATAAACTTTCTTTTTTGCAAAACCCATTGTCATGGTGATTGGTTTGCTGTCCACAGACCGAATGAGCCTGGTTTGGTATCATTTTGACAGACGGATAGGAGAAAATGGGTTTGGAGCATAGGGTAAGCAGTGGATGTTGAAGGGGGTGGGGCATAGGGAAGATGAGGAAGTCAGAAGGAGGAACTCCAGCCTGGGCAACAGAGGGAGACCCTCTACCTAAAATAAAAAACAAAAACCCAACCTTTATGTAACTTTCAATCCAGTAATCCCACTTCTAGGATTTTATCCCAAAGAAGTAATTTAAAATAAAGCTTTAACCACAAGGCGTTTCATCACAGGAAGATTTATTATGAATATGTGGAAACAAATATCCAAGTAGAGGGGATTAGTTAAATAAATGATGACATAGATGTGAAAAATAATATGGCAGAACATTTAATGGCATAGAAAAAAGTCATCAAGGTATCATTAAGTAAAAATCTAATATTATGAAATTGTTTAAAATCTCATTTTTGTAAAAAGCATACATGTTCTTATAGAAAAGGGTACCTCCTCTGCATGGTGGGATTTCTGGTGATTTTTTTATTTTTTATTTTGACTCTCTTTTTCTCTACCACCTTGGGATTGTTTGCAACATCTGCCGTGTGCAAGCTTTTGGTTCCATCCTCTGCTTACCTCCCCCAGGTGTGTTGGAAGATGGACTGTCCTCCAATGGTGTGCCCCGATCTACAGCCCCAGGTGGAATACCCAACCCAGAGAAGAAGACAAACTGTGAGACCCAGTGCCCAAATCCCCAGAGCCTCTCCTCAGGCCCTCTGACCCAGAAACAGAATGGCCTTCGGACCACAGAGGTACGTTTGCAGCCACAGAATCAACTGGGGACTGGAGAATAGGGGCAGGGCTTGCTTCAGGGCAGAGTCACCCAGCAGTTGTGTCCAGGGAGGGACCAGGGATGGCTCACCTTGGCAATAAAATGTCTCTACCCCACCCATGTAAAAATTGCTGCAAACCCCACCCCAAAACCCTGCCTTAATGGTTGCTGCTTTTTATTTGCATGTATATGTTTGCTTAGTACAATTTTATTCAAGGATCTTGTTTTCTGTGGCCACTGTCACCATGTTGATGGTGAGGACTGTGCTGGTTAGAGGAACCAGTCTTAGGCCAGGCAGCTGGCCAGTCTCAGGGGTTTGCAGGGTGGGGAGTGGGCAGAGGAAGGAATGAGAAGACCAGAGTGGTTGGAAACAAGTCTGACATTTTACTCAGGCCCTCAAACTAGGTGGGCAGTGGAAGGGCCCTCAAGGGTGGCTCTCATAGCAGAATGTGGTGACCGCATCATCCCCAGACTGTTGGAAGAGGCAGGGCAGTTACATCCCTGGACATGGTTGGCATCCTTTCTTTTCTCCCAGAGCTATTGCTGGGAAGCTCCTCTTCTGGGTACAGGTGGGACAGCCCAGAATGAGCACTCTCAGTAGGCTGGGCTCAGGGGTCTGCAGTCTCTTCCTCTTCTACACAGTTCCTCCTTCTGACTTCCTCATCTTCCCCATGCCCCACCCCCTTCAAAATCCACTGCTTACCCTATGCTCCAAACCCATTTTCTCCTATCCGTCTGTCAAAATGATACCAAAGCAGGCTCATTCGGTCTGTGGACAGCAAACCAATCACCATGACAATGGGTTTTGCAAAAAAGAAAGTTTAATCATGAGGCAGCCAAGTGAGGAGGCAGAACAGATCCCAAATCTGCCTCCAAAGAGAGGATTTAGGGCTATCTACGGGATAAAGTCGTGGGGTAGTCTAAGGCATGGGGAAAGATGAATGGCAGTGGGGGAAAGTGAGATAATCAGCGTTCTGCGCTTCCATAGTCATGGTTCATGGCTCTTCACATGATTTATGTTCAGAAAATGGCTGTGCCTGTGTGATCTTCAGGAAGAGTTTTGGCCTTCTGACTTCAAGAGGTCACCTCTTGGGCATTTCTACAACCCAGTTGAAGGGTCAGTGATCTCAACTGGCTTTAACTGGACAAGAGCTAACCCCAAGTTCCTGAAAAACAACTTTTAGCAACTGTTACAATGGTGATCAGATAAGTAGTTTGTAAGGAAGCTAGTGGATTGGTTAGCTATGGGACTTTTAGCTCTATAGGTGTTAAGATTAACTAGAAGTAAGTGATTAAAAGCAAGCAATGCAGGTTAAGTTTGGTGGGCTTAATCAGGTTAGCCTCCAGTTCCAAAAACTTACTGATCCTGTCCCCTTGGGCCAATGCCACCTGTTTTCTGAGAGTACAACCTATTATCTAATGATGGAATTCTTGCTCATTTCAGTGAGTTGCCTTCCTAAGTTTTGGTCAGAGAACTTGTTGCAAATTCATCTCTAAAGCTCATTAACTAAGGGCCTTTCAGAAATCAGTTAATCTGTCAGAATCTCAGGTTCATTATCCACACAATGGAAATAATATCAAAATGACTGAACAGATGGGCCTGCTCTCTATAAACTGGGATGTAGCTAAGAATGGCAGTAAGGATTAACGGGATAGTTAGGCACACAGTGCCATAACCCACTTAAATGAAACACTAATGGAGGTCCTGCAGACACTGGAGAAGGTAATGGGAGGGTGTAGATTTAAGGGTTGTCGTGTCCTTCCTAGGGTTCTGTATTGTCTACTTTGTCTGTGCATAAGCTGGCATTCCAGAGACCTAATCATCATTGCCATCTCTCAAGACAGCCTGGACCCACAGAACTATGTTCAGAAGCTTGGTGACTGCTCTACTGTAGGCTCAGATATTTTTCTTCTAGTCTCCTCCCCATAGTTGTACCCCCACCCTCTGAGCCAGCATGGACTGTGGTCAAGAGGAAGCAGCTTTGCCTGGTGGATGGCATGATCCATGCACTCGTTTCCCCACCTGACCCCATCATCCATCACTTTAAAATTGTGTTTTGCAGTTTACAAAGTGCTTTTAAGTCTACCAGCTCCTTAAGTCCTCCCAAGAGCATTGTGAAATAAGTATTATCCCATTTTATAGATAAGAAAACTGAGGTTCATTTGGTTGTGTTACATGAATAAGGCCATCTAAGTGCTGGAGATGGATGTCGGTAATTTTAAATTGAAAACGGTGGCTATTAAGAAGACAGAACATAAGAGTTTCAAGTACTTTTTAAAAATGAATAGTGTATTAGTCAACTGTTGCCTCAATAATGCTGTTTAACAAAAAATAGCAACACTCAGTTGCTTGAAACAACAACTCCCCCGACCCCCACCACTGCCACCATGGTCAGCTGTAACTTAAATAGGCTCAGCCTGACTTTTCCAGGGCTGGCTCAGTCTGTTCCATTCATATTATTCTGGAAACCAGGCCAAGAAAGCATCAGCTTTCTGGGGTATGTTCTTATGACTATGGCAGAAACCCAAGGGGGCAAAACCAAACTGCTTGAACACATTTCATGTCTTTTTTCACATCACACCGAGCAATATCCCATTGGCCAAAGCAAGTCAAATGGACAAGCCCAACTTTAAGCAGGGAAACATACTCTGTCCAAAGTGGAGAGAGAGCAAAGAATTAGAAGCAATAATGCAGGCTACCACATATCACATACATACACAAAGAAATGCAACTCACAACTTCAACGAATTCTTACAAGGTGGCACATCTATGTAACCATCATGCAGATGAAGACATAGAACATTATCACCAGCCCACACATCCACAATGTCACCATACTTCTCACTTCTAATATTATAGATCAGTTTGGCTTATTTTTGAGACTTTTATAAATAGAATCATACAAGTGTGAGCTTTTTCATGTCTGGCTTCTTTTGCTCAACATTATCCTTGTGAAAATCACCCATGTTGTTCTGAGTTGCAATAATTTTCTCACATTGTTATGTATATTTCATCATATGAATATTGCAATGTAATCATTTTACTTGATGGACATTTGGGTTGTTTTCAGTTTGGGGCTATTGTGAACAATACAGCTTTTAATGTTTGTGTGAGTTTCCTTTGTGGACAACACTTCTTTTAGGAATATGCCTAGGAGTGGAATTGCTGGGTGATCCGACAGGAGTATATTGGACTTTCACAGATATTGACAAATGGTTTTCCAAAGTGGTTATGCAGCTTTATATGCTTTATCATTGAGTTCCAGTTATGGAACAAAAGACTCAAAAATCGTAAGTTGTGCTCAGCCCGTCTTCCTTGTGGTAGCTACTATTTATTTATTTATTTATTTATTTGTTGACAGGGTCTCATTCTATCACCCAGGCTGGAGTGCAGTGGCTTGGTCACTGCTCTCTGCAGCCTTGACCACCTGGGCTCAAGCGCAGCCTCCCAACTAACTGGGACCACAGGCATGCACCACCATGCCCAGCCAATTGGTTAATTATTTGTAGAGAGGAGAGTGGACTATGTTGCTGAGGTTGGTCTCAAACTCCTGAGCTCAAGCAATCCTTCTACCTCGGCCTCCCAAAGTGCTAGGATTATAGGTGTGAGCCACCACACCCAGACAGTAGCAACTATTTATTTGCATATGGTCTAGGTACGACATAGGGTGCTAAGCAATTTGTTATATTATCTGTTAATCCTCACAATAATTCTAAAATGTTGATGTTGTTGTATCCAATTTACAGATGGGAATTGAGACTCAGATATAGCTAGGGAAAGCATGCCCCCATGCCACACACACACACACACACACATTCTGGGAGCTCATGTGACTTTAAAATGGGAGGCAGAGGCAGCCCCCTTAGGGCTTCAGCAGGCGTGGAAACTGCCACAGGGGAGTGATGACCACACACACCTGCCCAGCACAGCACCCCCAGGCAGATGATGCATATCGATGAGGAGCCTGGGCAGCTTCTGTTTTCATAATTAAATGAACATGGCTATAACTATTTTCAAAATAAGATCAGGGAGCCGATAACTTCAGTTTTAAGGGTTCACGTTTAAAAGTTCATCAGTGGTCTTTACATGCTGAGACTTCACCAGTAACTGGCCATCCTGAGTCCGTCAAAGGCCAAGACAAAGGTTTTCTGTCTAAAATGTTAGTTTAGAAGTTTAGTTTACCTGTGATTGATGCTTCTGTCTACAGAGCTATCTCATACCAACACTCAGGGAGGCTCTCAACTGCCTACTATTTGCCCAAAAAAAATACTTTTCTTTCTATTTCCTCCTGGGCCTTTGATATACTGTCTTTTCCTAGTGTGTCTCTTAGACTCTGGGCCAAAGCTTTGTGCATTTTCAGTACTGGCTCAGTCAGTATCCATTTGCCTCTTCCAGTCTTCCATCACACCCCTATATGAGCTATTAGTATTTCACAGTGCTCCCCTTAGGCACCATCAGGCCACCTGCTTGGTGGTTCTTTGGCATTTTTTTTTAAAGCTTTCCTTCTCCAGAAGACCCCTTTCATGAAGCATGTGTCCTCATCCACAGGCCTGCTGCAGTGCTGCCATTCAAGTTTACAAAACAAATTTGTGTGTGAAGGGCAATCCTTGCTGTCTAGTGCTGTCTTGGCACTGTTCTAGTGCCAAGGATACAGGCGTGGAAAAGACAGACATGGCTTTTGCTCTGAAGCAGCTACTAGTTTTAAGGGAGGTGGGTGGGGAACCAAATAATATAGAATAAACAAAGCATTTATGACTCTGAATGGTGCTATGAAGGAAGTACAAGGTCACTAGTCAGGGGTAGCAGCTACTCTATTTCATGCAGATAATGCAGATGCTACCTCATGTTTAAACTGCTTTCCACAGGGTGATGGGGCAGCTCATGTTGCTTACAGCTGAGAGCAACATCACCTCATGTTCAGAGCCCACCACTTCATGTTCCATCAAACAAACCATATCTTCCTTTTTGTCAGTTCCCTCTGGCTCCCCCCGCCTTATGTCTGGTGTTAATAGGTGTTAACTGGCAAGAAGATTGTGGCAAAAATGATCTTTCACAAATTGGAACTGACTGTCTCAGTGGGGAGCTCTCTCTTTCTCTGTTACACCTTGATTTCCCCAGTGCTTTGGGGCCTTACTGACTCCGCAGTGTCTGATAAACCATTGGCTTGGTCTTCTTCATCCAGCTCCCTACCTGACCTCCACAATCAACACGAGAGGCAGTGCTGTAGTTGCTTGTCTTCACCGGCTGGTTAGTTTTTCAGGAATTCTGGGCTGCCTCCAAACATTTACTCTCTAACCTGAATATACCATTTCCTTGGGCTTAGGACTCTTGTTTTTCTCAGCCCCCTCTTAAACTACCTCCTTAAGTATTCAGCTACAGTAGAAATGTGTATGTGGCTACAGCTCAAGTAGAAAAGGCTCTGACATGTGGCTGGCCTTGTAGGGAACCCTCCTGTCTTCAGAAGCTGTGTATTTTCAAGTTGCTTCCTTATTCTTGGCAAAGTGACTGGACCATGCTAAAGGAATTAGCAGGGGGACTGATTCTCAGCTAAGGAGTCTTCTCCTCCTCCCCTCCCTCAGTGTCTGGCCAACATCATTGGTAAGGCCTGGCCCAGTCTAAGAAAGACAGGTGAAGGCCCACAGAGATAGGAAACCTGATCAAGAAAGGAGGTTAGGACCAGCCCAGGAGTTCTTCTGGATAACACTAACGTGAGACATATCAAAGAAGAGTTTGGAAAGTAAATATGAGTCTTTCCTAGCAAAACAAAACCAGGACATTAAAAGGAGGGAAAGAACAACAGACACCTCTGGGAAAAGCTGTTAGAAGGGCACTCTGGTGTACTCTCTAGCACAAGTCTGGGGAAAAGGAGGGAATTTAGCAATCCAAATGTGCACCTACTTACTGGCTGCTACCTCTTGTAGAGATTTGCAAGACTCGGCATTCATCTAAGGGTCTGCAGTCAAACCAGTTCAACTAGAAGGCACTCAGGGCAGAGACCGCCTTATTTTTCTTCATATTCTTCCCTTGACTGCTGAGCCTACTTCAGGGTTATATACCTAACAGGGACTCACTACCTACGTGATGATTGAATGAGACAGCCTAGTCATCACTCAGATTAGAATAGGTTCCCATGGCTTTGACCCCACCCATCCCGACTCTGCACCACCATCCTGTGATGACTGTTCTGTGGGAGCTCAGTTGCTTTTCTAAAGCAGGTTCTGCTGCCTTCCTAATGTCTGATCTTCTATCTGAGGTTCAAATTGAAAAGTAACAACTCCTTTTGGCACTTGATACAAACTCCTAGACAGAGTGAGTATAAGTGTAGATGGGGCAGGGGGCTGTGGTCTGCATAGGATGTGTTCCAGGCTTGGAGGATACTTTAGAGTTTTACCTGCAGCATGGTCTGACCCCTGCCTTCTGAGGCTAGCAGCTGGACCTTGGTGGAGTTGCTAAGATCAAATATCCCCTGACTGACCTTGCATTAAAGCTGTAGAAATTCACAAAGCAGCAGCAAATAAATTCACAGAATTTGAGGACAATTAGGCTGCATTATTGTGTATCTTCCTTTCATGAGACCTGTCTGAAGAGAAGTCAAACGTCTGGAGCTGCAATTGATAAAGCTCTAGTCTTTAATCTTTTGGGAAGGGTAGCGGATGAAACTAACTACAAAGTGCCAGACACACCATGACATAATTTTTAACCCTCACAACTCTAAAAGATAAACAGCAGCATTTTCTACCTGGGAAAACAGAGGCTCAGAAACTAGATGTCTGGTCAACATGGTCCAGGGAGTCATGATTTGGCTGTGTTTGAATTCAAACCCAGGTCTGTCTGCCTCTAAGCCCAGGTTCTTCCCTCCCATTATCTGAAACTTAATGGTGGATAATTTAGAATGAGTTTTGGCAGAGTTGTGAGAGGTGGGATATGAAACCTGGGGCCACCATCTTTAGTTTTACTCATCACCAATACTGACATTGCCTTTGAGCTCATTGCATTTGCCCGAGTGGTTTCAGATGCCTCATTGGGAAAGTGAATACTGTAACATTCCCACCTGTCTCTCCAGGATGGTGCAAGGAATGATTGATCATGGACATAATTGAACTCTTGTAGGAAAGTTCTAGGACACTGAGGCAGGGTGATGCACACAGTTTCTGTTCCCGGAAATTTGTCTTTTCTTTTCTTTCTGAAGATTTATCTTCATACATGTGTTCATGGTCCAATTATTTATTGTCTATTATGAGACAGGCACTGAAGTAGAGTCTGGTGATACTATAGTGGATAAAACAGGCTAGATCCCTACTGTCTTTAAGTTTACAATATGAGGAGGAAGTAAAAAATAAGTTAAAAAAATAAATGTATAATTTAAACTGTGGTTGAAGGCCGGGAAGGAAGTAAAGAATATAGGGGGAGAGAATAACAGAGCCCTATGCTTGTATATGCCTGGAAAATCCCTGCAACATTCCATAAGAAATTATTAGCCATAATTATCTCTGGGAAATGCACTAAAAGCCCTTCTCTTTGAATTTCTTTTTTGCCGTAATTATGTCTTCCTTTTATAATTAAAAATACCACGTATACAGAAAAATTGGTGTCTCACACATCATCATCTCAGAAGCTGTGCTTTTCTTTGTTGTTTGTGAAGAACTATGAAAAGGTTTGTATAATCCCTTGTTAGGTACAGATGTATTTGTGATGTTCAAGCAAAGTTGAGAACATCTCTATTTCCATTTTTGGGGAAAAGTGAGAAAAGGCTGAGCAAAGGTAGCTGCAATCTTGAGTCCAGGTCTCTAGGAGCATCCAAGCTGTCCCAGCCTCCACAGGGAACGGGCTGATTATTGACACCTGAACCCCAAGATGAACAAGTCCATCTGGCTTGGCGACTGCCAAGAGTTTATCACGGTCAATCTGGTTACCCTTGAGAAATGGCAGACTACTTTTAATTAAAGAGGCATATCAAGAAGACTAAAATCTGATTCATGGGGTACTAAAGCTGCAGAAATTAAAATGAGGCAAGGAAAGAGTTGAAAAGCTGTAAAACTAGGTGAGAAACCAGAGGTGGCCCATTAACAAGAGTCAATGGTGATAAAACTCACAAAACGAAAATGTTAGAAGTGGAGGCAGGATTGGCACAGCTGCATGATAAAAAGGTGCCAATTAGGCTCCTCTCATCGAGGAATTGGAAACCGTAAGTTTTTTGTTTTTTTAAAGCCAGTAATTGCAATAGAAACATTTTCTTTTCCTGTCATTAAAAAGGGAGAGGGGGTGTGTGATGTTAAATAAGGTTTGGCTGGCTGAAAAACTACATCAGAGGGGAAAGTATGTTGTATAAAGCATCACAGGCACTGAGGGACAAAATGGTGTGATTGTTTCTTGTACTTATGTTGCTTTTCTTAGAGGAAAGTAAAACAACTCACTTCTCCAATCTTCTAGAGAAAGTATCTGGCATTATAGTTTTTCTCATCATCTTCTTCTTGTTTGGGCTTGAAACCTAAGGTTTTAGAGTTATAACTAGATTGTGTTGATGAACGGAGTCAACCTCTGTAAAATATTTGAAGTGATTTTTTTCTGAAACAAATATGAGTGACCATAGCCCATGACACTGCCCTCAGGAAGTCCTGAGAATATATGCCCATGGTGGTTGGGGTACAGCTTGGTTTTATATATTTTAGGGAGGCATGAGACATCAATCAAATACATTTAAGAAATATATTCATTTGGGTTAGAAAGGTGGGACAATTCAAAGCAGGGGCTTCCAGGCTATAGGTAAATTTAAACATTTTCTGGTTGACAATTGGTTGAGTTTGTCTAAAGACCTGGGATCCACAGAAAGGGATGCTCAGGTTAAAAATAAAGGATAGTGGAGACCAAGTTTTATTGTGTAGAGGAAGCTCTTAGATGGCAGGCTTTAAAGGGAGCAGTTGTAAATTTATCAGACTTCAAAGGGTGTCTGGCTCTTAGTTGATTATCTCCAGGATCTGGGAAGGAAGGAAGGAAAACAAAGGGGAAAAGGGATTCTTTATAGAATGTGGATTTTTCCCACAGGAGACTCCGCAGGGCAATTTCAAGGAGTGGCAAGGAAATATATTCTGAGGTAAAACATTTTGATTTTCTTCCTTGTTTTGCCAGAGTCAGACTGAAGGGTAAGCCACAATATACAGGGTCAAACAAAACCCATCTGATGAGAATTTATGGTTTGTAGGGCGTGACTCCCCAGACCCCTTAGAAAGGAATTTGGGCAAGATAAAAAAGCAGAGCTTAGTCCTCAATTGCCATGACTACCAACCTCTTGAACATCCTCACAGCTGCTTTTGGTTGGGTACCTTTCCGTTGATGTCTCAGATCTGAAAGCTTCTCTTTTATAAAATGTTTCCGAGAACATGTATTGTTGTTCTAATTAATTTGCTAACTTAAATGCAGTGTCATTATTTGAAAGTGGATTTGTTTATGGCTTGGAACCTTTTGAGCCCATATCATGGGAGTACAGAACTCTAGTTTGTCCTTTTCCAGAAGCACGTCTTTTAGAGTTGTTGCCATTTAGAAGCAGTAGTAGCAGTAGTCATTGTTTCAGGATAATGAGGCTTTAATTTGCTGTTTGACTGACATCATCTTTTTACAAACAAAATTAAAGTTAATAGCTATAATTGAGGTGACTAGTAGTCCTAGTTGGCTGGGGCCTCCTGAGGTTTCTGGGATATGGGACCTTTAGTTTTAAAACTCATCGGCCCTGGATAAATGAGGAGAAGTTTGTAACCCTATCAATGTTATGTAGCATACTTAATTCTCTCAAAGAAAAGTGAAAAGCAGGCATTCCCTTCATTTTTCAGGTAATAGAACTGAGACTCAAATGCAAAGCAACATGTCTTGTTGCAGCTAACTGCTGGCAAAGGCTTGCTCTATGTCCAGGTCTATCTGGCTCCAAAGCCTGTGCTTTAAACATTTCCATTGTGCAGGCTTATGATATGCAGATTTAAGAAATGGCCCTATTGTAACTGGGATTACAATTATATATATATATATCTGTGGCTGTTACAGGAATGACTGCTTTGTACCCTCTTAAACAGGCTTAGAAATCCAACTACTGGATTTTTGCTTAGATTTTTTTTTTTCTTTTTTTTAATTTTTTATTGGATTTTAGGTTTTGGGGTACATGAGCAGAGCGTGCAAGACAGTTGCGTAGGTACACACATGGCAGTGTGCTTTGCTTTGCTTCTCCCCTTCACCCACATTTGGCATTTCTCCCCAGGCTATCCCTCCCCACCTCCCCCTCCCACTGGCCCTCCCCTTTTCCCCCCAATAGACCCCAGTGTTTAGTACTCCCCTTTCTGTGTCCATGTGTTCTCATTTTTCATCACCCGCCTATGAGTGAGAATATGCGGTGTTTCATTTTCTGTTCTTGTGTCAGTTTGCTGAGGATGACGTTCTCCAGATTCATCCATGTCCCTACAAACGACACAAACTCATCATTTCTGATTGCTGCATAATATTCCATGGTGTATATGTGCCACATTTTTCCAATCCAGTCTATTATCAATGGGCATTTGGGTTGATTCCAGGTCTTTGCTATTGTAAACAGTGCTGCAATGAACATTCGTGTACATGTGTCCTTATAGTAGAACGATTTATAGTCTTTTGGATATATTGAAATAGAGAGCTGTGTATCATCTGTGTAATAGCCTTTTGTGAAATCTTACCAATAGTCTTTTCTAAAGAAAAGGATTTCTGCAGTTGTAACATTTCCATTTCCATTCTGGAAAGCTCTCTTACCTCCCAGCAATTTGAGAGGAATGCTACAGTCAATTTAGCTCACTTCAAAGGAGGCCTCCGCATTCTAGTCCATGCCTCAGTCCTCAAAGCTATGTAGTGACACCTCACCCCAGTTTTCTTTAGGAAACAGACTCACTGTCTTCTTTTTCTTCACAATGCTTTGTGTGTGTGTGGATATATATGTGTGCATCTGTGTGTGTCTGTGTGTGTGTGTGTGTGTGTGTGTGTGTGTGTGTGTGTGTGTGTGTGTTTAGCAGGCATGGGTTAGTCCAATGGGAACTGGGAAAATGAAGTAACCACTGTTGATGAAAAGAGTCAAACTCTGTAAAATATTTGAAGAGATTTATTTTGAGCCAAATACGAGTGACACAGCTCTCAGGAGGTCCTGAGAACATGTGCCCAAGGTGGGCTGGGTACAGCTTGGTTTTATATATTTAAGGGAGGCATGAGACATCAATCAAATACATTTAAAAAATACATTGGTTGGTTCAGAAAGGCAGGACAACTCAAGGCGGAGTGGGCAGGCGGGTGGCAGGGGCTTCCAGGCAATAATAAATTTAAACATTTTCTGGTAGACAATTGGTTGCGTTTATCTGAAGACCTAGGAACAATAGAAAGGAGATGTTCAGGTGAAGACAAAGGACTGTAGAGACCAAGTTTTGCTGCAGAGGAAGCTCTCAGACAGCAGAGTTCAGGGCAAGCAGGTTGTAAAATGTTTCTTATCCAACCTAAAAGGGTGCCTAGCTCGGAGCTGATTATCACCTGGATTTGGAAAGGAAGAAAGGAAAAAAAAGGGGGGTGAAGGGGATTCTCTATAGAATGTGGTTACAAGGGATGGCTTTGCAGGGCCATTTCAAGATATGGCAGAAAAACATGTTTTGGGGTAAAAATTTTTTTTTTTTTTTGAGACGGAGTTTCGCTCTCATTACCCAGGCTGGAGTGCAATGACGCGATCTCAGCTCACCGCAACCTCCGCCTCCTGGGTTCAGGCAATTCTCCTGTCTCAGCCTCCTGAGTAGCAGGGATTACAGGCACGTGCCACCATGCCCAGCTAATTTTTTGTATTTTTAGTAGAGACAGGGTTTCACCATATTTGCCAGGATGGTCTCGATCTCCTGACCTCGTGATCCACCACCTCGGCCTCCCAAAGTGCTGGGATTACAGGCTTGAGCCACCGCGCCCGGCCCTGGGGTAGAATATTTTGATTTTCTTCCTTGTTATGCCAGAGTCAGATTGGGATGTAAGTCACAATATACAGAGTTAAATAAAACCCGTGTGATGAGAATTTGTGGTTTGTAGGGCATGACTCCCCAGACCCCTTAGATAGGAATTTGGGAAAGTTAAAAAATCAGAGCTTAGTCCTCACTACTGTTAGAAAGAATGCTTTAAAGGACAGGAGTTACAGATAAATAACAAGAGATGTTTAGTTTCAAGGTAGTGTGATTTTATTGGTTCTCTGCTTTTTGGGAAAAATAAAACCATAAGGTTTTTGTATGGATTAAATAAGGTAATGCATGTAAAGTACTTAGTACAATGCCTATCACTAAATGAAAATGAAAAGAAAAAACACCTTAAAAAGTAGGGTAGATTATCCACTTCCAACTAAGGATAAACCAATGGTGAAATTCTGAATTGATATTAAACATTAAAGCATTAAATTGTAGGTTCTTCAAGTATGTGTATCCAGTCCCTGATTCTCCATTCCCCTCAAAAGAAAACAACTTTGGTGAAGGGCAATCTTGTGCTCATTCTTCTCAGTGATTGTGTGCTGCTGGTGAGCACGAGTAGGCCTGCGAGTCACCTCTACTAGTGGATGGACACGGTTATTTGCTGCCCATCCCCATTCCAGAAAGGACCTGTTGCCTCGCTGCAGGGAGAAAAGTCAGCAAGTAGCCTCCAGTTTTCCCTTTGGGGGTCAGCCTCAGCTGCAGAGAGCCACCTCACTCAATAAGGCCCAATTTGCAGGTAAATTGAAGGGCATAAAGGCCTGACCATTTGGGTCCCAAACAGGTCAGCTCCCACAAGCCACTGAGCTGCACAGGGCAGGGGTGGCTGAAGCTGTTGTCAGCTTGCACTGTGGCCGGACTTTTCCCTTAATCCACTCCTGCTTCCATCACCCCTTTCCACAGGTGTGGGCCCCAAGGCCCTTCCTAACATCCTGTATAATGATACCTCATGGTCTGCCTCCTGGGAGCATAGTCTGCCTCAGATCCAGTGGGAACACCCCTCCAGGCATGAGCACCTCCTTATGCTGGGTGTTGAGAGATGCTCATTTTTCATACAACATGGCCCTGAACACAAGCCAACTACTTCCTATGTGGTGCATCCAAACAAATGGTGGATTATTGCACTGATGGAGAAAAATCCATTGTTCTGTTATATTTATTAACAAATGATATGTATGTTTCTAACATGTCACATAAATCCTGTGTCCTTGTGTAGCTGATGGTGATGCCCCTCTCTAGATTCCCTTTACTCTGCTAGAGCATCTCTCCCAGCTGCTTTCTTTCTTTCTTTTAATTGCATTTTAGGTTTTGGGGTACATGTGAAGAACATGCAAGATAGTTGCACAGGTACACACATGGCAGTGTGATTTGCTGCATTCCTCCCCTTCACCTGTATCTGGCATTTCTCCCCATGCTATCTCTCCCCAACTCCCCCCTGCTCACTGTTCCTCCCCTATTCCCCCCAACAGATCCCAGTGTGTAGTGCTCCCCTCCCTGTGTCCATGTGTTCTCATTGTTCAACACCCGCCTATGAGTGAGACATGCAGTATTTGCAATTGGCTTGCCAGTATTTTATTGAAGATTTTTGCATCTATGTTTACCATGGATATTGGCCTGAAGATTTCTTTTCTTGCTGAGTCTCTGCCAGGTTTTGGTATCAGGATGATGTTGGTCTCATAAAATGATTTGGGAAGGATTCCCTCTTTTTGGATTGTTTGGAATAGTTTCAGAAGGAATGGTACCAGCACCTCTTTGTATGTACATCTGGTAGAATTCCGCTGTGAACCCATCTGGACCTGGGCTTTTTTTGGGTAGAAGGCTCTTAATTGCCGACTCAACTTCAGACCTTGTTATTGGTCTATTCAGGGTTTTGACTTCTTCCTGGTTTAGGCTTGGGAGGATGCAAGTGTCCAGGAATTTATCCATTCCTTCCAGGTTTACTAGTTTATGTGCATAGAGTTGTTTATAATAATCTCTGATGATGGTTTGAATTTCTGTGGAATCTGTGGTGATATCCCCTTTATCGTTTTTTATTGCATCTATTTGATTATTCTCTCTTTTCTTTTTTATTAAACTGGCTGGCTAGTGGTCTGTCTATTTTGTTGATCTTTTCAAAAAACCAGCTCCTGGATTTATTGCTTTTTTTGAAGAGTTTTTTTGTGTCTCTATCTCCTTCAGTTCTGCTCTGATCTTAGTTATTTCTTGTCATCTGCTAAGTTTTGTGGTTTTTTTCATCTTGCTCCTCTAGCTCTTTCAATTTTGATGATAGGGTGTCGATTTTAGATTTTTCCTTGCTTCTCATGTGGGCATTTATTGCTATATATTTTCCTCTAGAGACTGCTTTAAAGGTGTCCCAGAGATTCTGGCATGTTGTGTCTTTGTTCCCGTTGGTTTCGAAGAATATCTTTATTTCTGCCTTCCTTTCATTGTTTATCCAGTCAACATTCAAGAGCCAGTTGTTCAGTTTCCGTGAAGCTGTGCGGTTCTGAGTTAGTTTCTGAATTCTGAGTTCTAACTTGATTGCACTGTGGTCTGAGAGACAGTTCGTTATGATTTCTGTTCTTTTGCATTTGCTGAGGAGTGATTTACTTCCAATTATGTGGTCAATTTTAGAGTAGGTGTGATGTGGTGCTGAGAAGAATGTATATTCTGTGATTTGGGGTGGAGATTTCTGTAAATGTCTATTAGGTTTGCTTGTTCCAGGTCTGAGTTCAAGTCCTGGATATCCTTGTTAATTTTCTGTCTGGTTGATCTGTCTAATATTGACAGTGGAGTGTTAAAGTCTCCCACTATTATTGTGTGGGAGTCTAAGTCTCTTTGTAAGTCATTAAGAACTTGCTTTATGTGTCTGGGTGCTACTGTATGGGGTGTGTATATATTTAGGATCGTTAGCTCTTCTTGTTGTATCGATCCTTTTACCATTATGTAGTGTCCTTCTTTGTCTCTTTTGATCTTTGTTGCTTTAAAGTCTATTTTATCAGAGACGAGAATTGCACCTCCTGCTTTTTTTTTGCTCTCCATTTGCTTGGTAAATCTTCCTCCATCCCTTTATTTTGAGTTTTTGTGTATCCTTGCATGTGAGATGGGTTTCCTGGATATAGCACACCAGTGGGTTTTGACTTTTTGTCCAATTTGCCAGTCTATGTCTTTTGATTAGTGCATTTAGTCCATTTACATTTAGGGTTAATATTGTTATGTGTGAATTTGATCCTGACATTTTGATGCTGGCTGGCTGTTTTGCCTGTTAGTTGATGCAGTTTCTTCATTGTGTTGATGCTCTTTACCATTTGGTATGTTTTTGGAGTGGCTGGTACTGGTTGTTCCTTTCTATGTTTAGTACCTCTTCCAGAAGCTCTTGTAAAGCAGGCCTGGGTGTGATGAAATCTGAGCACTTGCTTGTTTGTAAAGGATTTTATTTTTCCTTCATTTATGAATCTTAGTTTAGCTGGATATGAAATTCTGGGTTGAAAGTTCTTTTCTTTAAGGATGTTGAATATTGGCCCCGACTCTCTTCTGGCTTGTAGGGTTTCTGCTGAGAGATCTGCTGTGAGTCTGATGGGCTTCCCTTGGTGGGTAACCCGACCTTTCTCTCTGGCTGCCCTTAACATTTTCTCCTTCATTTCAATCCTGGTGAATCTGACGATTATGTGCCTTGGTGTTGCTCTTCTTGAGGAATATCTTTGTGGTGTTCTCTGTATTTCCTGGACTTGAATGTTGGCCTGCATTGCTAGGTTGGGCAAGTTTTCCTGGATAATATCCTGAAGAGTGTTTTCCAGCTTGGATTCATTCTCTCTGTCACATTCAGGTACCCCTATCAAATGTAGATTAGGTCTTTTCACATAGTCCCATATTTCTTGGAGAATTTATTCATTCCTTTTTACCCTTTTTCTCTAATCTTGCCTTCTCATTTTATTTCATTGAGTTGATCTTCGACCTCTGATATTCTTTCTTCTGCTTGGTCAATTCAACTGTTGAAACTTGTGTATGCTTCGTGAAGTTCTCGTGTTTTTTAGCTCCATCAATTCACTTATATTCCTCTCTAAGTATTTATTCTTGTTAGCATTTAATCAAATCTTTTTTCAAGGTTCTTAGTTTCTTTGCATTGGGTTAGAACACGTTCTTTTAGCTCAGAGAAGTTTCTTATTACCCACCTTCTGAAGCCTGGTTCTGTCAATTCATCACACTCATTCTCCATCCAGCCTTGTTCCCTTGCTGGTGAGGAGTTGTGATCCCTTGTAGGAGGAGAGGTGTTCTGGTTTCAGGTGTTTTCATCCTTTTTGTCCTGGTTTCTTCCCATTTTTGTGGATTTGCCCACCTGTTGTCTCTGTAGTTGCTGACTTTCAGATTGGATCTCTGAGTGGATGTCCAGTTTGTTGATGATGAAGTTATTTCTTTCTGTTTCTTAGTTTTCCTTCTACCAGTCAGGCCCCTCTGCTGTAGGACTGCTGAGGTCCACTCCAGACCCTGCTTGCCTGGGGATCACCTGCAGTGGCTGTAGAACAGTAAGGATTGCTGCCAGTTTCTTCTTCTGCTATCTTTGTCACAGAAGGATGTCCGCTAGATGTCAGTCTGAGCTCTACTTTATGAGGTGACTCTGGATATATGGGGCTCTGGGAGCTGCTTGAGGAGACAGTCTGTCCTTTATAGGAGCTCAAGTGCTGAGCTGTGAGCTCCATTGTTCATTCAGAATTGCTGGGCAGGTACATTTAAGTCTGCTGCAGCAGAACTCATAAACCCCCCTTTTTAAAATTTCCCCAGGTGCTCTGTCCTGGGGAGTTAGGGATTTATTTATGAATTTCTGTTGTGCTGCTGCCTTTTTTCAGGGTTGCGCTGCCCAGTGAGGAGGCAGCCTACTCACTGTTTGCCTGCAGATGCTTTGCTGAGCTGCTGTGGGCTATGCCCTACTGCCGTGTGAACTTCCCTGCTGTCCTGTTTATATGGGTATAGTTAGAACTGTGTCGGCAATGGCTGTCCCCCTCTGTAGTGGCAGACTCTCTCTGTAATGGTGGGCTGCCTCGGCAATGGTGGTCTACCTCCGTAGTTGTGGACTGCCTCCGTAATGGCGGACACCCCTCCCCCACAAAGCTGGACCATTCTGGGTTCAGCTGTGCTTGCTGTGAAACTCTCAA
Organism: Callithrix jacchus; assembly: GCF_049354715.1. Classification (NCBI taxonomy): domain Eukaryota; kingdom Metazoa; phylum Chordata; class Mammalia; order Primates; family Cebidae; genus Callithrix; species Callithrix jacchus. The sequence continues at coordinate 93,691,188 of NC_133517.1, read as the reverse complement.
TCCAGAGTGTTTCGGATTGCTGTTTTTTTTTGTGGGGGTGGGTCCAGCCGAGCCTGATCACGTTGCTCCCTGCCTCAGAGCCTTTTTTTTTTTTAAGTTGAACGGGCAACTCTGTCTCCCAGGTGTTCCAGTTGCCTGTTGAAAAGGCACTGGGATCTGTGTGATTTCCCATGCAGTGACTCACTGCACTGGCTGAAACAGCCACGCTGAGATTTGTGGTGCTTTTTTGCCCGGGAATCTCCTGGCCTGGCTCCCTGTTTTAGTCCCTCTTTTTTTATCAGTTTAATGGGCAACTCTGTCTCCGAGGAGCTCCAATCACCAGCTAAAATGGCACCTAGACCAGTGTATTTTGTGCAGAGAACCGCCACGCCAGCCAAAACAGCTGCGCTGGTGACCTGCGGGGCTCCTCTGCCTGGGAATCTCCTGGTCTGTGGGTAATAAAAATCCACCTGGAAATGCGGCATCCACTCACCCTCTGCCCTTTCGCTGGGAGCTGCAATCCTGAGCTGGTCCTAATTGGCCATCTTGGATCCATCCCTGGATTTCATCTTATGTAAATTAACAGCTTATCTTCACAGGTATGGGACGAAGACAGGACTAGGAGTCATCCCTCTGCTCACTTGAGACAAATGCATATTTTGCTCATTAACTCTTCTATGTTTATCTTATCTTACATAAAAATGAAAGTTCACTGAGCATGAGATGAATGCATATTTGTTCCTTTATCCCCTCCTTTCACATATAAGATGTGGATTCAGTGAATGTTCATCAAAACCTCAAAAGAATGTAACTGTTTGCCCCTTTTCTCTACCTCCCCTTTTCCTTTCCTCTTTCCCTTACTGCCTACTTTTTTCCCTTTAAATATTGAAGTCCTCAAACCCTCTCTAGGAAAAGCACAGATCACAAATTTTCCTGTGATTTGTGTTCCTTTTCCCCAGGTACATTCTCAATGGCAGCAAAATAAACCCCTAAATTGATGGAGATTTGCCTCAGTCATATTCTTTGGTTTATATTTCCTAGTAACTCAATTCACTGTTTTCAATTTAACAGGCTAAAAGAGATGCTAAGAGAATGTCCTCAAAAGAAGTCACCATTAATGTAACAGACAGCATCCAACATATGGACAAAAGTCGAAGAATCACAAAGAACTGTGTCAACTAGCAGAGAGTGCAAGCAGAAGGGCAGCTGGACTTCTTCAGTGTCCTTCACAGTACTACATCCCATCAAAGAACCTTGAAGAAGTGTCTTCCCCTTGCTGCACATGAATGCTACTGAGTCCCTGGCAAGACTGTCTTACCTGGCAGCAAAGTGCTACCTGATTTGTGGGACCTTCTGAGCCTCCTACTCATCATATAAATGTATTGGTACAGTGCTCGCCTATGTTAATAAACTGCAAATGTGCAGTTCAGTTTGCCTCTCTGCAACTCCTGTAATAGGGTCTGGTGTAAAAGTAGTGAGTTAAAGCTACAGGTCAGTTTGTGAAACAGAAAAGTAGGAATGCTTAAAGAGTCACACCTCAGTGCTGAACTCTCCTGGCGATGATAGTGTGTTCTGTTTCAGGCAAACTTATTCTTTCCTTCTTTCATTTTAAATATTATCATTACAAATCTTATCAGGTTCACTTAAAAGCTGGCTTTCATCCAACTCTAAACCCACATATTGAAGGTACAGGAAAACTCCTTGTTATCCTTGTTTCCTTAGGTTGGTATGAGACAGATCAGATCCAGTTTCCCATGCACCAACCCACTGCCCATGGCATGTCTTTGGGAGGTGTCTGTGAAGCAGTCATACCTGTTTCTCATCTGCCTGGAAAGTCCTTAATGTCACCATGCTTGTGGCCAATGTATCCAAATAAGGACACCCCTGAGGGCTCAGCCAGACATTGCAATTTTTCATAGCTTTCCAGTTCCCTTTGCTTGTCTTCTTGAATGCCTTCCCTCTCCATTGGGGTCATTTGCAATTGTGACTCAAAGACTGAATACTGAGTAGGAGAGGGAGATGATTCAGAGACATGTGGCAGCATGCATGGCTTCCCCTTGGCCTCTCTGTACACAGCTCCAGGTCTGTCATTTTGGCATCTGCAAAGGAATCACTTTAGAAAGCCAGCACCTGGTTTATGTGTATTTACTCTGACATTAGATTGATGTGCACTGCATTAGAAATGAGGCTGACACAGAAAAAGGATGTTTTGATAGGAATAGTTTTCTCATATGTCTTGAAACATGTTCATCTAGAAGGATTTTCCTGCAAAGTAATGTAGCATGATTTTTCAAGGACTGTTAACATGCCTGGGATTGGGAAAGATAGGACTAAAATTGTACCAAACTATACCAATAAATTCCATATTTAGCAGAAATAGGCAGCCTAATGGTGTTATATTTATATAACATAGTCCAGAGAACTGATATGCAGGTCAAAGGTCAGGTACTCAACCTCCTTATCTGCTAACTCTGTTATTCTTCAAACCCAAATGGTTAGTGTCATTGTTCCTTCTTTCCTTCCATTGGCAGACTGTATATTTATTTACTAAATATTGAATGTCCATCCTGTGCCAGGTACTATGCAGATGTTGACAGATTTGGGGTCTTGTTAGTCATGACTGTCTATCCTGAATCCAACAGTGACTTCATAACCAGGAGACTGAATTAGACCCTAAGATATCTTGTGTGTTGCAAATTGCTCTGCAATGAAATCTTTTATATCCAGGGTAGGTTTGTGTCTTAACCAGGCGTTCTAATCACTGTACAAGACTCTATCATACACAAAATTATAGTTTTTCTAAACCTTTACCATTTTGTGATTCTTTGAGAAAGGGCTTTTAGGGAACTTCATGTTCTAAAAAATGTTTTTAATAATAATAAAATAAAAGCAAAACCTGTGACTCATATTTCCCCACTGGCATTACTCAGCAGGAGCCCCCAGCTGCTGAAGGTTGGCAGTGACCCTGCAACTTCAAGGGCTCTTTCTCCCAGGGGATGTGCTTTGTGGGTTCTCTTTACTGCTTTGTTTCTACATCCATTCACTGCTGCATGTTGTTTGGAATTTATCACCTTAAAAAAGTGTCTCTGTTTTATATAGAAACACTTTCTCACTTCCAGGGGAAAAGGAAATGCAGGACATTTAATCCGGCCTTCCCCAGAACAATCTGGATTTCACAGAGACAGCAACCAGAAGTTAAACCATGTGACTAAAAATGCATCTGGCTACTTTCTCAAGTGTGTATGAGACAGAAACTGATTCTTACTATCCTATTAGGATGACACTTTTCATTGCAAAGTTTGTGTCAATAAAGTCGCTAATTTTAAACATATATGGGCAGTTACAGAGAATCTTTACTGGAACCTTAAATTTGTATGCAGAGCTGTTTAGACTATTTTTTTCTTTTTAAACAAAGACCTTTTACATAACTAATCCCTGTGAATCCTCCAAAAAGCCTTGTGAAGTAGGTAAGGAGAATGTTATTAGCGCCAATTTACACTTATAGAAATATTTGTAGTCCAGTCAATTAGTAAGTGATGGTACAGAGATTCAAGTGGGGGAATCCTGTCTGCAAAGTCAATTCTTTTCCTACCACCACGTGTTGCCATCATGGCAAGAAGGTCTGGTGTGACTGGGAGAAGAGGCTATTTAGAGGGGAATTGTCATGGAGCCTCAGACTGGGCTAAGCCCAAGTCTAGGAGGGCAATTTGAGTGATTGGAGGGGGCTAGAGAGGACCAGAGAGAGGACTGAAGAGGGCTGGTAGCGAAGGCAGTGATTGGAAAGGGCCAGTGAGCTCTCGGGGAGTTTGGGTCTGGTTCAGGCTCACTTATATCTCCAGAGAGGGTGACCTATACCTGGTGTGTGAGGTCAGAACACTGAGAGGGACTTTATAATTCAGAGAAGATAGAAATTGCACCCCTTGGAATAACTGCTTAGACCTAAAGGTAAGGGATGCCAGGGTCCTCCCATGTTGCTGCCAATGCCCTGAACACTGCTTGGGTGTACAGGTAATAGACTGTAGTCCCCTCACCCTTTACCCACAGCCCACCTTCACAGTGCTTTCCACAACCTGCATCCACCTCCCGGGGTACCTGAACACAGGTACTCCTGTTTGCACTGCCTAAGTCCTGCTAACCTGCATCTGTTTACAATCCTCAGCAGCCAGACTTGTGGGCTGCCCCTTGTGACACTGAAGTGCATCCCACTCACATTTGCTGCTCTAAGCAGGGTTCACAACACTGGCAGCTCCTCTGCTGAAATCAGGTGACAGACCTGCTGTGTTTAGCTGTCGTGTTGTCAAAACCTAGGAATTTCACAAAAATAGCCACCTCTGGCAGAGACTCCTACTTTAGAATGCCAGTATCCATCCTTCCCTTCCTTAGTTGAGCACATGTCTACTTAAAACAAACATTACACTTTCCAGCCTCCCTTGCAGCTAGAAGTTGCTGCAGGATTAAGTTCTAGACAATGAAATGAAATAGAAGTGAGGCATAGCAGCTTCCAGGAAGTCAGGCCCTTTCTTTCCCCTTTTGCTTCCTGCTGTGCAGAATGAGGAGCTAATGGCTGGGGCTACATCAGTCTCTTGGGCCACAAAGTAAGTTCGAGAATGAAAGCCATGCCAAGATGAGCAACAAATTAGAAGAAGCTTGAGTCCCTAATTCCATTGAGCTTCATGAGTCTTGGACTATATGTCCCAAACTTCTTTTTGTGGGAAAGAAATATACTTTCCCTCATTTAAGTGCTGTTTCAAATCATTATTCACAGCCAAAACTAATTCTTTTTCAAGTTTGAGAAATTCAACAAAACTAATTCTGGTTTGTATGTATGTACTTTCACCTTCTTTTGAAAAATTGGAAGATTGCTTACCTTTGGGCCCTTGGCTGCTTGACCACATCTGGCTGGAGCTGATGAGTCTGCATTAGCTGGAGCTGGGGGCTCTTCAGATTGTGACAGTCCCTACCACTCATTGTGGCTTACACATGGTAACTTCCCCATTTCTGTTACCTGCCAGAACCCAGAGACATTTGAGCTTGTAACTCCTGCTCCACATTATGTTCCCAAACATACTATTTTTATGCTCTTTTCAGGAGTCATTGAGATATACAAGATCCTTTTCTCCTGTTTCACCAGTCTGGGAAGTGGCCAATCTCAGGAGAATTTTCTGAGCAAATTATGAATATTACCTAATATTTAAAATCTTGCATTCACTTGCTCATTTATTTAATCAAAATGTATATACTAAGATACTTCAATCTGCCAGAAGTTAGGATATGGTGAGAAATACAACAGATCTGGTCCCTACCCTCACAGAGCTGGCAAAATAGTAGAGGAAACAGACAATCGCAACATAAAGAAATAAGTTATTACAATAATTTAAGTTATTACAGTCCAGGGCTGTACCAGGAGACACTCCAACATTTAGGGAATTGGTGGTGGAGGAAGAGTCAGCAGAGGGTACTGAGAAGTGTTGAGGCAGTTAGAAAGAAAATGGAGAGCTCATTTACTAAAGCCAAGATTAAAAAAAAAAGTTTCAGGAAGGGAGATATGGTCAGTCATGGTGAATGCTACCAAAAGATTAAATCCCGTGAGAACAGAGATGTGACTCCAGCTAGCACCATGAAGTTGACTGGCGAGCTTAACAAGAACATTTCCAGCAGAGAGGTGGTCACAGAGCCAGACTACCGAGGGTGATGACTGGAGGGGTGGTGAGGGATTGGAGAGGATGGAAAACACCTGTCTTTTGAGAAATGTGGCTACGAAACAAAGCAAAAAGAGGCCAGGAACTGGAGAGAGAGATGGTTCAAGGAGTACTTGTAAAAAGTGGGACATACTAGAGTATGTTTCTCAACAATTGCAAGGATTCCTTAGAGTGAGGCTGAAGCTGGAAGGGTGGGGGCATTATTCACAGAGTAAAAAAGTCCTTGAGGAAGTGAGCAGAGAACAAACTTAGGGCACAGGTAACCACATTGAAATTGAAAACCTCTACATGATAAACATTCACATAAAGATGAATGATAGTCTATTAGAAGATATCTATAGCCCATGTATCAAACAGTTAGTATAGTGATATACATTAAAAAAATGAGAATTTCATAAGCAAAGACAAACGACCCTAGAGAAAATAATATGAACAGAAAGGAGGAAAGTTGAATGGCTAACAAAAATATAAAAAGATTCTCAGTGTCATCAGTAATTAGGCAAATTTGGGTTAAAAAAAAAGATGCCACTTTTGTACCTATCTGATTAGCAAAGTTTTTAAAATTTGATAATATCAGTGTTGGGAAGGGTGTATGAAAGAAGTAATGTCAGACACTGTTGATTTAAATGAAATTAGTGATACTATATAGGATGGTGTAGGGCGGACAAAGCTTTACCTCTACCTTTGTAGGAATCCCAGCAGGGCCTGAGAATTAGATTGACATAAAATAGACTAGCAGGAGAGAAACCTAAAGATTTATTTAATTTTTAAGTTTTATGTGACTTGAGAATCTTCATAAAGAAATGATGGCTCAAAGAAGTTGCAAAATCTCAATGCTTTCCTACTATGTCGAACAAAGAGAGGCGATTGTGAAAAAGTAAAATGTACAGGAAAGCTAAAGAAAGGTAAGAGTTGTTTCAACAGAATTCGATTGTCTGCAGAGAATTCTCTCTGTCTCTGGTGATAAAAATATCTCTTTCATCCTGGTACAGAGAGGGCATCTTTTATATGGGAGTTTAATATGCTTTCAGGAAAAAGGGGAGAAGTCAGAAAGTTCTGCTTTAAGAAGGGCATGTTGGCTCATACCTGTAATCCCAGTACTTTGGGAGGCTGAGGCAGGAGGATCACTTGAGGCCAGGAATTCAAGACCAGCTTGGGCAACATCACAAGACCCCACCACTACAAAACAAAAAACAAAAAAACAAACAAAAAAATTAGTCAGGCATGGTAGTGTGCACCTGTAGTCCCAGCTACTCCAGAGGCTGAGGCAGGAGGATCACTTGAGCCCAGGAGGTCAAGGCTACAGTAAGCCAAGGTAGTGCCACTGTACTCCAGCTCAGGAGACAGACTGAGACTTTGTCTCAAAAAAAATTCTGTTTCCACCTGCTTTTTAAAAATGCCTTTATCTCAAAATAACCCTTATGCCAAATGACATATTCTGGAGAGGCATATTCTGTCACTCTTCAATGTCAATTTAGTCAACTTATTAAAATTTAAAATGTGGACATTCTTTGGCCAAACAATTTCATCTTTAAATAAATACCTGTTAAGGGCTGAACCATGTCCCTGCCAAATTCCAACATGTTGAAGTCCTAACCCCCAATATCTGAGAATATGACTGACTGTATTTGTATATAGCATCTTTCAAGTGGTAATTAAGGTAAAATGAGGTCATCTGGATGGGCCATAATTCAGTATGACTGGTGTCCTTATAAGATTAGGGGATTAAGACAGGCACACACAGAGGGAAGACCATATGAAGACACAAGAGAAAATGGTCACCTACAAGCCAAAGAGAGGGTCTTCAGAAGAAACCAACTTTGCCTCAGACTTCCAGCCTCTAAGACTATGAGAAAATAAATTTTTGTTTTTCAAGCTCACTGGTCTGCAGTAGTTTGTTATGGCAATCCTAGCAATCTAATACAATACCCTAGAAAATATCTGCACACTTTCATGAGGCAGGTATTTGTGGGACAGGACTCAGAGTTTCAGAGCTCGATTCAAAGGAATCAGAATGACAGAGGACAAAAGAGCACAGGACTACAGCAGAGACTACTGGCATCCACCTTTCCTTCAACCCCTTTACCACACCCATGCTAACTTCCAGCTGTAGCACCTGCTCTCCTTTGCCTGAAGTCTTTATCTCACCACTCCATGGCAGGAGTTGCCAGGACATTGGCGCTACTGATGCTCATTCACTTCTCTCCCCATTCCAGCACCAGTCAGTCAATGAGTGATGAGAGCTCCCTCAACCCTGGGTGGGGTAATGCTGAGATAAGTATTTTATACAAGCTCCCAGAGTTTTCTCAGCTGTATTAAGTTCCAGTTACCCAGCCGGTAGCTAGTTTAATAATGCACTCCTTTACTGGATGCTTCCTCGATCAATCTCCAGGGTAGAATCATTATTGTAGTTGCAGGCTTCTATATAAACAGCATCCTCTCTCTTTCCTTTCTTTTTTATTACCATAGTCAAGCATCATCGTCTCCACGACTTGGTTTCCACCAGTAGATGGTCCTCCACCTTCTCACTAGCATGAGATATACATCCCACTGCCACTGGTCTATAAATGTTCTGTTTATGTATATTGTATCACAATAAAACATGTCGAGACCAATAAATAAGTAAATAAATGTTCTGTTTTGCTTCAGAGGGAAGCTCTGATTTATCCTAGATATAAGAAGTAACTTTGAAAGGAGCGCCAACTTAACAAAAGTCACAAAATACATGCTTTCAGGGGACAGGCAGGTGATATAAATGGATGCCACAGACCATTGTGAACAGTGGGACCTGGGATGAGAAAGAAAATGAATGCACACTTAAGAGTACCATACAGTGAGTGTGTCACTCTCCCTGACGAAGAAAGACATTTGTTATACCGACTCAACTAAAAATTAAGATGGCACTTCAGGAAATATGGTGCCCAGCATAGATTTACTGATTGAGATTTCATAGTTCATAGTTGCTTGGGATGTCAGAAAAGTTTTCCATTGCCAGTGAGCCCTCTGCTCCATAGCTCCACGTTATCACTTTGCATTTCCTTCTCAGGCCTCTCCCATCTCACCTCTACTCCAACTGAAACTACACTGTAGGGTCACCAGTACTCTAATTGCCAAAGTCAATGACACCATCTAAGTCCACATCCTGCTTGACCTCTCTGCATCTGCTAAAATACATTTTTGTTTTTTCAAGCCCACTGGTCTGGGGTGTTTTGTTATGGCAGCCCTAGGATGGGCTTCCTCAAAGTTCTGTCAACTTTTGCATTTGGAAGTGCTACCCTGCTTTTGGTCACCCCTGTCTTTCTGATTTTACTCTTTGTCAGTCTTCTTTGCCAATTCCTCTTCCTCTGCCTGTCCCTTAATTTCTGGTATTCCTCAAGGTTCCCTTTTCAACCTTTCCTCTTCAGACTCTATCCAATTTTCCTTAACAAGTTTATCTGATCCCAAGGCCTCAACAATTTAGATGCTATTTCCACTCTCTCCCCAGCTCCTATGCCATATTTCCAAATGACTGTTGCACACCTCCACTTGGATGGCCTATGTGGCAGGGATTTCCTACCTATTCTCTAAAACCCATGCTCTTCCTTCCTAGGAACCCAGCTTGGCTATGTTTCCCAGGTTCCTTGCAGTGAGCTCCCAACTGTTTCACAAGATTTGATTCTTCTTAAATTACTTCAAAATGTCCCACAATTTGAAGTTTTATGGTCTCGCATTGGAGACCATAAAAGCCACCAGCAGAAAAACTGATGTGGATCTGATGTGATTAGACAGTGGCTCATCCAGGTTTTCTTTTTTTTTTGTTGTTTGTTTGTTTTAGCTCAGCATACAGCTAACACTAGGAGTATATAAGCAAGAGTGGGCTTTGCAATTTCAGTTTCTTAGATGGGTGTTCACCAGGTAGAGCTCCATCTTAAAGGAAAAGAGGTAAGTGATAGTGTCCTTTCTGAGCCAGATAGCCTTTTTCGTAACATTGTTATATGCTTGGAAGATAGCTAAAAACTCGTTTGCCTTTTAAATTTGATTTCATTATCCAGAGACTATCTCCCTCCGTTCTAATAGATAAGTCAGTTATGGGATGGTCTGTGAAGCAAGATGTGGCAGCCAACCTTCACAGGCTTCAGGTACAGGAGACCAATCCTAACTGGATGTTTCACAGCTGATTGGGGCAAACTGTGGAGCCTCTCAGGGCTCACCTCCATCAGTGAAAATAACAGCATCTTTTTGAGGGTGTTTTGTGAAGATAAAGGGAGATAACAAATGGGGATAACATGGCATCTGCTACATGATGGTAATTATCGCCATGCCTCAGATACTGTACTAGACGCTTTGCACACTATCTCAGCAATCATACAGTCCTGCCAGGTAAGCCTTATCAGTCCTGGCTTTACAGATGAGGAAATGGAGACTTAAAGGCTCATTCCTGTAATCCCAGTAGTTTGGGAGGCCGAGGCAGGCAGATCACCTGATGTCAGGAGTTCAAGACCAGCCTGACCAACATGGTGAAACCCCCATCTCTAATAAAAATACAAAAATTAGCCAGGCGTGGTGGCACACACCTGTAATCCCAGGTACTCAGGAGGCTGAGGCACAAGAATCACTTGAACCTGGGACGTGGATTGCAGTGAGTTGAGATCACGCCACAGTACTCCAGCCTGGGCAACAGAGCAAGACCCTGTCTCAAAAAATAAAAACAAATAAAACAAAACAAAAATACCATGGCTAGTAAATGGCAGAGTTGGGATTTGAACCCATGGCTGCCTGTATATAAAAACCTATGTTTGTCCACTACACCAAGAGTAAATGCTCAATAAATGTTCATTTCCTATCTGTCACTATGCAAGTAACTTCGCAGCCCTTTGTATAGCATCATATCTTGTTGGCACTTCCAAGTTGTCAGTGCCACTCCAGGATCAATTATAGCACCCTAGATACAAATCTGCAAAATTTCAGCTTTGTTTCTTTTTTTTTTTCTTAACAGCAATAAAGCAGTAGCAGTCTATTAGTTGTGCCACAGCATTAAAATTCATTTGAAGGTAATACTAATAAATTTGGGTATTCTCTTTTCCAAACATATTGCAAATCTAAACATTATCTGGCTATCACAGTATTCACTTTTTCCTCTTCCTTCTTGAATAAGAAAGCGAAGGCCTGAGCTAGCTGGGCCCCCAAAGAGAAAGGAAATGCAAATACAGGCAGGAGGTATACAATGTCTTGTACTCATTGGCCTCTTAACTATTGCTTGTGAAAAGGAACAAATATAATTATTTTCTAGTTTTAAAAAATAACAGGTGGAGGCTGGGTGCAGTGGCTCACACCTTTAATCCCAGTACTTTGGGAAGCCAAGGTTGGTGGATCACTTCAGGTCAGGAGTTCAAGATGAGACTGACCAATATGGTGAAACCCTACCTCTATTAAACATACAAAAATTAGCCAGGTGTAGTGGTGTGTGCCTGTAGTCTCAGCTACTTTGGAGGCTGAGACAGGAGAATTGCTTGAACCTGGGAGGCAGAGGTTGCAGTGAGCCGAGATCACATTACTGCACTCCAGCCTGGGTAAGAGAGTGAGACTGTCTCAAAAATAATAATAATAATTATAACAAATTTAAAAAACAGGTGGAATTATGATTGTATAGCCACTGATTAGCAATATGGCTGCACATTGGAATCACCTGAGGAGATTTAAAAACGATTGCTGCCTGTGTCCCACCCCTAGCAATCTGGCTTAACTAGTCTGGGGTATAATCTAGAATCAAGATGTTTAAAAATTCCCCAGATGGTTCTAATGTGCAGCCGGGGTTGAGAATCACTGGCTCAGCAGACCGCAGACGGAATTTGTGTCTCAAAAAGTCCGTGAGAGAGCCTTAAGTCAGACATGTGGGTTGAATGCCAGCTTCAACACCTACTAGCTTTGTAATCTTCGGCAAGTCATTTCACTTCCCCACATTCCCTTTTGCCTGTTTAGAAAACGGGGCTCACTGGGCCAGGCACACACATGTAATCTCGGCACTTTGGGAGGCCAAGGCAGGCGGATCACCTGAGATCAGGAGTTCAAGACCAACCTGGCCAACATGACAAAACTTCGTCTCTACTAAAAATACAAAAATTAGCCTAGCATGGTGGTAGACACCTGTAATCCTAGCTACTCGGGAGGCTGAGGCAGAAGAATCGTTTGAACCCAGGAGGCAGAGGTTGCAGTGAGCTGGGATCACACCACTGTATTCCAGTCTGGAAGACAAGAGCGAAACTCTGTCTCAAAAAAAAGAAAAGATATTATGGGGCTCATAATATCTCATGATATCGGGAGAATTTGGCAAGGACACATTGATAAAGCACTTAGCACAGTCTCTATCACAGGAAGGTGAACAGAAGATTATTATTTTGAACTGTGATTCTGCGCTGAAATTTTCATGACATGAGCAAGACTGGCATAGGGAATTCAGCTCTCAAGGGTAAATGTACCAGAGGGGTGGCCCTTTATTTAAGTACTTTGTTCTCATCCACCACAAAATGAACCTGTTTTCAAGATAAGTACTTCTTATCTAACACAAAATGTACCTTAGACATCCCTTGGGTGAGGAAAGTAAATATCGTCAAGAAACCATCCTAAGGAGCATGTACTTGTTGGCTCTGGGAAGAAGCACTGACTCGGGATAATGTAGAGGAAGAAATCTTTTTAGTTGGTTTAGGCTCCAGGGACTTTACAATATCCCTTTAAACTTGCCACCATTCATGTGCAAACTCTTTGGAGGGTAGTTTTCCCTAAAGTCTTTGGAGGATAGTTTTCCCCAAACTAGTACCTGCCAAGTGAGACATGATTTTGTATGTAAAGATGTGATCTGTGAGGAGTTGTAGGGCAGTGAATTTGAGGCTTTCACATCTTTCCTTTGTACAGATAAACTGCCTAGAAGTTAGCATCAAGTATGCAATGCTGTTCTCCAGGCAGACAGAACACTCATTCTTAGCAGTGTGACAAGGCCAGCAACACTCCTTATAGATCTAGGAAAGATCCAAGTAAATATGTATAGTCAAATACATCACCTGAGTGGGCAAAAAAAGTTAAATTAAATCCCTTTAAAGAAGAGATGCTTCTAAAACAGTTTTTCATTTGAGATCTTTGAAAGAGGAAGAACAGGAGTTGAGATTTTTGTTTTTGAAGGATCCCTCTGGCTACTGTTAAAAGAAGTAGATGGATTTGGGATACATTTTAGAGGCTGAACTGACAGAATTTGCTGTTTTGGCCTGGAATTGGTACAGAGAGCAGATGAGAAAATCAAAGAGGAATCCTAGATATGGGGTTCAAGCAAGGTTGGTTGATGTCATTTTCTGGGAAATAGAAGGCAGGGAGAATAGGTTTGGGAGAGAAAATCAAGAGTTCTCTTTGGGCCTGAGCATGGTGGCTCATGCCTATAATCCCAACACTTTGGGAGGCCAAGGCAGATGGCTCAAGACCAGCCTGGGCAACATGGTGAAACCCTATCTCTACAAAAAATAGAAAAGAAAAAATGAGCTGGGTGTGGTGGCATGCATCTATAGTCCCAATTACTTGAGAGGCTGAAGTAGGAGGATCACCTGACCCCAGAAAGTTGAGTCTGCAGTGAGCCACGATCCTGCCACTGCCTTCCAACCTAAGTGATACAGTGAGACCCTGTCTCAAAAAAAAGAGTTCTGTTTGGGCATGAAAGTGTTTGATGCTTATTAAACATTTGGGTGGAGGTGTCGAGTAGGCAGTGGGAAATCCAAGTCTGTAGCTTAGGGGTGAGAGCAGGTGGTCTCTCAGCAGTCACTGGCAATACATGATATTTAAATTCATGGGACTGCAGGAGCTCATCTTGGGAGAGAATATAAAGAAGCCCTTTCCCCTCATTCTATAGGTGAGGGAACTATGCTCAGAATAGATGTATCCTGTTTTCACAGTGAATTAGCAATACAATCAGGATTAGAAACCAAATCTAGTCCCACTGAGGAATTCCAGGATGCAGGACTTGCAGTGCCAAAACCATGGAAGTTCCAGGCAGCCAGGGATGGTTGATCACCCTATTCCTAGGCCAATGATCATCTAAACATTTTCTCTTTTGGCAACCTGGAAGTGACTGATTGCTGTGTTTGTATATTCTTGTTTTCAAAGGAAGATTGTTTTCATTCTTTTCTATATCAATGAAATATTATGTTCATTTGGAAGAATTAGCTTTTCCCGAGAGGAAATTACAAAGTGGTAATTACCATGTTTTCTTGCTCCTCCTGGAATAATTAGAGCAAGAAAGACAATATTTTTGGTGGCAACACATGATTAACTTTCAAGACAAAGCTGAAATCTCAGCTGGAGGGAGAGGGGCAGGAGAGAATAAAGTGCCCCAAACTGAGCTCAGCATCTCCCTGAACTCAGGGATGACTCCTGACTCTTCTGCTTACGTTGCTATCACATCCTTTTTCTCCCCTTCCTCTACCTTTATCACTCCCTTCCTGATATCACTCCAGTTTCCTAGCTCTATAAATTTGTCCTCATCAACGTACCTTGCATGTGACATTCGATGATCCATTCTACACAAAATTGCTCAAAACAGAAACTCTGGAGTCACCCTTGACCTTCCTTTCTCCCTCTCTGATGGAATCTTGTCTCCCACACTTCTCAAATGCCTCTTAGATCTGTCTTTTCCTCTCATGTCTCACAACCACCACCTTAGCACAGGCCACCAAAACTCCTGGATTTCTGTAGAAGTCTACTGTCTTCTTTACCTCCCACTTTGCCTCTAATCCGGGCTCCACACTGATGACAAAATTATCTTTTTAAAATGTAAATCTGATTGTAACATTTGCTGCCCTCATCATTTAGGCTTTTTAAGTTTTAAAATTTTTATTGATATATAATAGTTGTACATATTTTGGGGGTGCAGATGTTATTTTGATGCCTGACTACAATGTGTAATGATCAAATTAGGGTCACTGGAATATCCATCACCTCGAACATTGATCTTTTCTTTGTGTTGGGAACATTACAATTCTTCTCTTCCAGCTATTCTGAAATACACAATGAATTATTGTTAACTATAATTTCCTTACTGTACTATCAGATACTAGGAATTATGCCTTTTATCCAACTGTATTTTTGTACACCTTAAGATTTAGACTTTACTAAGACTGGCTTCCTCCATGTTTACTTCAAAATCTGGCTCCTTCAATCACCTCCAGTCAGTTTCTATATTCAGATCAGATATTTTTAGATCCTCTCATTGGGAAGATGGGAGATCATCTTATGGTTGAGATTGCTTTGCTTGTGGCAGTGATTCAGTGACTGAATGTAAAGGAATCAACTCTCCTTCCTCTCAGCTAGGATCCCTACCTTCAGTCGCCCTCCCTGCAGTTCAGCCTATGCTGCTGCACAGTGAAGGGAGTAGCTGTGGAGTATTGATCTTGGAGCCAAGAGACCCCATTAGAATTCTAGCTCTGACACTTTTGATCCACCTGACCTTGGGCAAATCATTTAACTTGTCTGAACTTCATTTGCCTAATCTGTAAAATGAACACACTTCCTAAATGTTAATTAAATCTGAACCTTCCCTGCTCCAAATTTTTAGTAACTCTCATTGCCGGACTTAACCAATTTCTCAGTCTGGCTGGTTTTCAAAACCCTCCCTGTGTCTGCAGCTTTAACCAACTTGCATATACTTTATGCTACACACCCGGCTACTTGCAGCGCTCTGGATGCCCATCACACTGTGCCTTAAGCACAAATGTCCACTGGTGCATCCCTTTCGTCACTGCTGTTGCACTCATTCACCTTCCAAGGTTCAGTTCCATTGCTACCTCATTCTGCAATGAAACTTTTCTTAATCCCTCAACCAAATGTAATCTCTCCCTCTGCTAAATGCCCCATCTCTCCGTATATAGTTTATGGTACCAATCTATTCATATTATAGAAGTTCTTGTGCTTGTCTAGTAAGTGATTAGGATCCTCCATTTTATTGTAAGGACCTAAGCACCATAGGACATACTATGTTGAACATTCTATGTGCCTGACAAATATTTATTGAATTTAAAGTACTTACAGGACAAGGATATTAGCAAAATCCATCATCTAAATGCCTAATTAGGCATCTATTAATTCATTTGTTCACTTTTCAATCATTCACTGAGTGTTTTTTAGGTCCTGGAGATTTATAGAAAATTTTAGACAGAGTTTCAACCTTGAATGATCTCATAGCATAATCAGACAGCTAAACTATAATGTGATAAATACATAATAGGAAATCAACAAATAAATGAATATGATTACAAATACTTTATTTTACTGATTACAGTGAAATTCCTCAAAAGATTCCATTTTAGTCTTTGTAAAGTCCTACAGTTTAGATACGTAAACCCACCCATGTTTGTTTAGGTAGAAGGAGCAGGGAATTATTACTCATTGAATGCCTATTAGGTACTGTATTAGTCTGTTCTTGTACTGCTCTAAAGACACACCTGAGACTGGGTAATTTATAAAGAAAAGAGGCTTAATTGGCTCATAGTTCCACAGGCTGTACAGGAAGCATGGCTGGGGAGGCCTCAGGAAACTTCCAATCATGGCAGAAGGTGAAGGGGAAGCAGGCACATCTTATGTGACTGGAGCAGGAGGAAAAGGGGGCGGGGAGGTGCCACACACTTTTTAAACAATCAGATCCCACAAGAACTCTTTCATGAGAACAGCTCAGGGGAAATGTTGATAAACCATTAGAAACCACTCCCATGATTCAATCACCTCCTACCAGATCCCACCTCCAACATTAGGGATTACATCTCTACATGAAATTTGGGTGGGGACACAGATCCAAAACATATCTGGTGACAAGCAATATATATACATTATTTCATTGTCAGAGGTATTGTGGGATAATGTTATAATCTCCACTTCATAGCTGAGGAAACTTAGGTTAAGAATTGTCACATTCAGAACAATTAGATGTTCTGAGCCAGTTTTTAAACCCAGGACTCTTTGATATCAACTGGCCCATGATACCAACTTTTTAGACCACAACCAGACAGCAACCTGTGGGTAGTCTGTCCCAGGAACTTGAGCTACTGATTTGGAAATGCAGGCATTTTATTCTTGGCCAGACAACTTAGCCATCAAAGGAACCAGGGATATTTGGCCAGGCTAAGATAAGATTTAGAGGAGTCATTCAACCAGAAAATACGGTAAGATAGTCCAGGTGACAACTTAGGAAAACACTGCCACTTTGAAGCCAGAACACAAAACCTTGTCCCTGAAGTTCTATCTTTGAAAACTTTCCTTCTTTTGAAGCACCCTCCAAGGGAAAGGAGCCAAGGGCTGCTCCTGTTCTAAGTTTTATCTATAACCTCAGTTTCCACTCAGTCACCTCATTAGAACAATGGAATGTGATGAAACTGTAAGCACAGAATGATGAAGATGGGCGTGCCGTCAGGAGGAACACCACGCTGTGATTTCCAAGAATGCAGAAAAAGAAGCTAACATTCTCAAGACTTTATGGAAAGATTAAAGAGACAGCTTCCGGCGGAGGGGGGGGGGGTGTGGGGGGGAATGCAACAATTCCTCTAACGGATGTGTTTGCCACAAAATAGATGGGAAGAAATTGTATAATGTGAGAATATTTTCATATTTGTGTACAAAAAAAGTGAGGTGGTAAAACAGACTTTGTTATTTTTCTGTCTTTACCCAAAGATCTGTATAGTCCACAAAAATTATGTTTTCCATTGCAGAGGCCAGAGTTATGGCCAGAAAGGGCTCCTTCTGCATTCAGATAATAAATAAAGTGATGAGGACTGTGCTTATTTCTGCAGCTGGCACTAACATCAGTCTATAGACTTACGTGTTCAAGAAATGCAAAAATTTGTTTGAGTTTTATAACTCAAATTCTACTGTAGTCTTCATTCTTCCAGGTGAAAGAAACTTAATCTCAGCCTATTTTGTGTTTCTACTTTTCCTAAGAGTTATATCTTCGTACCAAGAATACCGAAAGGCTGGGGCGGGGGTGCACACAAGAGACAGTATCCGGACACCTGTCCCTATTCATCCATACTGCCATCCGCTGAGGTCAACTTTGGTCTGCATGACGACTCATTCCAGTCTGTAACGCCCTTTTCTACCCAGTGGTTTTCTTACACTCTTGTGGGCACACAGGAACCATTTTGTGATTTCCAAGCCACACTGAGTGTGGGAAACCAACCCCATGCTTCTAAGACCCTATCTGCTTCAATGCAGTTTGGGGGCCTATGAAGTTAGTTCATTGCCCTGTGCTACGCAAGGCTGCAGTAGCCTCTGCTGTTCAGGCCCTTGAGCCAGGACCAATCACACTGCCCCTTCTCCATGGATATCTTCCCTCTCCTCTGGGGATTCACTTGGGAAAGCACCTCTAGTCCTCTATTTGTCTTACCCCAATCCTCCACATCTATATTGAGATTCTCTTGCCTTCCTCTCCCACTCGGGACCACACCTTTAAAACTCCAAAGCAAGGGAGATACCGTGTGACTGGAAGGGGAGAGGGAGGTCACGAGATAGCAGAAACTATGAGGGGGGAAAGACCAGGAAGGTCTTGCCCCAAAATGACACTCACAGTTTTCTGTTTTGTTGTTGAATCTGACTGTCTCTCCCCAAAACAAACAAAAAGCATGTTTTTTTTTAAAAAATTAGAGACATATTTCTGTTTATAGCCCAGTTCATTTAGCTTTGATGATCGCTCCTACTTCTGACAGTTACAAAGGCAAATGTTCTCTCTGGGAAGTCAGATGTTACTTTGATTCCCTGGGATATTTATGTAGAGCTATTAGAGAGGGAGGCAATTTACGATATGGGAACACAAACTTAATCAGGGGTAGTGGGGCACAATTTCCTTGCACTCTAAGACAGGGCTAATGGCTATAATTTCACCTGCATTCCTGGATATCAGTCCTTTCTTGCCCCAGGCTCTGGCATGATGCCTTCTAAGATTAGGGAAGAAGGGCAGCCCTTTGACTCTAATCTGATAACCGTCCTGGCTATACAAGAAAGCAAAGCAAGTGATCCTAGTTAAGTGATTTGAGGGCAATTACCCTCCATCTGAGGACACAGCCTGCTCCAGGCATCTTCTTTACCAGCATCCTGTTGCCTGCTCTCCCCTTCCTCTGGGGAAAATGTGTTTCATCAGCATTATTTCTTTGTTTTAGAAAGCATAGGTTTGAAGACCCTGCCTTGACTCCATACAGACAGAAAGCCCTTCCAGATGCTTTCTGACTCTTCCTGGCACCTGTAGACTGAAAGGCAACCAAAGGAACTGGGATGCTTGCAGAGTGTTCTCTATTCATTCAGAGTCTTCCCATCTCTTTTCTCTCTTCCCCATGGCAAGTCCTCTTCTGAGCCCTCATCCCCCAATATCTGTATGTTATGGAGCTGTCTCAGCACAAGGTCTTTGATGCCTATATCCTCAAACCCTTAGAAGATCTTGAGAAAGAAAGATGGCATGTGAGAAACTTCAGTTTCTTCCTGCCACCAGCAATATCTTCCTGCAATCAGCCTCCAACTCTGTGCATCCAAACGTAGCAGAACTTGTTAGCTCTTTTTCCCTTCTCAGTACATTTTAGTTACAAACAGGGGCATAATTTTCTTAGCTTTTACAAAGTCCTTCAGAAACAAAGTGCTGAAGATATTTTTCATTTCTCATTGGAAAACGATTTCTAACTGACTACAGTTTTAAGAGGAGCCCTGGGTAACACACAAAAGACTGAAAATTCCCTTAGTCTCCTGCCAAGTTCTCCATTTACTATTGAGGTAACCTGGAAAAAATGGGTTGAGTCTTTGTGCTCAGTTTCTTACTCGGAATTCAAGTTGGAAAGAACAATGTTGATTACATGTCTAGCAGCAGCAAATAAAATGGGAAGTAAAGCTCTTTTGCTATGTGTCAGGGTAATTTTTATGCTAAACAATTGGGTTGTCACATATTAGTCATACATGAGTATTAGATCCAGGCAATAACGTGTTATTCTCCAACTTTAACATGTAACATTAAATTTAGTATAGAGATTTTTCAACCTTAGCCCCACATTAGAATAATCTGGGGATTTTAAAGCAATAGTTACACCACATACAATCTCAGAGACTCTGACCTAATTACTTTGGGGTGAAAGTCAAGTTGTCAGCATTGTTTTAAAATCTCCACAGATGATTCTAATCTGAAGCTGGGGTTGGAACCAGGAGTACAGAGGAAATCATGCTTTGGAGTTGGACAGACTTTGGTTCAAATCCCTGCTCTACCACTTACTGGTTGTGTGATTTGGGGGTTAATAATTTTAAGCCTAAATTTCCTTTGCTGTCAAAAGGAAGATGGAGTAGTTATATAGTTTGAACGTATGTCCCCATCAAATATCATGTTGAAATGTAATCCCCGACCTGGGAGGTGGGCCTTGTGGGAGGTATTTGGGTCATGGAAGCAGATTCCTCATGACCTGGTGCTGTCCTTGAGGTAGTAAGTGAGTTCTCACAAGATCTGGTTGTTTAAAAGTGTGGCTTCTCCCGACAATCACTGCTGCTCGTGCTTCATCTTCTGCCATAAGTAAAAGCTCCCTGAGGCCTCTCCAGAACTGGAGGGGATGCCAGCAACATGCTTGTACAGCCTGCAGAAACATGAACCAACTGAAACTCTTTTCTTTTCTTTTTTTTTAAAAATTATTATTCATTTTACTTTAGGTGCATACTATATCTGGCATTTCTCCCCATGTTTTCCCTCCCCACCCACCGCTGTCTCTCCCTTACCCCCTGCAACTGCCCCCAGTGTGTGATGCTCTCCCTGAGCCCATGTGTACCTCTTTTCTTTATAAATTACCCAGTCTCAGGTATTTCTTTATAACAACACAAGAACAGCTTAATACAGGTAGAGTTTAAGGAGCAGTATTAAAGATTAAATGAGGTAACTGGCATATGTTAGAAATAAACTTTCAGTGCTGCAAAAGAAATAGCAATAAAGTATAAATTTTCTGAGCAAAGGCAATTTACTTCTATAGAAGGATGCGTCTCACAGATGAAGCAATGGTGAGAGCACACCTGAACAAGGGAGGGGTAGGCGTTCTTAACCCTGATGCAGGTAGCCCCTACTGCTGTGTCATTCCCCTATTGGTAAGGGCTGAATGGCACAGTCTAAGCTAATTCTGACTGGCTATTTTAAAGACAGCAGGGATATGAACCAGAGTAGCAGGGTGAGTAGTTTCAGCAGGAAGAACAGTTACAGAACAGGTGACTAAAGGTGAGTCAGGTCAGAGCAGGTGACCAGGGTGACTTAGGTCAAAGGAGGTGACCAGGGGTGACTCAGGATGGAGCAGGTAACCAGGGGTGACTCAGGATGGAGCAGGTGACCAGGGATGACTCAGGATGGAGCAGGTGACCAGGGGAACAGATGTGAAAAACTGATTAGAACTGGTGGAAAAGGTTGCTTACTGAAACTAGGGGCAAGGAGATGAGAAGAACAAGGAAGTTAAACTTTAAAATGGAAAACAAAGAACTGAAAATACTGGCATACTGATTCTTCAAAGAGAAATTTAGAACTCACTGTACTTAACACATATGTGAAACATGAATTGCCTGGCACAGAATAGGTATGCTATAAATATCAGTGCTCACCCTCCCCTTTATACGTGATTGTTTTTAAGATTCAAGTGCTAATCCTGAGGGAAAGGGGGGAACCCCTATGGGCCTTGTGCTTAGAATAGAAATGAAGGCAGATTTGGTGTTCATCAGGGTAGAGAATAGGAGGATGAGGTTGAATCTCAATTTTCTCTGTGATGAATAATCATACGAGGGTTGCAAATCACAGCTCCATAATCACAGCTCTCAGAATGTTCTGGTACAGTTTCCTTTAAAAAATTAACCTTTGTGGTACCACACTATAGAATCTATATTTTAAATTTAATATTCAATAAAGTTTTTCTGAGGTGTTTTTAGATGTGACAAATCACTTGGATATTCTGCTCCACGCACTTTATTTGTTCTCTAATATTGGCTAACAGTAGGAAATTTACAACTTTAAAGTTGTATTTACAAAAACATTTAAAAATACCCAGTAGAACAAAATAATTGAGTTCTTTTATTTTCACAAAGGATAATTTATTGAAGATACTCCACCTGTTCCTTCCAAACTCCTATTTTGCCCCTGTGTTGTACTGAACCCTTATTAACCTCAACAAAGAAGACTCCATGTTCAAGAGGCCAAAGAAGAGACCCTCAGCCAGCACACAAGATACAGGGTTTCATTAGGGGCGGCTCATATATAGCAGAGAGAGCACAGCAGTGGTAGGCTGGACAACATATCCACCTTCCCGCAGTCCAGTGGCAGCAGGCAGGGCAGGAAAACTGCAATGACTTGCAAACATCCAGTGTATACAGAATTTTCACTTAACATCTTCCCCTTAACCTTCACTTGCCAACCTTCATGTAACCCAAAACCCAGGTCCTCAATCCCCTATACAGCCTATGTTCCACAGGACAGGACAAGGGCTCCGATGTTCTTCATAGACAGGGAGCAAATCTCAGGGTTGGCCACTCCCAGATTCCATAGATTGAAACACACATTCAGGTGTGCCTGCCATATTGGGTCATAATCAGGGTATGCTTACATTATTGCTAGAAGGTACATTTCCTCTATACCACCTGCCAAGAAACAGCCCTGAGATTGTTCCCTAAATGTCTTAAAATAAAAGCTGTGAAGAAAGATGATGCTATCCAGGCCATCAGCAAATAACAAAAACCCTGTGAACAAGAACATGACTCATGCTCCATGCTATATCTTGAAGGCTCTTCTCTGGGAAAAAGCTCAAGATGCCAGAAAAACCCCTGGACAGGCTGAGTCCAAGTTATTTTTGTGATATCTTTCTTTCTTTCCCCTCTAATTGCCAATGCATTTCTCCTAATAAGAGTGATATGTATCCCAATATTTCCCAAAATGACAAAAAAGTATTAAATCACCTCCACATACCCATGAGATAATATTGGATATATAAATAATATATGCTTGTTAATTGGTATTTCAGAATGTTATTTCCATATACAGTTACTGTATTTTTGTAACTTAAAAGTCGGAATACAACATTACGTTTATGGCCTGACAAGGGGACAGAACAGAATTGAGCCTTTCCCACATCAGCTTGATTACATTCAATGATAGAAATGCATTAGACTTGACCAAGCTTTGTCCTCAAAATTGCTTTGTAATCAAATTCTGGCCTAGGAACTCCATAGCATGCTTCCATGCAAAGATGAAACAGGTCTCTTCTTGAGGAAAGTCCTGGTGGATTCCTCGATGGTGCAATAGGATGCCAGCCAGAATTCCTCTTCATTATCTGGTTGTCTAGGACATCTCTCAAATGGTGTCTCTATCTACCAGTATTCCAGAGCCTTGAAAGAGAGAGTAGCATCAAACAGCCTGGTCTGCTTCTATCAAAAGCCTCCCCAATAAAAGAGATATACACTTGTCATTGGCTGGAATATACAGTTTTTCACCTTTCCAGGTACTGTAAATGATAGATTTGTATCATATTGAATCCAAGGCTGCCTATACATATTAATAACTGGTGTTTATTGAGCACTAACTAGCGCTAGGCACTATATAAGAAGTTTACTTTCATCGTCTCACTTAACCTTCTCTGTTTCTCAATCTCGCCATATACATATGTTATATATATATATACATATATATATAACAGGCCATCAGCAAATAATAAATATATATATAATTTTTTTTGAGGCAGTGTCTTACTCTGTCACCCAGGCTAGAGTGTAGTGGTGTGATCATGGCTCACTGTAGCCTCGACCTCCTGGGCTCAGGCAATCTTCCCATCTCAGCCTTCTAAGTAGCTGGGACTACGGGTGCATGCTACCACACCTGACTAATTTTTAAAAATTGTTCTGTAAAGACAGAGTCCCATTATGTTGTCCAGGATGTCAAAGTAAGTCTTTGAGTGACAGTCTCTTATTATCCCCCTATGGCTGATGCCATGCATAGCTACTCAAAAACAATGTACATTTGTTTCCTTCTTCATGACTGAAATGCTGATGTGAGGATGAAGGTGCCAGAGCCATTTTCAACCCTAATGCAACAAGCATGAAGACAGAGGCCTCCATACTAAGGATATCAAAGCAGAAAGACACAAGGAGCCTGGACTCAGAAAACATCCACGAATAGCTGCATTGGCCATGGATGGCCTAACCCTGGGCTTATTATATCAGAAAAATAACTCCCTAAGTAATTCTGATAGATTCTTTTGTTCTTAGAGCCAAACACATTTTGAATTGATGCACTTCATTTTATGAATGAGGAAACCAAGGCTCAGTGAGTTTGGGTAATTTCTCTGAAGTTCTGTGGCCAGTAGGTGCTAGAAACAGAATTTGTACCCACATCTGCCCAGCACTAACACACATGCTCTTACAAGAGCACCACAGTGCCCTCTCATCACTGTATCTGCATCAGTTCACCATGTCTCATTCCTCCCAAACCATGTGTCGCACAACTCAGAGATTATTCATAGGTAAGCCTCAGCAGAAAGGCTTCCACGGTAAGTTAAGTTCTAAGAACACTGAGCTATGTATTCCCTTTTTGTAGAGAACTACAATGCACCTCAAAATGTCAGTTTCCAAAAAAAATCCTAAAATTAAGAAACCTGCTTGACTTTGATAAATTCAGTGATCCTCAAACTTATTTGAGCATGGAATACATTTTTTAAAATGACATTCCTATAAATATCTTTCAGAACATTGTTCCCTTGGACACCAATTTGGGACATCACTTACTGAATTTTAAGCATTATTTCCTCAGCTTTGGTTCAGAATAAAAGGAAAGTGAGTCACAAACAATTTTGTCCACTCTGCACCTCTGGGTCCCCTATGAAGTCCCAAAGGATAAATTTCTTTGAGAATCTGGTGCCAGGGCAAAACATGTACTTTCTGAGGAAGTTGTCTGCTTCCTTTTTAAAAATAAAAGTTTGTGACTAACAGAGCTTCTCCTTTTGTTTTGGCTTTCTGGAGGCTGAGACAACTGGGAAGCAAGTATCAGCTCAGACTCCTAGATTTTACATATTTGTTGGTTTTTGTTTTTTTTTTTAATCTGATCTTGATTTTCCTTGTCCTAATTCTGTATTTGAGTTTTATTCGGCATTATTATATATGTTCTTGTGAGTGATATTATGTTTGTGGAATGGAGTGGAGAACAAATTCATTAAATAAAAATCAAAACTGACCTGAAAAATACAAGTCATATGGCCTGTTTGTCAACATGGTTGTACTTATAGCACCTGATTACTGTAGTTTTAAAAAATTGATACTATAAAACTTGAAATTATGGCTTATGAAAAGCTAATGAGCAGAAAGGAATAGATTTTCAAATGGAGATATATTCTTGGAGATAGAACATACATGCCTTTGCTGAATTTTTATTGAAATCAATTATAATTCTCTAGATTGCCAGGCTAAATTATTATCTATACCATCAAATTCAGTAATCAAATTAATCACAACCTTGCAAAAATGAAGTAAAATTAAGAAAGACATGCCCTGTGATACATACCTATTTCAGAAAACCTAGTTAACCATGGTTGAATAGCCATCACTTCCTTCAGAAGGAATACAGTTTACTATAATTGTCAACACAGAGGAGCAGTAAGTTATTCATGAAGTTGGTGATTTGTGCCATTCATTAAAGAGTCAACCCGACAAGACCCAGATCAATAAACAAATGTTAACTAAGGGTCATACTGTGAAACAGTAGGCGATACAAAGAAACATGATCCTACAGCTGCCATGAGAGAACACTCAACTATTTAGAAGGGGATAGGAGAAGCAGCTCAGGATGTTATTTGCAACTTTTGTTTTAAAACAAACTCCTGTAGCACTGCTTTCAGACATTATCAATTTTATTGATAATCTTTCATTTTTCTGCAAGCCCTCTATTAAATCTTTAAAACTCTACAGTTCAGATTTTAATCTGAGACATGGTGACTGCTTAGATAAATTTCGTATGTGAGGATAGAACATTTTAGAATATTAGCATTTGTTTCTTTCTCTCTACTTTTTCAGGCAGCAAGAAGATGTCCTCTTCTTGGCTCCCAGAAAGGGGTTATTGCAATATAAATTCAGAGAAACAAAAGGAATCCTATTTTATCTTTTGAGTTTCAAAGTCCATCTTTGGACCCATGGCTGAAAAAACAGCTTGAGAGAAAAGAGTTTTCAAGAACGAAGCCAAATAACTCTTAGAGTTAGTTAGCCTGCATAATACAGAAAATGGAAAAGCCTGAATACAGTTTATTTCTCTTTCCTGTAGAAGAAGTCTGGTAGATAGGCTAGAGCTGGTGTGGTTATTAGAGATTCAGACTCCCTCTGTATCTCAGTTACCTCCTAGTACTAGCTTGCAGCCTCAAGATTACCACCTGGTACAACAAGATGGTTGCTAGAGCTCCAAATATTACAACCACATCTGAGGCAACAGGAACTAGGGAAAGGCAAAGAGTAGCCCTTCCTGCTGAGTCAGATCACTTATGCAGCCATCTCAGAAATACCACATAACTCTTATGCTTATATTTCATTTGTCTGATTATAGTTTCATGATCATCCTTGGCTACAAGAGAGTCTGAAAATATATAATCTTTTAGCAGAGCGCACAGCTGATTCAAACAAAACCAGCACTTGTTATTGAAGCAAAAAGGGAGAATGGATGTAGGGTTGAAAACAACAGTCCCTGCCATATCCCTAAAGAACCCAAGGGATAAAGTTGATACAGTAAGTATACGTTGAGAATAATTCTTGATTATGCAAGTGCCAATTTTCTAATCCCAGATGAGAGAAACATCCTTCAAACTGGGGGATGAGCAAAATTACAGGAAGGAAGTGAAAATAGATGTTATGCATCCCCACTTGGGCCCCTGTGCCCTAAGACTGATTCACCATCAGATCCTCCAAAGGGGCTACCAGAAACCTCACATAGACTGGCAGATCCAGAAGCAGAGAAGTCCTGTGTCTTGCACCTGATAGAGGCCTGGTAGGCAACAAGCTTCATGGCATTTCCCCTGACCTGCCTGGTGAGATATCCATACTGGAAATGGCAGCCCGGCATGTCTTGGCAGCAAAGCCTGCGACGATAACTCTATGAGATCCCGTGTGACCCATTTTGGAAGACCCAAAATGTCCCAAGGCCTTCACACTTCATTATCAGGGGCTCAAAAGTAGCTGAGAGGGGTCAGCAGGTTTGAAGACTAAGATGGAGATGAGAAGGATGTGGGGTGACCTTCCTGGACCAACTACCAGAAACCAGATGGAGAACCCAGATGTCCTAGAAATGTCCTTTAGGGACAATGGACAACTCCACAGATGCCAGCAGGGACAGATACCTCCCCTTCCCCCAACACTGTGGTTCTGTGAAAACTCCTTGGAATTTAGACATGATCCAAGGAACAGATTAACTGACTGGGTGAGGGGGATGCTGATTTGAGAGGGAAAATTCTGATTTGACTGTGTTTTCTTTAAAATGGCTAGGGTTAAATTATCCTACCAGGGAGAAAGGGGATTTAAAATTAAAATTCAGTTATAGAAAAAATTATTTTGTACAACTGAGTGTATGACTTGTGAAAATTCATGTGCAAAACGTGCTTTGTCAGTTTGTCAATTCTCACTTCTAAAAGTCACTTTTGAAAGCTCAGGATTTTGGCACATTCTTCAGTGATGTATGAAAAGTAGTGACAAATGAGTATTTGCTGTTTCATCATTGCTTCAATAATATTGTGCCTCATACTCATGACTCACAAATACCCTTTTCAGTCCTTGCCAACAAGCCAGGCTTTGTTGTATTTGTACAACAAATACAAATAAAGTTTGCATTTCCCAACTTTTTAGCTGCATCTAAAGTGACCAATTTGTCCTGAGTTGTTCAGGAATTTAGTGGTTTTAATAATATAAGTCTAGTACCCCAGAAATCCTTCCAATACTCCCAGACAAACCAGGATGGTTGGTTACCCTCTCTGCATCAGAATCACCTGGAGGACTTGTTAAAGCACAGATTCCTAAAGACCCCTAGAGTTTTTAGTTCAATAGGAGTGGGGGTGGGGGCTCAAGATCTTTTATTTGTAAGAAACTGCCAGGCTACAGATCTAGGGACCTTGTTGTACTGACCAAAGACACAGGTCACAGTTTTTTCCCAACATTAACATAACATAAAGTAATTATGTTGATCCATAACCAACATAACAATGACAAATCAGTGACAGATTCTTAGCAACAGCTTTGACCAAGGTCTCAAGCTCTTCTCTTTTTCTTTTATAGCAGCTCCTTGAACAGGGCAGCTCTGTGGAGGTGTACCACAGCTCATCCATAGGAGGTGAAGCCCAGAACTTGCCCCTAACCCTTCCAGAGTTTCATTAAACATCGATTTTTTTAAATGTTAAATCCCTTTCTGCTAAAATCAGGAAGAATGTTGTTACCTGTGACTGAATCTTGACTGACACATCATGGGACACTGGGTCACACAGTTTGATAAATGGTAGAGGAAGGGTGAAAGAAGATCGTGCAAATTTCAGGGATAAGAGGAAAAGGAAAAGCAGAGATTTCCTGTGAGTCCAAAGGCCTGTCTAGGCAAAGATGCCCCTGCCCACCTTGAGCCATTTAGAAGGAAAACACTTACAAACCCAGCAGTAGAAACCATAGCAATACATTCCTGAACAATTACTACAGTCAGCAGAGATGACATCATTCTCCTTCTCATCAGAACAACAAGCCTGACTCGAACTCTATAAACAATACAAGCAAAATGTGTTTCTTTTCTTTTTTTCTTTTTGACACCGACGCTAGAGCAAAATCGTGTTTCTCTAACAGATGGAAATGAATAGGTTTGAAGCTGATAGTGATCTTTCTGTGGTCTATGAGGCCTCACCCAGTACAAATATCTTACCCCAGACAATTACAAATGTGAACGTAACCAAACACAGAGAAACCCCTTGAGTCGAGTGGAGGCTGCCAGAACCAGAGACCCAGGTCCTGGCATACGCAGACATTTAAGGACAATCTCTAGAAGAAAGGAGTTCCTACATTTTCACACATCTCCAAAGAAATCAATTTCAGGGCCAATCCTTTTTAATTTTTATTTAAGCCTTAAAAATTAATTCACCAGGCCAGGCCCGGTGGCTCACGCCTGTAATCCCAGCACTTTGGGAGGCCGAGGCAAGCAGATCATGAGGTCAAGAGATCAAGACTATCCTGGTCAACATAGTGAAACCCCGTCTCTACTAAAAAAATACAAAAATTAGCTGGGCATGGTGGCAAGTGCCTGTAGTCCCAGCTACTCGGGAGGCTGAGGCAGGAGAATTGCTTGAACCCGGGAGGTGGAGGTTGCAGTGAGCCAAGATCACACCACTGCACTCTAGCCTGGCGCCTGAGCGAGACTCTGTCTTAAAAAAAAAAATAATAATATTAATTCACCATATAAGATAGAGAGGCAAAAAGAGATGACAGATAATACTCTCCATTACCAGGTCACTAATCTGCTAAATCAAGCATGACAGGGAAGCAAGTAAACCATGAAATCTCAATGAAGATGACTTTTGATTTTAACTCAAACATGCTGATTAAATCCTTGAAATTGGACTATGCATATGTAAGGACCCATTGTTAGATATTAAAGCTAATATTTCTCCCATGCTATGAAGCAGCACATCTGCTAGGACTTGCTGAGTTGGTAAGCATGCACTGACAGCCCTGTCCTGCAGCAGTGGCATCCACACACTCAGGGAAGTACCACACATCAATATAGTCTGATTCGCTTATAGCGTTGTGGGCAACTTACACCATCTCTAATTCACTTAAAAAATCCTCAGCTTACTTGTAAAATAATTACAGCAAACTCTCTTTGTTTAAACTTGATTATTATTCTGTCAGGTCCCATTCTTATAAGGCCAAGGAATCTGTGAAATCTGTTTTTTTTGCCCTTCTTTTAAAACTTGAATTTTTATCCCAATAGATAAAAGTCTTTACCCATAGGACTTTATACAAGGTATAAAATTGTCATATGTTACAGTTTTTACATTATTACTTCTGCTTTTCTCTCCTGCTGCACTTGCAATGAAACTACTGTAATAATTGTCTCCGTTCATTAGAAGGCACTTAATATCCAACAAACCTTCAAGTAATGGGGTTTGTAAAAGCAAAACGGTGGTTAGGAATATAATGACTGGTTTCTGCATTTGAATATTTCCAATCTTTCCTCAACACAGCAGCAGAGCCTTTGTGAGATTTAAACCCAAAGACAGCTCTCCCTGCTTAAAATCCACCAATGGTTCCCCATTGCATTCAGAATACACACAAGCCCCTTTATAAGGCCTATAATAACAGGTGCTCATCTAGGGTGTTAGGTGAGTTAATAAATGTAAAACTCTTAGAACTGTGCCTGGCATACAGCAAGTGTTCAGTGAATTCTAGCTGTCCTTCTCCTTCCTTCTCATCCTCTTCTTCCTCCTCCATGCTTACCTGGCAAGGCTTCCCATGACCTCTCCCTTGCCTCACTCTGCTATCAGCCACCTTCTTCCTCCTCCATGCTTACCTGGCAAGGCTTCCCATGACCTCTCCCTTGCCTCACTCTGCTATCAGCCACCTTCTTCCTCCTCCATGCTTACCTGGCAAGGCTTCCCATGACCTCTCCCCTGCCTCACTCTGCTATCAGCCACCTTCTTCCTCCTCCATGCTTACCTGGCAAGGCTTCCCATGACCTCTCCCTTGCCTCACTCTGCTATCAGCCACCTTCTTCCTCCTCCAGTGTGCTGCATTCACACTGGTCATCCTCCAGATTTTTGGACACATTAAGCTTTTGTCTATTTCAGAATCCTTCACCAAACGGTTTCTCCCTTGTCTTGCAGGTGCCTCCTTCTCAACTTTTAAGCCCAAATGGCTCCTCCTCCTCAGAGCATCCTTTTCTGCCTAAATTGGTCCCCCTGCCCCGTTATTTTCCCACAGACTAAGTTCTTTTCTTTTAGTGTCCTAATTACAACTTGTAATTGATACTTGTTTGTTTAAATGTTCAGTGTCATTCTTTCTTGTTAGCCCTTAAACTCTCTCTGTTAGGGAAGAAAACAGATGTTTTACTTGCTAGTTATACTCAGTGTTTAACACTGTGTTTGCCAGCTAAAGTAAACTCAATATTGAAGGAGAAAAAGAAAAAAATTATTTAAAAGTAAATTCAATATTTACTCAATGTTCACTATGTGGCTAGGCATTCTAGTAAATACTTAGCATGCACTAGCTCCTCTAATCTTCCTAATATTATGAGCCATGTTATTATCTCTTTTTCACATTTGTAAAAAGTGAGACTCAGAGAATTCATGTAAGTCATACTGGGCCTAAGTGTCAAAGCTGAGATTTGAACTGAGGTCTTTCTAGCTCCAAATCATTTGCTGTTCCTCTCATACAAGGGAGTAACAAGGGAGTGGAAGTATGTGAAATTACACAATATGATTAAATAGCTACTTCTGCCTCATTTGTGGCATGTAAAATCTCCCTAAGTAAGTGGTTCAGATGTCCTTCTGGAATTGAAACATCAATGAGGCAATTTTGCTGCCATGTAATGAGCTTTTCCCTGGGCATGTGCTATATCTGTTAGAGCCCCAGTAATACTCCAGGGTGTGTACACATCATGTATTCATTGTGTGATTTTAAAATATTGAGCAGTGCTCCCTCAAGGGCTGTGTTTTCTGCCAGGTGCCTTTGTGGCTTTGGGTTTGTTAAATGAGAAAGTGATTCATTTCCAGAGCAACCAGAAGAATCCTCTGCAGAGTGAGCTCAATGGAAAGAAAGCAATCAAGTGTTAAGGGATAAGGGGAAATAATGGCAAGGGGAGTGGGGGGAGGTCTATTGGTTCCAAATCAGATGCTGTCAGTCTTAAAATCAATAACATACCAAGTTATATCAGGGATTACTCCCAGACTTAAGGCTCTGGCTCTTATTTCATTTCCCAAATAGTGAGATGTTCTTGAATATCAAATTAAACGTGAGAGAGCTAAGAAGCAAGAGACAAATAATAATATTTAATATTTACTGTGCTAGGTACTTTACATGAATTATCTTATGTTATCCTCAAGAACCCTCGTGGTAGATGCTAATATTACTCAGATGACCAATAAACAGATGAGTAAGCTGAGGCACAGAAAGGTAAAATAAGTTGCAGTGTGGTCTTACTAAAAATTGTTTTGGATGATGAAATCAACAAGAATGATAGAATAAGAACCATTGAATATCATCTCCTCTACAAAAGCAACAAAAACACCAGAAAAAATTACATCAACTTCTTCAGAATTCTGGATATTAACCAAAAGCTGGCAACAATTTAGGAAGCATTAATTCAAGAAAAATGACTGACTCCCAGTAATAACAATTTTTTTTTGACATTTTAACTTGCCTTGTTTCTATGCCTCTCTCCCAGCTCTGTGGTAGCCTTGAAAACCAATAGTCCACTGTTACTGTGAAAACCAGCAGCTTCTGGGGGACACACAATGGGGTTGGGAGTTCTTCCAAAGCCTCATTTTCAGAGAACTGTCATTGCTTGACCTGTCTGGGAATTCCCCGGAAAACCCCACTTGCAGGGCTTGTCTTTATCTGACCTGTTAGGGCTTGCCCAATGACTACATTTTCCCTAGGAGTGTTTACTGAAAACAACCAGTAGCTGTTATATACAATAAAACAGCTGTATGAAGCAGCAATAACAATTTAAGTAAGCAAAAACTTGGATCAAAAAACTTAGAAAAATCTGGAAAATGAAATTTCACAGGGGGCTTTGACAAGTTCCAACATATTCCTGGAAATCTAGAAATCCATGCATGTGTATAGAGCTGTGTACAGGCCCAGGAAATACCTCCGGCTGACCTTGAGGCTCTGTACAAGCAAGAAGTAGAAATTTGGCTGGGTGTGGTGGCTCACGCCTAGAATCCCAGGACTTTGGGAAGTTGAGGCAGAAGTATTGCTTGAAGCTAGGAGTTCAAGAGCAGTCTGGGCAACATAGAGAGACCTCATCTCTACAAAATATTTAAAAAATATTCAGGTGTGGTGGTACACACTGGTAGTCCCAGCAATCTCGAAGGCTGAGGCTGGAGAATCTGTAAGCCCAGGAGTTGAGGCTGCAGTGAGCTATGATTATGCCACTGCACTCCAGCCTGTGTGATATAGTAAGACCCATTCTCTAAAATAAAAATAAAAATAAAAAAGAGATTGAAGTTGTAAATGGTGTGCTAAGCATTGATGGTATGTCCCAATATGTATGCAAAACCTCTTAGCAAAGGCTAGAATTCTTGTTGGTTTCAGGTGTCTAGAGGATATCTATACCCAATTATTAGCTAACCACAAAGCCGACTGACCACATTTCAATGGCTATAGACTACAATGAATATAGACCTTGCAGAATAAGTTTAGAAATGTCATTAAACCAACAACATTAAGAAAAACAGCAATAACAACAATCCTGGGATAAGAGAAAGAATCAGAGTTTCAAAGTCACTATATTTTATGATTTAAAATATCTAATTTTCAATAAAATAAAAGGGGTATTTTAAAAAATCAAGAAAGTATGGCCCATACACAGAGGAAAATAAAAGTAGTCATTATAAATATTCACTGAGGAAGCCTGGAGGTTGGACTTAATAGCTAAAGACTTTAAAATCCTATTTAAATATTTTCAACTAACTAAATAAAAATTATGTCTAAAGAATTAAAAGAATATATGAGAACAATTTCTCAGCAAATAGAGACTATCAATAAAGAGATGGAAAGTACCAAAAAGAATTAATAAAAATTCTATAGTTGGAAAATAGAAAAGCTGAAATCTAAAAAATTATCTAGAGGGATTCAACAGGAGATTCGAGCTAGCAGTAGAAAGAATCATCAAATCTGAAGATAGATCAATTGACATTATCCAGTCTGAGTATTAGAGAGAGAAGAAAAAAAGAATAGAAAAAAACAGAGCCTTAGAGATCTGTGGGACACATCGACGAGTTAACATATTCATAATGAAAGTCACAGAAAAAGAGAAAGAAATAAGAGCAGAAAGAATATTTGTAGACATAACTGAAAACTTCGCAAATTTGATGAGAAACATTAATTTACAATCCAAGAATCCTCTAAAAACTTTAAGTAGAATAAAACTCAAAGAGATTCACCTTTAGACACTTTGTTGTTAAATTGTCAAAAGACAAAGATATAATTTTGAAAACAACAAGAGAGAAGTGATTCATCACATACAACTGATCTTCAATAAGATTAACAGATAATTTCTCATGAGAAACTGGAGGTCAGAAAGCAGAGGGATGGGGTGGAGGTGGGGGCATCCTATCAACCAAGAAGTTTATATCCAGTAGAACAAATCTTCAAAAATAAAGGAGAAATTAAGATAAACAAAAACAAACAAAAAAAAAAAATTGGCACTAGCAGACTTGTACTACAAGAAACACTAAAGGGAGTGTTTCAGGCTAGAATGAATAAAAACTAAACAGTAAGTCAAATACACATAAAGAGATAAAGAGCACTGGCAGGGCTGGGCTCAGTGGCTCACACCTATAATCCCAACATTTTGGGAAGCCAAGGCAGGAAGATCACTTGAAGCCAGAAGTTTAAGACCAGCCTGGGCAATACAGCAAGACAGTGTCTCTACAAAAAGTACTTAAAAATTAGCAAATGACTTAATGGAGCTGAAAAACAACAAAAGAACTTTGTGAAGCATACACAAGTTTCAATAGTTGAATTGACCAAGCAAAAGAAAGGATATCAGAAATTGAAGATCAACTCAATAAAATAAAATGAGAAGGCAAGATTAGAGAAAAAAGAGTGAAAAGTAATGAACAAAGCCTCCAAGAAATATGGGATTATATGGAAAGACCTAATCTACACTTGATAGGTGTACCTGAATGTGATGGAGAAAATGAATCCAAGCTGAAAAACACTCTTCAGGATATTATCCAGAACTTCCCTAACCAGGTAAGGCAGACCAATATTCAGGTCCAGGAAATACAGAGACCACCACAAAGATGTTCTACAAGAGGAATAACCCCGAGGCACATAATAGTCATATTCACCAGGGTTGAAATGAAGGAAAAAATGCTAAGGGCAGCCAGAGAGAAAGGTCAGGCTACCCACAAAAGGAAGCCCATCAGACTCACAGCAGATCTCTCCATAGAAACCTTACAAGCCAGAAGAGTGTGAGGGCCGATATCCAACATCCTTAAAGAAAAGAACTTTCAACCTAGAATTTCATATAAACTAAGCTTCATAAGCGAAGGAGAAAGAAACGGACAAGCAATTGCTGAGAGATTTCATCACCACTAGGCCTGCCTTACAAGAGCTCCTGACAGAAGCTTTACTAAACATAAAAAGGAGCAAGCAGTACCAGCCATTCCAAAAACATACCAAATGGTAAAGAGCATCGATACAATGAAGAAACTGTATCAACTAACAGGCAAAACAACCAGCTAGCATCAAAATGCCAAGATCAAATTCACACATAACAATGTTAATCTTAAATGTAAATGGGCTAAATGCCCCAATCAAAAGACACAGACCGGCAAATTGGATAAAAAGTCAAAACCCATCAGTGTGCTGTATCCAGAAAACCCATCTCATGTGGAAGGACACACACACATAGGCTCAAAATAAAGAGATGGAGGAAGATTTACCAAGCAAATGGAGAACAAAAAAAAGCAGAAGTTGCAATCCTAGTCTCTGATAAAGTAGACTTTAAACCAACAAAGATCAAAAGAGACAAAGAAGGGCATTACATAATGGTAAAAGGATCAATGCAAAAAGAAGAGCTAAATATATATGCACCCAATACAGGAGCACCCAGATACTTTAAGCAAGTTCTTAATGACCTACAAAGAGACTTAGACTCCTACACAATAATAGTCGGAGACTTTAACACTCCACCATCAATATTAGACAGATCAATGAGACAGAAAATTAACAAGGATATCCAGGATTTGAACTCAGATCTGGATCAAGCAAACCTAATAGATATATATAGAACTCTCCAACCCGAACCCACAGAATACATATTCTCAGCACCGCATCATATCTATTCTAAAATTGACCACAGAATTGGAAGTAAATCACTCCTCAGCAAATGCAAAAGAATGGAAATCATAACAAACAGTCTCTCAATCAAATTAGAACTCAGGATTCAGAAAACTAACTCAGAACCAGACAACTTCATAGAAACTGAGTAACTGGCTGTTGAATGTTGACTGGATAAACAATGAAATGAAGGAAGAAATAAAGATGTTTTTCAAAACCAACAAAAACAAAGACACAACATACAAGAATCTCTCGGACACATTTAAAGTAATGTCTAGAGGAAAATTTATAGCAATAAATGCCCATATGAGAAGCAAGGAAAGATCTAAAATTGATGCCCTATCATCAAAATTGACAGAGCTAGAGGAGCAAGATCAGAATAACTCAAAAGATAGCAGAATACAAGAAATAACTAAGACCAGAACAGAACTGAAGGAGATAGAGACACAAAAAAAACTTTCAAAAAAAATCAATAAATCCTGGAGCCAGCTTTTTGAAAAGATCAAGAAAATAGACAGACTACTAGCCAGATTAATAAAAAAGAGAGAAGAATCAAATAGGTGTAACAAAAAAAAAATAATTTTTACAATCCACCCATCTGACAATTCCAATTCCACAGAAATACAAACCACTATCAGAGATTACTACAAACAACTCTATGCACATAAACCAGTAAACCTAGAAGAAATGGATACATTCCTGGACACTTGCACTCTCCCAAGCCTAAACCAGGAAGAATCAGAAACCCTGAATAGACCAATAACAAGGGCTGAAGTTGAGGCAGCAATTAATAGCCTACTGACTAAAAAAAGCCCAGGTCGAGATGGGTTCACAGCCAAATTCTACATGACATACAAAGCGGAGCTGGTACCACTCCTTCTGAAAGTATTCCAAACAATACAAAAAGAGGGAATCCTTCCCAAATCATTTTATGAGACCAACATCATCCTGATACCAAAGCCTGGCAGAGATTCAGCAAGAAGAGAAAACTTCAGGCTAATATCCATGATGAACATAGATGCAAAAATCTTCAATAAAATACTCGCAAACTGATTGCAACAGCACATCAAAAAGCTTATCCATCACGATCAAGTAGGATTAATCCTGGGGATGCAAGGCTGGTTCAACATATGCAAGTCTATATACATAATCCAACACATAAACAGAATCAAAGACAAAAACCACATGATCATCTCAATAGATGAAGAGAAGGCCTTCGACAAAACCCCACAGCCCTTTATGCTAAAAACTCTCAATATAAACTAGGTATCAATGGAATGTATCCTAAAATAATAAAAGCTGTTTATGACAAACCCACAGCCAATATCATACTGAATGGGCAAAAACTGGAAGCATTCCCTTTGAAATCTGGCACTAGACAAAGATGCCCTCTCTCACCATTCCTATTCAACATAGCATTTGGAAGTTCAATTGGGCAAGAAAAAGAAATAAAAGTATTCAATTAGGAAAGGAGGAAGTCAAATTGTCTCTATTTGCAGACAACATGATTGTATATTTAGAAGACCCCATCATCTCAGTCCCAAATCTGCTTAAACTGATAAGCAACTTCAGCAAAGTCTCAGGATATAAAATCAACGTGCAAAAATCACAGGCATTCCTATACACCAATAACAGACTGAAAGAGAGCCAAATCAAGAACGGATTGTCATTCACAATTGCCACAAAGAAAATAAAATACCTAGGAATACAACTAACAAAGGATATAAAGGACTTCTTCAAGGAGAACTACAAACCACTGCTCAAGGAAATAAGAGAGGACACAAACAGATGGAAAAACATTCCACGCTCAAGTTTAGGAAGAATCAATACCGTGAAAATGGCTGAACTGTGCAAAGTAATTTATAGATTCAACACTATCCCCATCCAGCTACCTATGACTCTCTTCACAGAACTGGAAAAAAAACACCTTAAACTTCATATGGAATCAAAAGAGAACCCACATAGCCAAGACAATTCTAAGCAAAAAGAACAAAGCTAGAAGCATCACGCTACCTGACTTCAAATTATACTGCAAGGCTACAGTAATCAAAACACCATGGTACTGGTACCAAAACAGAGGTATAGACCAATGGAACAGAACAGACACCTTGGAGGCAATGCCACGCATCTACAACTATCTGATACTTGACAAACCTGACAAAAACAAGCAATGGGGAAAGGATTCCCTGTTTAATAAATGGTGTTGGGAAAACTGGCTAGCCATGTGCAGAAAGCAGAAACTGGACCCCTTCTTGACACCTTACACTAAAATTAACTCCAGATGGATTAAAGACTTAAACATAAGACCTAACACCATAAAAACCCTAGCGGAAAACCTAGGCAATACCATTCAGGACTTAGGCATAGTCAAGGACTTCATGACTAAAACACCAAAAACACCAGCTACAAAAGCCAAAATAGACAAATGGGATCTAATTAAAATAAAGAGCTTCTGTACAGCAAAAGAAACAATCATTAGAGTGAACCAGCAACCAACAGAATGAAAAAAAATTTTTGCAATCTACCCATCTGACAAAAGGCTAATATTCAGAATCTACAAAGAACTAAAACAGATTTACAAGAAAAAAACAAACAAGCCCATTCAAAAGTAGGTGAAGGATATGAACAGACACTTTTCAAAAGAAGACATATATGATGCCAGCAAACATATGAAAAAATGCTCATCATTACCGGTCATTAAAGAAATGCAAATCAAAACTACATTGAGATACCATCTCATGCCAGTTAGAATGGCGATCATTAAAAAATCTGGAGACAACAGATGCTGGAGAGGATGTGGAGAAAAAGGAACACTTCTACACTGCTGGTGGAAGGTTAAATTATTTCAACCATTGTGCAAGACAGTGTTGCGATTCCTCAAGGACCTAGAAATAGAAATTCCATTTGACCCAGCAATCCTATTACTGGGTATATATCCAAAGGATTGTAAATCGTTCTATTATAAAGACACATGCACACGTATGTTTATTGTGGCACTGTTTACAATAGCAAAGACCTGGAACCAACCCAAACAACCACTGATGACAGACTGGACAAAGAAAATATGGCACATATACACCACAGAATACTATGCGGCCGTAAAAAACGATGAGTTTGTGTCCCTTGTAGAGACATGGATGAATCTGGAAACCATCATTCTCAGCAAACTGACACAAAACAGAAAATCAAACACCACATTTTCTCACTCATAGGCGGGTGCTAAACAATGAAAACACATGGACACAAGGAGGGGAGCATCACACACTGAGGTCTGTTGGCAGGGACTAGGGGAGGGACAGCGGGTGGTAGGGAGATTGGGGAGAGATAACATGGGGAGAAATGCCAGATATAGGTGACAGGGATGGAAGCAGCAAACCACATTGCCATGTATGTACCTATGCAACAATCCTGCATGTTCTGCACATGTACCCCAAAACCTAAAGTGCAATAAAATATATATATTTTTAAAAAGACACAAATAGATTGAAAGTTAAAATATGGGGAAATATATACCATGTAAACAGTAACCAAAAGAGAGGTGAAGTGGCTATACTAATATCAGACAAAATAGACTTTTAAAATATGATGGCAAAGACTCAATCCAGCAAAAAGATATAACTATATATCTATATATGCATCTAAAAACATGAGACAAAAACTGATAGACTTGAAAGGAAATGAAAATAATTCAACAATAATTGTTGGAGACTTCAATAATATCAGAACAAGCAGACAAAAAAATCAACAAGAAAACTGAATACTTGAACATTATAAGCCAACTAAACCTAACAGACATGGATGAACCTTGAAAACACTATGATATACCTTATCACAAAAAAGTCACATATTATGTGATTCCATTTATATAGATTGTTTAGAACACAGAGTACAGAGAGTAGATTAGTGGTTTCTGAGACTTGCGGGGAGGAGAAAAAGGGAAATGACTAGTAGTAAGATTTATTTTGAGGGTGATAAAAATGTTCTGGAATTTGACAGTGGTGGTATTTGCACAACAGTTTGATACAATAAAAGCAACTAAATTGTAAGCTTTAAAGGGATAAAATGTTACGGTATATTAATTGAATCTCAACAAAAATTATATGAAGTTGTGGGTTAGTTGTGTCTTCGCACACCTTCAGCTATTTTCACTTGTGAATTATCTAGAAATATGCCATATATTATTCAAGACTCCTGAAGTTGTTAAATTACCAGTTCATTACTTTATATTAGATGTTGCTGTCCCAGGCTTCTCTTTCAAAACATATATCAGTGGTCTCAAGGGTAATTGCTGTATGAAATCTCTAACTCCTACATATGAATGGATTTTTAGTTCCCAGAGAATGAGAAAAGAATGGACACCAGTTTTTTCAGGCTCATGACCGTTTAGCCTAGAGGGGAGGAGAAAGGAAAGGAACATTCCTATCTCCAATTATCAGAAAACTCTGTGTCCTTAGAAATGAGTTTTAACCTTTCTAAGTATTTCCCTATAATTTGCTAAGTGAAACTAATATTAATTGCCATTCATGTGTCACTGGAGTTTCGCTAAGATTTATGAGATGCTAAGCCTGAGTCAACCAAACTGGGAAGGGCAGTAATGGGGCCCTGCAGGGAGGGATGAGGAATGGAAAACAAAGAGAGGAAAAGAAACACTTTCTCTTCATCCACAAAATAGTACTTGTTTGACCAGATCATAGAGCTGCTGCAAGGATCAAAGGATGTTGTGTCTGTGTAAGTGCTTTGTATCCAGAAAACACCACACAAATGAGAGGAATCATTACTGTTTAATGAGCTAGAAAAGCAGTTCACTAAATTGTTAGTGGTCTGAGTTACTGTTCAGTTCTCACATGTAGGATCTTGCCCAAATTTTCCATAGAAAAAATTGGTCTTTGAAAGATTGTACAAATATGAAATAATAGCATTGTCATTAACGATTATAAATTATCAGTAACTGTGACTGAATGACATATCAGCAAAAGTCTAAAGCACATAATCAGACTTTCTCAATATGTTGACAGAATTTGAGACAGAATCAAGAAAAAGATTTAGAAGTACTTTTTAATGGGAAAATGTCAAATAAATGCCAGTAATTACTATTAATTGAGCTAAGAAATGTTTATTCAGTTTAACTTTTAAGCTCATGTTGAAAAATACTAACCAATTTCTAATTCAGTCCCATGACAGTGTTTATTGGTGCCATCTGCTGGAAGTTTCTGAAAAATTGATGAGATTAAGATGAACAAAATTTAAGTACACATATTCCTATTCCTCACATATTAAAATTAATGTTGGTAAAGTTCCTAACATGCATTTCTTGTGTTAATATTTGCTATGTGAAATATTTTAATGATGAATAAATGAATCTGTGTCATGAATTATAGCATTCATCATTCACTAATATGTTCTGAGCTCTTGCAGTCTCTGCCAGGCCTTGTGCTAAGAACCA
The DNA here is from genome assembly GCF_049354715.1 of Callithrix jacchus. Classification (NCBI taxonomy): domain Eukaryota; kingdom Metazoa; phylum Chordata; class Mammalia; order Primates; family Cebidae; genus Callithrix; species Callithrix jacchus. The sequence goes on along the minus strand of NC_133517.1, from coordinate 93,650,019 downwards.
AGCATGCAAGGAGGTATAAGTCACTGTACCCGCTCACAAGGCATCCAGGACCTCCATTTGGTGGGGGAGAAGACAGATTCATAAACAACTAAATGTAACACACTGGAAAACAAAAGCTCCATGTGGAAAACTGAGGAGGGGCAAATCTAGGATAAGGTTTTTTTTTTTCCCCCACAAAATATTGAAATCCACCATCTTTGCATAAGTGGGAGAGAGAGGGAAGAATTATGGGAGAAAATCAACCTGGGGAAATGAAGGCACCAGGCAAGTAGAAAATAAAGGTATAAGGAAAACAAAACTTTCTCCAAGCCTATGAAACATCACAGGTGTCAAACAGTCTCCATGATCATCAGATTCGATTTAAATTCATCTAGCCTTCTGCCTATTAAATTCCCTGTAAACATCAATATAGAATATATAAACTCTGCAGACTAATATTTTATAAAACCTCAACATAATTTTCCCTACAATAAATTCAGACATAAGACAACTGTGATGCGTTTTCATCTTACTCAGCAGGCTCACCCCAACAGTGCAATTCTGCATTTTACATGACTGAAATTTTTGGACCCCACCTAGGGAACTTTAGCGGAGACTTACACATGTAATAAGTTATCTTTGGACTAGTGGCTCACCAACTTTAATGTGTATCAAAATCACCTGGAAAGCTTCTTAAAGCACCAATTGCGGGCAAGGTGCGGTGGCTCAAGCCTGCAATCCCAGCACTTTGGGAGGCCGAGGTGGGTGGATCACAAGGTCAAGAGATCGAGACCATCCTGGTCAACATGGTGAAACCCCGTCTCTACTAAAAATACAAAAAATTAGCTGGGCATGGTGGCGCGTGCCTGTAATCCCAGCTACTCAGGAGGCTGAGGCAGGAGAATTGCCTGAACCCAGGAGGCGGAGGTTGCGGTGAGCCGAGATCGCGCCATTGCACTCCAGCCTGGGTAACAAGAGCGAAACTCCGTCTTAAAAAAAAACAAAACACCAATTGCTTTTCCTTTTATCCCCAAACCCAAGAGTTTCTCATTCAGAAGGTCCTGGGCATGGTCTGAGAATTTCCATTTCTAACAAGTCCCCAGGTAATGTTGATGCTGCTGGTCCAGATACTACAGTGAGAACCACTGCCTCAGACTATGGTAACACAAAGGAAACAAACACAAAATATTCATCAGCTTTATAAGCATTTTAAAATAACTTGTGATGGTTTGTTCTGATTTAAAAAAATACAGGGTGCTCTGAGAAAATTGAAAAATAGAGACAATTACAAAGAAGAAAAGGCAAATTACTTAAAATCTCAGCACTAAGAAATAACCACTATAAACATATGGTATCTTTCATTCCATATTTCTTTTGATGTGTGTGTGTGTGTGTCCACACACACATTTAATTGAAATCATTTGGTGTATACAATTTTGGCATCTGAGTTTTTTCTTTGGGTATCATATTTTGAGCATATTCCACATTATCTACATCAATGATCAGGAAATTGTCATGAGCAACTAGGGTTTAAAACCATGGGACTTCTGGGTAACAGGCAGAACATGCCACAGACTTGATCCATTCAAGGAGCAAGGAAGCTGGGGAATTTATCTTATATCTTTTCTTTCTCATTAGTTGAGGGCCAATGCTTCCAAGACTATCAACTTTTCAATACTGCTGGCCTCCCAATGCTTGGGCCAAAAGAAAGCCCAGAATTGGGCAGGCATATTCACACAGCCACTGGCTCAGATGTACAGCAGAGATCTCCTCATTCCTTCAGGCATGGAGAGGAGGAGTAATTGTACACTATCTGCTGGTGGGCAGATTTGACAGAGACAAAGACAGAAATGGGAGAGAAATAGAGAAATGGATCAACAGTGCTTATAATGATGTTTCTTCCAAACTCTTCCCATAGGGAATAGACAGTTATGCGGTGTATTGCACTAATGAAAGCTTCTCTGCCTAGAAACAGGAGGAGTAATAGGAATAAGCAATCATCCTCTCCAATAAGGATAATCCTGCTTACTTGGCAGAGTTGCTGCAAGGCTTAAATGAAGTAAAATCGCATTCATGGTTCATCACACGGACTTAAGCTTCTGACAGCTCTGAGTTTGGAACCATGCTCTGTAACTATTAGCTGGCCTTGGCAGAATACTAAACTCTTTAGCCCCAGTTTCCTAATAAATAAAATGAACATAATAGTGGTTTATTTGGGAAGGTTGTCTTAAGAATTGACAAAAATAGAACATTTGGCACAGAGCTGGGCACATGAAAAGAACTCAATACCTACTAGATATTTAATCATATTAAGGCATGTAACACAATATCTGGTACATGGGCTTAGTAAATAGTGGTGGTGGAGTCCTCATGGATAACCTATTCTAGGGAAGTATGGAGGGAAAATGTGAGGCTGGAGTTCCCAAACAGACTGCCCACTGGGGCACTACCTAATGCAGCTGTGAGGAGGAGGCCACCATCCTCCAGACCCCAGAATAGTAGATTTATTGACAACCATCATGTGTCTGGAAAAGTCACAGACACTCAACACCAGTCCATGAAAGTAGCCCTGGGGACTGTACCGAACAGTGGCACAGGGGTGGTGCTGCCCAAGGCCTTGGGAGCCCATCCCTTGCATCAGTGTGGCCTGGCTGGGAGACCTGAGTCAAAGGAAATTATTTTGGAGCTTTGAGATTTAATGACTGCCCTACTGGATTTCTACTTGCTTGGACCTGGTAGCCCCTTTATTTTGGCCAATTTTTCTCCCTTGTGGAATGGAAGCATTTACTCAATGTCTGTATCCCCATTGTATCTTGGAAGTAATTAACTTGCTCTGATTTTACAGGCTCATTGGCAGAAGAGACTTGCCTTGTCTCAGATGAACTTGGACTTCTGAGTTAATGCTGGAATGAGTTAAGACTCTGGGGGACTGCTAAGAAGGCATAATTGTGTTTTGAAATGTAAGAAGGACATGAGATTTGGGAGAGGCTGGGGGCAGAAAGATATGATTTAGCTCTGCATCCCCACCCAAATCTCAGGTCAGATTGTAATCTCCAGTGTTGGAGATTATTTTTTCTTGTCATGACTGTTTTGGCCACTCCAGATATCTTTCATTTCCATATGAATTTTAGGATCAACTTTTCCATGAGGTATATACCATAAGTTTTCATACGTTATGTTTTGTTTTCATTCATCGTGAACATTTTCTAATTTTCCTTGTGATTTTTTTCTTCAAACCATGGTTAATAAAGTATTGTTTAATTTTTATGTATTTGTGAGTTTCCCACATGTCTATGTTATTGATTTCTAATCTAATTCCACTATGACTGGGAAAAGATACTTGGTATTATTTCATTCACCTTACATTTACTGAGGTTTGCTTTGTGACCTACCGTATTAGTCTGTTCTATAAAATGTTCCATGTTCACTTAAGCAAAATGTGTATTCTGCTGCAAATGCATATTCTTAAGCAAAATGGTGATGGAGTGTGTCCTATAGATGTCTGTTAGGTCAGGTTGGCTTATGGCCCCACTCATCTCTTTCATTTCCTTATTGATCTTCTGCCTCATTTTTCTACCTATTATTGAAAGTGGAGTATTGAAGTCTCCAACTATTATTTGGAATTTGAGGGGGAGGTTTTCTGTTGTTACTGCTCTTTTGAGACAGGATCTCACTGTGTTGCTCAGGCTGTATTGCAGTGACCATTATAGTTCACTATAGCCTTAAACTCCTGGGCCCAAGTGATCCTCCTGCCTCCACCTCCCAAGTAGCTAGGACTATAGGTGCACACCACCATGCCCAGTTTATTGTTTTTTGTAGAGATGGGGTCTTGCTATGTTGTCCAAGCTAGTCCTGAAACCCTGGCTTCAAGTAATCCTTCCACTTCAGCCTCGCAAAGTGGTAGGCTTGCAGGTATGAGCTACAGCACCTGGCCTCAACCATTATTGTTGAAGTGTCTATTTAGTGCTTTTTTTTTTGAGAGAGAGTCTTGTTCTGTTGCTATGGCTGGAGTGCATTGGAGTGATCTCAGTTCACAGCCTCCACCTCCCGGAGCTGAATAATTATTTCCTGTAAGGTGTATACACTAGTAACAATCATCTCAGCTTTTGTTTATCTGGGAATGTATTTGTTTTATCCTCATTGTTGAATAATAGTTTTCCTGGATATAAGATTATTAGTTGACAGATTTTTTTTTTGTTTGTTTTACTTTCAGCATTTTAATATGTCATCCCATTGCCTTATGGCCTTCATTGTTGTGGTGAAAAGCTGGCTGTTAATCTTGCTAGGATTTTCTTGTATGTGATGAGTTAATTTTGTCATGCTGTTTGCAAGATTTTCTTTTCGTCTTTGCACATTTTAAAAGTGGAAAGTGATTATGTTTATCTTACTTAGAATTCACTGACTTTCTTGGAGGTATATGTTTTCTATCAAATTTGGGGAATTTTCAGTCATTGTCTCTTCATTTTCTGTCCTTTTTCTCCTCTAATTTGGTGACTCACATTAATGTATATGTTAGCGTCCTTAATAGTGTCTCACACCTTTCTGAGACTTTGTTCCTTGTTCTTTATTCTTTATTCTGTTTTTCAGACTGAATCATCTCAAAAGAAATCTATCTTCAAGCTCAATGTTTCTTTCTCCTGCTAGCTCAAATCTGTTGAACTTCCGTAGTGAATTTTTAATTTTAGTTATTGCAATTTTCAACTCCAAATTTCCACTTGGTCATTTAAAAAATTTCTGTACTTTTATTGGTATTTTCTATTTTATGAGAAATTGTCATCATATCTTCTTTAAATTCTTTAAGTACGGTTTCCTTTAGCTCTTTTAACACATTTATAATAGCTTCCTTAAAGTCTCTATCTGCTCAGTTTATCGTCTGGGTCCCTTTGAAGTCAGTTTCTATTTCCACTAATTTTTTTCCTATGCATGGGTAAAGTTTTCCTGGTTCTTAGCATGTCTCATAAGTTTTCTGAAAACTGGACATTTTAAATAATGTAACAATTCTGGATACTGATTCCCCCAGGAGAGTGTTGTTTTCTTTGTCATTTGCTTATTTATTAGGTGATTTAGCTGAACTAATTCGATAATGTCTCTTTCCCCTGCAATGTGCAACGTCTAATGTCTCTGATCAGATTTTATTTCTTTTTGGTTTTATCTTTTAACTTGGATACCTACAGGTTGTCCTTGGATTGGCATAAGCAACTTACTTGTCAAAGATTGTGCTTAAGTTCTCTTAACTAGTTAGACTTTTACTCTAATACCGGGTGTATGTGTGACTTGTAAACTATTGTCGCAATTCATAGAGTTTATTTCTATTTACTTTTGTCTCACATTTAGCTAGTAATTACTAGATTGAAGATTCCCTCTCTGATCATTCCTAGGATAACAAAGCTTTGGGCATGCATACAGTATTCCAGAGGCCTACGGATGCCTATGATTATTATCATTATTTTTTTTATTGCATTTTAGGTTTTGGGGTACATGTGCAGAGCATGCAATACAGTTGCATAGGTACACAGAGGGAAGTGTGTTTTGTTTGCTTTCTCCCCTTCACCCACATTTGGCATTTCTCCCCTCCCCATTTTTTTTTTTTTTACCATTGGATTATGAATTTAATTTAAATAAAAATGTCCCTAATATCATCTCAGTACTTGGTACACTGACCCAAGATGTGGGGTGGGGGAGCATCCCTTACCCCATTCTCTGTTTTCATGGCAAATACTGGTGGAATAAGACAGTTGAGGATGTGTAAGATCTGACCCTGAATATATGACAGCTGTTTGTGGCAGTCATGTCCAAACCCACTGCTCTCAACTACAGATCCAAAAACTATCCACATGTTTTACACCTCCCACACCCACCATTCAGAATTTCTTCCTCTATGATCTCTCTGGGTGCTGGTTTTGGCAGGGCCGTCTACTGGGGATAGCTCGTATGGGGTCTCAGTGGTGCGCACTGGCTTCTTCTTTCCTTCGCTGCAGTTCCTCTTGCCGCCTCGCCTGCTGTTCATTCATGCAGTCCTTGAAGGCCTGCACCTGTGGCTGGCACTGCCGCCAGTCCTGGTGCTGGGCCATGCACTCCTGCACTGCAAGAGCGGAGGCAGCACAGCCAGAGCGGGAGATCAGCTGGTCCAGCGGGTCCTCCTCCTCCTCTTCTTTCTTCACCGGTCGGGTCCAGCTATGGCCTTGAGGGACTGAGGTTGACATCCTGGGGGTGGGAAGTCGAACAGGTGGGAAAAGAGGGCCCAAACAAGTGGAGGCAATCCCTCCCTACCTCCCCCTCCCACTGGCCCTCCCCTTTTCCCCCTATAGACCCCAGTGCTTAGTACTCCCCTCTCTGTGTCCATGTGTTCTCATTTTTCATCACCCGCCTATGAGTGAGAATATGCGGTGTTTCATTTTCTGTTCTTGTGTCAGTTTGCTGAGAATGATGTTCTCCAGATTCATCCATGTCCCTATAAACGACACAAACTCATCATTTCTGATTGCTACATAATATTCCATGGTGTATATGTGCCACATTTTCCCAATCCAGTCTATCATCGATGGGCATTTGGGTTGATTCCAGGTCTTTGCTATTGTAAACAGTGCTGCAATGAACATTCGTGTGCATGTGTCCTTGTAGTAGAACAATTTATAGTCCTTTGGATATATACCCAGTAATGGAATTGCTGGGTCAAATGGGATTTCTATTTCTAAGGCCTTGAGGAATCGCCACACCGTCTTCCACAATGGTTGGACTAATTTACACTCCCACCAACAGTGTAAAAGTGTTCCTTTTTCTCCACATCCTCTCCAGCACCTGTTGTCTCCAGATTTTTTAATGATCGCCATTCTAACTGGCGTGAGATGGTATCTCAATGTGGTTTTGATTTGCATCTCTCTGATGACCAGTGATGATGAGCATTTTTTCATATGATTGTTGGCCTCATATATGTCTTCTTTCGTAAAATGTCTGTTCATATCCTTTGCCCACTTTTGAATGGGCTTGTTTGTTTTTTTCCTGTAAATCTGTTTGAGTTGTTTGTAAATTCTGGATATCAGCCCTTTGTCAGATGGGTAAACTGCAAAAATTTTTCCCATTCTGTTGGATGCCGATTCACACTAGAGACTGTTTCTTTTGCTGTGCAGAAGCTGTGGAGTTTCATTAGGTCCCATTTGTCTATTTTGGCTTTTGTTGCCAATGCTTTTGGTGTTTTGTTCATGAAGTCCTTGCCTACTCCTATGTCCTGGATGGTTTTGCCTAGATTTCCTTCTAGGGTTTTTATGGTGCCGGGTCTTATGTTTAAGTCTTTAATCCATCTGGAGTTAATTTTGGTGTAAGGTGTCAGGAAGGGGTCCAGTTTCTGCTTTCTATACATGGCTAGCCAGTATTCCCAACACCATTTGTTGAACAGGGAGTCCTTTCCCCATTGCTTGTTTTTGTCAGGTTTATCAAAGATTGTATGGTTGTAGCTATGTTGTATTGCCTCTGATGCCTCTGTTCTGTTCCATTGATCTATATCTGTGTTTTGGTACCAGTACCATGCTGTTTTGATTACTGTAGCCTTATAGTATAGTTTGAAATCCGGTAGTGTGATGCCCCCGGCTGTGTTCTTTTTGCTTAGAATTGACTTGGCTATGCGGGCTCTCTTTTGGTTCCATATGAAGTTCAAGGTGGTTTTTTCCAGTTCTGTGAAGAAAGTCAATGGTAGCTTGATGGGGATAGCGTTGATTCTGTAAATTACTTTGGGCAGTATAGCCATTTTCACGATATTGATTCTTCCTAACAATGAACATGGAATGTTTCTCCATCTGTTTGTGTCCTCTGATTTCGTTGAGCAGTGGTTTGTAGTTTTCCCTGAAGAGGTCCCTTATGTTCCTTGTGAGTTGTATTACTAGGTATTTTATTCTTTTTGTAGCAATTGTGAATGGCAGTTCGTTCTTGATTTGGCTCTCTTTAAGTCTGTTATTGGTGTAGAGGAAGGCTTGTGATTTTTGCACATTGATTTTATATCCTGAGACTTTGCTGAAGTTGCTTATCAGTTTCAGGAGTTTTTGGGCTGAGGCGATGGGGTCTTCTAGGTATATTATCATGTCGTCTGCAAATAGAGACAATTTGGCTTCCACCTTTCCTATTTGAATACCCTTTATTTCTTTTTCTTGCCTGATTGCTGTGGCTAGAACTTCCAGTACTATATTGAATAGGAGTGGTGACAGAGGGCATCCTTGTCTAGTGCCAGATTTCAAAGGGAATGCTTCCAGTTTTTGCCCATTCAGTATGATATTGGCTGTTGGTTTGTCATAAATAGCTTTTATTACTTTGAGATACGTTCCATCGATACCGAGTTTATTGAGGGTTTTTAGCATAAAGGGCTGTTGAATTTTGTCAAAGGGCTTCTCTGCATCAATTGAGATAATCATGTGGTTTTTGTTTTTGGTTCTGTTTATGTGGTGAATTACGTTGATAGACTTGCATATGTTGAACCAGCCTTGCATCCCTGGGATGAATCCTACTTGATCATGATGAATAAGTTTTTTGATTTGCTGTTGCAATCGGCTTGCCAATATTTTATTGAAGATTTTTGCATCTATGTTCATCATGGATATTGGCCTGAAGTTTTCTTTTCTTGTTGGGTCTCTGCCGGGTTTTGGTATCAGGATGATATTGGTCTCATAGAATGATTTGGGTAGGATTCCTTCTTTTTGGATTATTTGGAATAGTTTCAGAAGAAATGGTACCAGCTCCTCTTTGTGTGTCTGGTAGAATTCGGCTGTGAACCCGTCTGGATCTGGGCTTTTTTTGTGTGGTAGGCTCTTAATTGCTGCCTCGACTTCTGACCTTGTTATTGGTCTATTCATAGTTTCAGCTTCCTCCTGGTTTAGGCTTGGGAGGACACAGGAGTCTAGGAATTTATCCATTTCTTCCAGGTTTACTAGTTTATGTGCATAGAGTTGTTTGTAATATTCTCTGATGATGGTTTGAATTTCTGTGGAATCTGTGGTGATTTCCCCTTTATCATTTTTTATTGCATCTATTTGGTTGTTCTCTCTTTTCTTTTTAATCAATCTGGCTAGTGGTCTGTCTATTTTGTTGATCTTTTCAAAAAACCAGCTCTTGGATTTATTGATTTTTTGGAGGGTTTTTCGTGTCTCAATCTCCCTCAGTTCAGCTCTGATCTTAGTTATTTCTTGTCTTCTGCTGGGTTTTGAGTTTTTTTGATCTTGCTCCTCTAGCTCTTTCAATTTTGACGATAGGGTGTCAATTTTGGATCTCTCCATTCTTCTCATATGGGCACTTATTGCTATATACTTTCCTCTAGAGACTGCTTTAAATGTGTCCCAGAGATTCTGGCATGTTGTGTCTTCGTTCTCATTGGTTTCGAAGAACTTCTTTATTTCTGCCTTCATTTCGTTGTTTATCCAGTCAACATTCAGGAGCCAGTTGTTCAGTTTCCATGAAGCTGTGCAGTTCTGGGTTGGTTTCTGAATTCTGAATTCTAACTTGATTGCACTATGGTCTGAGAGGCTGTTTGTTATGATTTCAGTTGTTTTGCATTTGCTGAGCAGTGCTTTACTTCCAATTATGTGGTCAATTTTAGAGTAGGTATGATGTGGTGCTGAGAAGAATGTATATTCTGTGGATTTGGGGTGGAGAGTTCTGTAAATGTCTATCAGGTTTGCTTGCTCCAGGTCTGAGTTCAAGCCCTAGATATCCTTGTTGATTTTCTGTCTGGTTGATCTGTCTAATATTGACAGTGGAGTGTTAAAGTCTCCCACTATTATTGTGTGGGAGTTTAAGTCTCTTTGTAAGTCATTAAGAACTTGCCTTATGTATCTGGGTGCTCCTGTATTGGGTCCATATATGTTTAGGATTGTTAGCTCTTCTTGTTGTATCGATCCTTTTACCATTATGTAATGGCCTTCTTTGTCTCTTTTGATGTTTGTTTCTTTAAAGTCTATTTTATCAGAGATGAGGATTGCAACTCATGCTTTCTTTTGCTCTCCATTTGCTTGGTAAATCTTCCTCTATCCCTTTATTTTGAGCCTTTGTGTATCCTTGCATGTGAGATGGGTTTCCTGGATACAGCACACTGATGGGTTTTGGCTTTTTATCCAATTTGCCAGTCTGTGTCTTTTGATTGGTGCATTTAGTCCATTTACATTTAGGGTTAATATTGTTATGTGTGAGTTTGACACTGCCATTTTGATGCTAGCTGGCTGTTCTGCCCATTATTTCATGCAGATTCTTCATTATGTTGATGCTCTTTAGCATTTAGTGTGATTTTGGAATGGCTGGTACTGGTTGTTCCTTTCTATGTGTAGTGCCTCTTTCAGGAGCTCTTGTAAAGCAGGGCTGGTGGTGACAAAATCTCTGAGTGCTTGCTTGTTCGCAAAGGATTTTATTTTTCCTTCACTTCTGAAGCTCAGTTTGGCTGGATATGAAATTCTGGGTTGAAAGTTCTTTTCTTTAAGGATGTTGAATATTGGCCCCCACTCTCTTCTGGCTTGTAGAGTTTCTGCCGAGAGATCTGCTGTGAGTCTGATGGGCTTCCCTTTGTGGGTGACCCGACCTTTCTCTCTGGCTGCCCTTAGTATTTTCTCCTTTATTTCAACCTTGTTGAATCTGACGATTATGTGCCTTGGGGTTGCTCTTCTTGCGGAATATCTCTGTGGTGTTCTCTGTATTTCCTGCATTTGAGTGTTGGCCTGTCTTGCTAGGTGGGGGAAATTTTCCTGGATAATGTCCTGCAGAGTATTTTCCAGCTTGGATTCATTCTCTTCATCACATTCTGGTACACCTATCAAACGTAGGTTAGGTCTCTTCACATAGTCCCACATTTCTTGGAGACTTTGTTCATTCCTTTTTGCGCTTTTTTCTCTGGTCTTGGTTTCTCGTTTTATTTCATTGAGTTGATCCTTGACTTCTGATATTCTTTCTTCTGCTTGGTCAGTTCGGCTATTGAAACTTGTGCATGTTTCGTGAAGTTCTCGTATTGTGTTTTTCAGCTCCTTTAATTCATTCATATTCCTCTCTATGGTATCCATTCTTGTTATCATTTCCTCAAATCTTTTTTCAAGGTTCTTAGTTTCTTTGCATTGATTTAAAACATGTTCTTTTAGCTCACAAAAGTTTCTCATTATCCACCTTCTGAAGTCTAATTCCGTCATTTCGTCACAGTCATTCTCCGTCCAGCTTTGTTCCCTTGCTGGTGAGGAGTTTTGGTCCTTTCTAGGTGGCGAGGTGTTCTGGTTTCGGGTGTTTTCCTCCTTTTTGCGCTGGTTTCTTCCCATCTTTGTGGATTTATCCACCTGTCGTCTGTGTAGTTACTGACTTTTTGATTGGATCTCTGAGTGGACACCCAGATTGTTGATGATGGAGTATTTCTGTTACTTGGTTTTCCTTCTACCAGTCTAGCCCCTTCACTGTACGACCGCTGAGGTCCACTCCAGGCCCTGCTTGTCTGGGGTGCACCTGTAGCAGCTGCAGAACAGTGAGGGATGCTACCAGTTTCTTTTTCTGCTATCTTTGTCCCAGGATGATGTCTGACGAATGTCAGTCTTATGGATATAGAGGGGTCAGGGAGTTGCTTGAGGAGACAGTCTGTAGGAGCTCAAGTGCTGAGCTGTGAGCTCTGTTGTTCATTCAGGGCTGCTAGGCTGCTATGTTTAGTTCTGCTGCAACCTAACTCGTAAGAAAACCCCTTTTTTTCCTCAGATGCTCTGTCTGGGGGGGGGGGTTGGGGCTTTCCTTGTGAGTGTCCGCCTCACTTGCCTATGATTATTTTTAAGCCTGACTTCCTAGGAGTCATCCTTGTGGCAAAGTAGAATATTGTGTAGTCAGTGTTTGCTCATGGGGTTATGTTTAAGTCACTTGTGTCAATGAGTCTGTGCTCCAGTTGGGGAATGCTTTCAAGTCTGTGCATGTCTTGCTCTGAGTGGGTGCAACCTAGCATAGATACACAGCCTTCCTGATCCCCAGAGTTGTTTGTGATCCCAGAAGAGCTCTTCTTAGTTATCCCTTTGCTGTCTCTTGGTTATTCTGCCACTTTGCTTGTGGCAGAGCTATCAGCCTTCTCTTAATTGTTCTCCACTAAGAGCTTCACTGTTTTCAACAGGCTTTTCTCTATTCTCTTTTCCAAATAAAATTGGTTCATCTGACAGAATTCTTTGTCCTTATGGTCTGTCTTTCCTTCTGGGCAAAAATCTTACACAACTGCAATGAAGCTGAAGATAAAGACATGCTTTATCTTGTGACACCCCAACCCTACCAGTGGACATGTAGATAGGGTTGGTAGCCTGTGGTCTTTTGGACTTAACCTTTTGGTATGGACCCTTCATGCTATAAGTTGGGGTAGGGATGACTTGGAGCCCCTAGTCTTTGTTTGCAATCCTTGGGATATAGCTTCTACTTATCAGTAGTACTGGAAGGCAGAATAGAGACCCAGAAGTCTCAGCCATGACTGTCTGAAATTACCTTTCTCTGCAGAATTACATACATTAAATACAACTCTTTTTAATGACATACATTACATACACTAAAATAATTTGCAGAATTACAGAGATTCCACAACATGATACTGAGGGTTAGGGGAGAGAATTTCTAGTGGTCTGCACTTTCATGGTGAACCATGACTCCAGACTGAGAGAGAGAGAGAAAGTCCCTGTCTTCTTGGCTGTGCACACATGGAGTAGAACTTTTGTAACACAGAGCTGGAGGCAGAGGAAAGAGTAATATAACTGGTTGTAGCTCAAATGCCACCAACTGCCACTGTTCTTAACAAAATTTAGTAGACTTTCTTGAATGAATGTTTCTTCATTGTCATATTTCCTTCAGACAATTTCCAGATATTTTGAACGAATTTTTAAAAAATAGTTTTCACCAGTTATATCACTGTTTTGCTTGTGAGAAGATCCATGTAACTCCTGTGCCAACATTTTGGGAGTCCCACTTTATCCTCTTTTACTATTTCTGACCCTGATCAACAGTTGGTGGGAGGAGCATGAATAAGCAGTAAGTCAAAAATCAAATGTCTCCTTTGTGGAAAGTTCTCTTAAGTAGTTACATTTATAGAAATCTATATTATAGATTTCTACAATGTAGACTATGGATTTAACAGAAATAATAGGACAATTTACATTCCAGGATCTTCCCATCCTCTATATCCTCAACCCCTTTAACCATTAATGAGTAGTGTTAACTTTGAATACGTTAAGTACAGTAGGTTTAAGTTATAACTTTTTTGATGTTAAAATCAGCTGATTAATCATGGAATTAATGTAATTGATGATTTTAGTATTCCTAAGAAATCTGATTTTAGGTTTGTCAATAAAACTTTAGAGTAAGATTAAAAATCAAGGGAAGATCTATAACTTCTAAATTTTTAAAAATATTTTTATGTAAGTAATAAATGTTTACCATACAAAAAAGAGTTATAGCTGTGGTTGTCAATGTATTTTGATAGTTTAGGCATTCTAGCTAATAATCACTCCACCTTTGGTCTAGATAATAATCACTCATATTTGGTTAAATCTCAACTCTTCATTTTCTTTCAACCATAACTTACTGGTTAAGAACTTAGACTCAGGGTTGGAGACTAGTAAGAAACACTCTAGGTACTTCAAATAGGAGAGTTAACAGAAGAAATAGATACAAGTGCTGGAAGGCCTGAAGGAGCAAAAATGAGATCTGCTACCACCCTAATGCTGGAGCAAAAGAAAGGAAGAAATTGCTGTTACCAGTCCCATCAGGCATTCATCTCTGTTACTGCTGAGGCTTGCTATTGCTCCCAGAACCACTGACACATCACCAGGGCCTGCAGCTGCTACCACTGCTATATACTGCTTACCAGAAGCTGTGGCCCACAGCCAGTGCTGCTAAAATTGCCAAAGGACACCGGAGTCTGTACCCATCAGAGGTTGTTAGAGGATGAACAATGGTTTCTCCCACCACCCTTCAGTGCTTTCCATGGGCATTGAGAGTTTATTGAAAGAAAATGTTGTTTACAGGGTCTAGAATTCAGAGGGGTCCAGCAGAATTTTCTGCTGTGATAGAAATGTTCTATAATCTGTGTTGTCTGATACACTAGCCCCTAGTTACATGGGGACTTGAAATGCGTCTGAGATGACTAGGAACTAAATTTTAAATTCATTTAATTTAAAGTGCCACATGTAGCTAGTGGTTTCCATATTAGACAGCGTAGATTTAGCATCTATGATGCAAAGTAGACAATGAAAGTGTGATACTGGAGATAGGAGTAGGCAGGCAAACGACTGGCAGAAGATCATAATGCTCAAACAGATGTGGTTCCCACCCTGGCTCTGTCACTCACAAGCTACGTAACTTTGGGCAAGTTCCTCAATCTCTGGGAGCCATCTGGAAAAGTGACAATTATAATAATACTTACCTCTTAGGATTATAGAGTTATTGGAACAACTAAATGAGATGATGTAACCATTCTGCAAAGGCCTGACTCAATAAGTGCCCAATAAGTGTTCATTATAATTATCACTTAAAAGAAATATTTTCAAAACTTTGATCATGGGGACAGAATAAGATGCAGAAAGTCTATGGAGAGATGGTAGCCCAACTTGTCTCCCAATGTTCCTTTTAGCTATAATTTTGTGAATGTATTTGCTAAATATTTTCTTTTTTTTTTTTTTTGAGACAGAGTTTTGCTCTTGTTACCCAGGCTGGAGTGCAAAGGCATGATCTCGGCTCACTGCAACCTCCGCCTCCTGGGTTCAGGCAATTCTCCTGCCTCAGCCTCCCGAGTAGCTGGGATTACAGGCACGCGCCACCATGCCCAGCTAATTTTTTGCATTTTTAGTAGAGACGGGGTTTCACCATGTTGACCAGGATGGTCTTGATCTCTTGACCTCGTGATCCACCCGCCTCGGCCTCCCAAAGCTAAATACTTTCTTTCTCCCTCTTCTCTGTTATTCTTTATCTTTTTGTCTAGCTGGTAATTTCAAGGTCTTCTTATTCTTCTTATAGGATGGATCATTTCTTCCTTAATTATCATACATTATGGAAGTTTTACACTAATATGGAAGACTGACTTAATTATCATATGTTATAAAAGTTTATTATGTCAAAATAACATCTGTTGGAGCTGACACCATGATAGAAGTTTTCTTGCTCTTTGCTCTTTTGTTTCCAGGAGTGACTTTTTTGATACCACCCCGACATGCTAAGACTTTAACCATTACACATTGCACTGTATATTTATGTTAACTTTTATCATATGCTTAAAGATAAAAAAGAGTTATAAATATTTACAAGTGGTTTATAATATTTCTGATACATTTCAGAGGCTTAATTTATTAAGAAATGTAATATTTTGTGCCAACCTAGCCATCTCTTCCATAATCTCTTCTGCTCTTTCAGTGGTTTAAGAGAATAGACAAGCATCTATAGATACATTTCTTAGAGAAATAATGTTGATACAGCCTATATATTGTCAGCTGCCTAAAGAAAAATATTCCAATTGAAATGACAGGAATTTCACAAGACAGAACTACTCTTACAACTGTGTTAAAGGAGCACCTTATCTTTGTTTAAGTCAGGAATGGTGCTAATAAGACACATCTAGTAGTGAAATGATTTTCTCATGGGGCAAAAACAACAAACAAACGTTTTCATTGCTCAACTACGTCTTGGACATAGTATTTTTCTTAGATAACTTACAGGGATCCTTTGGGGAAAAAAAAGAATAAACATAAAAGAAATGCTCAGTCCTAAATGGAACTGAACCCAACAAGATTAGTTGCATGCAGCTACCGTGGGCTGCTATTCATAATATGTGATGGCACATCAGGCCTTTCACCAAAGTCAGGCATCTTTGTGTATTGCACTGAATTTTTCCTGTGGATCCTCTATTAACACTAGTGGGAGCTCTTTACATTAAAAAAAGTGACAAGTCCCATAACTGTTCTGCCATCATCTCCTCATGTTAGATCTACTCATCATGTTTCGGGGAGTTTTCCTTAAGGAAATCATTTGCCAAGACTCAGATTTTTAAAAAACATTCTAAGGCACTAGAATATGGAATTGAATTACTTGTTCCAATCTTTCTTTCCACCTCTGAACAATATGTAGCCAGTGAAAGGAAATTAGCCCCTGGTCATTAGTGCTTTTCAAAACAAACTATCTAGCTGCCTGCCCTTTCAGTTACAGCTGCGGTTACACCCCATATTCTATTTAACCCCATATAAAACTCCAAGCATAATGCATGGGCAAAGAGGGCAATTTCTCTCCAACTTTGACTTTCCAGATAGTCATACTTGATCATCAGAGCCAGGGTGGCCTGGCACATTTCTGAGAAGCCAAGGTGCTCACAATTATGGGATTATTTCATCTGGAAGGGCTGTGAATTTCCATTTTCATGTACTTTCTACGCTCCAACACTCCTACATAATTCTATTTCTGATAAAGGAAGTAAGGAACAATCTGGAGGAAGTAATTCCTAGGCTATCAGGTACCCTGAGGACGACGGAACTCATCCCCTTCCTTATACATTAAGGTGAAGACTCCAAGAGCCGTAGTGAATTGACCAGTTTTCTTCTCATTCTTTCCATGGCACTGTGCTACGTGTAACAAAAAATGCATTGAATAGAGTGGACAGTGCAAGGACTCAGTAAGTGTCAGGCACCAAGCTAAGGGTTTTATAATTCTCTTTTTTTTTTTTTTGAGACGGCGTTTCGCTCTTGTTACCCAGGCTGGAGTGCAATGGCGAGATCTCGGCTCACCGCAACGTCCGCCTCCTGGGTTCAGGCAATTCTCCTGCCTCAGCCTCCTGAGTAGCTGGGATTACAGGCACGCGCCACCATGCCCAGCTAATGTTTTCTATTTTTAGTAGAGACAGGGTTTAACCATGTTGACCAGGATGGTCTCAATCTCTTGACCTCGTGATCCACCCACCTCGGCCTCCCAAAGTGCTGGGATTACAGGCGTGAGCCACTGCGCCCGGCCAGGGTTTTATAATTCTCATGTCAAAGTTTTGAATTCTTCTTCTTATTATTTTACAGATTTATACACTGAGGCTTTCAGAGTTTAAATAACAGAGTTAGTAAATGACTGAAAGGATTCAAATACAGATATGTCTGACTCCAAAGTTCATCTCCTCAAACCACTATACTATACTATACTATACTGTATATGCAGAACAATACTCATTCTAAAGGAGGAAGCATTGTTGGTTGGGCACAGTGGCTCATGCCTTTAATTGCAGCACTCTGGCAGGCCGAAGAGGGTGGATCACCTGAGATCAGGAGTTCAAGACTAGCCTGGCCAACATGGTGAAACCCCATCTCTACTGAAAATGTGAAAATTGGTTAGGCACAGTAACTCACGCCTGAAATCCCAGCACTTTGGGAGGCAGATGGGGGTTGATCACCTCAGGTCAGGAGTTTGAGACCAGCCTGACTAACGTGGCAAAACTCCCTCTCTACTAAAAATTTAAAAATCAGCCAGGTGTTGTGGCCGGCACCTGTAGTCCCAGCTAGTTGGGAAGCTGAGGCAGGATAATCTCTTGAACCCGGGAGGTGGAGGTTGTAGTGATCACGCTACTGCACTCCAGCCCTAGGCAACAGAGTGAGATTCCATCTCAAAAAATAAAAATAAAAAAAAGAAGGAAGTATTGTCAAGACATGAAAATTAATTTGAGACCACAGGAGATGGTGAGATCACAGAAAACGTATCTGGAATATTATTATCCCTTGATACATAATGATTAATAGCTACCTTTAACTGAGTGTCTAATATAGGTCAGGCACTTTATATTTGTTATTTTATTTAACTATTACAATCTCCCAGTGAGGTAGGGTTAATCCTATTTATTTTTTAGGTGAGGAAACAGAATTAGATAAACTAAATAATAATGTCCCCCAGTATCACACAGTTGGCAGATAGACAGTAAAATGAGGCTTAAATCCAAATCTAAGTGACTTGAAACCCCACACCTTACTTATATTAAAATGCATTCCTGACCCATGGAAATGGCTTAATATATATTGAGTGCATGAATAAATAAAGGACCATGAATAAACAGTGGCCGGAATGGAGCATGTATCTGTTATGTAATGCCCATGTTGGCCTTGATTAGAAGCTTTTAAAAACAAATGAGTAATAAATACATAATGTTTTGTTTTGCTCCGAAAGGTAGAACTGGGACAAATCAGTGGAAATTGCAGACTTCCTGTGGCTTCCTGTACAGGAACTGGGCTTCAAAGAGTCCATTGCCTAAACGACCTTCAATTCTGTGATTCAAAGATTCTGCGAGAGTCTGTGTCTTTACAGAAGGATAATAAGGGAGAACATTCCCACAGTAAGAGCTGCCTAGTAAAACAGTGATCTACCCATATTTGAAGATGTTCCAGGTACATGACTACATGCTAGAAATGCTGAACAAGAAATTATGAAATTGCGTAGTGTAGAAGATTGTTTGCAAAAATGACTGAGTTTTCCTTTGCAGGATGACTCAGGCTCCTCCCACTGAGAGATGGCATCTCTCTTGAATCTGGGCAGGCCTTGTAACTGGCTTTGCCCAAAAGAATGCAGCAGAAGACATTTCATGCCAGTTCCAAGTCTAGGCTTCAAAAGGTCTTGTATAGTTTCAATCTCCTTTTTGAAACCCCGAGAATACCAAGTGAACAAACTATAGCTAGACTAGCCTGCTGGAGGATGAGGGGCTACATGGAGGAGAAAAGAAACATCCCTGTGAATAGCTAGCCAACCTCTAGAAGCAGAGCCACCTAGCTGCCTTGTAGCTCACCACATGTTCATGGGAAAGCTCGGTGGAGACCAGAAGAACCAACCAGTTGTCGCATAAGCTCAAGGGCAATAAGAAATGGTTGCTGCACGATTCTCATAAGCTCCTCCTGACGTGAAGGGAAGATAAAGGGAATGCCTGATGTCCCTGTCAGAATAGTTCATGCCACTGACATCTGCCTGTATTTCAGCAGGCCTCCAGGGACTTTCCACAATGGACATGGTAACATCCAACATTAATTGGGCATCTTACCACTTGCCGGGCAATAGTCTTAGTGTTTTGCCTAAATTAATTCTTAAGCCTCACAACAACCAGTGAAAAATGGATTATTGTTATGAAACTGATTTTACAGCTATAGAAACCATGGCAGAGAACTTAAGGAACTTAGCTAAGGTATAGAGTTACTGATGCCCAGCCTAGGATTGGAACCCAGAAAGTCTAAAGCCACAGCACTTGCTATTAGCCACACCACACTGCTCCTGCTAGCGGCCCTAAGGGGAATATTGTGTGCAGGGACTATACTTGCACTCACAAAACCTCGTAGTTGTATTTCCTGATAATTTTCACCAGGCTTTCTTTGCAGAGCCTGGGAGGTCGCCAAATATCTCGTTTATTTTTCCAGGCCTCTGCCACCTAACAGTCATTTTCTTACTCCCTGTTTCTGAGTAATCTCACTAAGCTTAAAACTTAGAACCTATGATCAGGAGAAATGTCTTAAAAGACTCATTACCAGAAACATGGGAGCAAGTAGAAGAAACACTCCTTCTCCAAAAGAGAATTAATTCTCCAGTATGAGAGTTTCCATTCTATTCACAATTAGAAATGTGTGTAAATCAGGTTTAAAAAACACATGAGATGGGCTTATGCAAAAGTCTTAAGTAGGGAATCAAACGTGAAATAAAATGTTAAAAGCAGGTTTAATAATCATGCCTGATGTCCAAGATGGGTCAGCTTTTTTCCTTCTAGATATAGTTTCCTTGAAGCCCAAGATAATTACAAAATATCTTAAATCCCTGTTTTTCTTGTTGAATACAATGGACTGCCAACATTTCAACTGCAGTTAAAACAGCCCAACAGGAAAAAAGCCAAGGAATGTGTCTATTTCAACATTTTCTGCAAAGTCTGGTAGGATATAGCTGTCTGTTTTGAGATGTCTTAAATGGAAATTCCATTTACAAAACTGGATGAAACATGATCAAGACATATACATTTTTCTAGAAATTTCTTCTGCCTCATCCAATTTTCCCATTAGAAGAGGCAATATCACTCATTTCCCTGCCATGGTAGGTTTTTTTTCCCAGATAACTCTTGGAGCCCTCGTGCAGTTTTCCCCACCCCTAACACACACACACACACACACACACACACACACACACACACAGAGAGAGAGAGAGAGAGAACAGCTTAGTAATTATTGACTTAATTAACGTGGGACAGCAGGACCCCCATCCACACTCCCAGCCCACTGCTAAGGATTTGACCACTGCTTCTAGGCAGAGTAGTGTCAATGCCTGTGTGTTTGTACAGACCTTCCTTTTATTTCACCCTCTGTGTAACTAATGTTTTAGGAAACTCTGGTAATTTCAACTCCTTCTTGCCCATGGCTTTTTAAGGTCCAGACAGAACCCCTTCCACCCTTTAAATTAACCATCAGACTCTCAAGAGCAAGATGACAGTCTTGTTCTGGGGAGTTTTCACAGAATCCTTCCTGCTCCTCTCTCCTCTCCTCTCTCCTCTCCTCTCTTCTCTTTTTCCAACTTTTGTTTTTTGAGACGCTTTAGGTTCATAGCAAAACTGAGCAGAAAATACAGAGATTTCCCATATCACTCCCTGCCCTCACACATGCACAGCCTCCCCAACTATGAACATCCCCCACCAGATAGTATGTTTGTTATAATCCACGCACCTACACTGACACATCATTGTCACCCAAAGTCTGTAGTTCATGTTAGAGTTCACTCTCGACGTTGTACATTCTGTGGGTTCTGACACATGCACAATGACATGCATCTGCCATTATAGTATCATGCGGAGCAGTTTCACTGCCCCAAAATCCTTTATGCTCTGCCTACTTGTTCTTCTCTCCCTCCCAACCTCTAGCAACCACCAATCTTTTTACTGTCTTCATAGTTTTGCCTATGTATAGTTTTTTATATTTTCAGAACCAATCATACAGTTGCAATCATACTGTAGTATGCTGACTTTTCAGATTAGCTTCTTTCACTTAGTAATATGCATTTGAGGTTCCTTCATGTCTTTTTATAGATTGATAGCCTATCTCTCTGGTTCTGAATAGGATTCCATTTTCTGGATATACCACAGTTTATCCATTCACCTACTGAAGGACATCTTAGTTACCTCCAAGTTTTCACAATTATAAACATAGCTGCTATAAACATTCATGTACAGGTTTTAGTGTCAACATAAATTTTCTACTCCTTTGGGTAAATACCTAGGTGTGAAATTGTTGGGTCATATGGTGAGAGTATATCTAGTTTTATATGAAACCGCCAAACTGTCTTCCAAAGTGACTATACAATTTTGCATCCCCACCAGCAATGATTGAGAGTTCCTGTTCCTGTACATTCTTGCTAGCATTTGGTGATGTCATTGCTTTGAATTTTGACCATTTTAATAGCTGTGTATGAAGGCCAGGCACAGTGGTTCACACCTGTAATGCCAACACTTTGGGAGGCTGAGGCAGGCGGATCATGAGGTCAAGAGATCGAGACCATCCTGGCCAATATGATGAAACCCTGTCTCTACTAAAAATACAAAAATTAACTGGGCGTGGTGGAGTGTGCCTATAGTCCCAGCTGCTCTGGAGGCTGAGGTAGGAGAATCAGTTGAATCCAGGAAGGGGAGGTTGTGGTGAGCTGAGATCACACCATTGCACTCCAGGCTGGGCAATAAGAGCAAAACTCTGTCTCAAAAAAAGAAAAAAAAAAAAAAAAAGCTGGGTATGGTATGTCATTGTTGTTTTTACCTTTGTATGTTTATTTCATTTTTGCCTTTTGCACTTATGTATATACTATACTGTGAAATTTTCCTATTTTCCTCCAAAGTGTTTTTATGAAAGTCATGCACAATTGATGTGAAAGAAGGGCAACAGTCCCCTTTGCACACCAGGCTCCCACTTATTCCAGGCAGCCATTAGGAATCCAAAGTTAACAGTTTCTTATACTTCCTTGGGAATATATATTTTATCTCCTCTCTCTATTTCTGTCCAACTCATCATATCCCACTGTCACCCAACTCAAACCTAGACCTGACAATTGTGTTTTTTTCTAACTAAAGAAAATTTCATTTAGGAAGACATTCTGTAACTTTCAGTTTGTCTTGTAACTATAGGAAGCCCATAGAATGGCTTTTACAATCTCAGATGTCTCTAGTTGTTGATCTTCCCATATAATTCTCTTATTGTCATTTATGTTATAGTGAATTTATTAATCTAAGTCAATATTTGTTCTATCCACAGTTCTTGCTAAAATAGAAATATTTTATTAATAAGATTCTTGTTTAAATCATCTCTCTCCCTTTAATAAAATAATACCTTTAAGATTATAATCAATTTAATTTGAGCAAAAGTATAATCATTTTAGTCAGGGCCATGTTTTAAGATTAAAAATAAAAGTGATCATCCAAAATTACATTTAAAAAGAGTCAAGACTGACTCATGTTTTTATTGTGAATTAAGTTGTTCATTAGTGAAATTACTTGGAGGCTGAATCCACCTCGAGGCTAATTCAATTCTACTTTCAGATATGGCAGTGTGGGGAAAAATCCAACCCATGGAAAGAGGATAATGAAGAAGACTGTTTGATGAAAAGAAATTCCTTGTCATTAATTGAGAAGGTGGAGGGCCAGGCCAGGCAACGAGAGAGGAGTTTCCTCTTCCCTCAAATTCTTCCTTTGGCAGCAAGGATTTCTGGATTGGAGGAGGCAGTGGAGGGACAAAAGCTCACATAACTTACCTGATCTGAAGATCTCTGCAACAAAGGCTTTGCATGTACATGGGCTTCTCAGGGTTCCACCTCCCCTGAAATAAATAAATAGATAAATAGTTTTAAGTTTTGTCAAATTTATGCATAAAAAAGTTAACTAGTAATACAAGGTTTATTATTCACAAAAATAGATGTCAGCAACCTCATCTTATACCACTCTCCCTTTCAAAGGACAAATCAATTAAACTCTTCCAGACGTTAGTAAGTGCCTCGAAACCCATCTGAATGACCCAACTTCCCTGGTCTCCACTATGTTATTTTCCTCTATTCAAGAAGAGTGAATTATGATTGTGAGGTTCTTAAAGCTTACACAATTTTAGAGACCTTTTTAAAGAAGAAGAATGTAAGATTCCAAAATATCAAATTAGATAGAGCCTTGGAAAGGTCCCTGATGCTTAAGCTTCATTATTTACAGTACATCTGCTTCTGCCTTCAAGTGAGACACACAAGATCCTTTGTATTAAATTATCCCACTGCTGCCTCTAAACTGTCTCCCCACCCACATACCATGTCAGAAACACCAAATCTCTCAATAATTTTACAAATTAAATGTAAAATTTGAAAAATGTAAAATGTAAAATGTAAAACTTCTACATTCAAATTATAGAAGAGGTGGGCTCCCTAAAGCCCACCTCTTCTATAAAATCTGATCGATTGAACTGAAATATAGTAATAATTCTTTAATTCCACTTTCTCTAAAAATTTAACTCCATGTTTTCCTTCACTTATCAACCTATGATACATACTTATCCCATTGTGCTTACTTTTTATATTTCTTTTTCCTAGCTTTATTGAGTTAGAATTGGAAAATAAAAATTCTGTATGTTTAAGACATACAATGTGATAATTTGATATACATATACATTGCAAAATGATTACCACAATCAAGTTAATTAACACATTAATAACCTTAGTTACCATTTTGTGGTGTGTGTGTGCATGCGTGTGTGTGTGTGTGTGTGTGTGTGTGTGTGGTGAGACAATTAAGATCTACTCTCTTAGTAAATTTCAAGTATATGATACAGTATATAACTATAGTCACCATGCTGTACATTAGATCCCCAGAACTTATTCATCTTATAACTGAAAGTTTGTCTCCTTTGACCATCCCTCCATTTCTCCCATCCCCCGCCCCCTAGTGAATACCTTTCTACTTGCTGCTTCTATGACTCTGACTTTTTTTAATTCCACAAATAAGTAAGATCATACAGTATTTGTCTTTCGGTGTCTGGCTTGTTTCACTTGGTATTATTTTCTCCAGGTTCACCTGTGTTGTTACAAATGGCAGGATTTCTGTCTTTTTATGGCTGAATTATATTTCATTGTATACTTATGTCATATTTTCTTTATCCATTCATCCACCAACAAATGCTTAAGTAGTTTCAATAGCTCGGCTATTGTGAATAATGCTACAGTGAACACAGAAGTGTATATATCTTTTCAACATACTGACTTCAGTTCTTTTGGATATATAACCATAAGCATAATTGCTGGATTATATGGTAGTTCTATTTTTAATTTTTTGAGGAACCTCCATACTGTTTTCCATATGGCATACAGGCATACCTAGGAGATATTTCAGGTTTGGTTCCAGACCACCACGATAAAGTAAATTTTGCAACAAAGTCAGTCACATAATTATTCTGGTTTCCCGGTACATATAAAACTTTTGTATACACTTCACTGTAGCCTACTAAGTGTGTGATAGCATTATGTCTAAAACACAATGTAAATACCTTAATTTAAAAATACATCATTGATGAAAAATGCTAACAATCATCTGAGCCTTTAGAGAGTCATAATCGTTTTGCTGGTGAAGGGTCTTGCCTTGATGTTGACGGCTGCTGACTGATCAGGGTGACGGTTGGAGAGGGCTGCAGTAGCTGCAGAAATTTCTTAAAATAAGATAACAATGAAATGCACCTTATTGATTGATTGACTCTTCCTTTCACAAAAGATTTCTCTGAAGCATATGATGCTGTTTGATACCATTTTACCCACAGAACTTCTTTCAAAATGGAGTCAATCCTCTTCAGCTGTGCTGCTACTTTATCAACTACATAATATTTTCAGTCATTTTCTATCATTTCAACAATATTCACATCTTCACCAGGAGATTTCTTCTCAAAAAATCACTTTCTTTGCTCATCTATAAAAAGTAACTCTTTATCCATTAAAGTTGGATCATGAGATGGCAGCAATTTATTCACATCTTTAAGTTCCACTTCTAATTCTAGTTCTCTTCATATTCTGCCAGTTCCTTCTTCCACTTCAACCTTGAACACCTCGAAGGTCATCCATGGGGGCTGCAATCAACTTTCTCCAAACTCTCATTTATGTTGACTTTTTTTTTTTTTTTTTTTTTGAGACAGTGTTTCACTCTGTTGCCCAGGCTGGAGTGCAGTGCCACAATCTCAGATCACTGCAGCCTCAACTTCCCAGGCCCAAGCCATCCTCCTGCCTCAGCCACCTAAGCAGCTGGGACTACAGATGCCTGCAAACATGCTTGGCTAATCTTTTAATTTTTAGTAGAGAGGGAGTTTTGCCATGTTGGCCAGGCTGATCTTGAACCCCTGACCCCAGGTGATCCACCCCTGTCAGCCTCCCAAAGTGCTGGGATTTCAGGCATGGGCCACTATGCCTGGCCAATTTTCATATTTTCAGTAGAGATGGCATTTTGCCATGTTGGCCAGGCTGGTCTTGAACTGGGCTCAGGAGATCTACCCACCTCAGCCTGCCAGAGTGCTGCAATTAAAGGTGTGAGCCACCGCACCCAGTCAATAATGCTTCCTTCTTCAGAATGAGTATTATTCTGTATATACACTATAGAATAATGTAGTGGTTTGAGAAAATGGCCTTTGCAGTCTAACATCTCTGTATTTGAATCCTGGCTTGGTCATTTACTAACTCTGTTATTTAAACTCTGAAAGCCTCAGTGTATAAGTCTGTAAAATAAGGTATGTTGATATTTTGACCTCCGATGAATTATGAATGTTCTTCATAGCATCTAGAATGGTGAATCCTTTCCAGGTTTCAATTTACTTTCCCCAGATCTATCAGATGAATCACTCTCTCTGGCAGCTAAAACTGTACAAAATTTGTTTCTTAAATAATAAGATTTGAAAGTCAGAATTACTCCTTGATTGATGGGCTGCAGAATAGATATTGTGCAAGCAGGCATGAAAACATTAATCTTCTTGAATATTTCCATCAGAGTACTTGGGTGACCAGATGTATTCCCAATGAGCAGTAATATTTCTTTTTTTCTGAGCAGTAGGTCTCAAGAGTGGGCTTAAAATATTCAGTAAGCCATGCTGTAAACAGATGTGCTGTCATCCAGACCATGTTTTTCCATTTATCGAGCACAGGCAGAGTGGATTTAGCATAATCCTTAAGGGCCTTGCAATTTTTGGAATCGTGAATAATAATTGGCTTCAACTTAAAGTCACCAGCTGCATTAGCCTTTAAAGAGAGAGTCATTCTATTCATAAAAGCTTTGAAGCAGGCATTGAGATCTTCTCACCACTGAAAATCTGCTATTTAGTGTAGCCACTTTCATCAATAATCTCAGTTAGATATTTTGGATAATTTGCTGCAGCTTCTCCATTAGAAAATGGTGCTTCACTTTTTTTTTTTTGAGACGGAGTTTTGCTCTTGTTACCCAGGCTGGAGTGCAATGGCATGATCTCGGCTCACCGCAACCTCCGCCTGCTGGGTTCAGGCAATTCTCCTGCCTCAGCCTCCAGAGTAGCTGGGATTACAGGCACGGGCTACCATGCCCAGCTAATTTTTTTGTATTTTTAGTAGAGACGGGGTTTCACTATGTTGACCAGGATGGTCTCGATCTCTTGACCTCGTGATCCACCTGCCTCGGTCTCCCAAAGTGCTGGGATTACAGGCGTGAGCCACTGCGCTCAGCCGCTGCTTCACTTTTATATTATAGAGATGGCTTCTTTCCTTAAACCTTACGAACCAACCTCTGCTAGCTCTGCAGCTCCCTCGCCTTTCTCAGCCTTTATAGAATTGAAGTGAATTAGAGTCTTGGTTCCGGATTAGGCTTTTGCTTAAGGGAATGTTATGGCTGGTTTGATCTTCTATCCAGACCACTCACTTTGTTTATATCAGCAATAGGCCTGTTTTGCTCTCTTACCATTCGTGTGTTCACTAGAGTAGCACTTTTAATTTCCTTCAAGTACTTTTCCTTTGCACCACAACTTTGCTAGCTATTTGACACAAGAGGCCTAGCTCTCAGCCTGTCTCAGCTTTCAATGTGCCTTCTTCACTAAGCTTAATCATTTCCAGCTTTTGACTCAAAGTGAGAGGTATGTGACTCTTCCTGGCACTTGAACATTTAGAGGTCACTGTAGGATTGTTAATTGGCCTAATTTCAATATTGCTGTGTGTCTGGGAGTAGAGAGGCCCAAGGAGAGGGAGACAGATGGGGAACAGTCAGTAGGTGGAGCAATCAGAACATACTCAACGTTTTTCACATAAGTTTGTCATCTTCTATGGGCAAGGTTCACAGTGTCCCTAAACAATTAAATAGTAACATTAAGGATCACTGATAACAGATCACCATAATAGATATAATAAAAATAAAAAAGTTTTAAATATTGTAAGAATTACAAAATGTGACACAGAGACATGAAATAAGCACACATCACTGGGAAAATGGCGCCAACGTCTTGCCCTATGCAAAGTTTCCAGAAATCGTCCATTTGTAAAAAGCACAGTATCTATGAAGAACAATAAAGCAAAGTACAGTAAAATGAGGTGTGCCTGCACTAACTTACATTCCCACTAGTAGTGTGCCAAGTTTCCCTCTTGTCCATACTCTTGCCAATATTCATCTCATCATGTTGATAGTAGCCATCATAAGAGGTATGTTTCTCAACGTGGTTTTGATTTGCATTTTCCTGATGATTAGTGATGTTAAGCATCCTCTCATATACCTATTATTTGAATGTTTTATGTGGTAAAACATCTATTCAGGTTCTTTGCCTATTTTTTAGTTATTCTTTGTTTTTATTTATTTGTTTTTGCTATTAAGTTGTATGGGTTCCTTACATATTTTAGATATTAACTCCTTATAAGATATGCAGTTTGCAAATACTTTCTCCCAGTCCATAGGATTGTTTTTCCATTTGTTGATTGTTTCCTTTGTTGTGCAGAAGCTTTTTAGTTTGATGTAGTTCGACTTATGAAATCTTACTTTTGTTGCCTGTGCTTTTGATGTCATATCCAAAAAAATTATTGCCAAGACCAATGTCAAAGAGCTTTTCCCTTATGTTTTCTTCTAGGAGTTTTATAGTTTTGGCTGTAATATTTAAGTCTTTAATCCATTTCAAGTTATTTTTGTATACTGTACAAGAAAAGGGCCTAATTTCATTTTTTTGCATGTGGATATCTAGTTTTTTTCAACACCATTTATTAAAGAAACCATCTTTTCCCCAATGTACATTCTTGGTGACCTTGTCAAAGATTAGCTGACTCTATATACATATAGGCTTATTTCTGGGTTCTCTCTACTGTTTCACTGCTCTGTGTGTCTGTTTTTATACCAGCACCATACTGGTTTGATTACTATAGTTTTGTAGTACAGTTTGAAATTAGACAGTGTGATACCTCTAGTTCTGTTCCTCTTTCTCCAGATTTCTTTGGCTACCTAGGGTCTTTTGTGGTTCCATATGATTTCTGGGATGATTTTTTCTATTTCTGTGAAAAATGCCATTGAAATTTTGATATAAATTGCATCAAATCTAATGGATTGCTTTGGGTACTATTGGCATTTTAACAATATTAATTCTTCTAATACATTTGTTTTTAATTTTAAAGATCAGAGTTATTAGCAACCTATGATTAACAGTTGGTATAAAGTTGGTTTTGCATATCAAAGTAAATTAATTTAATTATTTTGTATAAATTACTAAATTGGAGCAAGAAGCCCTGTTCTAGATGCTACAAGCTTTATAAAGGGAAAATACTATTTCTAATATTTGACTTAACATGGCTGCTTTGGTTGAAAAAAAGGATAATATATTAAATATTTTAAATGACCAGATGGTGGATTTGAAGCCACTAAAAACAAACCCAGCAAGGCAAACTCACAGGCATAAAATGTAACGCAAA
The DNA here is from genome assembly GCF_049354715.1 of Callithrix jacchus. Lineage (NCBI taxonomy): Eukaryota > Metazoa > Chordata > Mammalia > Primates > Cebidae > Callithrix > Callithrix jacchus. The sequence goes on along the minus strand of NC_133517.1, from coordinate 93,621,159 downwards.
GCATTCGTAGAGTTAAGGCTGTTTTTCTTTAGCATTATGAATCTCTTTATTTGCAATGACTATGCCAGAGCTCCAAAGAGGCAGTCTTATATGTCAAACTGTCATTAAAATATGTGGCTCTTCCCTGCAGTATCATGTTACTACTACACTGAAAAAGTTATTTTTCCAGTAATACTGGAGGTAGTAATTAGAAGATCTGTTATTTCTGGCCAATCATAATAGATACAACAATAATGGACACAACCCGAAGGTTAACTGCTATGCTACGAACACTGCAGCAATTAGCTTTTAGAGCAGGGAGTGACAGGGAATGTATTTCAAGTGAAAGTTAGTTTTTAAATAGAAACGATCCTCTATGTCATGTGGATAGACTCCCCTAAATTAAGATAGTGCATGATCAAATTCACAATGTTACTTGGAGGGAGGGAAGCCATGGTAGAGCTTTCAAGGGTTAGGGAAAGAAGTACTTGGGAGAGAACTTCAGGAGGGAAGGGGTTCATGCCACTGGAAGTTCTAACTGCTTCCTCCCAAGTTCCTCTTTCCTTCTGTACTCTTCTATAACCCTGCTCAGCCCAGCCTCCTCCAGCTGGGGTCCCTCCACTGCTGTTCGTTCCTCAAACTGCTAATGCCTCAGCAACAGGTCAGTGGTCACAAGCGGGCCTATCCCCTAGCATGTGTGCAGTGCTTAAGTAGGACTACAAAGGAGGACACCATGCTATATGTCTACATAGCTAAAATTCATATATCAAACTAACAAACTGCTACCTGAAATATGTTATATCCTCCTACCTTGAAAAAAGATATACATTTATAAAGACAAAAATCTTTCTAATGTGTAAAGCTGTGTTTTAATGAGGAGGCAAAATATCAAAGGCAGATAAATTTGATTATTATTGCATATGTTTGCATAGTCTGGTAACAGGCTGGAAATGTTTGGGTAAGTAATTAAATAAAAACATACACAGTTTACAAATTACATATTTACCCCGGTGAAATTTACTTCCTTCCCTTCATTTCAGCAAAATCCCTTAATTATATTGTCATAATCAAAATTTTCATATAGCCAGTATTCTATGAATACTAATGCCAAATTACATAACTTTCCTGAATTATTGTAGCTCTTGGGATTTTTCAACTTGATTTTAACTTGGAGAAACTTTCTGCTAAGGCAGTAGCAACTGGAATTAATAAAATCCTTAAAGTAACACCTATTTTTAAAAACGAGAAATTAAGGTTTCTACTGTGGCTTGTTACTCTGTCCTAACAACAAATAAAAATTGGACAAACTGAAAATCAACAACTCTTCCTAGATCTACCGGAGAGGTGAGGACACAGAGCACGCCACTGCCCCCAAAGTTGGAGAGACAAACAGGCAGATACAGAGAATCACAATTTCCTAGAGCAGAAACCCACCAGCAGAAACCTCCAGGGGCAGGAGTACAGAGTAGGAAGACCAGAACTGTAACTGATGAATTGCTAGAGGCTCAGCATAGTTAAGACTATGAGTTTAAAACTCCACAGGGCCAGTCAGGCGTGGTGGCTCATGCCTGTAATTCCAGCACTTTGGAAGGCCTAGGCAGGCACATCACGAGGTCAGGAGATTGAGACCATCCTGGTCAACATGGTGAAACCTGGTTTCTATTAAAAATACAAAAACTAGCTGGGTGTGGTGGTAGGTGCCTGTAATCCCGGCTACTTGGGAGGCTGAGGCAGGAGAATTCCTTGAACCTAGGAGTCGAAGTTGCAGTGAGCCAAGATTGTGCCACTGCACCCCAGCCTAGCAAGAGCCAGACTCCCTCTCAAAGAAACAAACGAAAAACTCCAAGGGGCCTAGTCTTTGGAGGGCACACCCACACTTTTATAAGTTTTACCTGCAGGAGCTCGCCCAGGTTCTCTCAATGAAAATCAGAGAAAAATCACCTACATCCAATAGGGAGAGGTGAAAAGTAACTATTTTGAAATATGTCAAAATATTCTGTTCTTTTTCGGATTCTGGAGAGGATGTGGAGAAATAGAAACACTTTTACACCATTGGTGGAAGTGTAAATTAGTTCAACCATTGTGGAAGACAGTGTGGCGATTCAAGGATCTAGCATCTGAAATACCATTTGACCCATCAATTCCATTAATGGGTATATACCCGAAGGATTACGAATTACAGATTAGGTGTAAACACTTGAAAAGAACTTGGCACTATTTGACTTACAGCCAGTGCCCAGTTAACGTTAACCATCATTACAACTATTGTCATTCCTATATTGTGAGGATACTATGCCCCTGAAAGATTAGGGTAATTTAATACGCATGATAGAGCTGGTACCCAACACTAGGTTAATTTTCTACAGCAATTCAACTTCCTATTAGGGGTTTTGCGTCAGTAAAACTGTAGGACCCGCCAGGGCTAGAGTCCCACTGCTACCTGAGCATCCAGTTGGTGAGCAGCCTCTCCGAATTAATAAAACGATTTGTCGTTGTTTTCACAGCAGTTGTCCAGGACCCCTTCCGGACCCGGTTAGCGAGATGGGGCTCAGCCTCGTGTCTCGGGGGCCGTAACACACGGCAAAGTGGAGGTGGCTTCCCGGCCCCACGGCGGGACCTCAGCACCTCGAGTGCGTTCACCGGGGCCGGGTCGTGGCTGGCTGCAGCGTCAGGCCTGGCTGCACAGCGCAGGCGGAGCCCGGGCGTGGGGCCAGTCCCGCCGCCGCCGCCGCCGCCGCCGCGAGCCCCGACCTGCCCGCCCGACCTGGCGGCGCAGTCTCGCGGGATCGCTCAGCTCTCGCTCCCCGTGCGGTTCCCGAGGCGGCTTCAGTCCCCGACGCTCTAAGGCGCCTTCTCAGTTCGCTGTGGGGACGGTGGGCTGGACGGAGACCGGAAGGGAGAGCGGCCTTCGAGCGCCGCCCGAGGTGAGGCTCCCACAGCCGGGACCTGGCCGGGGGCAGCGGGGCGGGCCTGGAGGGGCGCGGCGCGGGGGCGGCTAGGGTGGGGCGCGCCGGGAGCCGCAGGTGCTGGGGAGTCGGCGGCGGGACGGCCCGCACCGGAGTTTCCTCGGAAGCGGGAACCGGCTCTGAAAGGCGATGGCGGGGGCGCCGCGCGGGCCGGGGACGCTGCTGCTCGGCTCCAGGCCTGGGGCAGGTGCCCGGGTGTGGGGCGCTGGCAGATCGGGTACAGACTAGCGTGTGTTGGGGCGCGGGTAATTCGTAGTCCGGGGCCCGCAGCCGTCGCCCTCCCACCGGGACAGATTTGCGCGCTTTCCTTTCGACGGCCGCGCGACACCCTCCCAGCCAGTGAAAACTGCAGTGTTGCTCCTCTGCTGGAGGAATCATAAAAGTCTCCGTCTACTTGGCCTTTTGAAAAACGAAAAAACTACATACTCAGAAGACTGCCAGAGTATTTTACAAGTTTAAGAACTCTTTGGGTCTTAAGGAATTTCCCAGGGCATTAGTTTTCTTGTGCTCAATAAGACAGGGGCCCTTAGATTGTACGATTATATTAATCCTTTTAAATTTACTCCGAATCACCAGCGTTCCGTTTTTCCTCCACCTTACTGTTGCCATTCCCCCTTTTAACCCTATGTTCCATACAAGCACCAGCCTCCTAGCATCGGTTCCCTAGAGGTGTAGCTTCCTCTGCAAATGATACATTCCATGCCAAGGCAGGTGGGAGATTATCTGGCTAGGACAGAATTTTCCATTGTTTTTTACAGTGTTTATTACCTGGGATGAAAATCTTAACTCTGCACTTTGACTCTGCAGTTGAGTTTATGACAGATGTTACTGATACACCCTCTTCGTTGTTTTTACAGTAATTGACCCGGGACTCATTTTCAGGAAAACCGCTACCTTCAAAATGGTAAAATAGTGAAATGAGGAATTTAAACATTTTATTTTTGGATGGGTATCTTCTGAGAATGAAAAAAGTGATTCATCCAAGCCATGTGGTAAAATCAGGAATTTGAAGAAAATGGAAATGTTTACATTTTGGTTCACGTGTATTTTTCTACCCCTCGTAAGAGGGCACAGTCTCTTCACCTGTGAACCAATTACTGTTCCCAGGTGTATGGAAATGGCCTACAACATGACATTTTTCCCTAATCTCCTGGGTCATTATGACCAGAGTATTGCCGCGGTGGAAATGAAGGTGAGTAGTGCTTCATACCTTTATTGAAAAGTAGTTTACGCTCTGTTCTACAGTAAACTAGTAATGTGACTTATTTTTAAACAGAGCCGATTTCTTCAAGTTGTGTACAAGTCATGTTTTGAAAAGTCCTTTTGAAAATTAAATTCCTCTACTGACTTAGGTTTTGTGCTGTTTAGTAGATTCGCTTAAATAGGGTTCATTTCATATAATGAAGTATGGTTACCGATGATTTCTAAATACCTTGTACCTGGAAAATATTTTGCTTTCCTGAATCAAGTATGATAGATCCTCTAGAAACGTGAATTCTGAATTTTTTTTCTAATTCACTGAACATGTAATCTTCATTGCCTGGACGAAAAGTGAAGGAATCTACATGATTTTAAAAGTAGACATAAAATTCACTTGGTACAGTTTTCCAGAAGCAAATAAATTATCAGAATATTTTATTGCTGTAGACTTTGTTTTAAGGCTATTACAAAGTCACTAAAAAGTGACTTTGTTTTCTAAGCCTAGCACTTAAATGTTCTTTAATACTTGTTAAAAGAAACCACTTGTTGAGGGAGGAGTGCAGTGACACTAAAGATTGCCTTAGGTGCCTCAGTTACCTGTCTCTGGTTTAGAGATATGCAAATAACTAGGGAGTGTGGGAAGAAAGCTACCTGTACAGACAGGAACCTGTCTTCCCATGCAGATTTGTTAGGTTAAGTCTACTGAAGAAAACTAGACACATGCATTGTTTTTATAGTTTTTTTTCTCCAGAAAAACTGAGGATAGTAAAGGCTTTTCCCCCTCAGATTGTTGTTAAGAGAGGAAATCCCTACAAATTTAATATAGATACTATTTTTAAACTAGATTAAGATTTGATTTTGCTGCTTTGAAAGTCTTCTGTTGTTCAATTGAATAGTTGTCTGACTGCCTCATTGTGAACTCATGTCTGGAATAGGAAACCTTGTAAATAATAAGTAGATGTTATTTAAAAGGATAGTACAGATTATATTACTGTTACAGTTCAGTGGTTTTTTCAAACTGATTCAAGATGTCCTTTTAAACACTGAACAAATGAGGCACTGAGACTTTCATTAATCAGAACCATTTTGATGGTTCAATCTGATTCAAAAAAATTTACATATACATATAATGGGAACACTGTAAAGCAATAATTACATCTTTCATTCGCTTTTTCTCTGATGATGTTTTATGTGTTCATGTTTTAATAGTGTTCCTAAATTTTTTAAATCTGATTTACTTTGTATGTAGTAACTACATACATCTTAAGGTTTTTTGGTTTTTCTTTTAGAGATGGGATCTCACTATGTTGCCCAGGCTGGTCTCCCAAACTCCTAGGCTCAAGTGATGGTCCTGCCTCAGCATCCCAAGGATTACAGGCATGAGCCACTGCATCTGGTGGACTATTTTAAGTTTGAATGCTAACAGTGACCTTATAAATTAATATCATCTAGACTCAAGAGAGATACATTCTTGCTATTAAATGCCTGTAATTATAAGATGGTAACAACTAGCTTTGTTCTTCACATGTCTTTTCAAAACCAATTGTTTTTTACTTTCAAAAAAAAAAATTGACCCAGGTAGTTTTGTGTCTGGATGTTATCAAGAAGGCTTTTTATTCTACTCCTTTATGTGGTTGCTAACACTACCAATCTCTTCATTATACAATTGTCCACGTATAACCAACCTTTCTCATAGCCTTTACTAATGACTTTTTTTTCTATAAATCATACTTCAATAAGTTTAAGGATACAAAAGAAGAAAGCTATCAAGAAGTCACAATGCCAGCATTAACCTAAGTCTACAGAGGAAAGGAAGGGGAAATGAAAAGGCAAAAATAATGTCAACCTGGGCCAGACTTTTAATTTCTATATGTAATTTTTAGTCTATAATGTTGTATCTACTGCCCCATTCTTATTTATCCTTATACTGTAGTATTCTCTTTTAGTTTCTGTATTTGAATGCCCAAAATCCTATAATCTGAGAGTTGTAAGTGACCCTAAAGATCATACAGAGCTTCTTAACCTTTTTTGTGTCATTAACCCCTTCTCAGAATAAGAGAAGTTTTAATATTTAAATAAATAAAATGAGTAGGATTATAAAGGAAACAAATTTTATTGAAATATACTTATAACCAAGGTAAGGAACCCCTGAACCCTTCATTATACAGGTGAAGAAACTGAAACTCAGGGAAGTTATGATTTGTCCAAGGTTTGAGCACTCTGAATTGATAGTCTTCTCTGTCTTCGTGGACCATAATGTCATATTTAACTGGTTGTTTTAGGCCTTGTCCTTATTGGATAAACAAGATAATATTTCTTATGATTTAGAATGCAATGTATAAATTTCAGACTTTGCTACCTCTTTGCACACTTCATTTAGATAAAAATGAAACTGGGGGATTGTTTTACCTCTATTGAGCTCTGTCCCTCTTTTCCCCCTCTCACAAGTGCCTTGAATACAGTTTTGTTAGATCAAAAATAAAATCCCTGTAGTGCACACCTATAGTCCCATCTACTCTGGAGGCTTAGGTGGGAGGATCACTTAAGCCCAAGAGTTGGAGGCCTCAGTGAGCTGTGATCATTCCACTGCACTCCAGTCTGGGCCATAGAGTGAGACCTCAACTCAACAAAACAAAACAAAAACAACAGCAAGAACAAAGCAAAAGTAAATTTCCTAAGCTTCAGTCTCTCTAGTGGTGCCACAATGATTTTATTATAATGCAAATTCATGCAGTCCACTTTAGGGTTAAAATACTTCATCACTTTCCCTAAAGCTGGAGAAATAAAGATCTGAGTCTAGAGTACCCCAGGCTCTTCACGTGGGACCCTGCCTTCTTTTCCAGTCTCCCATCTTGTACCTTCCACATTGCACACTCTGCTTCATCCAACTGACCTGTTTGGAGAATTCAAATTCATATTACTCTCTGTCACCTCTGTATCTTTACACACACTGTATCCTCTGGTGGGCCATCAGTCTACCTACCTTTCTTCACCTGCTCCGTTTCTTCAAGACTCAGTTAAAGCAATAACTGTTTTTAGTGAACCCTTCTTTCACCTTTTTCCTGAGCATAATCAGCCCACTCTATACCCTTACAGTACTTAAAAAGTACAGTTCTTATACTTATCATGCTATTTTACAGTGATCTGCATGTCTCTAGATTGAGAGTTTGTTGAGGGTAGGGATGGTGTTTTCTTTATCTCTATCGCTAATACCAAGTACAAACCCTCTGAGCATGGTAGAGGCTCCATGAAAGCTAAATGAGGAAAAAGGTAGTATTTTATGTCCCAATAAGTCAGCAAAGGGGATTTTCCCTCCCAATCTTTACCTTCCACTTCGATCGTCTACAGTGTCCAAATAAAAGACATACTAATATTTTTAGGTGGTTTATGTATCATTTTTTTCATTCTGTCTGAGCCTAGCTAATGAAATACATCAGTTGACATCCTCTATTTTGTTTCCCACATTAGCTCTACACATATTCATCAGAATTTATTTAAATAATTTGATTTTTAACAATTTCTATGAAGTGAAGGAATTCAACTTTTGATAGGACCATTGGATTATAAACTATATGAGTCTTTTTTTTTCTAACATTGTACTTTATTTAGTGTTAATTGTATAGTTCAATCGAGTACTAAATTATAGTTGGATATAACTTGGCTTTTACTAGAAATGTGTTTTATAGCTTCTCTAAAGATTGGATTGGGTTTTACACCTCCAACCCAATTGCCTTTAGTTTCTGCTGGTTCCTGTTGAATTTCCAGGGTTGGCTGTGAGTTAGTGTTAGGATGAGGGGCTAAAGAATTGCCTGATGGCTATGGCAAGGAATTGTACTCTCTTAGCCACCAAGAATTCTGTATAACTCAAGAGATCTATCTCATTCCTTTTTTGTTCCTAGTTTTCATTTTGTGACAGCTAGCCTGTTTTACAGAATTTAAGTCTTTATGGTCATTTTTAATCTGTGATTGTATGAGATGGCTTAGAGCAATGGTCCTTAAACTTTAGTACTTAGACCAGCAACTTGTGAGCTTGTTGGAAATGCAAGTTCACAGACTTCTATCCCAATCTACTGAATCATGATCTCTGAAGATGGAGCCCAGCTGTGGTTTCACAAGCTGTCCAGGTGTTTCTTATAAGTGTTAAAGTTCAAGACCCACTGATTTAGAAGTTTGGATTGCAAATTTTTATTGTTAAAGACCAAATTATTTTGGCTTTGCAGACCATAGAGTCTGTCACAGCTATTCAACTTTGAAATTGTAGCACAGAACCAGTCACAGACAATATGCCAACAAATGAGTGTGGCTATGCTTCAATAAAACTTTACTTACAAAAACAGGCAGTGGGCCATATTTGGTCCAATGGCTACAGTTTGCTGAACCTTGGTTTAAAGTACTTGAAAATGTTTTAAGGATAGTTTGGAATGTAATAAGTGAACATTATTGTGCATTCTTATGTTAATACATTACCTGAGTTATATGTTACTTACTTTCCACATAAATTTTTTAAAGTAAAATTTATCACAAACCAAAGAATCTGACTGGGATATCTTGGTTCTTTAGTTTTGTTTCAGAGGTTACTTAAAATAAGGGACTTCAGTCTTTTCCTTATTTTATTATGTGAACCTGAAATCATTTGTATTACAAAGAGTTAATTACAATTCTGCATAGTAACTGGCCTTTGTAATGAAAAGGATGTACAGTCTAACTCTCTCAAGTGGAAAAACAAATGGCTGCTGGTTTTCCATTGTGTTCCTTTTGTTTCATATCTAGAGCATTGTTTCACAAATTGTGAGATTGAGGTCCCTTGAGAGACTGATTTCATCCAGAAAGAGCTGAGACTGATCTAGGGTAAATGGAAACAGGAATGTTGTATTTTTCTATTTCAATTGCCTTCATTGAGGTCCTAGGCAAAAGCCAGGTCACGTATTGTGTTTGGAACAGCAAGTGGTCATTCCTCTTTTAAACAGTCTGAAGGGAAGTGAGCAAAAAAAAAAAAAAAAAAAAGCCTTTACTTTCCACCTGTTAATATGTACTATCAGAATGTCTCTATTCAGTTAAACTGGATACACAGACTTCTAAGGAAAGTATGTATTTCTGTTGTATAGTGGCTTTTATGAGTTTTCATTTTTTCTGTTTTTAGAAAAGTCCAGTCCCTTTCTTCTTTTACCTTTCTTCCATCTTCTCTACCTCATATGCTCTTACACAAAGAAAAAAAAGTTTAGTGAGATTATCCTGTTTGTTTTTCAGGAAAGACTGTCTGAAAATAACTAGCTATTCCGAAAGTAAGATATTAATCATATAAAATGAAATAAATACTGAAAAGTGTTCCAAGCCAGTTGCGTGTATGATGACTACTGTTGTGTTTTAAAGGTAGAAACCTTCCTTTGTGATGTTGTGTTGCAGTAGTAGGGAAAGTATCTTAACTGCTTCTTTTAAATCTGCAGAACACAGATTGATACACAGGCCTGTATGTGAAGAGAAAGGATATTTCTCCTGGGAGGCTCTGCTGACAGTTAAATTGAGGCACAGAGCTGAAGAGCTGATGTTCCCCTAAGGCCATAGCTCTTATACTGTGGTGTGCATCAGAATCATCTGAAGCACTTATTAAAACACAGATCACTGGCTCCATCCCTGAGTTCCTGAATCAATAGGTCTGGAATGGGATGGAAAAATTCCACAAATTCGTGGGGGATGCTGGTGCTGCTCACTCAGGGACCACTCTTTGGGAACCATTGCGTAGGCAAGTTGGCAAAGGTTCTGCTGTCCCTGCTGGGTGAAAACAAATTGCTTTTGTAGAATAAAGAGTTGGCCGGCTTAGAGAGGCATACAAAGTGCCTGAGCTTTACTGATTTGCTGCAGGAAAGAGACCACATCTAGAGAATCACCTTAGCCAATTGAGTTAAGGTTGCTTAAGACAATCCACTAGAAAGTTAAAATGAGCAGGTGGTAGGAATTGCTACCCCTGAATATGTTTCTAGTGGTGTCGCCAATCCCTGAAAATCCCTTTGTCCTGCAATACTGTTTTTTATTTTCTCTCATTGTAGGGAGGGAGACCGCTAATGGTTTTTGTTTGTCCCCTACCATAATAACATTTACCCAGGAAACAAATATGGTGATTGTGCTTTTAATACAGCTATTTTAACTGTACATACATGGACTTGGAAAATTGCAATGGGTTGGATTTTGTTCTCACTGAACCCCTGTCAACAGCTCTTTATCATCTTACCCCCAAAAGCCCAGCCTCTGAGGCTGGCACACTGAATCTAGAATCTCTGGGAAATAACCCCCTATCAGTATGTCTTAGCTTCATCTAAAATTGTATTCTTTCCTCCTCGATCTGTAACCCTTAGAACCCAATATAAATTAGCAATCTTACGACTAGTTTATCGGCCTTTTTTTCAGATTTGATTTTGACTTGATCTTCCCAAGCCATGCTGGGATGAAAATCTAGTTACAGGTTGAGACATTGAAGAGTGGTGGGATGGGGCAGGGGGATATTTATTTTCTTCTTACAGAAAGGTTCTGCTTTGAGGGCTGCAGATTCAGAGCACTCTGTGATATCCTGAGCCTTGTCATGTGTCCCTACTGCAGAACTCTGGGTCTCACTGCTTCCTAGTTAAAATATCACCAGGTCTTTTATGTTAATGGGAAGCAAATTAAACTGATATAATTTAGCCACCTACAGATCAAACTGTGCTTGGTTTTCATCTCCCTAAGCCTTAAGTCCTTTTAGAGTGTGTGTGTGTGTGTGTGTGTGTGTGTGTGTGTGTGTGTGTGTGTTTCCTTTTGTTAGAGACAGGGTCTCACTCTGTTGCCTGGGCTGGAGTACAGTGGCACAATCATAGCTCACTGCAACCTTGAACTTTTAGGTTTAAATGAGCCTCAGGCCTCAGCCCTGCAAGTAGCTGGGACTGTAGGGGTGTGTGCATCTACTCCCTGATTTTTTTTTTTTTTTTTTTTTTTTTTAGAGACACTGTCTTGCTATGTTGCCCAGACTGGTCTCAAACTCCTGGCCTAAAGCAATCCTTCCACCTTGGCCTTCCAAAGTGCTGAGATTACAGGTGTGAGCCACCATGCCCAACCTAGTGTTTTGCTTTACACCTTGAGTCAAAAATTCAGAGATGTCAGTTTATTATTCTCTTCCTAAACCAAGCAGTACCATTAGAAGCCCTCACCCTACCCCACGATCTAAAAAACTCATGCTCTTTATATTATTTTCTGGTTTTCTGGCAGCAGCCACTTATTTGATCTCCCATAGCCTTGTATTCATTGGACATATCATTCTAATATGTACAGAGAAGCTAAGCTAAAACCAAGCTAAGTGATTACAAGAATAACTTCATTCACTTTGCCATGGGTTGCCAGATTTCCATCTCTAAATACTAATAGGATGCTCACTGCCTTTTACCATAGACCAGAAACCCAGTTCTAGAATTCCCCATTTTGCTGAGATCACTTGCAAACCATTCTTTGTGGTATTTTCTGTACTAGTCAGTCTACTTGGTTACAAACAACAGAAACCAATTCTCACTACACAGAAAATGGATAGATATTGGACATCTTGTAAGTTCAATGGAAGGCAGGAGAAACAGCTAGTATCATACTGAATGGGCAAAAACTGGAAGCATTCCCTTTGAAATCTGGCACTAGACAAGGATGCCCTCTTTTACCACTTCTATTCAATACAGTATTGGAAGTTCTAGCCAGAGCAGTTAGGCAAGAAAAAGGAATAAAGGGCATTCAGTTAAGGAAAAGAAGAAGTCAAATTGTTCATATTTGCAGATGACATGATTGTATATTTAGAAGACCCCATAATCTCAGCCCACAACCTCGAGCTGATAAGCAACTTCAGCAAAGTCTCAGGATACAAAATCAATGTGCAGAAATCACAAGAATTCCTATACACCAACAACAGACAAACAGAGAGCCAAATCATAAGCGAACTCCCATTTACAATTGCTACAAAGAGAATAAAATACTAGGAATACAACTAACAAAGGATGTAAAAGATCTCTTCAAGGAGAACTACAAACCACTGATCAAGGAAATAATAGAGGACACAAACAGACAGAAAAACATTCCATGCCCATGGTTAGGAAGAATCCATATTGTAAAAATGGCCATACTGTCCAAAGTAATTTATAGATTCAATGCTATTCACATCAAGCTACCATTGACCTTCTTCACAGAACTGGAAACCACTTTAAACTTCATATGGATCCAAGAGAGAGCCTGCATAGCCAAGACAATTCTAAGTAAAAAGAACAAAGCTGGAGGCGTCACGCTACCTGACTTCAAACTATACTACAAGGCTACAGTAAAAAACATGGTACTGGTACCAAAACAGAGATATAGACCAGTGGAACAGAACAGAGGTCTTGGAAACAATGCTACACATCTACAACCATTTGATCTTTTTTTTTTGAGAGAGTTTCGCTGTTCTTACCCAGACTGGAGTGCAATGGCACGATCTCGGCTCACCGCAACCTCCGTCTTCTGGGTTCAAGCAATTCTCCTGCCTCAGCCTCCCGAGTAGCTGGGACTACAGGCACGACCACCATTTTTGTATTTTTAGTAGAGATGGGGTTTCACCTTGTTGACCAGGATGGTCTCGATCTCTTGACCTCGTGATCCACTTGCCTCAGCCTCCCAAAGTGCTGGGATTATAGGCGTGAGCCACTGCGCCCGCCCTGATCTTTGACAATACTGATAAAAGCCATGGGGAAAGGATTTCCTGTTTCATAAATGGTGTTGGGAAAACTGGCTAGCCATATGCAGGAAGCTGAAACTGGACCCCTTCCTTACACCTTATACAGAAAGTAACTCCAGATGCATTAAAGATCTGAACATAAGAACTAACACCATAAAAACCCTGGAAGAAAACCTAGGCAACACCATTCAGGACATAGGCACAGGCAAGGACTTATGACTACAACACCAAAAGCAATGGCAATAAAAGCCAAAATAGACAAATGGGATCTAATTAAGAGCTTCTGCACAGCAAAAGAAACAATTGTTAGAGTGATCTGGCAACCAAGAGGATGGGAAAAAAAATTTGCAATCTACCCATCTGACAAAGGGCTACTATCCAGAATCTACAAAGAACTAAAGCAGATTTACAAGAAAAAACAAGCCCATTCAAAAGTGGGCGAAGGATTTGAACATACACTTTACAAAAGAAGACATATATGATGCCAACGAACATGTGAGAAAATGCTCATCATCACTGGTCATTAGAGAAATGCAAATCAAAACCGCATTGAAATACCATCTCACGCCAGTTAGAATGGTGATCATTAAAAAATCTGTAGACAACAGATGCTGGAGAGGATGTGGAGAAAAAGGAACACTTTTACACTGTTGGTGGGAGTGTAAATTAGTTCAACTGTTGTGGAAGACAGTGTGGCAATTCCTCAAGGATCTAGAAGTAGAAATTCCATTTGACCCAGCAATCCCATTACTGGGTATATACCCAAAAGATTATAAATCATTCTATTATAAAGACATGTGCACATGTGTGTTCATTGTGGTGCTGTTTACAATAGCAAAGACCTGGAACCAACCCAAATGCCTATTGATAATAGACTGGACAAAGAAGATATGGCACATATACACCATGGAATACTATGCAGCCATAAAGAACAATGAGTTCGTGTCCTCTGTAGAGACATGGATGGATCTAGAAGCCATCATTCTCAGCAAACTGACACAAGAACAGAAAATCAAACACCTCATGTTTTCACTCATAGGCAGGTGATGAACAATGAGCACACTTGGTCACAGGGAAGTGAAGAACACTCAATGGGCTAGGTGGAGTAGGGAGGGGAGGGACGGGGGGGCGGGTCGGGAAGGAAGGAAAGTGATAACACTGGGAGAAATTCCTGATACAGGTGATGGTGGGCGGGGTATGAAGACAGCAAACCACCATGGCATATATGTACCTATGCAACAATCCTGCAAGATGCAGGATATACACATGCACCCCAGAGCCCAAAGTACAATTAAAAAAAAAGTTTCTTGGCAAAATGTGCATGTGTGTGCACACGGACATATTGAAAATAATTAAAGATTTTCTCTCAAGTTCCTTCCAAATCTAAGATACTTTAAATCTATTCATCTGCAACTGAACATGGAAGTTGGTAGCCCACACTAGATCTGAACTGAGACTTGGTTTTTCTGTGTGTGTGTGTGTGTGTGTGTGTGTGTGTGTGTGTGTGTCGGTGGTCGGGGGGTGGGGTTTCTGTTTTGCTATTGTCCTCTAATTGTTGGGTGTGGTTATGTATGTGCCCTTTAAGTTAGCCTTGTTAATTGTAGTCTGTAATCCAAGCTTATATTTACGTATTAATTTTTGTCTGCTTGACCGACCATTCATTTACTAAAGAAGATGCGTTGAAATTTCTCATGATCATGGAATTGTCCATTTCTCCTTATAGTTTTATTGCTTTTTGTTTATATGTTTTAAGGCTGTTTCATAAGGTGCATACGGTGCTCAGCGATGCATTTGAAAGTGCATTTGTTTATATGTTTTAAGGCTGTTTCATAAGGTGCATACGGTGCTCAGCGATGCATTTGAAAGTGCATTTGTTTATATGTTTTAAGGCTGTTTCATAAGGTGCATACGGTGCTCAGCGATGCATTTGAAAGTGCATTTGTTGCACTTTATTCAGAACCTGAATGTTTTGTGGCAGGAGATGTTTAATTGACCATACTGACGAAAGAAGTTGGCATTCCTTCTTTTGACCTTTCAGAAATTTCTTGAAGCTTATAGTTTCTTGAGGAGTCTTTTCCTTGTTTTTTGTTTTTTTTTTTAATGCAGCTATGGATTTTATTTTTTATCTTTAAACCTTTTCTGTCATTTCAGTGGCATTTTGAGAGGAAGAAGATGCTAATACATAAATTCAGTAAATTCAGTACATTTCCCTTGAATCAGAATTTTCATCTTCTCTCACTCTACATGTTCTCCTTAGGTAATTTTAGTCAATTATTTCACTTACCATTTTCATACTGATGACTTTTAAATCCATATCCTCAACTTAAAGTCTCACTCCTGCATAGCTTTATTTCTGTAACTACCTGCTAGTACATATTTCACACTCAAATGTCCTATGGGCACTTCAGACTGTCCATCCACTGGTAAATGGTTAAGAAAATTATGGTACAGCCATACAGTAGAATATTACTCGGCAATTAAAAGGAACTACTGACACATCTAACAACATGACTGAATCTCAAAATGATGCTGAGTGAAAGAAGCCAGACAAAAAAGAAAACACACTATATGACTCCACTTAGGTAAAATTATAGAAAATACCACTCCACAGTGACAGAAGGCAGATCCGTGGTTGTCAGGCGTGAGAGTTACTGAGGGGGTGAGGAGGATGAAAGGGTGGGAGGGATGACAAGGGACCTAGGAGAAACTGGTGATGGTGAGGGATACATTTATTACCTTGGTTGTGATAATCATTTCCAAACTTATCAAATTGTATACTTTATACATGTTCAGTTTACCATGCATCAGCTATACCTTAATAAAGCTGGAAAAGAAAACCCTCAATACTAAAAGGCTTTGATCAGAAAAACAATAGCCCTTGCCTACCTTCACCCACATTCCAGTCATGCCCTTGAGAGGGAGCCTCTGAACTCCTTTAGGTGTTCCTCTGGTATGTAGGCCACATTCTAAACTAATGGTTTTACTCTGTTGGTTATTGATTAATCACTTTAGAACTTCAAGCCATTTCTGTTTGTTCTTTCCTATTAGGGTAGTTGATAATTCATTTATCTTACCCTGCCACTTTTACTTCTCCTCTTAATACAGTTTTTGATTAAATGAATAGTGTTAACATTACTAGAAATATTAAAATTATGCACTGCTAAGTCAGGTAGTGTATTTTAAGTACATTTTTTTAGTACCCTCCCAACAATTAATGCAGTAGTTGTATTTGCTTTGTTTTTTAATGTAACAATGCCTAACTGTTTTTAGATATCTTAACAAACTTGTCAGAACCTAGCAGCAATTTTCCTAGTGCTAAAAATAACATATAATCTGTGAATCTCAATCTCCCCTCCTTTCCCTTGGAGACCTTTCTTCTTCAGCTGTCTGTCCTTCTGTCAGATGTGCTCTGATTGCTTCTGGACTAGATTTGTAGTTGTCACACGGAGAATTTTTCTTGTCATTCTTCAGTGTTGAATCAGCTAATTCCTGGGTCCCATATTATTTTCCTTCTTGGTTTATTCATATATTCCTTCAGTTTGTTTCAGGAATATTACATCTTCTAGTTGCTTGCTAAACAGCAATTCTAGGTTGAGATGCATTTTTCTTTAGAATTTTTTAGTTACTTTTTTCATTTTCTTCTAGCTTCTGATATTATCAAATATTCACAATTTAATTTAGTTACATGTATCCTGTTTTTCTTCCTTCTGGAAACATTTGTGATCGTCTCTTTGTCTTGATGCTCTGCAATGTTTTATTGATATGCTTTGTCATTGTTCATTTATTGTTTTGGAGAATCGTGCATTTACTCTGCAAATATAGAGAAATGACTGTGTAGCAGACACTGTTTTAGGCACTGGAGATAGAGCAGTGAACAAAGAAGGCAAAATCCTTTCCCTCTTAGAATTTCAGTGAGGGGAATAGCAAATGCAAAGACCCTGAGGCAGAAATACATATGGAATGATGAGAAGCAAAAAGCCAGTTTAGTGGCAATGGAGTTAATGAGAAAAGTGATCAGAAATGAAACTAGAGACACAGTGGGGAACCAGGAAATTTAAGTGCTCATAGGAACTGGAAAGGACTTTGGAATTTATTTTATTGGAGTCTTTGAACAAGGCTAAACTTATGTTTTAAAGAATCACGTTGGTTGGAAATTTGACTGTAAGATTAGCAAGAGTGGGAGGTAGTGAGATCTGCTTGGAGGCCATTTTAGTAGTTGAAAGATAATAGTGGCTTAGACTGGGCGGTAATAGTGAGAAATGGTCAGATATGGAATATACTTTAAAGGGAGAGCCAACAGGATTTGCTGAAGGGTTGGAGATGAGGTGAAAGAAGAGAGGAGTAAAGAATGAGTTGTAAGATTCTTGGCTTGAGCAACTTGGTGAATGGTGGCATTATTTACTGAGATG
The DNA here is from genome assembly GCF_049354715.1 of Callithrix jacchus. Classification (NCBI taxonomy): domain Eukaryota; kingdom Metazoa; phylum Chordata; class Mammalia; order Primates; family Cebidae; genus Callithrix; species Callithrix jacchus. Next base: position 93,603,895 of record NC_133517.1, on the reverse strand, counting down.
GGGAAGACTTAGGAAGTGTTTGGGAAGCCAGAGATACAGTGGGATTGAGTTGTATTTTGTATACTTTGGGTTCAAGATGCCCATTAACAGCCAAATGGAGTTGTTTGGGAGCAGATGCTCATTCAAATCTAGGGTTCACAGTAGAGACGGGGGCTGGATGAGTTTCCCTTGATTAGTCAGTAGAGATAGAGAAGAGATCTTGGGGACTGAGCTCTGGAGCATTTCAATGATGGTAACTGGGAATTGGAAGAGGATCAGAAAAGGAACAGCCAATGAGACGGCTAGAAACCCAAGAGAATTCATGTCCTAGAAGACAAGTGCGAAAGGGGCCTCAACAGGAAGCTAGGAGCCACTGTGTCGATTGATGTTAAGAGTTGAGTAGAAGGAACATTCAGAATTTACCATCAGATTTGACAATGTGGAGTTTGTTGGTGACACTGACAAGTGATTTCACTGGAATAATCCACTGGAATAATCTTCTTGAAAAATATATGATTGAATAAAAGATAGTTATATTCCATTGTGTATGGAAAGTTCATGAGTCTGATAGAGGGAGATTTAAAGATTCTTTTGGAGTATAAGTGAAAAAGTATATACTTTAAACAGTAAATATATTAATTATATTCATTTGTTATTAAAATGTGTTCTATCTTTCTGTCTTTAATAGCATTTTCTTCCCCTTGCAAAACTGAAATGTTCACCAAATGTTGAAACTTTCCTCTGCAAAGCATTTGTACCAACCTGCACAGAGCAAATTCATGTGGTTCCACCTTGTCGTAAACTTTGTGAGAAGGTATATTCTGATTGCAAAAAATTAATTGACACTTTTGGAATCCGATGGCCTGAGGAGCTTGAATGTGACAGGTAAAGTATGTTTTTCATGGAAAGCTACTAATGGTATTTTACTGCTGATATTAGCTCTCTGGGATGTCAGTGACAGACTTTCATTATTTTAATTCCATAAATGTTTATTGCACACTTAATATATGCCAGGCACTATGGTGCTAAGTGTTGTAGACACAAAGGTGAGCAAAAAACAGATTTGTTTCTTCCTCTCAGGGAACTTACAGTGAGGTGAGAGGGACAGACAGTAATCAAATAATTATGTAAATAAGTGCAAAATTATGACTGTGATAGATACAACAAAGGAAAGGTAGATCGTTCTTTGAGAATATATAATGATACCTTTGACCTACACTGGGGAAAAGGGAAGGAAATAACTGTTGAGTTAAAGTATGAAAGGTAAGGGTAAGACAGAGGTAAATAGGAAATGAGAAGAGGGAAAAGCATTTTGGGCAGTGGGAATAGCTTATTCAGAGGCCCTGCAGAGTCCCTGAACAGGGAGTGAGGGAGCATCGCACATAGAGGGAATTCAAAAGCTAGTGTAGCTGGAGTGATGAGAGTAAGAAAGAACACGGTGCAAGAAAAGGAAGGAGAGAGAAGCAGCATTCAGACCATCCCGGGCCCATCTTGCATTTTGCACATTTTTATGCTGAAAGCAATGAGAAGGTCTTCAATATTTTAATATAGAAATGGGAAGCATGACCCTGTGAGCTTCTGTGTAGAGCATGGCACCTGTGTCAGTCTCCTGAGGGCAGGGCAGCACTCTGTGGCAGTTCCTGTTAGGAATCCAGGACACTTTCATCCTGCAACTCTGTCAGCCAGGTGGATGGGAGAGAGAGAAGGTAGAGAACTCACACCTTTTCTTGAGTGCCTCAGATGTGTTATACCTTTTCCACATGTATTCATATTGGCAAGATGTCAGTCTTGTGGTTACAACTGAAACAAATAGGGAAAATGGTAAATGTGTGTCCTGAAGGAAAAAAGTGTTCAAGGCAGAGGACATGTCAGGTGCTGCCAGTCAAAAGAACATTACCTTATGTTATTTCACTGGAGTGATTGGGGCAAAGGACAGATTGCAGTAGGTTAAGGAGTGAGGGGTAAGTGAAGCCAGAAACAGAGAAAGTTCTTAGGGAAGTTAGCTATAAAAGAGGAAAGTTTATAAGTTTAATGGGAAAGAACTGACTATTTTAAGAACTACTAGGAAAAAAGGAAGAGGCAAGCATATATGGGGTAGAAGAGGTCATCAATAGTGGTTTTCTTTTTTTTTTCTTTTTTGAGACAGAGTTTCACTCTTGTTACCCAGGCTGGAGTGCAATGGTGTGATCTCTGCTCACTGCAACCTCTGCCTCCTGGGTTCAGGCAATTCTCCTGCCTCAGCCTCCTGAGTAGCTGGGACTACAGGCACGCGCCACCCTGCCCAGCCAATTTTTTGTATTTTTAGTAGAGATGGGGTTTCACCTTGTTGACCAAGATGGTCTCGATCTCTTGACCTCGTGATCCACCTGCCTCGGCCTCCCAAAGTGCTGGGATTACAGGCTTGAGCCTCCGCCACCGCCCCCGGCCCCCATAATGGTTTTCTAAGAAAGAGTTAGGATCCCAAGTATAGATGACATTTTGACCATGGATGGGAGGAGCATACATTGTAACAGAAGGAAAAGATAGGATGGCTATGGATATAGGTGGGTTTGTATGTTTGGTAAGAGTTGTTGCAAGAATTTCTTTCTGATGGTTTCTGTTTCCATTGTGACATAGTAAGAGTCAAATGAGATTCTCTGTTGTGAGTCTGGGAAAGAAGGATATGTGTTTGAAAGAAGTGGTCATTATGGAGCATGGGAGAATGAGTCAACTAGGCTTCATAACATTTTGGTTAAATCATGCAATCTTGAATTTGTGGATCTCATCTGGCCCATTGAAAACTTCTCCAGCTGTGGTGGGATGCTTGGGGCTAAGCACAGAGAAGACAGACAGTTGTGTTCATCTGTGGTTGGGGTTTTGTCAGATAGATTCAGTGCCAAAATAAAGGAGCACTGAAAAATGAAGGGTGACAAGAAGGGTGTTACTGAAATAATAGCCTGTGAAAATCTAAATAGATGGGCAGTGAAATGAAGAAAGAAAAAAACTTATTTATGGAGCCAAGCTGGAGGAGATCCCAATGAGGTGGGTTTTTTTTTTTTTTTTTTTTAAAGACAATGAGGATTTTTAAATAAATGAACTGGAAGGATAGGAGCTTGCAGATGAAGGGCAGGATGCTTGAGTTGACTTTTGGATATAGTGCGTACTTCCAGGTTGTGGCAGGGTTCCTTGTGTGACTTTCATTACAGGTGGCCATTGCAGATTTAGGGATAATCACTGGAGATGAGGAGGCTAAAGAGCCGAGAAGCCAGAGTGTAGACGGCTTGTCCTTGGCCAGGTCACCAAGAATGATGACAGCAAAAGGAAAGGAGAGAAAACCGATGATTCATTCAACACGTATTTCTTGAACTCTTACTGTGTGCCAGGACTGTTCAAGGCACTAGTGTTATAACAGGCAAAAACTCCTGTCTTCATGGCCCTTACATTTTAGTGGAGGGAAGGAGAAGATTAAGTAAGTTATATTTATATTAGAAGATGGGGAGGCCCGTGAAGAAATACTTGCTCTTTCATTATGAGATTGCCTACTCAGTTTCAAAGCAGGGGAGGTTATAACTTACAAAAGGTTACACTGGAACCTCTGCTTAATTTCTAACTCTTGGAGTTTTGGCTTTTGTAACATGATTTTTTGAGAAACTGATAGTTTTCAAATAATTAAACCAAGTCAAATTTATTTCATGTTTGAGAATGCTTGATACATTGAATTGGAAAGTAAAATTCATTTTTTAGAATTATTTGAGCCCTATATTAAACTGTGTCCCATGAATATAAAGCAAATTCATAAATATCCCTTTACACTATGTTAGTTGGGTCAGTTGCACATAAAAGTAATTCTAGTGTGGCCTATACTGGAGAATATTTTTTTTCATTTCTATAAATAAGACCTTCAGGCTTTTGTGGCATCTTATTTGCTTTGAAAATACACAAAGAGGTGAACTTCGGATTAAAACACAAAATCTAGCTAATTGAAAGATTTATAGCATAATGAAAGGTTTAACATCAATTCTGCATCTATTATTTGAGAAATGTCAGAACTGTGTGGTTATGGCATGCATTACATTCTTGGTTCCCTAGGACAATTCCTTTGTCTTGGAAGGATGGCAAAAAGGTGCATTCATTCTTTGAGATCTATAGTTTCCTCAGCTCATTAGAGCACAGGCACAATCTTTTATATGTGAAGAGTTCTGTAAACTGACTTTGTCTTTAGTTCTGGCTTCAGCCATCCTCAGGTAGCTTACCAATAGATGAATCCCACTCATCTGACCCATGGCAATTCTTCTCTTCATTTCTTTCCCCACAGCAGCGCATGTTCACCATGCTACCTGAGAGTCCATGAAATCTTATTTTCTGCTATACTTCTTTCCTTATGCTCATTTCCCCAGCTTTATTATGATAGTCAAACTTTTTCTCCTCAAAGTTATGGCTGCCTTGCTTTCATGAAAACACACTTTCCTGATATAATTTTTCAGAGGCCTTTCCATACCTCAGCCACTATGCTGTGACAGATTTTATAATTAATAAGTGCATTTCAAAGTGAAAATGTTACAAACATACTTAACAGATAGTGTTTATAACATGAAATATTCTCTGTGTTAAGATAAAAATGCTGATTATACTTGTTGCATATACCTCAGACCAGTATTGATGTAATATTTTGGCAAGATGAATGGTCTTTTTTGGATATAAAAATCTCAGCCTAAGCCAGGCATGGTGGTATACAGCTGTATTCTCAGCTACTCAAGAGGATTGATTGAGTCTAGGAAATCAAGACCAGCCTGGGTAACGTAGCGAGACCCTATCTCCACAAAAAAGAAAAAAGAATCTCAGGCATATACAGGCATATATTTAAAAGAAATATTCTATCTGGCCCTTTCTGTGATAGTGAATAAACATAATGAATACTGATTGACTTGATTGTTTACAGTTAGAGTTCATGTGAAGAAAATAGGATTTTAAACACAATTAATTTATGAATGAATGTATCCATTCACTGACCTTTTCCATGTTAGTCTTGATAATTACTTTTGTTTCCTATTCTCTAGACAGTGGAGGTTTGTAATTTTAAATATCTACTGATATAGTGAGATCTCATATAATAAATTGGGGAAGGAAGCTAGTTAGTTTTTTTGGTTTATTTTTAGGCTAAAGAAACTATAGAACCTATGTGGAACTTACACACTTCTGGTAGACATAATCATTTTCAAGAACAATTGAGTAATATATAGTAAAATGGCAGATGCTCAACCCTGCATCCTAGGAAATCCCCTCACATAGAAACTCTTACACAGAGAGTTGTGCACAAGAATATTGATTGTAGATTATTCCTAATTATTTTAATGGGAAAAAATCTGAAAGTCCATCATAGAAGAATGATTAGTAAGTTGTGATGTACTTACACACTGGAATACTACCATACAGTTGATGAATGAATGCAGTTGACCCACATCTGTTATCATGGATAAATCTAGAAAATATAGTGTTAAATTTTAAAACATAAGTTATAGCATGCTATATACAGCATGGGATCATTTATATAAAGCTCAAAACCTGAAAAACAAGACTTTATGAGGTTATGGTTAGTAAATAGTAGAATAAAAATATTTTTAAATCTTGAGAGTAAAAGCCGAATTTGTACTAATGAATACTTAGGAGGAGAGGGAGAAGGAAAGAAGGCCAGAAAGAGGTCCGCACTGTATCTCTAATGTTATATTGCTTTATTTTAAAAGATATAAAAAATTAACATAATAGTATATTTTAATAAAGCTGGTGGCCAGTTGTGGTGGCTCACACCTGTAATCTAGCACTTTGTGAGGCCAAGGCAGGTGGATCACCTGAGGTCAGGAGTTCAAGACCAGCCTGGCTAACATGGTGAAACCCCATCTCTACTAAAAATGCAAAAAAAAAAAAAAAAAATTAGCTGGGCATGATGTCAGGTACCTGTAATCCCAGCTACTTGGGAGGCTGAGGCAGGAGAATCACTTGAACTCGGGAGGCAGAGGTTTCAGTGAGCTGAGATCACACCATTACACTTCACCTGGGCAACAAGAGTGAAACTCCCATCTCAAAAAAGTAAAATAAAGCTGGTAGATGATTTTTTGTATTTCATTTTATGGGCATATGTTTTAGTCTGTTCTTATCTAAGGGATATTTAAAATTTTTTCTCGTTTAAAATCTCCAATACTTTTTTTTTTTTTTTCCTTCAGATAGTCTCACTCTGTTGCCTAGGCTGGAGTGCAGTGGCTCAGTCTTGGCTCACTGCAACCTCCGCCTCCCAGGTTCAAGTGATTCTCCTGCCTGAGCCTCCCAAATAGCTGGGATTATAGCCACCTGCCTCCATGCCCGGCTAATTTTTGTATTTTTAGTAGAGACAGGGTTTTGCCATGTTGGCCAGGCTGGTCTCGAACTCCTGGTCTCAAATGATCCACCTGCTTCAGCCTCTCAAAGTGCTGAGATTACAGGCCTGGGCCACCACGTCCAGCCAAAACTCCAATACTTTTAAAACTATCATAGATTCCCCAAAATACTACTGGTATTTACAAACTCAACTTAGTAATAAAGTTCTGCACAAGTTGGAAATATCTCCATGTATCACTCAGGACTGTCCATAAACAAGGGAGGCAAGGAGCCCAACCTGAACAAAATGGTGGTGTGCATTAAGCTGGCTCTCACCCTGCCTTTTGCTGATATACTTACCTTTATTTAAAAACTTGAACTCTATCCTGTCAATCCAGGGAAGTATCTCATTTCAGTCATTTTAATTTTCGTCACCTTAGTTATGTGGTTGCTTTACTTTTCTTATGGGCATTAGAAAATAAAAGTGAATTTCTCCAAGACATATTTCATATAATGTAAAGAGACAAGCCAGCACTTGTCTGGAGTCTACCAATTAAGATAAATTCTTCTTAAATATGTAGTCTTAAAAGAAGAAATTATTTTAAAATTATTAATTGGCTAATTTTTTCCAAGTAAGTACATTTTCATGTTCACCTGCCTTGTATTTAATATAAATTATTGGGATGAGGCCCCATTAACGATCGCGAGTTTATAGTCAACTTCAAAAATTTCTACTCATCTCTTACCTGTAATTCATTTAGATTTGTATCTCTTCCCATCAATCATGAATATATAAGGTAATATTTTATGGTTGGAAAGTATAGCTTAAAATAGTGAATCAATAAAAATGTTGATTTCATATATTTAATTTTTATAATCTTTACAGATTACAGTACTGTGATGAGACTGTTCCTGTAACTTTTGATCCACACACAGAATTTCTTGGTCCTCAGAAGAAAACAGAACAAGTCCAAAGAGACATTGGATTTTGGTGTCCAAGGCATCTTAAGACTTCTGGGGGACAAGGATATAAGTTTCTGGGAATTGACCAATGTGCACCTCCGTGCCCCAACATGTATTTTAAAAGTAATGAGCTAGAGTTTGCAAAAAGTTTTATTGGAATAGTTTCAATATTTTGTCTTTGTGCAACTCTGTTCACATTCCTTACTTTTTTAATTGATGTTAAAAGATTCAGATACCCAGAGAGACCAATTATATATTATTCTGTCTGTTACAGCATTGTATCTCTTATGTACTTCATTGGATTTTTGCTAGGTGATAGCACAGCCTGCAATAAGGCAGATGAGAAGCTAGAACTTGGTGACACTGTTGTCCTAGGCTCTCAAAATAAGGCTTGCACCATTTTGTTCATGCTTTTGTATTTTTTTACAATGGCTGGCACTGTGTGGTGGGTGATTCTTACCATTACTTGGTTCTTAGCTGCAGGAAGAAAATGGAGTTGTGAAGCCATCGAACAAAAAGCAGTGTGGTTTCATGCTGTTGCATGGGGAACACCAGGTTTCCTGACTGTTATGCTTCTTGCTATGAACAAAGTTGAAGGAGACAACATTAGTGGAGTTTGCTTTGTTGGCCTTTATGACCTGGATGCTTCTCGCTACTTTGTACTCTTGCCACTGTGCCTTTGTGTGTTTGTTGGGCTCTCTCTTCTTTTAGCGGGCATTATTTCTTTAAATCATGTTCGACAAGTTATACAACATGATGGCCGGAACCAAGAAAAACTAAAGAAATTTATGATTCGAATTGGAGTCTTCAGTGGCTTGTATCTTGTGCCATTAGTGGCACTTCTCGGATGTTACATCTATGAGCAAGTGAACAGGATTACCTGGGAGATAACTTGGGTCTCTGATCATTGTCGTCAGTACCACATCCCATGTCCTTATCAGGTAAAAGCTACCACTTGGATTATACCACAGAAAATAAATAATGTACTATTTACATTTAATGTAGAAAATGTTCCATGGAAATATACTTGTATTAGTCATGGATGTGAAAGTTGATTTCAGGTGAGAAAATGCAAGAGCCATAGGGAAGGATTTCCTGTGCATCAGCTGAAACTGGGGTCAATGCTTCATGACTTCCTTCCTCGATCTTTAGCTTCAGTGGTGGTAGAAAAGCACCTCCTCTTTTCTCTGAAAAATTAAATTGAGTTGCAAAGGCAGATTAATAGCAATGAAGAGCAGAGTTAGAAGAACAGACCTTGACATCAGAAGAAAAACAGAAGTCACTTCTGTTGCACTGGCAATTGTTTTTAATTTTTTAGTTAGTAGTGAAAAATCTTATTTCAATATACTTAATTTGATCATATTATCTTATATCTTTTTACAGTATATACTTATAAAAACAGAATTTGCTTTTTGCCTGGCTCATCTGTCATTTCTCAGTTGAAAAAACAAAGTTGTAACAAAATATGTTTTATCTGATTCTTATGATTAGTATAAGGGTGGTCTTTTTAAAATTAATAAAAGTAAATTTCTGAAAATATAAAATTTTGTAAAGCATTTTAGTTGAGGTTTTGTAAATAGCAATTTGGTTTTGTTTGAATAGATTTTAGACATTATTGCTAACTCTGTGTGGTGTTAGCTTCATTGAACATGAGCACTGTCATCACAGTGTATCAAATCAAGCAATGGAAAGGTTGAGCTATTTTATATATTAGCTTATATTTCAGAAAGTTACTGCTTTATAACATTGTGGAACCTATATTTTATGTTGGTATTGGGGATAATAGTTTTACTTGCCTTATACTTTGTCTATAATCTATTATCTGTTTTTACTGTATGTCTTAAAGTGATCCTGCTATATTAATACTGTTTCCTAGATTCCTCAGTCCAGCAAGGTCAGGGAGGGGCAACTATTACATACTGCTAAAAAGTTTAGAGCTATGGTTTTCAAGTTTAAGATCTGTGGTTCTTATGTTTTATGTAAGAAACTATAAAATATAATAGGATAGAATTAGAAAATTATAATCTTCAGGTGGAGAAGTATGTAACATTCCTATAGTTACAGAAACTATAAAAGACTGCTAAATTTGACTAAGTAAAAAAAATTTTTTTTAAGATTCTGCATGACAAAAAAGAAAAACACAAAGAAAACCCAATCCATAATCAATGTCAAAAGAGCAACTGGGAAAGTTTATTTGCATGTGACACCATAGTTGAAGGGCTAATTTCTCTAATGTATAGAGAGTTGCTGCAGATCAATAAGAAAAAAAACCCCTCTGACATAAAAATTGAGAAAAGGTTAGGGAAAAGTTTCACAGAAAATAAAAATGAAAAAATACGAAATATTAGCCAGGTGTGGCGGCATGTGCCTTTACTCCCAGCTACTTGGAAGGCTGAGGCAGGAGAGTTGCTTGGAGGCAGAGGTTATAATGAGACAAGATAGCACCACTGCATTCCAGACTGGGCAACAGTGAGATTTCATCTAAAAAAAAAATAATAATAATAAAGAGCTCTATTTGTATTGATACAGAATGGTCTCCAAGAAATATTAGTAAGTGAAAAAGGCAAGAAATGCAGAATATATAATATCTTGATCCTTGTGCAGTGTTTAAGGTTAGAATTTCAAAGTTTATGCTTAAAAGAAATTCTTAGGGTATTTTCACTTCCTAGGATATTTTCACATTTTACTGATATTTACTTTAACCAAGTTTTTATAATACAAATATTAATAATGTATAAAAGCTGTAAAGTATGTGTTGTTATGATGAGTTTAAATGTATTTTTGTGGTAGATTATAGTGAGGGAAAATAGATAAATATTTAGAGGCAAATATTCTGGCAATTATAAGAGGCTACTGTATCTATACAGAAGAAAATGCAAGGAAATCATACCAAGATTTAGGAGATGATTCTTTTATTTCAGTATTTTCCTATTTCTAGAGATTTGGTACATAAAGGTTCTTTGTTCACCATTTAGATAAAACATGGATTGCACTTAGAGCACTCTTCATTGTATTATTTCAAACCTTTTAAGTAAAACAGTTGAAGATTTCTAATTTTTGTTCATTTTATATTGACAATATAGACTTCTTTCTACTTTAAATACATCACTGAAAATGTTATTATTCACTGTTTTTTGTAGGCAAAAGCAAAAGCTCGACCAGAATTGGCTTTATTTATGATAAAATACCTGATGACATTAATTGTTGGCATCTCCGCTGTCTTCTGGGTTGGAAGCAAAAAGACATGCACAGAATGGGCTGGGTTTTTTAAACGAAATCGCAAGAGAGAGTAAGAAACTGAATTGTCTGACATAATTTTTAAATAAATAGATCAAAATACCAAGGAACTATTCAAATCAATGTACTAGAGTTTCATTATATCAACTATTATTTCAATTTGAGTAGCCAACTGAAGTTAGGAAACTTTTTTCATGTAAGAGACATTATTTTTGCATTTTGTTACAATAGTCTTTGACATATACTGTTCTATTTGAAATATGAATGAAAGATTTATAAAAGACATATTTTCATGATTTGTAGTATATCCAGTATTACTGCTGTCATATTCATTATTTTGGGTACAGCATTTTAAATAAATTTTTATCAATAATAAAAGATTAAATGGGACTAAGTATATATAAGGAAAGCTATAAAGTATGATTCAAATGTAAGTGATATGTTATGGTCATATTTACTAACTTTAAATCTTATTACACCAGCTGTGACCCCAAATTTCACTTATTTGTCTTGATACCAAAAATTCAAACCAACAGAATAGTCTATAACAATAGTGGTTTATATTTATAAGTAAATAATTTATTTTAGTTATTTAGTTATATATGTATACACACACACAGTACAATAGTACAATGTACTATAGCTTTTAAAAAATTGTTCCCCATTGGTTTAACTCATTTCAGAACTGTAGACCATTTCACAAATAAGTTTTTGAAGTCTGAAGAATCATATTTAACTGGATTTTTTTACACTATTATATATCTCATATTTATATACTCACACTAATTTCCGTGTAACTTGCTAATTTTTAAGGTTAGAAAGAAAAGAGTTCTCTTTAAACAAAGACCATTAATTGTATTTTATATCCTTCTGGTTCACTTTTATATTACATATTTATATATGATATAAATATAGTATCATGTATAGTATGTTTATGCTGCTTTGAGTCTCCTTGCCCTCATCCTTTGATTCTTGCTTTGTAAATTTCCTGCCAGTTTACTATTTATGCTGACAAATAAGAGTGTATAAACAAAAGATTTTATAAAGTCAATTTATGTCCTAGTATTTATAATCCAATATTTTATAATAATATAAACTATAGAATTTTCAACCTTAGTGACTGAGGATTTTTGGCAAAAGATACATGATATCCTTTATAGCCTCTACTGTAACACTTGTAATTTGAGTAAATTTTCTCCTTTGATTTTCTTACAGTCCAATCAGTGAAAGTCGAAGAGTACTACAGGAGTCATGTGAGTTTTTCTTAAAGCACAATTCTAAAGTTAAACACAAAAAGAAGCACTATAAACCAAGTTCACACAAGCTGAAGGTCATTTCCAAATCCATGGGAACCAGCACAGGAGCTACAGCAAATCATGGCACTTCTGCAGTAGCAATTACTAGCCATGATTACCTAGGACAAGAAACTTTGACAGAAATCCAAACCTCACCAGAAACGTCAGTGAGAGAGATGAGAGGAGATGGAGCAAGCACCCCCAGGTTAAGAGAACAGGACTGTGGTGAACCTGCCTCCCCAGCAGCATCCAGCTCCAGACTCTCTGGGGAACAGGTCGAACGGAAGGGCCAGGCAGGCAGTGTATCTGAAGGTGCACGGAGTGAAGGAAGGTGAGATTTGATTTTATCTAAAATCATCACTATTCTAAATACTGCATTACACTTTTTTTTTTAATTAAAGCATAACACATCTGGAAAGCATTTTGTGATATGTTATGTCTGTACTCTTACCCCAAGGAAGTTTGAGTTCAGCCTATAAATACGCTGTTTAGTAGTTTAATTCTTAGCTTTGCGAACAGCTTTAATATATGTTGTTCAAGTAGGAATGTTCATTTCTGTTGTAATTGTTAAGAGTAACTTGTACATTTAGGAAAATGTGATTTACCTGAAATACAGGTTAAGTTTTAATTAATACTATATTATGATGCTGTATAAAAGGTATCACCCTATACAAAATTATAAGGTGTCATTTTATAAAAAATTATTTTCTGACCATAAAAGGATATTGACATTGTCTTTAATGAATTTTCTCAAATGACCATAAGTGACCATAGCACAGGTAAACCAGAATGCAGACAGCTAATTGCATTCAGATCTCAAGGTCATCTTACCTAGGCCTCTCAGACTAGGCTAAATGCACCTTCTCTGTGTTCCTATAGCAGCTTTCATATATTTGGATTGGAATTAGATATATGCTTTTATCCTCTAGTAGATGTGAATCTCCTCAAATGGGGAGAGCTGAAGTCTTACTCATCTGTATGTTCCCGTTTCTTATGCAGTGTCTGATCCACGGTGAGAAATCAATAAAACACTTGTTAAACTGAGGGCAGGAATCCTGCCCTATTAATTCTGTTCCCCACAAGACTCCATGTTCAGCCCATATACGGGTCGTACTTGATAAGTTTCTGAAGTCAGCGAAAATTATATTTTAAAAAATTATTTGTATTTTGAAGTATTAAAGTACAGCTAAAGACTTTTTTTTCTAACATTATATTTGGAGCAATTTTGCTTTTAACATTGGGGTACATAGATAAAGACTTTTAGCTACTTATTCTCTGATAAAGGTGGACACTGATTAGGGGTAAAACTCATGAAAAATGGTGTCTCATTTGTGTTCGTGAATGTGCATGTGTCAACTTTTTTTCTTTTATCTAGGATTAGTCCAAAGAGTGATATTACTGACACTGACCGGGCGCAGAGCAACAATTTGCAGGTCCCTAGTTCTTCAGAACCAAGCAGCCTCAAAGGTTCCACATCTCTGCTTGTTCACCCAGTTTCAGGAGTGAGAAGAGAGCAGGGAGGTGGTTGTCATTCAGATACTTGAAGAACATTTTCTCTTGTTACTCAGAAGCAAATTTGTGTTACACTGGAAGTGACCTACACACTGTTTTGTAAGAATCACTGTTACATTCTTCTTTTGCACTTAAAGCTGCATTGCCTACTGTTGTGCTGGAAAAAATCGGTTCAAGAATAATATGACTCATTTCACACAAAGGTTAATGGCAACAATATACCTGAAAACAGAAGTGTGCAGGTTAATAATATTTTTTTAATTGTGTGGGACAGAGTTAGAGGAATCTTCCTTTTCTATTTATGAAGATTCTACTCTTGTTAAGAGTATTTTGAGATGTACTATGCTGTTTTACCTTTTTGATTAAAAAAAATCAAGATATTTCTTTGCTGAAGTATTTAAAACTTATCCTTGTATCTTTTTATATATATTTGAAAATAAGCTTATATGTATTTGAACTTTTTTGAAATCCTATTCAAATATTTTTATGATGTTATTGTGATATTTTAGCACTTTGGTAGCTTTTACACTGAATTTCTAAGAAAATGTAAAATAGTATTTTTACCATAAAAAAGTTGACATACCAAAAATTCTTATAATAGGAATTTAACTTTAAAAACTCACTTATTGCCATTTTACCATCTAAAATGTGTGAATTTTATAGTCTCGTTGTTTTAGGAATTTCACAAATGTAAATTATGTACCTGAAATAAGGTGCTTTCTGAAAGAGTGTCCACTATTGATTGTATTATGCTGCTCACTGATCCTTCTGCATTTTTAAAATCAAGTGTCCTAAAGGGTTAGTAGGTAGAATGTTGGCCTTTTATATATTAAGCTAAATGCAATTCATTTCCTTTCTTCAAATGTTTCATGACTACCTACTGATTGCATTATAACCACTCACAGTTGCTCATACTTTGTCATTGTTTTAACTTTTGTTTTTAACATTTAGAATATTACATTTTATATTATACAGTTTTTTTCTCAGACATTTTGTAGAATTCATTTCAGTAGCTCCCTTAGGATTTTGCTGAACATTAAAAAATGTGATAGCAAGACTAATGCCAATCAAATGGAAAAAAGCAGTCCCGTTAAACAAGACACAATGTTTTTATACAACATACTTTAAAATACCAAGGAATTTTCTTAATTTTGTTTCCTGTTAAGTATTATTCTTTGAATAAGGTCTTCTGATGCTTTTGGTTTTCTCTCAATTTAGCATTTGCTTTTAGTTTTTTCTCTATTTAGCATTCTGTTAAGGCATAAAAACTGTGTACTGTATGGGAAATGTTATAAATATTACCTTTTCCACATTTTTAAACAGATAACTTTCTATACAAAAACCTTGCTTTGTGTGATCTTTTCATTAATAAAATTATCTTTGTATAAAAATTATTGAGTATTCTGTGGTTAAGTATTTTGACCAAGGAAGTGGTGTAATTTTTTAGATTAGTGACTCCATGGCTGGTAAGTCACAAGCTTCTTTTTAACCTTGAAAGAGAAGACAGTCAAGACTCTCATTTTTTATCATTATTTCTTTCCAAAAATGTAAATTATACAACTATATTTACTGAACTTTTTAAAATCAACTGGAAAGACCCAGGGTTGGGGGAGTTAAAGCAAAAGGATCCAAGGACCCTGTTTTCACTCCTAACAGTGAATTAGGTGATTCAGACAAACTTTCCAAAAAAGAAAGCTAAAATATATGGATGAAATAAAACAATAGGCAGATTTCTATCATAGGAGAAAAAAAGAAATAAAATATTATCCTCCAAACTAAAAACTGATAACATAGTGAGGAATTGCCAGATTAAGATCTGGGAGAAGAGAGAAATTCCCACTGCCAAGCTCAACATTAGTAGCTGTTTTTGCCCAGGGAGGATTTGATGACTTGGAAAAGATAGCTGAGAAATGGAGAAGCACTATTAACAGCCTGAAATGGCTGGAAGACAAGGGGTCTGCAATCACCCTACACTTAGAATTGTGATCTCAAAGGGCTGGATCCTAAAAGTACATGTGAGTTGTACATAAAGCAGCCCTGCTTCAAGTTGTCTGGGTAGACAGAAAAAGTTCAAACCCTGAAATTAGATTAAGGTAGCTCTGGAAAATGAAAAACTTCTCTAGAGGAAGAAAATGTTATTTTATATATTTTAAAAGTACCACAGTGTTCATCATACAATCAAACAAGTATGCAAAAACAATTTTTTCTTCATCAAAACATGAATGAGAATTGGCACAAGCAGGAGAAAAGAATCCCCAGGTACTGCTGATGTATTACTAGATATACATCATGTAGCTTAAGAGTGCAAGCAAGAAAAACAGTGAAATACCACACACCTCTAAGATTGGGTAGCACATAGGGACTTCCCAAGAATCCAAGTACAGGTGGTAGAGGAAGAGTACCATTTACAGTGGAGAAACGTGACAAACTCTCAGCCAGAGGTACCTCACTACTCAGAAGGTGATCAAAGTCAATATCAAGAGTGGTAAGTCATATTGAGAGTATTACCTTTCATATGATGTGCTAAAAATTGCAGCTTACCTCTGTGATCTTCCTAAAACCCATTACCTCACTCTAGTTGTGAAATAACAGATGAATCTCAACAGATGGACATTTTACAAGACACCTGACCAGTCCTCCTCAAAAGGAGTCAAAATCCTCAAAAGCACGGAAAGTTTAAGAACTGTCACAGTCATGTGAAGCTGAAGGAGACATGACAACTAAATGTAATGTGGTATCGTGAAAAAGAAAAAGCACATTAGATAAAAACCAGGGAAATTTGAATAAAGCTTGAGCTTTAGTCCTTTAGCTTAGTTATCCAAGTCAGCTAGATGTTCTTTAATTGTGTGTGATGATTTTCTTTCTTCTGCTTACTTTTTCTCACCTTTTAGTCAGATATTGGACTTTGGATGGATCCTTTAAAGTTATCATCTTTCCTCTCCTTTTGCCCATCTCTTTGAATTTTTTTCTTTTAAACTTTATCAAACTTATTTTTAAATTTTTGATTGAAGTTTTTTAACTTATTTTTTAATTTCACAGCATTTTAAAAAGTTTTGTTCTTTTTTCATAGTACCTTTCTGTTTTATGATTTTTTTATACTGTATTTCAAGATACACAATTTACTTTTTAAAGGGCATATAGGAAACATTAATTTGTATGATTTATTTTGTATCAGGTGACTTTATTAAAGTCCCTCAATCCTTCTAGTAATTTTGCAGTTGATTTTTCCTGGATTTCCTAGGTGGATGATCTTTTCATCTCAAATAATGCTAATTTTATTTCTCAACTATTAGTTAGAACTTCTAGCCAGTTATCACTAGTAGCAGAGGCAGTTAGCATCCTTGTCTTGTTTCTTTATTTTAAAGAAAATGCCTATAGTACTTCATCATGAAAAACAATGTTGGCATTTGATATAAAATAGGTATTTCTTAACAAGTTAAAAGAATCCTAATACTTTTTTTTAATGATCAATATGTACTTAATTTTATTAAATGCCCTTTTGCTACCAGGATTAGTCAGTATGAGGCTAACTTCTGTAGCAATCCTGTTGTAGTAGCTTTAGAAACTTACTCATGTGACAGGTGTGAACGTTCTTGTGGTAGCCTTCCAAATTCAAGCAACTACCACTTCCATTTTGTGGCTCTGCCATCTCTTTCACTAAGAAAGAGAGAGAGTAAATGCACAGAAAAATGTTTTGTGGGCTACAGTTGAAAGTGGCGTGCAACATTTCTAGCTGCATTTCATTTAGCAGAACTCAGGCACAAATCTAGATGTCTTTCTGATGGAGGAAAAACATTTACTGAGCCGTTGGCCAGCATTTTAATCTACTAATGTGATTTATTAAATAAATTTATTTCCGAATATAATGCCATCCTTTAATTTCTTGAATAATCCTACTTGATCATGATGTATAATTTATTACTGCTGGGTTTGATTTGTTAGTGATGAAGGTTTTTAAAATGTGCATCTATACCTATATTCAAATGATTTATCAGGCACCCTGGGCATAATATTTGTAACAAGTAAGCTTGAATTTTAAAAGTATTTATTTTTAATAGCAAAATTCAAAAGCTTTATTTAATCTTTTAAAACAGTTTTTCATGGGACCAGAGTCTTTGATGCAAAAAAAAAAAAAAAAAAAGAATCCTGCTGTCTCAGAAAAGATGACATTAATTTTTATAAGAATTACATAGCATTTTTCAATGAAGAAAGATGACTTAAATTACAAATTACATAATGTATTTATATTTACAATAACAAAGTTGGCACGAGCACTGTGCAGCTAAAACCAACAGCAGCAAAGTCTGCTAGAAACCCTCACTTTGAAAGTCTGCTACAAACCTTCAACACAATTTTATGGCATGCCTTTTTTCAAAAAGACCCAGAACGGTCATTAGGATCCACCACTGCTATGCTGTTCATGGTTTGGAAGAAATCTTCCCTACACTTTCTTGATCAAACTAGACTATTCATCTTCTCAGAAACATACCACTGGTGGGTGTTCCAGTTCCTACTGCTGGAAAGTTTTGACCCTGCTAAGCAGGCATTATTACTCTCAGAAAATGGAAAATGCAATTTGTAATAATCACGAGAAGTCCTGAAGTTGCTTTTGTTCATGGAAAGCATGATATTTAATACCTCACTGTCCATTGCACAAGTCAGAGACTTAAATTCCAAGCTTTAACTGTGGCCCCTGTGATCTGTCATGTGCAGAAGAATCAAAACTTTCATTAACTCACAGTGACAATATGTCCACAAAGACAGCAAGAAAAAATTAAAAGGTTCATTCAAAATGATCAAAGACATTGGGATCCAGAGCCCGGCAGTAGTGGAGAGCAGTATAATAAAGTATGAATATTACTGCAGTATGGGAGCCAAAAGGAGGCGGTATGGGAAGAAATGCAATGAAACGAAAAGAAGAAAAGACTTGTGACAGTCAATACTGATTACAAATAAAAACAGAAGGAAAATCATTGCTAAGGTGAGTAAATATAGCAGCCAGTTCTGAGGCTTGTATTTTTCTATCCCTAGAAGGAAAAAAGAACCAGGGAAAACATTGAAGAGTACGTTTTCTAATTTTCCACCCCAAAAAGAGGACATGAAGGAGGATGAAGCTACTTCAGTTTTGATAGAAATGTCTTAGACAAAGTTTTCAAATAAATTGTTTTCCAAACACATGCCATAGTTCATCTTCATTAATACTGAACACACTTTAAGTATTTTCTACTATTTCACTTACATTATGTTTTAACATACCTAGTGTAGAGTCTATTAAAGCTTACATTCAATACCTATGTTTATAAATATACTATTAATTATAGTAATTATATTTAGAATATGTTGAAAAGAGAGGCACAAAATCAATAGAGATTAAGAACAAATTTTTTTCTAAAGTTGCAAGAAAATGAAATATCTAAATATCTTTTATACCAAGTTCTAACTAGAATAAAACTGTCTAGTTGGTGGGTTTGTTTCCTTAGGGACCTATTCCAGGATCTAATTAGTTTCACTGTCAGGAAATACATAAGTCTGAATATACACACTATACATTATCTGGAGAAACTCACCAGCAAAGTAAGAGTTTCCCTCATGGTTTTAGTCCTTCCTAACAGTCAGTCCAGAGTCCACTCATTAAAATTCTCATAAAACAGAAACCTCCAGGCTTGTAAACAAAGTTGACCACTGGCAAAACCCTTGCTGGCATTTCCCACCTCTTAACCACCACCTCTACTAGTGCAGGCTCCATGTGAAAAAGAATGGCACGCTGTATTTCTGGAGCTGACCTTGTTGGCAGGCTGTGGGCAAATAAAAGTTACAGTAAAACAAAACAGGAGAGCTGTGTTTCCTCAACTGACAGGCATCACTGCCTCCTTGTCATGCGTCCTCAGGCTCAGGGGAGGCCTTTCTAGGCTTACCACATAGATGCTGAGCAGTCCAGTCCAAAGGTGTTCTTTTACAAAAACAAAGACCATGAATGTGGCGTACAACACAATCAGAAGTCAGAGGAGGGTGCCTCAGGGGTGCTGTAGGCAAGGCAAAGTCTGGCTACCTGGACACTCTGAAGAGACCAAATATAATATAAAAACACAGGCCCCACTCAACAAGAATACAGAGTGACAGGAGAGGCTGCATTCACCCTTGCAATGGGACAAACATCCAAAGAATTAGGAAGGAATCCACATGAAATCTAAGTGCACGGACATGGAAGATTCTTATATTAGTCTGTTCTCACCCTGATAATAAAGACATACCTGAATTATAAAGAAAAGAGGTTTAATTGAATCACAGTTCTACAGAGCTTCACAATCATGGCAGAAAGCAAAGGGGAAACAAAACACATCTTACATGGCGGCAGGCAAGAGGGCATGAGTAAGGTAACTCTCACCATCAGATTTCATGAGACTTATTCACTATGACAAGAAAAACCTGCCCCATGATTCAGGTACCTCCCACCTTCTCCCTCCCAGGACATGTAGGGATTATTACAATTCAAGGTGAGATTTGGGTGGGGACATAGAGCCAAACCATATCATTCCCAAGATATTTTTAAGCATAAAAAAACTTGCAAAATGATACTTACATAATAATACCAGGTATATAAACACCTCCACCCCACAGACCCATACTAACATTTTCTGCTGTTACTTATACATGTATCTAGATGCATGATGATACCATGTGTGTTAACCCTCACCTCATAGAACAATACTATATGTTTTCTATGGTTATATGTATCTGTATATAAATGCATATGGGAAGTTTGGGAAAATATAGAAACATGGGTTATCTCTGTGAAGGGGGTCAGCATTGTAAGTGATAATCAAAGCAGATTTTAGCCTGATCTATAGTGTTTACATTTTCTTTTTTTTGAGTCAGAATCTTGCTCTGTCGCCAGGCACCAGGCTAGAGTGCAGTGGCGCAACCTTGGCTCACTGCAATTTCTGCCTCCCAGGTTCAAGCAATTGTCCTGCCTCAGCCTCCAAGAGTAGCTGGGATTGGAGGCGCACACCACCACGCCCAGCTAATTTTTGTATTTTTTAGTAGAGATGGGGTTTTACCATGTTGGCCAGGATGGTCTTGATCTCTTGACTTTGTGATCTGCCTGCCTCGGCCTCCCAAAGTGCTGGGATTACAGGTGTGAGCCAGTGCGCCCGGTCTGTTTACATTTTTATAAGGAGACTCTATTAATATATCACACGTCATCATTAAGAATCTGCTTATTTATTTTGAAACAGAATCTTTGTCACCTAGGCTGGAGTACAGTGGTACAACCCTGGCTCACTGAAACACCCACCTCCTGGATTCAACTGATTCTCCTGCCTCAGCCTCCAAGAGTAGCTGGGATTGCAGGTGCTTGCCACCACACCCGGCTAATTTTTGTATTTTTAATAGGGGTTTCACCATGTTGGCCAGGCTGGTCTCAAACTCCTGACCTGAAGTTATCTGCCTGCTGCAGCCTTTCAAAGTGCTGCGATTATGGGCGTGAGCCACCGCACACAGCCAAGAATCTGCTTTTTAAAAAAATAAAATCTACTAAACACAAATCCAGCTAATTTGTGGGTTCAGCCACATCTGCCTGAGTCTTGACCTGATGTGGCCATTGTTTCTGTGGACATGGGCCACACACCTGCAGGCCAGGGAGAGGCAGCCCACACCACTGGGGTTGGGAAAGGCCACCAGTGCATCCAGTTCAAACTCCCCTTGCCTCCTCGATCCTGCACTTCTCCTTTCTCTGGAACTACATTCTCTAATTTGCAATCACCACATGTTTATTGGGAACCTCTGTGCCTGCTTCTTTCTCTCCAGTCCCATTCCCAGATTTGATTACCACCCCCACAAGTAAAGCCCAAACCTGCTGATTTGTTGCCACACAGGG
Source organism: Callithrix jacchus (assembly GCF_049354715.1). Taxonomy (NCBI): domain Eukaryota; kingdom Metazoa; phylum Chordata; class Mammalia; order Primates; family Cebidae; genus Callithrix; species Callithrix jacchus. The sequence goes on along the minus strand of NC_133517.1, from coordinate 93,582,706 downwards.
AAGATGTAGGAGCCTCCCAGGGTGAGACATCAGGGACACAGGTGAAGGAGATGAAGCTGAGGTAGGCAGCATTCAGCAGAACACCAGCCAGGGGCTGATAACTCCTGTCCACACCCGAGTGCACACACTACCAGTACCTCAAGTGCCGCCAGCAGTTGGCAACTCATCACCACAATTTGCTTCTATATGTCTCAGCCTCAAGTTGAGAAACTGCTCAAAAGCAAGATCTGAGGTTAGGGAGAATCTAAGGCTTTCTGCAGAAGACAAACCCCTGCTCTTCTCTGGAAACTCCATCAATATATTCACCCATGTATCTTAGAGTCATGCAGTTGACCCAGGCCCTTGAGTTCTGGATGGAGGCATAGGAGCCCATGGAGCTGAGAAAGTTGGCTGTTTACAGCTCGCTCTGTCCTAGTAGCCATGGCTAGGTGTTCTTGGGGACCATCAAATTTTGATCAGCAGTTCCCAGCTTGCTGGATAGCTCCTACATAGCCTGAACTGTGAAGGGCATAACTTTCTTGTCTGTACCTGCCTACTGCCTAAGCTGCTAAGAGATTAGCTTTTGATTTTGGAATTTAACCTAGTCCTTTCCCTCTAGACCAGCCAAGTCAACTTTTCCTCTTAACATGTTTGCCAAGAGCAAAAATAACTTTCTTAACCATCTGACACTTAAACCAAAGATTCATTACTTTTAACCAAGAGGACAAAATGTTCCAATAAGAATACTATATACATCAGTGAAAGATAAGGACCGGCTGTGGCCTGGGAGATGGCAAGAGCCTCCCAAAGATATTCTTCTATCACTGCTGGATCTGCCATTCAACCTCTAGAATATAGCCAAGAAGAAAAAGTATACTATTTTGGCAAGATAACATACACACTACAGACCCTGAACTCAGTGACTCTCAATACCATTTTTCTGGTCTCTAATTTGTTTTTAATTTTTAATTGACACATAATAATTGTACATATTTGTGATATACACAACACTGTTTCAATACATAATGTATAGGGATCACATCAGAATTTGGGTTGATTTTATGGTTTCTGCAGAACTAGAGGCTGGTATTCAGACTAAGATGCATGTTATAGTTCCTCCTACTCATTTTCCAGGAATGGGAGGAGGTAATAAAGCCCATTGCCATCTGTACTTCAAGCTCTAGACTAGGTTCTCATGGCATGGAACTCGAGATATATCAAAGAGTTAACACGTCTCATACATAGAGCAGAGGCCCATGGGAATAATACAACCTTATGGTTTTTAAAATATTTTACTAAGACCCTTCTTCCATATTGCTCTGGATCTGGAAACCAGACCATTTACTGGCTATAAAGCCCCATTTACTAAGGCAAACTGAAGGGTTTAATTTGCATCCCAGATTTTAAAATTTACAAATATCAAGTGCATGTGAGTGTGTGTGAAGCTTTTGGAACACCACTTAAGAACTCCTCAGAAAACCCTGTGTCAAGCCTTTATTGCACACACTCGGGTAAATGGGTCTGCTCTGAAGACCAAATTTTGCCTTGGGTGATGTGTTCTAAGATCTAATCTTGGGAGGATCAGGATGCCAGGAACACAAGCAAGCCCATTTGACTCTCACAATAAGCCACATTCTCCAGTGGCAGGTTTAACATCAACACACATTCTCAAAAACAAGGGGGAGGTATAACTAAATGAGCACTCACTCAGACAAACTACAGAGATATTTGGTAAATCTATTTGTAAAGAAAGTGGAAAAGAAGAGGCTCTGCTTTCTTCTCAGCCCTGTGCTAACTGGTTAGAGAAAAGATTGAAAGAGGTCGTATGCACAATCCTGTGTCAAAATAAGAATTCCTGTTACCCTGGATCAATACTCTGGTTTCTCACTCATAAGAACACTTATGCAATAGTTGGTGCAGAAACAATTCAACTCATCAAAAAACAAATAGCAATTTTAAAGTGGATCTGAGAAGTTATATAATAGAGCTACAAGAAAAAAGAAAAGAAACAAGACGAACAAATGGCAGACACAGAATACCTCCCAGAAAATATTGCTACAGTGTAGATAAAATGTTTGACAAAACATATCATTTTTACAAGTTTTCAAAATCAGTGAAACAATCAACACTGTAAAGGAAATAAACAAAAGAAATACAGGCACTCGGAGATGACATGGGGAAAAGATACAAGGAGGCAAAACATGAATTACTGCCAAAACTCAGGAAAGAAACAAAATAATTAGAGGAAGCACAGAGGATAACAAACATTGCCTATAAGACAGCAAAGGACATAGAGGACAGAACCAAAAATAATAAAATAAATAAAAATTAAAGACATTTAAAGAGAACATGGTAGTTACAGAAGGCAAAGAAAATTACTATTTATATAACTAGTGACCTCAAAGAAGATAACCAAAATTACAGAACACATAAAATAATAAGATGCCAGGTGTGGTGGCTCATGCCTACAATCCCAGCACTTTGAAAGACCCAGGCGGGAAGATCACTTGAGATCAGGAGTTTGAGACCAGCCTGACCAACATGGAGAAACCCCAACTCTACTAAAAGTACAAAAAAATTAGCCAGGTATGGTGGCACATGCCTATAATCCCAGCTACTTGGGAGGCTGAGTCAGGAGAATCACTTGAACCTGGGAGGCAGAGGTTGCAGTGAGCTGAGATTGAGCCACTGCACTCCTTGGAAAACTGTGGCAACTCAACAAAGACAGGGCCACCAACACCCTAACCATTTAGGAATGACAGTTTGGGTCTTCACTTGGAAAAAAGCCTCCAAACAAATGAAAGGCTGGTGGGCAAAGAGGGAAACATGGGATGGGTGAGGTAAGAGGCAGCTAGGATATCAGTTTAGGATTGGGAACTTTCCCCCTTTCTGACACTACCTAGATGAAATATTGGTTTGTTGTTATTTATGTTGTATTTCAGGAGCAGAAGCATTACCCTAAAGTAGTCATGGTGATATTTAAAGGATTTTGTTACTTTTATCCAAAAGAAAAAATAAATATTTTTAAGTTTTTTTGTTTTGTTTTGTTTCGTTTTTTGAGTCTTGCTCTGTTCAGGCTGCAGTTCAGGCTGTGATCTCGGCTCACTGCAGCCTCCATCTCCTGGGTTCAAGCAATTATCCTGCCTGAGACTCCTAAGAAGCTGAGATTACAAGCACGTGCCAGCACACCCGGCTAATTTTTATATTTTTAGTAGAGACAAGGTTTTGTCATGTTGGCCAGGATGGTCTTGAACCCCTGGCCTCAATAATCCCCCTTCCTCAGCCTCCCAAATGCTAGGATTACAGGCAGCAGCCACCACGCCTAGCTTAAAGTATTTTGTTTACCAAATAATTCTTGCTGTGGAGCTCCCAACACATTGGATCAATCAAGGTCATTCATCCCCTCAGGAGAACATCAGATAAAGCCAAGAGCACAGGAGTCAGGGGACACAAGTGACTAAATGTGTCTTGGCCCCATACAGCCAGGTCAGTTGTAAAGAGGAAAGGTGCCAGGGTGGGTGTGGAATTCCTGAGACCTAAACTGGATCCTGGCTTTCAAACTGGAAAGATTCCAAGGCATCAGACTCTCCAAAAGGGAACTGGTTGGGCAGGAAGGAGCTCTAAGCACTGAATGCGGGATGAGGCAGGGAGTGGGCCAGAGGCAGCCATCTCTCCAGAGTGCCCCTGGACTCCCTGCATCATTGATGGAATCTCAAAATAGCCAAGTGCTCCCAGAAATAACCACAAATTATAATATTTGTTAGGCACCATCCCAGGGAAGGATCTAATAGAAAACTCTAAAGGTCCTTGATCTCATGAAACTTACAAACAGGTGGTATCAGGCAATAAGCAAGTTACTGAATAAACAAACAAGGTCATTTCATATAGGGAAGGTATTAAATACTGGAATATTATTCAATGATATTAATTGAAGCATCATTTATAACAAGCTAAAGTGTCTACAAATATGCAACTGTTATATAAAATTTTCCATTGAATGGAATACTGTGAAAATACTAAATAAATTAGACAAGGAAGAACTGTAAGTGTTCATGGGGAAAGATGTCCAGGATTCACTGTTAGTGAAAAAAGCAGGTTACGGCATCATATGTTTATGATAATCCTATTTGGTTTATATTTTACTGCAGTTGTGTATGCATAATGACTAGAAATATATGTACCAAACTACAGACAATGGTTATTTTAGAGGTGTGAGATTATGGTATGGGTCAATAGCAGGGAAAACTTTTACTTTCTGCATTTTGCACTTCTACATAGTTTTATTTCGAAACGAGAATATGCTATCACCACCTACCTCCAAAATAGGGGTGGAGGAGAATGGCAGCTCAAAGTGGTAGGAAAGAATAACCTGTTTTGCAAATTTCTATTTATTGTTTAACTAATTTGACACTTCAGGTAAATTGAGGAATATTGCAGCTTAAGCTATGTATCAAGATAAGAATGAAAATAGGGAGAGGACTCAAGATGGCACGTTGAGAACAACCCAGGATTGAAGTTCTCGGTGAATGCGCGGAGAGGGTGAGTCAGGGCCGCATTTCCAGACGGATCTTTGTTGCCCACAGAACGGGGAAATTCCCAGGTATAAAAGAGACGCGGGACACCAGGCAGAGGTTTTGGCTGGTGCAGCCGGCAGCCTGCGCTGTAGTGCGGCGGCGCTACACAGCGCTCTGCACAAAGCGCACTGGTCCGGGTGCCCTGTTGAACTGGCAATCTGAGACTTGAGAGGGCTGAACTTGGGACTGAACGGGACTTTGACAGTGAACCAGCCCAGGAGATTCCAGGGAAATAGCGTTTGGGGTAGCGCAGTGGGACAAACGAAATGGCGATTCCAAATGCTCCCGGTGGAGGTTTCCTGAGGGCACAGCTGAACCCAGGATGGTGCAGCTCTGTGGGGGAGGGGCGTCCGCCATTACCGAGGCAATCCGCCCCTACTGAGTCTGGGCAATTACACGCCCATTGCTGACACAGCTTGCCATTGCCGAGGCAACCTGCCACAATAGAGAGACTCCGCCGCAGGGCTTAGCCCGCGGCAGCAGGGCGGAGACCGCAGCAGCAGGGCAGAGCCTGCAGCAACAGGGCGAACCTCACACCAGCAGGGCAGAGCCTTGGCAGGCAAATAGTGATTAGACTGCCTCGTAGCTGGGCAGGACAGCACAACGGACACTCACAAAAAAAGCCCCAACCCCCCGTGACAGAGCATCTGAGAAGAAAATAGTTTTTTTATGAGTTCTGTTGCAGAAGAATTAAACGTAGCAGCCTAACAGCCCTGAATGAACAACAGAGCTCACAGCTCAGCACTTGAGCTTCTATAAAGTACAGACTGTCTCCTCAAGCAGCTCCCTGACCCCTCTATATCCAAACGACAGACATTTGGCAGGCATCATTCTGGGACAAAGATAGCAGAAAAAGAAACTGGTAGCATCCCTCACTGTTCCGCAGCTGCTATAGGTGCACCTGAGACAAGCAGGGCCTGGAGTGGACCTCAGCAGTCATACAGTGGAGGAGCTAGACTGGTAGAAGGAAAACCAAGTAACAGAAATACTTCATCATCAACAATCTGGGTGTCCACTCAGAGACCCAATCGAAAAGTCAGCAACTACGCAGACGACAAGCAGATAAACCCACAAAGATGGGAAGAAACCAGCGAAAAAAGGAGGAAAACACCCGAAACCAGAACACCTCGCCTCCTAGAAAGGACCAAAACTCCTCACCAGCAAGGGAACAAAGCTGGACGGAGAATGACTGTGACAAAATGACAAAATTAGACTTCAGAAGGTGGATAATGAGAAACCTTTGTGAGCTAAAAGAACATGTTTTAAATCAATGCAAAGAAACTAAGAACCTTGAAAAAAGATTTGATAAAAGATTTGAGGAAATGATAACAAGAATGGATAACTTAGAGAGGAATATGAATGAATTAAAGGAGCTGAAAAACACAATACGAGGACTTCGTGAAGCATGCACAAGTTTCAACAGCTGAATTGACCAAGCAGAAGAAAGAATATCAAAAGTCGAAGATCAACTCAATGAAATAAAATGAGAAACCAAGACCAGAGAAAAAAGCGCAAAAAGGAATGAACAAAGTCTCCAAGAAATGTGGGACTATGTGAAGAGACCTAACCTACGTTTGATAGGTGTACCAGAATGTGATGAAGAGAATGAATCCAAGCTGAAAAATACTCTTCAGGACATTATCCAGGAAAATTTCCCCCACCTAGCAAGACAGGCCAACACTCAATTGCAGGAAATACAGAGAACACCACAAACATATTCCACAAGAAGAGCAACCCCAAGGCACATAATCGTCAGATTCAACAAGGTTGAAATAAAGGAGAAAATACTAAGGGCAGCCAGGGAGAAAGGTCGGGTCACCCACAAAGGGAAGCCCATCAGACTCACAGCAGATCTCTTGGCAGAAACACTACAAGCCAGAAGAGAGTGGGGGCCAATATTCAACATCCTTAAAGAAAAGAACTTTCAACCATATCCAGCCAAACTGAGCTTCAGAAGTGAAGGAAAAATAAAATGCTTTGTGAACAAGCAAGTACTCAGAGATTTTGTCACCACCAGGCCTGCTTTACAAGAGCTCCTGCAAGAGGCACTACACATAGAAAGAAACAACCAGTACCAGCCATTCCAAAATCACACTAAATGCTAAAGAGCATCAACATAATGAAGAATCTACAACAACTAACAGGCAAAACAGCCAGCTAGCATCAAAATGGCAGTATCAAATTCACACATAACAATATTAACCCTAAATGTAAATGGACTAAATGCACCAATCAAAAGACACAGACTGGCAAATTGGATAAAAATCCAAAACCCATCAGTGTGCTGTATCCAGGAAACCCATCTCACATGCAAGGATACACAAAGGCTCAAAATAAAGGGATGGAGGAAGATTTACCAAGCAAATGGAGAGCAAAAAAAAAGCAGGAGGTGCAATTCTCGTCTCTGATAAAATAGACTTTAAAGCAACAAAGATCAAAAGAGACAAAGAAGGACACTACATAATGGTAAAAGGATCGATACAACAAGAAGAGCTAACGATCCTAAATATATACACACCCCATACAGTAGCACCCAGACACATAAAGCAAGTTCTTAATGACTTACAAAGAGACTTAGACTCCCACACAATAATAGTGGGAGACTTTAACACTCCACTGTCAATATTAGACAGATCAACCAGACAGAAAATTAACAAGGATATCCAGGACTTGAACTCAGACCTGGAACAAGCAAACCTAATAGACATTTACAGAAATCTCCACCCCAAATCCACAGAATATACATTCTTCTCAGCACCACATCACACCTACTCTAAAATTGACCACATAATTGGAAGTAAATCACTCCTCAGCAAATGCAAAAGAACAGAAATCATAACGAACTGTCTCTCAGACCACAGTGCAATCAAGTTAGAACTCAGAATTCAGAAACTAACTCAGAACCGCACAGCTTCACGGAAACTGAACAACTGGCTCTTGAATGTTGACTGGATAACAATGAAATGAAGGCAGAAATAGAGAAGTTCTTCAAAACCAATGAGAACGAATACACAACATGCCAGAATCTCTGGGACACATTTAAAGCAGTCTCTAGAGGAAAATATATAGCAATAAGTGCCCATATGAGGAGAATGGAGAGATCCAAAATTGACACCCTATCATCAAAATTGAAAGAGCTAGAGGAGCAAGATCAAAAAAACTCAAAACCCAGCAGAAGACAAGAAATAACTAAGATCAGAGCTGAACTGAAGGAGATAGAGACATGAAAAACCCTTCAAAAAAATCAATAAATCCAAGAGCTGGTTTTTTGAAAAGATCAACAAAATAGACAGACCACTAGCCAGATTGATTAAAAAGAAAAGAGAGAACAACCAAATAGATGCAATAAAAAATGATATAGGGGAAATCATCACAGATTCCACAGAAATTCAAACCATCATCACAGAATATTACAAACAACTCTATGCACATAAACTAGTAAACCTGGAAGAAATGGATAAATTCCTGGACTCCTGTGTCCTCCCAAGCCCAAACCAGGAGGAAGCTGAAAATATGAATAGACCAAAAACAAGGTCAGAAGTCGAGGCGGGAATTAAGAGCCTACCACACAAAAGAAGCCCAGGTCCAGAGGGGTTCACAGCCGAATTCTACCAGACACACAAAGAGGAGCTGGTACCATTTCTTCTGAAACTATTCCAAATAATCCAAAAAGAGGGAATCCTTCCCAAATCACTTCATGAAACCAATATCATCCTGATACCAAAACCAGGCAGAGACCCAACAAGAAAAGAAAACTTCAGGCCAATATCCATGATGAACATAGACGCAAAAATCTTCAATAAAATATTGGCAAGCCCATTGCAACAGCAAATCAAAAAACTTATTCATCATGATCAAGTAGGATTCATCCCGGGGATGCAAGGCTGGTTCAACATACGCAAGTCTATAAACGTAATTCACCACATAAACAGAACCAAAAACAAAAACCACATGATTATCTCAATTGACGCAGAGAAGGCATTTGACAAAATTCAACAGCCCTTTATGCTAAAAACCCTCAATAAACTTGGTATCGATGGAATGTATCTCAAAGTAATAAAAGCTATTTATGACAAACCAACAGCCAATATCATACTTAATGGGCAAAAACTGGAAGCATTCGCTTTGAAATCCGGCACTAGACAAGGATGCCCTCTTTCACCACTCCTATTCAATATAGTACTGGAAGTTCTAGCCAGAGCAATCAGGCAAGGAAAGGAAATAAAGGGTATTCAAATAGGAAAGGTGGAAGCCAAATTGTCACTATTTGCAGACGACAATGATAGTATACCTAGAAGACCCCATCGCCTCAGCCCAAAAACTCCTGAAACTGATAAGCAACTTCAGCAAAGTCTCAGATATAAAATCAATGTGCAAAAATCACAAGCAGTCCTCTACACCAATAACAGACTTAAAGAAAGCCAAATAAAGAACGAACTGCCATTCACAATTGCTACAAAAAGAATAAAATACCTAGGAATACAACTCACAAGGAATGTAAGGGACCTCTTCAAGGAAAACTACAAACCACTGCTCAACGAAATAAGAGAGGACAGAAACAAATGGAAAAACATTCCATGTTCATTGTTAGGAAGAATTAATATCGTGAAAATGGCTATACTGCCGAAAGTAATTTACAGAATCAACGCTATGCCTATCAAGCTACCATTGACTTTCTTCACAGAACTGGAAAAAACCACCATGAACTTCATATGGAACCAAAAGAGAGCCCGCAGAGCCAAGTCAATTCTAAGCAAAAAGAACACAGCGGGGCGCATCACACTACCGGATTTCAAACTATGCTACAAGGCAACAGTAATCAAAACAGCATAGTACTAGCACCAAAACAGAGATATAGACCAATGGAACAGAACAGAGGCATCGGAGGCAACACAACATATTTACAACCATACAATCTTTGATAAACCTGACAAAAACAAGCAATGGGGAAAGGATTCCCTGTTTAACAAATGGTGTTGGGAAAACTGGCTAGCCATGTGCAGAAAGCAGAAACTGGACCCCTTCCTGACACCTTACACTAAAATTAACTCCAGATGGATTAAAGACTTAAACATAAGACCTGGCACCATAAAAACCCTAGAAGGAAATCTAGGCAAAACCATCAAGGACATAGGAGTAGGCAAGGACTTCATGACCAAAACACCAAAAGCATTGGCAACAAAAGCCAAAATAGACAAATGGTACCTAATCAAACTCCACAGCTTCTGCACAGCAAAAGAAACAGTCTCTAGTGTGAATCGGCAACCAACAGAATGGGAAAAAATTTTTGCAGTTTACCCATCTGACAAAGGGCTGATATCCAGAATTTACAAAGAACTCAAACAGATTTATAGAAAAAAAACAAACAAGCCCATTCAAAATTGGGCAAAGGATGTGAACAGACACTTCACAAAAGAAGACATATATGAGGCCAACAATCATGAAAAAATGCTCATTATCACTGGTCATCAGAGAGATGCAAATCAAAACCACATTGAGATACCATCTCACGCCAGTTAGAATGGCGATCATTAAAAAATCTAGAGACAACAGATGCTGGAGAGGATGTGGAGAAAAAGGAACACTTTTACACTGTTGGTGGGAGTGTAAATTAGTTCAACCATTGTGGAAGACAGTGTGGTGATTCCTCAAGGCCTTAGAAATAGAAATTCCATTTGACCCAGCAATCCCATTACTGGGTATATATCCAAAGGACTATAAATCATTCTACTATAAGGACACATGCACACAAATGTTCATTGCAGCACTGTTTACAATAGCAAAGACCTGGAATCAACCCAAATGCCCATCGATGATAGACTGGATTGGGAAAATGTGGCACATATACACCCTGGAATATTATGCAGCAATCAGAAATGATGAGTTTGTGTCATTTGTAGGGACATGGATGAAACTGGAAAACATCATTCTCAGCAAACTGACACAAGAACAGAAAATGAAATACCGCATATTCTCACTCATAGGCGGGTGATGAAAAATGAGAACACATGGACACAGGGAGGGGAGTACTAAACACTGGGGTCAATAGGGGGGAAAAGGGGAGGGCAAGTGGGAGGGGGAGTTGGGGAGGGATAGCCTGGGGAGAAATGCCAAATGTGGGTGAAGGGGAGAAAGGAGGCAAAACACACTGCCATGTGTGTACCTACGCAACTGTCTTGCATGTTCTGCTCATGTACCCCAAAACCTAAAATGCAATAAAAAATTTTAAAAAAAGAATGAATATAAGCAATATTATGAATTTCATTATCTTAAATGCTATTCTAGAAGTTTCCAAATTGTTTCTTACTAGATAAACATTTCCTTTCCGTCAATTCTGTACAACATAAAATATGCTTGTTTCTGGAACACAACATGTACAATTTCATTGATTCTATATATGATAGTAATGTATAAAATGCAGAGTTGGTTTTTACCTTCTACTGTAACTTAGTTTAGAACTTAACTCTGATGAGTGTCCTGTGTCTCTGGATAGAGATCTTAGAAGTAGTTGATGTGTTTTAGTCCTATACAGAATTCTAAGTTAAATATTTCAAGATGGCTTTGGTCAGCCAAGCCTGACTGCTGGTATGCAGACATGAACAAATCACTAAGAAAAATAATTAAAACCCTTACTTTGGATATGCAGCTTGGAAACCAGCATATCTGTTGAACGTATTAACAATGACTCATAACCACATGAGTTAAATATACTGAGAAATTAAGTGTTTAGCTCATAGTTCTGGGTGTCCTGAGGTCTGGGAATACTATAACTCCAACAGAAAATAGTGATTGGATTGGATACTGGAACCAACTCCTAACTTCAAGGCCAAGAGTTTGCTAATAATGTACGCTGTAGGACTCAGACAGGAGGGGAACCTCCCTGTCTCCCTCTGCCTTCTGTTTCCCAGTACTCTGTCAGGCAAGAGGGGGATAATATTCTTGCAGCAGCCTGTGGTGTGACTTGGATTATCGCAAAGGCCAAAAATCTCAGAACAAAAGGAGTTCTGGTGACAAGTTTTAAGGAGAAAAAAAGTTATACTTCCTCACCATCTTAGGGGATCCACAGGAGCCCTCAGGACAATGCAACTTGTATCTGGGCCTCCTCCAGCAGTGGAAGCAGCAGATGGGTGTCTGCGGCAATCTGTCATTTCTCTCTGCATGCTTCTGACCTTGGAGTCACAGCTCTGCAGTGGGAACACTCCAGAGCTCTGGGCCTCCAGGGACAAACTACTCTGGAAAGGAGCTGATGTGCTCACTCACTTTAAACTGCAAATGCTGTTGGGGTGTAATCTTCCCAGATACATGGAAAAACAAAATATAGAATTTGTTATGTGAGAAAAAGAAAAAAACTACTAATACATGCAACAATGGATAAATCTCAAAAACCTTACACTGAGCAAAGGAAACCAGACACAATGCACACACAAAAAGCACATCGTCCCGAACTGGGTGAGCGATGGGTTAACCTGCGAAGGGTTATATGGTTGTATAGGCATGTCTATTATCTCTCCATAAAATGTGTAGGCCAATGTCACCTATTTGGGCTTCATCCAAAGTTCTGAGGAAAAAGGACAGTCATCTTTAACATATCTGTGTCCTCAACCAAAAGCTGTCAATCGCCAACTCAATATCTATTCCCCCATCCTTTTTCACTGCAAAACTCCAGTTTACTCAAGTAGCAATTCTATTCTACATGGGGAAATTAGTCCTAGGAATTTCTTCTTGATTTGCCTAAGTCTATTGTGGTTATCTCATTTCTGCAATTAAGGATTATTTTAGGGTTGAGTATGTGGCCTCATTCTGGCCAATGAGATGTGTGTAGGGGAGGGTTCTCCTGAGAAAGATTCTCTTCCTCAAGAAAGAGGTAATGCAAGAGATGGTCCTCTTCTTCCTCTAGACGTTGTTGCACCCATCAGGGACACCTGAGTCAGCTGTCTCCCGGGGAGGATGATAGTGTGAGGACAAAGCCAGAATCTTAAAATGGCAGAACCTACAGATGGAAAAACTTGAATCCTTGATGATGTAGTTGAGCTCTGAATTAACTCATCCCAGAGCAGCCCTCCTTCTGAACTTCTCATTAAAAGAGAAAATAAATTTTCTTATTGATTAAACTATACCGAATTGGAGTTTCTATTACATGCTGCTGAGAGCATCTTAACTGATTTAACAATAAACTTTTTGGGGGGTAATGCATATTTTCGAATACAGCATCTATCACACAAAAGACATTCAGTCAGTGTTTGTAGAAATGTCATATGAAATGTATATGGCTGGGCATGATGGCTCACATGTGTAATCCCAGCACTTTGGGAGGCTGAGGCAGGCAGATCACTTGAGATCAGGTGCTCGAGACAAGCCTGGTCAACATGGTAAAACCCCACCTCTACTAAAAATACAAAAATGAGCCAGGTGTGGTGGCACGCACCTGTAATCCCAGCTATTTGGGAGGCTGAGGCAGAAGAATTGCTTGAACCTGGGAGGCAGAGGGTGCAGTGAGCTGAGATGGCTCAACTGCACTCCAACCTGGATGACAGAGTGAGACACTGTCAAAGGACAAAAAGAAAGGAATGTGTATACCAGACACGTTGATAACTACAGATGCATCGTTCCATCCAAATAAGCCTGAATTGGAGCTTATTTATACTGGAAAATCAGTAGACAAGTAAGAGAAATGTAGGATTTATGTGGAGTGAGGCCATGTGGGAATCACGGATGGTCAAGCTTATCAGGGAGCTGGGCGCAGTGGCTCATGCCTTTAGTATCAGATACTCAGGAGGCTAAAGCAAGAAGATTGTGTGAGCCCAGGAATTTGAGGCTGCACTGAGCTATGATCACGCCATTGCACTCGAACCTGGGTGACAGAGAGAGACTCTGTCTCTAAAAAATAAATGAATAAATACAGGTAGCAGGGAAAGCAACAGTAACCATTTGGCTGGGGAAATGTCATTTACAATTATAGGAACTTCAACCTTTAGTATGAAATCCTTGAAAATTCTGCACTAAACATGAGGAAATGATGGTAAGGCAGGATAAGTGACAAGCTGCAAGCTTTTCCGAATCAGAAGGCTGATGAAGAGTAATCAAACAGATACTGAACCTCTAGAATAAAAGTTTAGAAGCTTTTTGTTACACCCTGAGCTCCTCTACTCTTTGGTACTTAGCTAAATCCTACTCCACACAGATCGGCTTTGCATATTGCCATAGCCAAAGCGATTTTGCAAGGAAGGTGATGGCAATTCCAGTAAGCCTTTGTTCAAAAGATTACCCAGAGCCATGGTTTCATGAGGACCTTAATCAACACTGTACTATTCCACCCAATGATACCCACTGATTTAAAATAGACTTTATTTTTTAGAGCAGTTTTAGGTTGACAGCAAAGTTGAACAGAAGATACAGATAGTTCCCAAATTTTCCCTTCCCCGACCCCACCCAGCCTCCCCCACTGCCAACATCTGCCACCAGATGGGGCAGTGTAGCAAGTGGTGAGCCTATATTGATGCATCATTATCACCCAAAGCCCATAGTTTACATCAGGGTTTACTCTCTTGATATACATTCTATGCCCTTGGGCCAATGTATAATGACATGTATCCACCATTGCAGTATGGTACAGAATAGTTTTGGTGTCTTGTTTATAAGCTTATAAACTATGTATGCATTTCATTTTTACTGGTGTAGTTAACTACAGCAGCAAAATAGAAGAGGGAACGTAAAAATCACCTTACACCTTTTTCAAACAGATAAACTGGTAGAGAACTCTGTACCTGAATAAGATTTATCATAAGAATTGAGACTTCTTTGCCATGGAAGCAAAGAATACACCACTGGAAATAAAGACCAGTGTGGGAACAAACAACCAGTGCACTAAAGTGCAATAATGATTATTATTATAGAGGTATGGTAGCAATCATGAAGAACAATTTGAAATATATGCCTAATAATTGAGTTTCTGCCAAAGAACCAGTACTTCAGGTACCTGAAGACTAAACCACGTCTAGGAAAAGAATCTGAGCATTGTGAGAATCTGAGCCTAAGTTTCATCTGAGGAATTAGCAAGAGATAACAAAATGCTTTGTGGAAATGACTGACCGGGAAATTTAGTGTGTGTCAGTGACATTTTCCAGATATACACAAGGTTTCTTAGTAAGAGGGGCCCCACACATGATCCTCCAAAGAGGAAAAAAAGCACATTCCATCAAGAGTACTGTAGAATCCTGGGAAGGCAGGAAGCAGACATAATACAGACAAGCCACTGAGTAAGTGGGGAAGTTTGCAAAGTTTCTTGGACATTTATAAAAATGTCCATAGAACATTTATAAAAATGGATCTTCTCTGGAACATTCCATTGTAACCACAAATAGGCTAGGGCTACTTACCTAAAAACAAAGCTGGTTTCTGTCATTAACTTTTGTGTGCTAGAAAAACTACTGGTACAAGAAGAGAGTGGATTTCATGGGTTAACATCTATGAAAGGCTCTTGATGATACATCCTTTGAACTTGGGGATTTATTTCCCCTGGCGCTTTATCCTAAGCCCAACTCCTGGAGTCTCCCATTTCCAAAAGATAACTAGAGCTGAAATGACTGGTGGGAGGTTGGGCAAACAAGCCAAAGACTTTCCTGTGGTTGATAGAAAGGGGGAAATGGGAAGAGGGTCACTGCTGAGTGAGACTGTTCTGTGGCAGATACTCTAAGTTGTGTGCTCAGCAGTCAATCACCGCACCACCACTCAGCCTTCTTTTTTGCTACAGAACCCAAATGTCATTCATTATCCTCCATGCGGCCATGTCCTTTATGGGAGACACTGTCTCTTTCTAGCCTCATGGGTTTTAATATCCCTTATCAAGTGACTTGTTTTAGGAAACAGGCAAGTGAGACAATCCTGGCCAGTGAGACAGGAGGAAAGCCTGCAGGGAGGACTCTGGGAATTATTTTCCCACTCTTGAAAGAGAACACACAAAGAACCCTTTCCTGTGTGGGAAAGTCAGGAAGGAGGAAATGCATGCTGTGGACAAAGGCTAACGGCAAGGAGACAGGCAGGAGAAGAACAGCACTAGGGTGCCAAGAAAATCAACAAACCCCAAAGCCCAGGAGATCACTGAAGATTCAGGATGCAGCACCAAAGTCTCAAGCTGAGGAACAAAACCAATAGTCCAAGAATCAGGGAAGACCAACAGGTGTTTCACAGGGTGACACTTCTGATCTCATACTAAGGATATTTGTTCTCTGTCGTGAGTTTAACTCCAATGCACAGGCGTGTGTATGCTCAGCTGTGTGTGTGAGGTAAAGGAGAATCTGAGTTTTTCCCACATGGGTAGATATCGATGACAGCATAGACCAGGGTTCTGCTTCTATGTCAGGGCTCTCTCCCAGTTTTTCTCCTACTTCTCTGGCCTCTTCAATGGAGCTCTTTCCTTCTTCTGCTCATATCATAGTCATTTGTTTTCAAACTATGGTCCAGGAGCCCTTGGGAGTCCCTTAGGCACTTTCAGGGAGAATGTAACAATCAAAACTGTTTTCATAATAATACCAAGGCTTTATTTGATATATTCACTCTCCTCCTCTTATGCATGCAATAGTGGAATTTCCAACAGATATGATGTAATTTTTTTATTTTAAAAATATAACTTTTTAATTAAAACCTGTTATTTATTCTAACATATAATGGGTGAATTACTGCTATATTAAAATGAACTAAAATGAATTTTAAATATCTCAGTTTTAGATTCTATTGCGTGCTTCCTTGACTAGCACCATCAGAGCTTATTAGAGATGTAGAATCTTGAGCCAGGTACAGTGACATGCACTTGCGTCCCAGAGACTGGGGAGGTTGAGGTAAGAGGATCAATTAAGCCCTGGAGTTGGAGGCTGTAGTCTGCTATGGTTACATGTGTGAATAGCCACTGCATTCCAGCCTGAACAACATATCTAGACCCTGTTTCTTAAAATAAAAAATTAAGAAAGAAATGCAGATTTTGGGGCACCTTCCCAGACCTATTAACTCAGAAGCCCTGGAGGTGAGTCCCAGCAATCCTGTTCCACAAGCACAGGCACAGGGAAGTTTAAGAACCTCTGCTGTCATACATCAGTCCCCTACCAATTCCCCAAGGTGGGCAGAAACATTCCCAAGTCTTCTGAACACAAGTTCTCGAGAGACCATGGCTCCCACATGAGTTATGCACCTGTCTTAGGATATTAGGGCTGTCATAATAAAATACCTCAGACTGGGTAGCTTAAACAACAGAAATTTCTTTTCTTCCTGTTCTGGATGCTCAAAGTCTGAGATGAAGGCAGGTTTGTCCGCTGAAGCCTCTCTCCTTGTCTTGCTGGTGGCTGCCTTCTCCCTGGAGTGTCACATTCTCTGCGTGCGTGCATCTCTGGTGTTTCTCTGTATGTCCAAATTTCCTCTTCTTATAAGGACACCAGTCATATTGGATTAGGCCCACCCTCATGACCTCATTTTACATGAATCATCACTTTAAAGTCCCCGTCTCCAAATACAATTGTGCTCTGAGGTTCTGGGGGTTAGAGTTTTAACATACTCACAGTTGAGGAGACACAATTAAGCCTATAATAGCATCTAACTGTTAATAACTTTATTTACTCTAGTGGTGGGAGAGCATTCAAGAAAGCTGGCAGGCTCTAGAAACTGGGGCTTCAGAAATATCCTGCTTGGAAATTGCTCTCCTGAGTACTCTGTGTAGTCACGGAGTACTTAGATTTACTGTTTGCCATGTTAAAATGCAGATATCCCCAGCAAGCATTCGCTGGAACACCAACTGCTTTCCCCACATAATCATGTTGCCTTTCCCCCAGCTGAGATTAGGTCTAAGGAACTAGGAATTCAGGCCTGATGTGAGCTGTAAAGTAGAACAAAGTCAGTAATCAATGATTACAATTTAGAGATGGGTGGAGAGACACAGACGCTAAGGAGGGGATCCATGGGGAAGGTGGGAAAATCTCCGTGGGCCTATTTGGACTCATTGTTTAGATCACTGTGGAGCAGGAGAAAAGGAAGCAATGAAGGGCAGTTGGCTTGGATTTTCTGATTGTTTCTGCGGAAGGGGAAGGAGAGTGAGAGCAGCCATGTAATGAATGGCTACAACAGGCATTCAGACAGAGACATGGAGGGGAAAGAGAGTGTTATATGCAGTGATGGCCCTTACTGCCATGGGGGGGTCAATTAGTCATGCTGCTCCCAGATTCTAAAACCGATGGGAAGAAAAGGTCAGTATTAATGGTAAAGCAGGCTTATAGAATGCACCGTGGACAAAAGCCAGCCTCCTGAAGCACCTGCTGCTCCCAAACATTGCTGTAAACCCAGCCTCAATATGTCAGATAACTGGCCAAACCCACAGAAAATCATGATGACAGGAGCCAGTAAATAGGCCCAGATCTTCACATCTGCTCTGCCGCTTCATCACAGACCTTCCCCGTGGACAGACTACTGGATTTCCTTTTTTGCTCCTCCATCCCCTTCTCCACAAAAGATGCTTGAACCAGGCCCTGCATGTCGCCATGCACCACAGTTCTAGAAAAGAGTTGAACAATGCATGACGTGCATTTCCAGACAAGACTAGGCCTTCAACCCAAAGGTTTTTACCACCCACTCTGAGGTCTCCATACTCATTGCCATTGCATCTGTAAACACATTTCCTAAACTTCCCTCATCCCAGAACTATAACATGATCTGCACATTGGTTTGTATCCATATTAAAAGGGCACACTTCCATACTCAAGTATCTACCCTCTAGGATGAGGCATCTAGTCAGGCTACTTAGCCTCAGTGTACCTCCCGGCCCTGTCTTCCTTAGCCACCCTGCTTGGCTTGATGGTCATCTCTATGTTGGTGAGTCCTCCACCAAGCTTCAGAACTGTCTTTCCAACTGCCTATAGGACAGCACTCTCAGATGTCCCTCAGGTACCTTCAACCCAAAAGGTCCAAGATTGCATTTGTTTATTTATGCCCTGAAAATTGTTCCTTTTGCTATACTTTATATCCCAGTTTCTGATCATAATCCATGGATTGCCCCCTAAGCTAGAAATCCAGAAAGGGGAGGGGAATCATTGTGATTGTCTCACTCTAATTGCATTTCCTAGATTTTTCTCACCACGAAGCTCAGTTTCTTGTTATTTCTAACCTCTACCAGTGGGCCCCAATCTCTTTTCTCCTGAGAAACAAATATTCATGCATCATCACAGCATATATGTGCAGGACACTCTCTGGTCATCAACATGCAGCACTGATAAAACAGGCTTCGGATCCTGGGCAATTTCCAGACCCTGCAGGAACCAGAGACCATCCTCAGACAAATTAGACACAGCACTGTGGCTATGAGCCACTGGCTTGCAATGATAACAATGGCTTTCTAAATCATCTCCCTGGATACAGTGTGGCTCCCTCAAGTCCTGCCTTTCTATGCAGACAAAAGTTTCTGCCTAAACAAATCACCCAAAACTTCCCACAGACTCCAGGACAAAACCAGTCACCTTCTCAGGGAACACAGAGCTCACCATGGTCTAACCCCTGCTAGCCCCTCCAGCCTCATTTGTGGACACTCTGCCTTGCATCATAAGCTGTAGCAACCCGAGATGTATAGCTTCTTGAATATGGGGCTGTTCCCTGCCAGTCCTCTTACTGCCACCTTAACCAAATGCCCTTCCTTTCATTACTCTCTATGTTGATTCCCCCAAGTCCCAGTGTCTGCCCTTTGCATGGCTATCTGTAACCTGCTCTTTATAATGGCCAGGTATCACCTCCTCCAGGAAGCCCTCCATGGCCTCTTTCTCTCTTCAATCTCCCCATTTCAGGCAACCTGTACTCACTTTGACCATGGCACCAATTACCCTGTTCTGCACTCACCACGTTAGAAATCTTTCTAAGCACAGAGCTATTTGAGACAGAGACCATGTGTTTTTCTTATCATCTTTCCTCAGTGTCTAGCATAGGAACCTAATTTATAGTAGCGGCTCCATAAACATTAGCTGAGTGAATAAATGAATGGCTTCCAGGAATAATGGAGAAACCTCATGTGACAGAGTCAACAGAGTACCAGATTTAGAGACAGTCCACAGTGCAGGAGGTGATGACAACGTTGCCAGGTGAGACAGGGCTGGGAGCAGGGGGAGGGGCGTGGGATATCCTCACAATGAAAAGTCTTGCAATAAAATTGAGAGAAAGGTAGAGTGCCTAATCCCTGCTTTTTAAAGCACAGGGGTCTATCCCCACAGCCTTGCCACTCTTAAACTATCTGTGATTCAAGACCGTTTTGAGTTTAGGCATCCAATTTCAGTCCCTGAGACATGTACTACCTACCAAGCTAAGTTTCCTGGAGTTAAACATTGCCCACTCATATCTTATTTCTAGAATGTAATCTTTGTCTTCCAAGATCAATTGTCATATGTGAACTACCCTCAAATAGGGGCCCTCACAGAGGTCCTGCTGCACATTTAGACAGTACCTGTGCTCCTGTGTCCTCACTGCCAGGGCAACTGGACTATTATCACAATGCAAACGTCAGCATGAAAGGCTTGCTTCCACTCTTGGCACTTCCTGGAATGTGGCCAATCATCTCAGGGAAGTTTACACTATCCTCCTAAGCACAATAGAAGCTTTCCTCTCCCTTTTGTGACAACGCTTCGGGTTTTTGCATCTTGCTTCCCTTAGCTAGGCTTCTCCATTTTTTCAACAATTTGAAACCTTTTGAGATGGTTACTAAACCCCTTCACAATCATGCTCACTTTACTTAGAAGCATTCCTGTGTTGTATTCACAAAATGTTGCTCTTAAACTGTGTTGTCTGGAATAGAACCCAGTGCTGGAGAGGTGTTCTTAAGCACGCACAACAGTTGACATCTGTCAGCACACTTATAAGATTGCCTTGGTTTTAGTAGTCATATCAGCCCAGCCTTGATAATTGTAAAATATGGAGCAATCTAATGATGATTAAGCCAGGCACGGGGACACAACTGTCACCCAGCACTTTGGGAGGCCAAGGCCAGCAGATCACCTGAGGTCAGGAATTTGAGACCAGCCTGTCCAACACAGTGAAACCTGTCTCTACTAAAAAAAATAAATACAAAAATTAGTTGGACATGGTAGTGTGCGCCTGTAGTTCCAGCTTTTCAGGAGGCTGAGGCACGAGAATTGCTTGAATCGGGAGGCAGAGGTTGCAGTGAGCTGAGATCGTGCCACTGTACTCCAGCCTGGGTGACAGAGTCAGACTCAGTATCGGAAAAAAGAAAAGAAGATAATTAGAGTAGAAATGCAGGATTTTGTCTTTGTCTACGTACATGAATATGGGGTGGCAAGGCAGGGGGACTGAGGGTAGCCCAGGAATGTAACATCCCAGCCATAACTTTGAAATGTTGTCAGACATTTAATACAGGGTTACCAAGATGCAGAGGTTCCTGGAGACATATTAAGCAGATGCTGAGGATATAGCCTGGCTCTTAGAATAATTCTACCTAACAGAAAAGGTAGAATGGAGCAAGGCAAGGGTGTAAATTTCCTGTGATACCCAAAGGAGCAATCACCTTAACAACTGAGGCCCATGCCAAGCATTCCAGTTACCTGATGAAGAAGTTTTACCATGAAACCATGAAGGGGTAGAGCCCCAGGTTATCCCTTCTTACCCCTAGCATGAGAATCACATACATCTAACCTGGTGGTAACAGCTAACCTGGTGCATTTAAACTCCAAAAGAAAATTTGTATATAGCTTGGATTAGTAGGTGTTTATACTGTTTAATGGATACATGACAATTTTTTTCTCTGTAATTTTCTAATTTCCAGTGATTTCTTCTGTATGGCAATTTATTTATTTTCACTTAGCTAGTGAGTAATTCAATATCTGCATGCTTGCCCCTCCTCTATCCAGCTGATACTTTTCTTGCTTTGGTGCATGCAGCTAGAGCATTACATTAGCTATCTCTTCTAACTTTTGGCCATCTATAAATTTTGAAGCATGATTTTCTATGCAGTCCATAAATTAAGGGGTCAACAGTGTCCACAAAAATAGGAATCACTGGCCGGGTGCCATGGCTCTCACCTGTAATCTCAGCACTTTGGGAGACCAAGGCAGGTGGATCACTTGGGCCCAGGAGTTCAAGACCAGCCTGAGCAACGTGGTGAAACTGTGTCTCTACCAAAAAAAAAAAAAAAACTACAAAATTTAACCAGCATGGTGGTATGCACCTGTGGTCCCAGGTACTTGGATGGCTGAAGTGGGACAATTGCATGAACCCACAGGGTGAAGTTTGCAGTGAGTTGTGATTGTACCTCTGCACTAGGCAACAGAGTGAGACCCTATCTCAAAAAAAAAAAAAAAGAGGGGGAATCATTAATTTAGCCAAGAGTTAGAAGGAAACGGCAATAGAAGGATGCTTCTGATAACTCTGATAATACTACCACAGCATCTGATAATATTGCCACTGGATTATTTTCAAATCCGGTAAAGAACATGGAAAGGGAGTTTGCCTAGACTTAATTTTAATTTTATACACAGTGGTTAGCAAGTCTTAACAACCAGTAATCTCTTTGCCATATTGACAATGAATTATTCCATTATCTCTTGTTTTGTTCTTTCTATACTTTCTTGTTTTGTATGTGGATTAGTCCATTCTCACACCATTACAAATACATGAAACTGGGTAATTTATAAAGAAAAAAAGCTTAATTGGCTCACAGTTCCACAGTCTGTATAGGAAGCATGGCTGGGGAGGCCTCAGGAAACTTTCAATCATGGTAGAAGGGGAACCAGGCACATCTTACGTGGATGGAGCAGGAGGAAGACGGTAAAGGGGGAGGAGCTACATGCTTGTATTAAACAACCAGATCTCTTGGGAACTCACTATCACCAGAACAGCAAGGGGACAATCTGTCCCCATGATCCAATCACCTCCCATGAGGACCCTCCTCCAGAATTGGGGGTTACAATTCAACATGTGGTTTTGGAGGGGGCCCAAATCCAAACCATATCAGTATCCAAACCTCTTAATCTTACTCTCTCCTATCACCCATCAATTGCCTCTTTTTACTTTTTAGCATTCTTTATTGGATAGTTTAGGGAGAGGTGAAACTACATTCAGCTTGCTTTGCCATTTACTACAAGCCCTGTGGAGTGAGGGAAGAGATTAAAATTAGTGACTTATTTCAATTTCCACTGTAATGACCTGACTTTATAGCAACAAATGCAATCACATCTCTAGTAGCCAGAGGAGCTAGAGAAAAACAACAAGAAATCATAGTGCAGCTGATGGAGTTGGAGATTTGTGGAGGGAGACTGCAGAACTGGACATACTTTGTAAACCTAAGTGTTTTGAGATGCAATTTCAGAACTTCTGCTTACTTTGGCTTCCTTTTATCAAAAACAGGTACTTCTTTGTACTTTGAAAGAGACACACAGGCTGCAAAGAGTCATCTGAACTGCCCAGAAATGTCTTTAATCTCCACCATTTTCAAACACAGATCTCCACACTGAACAATTTTCTGAGGAATTCTTACAATGCAGAGTCTGTTCAGAGGATGCTGATTTAAAAACTTCTGTACACAGAGCATAATGAGGAGAGAAAGAAAGTGCATGGTTTCGGGTAACTTAATAAAAAGGCAGAAAAATTGACTGGAAATGAAAGACTACCCGCTTTGAAAGCATATAGCATGCTATGATTCAGAATAAATGAAATGGAATTCTTCCAGGTCTGAGAGGCCAGCGCTTGCCCCCAAGTACTGCAGAGAATATTAGCTTCTAGTTGTATAAATATGCAGAAATAAAAAAGGATGCATGTAGAACATACTTATCATAATTGCAGGCCAGGGAGTTTTGGTCTTCTTTCACCAATAATTTAGGATCTATGATTTACCGTCAACTTGTATACTGTTAGAACTGCAAAAATTCCAGTCACTCATAAACTGATAAGGATGGTATATATTTAATGTCTATCAGTACAGAGTGTGGTTAGGTTAACCATTTAATACCAATATAAACAGCCGGGTAACCTAGGTGTTTAAGAATGTGGGTGAAGCCGCCACACTGCTGGATTTTATGTCTGTTTGTGTGCATGTGAACATGAGCCAGTGTAGAGAAGAATTCAGTAACCTCCTTCTGGGAGTGATTGGTGCTGTTTGCCTTCAGATCCATTCTTCAAGCTTCCCTGGCTCTGCTCCAACCTCTGAAGGCTATTTCCCAGGCTCCTGTTTTATAGACCTCCAGTTGGGCATAGCCAATCAAAGGTTGGAGGATGGAAATAAGAGAGAAGCCAAACTATTGCTCATCTGCCTTCTTTGCCACAGGTGGCTCTTCTGGCAGTGGCTTCCTTTTTCATGGTTCCAGCTTCCAATGGAAAAGCCCAACACGATTGCAACTTTGACTGGACACCTTAAGTCTCTCCATCTTAGGGGTGGTAGAAGTTTACAAGCTACTGCCAATTTGGGGTGGGGTGCCTAACTGTCCTCTGTGTAACTTGTAGTCTGTGTGGATGATCCATTTGTTACATTAAATTAACTCTTCTAAAATAATCAGAGTTGTTTCTGTTTCCCAGATGGACCCTGAATGATAAAACTGCTGTATAGGTTAGGTGTTTTCCACTGAATCATGACTTCCTTAATCTATATGGAATCCCCTAATTATCTAATTAAAATAACAATAACTAATATGTCTTGAGCACTCTCTAAGAACCAGGTACTGTGCTAGGCCAGCATTCTCACAGTTGGTCTTTTTTGTTTTTCAGTTTTTTTTTTTTTTAGATGGAATCTTGCTCTGTCACCCAGCCTGGAGTATAATGGTGCAATCTCAGCTCACTGCAACCTCCATCTCCCGGATTCAAGCGATTCTCCTGCCTTAGCCTTCTGAGTAGCTGGGATTACAGGCACGTGCTGCCGTGCCTGGATAATTTTTGTATTTTTAGTAGAGACAGGGTTTCACCATATTGGTCAGGCTGGTCTCAAGCTCCTGACCTCATGATCTGCCTGCCTCATCCTCCCAAAGTGCTGGGATTACAGGCGTGAGCCACCGCACCCGGCCTCCCAGTTGGTCTTCACATAATCATTGTTTGAAGATTCTCATTTGAGAATATCACTATTCTCATCTGAGGAACTTGAGATTCAATTAGATTTTAAGTAACTTGTCCAGTATCATGCTCATTAAGTGGCTGAATCAGAATTCAGTCATGGTCTGTATAACCACAGTCCAGTGTTCTCACTTTTAACCACTATATTATGTTGCCTTTGAACATACTGTACTTATGAAAAATGTACACAGGCTGGGTGTGTTGGCTCACACCTGTAATCCCAGCACTTTTGGAGGCCAAGGCAGGAGAATCACTTAGGCCAGGAGTTGAGACCAGCCTGGGCAACATAGCCAGACCGGTCTCTACAGAAGTAAAAAATAAAAATGATCCAGGTGTGGTGGTGCATATCTGTCATCCTGGTTACTTGGGAGGCTGAGGTGAAAGGATAGGATTGCTAGATCCCAGGAGTTTGAGGCTGCAGTGAGCTATGATCACACACTACACTCCAGCCTGGGCAACAGAGGAAGGCCCTGTCTCAAAAAAAAAAAAAGAAAAAATGTGGATAAAAGTCAAGTAACTTACAACTAAAACCAACTCATGTTATAGGGGAAAAAAAAAGAACTTACGGAATCACATAACTGAAAAGTAGAAGCTCACTTCAGGACAAGGTCCAAACAATGTTTGGGGTCTTTATGTCTTTCTTTCTATCTCTTGGAAGAGCTCTCTCCAGTGGTAGACAAAGCAGCAATTGGCAGCTCAAACTCATGCTCTGCCAGCTTAGGAAGGCCAGCAGAGAGCCAGCATTTGCTGCAAATGGATTTAAAAATAAAACATACTAGGAAGAGCCCTGATTAGCCTGGTTAAGGTCATCTGCTCGTCTCTGAACCAATTACTGTGGCAAAGCGATTGGGGCCCTGCAGTTGTTGGGGCCTGGGTAACATGCCCCATCTCAGTGCTGGTGGGTCAGAGCCCTACTTGACCTACAGAGAATGGGAATGGGTTCCTTACTCTAGAAGAATTCTGTCACCAGAAGAAATCAAATAAGTGGTTTTAAAACCACAAAGGCAAGTGCTGTTCAGTAGAGCAGAGTTCACATCCCTCCCCGACCTCAGAAATATAATGAATTCCTAGATACTTCCCACTCCTGATAATTTTGAGATGTATTTTCCTCATTTTGCACATGTTCTTTAGGTTTTTATATTGTCATGCCCTGGGTTACTTTTTATTGTTTTCAACTTTAAGCCATCCCTCTATACCATGCTCCGAAATGATAGTTCTAGAGGCTAAAAACTACATCTCCCAGATGTTCTTACCAGCTGGCTTCCTGTTACCGTCTAATGATTAAACAATTGGAGGCACTAGAAAGATATAACAAGGAAAGAAAAAGTAACTCACTTCGTTAGGGATTCCTGCTAGCTCCACACTGATGGCAAAGCCTAGTCAAGCTTCTCTCGACACTTCCCTTGGCAGCTGTGCTTTGCCCCTGTTGAGGGTTCAATGCCCGTGCACTTGGTGCTCCAGGGAGAAGTCTAAGAACCGAGCTGGAGTAGGGGTGGAACTTCCTCTATGTTCCAGCTTCTAGGGCCTCCTCACAGACACTTCCTTCCTTTTGTTTCTCTAGCCCTGCAGGTGGTAGCCGCTTCCATCAGTACCTAATTGGGTTCACCTCAGCATACTGGCTTTCCACCAGCTGGGAAATCAATTTCCTGTATTGCATCTACTCTGGTTGAAATATCCAGCGTGGTTTATGTTACTCCGACTAAACAGGTTCTTCTCATCTTCATTCCAGCGACTGTTCCATTGATGCTAAAAAATTGCCACTTTCAGCCCATTTATATCTCTATTTCGGCTGTACAAAGTTTATGAGCTCTTATAATTAATATCACTACTTTCTAATTGTTTTCTTTTTATAAAATAAGAATGTACAAAATAGTCAAACAGTTACATATACAGCTATAGAAGGATAGGAGTGCTGCGGAAACTGAACTTTTGACTGGCAGACAGTAATCACATCATACTTTGAAATGTTTATCTTTAGCTGATATATGAAAGATATACTTGGCATGAGGTTGACTGAGAAATATGTGACCACTTAACATTTTAAAAGTCGAGAGCTGCTTGTATTTGCTTTCCTGCAAAGGAAATATAAAAACTTTGGTAGCCACCTACTGCCACTAGTATAATTAGAACATTTTTATTGACCATCTTGAACTTCTTGAGCAAGCCTGATACAATTTTGTGCTTTAAGGAGACAAGTGATGAAAATCAAAAACTTCTTTCCATAGCCAATCACCTCATACAGTAGGCAGAGTTCTAAGACGACCCCCAAGATTCCTGCCTTCTTGTAGATACGTCCTATATAATCTCTTCCCTTGAATGTGAATGAACTTGTGACTATGATCTGTGTCACTGCCATGACTATATTACATTATGCAGCAGAAGGATTTTACGGGTATAATTAAGGTCCCCAATAAGTTGACTTTAACTTAAAAGGGAGATTATCCTTGGTGGGACTGACTTAATTGTGTGAGCCCTTAAAGGGGACTACACCGTTCCTGAAGTCAGAGAATTAAGGCATGAGATAGAGCTCCTTTAAGGGGGGCCACATGGCAGGAATCTGAGACCAACTTCTGGTGCCGGAGAATGATTGATCCCTAACCCAAAGAGAACCAAAAAATGGGGACATCAGTCATACAGCCATAAGGAAATAAATCCTTCCAACAACCTGAAGAAGCTTGGAGGGGATTTTTTTCCCCTAGTGGAGCTTTCAGATGAGGATGCACCTGGTGGATGCCTCAACTTCATCCTAGGATAATACTGAACAGAGGACCAGCTAGCCATGCTAAACTCCTGACTCACAAAAATGGTGAGATAGTAAATTTGTGTTATGTTAAGCCACTACATTTGTAGCAACTTGTTACAAGTAATAGAAATGTAATATAATATATTGGGGAGAGGGGATTCCTTTTGTAATAGCAGCAAAATATATAATGGCCACTATAAGAAAAGGGCACAGTGACTCACACCTGTAATCCCAGCGCTTTGGGAGGCTGAGGTGGGCTGACCACTTTAGTTCAGGAGTTGAGACCAGCCTGGGCAACATGATGAGACCTTTAAAAATATACAAGCCAAGCATGGTGGCGTGCGCCTGTAGTACCAGTTATTGAGGTGGGAGGACTGCTTGAGCCTGGGAGGAGAAGGTTGCAGTGAGCCGTGATCATGCCACTGCACTCCAGCCTTGGTGACAAAGTAAGACTCTGTTAAAAAAAAAAAAAAGACAGAAATACACAAGAAGCTAAATTTTAAAAGTTATAGAACTTTACTGATACTTAAAAGGGAATTTAGAAAGATGGAGAGACATGTCCCTGGGAGGAAAGATTAAATGTTTTAAAATATATCAATAATTAAAGAATTTGTATGTTTGGTGATAACAAAAAAATACATTAATAGCTCAAAGTAAAAAACGTTGGAAGACTGGAAATAGCCTATTAACTTGGAAGCGATCAATAAATATGGTCAATTTTTAAGTGGCAAACATTTAAAATGCATATCTAAAGTTGATGAAGGTGTAAGAGATGTGATCCCTCACACTGCAATGGGTGTATTAAGCAGTATAATTTTTATAAAAAGTAATTCTAATTTCATATCGAGAGACTTTAAAAAGTTCATCCTCTTTGAATTGCTTGAACCCAGGAGGCGGAGGTTGCAGTGAGCTGAGATCTCGCCACTGCAGAGCTGCTTGTATTTGCTTTCCTGCAAAGGAAATATAAAAGAAGGAATTTTTCTTTCACCTCAAAAGACAAAAAAAGTTCATTCTGTTTGATTTAGTAATTCCACTCCTAGTATTCTATCCATAGGATATAATGATACGTGTGCAAAATGATTTTGTAGAATGATATTCAGTGCAGTATTTTTTGTAAATTGAAAATAACCCATGATGGCAAAGTGTCCAGCATCTATTTCACTTCAAAGGATTGAACTAAGTCAAATTACACTCATTCCCCTGGGTAATGATTGGTTAGTAAACTGACGTGGTCTAATCCTGGCTGAAGACATGACCAAGTTTAGTAACTGAATATCAGTGGATGATAGCAGCAGCAGCAGCAGCAACAGCGGGCACTGGAATTGGAATTGGCTAAAAGACAGACTCTTTGGTGGTTCCCTGTTCTCCTTTCCAGCCCAGAGACTGCTGCCATCACAGTGGTTTGGCTGCTAAAAGGCATCAGCTGGGACTTCGTTCAGTTTTATACAGAGCCAGTTTCTTTTTTTTTTTTTTCAATTGTAATTGTTGTTGTTGTTGTTACTGTTGTTTTTTGTTTTTGTTTTTTTTAATACAATTTAGGTTTTCAGTTCTAGAATACATATGTAGAATGTGCAGATTTTCTACATTAGGTATTTCTGCTAATGCCATCCCTCCCCTAACACCCCAGCCCCAACAGGCCTTGGTGTGTAATGTTCCCCTTCCCGTGTCCATGTGTTCTCATTGTTCAATGCCCCTTATGACTGAAAACATGTGATGTTTGGTTTTCCATTCTTATGCTACTTTGCTGAGAATGATGGTTTCCAGCCTCATCCATGTCACTGCAAAGGACATGAACTCATATTTTTTATGGCTGCATAGTATTCCATGGCGTATATGTGCCACATTTTCTTTATCCAGTCTATCATTGATGGGCATTTGGGTTGGTTCCAAGTCTTTGCTATTGTGAACAGTGCTGCAATAAACATATGTGTGTATGAGTCTTTATAGTAGAATGATTTATAATCCTTCGGGTATATACCCAGTAATGAGATTGCTGGGTCAAATGGTATTTCTGGTTCTAGATCCTTGAGGAATTGCCACATTGTCTTACACAATGGTTGAACTAATTTATACTCCCACCAATGGTGTAAAAGGATTCCTATTTCTCCACATCCTCTCCAGCATCTGTTATTTCCTGACTTTCTAATCATTGCCATTCTAACTGATGTGAGATGGTATCTCATTGTGATTTTGATTTGCATTTTTCTAATGACCAGCGATGATGAGCTTTTTTTCATGTGTTTGTTGACCCCATAAATGTCTTTTTTTGAGAAGTGGCTGTTCATATCCTTTGCCCACTTTTTGATGGTGTTGCTTGTTTGTTTGTTTTTCTTGTAAATCTGTTTAAGTTCCTTGTAGATTCTGGGTACTAGCCCTTTGTCAGAAGGATAGATTGCAAAAATTTTCTCTGATTCTGTAGGTTGCCTGTTCACTCTGATGATAGTTTCTTTTGCCGTGCAGAAGCTCTTTAGTTTAATTAGATTGCATTTGTCTATTTTGTTTTTGTTGTTATTGCTTTTGGTGTTTTAGTCATAAAGTCTTTGCCCATGGCTATATCCTGAATGGTACTGCCTCGTTTTCTTCTAGGGTTTTTACAGTTTTAGATCTAATGTTCAAGTCTTTAATACATCTTGAGTGAATTTTTGTATAAGTTGTAAGGAAGGGGTCCAGTTTTAGTTTTCTCATATGGCTAGCCACTTTTCCCAACACCATTTATTAAATAGGGAGTCCTTTCCCCATTGCTTGTTTTTGTCAGGTTTGTCAAAGATCAGATGGTTTTAGATATGTGCCATTATTTATGAGGCCTCTGTTCTGTTCCATTGGTGTATATATTTGTTTTGGTACCAGTACCATACTATTTTGGTTACTGTAGCCTTGTAGTATAGTTCAAAGTCAGGTAGCATGATGCCTCTAGTTTTGTTCTTTTTGCTTAGAAATGTCTTGGCAATACGGGCTCTTTTTTGGTTCCATATGAAATTTGAAGTAGTTTTTTCAGAATTCTCCTGTGAAGAAAGTCAAGGGTAGCTTGATGGGGATAGCACTGAATCTATAAATTACTTTGGGCAGTATGGCCATTTTTACAATATTGATTCTTCCTATCCATGAGGATGAAATGTTTTTCCATTTGTTTGTGTCTTCTCTTATTTCCTTGAGCAGTGGTTTGTAGTTCTCCTTGAAGAGGTTCTTCACATCCCTTGTAAGTTGTATTTCTAGGTATTTTATTCTCTTTGTAGCAATTGTGAATGGGAGTTCACTCATGATTTGGCTCTCTCTCTTTCTATTATTGGTGTATAGGAATGCTTGTAATTTTTGCACATTGATTTTGTATCCTAAGACTTTGCTGAAGTTGCTTATCAGCTCAAGGAGATTTTGGGCTGAGACGATGGGGTTTTCTAAATATACAATCATGCCATCTGCAAACAGAGACAATTTGACTTTTATTCTTCCTATTTGAATACCCTTTATTTCTTTCTCTTGCCTGATTGCCCTGGCCAGAACTTCCAATATTACACTGAATAGGAGTGGTGAGAGTGGGCATCCTTGTCTTGTTCCAGTTTTCAAAGGGAATGCTTCCAGCTTTTGCCCATTCAGTATAATATTGGCTGCGGATTTGTCATAAATAGCCCTTATTATTTTGAGATACATTCCATCAATACCCAGTTTGATTGTTTTTAGCATGAAGGGGTTTTGAATTTTATCAAAGGCCTTTTCTGCATCTATTGAGATAATCATATGGTTTTTGTCATTGGTTCTGTTTATGTGATGGATTATGTTTATTGATTTGCATAAGTTGAACCAGCAAATCCCAAGGATGAAGCCAACTTGATTTTGGTGAATAAGCTGTTTGAGGTGCTGCTGGATTCAGTTTGCCAGTATTTAATTGAGGATTTTCGCATAGATGTTCATTAGGCATATTGGCCTGAAATTTTCTTTTTTTGTTGTGTCTCTGCCAGGTGTTGGTATCAGGATGATGCTGGCCTCATAAAATGAGATAAGGAGGAGTCCCTCTTTTTCTATTGTTTGGAATAGTTTCAGAAGAAATGGTACCAGCTCCTCTTTGTACCTCGGGTAGAATTCGGCTAGGAATCTGTCTGGTCCTGGGCTTTTCTTGGTTGGTAGGATATTATTTACTGCCTCAATTTCAGAACTTGTTATTGGTCTATTCAGGGATTCAACTTCTTCCTGGTTTAGTCTTGGAAGGATGTGTGTGTTTAGAAATGTATCAATTTCTTCTAGATTTCCTAGTTTTTTTGAGTAGAGGTGTTTATAGTATTCTCTGACGGTAGTTTGTATTTCTGTGGGATCAGTGGTGATACCCTCTATCATTTTTTGTGTGTGTCTATTTGATTCTTCTATGTTTTATTCTTTATTAGTCTGGCTAGCAGTCTATATATTTTGTTAATCTTTTCAAACAACCAGCTCCTGGATTCATTGATTTTTTTTAAAGGGTTTTTCATGTCTCTATCTCCTTCAGTTTCGCTTTGATCTTCGTTTTTTTCTTGTCTTCTGCTAGCTTTTGAATTTGTTTGCTCTTGCTTCTCTAGTTCTTTTAATTGTGATGTTAGGATGTCAATTTTAGATCTTTCCTGCTTTCTCCTGTGGGTATTTACTGCTATAAATTTCCCTCTAAACACTGGTTCAGCTGTGTTCCAGAGATTCTGGTTCACTGTTTCTTTGTTCTTATTGGTTTCAAAGAACTTATTTATTTCTGCCTTAATTTTGTTATTTACCCAGTAGTCATTCAGGAGCAGGTTGTTCAGTTTCCATGTAGTTGTGCAGTTTTGAGTGAGTTTCTTAACCCTGAGTTCTAATTTGATTGCACTGTGGTCTGAGAGACTGTTACGATTTCCGCTCTTTTGCATTTTTTGCTTCCACTTATGTGGTCAATTTTAGAATAAGTGTGATGTGGTGCTGAGAATAATGTATATTCTGTTCATTTGGGGTGGAGAGTTCTGTAGATGTCTGTTAGGTCTGCTTGGTCCAGAGTTCAGTTCAAGTCCTGAATATCCTTATTAATTTTCTGTCTGGTTGATCTGTCTGATATTGACAGTGGGATGTTAAAGTCTCCCACTCTTATTCTGTGGTAGTCTAAGTCTCTTTGCAGGTCTCTAAGAACTTGCTTCATAAATCTGGGCACTCCTGTATTGGGTGCATATACATTTAGGATAATTAGCTCTTCTTGTTTCTTTGATTCCCTTTTTCATTATGTAATGTCCTTCTTTGTCTTTTTAAAATCTTTGTTGGTTTAAAGTCTGTTTCATCAGACACTAGGACTGCAACCCCACATACAGGGTCAGTTTCATGGGCATATAACCTGTGCTGTCATACAGGGCCAGGCACTTAGAAGGACATATGATTTATTGCTCTGTTGACACCATTTTGCAATTCTGAACAACTTTTTAACAAAATTCCCTGCATTTTCATTTTTCACTGGGCGAGGCAAATTATATAGCCAGCCTTGGCTTTACAGTTCATTTAAATTTTTACTGCTTCTAGAAAAACAAGTGAAATTTACCTGTAGTTAGTTACCAACCCAGGAGTGGACATTCTCGGAACTGCCCCGACCTGCTTCCTTCATCATGTTGTTTTGGGTGTGGCAAGACTTCTGTTACACCTGGTCTAGCCAGTTAAATATTAAAGGATGTCCTGCTCCAACCTGGCCCTACCTAGTGGACAGCCTGGGCTCTGAGAATTCTTACTTCTAGAATGGACAGACCAAAAGAGGACAGAGGGGGTTACGAAAAGATAATATCCATCACAGCCAAGGAATACTCAAAAGTGAACTACCATTTCCACTGGATGTTGATTAACTTCCCTGAGCCTCAGTTTTCTCCTTGATGAAGGAGGGTAAGAGAGGCGGCATCTATCCCTCCCAACCCACCAGAATCTCGGGCAGAGAGGACAGAATAGGCGTGCAAAATTTTGCATTGTCCCAGACCTCAGCAAGTCTTCCCACTTATGAAAACAGCATTTATACTTGGGTCATGCGACTCTTGGAAAACCTGATGTTGGCCGGGCGTGGTGGCTCATGCCTGTAATCCAAGCACTTTGGAGGCCAAGGCGGGTGGATCACCTGAGATCGGGAGTTCAACACCAGCCTGACCAACATGGTGAAACCCTGTCTTTGCAAAAAAAAAAGAAAAAAAAAGAAAGAAAAAAAGAAAACCTGATGTTACCTACGGTTCCTTCCTGCCCCCGCCCCACCCCCACCTTCCAGCCTCCAAAAATGTGACCTCCAAAAAAATAAATAAATAAATAAAAAGGCTTGCAACCTATGCCATGAATTGACGACCCTTGAAGGTGGCTCCTGGATCCAGGTTAAGCCACGTGGCTCTAAAATATTCATTTAGGCGGCCAGCGCTGTCTTCCCTGCTCAAATCCCCGACCTGCGGCTCCTGGCCACTGCCACCCCGCCCGAACCCTGCAGACGGGCTCTTAACCGGGTCTGCGCGCCCCGAGAGGGTCCTGGCTGGCCGAGCGACTGCCGCAAGAGGGGGCGGGCCCGGCTCTCGGTCCGCCCCACGCTGGGCTCGGGGTGGGGGTTCCGGGCCTATTACGAGATGGAAGCTCCGGGTGTTGCAGCGGCGGGAGGGAGAAAGGGAGGGAGAAAGGCACGCTGGTGAAAGGCTCATTGATGCAGCCTGCGGCGGCCTCGGAGCGCGGCGGGGCCAGAGGCTGACCACGTCCAGCTCCTCGGTCTCCTCCTCCGCCTCCTCCAGCTCCGCGCTGCCCGGCCGCCGCTCGCCATGCGCCCCCAGGGCCCCGCAGCCTCCCCACGGCTGCTCCACGGCCTCCTGCTGCTCCTGCTGCTGCAGCTGCCCGCGCCGTCGAGCGCCTCTGAGATCCCCAAGGGGAAGCAGAAGGCGCAGCTTCGGCAGAGGGAGGTAGTGGACCTGGTGAGTTCGGGGGAGCCCAGCCGGGACAGCTGCTCTGGTGGAAGGGACCCGGCCGCTCGCCGCATGGGCAGGCCGTCAGTCCGACTGTTGGGGGTGTCTGTCCGTGCAGCTGTGTGTCTTGTGTCTTGAAGCGCTGAGGGTGTTACGCTTTGTGTCTACAGGCACAGAAGGACCTCAGTTATGCGGGCAGTGAGTCTTGGAACTCAGAGGGGATACTAAAATGAGAGGCCATCGTGGAGCGGACATGTGACAGGGGTCTGGTGGGACTCCCCGAAGTATTGGCGAGTCCCCCAATAATTTCTGGCCTCAGGAGGACCCCTTGCGAAGGGTCGGAGGGGTAGGGAGGCAATGAGAGTAGGATGAGGAGCTTGGGTAGGTCCGAGGTGGACCTGGGAAAGACCCTGGCTTTGCTGATCCCGTGGGCCTGGGCCTGGGCCAGGGCTGTGCTACGTGTCCTTTGTTGAGGCTGGTGGCCACGTCTGCCTGCAGGAGAGAATAACAACCCCCACAAAGTATCCGTCCAACTCTTTGTAACTTGAAGACTATGAGTCATGTTGGGTCATCTTCCTAGGGAGTATGGGCTGCAATTTACTCGTTGGACAACCACAGCAGGGGCCAGGAATGGTTCAGAGGGTTTAAGGCCGGAAAGGGAAATGAAGGAGCCGGCGCTAACCCTCCAAGGACCCGTTTTGCTTGTTTTGTTTAAACCAAATGGGCCGTCAGTCCTTATAGATAACCTGGGTCTTCTGCTGTGGCCACCGCGTAGGAGTATCACAGTCAAGCTAGGGGAGACGACAGTTTCCAGGAACTGGAAACAAGGCCGAGTGCTTTCCAGGGGCTCATCTGTGGGAAGGTATGTTTGCTTAAAATCCTTCCCTCTGAATATCAACAAAACCCACTGGAGGGCGAAGTTCTCTGCCCTGTGGCGTGAGGGAGCCTTTCACAGCTACCGTAGTCCTTGGTGTATCATAAACTTCAGTCTCATTTGCAAACATGATTTACAGGCATTGCAAGACATAAGTTGGGGCATTTTTTATTAAAAAGAAAGTTTTGAATTTGTTAAGCTACCATTTTAAACTGAGCTAATAAACCAAGTTCCTTGGCAGCTAGTTCTACCTTGGATTCAAAAGTGCTAGAAAAAAATTTTCCCCATTTCATACAGTACTTTTTGGTGATAGGCTGTGTAATTTTGCTCCACAAAAGCAGACTATGTGTTCAGGCAACAGTGCTATTTTAAGTGACCAAGTTATTAAAACTGTACCAAATGAGTGTGGTTTATGTGTAGTTGGCATTTTATGAATTTGTAGTCATGATACACAAAATACCCATTTTTTCCTGGGAAGCTTGCAATTTTTCCCCCTTCAAGGACTTACAGTATCTGTGGTTTCCCACAACTCTGGGCAGACCTGGAAAAGATTTTGCAGCCAGGCTCAGGTGCATCCTGTAGGTTGGATTTGGTTTGCTGACAGAAAAAGTCCACAGTCATCAAGTTTTCAACAGATTCTATAAAGCAACTTCTTTGTATAGGATCTTTCAAAGCGTTCCTTTCAAGCTTCCACCAATCTCTGCCCCCTGGTGGCCAGTGAAAGAAACAGGGGAGTAGAAAAGTGCTCTTCCCTTCACATTTTTTTTTCATTCTACAGATATTTATTCAGAGTACTAAGCATGCGTTGGGTTACCATTTTAAAGTAGAATAAGACAGATGTGACACCTGCGGAATCGAATCAAGTAAAGTTATATGGTCTCTGAAATGTGTTTTTTAGATGAAAAGATGAATAAAAATTCCCCATATGGTACGATGGACATGCTGGGCCAGATAATTCGTGTGGGGACCGTCCTGTGCATTCCAGCATGTTTTTGTACAGACTAGATGCCCGCTCCCAAGTCGTGACAACCAAAAACGTCTCTAGACATAGTCAAGTGTCCCCTAGGGGACAAAATTGTCCGCAGTTGAGATCCACTGATATATAAGAAAATAAAATTTAGTCTGTGTATCATCTTGTCCTGAGGGGAATAATAGGGAAAATAATCAAAGAATATAAGGAGCAGTGTTATTCCCACTTGAAATGTATGTCTAAACATTGTATATATCTGCTTGTGAAAGTGAATTAAATTACTAAAATTTAAAAAGTCTAAAACACACCAAACTTTTGAAATATTTTACACTTTTAAAACTTTATTTTGTATGTCTTTGAATACTTTTGTAGTTGTTAAATGCTTTTTTTAAACTATTTCTCTGACGATAAATAAGCAGTAGTGTCTTTTTCTTCTTACAGTCAGGAAAATGGCAATGTCAAAGACTTAAAAAATAATTTATCAAACCAAAAATGAAACTGGTAATGGAGAAGCAAATTGATTGGCAAACATCAGTCTGATTATCTAGGATTTTTCCCAGACAGCGATTGGATTTTGTCATCCAGTCCCAGATACTGTAGTCAAAAGATAAGCTTTGAAGTTACTTTAATATCTAAGAAACTTTTTTTGTTTTTGTTGGAAAGTATACTTATGCAAAATAATACTAGGCAACTTATACAAATAAAGGAAATGTTAGAGTAAAAATTTAAATGGATTGCATTGGGTTTTGGAGTATCTAATAAATGGCACCTTTGTTCCTACCTGTACCAATTCAGATGTAGACACAGAAATTAGACAGGTGGAGTACAAGGTATACCTTTACCATTGATCATACAGCACTGGTGTGTATGGCTTATGTGTGCTAGGCTGGCAGATTTGCTAGTGCTCTCTTCCCTAGGTCTAGACCGTGAAAGGTCCACCCAGGGCAGTGGACACACTTGCCCAGAGTCACTTCCTCGCTTTTGTCTTGGGGGAATCATAGGAATAATAATGACTGACACATGCAGTGTTTACTGTGTTCCAGGCATTGTTCTAAGCACATTTTATATATTATTCACTTGAAGCTTATACAAACCCTACAAGGTAAGACTCTATTATTGTCCCCATTTTATAGATAAGGAAACAGCACCAAAATGTTGAGTAACTTGCCCTATCTCACAGAGCTAATGTAAGGTGGAGCCAGGATAAAATCCAAAGAAACTGGCTCTAGAATCCATGCATTTAAACGCTACAAGATATCCTTCCCAAAAACAAACATAGAGAATGCTAGCTCTTACAGACAGTTTGACAGATTGTGGATGGTCCTCTATTGAGAACTAATGGTCACCTGAAACTAGATCACTTACTGCTTCTCCTTGGGGAGGCGATGTGGGATGAGAGGCCAGAAATGTTATCCAAGTACTGCTTCCCTCACTTAAAAACAGGGAGAAGGAGGGATTTTCATATCCAAGTTGGAGATATCGCCGGTACAAGATAATTATTGACTCTTAAGATTTTATTTTATAATTATGTCCCTAGGAATGTATCTTAGGGAAATAATTCAAAAGAAGAAAAAGGCTATCCGGATAAA
This sequence comes from Callithrix jacchus, assembly GCF_049354715.1. NCBI lineage: Eukaryota > Metazoa > Chordata > Mammalia > Primates > Cebidae > Callithrix > Callithrix jacchus. The sequence continues at coordinate 93,545,026 of NC_133517.1, read as the reverse complement.
GATTTTCATTACAATAATATTCTAATAAGAAAAAAGTAGAAATAAACTAGGTATCCAAGAGGAGTATGTTTGCATCAAACTGTAAAAGTCCAGGTCTCTTTGCAAGATATAGAGCTAGAAGAAAAAAACAGAATATCAAATTATTTCCACCTTGGGCTACAGGTATTTAAAATTATATATGCTTATAATGAACAGTAGAAAGGAGCAGGCAAATGAAATAATTTTGTCCTCCTCTGATGTGTGTGTAAAGTTTGTGCACTAAAAATTATGAAAGAAATCACAATATTTTAGAAATAATTTGAAAATGAATTCTCTATAATAAGTCATCTAGAATATGGGCACGTGGTATTAAGGGATTCTTGACTCCAATGGCTCAAAATAAATGCAATTGTAATCATACTGAGTCTCTGAATTTTGAGCTGTGAGAGTTTTCTTCGCCTTCTCTTTCTCATTATAGTATAACGGAATGTGTTTACAAGGGCCAGCAGGAGTGCCTGGTCGAGACGGGAGCCCTGGGGCCAATGGCATTCCGGGTACCCCTGGGATCCCAGGTCGGGATGGATTCAAAGGAGAAAAGGGGGAATGTTTGAGGGAAACCTTTGAGGAGTCCTGGACACCCAACTACAAGCAGTGTTCATGGAGTTCACTGAATTATGGCATAGATCTTGGGAAAATTGCGGTAAGTAAAGTTTGAATTATTTTAAAAGTGAAGCAAAATATATATGGTTTTCATGTTTCAGTGTTAATTTTTTGGTGACATTTTATTATTTTTTAACCAAAAGACTTAGAGAAGTAGGTAGCATGTGACTTTTAAAACTAATAAAAAGTTTATTAGATTTCAAAGTTAATTTCATAAAGGTATTTCTAAGACAAATGCTTATCATTTTAACCATAGTATCTAAAATAACATACTTTTAAAATACAAACAAAAGAGAGCATAAGTGGTGTGTGTTGGACAGTATGCAACTTTCCAATCTTGACCTAAAGTAAATTTAAATTCAGTCTAAGAAATTCTGCCCTGGCTTCAGACATAAAGGTGGGAAGCAATTTTTCCAAGAAATTACCACATTGGTCTAGAAGCAGAAGTCCATTGGTGTTTGTCTTTATTCAGGTAGCATACCCAGCTTAAAGTTGCTAAGCCAGGAGAAGTGAAATAGATTAGATGTGAGGTACTACAGCGATTATTTTAAGTTTTTCTGCAACATGAAGGCTGAATGGCGGGGAATTACTCAAAATAGCCTGTCTGGTAATGTATTTTGACTAATGTTTCAGTCACTTTGATTAGTGTTTGCCTCAAAAGTAATTGGCATGTCCACTGGGATGGAAGAGAGTTGAAGAAGTTGATGCTATTTGTAAGCCGCTTTCCTCTTGTTGACCAACTCTGTACATGGTTCTATATTTACAGCATGTTACTTCATGATTTTACCGCTACCATCAAGCAATTACAAGAAATTTTCTTTTCATAAAACTCTTAAGATTTTAAGATGCACTCTGTGTATAATCCCTGTTCCTCATCTCAGCTCTTTCTGCTCTGTTATCTGTAAGAGTTTGAGATTGTCTTGATTTAATTGTTTTGTGATAGCATTTCCATGTAGCTTCCATAGTTATGGTGACTATGACCTTTTCTGTGCTCATGTGTGTTTCTAGAAAGCATCTTGTTAAAATGTTCCCTAGTTATTTAAACATCTGACATTGATAGACTGGTTGCTTATTTATAGTTGTTTATCAAAAGTTACTGAGTTCTTTCTAAAAGCTATCTTTGTGAGTTCTGAATTATTAATATGTTTTAAAGTTCCTTTTAGCAGTGGTCAGGATGGGTATGGGAACCTTCTACAAGTAAAAGACAATAGGGCCACAAGCCAATAGACAGACAAATTTGCAAAGACCAATGAGAAAATAAGCAAACAGGAAACCTGGCCCTTATCATTGTGTCATATAGATAAAGACTAAAAACCTTGCCTATCCCTTACTCCCTCATACTGTTTCCTGTTGCTCGAAAAGAAACAGGTCAAGAGTAAATCTGTATGGACAGCACTAGTCTAGAATGTAAGTTCCATGAGGGCAGGGATTCTGGTTTGTTAACTGCTGTATCTGTACCATCTAGCACATAGTTGGGGTTCAGCAAATAGTTTTTGAATGTGAAAAAAAGAGGAAATATATAAATTGGTTTGGTCAAAAGTACTGGAGGCTGGCCTTCTTTGGTAAAACTGAAAGATACCCTCAATGGGGTGAAAAATTCTAAGAAAGCTGTATTTTGATTTTCTTAGAGTTCCTTTATCAAAATCTCTTACCTAGCTTGCAGAAAATCTCCCTCTCTCTATAAAAGTTAAGCTTTTCTTTTTCTTTTCCTTTTTTTTTTTTTTCTTCTATTTTTGAGACAGAGTCTCACTGTCTTGCCCGGGCTAGAGTGCAGTGGCACAATCTTGGCTCACTGCCACCTCCACCTCCTGGGTTCAAGCAATTCTCACATCTCAGCCTCCCGGGTAACTGGGATTACAGGCATGCACCACCACACCGAGCTAATTTTTTGTATTTTTAGTGGAGACGGGTTTCGCCATGTTGGCCAGGCTTGTCTTGAACACCTGGCCTCAAGTAATCCGCCCGCCTTGGCCTCCCAAAGTGCTGGGATTAAAGGCATGAGCCACCACACCTGGCCAAGTTAAACTTTTTAAATACATATTGGGGAAAAGGATCGTTAAGTAAAATTCACCAATCTCAAAATCTCTTTTTAATTAAAATAGAAAATGTTAACTAAATTTCATTTCTCTGTTTGTGACAGGAGTGTACATTTACAAAGATGCGTTCAAACAGTGCTCTAAGAGTTTTATTCAGTGGCTCACTTCGGCTAAAATGCAGAAATGCATGCTGTCAACGTTGGTATTTCACATTCAATGGAGCTGAATGTTCAGGACCTCTTCCTATTGAAGCTATAGTTTATTTGGACCAAGGAAGCCCTGAAATGAATTCAACAATTAATATTCATCGCACTTCTTCTGGTATGTAAAGTTGTGACATTGCAAGATGTGCCTCAGATCTAACTAAGATTAGTTTTGAGTCCCACTATCATGTTGGGTCCTAGCCTGCTGTAAAGGGACCTCTAGCAAGTTTTCAATGCATGATTCTCCACCCTGGTTGTACTTCTGCATTACCTCTAGATCTTTTAAAAATATATAGATGCGTGGGACCTATCTCTGATGAACTGACTCAGAATCTCTAGCGGTAAAACCACAGCGTTTTTGTTTGTTTGTTTGTTTGTTTTTTTGAGCCAGAGTCTCGTTCTGGTGCCAGGCGCCAGGCTGGAGTGCAGTAGCCTAATCTTGGCTCACTGCAGCCTCTGCCTCCCGAGTTCAAGCAATTCTCCTGCCTCAGCCTCCCCAGTAGCTGGGACTATAGACGCGCGCACCACCATGCTCAGCTTCTGCGTTTTTTAAAAGATCCCCTGTTGATTCTGATGTGCCCCAGGCTTGAAAATCAATGAGTTAAATACATGGCAAAATAGCCAATAATGCTATGGAGCAGTGGCTTTTCTACCTTGGCTTCATATTGGGCTCACTTAAGGAATTTTGGGAATCTTACAAAAGAAATACCTACCCACCCCTTTAGGGAGTCAGATTTAATATGTCTGGGTGCAGACTTGACAATGGGACTTTCAAAATATCACTTGGTTGGCTGGGTGTGGTGGCTCACACCTGTAATCCCAAAACTTTGGGAGGCTGAGGTGGGCAATCACTTGAGCCTAGCAGTTTGAGACAATGTGGGCAACATGGCAAAACCCTATCTCTACAAGAAAATTAGTCCCAACTACCAGGGAGACCGAGGTTGGAGGATGGCTTCAGCCCAGGAGGCAGAGGTTGCAGTGAGCTGAGTTCGCACTACTGCACTCCACCCCGAGTGATGACAGAGATCCAGTTAAAAAAAAAATCTTCTGATTATTCTAATGTTCAGCCAAAGTTGAGAACCACTGGCTCAGACTAAAGGAGACTGACTCATTTTTCTGCCTTATTCTTTAAAAGGGTGGATACTGTCTGCTGAATTTGTAAAAGAGAAAACTTTTATACTATTTCTGCATTCTCTGTTTCTACCTAGTATGAGAAAAAAGACATTCAGTGGTCACTTAAACTGTCAGAAAAATATTATTGGGTTATTTCATGTATGTATGTATTTATTTATTTATTTTAGAGACAGGGTCTTTGCTGTTGCTCCGGCTGAAGTACGATGGCGGGATCATAGCTCACTGTCACTTTGAACACTTGGCCTCAAGTTGATCCTCTTGCTCAGCTTCCCAATGTGCTGTCATTACAGGCATGAGCCACCATGCCCAGACTGTTCTATTTTAAGATTCGTTAAAGACTGTTTAGAAAATACCAAAAAGTAGAACAGTTTTTTTTAAAAAATGTTAATCTCATCCCCTAGAGACACCACTATCAGTATCTGCTTGTCAGCCATTTTGGTTTCCTAAGTTGCAGTGGATGGCACAGCCTGGTAGCATCAGGAATTGCAATACGATTATATTCATTTGTCTTTCCATAGAAGAAAAATAAGGAACTGTAGAGATGGTTAGCATCATTTCCTTGACATCCTGAAGAGATTTTCCACTAATGTTATACTTAAAAATGGTCGAGAGGAGGGAGAAGATCATCTCATCTTTCCCTTCCCTCAGAAATAACATTTCAGGATTCTTTGGGGCTCCAAGTCAGATGCTGAACCCCAAAACCAATTTATACCTAAGCAATCAAGGGGATCCCCTCTACATTTTCCCTCAATCCCCACAATATCCTTGAAATATAAAGAAGAGATTTTAACCCCCTCTCTTTGCATATTGAGAAACCCAAGGAAATACAGTATCTTACGTAGGATAGTAGAATTGGTGGAACCAAGGCCCTGTTCTCTTGTCCCAATTCTCTTTGTAATCAGATTAAAAATCCTCTTCACTAAGCCAGATACATGTGCTAGAAGGAAGAAGTGTTTCCCATCTAAGAAACGGTCTTTAAAATAAGAAGAATCTAGATATTTAAAATTTGATTAGGAAGTGATATATTTAGACAGTAGTTGATATAAGCATCTTACGTTCTATTCTGTTATCTTTAAGGTGTGTGTTAATATTTTGCTACAATGTAAGCCCGTAGGCCCAAGAACTGTCACCTATACGTGCATATACTTTACAAATAATTTAACATAGCATTTCCCAACCATGGTGTGCAAACTCATTTGGTGTGATCGATTGGGTGGAATGTCACAAGTAATGTGTTATTAATAAAAGTTTTTGTGTTGTGGATTAAAAGTTACCTCTGCAATAAATCACTTTCTGTGACATGCTGATAATCTCTCCTAAGGGAAAGGAAAAGGGTGCACTTATAGTTAGCAAATCAGAGGATGACTTAAAGCCTTGATATACCCATGGGAGTGTGACAAACTATTTCATCTATTACATGGGTTTAGGAGGAAAATGGGTTGAGAACTCCTAATCCAACATATTGTTTTCACTTAACAAACTATCATACTACATTGTCACAGCAAAAATGTTCATTTACCTACATTATTTCATCTGCTAAAGACCATGAAGTGACCATTTGATTCTCTTCAGATGAGGCTGACACAAGACCCAAGCTTGTCTGATGTCCTTAGGCTGTAGGGAGATGTGAACAAGTTTCTAGGCTATGGATGTCAAGACCTTGGGTAAAGATGAGCATTTCTAGGCATTTCCACTTGGCATGGAACTAAGAATACCAGACTAAATGGAATTGTAGGCCTACTATTTAGTTCCCCCAACTTGGGAAAAGCCTGAACCAGAGGCAGGTCCCTGGATTCTGAGAGACTTGCCCTGGGTTTACTCCTGTGAGAGTTTATGTAAGTTGATTGCTTCAGACCCACATCCCTGGGTCTCAACTGGAATGCACTAACCTCAATCAAATAGGAAGTCACATGAAGTCATCCACTACACTGCTTCTATATCAGGATTCATTTTCTTAAAGAATCTGCCAAGCTACAGTTTCTTCTCCCATTTTACATATTTGTCAAAGGTACTCTTTTTGCCAGCTAAAATGACCACTGAGGGATTTTTTTTTTTTTAAGACAAGACTTTGGTAAGATGGAATGCAACTTGTATGTTAGTAGGTGAAAGTCCAGAGGACATGTGAAAAGTTGCATAATTATAATGCATAAAAACATATAGGAAATGCAAGGTTTTTTTGTTTTATGTTTTTTCACTATGAGAAAATTCTGTGTAAAATGGGATTCCCGATTGAAGGGCTGGTGTAATGATTATGTTAGAATTCCTTTTAATGTTATAAAGTTATTTCTTCTGACTGGGTGCAGTGGCTCACACCTATAATCCCAGCACTTTGGGAGGCCAGGGCGGGCAGATTACCAGGTCAGGAGATTGAGACCGTCCTGGCTAACACAGTGAAACTCCGTCTCTACCAAAAATACAAAAAATGATCCAGGTGTGGTGGCATGTGTCTGTAGACCCAGCTACTCTGGAGGCTGAGGCAGGAGGATCGCTTGAACCTGGGAGGCAGAGGTTGCAGTGAGCTGAGACCACTCCATTGCACTCCAGCCTGAGCAACAGAGCAAGACTCTATCTAAAAAAAAAAAAGTATTTCTTCTACTTTTATAGCATCACATATCAGCAGATAAGTGTTGAAAATGGCTTTCAAAAAAAAAAAAAGATTGCATATCAAATGAAAGTCTTGGCTTTTAAAAGTATATATAGGCTTTCTTTGCTTAGTCAAATACATTGCTTTGTTTAATCAAATAAATTTATCTAGTCAAATAAATTTAAGTTAGCTCTGTAACTATACAAATTCTGGTTTTATGCTTGAAATCTGTAAGAACACTACCTGTTAAACTTATATCATAGAATGGATATTTATACATACTTTAAAAATATTTATGTACCAATTTAGAAAAAGAGAACTTTATTTTGAAAACCTTATCAAGTATTAGAACTTTTAATTAGCATTACATTAAACAGAATTACAATCTAGCTTTATAAAGTTATAAAATTTAACTAAAGGATTTTGCTCTTTGTTCTAAAGAAAGATGTAACTTTCATCTTTGTCTTGCAGTGGAAGGACTTTGTGAAGGAATTGGTGCTGGATTAGTGGATGTTGCTATCTGGGTTGGTACTTGTTCAGATTACCCAAAAGGAGATGCTTCTACTGGATGGAATTCAGTTTCTCGCATCATTATTGAAGAACTACCAAAATAAATGCTTTAGTTTTCATGTACTACCTCTTTTTTTATTGTACCTTAGAATGGTTCATTTAAATGACATTTTAAATAAAACTTTTATATATACATTTGAATGAAAAGCAAAGCTAAACATGTTTACAGACCAAAGTGTGATTTCACACTATTTTTAAATCTAGCATTATTCATTTTACTTCAATTGAAAGTGGTTATAATATTTTTTTTAGCTGATTAGGATACTTCTTCATAGTCACGTTCTCTGAACCTATTTGGAATACTGTTGTGGTCTTTAGTTTTTTTGCTCTTAGCATAGCATTTTTTAAAATATAAAAGCTACCAGTTTTTGTACAATTTGTAAATGTTAAGAATTTTTTTATATCTATTAAATAAAAATTATTTCCAACAACCTTAATATCTTTAAATTAATTGCCACTTAAATTGGAGTTTCTAGTACTTTATATCTGAAAAGTTTAACATAAATCCAATTTGTATTTATTCATTTGATGCTTATTTATTAATTTTTAGTACATGTATAATATGGTTCCATTTTTAAAGGAAGACAAAGAGAAAGTGGTATTTATGTGTCAGGAAATACATGAGCACTTTAGGAATTTTATCTTTATTTAACAAAGAGAAACAAAAGATGGATTGTAGCCTCAAATTCCTTGCCATTTGGTAGAGAAGATCAGACATATATAGAAATAACAATAAATTAAAGATTAATATGTTGATTACTATAAAAGTGTTGAAGTGGGTGATATGGTTCAAAGGAAGAGTGATCATTTCTGGCTGAGGTGATCAGGAAAAAAATCCATGAAGGCACTATACATGTAAGATTGATAAAGTTAAGTAAATTCTAGGCTTGTCTTGGAAGTATCAGTATGAACTCATAAAATACTTTATCTTAAATAAAGCTACAAAACAATAGCAAAATCTACCTTTGTTTACCAAAAAGGCCCAGAAACAATTACCAATCCAGTAATGCCCAGAATGTGATCTCTACATTTCCATTTCCTACTAAAAGAGACTAAAAATCCTTGAAGAAATGGTGATTTCAGCTCTAGGGCAGGAAATGTACAATATGAACATGGAACATTTTGTCATACTGGAAAACCAGGCAACTATGAAAAACAGCTCAACCATCCTCTGCTACCAAAAAAAAAAAAAAAAAAGAAAAGTAAAACAACTCAAAAGGATCCAAAAGCCAACTTGAATTGGTTCTCACTGGCAAAGATGATACAATTTAAATATCAATAAGGAGAATAATTGCAATGGTTTAAAACATGAAATATGTTTAAATACATGAATATGAGTTCAACTTACAGTGAAATAAAAATTATTGGTCAACTTACAGTATGCCAACAAACCAACTTGTTACTTTGAAAATTGGTAAATTGAACCAAACATTTCTTCTGCTTTCTCTATATGTACTGAATGTCTGAGTAACCAAATTGTTCATGAAGGAAAATTTCTCTTTCTAAAACTATATATACACATACACACAATATTATACATCTTATAGTAACATCACATATTAGTGGTATAGCTTGTAAAAGAAGAGTGATACAATTTGAATATTAACTTTTTTCGACTCCTCACGAATTAAGGGATTTAGTAATGAACATCAACAACTGATAACATTCCCAAAAGAGATAGACCAGCTATGAGCCTCCAAGAAAGTACGTAACAGCACACAAGAAGTAGTTTTCCAAGAAACAATCAAGCCAGGATCTGATGTAGCCTCTAGTTCTAACCATTAATTTGCGGGAAATACAGGGGATACAGGAGGATGTTCATTGACACCACCGGGATATAATCAGCAAAATCCAGACTGTGGGAAACTTGAAAGACAATTTGGTTTATTTAACAAATAATTAGTGAGAAAAGTGAGAGAGAAAAAAAACCTTACAGATTAAAAGAAACTTAAGATCTTATCAACCAATTGCAATGTTCGAACTTTATTTGGATACGGATTCAAGCAAACTATAAACACAAAGCAAAACTTCCTTGAGATAGTCGAGGACATTTGAACATTGGCTGGCTAGTTGATATTAAATAATTATTATTTATGTCTGGTAATGATATTGTGGTTCTTTTTAAATAGTACCTTTATCTTTTAGAGATACTGAAATATTTAAGACAAAGTGATATGACATGTTGAGTTTGCTGCAGAATAATCTAGAAATGCGAAGTAGTAGGGGAGTCTGGATGAAATAATATTTCTGATAGGCAGATGTTAACCAAGATACATAAAAATTTTGATACATGCCTTTAGTTCAAACCACCTGTTCTTTGAACATTTTTTATTAATACTCCAGCGTTTTTACTAATGTTCTTGCCTCTGCCAGAGCTGTTCTTAACAACTATCCCCATTTGTCAAAATTAAGTGAAAGAAGCCAAGCACAGAGAGAAACTTCTCATGTTCTCACTCATTTGCAGCAGCTGCAAATTAAAACAATCAAACTCATGGACAGGCAGTAGAATGTTGGCTACCAGAGACTGGGATGGGCAGTGAGGAGTGGGGGAAAGCGAGGATGGTTAATGGGCACACAAAATAGAAAGAATGTATAAAATCTAGTATTTGATAGCACACAGGGTGACTGCAATAAATCATAATTCATAGTACATTTAAAAATAACTAGAAGTCAGGCATGGTGGCTCATGCCTGTAATCCCAGCTCTTAGGGAGGCAGAGGTGGGAGGACAGCTGGAGCCCAGGAGTTTGAGACCTGCCTGGGCAAGATAGTGAGACCTCGTTCTCCACAAAAAGGAAAAAAAAAAAAAAGACAAAAAACAATAAAAATAACTAAAAGAGTATAATTGGAATGTTTGTAACACAAGGAAATGATACATGCTTGAGGTGACAGATGCCCCATTTACCCTAATGTGATTATTACATGTTGAATTCCTATATCAAAATGTCTCATGTACCCCATAAATATATACCTACTATGAACCCATAAAAATTAAAAATTTTTTAAAAGTGGTGCCTCGAGATGCAATCTACTCCTGGTGAAGATGTTGTCAATATTGTTGAAATGACAACAAAGGATTTGGTGTATTACATAAACTTCATTGATAAAGCAGCAGAAGCAGGGATGGAAAGGATGACTCCAATTTCCATCAAAGTTCTACCGTGAGTAAAATACTATCAAACAGCACCACAAGCTACAGAGAAATCGTCCATTAAAGCAAGAGTCAATTGATGTGGTAAACTCCATTGTTATTTTAAGAAATTGCCACGGCCACCCCAACCTTCGGCTACCACCAACCTGATCAGTCAGCCATTAACACTGAGGCAAGATCTCCTAGCAGCGGATTATAACTCACTGAAGGCTGAGATGACTGTCAAAATTTTTTAGCAGTAAAGTATTTTAAATTAAGCTATGTACAAGGTATTTTTAGACATGCTATTGTACACTTAATAGGCTACAGTATATTGTCAACATAATTTTTATATATACTACGAAACCAAAAAAATTCATGACTCATTTTCTTGTGATACTTTGTTGCAGTAGTCTGGAAGTGAACTATAAAAGTATCTCAGGGATCTCAAAGGTATGCCTATGTATTTATAAATCTCTTAATACATGAGCAGAAATTTCTTAGGGGAATTGGCTCCCCCCAATTATGGAGGCTGAGAAGTCTCATAATAGGCCATTTGCAAACTGGAGATCCAGGGAGGCCCATGGTGTAATTCTCAGTTTGAGACCGAAGTCCTGGGAACCCAGGGTAGGGTATGTGCTGTTGCAAGTCCAAGTCCAAAGGCCGGAGAACCTGGAGTTCTGATGTCCAAGGGCAGTTTGAAGAAAGGTGTCCCTGCTCCAGAATAAAGATCACATTCACCTTCCCTCCCTTCCTTTTTGTTTGAATGCTGCTCTCAGCTGACTGGCTGTTGGCAGATCCTCCTTACTCAGTCCACTGATTTAAATGCCAGTATCTTCTGGAAACACTCATAGATATACCCAGAAATAATGTCTTAACAGCTAGCTGAGTACCCCTAGCCCTGTCATGTTGACATCTAAAATTAACCATCATAGATTTATCTCATTATTACACCTAATAACCAACTTACAGACTTTTTGCTTCCTGGCAACTCTGAGTCTGCTGGTTTGGAAGTCTTAGTATCCATGAAGGGAACAAAACAGCGGTTCCACTGAATCATAGGATGAGACAGGTTATCAGTTTTCTGCTGGCTGCATGACAAATGACTACAAATTTAGTAACTTAACACAAATTTATTTATTTCATTGTTACTGTGGGTCAAGGGTCTGGGTACAGGTTAGCTGAGTCCTCTGCTCAGTGTTGCCAGGCTGAAATTAAACCATTAGCTGGGGCTGTGATCTCATCTGAGACTTAGGACCCTATTCCTAGCACATGTGGTTGTTAGCACAATTCAGTTCCTTGCAGTTGTGATTAGAGTTCTAGTTTTTTGTTTTGTTTTGCTTTTTACTGTTAGCTGAGGACTGCTCTCAGTTTCTAGAGGTGACCCTCAGGTCCTTGTGGTCCCTACTCACAATAGGCTGTTTTTCTCCTAGACCAGCAGGATAACTCTTCTGCTTTTAAACAACTTGCCTGATACACAGGATACATAGCTACACAGGATAATCTCCCTTTGGATTATAGTCAACTGATTAGGAACCCTTTGCCATATCGCATAATCATGGAGGTGCTATCCAATTATATTTACAGGTCTCAACCATGCTCAAGAAGAGTTTACATGGGTGTATACAAGAGACGGAAGGAGTCATGGCATTCATCTTAGAATTCTGCTTTTCAGACAGCCACCTGGTCATTTTACACTTCTTGTACCACTTAGCCAACGAAGGAAAAAGAGGGGGTCATTTATTGGCTGTAGTGATTGATCTCAATTTCCAAGGTAAATTGGTTTGCTGCTGCAAATGGAAGCGGGGACTGTCCGGAACCTAGGAGATGTTTTAAGGTGCCTCTTAATACTTCCATGTCGAACAGTAAAGGTTACATGGAAAACCACAAGAATCAGAAAAGGGGCAGGATGACTGAGGATTCAGACCTTTCAAAAAGGAAGGTTTGAAGCACTCTGCCAGGCAAAGAACCCAGAGCATCTGATTCTGACTGTGGGAAAGGGAAATAAAGAGGTAGTTGAAGGTGGAAGCTATGGATATCAACCATAATCTTGTGACCAATTACATAAACAAGGACTGCAGTAGCTCTGCATAATTTCTCTTTGCTTGTATGCATGTGTTTATTTTTATTTTCTGCTTTCCTATTCTCCCTATTTTTATTACACGGGTTATTGAAAGTCAACTTTACAATTCAGTCTAAACAATATTAGGTGGGATGATGAGTGAATTGAGGAGTAATTAATATAGCCAGCAGTGAATCCAATGACTGTTGAGACTTTGTGTCTTATTTTGGGGAACAGCAAGTGCTTCACTTAACAGAAGGGTAACTGTAACTCACCAGGCCAAAATATAGTTAGTTACTCTCTTATTGTGCAAAAGGTCAAATATGTGCAGAAGGGTGCGTATATATGGAAGCTGAGCAAAGGGGTGACTAAGCCCTCTTGTCAATTGATCACTTCTCAACTCCAAATTCACCCTTCAGTATCTACTCTTGTGATAACAATTGAACAATAAGCATTTCTCCTTCAAAATGAGAATAAGAAGTAGAGGATGCTGGAGGGGTGCTGCGGGAGGAAAGGAACTTCTCATCCTAGTGTTGGTATGCTCATTTTTTTCTCTTTTGCTCCCACTGCAAGGTCAGTGGTATACGCATCTGATGGCATTTTGCTCTGCTTGCACACAGAATGTACAGTACACCCTGCGGTCCCAACCTAGGAGGCCTAGGGACCACCTTGCTGTAGCCCTCTTGAGATGCACCCCACATGCTCCTGACCTTGTACCTGCAGCAGTGCCCTGACTCTCTGTACGCCCACCCATCAATCTCAGCTTTCCTTTCTCCTAAAGGTTGGCTTCTGAAGTCTTTCAATGTGTACAAGTTCTGCCCCAGTTTCACACCTGCAGAAATGTCCTAACTTTCTCTGCAATCTGCTCACCAGCCTTGGCTTGCCTGTGTCCCAGAGGACTGTTTCCTGTTTATCAGACAATTTTAAACCAGTTCTGGCCCCAGGCACACAGGCAAGCTTCCACACCACCCAGTGGTTTGCACCCACAACTTCTCCAAAAAAGTCTGAACACCAGAGGGGGACTCTCTTTCAACTTTGTCCTTCTTTGGCTACTCACCCTCAGCCCTAGAATAGTTTAGATTCTCTAAACATATTTCTATTGTTCTATCACCACATAATAATCCTTTAAACTTAGCCTATTTAAATTATGGTGTGGGCCGGGCGTGGTGGCTCAAGCCTGTAATCCCAGCACTTTGGGAGGCCGAGGCGGGTGGATCACGAGGTCAACAGATCGAGACCATCCTGGTCAACATGGTGAAACCCCGTCTCTACTAAAAATTACAAAAAATTAGCTGGGCATGGTGGTGCGTGCCTGTAATCCCAGCTACTCAGGAGGCTGAGGCAGGAGAATTGCCTGAACCCAGGGGGCGGAGGTTGCGGTGAGCCAAGATTGCGCCATTGCACTCCAGCCTGGGTAACAAGAGCGAAACTCCGTCTCAAAAAAAAAAAAAAAAAAAAAAATTATGGTGTGTTCTGTCTCCTGGTTGAACCCAGATTGACAGATGTAATTGACTTGATTATATTAAGTTTGGGACAGGGAAGTGAGCATGAGTGGCACTTTCTTTCCCTCCTCTTTCTTTGGAAATAAGCTGCTTACAGAGAAAATGCATTCTGCCCCATTCCTCCTTGCTGTGACTTCACAAGGGCAGGCCATAAAATAGTCTTAGTCCAGTGTTGTTTGTGGTTGGATGGGTATATGATTCTGGGGCTTGGTACAAAGAAATTTACTTTTACACATATATAAGCTTCATTCTCTAATTTGAGCCTTATCATTAATAAAAGCAATATCCCATGCTCCCTCTACCTCTTGTCTATGCCTGGATTAGTTTGGAACTTGGGTGGGAAAGAGATCAATGTGAATCACTTAAAAATAGCTTGCTGATTTTCCTTTTGATATGTTGAATGTGAACTGGTTTTATAACTTCCTAGCCTTACAGTGGTACAAATCTAATCCTAATTAACATATATTGAAATTTAATACTAAACACAATCCTGGAATATTAGATCTCAGAAATACACCAAGGAGAACTTACACATCATCCAACTTTTGTACAGTTGGGCCTTCCACCAGAAACATATTTTTATTTTTCTAAGTCTACCAATCTTCTTTCTTTGTGCTTTTCATCATAAGCTGAATAATCTCTTTAATTTATATAAATATTAAACCTTTAATGTTTTTCTATAAAACTGAACACATTTTAATGAAACTATGTGGCCACACAAGGGTCCCAAAAGGCTCAATTTTCATAAAGATTACATCAATATCCACAGAAACAAGAGTCCACATAAATCATAACAGCTGATGGGGAAGTAACATACAGAATTCAGGGTATCACAGATTTGTGTCATCCAGGAAGTTTTCAGTTACAGCAAGTGATAGGAAAAGCAAATGGAGACTAGCTTTAAAAATACAGGAAATCAGCCGGGTGCGGTGGCTCATACCTGTAATCCTAGCACTTTGGGAGGCTGAGGTGGGCAGATCACCTGAGGTTAGGAGTTCTAGGACAGCCTGGCCAACATGGTGAAACCTGTCTCTACTAAAAACACAACAATTAGCTGGGTGTGGTAGCACGTGCCTGTAGTTCCAACAACTTGGGAGGCTGAGACAGCAGAATTGCTTGAATCTGGGAGGCAGAGGTTGCAGTGAGTTGAGATCAAACCACTGCAGTCCAGCCTGGGCGAGAGTGAAATTCTGTCTCAAAAAAAAAAAAAAAAAACCCAAAAAACACACAAAAACAGGAAATCTATTGGGTCACCCAGCTGAACTCCAGAGAATACATGCTGCTAGGGGTAAGGACTGATCCAGAATCCCATGTAATACAGCATAATACCTAGTTCCTTTCTTTCAATTTCTTGTTACTTCCTTGGTGCTGACTCCATTTTGGACAAACTCACTCTGCTTAATCTATGATTCTAAATTGGCTTTGAGAAACTCTAACCTCAAAAACTAGCTCTAAGTTCTTTCACCCTGAGTATAGTGACAAATTCTGTAGCAGTGCCCTGTCTCTGTATGCCCACCCATCAATCTCTGCTTGAAGTTCTGCTCCAGTTTCACACCTGCAGAAATGTCCTAACTCTCTCTGTAATCTGCTCACCAGCCTTGGCTTGCTTGTATCCCAGAGGACTATTGCCTGTTTATCAAATTCTGTTTGCAGCAAAGAGAGAATTTACGTCACTATACTCGGGGTGAAAATGTCTTTAAGAGTCACTCTGATAGGGAAAATGTGACACATATACACCATGGAATATTACGCAGCCATAAAAAACGGTGAGTTCGTGTCCTTTGTAGGGATATGGATGAATTTCGAGAACATCATTCTCAGCAAACTGACACAAGAACAGAAAATGAAACACCACATGTTCTCACTCATAGGCAGGTGATGAACAATGAGAACACATGGACACAGGGAGGGGGCACTACACACTGGGGTCTATTGGGGGGAATAGGGGAGGGACAGCGGTGGGGGGAGGTGGGGAGGGGTAGCATGGGGAGAAATGCCTGATGTGGGTGAAGGGGAGGAAGGCAGCAAATCACACTGCCACGTGTGTACCTATGCAACTATCTTGCATGTTCTGCACATGTACCCCAAAACCTAAAATGCAATAAAAAAAAATTAGCTTTTGGAAGCTGCTGCCAGAGCTGTCAATAAGTAGGAAATACCAGTATGTCTTCCAAGAACGAATTCATTCAAACAAGTCATTGAGGCCAGATGTGGTAGCTCATGCCTGTAACCCCAACACTTTAGGAGGCTGAGGCAGGCAGATCACCTGAGGTCAGGAGTTCGAGACCAGCCTGACCAACATGGTGAAACCTCAACTCTACTAAAAATACAAAAATTAGCCAGGCATGGTGTTGATCAACTGTAATCCCAGCTACCTGGGAGGCTGAGGCAGGAGAATTGCTTGAGCCCAGGAGGCAGAGGTTGCAGTGAGCTGATATTCTGCCATTGCACTCCAGCCTGAGCAATAAGAGAGAAACTCTGTCTCAAAAAAACAAAAACAAAACAAAACAAATCCTTGATAGTAAAACGAAGAGACACCTGCATCCCATGTCTATTGCAGCACTATTCTCAATAGCCAAGATATGGAGTCAACCTAGGTGTCCAACAATAGATGAATGAATGAAGAAAATGTGATATATACACACTATGGAGTACTATTCAGCTATAAAAAAGAGTGAAATCTCATCGTTCATAGAATGGGATGAAACTGGAAGATATTATTTTAAGTGAAAAAAGCCAGGAACAGAAAGTTAAACACCGCATGTTCTCACGCATATGTGAAAGCTAAAAAAAGTTAATCTCATAGAAGTAAAAAGTAGGACAGAGGATACTAGAGGCTGGGAAGGGTAGGGAGAAGGGAGAGTGACAGAGATTTGTTAAAAGATACAAAATTACAGCTAGATAGAAGAAATAAGTTCTAGTGTTCTATAGCACTGTAGAATGACTATAGTTAATATAATACATAGTTTCAAATACTAGAAGGCTATTGCACATTCTCAACACAAAGAAACAATAAACATTTGAGATGGTGGGTGTGCTAATTACCCTGATCTGATAACTATACATTATATATATGGAAATATAATTATGTACCCCCAAGAATATGTACAATTGCTATTTGTCAATTTAAAAAATAAATTAAAAAACCCTATCATTGAATCCTTAAGACACTAACATTAATTTACTTATACAACAAAATTAAAAAATTATTTCTTATGCTGTTTTTCAAAGAAATTTTATGACTTTATATAAATATATCTACAATAATAATTGTATATGTTTTTGTAGTCTAATAAAATTTGCACTGAATTCCCCCCCCCAAAAAAGATACCATTTTACAGATTAGGAAACCTAAGACAAAAAGGGCTGAAGTGATCTGCCTAAGGTCAAACAGAAAATGGGAAAGCTGAATTTTGAAGCCAGAGGGTCTGGCTGTCCACCCTCAGCTCTTTCCATACTGTGGCGGCCATTTCTCCAACCTCCTCTCTCTCCTACTCATCCCACCAGCCAGTTAATTCCTGCCTCAGGCCCTTTGTACTTGCTATCGCCTCTGGCTAGAAAGGTGCTTCCTCTCTTATTGTGGTTCGCTTCCTCACTTCTTTCAAAATATTCCAAATATGACCTCAGAGACCTTTCCTGACCCCAACCATACTACCTAAGATAGCAACACTATCCCCCAGTTCTGCTACAGTTTTATTTATAGTATTAAATACCTAAATCATATTATGCATATACTTGGTTTTCTGTCACTTACACCAAGAAGAAAATTCCCTGAGGGCAGGAATGTTGTCTGGCTTATTTATTGGTATATCCTCAGTGCTTGGTGACACACTTGACAAAGAGCAGGAGTTGAGTGACTATTTGTTGTTGAATGATTGAAATTGAGTTCTCTTCTCTCAGAACTCTTACTGGGCTTTGTAACAGATTCCTGACATGTTCTGAATCTATAATTGTAGTTATTTAATGCATATTTATCTGTCAGACAAGCTTATATGTTCTCAGAGGAAGAATGTTGTTTTATTCACTTGGGAGTACAGAGGAGGTATTTAAATAATGGTGCTATCTTAAGCACCAAATATCAACTGCAGTTCATTTTTCCATGAGGGGACTAATACCAGGATTTCATATGAATAACAGTATAAACCAGAAGTATAAAAAAATACATCACATTTAACTTATAAAGCGTTCCTATGCATGTTACAAGATATTACAGTAAATACAATTAGGTACTTATCATTTTATCTTTATTTCAAAAAAATGCCATTTCCAAAATATAAAAAAATAAGCCTATTTTCAAAGAACTATTTAAAGGTGGCTTTGAAAACAACAGTTTTATTTACAACAAATAGATGGCAGTGCAACAGCACTAATAGATGTTTATGATAAATAAAAATACTAGCATCATTCTGGCATCTTTTGGGAACAGGCCCTTTTATATTTATAGATGTCTACAATGACTCATAAAAGTAAAATCAATAATGGCCATTAATGTGATTTGTTTTTCAACCTGAATGTGAGCAACCAATGAAGAGTAATCGTTTATTTGGGATCTAAATCCATATACCTGAAAACTAAGGTATAAAGTTTCTCATTTCCATTCAGTTTGTCAACAAACACATCCCAAACATTTCGGTATCTGTAAAAGGTGATCTAGTTAGCATCTCCAATAAGTGATTTATAGCTACATATGCTAAATAAAGGTTGACACAGCTGGATCCTAGAAGCTCAGGTTTTACAAATTTAAAATAGATTAAGTACTTATGCTAAAACACAAGAACTGGATCTAGGATTTTATTTTAAATTATGGAAGTCTCTGGGGAAAAAAGCAATGGAATGACAACATGTGTCAGCTGTTTCTCCGAGAAGTATGTAATTTCTCAATTTTCACTAGGTAGTGCATCTCAGTTGAATTAAAACTAAAACATAGAGTGGATTTTTCTCTCACTAAAATTTCTCAATTCTAAAATCTTCTGAATTTGGTCAACACCTTATGCAGTAAATCCTTAATTTATCTTGAAACAAAGATATTCTTTTAAAAACCCATTTTCTTGGTATTGCACAAAGGTTAATTTTAAAGCAATCCAGGCAAATAAGTCACACAAAAAAGTACATTCATCTAATCTATTTAGTAAATGTTGCAATCAGCTTCTACCAATAAAATGTAGAAATTTGTGAAACTCTATACTTTGCGCCAGTTTTAATATTTGTGTTGATGGCAGCCATTTTGGGCAGAGGTAGCCAAGGTCCATGTATATGGGGAAGGCAAAAAGCAGAAAAACATTGCAAAGACTTAGCAGTTCTCTGGCCTCTAATGACTACAGACCAATTTCAAATATGAGTCATGTTGCTGTGCAGGATTCTTCTTTTATGTCTTAAACAAAAGGAGCTTGTTGCTGCCGTGGGCAGATATACTGAATTGTCTTCTTTTAGCTTACTTTCTCTTTTCTCTAAGGTCAAGTAAAAAATGTGAGACGTTTTCATATACCACAAAGGTAATACAGCAGGCTGGAGTCACTCTAATTAAATTGGGAGCAATTCCTTTGTAAAATCCACCAATGCCTTCTTTCCTTTAGAGGAAAAAATAGATATATGCTTAATTTTCTACAGAGATAGCATGAAAACATGAAAGTTTTAACTGACAAAAGGCATGGAGCAAGCAGCAGTCAAACCTCACTCTGATTTAAGTCCATGTTTTCAGTGTCCTAAAGTAATGTAGTTTATAAGCCATTTATAGGGGTTTACATTCCTTTTATGGATCTACTGAGGAAGAGAGGGTAAGGACACCTCAAAACTGAATGAAAAGTTCTTTAAGTTAGCTATCTTTCAAATGCTTTTAAATGTATGAACAGGCAGGAGTTTTAACTGACCTAATGTAGGTATTAAAAAAAAAAAAAACGCACAGCTTGGATAAATGCTAGCCAATATTAAATACAGCATATACAAAGATAAAACTTTATTTCCTTAATGCCAAGAATATGGAATATAGCCTAGAACCTTTGTCACATAGGCACTCATTAAATATTTCTTGAATTAAATTAAATATAAACATCCTAAATGTTCTGCTCTGTTCTTTCAGATTAAAGGGATATAGTGATGTCTCCATATAATAACTAGTTTCATACTGAAGAACAAGCATCTCTTTCATATATTTTAACAAGTATTTGCAAAAGTTATTGTGCCAGTAGCAGGTTTGGAGCCTTCTTGAATATATTAAGCCATACTTTGACTTCTTATATTCAATACCCTCAGATATTTTAAAACATTTAAATTTCATTTTCTAAAACATTTTCACACATTTAATTTGACTCTTATAACAACCCATTAGCCTAGACAGTCTAACTTTACAAATGAAGAAATCAAGCCTCAGAGACATGGTCACATACATAATGATAGGGAAAGCAGGGACCACCAATCATGTTTTCACCTCAGCAAACTGGCCTTTGCTATAAAACTACTATCAACAAGATGGTCTAAGATATGCAAGGTACCTTATCAAAGCAATTTTAATATAGCGCATGCTCTCACCTCCAAGTCTTTGAGATTACATCTATTACACCACTGTAAGACATGTGTTGATCCTGAAGACGAGCTCTTATGACTTGATATGGGTATGTTGCTGCGACAGCAAATATTTTGGATAGTGCTGCAACAGATATATATTCTACTGTGCTCTAAAATGGTAACACAAAATAGTTTTTTCTTTAGACAGAATTTCTTTAAAAACACAGAAGTAAAAATTATGTTAAAAAATTTAAATAGATCTTTAAAGAGTTCTATTTTTGACAATTGTGTGGCATTAGCCTATAAATATTTAACTATAAATTAAATCAGTGGCAGAGTCAGTACTCATCATCATAGCACTACCACCAAAGCAAGCATGACAAAAATTTCTATCTACTAAATACCCATAAAAGTAAATGATAACATTTTTACAAGAGTCATCTTACCAACTGAGCTTCTGGTAATCTATTGACATGCTGGTTGTACTTCAACTTCAGCAATTCATATGCCATAAACTGAAGGGCACCGTGTGACGTTCCAAACAGCCCAGGAACAAATCCCTAAAAGGGAATGGTTTTTGAAAAGCAAAACAGTATACTTTCAAAGAACAATATATTTGAGTAAAATACTTTCTCTTCTCTCTCATTATAGCACTTTAAGCAAATTCATTTAAGTTTTGTACAAATAACATTTTTTAAATCTGAGGTTAAAAACTTGTAGTAATATAAAAAACAAAGGGGTACTATTCTACTTTATTTTTAAAGGTTTGGATGTTCATATATTAGTTTTTCTTTAAACAGTATACAAACTGTTTTTCTTGACAGTATACACTGTCAAGACTTGAGGAACAGGAAATTAAATTCTGGAAAGTTAAGAAACTAAGGTGGCTGGGCGAGGTGGCTCATGCCTATAATCCCAAGACTTTGGGAGGCCGAGGCAGGCAGATCACGAGGTCAGGGGTTCAAGAGGAACCTGGCCAACATGTTGAAAACCCATCTCTACTAAAAATACAAAAATAATCCAAGCTACTTGGAAGGCTAAGGCAGGAGAACTGCTTGAACTGGGACCCCAGAGGCGGAGGTTGCAGTGAGCTGAGATTGCACCACTGCGCTCCAGCCGGGGCTACAAAGAAACTAAAGGTAATGATAAATCAATGAACTAAGGATACGTATTCTGAAAGACTATGGCAGAGAGGGATGAAAAAACACAAAATTGAATAATATATTTATAGAATTTTTGTCAATAGCTCAGTAAAATCAATGATTTTAAAAGCTATTACTCAATCCTTAAAAACCAAACTGAAATTCAATGCATCTAATTTTGATTTTAAACTATGTATGCCTAAAAATTTCTTTGCGGGGATAAGCAAGAGATGGGAGTAGAAGGTAGAAAAGGGGAAAATAAAAAGGAGTTATAAAATCAGAAAACAGATCTGACACTAGGAAGAAATTTTTAAAATATTACAACAGGCAAAGGGCTGGGCTTGATTTTTGTTATTTTTAAATTTATGTAAGATTTGAGATTAATAAAAAAAACATTTTAAGATCCTGTTAGAACTGCTAATGTCTTCTCCAGACTACATTATCCCAGGTTCCCAAGAGACCAGAGTTTCCAAGGAATGAAGTAAGGAATAGGTGATCTTGTTGTGTGACTTATTAAAAAGATACTTGACAAAGTTTTAGATAGTTCTCACACCCACCAACGTCATGATGATACATTCCATGTTAATGAGGATAAATAGCTTTAAGTACAATTTCAGTATTATTAACTAGATTTCAGTTTTCATTTAATTGTTTCTTGCCTAAGTTTGGCTTCTTTTTGGGACTTACTACAGGTCACTCAGAACTAAGACAACAGAGCCAATGGAAATTGCAATTTTCAGTTATTTAAAATATATTGATAATTTGTTACCTTATACAATCCACGCACACCTTCATACTTATATATTTTCACAAGTGTATCAAACATTCCTTTATACTGTCGGTGTGGGGAGTTAACAACAGCATCATACTGTAACATAAGGCGAGTTTTTGTTACCCATAATGGGTTTGTAATGCAGAGGGTCATGGCTCCTAAAATGAGATTTCAATTAGATTATTCAGCATACAGATACTTTCACACTTATGACAATCCAAATTAAAAATAGTACATTTATGTTAAAAAGAAAAAAGATAATGCACAGAGACCATATCTGAAACTATATAATGCAGTCTCTGAGGCACAGTTTTAAGGTCAAAGGATTAAGTTCCTCATGCAGTTAGTGAGACGTAAATTAAAAGGTGTAAATGTGAAATGCTTTCCTTTTGAGGTATAAGGATAGCAAAAATGTCCTGACCCCTAAACAACATGGCCAGGTGCAGAGAACAGAAGGTAAGCAGATACAGATCTTAGGTATAGCACTTGGTATAACACAGAGGTGTTGAAGATAGGGGAAAAGGACCAGGAATCTGGCACCCCAAGACCCTGTGCATGCGACACACATATCTACCCCAACTTTATCATAGTCTTCTTCAAATCCATTCAAAGTAACTACTATCCCTCATAAATTAAATAATTATGTAATATAGTAAGTCACATTTTACATCCATTATAGAGACTGATAATTTTATAAAAAAATTAATCTGGTTAAGTTTCTTATTTGCTAGGTTTCGTAAGGAATCCTTTATTCAACAAATATTTAGACTCGTTATGACTCAGGTCTTTGCTAAGTGGCTATGTATTAAAAAGTGAGTAAGTTAGTTTTTGCCTAATCAAACATTAAGAAATCAAGGTATTAAAGTAGGAGTTACAAAGACTGATGACTCTTACTTTGTTTTTTCCTTTTGGATAGTATACATAAATGAGGTGATTAAACAAGGATGCTAAATTGTATAATTTGAAAACTACAATTATACTTTAATTAAAGTAAAATTCTTGAAATCTGAAAAGAGTAATCATAAGAATTCCTGCTAAGAAATTCCATATAACTAATTTAATACAGTTAGGCATATTTAAGCTCAGGTGTTCAAAGAAAAAAAATCAAAAGCAAAAACTGAAAATTAAGTTTGGAAGGTGACATTTTTATATTTCACACACGGCCTTACCAGCTTCAGCAGCTGAGACAAGGTATTCTGTTGCCTCTAACCTCTGTTCAGCTCTTCCTTCTGTCTTATATGACTTGATGGCATTGTAACTAAAAGAATTAAATGCAAGCAGTTTAATTTGAATAGGTGTCATAAAGTCTGTTTTAAAGTGTAACGCAACACCAGTACTTCCAAAGCAAAAGTCAATGCATAATGCAACCACAAAATGAGACCTTTTTCAAGAATGGATTTGCTGGAAGTGCTTTACTGCAAGATTATACCACCCCTTCCTCTTAAATAAATATGGCTATCAATACAAATGTAAAATATTTAAATCAGACACTCATCGATTACTTTCAAAAGACAGGAAAACTGGGAGGAGTGGAGAACATAGTGGTGGTACACAGACTGGCCAGAAAAGACAAAAGATACCAAAGAAGGGGTACCTAACAAATATATACTGAGCACCTATGTTCAGGTACTATAGTTGAGTTTCTGACAGATAAAAAGATAAATGTGATTTTTTTCTTAACAAACTAATAAGGACTATTAAATGATCATAATAAAAGACAACAGACAATAGAAGATATTCAGGAATTATGACTGAGATCACAGAAGGCTTTGTGTAAAAGGTAGTATTGAACTGGGTATTGAGACAGGCACAGTTTCAACAGGGAAAGGATCAGCATGGTGAAAAGGAGTAAGGATGGGTGGGAAGAAAGAGAAAACTGGCCACTCTTGAGTGGCAGATTGAGATTTGGGTTTTATTTAGTAGAAAATCCCCATTAAATGTTTCAGAGTAAGGGAGTCAAATCAGCCTATTTCCTTTAATGCTAATTTCTACTTTTCTCTTGGATGAAGATGTCAAGTGAGCACATTCTTCTTTTCTTTTTTTCAGAGACAGAGTCTCACTCTATCACCCAGACTGGAGTGCAGTGACACAATCACAGCTCACTGTAACCTTGAATTCCTAGCTTCAAGCAATCCTCCTGCCTCAGCCTCCCAGTTAGCTAAGAATACAGGGATGCACATCATGAAGCCAGACTAATTCTTTTAAAATTTTTGGAAGAGATGGGTCTCACTATGTTGCCCAGGCTGGTCTTGAACTCCCAGACTCATGTGATCCTCCTGCCTTGGCCTCCCAAAGTGCTGGGATTACAGGTGTGAGACACTGCACCTGGCCCAAGAAATTCTTATCATGCCAATTTTATATTAATATGACTTATCCTTAGAAACTGTCTTGATGAATCTATACAACTCAAATTCATAAAGCATTATGTATGTATGTGCATGTGTGTCAAGGGGTGTGTGTGTATATAATTTCACACATACCTCTCTAAAGAGAAGAAAAAGAGAAAAAATATTTGAACAATTTTAAGGCTGAATTTTATTTTGCTTTCACTTAAAAAATATTTTAAGATTGGTTTGGATACCACCACAAATTTATGTGAGATCAAGTAAAATATGTGACACAGAGAAGACAAAGGCAAATACACTAGATATGATGTTTTCCTAAAAACAAAACCTGTTGAAGCAAAGAAAAGCTTCACCATTCATGGTTTCAGTTTCACAGATCAGAGGCATGCTCTGAGCAGCACATTATCCCTCAATGCAGTGCCAGGATATGTTGTGACCATGCTCTTGTTCACTAAATAAGCATACGCCTGCCAGAGCATCCTTCTATGACTTCTTCAGGAGGCAGGTGAGAGCGGTTATTTTAAATGATTATGTTATCTGACCGGTGAAGGAGTAAGGAAAGAAATGAGCTGGAAAGATGATGGGGCAGGTCATACAAGAAACAATTTGCCTCAAACCCTTTTGTCCATGCACTGGCTTTTGCTTTCTGTTCCCAACAGGGATTTCCTGTGGTACATATTCATATGAGGACCCCAAGGTCTATCCTCTCCTGCTTTTCTACTTTCATCATAAATCAAATATATCTTTGTAAGCCATCTTAAATATTTTGGGAATCTGGATGAGGATAAACAAGTAACTAATGATACTTCAGTATTTATGAAATTTTCTATTTGGGGTACTCTGGAACTAATCTCTGACACATGGAGAAAATAACTTATTTATTTAAACAATCTTCTTTATCAAAATTGAATACCAAAGAGAACTGAAATCTATAAGATTAATTTTAGACAACAGTTGCAGGCTCCTCTAGTCTCTATGACACTTTCCAAAACCACTAATAAATAACAAACCGACCGATTCAACTTTTTCTAGTCTAGTCATATTTTGACTCTACTAGAAAGGCTTAAGAGTACACACTGATATGGCCAAAACACCTAATAAAACACCGAAGGGGCCCTATAATTTCATTGTGAGTTATCTGGAGTCAGCTGTTTTTCAAATGGCTTTAACTAAAGTGAAAAGCTCCCTTTAATATATATTTAGCTTACAAAAGTAATCAGTCAAACATTTCATCTTCCTGAATTCACCTCACAGAAATGGCTTCTGTAAGAATATTATTCCACCTCATCTCTTCACCTTTTTTCTATTAAGAACTTTCTTCCAGACTAAATAAATGCCTCTAATAATAGCTAATAAGCAATTAGCCATTATCTGAAGCATCTGATAATCAAACTAATAAGCCATTTTGAATCAAACTAATCAAACTAAGTCATTTTGTTCTTTCTGATCCTTCCAATTCAGAGAAACTGATTAAATGACTCATGTTTCATTATGACATGTAAAAAAAAAAAATCACTAAAAACAAAAATTCCTTTTTTTATTTAATACTGTAAAACCTCCCAAATCTACTCACAAGAAAAAGTAGAGTCCCCAGGATAAACCTGCACCCCACACATTTGGGGTGACTCCTTGATAAAGTCCCCGGAGTCCATCGAGTTTCCAGATGGTAGTCAGGCAATGTAAAATCCCTTTATATTTCGGTCTCAGTTCCAATCCATCACTCACTGCATTAAAGGATGCACAAAGTCAGGTAAGAACAAAGTTCTAGCTTCGTATCACATATAAACACAGATATTGCACAATCAGTTATATAAAGGAGATAAACTTAGAAGAAAAACTTTTTTAGGTAGTAGAAAAATTATTTTCCAGGCTTCAGTGTTTTAAAACTACTACATTCCTCAAATTATTCAAGTGTTTATTTAGGGCATACTAAGCACTCAAATAATATTTTAGGAAATATTAGCTTAGCTCAAATAATCTGAAAGTCTCTTAGATAACTAGGTTTCAACACTTAGGTTTTTTTTTTCTCCAAGGTTAAGGATTCTAATGTTAAAAAATAAACTAGCCAGGAGCCTCAATTATATCAAGTACTAGCAAGACCTGAGGAACGGCAGGAAAGAAAATGCAGAGGATGGGGTAAATTTTCTTCCTGGAAATTCTTCCTATCCTCTCCACCAAAACATATTGAAATCCAAGTAGAAAGTAGCAAAGTATTTCACTTGAACATATCCAAAATTGAATAAGTTTTCCCCATCCCTTCTGAAGCCGCTCTTACTGTTGAGCTGTATAGCTCAACAAACGAGGTCATCATCTACATAGATGCCCACACCAGATATCCAGGGACTATCCATGAACCCTCCTCCCCCATCCCTTTTTATCAAATAACAAGTCTTTTTGATTCTGTCTCACAAATATCTTTTGCATCTGTCTACATCTCTCAGTTCACACTGCCATCATCCTACTTTGAGAAACCATCAGTTTTCAACTAGCATTATCAGCATTTAGTCTTCTTGCCAATTTTGTAAAAAATATAATCTAGGTTATAAATGTCTTAGTTTTTCATTTCATTTCTCTGTAGGAAATAGAAAGCACATTCAAAATAGGATAACTCTAGGGCATGAGAAGCAGCTAAAAGGACTATTTACAAAGGTGTGAGTAGGCTGTAGAAAACCACAAGGAATAATACAGTATCAATTATTTATTTGCTATTTTTTTAAAAAATCACTTAATTCTAGGAGTATTAAGTATCTCAGTAATTGGCAATGACATTCCACATTATGCATGCCATTCTATGTTATACTGTAGTATATCCAAAATTATAATTTTACTATAGTTTTGTATATAGTTTTGTTTTCCACTCAAGATTATTTGTGAGCAGTTCTCCTTGTTATTCAATAGATTTCCCAAAAAAAGATTTTTAGTATATAACATCATGGTTTTCCATCTTATAGAAATCACATCATTTACACAGTCATTCCACCATTTGACATGAATTCTCTTTTTCTGGCTATTATAAGAAGTTCTCAAAAGAACATTCTGTACAAGAATCTGCATGAATGATTATTGTCTTGGAATTAGCTATTAGAAAGGGAAACTGTTACAGGTTAATGGGTATACACTTAAGTTACAAATACATACTGAACCTGCCTTCCAGAAAGTTTATACAAATTATACTCTGCTAGCCATAGTGGCATCCCCGGTTCACTGTCCCCTTCACTGTCCTACTTCACTGTGTATAATCCAGTCTGGCGAAGAAGAATGACTGTTTACCATTTGCAGGCAAAGGGGGAAAAGTCAATTTCTTTCATCATTAACCTGCCAATGTTACAGCACGAAGTGAGATTAAAGTACATCAGGTTTTATCAGTACACCTGAGTTTGATATGTAACTTCCCTAATTCGTTACATGGTCTTATCCTTTCTGAGCTTCAGCATCCTCACTTATAAAATGTGGATAAAAGTCATGTACCTCACAGGGATTTTTGAGGTTCATATAAGACAACAAATTTAAAGGCAGGCAGCAGAATGACAGGCTCTTGAGAAATGTTTTCCTGCGTAGTTGGTAATCTTTCTGATGCTTCCCCTGGATTCTCTGCGTCTCATTCTTCTGTATAGATCCCTTTTTCTAAGAACTTTCCATTTTCTTCTCAATAATAAACTCATAATACCACTTCTCTCTTGAGGTAAAAAGCAAAACCAACCATTAAAACACCACCTGTTCTTTTCATAGGTATAAACCAAGGCTGAACTAGGATCTCCCTAACATAAAATTAAAATTATATAGATAAAATACAGTGAATTTTTTTGGTCTAAATCAGGGGTCCCCAACTCCCTATACCAATCAGTTATCTGCTAGGAACTGGGGCACACAGCAGGTGAGTGGTGTTAGCAAAGTTTCACCTGTACTTATGGCCGCTCCCCATCCCCTTGTATTACTGGAACTCTGCCTCCTGTCAGATTAGTGGTGCATTAGATTCTTAACACAATCACAAACCCTACTGTGAACTGCACATGCAAGGGATCTAGGCTGCACGCTCCTTAAGAGAATCTATTGCCTGATGATCTGAAGAGGAAAATTTTCATCGTGAAATCAACCATACCTCCTCTACTCTCATCCATGGAAAAATTGTCTTCCATAAAACCAGTCCCTGGAGCCAAAAAGGTTGGGGACCACTGGCCTAAATGACCTCATGATTGTTCTAAAAATATCTGCCGCTAACCAATTAGTGTGTAGATCTAATCATCTATCACATAATTTACAATGGCTTATCATAGCACTAAAAATTGCCGATAGACACAAGCTGAAGATAAAAAGTTTGGTGTACAGAAAGGAGCCAAGACAGGACACTCATTTTAAATTCATCTTCTAAGAAAGACTTAATATAATGACTTAAAAAATTACCACCTAGCACCATCACCCTAACACAACCTGTTTCATTTCCTGGATATTAGTTTTACCTCTGCTTTGTCTCTTTTCATAAAAGTAATACCCTCTACCTGTGCTCTATATTGGTGATTTTAAAATTCCAGATGAATCAAGAAACTAATTGAGCAGACTGCTAGTATCTTTTCTTCAAAACCAGACTGGAATAGAAAACAAATGTAAATGACATCACAAGTAGTTAGGATAAATATTGTTTCATGAAACGTGTGTTTCAGTAACGTTTGTGTATGTATGTGTATGCACTGGGTAGCAAAGGTGAAAGTTATTTCTGGCCGAAAAGGCTTGTTCTAGATCCTGTTCCTTCAGACAACCCCCCTTAGTTAGATGCCTTATCCTTATCCTCCGGCCTCTATTTCCCAGTCTCTACCCTGCTTTAAGTTCTTTCCCATT
This sequence comes from Callithrix jacchus, assembly GCF_049354715.1. Taxonomy (NCBI): domain Eukaryota; kingdom Metazoa; phylum Chordata; class Mammalia; order Primates; family Cebidae; genus Callithrix; species Callithrix jacchus. The sequence continues at coordinate 93,515,574 of NC_133517.1, read as the reverse complement.
AGTATTTAAACAAGCTTAAAGCTCTCCTATTTACTCTTTGATCCCAGTGCCTCCTTATCAGTTAAATGTCTGCAGTGAGAAAACACGTCCCTCCCAGCCCACTCCAGACAATCTCAGCAGGAACTCTCTCACCTCCAAGGCAATCTGGTTTGAGCTTTACCAATTACTTCAAGCACTCTAATTAAGAAACCTTCAAAGGCACTTTGGAGACCTCTTTCTTAGGAACCCTTATCAGCACCTGAAAGTGCTTATCTCCTAAATCCCTCTCCTCTGGCTCATTTAACACCGCACCATCTTCAATGTCCTCTTGCTTCTTTGCCACTAAATTTCCTTCCATCCCTCTTCTCTGCCCATCCTTAGACGCTGATTTTTATATGCACAATTTCCATCAAATAGAGGTGGTCTCTCAACCGGTGGCTTCAACTACCATCCTGGTGCTACATTCTGGATCTTATTCCTAACATCCTGCCCCACTAAGGGTTCTGATCCTACTGCCTGTTTCCATTTTTCACAAAAGACATGCCAGCTTCTTAACTTTCTGGAATCATTCTTTATTTTCATCTCTATCATTTTAATTTACGCTTTAGCTATACAAAACTACCCACTCATGGTTTCAAACTAACAGCATATGTTATGGAAAAAGACTTTCTGAGCTTGAATCCTAGTTCTAGCAATTACTTTGCAACCTTGAGTAAGTCATTGGATTATTCTGTGCCCGAATTTTTCCGTTAAGATAGAAAAAATAATGGCAACTCTAAAAATTACAAAGGATTAAATGAGTTAGTTCATATAAAGCTCTTAGAATTATGCCTGACATATTTCAAGCACTCAATAAGTACTAGTTTATTTATGTCACTGGGTCTTGCAATACCACATACGTATAAAATTTTACTCTGCACTCCTGTTACTGAATTTTACATTTTGGTTCCTTAATGTTTTGGGTATAGTCATACTCTCCATATTCTTCACAAAAGCTCACGCATATCTTTAACTTGCAAATGATCAGGTTTTTGGGTTACTTAGAAAATTACTGTACCTCATTCTCATTCTTTTGTTGGGGCGCTCTCATCATTCTTGAGGGTTTAACATTACATCGTAAAGTTAGAAGGAGTCTCAGTAGTCATCTAATCCAATCTTCCCACCTAGTACAAGAGTATCTTCTAACTTCTGTCATCCAGCTGCTATCTGAACCACTTCTAATCATCATCAGTTTCATTTCTGAGCACTACCACACTACCAAACCAAAATCTGCTTCCCTGTAATTTCCACTCAACTTGTGTCTGACCTTAGGATCAACATAAGGTAGCCCCCTTTCCCCACGTGGAAGTTCTCTAAATATCTTGAGGTTTTTTTCTCTCCTGAGCTAAACTAGTTCCTCCAGTTATTTTTCATATGAATTAATTTCTAATCTTTCTACCACTCTGGACACCTCTGAGTTCCAATTTTTACTTGAACTCACAGAAAAATTCCAGGTTTGGTTTAATAGCACATGCATTCAGAACCTGTCATCATTAGATTTTAATTTTATTAAATGAGTTTGATTACAATGGAAGCATAAGAACTATAGGAAGTTATTCAGCATTGATGCTGTAATCAATAAATTTTTATTTGTTATTCATCTTCCTAAATTTTCCTCCTTTCTATCACCATTTCACAGCTACACTGCGAGCTTTATTATACAAACTCCTGCTTCAATGCCTAGATCTTTAATTTAGACCTCCAACCCAATCCTTTTATCTGCCACCTCAGCCCCACTAGTCTCCAAGTACTCTTCCCAATTCATCAAGACTACTGATTTTCTCAGGTAAGAAGAATACTGTTTCCTCAGGAATGCTATGCTTCACAGCACTGTCTTAAACTCATCAGACCAATCACACTATTCTTCAATGATCACCTCGACTACCATCTCTTCTGCTCCTAAATAAAATGCTGCTGAAGAGAGACACCAAGTTATACAGGCCTGCACCTGCAGCCAAGTCTAAAATTCTTCTAATGTTCAAACTATTACATAACAGGGACTTGAAGAGGCAGGGTGGTGAGGAGTTAAATGCCAGGGGGTTCCAGAGTTAGATTACCTGGGTTTAAATCCCAGATCCATCTTTACAAACTTGTGACTCGGGCAAATTAGTCAACTTCTGTTATCCTCATCAGTATAGCAGGGATCATAAACTCACAGGACTGTTCCTATGTATAGATTTACAGGATAATAAATGAGATAATACATCTAAAACACAGTTCATTGCCTTGCTCCTAGTAAATAAAGATTACTTGTCAATAATTATTTGTGCATGCATCATAAAACTTCATAAAATTATATGCCTTTGTGATGTTTTTTCTAGGGATAATACGCCATAATTTTCGATGAGTTTTCTTCATAGATTGGCTTCTTGCCTCCTCTGCACCTGTCAAAATATTAGCCCTTCTATGGGAAACCCAAGCCCCAATCTTCCATTGAACCTTTAAAGATACATATGATCATCAGCAATGTAGAATTTTCTTGACGGTTTATCTGTATTTGTATTTCCTGATTTTATGTCGTCTAGAATTACCTTTTATCTAAGTCTAACGTCTACAATTAAATTCTAAGTTCCCTGAAGACAAGAACTTTATTAGATACTTCTGTAGCCCATAGAGCAGTCTACGCACATTAAGAGAATATACAGCAAGTGATATGAATTACCTAACGCTAAGATAAACAACTGTAGATTTAATTCTTAAGGCAGAACTTGTATAACTTTATTTGAAAACTATTTTCTGCAATTTCAGTTATCAAAGATCATCTTTAAAACTCTTTCCAGACTTTAGAGTTTAACTTCTAAAATGCTTTTTTTTAATTTCAAATAATTCATCTAATACACTTAAAACAGTATTTCGATTCTAGCTACCTATTCTTTCACAGGACCTTGTACCATTCTATAAACGACAAAAACCAAACATTCAAGAGAATTCTATTCCAAATCTACTCCCAACATTAGCTGAAGATTACGCCGTATCCCAACACTGGTGGAGCTGCCAAACCACGTGGCTAAGATTTCAAAGTTCCTCCAAGAGTGAATGATTTGCACGTGTGAGGAATAAACCCTAAAATGTGACAATCTCTTCTTTATTTTACAAATCAGGAATTGCATCCCATCTCCCCTGCCAATGAGGATGATTTTTTCTCATACTTCTATACATACAGGCCCCATCCCTTAGTCTTGAGGAGCAAGGAAGATCGCACGCCGACCCCTCTACAAAGCACCGTTTCCTCCAATCTATTTCAGGTGAGCCAGGGCGCACAGCATCCCCTTCAACGATCCTCCTTCTCCGAGTGCGGAAAAGGCAGAGGAGACCAAGGCCTCTTTCTGAATCTTTACCACTGAATTCAGGCTGACAGTGACAGGAAGCAGCCCGGTGTCTGGGTGGGCTCTTACCAGCGAAGCGGATCTTCACGAGGTCGAGCGGGTGCAGCGCAAGGTTGGACAACACGCCGCCGCTCACGCCAGCTACCAGGTTCTCATAGCGGACGTGGCGGAATACCGTGCTCCACGCCGACGACCCGGAGGCCGACTGGCCCTGGCCCGTCATAGGCTCGGGGCCCGCCGATACCACGGCGCCCAGGGCCGCGGAGGTGGGACGAGATGCTGTGGCCGCCACCGTAGTAGCGGTCGCCCCTTGTGAGGGCAAGCCCACCTCCGGGACAGGCGAGAGGGCTCTGACGCCCACGGCGCGGGAGCCAAGCCGCGAGAGTCTGGTACTGAGGGGGCGTGAGTGGGGCACAGCCACCAGGTCACGCCGGCGGAAATAGCGTTGGAGGGGAAGCGCCAGCCTCAGCCGAGTCTCCGCCCTGCCTCGCCCACAAATGCTCCAGCTGTCGAACGCGGAAGAGACCGCACGGCTAAAGAACCGGCCGCTGCTAGCGCAGGACGGCGAAACTACGGAGCGTCGCAGGATCCAGCTAAGCCAGCCAGCGTCCGCTCCGCGAGTCACGTGACTGGAAGTAGTCTGAGAGAAGCAGAAGTCGCCTGTGGGAGGAGGCGGCGGTGGGCCGAACTCATATGAAAGCCCTCGTGGAGTTCGGCCGGAAGAGCAAGCAAGATGAAGGTGAAGATGCTGAGTCGGAATCCGGACAATTATGTCCGCGAAACCAAGTTTGACTTACAGAGAGGTAAGATAAGTTGGTAGCGAGAAAGGGAAGCTTCCCGCCAGTCTTTGGGTCTAGCCTGGGCTTACACAGAGTAAAGCCAGGGGAGGCTGGCGCTCCAGTCTGGTTCTTTCCCAGTTCCCTTTTCGCTAAGGCAAACTTTGTGCTTACAGGGTCGATGCGGAACTGGATAGCAAGTAACATCTGTTCAAGCCCTTTTTTCTAAGAATTTCCTCTAGTGGTGAGTGGGAAATAGTTGTCTACAGTGGAGGAAGATTCCAGCTGCTGCTCTAGGTATTGTCTTCAGGTTCCTATTATTGAAAAGTGGGCTTGAGGCCGGGCGCGGTGGCTCACGCCTGTAATACCAGCACTTTGGGAGGCCGAGACGCGTGGATCACGAGGTCAAGAGATCGAGACCATCCTGGTCAACATGGTGAAACCCCGTCTCTACTAAAAATACAAAAAATTACCTGGGCACGGTGGCGTGTGCCTGTAATCCCAGCTACTCAGGAGGCTGAGGCAGGAGAATTGCCTGAACCCAGGAGGTGGAGGTTGCCGTGAGCCGAGATCACGCCATTGAACTCCAGCCTGGGTAACAAGCGAAACTCCGTCTCAAAAAAAAAAAAAAAAAAAAAAAAAAAAAAAGAAAAGAAAAGAAAAGTGGACTTGAATGAGTCAAACTCATGGGTTGAAGGGTTAAGAGTTAAACAGCCTTTTAAAACCTTCCTACTGCTCTTCTTGTCACTTTACTACTTTATGTTCTGGATGTTGGAAGAGACGAAGTTAAATTTAAAAGCATCACTTTTCTCTTACCATCCCTTATGAAGTTTGATGAAAGAATGGTTAAAGTGAAATTAATGAGTTTTCTTTATCCTTACTGGTCTCTTCCTCCATTAATATGCTAACCACTTATTAATTGTGCCTGGTAATACCTAAATGATAAGGGGCTAATCGTGCATGAGCAGATTGTTCTAGTAAAGAGAATAACAGGAGCAAAGGTCTTCAGGCAGGAATGAACCTAAGGCATGAAAAGAAGGACGTTGTCATTAGACTTTTAACGAGGAGTAAGAGAGATGAGATGAGGTGAGAACAGTACTTCACTATTTTGGTTTAACAGTAGTTATTATCAACATGTATGTCAGCATTGGTAAGAGGTCTCTGCTCACAAGATGTTTACAGTTTGTCACAAGGCAGTAATATTTCTAAAATATAAGTTAGATTTATCACTTGGACTTGACATCATTCCCAAACGTTGAATCTCTGGTCCCACTTTCCTTGCCACTTTCGTCAGTCACTATGTTTCCCACAAGTGGTTTATTTAGTATTCACCCTTGCCAATCTCAGTGCATTTCAGTTATCTTTTTTAAGGCTTCCTGTGACACACACCCTTATGCAATTTAGCTGCTTTCTCTGGAAAACTTTCACTGAACAATCTTTTCATACTTAACTCCTGGATGTGCTCAGCTCCCTTCAGCACCGGTCTTCTATGATTCTATCACTTCATCACAGTGTTTATCACATTGTCTCATAATGATTATTTTGATTAATAGGCTTTCCCATCAGACTTCACTTACAAAACGGGGAAGAATCATGTTTGTGTATGAACTGTGTTTAGGCAGCACCTGGAACATAATAGTTGCTTTATAAATGTCAGTTTCTCCATCTATAAAGATTCATTTTTGGCTGGGCGTGGTGGCTCACACCTGTAATCCCAACACTTTGGGAGGCCAAGGTGGGTGGATCATGAGGTCAGGAGTTCAAGACCAGCCTGGCCAACATAGTGAAACCCCATTTCTACTAAAAACACAAAAAATTAGCCAGGCATGGTGGTGGGTTCCTGTAATCCCAGCTACTTGGGAAGCTGAGGCAAAAGAATCGCTTGAACCTGGGGGATGGAGATTGCAGTGAGTCAAGATTGTGCCATTGCACACCAGTTCGGGCGACAGTGCAAGACTTCGACTCAAGAAAAACAAAAAAAGATTCATTTTTGACCACATGAAGAGATTTAGAAACAAAATGTTCTATCTTGTTGGAGTTACTAAACTTTGGTTAAAATTATTAAAATGCTAAATTTAGTTGTAGGAATAGCTGCTGACATCAGAATAGATAGAAATTTTGTAGACTTAAATTTCAAAAATAACCTTTGCATAACTAATGGATGAGACTGAAAATGAAATATATTAAATAAATATAGCCAGCTGTGGACATTATCATTTTGGGTATGCTTGTCTTTGTGAAGTACAGGCATTCTGCACTTTGCACAGTACCATATTAACTGAACCAATCCCACTCTTTGAGAGGTTTACAGTGATTGAAGTAACCACTGTTAACCACAAAACTTTGCAAAGTAAGGAATTGGTTCCAGTATTCATGTCATCCTATTAACACAGTACTGTGTGAAAGTGAGTACTGCCTGAATCTTTTTTATAATAGTAGCCATTAAAACCAAACATTGAATTAAGCAGAAATTAGAACCTTTAAATCTATCACAGTGTCAAATCAAGATTTTTCTTAAAAAAAGAACGTCTTTAATTACACGCTCTCATTAATATTCACATAGGTTGAGGAGAAGGGATATGCTCAGAAACTGTTACTAATGGGACACACAGAAAGTTTGAAGACGTACAGGGAGCCTTTGAAAGTTTTAAGCATGGGAGTGACATGTAAAAAGCTGTTTTAAGATGACTGATAATAGTGTAAACTGCCCCCACCCTCAGTAGGGAAGATATTACAGTAGCCTAAGTATAATGTAATAAAGACCCAAACTGGCTGGGGATGCAGTGGCTCACACTCATAAACCCAACACTTTGGGAGGCAAAGGTGGGAGGATCACTCGAGTCTAGGAGTTTAAGACAAGCCTGGGCATCATAAGGAGACCCCATCTCTGTAAAAAACGTAAAGATTAATGGGGCACAGTGGTGCATGCCTGAGGCCCAAGCTACTTGGAGGCTGAGGTGAGAGGCTAAGTTAGGGGGATCACTTAAACTCCTGGAGGTTGAGGCTACAGTAAGCTGTGGTCACACCACTGCACTCCAGCTTGGGTGACAGAGTGATACCCCATCTCAAAAACAAAAACAAAACACTAACTTCCTAGAAATAGAGAGTTAAAGGGAAAGATGAATAAGCGTTTGAAAGAGAGGATGAGTGGGACTTTGAGTTTTGGTAGTAGGGAATATGGAAGATGGAATACATAAGAACGACCTAAGTAAGAGCTTTGTTGAATGTTAGATATAATACCATTACCAGGGAGTCAGAAAGAAACAGCAAGGTGAAGTCATGAGGTAAGAAGATGCATTTACTTTTTACACAGTGAGTTTTTTAGACATATGAGCTTAAAGTTACTTTCTTTTTTTTTGAGACGGAGTTTTGCTCTTGTTACCCAGGTTGGAGTGCAATGGCGCGATCTCGGCTCACTGCAACCTCCGCCTCCTGGGTTCAGGCAATTCTCCTGCCTCAGCCTCCCGAGTAGCTGGGATTACAGGCATGCGCCACCATGCCCAGCTAACTTTTTTGTATTTTTTTTTAGTAGAGATGGGGTTTCACCATGTTGACCAGGATGGTCTCGATCTCTTGACCTCGTGATCCACCCGCCTTGGCCTCCCAAAGTGCTGAGATTACAGGCTTGAGCCACCTCAAATGCTTTACGCGGCTGGCCCAAAGCATAATTATTAACTGAGACAGTGTGTTTAGCAGCGTATCAGGACAGTTAAAACATTGATTCTGCTTTGGGAGGCCGAGGCGGGTGGATCACGAGGTCAAGAGATCGAGACCATCCTGGTCAACGTTGTGAAACCCCGTCTCTACTAAAAACACAAAAAAATTAGGTGAGCATGGTGGCGCGTGCCTGTAATCCCAGCTACTCAGGAGGCTGAGGCAGGAGAATTGCCTGAACCCGGGAGGCGGAGGTTGTGGTGAGCCGAGATCGCGCCATTGCACTCCAGCCTGGGTAAGGAGCGAAACTCGGTCTCAAAAAAAAAAAAAAAAAAAAAACATAGATTCTGGAGCCATACTGCCTTGGTTTGAATCCTGGCTCCATAATGTCATATCCAAGTTACTTAACCTCTTTATGCCTCAGTTTTCCCATCAATAAAGTGTGAGATAGTAATATAACTTAACACATAGGATGTTGTGGAGATCAAATGATTAAGGTTTTTGGAACAGTGCCTGACACCTGGTGAACTCCTATGTGAGTCTTTTTGAAGTAAGTAAACAAACATAGAAAGTGTTCAGTAAATAATAGCTATATAATAGTATGATAATCACAACCTAGTGTGCCTATCAGTACAGAATTTAGCACCAGAGTTTAATAATGTTCCCTGCCCCACAGGAAGCTTAGAGTTCTGTTGAGCAAACATCTTGCACATGTTTTGTGCCAGCAACTGTGCTAGGCATAAGGAAATACAAAACAAAAATGTATTAGAAGCTCCGACAGTGAACACTTAGAACCCAGTTGAAGAGCATACTAGGAAATAGAGGGAAAGGCTGCGTGTGTGTGTGTGTGTGTGTGTGTATGTATATGTATATGTATGTGTATATATATATATATATATATATATATATGGTCTAATTGTTTTGCAAGATGTATGCATCCCTTGATTTTCCAGTAATTTCAGAAAGGTTTCTGGAAAACAGGTCTTCTACTTTTGTGTTCTTAGTGCTAGGCATAGAATGTCACTAAGTGCTTATTGAATAACAAATAGAGTGATTAGCTGAGGAAGACCGCAGGAAATATTAAGTTTGAATTATTTTATTAAGAGGAATCGCTCTTATTTCAGTTCCAAGAAACTATGATCCTGCCTTACATCCTTTTGAGGTCCCACGAGAATATGTAAGAGCTTTAAACGCTACCAAACTGGAACGGGTATTTGCAAAACCATTCCTTGCTTCGCTGGATGGTCACCGAGATGGAGTCAATTGCTTGGCAAAGCATCCAAAGAACCTGGCTACTGTCCTTTCTGGGGCATGTGATGGAGAGGCAAGTCTCACTCTAAATGTTGATATTTTCAACAAAAAGTACTTACATTTCAGATGTTTTTCCTTTAGTTTTTAGTTACAGTATGTATACTTCATTGGATTTCAATTTACTTCTCAAGACTAAAGTTTGCTGGGAATACTAAGTTTAGTATTTTCTTCTTTAAATCTCAGAAATTATAAATGCAGTAGTTTAAGGATCAATTTGACGGTAAATTAAATCATATTTATAATTAAAGTATTTCTTAGTTTTTTCACAGAAGATGTTGTCAACACCTAATTTCTTACTATGACAAGTGAAAAAGTTTTGCAACACTTTAAACTAGAATCAACAGAGTATTTGCCAGGTTGTATTTTCTGCTTGTTGATGTACTTATCCATATGCATTGCATTGTTTTAATCCAAAGGATTTTTGTTTTAGCTGCCCAGTAGAAAGATTTGTAGCCTTTTCAATGTTGAATTTATCTTGAACATTTTATGTTTATAGTTCACTGAAATTTCCTGATATGCTTTATCATAGGTTAGAATTTGGAACCTGACTCAACGGAAATGTATCCGTACAATACAAGCACATGAAGGCTTTGTACGAGGAATATGTACTCGCTTTTGTGGGACTTCTTTTTTCACTGTAAGTATAATACCATTAGGCGATTAAATTTGATTAACATATATAAGAATAATCTAATCGAATACATTTTTCAAGTTTATTTGTTCCCAGGCCCTTTTGGTGTTTTACAATGTAAAATATCTTACTAAAACCTTGAAAATTACTAGTTTTCTTTATGTAATTCAGCCATCCCCATACTTTTTGACTTTTTATAAATAATTGCTTAACATTATAAACCAATATTCTATTGACCACAGAAGTGGAATTAATGGGAGGTGAGTCTAGAAAGAGTTTGACTTACTCTGGAACATGTTTGGTGCTAAGATGAGTAATTTGTGCTTCCATTAGTCGCATAGTAAGGAATTATCAAAGTTTAGTGCCTATGTGTGGCAACATGTACGGAACATAAAATTTACTATCTGTTTTTAAAAATACAGTTTGGTGGCATCCAGTACATTCATATCATTGTGCAGCCATCACCGCCATCCATCTTCAGAACTTTGTCATCTTCCTCAGCTGAAACTATAGTCATTAAACAGTAACTCCTCATTCCCCTCAGTCCTCAGCACCTGGTAACCATGATTTTACTTTTTGCCTCTGTGATTTTGACTATTCTGGGTACCTTATATAAATAGAATCCTATTTTAAAGAATCCTACTTTGTATATGTGAAATAAGCCTTTAAAAATTTTTTTGGAAATGAGCCTTTCATGTCTGGCTTATTTTACTTAACATAATTGTCTTCAGAGTTTATCCATGTTGTAGCACATGTCAGAATTTCCTTTTTATGGCTAAATAGCATTCTATTATATATGTCACATTTTGTTTATCTGTTCATTCATCAATGAGCATTTGATTTGTTTCCACCTTTTAGCTATGGTGAATAGTATTGTCATGACCATTGGTGTACAGATACGAATTCAAGGTCATTCAGTGTTTTTTTTTTTTAACAAGGGAACCACAAAGTATGAGCTGTGCTTTGGGTTGATTCAATTTGACAGCAGTGAGTGATCAGTTTGAAGGCCGTTTTAATAGTTTGGTAGGAAATAATAAGAGGCTACCTTATGGAGACTGAAACTAGAAAACATTGGTTGGATTTAGAAACACTTTGGAGGATTGACAGGTTTGGCAACTGAGAGGTATCTGGGAAGATGGTAGTTCCTGTTACAGAAATGGGAAAGTCAGGAGTATCAGCAAGTTTGGAAGAGGGTGGGAATGGGAAGGATATGATGTGACAAACTGACTGCTACTGGGCTGTTCAAATGCAGTTGTCTATCATACCTTCACAGATGCAGGTCTGGAGCTTAGGAGGGAGGTCAGAGCTAAACTTGGCATTGTCAACTTAGAAGTAATGATTGAAGCCATTACATAAGGCATCATTGGGAGGAAATGAAGAGGAAAGTATAGAAATACGAAGATGTCAGGGAAGTAACCTTGGGAATTGCCCACCTCTGGGAAGTGGGAAAACTCTGGGAGTAGCCAGAGAGCTCAAAGGTCTGTGAATGAGCATAGCGTTCCAGGAAGAAGGAATAGTTTTGTGAACTACTACAAAGAATAATGAAATGTGAAGACTGAGCAAAACATTTTAGTAATGTAGAGATGTAAAAAAATAGGAAGTTAAAGATATGTAATTCTAGTTTTTCACTTCTAACACTGTTAGTTTGGTGTAGGTCTTTTCAAGTGTTTTGACCTATCTATACAACAGTTTTTGTATATGTGTACTAATCAGTCAAATAGATCTTCCTTATTCTTTATTCACTGCTGACTTTTTAAAAAACAGGTTGAGCTGAGTTAGAAAGTGTAGGTTGCAATACAAGTTAGCTGGGTGCAAAAGTCAGATTACAAGAGAATAATAAGGGAAAAGAAGATTTCTGGGAAACCTGATAGCTACAGTTTGAAAGACTGTCATGTGAAAAAGAAAATAGACTAATTTGTTGCTCCACAGAGAAGCACTGAAAATAGGTGTTAATGTTAAAAGATTTGGTTTTTGTATAAGAAAAACTTATTTGCTGTCAAAAACCAGACTAGGCAACCTTGCAAAACATTCATTTACTTTTCACCAGAGGGGTGCAGATAAGGTACCTGACCCTGCAAGCCCAGTGTTGTGCAAGGAATTGGGTGGCAAGTGGGAGTGGATGGCAGCTAAGGCTTCTTCTACTTGGTTATTCTTTTGGCTATATTGATTAATATCTCAGCCAGAGGATTTAGTGCATTTTTTAAATGCTCAAAATTAATAAAGGCTCATTGCAGCATTATTCACAATATCCAAGATACGGTATCAACCTAAAGTGTTCAGCAGTGGATGAATGAATTTTTTAGAAAGCACACGCACACACACGCTCACGCATACACATGAATACTATTCAGCCTACAGAAAGAAGGGAATCCTGTAACATCCATGAATGAACCTGGAGGACATGATGCTAAATAAGCTAGGCACACAAAGATAAATACCACATGATCTCACTTGTGTGGAATCTAAAAAAGCCAAACTCATAGAAATAGAGTAAAACCGTCATAACTAGATGCTTTGAGGGAGAGAGATTGGGGAGACGTTGGTCAAAAGAGACAAAATTTCAATAGATGGGATGATTATTGTACAACATGGTGATTATAGTTAATAACAATATGCTGTCTTCTTGACAGTTGCTAAGAGAGTAGATTAAATGCTCAAAATAATAAGTATGTGGGGTAATAGAGATGTTAGTTTGCTTTAGTCATTCCACAGTGTCTGCATATATCACAACACAGTGTTGTACATCACAAATATGTATAACTTTTATTTGTAAATTAAAAACATTAACATTTTAAGAAACGGTAAAGACTGGAAATGTTTCATGTTCACCACTTGTTTCCCCCACTTTATTTTTTTAAAGAGACAGGGTCTTGCTGTGTTGCCTAGGCTGGTGTTGAACTCTTGGGCTCAAGGCTGTCTCAGCCTCCCAAAGTGTTGGGATTACAGGCATGAGTCACCATGCCCAGCTCATTGTTTCTCCCTTTTTTTAAAAAAAATATGTTTGAGTAATGTGCGCTTTGTCAGAGATAAGACACATGTGAAAACTACTTGCTTGTTCAACTTTAACACTTAATATGTTTTTAAAAAATTTAGTACACTGTGTTGCAAAAGATAAACTTTTATTATGTAAACTTCACTAAGATATCACAGTTTGTAATACCAACAGTGCCTTCTTCAGCTTAACCAGCCTGGAGATGAGATGTTCTAGCCAGTCATGTATTCTTGTTTGGCTACTCATTTCTATAAAATGAGAATACCTTTCTCAGAATTGGTGGTCTGTTGAGGCTGGTTCTCAATAGACTGTAGAGCAGTTTTGCCATTTATAAGGAAGTTCAGTCTTGAGCTTGCAGACACTGTCAGAAACTTGATAGAGGGATGCTGTCTTCGGGAACCGGATGCTCAGAGACACAGTGTTATTCTGTATTATATACGTGCTAAAATATCTCTTTGGGTCAAGCCAGATCAGTCAAAATCTGGGTACCTAGATTACATCTTACATTCTCCCAATATAATCAGGTTTCTAGAACTGAGTTTCGATATAGTGCCAGTGGCTCAAATTCAGAATTGTTAATAAGATGTAGCCCTATTAAATACTTTTTGTCTATTATAAGGATGTTGTTAAGGATTTTGTTCATTGGCATCCTCAACAAAAGACATCCTTATCTAATCTTAGTACGAAAACCTGTCCTGATCACTTATCTGTTCCCATCTCATGGGCACTGGAAATTGTTTTGCAAGAAGGGTTTTCCTTTTTTAATTTGCTGTAAGAAAAGAGCTATGTTCATACTCTTCCCGTAGATAAATATATCTTTGTTAATGTTTTTTTATCAAAAAGTGGGTCTAGGTAACATCTAATATATAAATGTAAACTTTTCAGTTAAAACTAGCAGTTTGGTATATATGCAGTTATACAGTACCACATAGGTGACTTTGTTTTCAACCTCAGACCACATTATATGTTCTGTTTTGTAGTCTTTTTCACCTGATAGCTGAAACATGTCTCCCAAATACCCATGTCTAAGTTACCCTAGTTTGTTGCTTTGCCTTGATTTGGGCTAACATGCCAACGGTTCTACTTACTGTTGCTTTTTACTCTTTGTGCAGCTGTCAGCACAGTGAAAAGACTATGTCTTTACTAACATTAATGAAAATAGTTTTGACAATGTGGACCCTGAAAAGTTCTAAGGGTCCTCCAGAGGCCCAAAGTTCACAGTTTGAAAACCAGTGACTTAGTGGTAGTCTGCAGTTCATGTAGAAAAGGGCTTTATCTATTTCAATATTGTAAAGGTGCCTTCTCTCTACTATTTTCATTTTGTTTTTTAATTTAAAACTATCTGGAATTTTCATGTAAGGCATCAAATTGGCTTAAACTTTTTAAATGACTAACCTGATATTACAATACCATTTTTTTTGTAATCCATATTTTCTCTAAGTTGAAATGCCATGTTTATCACAATATGCATGACCTAACTTGTTCTTGACTCTTGTTCCTGTTTGGTTCTTTTGCTCTACTTATACTATTATATTTTTAATTTTATATACTTTATATATTTATCACAAATCTTTACTAAAAGTGGGATATAAATGCATCAGTAAGTATAATACTGGAATGATATGGTATGTTACCTTTTTTAAACAAGATACTTATAATTTGATATATGTCTTGGCAAGTTGTAATTTATAACTGTTCATTATCATCATCATAATAAAACAAATATTTCTAGGTTGGTGATGACAAAACTGTGAAGCAGTGGAAAATGGATGGGCCAGGCTATGGAGAGGAGGAAGAGCCATTACATACAATATTAGGAAAGGTACAAAAGTAAATTGACTAATAGCTTGCCTATTAACATTCTTCTCTTTTATTTAAAATTATTTTATAGATAAAATTTTCAATGGGGGAAGAAGACGCAAGTAAGAAATGAAAGACTTTAGGCTGTAATCATTGACCCCATTGACCCATGTAAGCAATATTTAATGCAGTTAAGGTCCTTCGATGCTAAAGAATTTTAACAGCTTTTTGGTATTCATTGTAGTAGAGTTCGATTTCTGTTTTTAGCTAGAGAATACAATGAAATATTTCCTGTAGCAAGACCATAGCGGAAAAGAAAGAAGTTCAGAAAATGCTTCAGCTTGTCTGGTTTATATCATCATAGAACTAACACAAAACTCAGAATTTGTTAGTTTAAAAAAATCCTTTAGGAAATGAAGAAATGTAATAATATAATGCATCATGTATAAATCTTATTAACGTTTCTACCAAATTATTCTGCATATCAGATGATGCGGTTTAGTTTTAGCTTAAGTATAATTTAGAACATTTGGCCTATCCATGTTTTATAATGTTTATATTTTTATATTAAGCAGACAATTCCAAAATTAGATTTAATCTTTAAATTAAATATGCATTTTAAAAATCACTTTGTCATTTCAATATTATGGTTAGTATATAATATTTAGGTTCTTTAGGTTTCAAGAAGTTCTAAATGTTCTTAAAGGGATGGGGAATGGGGTATGAGTATGAGGTAGAGATAATTTGTAGTTGGAAACACATTAGTAATTTCTAAAACAAAATTGGTTTCATTCTTAAAATGTCTTGTATTTTTATGGTATTGTTTCCCCCTTTAAAGATTTCAAAGAAGTTTCTTTGTGAACAGAATTTTTCTTAAAAAAATGATAGTGTGGATAAATATATTTAAAATATTATTCTGCAGATTTGAATTCGTAATGAAAAAACCTCTTCATAACAACCTTTTTGCTTTAAAGACAGTGTATACTGGGATTGATCATCACTGGAAAGAAGCTGTTTTTGCCACATGTGGACAGCAAGTAGACATTTGGGATGAACAAAGAACGAATCCTATATGTTCAATGACCTGGGGATTTGACAGTATAAGTAGTGTTAAATTTAACCCAATTGAGGTAATTTTTTTTTTTAGTATGTTCTGCTTTTCGTTTCCTTGTTATTTCCTAATAATTTCAGTTCTGTGTAGGAACTTTTGAATGTGTGATGGAAACATCTGAATTTTAATGGTGTTTTGGCATTTTGTCAGTTTTCCTGATTGTGTCTGAGTTGTGATACCTTTGCTCAAATCTCAATGTGTTTCCCAGCAATTTAGTCCCTGATACTAGAATTAAGCATTGTTAGAGGAGTGGTGTGTGCATTTGCACATTGGGGTAAAATTCAAGCAAATATAGCTCTCTTTAACTTTCGTTTTATTCATGCCTTCAACCTCATGTTCCATAGATTATGTCATTGTACATTTAGGAAAGTGTTAATTTTTCTAATACCCTTGAAGGTCAGAAGAAAGAGCATTGGGCATCATTTTGTCTGTTTGTAATTGGCAAGGTACCTATGCTTCATAAAAACATTTGTGATTATAATTGAACTGCATGGTAATTAGTTATAGTTATATTTTCTTTGTTCAAAAGTCTGAATTAGGCCGGGCACGGTGGCTCAAGCCTGTAATCCCAGCACTTTGGGAGGCTGAGGCGGGTGGATCATGAGGTCAAGAGATCGAGACCATCCTGGTCAACATGGTGAAACCCTGTCTCTACTAAAAATACAAAAAAATTAGCTGGGCATGGTGGCGCATGCCTGTAATCCCAGCTACTTGGGAGGCTGAGGCGGGGGAATTGCCTGAATCCAGGAGACGGAGGTTGCGGTGAGCCGAGATCGTGCCATTGCAGTCCAGCCTGGGTAACAGCAGCAAAACTCCGTCTTAAAAAAAAAAAAAAAAAGAAAAGGAGATGCTGCAGTGCGATGTGAGCTTGGCCTTGAGGTATTACTGAGAAGTCAGAGGACACTCTTCCTGCAGCTACCACATGCCTACACACACACTTTCTAGAGAGGCCACAGGTCTAGAACAGGTTGGCAAACTACAATTTGTGAGCCACATGTGTCCCACTGCCTGTTTTTGTAAATAAAGCTCTACTAGAAGAGAGCCGTCTTCTCTTGCTTACATATTGTCTGTTGCTGTGTTTGGGCTGTCATGGCAGAATCGAGTAATTGCCACAGAGACCATGTGGCCCACAAAGCCTAAAATACTTACTCTCTGGGCCTTTACAGAAAAAGTTTTCTGGTCCCAGATCTGGTATCTGTCTCTGTCATCTTTCTCACTCTATCCTCCATTTTCCTTCCTTATGTTCCCCTTGGTTGTAGAAGAGAGAGATGGCATGGAAAGGCAGCTGCCTTTGCAGAGTGGGGCCAAGGTGACACTGAACGGAAGCAAGCTACAAACATAAGCAAGTTGTAGGAATATTTTATGTCCTACCTGGTATGAAGCGAAGCCAAACTGTTTCCTGCAAACGTACCTTTTCATTGTTTTACAAGTGAAGATTTTCTTTATTTCTTTATAAAGTGAGATTAATTATATCTCCCAGTGTACTTCATAGGTTTGTTTTGAGTGTAAAAGTTGATAACATGAACATTTTTTTAAAATGTGATCAAATTTAAGATGGTGATGGTATTACTTATTAAACTTGGTTCTTACTATTTAGAGGAACAAAACAGTCTTTTGCTTTTCTACTTTGGTGAACATCTGTGTCAGAAGAGCTAATTACCAATTCTAAAATCATAATTATTAGGGATGACCTAGTGACCGTGTTTTTCAAACTTGCCTGTGTAACAGCTGTATTTGCTCAGCTGTGTTTTAAAAAAATTATTATTAACCTCATGAACTTAGTGGTAAAAGTAAATAGTGTACATATCTCTTATATTATACTTAATGGAAAGGGCATGTTGCTGTGAACAAATGGAGTGTATTTGTATTTGTCTCCTCTAATCATTAATAATTAATTTTCTCTTAAAATATTAAAGCCTAGAATTCTGGTAAAGCCAAAAGTTTATGCTGATCATTGGCACATTTTACAGTGTGAAAGTTGGCAGTCGGTCAAGGTAGATTGTTTTGCTTTGTTCACATCAAAGTCTTTCTTTTGAGAAATGGAACCTGGTCAAACCCTGAGGTGACATAATGAGAATCCA
Organism: Callithrix jacchus; assembly: GCF_049354715.1. Taxonomy (NCBI): domain Eukaryota; kingdom Metazoa; phylum Chordata; class Mammalia; order Primates; family Cebidae; genus Callithrix; species Callithrix jacchus. The sequence goes on along the minus strand of NC_133517.1, from coordinate 93,497,874 downwards.
AGAAAAGTTGAGGGACCTCACTAGGCGAAGAAATGCAGCCATTAAGACAACAGGCTTTCAGAAAGGACTGAGGGGAAATCACGATTGTAACATTAACTTTATGATGTGTTATTTGAACTGTGTACACACAGTAGGAGGAGTTAGCTGGCCATGCAGCTATTTAGTAAATAGCTCTTCTTGCTGCCCCCGTACTTGCAATAGGAAATAATTGTAGGCAGATGCTAAGAATTGTGAGTGTCAGGACCATGAGTGAGGGGGAATGATGATACAAAGAGAAGAGTTCAGGGATCCACTGGATAATAGAGGGCTTATTTTTACTTAATGCCGAGGGGTTATGTAAATACCTTGCATGTTTATAACTGACTTACAAGTAAAATAATTAGAAAAATTGTTAAACAGTTGAACAAAAGACAGGCCTAATTTATACAGAGAGTTAACAAACAAGTATTTAACTAATAATAAAACAATAAATTTATATAGCTAGGAAATATTGTCATTCAGATATTAACTTGTAAATGACACTACCACTGCTGCCCAGTTGCATAAAAATAGATGTATTCCCACATAGTAGTGTATACTGATACAACTTTTTGGAAAATAATTAGCCCGAAATATCAAAAACCATAAAATTGTTCATACCTTTTGATTCAGTAATGTCACTCTTGAAATTTTATCATAAGGAAATAGTTCAGAAGAAGAGCTAAATGTTAAGAAATGTTTATTGAAGTATTACTTGTAATAGTAAAAAAACAGGAAACAAGTCTTAAGTTGAAGAATGGATAAGTAAAATATGTTTCATTACAAATCAGAACACAGATGTCTGTGCATTATCACTGACATCTAAAATACATACATGGGGACTGGGCACGGTGGCTCATACCTTTAATCCTAGCATTTTGGGAGGCTGAGGTGAGTGGATCACCTGAGGTTAGGAGTTCAAGACCAGCCTGGGCAATATGACGAAACCATGTCTCTACTAAAAATACAAAATGTTAGCCGGGCATGGTGGTGCACCCCTGTAATCCTAGCTACTCCAGAGGCTGAGGCACGAGAATTACTTGAACTGGGAGGTGGAGGTTGCAGTGAGCCAAGATAACGCTGCTGTACTCCAGCCTGGGCAACAGAGCAAGACTATGTCTCTAAATAAATAAATAAATAAAATGCATGGAGATTTTACAATGAAAGTACTTGGTTTAAGTTGCTGAGATTATGGATGATTTATTGTACCATCTTAAAATTGACTTTGTTTTTTAACATATATATTAAGGGCAATTAAATCATTTGTTCACTGAATGGATGTGGTTTGCTGCCAAGCCTGGCTCTTAACTGGTGATTGTTATACTTCTTTTTAGACATTTCTCTTGGGAAGTTGTGCATCTGACAGGAATATAGTATTATATGATATGAGGCAAGCTACTCCTTTGAAAAAGGTGAGTTTCAGTTTTGACTTTTGGTTTATACAGTTGGCATTATATTCCTCTGTAAATCGAGTGACTAAAAATATGGAGCAAATATTTTCTCAGAATTAAAAATCTTTTTTTCATACAGATGTTCTTAGAACCCTCCATGATAATAGTCATGTTCTTTTAGCTCCCTGTAGCTTTTTAGAGACTTTTACATTTCTACTAGGTATTGTATCCTAGTCATCATCCCTGTGTCTTCCATGATGCCAGTATATTTTAGGCATCTAATTAATACTTACTGAATTGAAAGTTCTTAAAGGTATTACGTCTTATTACTTAACAGTGTAATAATACTTTAAGCCCCATGATTATCCTATAACATGTACAGTATTTTATTCTAGGAAGTTTTAGAACTCATTCACATATCAGCTTTATTTGTTCAGTTACATGCTGATCAATACTAGTTTGACATTTAGGCAAGCACTATCCTGGTCAAAGTAGCAGATTTCCTAATAATTCTAAAGTAGTAATTTCAGGACTTAGATATCAAAGCTAATAATACAACCTTAACCTAACTCTCAGGAGGGAGAGAAATATTGTCTGTAAGTAAGGAAAAAAGTACCATCCTAAGTAAAAAGGTTAAAAAGTTTATTTCAAGTACTAAAATTTTGAGTGACAAAGGGTTGGACATCATTCATATGCCACAAATCTGTTGTCATAGTCCGTATCCAAAAGAAATGCTTTTAATACTTGCTTTTGTTATTCCTAAGTAATTTTTATAACAGGTAGTAAATTCAGAAATATTAGGAGATTACATTCATTGAAGTTTGAAATAAATATGATAATCTTTCCAAAGTACCACTTTTGTCATTTCACTCATTCTTGTGATTTAATGGGAAGATCCTATATGAACTTTGGTCTTAGACTTTAAGCAGGTAACCTAATCTGTGTTTCTCCTGTGAAATGGTGGTATTAATAACTATCTCGCAGCCCTTTGGTGAGAATAAAACATGATACTTTAAGCAGTTAGCAGTGCTAACATGAGGTATTTTAATAAATGATCAGTTATGCCCCCTCCCACCTACCTAACACTCATTCTGTTTTTTTTAAAATTTATTTTTCATTATTATTGCCTCCAGCTTTGTACATTCTCAGTTTTTAATGGTGCTCTATTAATCTTAAGTTAAAAAAAAACTGTAGCCTGACTTTGAAGGTGCTCTGAAATCTGGTTCTAGTTTGCAATTCATTTATTTCTTGTAGTCAGTAAGGTAACATTGAATTGGAGTTTGTCACATGTAGAGATTGTTAGACACTGCTACTTTCAGTTGTTTCTTTGCTCCATCTACTAGTCTATCAATCTTTCTTTTATCCTTTCTCTCATAAATGTAGTAGTTCTCAATCGGGGGTTGTAGGGGGTTGCAGGTACAGTTTTGGGAATGCAAGAGGGACATTTAGTGATAGGTCCCTGAGAGGCAAAACATCCTGCAGTAGATATTCACAACAAAAGATAATCTTGCTTAAAATGCCAATAGTGTTCCCACTGAGAAACACTAAATTACTGGTCCTTCACAGGTCAGTTCAAATCATACTTGTCTTTTGAAACAGTTCTTCTCTGCATTAACCCTAAGCTCACCATTAATTTTGCCCCATCTTGATACTTAGTCATTTGTTACTTTATTGTTTATATTTTAACTTTTATTATGTGTCTCATTTTTCTGACTAAACTATAAGTTGTTTGAGATTAGGGGATCAGCGGTTAAGCATTTCTGTTTTTATATTTACTACTCTGCCTGTGTATTCAGGAAGCAATTACTGATTGATTTCTCTTCCCATTGCACTGAGCTGAGTACTATACACATAATGTGTAAGGTGTTTATGAAATATTTTCTTAAATTAGTGGGGACAAAAAAGGAAAGGAAGTGGGAAATTTATCCATTTTAGGGGTAATTTATTTCATGGTAATGTGATAGCATATGCTTCCTTTCTCAGGTTATCTTAGACATGAGAACAAATACAATTTGTTGGAACCCTATGGAAGCTTTCATTTTTACAGCAGCAAATGAAGATTATAAGTAAGTTTCCCTCTTTTAAAAACTTGTGTATTTCTATCAGAAATGGCTTAATTGAATAAGGCTTACTAATAAAATATGTACCACTAGGTAGCTATACCTTTAAATATAAGTTTGAAAACTGTCATTTGTTTAGCTTTAAAAAGTGTTCCAAATTGGAGAAGAATTTCTTAGAAAAGTATTTATTTTCTCAGTATTTAGAATGATGTAAACCAGGGACAGTAAACAACTAGTAGACCAAATGCTTTCTGTTACCTGTTTTTATAAAGTTCTGTTGAAATACGGCCATACCCATTTACTTATATATTGGATATGACTGCGTTTGTGCTATAATGCCTGAGTTGGAGAGTCGCAGCGGAGACCTTATGGCTCACTCGGCTGAAAATGTTTACTCTTTGGCCCTTTACAAAAGAAGTTGGCTGATAGTTGATGTAGATGCTATAGGTAATGACTGAACCATACTTATTTTAATGGAAGTGAAGATATCTGCCTGCAGTGTTTGTATTGCAGTATCAGGTAGCTGATACTCATGTGGTCATGTTATCAGCTATCACTTTTCAGTAAGATGAAGTAAAAATTATAGTTATCTTTTCAGTATTAATATTAGGTGGGTAGGACATGTTTGTTATCCCCTTCTCAAGATATTAAAGCAGGGAGATTAATCTCTCCGTGAGGAAAGGGTGTCTTATCTTTTTTTATCCAAAGCATTTATTATAGTGCTGTGCCTTTGATAGGTTCTTAATACATGTTTTTTTAAGAAAGGTAGAAGTTTGTTGGTGGATTGAACTTTAGATCTTCCATATTGTCTTATGTTCCACTATATATTAGCTCATGAAAAGATTTCTTTTAGGAAGTTTTAGTAGTTCTAACTAAAAACAGTTTTTTTGACTTTCTGCTAAAAACAAGTTCAGTACAGGAGTTTGAGATTCAGTGAGCTGTGCTTGGGCCACTGCTCTCCAGCCTGGCCAACAGAACAAGACCCTGGTCCATAAATAAATAAATAGAAGCTCACTTAGACTCTCATCAACTAGCAATACCAAACCACAGTAATTGAAACTTTTTTTTTTAACCTTTATTGATGTTTTGAAATTAAGTGGCATTGTTCCAGTTAAAGGCAATAAAAGATGAGAGTAATACAGCATTATTGTGACCAACCTTACTAGGGTTTTTAAAGAGTGTTCTAATAAGCTATTTTAGCAAGATATCTTTTTTCAGAGTATCTTGGAATTTCTCATTTCTTGCCTTGAAAATAATTACATATGCCACCTGAAACAAAGAGCATATCCCTTATAAGTGACTGTTAGAGTAGAACAATTCCTCTTTCTTGAAAAATGATCTTGCTTTTGTATCCCTTTTCTATATTTGTATGTTTTTCTTTTATTGCCTTTTAGCTATTCTAATTATTCTGAATTAGAAACCTAAGTTCAACTCTAGGCCGACCAGTAATTACTATATAAACATGTCATTTAAAATCACTCTGTACCATAGTTTCAACATCTGTAGGAGGGTTAGAATACATAATCCCTAATTAATCCTACAATGTGGAACTTTGTTTATTTAAATATTTTCCATCTAAACAAATTTACATGCTTAGAATTGGAATTCTTATCATTTTTCCCATGTAGAAATAAAGCAACTTACTAAAAAACACTTTGCTGGAACAAAACAATGCTGGTTGAAAACCATTGCTCTCAGGCAGGAACTGTAAAGCAGTTGTCCATAAATACATCTTACTACTGGTAACCTTAACCTTGATCATTTGGTTGGGGTGGTGTCTGCCAGGTTTTTCCACTAAAGATTACTACTTTTCCCTTTTGTAATTGTTATATATCTTTGCTGAGATACTTTGAAACTGTGTAGATACCCTCTTCTCAAACTTCCACTCACTAATCTTAGCATCTTCAAGGTTTTTATATTACGAACTTGGTCACAATAATGTATATTTACTCTTGTCCATTGGTCATGTGGGCTCATTTGAAGCACTCTTCTTTTAGCTGTTAGATTAAGAATTGTTGAATCTTGAAACTCATAAAGTCATTGTTTTTACCAATTGTGCATAAAATATAGTCTTCTCATTTTGATACACCCTTTGAAAGGCCGTGTTTACTCTTACATATCACCAATAGGAATATAAATTAGTGCAACTTTGTTGGCAGTGGTTTGGCAACTCAAATCAAGCCTTAAAAATGCTCATGCCTTTAGACTTAACGATCTTACTTGTAGGAATCTGTCCAGATTTAATTGAATCTGCCTCATTCAGTTAAAGATTGCTAAAAATCCAAACATTGGGATTTTATTAAGCATTATTTATTAAAAAATATTGGAAACTATTAAAATACAGGGAAATAAATTATTTGAATTTATATATGTGGCCATTAAAATCTTTTCAAAGATTGTTTAATAACATGGGTAATGCTCATTAATATGCTGCATGAAGTATCAGAATATAAAGCTTTATGTAGTATTATTTCAATTTTATTAAAAATATGTATTTAAATAGTATGGTGAAAAGGTTTTTAAAAAAATTATGCTGCACTAAATAATTGGCTTCTGGGTAGTAGAATTGAGGTTGATTTTTGTACTCTGTACTATTTTGAAATTTCCACATTTTCTATAATGAGATTTATAAGGAGGAAAATGTGTTGGTGTATATGTAAGTGGAGTCTTAAGGAATCATAAAAAACTGTTGAAATTTTTCCTTATCCTTCATCTGCTTGTGTACAGCATTGAGCTTTTTGTTTAGATGTACATTGTTTTGCTAATGGGTCTTAATTTCACTGGTATTTTTTAGTACTGCATATGGTATCTTTCTAGAAATGTGTGTCAAATATTTAAAATTATTTTACAGTTTATATACTTTTGATATGCGTGCACTGGACACTCCTGTAATGGTCCACATGGATCATGTATCTGCAGTCCTTGATGTGGATTACTCTCCCACTGGGAAAGAGTTTGTGTCTGCTAGTTTTGATAAATCTATTCGAATCTTTCCTATAGACAAAAGTCGAAGCAGGTATGTGCCTACCAGTAAGCCATTTATATTCATATGTCACTTAACAATGGGGATACATTCTGAGAAATGAGTTGTTAGGCTATTTCATCATTGTGTGAACATCATAGAGTGCCCTTAAAACTAGATGGTGTAACTTGCTGCACCCTTAGGGTATGTGGTCATATGGTGTAGCCTGTTGCTCCTGGACTACAAATCTGTTCAGTGTGTTATTGTGCTGGATACTGTGAGTAGTTGTAACACAGTGCTATTTGTTTATGTAAACATATCTCAACATAGGAAAAGTACAGTAAAAATCCATTATTGTAATCTTAATGGACCACTGTTGTAGGCGCAGTCTGTCATTGACCAAAATGTCATAGGACTATTTTTGTTTGATTTTTCTTTGTCCTGATTATTATTTATCTTTTCTGAGAGGGTACCTGAAGTTTAATAAAGTTTTTTGCCCCAATACAGTTTAAGAAAAATTAATCATAGTGCCTTACATTTATTATTTTTTACTTATTCAAATCCAACTCTATATAACAAAACAAAAATTAAAAAAGAAATAAAAGTAAGTTTAAATTGTCAAGACTGTTCTCCTTCCATTTTACTTTAGTAGGTGTATGGCTTGGTTGATCAAGAGGTAGGAGATTTGAATACTCAGCTGTCCCATAGTCTCATGTGTGTGTCTAATTCTGTAAGCACATTGAGTATGATTCTAATGTTTAAGATTTGTATTGTGTTGTTTTGTGCTGTTTGGCTCTTTACTACATATTATATGTTATTAAATACAGTATTGATACATGTATTATGTCATATTTTTGTATAGAGGTAGTTTACAGAAAATGATGGCATTGTTAAGAAGTTGCAAGGGGGATTTTGTTCTTGATTTTTTTGCTTTACAGACTGACTTTAAAACTTAAGTCCTGTATAAGATACAGCCCCCTGTGTAATGAATTATGGTTTACAACGAGCTGTTACACATATTGCCATTGTTTCTTAGTAATGCTTTAGATGTGTTCCTGGAAGCATGCATAAATTAATCCAAATAAATGGAAATAATTTTTCTCAAAAAATTATGAAAATTGGAGGATTATGGTCATAGCCAATCTACTTATCTAACTCTTTGCTGTTTTATTTGTGATATTTGTTTTTTTTCATTGTAATTTGAGGAAGCCATATTAATTTCTAAACCGTGTATTATCATTGATTGTCAGCAGATAATTGTCATCATCACTGTTTATCTGATTATGTAAGTACTTGAGTTAGAAGCATATTGACAGGAGTGTTCTGATGACTTTGATCTTTAATCATGTCTGTTGTAGAACTCCTGCTGTGTGTTCCTATGTGACTGTTGCTTCCTTTCTGCCTTGTTGTTCTCTAAATTGTCATAAATGGTTTTCTGGGATTATTCAGTTAGGCCCAAAGCAAGACTGTTAGCCTCCATTTTTCTCATACCTCTGGAAAATGTTGAGAATAAAGAGAATGTTGTCCTTCATCATTTCTTGGCACCATAACTTCCAAAGGTGGTGGTAGGTTAATATTTTTCTAACATGGTACATAGCAGTCACAAAGAATGAGAAGAGAACAAAGAAAAAAAATGGGACTGTGTAGGTAACTATGATCCCAAGGGCCCGCCACCTGAGTTCAGGCTGTATTATTCCAAAGCTAGCATGGACAGCTAAATGTAGGTCTAGCCAGAAAGCTTACGTTATTTCAAAATTCTATAAAAGTGTTCTTATATTTCATTTCCAAGGAATTATCTCCTGATGTCATTTGGAGATTTTGTAATCACAGTCTTAATATGTGTTACATCCTATTATGTTTCTGTTCCCTCTGATTTTTGCCTTTATCTGTTTGAAACCTAGTTCTAATTTGTTTCTGTGGTTTGTTCTCTGTCCTTATAAACATCAAATAACTCATGCTTGGGTGAATAACCTGTATTTCAAAAATATTTTTCTTTAAAGGCCTTAAAATGGCTGGCGCATAATATTTTTAAAGTAAATTTTGAGTAAAGTTTTTAAAACTACACGTAAGTCAGTGTTTGAAAGTAGGCTTCTGTTGGAATTTCATTCAATATTTACTAAGCAAACAAATTAATAGTGTTCACATGGAAAAAGCAGTGTGACTATGTACATAAAGAATTTAAGCCTTTAAAAATGTATTTATCTCCTTATAGTAGAACTTTTAGCGAGCTCAATAAACCTAGCATGTATTCAGACATAAACATATTTAGAAGTTAAGAACTCAGCATAGTTTACCATTAAGGAGGATTCTCAGTTACTTAAGTGACTAACCATTGGATTTGACTGGTCTACTGCATGAACAGATTAAGTTTGGTGGTTACAGAACCCTGATTGAATTTCCCTACTTTAAACACATTATGCTAATGGAAAAGGGGCCTTTTAAGTATGTAGAAATTATAAGAAATGAGTCTTCAAAAGCAGAGCATTGAGGTGGAGAAGAAAAAGCAGTCTGTCTCATCTAGTTTTCATTTTAATAGGACATTCTTTTTAAAAATAAATTTCTTATGGTTATCAAAGTGCTTAAAACATACCTATCAGAAACAGTGTAAAAGACTAGTTTTGTGAGTATACTTGAGAGTTCTGTTGTTTTTTTTGAAATGGAGTCTCGCTCTGTCACCAAGGCTAGAGTGCAGTGATGCCACAATGGCTCACTGCAGCCCCTATCTACTGGGCTCGAGTGATCCTCCTACCTCAGCCTCCTGAGCAGCGCCACACCTAGCTAATTTTTAAAATGTATCATTAGTAGCAATGGGGTCCCCCTATGTTACTCAGGCTGGTCTCAAACTCCTGGGCTCAAGTAATCCTCCCACCAAAGTGCTGGGATTATAGGCGTGAGCCACTGCACCTTGCCTGCTTGAGAGATTGTTTATAGATATGAATTATAGTTTAGTCATTCTGTTTGAGTTTTCTTTTACTGTGTACAGTTTACTGAGCCTGTTTTGTTCCTCTTTATATGGTCTGCATTTTGAATAATATAATCCAGATACAGAAAATTTATTTCTCCAGAAGTTTCATCTTAGTTTTTCTGACCTTTTATTTTGCTTGCTTTTTAATGCCCTCCTTAACACTTAACCAATATAGTATCACCTGTGAATTCACCTAGCATGTTTCACAGCCTTTCCAAATAGGTATGATATTTTACATCTCCATTTATTAAATGATTCTTACCTCAACTTATCAGACACTTCTGTAGCCCTCCCTTTCTTTTCACACATGGAAATCATCAACTCACTTTAATTAAGCTTTTTTTTTTTTTGAGACAGAGTCTTACTCTGTTGTGCAGGCTGCAGGCTGGAGTGCAGTGGTGCAATCACGGCTCACTACAACCTCTGCCCCTCAGATTCAAGTGAATCTCCTGCCTCAGCCTCCAGAATAGCTGGGATTATAGGTGTGCACCACCATGCCCAGCTAATTTTTGTATTTTTAGTAGAGATGAGATTTCACCATGTTGGCCAGGCTGCTGTAATTAATTAAGTTTTTAAACAATTTAACCAAAACAAAAATCTGTCATTAGAATCAACATACCGGGAGGTACACTTTGAAGATAACTGCATTTCTTTCTTTTCAGCAAAATGAAGGGGGAAAAAAGTGTGGTGACCTGAATTGATTTGGTGGGGAGAAGGGGCCTTTTAAAAGAAAGTCCTTTCTTATTGTTACAAAATTACCTCAGTTGAACATTATATTTTATTTGCATTTTATCCTTTCAGTTATTCTGTGAACTTTTCTGTACATCCGGTTTTGCTTAGTTTGTTCATGTTTATTTCTCTTACTAGATAATAAGTTCTCTGAGAGCGGAAACTTGTTTAATATCCCAGCACTTAACACAGAACCTAGTTGGTTGAGTTCAATAAAAATACATTGACAAGAATTGGAATTTTTATTTTATACTCCTATAGGACTCAGCAATGGTATCCTGATACTTAATAGGCAGTGATTACCAAAGAAAATCTGTACAAAAATCCAAAGGGTTTTAACTTCATTCCTTTTCTATAGGGAGGTGTATCACACAAAGCGAATGCAACATGTTATCTGTGTAAAATGGACTTCTGACAGCAAGTATATTATGTGTGGATCTGATGAAATGAACATTCGCCTATGGAAAGCTAATGCTTCTGAAAAATTGGGTGTGGTAAGATAACTCATTTTGTTTTATTGTCATAAAGCTGATTTCTAATTTTGTTAGATATTTTTACATTGTGAAACTTTATTTGAAGTACTTTTAGATATTTTGATCAATTTGACATAGCTGTGATTAAAAAAATAAGTTAGCAATAAACTGACATGGTTGTGTGATAATCATTTGTTTCACTCTGGTCTATTATTGTAGACACTGTACATTCAAATTGACATTTAAGACCTTCAGAATACCTTTGTTAATTCACATGTTTGAGGGTATTGAGTCTTTTTGGTTCTTTGTGTTTTCTTTGAGGTAGAAACAGAAGATGCAGAAACTAGGAGCCTGGAACTTAGAGCTCATATCTCTTTTGTTAGAGAAATAATCATCCAGCAACTCAAAGGCTGCAAGTTCCCATGAGATCTTTTAATATCACAGACAAAATGCAATGTTTAATAAGTACAGAAAGCTTAGACTTTAAAAAAGATTCCATGAAAAAAAAGCAGGTGTTATCATTGGCTGGTTACCTCTAGGATATGGGGTTATGGTTGATTTTGCTTTGTTCTTGATGTTTTTCTAAATGTCCTGTATTTTCTGTAAGAAACGTACAGAGTGTTCATATCAGAAATAAATATTAAGTGTAAGAAGGAAAGCGTAAGTGTGAATTATTTTCTACTTAGCCCTAGTAGGAAAATCAAAGACAATTCTGTTTTAGGTTTAAAGATTGGTAAATATTGCATTGTGCCTAGGTCCATCATTAAATCTTCCTCTAAATCATATCATCCTTAACATTTGTTAAACAAGGCTAGTTTTTATGAAATTAGATACTTAGTTTTTCTTTTATGTTTCACTATGTTTAACACACCTCCCCTACCCCCAAAATTTGAGTGAGTGATTTAGGGAAGTTCCAACTCAGTGGTCCTTAGGGCCCTACTCCTTTAGCACTGCTGCTTTCTACTAGGTGACATCTATCTACATGGCAGGTGTGTTGCCTAAAAGAGCTAGTGTTACTAATGCAACCTTGTAAAGTGCAGAATTACATTGCAAGTTTTGGTTGCATATCATAAAGGTTTAGGTTTGGGGGAAAAGGGTGCTTTCTAGCTTTGTTATACTGAAGCAAAACAAAGAACACGCTATTCATTAAGATACCAAAATGTGTATTTTCAGCTTACATCACGAGAAAAAGCAGCCAAGGATTATAACCAGAAATTGAAGGAAAAATTTCAGCATCATCCTCATATAAAACGTATAGCTCGTCATCGACATCTACCAAAATCTATCTACAGCCAAATTCAGGAACAGCGCATCATGAAAGAAGCTCGTCGACGAAAGTATGTTTTGAGGCATTTGCTTCTATCTCATTACCCTTTTCTGACTTCTCACATCTCACCACAAACCAACAAACAACTACCATTCAAGGGAGTAGTCTACCTGCTATTATTGTACATGAGTGATGCATTTGAAGACTTCTACAGAAGGCCTTTTTTTTTCTTTTCCCAATAAAGTGGGAAGCAGTGACTCTCTGAGAATGGGAGAATTTTCATTACCCATTTTTAAGAATATGTTTAAAGGACAAACAATGTAAATGAATTACCAAAATAAGAGAACACTTTTGCTCATACTAGAAAACTATTGTAAATAATGTTTTAAAAAATAATTTCTGATGTAGTTGGAATTAAGAGAGTTTGTGTATTTTCCAAGTTAAAGAATGCAAAGAATTAATCTATAGGGCTCTTTTCTTAAGTAAAAAATTTTCTAATGTGCTTTATTAATAACGTGGCATCTGTCATTTTGGGTATAGAGCAGAGCTACTGCCACGAATAGCAGAGCTATTTCACCATTTCTCCTGTGAAATATTCTTCTTTTTGAAATACTTGAAGTCATGCATGAAATTCTAAGAGATTTTTTTCAATTAGACTATACAAATGGCTATCATTTTTCTGTCTTTGAGTAGATGTTGCAGTAGAATAACTTTTAGAAATTTTAGTAACTGTGGCAGGTTTTTTTTTTTTAACTTAGTAAAGGATCCTGTTAGGTAAATAGGATAAGAAGCAATTAAATAAGTAAAGTTGATTTCTTAGTACTAGCTCCCTTTTACCTATTCTCATTGTGAAAATATTTTTTTTTTTAATAGGTGTTTTTCCAGTGAAGGAAAATGCATTGATTTTTCTGAGAAAGTTTTCTTTAAAATGAGTTCTCATAAACTTGCTTATATTTTGTATATTTTGTTTATTTCTAGGGAAATGAATCGTATTAAACACAGCAAGCCTGGATCTGTGCCAGTTGTGTCAGAGAAGAAGAAACACGTAGTGGCAGTTGTAAAATAATTGGTATTTCTGACAATCCTGATGTGTAATTATTTTTTAATTGTGATTTGAGAACTCTACAAATAAAAGTATTGGGACTAGATTAATTGCAAACATTTTAGTTGTATGTGTAAAGCTTTATTATTGCTTCTTTTAGCTACCCTGAAAAATGATCTTTAAAGGTGACCTCATTGATAAGACTTCTGTTTTATCCTTAATCTGAGTTCTTCTTTCATTGGAGAATACAGTATTTGTAACAAACTCATTTTTTCCTGTTTTAATTACAGATGTACTTACCTTCTCTCTGATCTATCATCGTAGACACTGTACATTCAAACTGATATTTAAAATCAAACATCTCGGCTGGGTGTGGTGGCTCACAGCTGTAATCCCAGCACTTTGGGAAGCTGAGGTGGGCAAATCACCAAGTCAGGAGTTTGAGACAAGCCTGATCAACATGGTAAAACCCCATCACTACCAAAAATACAAAAATTAGCTGGATTTGGTGGCCTCTGCCTATAATCCCAGCTACTCAGGAGGCTGAGGCAGGAGAATCGCTTCACCTCAGGAGGCAGAAGTCACAGTGAGCCAAGATCACTCTACTGCACTCCAGCCTTGGTGACGAAGCGAGACTCCATCTAAAAACAAACAAACAAACAAAAAAAACCTCTGTTATCTTTAATGTTACTTTGAATAATGATTGCAATGATTTTTTTCCTATGATTTTACATGACATTTAGAAGAATGATGTCAACTTTTTATAACTGCATTTATGTCTAGTGCTTTACTTACATTTGGCTTTTTGACTCTTAAAACAATCAACCTGCATTTATATAACTTTTATAAATATTTATAATTAGGGTCAAGTTAAAATAATAAAACTTCCTTTCAGCATTGAAACTTTGGCCCATTTTTGGTAAATAATTTTCAATCTCACTAAATCCTAAATAGCTTTATGTGACATAGGATTTTTTTTTTTTTTAATCATCAACTGAGTTAACTTTATTATAAATATGTGTAAACCCAAATTTTAGGAAATTTTAAGAAGATATTTTAAAATACAAAGAAAAAAATGTGTTGTTTAAGAATACAGGCATCATTCTGTATCTGTGGGAGAATGATTTTAAGACCTACCATGGATGCCAAAATCGCAAGAATACCCAACTCCTTGGTATTAAATGGCATAGTGTATGCATATAACCTCTGCATATCCTCCCAAATACTTAAAATCATCTCTAGATTACTTATGATACCTAATACAATGTAAATGCTAAATAAAGTACTTATACTATATTGTTTAGGGAATAATGATGAGGAAAAAAGTGTACATGTTCAGTACAGATGCAGTTTCTTTTTTCCAAATGCTTTTGAGCCACAGTTGGTTGAGTCTGGGTGAGGAACCCACAGATATGGAGTGCTGACTGTATCTATCATTTATAGGAAAAATGTAAAGTGTGCATGGGAATGATAAAGATCAAAATCTGAAGAGTGGGAGGAGGATGCAATCAGGGTTCAGTACACAGGAGATTTCAACTCTTTTGGTAACATTTTATTTCTTAAGTTGTATATTTTTTTCTGTTTTTATAATGCTTTCTTAGATATCTGAAATATATTTTTTCTTAAGGCTGGTAAGGGATCAGCCATAGCTTTTAATTCTGATGATTTTTTTTTAAAAATTTAATTTAATTTTATTTTTTTCCAGAAACTGAATTTCACCTTTGTCGCCCAGGCTAGAGTACACTGGCATAATGTCGACTCACTGCAACCTCCTCCTTCCAGGTTCAGGCAATTCTCCTGCCTCAGCCTCCCAACTAGCTGGGATTACAGGCACCTGCCACCATGCCCAGCTAATACTTGCATTTTTAGTAGAGACTTGGTTTCACCATATTGGCCAGGCTGGTCTCGAACTCCTGGACTCAGGTGATCCACCCACCTTGGCCTCCCCAAAGTGCTGGGATTACAGGTGTGAGCCACCACACTCAGCCTGATGATGTATTGTAGGACTCAAATTACTTGATTTATAGGGTGAACCAAGTTCTTTTGTGCACGTGTATTGCTATATTGGGTGTGGTTTCAAAGAAAATCTGCAAATACTGATCCATAAATGTGAGCTGTCCATTTGAGTCCTTCAGGAAGCAGATGACTAGATGGGATTAGATATGCAGGAGATTTGGCCAGGCACAGTGGCTCACGCCTAGAATCCCAGCATTCTGGGAGGCCAAGGCGGGTAGATCACGAGGTCAAGAGATCGAGACCATCCTGGTCGACAAGGTGAAACCCCGTCTCTACTAAAAATACAAAAATTAGCTGGGCATGGTAGTGCGCGCCTGTAGTCCCAGCTACTCGGGAGGCTGAGGCAGGAGAATTGCTTGAATCCAGGAGGCGGAGGTTGCAGTGAGCCGAGATCGTGCCATTGCATTCCAGTCTGGGTAACAACAGCGAAACTCCGTCTCAGAAAAAAAAAAAAAAAAGATTTATTGGAGGGACTCAGTGTGTAGGATAATGGGGAGGGAGTAGGATAGGCAGGAAGAGTCTTCAGACTTCCGTAACCCTACCACCAGTGATAAGAGGGAAGGAAGGAGGATTGGGTGGGAAGAATCTCAGACTGTTGGTGCAGTCCTACAAAAGGTTGGGCCAAGCTGATGGGGGAGTCCTCGAGCCAGAGTTGCCAGCTGCAGGAGTTCATGTTGTGCAGGAATGGGCCAGCACTCATATTGTCACTTTGCCATCATTGGCTGGGTGCCCTGGGGCCTTGTAGTGAATGTAGTGGTGCATCCAGGGGGGTGGCAGCTAGGACTGCCAGTCACCTGGGCTTCCCGTAGTGAGTTCTCTTGAAGAAATTCTGAGCAGCACATTTCTAGAGCTGCCAAGGTCGACCTTTTTGCACCTTACAGGTTTGTCTCTTCTTACAGGTTTTGGGAGGAACTCCTCCATGGTTCCATGCACATCTCTTGCAAGGTGGAAGTTGGTCATGTGATCAGTAGCCCTTTTCCCTGAAGGACCACAACAGATACTTATCCTCTGTCTTCCACTGCAATTTTTGAGCAGCTTATAATTAATTAAGGGGAAATAATTCCAGGTAGGAAAGCAGTTTCATTAAGCAGCAGTATGTTACCTTTATAGGCACTGAGAAGTAGCCTAACAGGAAAGAGCATCCTCCTCTTACAGCCTTCCCTTGAATAATCGATTCTAGTTACTCAGGCCAGTATTCAAGTGATTTACAAAGTTGGATAGAAGTTCACCTTACTTTTTTTTTTTAAACCTTTCCCTTTCACCACTTCACTTTAATCTTTCTTGTTTTTCTGCTTGTCCTGCTCATGTTTTGGCTCATCTAAAATCTGAGTGTACCTTAGCGCAGTTTATATGTCACCTAAAAAAAAATGAATGGACTGTAGCATGGTATTTGCTTGGCATCTCGTCAGGGCATTTGGTAGTAGTGCCTTGGGTTGTTCCACCTGCTGAGTCACTGGCACTACCTCCTGCTACAACCAGTGGTTTCCATAGTGATGTCTCAGTGACTTTGACACAACAGAACCTGACTGGTTAAAGAATTGAGTTGTTTTCTATATAATTCAAGTTTTTTGCTCCTCTAGAAATGGGAGCATGATTTTGATCATTTGGAATTGCAACTTTACTAGAAAAAAATCTTACGGAATAAAATGCACAGATATGTTTTAAGGACTAAGGTTGTTAGGGTAGAATCCTGGGGAAGAAAATAAGGATGGTGGCAACATGAAACGGTTACTTAAGGAGATAAAGAAATGCATGTAAATACAAACGATGTATAGTGGCCCTTCGGCTAAGAAAAGTTATATCAAATGCCTTGTTAAGTCTTGCCACTTGGTCACTGTTATGACCCTTCTCTTTGGTGGACCCAGAGAAAGCAGGTTGCTGTGCAATCTGTTCTTTTATAATCCCCATTCATCATCGTATTTTTAGAGAAAAGGAAGAGAAAACACTGAAGGATTATCATGGGCAAGAAGAGTTAGGAAATCAAGACATCTTGTTCTTAGTGAACATTGATGGTCAGCTTGAATATTTGAGCAATACCTTCAAGATTGATTGCTACCCAGTGAACATCGGTAATTCATACAGAGTCTGAAAGTCCCATGTTAGAACATACCATATCAGTACTTAATTGGAGTGACAGGGATTTTGAAGCGTGGATCAGTGTTTTCCAGTTTTGGGATGTTGTGACATTCCTAATAGTGCTAATGGTGCATACATTTTAAAGTAAACATTGTTTGCTTTTATTCCCTTCCTTTAAAATTATTTAAACAGATTAAGTCAGGGCCAAGAACTTGAATGAATTAATGATTTATTGAATGAGCATTTTTTCGTTTAGTCAACATGTATTCAGTCCCTGCTAGGTGTGTATGTTTTTTTTAAGTCGAAGGCAATACCAGCTTCGTGGCCAGATGTCTTCACAAGCACCAAAGCCAGTATCCAGAAATGAACTCATTACTTTGCTCCAGTCTCTAAATTTCATCTCCTGTAGTCCCTGTCTCTGCATGACACACCATCCACAGAGATAGCCAAGACAGAAACCTGGGTGTAAGGGTACAAGTTTTATTAAATTAATACTAGTAACAACAGTAGCTAATGTTTATTAGACATCTATAACACTGCAAATGTTTTACATGCACTTAATTTAATTCTCCTAAGAACCGCAAAAGGAAGGTCCTATTATAATCCATATTTAGTCTCAGTACTGTGCACTGAATCTGTAAAAGATAAGAGCTCAGTCTGAAAGGAAATAAACATGAAAACAAATAATTGCAGTACATTATGATGTCTTGGCAGGATACTATAGTAGCACCCAAGAGGAAAGCCTAACTTCCTGCTGAGGAAAGAAGCCCTTCAGAGGTGAACTGCATTTATCAAACACCAGTTGGTTCTGGCATATTGCATGGGTGAGTAGAAATACAGTAGGGCTGTTTTCAAAATCTGTGATCCATCATTCATATATGGCACTATTAATGAAAGAAACTTCCAGCAATCTGTATTAGAAAGTCATTATCTGAGGTCAAATCATACACAATTGTCTCTTGTATACATGGGGAATGGGTTCGAGGACCCCTCAACCCTGTCCTGCACATACCAAAATCCATACATTCTCAAGTCCCCAAAGTCATTTCTGTGGAATCCCTGTGTATGAGAAAGTTGGGCCTTTGTATATGCATGTTTTGCATTCCATGAATACTGTATTTTTTATGTGTTTGAAAAAAAATTCTGCATAAATAGACCTGTGCAGTTCAAACCCATGGCATTCAAGGGTCAACTATAAGATTTGGGCTAATATTCTCCAGAGAGATAAGTGACTTTTATGGGATAGAAATTTCAGTAGGGTATTTAAGATTAATGGATCAGAAAGCACAAAATAAAGATCTAGGGGTCTTAGGGCAGAGGACCAAAAGGGCAAGTGTTAGGTAAAAATGAAGGCGGGTGTGAGAAGTGGAGGCACAGAGCCCGAGCTGAGTGTGCTTCAAATCCTGTGGATTGATGAGTCCATGACAAGATCAGCCAGCAGGGACAGGAAATAAGCTTACACATGCCTGTGCATACCAAAAGGAACAGAGAGCAAACCAGCAGCAAAATACATACACACACACACACACACACACACACACACACACACACACGTATCTTCTGCTCTTTACCCACCACAATTAGTGCACCCAAGGAGAACATCAGTTTTATCTTTAGGGCCAGCTTTAAAAATAGGCCTGGATGATTTTATAATTCCCTCTTCTGCATTCAGTGAAGAAAACATCTTTACTGCAACTGAACACAAAGATTAAAAATACAGTGGTTAGTTGAGTAAATAGTCTTCTTGTAGCCGGGGATGATTTGTTGCAGGAAATGATATTTTCCTCAAGGCATCTCAAGCAGTTTGTTAGCAGGAATCTCACCCCGAGACCCAAGTACAGGACCCTCAATATAGCTGGGCCAGACATCCAGGACTCTGGAGCTAGAAACTAGATAGCCACAAAAATGAGATTTTTGTGCCTCTATTCTGTACATTCTCTACTAATTATCTTGTCCTTGCTCACAATTTCTACTCTTTCTGTCCCAAAATGGCTGCCCCAGCCTGACCTGATTATGACTTTGCAGTTGCAGTGTCTCATCAGTTATCCACTTACCTCTCTGTCTTTCAGTTTCAGTTCCTGGGAGAAGAAAACTTAGCTAGAAACATGTATTAAGGGCAAAGTCTTTTGTAGCAGTGTTCCATTAGAGGCCCTGGTTCGCAGTTATCAGATGTCTGCTCTTGACAGCTGTCTTAGCCTGGGCTAGAAGTAGGGGGTCTTTAGAATGAGCTGTGGGTAGGCAAGCCTATAAAATGCTTAGTACATATCAGTTAATCGTCAAAATAAATAGTAATCCCATATCAGTATTTTCACATCGGGAGGAGGTGAAACTAAGAAGAACATAGCACAGGTGGCTTCTGGGTCAATAAAGGGCACTGGAAGAGGCGGGAAATGTTAACTTTAACTTATTTCTACTGCCTGTTTTCCTAGATCCAGGATGTAAACCCCTCAAAACAGCTCATAGTCTCAGTCTTGCCTCTGTTGCTCCTGAATGAAATGAGAACTATAATGAGGGCTTGGAATCTAGTTAAGCTCCCTAGACCCTCAGTGTCTCCCAGGTCTGGGTGTAGATCACAATTGCCATCTTTTCTCCCAAGTGGCTCCATTCCTGAGCCCCTGGTTGAGGAGTGACATCAAACTCTGACTAGCTCCTACTAAATCTGCTTTCTCATGGCTGCTAGCCATACCTGGCTTACTGGCATAATGGACACTTTGGTACATGTCTTTTCTGTTTCCTAAATTGAACCACCACACAGAAACCCTCCCTCTGTGCTCTGGCCAACCACTGATGAACCCCTAAATTCTGCCCAAACTTGCAAAACTACAGCACTGCTGGGACTAGTGCAGGCATTCCCAGTAAATGCAACCCCTAATTGGCCATGCAAGAGCTGAGGTCCTAGCATGCTTTGCACCCAAGAGGAACACAAATTTTGCAGACTTCATAATTATCTCAAAGGGAATTTTATCTTCAGTTTAGCAGGGATGAAATAGGAGCTTTATATAGAGGTGTTGCTGTCCAGCTAACACATTCAGGAAGGCTTGCTTTGCATCATTTATGAAGGTTTTTGTTGGCTTTAACACCTTAAACTTCCTCATGAAGAAACTTGTTTCCCTCAAGGACTTGTTAATCAAAACATCACACAAAAGTTCCCTTAAGCAGTTAGAATTGGGAGGAATATAAGCCCAAATATGGCGTTTGGCATGACAATACACATTCCTCAAAACTATTTTCAATATTTCTAATTTTAATTTTAAAATTCACTTGGATTTACATGTGTAATCACAGTTTATAGAATCCCAAATATAAGAGTTTCAAGCTCAAATATAAGTACTAAGTAATTAGAACAAATATATTTGAGTTTAGTTTCAATTCTGCAAGAAAATAGGTCAGGAAATTAATTTGTAAAAAGCAATCTTGTTAATTAGATTTCTTTCCAGGTGAAATGTGAAGCTTTGAATAGCATTATCCAATCTGATTTATAATGAATGAATTCAATTTCAGCTGCAACAAATTTCCTATTCATCAATCTGGAACTTTCAAATCACTATTATTCATTTTATGAGGAAAAAATATGAAATATTTTCTAGAGGAAATACATATCTTAAAATACTTTTACTAATTATGTTTTGCTTAAAGTAAATAAAGTAGAAGAAATTAATTGCTCCACATCTGTTGGTACTCTAATAGTCAGTTATACCTCTAATACATGATTTCAAGGCAAAACACCTCTGAGATTCAGTCATGTCTACTTCAAATGGGTGTATGAAGGTGGGCACACCCATACCTTTGGAGCTGAGGATTTCTAATGAGACAGTGCTGTACCCTAGGCAAGTACAATCTTGACAAAGATATCTGCTTCGACATCTAAGAATCAAAGTCAAGTGTAGGCCCTAGTGGTGTTTGTTATTTGAGTTGATCAGTGGAGATAACTCATGGGCAGAGCTCCTTTGCTGCCCTTAAAAACATTTCTGAAATCCTTGGCTGAAATTCTACCCCTTAATTACAATAATACTTTTATAAATTATCATAAGCAGTGTATATGAACATTTTGTCCTTCCCTGGCTGCACAGCATCTGTTTTGATGCAATTCATACTATGTGATTCTTGGAAATGATGGAGCCAGAGACTTTCTCTCCCACTCCCTTAGGGTCACAGCCAATTGGGTGTTCCTGCTCCAGACTTTGTATCTGGGGTTAGTGAAGCCAGTGTGCAAGGACAGCTTTGAAGTGACAGGGAGGTGCATTTAGTTACAGCAGTGACAGTTATGTCCATTGAGACATCCCAAACAGACTATTCCTGCAGTAGGACCTTGGCCTGGTTCCTGCTCCCTAACCTTCCCTGGCTCCTATCAAATTTCTAGCCTTCAAATCCAGACTTCCTGTCCAATCTGTGAGCCATCCTATACCTTTGCAGCAAATTCCTTTTCTACTGAAGTTAGCAAAAGTCAGTTTCTGATGCTGTAACCTAGATATGCAGAGTCCTTGGCCAATGAATTAACTAGAAACCTACCTTTTAGAAGTTACATTAGAGAGGGTTCTAATTTTTTAGCTTTCCTTAAATAAATCTTGCCTTCCTGAGAATTATTTTTCTTAAACAAAAATTAATTGGTGGGAAATGCTACAAAGAAGGTAAGCTCTGTACTGTCTTGATCTGAGTATCTTGCATTGAACTGTTTCTGGTTTGGAGAGGAAATTTTTTTCTCCTATTGGGGTTGTATCTCTTCTTTTCTCCTCTCTTCTCTCCTCTCCCCTCTCCCTCCCCCCCCACTTTTGGTAACTGTTTCATCTTCTTCCCAAGACCATTTTTTTTTCTCATCTCCTGCCCGTTCCTACATTCCTACCACTGATGCACTAGTTAGCCCCAGTTGGCAAAGGAAGGGTAATTCTGCAGAGAGAAGGAGCACGAAGGAAGGGAAAACTTCAGTCAGCATCTGGGAAGTGGAGAAGGGGCAGGAAGGAAAGCCTGTTACATTTCTATTTTAGTAAATTTCATTATTCTACATGCTGTGTCCAGTTTCTGCTTTCCACTTCTTAGGCTAGAGAAATGAGGAAAGATAGAAGAGGAATGGAAACCTTCTTGTCACAACTTCCTACCCTCAGTCCCTTATTTTCACCTAGACTACAGGGGACTGCATTGCTTATTGTTAATTTCTCAGCACATAAACAGTATCTACCACATCATGTGCTCAATTGAGTTTATTCAATAATTGTGATGATCTCTTCAGCATGAAGAGATCCACCAACATTCTTCCCACTGTTATCCCAGGCCGTCAATCCCTGCCTTCTCCAGCTGTCATACAGCCTACCTGCCCTGCAACACAATAGCATTCAGCTTCTCCCACCTGCCCTGCAATATGTAGAAATTCCTATTCTATTGTCTTTGTTAGTTTTAAGAGAAAAAAGAAATTCCTATTCTAACTACATTAAGGCTTAAAATGAGTTATTGTGAGCCGGTTTGGAAATTTATTCACAATGTATATCTTGTTTGTTCATTGGAAAATATAGGGGCCTGGTGCAGTGGCTCATGCCTGTAATCCCAGAGCTTTGGGAGGCTGAGGCCAGAGGATCACATGAAAACCCCCTGGGTATTAGTGTTCCCAATAGCGAGACCTTGTCTCTACAAAAAAATAAATAAATAAAAAATTCCTAGGCATGGTGGTATGCCTGTAGTCCTAGCTGCTACTCAGGAGGCTCAGGTGGGAGGATTGCTTGAGCCCTGGAGTTTGAGGCTGCAGTGAGCTCTGATCATACCACTGCACTCCAGCCTCGGCTGTAGAGCGAGATCCTTTCTCTGGAAAAAAAAAAATATATATATATATATATATATATGCCAGGAGTCAAACAGTGGCTTTACAAATAATATAATGTGATTTCAGGTAGGTTGTGAAAGGAAGTCAAGTAGAAGAGTGCTAATGTCAGCAGTGATGACTTACTAAGTAAAGGAGACTTCAGTTTAAAGTTGATTTGAGTTGATGAAGAAAATATTTTTTATATTTGTATTATAATTTATTGATATCAATTTAATATCTTTGTATTTATAATTGATTAATATATCAATGTACTAATAACTATTCTCCATTCTTCAAATTGTCTGTTCTTTTAAATTCTATCTTGAGCAGTAAATCTGTACCAGATAGCTGAAAGGAATTTTAGTAAAATGTTTAAGAAGTATATTTGAAAGTGCCAGAGAAGCTTTAGGTGCCCCCCCAACCCCCACCAGCATGCAGACTCTGCCCACAACCATCAACATTCTTCCCTCTGTCATTTCATGCCATCGATCCCTGCCTTCTCATTCAGCAACCATACATTTTACCTGCCCTGCAGCACAATAGCATTGTTCTACCAATTCTCTTAGTTATTACCCAGACAGTAGACTTACAGTTTTGGATGTCCTTGGCTGTCCCTTCATCAAGGCACAAGGTCCTAAACATCTTCTAATCATCTTTCAATCTTCTGTCTTTTCATTGCCACTGCCAATACCCAATCTAGCTCACATTATCTCTCATGCACACTATGGCAATGGCCCCCAATCCATCTTTTAAATGTACATTTTGTCCCCTTTTAATTTGTTCTCCACTCTTTAACCAAAGTGATCTTTAAAAAGCAAATTTCTCTCACAACTTTGCTGCTTAAAAAAATATTTCAGTGGCTTGCTAGGGCCATTATAATGAAGTAAAAAGTTCTTAACATGCATTATCAAGGCTCTACCTTCTCCATCAACATCTTGCGTTCCATCTCATGCTACATACACTCCTCCTCTAGGTCTGTGGTGGACTTCCCTTAATTCTTCCATCACATTGTATATTCTCTTGCCTTGAGAACTTCCACAAATTGTCTCCTTTGCCCTCAGGGCTTGTCTCACATTCTTCAGGTCTGCTCATACATCATTTTATCAGAGGAAACTCTCCTGACCCCACAGGGCAGGTACATCTTTGTCTCATAATCCCACAGCACTTCTTTGCTAACTTTGAGCCCTAAGAGGACATGGACTATGCCTGTCTTATCCTCATTTGTATTCTCCAATTTCTGACCTCTCTACTTTGTCACATCCACCAAAAATCCCGCTTTTTCCTATACCCTGAGGAGATATTCTGTTACTACTTTTCTCATTGCAAATTCCCTTAGAGAAAAATATCCCATATTTAACATCCTACAGCCCTGAGAGTCATGAGAGAAGTATCTAACCAACATGTTTCAAGAATCCATTTTGGAGAGGTGGAATGATATAGTGGTCCCTCAGATTAGACTTTGAGTTCAAATCCTGAATTTGCCAATGACAAGGAGTGTGACTTCAGGTAGATTCTCAACCTCTAGTAATGACAGTTTCCTCATTTGTAAGAAAGCAGAAATGTTTACCTTAAAGGGTTGTTAGGAGAACTAAATGAATTAATATATGTCAAACAGAACCAGCACCTGTATATAATGCATACTATGCAAGTATTTGCTATTATGATTTTGAACACAGACTGTGCCACATAGACTACCAAAGTTAATGCTATGAGGGTAGGGCTTATGTTGGTCTTACTTATTTTGGTTTGCTCAATGACTAGTATGGTGCCTTGCATTAAGTAGTTGTACATTAAATATTTGTTGCAGGAATACAAGAATGAGTGAATGAATGGTCACATTCATTAAATATCATTATAATGGATAATAGCAGAAAAGATACCTAACCCTTATTAAGAAATTTCCATAAACCTTCTGTCTTTATCTGAAAAATGAAGATAATAATTTCTTTACAGGACTGTTGTGAGATTTCAGTGACAATAAAGTATGTAAACTACTATCCCAGTGCCCAGCGCACTAAGCTCAACAATCACGGGCTTTTATTTCTCTCTGGAGTCAAAAGTTAGTAGGTCTAACTCTTTCCTTGGGTTCTAATATTAGGTTCTCAGTTTGGCATCCTTGCCTATCCTCTTTATTATGGCATTTGTGACAAGATGATCTGTCTCTTCAACCTCCAATCATTGTTATAAAATCTCTGTGAAAGGCCAGCAGGCTCCTCTGCCTTCCATATTAACCAGCACTTCCCCTGTCTAGAAGTTATTCCATTCTTACGGATATTGAGAAGATAAGTAGAAGTGATTAGAATGTACTTTGCCAACATAAAACCTTGTATTGTAGGAGTTTGTCAAAGGGAACTAATATTACCACATATCTGTAGAACTTTATGAAGACCCTGTGTATCTCTCAACCTTAATGACTAAGATTGTAGGTATGATAGAAATCTGTAAATAACATGGAAAAGGAAATTTATTAAAGTCTAGGACAATTGCATTACCCAGCTGTACACAGTGTGTTCTTTCTTCAAAGGCTGCAATAAATGAAAAAGATGGTTACCATAGAGATAAACTGTGCCCTTTGGCTAGCTGATTAGAAGACCATTTCAACCTAGTATTAGAGAATATATTTTGCCTGTAAGTGATATTTACAGATAATTTCTATCACAGTTGTAACCCAAGTTTTTAAAGCTGAAATGTTAAACCTATAAATGCTGAACTCTGTAAAGGCTTTTGTTCCTTTGCTAAAATTTATTTTAACATTTATATGCTTTTTGCCTTTGAAAATGTGTTTTTAAAGTTCTTCCCCCTAGGATACTATAAAAATCTTCCTTGAAATCTATTCTACCACATAGTTGGCTTCATTTTCTTTAAAGCTCATATTTTATTTTTTGAATCATTTGTCAGAGGCAATATGTAGTATCACAAAAGCTGCACTAGCACGAAATGCTTATGAAACATGGAAAACCCATTTAATAACTCATAGTAATCAGTTAGCACAAAGATCTGTGGATGGTAATATTCAGATCCTTATGTAGTCATTTAATCGGTTCCTCAGTATTCGGAAAGTAATTACAAATACACAGCTGGGAAAATCGGCCAGTTGATGCAAGCATTTGCTGCAGGGAGAAAATTCGTCAAGGTTAAGCTTATTTTGTCTGGTTGGGTAAGATAGGTTCTGTGGATAACAAAGAGGAAGCTGGATTATTTTGTAAATTGAGTGATTTTATGTCATAAATCTGACCACTGTTCCCTGAAATATTGCTGAATAAATCTATTTTTTAGGTGTGATAACTTGAAAGAGATTTTTATTCCCCAGGGAAATAGTTTTTCTGGCATTGGGGATTCAGTCATGACCTTCGTTTGCCCAGGCCAATGTTTAGAAAATTGCTTTCCTCCCCTATGCTGGTGGTGACTTTATTTATATTATTTTGCCTCTATGTGTGTGTGTGTGTGTGTGTGTGTATTTAAATGGGCATTTAAAAGTAGGGAGAACAGTAAAGTGTCTTACCAAATATCCTGGATTCCGAATCATGACCCCTTAAAGTTTTAAATTTAAGTGAGTAAATGATCATATAGCTTGTTTGCCATCTCCCCTAACCCCAACCCTCAATGTCTTTCTCTTAAATGTAGTAAACTATGAGTCAGTATACATCAAGGTATTTTAGGACCTGAAAAGTAAGACCACAAATCATTAAGGGTAGAATGTCGGTTTTCATTTTTCCTGTGATGTAGTGAAACTTAAGCCACTGCGCACTTCCTAGGTTGACAGCTGAAATAAAAATCACAGCATTGTTCATGTTCTTGTTTATTAGGCATAAAATCAGTTATTTCTTCATCTACGAATCTCTTTTACATTTGTACAAGGAAAAGTGGCAAATAGTGAAAGCTGGCTAGCCTAAAACCCATTCCCAGTCCTCTTGTCTATCTGTAGTCTTCCACTGGAGAGGCTGAATATTTGCTTTTTACCTCCCTTGCACCTAGTGGTGGCCATGTGAACCTGTTCTGGCCAATGTGGCATAGGCAGAAGTCTACTCTAAGGTTTCTTTTTCTAGGAAAGCATTTCTTTCTTAATAAAGGAACAGATGTGGTTGGTACTACCTCTTCCCCCGCATCTTGTTTATGCCTTAAATGTGAACCTGATACCTGTTACTATGGTGACCATATTGTGACCATGAGTCCAAAAGAATAAGGTAAAGGATGGTGGAATGAAAAAATAGAAAAGGCCAGGGTCTTTTATGACATCATTCACTAGGAGATTCAACCTGCTGACTCCTGTCTTCTAATTCTTTTTTTTTTTTGAGACGGAGTTTTGCTCTTGTTACCCAGGCTGGAGTGCAATGGCGCAATCTCGGCTCACCACAACCTCCGCCTCCTGGGTTCAGGCAATTCTCCTGCCTCAGCCTCCCAAGTAGCTGGGATTACAGGCACACGCCACCATGCCCCGCTAATTTTTTGTATCTTTAGTAGAGACAGAGTTTCACCATTTCGACCAGGATGGTCTCAATCTCTTGACCTCATGATCCACCTGCCTCGGCCTCCCAAAGTGCTGGGATTACAGGTGTGAGCCACCGCGCCCGGCCTCCTGTCTTCTAATTCTAAGAGACAAATTACTTTCAGCTTAAGCCACTGTTAGTTTGATTTTAACAACCAAGAAAACATCCTAATGACAAGACTTGTTTTAAGTTTCAGTCTAAAAACCACTCCCCACTCCAAAGGGTAAATGAATACTTTCCCTTTCACTTCTTACCTATTTTAGGTGAGATTATTCTATCTGTAATAATCATACCTTTCTTTGATTCAGCAAGTAAGCTGTTCCTTTCGAAAGGATGAAAAAGAAGTGATAATTTGATACTATGCAAACAGTAGTTCATTATCAAGATGTGCATGTAACACAGTTCAAGAATCATCCTCTGGGTGATAACAACTTTTAACCAGTTTGGAAATGAGGCCAATTATGGACCATGAAGGGGCAGGGTCCAGGGGGCTTATCTTATCAAGGCATTTTCTTTGGAAGGTAATGAAACTAACTTCGGTAAAGCAGAAAGAACATCCTCTCTGTAAGGATTCTTAATTCTTCTACTTCAATTTTGTATTGAATAGATACAAAATAGAACTTGCCCTCTTGACAGGCTCCTCTTCTTTTAGTAGAATGAGGTACAGCTGTTCCAAAGCACCTTTTCTGGGGACTCTTCCTGGTCCTAATAAGTACTCCACAGAATAGTAGATGTACTTCTATAGTTTCTAAGCTGTCAGCTGCAATGCTATGTATCTATCAGTTTCGTCATCTGACACTTAAGTTTCCCATGATCTTGCAGTCACTTCAGATAGCTAGTCTAGTTCGTTAATGCCACCTGTTCTGAACCAATTCTCCATCAAAAGTTCGCTCATTCTGGCTTCAAATTTGCACATCAGATCATTCAATAACAACCATCAACTTTTTGTTTTAAATTGAGGTTAAATTCACATAACATAAAACTGTCCCGTTTATACAATTCAGTGACATTTTATATATTCACAGTGTTTCGCAACCACTAACTTGTCAAGTTCCAAAACATTCTCATCACCCCAAAAGGAAACCCTGTATTTATTAAACAGTCACTCAAAATTATTCTCTCCTTTCAGCCTGAGGCAACCACTAATCTGCTTTCTGTCTCTATGGATTTACATATTCTGGGTATCTCAACTAAATGGAATCATATGTAAATATGTGACTTTTGCATTTGGCTTCTTTTACTTAGCATACTGTGTTCGAGGTTCATCCATGTCATAGCATATATCAGTACTTCATTTCTTTTTATGGCTGAATAATATTCCAGTGTATTCATATACCACATTTTGTTTACCCATTATTTCATTCATGGACATCTATATGGCTTTCACCTGTGGGCTATTGTGAATAGTGCTGCTGTAGACATTCATGTACAAGATTTTGTTTGAGTACTTATTTTAAATGTTTTTGTCTGTATACCCAGGAATAGAATTGCTAAGTCATAGGGTGATTTTATGTTTAGCCGTCTGAGGAACAACCACACTGTTTTCCACAGCATCTGCACCATTGTACATACCCACCAGCAACGTACACGTGTTCCAATTTGTTCACATCCTTACCAATGCTTATTTTGCTTTTTAAAGAAAATGATAGCCATCCAAATAAGTATAAAGCTGGATCTCATTGTTGTTTTGACTTGCATTTTCCTGATGACTAACACTGTTGAGCATCTTTTCATGTGCTTGTTGGCCATTTGCATATATTCTTCAGAAATGTCTACACAAGTTCTTTGCCCATTTTTAAATTGGGTTGTTTATCTTTCCATTGTTAGTTTCTGTGTATATTCTGGAACTTATTCCTGTGTCAGATATATGGTTTGCAAATATTCTGTCCTATTACGTGAGCTGTCTTTTCAATTTCTTGATAATATCCCTTAATGCACAAAAGTTTTATTTTGAAAAAGTACAGTTTCGTTTTCTTTTGTTCATGCTTTTGGTGTCATATCTAAGAATTCATTGCCAAATCCAAAGTCCTGAAGGTTTACCATTATGTTTTTTTCTAAGAGTTTTATGACATCAAATACTTATGTGAAGTTTTCAACATGACTAACTGAAATGAAATGTTGAAAAGCAATATAGTTTATGCACTGATCTGCGCCAGAGAGCACTTACCTAATGCCAGAGACTTTTTGTTTTCAGTACTATATAATTAGATGTTGGTCATGAATTCTACTACCTAGACATCACATTGTCCTCTTAGCATCTAATTAACAGAGACTGTTAACTGATGAGCTAAGTGAGACAATTTAACAAGAAGGTCAGCCTATCCCTTGGACTTGGAAGACAGACAGATGGTTCAGGGATAAGGTGACAAGCTTCTTACCAAAGACTTGCAACACAAACCAGTCTTTGCTATGTTGAAAATATTCTACCTACTACATAAGCTCATTTTATTTCTTAAACAGCTCTATTTGTAAATAGCTCTCGTTGAATATCATGCCAGAGCCTCTACCAATAAGATGCAAGTCATAGCTTTGAAATATAGTAGGATGCCCTTATAATGATATCCAATAAATAAGGCCAGTCTTTGGAAAATTAGACTAGAGATTAAGTTTGTCTTTAGTACCTATTGTACTTACTGAAGTTTCAAAGAAAGCAAAGCCCTCTGACTAGATTGGTCCCCAAATATAAGTGATATAAGTTTTCTTGGTGGAGGAACCATTGACCTTTAGCTTTGTGGGTTGAAAAACTAGATTCCTTTTACTTCCTACAAAGTGTACAAGTTTAGGGGGAACACACATTCATCCTAACTTAACTCACAAAAGAATGCTTTGTAAGTCAGGAGACCAATTTCAGAACTTACAGGGGAGAGTTTACATCTGCTCAGATGCCACAACTGTAGTTATTTGCTACAACTTCTTTCTGTTAGTGGTAATCCACTTGAGAG
Organism: Callithrix jacchus; assembly: GCF_049354715.1. Taxonomy (NCBI): domain Eukaryota; kingdom Metazoa; phylum Chordata; class Mammalia; order Primates; family Cebidae; genus Callithrix; species Callithrix jacchus. Next base: position 93,467,658 of record NC_133517.1, on the reverse strand, counting down.
AACAAATTGTTGGTATTGCACTATGGTGAAACAGTAGAAGGGTGTGTGACGGGTCCAGGTAGGAGGGGTATTCACCTGCCTCTCGTGGTATGAGTGTACTTGCATAAATATTAGTTTATTGCCCTCAAAGAGGTCTGTATTTCAATAGGCACATGTTCATTCCCATATAGCTTTTCTCTTTTGTAGGCCTGATATAAGTATATTCAGAGTATCTATCTAGGAGCATCTATCAGGAGACCTACAGTTCTACCCATATCAGAGAAGATCATGCTCTTCTCTTAATCTAAAGCCCTGTTACCAGATTGCTGCTCCTCTGGCTTATACTTCTAGTAATCCAGCAGTTTCAGTAACTTAAAATAAGCCCTGGAGCCATCCATGTAGGAGGAAGTTAGTGATACTTTATTTTGTCTTTTTTTTTTTTATTGCATTTTAGGTTTTGGAGTACATGTGCAGAACATGCAAGATAGTTGCATAGGTACACACGTGGCAGTGTGATTTGCTGTCTTCCTCCCCTTCACCCACATCTGGCATTTCTCCCCATGCTATCCTTCCCCAGCTCCACCCCACTCTGTCCCTCCCCTATTCCCCCCAATAGACCCCAGTGTGTAGTTCTCCCCTCCCTGTGTCCATGTGTTCTCTTTTCTTTCAAAAGAGCAAGATTGAGGGGTTCGGGCGCTGTGGCTCATGCATATAATCCCAACACTTTGGGAGGCCAAGGTGGGTGGATCACCCAAGGTCAGGAGTTTAATAAGACCAGCCTGACCAACATAGTGAAACCCCATCTCTACTAAAAACACAAAAATTAGCTGGGCATGGTAGCACGTGCTTGTAATCCCAACTCCTTGGAAGGCTGAGGCAGGAGAATCTCTTGAACCCGGTAGGTGGAGGTTGCAGTGAAACAAGATCGTGCCTTTGCACTCCAGCCTGGGTGATGAGTGAAACTCTGTCTCAAAAAAAAAAAAAAAAAAACAACAAAAAACCCAAGATCAAGTCTGAAGCAAAAGTGGGTCCTAAGTGCATTTAATAACTTCCCTTCCTGCATTCCAAACTACAACATTACTGTGAACAAACAATATATATATCAGGGTTTCTCAGAATGGGATCTCTGTGTCACCTCTGTATCTACCCAGGTGAAGAGCTTTTATTTTTAAGGTTATGCATTTATGTTAATGTGTGTTAGCAAAAGACTTGATTTATCAAACTCCTGATGTCCTAGATATTATGGCTTAGAATGAAGTCGAAGTGTAAATATTTTTTGAAAATTGTTTTAAAGAATTATATTAGGCAGATAAGAATGGTATGAGAATATGGCAAAGATGATAAAGGTAGAACTCAAAGACTAAAATTTGGGAATTTATTTCTCACCTTATATTAGTAACAAAGTTGTAGCAGCATTTACATAGTATGTCTTGATAGCTGATTGATTTGGCCCATTCAGTGAATCCCATTCTACATCCCATCTCCTACTTTATTTGACTGGTTATACTAACAAATGCTCAGTCACTTGACTCAACGAAGTATCAACTTCATTTGGAAAAATGCTTACTATGGCAACCTTTCCATGGAATATCATCTCTCAATTTTCCTCTTTGCTCAAGCATTTAGATTCAGCATTTATCTACAAATGCACTCCCTGTGATTATGCCTCAGGCTAGCATTCTCTTATCAGTAGGTCACCCTTGCCTTTCTTCAGCCTTTCTGTTCGCCTACTCCTGAGCTGCATCTCTCCTGAAAACTTACATTTGCAATTTATTTATCCATCTTGCACTACATAAATGTACATTATTTTCCTCTCTGTGACATTCCTATGCACTCCTCTTCCTAGTTCTTTCTGCCTACTACAACACTTGATGAAAATAATTACAACAAAAAGTTAGTTGTAATTAGTGACTTTTAATAAAATTAGGTGTAGCTTGCTCCTGGTCTATTTTGGTTGTATTCTTATATAGACATTGACATTGGTCTTCTAAAGTGAAAGTGTCCTTCCATCTGGAAAGGCTGGATAAAACTAGTATCAATATGTTTTCTTGCATTTCTTTTCTTAGGACTGAGGCCAGCTTCCAATCTTCCTGTATGGCAGCACAATAGTAATCTGAGGTATTCGAGAATATCACTGAGTATGCTACAGCTTTTTGAAAAATCCAGTGACTTTCTTAATTGGACTAAGAGACAGTGCCTCTATTTAAGCTTATTTATAAGCCACTAAATGGAGTTATTTCTGTAGGTGCATCTAATTTTTATTATTTTTAATATCAGAAGTTAACTTTTCTTTGACTTTACCCCCAAATTATATATAGGATATATTATTATATATGTTATATAATTATATATAGGATCGTTATATCCCATTTGGACCTTTAATGAATTACTGCATTCTTCTATGCAATTCCTCAGCATCTTTACTCCCTGGCCCTAGTCCATTCCCTGTAATAAGACCTTCTTATCTCAAGTGCTCAATTGTAAGGCAATTGTTGTTGTTAACCAGGTTTTGTTTGATTAAAACTTGTGATTCAAAAAGACAACTCTTCCCCAATGAGAGTGTGGACTTAAGGATATAGTACTCCTTGTCTACATGGAGGTAGTAATAATTGAGATATAAATGGGCTTTATGTTGTACCAAGTGGGATAGGATGAAGGTTCTGAAAATACTGACAGGAGAAGACTAGAGGTATAACTATGACAGAAAAGGATGGATAGAATTAAATCTGAAAGTCACTTAGAGAAACACTTGGGAAAACCTCAGGAAGCAAGGGAGACTGGAGCAGAGACCGGAGGTTGTAAGGATACTTGGAGAGTCCAGTGAGAGAAGGGCATAAGCTTTATACAGATCAGTTATCTAGAAAAGCCTTGAAAAGAAGCAATAGCTTCAATCACTTCATCTAAACAGACTGAAGGGACCTTGAGATGAGAAATGTGTTAAAGAGCTTTAGGATGGAATCCAAATATTAAACACAACTGCCCAAGCCGTATCAAGGTTGTAGAGAGTATTTTATCTTCAGTTGGGAGTGAAAACTACCTGGTGGCTAGGACTAAGCTGAATTAACAGCTGATCTGGTAGTGAATTTTGAGGAACGATCTGTTAAAATTGTGTTTAGTGAGTCAAGAAGCGTCAAGGTAGCCAGACTGTATTCCTGTGACTCTGAACATTCTGAAATTTCCTCACTGCAGAGCAATGTCATGTTAAAACCCAAGTGACTGACTGGGCTGAAATAACAGGAGCCAGAAAGCAGAGGAAGCTAGAGACATACAAGGATAAGAAGAAGAAGCCTCAGTCCATAAGGTGGTGACAGGGAAATTTACTAGTCATGAAATTCTAGGAAGATTCTTTGTACGGGTTGCTCTGATTTGTTTTTTTTTTCTCACCAAAGTATAAAGATAATTATTTTGGAGTATGAGATATTTCTAGTACCCTTCAAATCATGCCCGTGTCTAGTACTGAGGATGAACTTAAGGTCAGAGTGCACTTAAAAAAAATGCACATAGAAATCCCATGTATAACTGAAGTATAAATGAAATACTTTTATATATGTTTTCTTTCAAATCAAATTTACCCAATATTAAAAGATAAATAAAACCACATGGCTAAATTCCCTAGTCTTCATTTTTCTGACACAATTCCTCCATTCTTCCCTGCAGTTAAAGGTTAATGTTGTTTGGATTTGAGGAGCAATACTATGTTTTTGCTTGCTTAAGATCTAAGTTTCTTTTAACTTGTTTTATTTTAGATTTGATAAAACCTCACAAATTTTTCTTAGAGCCTTATTCCTCAAAAGACCAGTTCTGTGATAAAATAGGGTTTGTTTGTTTTCCTAGTTTTAAAAACAAAGCTGCTGATTGACCCCAGTGACTGATATAGGCAACAAAAAAATACTGATTTTTGAATGTGGAAAGTTTATTAAAATGAAGTGGCTTGGGTAGTAGAATCAAAGCTGTACCAACAAAGAAAAACATGGCATATGACACTGTGCTTCCTCAGAAATGGAAGACCCATGTCAAGTGTTAGGCATAGCTTGCATCTGGCACAGAGATAGCCATCAACAAAACCTGGGGATACTCTCCTGGGCTATTTTGTGCTCTGTTCCCATGCACTGCAATGGGGTAAAAACTTAGTGGGGGCCAATCAGTCAATGGGAGAAAGATGATCTATCAAGGATTTGACATTTGCACATGCAACACTGTGGAAGCAGCTAGGATAGATGGCCATGATAGATAAAACTTTCTTTTTTTTTTTTTTTTGAGAAGGGAACAACCACATTAAAAAGCTGCCACAGCTTGTCTTCCTGCTCTACCATTTCTCAGTCTCAATTTCACTCTGCTTCCTCTGTATCCTCCCATTATGGTATTAAAAATTGCTATATCTCATGTTAGATATTGTTGAAGAAGAGTTACACTATGGTTGACCCCTAAAATCCTTCATCTTCAAGGTAAATTAAATGGGCATTCCTGTTCCCCACCAACTTTTTCATGTTCCTTCCCAAACACAAACGCATATGTACCTGATGTTCAAATCATATATCGTCCTGTGTGACATTTTTTCCCCACTAGGGTGTCCCTGGTGTTCATCTGTAAATGTTTCCTGTCCCTGTGAAATGGCTCTGTTTAGATGCCGTGTGCTCTCCACTACACATATTTTGAGCACCTATTTATTATATACCCCAAATGGATATTCATAGAGAAGATCAAGTAGGTATGATTTCCCCCTATGTCTGTAGCTTCCAGGGATTCTAAACTCTCTCACTAGCTCACAATCAGCTTTTAGCAATATCCTTAAAAAATACTTGTATTCTTCTTATCTGCCTGTATGGCACCTGGGGTTTCTTTTTCCTAGGCTGTGCCGCAAGTGAGTCAGTATTCCCACTTATCACTCCTTGGAAGTTTCTGTCTCTCCCTGGATTTCAGTATATTTTGTTGCTCTGTGGTAGCAGATCCTTGGTGGGTTTAAGAAAAGTTATGATTATGTTGATTATCTACTTTTTCTTTTTGTCTTGACTGAGGGCAAGAAAGCAACATTCTTTCCAGCTTTCTACATTCTAGATGGGAGTGGAATTATGTTCACTTTTAAGTATACTTGATTTGGGTTGTTGGCAGGATAAGGAAGGAGATACTTCCAAGAAGTAGTTGCAAATATGACACAACATATGCAAATGCAGAAGTCTTCTTGTTCGTCAACAAGGGTCAAACTCTGTAAAATATTTGAAGTGATTTATTTCAAGCCAAATATGAATGACCATGGCCTATGACATGGCCCTCAGGAGGTACTGAGAACATGTGCCTAAGGTGGTCAGGGTACAGCTTGGTTTTATATATTTTTAGGGAGGCATGAGACATCAATCAAATACATTTTTAAAATACATTGGTTTGGTTTAGAAAGGCTGGACAACTCAAGGTGTAGTGGTGGGGAGGGGGGCTTCCTGGCTATAGGTAAATTTAAACATTTTCTGGTTGACAATTGGTTGAGTTTATTTGAAGACCTGGGATTAATGGAAAGGAATATTCAGGTTAAGATAAAGGATTGTGGAGATCAAATTTTATTGTGCAGAGGAAACGCTCAGATAGCAGACTTCAGAGAGAGAGCAGGTTCTAAAATGTTTCTTATGAGACTTAAAAGAGTGTTTGGCTCCTAGTTGATTATCTCCTGGAAAGAAAGAAAGAGAGAGAGACAGGGAGAGAGAGAGACAGAGACAAGGAAGGGAAGGCAGAAAAGGAAGGAAGGAAGGGAAGGAAGGAAGGCCAGGTGTGGTGGCTTATGCCTGTAATCCCAGCACTTTGGGAGGCCGAGGTGGGAAACAAGGAAAGAAGGAAAGAGAGAGAAAGAAGGAAGAAAAAGAGAAAGGAGGAAGAAATAAAGAAAAAGAAAGAAAAAGGAAAGAAAAAGAGAAAGGCAGGCAAGCCTGGTGTGGTGGCTCATGGTAGCACTTTGGGAGGCTGAGGCAGGTAGATCACTAGGTCAAGAGATTGAGACCATCATGGCCAACATGGTGAACCCCCGTCTTTATTAAAAATACAAAAATTAGCTGGGTGTGGTGGCGCGTGCCCATAGTCCCAGCTACTCAGGAGGCTGAGGCAGGACAATCACTTGAACCCAGGAGGCGAAGGTTGCAGTGAGCTGAGATCATGCCACTGCACTCCAGCCTGGCGACAGAGTGAGACTCTGTCTCAAAAGAAAGAAAACAAACGACAAAGGAGATTTTTCCCACAGGAGACTTTGCAGGGCAATTTCAAGGTATGGCAAGGAAATATATTTTCAGGTAAAACAATTTTTCATTGTCTTGTAATATTATGCCAAACCAGACTGAAAAGTAAGTCTCCCCAAAGGATTGTAAATTATTCTATTATAAAGACACATGCACATATATGTTTATTGCAGCACTGTTCACAACAGCAAAGACTTGGAACCAACCCAAATGCCCATCAGTGATAGACTGGATAAAGAAAAAGTGGCACATATACACCATGGAATACAATGCAGTCATAAAAAAAGACGAGTTCATGTCCTTTGCAGGAACATGGATAAAACTGGAAACCATCATTCTCAACAAACTGACACAAGAACAAAACCAAACACCCCATGTTCTCATAAGCGGGTGTTGAACAAGGAGAACACACTGGCACAGGGAGGGGAACATCATACACTGGGGCCTGGGGGGTGGGGGGCTAGGGGAGGAATAGCAGGGGATGGGGGGATTGGGGAGGGATAGCATTAGGAGAAATACCCAATGTAGATGACGGGGTGATGGATGCAGCAAACTACCATGGCACATGTATACCTATGTAACAAACCTGCACGATCTGCACACACATCCCAGAACGTAAAGATAGATAGATAGATAAATAAATAACTGCCAAAAAAAAGCGTAAGTTACAATGTAAAGGTTCAAATAAAACCCATCTGATGAGAATTTGTGGTTTGTAGGGCATGACTCCCCCTTACATGGGAATTTGGGCAAGATAAAAAATGAGAGCTTAGTCCTCAATATGAAGAAGTGATAAAGCTGATAGAATAGATAATATTTTAGGGAAAAAATGAAAAAAAACCCTGATGATTGGAGACTCAGAATTAAATCACTAAACTTACTGCAAAAGGATAGTATTTGTATGTATTGTGTGTTTGATTGGAAGCAGATGGTTTGACAAAATAATTATACTTTTCTTATATTCCACTCTTATTATTCCAGTTTTATATCTGATTTCCTGCTGTCTATGCCTTTTAGTTAAGCAGAACTGTTCCTAGAGAATCATCTGAAGGTTTTTCCTCTCTTCTTTTTCAGCAAGTTAATATTGATATATTTGGGCTTTATCAACAAAGAAATCAGTATTTCTTTAAATTTTTCCCTTTGAATTCCTTTAATTATTTAAAGTGGTGCTGTTTCAAATAGCTAAAGACTAATTAAAAAAAAAAGATGATTCATTCATTTCTTCCACCAGAGCCACATCTCAGCCTAAGGGCTCAAGGATGGCAGCAGTATGAGGTTAATTCTGGACTCACAGGCTGCTTGCTTGAGAACTGTTAGCTTCACTTCTCATCTCCTTGTGGGTAGGGAGCCACCACTGATTGCATTTACAGAATAACAAATGAGAATTAAGCTTTCTATTTGGGAGATATTTTGAGCAAAATTAAACATGGTATAGGCAACATGGGTTAGGTTGAAATAATCCCCATTCTGACAAAGCCCTTAAAATACACACACATGCACACATGCAGACAAACAAACAAAAAACCCAAAACCATATTCACCCTCAAGAACAAGATAAATCAAACATCCGTAGTGTCCTACCAGTTTTCCAGTAATTGAAGTAGAGTATAATTAAGGTAACTAAGTCTATGGACTCTGTGTTTAAATGCTGGCTGTACCACCCAGTAGCTGTATAACCTTGAAAATATATTTGATCTCCCAAGTTTCATTTTCCTCCGATGTTATATTGGGTTTAATAATGACAGCTAACATTCATTGAGTATATGTCATGCCCAGAGTGTCCATTCACTTATTTATTTCTAATTTAACAAATTGGAACATGGATCAGAAGAAAATACTCAAGACTTAAGCCAAAAGGTATAGAAATCACAGAAAAGATAGTAAAAGATAAATTGATATAGCAAATAGGTATAACACATGTGCAGCTGGAGTCCCAGAAGGAGATGAGAACGAATATAGAAAAGTTTATTTGCCAGCCACTGCTTTAAGTACTTTACAGGTGTATCTTATTTAATCCTCACAAAAACTCTCTGAGGTAGGTACTATTCTTGCCACACAGGAAACCGAGGCACTAAGTTAGGTAACTTGCCCAGGGCCACACACCTATTAAGTGGTAGAGCTGGGATATAAACCCAGGCAGTCTGAGCTTTGTCCACATTGTAAACCAGCTTTATTCTGAGGACTGTACATAGGTCAACTCATTAAATGCTCACCAATAAGTCCTATAAGTACTATCATTATCCCCATTCTATAGGTGAGAGAGGTTAGGCAATTTGGCCAAGATTACTTAATTAGGTAATGATAGAGCTGGGATACAATGCCTGGAAAGTCTTATAATATAGGCAAGTCTGTCTCTAAAGCCCATAATCATAATTTTTGTGCTATATCCTCTGTCAGTAACAGTACCTTCATCATAGAGTTCTTTGACAATTAAATGGGAAAAGTATTTAAAGCACTTAGTTCAGTCCTGGCATAAATTCAGATATTATTATCATTTACTATTACTATTACTGATTGTCCTCTGATGAGTATAGTTCCCTAAGAGTTTAAGTTGCAATTGCAGTGAGGTGAGAGTAGCAGGAATGTATAGAATACTGCCTGAAATATGACACCCTGCTCTGAGCAGGTTCCTAAAATGAGGAAGCTATATTAGAGTTCCGAAAATGAGGTTGTTTCCTAGAGATTCCATGCATTTCAGTTCATTTACCCCCATTGCCTAACTGCAGTATACAAGGTGACTGGATACCAGAAAAATTGTAGCGAAAGAGGAAGGGCCTTTACTCCTTTGCTGGGAGTTTTAAAATTTGATAGAATTCTAATTTGTCTTGACTGAGGGCCAGCTAGCACAGAATACCACATTACACTTCCCAAATGATGCTAAGACATTTATAATAGTAGGGGATTCTTTTTGTTTTTTGAGACAGAGTCTCACCCTGTCACCAAGGCTGGAGTGTAGTGGCATGATCTCAGCTCACTGCAACCTCTGCCTCCTGGGTTCAAGCAATTCTCATGCCTTAACCTCCTGAGTAGTTGTGATTACAGGCACATGCCACCATGCCCAGCTAATTTTTATATTCTTAGTAGAGATGGGGTGCTGTGATTACAGGTGTGAGCCACTGTGCCCAGCCATGTTATAAGCTTTACTCTATGCCAACTACTTTTCGAAGTGCACATGTTGATTTACATGTTCCTAAGAAAAGCCCTAGGAGATGTATAATATTACCCTGCCCACTTTATAGATGAGGAAACTGAGGTCCAGTGTTCAAGGCCACACAGTCATTAAGTGATAGAATTGGAATTTCAACAGTTTTGCCCCAGATCTGATGTTCTTCCCACTTCAATACTAGTTTTTTTTTTTTTTCTGATGGAGTCTCACTCTATCACCCAGGCTGGAGTGCAGTGGCATGATCTCTGCTCACTTCAGTCTTCACCTCCCGGGTTCAAGTAATTCTCCTACCTCAGCCTCCCAAGTAGCTGGGATTACAGATGTGCGTCTTAATGCCTGGCCAATTTTTGTATTTTTTAGTAAAGAATATTTTTGTATTTTTTAGTTTCACCATGTTGGTCAGGCTTGTCTTGAATTCTCAACCTCAGGTGATCTATCCACCTCAGCCTCCCAAAGTGCTTGGGTTAAAGGTGTGAGTCACTACTGCACCCTGCACCCGGCTTCCAATACTAGTTTTAATACTCTTCCCACATTACTGATTACCCCTCTATCTCATGAGTGAAATTAAAGATTAAATATGTAATTGTAAAGTACAAGGTAGGTAATTTTCATGAAGTTGTTTTGAGGTCCTCTTAAATTAAAGATGCTCTCCATCTCTCACCATTATATTGTACTCTGCTTTTTTTTTTTTTTTTTTTTTTTTTGTCCTTTTCTTTTCTGTTTGTTTGTTTGTTTTTGAGACAGGATCTCGTTCTGTCACCCAGGCTGGAATGCAGTGGTACATCTCACCTCACTGCAACCTCTACCTCCTGGGCTCAAGTGTCACTTCTGCCTCCAGAGTAGCCGGGACTATAGGCGTGCACCACCATACCTGGCTAATTTTTGTGTTTTTTTTGTAGAGACGGGTTTTACTACGTTGCCCAGGTTTGTCTCAACCTCCTGGGCTCACACAATCTGCCTGCCTCTGCCTTCCAAAGAACTGGGATTACACGTGTGAGCAACCAAACCTGGCCCATTGTACTTTGATTCTTTTGCCTGCAATTCTTCCAACCCTTCGCTCAAGGTGAGATTTTTGATAATACAAAAGTTCTGAATCAATTTGACAGGACTTACTTGTCAACAAAATGGATAGCGGTATCTTCTTCTTGTCCACAGCCATACCTTGGGATAGTCAGATAGTAGAAGGTGGTGGTGGTGGAGGGTGTCCCCTCTGCCTTCTTGTTTTTCTTAAGGAGATAGGGTCTTGTTATGTCACCCAGGCTGGAGTACAGTGGCATGATCATAGTCCACTGCAGCCTCAAACTTCTGGGCTCAATCAATCCTCTCACCTCAGCCTCCAAGTAGGTGGGATGACTGGTGCATGCTACCATGCCCAGCTAATTTTTTTAATAGTTTTTATAGAGATGGGGGTCATGCTGTGTTGCCCAGATTGGTCTTGAACTCCTGGCCTGAAGGGATCCTCCTGTCTTAGCTTCCCAAGTCACCGTGATTACAGGTGTGAGCCACTGCCCCTGGCTCCCCTCTGCCTTTTGTTACTTTTCCTAGGGCAGGAATTGTTGGCATATACTGGTACCAGTACCCAACTTTGTTTTACTTTATTTGGGATCCTAAACAATTAATTTCTCCTCAATGTATTTATGAAGAAATAAAGCTTATCAAAAAATCAAGTAAGCATGATTTGTAAACAAAGAAGATTTCAGGAATTTGTAGGTTTTACATGTTCTTCTTCCTCAGATAGATAGCTTATTCTTTTTTGGGAAGGGACACAGAAAAATTTATGTATCTTGTTAAATAGCAGTAGGCAATAGTTATGGTCTGCTGATCCCATCTGCTTCTCATGAGAAGAAAAAAGGTCTACAAAGGCACTGTCAGGGAGGTTTTTGGCCTCTTTTAAGAGATTTTCCTGAGGTTTTTCACATGACCGAGTGTTTTGCTTATTTACTACTTTGTGGCACTTGATCAAATAATGTATGTTGATATATAATACACTAATTAATGCATTTTCCAAACACATGACCAGCTTGATATATTTTTATAGATATCTTATAGGCTATAAAATAATTTTTAATATTTTATAATAATTTTAGAGATATTAGTGAAGGATTTAAAAAGTAAGAGACAGATATTATAATGTAAAAATTTTCTCTTGGGATATTTTTTGTTACCAGTGTGAATTTATTGATACTACCATGATTCTAATAGTGAATTCTTTGAATGCAAGGCATTTATTTTTTAGCTCAGAGTGAACCTAATGTAGTGACTTGAATGTAACAGATGCTTTATTAATATTTGTTGAATGTATTAATGATTAAATAAGTAAATTTAGTACCATCACTTTGTAAGTTTCAACAAATTTTAAATCATAACTAAATAACACCATGCTTTTAATTGTATTTGGGCTATGTAATAAATGGAATCGTGAATATAGTGGGACATTAGTAATAAAAATTAAATTATTTTTATATGAATTATCACTGAAAGCATGTCTTCTTTGCATATTTATTTTACATATATTAACAAAACATTAGCAAAAAACAAAAGAGCAAACAAGAGTGAAAGGGAAAAACGTAAACATAAAGAACTGATGATTCTATCCACCATTTCATGTGATAGAAAACGTGAATCTGCTATCTCCGAAAGCCATCTTAGTTTCTTTATGCCTCCGGTAGGGTGTGCATCTATATATGGTGCTTGAAGAGACGTATTTTTGTACAAGGTGATCCTTATCCAAACCAACTGTTCCATTTGGTACTCATCCAAAGAAACACTGGAGGACAACAACTGGCAGTATTGTTCTTATTGAGAGAAGAGATGTTAGTCTCTTACATAGGAGACTTCCAGTACTATGTTGAGGATATCTGCATCTGTGTTCATCAGGGATGTTAGCCAGCCACTTTCTTTTCCAGTAGTGTCCTTGACTGGGTTTGGTATCAGGATAATGCTGGCCTTGTAAAATGAATTTGGGAATATTCCCTCTTCTTCAATTTTGTGGACGAATTTGGAAGAGTTTGAGAAGGACATCCAGTTTGTTGGCATATCATTGTTCATAGCAGTCTCTTATGATCCTTTGTATTTCTTTGGTATCATTGCAATGTTTCCTTTCCAAAATCTACTTTTATTTGAATCTTCTCCCAATTTCCTTAGTCTAGCCAAAGGTTTGTCGATTTTATCTTTTCAAAAACCAACACTTAGTTTTATTGATATTTTCCATTTCTTTTCTAATATCTATCAATATGATGTCTTAATTACATCTGCAAAGATTCTATTTCCAAATAAGACCATATTCTAAAGTTCTTTGTGGGTACAAATTTTTGAAGGACACTTTCCATCATGATAGATTCTGGTTCTACACTAACAGCTGTAGAGGAACAGCTCCATGCTGGCACTTAACGACCTAAGTATCCACATAGGCCAAGTAGGAAAGTTCAACTGCAGCTGACTTGACAGGATGCTTGTGATTTTTCCAGAACACAAGACAATGGAGGCTTGTGAGTTATTGCAAGGCCATTTCCTACTTGCCTTCTACCTATATATCAAGGAGGGTGTCTTGAAACAGTTTCTTATCACCTTCTGGGTTTTGATAAGGCATGAGGTTTCTGCCTTGTTCTTAGCTCCTACTTAGGACACAGCTGAAACTTATATATATTACTTAGCTGCAGTGTTGGCATTGGCTTCTCAGCAACAGGATGTCCCATCATTTGTATGGCAGTCATATGGCTCCTTATGTTTTGGTGTTGCCATGCCCAAGTTCTGCAGGGACCTAGCAACCTTATGATACTCTTCCCTTTGTCTATGTAAGTAATACACTGTCTGAATCTAAAAGTGACTTGTTCTTCTTATTGGCAAAATCTGGTCATTATAATAATAATAATATGGTAATAATAAAAATCTGGTCACAATAATAAAAAAGGCAGTTAATTTATATGTAAATCCTAAATAAGTAAAAAAAATAGTAAATTATTCAATAAATCAATTGAAGAAAACTGGCTAGATACTTAAAAAAATCTGCATTTCTGCCCCATTTTTATTTTTATTAAAAAAAATTTTTAAGGACAAAGTCTCACTTTGTGACCCAGGCTGGAGTGCAGTGATACAATCATAGCTCACTGTAGCCTTGAACTTCTGGGCTCAAGCAATCCTCCCACCTCAGCCTCCTGAGTACCTAGGACTACGGTCACGTGCCACCACACTTGGCTAATTTTATTTTTTCCCACAAATGGCCAGTACACCTTTGTTATTCTTAGTTAATGAATGGAACATTAAAATAGCAATGTTTTTTATCTACTAGATTAGAAAGATTAAATATAATTGTAATATGCATGCCAGTGAGGGTGTGGAAAACAGCACTCTTGCCTGGTTGGTGGGAGTATAAGTTTGTGAAAACTTTGTTGGAAGACAGTATTTGGCACTCATTTAAAATTGTATAATGTAACCTATCATTTGACCTAGTAATTTCTCTTCTAGGATATACTTGCATGAATACATGCAGATATGGAAAAAAATGTTTATTTGATCAACAACTCCCTGTTCACTTCCTCCCCTACCAGATTCTGGTAATCAACATTCTATCTCTACTTATACGAGTTCAACTTTTTTAGATTCAACATATAAGTGAGCTCATGAGGCATTTGTCTTTCTGTGACTGACTCATTTAACTTAGCATAATGTTCTCTAGGTTTATCCATGTTGTCACAAATGACAGGATTTCCTTTTTTTAAAAGGCTGAGTAGTAATTAATTGTGTATATGTACCATATTTTCTTTATCCATTCATCTATTCATGCACATTTAGGTTGATTCCCTATCTTGGCTAGTGTGAGTAATGCTGCAATAAATAGAGAGTGCAGATATCCCTTTGATGTATTGCTTTTAATTTATTTGGATATTCACTGAGAAATGGGATTACTGGATCAATGATATTTCCTTTTTTGGACTTTTAAGAAACTTCTGTACTGTTTTCCATAATGGCCATACTAATTTACTTTCCTGCCAACAATGCACAGAGTTCCCTCTTTTCCACATCTTTGCCAACAGTTATCTTTCATATATGTATATTTTTTGAGACGGAGTTTTGCTCTTGTTACCCAGGCTGGAGTGCAATGGCATGATCTCGGCTCACCGCAACCTCCGCCTCCTGGGTTCAGGCAGTTCTCCTGCCTCAGCCTTCTGAATAGCTGGGATTACAGGCACGTGCCACCATGCCCAGCTAATTTTTTGTATTTGTAGTAGAGATGGGGTTTCACCATGTTGACCAGGTTAGTCTCGATCTCTTGACCTCATGATCCACCCGCCTTGGTATCTTTCATATTTTTGATAAAAGCTGTTCTAACAGGTGTGAAGTGATATATCATGGTTTTAAATTTGCATTTCCCTAATGATTTGTGATGCTGAGTATTTTTTCATATACTTCTTGGCCATTTGTATGTCTTCTTTCCAGAAATACCTGTTTAGGTCCTTTGTCCATATTTTAATTGGGTGTTTTTTCTTGCTATTGAATTATTTGAGTTCTTTCTATAATTTGAATATTAATCTCTTATCATATGTTTGGTTTGCAAATATTTTCTCCCATTCTGTACACTGTCTCTTCACTTTGTTAATTGCTTCTTTTGCTGTACAGAAGCTTTTTAGTTTGATGCCATCCCATCTGTCTGTTTTTGCTTTTGTTGTCTGTGATTTTGGTGTCATAACCAAAACGTCATTGCCCAGATTAATATCATAGAGCGTTTCCTCCATGTTTTCTTTTAGTAGTTTTACAGTTTCAAGTTTTATATTTAAGTATTTAATCCATTTTGAGTTGAGTTTTGTGTATGGTCTGAGGTAAGGATCCAATTTCATTCTTCTGCATGTAGATTTCCCAACATCATTTATTGAGAGAACTTTCTTTTTACTATATGTGTTCTTGGCACTTGTTGAAAATCAATCAACTATAAGTGTGTGGGTTTATTTCTGGGTTTTCTGTCTTGTTCATTTGGTTGATTTGAATGTTTTTATGCCATCGTTGTGCTGTTTTGATTATCATTGCTTTATAATATGTTTCAAAATCAAGGAGTGTGATACCTCCAGCTTTGTTTTTTCACTCAAGGATACAAAGTTTGAGACAGACAGGAGGAATACATTTTTAGATATATTAATGTATTATATATTGCAAACTAACTAAGAGTAAAGTTTGAATGTCTCACCATAACAATGGCATTTTAAAATCAAAGTATGGAAAGTTGATGAATATGTTAATTAGCTTAATAATAGGTAAGGAGATGATGAATATGTTAATTTGCTTAATCTAATTAGCTTTAGCTATAATAAAATCTAATTTGTCTGGATATATCAAAATACTGGGCCATGTGCAGTAATCCCACACATGGGGAGTATTTAAGCCTGTAATCCCAGCACTTTGGGAGGCTGAGATGAGTGGATCACCTGAGGTCCGGATTTCGAGACCAACCTGGCCAACATGGTGAAACCTTGTTTCTATTAAAAATACAAAAATTAGCCAGGCATGCTGGTGGGTGCCTGTAATCCCAGCTACTTGGGATGCTGAGGCAGGAGAGTTGCTGGAACCTGGGAGGCAGAGGTTGCAGTGAGCCAAGATTGTACCACTGCACTCCAGCTGGGTGACAGAGCAAGACTCTATCTCAAAAACAAAACAGAACATTGCATTGTATCCCATAAATGTGTACAATCATGATTTGCCAATGAAAAATAATATAAATAAAAAAGAAAATAGGAAATTACCATGACACAGAATATTCAATGACTTGTGAGAAACCAAGATAGAAAACTAACCCTAATAACACAGACCAGGTGTGCAAGTGATGTTTAATGGGTGTGACATCTAACCCCAGTGATTCTGCAAGTCAACAGGACCTATGTCTGGGTTACTTGGCAGAAATGATGATCACAGGTAAACAAACAAATCAGGTAATAGATCAACTGGTAATGATCTAATTCAGTGGTCTTCTAATATTACCTAGACTTCTTTAGGTAGGTTGTCCAGGAGACATTATTTGCAGATAATTGTGCCTCCAAGAATGTACATATGTTTCTATGATAATAATGCATGATTTGTGATATGATGAAATGATGCAAATCTCGAGAGAAAAGGTCCTGTATTAGCTCTGCATCATTTTTCAAGTGAAACAATATTTATTGAGCACATACTATATACCTGGCCAATTTAGATGCTGGGAATACATCAGTGCATGAGACAAAACTCTGTCATAAAGATTACATTCTGGTAGGTGCGAGATACAAAAACTATAAACAGAAATATATGTACAGGTTGAGCATCCTTAATCCAAAAATCCAAAATCCAAAATGCTCCAAAATGACAGTAAGTAGAAAATTTGACACCTGACCTCATGTGACAGGTTTCATTAAAAACTTTGTTTCATGTTCAAAATAATTTAAAATGGTACAGAAACATTACCTTTAGGGTATGTGTATAACGTATATATGAAACATAAATAAATTTTGTGTTTAGACTAATTTCACCCCCAGGATATTTTATCATGTATATGCAGATATTCCAAAATCCACACAAAATGTGAAGCCCAAAACATTTCTGGTCCCAAGCATTTCAGATAAGGGATACTCAACCTGCAGTATAAATTCGTGTAGTAAGAATTCCATGAAGAAAAATAAAGCAGACAAGGATATTGAGAATGACAAAAGGCAGGTGACCTAATTAGAACACACTGAAAGGGATGGTTTCTCTGAGGAGGTAGCATTGAACAGAGACCTGAGACATATGACTCTACAAGGCAAGAAGCTTCCAGGCAGTGAATGGAGTGCATACAATATCCGTGAGACACAAGTTAGCTTCATACAGTATATATGATGAAGAGTGAGGAAAGGCCAGTTTTCCCGAAGTGGGGAAAGAGACAGAGAGAGTGGTAGTCAGGACCCAAATCATGTGGTATTTTGTATTTCAGATTGTATTCTGCATATTTTGGAAATCTTTTAGATGCCTTGGAGCAGAAAAGCAACATGATTCAGGCTACAGTTTGAAAACATCACTCTGGCATCTATATGAGGAAGAGATCCCATGGGAGACAAGACTGAAAGGAGGTGGACTAGTCAGGAGGTTACTGCTGTCATCCAGGCAAGTGCTGACAATAGCCTGGGCCTATTGTACAAACTGTAGTAGTGAAAAGTGATTGGATTCATAATGTATTTTAAAGGTAGTGTTGGCAGGTCTTGTGGATAGATTGATGAGGATGGGAAAGAAAGAGAGGAATCTCACCTTTCTTATCAATGGGTATCCTAAAATAGTCAGGAAAATTTAGCTGCATAAGAATATGTACTACCAGGATATCCTACACCAATGCTAAGGTGAATGATAGAGTTGAAGTTTCTCAAACTACTTAAACTTAAAGTAATCAATTAATGACTGAATTCAATCATCAGTTTCCAGATAAATGTTTGAATTAGTTCTTAAAGAAATAAAAGACATTAACCAGGTGTGGTGGCTTATATCTATATATAATCCCAGCTCTTTGGGAGGCTGAGGCAGGAAAATCTTTAAGCCAGGAGTTTGTAATCAGCCTGGTCAACACAGCAATACCCTGTCTCTGCAAAAAAATAAAAAGCATTAGCCAGGCCTGGTGGCAGGCGCCTGTGGTCCCAGCTACTCAGGAGACTGAGGTAGGACGATTGCCTGAACTCATCAGTTAAAGGCTGTAGTGAAACAATATTGCCACATTGCACTGTAGCCTCCCCCCACCAAAAAAAAGAAGGATGTGCATTGTAGCATTGTTTGTAATAGCAAGAAAACTGGAAACAACTCTAATGACTATCACTAGGCATCTGGATAAATAAACTGGTACACTGATATAAATGGCAAAGTATGCAAAACATTAAGAATAATATAATTGGCCAAGCGTGCTGGCTCATGCCTGTAACCCCAGCACTTTGGGAGGCCAAGGTGGGCAGATCACCAAAGGTCAGGAATTTGAGACCAGCCTGGCCAACTTGGCAAAACCTCATCTCTACTAACAATACAAAAATTAGCCAGGTATTGTGGTGCATGCCTGTAATCCCAGATACTCGGGTGGCTGAGGCAGGAGAATCCCTCGAACCTGGGAGGCAGAGGTTGTAGTGAGCTGAGATTGTGCCATTGCACTCCAGCCTGGGTGATGAGTGAAACTCTGTCTCAAAAAAAAAAAAAAAAAAAAAGAATATAATTCTACAGTACTAATATAGGAAGGGTTCCAAGATATATTTTAAAGAAAAGTGCAAATTGGTAAAACAGTGTGTATGTTATAAATTAATTTGCCTTAAAAAACATATGTATATGCATAGCAAATTTCTGAATGATTTTAAAAGAAATTATTAACATGGGTCACCTCTGGAGAGCGGGAATGGGAATAGAGTGGCTGGAGATAAAGAAAATTTGACTTTCTTTTTGTGTATATACTATAAGTATAGTGTATATTTCCTTATTTAATTTAATTAATTTATTTAAAGACAGAGTCTTGCTCTGTCGCACAGACTGGCGTATAGTGGCGTCATCCTAACTAACTGCAACCTCAGACTTCTGGGCCCAAGGGATCTTTCCATCTCAACCTCTGGAGAAGCTAGAACCACAGCCATGCACCACTGTACCCGGCTAATGGTTAGTTTTTTTTTTATTGGTATTTTTCTTTTCTTTTTTTTTTTGAGATGGAGTTTCGCTGTTGTTACCCAGACTGGAGTGTGATGGCATGATCTCGGCTCACCACAACCTCTGCCTTCTGGGTTCAAGCAATTCTCCTGCCTCAGCCTCCCGAGTAGCTGGGACTGCAGGCACACACCACCATGCCCAGCTAATTTTTGTATTTTTAGTAGAGACGGGGTTTCACCTTGTTGACCAGGATGGTCTCGATCTCTTGACCTCATGATCCACCCGCCTCGGCCTCCCAAAGTGCTGGAATTATAGGCGTGAGGCACCGCACCCAGCCTTTTTTGTATTTTTCATAGTGATAGAGTCTTACTATGTTGCCCAGGCTAGTCTTGAACTCCTAGGCTAGAATCATCCTCTTGCCTCAGCCTCCCAAAGTGTTGAGATTATAGGCATGAGCCATAGCACCCGGCAAAAATAGTGTATTTTAAAATAATCTATTTAACATAAGTTGTAAAAACTTACACCATGTGAGTACTCTATAAATTTCTAAATTTACACAGATCTCTAAAGATTTTTCCCAAATCACAGTCTTCAAATTTAAAGTTCAGTTTTATCATGGGTCAAAGCATGAAGAATAAATAAAGGCCCAGCACATTTTACATACTATTGGAGAAAAAAGAAGTTAAAAACATGGCACATGTCATCAAGTAGTTTACAATCTTTCTAGCAAAGTGTAAAAGAGCAAGTAGTTGTCTGCACTAACTGTAAGGCCAGAGTGATTTCAGAAATATGAGGCATCTATATTGTTTTAAGAGAATAACTGGAAAAAGTCTCATTCTGGCTGTGGGACTTTAACTGAACTTTGAAGATGAGAGAATTTAGAGGGGAGGGAAGCAGTAAAGTCATTTCAGCAATATGCCAACACTCGGACAGGCATTAAAGCAAGAATGTGCTTGGTATTGTGGGGAAAGTGCTTGGGTAGTTATCTCTGCCTGAAGCAAGTGTATCTAATGGGAAATGAAATTTATACAGCTGGAGTAGAGGTGGCTTACAGAAAATTCTAGCTTCTCAGAAAGAGAAGCTTGGACTTGATACTCTAGGCAATGTAGATTCTCAAGCAGGATAAGTAGTGACATGATGAAATCAGGTCTTTCTTAATTATTAGAATGATTAATCTGGAAGTACATATAAAATAGATTCGAGTAGGATGACCTATGCTAAGGTAATAACAGTGGCGGGGAAAGAAAAAGAGTAAAAGTAGAGAAAATGGTTAAAACAGAAAGACTTAGGAATAGTGTGATTATAGGGGATGAAGTGGAGGACAGAGTCAAAGGTGCATCTTAGTTTTTCTAGCTTACAAGCCTAGAAGAATTGATAAAATTGATAATGCTCTACAAGACAATTTTCTAATTGGTCTAAGCTAATGAGACGCATATTTCTCTATCCTTTATGTAACTCCTAGGTATCATCTTTGCTTCCCTAATATATATAAGGTTTTATATATTAGGGAAAGAAAAAAAAATATATATATATATAAGATTTATATAAGGATTTTCCCCTAGCCATTTATTTTTTTCTCACTTATATTTGTAAATAACCAATTCCAAATTCTCCCTGTTCTCAATGCTATTTCTCTTTTATATTTAACTTTTCAAAACTTTAACTAAATTTTCATATCTTCTTTTTCTATCTCCTATTAATATTTCAACTCTGTTAAATCTCATATTCCCAATTATTACTTGAAGCCATTAGGGAGTTATCTTTGTACTAACCCAGCACAGCACCATGTGGAGTAGAAGTTAATCATCAGGCACCATAGGGATCTATAATTAAATTGATGATGATGATAATAGTCAAAGATGTCCCCACATATTTTGTCTTGTTTTTCTGAGATTTATTAATGCCATCCCCTTCTCTTAGGGAAACCACGTGTTGACATGCTTAAGAGTGATTTTATAAATTTCATAAAACTATTATGTGGTGAGCCACAATGCAATGTCCTTTCCTTATAAAAGTGAAAACACAAAATCTTCTGAGGTTCATTCAGTGAAAGTTCTAGAAGAAAAATTTCTAGGAGGAGAAGCTGACTAAACTGATCTTCATTTTTCCACCTTTATTCAACTTCCCTTGGGAAGATTTGTGCTGTCATAATTTGAATTACGCTGGGTAGTAAACTCTGGTCCAAATGTGAACAATATTTAGGTGGTTATTTTGAAAACTTTACTAGATATTAAAATAGAAGAAAAATTAAAGAAAATAGCAAAGAAAATCTAGCATAAAAGATACAAGTTTTTGATGATAATTATAACCATACAGCAACCCTAAAGGATTAATTCAATTTTGAAAGTGTGGCTTCCTTCTCTTTCAAGTTCCTGCCTCCATATGACTGGGAATCTCATCACAAGAGAGTGGTTTGGTTGACTTACTGACTTATTCTTGGGCCAAGACCTAGGAGCTTGGTTTGAACTTCTCAGAGTAATTAAGATCTTCTGGGGGGCATGGGGTGGGGGGGGCGGTGGCTTAGACCAGTAATCCCAGCACGTTGGGAGGCCAAGGTGGGCAGATCACAAGGTCAGGAGATTGAGACCATCCTGGACAACATGCTGAAACCCCGTCTCTACTAAACTACAAAAAATTAGCTGGGCCTGGTGTTGTGTGCCTGTAGTCCCTGCTACTTGGGAGGCTGAAGTAGGGGAATTGCTTGAACCCAGGAGGCGGAGATCACAGTGAGCTCATATTGAGTCACTGCACTCTGGCTTGGTGACAGAGCGAGGCTGTGTCTCAAAAAAAAAAAAAAAAAAAAAAAAAGAATAAAAAAAAGATCTTTCCACCCAGTTCAGGTTTTTAGCCTTAGTTATACACCTTATCCATAGTGTTTTACTGGAATTATAGTTGACAGTTATTTATTCAAAACTTTCTCACTGAGGTTAACAGATCTGAGCATTTCTCACTGAGGTTAACTTCTTGAGTATTCTGTGAACAGTGATTTAAAGGACTATCATCATCATCACAAAATAATATGAATCATTATCACCATAACACACAGGAACAACAGAGTAGTCCTTTCATAGAAACACATAGGGATGGAAAAAATATCATGGGGTAGAAAGTTATGACCTCCTACTCTGAGTTAGAAAAGTATTTAATCATTTTTCATTTTTTCTAAAAAAAAGAGAAAGTTAAAATGTTCATTTCAGCCAGGCATGATGGCTCATGCCTGTGATCCTAGCACTTTGGGAGGTCAAGGTGGGTGGATTACTTGAGTTCAGCAGTTTGAGACCAGCCTGGACAACATGGTGAAACCTTGTCTCTATTGAAAAAAAAAAAGTTCATTTGCAGGTTAGCTAGAATGTGAAGTAATGTTACATTGACTCTGTTAACCACATATATTTAAATTTTTTCAACATTTATTTTAACAATAAAAGCTAAAAGCAATAGAAAAAATTCCTCAACATTTTAAATGAAAATAATATTCCTATGCCTAGATATTTTTCTTTCAAGTGTCAATATTTTAGAGTCAAAATATTGCCTGTCAGTTTTTGGCTTATTATCAGGGCTTATTGATTTTAAATTAAATTCAATAAGTATTCAGTGGTATAAAAGACACTATGCTAAGATAATAGATGAATATAAAGAAAAATAAGACATTTCATATATTTTCTTTTTCTTTGAATTTTTAAAATTTTTATTTGAGACAGGGTCTCTCTTTGTTGCCCAGGCTGTAGTACAGCCGATCTTGGCTCACTGCAACCTCTGCTGCCTGGGCTCAAACTATACTCCAATCTCAGGATCCCAAGCAGTTAGGACTACAGGCATGTACTTCCATGCTTGGCTAATTTTTGTATTTTTCTGTAGAGACAGGGTTTTGGCATGCCCAGGCCAGTCTTGAACTCTTGGAGTCAAGGGGTCTGTCTGCCTTAGCCTCTCGAAATGCTGTGAGCCACTGTGTCTGGCTGGTATTTCACATGTTTTAAGGAGTTCATAATAATCCACTGGAAGAGACAGAACAACTATTAGAACTAATACCTTGGAATGTATTTTTTAAGGGTTGAGAAAGAGAAATGGGAGTAGTTATTTGAATACTTACGTTTTATTGAATCTACTTTTAGAAAGTAGTTTTAACATATTATTAATTATCCCCTGTATTCTTTGCTGTGGTGAATTTAACTTTACAAAGATCCTTCCATCCCTTCATTATTAGGAGTACATTTAATAGAAAAATCAACAGATGAGTGCCAATGATCTTAATTTATAAATAAAACATTGCATAATAGATAGCTGCTTTTGCTTTCTTATTTTGCAGTGCACCAATTCAAGAAGAATTTTTGTTAATATTTCAAGTCAATCCTATTTGATTTAAAAATTTAAATTAAAAAATTAAAATGCCAGCCAGCTGCAAATCTACAAGCAACAGTTGTACTGTGAAGACTTTATTATTAGAGACATATCAGATTCCCCAATTTCAAGTCATAACATTTCAGTAAAATACATAATATGTGGTTTCCATTAATAAAATATTTTGTATAGAAATAGCAAAATATTTTTACACAAAGCATTGGGTCTGTCGTCACTTCCATTTGCAAGGGATAAAGACTGCCAATATTAAGTCTGGTTTGCAAGATCGTCTTGGGTGATAGTAGTTAGGAAAGCAATAAAGAGGTCAAGGGAACAGTTATAAAAGAAATGTATAGAATATGTTTTCCCATGTGCCTCTTGGGGAAAAACACTTTGATAGATCCAAAGGAAATAAGAAACTTAAATTGACATTGCCAAAGCTAAAAAGCCACTGATGGAGGCATAAATATAATCATCAAATACAGCTATTAGAAAATCATATTGGCCTCAAACTCATTCTGAAAGCAGAAATGGGATTCTGTGGGCTCTTGTTTTAGGGAGCGAAGTTGCTTGAGTGAACCCAGGGATTCATTGCTTAACTTGTTACTCTCTCCTAAGGGCAATTCTAAGAGCTGTAATATTCTCTTCCACCCATCATACTTTTTTCAGTCACGTAGTTCCACTTTCAAAATATATGTCGCTAAATACGTGCTAAAACTATTTTATCCTTCATCGAATGCTCTCTGTATGCAGCTCAGTGCTGACTAAGAATCTCATGTCATTAACTTCAAGGGACTTGTAATATACTGAGGGAGGCAAGACTTATATCTTATATGCATAAAATATACAGTAGGCCAGGCATGGTGGTTCATACCTGCAATCCCAGAGCTTTGGGAGGCTGAGGCCAGAGGAGTACTCGAGGTCAGGAGTTTGAGGCCACCTTGAGGAATATAGTGAGACCTCATCTCTACTAAAAATAAAAAAATAAAAAACTAGGCAGACATCGTGGTGCATGCCTGAAGTCCCAGCTAATTGGGAGGCTGAGGTGGGAGGACTGCTTGAGCCTAGTAGTCCAAGGCTTCAGTGAGCTGTGATTGCACCCCTGCACTCAAGCCTGGGCAACAGATTGAGACCTTGTCTCTAAAAAAACAAAAAACGATATAAAGCAAGTCAAGTCAGTATTTATAGAGACTGGCATTGTGGCCTGGTGCAGTGACCTACACCTTTGGGAGGCTGTGGCAGGTGGATCATTTGAGGTCAGGAGTTCAAGACCAGCCTGGTGAACATGGTGAAACCCTGTCTCTACTAAAACTACAAAAATTAGCCAGGCATGGTGGTATGCTCCCAGCTACCCGGGAGGCTGAGGCAGGAGAATCGCTTGAACCAGGGAGGCAGAGGTTGCAGTGAGCTGAGGTCGTGCCACTACACTCCAGCCTGGGCAACAGAGTGAAACTCTATCTCAATAAACAAACAACAAACAAACAAACAACCTGACATTCATTGTTAAAGAGATTGTCTTTAGTTGGGCCTTTAAGACAATGGAGTGGACATTGTTGGCTCCATAGCTAACATTCATTACCTGCTTTCCTGTTACTAACAGCATCCAGACTTTAACTTGGATAACATATATTGTTTACTGTAAGCTCAGATACTTTGGGGAAAGCTGATTCCACCTTAACCTTCAGTGGGTGGGGAGGAGGGGGCCTCTGGCTTGTTTAAAAACAAACACTGGTACCCCTGCTTACATCATTTTTCGGTTAAGGGTAGGGATGGGGAATGAGCAGGGGAGAACATGACCCAACCAGGGTGTATTTCAGGACTGTTGTTTGAAATGCCAGCTGAGAAATGCCTGGGAAAACACCAAGAAGAGAAATCATCTTTTTTCCTCCAACACCATGTTGCATGGATGTGAAGCCTAGAACCATTAGAGTCATTTTGCTCGATGTAAGCGGAGGGGCAAGGAACTATATGGAGGAAGGTACTGCCAAGATACCTGCAAAGCAACAGAGGTAGAGCCACTGGATCAAGCCAATGTGAAGCCTGTCTTACAGCTAGACCAATATATTTTTTTACTGTTTAATGCAGTTTAAGTTTTGTTTGTTTGTTTTGTTTCATGTAGCTGAAAGCCTTTTGATTTAGATGGGTACATTGCAAGTAAGTAAAGAGGTTAGGGTGTTCCAGAAACAATACTCAAGAAATGCAAGTAAGTTAGAAATCCCTGGAAGATAAGAAAAAAAGTAGACCA
The DNA here is from genome assembly GCF_049354715.1 of Callithrix jacchus. NCBI lineage: Eukaryota > Metazoa > Chordata > Mammalia > Primates > Cebidae > Callithrix > Callithrix jacchus. The sequence goes on along the minus strand of NC_133517.1, from coordinate 93,442,118 downwards.
ATGTTTTGAAGATGGAGGGTGTATACAATGTAATGACAAAGTGTAAAAAGTGTAAGAAAAAAACTGGTTCAGAGGCAGATGTAGAAAAATGTAAAACTTGGGCTATGGATTTTGGACCTTTTGTAGGAAGGTCAGTTCATGGGTTTTGACTGGGGAATGTAAAAGTAGTAAACATTTACTGACTAATTATTATGTGATGGGCATGATACACATATTTTCTCATTTAATTATAGCAATATTTAGCAGAGTCCTATCATTCTTCCTGTTTTGCAATGAGGAACATGCTTAGTTCTAAGGCTCTAAGCTGACATAAAACCCTTGCATCTGACCTCAGCGCAGGCACTTTTAACTAATGCTTTAGTCTGCCTCCTACATGGAATAGTAAAAGTGGTGTTTTTAAAAGATTAATTTGATAGCAGCACACAGGATAATTTGGAGGAGAAGAGTGGAAGAGACTGAAGCAAGGGAAAATAGTTGTGGCATTAAATTTTAGTATATCTGAAATATAAAGAAATAATTGATGTATTGATCTCTGATAATTGATAGTATGTAGGGACTGATTAGAAATAAGAAAAACATAAGGAATAATCAAGAATGTTTTTGACATTCCTGCCTTGGGAGATTTGTGGAAAATCATGACATACATCAATGACAGAAAAATGGAAGTCAGAGAAAGAATTGGTTATTTGTTGTTGGAGGAGGTAGTGTATAAACTCTATTCTAGATATTTCAGTTTGAGGTGATAGTGAAACCTTCAAGTATAGATGCTATATAGACAATTGGGAATGAATAACTGAAACTAGAGATACAATTTTAGATATTAGTTTCATTGAAGTAATAGTTGAAACCATAATTTTATCATTAATCTTAAAGTGAAGGTAAAACCAAGTGAGGGCATCATCATCATTATTTTTTTTTAATTTCCTGCATCCATGTGGGATCCTTTTGCTTATTTGCAAAAACTTTTATCAGTTACTTGGGAGTCTGAGGCTCAAAAATCTCAAAACAAAAAAATACAAAGCAAAAAAATCTTGTAATACTTACAGTGAACTTGGGTAAACATTCTCCAGTATTCTCTCATGAGGGAAGAAATGATAAGAAATAACATGTTTATGTTTGTACCTTATTATGGTCATCAATTCAATACATGCTTATATATTATAATAGGAACTCTATAAAGTTAATTAATTCCTATGCTGTGCATGCATTGTTTTAACAGTGGGGTGGTCAAAGTCCTTCTATTTCACTTTTGCTATTTATTTTTTCAAAGATAGTTTCAGGGTAAAATCTGGGTATATCCCAATCATCTATAACATCATTTAAAAAATTCTATTTCCCCTCATTTTTTGTGACTACACTGAAAATATAAAATTTACTACTTTCATGCTACATTTTTCCCTTATACTGTTCCCTCTGTGTGATTTTCATTGTGAATTTGAAATCAATGTCATTTGCTTACTTTTACACTTCACATTATATATATTATTTTTTTACATATATGTGTATATTATATATATATATATGGAGAGAGAGAGACTTTCACTCTGTCACCCATCTGTCACTGAGGCTGGATCTCTCTCTCTCCCCCCATATAATATATAATATATATAATATGGGTATATTATATCACATATATTATATATATTATATATCACATATAGTATATATCACATATATATGTGATATATACAATATGTGATACATATTATATATGTGATATATATATGTAATATGTATATATATATCTATATATATGGAGAGAGAGAGACTTTCACGCTGTCGCCCATCTGTCACCGAGGCTGGATCTCTCTCTCTCTCTCCCCATATCATATATAATACATATAAAATACACATATATGTAAAAAATATATATAATGTGAAGTATCAATTCAGATTTTCTTTTTTTTTTATGTACCAAGAACCTAGTTTTAGCTGAAATTCTGATTTTCAACTCTGATTAATCAATTATCTATTTCTGAATTTTCTAGTTACATGAGCCAATAATTACCTTATTATTTGTCATTTTATGTTGAATTTCCTTTATATATTACTGGAAGTATCCTAAGAGGTAGAGCTTTCTTTTTCAATTGGTAAGCTAACTGTTGTTTAAGGGAAAGCCCTGTAGATTCCAACTTTACACCTCTATACTCGGTTCTTCCTTCTTGACTAAACTACTCATGGCAGTTGCACAAGACTTTGAAATTGAGCCTTGTTTATCCATTAATTACATGCGAGGAGTGTGTTTGTTATCATTCTCACAGACTTTCTCACAAATGAGCTCATTCCCTCAGGGGTGTTGTGATCTTCTGGGATTTCCAAAGTTGTTTCTTAAGGGAAAGTGATGTTATTGAGCCTGCCATGATTTTCTCACCTTCAATATCCTTTACAAATATTTCCATTTCTTAATTCATTGACCATCACATTAAAAAAATTAATACGTCTTACAATAAGAAAAGTATACATTTTAAAAGAAGTAAACAAAAATTAAAGACAATGGGATGTTTTCCATGTCAACTCCTTGCAATACGGACGCCTAACTGATCCTCTATCAGTGCTATTCTAATAGAAATTTCTTTCAAGGTGGAAATATTTTATATCTACTCTATGAAAAATTGAAGCCACTAGCCACATATAGCTACAAGCACTTTAAATGTGACTAGTGTAACTGAGGAACTGAATCTTTAATGTTACTTAATCTTAATTAACATAATAAATTAACATGTTTAAATTTCAATAGCCACATGTGGTTAGTATGGCTAGGGATACCATATTAGACAACACAGCAGAAGATCAACCCTAGAATAATGCAGGGTTAAGTAAGACAAGTGTCAAAGGAATGCTTTAGCTCAACAAGTGTACTTTTACAGTTTTTTTTTTTTTTGAGACGGAGTTTCACTCTTGTCTCCCAGGCTGAAGTGCAGTGGCACGATCTTGGCTCACTGCAACCTCTGCCTCCTGGGTTCAAGCTATTCTTCTGCCTCAGCCTCCCAAGTAGCTGGAATTATAGGCATCCATCACCACACCAGCCAATTTTTATATATTTTGGTAGAGATGGGGTTTCATTATGTTGGCCAGGATGGTCTCAATCTCTTGATCTTGTGATCCGCCAGCCTCAGCCTCCCAAAGTGCTGGGATTACAGGTGTGACCTACCAGCCACCACACCTGGCCACTTTTACAGTTTTTTCTTATTCTTGAAATGTTTTTCAATGTATATTTAATGAGCTTTTTTTTTTTTTTTTTTTTTTTAAGAGACAGTGTCTCACTATGTTGCCTAGGCTAGAGTTGAACTACTGGGCTCAAGTGATCCTCCTATCTCAACCTGAGTAGCTGGGACTACAGTTGAGAGGCACACCTAGCTTATTTAATAAGATTTTATTCACTTAAATCAAATCGAGACTACTGAATTACTGTGTGGACTCCTCTCTCTTGTTCACCTATCACAACAGTCTGGTCACCAAGTCCTATTCATCTGACATGTTAAATACATCTTAAAGATATCCCCTTCTTTCCGTCTCCATCACCAGTGTTTACTTTCTATTTGACCTTTATTATTACTTCCTAATATTCCTTTTTATGCCACTCTTGCTTCTTTCCATTTCACTTCCTATCTCCTAATAGAATGACTCCCTAAAAACAATCTCACCATAACACGTCCTTGCTGTAGAATACACTTCCTCTACTCAAATATGGCCCACAAACAGCAGGATAGGCATCAGTTGGAGCTGATGAGAAATGCAGAATCTCAGCCTCCACCTCAAGCTAACTGGATCAGAAGCTGCATTTTAACAAGTTCTACAAAGGTGATTAACATGCAGATCCAAGATGTACTGTTGCAGGATGAAGTGCAGACTCCTTAGCATATCTTCAAGGGTCTACATGATCTGGTCCAGCTCAGTTTCCAGCCTCATCTCCAGCAACTTCTTCTTCTGAGCCTCTTAAAACCTACACTTCAAGTCATACAAAATAATTTGCAATTATGTATATCCATCTTTGTTCCTCTGTCGAAATAACTCCTTTTTCCAGGTCAAGACCCACCCAACCGAAACTTTTCTTTCTATATTTCTTCATAAGAATTAGATATGCCTCTCTGTAGTCCCACAGACTTTTACAGATACTGATCTTACAGAACATACCATAATAGATTTAAGTATTTGTGTGTCTCTTTTTTAGGGCAGGCATTATTTCTTATATAGCTGTGGTCTCAATAGTTGTCAGTACATGCTTGCTGGATGAATAATATCTTTCAGAAGTACATATTAAATAATTGTAGTATTTCATAGAATCATTACATTTGAAAGGAAAAAAAAATCTTATTGGGCCAGACACAGTGGCTTACGCTTATAATCTCAGCACTTTGGGAGGCCAAGGAAGGCAGATCAGGAAGTCAGGAGACTGAGACCATCCTGGCCAACATGGTGAAACCCAGTCTCTACCAAAAATACAAAAATTAGCTGGGTGTGGTGGCAGTGTGTGCCTGTAATCCCAGCTACTCGGGAGGCTGAGGCATGAGAAGCACTTGAACCCAAGAGGCGGAGGTTGCAGTGAGCCAAGGTCACACCACTGCACTCCAGACTCACGACAGAGTGAGACTCCATCTTGAAAAACAAGCAAACAAACAAGCAACTTACTGATCGCTTTATAGAGGATTTTTATTGTACAAGGGGAAAACTGAAGCCTTCAAAGTTGAATGACTTTTCCAAAATGACTGGCATGGTAACATTTTCTTGATATATACTAGGCACCCCATAAAATATGCAGCTAATAAACATGATAAACTTACTTTTCTTTCTCTTGTATTGGGATGAACAAATTTCTCTCCACTAGTAAGATAAAGACTCTAATAAAGTTGGGTTATTCTTGATTTCTCCTGCTAATCCTTTCTTTACCTTTCCCTTCTGGGAAATGACAGGGCTTTTTTCTATCGCCCTTTCACTTTAGTGTTATATGATGCTAATCAGAAAGATAGTGAAGTAATTAGGGATGCAGTACCATCAGTATACAGCTGATAGTAAGCTTTGCATCTCCTTTCATCAGATCTAGGATGAGGTTTCTTGAATTTCACAGTGTCTGGCAGAGTAAAGGACACTGAGAAAAGCAGTTGGATCAGGCACTATCTAGATAAGATTAAATCAATCCTTGTAGGCACAGGAAGACATTTGAAACATACAGCAGCCAGTCACACTGTGGAAGATAAACCCACCTTTTGTTTCAGAAAGCTGCAATTTTATAGGAAATCTTGGATTGCAGTCTTTTCCTAATTTCTCAGATTTTGCCCCAGACTTCTACAGTCACTTCCTATATGCTTTTAAATAAACAGTGATTACCTTTTCTTCCTGCTGGGAAGCTTGCTATGACTTTATCTTCTTTCACTGGGTATCAGGCCAATGTTGATTGCTTCTATATCAGTTATAATGCTTGTCTTACAAATCCCAGGGTAGTTTGACCCTTTTTTTTGGCCGTGAATCTTTATTAGAATTGGTGTTCCTATTATTAATGCTTATTTCTGAATTCCAGCTGAGTCAAAATATTTTTCTGGGGAGAATATAACCTAATCAGAGTGCTTTATTCTTTTCTAGTGGGGAATTCAGTAACTTAATTTCAACCAACATTTATTAAATGGCTACATGTAGTATTACAATTACAGGATGGTCATAGCATACACCTTTGCTTTAGGAACATATTTTCTAGAGTTTAAAGATTTTCTATACCTATTACATATTACATATCTGAGTCTAATTCATGTTATGCCAAATTTAGCAACACAGTAATGTGAAGTGCAAACTGGGTACTGTGGGGAGTGAAAGGAGTTGTAATTAATAATCATACCTGATCAACAGGTTAAATAAAGACTGTCTTGGGAAAACTGAGATAGTGTCAGACCAAGTGGAACATATGGTCACCTTAATTAAAAATCAGCTTCTGCTATACTTGTATTTTCACATTTTAAGTATGATAGTTGCTAGAAAGCATGTTGGGCTAAATATAACTACTTTATGATGTCTATTATATGTCAGTCACTGCAATAAAAGTGTGCTCAGATTTTAGTCAGGGAAACAGAATATATGTATACAATCATATTAAGCAAATACATATAGTGGAGTGAATACTGGACAGGGAACCAGGAGACCTAGATTTGAAAACTAGCCTTGAATTTCAGTCGCTTCCTTTGGTCACATCATTTAACCTCTCTGAGGCTCAGTTTTCTTGCCTGTAAAATGGAATGATACTAATTTTTCATAGGATGAGAAGTTTAAAAAACAAGTGAAAGAACTAAACACAGTCTGTGTCAAATAATGAATGCTTGATAAAGTGTTATCTGATTTGGCCGATGTTCTAGTTTAATGAAAGGGAACCAGAAAGGAAGCTAGAAGACTCACCCTCTTTGTAAAAACTTTTATTATGCAGAGATTATTTCTTATCCTTCATTGTCAATCCTGTTAAGTCATATTATTGTGAAGCAAATCTCAGATATCACATCATTTCCACTAGAAGCATTTCAGTTTTTATCACTAAGAATTTCTTATTTTTAATATTATCACAATACCTTTATTATCCTAAAACTAACAATAATTCCTCACTATCCTCAAATACCCACTGTCCAAATTTCCAACTCTTTTATAAAAGTTTATTCCAGTCTTTTAAAAAAATTCAGAGTTCATAGACCAGGCACAGTGGGAGACCGAGACAGGAGAATCACTTGAGACCAGGAGTGAAAGACTGGCTTGGGCAACACAGTGAAACCCTGTCTCTGCAAAAAAAAGTTTAAAAAAATTAGCCAGGTGTGGTGGTACCTGCTTGTGGTCCTAGCTGCTCAGGAGCCTAAGGCAAAGAGGACCTTTTGAGCCAAGGTCCTCAAGTGAAGCAGCTGAGCCAAGTGATGCAGTGAGCTATGACTGTGCCACTGCACTCCAGCTTGGATGACAGACGAAGACCTTGTTTCTAAAAAAAGAAAAGAAAGAAAGCAAAATAAAGCAAAAGCAAAAAAAAATTCAGGTTCCAAATGAAATTTTGTGAATTACTCACACTTGGTTGATGTCTTTTAGTCTTGTTTAAACTATATATCCCCCTTGCAATATGTTTACTGAAAAAACAGGGTTTTGTCATGTAGAATGTTCTCAAGTGTTCCACAGACTACAATTTCTTGGTGCAGTTTACTATGTTCCTCTGTCTCCATTATTTCCTGTAAATTGATAGGTGAAACTAGATGTTAAATTTCAGATGATTTTGTTTGGTTTTTAGCAAGACAGCTTCACCGGTGGTGGTGTGTTCCTCTTTCAGGAAGCACAGGAAGCATATAATACCTGGTTGACTATTTGATATTAACAGCTGTTGTTGTTTAATCAGTATTTAATATCTACATCCTTTCATTCATTAGGAGTTTTAAATTTATTTCTGATATCATAAAGTTCACTTTTATTTACTTCTGTAAACAGTGAGAGTTGTAATTAAGATAAAGAGGTACAAAAGGCATATCCACCACAATCAAGTAGGCTTCATCCTTGAGATGCAAGGTTGGTTCAACACAGTGCAAATCAATAAATGTGATTAATCACATAAACTAAAGACAAAAACCACATGATTATTTCAATAGATACAGAAAAGGCTTTTGGTAAAATTCAACACCCTTTTATGTTAAAAACTCTCAATCAACTAGGTATTGAAGGAACATACCTCAAAGTAGTAAGAATAATCTATGACAAACCCACCGCCAACATCATACTGAACAGGCAAAAGCTGGAAACATTCTCCATGAAAACTGGCACAAGACAAGACCACTCCTATTCAACATACTATTGGAAGTCCTGGCCAGGGCAGTCAGGCAAGAGAAAGAAAGAAACAGTGGAAGAGAGAAAGTCAGACTATCCCTTTTTGCAGATGACATGATCCTATACCAAGAAAATCCCATACTCTTGGCCCAAAAGCTCCTTAAACTGATAAACAACTTCAGCAAAGTCTCAGAATACAGAAACCAATGTTCAAAAATCACTAGCATTCCTATACACCACCAACAGTCTCAATCACAAGTGCCACAAAAAGAATGAAATATCTAGGAATACAGCTAACCAGGGAGGTGAAAGATCTCTACAAAGTGAACTACAAAACACTGCTAAAAGAAATCAGAGATGATACTAACAAATGGGAAAACATTCCATGCTCATGGATAGGAAAAATCAGTATTGTTAAAATGGCCATACTGCCCAAGGCAGTTTAGATTCAATGCTATTCCTATTAAACTACCAATAACATTCTTCACAGAACTAAAAACAACAACAACAACAACAACAACAACAAAAAACAAACTATTTTAAAATACATATGGAACCAAAAAAGAGCCCAATTAGCCAAGGTAATCCTAAGCAAAAAGAACAAAGCTGGAGGTAAAACACTACACCCAACTTTATACTATGGGGCTACAGTAACTAAAACAGCATAGTTCTGGTTCAAGAACAGACACATAGGCCTATGGAACAGAATAGAAAACCCGGAAATAAAGGCGCACATGTACCTGACAAAACCTGACAAAAACATGCAATGGGGAAAGGACTCTATTCAATAAATGGTGCTGGGATAACTGGATAGCCATATGCAGAAGATTGACACTGGATCCCTTCCTTATTCCATATACAAAAATTAATTCAAGATGTATTAAAGACTTAAATGTAAAACTCAAAACTATAAAAACCCTAGAACACAACCTAGGGAATACCCTCTTCCACATAGGAATGGGCAAAGATTTCATGTCAAAGATGCCAAAAGCAATTGCAACAAAGGCAAAAATTGACAAATGGGATCTGATTAAACTAACTTCTTCACAGCAAAAGAAACTATCAACAGAGTGAACAGACAACCTATAGAATGGGAAAAAAATTTTGCAAACTACACATCTTACAAAAGTCTAATCTCCAACATCTATAAGGAACTTTAACAAATTTATTTTAAAAAACCCCAAAGCACCCCATTAAAAAGTGGGCAGAGGACATGAACACATATTTCTCAAAAAGAGACATACATGTGGCTAACAATCATATGAAAAAAAAGCTCGATGTCACTGATCATTAGAGAAATGCAAATCAAAACCACAATAAGATGCCATCACACACCAGTCAGGCTGACTGTCCTTAAAAAGTAAAAAAATAACAGATGCTGCTGAAGTTGCTGAGAAAAAGAAACATTTATACACTGTTGATGGAGTGTAAATTAGTTCCACCATTGTGGAAGACAGCATGATGATTCCTCAAAGACCTAAAAACAGAAATACTGTTTGATCTAGTAATCCCATTACTGGGTATATACTGAAAGGAATAGAAATTGCTCTGTCATAATGACATGGAATCAACCTAAATGCTCACCAATAGTAGTCTGGATTAAAAAAAAAAGTGGTACATATACATCATGAAATACTATGTAGCCAGAAAAAAGAAAGAGATTATGTCTTTTGCAGAAACATAGATGGAGCTGGGGGCCATTATCATTAGGGAACTAACACTGGAACAGAAAACCAAATACTGCATGTTCTCCCTCATAAGGGAGCTAAATGATAAGAACACATGGACACATAGAGGGAAACAACACACACTGGAGCCTATTGAACAGTGGAGAGTGGGAGGAGGGAGAGGATCAGGAAAAATAACTAATGGATACTAGACTGAATACCTGGGTGATGAAACAATCTATAAAACAAACCCTCATCACACAAGTTTACCTATGTAACACACCTGCGTTTCTACCTCAGAACTTAAAATAAAAAATAGGATGAAGATATAATAAAGAAAATAGTAACATCAGTTATGCTATGTCTCTACCTTTAATATAGTCCTATTTCACTTTACAGATTTGCTTATTGATTGCTAGGAGGGAAGCAAAAATTGAAATAACTTTATAATGCTATAAATGAAAGATGAAGGCTGGGTGTGGTGGCTCATGCCTGTAATCCCAGCACTTTTGGATGCCGAGGTGGGCGAATCGCTTGAGATTAGGAGTTTGAGACCAGCCTGGTCTAAATGATGAAAGCTTGTCTGTACTAAAAATACAGAAATTCGCCGGGCATGGTGGTGGACACCTGTAATCTCAGCTACTTGGAAATCTGAGGTGGGCGACATAGCGGGACTTTGTCTCAAAGAAAAAAATATGATTATTATGTTCCCAAGCACTTTTAATTGGAATAGTTCTATGGGTTTTATCACATAATGATAAATAACCTTCTACATTGCTAAATACACAAAAGGTAATTAATAATGCTTACCTACACTAACATCCATTAGGTTTTTCATTACTTTTTGGCCTTGAATCGCAATAATTAAACTTTACTAGTCTCTAGCTTCTTTTCCAGGAACAAACAATATATGTTTCTCTCTGAGGCTGTGCTCTTTGGTCATCACTAATATAATATTATTATTTTCATTAAAATGAAATTATAGTCTTAAAATCAATAGCCATATACTTTGAGTTGCTTCTACAATAATGGTGATTAACTTTGGATGAACCAGTCATATTCTCTCACCCAATTCCTGGTCAAGAAATATAACATGTTGTAACCTGACAACTGGCAAAGATTAATAGTCAGCTGTGGCCACTGCACTGACTGACACACTCAGGGATTTAAACCATGACCTTGGCCTCATTATCATGCTGTTTTAATCAACTGAGCAAAATAGCTACAAAAATAAATTCTGAAAGCAGGAAACAAAAAATTCCGTTGTTTGTGTCTCCAGGCCCAAACTACTATGTATCTGAGTCCACTGAACAATTCTACTAGTAGGCATTTTAGACATGGATGAAGAACTGAAGGCAGGATATCCTCCTGAAAATCAAAGCTGATCATGTCAGTTCTCATTAAAAACCTCCACTGTCTAATGATATAAATTCAAATTCTTCAGCACAGCATATAAGATTGTAGCATAATCTTACTACGACCAATTTCTCCAACTTTATCTTTTGCTACAACTCCTTGCCTCCCTTTCTTCATATGCTAACAACTGTAATTTTCTCATTATTCTGCGACTGCTCATATATTTTTTCATTATATATTTATTGAGTCTCTATAATGTAACTCTGATAAACTCTGGGGAAACTGAAGTTAAAGGCACATTCATTGATCTTAAAGAATTCATGGTTCGTGCTTGCTTCAGCAGCACATATACTAAAATTGGAATGATACAGAGAAGATTAGCGTGGCCCCTGCGCAAGGATGACACGCAAATTCATGAAGCATTCCATATTTAATTTCAAAATATATATATATAAAAGATAAAAATAAAAGAATTCATGGTTCAGTCAAGGAGACAGACAAGGAAATACAACATACTGTGACAAGTGCTATCTATGAGCACAGTAGGTACATTGGTATCACAGTCTAGGGAAAAGAGGTGGAAGAAGAGGAGAGGGAAGGATGAGTATATGGTGAGGATAAAGAAGTTAAGAAAGTTATGAGAGAGGAAGCAGAAAAAGTGATCTAAACTGAGGGAATAGAAAGTCACAGAGATGAGAAAATTCACACATTGAGTAAAGTGCAAGTAGATTGTCATGGCTGAAAAGGAAGATGTGTTTGTAGGCTGTTTTGGAAGCTAGGCTAGAGAGGTAGACAGTGACTGAATCCTAAAGGAATCTGTACACCTTGGCAAAGACGTTAGATCTTATTCACACTGCTTTTCCCTCTTTTGAGAATGCTTTTTCCCATTTGATTCCCAACTCAGACCAGTATAATAATATCAAATCCTCTTCCCAGAAATTCATTGAACAAATATTTGCTGGAATACCTACCATGTGCCATGTATTGTTCTAAGTGTTTGGGATACATTAATAAAATTCATACTCTGCTCTTGTGCTTATATTCAAGTATGAGGAAGTAGATGATAAATATAATAAATGGGTATATATTTAACTTTGTGTAAAAATACAGTTGTCAGAGAGAGTGGTAAGTGCTGTGGGAAAAAGAAAAAGTAGGGTAAGGTAAAGAAGATCATCATAATGACCAGGAAGGGTGTGGGGCAAGTAGGAGTATTAAATAGGATGAACAATTGGGCAAAAATTTGAGGACAAGGGATTTAACCAAGTGAGTATCTTAGTGAAGGGTACTCTAGGCACAGGGAACCGCTCGAGGAAAGCCTAAAAAGTACTAGGAGATGGGGCCAGGTGCGGTGGCTCACACCTATGATCCCAGCACTTTGGGAGGCTGAGGCGGGTGGATCACAAACTCAGGAGTTCTTGAACTCCAGCCTGGGCAACACAGTGAAACCTTATCTCTACTAAAAATACAAAAATTAGCTGGGCGTGGTGGCAGGTGTCTGTATCCCAGCTACTCGGGAGGCTGAGGCAGAGAATTGTTTGAACCTGAGAGGCGGAGGTTGCAGTGAGCCGAGATCACACCATTGCAATCTAGCCTGGGTGACAGAACAAAACTCTGTCTTGAGAAAACACACACAAAAACAAACAAACAAAATAAGTACTAGGAGATGAGGTCAGTGATCATGTGGGACTTGTAAGCCATTTAAGGAACTCTTGTGAATAAAATGGGGAGCCACCTTGGGATTTTGATCAGCAGAGTGTTTTGATCTAATGTTTTAGGAGGTTTTCTCTTTGTGCAGTGTTGAGACTATAGAGCTGCAAGCATAGAAGCAGGGAGACCTGTTATGAGAAACTATAGAAATGCCAACCATCTAAATATATTTGCGTGCAGTAAGGGGTGCTGCAATGATTCTGAGCGTTGTGAAACAACCAGTTTTGTAGCGGAGTACTAGGTTCTTTCAGTAAATTCTAGTGAGGTAAGTATTTTAGTTTGTGACTTTAGATATACCTCCTAATACTTATTTACTAGATTACAAGTAGCCCTTATGCATATGTAAAAATGAAAGTCCACAGACTCATAGGCTTCAAGGGCCTATAGGAACTGCAGAAAGGACTTGCGTTTTTTTTGTTTGCTTTTTATTTTATTTTTTGAGACGGAGTCTTGCTCTGTCACCTAGGGTGGAGTGCAGTGGCCTGATCTCCACACACTGCAACCTCTGCCTCCCAGGCTCAAGCGATTCTCCTGCCTCAACCTCCCAAGTGACTGAGATTACAGGCATCTGTCACCAGGCCTGGCTAATTTTTTGTATTTTAGTAGAGACGGTATTTCACCATGTTGGTCAGGCTGGTCTCAAACTACCGACCTCAGGTGATTCACCTGCCTTGGACTCCCAAAGTGCTGGGATTGCAGATGTGAGCCACTGTGCTGGCCAGCCTATTTTTTAAGACAGGGTCTCACCCTGTCACTCAGGCTGATGTGCAGTGGAGCAATCATAGCTCACTGTATCCTTGAACTCCTGGGCTCAAGAGATCCTTTTGCCTTGGCCTTCCAGAGTACTGGGATTACTGGTGTAAACCACAGGGCCTGGCCAGGACATGTATTTTGGGATTAGTTTATAGCCTGTCAAGACCTTGAAAATTCAATGATGAAGACAGCTGTTACTTATAAAGTTAAACGAGAATATTGCAGTTTTGACTCAACTTTAAATGTGTTCATACACTGAGGGACATGCCAAAGTAGAAGATAATGCTGTAAAAGACAAAGTCATATGTGATGAAGATTTTAAGTAAAACACTGTACCAGAACAAACAAAACACCTCTAAGATCCGTATTGTAGAAAGAACAAAAGACAGAGATCTTGTGAATACATTTTCTTTCTTTAGTTCTGATCCTAGCAATCTTGTCAAACTGGGGCAAGTACTTTGAAAAGTAGTTCATTTATTATGCTAAAGCCAATTTTAAAATTCTATATAATGTATATTCTATGTAGTGATATATAAATACTGTGACAAATTTTTATTTCATCCAAGTGTGTGAATAACAGTGAAAGATAATTTTAAAAGACTTCCACTCCTAAGTAGTCCCTTTAATAGGAAAAACACATCTAGTTGTAGTAAAAACTGTGAAAAGGAAACACAGTAACAGTAACCCCACTCACTTCTGCTTCATTTCAGTAAGAAGTCAGATGTTCCAGTGATACTGGCTCATGCCCATTGTATTTCATAAGCTGGCACTGTCTCCTGGCAGGTGAGGCATGGGTGGGGGTGCAGGGAGACACAGCCTCAGGCACTCAGCATGCTAACCATATGACTGCTAGAAAACAGTGCAGGACCCAGGGGGTGACCCTTTACTGTAAAGGAAGCCAAAATTGTCTAATTTGTACCACAACTTTGAAGTTCACATTTTATAGACTTAAAATAACTAAGCTATTTTAACTTCAAAAAGTTTAAACCTCTGAGCAGTGTGTATATTCTGGCTTCTGGTTCTGCTTGGGTTGATAGTTGGCTGGGGGTGGGAAGCGGTGTTTGTTTTTTCAAATCTGGCATAGAAATAGTTGAATAAGGTAGACTGTTCCAGCCATTCCTTTCGATTATTTTTAGTTCTGCTCTCCTCTCTTTTAAAGGAGCAGTTAGTGTATTTTAGCAGCACTTAGGGTTTCCTAGGTGAAAGTCAAAGATACATGTATTTACTGGTACCTGTCACTGCGTAGTGAAAATATGGATAGTAAAAGTCAATTTCAATTTCCGGTAAAAATATTCTGTTATCCAAAGGGTTGTTTTTAGTTGTCACTTTTTTTTTCTTAGTTTGACACTTTTTTTCCTTCTCCATTATCTATTTTGTGATGCAAATAGTATAGTTCTCAATATTTGCTATACCTTAGTCACTTGGGGAACTTTCAAACAATATCCACAGCCAGGACCCTAACACCAGAGTCTGATTCTTTTGTTACGTGATATTTTAAAAAAGTGACCCAGTGAATCTTCAACTCAGATGACTGGCAAAAAAAAAAAAAAAAAGTAATCCAGGTAATTTTAGTGTGCAGCTAAGGTTGAAAACTGGCATGGTTTCAAAGTGGATTAAAAATATCTAGGTTCTAGTTCCAGCCCTGCTACTTACCAGCTAGCTGTTCTTGGTGGTCTTCTGTTTCCCATAGGATGATGAGGTTGGATTAGAAATTCAGAAAAATTGTTGAACTCTAAAACAAAATTAAATAAACTGGGATTCATATAATTTGATCTGATTTGCTAAGCTCCAAAGAGATGAAAATGGAATTATCTGGAGTGTTGTTTGAAACAAGTGAGTAATAATTTAAAAAACAGCTCTTAAGTAAACTTTTCCCTCTTCCCAATTACAAGGCATGGGAGAAAATAAAAATAGACATTTAAGCTTAGAAATCACAGGAGACTTCCAGGGCTGCTTTGCCTATCCCCAGCTCTCTTAAATGGGGAGCTAGTCAGATGGTGCCTGGGGAACAGAGGGAGGAGGGAGAGCGCTTACTACACACCAAGAAGGTAAATATAATATAAACCTCAAAGGCTTTACGTTACTCATCAGCACACAATCTGACGTGGTACTAAGCAGCGTGCGCGTGTGGAAGGCTGGGTGGGGTGCGCACACACGTTCACCTGGGTACACACACACTGGCACACACACCCCAACTCAGTCACCGGCAGTGCTTGCCCAGGGCGCCCGGAAGAGCCAGCGAGGCTGCCTAGCACCGTCCACCCGGACCCGTGCCCCCCGCCCCGCCCCGTTCCCTCCGGGAGGGCTCTCAGGGCGCCGCCCAGCCCCGCGAAGCGCAAAGGACGGCAGTGGCCACCTCCGTTCTCCAGACGCTGGTTTCTTGTCTTCCCTTGTCCTCTTTCATTGAACCTATCTCCGTGCTACGAAAATCAGACTCTGACTCTAACCCAATCTCGTCGCGTCTCTGCCTCTTCTTTCTAGACTAGCGTGAGCGCTAAAAAGGGCCAGGCAGACAGAAACTTTGGCCTCAGTACCGGCCCAGCCCCTCTCTCGGGACCATTCTAAGTCCTTTCACCTTCCTAGCCTTTACCGGTCGCGTCCGGTTCGCACCCTCCCAGCCAACCCTAACTCTCCCCGTCTCTCCCCGCGTCCTCCCCTCAGGATCCCTCTGCACGTTCTCGTCCGTCAAGCTCGGGTTTTTCCACAACTTCCTCAAGCCCTGCGCCCCTCGACACCACCAGCGTCTGCCACTCGCTGCAACCTCTCTGCCCCGCTGTTACTCCTGGAGGGCCTCCAGCTCTCTCCCCCTTTCCTGGCTCCCACCCCTGACACCCTGGGGACCCTTCTTCCCTACTCACCTCCTCCCTCCTTCCAGGATCCCGCCCCGACACTTCGGGGGCCCTCCAGCCACGCTCGCTCCCTCTTTCTCCTTAGGGCCTGACACCTGGGCGACCCCTCCCGGCACCCGCCTTCAGCTCCAGCCCTGACTCCACCCTCACGCTCCCCGCCCCTCCCGGTCCTTTGGGGGCCCTCACCTCCCCACCAGCCACACCTGGCACCCCAGACCCCACCCCGACTCATACCCTTCTCTCCGCTCCCGACACCTCAGGCGTCCCTCACACGCACGCATTCTCCACACTTCAATCCCCGAACACTCAGTCTCCCCTCCCTCCCCGCCTGGCCGGGGCCCCAGCCCGGAGGTCGCGCTCAGGGAGGGGCGGCTGCCGCCTGCGGGGTGCCCCGGCCTAGGCGGCGAGGAGGTGACGCGGCCCCGCGGGAAGAGCCCGGGAGGCGGAGGGGCGGAGGAGGTGAGCGCGGCGGCGCAGGGAGCGCGGGCCCTCCGCGCCGACTCCCTGGACCCAAGGGGCGGCGGCGGCGGCGGCGGCCGAGCGACCCTGGGCTGGCGCGTGATGAGGAGGGGCTGGCGCCCGGCCCCGCTGCACGTCGGAGCTGCTCGCCTGGATCCGGGCGTTGGCACCCGATGGGCCCTGGCCCCGGGACTCTCCGCCGCTAGCCCCCGTCATTCCTTCTCCGCTTTTGCTTCTCTACTTTAGCTGGCGGGGTGGGGTTGGGGTCTCCGGCCCCACGGCCCCCTTCCGGGCGTGCCTGGAGGAGTCCTCCCTCCGTGGCGCGCGGGAGCCCTGTGACGCGTCAGCCGGCGGGAAGGCTGAGCCCCCGCTTCCTCACTACCCTCTCCGCTCCCGCCTGGGTGCCTCTCGGGCCGGCGGTACTTTGGAGGCTCGCAGCGACTCCCCGGGGGGCTGGTTCGCAGGCACCCTTCCCCTCCGAGGCGGCGCGCGCGCTCCCGACCCCCACCGCGGCCGGACACACTCGCGCCCCGGTCCGTAGTCGCCCTCCCGCCTGCTCCCTCTAGTCACCCCACCCCGAGCCGTCCCCGCCACCTTACTCCACCGCCCTCCCCCACCGCTCCGCTCACTCCGCGTCCCGGCCTCCCGCTCCCCTCTCCTTTGAACCGCTCACTTCACAGTCCTTCCGCCCCCGGGAAGAAGAAACATTTCCCGAAGCGCACTCCTGAGCCCTCCCTCCCCACGCGCTCGCCCTCCCCTCCCCCTGCTCTTTCTTGGGGGAGGGGGGCTGTCGCCTTGGATTGAAGGCCATTGATTTGTATGTATTTGTCCCAGCGCTGGAGGCTGCCCCAGCCGCCGCGCCGGTGTCGCCGCTGCCACCGGAGTTGCCTCACCGCTTCCCTAGGGCGGTTCGGCTCCACCAAACATGTCGGCTCCTGTCGGGCCCCGGGGCCGCCTGGCTCCCACCCCGGCGGCCTCTCAGCCGCCTCTGCAGCCCGAGATGCCTGACCTCAGCCACCTCACGGAGGAGGAGAGGAAAATCATCCTGGCCGTCATGGACAGACAGAAGAAAGAAGAGGAGAAGGAGCAGTCCGTGCTCAAGTAAGGATCTGACTCCATGTTCCCGCCTCTCTCCCTGCCCTCCGCCCCCTCGGCCGCTGCCCTGCGGCCGCCTGCGCGCCGGGGATCGCCGCCCTCCCTCCCGCCCGCGGCGCCCGGGCCACGAGGGCTGCGGCCAGCGCCGGCCGCCCCGGCTGTTTGCTGGGTGTCTGAGAGCGGGGGGTGTGTGTCGGGGAGGGAGGGAACCGAGGCCGGCTGAGGTGAGGGTGGCGGGCCGTAGGGCGGTGTGATTTTCCCCGGCGCCTTTTCGGATTTCCCCGCTGGTCAGCTTGGCTCCGGGGCCCCAGCGGGACCGGGGCCGAACCCGGGCACTGCGCGTCCGCTCTCCTTTCCCGCCGCCTGAGCGCGGAGGCATTGACTGGGGCACGGAATCCAATATGGCCGTGCACAGGTGCTCCCTGGCCGGACCCGGGCGAAGGCGCTCCGGCCGGGGATGCGGACGCCGCCGGGGACCCGTGGTTCCGTCTCCGCGGAGCCGCTCTGCCAGCAACGCGGGACAGAGCAGGGCTGCCCGCGGTGGTTGCGGGCAGCGGGCGGCGGCGTGGGCGAGGGGCCTAAGCTCTGTCGCGTCTCGGGTGGGTGTGCGGCCGCCGCCATCTTCCAGCCCCTCCCCCTTGGCAAGCGCTAACACCCTGCACTCTGCTGCTCTTCCTGTTTGCAACTAGTAAATCTGTTTAATCCTGAAGAGACTCCAGTTCCTACCATCCCTGCGGTTTGGGATGCTGCCTACCTTGTGAAGTTCTACTCTCCGTGCTCACAGTCTTGGCAGCCCGGTTTTCCCCCGAGGGTGGGAGGAGTGAAAACAGCACCCAGGCATCCGTTTACTGGCTCTGGAACTTCAGCACCAGGGAACTGTCCAGACAGGGCTATCTTTAGCTCCGAGACTCCTTTTCTGGTTAGTCTAGCAAAGATAGTGGTTTCTGCAGGACTTGCTTTTAAATGTTTTGTGGTTATTTGATGTGTCAGTTAGTTTGTGAAAGAGGTTGTTCAGAAGGCGTGTAACCTTTTTTATGTTTTCCCAGATGGCTTTTTTCTTTTTACTTGAAATGAGTTACTCACTGAGAGATTAACTTACAGTGTATATACCAAAGGTGGGATGTTCTTTTGCGTCTTGTCAAGTATATGTTTCCCGTATTCTCCACAGACACATACAAGTGAAAGTGTGGAGTTCCTCTATGAAGGAACTAATACACTCACCTCTACTCAGGTAAAATTTAAAAACATGTTGTTGAATTTAGTATTCTTTCATGTACTTACAAAGGAACAAGTTTCGTTGTCAATAGGTATATATTTTCATATTTTAATGAAAAATCCTACTTTAAATAATTTATGGTAACAAACATCAAATATTCATAAATCTAAAGATACTATTTCTCACAAAATATTGAGGGACTAAAACAGCAAATATGTTCCTGACATAACTGAAATTAATAGTTTCTACGTGAAAGTTAATTTCTGGGGTTGAATACTAATTTGGGAATGTTATTTATTAACAGCCTTGGGATGTAAAGAAATTAAGAGACTTAAGCAGTTTACTCCAACTAATAGAAGAATAAAGCATTATTTTTAGAAGCTTTTTTGGGCATACTTCTTACTTTGCTTAACTTTATTTTGTATACTAACAATATCAAGCTTTTGATGACTTGCACTTTGATATTTAAATATATGAACTTATGCCTTTTAGTATAATTGAAAAAAATAAGTGTCTCCAAAATGATGCTCCAATAAAATGTAGTTTTATTTCTTTGACTTACATATTTAATATAAAATGTGTTTTTATTTCTTCATAGTATGCTAAACCTTAGTGTTTATTGGCTAGTTCACTGTAGTTCTATTTATTGTTTAATATAGAAATATAAGTGGACTTTTAAGTATTGAATTAGGATTATTCAAAATCAACAGTATATTAAGAAGAAGATGTAATAGGGTTTTTCAGGTAGCTACATGTATAATATCTATATGTAAACCTACATACTATTCAAATACATATAATATTTACATATTCATATTTCCATAGGTTAGATAGAAACAAATGTTCTCTAAGTACATTTTTCATACAATCTATAAAATTACATTGATGAAAAATATATATATAGATTTATTTGAAATATTTATTTGCATTGCTACCTAACTTAGTCTTAGAAAGGTGTCTTATCTCAAAATGGCTTTCATGGTCTCAGAATTCTTGTTATATTTATTTTAACAAAAAGTTATTTGGAGGTTAAAGCATAATATATTTATTTGGAGATTTAGTTCTAAATGTTCTTAATTTTTTTAATGAAAGAGTAGGCAAGGAAAATGAAATGAATAGACTTTATAATAGAATTATTGTAATGAGAGACAAATTATTTTTAAGAATTTGACAGTTTGTTAAATAACATATTATCAATATTGGGTATTAAATAACAAATATATAAGAAAAATAATACTAACCTTCTTCAATGATTACTGTTTCCCATGAAGTTTTGGGGCCCACTTATTTGGTCATTACTATCCTTTGTTTCTTTTTAGTGCTGCTCATTACGTTGGGTGTTAACATGTATTCTAAGAGTAGAGAGAAAAAGAAACTGAAATTTAAATGCATGTCTGCTGCCTTTTAACAATTATGTTAAAAAATGTTTGATGTGTGAAGATACTGCAATGGTTAGATAAAAATATTTTTGCATGATCTATGAGTTTCAATTTTCATGTTAAGTATTCAGACAAAGTGGAGAAAAGAATGAATCTGAACCTTGTTAATATTTAATATATAGATGGACAATACTTAGATGCATATAATTTATAAGTAAATATGCATGTATTAAAAGATTAATGCTTGAGATATTTTTAATAAGACAGTGAGTATTTAAAACTGAGACTATTATTGTAATCTCTCACCTTAGGAGCTTGAATAATTAAAAATTATACATAATTATTAGTAATTTAATCAAAGTCCAGCTGAACATCCATATAGGAAATGCATCATCATCAAATAATACCGTTTTACATATGAGCGAGTTACTATAATTTTGCAAGCATTTAAAAATCTTAGTAGATCCCTGATCAGTAATTACTTTAAAAAAATCCTTTCATGTATTCCTGTAGCAGTTTTAGTTTGGCTAATTCAGTCCATCAGTAAAATTTATAATGTCTTTTTACTGATTAATGTTTTTTTTCAATCTTCCAAGACATCTGAATAATGTTCTTAAGTCTTGTCTTTCAAGATTGTAAACTTCTTGAGGGCAAGAATCAAAATTTACCCTTTTTTTTAGTTTGTATTTTGCAACATCCTTAACACCTTCACATAATAGATACTTAATAAATTATGTTTATTTGAATTGTGGTAATATTAAGGAGGTAGCTTATCAATTTTGTGGGACAATGAAGAACCATTGTTTGAAATAAATACGTAACTTTTAAAAGTTGAATTTCCAGTGGGATTTTTTGTGTAATTGTGAAAAAATGTATGAGGAAAGCAAACCCATTAAATCAATAGAAAAGTATTCATTCAGTAAATATTGTTTCTAATATGTGCATATCATAGTCTTTCAGATTACACAAATTAGAAATTATGTGTTTCTTAATGTGTATATTTTCTTTTCACTGGCAGTTTAGATTTTCTGTTAAAGAGTTAATTTGCTCCCGAAATAAAGGAGGAAGGCAATAAGTAAAAATTTTCCTGCTAGATTAGGGTAATGATTAGTATATATTTAACATACAAGTGAGCAGTTCTACATTTTAAAAAAATTTCAATTTTAAAAGTAGTTTCCAAAGTTAATTTATAAAATTTTGAAATAAAATTTTTTTTCTTTCTTTCCTTTCTTTCCTTCCTTCTTCTTTCTTTTCTTCTCTTCTCTTCTCTTTTCTTTCTTTCTTTCTTTCTTTCTTTCTTTCCTTCTTTCCTTCTCTCTTTCTTTCTCTCTCTTTCTTTCTTTCTTTCTTTCTTTCTTTCTTTCTTTCTTTCTTTCTTTCTTTCTTTCTTCTTTTCTTTCTTTTCTTTCTTTCTTTCATTTTTGTTGCTCTGAGGTCCAGGCTGAAGTGGAGTGGCGCAGTAACAGCTCACTGCAGCCACGACCTCCTGGGGCTCAAGCAATTCTCTCACCCCAGCCTCTGGAGTTACTGGCACTACAAACAGGTGTCATGACACCCGACTAATTTATTTTTTATTTTTGTAGAGATGAGGTCTCCCTAAACCCAGCCTGGTCTTGAACTCTTGGGTTCAAATGATCCTCTTGCCTTGGCCTCTCAAAGTGTTTGGATTACAGGTGTGAGCCACCCCCCAAATTTCTTAGCTACCTTTTTCCCCCACCCAAAGCCAACTAGTATTACCAGTATTTTATATTGTATACTCTTTCAGTGACAGTCTATGCATAAGAATAAATACATGTATATATATAATATTGTGTGTGTCTGTATATGTGTGTATGTGTGTGCACATACATGTATGTACAGATGGATGTAAAGATAAAAACACAAATGTGACTTGCAGTTGGCTTTTTGGGAGATCAGTTCCACATCTGTGACTGTATAGCTGCCTCATTAATTTTAATGGATATAGGATACATACTATCCCTTTTAATGAATATTCCGTAGTTTCTTTAGTACCATATTTGTGGGTATTTAAGTTTTTTTCTAAGTATTTTGTCATTAGAAATTTTTAGTATTTACCACAGTATTATCTGTGAAAAATATCTTTGTACATACATTTTCTATTTGTATGAATGTATATTTGAGACAGATTCCTAGAAACAAAGTTGTTGGGTCAAAGGGTTAATATATTTTAAATTTAATAAATATCGCAAAATTTACTTTTGTAGAGGGTGTATGTATAAGTGACATGTACTAAGGGGACTTTCTCACATCCTTGCCAACTCAGTGTGTGGTAATTTTTACCGATATTTCAATGAAAAAGGTGCCACTGTAGGCTTATTTGCAATTTTCTTGTCAAAGAGTTTGAGAGCCTTTTTTAAAAAAAAAATTTGGTTAGAGCCATTTGTATTCCCTTTTCTGTTACTGACTTTCAGTGATTTGTAGAGGCTCTTTCACATGTTATTTGTTTTAGGACCTTGTTTATGCCTATTTTACTGGTCGGCATTAAAAAATATATTTGAATTTATTATATTTTTGTTTTATGGAGTTTGGGTTTGTGATCTTCTTAGAATGACCTTCCCTATTCTAATACTTTTAAAAACTACCAATTGAATCATGAATACTTTTAAATAAAAATTGCATATGCAAACCACTCTTGCCATTGCCAAAAAAATTAAAAACTGTAGTTTTTAATGATTCAAAATACATTCTAAAAAATTGATTAACATAAGAAAACAAGCAAACAAAAATTGAACTAATTATATTGTGTGATGAAGAAAGAGGTAGGGGGAGCAAGTGTGATGGACCACATGAATTTTGAGTTGATACCTTACTTTACTAATTAATAGTGGTAATGTTTTGCTTATATTATTAAACTCTGAGTTTCCTCATCTATACTGTTTGAGTAAAAACACTTATTTTGAATGATTGTGATTGTTATAGACTAAATATCTTGCTATTAGTAGTTGTGCTATAAATAATCATTATTGTTAACTAATATAGATAGTACTCTTTAAACCTTAATATTATCATAGCATTGCTGGGTGAAATTTTCTTATCTTCTAAAAATTGAGAGAGTCTTTTCCTTGTCTTTTAGGAAGTCAAAATAAGCTTGGAGAGCTTTTAAGTGACTTTATTATTTGTTTAGGAGACTAGGGATGGTGAGAGGGTTGGTAACAACTTGAAATAGTTTCCTCAGCAAATATCATTCTTAAGGAGTCTGATAACTAAGACATAGCAGTGAAAATAACACTGACATAAAGTTGTTGGTAATTGGCAAGATACTGATAGTCGAAGAGTGAGGGGACTTGTGGAAACTGCTTTGTAGTTGAGTTTAGATTTGCCTGGGTTAAATTTTTTACTCTTATTATTTAACTAAAATCTATATTTACTGGTTTGTCTTATTCATATTTGTCTTATTCATAATACAGCCCTCTGGGGTATTCTGAATTCAGCTAATTCTGAAATATGGTGATTGAGCTTAGAAGGCTCATCTTCACACCGTCCCTCAAATACACTTGAGCTTTGTATGATTGCTGGTTTCTCATCCTTTTGGCTTAGCTTCAAATTTGAATCTTTAGAGAGCTCTTTTCTGACTATCTTTCTTAAGTAGGTTCTCTCCATTATTCTTTATAACAATACCTTTTATATTTCCCTAATTATGCTTATCAAAATTTATAATGATTTGTTCATTTACTCGTTTATGGTTTGTCTACCCTGTTAGATTATGAACTCACAGAGAGCACTCACCATGTCTCTTTTCTTCACCAGTGCAGCCTCAGCTTCTAATTTAATACAATGCCCTACACATAGTGGTACTCAAAAATATTTGGTGAATGAGCGAACATTGGGAATGAAATACTATGTTCATCTAGGTGGTACCATCTCTCAAGGTGAACTCCAATAATCTTAAAAAAAAGATTTGCGTATGTAACAGTGCCCTTATTTTTGAAATCAAATGTGATTTTTAACTTTATGCCCAATTTTGCTTATTTTACATGGAAGCAAGCTTAGCATTTGTGTATGATTGCAACTCATCTTTCTTTTGGACTAAGAGCATACCTTTTTTGACTAGAAACCAGAAGAACATTGTGATAGATATCATTTTTTATTTTAAGGAATATTATGAATTAGGAAAAATTTGGCTGTAAAAGTGATTAAGAGAATTAATACATTTTCATTGTGTTTAGCACAGCTGAGTGATAAGGAGTACACAGAATGCTTTGGATGGAAATAGTTCATGCCCTCCAGGGACAGACAATCTAAGGCCAACCATAATCATATGAACACATAAAAATGTAAAGTGCTATGAAAAAAATACTGTAAAGGTGTTTTTAGTACATTATAACCATGGTAAAAAATATGTCAGACTAATCTTACTAGTAATGTCTTGCCTCTGTGGTATTGTTTGATTATATTGTGTTATATTACATGGTGTCACATAGTTTGTCTTGTAAAATCTCTAAAAGTCTCACTTCTGTATATGAAAAACTTTTGTATTCTCTAGTTAATGAAATGCAGATATCTCTGGGTGTTGAAATAATTTTAACCATTATCAGGTAATTCTCAAGGAGATCATTGTAAGAAACATGATAAACCACAATGAAAATTTTGCATGGTAAGTGCCAGGAGACTACTGTGCACTACAGTGTATCATGGGTATATTTAACATGAGGAGCATCTGATTCAGTCCTTGGAAGATGGCATCTAGGCTGAATCTCAAAGAATGAGGAGATGTTAGCTGGGCAGATTGTTTTCTAAGCAAAAATCCTAAAACTCCCAGTTCCTTCTCTTGCCCAAAACCCTTCATTTGCTAAAAAAAAAAAAAAAAAAAAGCAGGGCATGGTCAAGAAATTTGCTTGAAGTGGTTCAGAAGAGCATAGATTTAAATGGAGATGAGTCAATAGAGAAGACTGGAGAGATGGCAAGTTTCAGAGCCTAAAAAAGCCTTCCGGCAGGTTGTGGTGGCTCACACCTGTAATCCCAGCACTTTGGGAGGCAGGGGCAGGTGGATCACCTGAGATTGGGAGTTCGAGACCAGCCTGACCAACATGGAGAAACCCCGTCTCTACTAAAAGTACAAAATTGGCTGGGCATGGTGGCACATGCCTGTAGTCCCAGCTACTCAGGAAGCTGAGGCAGGAGAATTGCTTGGACCCAGAAGGTGGAGGTTGCGGTGATCCAAGATCGCGCCACTACACTCCAGCCTGGGCAACAAGAGCAAAACTCTGTCTCAAAAAAAAAAAAAAAAAAAAGAAAAAAAAGCCTTCTGTGCTGTTCTTTGGATTTGGCAATAGGGAGTCATGGAGAGCTTTTAAGCAGTGACACAATACAATTAGACTTCTGTTGGAACAAAAACCACTCTCATTTAATAGATTGATTAGAAGGTGTAATACTAGAGATAAGGGCACTGTTTAGGAGTATCTTATAGTAATCCAGGTAATAAATGATGAAGATATGAAATAAGGCAGTAGAGGTGGAGATGGAGAGTCAAGACAGATTTTTGAAAAATTTGGGAGCCAACGTTGCCAAGATTTGACAACTGTGGGTTTAAGGGTCAGTTAAACTCTTATGATTCCAGACTTGCTTAACTGACTACTTTACATAAAATACATCTGCCTGTATCTGCTTATCTCTCTGACTGTGAAGTCATCTGTCTTTAGGGAACAGTTGTGAAGTGTCTTCTTTTATTGTTTTAGTTATTCTAGACAGTTTGTAACATTAATATCAGTACTAGAAGTGACTACAACTTGGAATATAGTGGGATGGGGTGGAAAATAACAGAGTGGTAGTAAAAAGGGCAAAAAGGGAGAAAGAAGAAAAGATAGGACAAAGAACAAAGGGGAGAAAGAAAGATTAGGCTCTTGGAATCCATTCATAACTAGAAGGAACCCTTCTTAATATCTTAACTTATAAAACTTTTTCTATTGGATATATTCATACCATGTAATCTTTTCAGAACTTCAGGACTATCATCCTTTTATTGAATATTCCTTATTCCCATTGATAACTTAGTCTCAATGAATTTGTCACCCTCCTGTTTTGTTTCATTCTTTGTCTATTTTAAACTATCATAGAATCTTTGTTTTATATGTTAGGCTTACCGAGGACAAATTCCTTCCCTGTATATATTTCTATATCACCTCTAAGGGAATGTTGGAAATGTGAGTGTATTTTAGGAAAATATAGAGAGAAGATTAGTTATGAAAATGACATGCTAAAGTTGGTGAAGATTCTATGCCTCTTTTTATTAGCTTACTGAATTATTGCAAATTTCAGAAAGTGCTTGTATTATAAAAGGGAGATAAATTTTATTAGGTTTTGAGATGGGAAGTTCCAGAAGTATGAATTAGGGTGGGGTTATGGAAAGGGAAAAGTTAAGAAAAGATTTAGACACAGGAGTAATATATTATTTTACCTATTTTCTTTCTAATACCGGTAACCTACAAAATTGAAGACAACTAGATAGTATAAGTTAATTGGCCAAGAACTAAAAACTTTAATACAGTTTCTATGTTATGAACATATATCTCACTGTATTATATATACCTGTCAAAGCTCTTTTAATTTTTGTACTACAGAGTTCTAGCTAAATGCTTTTTAAGGCATTTGGAATTAACAACTTTCATATAGTTTATATGTTATAAACATTTAGTATTTTTATATAATACAAGTAATTTGATAGGTTCTGCTAAACAGAGGTACTGGATAAGTGCTCCTTTAGACACAGGAGGAATGCCCTTTAGCATTTTCTTCTTCCAATCAAGCTTATGTTTAGCTTGAAGAGAAAAATAGTCCAGCAGTTTCTTGCCCTGTAATTAGGCTTCTGGGTGGCTAAAACTAGGGAAAAAGGATACATTAAACAATATAACTAGATAGTAGAACAACCACAGCGGTGTTTGGTGCTTTGGTGTTGTTCAGTTCACAGATGGAGGTGGTGCTCACATTCGTCTTGTTTTGTTGGCATATGAGGTATCTATTATCATTTTTATAATCGTTTGCTTCCCAGGCACATAGATGAAAATCTGTTTTATCACACACAATTCCTTTTAACTGAAAGCTGTCTTCAGTCTGATAGAATCAATTAATGCTTTTATTAACATATATTTTTCTCACTGGGCCAAAATCAAGGTGTAGGCAGGGCTGCATTTCTTTCTGGAAACTATCGGAGGATTGTTTTCTTGCTTATTTGAGTTGTTGAAAGAATTGTGTTCTTTAAGTTATAGGACTGAGATTCTCATTTCCTTGTGGGCTATTCAGCTGAGGGTTGTTTTTACCTCCTAGAGGCCTCTTTCTGGTACTTGCACATAGCTTGTTATACTCTTTCATTTTTTTAAACCTTAATATTATCATAGCATTGCTGGGTGAAATTTTCTTATTTTCCAAAAACTGAGAGAGTCTTTTCCTTGTCTGTTAGGAAGTCAAAATATGCCTAGAGGTATTTTGAATCTTTCTCACGATGCCATCTCTCTGACCTCTTCTGTCATTGCATCTCTCTCTGCCTACAACTAGGAAGGGTTTTTTTCTCTTTTAAGACTCATGTAATTAGATTGAATTCACCCAGATATTCCAGAATAATCTTCCTATTTTAATCGTATCTATAGAGTTATTTTTGCAATGTAAGGAAACATATTTATGTGTTCCTGTGATTAGGACGGAACATCTTCAGGGGTCCATTTATTCTCCTTATGACGTTCCTCTAAAGAGTGCCAGTAGATACAAATTTGGCTATATATTCTTTATAAAGTAGATACTGAACTACTCTTATTTTTTAACAGAGATACAAATTTCAGAATATCTCTGAAATAATGTTACTATGTACATTTTGCTATAATTTGTAATACTATGTTGCCCTCAAATTATTGCCAATCTGCATTCCACCTTTTTATGTACTTAACAGTTTCCTCCAGAGTTACAATGTTGGTTTAACTGGGTTTGGAGTGGAGGATTGGGGGAATTGTTCTGTGCTCTGTACATACAGATTAAGTACTGTTCCTAAATAGTAGTCATATTAGTTAATAATTGTATTTATTTTTATAGGGAGAGGAATAAATAATTTTACCATATGACTAACATAGTGAAGAGTCATTTAAATATTTCCATATATAGTATTTACATTATCTGATGGTCATCTTAAAAGACTCAGCATAACTTTATATTGCAATATGAGTAAGTAAATATTTGAATTTAATCTTTCCACAAGAAGTAGTTTCTTTTGACATGTTTGGTTGAATAGCATACTCTATGTGGTATGCCTTCATATATTATTTTTTTGTAATTTTTACCCGAGTCTGGTTTAATGAAACGATGTACAGTAGTGTAGGTTATGAATTAAACTTCATAACAGGGTTTAGGGATATAATCATTTGTTTAACTTAGGTATATAAACATTAAAATTAGCTATGAAATAAAGTAGAAAAAGAAAAATTATTCTATAAAACTACTGATATAAATTTATGTTGCAGTTGACAGTTTTACTTTAGGATAGACTAGGTATCAGAGTTCAGTCAGGAGATAGAAACTATAAAAGTAATTTGAACAGGAACATTTTAACATAAAGGATTATTACCTGTAGCAGGGAGCAACCCTCTTCTAGGGGTAAGGTCGAGTACCTACAACAGAAACAAATTTGAGAGAAGCAAGCCCTTTCTGCATGGCGGAGGGTGAGTTTCAGCCCTCATTGGAGGATGTGATGGTGGCCCACTGTGATGTCTCAGGCTGTGGCAGGCAAGCAGGACATCATCTGTGGAAATGTTGGTAGGACTTGCTGAGAAGCTGGGTGGGGTGCTTAGGAAACTCACTGGGAAGCCATCTCTTGGGGTACCATTGAGACTTCTTGGGAAACTGTCTGCTGCGGTGCCACTGAAACTTGCTAGGAGGTTGATTAACACTGGATGTCTATGAGCTCCTGGCAACCATGCACTGTAGCAGAAACAAAACACACAGAACCTAGAAGTCCTTTCCTCCCTTAATGTCAGTATGGCTCCCTCTACTGACAAAGTTTAACATTTTGCCAAGTGCAAAGGAGAAATTGTGACGGAGTCCAGATTCACTGTCACAAAGCAGGTCAAAGAAGCGTGGATTTGGAGCTGAGAGGCAATAAATTTATCATAAGCTATGCTATCTCCAGTATTCATACCTTAAAACAACGAGGGTTTATTTATTTTTTTGATGTTATGTGTTTTCTCTGGGTCCCTTTGGGTCTCTACTCCATGTCATCTTCATCCTGGGAAACAGGTTAGTGGAGAAAATGCTTTCTGGAACATTGTGAGCAGCTGAAAAGGGAGACTGCAGTGAATCTTAAGTTGTCTCTTAAAATTTCCTCTCAGAAGTATGCATACAACTTCTGTTTGCATTTTGTTGGCCAAAGCAAACTTTATGATCATGCCTACCTAATTCAGGGTAGAGAAGTGCAATCCTATCATGTATGGAGGAAGAACCAGAAGTATTTGTTGAAAAATATAACTATCACAGGATTGATAGACTTAGCATTAGAAAATTGGGGCAATCCTTAGGATAATTATAGTTTCCCCTTTAAAATTTTGTCTTATTTCTTTTGTACTTAAAAAAATAAATTTTAGTGAAAAATAGTGTCAACATAAAAATTGGTGATGGTTTTAACTTCTGAGTCAGTGAACTCAAACTAGATAGCGAGCTTAGTCATTTTTGTAAAATAGTGAAGCTCATAAATGAAATCAACAGGAAATTTTTTTGAAGGCTAGGTACAAATAGACTTTTATTTTTGAATTTTGCATTTTGAAAATGTTGCATTAACTTATTCTTATAAGATATAGAAAGTGGCAGGACTGGAGCCTGCTGTCCAGGTCATGTCATTTCTGGGCGTGCCCATGGGTCCTTGGACTAGATTTCATAGGATGTACCCAGAATGTATGGGCTTAGAGGCTGCCTCCAGTTGGCAAGTGCTCTGGGTGAAGTGGGTTGGGGAATTACAGGTACATGTAATATGAATGCCTCTATATGCCTCTATAAGATTATTTTTCCCCATTTGTGGTTAGTCTTGGATAGGGGATAGAAAATGAGATTTAGATATTCGGATGATAGTCCTGGCTCCATCATTTATAAGCTATGTTATCTTGAAGAAGAAATCAGTTAACTCCTGAATTCTATAAAATGAAGATTGAAAACACAAGTCCACAGTCCTGTAACTGAAACTTGGGGTGGCAGATGTGTTTTGGAATTCAAGTATTTAAGACCGTAAAAATGTAAAGGCGTATACATACCATAATATATGTAATTCTTAGCAGGGTAGGACAGTACCCCCTAATCAAACATTAATATTTCTCTAATGAAACATTTGAATATTTACAAATGGATTAAATAAAGACTATATATAGTCTCACACCAATTTAGGCCAGGAGTTTAGGCCCAGACTTAGAAAAAGAATTTTTGTTTTCAGAGCTTTTTGGATTTGGGAATTGTGGTTAAGGAATTATGAGTATGTGGTATCTTTATCATAGGGTTAAAGTGATACTATTTAAATGACTTGGTTGTGAGCTATAAATTGCTGTAATATGTTAATTATTGTCATCATAATGGCCATTGATGTGATCATTATCACAAGCCATTTAAAATAATATTTAAAGGAAAAATTGAAAATTACATTTTGCTGCAGTAGGATTTTACACAGATCAATATTTGGGTCTTTATTGATCCCAAGTTATTTGAATCTTGATTTAAAACAATTTAAATTTTATTCTTTCCAGAAAGAGCTTTACACATAAAATATGTGATTATATAACTCTTTTGTTTAACATATCAGTGTTTCCCTATTGCCAGCTACATGCAACCTTTAACTGGAGTCCCTTCTCTGAACTATGGAACATGTAAAATAATAAGTAATTCTTTTCTTCTACTAGGGATGGATATATAAATAGTACCATTCTTGAGGCATAAGATAATATGTTGCATACAATGGATGACTTAGAAGATTAGAGCTTACCTCTCTTCCAGACCTCTGGCTGACAAAGGCTAGAAAAACTACAATATTCTTAGCATGGCAAACTAGGACCTTTATGAGTTGTCCTCTATTTACCATTTTTTAGATTTTTCTTTTCCCTTTCCACTGTATATTTTGACTAATTAAATTACTTTAACTTAGTACGTTCTAATCTTTTTCACATCATTCCACACATTTCCCCATTATAGAAAACAATAATGGAGGCATATGTCATGCTGGGATAAAGTGGGAAAATTTGGGGGCATAATCCTGAGAGTTGGAAAAATTGATCACATTTTAAATTATAAAATCCTAAGCAAAACAAAATGCAGGATATTATGTAAGATACAAATGTTGAGTTGTAAAATCTTTAAATGAAATTTTTTTCTTACATCTAAAATGAGACATTTAGCCAGCATACCTTTTTAATATCAGGTTTATTTATTTATTTTTAGACAGAAACACATTATTCCAAGATTGTTTAATGATGATCTTTTCAAATTCCTCTTTGTCATAATTGACAAGAAACTCTTTTTTTTTTTTTTGCCAATCACTTTGAGCTTATGAGGTTGCTCAGGTTAGCCTTGAACTGATGACCTCGCCTTCGCGAGCGCCATGACCTCCGGCGGGAGCCACTTTGGACCCCGACAAGAAACTCTTAAAGTAGTTGGTAGAAAATTGTAGAAAATAACTTCATTTTCTGGCCTGTGTCTGTAATCCTAGCTACTTGGGAGGCTGAGGCAGGAGTATCTCTTGAACTTGGGAGGTGGAGGTTGCAGTGAGTTGTGATCCCGTCACTGCACTCCAGCCTGCATGACAGAGCAAGTCTCTGTCTCAAAAAAAAAGGGGGGGATGGGGGAGTGGATCCAAGATGGCCAAATAGGAACAGCTCTGGAGTGCATTTCCCAGTGAGAACAATGCATAGGGTTAGTGATCACCACATTTCCAAACGAGTTATTACTGCCCACATACCAGGAGTTTCCTCGGCTGAAAAGTACCATGAGTTTCCAACATGGCTGTTTCAGCTGGCACATCAGGTGTCTGCACAAAAACTTAACACAAATCTGGGTGGCTGTTTCAACTGACACTTGGAACACCTGGGAGACAGAGCCACACATTCAATGGAAAAAAAGGAGCTGAAACAGGGAGCCAGCTGATCTGGCTGAGCGGGTCCCACTCCCCGCAAAGACCAGCAATCTGAAACACTCTGGATTGACAGTTTCACAGCAAATGCGGCTGGACCCAGGAGAGTCCAGCTCTGTGAGGGGAAGGGTGTCCACCATTACTGATGCAGTCCGCCACTACCGAAGCAGTCCACCATTACTGAGGCAGTCTGACATTACTGAGGTCCGCCATTACCAAGACAGTCCACCATTGCCGAGGCAGACCACCATTACAGAGGCAGTCCACCTCTGAGGGAGACTGCTATTACTGAGGCAGTTCTAACTATACTTCTAGAAACAAAACCACAAGAATGTTCACACAGCAGCTGGGCAGAGCCCACAGCA
The DNA here is from genome assembly GCF_049354715.1 of Callithrix jacchus. Taxonomy (NCBI): domain Eukaryota; kingdom Metazoa; phylum Chordata; class Mammalia; order Primates; family Cebidae; genus Callithrix; species Callithrix jacchus. Next base: position 93,409,408 of record NC_133517.1, on the reverse strand, counting down.
GCTTAGCATTGCCTCTGGTGGCACAGTGACTAGGCTACCTCCTAGTTGGGCAGGGCATCTCTGAAAAAAGGCAGCAGCACATCAGGAACTTATAAATAAACCCAACATTCCCAGGACAGAGCACCTGGGGAAAAAGGCAGTTATGTGTTCCACTGCAGCAGATGTAAATGTATCTGCCCAGCAGCTCTGAACAGAACAATGGATCTCACAGCTCAGCACTTGAGCTCCTATAAGGGGCAAACTGTCTCCTCAAGCAGCTCCCTGACCCCTGTGTATCAAAAGAGACACCACATAAAGAAGAGTTCAGGCTGACATCTGGCAGGTATCCTTCTGGGATGAAGATAACAGAAGAAGAAACCAGCAGAAACCCTTACTGTTACGCAGCTGCCACAGGTGATCCCCAGGCAAGCAGGGTATGGAGTGAACCTCCAGCAGTCTTACAGCAGAGGGGCCTGACTGTTAGAAGGAAAACTAAAAAACAGAAAGAAATAACTTCATCATCAACAAAAAGAATGTCCACTCAGAGACCCCATCCAAAAATCACCAACTGCAAAGACCACAGGTAGATAAATCCAAAAAAATGGGAAGAAACCAGCACAAAAAGGATGAAAACACCTAAAACCAGAACGCTCCTCCTTCTTTAAGGGATCACAACTCCTTACCATCAAGGGAACAAAGCTGGATCCAGATGAGTCTGATGAATTGACGGAAACAGGCTTCAGAAAGTGGGTAATAACAAACTTCTCTGAGCTAAAGGAACATGTTCTAACAATGCAAAGAAGCTAAGAACCTTGAAAAAAGGTTTGATGAAATGCTAATGAGAATAAACAGCTTAGAGAAGAATATAAATGAGCTGATGGAACCGAAAAACACAACATGATGACTTCGTGAAGCATACACAAGTTTTAATAGCCAAATTGACCAAGCAGAAGAAAGGATATCAGAGATTGAAGAGCAACTCAATGAAATAAAATGAGAAGGCAAGATTAGAGAAAAAAGAGTGAAAAGAAATGAATAAAGCCTCCAAGAAATATAGGATTATGTGAAAAGACCTAATCTATGCTTGATAGGTGTACCTGAATGTGACAGAGAGAATGAATCCAAGCTGGAAAACACCCTTCAGCATATTATCCAGGAGAAATTCCACAACCTAGCATGGCAGGCTGGTATTCAAGTCCAGGAAATACAGGGAACACCACAAAGATATTCAACAAGAAGAGCAACCCCAAGGCACATAATCATCAGATTCACCAGGGTTGAAATGAATGAAAAAATGCTAAGGGCAGCCAGAGAGGAAGGTCGGGTTACCCACTGAGGGAAGCCCATCAGACTCACAGCAGATCTCTTGGCAGAAACCCTACAAACCAGAAGAGAGTGGGGGCCAAAATTTAACATCCTTAAAGAAAAGAACTTTCAACCCAGAATTTTATATCCAGCCAAACTAAGCTTCATAAGTGAAGGAGAAATAAAATCCTTTATGAACAAGCAATTGCTGAGAAATTTTGTCACCACCAGGCCTGCCTTATAAGAGCTCCTGAAAGAAGCACTAAATATAGAAAGGAGCAACTGGAACCATCCACTGCAAAAACTTATCAAATGTTAAAGAGCATCAACACAATTAAGAAACTCCATCAACTGATGGGCAAAACAACCAGCTAGTATCAAAATGTCAGGATCAAATTCACACATAACAATATTAACCTTAATGTAAATGGGCTACGTGCCCCAATCAAAAGACACAGACTGGCAAACTGGATAAAAAGTCAAAACCCATTGGTGTGCTGTATCCAGGAAACCCATTTCACAGGCAAGGACACACATAGGCTCAAAATAAAAGGATGGAGGAAGATTTACCAGGCAAATAGAGAGCACAAAAAAAAAAAAAAAAAGCAGGACTTGCAACCCTAGTCTTTAAACCAACAAAATAGCCTTTAAACCAGCAAAGATAAAAAGAGACAAAGAAGGGCATTAAATAATGGTAAAATGGTCAGTGCAACAAGAAGAGCTAATGAGCCTGAATATATATGCACCCAATACAGGAGCACCCAGATCCATAAAGCAAGTTCTTAACAACCTACAAAGAGACTTAGATTCCCACACAATAATAGTGGGAGACTTTAACACACCATTGTCAATATTAGACAGATCAACGAGACAGAAAATTAACAAAGATATCCAGGACTTGAACTCAGATCATGACCAAGCAAACCTAATGGACATATACAGAACTCTCCACCCCAAATCCACAGAATACATATTCTTCTCAGCGCCTTATCACACCTACTCTAAAACTGACACATAATTGGAAGTAAATCACTCCTCAGCAAATGAAAAAGAATGGAAATCATAACAAACAATGTCTCAGACCACAGCACAATCAAATTAGAACTCAGGATTAAGAAACTAACTTAGAACTTCACAACTTCATGGAAATTGAACAACTGTCTCTTGAATGTTGACTAGATAAACAATGAAATGAAGGCAGAAATAAAGATGTTCTTCAAAACCAATGAGAATGAACACACAATGTACCAGAATCTCTGGGACACATTTAAAGCAATATCTAGAGGAACATTTATAGCAATATATGCCCACATTAGAAGCAAGGAAAGATCTAAAATGGACACCCTATTATCAAAATTGAGAGAACAAGAGGAACAAAATAAAAAAAACTCAAAAGCTAGCAGAAGACAAGGAATAACTAAGATCAGAGCAGAACTGAAGGAGGCAGAGACACAAAAAACTCTTTCAAAAAACCAAGAAATCCAGGAGCTTGTTTTTTGAAAAGATCAACAAAATAGACCACTAGTCAGATTAATAAAAAAGAAAAGAGAGAAGAATCAAATAGATGCAATAAAAAATGATAAAGGGGTTATCACCAGCAATTCCACAGAAATGCAAACTACTATCAGAGATTATTACAAACAACTCAATGCACATAAATCAGTAAACCTGGAAGAAATAGATAAATTCCTGGACACTTGCACTCTCCCAATCCTAAATCAGGAAGAATCGGAAACCCTGGATAGACCAATAACAAAGGCTGAAGTTGAGGCAGCAATTAATAGGCTACCAACCAAAAAAAGCCCAGGTCCAGATGGGTTCATGGCCAAATTCTACATGACATACAAAGCGGAGCTGGTACCACTCCTTCTGAAAGTATTCCAAACAATACAAAAAGAGGGAATCCTTCCCAAATCATTTTATGAGACCAACATCATCCTGATACCAAAACCTGGCAGAGACTCAACAAAAAAAGAAAACTTCAGGCCAATATCCATGATGAACATAGATGCAAAAATCTTCAATAAAATACTGGCAAACCAATTGCAACAGCACATCAAAAATCTTATCCATCACGATCAAGTAGGCTTCTTCCAGGGGATGCAACATATGCAAGTCTATAAACATAATCCACCACATAAACAGAACCAAAGACAAAAACCATATGACTATCTCAATAGATTCAGAGAAGGCCTTTGACAAAATTTAACAGCTCTTTATGCTAAAAACTCTCAATAAACTAGGTATTGATGGAACGTATCTCAAAATAATAAAAGCTATTTATGACAGTCCTGCAGCCAGTATCATACTGAATGAGCAACAACTGGAAGCATTCCCTTTGAAATCTGGCACTAGACAAGGATGCCCTCTCTCACTACTCCTATTCAATATAGTATTGGTGGTTTCAGCCAGAGCAATCAGGCAAGAAAAAGAAATAAAGGGCATTCAATTAGGAAAGGAGGAAGTCAGATTGTCTCTTTGCAGAAAACATGATTGTATATTTAGAAGATCCATTGTCTCAGCCCAGAATCTACTTAAACTGATAGAAAAAGAAATAAAGGGCATTCAATTAGGAAAGAAGGAAGTCAGATTGTCTCTATTTGCAGACAATATGATTGTATATTTAGAAGACCCATTGTCTTAGCCCAGAATCTACTTAAACTGATAAGCAATTTCAGCAGAGTTTCAGAATACAAAATGAATGTGCAGAAATCACAAGCATTCCTGTACACCAATAACAGACTTAAAGAGAGACAAATCAAGAATGAACTGCCATTCACAGTTGCTACTAAGAGAATAAAATACCTAGGAATACAACTAACAAAGGATGTAAAGGACCTCTTCAAGGAGAATTACAAACCACTGCTCAAGGAAATAAGAGAGGACACAAACAGATGGAAAAACATTCCATACTCATGGTTATGAAGAATAAATACTGTGAAAATGGCCATACTGCCCAAAGTAATTTATAAATTCAGTGCTATCCCCATCAAGCTACCTATGACCCTCTTCACAGAACTGGAAAAAAACACCTTAAACTTTATATGGAACCCAAAGAGAGCCCACATAGCCAAGACAATTCTAAGCAAAAAGAACAAAGTGGGAGGCATCACGCTACATGACTTCAAACTATACTACAAGTCTACAGTAATCAAAACAGCATGGTACTGGTACCAAAACAGAGATATAGACCAATGGAACAGAACAGAGTCATTAGAGGCAATGCCATACATCTACAACCATCTGATCTTTGACAAACCTGTCAAAAACAAGCAATGGGGAAAGGTTTCCCTGTTTAATAAATGGATTGGAAAACTGGCTAGCCATGTGCAGAAAGCAGAAACTAGACCCCTTCCTGACACCTTACACTAAAATTTACTCCAGATGGATTAAAGACTTAAACATAAGACCTAACACCATAAAAACCCTAGAAGAGAACCTAGGCAAAACCATTCATGATATAGGCATAGGCAAGGACTTCATGACTGAAACACCTAAAGCATTGGCAACAAAAGCCAAAATAGACAAATGGGATCTAATTAAACTCCAGAGTTTTTGTACAGCAAAAGAAACAATCATTAGAGTGAACTCGCAACCAACAGAATGGGAAAAAATTTTCCCAATCTACCCATCTGACAAAGGGCTAATATCCAGAATCTACAAAGAACTAATTACAAGAAAAAAACAAACCCATTCAAAAGTGGGCACAGGATATGAACACTTTTCAAAGGAAGACATATATGATGCCAACAAACATGAAATAATGCTCATCATTACTGGTCATTAGAGAAATACAAATCAAGACTGCATTGAGATACCATGTCATGCCTGTTAGAATGGCAATTGTTAAAAAATCTGAAGACAGCAGATGCTGGAGAGGATGTGGAGAAACCGGAGCTCTTTTACACTGTTGGTGGGAATGTAAATTAGTTCAACCATTGTGGAAGACAATGTGGCGATTCCTCAAGGACCTAGAAATGGAAATGCCGTTTGACCCAGCAGTCCTGTTACTGGGTATATATCTAAAGGATTATAAATCGTTCTATTTTAAGGACACATGCACACATATGTTCATTGCGGCACTGTTTACAATAGCAAAGACCTGGAACCAACCCAAATGCCCATCAATGATAGACTGGACAGGGAAAATGTGGCAGATATACACCATGGAATACTATGCAGCCATAAAAAACGATAAGTTTGTGTCCTTTGTAGGGACATGGATGAATCTGGAAACCATCGTTCTAAGCAAACTGACACAAGAACAGAAAATCAAACACTGCATGTTGTTACCCATAGTTGGGTGTTGAATAGTGAGAACACATGGACACAGGGAGGGGAGCATCACACACTGTGGTCAGTTGGTGGGGAATAGGAGAGGGACACTGAGGGGTAGGAAGGTTTCGGAGAGATAACATGAGGAGAAATGCCAGATATAGGTGACGGAGGGATGGAGGCAGCAAACCACATTGTCATGTAGGTACCTATGCAACAATCCTGCATGATCTGCACATGTATCCCAGAACCGAAAATGCAATAAAAAAAATATATATAAACCCTTCATTTTCTCTGATTGATGGAAACTACTTTTATGTGATTAGAATTTTGAATTCATTCTCTTTAAATTTTACTTCAAAGCTAGTAATATTCTTTAACTTGCTTCCTTTTCTTTCAGTGACAATTGTAATGTTGAAATTTCCTCTGATAATGTGAATGGTTTTCTAATTCATTTTAACTTAAAAAAAATCAAATATTTAAAAATAATGTTGGTATTCCACAAACATACGTAATGATCTGCTCATGTTAGTGATTTTTCTTTAGGACTCAGATTGTAACATTGATTATCACTGGCAAGTCATTCTAACATCACTATTCTGAAGCATAACTGTTGCTTTGAATCTATAAATTTTGTCATATTCATTAATATACTTTCACACAGTTTATGATAATTTTGTGTTAAGTTCATTCAGATCTTCAAAACTCAGTTAAATAAGCTATTTTTTGAAGTCAATGACTATCAACAGATCTGTACAATGAGAATCACTTATGATTTCAATGATATTTTTAACCATAAACTTTAAAATAAAAGCTTTTTCTTTCATAGACGACAAATGTAGGTATGGAACAACAGAGAACAGTATTCTGATATCATTTCTTTATATAAATCCAACAATAATTGGGATTGAAACAGCTTGGATTGGATTTTTCATTTTTATAGCATATAATGTGGAATTCATTCCTAAAGGCAACATTTTACATTCAAGAGCTCTGGAAATGAAATGTTACTAGAATTTCAAATTTTTCAGAATGAACTCTGATTATAGAACTTTTCTACTTTCTTGTCATTGCAAATTTAAGTAATATTTCTATAATATTTTATAAATATTAATATTTCAAAATATTCTGTAATATTTTGAAATCTTAATTTACCAACTTGAGTATATTTTGTTTTTGTTACATCTTTGCAGGACAAGTATCTTTTTAGTGATTATAGTGTCAGTTATTAACTTAATACTGTTTGCTAACTATAGATTCATTAATTTGCAGTGAAAACTTCAGTAATTTTGATTAATGTTGTCTCTATATCCTCTCATGTGCCATCAGTACACTTACTGATATCATTGAAAGTGACACGTTTTTTGTCTTTTTTCTTTTTGGTTCGTCGATTTCACATATAGTGTTGACAGTTTGCAGTTTCCATGTAGGCTTCTCAATGAGAGGTTCTGTATTATGCTTTGTTATTTTAAACTTGCAGACATTTAAAAGAGTTAAAATCTTGCTTTGTGGTAAGGGGCTGGAGTTGTATATTGGCCCCATAGCTTTATGTGCTAACTTCTTCATACAAATAGGACATTTAGTTTTAGGAAGAGAAGAATTATAAGACTATGGGAACCCAAATTTGAGTAATGTATTATATTGCTTAAATAATGATTTACTTCAATAATTAAAATTTCAAAAATTTCATACTTGTACTCATATTTTCAAAAAAGTTTGCTGTCCCTTTCAATATATTTAAGTTATTTACATTATTTTTTATTTCTAAAATTAAAACAATCTGTTATAAAATTCTGTCACAAATAACTGTCTTGGTAATTGTTAACATTAAATGTCAATAAGAAAGAAATAAAGAGGGCAAGAAAGAGATGGAATAAAAGAAAGAAAGACAAATTATAAAAAAAATTGACAAAATAATTTATATTCTATTTAGGGACATCTAATACTAGATGTTGCTGCTGACGTCAATGAGCTAATGTTAGTAATGCTACATACTTTATATCCTGAAAAAATGTAGAAATAAGGGAAAATTAAAAATAAATATTTTACATGGGTATAAAAGACAAAGAACTTCAATGATAATATCCCAGTTGGGACAAAAGTAATAATAGACTACCTGAGATGATCCAGAGGTTTTACATGGTGCTGTTTCTACAAAGCCATATACACTGTACTCTCTAAAAGAATAATAAAATGGATATCCCTTTATACACATTTAAGTTTGCATCTAAAAATTTCCAGCAATTCAGTATAGGGAATCAATGATAATGATTGTTTTTGGTTTAAGTATTTTTTCTTCCTTTAAACAAATGCATTTTGAGCATCTATACCAGCTACTGTACTAATTTAGGAAACAGAATAATAGGACACAGTCTCTGCCCTTGAGGTGCTTATAATTTAGTGGGAAAGAGTCATGTAAATAAATTATCCAAATGCATGGTAAGTGCTTTAAAGTATTTATATAGCAAGTGTTGAACAGAGGAAGGGGCTAGTATATGAACATGGAGGATTTAAGGACAGCTTTATAACCAAAGATAACATTCAAACTGGCCTGGCAGGAAAAAGTATGTGGAGAAGAAGAGCATTTTAGACTTATGCAAAGCATGGACTATGGAAAAGTCATAGCGCATAGTGTCTTTGGAGAATAACCAGTATTCCTATATTGCTAGGTGCATGGAAGATGGAAAGAAGGGATGGAGTGATGGAAGGTGAAGCTAGTTGGTGAGAGTCAGTTACAAAGGGCGGCATATGCAGGACTGGTATTTAATTGATATGCACCAGTACAGAGACACTAATTTTTAAAAATTGAATCACTTTCATGCAGACTAGTAAATATTATTGAGAATAAATTATGTAATGATGCTGTCTGGTGCAGTCTTGTAGAATTACGGAACTAGTAACCTTGCTGGTATGTCTTAACGTAGTCCTTGGAAGGCATGTACTGGCTGGAGTATCAATGTCTGCCTGATAACACTGTGTCCTGTTGTTGGTGGAGGCAATGGAAGGCTGCAGCGGAAGTGGTTTCTGTGGTACCTGCATTTTTGGGCACATGTCCGGAGGCACAGGGCTTTCAGTCTCTGTGGAAACACTAGCAGGTAGATGTGGGGTATCTACTCTTTTGGCTTCCCTGGGCCACACTGGAAGAAGGAGAATTGACTGGGACACACATAAAATACACTAATGCTAATGATAGCTGATGAGCTAAAAATAAAATTGCAAAAAAGTCTCATAATGTTTTCAGAAAGTTTACAAATTTATATTGGGCCACATTCAGAGTCGCCCTGGGCCACATGTGGCCCATGGGCTGAGGGTTGGACAGGCTTGATCTAGATGTTTATGTGACTATGACATGCAGGCAGCCTGCCCAGTTGCTTTAAAGTTGTAGTAAATTGCTGGGTCTCAGAGACCTAATGACTCTCATTTTAATGAGAAAGGTATCAGAAAAAGTCTAATATGGTTCTAAATATCCAACCACATGGTTCTGTTAAGAGATTGACGATCTCTAAAATTCAACAAATGATTTGTAAGTTATTTAGAATGACTATATAAATAATCTGTGCTATAACTCCAGTATGTTCAATCGTTTGGCTTCCCTGGGCCACAATGGAAAAAGAGGTCTTGGGCCACACATAGAATACACTAACACTAACGATAGCTGATTAGCTTAAAAAAATCTTGTAATGTTTTAAGAAAGTTTATTGATTTGTGTTGAGCTTCTTTGAAAGCTGTTCTGGGCCATATGTGACCTGTGGGCTGCAGGTTGGACAAGCTTGCTGTGACTCTTGTCATATGGAAAGCAGGTATTTATATATCTACATCTATAGTTTATTTGGAAAAAAGACTATTTTAATGTTAATTTATATATTGATTTTATATTGCTAGGTCAGTTGTTGAATATTTAGAATCACCCATAGTTGTATATCATGCTAAGAAATTTGAATGTATCTTATTGGCATGTTTTATCTGTAGTGAAAGGTTTTGAAATAAGATAGTGATAGGGCCCGTTATAATATGTTAACAATTGACTTCTGTTGACCTAGTGTAAAAAAGTCTCCCTAGCATGAGAATTCTTACCAGTGCTCACTGCCATGAGTATTCTTACCAGTGCACACTAGCTTGAGAATTCTTACCAGTGTATTTTCACTGGTACCGCCTTGTATTCTGGGATCTTAGGTCTCTATTCTGGGTTTGTCCTCTGTGTTGCTGTAGAGTATCTTCTTAAAAATGAAATTTAAATAATTAATTTTTTGGCTTAAGAATCTTTTTAAGCTTTCCTTTGCTTGGAATAAAATTCAAACTCCTTTTTCATTCACAGCTCTTCGCAGTCCCTCTCCAAGTTTTTCCAGCTTTATCTTCCACTCCTCTCTTTTATGTATCTTTACTTTCAGCTATAATAAAATTGTTACTGTTTCTGGAGCTTTGAAGGAGTAAAGGGGATATTTTCATAAGGGAGATATGTATGGAATAAACAATTCAGTGAATTTATGTATCATATGTACTACATATCGTCAAATATTTGAGATTGGGACCAAATCAGTGTTGCATTCATTTTAAAATCACCTTTGTAAGAAATTCAAACACCATTAAAGGCATAAAACTCTCATTATTAATTTTCTTCAACTTCAATAGGAAATTTTATGGAATTGTTTTGGAACACATGCTTCCAATCTGCCACCAGATTTTGCAGCAGGAATTTATATAATCATGCCATAGCTCAAACTGTCTCACAATTTACCATATGTTTCAATATTTCCAATGTTTTCAAACACTCTCCTCTCTTTCCCACCCCTTCCAGTTCACATTTCTCAGCTTTGTCCCAGCTCTTACCCCATGATTCTCATTTATTTCTATGATTCATGGATAATCCTTGTTATAGCCTTCCAGTTTGGAGTGCGTTCTATACTGGTTCTCTTTCCTGGACCTTTTTTTAGTCAGTTAAAATAAGCAGTGCTTAATCCTAAATTTAGAATTGATTTCTGGCTTGGGTTCTGATCTCTCAGATCTCTCAGTAAATGTTTCAGGGCTTTACTATTTAAAAAACAAAAACAAAAACAAAAAAAACCTCTGTTTAAATTTACCAGAGCCAGAAACATTATGGGTTAGACTCAGGCAGGCTCCTGTAACAATATAATATTTTCAGTAAAAATTTTCTTCTTAGAAACCCTGTATTCATCTGGATAGAGCTTAGGGGAATTTCTGTAGTCTGAATCTAATCAATTAAGCTAGCTTCTTATAAGTAGCAGGATTTTTATGACTGCAAATATTGCTTTCCTGCTTACTTTCCTTCTAATCTTGTGTTTACTTAGCTAGTTCAAAGAGTCAAGGCAGTACAGTCTATGTAAGGAAAGGCTTTGGTGTTAGTCAACTCTGGGTCATATCTTAGTTTCCCAGTTACTAATTTTGTGACCTTGAATAAGTCACTTAATCTCTTGGACCCTCTGTCTCTTTATCTATAAATTAAAAACAATAATGACTATTTCATAGGGTTGTGGTGAGATGCAAATGTAATGTGACAGACACACAGAAGACATTCAATAAATGTTAATAAGAAAATAGACACTGCATTTTAGGCTACTTTGTCTGCTGCCATTCTTGTGCTCTACATCCCCAGCTGAAGTTAGATTCATTTGTTTATGTGAAGGTCAGTCTTGAGGGTTAGAAGATGAGCCTAGAGTGAGAGGAAGTGAGAAGAACACAGGTGAAATTCATCTGAGTATTTGTCCTTGAACATTTTCTTTACTAGAGAGTTTTTGAGATTGTTATTAACAGCAAATTGCTCTCTTGGGGTAGGAAGGTGTTTTTTGTTTGTTAAAACATTTTAAAAAATAAACAGTGTGCTCAAAATTGTTAAACAGAGTGTCATCTTTGCTCTTTGCTTACCATTAATAATCTGACAATTATAATTTTAAAGTATTTTCATAACTATTTTAAAATAGTAATAATTTAAACATAGTTTTAAAAATTCTGCAAAACAGCTTATTCACATCTAAGCCCTGCCATGGACTTACCATGTAGTTTAACAAGTATATATTTCAAGGCTGTTCACTACTTTTTTGAATTTTACCCAAATAGTAGTATTCTTAAGTTTATATTAATTCTCTTCTGGCCATTATAAGTACTGAAATCACCATCTTTCATATACTTTCACCTGGAGCTCTGATTACATTATATAAACATAGAAAGTTTAAAGACTATTCATTTTTATCTCAATTTTCATTATAAAAATGTAATAATAACAATAATATTTTTAAAATGAAAAAAGTGTAATCTCACCATCCTATTCAACTGTTCATTTTTATATCTTCCTCTCTATTTCTATCTGTGGGCATCATTTGTTTTACATAGATGCAATTATGGTATATATGCAGTTTTATATTTTGCTTATTAATTTATTATAATTTTTTTCCTTAATAGGATATCATAAATATTTCTTCCATGTATAGATTTTCTTAGCCATCTACCTCAGCATCTGTCACATGCTAGGCATATTCAGTTAAATGGGTTTCACTCCATCCTAGATTTTAGTAATTGCAGAAAATTTCATTGCAGTTAGAACAAAAATATTCAACATTTTACGATACATTTTTGCTGTGTGTTTTGCTTTGATTTCAGCTCTGGTATCATACCAAATGTGGGACATAACCCTATTTCCTAGATTCTAAAATTTTACTCATATCAGGCAGCTGCATTAGTAGCATTTTTCTGGAGATTTGGGGATAAAGATGATGAGATTCCCACACAATAGATAATTCAAAATTGAGTTACGCTTTCCCATTCTTTCTTTCTTTTTTTTTTTTTTTTGATACGGAGTCTTGCTCTGTCACCAGGCAGGAGTGCAGTAGCGCAATCTCGGCTCACTGCAACCTCCGCCTCCTAGGTTCAAGCGATTCTTCCGTCTCAACCTCCCTAGTAGCTGGGACCACAGGTGCGTGCTACTATGCCCGGCTAATTTTTTTGTATTTTTAGTAGAGACGGGGTTTCACCGTGTTGGCCAGGATGGACTCAATCTCTTATTCTCGTGATCCGCCCGCCTTGGCCTCCCAAAAGACTTTCTCATTCTTAGAAATACAAAGCACTTTGAGCATTTCTACCCACTATGTCCATGTTGTTGGCCCCTGCTTCTTCCTGCTCTCCCTTTGTTCTCTCCTTTCTTACCCACTCTCCAATTTCTATTAGTTTTTGTAATATCGGGCTAGTAATGTTTTTTTCTTTCAGTCTATTTTCTGTTGGAGTTCCCCTTCAACTCTGCAGTAGTTTATCAAAGTATTTTCCCAAATGGACAGTTTCTTCCTCAAAGAAAAAATCTTCAATATCATTTGGTAAATTATTTTTTCTTCATTCTGCTGCATAGTCTTTTCTATAAATTGTTGTTCAGTTGAATTTTGTTGGTCTTTAGGGGATTCCTTCAGACTTAGGTTTGCCTAGACCTGATTAATATTAAGATTTCGGTAAGGATTTTACTGTATCTACTCAAAAGAAAGGTGAAGAGCCATTAGGTTGTCATTATAATTAGATTTCAGCAACTTTTTTTTCTTAAGTTCAGATGGAGTAGAGTGATACTTTGATTAGCAAATTCTTTGAGGATATAGCTACTTTAAAATAGCCTCAGTAAAATAGAAGGAAAAATCATTGGTCATGTTAAACAGAGTTGTTCTGATTCTTGTGGCTCTAAGACAATGTTACCAATGGCAGTGCAGTTCTTTTTATCTGCCCAAGTTTGATGATAATAGGGCCTGGGCCAAGGTAAAGTAGTGAGCTTGTTGGAACCTATCTTGTGTTCTTTATGGTTTTTACGTTTGATACCTTTCTTTTCACCATTTACAAATGACTTCTTCATTTGGGTGTCTGATGCTTTCCAACTCTTTAATCTCGCCTCAATCCCTAGTGTATTAGAAAAAGAGTAATCAATTATTTATATTTTTCCAAATGGGAAATAACAGTACAATAACCTTAAAATTTCTGGTTAATAATAAAGTTATAATCTTAAATAATATTTACTTACCGATGAAGCCAGTTGTTGGTAACTTATGTTTTTGTGGAGATTGAGGGCAGAAATTGAGTGTGATATATTGTTCATTTCCTCCTTGAGTTTAGCACAGTACCTGACACATAGTAGGTGTCAGTAATGAATTAATAAAGGAATTAAAGACACTTTGTTTAAAGAGTTTCAAGAGATTAATAGAAGAAATTGAGGGGTAGAAATGACAGGGAATTTCAGAATCATAGTAAGAATACTTTAAAAACTGACCCTGAATGTAAACTGGAATGAATCATTTTGCTGTGATCAGGAATAATGATGGGATGTGTGTGTTTATGTGTGTGTGAATGTGTGTGTGTATGTGCTTGTGTGTGCAGTATGAGAGCTAAAGAGGGAGAGAGAGAAAAATGGGAGAAGCACATGGGGGATTATTTACTCTTTGCATAGAGGATGTCTTGAGTCTTCAGTATCCATTCTGTGTTAATGCATTATTTGCCAAACTGTGCAGATTCACCATTTGATTTCTGATTGAACATCAGTTCACTTGCCACCTCTGATTTGCCTAGGAAAGATGTGATTGATTTTGACTGCAGCTACTTGGGTCTTGCCCACGGACTTAAAGGAATTCTCTCTCTCTCTCTCTCTCTCTCTCTCTCTCTGTGTGTGTGTGTGTGTGTGTGGTGAGTTAGGATTGAGTCGTTCTGAGACTATTAGTTATTTTTAACATATCTGTCTTAAATAAGGAAAATAGGTAAATTGAAGATGGACCAGCAGGTTGGGGCAGGATTAGGCAGTGACTTATATGACATGGCAAGGAATTTGACTTTATTCTAATTATAATGACAATTTAAAGCAGACAGCTTGAGGAATATGGTGTTGGGGACGTGATGATAGTGTTTTAGAGTGAGGACAAAAGAGGTGGCAGATTTCTGGCTCAAATAACAGTTCAGGTTTGAACAAATGTGAAGTTTGGTTTATGATCCCAAGTAAATAGATGAAGTCTTATGTCTCCCAAGATTGTGATGTTTTTTTTTTTCAGTTTTTCAAGTGAGCTAAGATGTCTTGACCTTTATTTCTATCTTTTAAAACATTTACTATAGTTCTCTTTTTGTTTATGAGATAGTGCTGATACATTTGAAGTGATACATGAAGTATAACCTATGGATATGTGTTACAATTTCTATTTTAATTAAAATTGCTGCTTACCTCAAGTCTTCAGGGCTAAGATGATTTTCCTACCCAAGAAATGAATTTTAATATTTGTGGAAAATATTTTCTAACTGCTGAAAACTATAATTATAATTTAATAAATACATAGTTTCAGAGGGACTTTCTGTCTTTGTATTTGAGCTGTTGATTGTTTAAATTGAAAATATTTCAACTTCCTTTGCTCCAAGTGTTATTAAAATACATAATAACATAGGTGTCATTGGTATACTTAAGAAATAGGCTAAGAAGAAAAAAAGGAGTTGAAGAGAGAGTACAGAGAATTGGAATGGATGAA
This sequence comes from Callithrix jacchus, assembly GCF_049354715.1. Classification (NCBI taxonomy): domain Eukaryota; kingdom Metazoa; phylum Chordata; class Mammalia; order Primates; family Cebidae; genus Callithrix; species Callithrix jacchus. The sequence continues at coordinate 93,394,367 of NC_133517.1, read as the reverse complement.
TGAGAAAGAGGAAGAGTGGACAAGAAACACAAAATGACAAAGCTTCTCTTTTTGCTCATGGGATAGTGCTGATACATTTGAAATGAAACATTTGAAATGAGGAGATCTGTGCCACTGAAAGCTGTATGATTAAGAAAACAAAAGCCACACTAAATATTTTAAACAAAGAAACTTTAATACATAGGGAATCAATTGCCAAAAATGTTGGTAGGGCTGAAGGAGCAGAAAGTGGACAATGAATTTATCAAAAGATCAGTAACTGCAGAAAGACACTACCACACCTAGGGCTGGGAGAGAAAAAAGGAAAATGGTGTTAAATAGCTCATAAGTACTATGATGCTAAGGTTGTTGGAGTACTGCTGCTACCCTTGAAGCTGCTGTTGCTGCTGCTTTGCAGGATGCCATGAGCCTGCACTTCTATTGATTACGAAAGCCTATAGTCCTGTTGATGATTCTGGACTCACCTCAGAGGATGCTGGAGCCTGCAGTCACCCAGTGCTACCCCTGCCAGAAATACACTGTTGTTGCAGTAGCCAGAATTTGTATTGTAGTTATCTGGTGCTGCTATTGCTGCTAGAACCAGAGACCATGGGCAATCTGCTGAGTTTCCGGGAATACTGCTGCTGCTCCTGCAGGAACTAGAAACAGAAGGAAGAAAATGATTTATCTTCTCCTGTCATCCAATTTTTACCAGTGCTTCCCAGTGGCAGAACATAATTGGAAACCAGCTTTCAAGGCAGTGACAAATGTAATCTTTAGAGAGGACAGTCTGAAAAGAGAGCAGGAATGGGCTGAGAGCCAATATAAAGCCAGCATAGGAAGAAATTATAAAATACTGATTGTTTAATCGAAATAAGAAGAAAGAAGCATTTTTGAAACTTTTCTGAATAATGTCAAGACTCTTCATTTTTTTTTGTGAATAAAATAAATGATTAAGTTATCAGGCTGGTAGAAAAATTTTGAAAGTGAGATAGTTCTTCATGGAGGTATCAAGGTATTTTTGTTTCAGGTAACAAAAATGGCCCCTGTTTTAAACTTAAAGAGAAAATAATTTATTGTAAGCCCTTCTCTAAGAAAAGTCGACTAGTCCCTGGAGAAGACAGAAATTAGCTTAGCTCTGGATAGATGTTTGCAGAAACTAATGGATGGCCTGTCCAATGTGCTACCCAGTGTTTGTATGAATCAGCTTCACTATTTTCTGCTTAAGGTTCACATTACAAGGAAAGAAACAGTCTGGCCTTGCTTGGATTAATTACTTACCCTTGGACAGAGGAGGGTATGGCACCTTGATTGACATCAAGACAACATTCAGTAATTAAGGACTAGTTATCAGAGAAATTTTGAGATATTAGAGGAGAATAGATATTAGGCAAAAATGACAAAATTTCTACTAATTGAAGCTTGTTTTAGATTAGCAGTAGGTAGCTCAAAAGCATACCTGAGAGTTCTTGAGCACTTAATGTGTAATAGGCACACTGATTTTTTTTTTAAATAATATCTTTGAGGAAGTTGTCATTATTATCCTCATTTTACAGATGAGAAAAATTGAGAGGTGCACTTCTGATGATGGTGGATTAGGCAATTTGGACTAACTCTTCCACTGAGAACAACTAGAAAAGCTGGATCAAATATAAAAATCATCTGTTTGAAAGTATCAGAGAGCTAACACATCAGTGAAGACTGTGGGGACAAGATCCTGGAGAATAAGGAAACCCAAAAGGTGAGCTGTGCATTTGAAGCCTCTTTCTACTAGGGGAATCTTCTGTTTCCAGTAGAGGTGGCCAAGAGGCTGAGAAGCTAAGAAGAGTTTTTGACACACTCATGGGGTGGGGCTCGTGGAGCAACAGTTGGAGTTCATGGTCCACTAAACAGGGTGGTTGCCTGCTAAATCCACCGGGGTTTGGGTTGGGACCTGAAGGGTGATTCCTTAGGAGTAAGGATGAGCTACGAATGGAATAGTCCACATGCAGAAGAAAACCAGTTTAGAATCATCTTAGTCTCTTTAATTAGATTGTGGATATCCAGGATTGTTAATGACTCTAGTTACTTGTTAAAGCTAAAGTAAATTCTTTCTGGTGGAAGGTAATACAATCCTAAGCCTCAAATAATTTCTACAGTTTTTACTTTTAATGTCTTACATGGACACAAAAATAATCAGGCATATAGGATATAAGTTATATGATACCATGTGACTGAAACTAAGATAAACAATAGACCATAGTAATAGACCAACAGGATTCAAATAATGGAGTTCTGTCATTGAATTTTAAAAAATGAATCTGTTTAGACTAGCAAAATATAAGAACAAATGCTTTGGCAGAGCAGGGTACATCATGAAAATTAAAAACATAAAATAATAAAAATAAATGAAAAGCAATATATGAAATTAAGAATTCATTGATTGTATTTGTATTTAACAGCATTAGATACAGGTGAAGAGAGAGAAATGGTTAACTTCAACAGCATTAAATACAGGTGAAGAGAGAGATTTAACTAGGAGATAGGAAATATCTGTAATAAAGCACAGAAATATGACAGTATGTAGGAGAAAGAAAAAAGTAATAGAAATCGGGAGTATGTATAGTTGGAGTTTCAGAGGAGAGGAGAAGGAGAATGGAAGAGACCGAATATTTGAAGAGAAATGGTTGAGAATATTTTCAATACTGATGAAAGACACCAAGCCATAAATTCACAAAATGCTGCAAAATTACGAAAGAGAAATAAAGAAAACCATAGCTAGGCATATCACAATAACTGCCAAAACCCCAAAACAACAAAAGTCCTGAAAGTATCCAGAGGAAAAATGTAGCCACTTTCTTTTTTTTTTTTTTTTTTTTTAATTTTTTATTGGATTATAGGTTTTGGGGTACATGAGCAGAGCATGCAAGACAGTTGCGTAGGTACACACATGGCAGTGTGCTTTGCTTTTCTTCTCCCCTTCACTCACATTTGGCATTTCTCCCCAGGCTATCCCTCCCCACCTCCCCCTCCCACTGGCCCTCCCCTTTTCCCCCCAATAGACCCCAGTGTTTAGTACTCCCCTTTCTGTGTCCATGTGTTCTCATTTTTCATCACCCACCTATGAGTGAGAATATGCGGTGTTTCATTTTCTGTTCTTGTGTCAGTTTGCTGAGGATGATGTTTTCCAGATTCATCCATGTCCCTACAAACGACACGAACTCATCATTTCTGATTGCTGCATAATATTCCATGGTGTATATGTGCCACATTTTTCCAATCCAGTCTATTATCAATGGGCATTTGGGTTGATTCCAGGTCTTTGCTATTGTAAACAGTGCTGCAATGAACATTCGTGTACATGTGTCCTTATAGTAGAACGATTTATAGTCTTTTGGATATATACCCAGTAATGGGATTGCTGGGTCAAATGGAATTTCTATTTCTAAGGCCTTGAGGAATCGCCACACTGTCTTCCACAATGGTTGAACTAATTTACACTCCCACCAACAGTGTAAAAGTGTTCCTTTTTCTCCACATCCTCTCCAGCATCTGTTGTCTCCAGATTTTTTAATGATCGCCATTCTAACTGGCGTGAGATGGTATCTCAATGTGGTTTTGATTTGCATCTCTCTGATGACCAGTGACGATGAGCATTTTTTCATATGATTGTTGGCCTCATATATGTCTTCTTTCGTAAAGTATCTGTTCATATCCTTTGCCCACTTTTGAATGGGCTTGTTTGTTTTTTTCCTGTAAATCTGCTTGAGTTGTTTGTAAATTCTGGATATCAGCCCTTTGTCAGATGGGTAGACTGCGAAAATTTTTTCCCATTCTGTTGGTTGCCGATCCGCTCTAGTGACTGTTTCTTTTGCCGTGCAGAAGCTGTGGAGTTTCATTAGGTCCCATTTGTCTATTTTGGCTTTTGTTGCCAATGCTCTTGGTGTTTTGTTCATGAAGTCCTTGCCTACTCCTATGTCCTGGATAGTTTTGCCTAGATTTCCTTCTAGGGTTTTTATGGTGCCAGGTCTTATGTTTAAGTCTTTAATCCATCTGGAGTTAATTTTAGTGTAAGGTGTCAGGAAGGGGTCCAGTTTCTGCTTTCTGCACATGGCTAGCCAGTTTTCCCAACACCATTTGTTAAACATGGAATCCTTGCCCCATTGCTTGTTTTTGTCAGGTTTATCAAAGATTGTATAGTTGTATGTATGTTGTGTTGCCTCCGGTGCCTCCGTTTTGTTCCATTGGTCTATATCTCTGTTTTGGTACCAGTACCATGCTGTTTTGATTACTGTAGCCTTGTAGTATAGCCTGAAATCCGGCAGTGTGATGCCCCCCGCTGTGTTCTTTTTGCTTAGAATTGACTTGGCTATGCGGGCTCTCTTTTGGTTCCATATGAAGTTCATGGTGGTTTTTTCCAGTTCTGTGAAGAAAGTCAATGGTAGCTTGATGGGGATAGCGTTGATTCTGTAAATTACTTTGGGCAGTATAGCCATTTTCACGATATTAATTCTTCCTAACCATGAACATGGAATGTTTCTCCATCTGTTTGTGTCCTCTCTGATTTCGTTGAGCAGTGGTTTGTAGTTCTCCTTGAAGAGGTCCCTTACGTTCCTTGTGAGTTGTATTCCAAGGTATTTTATTCTTTTTGTAGCAATTGCGAATGGCAGTTCGCTCTTGATTTGGCTTTCTTTAAGTCTGTTATTGGTGTAGACGAATGCTTGTGATTTTTGCACATTGATTCTATATCCTGAGACTTTGCTGAAGTTGTTTATCAGTTTCAGGAGTTTTTGGGCTGAGGCGATGGGGTCTTCTAGGTATACTATCATGTCGTCTGCAAATAGAGACAATTTGGCTTCCACCTTTCCTATTTGAATACCCTTTATTTCTTTTTCTTGCCTGATTGCTCTGGCTAGAACTTCCAGTACTATATTGAATAGGAGTGGTGAGAGAGGGCATCCTTGTCTAGTACCAGATTTCAAAGGGAATGCTTCCAGTTTTTGCCCATTCAGTATGATATTGGCTGTTGGTTTGTCATAAATAGCTTTTATTACTTTGAGATACGTTCCATCGATACCGAGTTTATTGAGGGTTTTTAGCATAAAGGGCTGTTGAATTTTGTCAAATGCCTTCTCTGCGTCAATTGAGATAATCATGTGGTTTTTGTTTTTGGTTCTGTTTATGTGGTGAATTACGTTGATAGACTTGCGTATGTTGAACCAGCCTTGCATCCCTGGGATGAATCCTACTTGATCATGATGAATAAGTTTTTTGATTTGCTGTTGCAATCGGCTTGCCAATATTTTATTGAAGATTTTTGCATCTGTGTTCATCATGGATATTGGCCTGAAGTTTTCTTTTCTCGTTGGGTCTCTGCCGGGTTTTGGTATCAGGATGATGTTGGTCTCATAAAATGATTTGGGAAGGATTCCCTCTTTTTGGATTGTTTGAAATAGTTTTAGAAGGAATGGTACCAGCTCCTCCTTGTGTGTCTGGTAGAATTCGGCTGTGAACCCATCTGGACCTGGGCTTTTTTTGTGAGGTAGGCTCTTAATTGCTGCCTCGACTTCAGACCTTGTTATTGGTCTATTCATAGTTTCAGCTTCCTCCTGGTTTAGGCTTGGGAGGACACAGGAGTCCAGGAATTTATCCATTTCTTCCAGGTTTACTAGTTTATGTGCATGGAGTTGTTTGGAATATTCTCTGATGATGGTTTGAATTTCTGTGGAATCTGTGGTGATTTCCCCTTTATCATTTTTTATTGCATCTATTTGGTTGTTCTCTCTTTTATTTTTAATCAATCTGGCTAGTGGTCTGTCTATTTTGTTGATCTTTTCAAAAAACCAGCTCTTGGATTTATTGATTTTTTGAAGGGTTTTTCGTGTCTCAATCTCCTTCAGCTCAGCTCTGATCTTAGTAATTTCTTGTCTTCTGCTGGGTTTTGAGTTTTTTTGATCTTGCTCCTCTAGCTCTTTCAATTTTGACGATAGGGTGTCAATTTTGGATCTCTCCATTCTCCTCATATGGGCACTTATTGCTATATACTTTCCTCTAGAGACTGCTTTAAATGTGTCCCAGAGGTTCTGGCACGTTGTGTCTTCATTCTCATTGGTTTCGAAGAACTTCTTTATTTCTGCCTTCATTTCGTTGTTTACCCAGTCAACATTCAAGAGCCAGTTGTTCAGTTTCCATGAAGCTGTGCGGTTCTGGGTCGGTTTCTGAATTCTGAGTTCTAACTTGATTGCACTATGGTCTGAGAGGCTGTTTGTTATGATTTCAGTTGTTTTGCATTTGTTGAGCAGTGCTTTACTTCCAATTATGTGGTCAATTTTAGAGTAGGTGTGATGTGGTGCCGAGAAGAATGTGTATTCTGTGGATTTGGGGTGGAGAGTTCTGTAAATGTCCACCAGGTTTGCTTGCTCCAGGTCTGAGTTCAAGCCCTGGGTATCCTTGTTGATTTTCTGTCTGGTTGATCTGTCTAGTATTGACAGTGGAGTGTTAAAGTCTCCCACTATTATTGTGTGGGAGTCCAAGTCCTTCTGTAAGTCACTAAGAACTTGCCTTATGTATCTGGGTGCTCCTGTGTTGGGTCCATATATGTTTAGGATCGTTAGCTCTTCTTGTTGTATCGATCCTTTTACCATTATGTAATGGCCTTCTTTGTCTCTTTTGATCTTTGTTGCTTTAAAGTCTATTTTATCAGAGATGAGAATTGCAACTCCTGCTTTTTTTTGCTTTCCATTAGCTTGGTAAATCTTCCTCCATCCCTTTATTTTGAGCCTTTGTGTATCCTTGCATGTGAGATGGGTTTCCTGGATACAGCACACTGATGGGTTTTGGCTTTTTATCCAATTTGCCAGTCTGTGTCTTTTGATTGGTGCATTTAGTCCATTTACATTTAGGGTTAATATTGTTATGTGTGAATTTGATACTGCCATTTTGATTCTAAGTGGCTGTTTTGCCTGTTAGTTGTAGATTCTTCATTATGTTGAAGCTCTTTAGCATTCAGTGTGATTTTGGAATGGCTGGTACTGATTGATCCTTTCTATATGTAGTACCTCTTTTAGGAGCTCTTGTAAAGCAGGCCTGGTGGTGACAAAATCTCTGAGTACTTGCTTGTTCGCAAAGGATTTTATTCTTCCTTCACTTCTGAAGCTCAGTTTGGCTGGATATGAAATTCTGGGTTGAAAGTTCTTTTCTTTAAGAATGTTGAATATTGGCCCCCACTCTCTTCTGGCTTGTAGTGTTTCTGCCGAGAGATCTGCTGTGAGTCTGATGGGCTTCCCTTTGTGGGTGACCCGACCTTTCTCTCTGGCTGCCCTTAGTATTCTCTCCTTTATTTCAACCCTGTTGAATCTGACGATTATGTGCCTTGGGGTTGCTCTTCTTGCGGAATATCTTTGTGGTGTTCTCTGTATTTCCTGCAATTGAGTGTTGGCTTGTCTTGCTAGGTGGGGGAAATTTTCCTGGATGATGTCCTGAAGAGTATTTTCCAGCTTGGATTCATTCTCTTCGTCCCCTTCTGGTACACCTATCAAACGTAGGTTAGGTCTTTTCACATAGTCCCACATTTCTTGGAGACTTTGTTCATTCCTTTTTGCGCTTTTTTCTCTGATCTTGGTTTCTCGTTTTATTTCATTGAGTTGGTCTTCGACTTCAGATATTCTTTCTTCTGCTTGGTCAATTCGGCTATTGAAACTTGCGTTTGCTTCGCGAAGTTCTCGTATTGTGTTTTTCACCTCCTTTAATTCATTCATATTCCTCTCTAAGGTATCCGTTCTTGTTATCATTTTCTCGAATCTTTTTTCAAATCTTTTTTCAAGGTTCTTAGTTTCTTTGCATTGATTTAATACATGATCTTTTAGCTCACAAAAGTTTCTCATTATCCATCTTCTGAAGTCTAATTCCGTCATTTCGTCACAGTCATTCTCCGTCCAGCTTTGTTCCCTTGCTGGTGAGGAGTTTTGGTCCTTTCTAGGAGGCGATGTGTTCTGGTTTCGGGTGTTTTCCTCCTTTTTGCGCTGGTTTCTTCCCATCTTTGTGGATTTGTCCGCTGGTCGTCTGCATAGTTGCTGACTTTTCGTTTCGGTCTCTGAGTGGACACCCAGAATGTTGATGATGAAGTATTTCTGTTGCTTGGTTTTCCTTCTACCAGTCTAGCCCCTTCGCTGTACGACTGTTGAGGTCCGCTCCAGACCCTGCTTGTCTGGGGTGCACCTCTAGTAGCCGTGGCACAGCGAGGGATGCTACCAGTTTCTTTTTCTGCTCTCTTTGTCCCAGGATGATGCCTGCCTAATGACAGTCTTTTGGATATAGAGGGGTCAGGGAGCTGCTTGAGGAGACAGTTTGTACTTTATAGGGGTTTAATTGCTGAACTGTGCACTCTGTTGTTCATTCAGGGCTGTTAGGCTGCTATGTTTGATTCTGCTGCAACACAGCTCATTAAACAACCCTTTTTTTTCCTCAAATGCTCTGTGTTGAGGGGTTTGGGCTTTATTTTTGGATGTCTGATCAGGTGTCCTGCCCAGCTCGAAGGCAGACTAGCCACTGTTTGGCTGCCGAGGCTCCGCCCTGCTGTTGTGTGATTCGCGCTGTTCCTGCCGGCTCTGCTGTGGTCTCCGCCACGCCCTGCGGCGGAGTCTCTTCGTTGTAGCGTGTTGCCTCAGCAACGGCAGGCTGCGTCAGCAGTGGGCGTGTATCTCAGTAGGGACGGGTTGCCTCGGCAACGGCTGGCTGCGTCAGCAGTGGGAGTGTATCTCAGTTGGGGCGGGTTGCCTCGGCAACGGCTGGCTGCCTCAGCAGTGGGCCTGTATATCAGTTGGGGCAGGTTGCCTCCGTAGTGGTGGACGCCCCTCCCCCACAGAGCGTCTCGGACCGTCTTCCCGGGATAGTTTGAAATCGCGGTTTTGTTCGTCCCACTGGGTATCCCAAACGATCTGTCCCTGCAATCCCCTGGGCTGGGCTACTGTGCAAGTCTCGTTCAGTCTCAAGTCCAGCCCTCTCAAGTCTCAGGTTGCCGGTTCAACAAGGCACCCGGACAAGCGCGCCCTGTGGGGATTGCTGGGTAGGGCCGGCCGCCGCCGCCCCGGCTGCTGGCTTCGCCAGGCAGACCTACTGCCTGGCGTCCCGTGTCTTTTTATACTTGGGAGTTTCCCCGTTCTGTGGGCAACAAAGATCAGTCTGGAAATGCAGCACTGACTCACCGTTTGCGAATTCAACGCGGGCTCCAATCCTGGGTTGTTCTCACAGCGCCATCTTGAGTCAGACACTATCATGTAGCCACTTTCAAAGTATCCCCAATAATGTTTACAGCTGATTCTCAACAGAAACAATAAAGGTTATAAGACAATGGATTGATGTCTTCAAAGTGCTGAAGAAAAAAATTGCACAGTTAGCATTTTATGTCCAATGAATATAGCACTCAGAAATGAAGGCAAAATAAAGGATATATCAGACATGCAAAACCAGAGATATGTCACCGGCTTCCCACACTTAAAGTAATGTAGTTATCCCTCAGCATCAGTGGAGAATTGGTTCCAAGACCCCTTGCAGTTACCCAAATCTGTGGATGCTCATGTTTCTAATATAAAATTGCATAGTATTTGCATATAGCCTATGCACATCATCCAGTATACTTTAAATAATCTTTAGATTACTTACAGTATCCAGTACTATGTAGATTCTGTGTAAATAGTTGTTATACTGTATTTTTAAATAAATACTACTTTTTATTTTTTCTCAAATATTTTGATCTGTTGTTGGTTGAATCTGTGGATGCAGAACTCATGGATATGGAAGGCCAACTGTACTAAAGAGTATTCTTAAGGTAGAAGGAAAATGGTCTCAGACAGAAAGCTAGAAGTGGAGAAAGGAATGAGGAAAGATGAAAAGGATAAATATATGGATAAATGGAAATTAATGTTGGCTGTAAAACAAATAAAATATCTTAATAGGTTTAAAATATGTGATAAGAATTAAAAATACATGATAGTGTATACGTTGGGACAGTGTAAATGGTTGATAGGGTATATTTTGGGACAGTGTAAATGGTTTTAAGTTACATTGCCTGAAAGAAGTAAATGTATATATTAGGGTTTGATGATTTGTCGATGCATGTCATAATTGCTGAGTGTATTTTAAAATGTTGGTAACATAATGTATACCTTCCAAACTAATAGAGAAGAAAAATATAATAAAAAAGTATTTAATTAATTAAAAAAGACAAGGAGAGGAAAATAAACAGAAGAGGTGGAGGCAAATAGCAAATAGTGAAACAGTAGATTTGACCACGATTCTGCTAATACATTGAATGTAAATGGGCTAAGTGTTATAATAAAAAAATGGACAGATTGGATAAAAAAATGAATCTATATGCTATTTATGAGATGTATCTAAAGTTTCTTATCGATATTGAAAGTATATGGATATAGAAATTAAACTTTGTAAGCACTAAGCAAAAGAAATCTGATTAAGCTATGTTAATATCAGATAAAGTAGAATTTAAAGTAACAATATCACTAGAGATAAGGAAGGACATTTTGTTTTAAATTTTAATTCACCAGAATTTATAATAAATGTATAATACCTCTAATTTGTATGCACAGCAATATAGGCTAAAATATACAGAAATCAAAATTTTACAGACTTGTAAGTAAAAACAAAAACAGACAAGACAAATCTATGGTGTTAGCTATCATAATGATACTGACTGGGAGGCAAGGCCTAGTATTGTTTTATTTCTTGTTTTGAAGTGTGGATACATGGATGTATATAATGTGAAAATTTAATGATCTTAACTTTTACAGTTTATGTGCCTTTCTGTTGGTATGTTATACTTTCATTAAAAAGTTTAAAAAAATGGACAGAATTGAAAGGTAAATACAAATTATAATGAGAAACATTAACACAGACAAAACAAGATTATTAGTAGATCAAGCAGATAAAAAATTAGTAAAACTATAGAAGATATGAACAAAATAAATAATATGCTGGACTTTACTGGCATATACAGAGCACCTTACCCAGTGACTGCAGAATCCCTTGAATGTGCACACTAAATAAGTGCAGAGTACATATTCTTTTCACGGACACCTGGAATACCAAAATCGACCATCTCCTATATTATAAGGGAGTTCTCAAAAAAATCAGATTGAAATAAACAGACTGCATAATCTGATCACCATGTTGGAAATCAGTAATGAAAAAAATTAGACGATTCTCATATATTTAGAAATCAATAAATCATCTTCTAAATAATCCAAAGATTAAGGAAGAAATCACAAGGAAAATTAAAAAATATTTTTACCTGGGAGTTTCTGGGTTGCTGAACACCTGGAGTTGCTGAGAGGTGTTACACCTGGAGAGGGCATGGGAGCTCTGCATGCCTACACCCTCATACCTCAACCTTTACATGACCGTGCATATCTAATCCACTCTTTGGTTTTGTAGACTTCTGAGTTAAGAATGGCCTTTACATGTTTAAATGATTTTAAAAAATCAAAAGAATATGAAACATAAAATATATGGAGTTCAAATTTCAATTCATATGGCTGTTCATATGAATTGGAATTTTAAGAAACTAGTAAATATTCTAATAAACATTTTAATAAATTAGCAAATGTACCATATATGTAGTGTTATGAGAATGAAGTGAGAAAACTAATGAAGTTTGTAATATGGTTCATAACTATGGTATTTACAGTTGCTAATTATTTTCTCTTATATTCTCACTTTAACACTATCTCAGGAGACTTTATACTTGAGGCTGCATAAAGACAAGAAAAACAGAAATGACACTATACAATGTTAAACTGTAGTCAATTTAGGCATTAATTATATGCAATAAAGTACAATAAAATGCAGATATAACTATTGTGTACTTATAGTGTTAATTTCTAATTCTCCCTCATTAAATTAGGGCAAAATGCTGAACCAGGCATAGCTGAAGGAAGTAGCTTCGTTATGTTCCCCATTAGATCATCTTCTTTCATTTTCTGGCTCTTCATTGTACACAAATATGATCCTCTTTTTTATTCAAACCTACTTCCCACTCATTACACCACAGAATTGTGATTTAGTGGCCCTAAGATGTGGTCCCAGGAGTGAAGGAAAAAGTTTTCTGGAATGTTCTAATTTCTTTATTTCCATTCCATTGATTGGTTTTGGCCAGGAGTCAGCAAATACTGCTCATAGGCCAAATCTGATTGACTTTTGATAAAAAAAAAAATCATAGCAAATTAGGAATTGATAGGAACATATCTAATCTAATAATAAATATTACAGTGCATATCTGATCCACTCTGGTTTTGTTGTCTTGTGAATTAAGAATGGGCTTTGCATGTTTAAATGCTTTCAAAAAGTCAAAATAAGGGTATGACTTGTGAAAAATATGGAGTTCAAGTTCCAATGTTATTGGAGCAAAGCTGTGCTCATTTGTTTATGTATTGTATGTGGCTGCTTTTGTACTATCCTGGCAGAATTGAGTAGCTGGGACTGTGATCATATGTGGCACACTTCACTTTACACTGCTGTTTGGTCCACTGCAAATTGCAGTGATACAGTTACAACTCAACAGCATTTCAAGTGCCATGAATATAGCTGTACTATGACATTTAGTTCTATTTCATTTTTTAATTACTAGTGAATACACGTCATGTCAAACCATAAAAAAGAAAAACAAGAAAAAAAGAGACAAAATAAGAGAAAATGGACTTCAAATGCTGTGATTTCAAAGTACAGTTGAGTATGAGTTATTAGATGACAAAGCATTGGGTTTATTATATATTAGTGCTATAGTTATACTAACGGGATATAATTTGTGTTGACATTACTGGACTAAGCATTGATTACAATATTCTCAAGTAGGGAAAATTAGAAAATTTAAAATGGAATATAAGCAGATTTTCTTTACAAAAGTAATAAATGGAAATGAGGCTGTGACCAAAGTAAGTTTCTAAGTGGTTAACTTGTTAGCCAAGCAAAGAAATCCATTTAAGATGGTTAGTTAATTAAATCATATTTGATTGCAGAAACTGAAAAATATATCTAGTGAAAATAAACAGTAGGCCTTTTGGTAGGAACAGTTTCTCAAAGAGTTGAGGGTATTGGGAGCTACATTTCTAGTCAGTTACAAAACACAGCAAGTGATTTTGAGTGTTTTTTCTTGAATCTTGCTAAATTGACAGATGTTATTAATGCTTTTTGTTTTTTATTTTAGGAGTTAGTATTAAGTTTTAATAAGGCTCTGTGAATAGTAAGTGTGGAACAATTAGTGGCAAGAACATTTTGAAAAATTTGAGAAAATATTAATTTAGTACAACCTGAAGTGGAATCTGCTAAGATGTGTTAAAACTAATAAAAGACGGGAGGCTGAGGCAGTAGAATTGCTTGAACCTGGGAGGTGGAGATGACCCCACTGCACTCCAGCCTGGGCAACAAAGCAAGAATCCATCTCAAAAACAAAAAACAAAAAACAAAAAAATTTTATCAAAGGTGAAAATAATGTATGGAGTAGAAAAAGGCTTAGTTGGACAACTTTACAATGTTTGTAATAAAATAAGGTGTTTAGAGCTTATGGTTATTCACTGTGTTATATATGAGTAGATATTCTGCAGAAAATATTTGAATCGTGTTATTGAGTTACTAGTGTCAACAGTGAACTTCATTCCTTCTTATAGACATAATCATTATGACTTCTCTACATTTTTGTCAGAAATTGAATATTATGACTTGCTCTATTAAACAGAAATATGATGGTCTAGCAGTCATAAAATTTTATTGCAATTTTTTGAGTTCAGGGCCGACATTGAACTGTTTCTGAATGAGAAAAATACACTAAGCCCTTTTATTGAACACTGGATGGTATTGGAAATTTGCTTTTGCTGCAAAATTGATGAATTTCTGTGTTCAACTTATAAGTTCCACATATAAGGTAAAACAATGCTTACATGTGGAATTTGTAAATTATACCATGGAACTTAAAGTCATTTAAATGACAACTGATGTTTTATCACAAATAATTTCAAGCAACTTTATATTTCCTATGTTGTTAATAGTAGTGGTGAGCTCCTCATTCCCACACGAATTTTTGGTTGATATACTTTCCAAGCTCAGACTATAGTTTCAACCTAATTTTTCAGACTTTGAGTCAAGTACAAAGGACATTTACATATTTCAAAATTCACTTAACTGTGTAATTGATGAGTTAATATTCAACTTTAATCTGCAGTGTATAATGTATAATAACATGCCAGATGCTAAAAGAGAAACATCTAGAGAAGTTTGAAATGCTATTAGCATCCTCTAAGTGAAGAATATCATCAACTAAAAACATTCTCATTGTTTGATATCAGTACATATTTGTATTACCTATCTGTGTGAAAATATATTACTAAAATGAAATACATGAAATCATATTATGGGTCAGCATTAATCCCAATAGACATTTGCAATTGATTTGGATCATTTGGAATACTAACTTTGAATCCCAATTAAGTGAAATATTTTCTCCCAAAAAAGAATTCCATTATTCTCATTAGTGAAATATTTTCCCCCAAAAAAGAATTCCATTATTCTCATTATTATTTGAATTTTATCAATAAGGATTTTGTGGAAATTTGTATTTTATTGTTCTTTTAGCACTACATATTATCCTTAATTTTGCCTTTTGACTTACCAATCCTCAAATATTTACTGTGTGGCACTTTCAGAAAGAAAGCTTGCCAACTCTTGATTTAGGCCAGTAAAAAAACACCAGTTGAGACTTATTTGAAATCTGTACATTGTATTGATTTTCTTCTTTGAATAAACAAGAGAAATTTATTTATCTTTAGCTTCAAAATATCTAGTTTACTGTTACCTCTTTCTGGCTAAAAGAATGTTTTTGCCTTTGAATATAAATTGTTATTTACAACTTTAGAAAGTACTTATGTATAGTTAATATCAACAACTACCTTTATCATCAGCTCTGAATGTCAGAACTTTCTCTTCATGAAATTTTATTCTAGTCATGTAAGCATTAGCTGTAGTAGGGATTATGCTGGCAGAAGTAGAGTAAATGTGGAGGAATAGTATAAATGCTTCCTCTTCCCTTGCTGTGTAGCCTATTGATTGCTCTTAATTATTTCTACATAGTTTAGCAATGAGCTCTACTGCTAGAAAAGGCTTCTCTATACCTAGACTTTTGACTCTGATATTAGAAGCTACTGGGAACCTTGATCAGAAATGTCATTATTCATTCCATAAGTGGCAGATCGGGCTTAAATATATCTACAGGATTTTAATAGTATCTTAAAGGCACATCTTCCAAGGCAGGAGCAAGAACAAGAGACAATGAAGAGGGAGGCACTACATACTTTTAAATACCCAGATCTTGCAAGAACTCACTAACCATCATGAGAACAGCACTGGGAAATGGTGCTAAACTATTCATGAGCTCTGCCCTATAATCCAGTCACCTCCCACCAGGTCCCACTCTCCAACATTGGAAATCACAGTTCAACATGAGATTTGGGTTGGGACACAGATCCAAAACATCAGTCACACTGGAGTAATGTCTATTTTTGGATTGCAAATTTAAAAATGAGAAGAAATATAATAAAGGAAAACTGCAAAACTTGACAATGAGTTGTAATACAAAAACCAAACTCAATCCTGATAAATTAATTCTCTTATCTATTCATAGAACTTTCAGTTCACCATATGACAGCATATTTGCCAGGCACTGGGGATACATAGATGAAGAAGACATGGTCTTTGTCTTAATCTCTGTTAAGTCTCAGTTTCTTACCCATAAAATCAGTTCATAATACTTAGCTCAACCAATTTGCATCTGTGTGAAGTTTAAGAAAATACATTACATTCATATAAAGCACTTGGCTACATAGTTAGGAGCTCAATTAACACATTAGTAAAGGAGACACAAATTAACAGTAATTATATTATAATCGGGGTTTCTGCAAATACTATATGGTTAACTTCTCAGAGCAAGTGGCACTGAATCCTGAAGAAATCTGAATGAAATCAGAAAAATTTGATTTTTAGAATTGAAAACTTGGAATATTTCAAAATATATCTCACCAAACACCTACTTTATTCAGAGATATTGTTAAGGATATGACAGTTTGGTAAGATCTAATGTATTTATGAAAGAGTAGTTCTTCAGTCTTTCTGTTCTACCAGTACAGCAATTTGAGATCTTGGGATTTGAGTTCTAAGCCTGATTTTTAAGTATATGACCTTTAACAAATTATTATTATTATTTTTGCCTCAGCCATCTTATATAACATGAGGATAATAGGACTTCCTTCTTAGGGTAGTACTTACCATGTCTGACTTGATAAATGAGTTGTCAGTAAAAGGAAATTGTAATAATTTTTTTAATAATGTCGTAATATTAAGTAATTATGCAGTATTCCCTGATTGCTGCTTGATTATAGTATTTGCCATGGTCTTTTGCTTTAATCTTTCCAACTAAGGTGAAAATTGAAAGGTTAGTTTTCTATGGCAAATTTTTTTTCTGCCAAATGAGAATGGGATATGTTTACCAATATACAGTAACCCTGTGCCTCTCTGTAGGGCTATGTGATATATTTTGGTTACCTGTAAAAAAAGGATAACTTTATGAATTTTATGACCAACACAGTTAATTTCTGTTTTATTGAGAATATATGAAATTATGTTTACTGTAGTAAGAGATATTTAGGATAAACATTAGGAAGAATTTCCTGATATAATCCTAGAATTGATATATAATCTCTCAAATGGCCTTTAAAATGGTGTGTGTGTGTGTGTGTGTGTGTGTGGTGTGTGTGTGTGGTGTGTGTGTGTGTGTGGTGTGTGTGTGTGTGTGTGTGTGGTGTGTGTGTGTGGTGTGTGTGTGTGTGTGTGTGGTGTGTGTGTGTGTGGTGTGTGTGTGTGTGGTGTGTGTGTGTGGTGTGTGTGTGTGTGGTGTGTGTGTGTGTGTGGTGTGTGTGTGTGTGTGGTGTGTGTGTGTGTGTGTGTGGTGTGTGTGTGTGGCGTGTGTGTGTGTGTGTGGCATGTGTGTGTGTGTGGCGTGTGTGTGTGTGTGTGTGGTGTGTGTGTGTGTGTGGTGTGTGTGTGTGTGTGTGGTGTGTGTGTGTGTGTGTGGTGTGTGTGTGTGTGGTGTGTGTGTGTGTGGTGTGTGTGTGTGTGTGGTGTGTGTGTGGTGTGTGTGTGTGTGTGTGGGGTGTGTGTGTGTGTGGTGTGTGTGTGTGTGTGGCGTGTGTGTGTGTGTGTGGCGTGTGTGTGTGTGTGTGGTGTGTGTGTGTGTGGTGTGTGTGTGTGTGTGTGGTGTGTGTGTGGTGTGTGTGTGTGGTGTGTGTGGTGTGTGGTGTGTGTGTGTGTGTGGTGTGTGGTGTGTGTGTGTGTGTGTGTGGTGTGTGTGTGTGTGTGTGTGTGTGTGGCGTAGTTAAGCTTTGATCTATTTGACAGACACCAACCAAGACCCAATTAGATACAAAGTCCTGTTGCTTCCTTGCTTCTTTCTTTGTAATACTGCTTTTCTTTCTGTGTCTTCTGTTAGTATTCTAATAACAGTCTTATCTCATTCTGGAATTATTGCATTGATAAGAGGTTTCCTTATATTCACTTTTTCTTTCTTTTTTTTAAATTTTCTTTTCCATAAGTTATTGGGATGCTGGTGGTATTTGGTTACATGAGTAAGTTCTTTAGTGGAGATTTCTGAGAACTTGGTGCATCCATCACCTGAGCAGTATACACTGCACAATATTTGTTGTCTTTTACCCCTTGCCCCCCACACTCTTCCCCGCAAATCCCCAAGTAAATTGTATCATTCTTATGTCTTTGCATCCTCATAGCTTGGCTCTCATGTATCAGTGAGAACATATGATGTTTCGTTTTCCATCCCTGAGTTACTTCAGTTAGAATAATAGTTTTTAATCTCATCCAGGTCATTCACAGCAAATGCTGTGAATTCATTCTTTTTTATGGCTGAGTAGTATTCACCTTTTATGCTTTGCATATTGTATCTAGGTTAATTTTTCATAAGTTATTTTTTACAAAAATGAGCCAGGAGTAATGGCATGTGCCTTTAATCTCAGCTACTTGAGAGGCTGAGGCAGGGGGATCACTTGACTACAGAAGTTTAGGGCTGTAGTGTGTGATGGTTGCACCTGTGAATAGCCACTGCTCTCCATCCTAAGCAACATAGTGAGACTCTGCCACTGAAAAAAGATGACATTATTCTCCTAATAAAAAATATTTGGGCCGGGCGCGGTGGCTCAAGCCTGTAATCCCAGCACTTTGGGAGGCCGAGGCGGGTGGATCACAAGGTCAACAGATTGAGACCATCCTGGTCAACATGGTGAAACCCCGTCTCTACTAAAAATACAAAAAAATTAGCTGGGCATGGTGGCGTGTGCCTGTAATCCCAGCTACTCAGGAGGCTGAGGTAGGAGAATTGCTTGAACCCAGGAGGCGGAGGTTGCAGTGAGTTGAGATTGCGCCATTGCACTCCAGCCTGGGTAACAAGAGCGAAACTCCATCTCAAAAAAAAAAAAAAAAAATTGATGATTCCTCATTCATTTAGGGAAAGAATGTCCAAATACTTCTGACTGGTATTTAAAGACCTGAAAGATACCATCAAGATGGCAGAATAGGAGATAGCAGCTTTTATTTCACACACACATGCAAACAAGTATAGACAACTATCCATAAACTGAAATAGGGCTGAGAGGGCTCAAGGCCCCAGGAAAGTATCTGAAGCAACAAAATGGAGCAGAAAACATGGAGAATATCCATATAGAAATGATCACCACTGAATTGGCTTACCTGAGATGCTAGGAGATGTCTAGGGGCTGGAAAGAAAGGAAGAGGCTATCAGTATGAGCTATATTATAGAAACCACCACCAGCCCCAAGAGCCTGCTCCACAGAGCATGCAGGCATTTTTTTGCCTCCAAGGTAACCAACAGTCATTCCTTCTGGAGGATCCCAGAGAGGGCTACACAGCTGTATATTCTTCCCCTGCCCAAGAAGCAGCCACTGTTGAGTTGCTTCAGGAAAGGAAATGCCCTCTTTTCTATCCCTGCCTGTGCCCTAACCCTTGAGCTGCAGTTGCCCTGAGAGTGCCCACATTTCAGACTTAGGCTCATTGGCTGCACTGTGCATGCAAACTTCCCAGACATTGGAGCCATTGCCATTGTGAGTTAATTTGCATACTGAGCCTTGGAGTCAGGCTCTTGTTGTGCATGCCAATGCTCCGGGCACCAGCTCAGCCACCTAACAGAGCAAGAATATGACCCAATCCTGGAGCCATAGTAACTCTGTGCACATCTGTATTCCCATTCTTGGTTGCCTGGCTGTTTCACAAGCATCACATACTATTACCAATATGGTGGTGGGGGTGACTGTGCCACAGACAACAGTGCCATTTCTGCCCTGGATCCCAGAGCTATAGGTACTCCACAGATTAGTGCCTTAGGCCTCAGCTTCATGGGTACTTAACAGGTGCCACTCACTGGACATTGTTGCCACCACCAATGTGAGTAGATTCATAAGCCAGACCAACGTGAAGAGGGACCCCTTTAGTCACAGCTTCCTCCATAGGAGAAAAAGAAATTGGGTGGACCTTAGCAGTCATCACCACCAAAGACTCCAATTCTTGTCACCATTGTGGCCATCCACAGTGTTTGCTGCTGAGGATCCTTGCAATCTTCATCAATATCGACCTCAGCTGCCAGAGCTGCACAGACAGCATAGCTGCACCCTCACTGGTGCCAGGACATCTGTATTCCACTCATACAAGCACCCTTGTACCCCCACCATAGTGGAAAGTATTTCTGCAGTGAAACTAGCTCATAAAGTCTGGAAGAGTTGGCTGTGAAACCAGATGTTCAGCCCTCAACAAAAAATGACAAGAAACATGAGAAAGTGATGTATAACATCACCAAAAGAACATTTTAATTTCCCACTAATTCTAAATATATGGAGCTATATAAGCCTGCTTGAGAAAGAATCCAAAGTAATTGTTTTAAGGAAACTTAGTAAATGTCAAGAAATACAAAGAAACTGTTCAAAAACATTAAGAAAACAGCAAATGAACAAAAAACTTTTGACACAGTTGGAAATTGTAAATAAACAAGCAAACAAAAAAAAATAGAAAATATGGACATGAAAACACAATGAATGAAATGAAAAATGCAGTAGACAATGTCAGCAGCAGAACTAATTAAGCAGAAGAAAGAATCAATGAATTCAAAGACAAGTTACTTGAAAATATACAGTGAGAGGAGTAAGAAAAAGAATGAAGAAAGCTTATGGAATTTATTGGGCAACATCAAAAAAGCAAAAGTTATAGGGATTTGAGGAGAAGAGAAAAAGGGGCAGAAAGTTTATTTAAAGAAATAATAGAACACTTTCCAATTTGGGAAAACATAAATATCCAATTATAGGAATGTCAGAGAGTTCCAGTCAGATTCAGTCCATACACGACCACATCAAGACATGAACAAAACGTCAGAGGATCCTGAAAGCAGCAAGAGAAGAGAAGGAAACCACACATAATGGAGTTGCAATAAGGCCAACAGGCTGCTTCTCAGCAGAAACCTTTCAAGCCAGGAGAGAATGGAATACATTCAAAGTGCTGAAGGAAGTATCTGTTAACCAATACTTTACCCACCAAACTGTTCTTCAGAAATGAAGGAGAGGTAAATGCTTTCCCATTTTTTGTAAGACAGGTCTTACCTGACCTGTCTTACAAAAAATGCTAAGGAGAGTTCTTCAAGCTGAAAGAAAAAAAGAAATGCTGAGGAAAGTTATTCAAGCTGAAAGAGAAAAGAAATGCTAAAGTGAGATCTTCAAGTGGAATAAGAAGGGTGCCAACTAGTAGCACAAACACATATTAAAGTATAAAACTCACTGGTAAAAGTAAGTTCACAGTCAGATTCAGAATACTCTAGTCCTGTAATGGTGGGGTGTAAATCACTTACAGCTTTAGTATGAAGGTTAGAAAACTATTAAAAATAATAATAGGTACAGTAATGTGTTAAGGGATATACAATGCAAAAAGATATAAAATGTTGGGGAGGGGTATAGTAAAAGTATAGCTTTAAAAATGCAATCAAAGTTTAGTTATGTTAAAATAGTCTGTTACAGCTATAACATATGGTAACCACAAAATGAAAACCAATAGTAGATATATAAGGCTAAAAAGTAAAGAATCAAAGCACACTACTACAGAAAATAATCTAATCATAAAATAAGACAGCTGGAGAAGGAAAAAGGAATGAAAGATCCACAAAACAACCAAGAGCAAAGTTAGAGGGAAGGAAATAGTATCAGAGTAGAATATAAATGAAATAGAGACAAAAAAATAGAAAAAAAAATCTATGAAATAAGAGTTGGGTTTTTGAAAAGATAAAAAAAAAAACTAACAAATCTTTAGCTAGACTATGAAAGAAAGAAGGCTCCGTTAGATGAAAGACCATAAAGATCATAAAAGACCACTACACCAAAAAACTGGATAAACTAGAAAAATCAGATTAATTCTTTGACACATATAATCTACCAAGACTGATCATGAAAAAATAGAAAATCTATACAGATCAATAATGAATAAGGAGCTAGAATCAGTAATAAAATGTTTCTCTTCAAGGCAAAGCCCAGAACCTGATGGTTTTATGGCTGAATTTTACCAAACATGTAAAGAACTGATACCAATCTTTCTCAAAAAAAAAAAAAAAATCCATGAAGGGTAGTGAATACTTCTAGAGTTATTTTATAAAGCCAGCATTATACTGATATCAAAGCCAGACAGGGACACTAAGAAATTAAAAATTTCTTAAAATTTCTAATTACAAAGAAAATAAATTTACAAGCCAATATTCTTGATGAACATAGATGCAGAAATCCTCAACCAAATATTGGCAAACTGAATTCAACAACATATTAAATGGATTATCCACCATGATCAAGTGGGATTCATCCTAGGATGCAAATATAGTTCAACATACGTAATTCTATAAATGTGCTATACCACATTAATAAAATGAAGGACAAAAACCATTTGACAAAAAAGCATTTGACAAAACTGAACATCATTTTATGATAAATAAACTCCTATCAAATTAGGTAGAGAAAGAATGTACCTCAACACAATATAGATGTTATATCACAAACTCACAGCTAACATCATTCTCAGTGGTGAAAGCTGAAAACTTTCCTCTAAGATCAGAAACAAGACAAGGATGCCCACTCTTACCACTTCTATTCAACATAGTACTGGAAGTTCTTGCCAGAGCGATTGGGCAAAAGAATGAAATAAAGGCATCCAGATTGGAATGGAGGAAGTTAAATTGTCTGTATTTGCAAATAATATGATCATATATACAGAAAACCCTATAGACTCAGCCAAAGAACTACTAAAACTAAGAAATGAATTCACTAAAGTTGCAGGATACAAAATCAATATATAAAAATCAGTAGCATTTTTTGGTGCACTAAGAATGGCATACCTGAGAAAGAAATCAAGAAAATATTCTGTTTACAATAGCTACAAAAATATTTAGGAATAAATGTAACCATGGAAGTGGAAGATAAATACACAGAAAAGTATAAAACATTGAGAAAGAAATTGAAGGTGACACAAATAAATGAAAAGATATATCATGTTAATGAATTAGAAGAATTAATATTGTTTACATATTTATACTACCCAAAGCTATCTACAGATTAAATGCAATCCCTATGAAAATTCCGTGACATTTTTCATAGAAGCAAAAAAAAAAAAATCCTGAAGATACTTATTTAACTACAAAAGACCATGAAGAGCAAAGCAGTTTCAGCAAAAAGAAAAAAGCTGGAGCATAACAATACCTATTTCTAAAATCTCCAAAGCTATAGTACCAAAACTTCATGGTATTATAAACAGACATATAGACCAGTGGAAGACAGTAGAGAGTCCAGAAATAAATCCAGGCATTTCCAGTCAATTGATCCTTGATGGAGATGCCAAGAATACACAATGGGCAAAGGGTAATCTCTTCAATAAATGGTGTTGGGGAAATTGTTACCCACATGTAGTAGAATAAAATTAGACCCTTATGTCACACCATATATAAAAATGAACTCCATATGTATTAAATACTTAAAAATAAGACCTGAAACTCTAAAATTTCTAGAAGACAACATAGTGGAAAGCTCCAATGACATTGGACTGTTGAATGATTTTTTTAGACATCATCCCCAAAGCAAAAGTAGAGAAATGGAATTACATAGAAACTGAAAAGCTTCTTTATAGCAAAGGAAACAACAGGAAGGGAGAAAATATTTGCTGACAATACATCTGATAAGGGGCTAATATCCAGAATATATTAGGAAGTCAAACAACTCAATAGCAAGAAAACATGCAACTCAACGGGCAAAGAGACATGCAGGCAATCTCTGGTAGAGCTTTTGGCCCAGCAGTCCCATTTCTGTGTGAACTCAGCAGGTAGTTGCAGACTCCTGTTGTCCAGGGAAACACCTGACAGAGCAGGTGATTCTGCCTCCCTTGCTGCTGATAGCTAGGTGGGCAACACCTGCTGCAGCATCTGGGCCCCACAATCCCTCTTCTGCCTGAACCCAGCTGGTGAGTGTAGCTTACCTTTGTCCTGGGAAACAACTGTGTTGCAGGGCAGGGCAAGTGGCCCCACCCATCTCCACTGCTGGTAGCCAGGCAGGCAGTGCCTGCCAGAGCTTCTAGCTTTGTGGGCTCATTTCTGTCTGCATTTGTTGAGGGAGCAATGTCCTGTTGCCCTAGAAACACCTACATGGCAGGGCAGGCAACTCCACCCACCCCCACCTCTTGTAGACAGACCATACCTGTTAGAGCTTCCAGCCCAGGGGTCCCACTTCTTCCTGAACTCTGTGGGCAGCCACAATGCCATGTTCTTCTGGGAGACACTCAGACAGCAAATTAGGGCCAAGCTGGCAAAGATATGGCCTGTCTGCCAATCTTGGCTCCTGCTCAAGGGAGCCCAACGTATCAGAGCACCCAAGAAAAGAAATACAGGCATGGAGGTGGTAGGTGGAGGGGGCTTTTACAAGACCCACGAGCAGACTAGAATCAAAGTCAGTTGACAGAACCTAGTTTATACCACAATCAAACCCTCAAGGGCATCAAAGAAGTTACAAGCAAAAAAAAAAAAAAAAAAAAAAAAGACAAAAACCCATACAAAGAACAGCAACTTCAAAGACTGAAGGAACATCAGCCCACACATGAGAAAAAACCAGTGCAAGAAATCTAGCAACTGAAAAAGCCAGCATCTTCTTACCTCCAAGCCACAACCACCCAGCAGTAGTTCTTTTTATTATTATTATTATTTTTTTTAGTGGAGTTTCACTCTTATTTCCCAGGTTGGAGTACAGTGGTGAGATTTTTGGCTAACCAGAACCTCCACCTCCCAGGTTCAAGCAATTCTCCTGCCTTAGCCTCCAGAGTAGCTGGGATTACAAGCATGCACCACCACGCTCAGCTAATTTTGTATTTTTAGTAGAGATGGGGTTTCTCCATGTTGGCCAGGCTGGTCTTGAACTCCCAACCTCAGATGATCTGCCCGCCTCAGCCTCCCAAAGTGTTGGGATTACAGGTGTGAGACACCTGGCCCCAGCAGTGGCTCTTAACTAGGCTTAAATGGCTGAAATATCAGAAATAGAATTCAGAATATGAATAGAAATGAAGGTCATCATCAACATTCAGGAGAAAGATGATACTTAATACAAGGAATCTAGGGAATACAATAAAACAATATAGGAGATAAAGCCAAAATGGCCATTTCAAGAAAGAACCAAACTAAATTGATAGATTGGTTCTATAATGCAGTGACAAGTATTCACAGCAGAATTGGTCAAACTGAGGAAAGAATCTCAGAGGTGAAAGACCAGTTCTCCGAAATAACTTAGATAAGAATTAAAAACAATTCAAAAAAAGAAGAATGAAAAAATCTCTGAGAAATATGAGATTATATATAGAGACTAAATCTACAGCTCATTGCCATTCCTGAAAGCAAGGAAGAGAAAGCAAGGAACTTGGAAAACATATTTGAGGATATTCACAAAATTTTTTTCAACTTTGCTAGAGTGGTTAACATGACATCCAGGAAATGCAGAGAATCCCTGTGAGATACTATACAAGATGACCATCACCAAGACACATAGACATCAGTTTCTCTGAGGTTGAAATGAAAGAAAAAGTGTTAAAGACAGCTAGAGAGAAGGGGCAGATGACCTATAAAGGGAACTGCATCAGGCTAACAGTGAATTTTTCAGCAGAAACTCTACAAGCTAGAAGAGATTGGTGGCTTGTTTTCAGCATTTTTAATGAAAAGAAATTCCAATCCCAAACTTCATATCCAGCCAAACTAAGCTTCATATATGAGGGATAAATAAGATCCTTTTCCAACAAGCAAGTCCTTAGGGTCATTTCCACTGGACCTACCTTACAAGAGGTCCTTAAGAGAGGGCTAAATATGAAATGGAAAGTTACTGGCTACTACAAAATTCACTTAAGTACATAGATCATTGACACTGTAAAGCAACCACACAATCAAGTCTGCATTAATAACCAGAGCACTACACATTGACAGGATTGAATCTGTACATATCAATACTAATCTTGGATGTAAATGAACAACATGCCCCAATTAAAAGGCACAGGGGGGCAAGCTGGATGAAGAAGCAAGACTCAGTTGTATGTTGTCTACAAGAGTCCCAACCTACATGCATTGATACCCATGGGCTCAAAATAAAGGGATGGAGAAAAATCTACCAAACAAATGGAAAACAGCAAAAACAGAAGTTGTTATTGTAATTTTAGAGAAAACAGATTTTAAGCCAACAATCATTTAAGAGACAAAGAAGGGCATTACATAATGGTAAAAGGTTCAAGTTGACAAGAAGAACTATCCTAAATATATATGCACCCAAAACAGGAGCACTCAGACTCATAAAGCACTTTCTTAGAGACCTGTGAGGAGCCTTAGATAACCACATAATAATAGTGGGAGACTTCAATATCTGAAGGACAGCATTTGAGACATCATAGAGGAAGAAAAGTAAAAAAGATCTTTGTGACCTGAACTTGACATTTGATCAAATGTGCCTAACAGCTACAGAACTCTTCACCAAAACCAAAAGACTATACATTCTTCTCATCTGCACATGCCACATACTGTAAAATCAACCACACAATCAGTCATAAAAAATTCCTCAGCAAATTAAAAAACATCTCAGTCATACCAAACACAGTCTTGGACAACAGCTTAATGAAAATAGAAATCAATACTAAGAAAATCGCTCAAAACTATGCAATTACATGGAAATTAAACAATCTGCTCCTGAATGACTTTTGGCTAAACAATGAAATTAAGACAAAAATCAAGAAGTTATTTGAAACTAATGATAACAATGATACAACATACCAGAATCTCTGGGACACAATTTAAGCAGTGTGAAGAGGAATTTGTAGTATGCTAAATGTTGACATAAAAATGTTGAAAAGATTTTAAATTAACAACCTAACTTCATACCTAGAAGAACTAGAGAAACGAGCAAACCAACCCCAAAGCTAGCAGAAGACAAGAAATAACCCAAATCAGAGCTGAAGTGAAGGAAATTGAGATGCATACAAAAATACAGAAGATCATTGAATCCAAGAGTTTTTTTTTGAAATAATAAGAATGATAGATTGCTAGCTAGATTAATAAAAGAAAAAAGAACATCCAAATAAACACAATCAGGGATTACCACTGACCCCACAGAAATACAAAAAAATCTTCAGAGACTATGATGGACACCTCTATACACACGAACTAGAAAACTTAGAAGAAATGGCTAGATTTCTTAAAACATAACACCTCCCAAGATTGAACCAGGAAGGAACTGTATCCTGTAACAGACCAATAAGGAATTCTGAAATTGAATGAATAATAATAACCCTAGCAACCAAAAAAAGCAGGAGCAGATGAATTCACTGTTGGATTCTACCAGATTTATAAAGAAGGTCTGGTGTCATTCCTGCTGAAACGATTCCAAAACAATTAAGGAGAAGGAACTCCTCCCTAACTCATTCTGTGAGGCCAGTATCATCCTGATACTGAAACCTGGCAGGGACACAACAACAACAAAAAACTTCAGGCCAATATTCTTGATGAACATAGATGGAAAAATCTTCAACAAAATACTAGCAGACTGAATCTGACAGCACATCTGATGCACAAAAAGCTGATGCATCACGATAAAGGAGGCTTTACCTTTGGAATACAAGGTTTGTTCAACATATGCCTATCAATAAATGTGATTCACCACATAAACAGAATTTACCACATAAACAGAAACCACATGATCATATCAATAGATGCAGAAAATACTTTCAATAAATTCAACATCTCTCATGTTAAAAACTTGCAACAAACTAGGCATTGAAGGAACATATATCAAAATAATAAAAGCCATCTATGTAAAACCTACAACCGACATTATACTGAATGGGCAAAAGCTGAAAACATTTCCCTGGAGAACAGGAAGAAGACAAGGATGCCCACTCTCATCCTATTCAACATAGTATGGAAGTACTAGGTAGAACAATTAGGCAAGAGAAAGAAATAAAATGCATCTAAACAGGAAGAGATGAAGCCCAACTGTTTCTGTTTGCCAACTGTATGATTGTATACCTAGAAAACCCCATATTCTCTACCCAAAAGCTCTTAGATTTGACAAATGACTTCAGCAAAGTTTTAGGGTAACAAATCAACATACAAAACCCAACAGTTTTTATATACACCAACAATGTCTAAGCTGAGAGCCAAGTCAAGAATGCAGTCCCATTCAGAGAAGCCACAAAAAGAATAAAATGCCTAGGAATACAGCTAAACAGCGAGGTGAAAGATCTCTACAATGAGAATTACAAAACATTGCTCAAAGAAATCAGAGATGGCGCAGACAAATGGAAAAACATTCTGTGCTCATGGATAGGAAGAACCAATATCATTAAAATGGCCATACTGCCCAAAGCAATTTACAGATTCAGTACTATTTCTATCAAATTATTAAAAGGATTCTTCACAGAAATTAGAAAAAGACCTTTAAAATTTATATGGAACTAAAAAAGAGCTGAAATAGCCAAGGCAATCATAAGCAAAAAACAACAACAAAAGAAATGAAGCTGAAGGCCTCATACTACCTGACTTCAAACTATACTACAAGGCTATTGTAACCCAAACAGCATGGTACTAGTACAAAAACAGACACATAGACCAAAGGAACAGAACAGTGAGCCCAGAAATAATGCCACACATTTATAACCAACTGATCTTCAACAGAGTCAACAATGTCTAGCAATGGGGGAAGGACCACCTATTCAATAAATAGTGCTGGGATAACTGGCTAGTGTTTGTGGAATATTGAAGCTGGACTTCTTTCTTATACCATATACAAATAGCAACTCAAGCTAGATTAAAGACCTAAATGTAAAACCTGAAACTATAAAAACCCTGAAGATAACCTAGGAAATATCATTCTGGACATAGGCCCTGGCAAAGATTTAATGGTGATGATGCCAGAGGCAATTGCAACAAAAATGAACATTGACAAATAGGATCTAAAGTGCTTTGTACAGCAAAAGAAACTATCAACAGAGTAAACAGACAACCTACAGCATGGGAGAAAATATTTGCATACTATGCATCCAACCAACGTCTAATATTGAGCATCTGTAAGGTGTGTAAACAAATTTACAAGCAAAAAAAACCAAAAAATCCCATTAAGAAGTAGGCAAGGGCCATGAACAGATGCTTTTCAAAAGATGACATATGCGAAAGAATATTTAAAAATGCTTATCTTATCATTAGAAAAATACAAATCAAAACCATGATGAGATACCATCTCACACCAGTCAGAATAGCTGTTATTAAAAAGTCAAATAATACCAGATGCTGGCAAGGTTGTGTAGAAAAGGGAACGTTTATGGACTGTTGGTGGACATGTAAATTAGTTCAACCATTGTGGATGGCAGTTTGGTGAATTCTCAAATAACTTAAAACAGAAGTATTGTTCGACCCAGCAATCCCATTATTGGGTACCTACCCAAAGGAATATGAATCACTCTACCATAAAGACACATGGAAGTGTATGTCCATTGCAGCACTACTCACAATAGTAAAGTCATAGAATCAGTCTGATGTCTATCAACAGTAGCCTGAATAAAGAAAAGGTGATACATATACTCCATGGAATATATGCAGCCATAAAAAGAAGGAGATCATGTCCTTTGCAGCAACATGGAGAGAGTTGGAGGCCATAATCCCAGGTGAACTAATGTGGGAACATAAAAATAAATACCACATGTTCTTGTGTGTAAGTATGATGTAAACGTTGAGTAAATAAGTAAATATGGACACAAAGAAGCAAACAACAGATATCGGCATTTACTTGAGCATGGAGGGTAGGAGAGGGAGAGAATTTAAAAAACTACCTATCATATACTATGCCTATTACCTGGGTGATGAAATAATCTGTACACAAAAGCCTGAAGATACACAATTTACCAGTATAACAAACCTCCACATGTGCCCCTGAACCTAAAATAAAAATTTTAAAATTGGGCAAAGGACCCAAATAGAAATTTCTCGAAAGAATATCTATCAGTGGTGAATAGGTATATCAAAAAAGATGCTCACCTTCACTAATTATCAGGAAAATGAAAATTAAACCCACAATGATATGTTACCTCACAACTATTAGAATGGCTACTATAAAAAAGGTAAAATATATTATTTCATTGTGTCAAAAAGATATCTATACTACCATGTTCATTGTGGCATTATTTACAATTCCCAAGATAGGGAATCAACCTAAGTGTTCATCAACAGATGAATAAAGACAAAATATGGCTGGATATGGTGGTTAATGCCTGTAATCCCAACACTTTGGGAGGCCAAGATGGAAGGATCACTTGAGCTGAGGAATTCGAGACCAGTGAGGTATGACTGTGTCACTGCTCTGCAGCCTTGATGTCAGAGAGCCTCTCTCAAAAAAAAAAGAAAGAAAAAAAAAGTGCTATAATTGCACAATGAAATATGTTTAACCTTTAAAAAGAAGGAAATCTTATCATATGCAACAATGTGAATGAACTCGGAGGATATTAAGTGAAATAAGCTATGCACAGAAAGATGAATACTGCATGATTTCACTGCCGCATGGAATTTAAAGAGGTTGAATTCATAGAAAGAGCGAATAGAATTGTGTTTACCAGGGACTCTGGGGTGGGGTTGAAATAGGGGGATTTGGGAGATGGTGAAAGGACACAAAATCTCAGTTAGATAGAAGGAATAAGTTCAAGACATCTATTGTATAGCATGGCGACTATAGTTAATAACATATCGTACAGCTGAAAATTTCTAAGAGTAGATTGTAAATGTCACCACCCAACAATGGTATATGAGGTAATACATTTGTTTGATAGCTTGATTTAGTCATTCTACAATGTATACATACATCAAAACTTGTTGTATACCATGAATATATGCAATTTATACTGCTTGTCAGTTAAAAAATGAAGATACAAAATTTATGTAAAGCTTGATCCAAAATAGCTATTCAGATATAAAATGTCATACTTTCTCAAGTTATTTTCAGCTTAAAAGCCCTTTTATTTTCATCTTGTACTTGCAATGATCCCATAATGTAGAGGAAATAATATTATTCTTACCGATATGGTAACTGAAACTTAAGTTAAGTGACGTTCAAAGTTATAGTGGGGTAGCCAGGACGTGATTTAGGTCTTTTGAATTTATGCCTATGATTTCTCCATGGGAAATTTTATGTATTAGTTAAGGCTGGCATAATGCTGTGTCCAGATATATTTACCCATAGAACTCAGAGAATATTTTGTAAGCTATTATATTTTCTTTATAATATTGAGAAGCCACTGCCAGAGTTGAACATATTCTCAATATTTTTGTGTTTTGTTTGTATGCCACATATTTCTACAGGAAAAAAAAATTATTGGTAAAGGTTAGGTTCCCAGGGTCAACCAAGATACCTACCTAACAAATAAGTAGGTTTAATGACAGCATAGTTTGTCATGTGTTGCAACATTATAGTATTTTAGCTATATTAGCTTCTATGGATTGAGTTGGGGACCTAAAACTACTTTTTTGGGATTATGCATTATAGGTTAAAACAACCAACTTAAGAAAGGTAATTTTAGAATATAATCAACTTGGAAATTGGATCTGGATAAATAGAGTTTGGATCTAAATCAAAATCAAAATCTTCTGAGTGTGGAGAATTAAATCAAAAAATATATGTAAAGTACTTAACACGGTAAGAATGTATTAGTAGCTTCTCAAAAAATTAGTAGAAATGCTAGTAGATTCTCAAAAAAGATAGCTCATTTTCTCTGTTCTTTTTACTCATATCTCATTTTCTCTGTTCTTTTTACTCATATCTCATTTTCTCTGTTCTTTTTACTCATATTAATGATCCTTAGTGATTACCGAAATTACAATATAATCTCCATTCTGTCTCCTGGCTAGGATAGAACCACCTTATCTTAACACTGGACTGCTAAGCAGTGTGTTGTCAAAAGCCCTTTCAAGGCTCTTCTGAACTGTGAGCATTAATTATAACTTTTGCAGTTATAATTTAGGCCTAACCAGCCACAATTTTGAAAATGTACATAAATCAAGCATAACAAATAATTTCTAGTACTATAGAAAGAGTACTGAAAATGGATAATCAGTGCTCCAGTTCCAGCTCTCCTCTAACTGAATATGCAACCTTGAGCAGGTTACATAAATTCTCCCAACCATGTGTAAAATTAAAATTTAAGACTGGGTTGTCTCCAAAGTTCCTTCAGTTGTAAAAATTTCTGTGATCCTGAAGTTTTCAAAAAGGTATATAAAGTACCTTTTTTCCCTTTTGTCTTTGAACAAGTCAGCAAACTAAATTTCCAGTTTATTTTTGGACAACATTGCTTTACATCTATATCAAACAGGCCAAAAACAAACAAACAAACAAACAAACAAACAAACAAACAAACAAAACCCCAAAACCCAGCAATTTGAAATTTGATAGACAAAAGAGGAAAAAGAAAAGAAACCTTACATTTATATTATTATATTTAAAATTTTTTTTTATTATACTTTAAGTTCTGGGGTACATGTGCAGAATGTGCAGGTTTGTTATGTAGTTATACATATGCCATGGTGGTTTGCTGCCTCCATCACCCTGTCATCTATACTAGGTATTTCTCCTAATGCTATCCCTCCCCTAGTCCCCCACCCCCTGACAGGTCCCAGTGTGTGATGTTCTCCTCCCTGTGTCCATGTGTTCTCATTGTTCAATACCCACTTATGAATGAGAGTATGTGGTGTTTGGTTTTTTGTTCTTGTGTTAGTTTGCTGAGAATGATGGTTTCCAGATTCATCCATGTCCCTGCAAAGGACATGAACTCATCCTTTTTTTATGGCTGCATAGTATTCCATGGTGTATATGTGCCACATTTTCATTATCCAGTCTATTATTGATGGGCCATTTGGATTGGGTTCCAAGTACTGTTGTGAACAGTGCTGCAATAAACGTACATGTGCATGTGTCTTTATAGTAGAATGATCTCTAATCCTTTGGGTATATACCCAGTAATGGGATTGCTGGGTCAAATGGTATTTCTGGTTCTAGATCTTGGAGGAATCACCACACTGTCTTCCACAATGGTTGAACTAATTAACACTCCCACCAACCGTGTAAAAGCATTGCTGTTTCTCCATATCCTCTTCAGAATCTATTGTCTCCTGATTTTTAATGATCACCATTCTAACTGGCGGTATCTCATTGTGATTTTGATTTGCATTTCTCTAATGACCAGTGATGATTAGCTTTTTTTCATATGTTTCTAGGCTTCATAAAAGTCTCTCTTTGAGAATTGTCTGTTCATACCCTTTGCCCACTTTTTGATGGGGTTGTTTGTTCTTGTAAATTTGTTTAAGTTTTTTGTAGATTCTGGATATTAACTTTTTGTCAGATAGGTAGATTGCAAAAATTTTCTTCCATTCTGTAGGTTTCCTGTTCACTCTATTGATAGTTCCTTTTGCTGGCTTTTAATTTAATTTTATTTTTGAGACAGTCTTGCTCTGCCGCCCAGGCTGGAGTGCAGTGGCACAATCTCAGCTCACTGTAACATTTACCTTCTGTGTTGTTCAAGCAATTCTTGAGCCTCAGCCTCCCGAGTAGCTGGGATTACAGGCATGCACCACTACACCTAGTTAATATTTGTATTTTTTGTAGAGATGGGGTTTTTGCATATTAGCCAGGCTGGTCTCTTAGTCTAGGCCTTAGGTGATCCTCACACCGCAGCCTCCCGAAGGCTTACAGGCGTGGATTACAGGTGTGGACCATGCCTGCCTCAAACCTTTTATCAGTGGCCTTTTTAGCAATTTCATACAAACCAATGACTTATAATATGGCTAAGTACCTAAAAGGAAAAATTTACTGGAATGCTTGGGATGAGATAGTTTTTTTTGTCATCGGTTTTGCTTTTTTTTTAACAAGATTTTTTTCTCTTCTGAGATTATAAATATGAACATGGTCACACCACAAGTAAAGTCAGAAGTAGGACACAGCACAATCTGAAGAGTGGTTTGGTCGTTGACAATCATTAAAAACGACTGACTCAAACAATATGTATAAAAAAATAAAATGTATATGAAAAATACAAACAAATTTCCCTTTTAAAGTACTTTTCAGAAAAGAAGCAGGGCCTTCGAAGTTTTAGTTCTTTTTCTTCCTCTGTTACAAATTCTTGTGGTTTTGGTTGGGTGGTGGAGAGCATGCATCATCTACGGGTGCCACTGCTGGGCCTCTCTCCTCGAAGGTAACCATGTGTTTAGATTCTGAGATGGAAAAGGGAGAGTAAATAGGTCATGGTGGCCTTTTAAATATTTTTTGAACTTTTATTTATTTATTTTTTTTGCTCTCTGATCATCTTTATTAAGGGCTTCTTTTTGGTATCAACATCGTCATCCTCATCAGCTGCCCGTTTGCCTATAGCAGCCTCAGCTTCCTCATCTTCAACTCCATCCTCTTCCTCACATTATTTTCTTCTTTCTCTTCCTTTTCCTCCCCATCTTCTTCTTCTTCTTTGTCCCTCTCATTTCCAGCCTCCTGCTCCTCATTTTCCTAATTCACCTTCCCATTAGCAGGGGAATATCTTCCACTTCCTGCCTCCCCATAACTTCCTTCTCCTTTATGCCCTTGGTGGTGATCTTGGAGCTGGTGTCCACAGCTGCTTCACCGTGGAGCATGCCAGTTATTTGAAGAAGGGGATTAAAAAGAAAGTCAGAGTTCAGGGACTCTGGCGATAAAGCTGCAGAGTTTCTTGAGGTGGAGGTGACTGCTGTGAGCAGGGAGCAGGACTGAGAACAATGTAAACATGGCTTTTAAGGGCAGCCAGTGAGGCAAAAGTATCTTTTCTTTAGAATGTCCTCTTTTCCTAATAACACTGTGAAACTCATGGAGGATCTAGAATTCAAGTCTCATTCTAAGTTAAAACTAGTGTTAGCACACTGAAGACATTCAATAAATACTTAATGAAATTATATCAATATGTGTTAGATTATCAAAAACTGTGAAATATCTGAGATTTTATTCTATTGACAAACTAACAAGTTAGCTTGCCATGGTTTCAGGATGCTGGTAGAAGAAATGAAACTCTGGGTCAGAGATGAAGGACAGCTGATTACTCACAGCAATAATAGTAGCCAGTGTATCATCATTTGTGTCAATTCTCTAAGCGTCTATTCCCACAGGGTGAAATGAAGAGGGCCAGATTATACTTGCACATGCAGTGAGCTGAATAATAGCTGAACTCTAAGGCTGGGGCATCAGATATTTTGTAGCATATAGTAAGTATGCTTTACTGCCCTCTGATCGGGAAGGAGACATTATTTCCCAAAGCTGCCCCAAACCTGTTGCTGAAGTAGAGCTTATCTTGCAAGTGTTTAGAGTGCAAACAAGATAGTTCAGAACAGTGAATCAGTGCATCTTTTCACAGGACATGCAGAAACAGGGGACATACATGAATTGCCTCCCAACACAGAGTATTAGAATTACTGTTATATCAAAGGATAAAATAGCTGGGCATGGTGGCATGTGCCTGTAGTCCCAGGTACTTGGGAGCCTGAGATTGCTTCATTGCACTCCATCCTGGGTGACAAGAGCAAAACTCTGTTTCAAAAAAAAGTATGTTCAGACTTCACCTTATCTATCTCTACCAACTAAAATACTAGAAACTGATAAACGTGTGCCCTTTATATAAACAATCTTTAGAAGGGAGCACACTCTGAAAACAACAGTTAAGTAAATTCTTGAATGTCACTGGATACACAGATCAAACATTTAACTATACTTACTCATTGACTCAAGGAAAGAATGAAAAGGTAAGTCATATAATAATTCAAGTGTTTTACATATAAAGTAATTGGGCTGCATGTCAATGTCTGGGGATTCAGAGGTTGTTAAAAAACACAAGGTAAACATAAATTTCAAAAAAATTTGAAATTTAAGATCTGTTTTTAAACGTCAAGAATAGGTTTATTTCAGAAATTTCTTTCACTTTATGAGATTTCTTAATGAAAAATGAAACCCCAGATACCATATTGATGTTATTTTGAGGTTGTGTTAGTAAATATAGATGTTCTTTTTATGTTAAGTAGAAATTGTTAGCAACTTGACTAGTAGTGCTTGTAAACAGATAACAACAAATCCTGTAAACCAGACATCAGTGAAAACAAACCAGCAACCAAAATTACTTTCTGTACCTTTAAATTCCTAAGCATTTTTTAGAATTTGTTTGACAAACTTAGGTTGGTTTTAAAATTTAGCTCAATGACTCAGTTGCAGCTGTTCCAAATAATTGGTCATGAGCTTTTTATACTAGCTGGCTTAATCTAACAGAGTGCAGCTTCCTGCAGCTTTTTCTTCTCTTTGATCAAGAATCTTATATATCTATATCTATATCTATATCTATATCTATATCTATATCTATATATCTCAAGAGATTATCTCAGTCATTCATATTTAAGAATAACAATCTAGTATAGGCTTAACAAAGAGTGATTTTCATATACTTTTTATATTAGATAATTTTGATCTGGATAGATAAAAATAATAGGAATCTCAAATGACTATGTATTTTAAAAATAAGAAACATACTCAATTTAGAAAATCCAGTCATAAGAAATAAGTATTCCTTTCAGTTACAAATAGCTACTTTAACTCTTGTTATATAGCCTAATCACTATGTCTTGATATCTGATTTATTGCTTCTTTAATGATTAAAATTATTTCTCTGTTATAACACTTGTAGAAGTCAAGAGATACATAAGCATTACTAGTTCTTGCTTATCAAAAGACATTACTTGTTAAAAAAAAAAGCCCAAACCACAGCATCACTTCTTTTCTCACATTAGCAACAACAAAACTAGAGCAACAAAGCAAAAAAGTGTGCTCTTATTGTGTCTTGAGTTAATAAATATTAGCTTCTTGACAGCCATAAAAATGAGTTAATACCTATCTGAATGAGTTACACAAGATTTTTTTTCCCTGCCTTTGTTTTCATGGCCTGTATAAGTTTGTTTTCATGCTGGTAATAAAGACATACCTGAGACTGGGCAATTTACAAAAGAAAGAGGTTTAATGGACTTACAGTTCCACATGGCCAGAGAGGCCTAACAATCATGGCGAAAGGCAAAGGAGCAAGTTACATCTTACTTGGATGGTGGCAGGCAAAGAGAGAGTTTGTGCAGGGAAACTCCTTTTTATAAAACCATCAGATCTTGTGAGACTTATTCACTATCATGAGAACAGCATGAGAAAGACCTGTCACCATATTTCAGTTACGTCCTGTTTGGTCTCTCCAAAAACATGTGGAAATTCAAGATGAGATTTGGGTAGGGAAACAACCAAGCCATATCATTCCAACCCTGGTCACTCCCAAATCTTATTTATGTCTTCACATTTCAAAACCAGTCATGCCTTCCCAACAGTCCCCCAAAGTCTTAACTCATTTCAGCATTAACTCAAAAGTCCACAATCTAAAATCTCATCTGAGAGAAGGCAAGTCCCTTTGATTTTACATGAGCCTGTAAAATCAAAGGCAAATTAGTTACTTCCCAGATACAATAAATATACAGGCATTGGATAAATACAGCTGTTCCAAATGGGAGAAATTGGCCAAAAGTGGGGGTGGCTACAGGCCACATGCAAGTCTGAAATCAAATAGGTCAGTCATTGAACCTTAAAGTTTCAAATGATCTCCTTTGACTCTCTGTCTCACATATAGGTCATGCTGATGCAAGAGATGGGTTACCATAGTCTTGGGAAGCTCCACCCCTATGGCTTTGCAGGATACAGCCTCCCTCCTGGCTGCCTTCATGAGCTGGCATTGAGTGTCAGCAACTTTTTTAGGTGCATGGTGCAAGCTGTCAGTGGGTCTACCATTCTGGGGTCTAGAGGATGGTGACCCTATTCTCATAGCTCCACTAGGTCGTGCTTCAATAGGAACTCTGTGTTGGGACTCTGATTTCATATTTCCTTTCTGCACTGCCCTAACAGAGGTTCTCCATGAGGGCTCTGCCCTTGCAGCAAATTTCTTCCTGGACATCGAGGTGTTTCCATACATCTTCTGAAATCTAGGTGGAGGTTTACAAACTTCAATTTTCGATTTCTGTGCAACCACAGGCTCAACACCATGTGGAAGCTGCCAAGGCTTGGGGAATCCACCCTCTGAAGTAACAGCCTGAGCTGTACCTTGGCCCCTTTTAGTCATGGCTGGAACAGCTGGGACACAGGGTACCAAGTCCCTAGACTACACACAGCAGAGGAATCCTGAGCCAGGCCCACAAAACCATTTTTGCCTCCTAGACATCCAGGTCTGTGATGGCGGAGGGGGCTGCTGCAAAGGTCTCTGACATGCCCTGGAGACATTTTCTCCATTGTCTTGGTGATTAACATTTGGCTCCCTGTTACTTATGCAAATTTCTGTAGCTGGCTTGAATTGCTCCTGAGAAAATGGGGTTTTATTTTCTATTATATTGCCAGGCTGCAGATTTTACACATTTTATGCTGCAGATTTTTTACACTTTTATGCTGTTTCCCTTTTAAAATTTATTTAAAAATTCATTTAAAAATGAATGCCTTTAACAGCACCCAAGTCATCTCTTGAATGCTTTGCTGCTTAGAAATTTTTTCCACCAGATACCCTAAAGCATCTCTCTCAAGTTCAAAGTTTTACAAATCTCTATGGCAGGGGCAAAATGCCACCAGTCTCTTTGTTAAAACATAACAATAGTCACCTTTGCTGTAATTCCCAAAAAGCTCCTTATCTCCATCTGAGACCATTTCAGCCTGGATTTTATTGTCCATATCATTATCACCATTATCACCAAAGCTATTCAACAAGTCACCAGAGAGTTCCAAATATTCTCATATTTTTCTGTCTTCTTTTGAACCCTTCAAACTGTTCCATCCTCTGCTTGTTACCCAGTTCCAAAGTCCTTTTCCACTTTTTTGTGTATCTTTTCAGTAGCATCCCACTCCTGGTACCAATTTACTGTATTAGTTCATCTTCATGCTGGTGATAAAGACATACCCAAGACTAGGCAATGTAGAAAAGAAAGAGGTTTTTAATGGACTTACAGTTCCACATGGCTG
The DNA here is from genome assembly GCF_049354715.1 of Callithrix jacchus. NCBI lineage: Eukaryota > Metazoa > Chordata > Mammalia > Primates > Cebidae > Callithrix > Callithrix jacchus. The sequence continues at coordinate 93,355,683 of NC_133517.1, read as the reverse complement.
GGAAGGCCTCACAATCATGGCAGAAGGCAAGGAAGAACAAGTCACATCTTAGGTCAGTGGTGGCAGGCAAAGAAAGAGCTTGTGCAGGGAAACTCCCTCCTATAAAACCATCAAATCTCATGAGACTTTTTCCACTATCATGAGAAGAGCATAGGAAAGACCTGCCCCATGAATCAATTACCTTTAACTGGGCCCTTCCCACAACATGTGGGAATTCAAGATGAGATTTGACTGGCGACACAAACAATATCATGACTTTAAATCACAGTCCACACTGTTGCACTGCAGTGCCTAAGTCTGTTGCAGTACTCTTGGTCTTAATTCTCCTTCATACGAGAGGAATACAACTTTTGTTAAGGAACACACTAAAGTTAATCTCTTTGTTCAACTTAATCTGAAGTGTGTTTATTTGAAATATGATTACATGGAAAATTTAACTGATTAAGAAAAACCCTTCATTTGATTCTATACCTTTAAATGAGTATTGTGTTCTTCAGTGTCATCATGTTGGGAGACTATGGGTTTATTCCAGCTGTCTGTCACTGCTTGTATTAGTCAGAGTTCTCTAGAGGAACAGAGCTAATAGGATAGATGTATATTTAAAGGGAAGTTTATTAAGGAGTATTGACTCACATGATCACAAGCTGAAGTCCCACAATAGGCTGTCTGCAAGCTGAGGAGCAAGGAAGCCAGTCTGAGTCCCAAAACCTCAAAAGTAGGGAAGCAGACAGTACAGCCTTCAGTATGTGGTTGAAGGTCCAAGAGCTCCTGACAAACCACTGGTGTAAGTCCAAGAGTCCAAAGCTGAAGAACTTGGAGTCTGATGTTGGAGTGCAGGAACCATCTAGCATGGGAGAAAGATGAAGACCAGACGACTTGGCCAGACTAGTTGTTCCACATTTTTCTGCCTGCTTTTATTTTAACTGTGCTGGAAGCTGATTAGATGGTGCCCACCCAGATTGAGGGTGGGTCTGCCTCTCCCAGTCCACTGACACAAATGTTAATCTTTTTTGGCAACACCCTCACAGACACCCAGGAACAATACTTTGCATCCTTCAATCCAATCAAGTTGACCCTCAGTATTAACCATCACACTGCTGTTATCAGTTTTTAGGGAGTAGGCATGGTTATCTTTTTGAAGAATGAGGAGAGAGAGACTGAATGTTATACGACACAGCTCTGTCTTCAGATTTTTAACTACACATGTGGAGAAGCCTCATACTGTAGATTCTTCACTGAGTAAGGAATCTATCAAAACATCAGTGTCTTTTGCTGTTCATGCAATCAGTGCTGTTTAAATCTGAGCATAGTCCTCTGTAGGGTTAGCTGGCTGGTCTTTGTTAATTGCTGTCTGAATATTATTAAAAGAGGCAGGAAGACCACATTGCTGCAACACATCAGTGGCATTACAGAACTGAACTGAAAATGAGTTCATGGTGTCTTATAGCTGCATGAGCTGATCATCATGTTCCTCCTGGTCTTTTCACTTTCTCGATGGTGTCCTTTGCACAAAAGTTTTTAATTTTGCGGTCCAATTTATCTTTTTTTTTGTTTTTCGCTTGTGCTTCAGTGTCATCTCAAGGGAAACTACTACCTAACCCAAGGTCATGAAAATTACTTTTATGCTTTCTTCTAAGAGTTTTATGGTTTTGACTTTGCCATTTAGGTCCTTAATCTCTTTGGAGTTACTTTTATATGATGTGAAATAGGAGACTAACTTCATTCCTTGTATATGGATAAACAGGTTTCTCAGCACTATTTGTTGTAAATACTATTCTTTCCTTATTGAATAGCCTTTGTACCTTTGTCAAAAATCAGTTCATCATTGATATAAGGGCTTATTTCTGGACTTGAGTTCTATTGATCTCTATTATGTCAGTGATCTCTCTTGTTATACCAGTACCACAGTTTTGATTATTGTAGCTTTGTAGTAATTTTAGAATTGGGAGACAAACTGTTTGTTTAAGACTCTCTTGGCAACTCTGAGCATTTTGCATTTTCATTTTAATTTTAGGATCAGCTTCTGAATGTATGCAAAAAAGTTAACTTGGATTTTGATAGTAATTTTATTGAATCTGTAGGTGAATTTAGGAAGTATTGCTGTCTTAAAAATATTAAGTTTCGTGACTTACAGATATGGGGTGTCTTTCCATGTATTTAAATCTTGCTTAATTTTTTCCCAACAATGATTTGTAATTTCAGTATACAAATCTTACACTGCTTTTGTTAAATTTGTACCTAAGTATCTTTTTCTTTTTGATTATTTTCCTATTTTTTTAAAATTTATTTTTTATTATATTTTAAGTTCTGGGGTACATATGCAGAATGTACATGTTAGTTACATAGGTATACATGTGCCATAGTGGTTTGCTGCACCTATCAACCCATCACCTTCATTAGGTGTTTCTCCTGCTACTATCCCTCTCTTAGCCCCTCATCCCCTGACAGGCCCTGGTGTGTGATGTTCCCCTCCCTGTGTCCATGTGTTCTCATTGTTCAACTCTCATTTATGAGTGAGAACATGCAGTGTTTGGCTTTCTGTTCCTCTGATAGTTTGCTGAGAATGATGGTTTCCAGCTTCATCCATTTCCCTGCAAAGGACATGAACTCATTTTTTTTAATGGCTGCATAGTATTCCATGGTGTCTATGTGCCACATTTTCTTTATCCAGTCTATCATTGATGGGCATTTGGGTTGGTTTCAAGTCTTTGCTATTGTGAACAGTGCTGCAATAAACATATGTGTGCATGTGTCTTCATAGTAGAATGATTTATAATCCTTTGGGTATATACCCAGTAATGGGATTGCTAGGTCATATGGTATTTCTCGTTCTAAATCCTGGAGGAATCATCACACTGTCTTCCACCATGGTTGAACTAATTTACATTTCCACCAACATTGTGAAAGCATTCCTGTTTCTCTGTATCCTCTCCAGCATCTGATGTTTCCTGACTTTTTAATGATGACCAATCTAACTTTCATGAGATGATATCTCATTGTGGTTTTGATTTGCATTCCTCTAATGATCAGTGATGATGAGCTTTTATTCATGTTTGTTGGCCACATGAATGTCTTCTTTTGAGAATTTTCTGTTCATATCCTTTACTCACTTTTTGATGGGGTTATTTTTTTCTTGTAAATTTGTTTAAGTTCTTTGTATATTCTGGATATAAGCTCTTTGTCACATGGATAGATTGTAAAAATTTTCTGTCATTCTTTAGGTTGCCTGTTCACTCTGATGATAGTTTCTTTTGCTGTGCAGAAACTCTTTAGTTTAATTGGATCCTATTTGTCAATTTTGGCTTTTGTTGCCATTGCTTTGATGTTTTAGTCATTAAGTCTTTGCCCATCCATGGCTATGTCCTGAATTGTATTGCTTAAGTTTTCTTCTAGGTTTTTTATGGTTGTAGGTCTTATGTTTAAGTCTTTAATGAACCTTGAGTTAATTTTTGTATAAGGTGTAAGGAAGGGGTCCAATTTCAGTTTTCTGCATATGGGTAGCCAGTTTTCCCAACACTATTAAGTAGGGAATCCTTTTCCCATTACTTTTTTTGTCAGGTTTGTCAAAGATCAGATGGCTGTAGATGCATGGTGTTATTTCTGAGGCTTTTCTCCTGTTCCATTGGTCTATATATCTGTTTTGGTATCTGTGCCATGCTGTTTTGGTTACTGTAACCTTGTAGTCTGGTTTGAAGTCAGGTAGCATGATGCTTTGAGCTTTGTTCTTTTTGCTTATGATTGTCTTGGCTGTATGGGCTCTTTTTTTGTTTTCATATGTTATATTGGAGATCACTTGGCTTTCTTAAAGCTGGTATTTTGAATGCCAGAGAGTTCACATATGGCTGTCTCATTAAAGTCAGCCACTGGTTTTTTTCTTTCTCAATTTGAGGAGACCATGGTTCCCTGTTTGTTGTTGGTTCTTCTGAATGTACTTTTATATCCTTGCATTCAAGGATATAAATATAAATAAATATATAAATATAAATATATAAATATATATGAATTATTTATATATATATTTATATTTATGTATTATATTATATATATTTATTTATTTTTTTCTGGTCATAATGAAACAATTTATATAGACAGGAGTAGACACGGGATTTCTGACACACTCATGTTTTGGATGTGTCAGTACAAGACAGTATGCAAGACTGTGATTCTGCCAGGCAGAGAGGAACAGGCATGATTTATCTGCTGGTTATGAGTCTCCACTATACCTAATCATTCTTTTATCTAAGTGCATCTTGATCTTCTTAGTCCTGGACATCAAAATAGTCAATTATTGGCTCCTTGGTTATTTTCTGTAAATTACTGGGAAAAAAATATATAATAAACATATAATTTATATATATATATTTATATATGAATAAATATATTTATATTATATAAATAAATTATTAAATATATATTTAATATATATATTATATAATTAAATATATCATATATTTAATTATATAAAAATATATTTAATATATATTATATAATTAAATATATAATTAATCATTTATATATTTAATTATATAATTAAATATATATTTAATTATATAGTATAGATAAATTAATTTATATGTAATAAATATATAAATTTACATTTTAAAAATATAAATCATTTATATTTTAAAAATATAAATCATTTATGTTTAATAAATATAAATTTATATGTATTTATATATAAATATAAATACAATTATAAATATATATAAATAATATAATTAGTCATTTATTCCAGTCTTTTCTATCTGGTTTATTGTGGTTTTTGTTGGATATGTTTGCTTACAGATGCTTTGTAATTTACCTGTTGATTTTATTTTTCTTATGTTTGTTTGTTTTTTCTACCATATTAATGCCTCCTTTTTGGCACTTGATGGTGTGTTAAACCCATGTTTGCCTTGGTTGTAATAAATATTCAGCATGCCACCCATTCCAAAATGAGTCTGAAAGGGGAGATCCTTGTAATGTAGGAAGGCTGGCTAGGGATTCATGCCCAAGGTACCTGTGGAACAAACCTCCTACAGCATGGTGTCTTGTTTGGCTGATTTACATAGCAGGGTTTTCATGTTGAGGATAGTGGTCCTGCCCTCCCACTCTGTGTCTGGCTGTCCTCAAGGATAATTTTTCCTTCAGGTACTCCTGACATTTCACCTGGGTTCAGGTAGGGACAGCCTTCTGCTAGGGAACTCAAAGGAGAAGGAAAACTAGTTATCCACCATAATCTCACTTTTTCCAGTGTAGAGACTGTAGTTTTGGGGAAATCTTCTGAATATTTTGTGCCAGGCAGACTGTGGGGAGGAGGATCATAGACATTGCATTTTCTTAATCTATTCAATGTTTCTTTACTTCTCTCTAGCCTCACAAACGGTTTCATCCTTTTATGAGTTCTAGGATAATGCTGGTGATAATCTCAGTGCTCTATGTATAGATATGTATGTGTGTGTATATATATATAAAACATATATCTTATGTAAATATATATTTTCTGTGGTGGGGGGAGTGAAGCCAGTTTCACTTCACCCTCTTTGACATCAGTATTTCTGGTAATTTGTTGCAGCAGCAATGGGAAACTAATACAGGAATATTATAAATAATGTTGCAATGAACATTCTTGACTTTTGGTGAGTACATGCAATCATTTCTGTTGAGTATATACCTAGGAGTGGAATTTCTGGTTTGTATATAATATGTTCAGCTTTGGTAGATACTGCCCATTTTCCAAAATGGTTAAATTTAGTTTTCACTGCTAAAAGCAGTTTTTTTTTTTTTTTTTTTTTTTGAGATGGAGTTTCACTCTCGTTACACAAGCTGGAGTGCAATGGCACGATCTCGGCTCACCGCAACCTCCGCCTCCTGGGTTCAGGCAATTCTCCTGCCTCAGCTTCCTAAGTAGCTGGGATTACGGGCATGAGCCACCATGCCCAGCTAATTTTTGTTTATTTTTAGTAGAGACGGGGTTTCACCATGTTGACCAGGATGGTCTTGATCTGTTGACCTCGTGATCCACCCGCCTCGGCCTTTCAGAGTGCTGGGATTACAGGCTTGAGCCACCTCGCCCGGCCCAAAAGTTTATCAGAGTAGCAATTGTTCCATAACATTACAACATCTTGTATTGTCTCTTTTTAAAGCCACTTTAAAGGGTACACAGTAGTGTTTCATTGTGGTTTTATTCTGTATTACCATTGTGACTAATGCAGTTAAACGCTTTTCACATGTTCATTGGCCATTTGTATAACTTCTTTTATCTAGTAATCTCGTGTCTTTAATTTTTTAATTGAGTGATTTGTTCTTTTATTGATTTCTGTGAGTTTTATACATTCTGGATAAGAATCCATTGTTAGCTAAATTAGGACCTTTTTACAGTAAAAAGTGATACATTCTTGTGGCTCTGTCAGGAATCCTCCCTTGTAAAAATTTTTAATAGCTACAATGCTTATTTGTGATTAGTGTCATAAACATTCAATGTAATATGGTTAAAAGTCTAGATTTAAAGTTGCTTCACAGCAAGGGCTAGAAGTATCTCCCATCTCCTTTGTATCTTCTGCAGATCCTAAGTAATTCTAAGATTACTTTCTTTTTTTTTGTATAAAATTTTTTATCAGAGCAATTGTAAAATACAGCCATAAGAAATGCAATATAAAAAGGTTTTCAGGTAATTTGTAACAGTTACAATTGCAGAACTCAAATTTTTTTTTTTTTTGACATCTTGATCATAAGCTGCCTTTTTTTATTGAGTCTTAGGTTTGGGGGTACATGTGAAGAACATGCAAGATAGTTGCATAGGTACACACATGGCAGTGTGATCTGCTGCCTTCCTTCCCTTCACCTATATCTGGCATTTCTCCCTATGCTATCTCTCCCAAACTCCCCACCCCCCACTGTCCCTCCCTTATTCCCCCCAACAGACCTCAGTGTGTAGTGCTCCCCTCCCTGTGTCCATATGTTCTTATTGTTCAAAACCTGCCTATGAGTGAGAACATGCGGTATTTCATTTTCTGTTCTTGTGTCAGTTTGTTGAGAATGATGTTCTCCAGGTTCATCCATGTTTCTACAAAGGACATGAACTCATCGTTTTTAATTGCTGCATAATATTCCATGGTGTATATGTACCACATTTTCCCAGTCCAGTCTATCATCGATGGGCATTTGGGTTGGTTCCAGGTCTTTGCTATCGTAAACAGTGCTGCCATGAACATTCGTGTGCATGTGTCCTTACAGTAGACCGATTTATAGTCCTTTGGATATATACCCAGTAATGGGATTGCTGGGTCAAATGGAATTTCCATTTCTAGGTCCTTGAGGAATCGCCACACTGTCTTCCACAATGGTTGAACTAATTTACACTCCCACCAGCAGTGTAAAAGTGTTCCTTTTTCTCCACATCCTCTCCAGCATCTGTTGTCTCCAGATATTTTAATGAGCGCCATTCTAACTTGCGTGAGATGGTATCTCAATGTGGTTTTGATTTGCGTCTCTCTAATGACCAGTGATGATGAGCATTTTTTCATATGATTGTTGGCCTCATGTATGTCTTCTTTTGTAAAGTGCCTGTTCATATCCTTTGTCCATTTTTGAATGGGTTTGTTTGTTTTTTTCTTGTAAATCCGTTTGAGTTCTTTGTAAATTCTGGATATCAGCCCTTTGTCTGGGTAAACTGCAAAAATTTTTTCCAATTCTGTTAGTTGCCGATTCACTCTAGTGACTGTTTCTTTTGCCGTGCAGAAGCTATGGAGTTTGATTAGGGCCCATTTGTCTATTTTGGCTTTTGTTGCCAATGCTTTTGGTGTTTTGGTCATGAAATCCTTGCCTACTCCTATTTCCTGATTGGTTTTGCCTAGATTTCCTTCTAGGGTTTTTATGGTGCCAGGTCTTATGTTTCAGTCTTTAATCCATCTGGAGTTTATTTTAGTATAAGGTGTCAGAAAGGGGTCCAGTTTCTGCTTTCTGCTGATGGCTAGCCAGTTTTCCCAACACCATTTATAGAACAGGGAATCCTTTCCCCATTGTTTGTTTTTGTCAGATTTATCAAAGATTGTATGGTTTGTAGATATGTTGTGTTGCCTCCTATGTCTCTGTTCTGTTTCATTGGTCTATATCTCTGTTTTGGTACCAGTATCATGCTGTTTTGATTACTGTAGCCTTGTAGTATAGTTTGAAGTCCAGTAGTGTGATGCCTCCCCCTGTGTTCTTTTTACTTAGAATTGACTTGGCTATGCGTGCTCTCTTTTGGTTCCATATGAAGTTTAAGGTGGTTTTATTCCAGTGCTGTGAAAAAGGTCATTGGTAGCTTGATGGGGATAGCGTTGAATCTGTAAATTACTTAGGGCTGTATGGCCATTTTCATGATATTGATTCTTTGTAACCATGAACATGGAATGATTCTTCATCTGTTTGTGTCCTCTCTTATATCATTGAGCAGTGCTTTGTAGTTCTCCTTGAAGAGGTCCTTTACGTTCCTTGTAAGTTGTATTCCTAGGTATTTTATTCTCTTGTAGCAATTGTGAATGGCAGTTCGTTCTTGATTTGGCTCTCTTTATTGGTGTATAGGAATGCTTGTGATTTTTGCACATTGCTTTTGTATCCTGAGACTTTGCTCAAGTTGCTTATCAGTTTCAGGAGATTTTGAGCTGAGACGATGGGGTCTTCTAGATATATTATCATGTCGTCTGCAAATAGAGAAAATTTGACTTCCTCCTTTCCTATTTTAATACCCTTTATTTCTTTTTCTTGCCTGATTGCTCTGGCTAGAACTTCCAGTACTATATTGAATAGGAGTGGTGAGAGAGGGCATCTAGTGCCGGATTTCAAAGGGAATGCTTCCAGTTTTTGCCCATTCAGTATGATATTGGCTGTTGGTTTGTCATAAACAGCTTTTAGTATTTTGAGATACATTCCGTCAATACTAAGTTTATTGAGGGATTTTAGCATAAAGGGCTGTTGAATTTTGTCAAAGGCCTTCTCAGCGTCAACTGAGATAATCATGTGGTTTTTGTTTTTGGTTCTGTTTATGTGGTGAATTACGTTGATAGACTTGCGTATGTTGAACCAGCCTTGCATCCCCGGGATGAATCCTACTTGATCACAGTGGATAAGCTTTTTGATGCGCTGTTGCATTTGACTTGCCAGTATTTTATTGAAGATTTTTGCGTTTATGTTCATCATGCATTTAGGCCTAAGGTTTTCTTTTCTTGTTGAGTCTCTGCCGGGTTTTAGTGTCAGAATGATGTTGGTCTCATAAAATGATTTGGGAAGGATTCCCTCTTTTTAGATTATTTGAAATAGTTTCAAGAGGAATAGTAACAATTCCTCTTTATGTGTCTGGTAGAATTCGGCTGTGAACCCATCTGGACCTGGGCTTTTTTTGTGTGGTAGGCTGTTAGTTGCTGCCTCAGTTGCTGACCAATAATTTCAGATCTTGTTATTGGTCTATTCATGGTTTCGACTTCTTTCTGGTTTAGGCTTGGGAGGACATAAGTGTCCAGGAATTTATCCATTTCTTCCAGGTTTACTAGTTTATGTGCATAGAGTTGTTTGTAATATTCTCTGATGATGGTTTGAATTTCTGTGGGATCTGTGTTGATTTTCCCTTTATCGTTTTTCATTGCATCCATTTGGTTATTCTCTCTTTTCGTTTTTATCAGTCTGGCTAGAGGTCTGTCTTTTTTGTTGATCTTTTCGGAAAACCAGCTCCTGGATTTATTGATTTTTTGAAGGGTTTTTCATGGCTCTATCTCCTTCAGTTCTGCTCTGATCCTAGTTATATCTTGTCTTCTGCTAGGTTTTGAGTTTTTTTGATCTTGCTCCTCTAGTTCTTTCAATTTTGATGATAGGGTGTCAGTTTTGGATCTCTCCACTCTTCTCATGTGGGCACTTATAGCTATATATTTTCCTCTAGAGACTGCTTTAAATGTGTCTCAGAGATTCTGGTATGTTGTGTCTTCATTCTCTTTGGTTTATTTCTTCCTTCATTTCATTGTTTATCCAGTCAACATCCAAGAGCCAGTTGTTCAGTTTCCATGAAGCTGTGCGGTTCTGAGTTAGTTTCTGAATTCTGAGTTCTAACTTGATTGCACTGTGGTCTGAGAGACTGTTATGATTTCCATTCTTTTGCATTTGCTGAGGAGTGATTTACTTCCAATTATGTGGTCAATTTTAGAGTAGGTGTGATGTGGTGTTGAGAAGAATGTATATTCTGTGGATTTGGGGTGATGAGTTTTGTAAATGTCTATCAGCTTTGCTTGTTTCAGTTCTGAGTTCAAGTCCTGGATATCCTTATTAAATTTCGGTCTGGTTGATCTGTCTAATATTGACAGTGGAGTGTTAAAGTCTCCCACTATTATTGTGTGAGAGTCTAAGTCTCTTTGTAAGTCATTAAAAACTTGTCTTATGTATCTAGGTGCTCCTGTATTGGGTCAGTATATATTTAGGATCGTTAGCTCTTTTTGTTGTGTGGATCCTTTTAACATTATGTAGTGTCCTTCTTTGTCTCTTTTGCTCTTTGTTGCTTTAAAGTCTGTTTTATCAGAGATGAGAATTGCAGCTCCTGCTTTCTTTTGCTCTCCATTTGCTTGGTAAATCTTCCTCCATCTTTTTATTTTGAACCTTTGCATGTGAGATGGGTTTCCTGGATACAGCACACCGATGGGTTTTGGCTTTTTATCCAATTTGCCAGTCTGTGTCTTTTGATTGGTGCATTTAGCCCATTTAAATTTAGGGTTAATATTGTTTTGTGTGAATGTGATACTGCCATTTTGATGCTAGCTGGCTGTTTTGCCCATTAGTTGATGCAGATTATTTATTTTGTTGATGCTCTTTAGCATTTGGTATCTTTTTTGAGTGGCTGGGGCTGTTTGTTCCTTTCTATGTGTGGTGCCTCTTTCAGGATCTCTTGTAAAGCAGGTCTGGTGGTAACAAAATCTTTGAGTACTTGCTTGTTTACAAAGGATTTTATTTTTCCTTAACTTATGAAGCTTAGTTTGGCTGGATATGAAATTCTGGGTTGAAAATTCTTTTTTTTAAGGATGTTGAATATTGGCCCCCACTCTCTTCTGGCTTGTAGGGTTTCTGCCGAGAGATTTGCTGTGACTCTGATGGGCTTCTGTGTGTGGGTCACTTTACCTTTCTCTCTGGCTGCCCTTAGCATTTTCTCCTTCATATCAACCCTGGTGAATCTTACAATTATGTGCCTTTGTGTTGCTCTTCTTGAGGAATATCTTTGTGGTGTTCTCTATATTTCGTGGACTTGAATATTGGCCTGCCTTGCTAGGTTGGGGAAACTTTCCTGGATAATATCCTGAAGAGTATTTTCCAGCTTGAATTCATTCTCTTCGTCAGATTCAGGTACACCTATTAAATGTACATTAGGTCTCTTCACATAGTCCCACATTTCTTGGAGACTTTGTTCATTCCCTTTTGAGTTTTTTTCTCTAATCTTGCCTTCTTGTTTTATTTCATTGAGTTGATCTTAGACCTCTGATATCCTTTCTTCTGCTTGGTCAATTTGGCTGTTGAAACTTGTGCATGCTTTGCGAAGTTCTCGTGTTGTGTTTTTCAGCTTCATCAATTTACTCATATTCCTCTCTAAGTTGTCCATTCTTGTTATCATTTAGTCAAATCTTTTTTCAAGGTTCTTAGTTTCTTTGCATTGAGTTAGAACGTGTTCTGTTAGCTCACGGCAGTTTTTCATTACCCACCTTCTGAAGTCTGATTTTGTCATTTCATCACACTCATTCTGCATCCAGCTTTGTTCCTTTTCTGGTGAGGAGTTGTGATCCCTTGTAGGAGGAGAGGTGTTCTGGTTTCGGTTGTTTTTTTTTGCGTTTTGCGCTGGTTTCTTCTTATCTTTGTGGATTTATCCACCTGTCTTCCGTGTAGTTGCTGATTTTCAGATTGGGTCTCTGAGTGGACGTCCAGATTGTTGATGATTAAGTTATTTCTGTTTTTAAGTTTTCCTTCTAACAATCTGGCCCCTCTGCTGTATGACTGCTGAGGTTTACTCCAGGCCCCGCTTGCCTGGGGATCACCTGCAGCAGCTGCAGAACAGTAACGGTTGCTACCAGATTCTTCTCCTGCTATCTTTGTCCCAGAATGATGCCCGCCAAATGTCAGTCTGATCAGTCCTTTGCGAGGTGACTCTTTGGATATACGGGGGTCAGGGAGCTGCTTGAGGAGACAATCTGTTCTTTATAGGAGCTCAAGCACTGAGCTGTGAGCTTTGTTTTTCATTCAGAGCTGCTAGGGTGCAGCAGAACTCATAAACTTCCTTTTTTTCTTCCAGGTGCTCTGTCCCAGGGAGTTAGGGCTTTATTTATGAGTATACGTTAGGCTGCAGCCTTTTTTTATTTATTTTTTTCACGGCTGCTCTGCCTAGCAAGGAGGCAGCCTAGTCACTGTCTGCCTGCAGAGGCTTTGCTGGGCTGCGGTGGGCTCTGCCCTGCTGCCATGTGAGCTTCCCTGCACCTGTTTATATGGGTGTGGTTAGAACTCCCTAGGCTCTGGTGGCCTGCCTCTGTAATGGCAGACTCTCTGTTATGGCAGGTTGCCTTGGCAATGGCAAGCTGCCTCAGCAATGGTGGAGTACCACCGTAGGGGTGGAGTGCCTCATTAATGGCGGACGCCCCTCCCCCACTGAGCTGCACTGTCCCAGGTTCAGCTGTGCCTGCCATGAAACTCTCAACCCTGAGCGTTTTCAATTGCTGTTTTTTTGTTTTTGTTTGTGTGAGGGTGGGACCCACTGAGACTGATCACCTGGCTCCCTGCCTCAGAGCCTTTTTTTTTTTTTTTAAAGTTGAATGATTGACTCTCTCCCAGGTGTTCCAGTCACCTGCTGAAAGGACACCTGGATCTGTGTGATTTCTTGTGCAGCGACCCACTGTGCCAGCTGAAACAACAGCGCTGCCCAGGAATCTGCTGGCTTGGGTCTGTGTTTCAGTCTTGCTTAATCAGATGAATGGGCTAATCTGCCTTCCCAGAGCTTCAATTGTCAGCTTAAAAGGGCAGCCAGACCAGTGTATTTTATACAGAGATCCACCATGCCAAGGCACTGGTAAAACAGCCTGCCAGCTGAAACAGCCAGGCTGGCCAAAACAGCTGTGCTGGTGATCCGTAGGGCTCCTCTGTCCGGGAATTTCTTGGTCTGTGGGCAATAAAGATCCGTCTGGAAATGCGGCATCCACTCATCCTCTGCACTTCCACTGGGAGGTGCAATTCTGAGCTACTCCTAAAGGGCCATCTTGGATCTTCCAGTTAAGATTTCTTTCTTTAGGGAAATATTCTCCTCCATGCCATGTGGTTCTAGTGAGACTGCCTATGGGCCTAGGCACATGACCCAGCTCTGAGTAAACATAGTACCATTATTTCCTTGTGTAGAGTGACTTGTCTGAGAATGGGCATGTGACAGAAGAATCAGAGAGTTCTTCCCTAAGCAGAGTACGGCATAGTGGCAAACACAGAGTCTGCCTGGATTTTAATTCTTGGCTCTATCACTAACTATTTAAATAAGCAAGTAACTTAATTGGTTTTTATCTTAATTTTCTCATCTTTAGCATGTAGCAACTAATAATACCTTCCTCAAAGAGCTATTATGAAGATAAAATACAATATAGCATATGTGAAGCCTTGGCATACTAATTAGCATATAAAAAGCATTAAGGGCTGGGCATAATGACTCATCATTATAGTCCCAGCACTTTGGGAGGCTGAGGTGGGTGAGATCGTGAGGTCAAGAGATCGAGACCATTTTGGCCAACGTGGTGATACCACATCTCTACTAAAAATACAAAAATTAGCTGGGTGTGGTGGTGTGCACCTGTATCCCAGCTACTCAGGAGGCTGAGGCAGAAGAATCGCTTGGATCTGGGAGGTGGAGGTTGCAGTGAGCCGAGATCATGCCCTGCACTCCAGCCTGGTGACAGAGCAAGACTCCATCTCAAAAAAAAGCACTAAATACATTTTAATATTAGTTATTAATATTATTACTATTACCATATTTGTTGCTGTTGCTTTTGTTACTTGCATTATAAATACATGATGGAGCTGTTAAATTTGGACAATGCAGCCTAAATATGGAAGCCGTGTCTTTTCCAGTTGCAGAACAGATAGAAGAAAATTGTTGAAGACCACAAAAAGAAACAGAATGAAGATATCAATAAAGAAAGAGAGTCCTAAAGATGGTGTTTGAGATTTTAAATCTAATTACCTGTTTGACTTTCCAGTTATATGAACCAATAAATTGATTTTTTCTTTCCCTAACCTAATTTAAAGTGACTTTTTCTTACTCAAAGCAAAAAGTATTAATATAACACCTTTTGCCTGTAAATCACAAAAATAATAGAAATGCAACAATATCAAGTTTTGTGACTTAGGGATATGGGGTGTCTTTCCATGTAGTTAAATCTTTCTTAATTGTTTCCCAACAATGATGTGTAGTTCAGTATACAAATTTTATACTGCTTTTGTTAAATTTGTACCTAAGTATTTTTTTATTTTTGATTTTTTTCCATTAAAATTTTTTTTAAATTAAACTTTAAGTTCTGGGATACATGTGCAGATTGTGCAGGTTTGTTACATAGGTATACATGTGCCATGGTGGTTTGCTGCACCCATCAACCCGTCACCTTCATTAGGTATTTATCCTCCTGCTATTCCTCTGTTAGCCCCCAACCCCCCAAAAGGCCCTGGTATGTGATGTTCCCCTCCCTGTGTCCATGTGTTCTCATTGTTCAACTCCCATTTTTGAGTGAGAACATGCAGTGTTTGGTTTTCTGTTATTGTGTTAGTTTGCTGAGAATGATGGTTTCCAGCTTCATCCATGTCCCTGCAAAGGCCTTAAAGGAAAGAACCTGGTCCTAGCAGTATTTATCACCTGCTAATTGAAGAGCCCTTGAGCTGTTAATAATAAGCAGCAATATTTAGGTACTACAGTGAGGACCGTGGGTGAGCCTTTGAGACTTCTTGGTTTCAAATGAGGCTCAGCACATTACCTGCTGTGGTGGCTATGGGGCAAAACTTGTTCTGCTTGAGAAAAGCAGAGGGAAAAGTAAGGGGAACTTTGTCTTGCATCTTAGGTACCAACATAGCCACAGGGTGGCTACCAACGTAGCCATAGCACCAAGTGGGCTCTTTTGGTCCCCAATTCTACATCTAGACTCTTCGATGGCATTTCTGGATGTGTCCTGTGCCAGAGAGGAGTCGACTTCCTGAAAAGGTGAGTCCTAGGCCAGTCAGCATTCACAACAAACGGACTTAGGAGACCTTGGATCTTAAAGGAACATCTGTGTTAGTCTGGCAATACTCCTTGTGGCTGAGGGTAACCATGGCTGCAGGGTGGGGCTCCTCTGCCTTTGGAGAAGAGGGAAGAGTGGAAAGGACTGTTTCTTGTGGTTTGAATGCCAGCTCATCCACAATACAATAGACCAGGTTGACTTCTAAGGTTTTGTGACCCTAGTCCTTGACCCCCCAGATGGCACCTTCCTTCTCTGAAGAGAAGGACACAGGTTTGGCTGGCTCTGCCACCTGCTTATTGTAGCATCCTGGGGCTTTGAGCAAAATAGGCAGTAGCTATGGAGTGGTTGCCGCAGATTTTGGGCAACACCCAGTGCTGTGGTAGCTTCAGGTTTGACCCAGTGCAGTCATAGTGGTGGTGGCCACAGAGGCGCTGGTGTTACTCCACTTCCAGCTTTAGGTGGCTCAGAACAGAGAGACAGAGAGACTCTGTATGTTTTGGAAAAAGACAAGATAATAGAGTCTCTGCTTCATAATCCAGAGAATTCTCATGGTTCTTGTCCAAGATTGTTAAGGTTTGCAAGAACCACAGCATTACTGGGTTTGGAGTACCCCCTAAAACAGCTAAAGCTTAGATCACAACATCAGAGTCTTTTCAAATATCTGGAAAGCCTTCCCAAAAAGGATGTCCACAAATAAGCCTAGATAGTGTACACCACAATAAATACCTAACTCTTCAAAGCCTAGACACTGAAGAACATCTACTAGCATCAACACCATCCATGAAAACAGGACCTAACCAAGTGAACTAAATAAGGCATGAGGGATCAATCCTGGAGAAAGACATGTGACATTTCAGACAGAAATTTCATAATAGCTGTGTTAAGGAAACAGCTATTTTGAAATCAAAGATAATACAGAGAAGAATTTCAGAATTTTATCAGATAAATTTAACCAGATTGCAATAATCAAAAAGAATCAAGGTGAAATTCTGGAGCTGAAAAATGCAATCAGCGTACTGAAGAATGTAACAAGAGTCCTTTTATAGCATAATTGACCCAGCAGAAGAAAGGTTTAGTGACCTTGAAGGCAGTCTATTTGAAAATACACAGTCAGAGGAGAAAAAAGAGAAAATAAAAACAAATAAACAATGAAGCATGCTTACAGGACCTAGAAACAGCCCCAAAGGGGTAAATGTGTTATTGGCCTTAAGGAGGAGAATGGGAGATAGTTGTAGAAAGTTAATTGAAAGGGATAACAATGTCAACATACATCATGTGATTGAAAAGAAAAATCCAATGGGATAATAACAAAGAACTTCCCAAATCTATAGAAATATATTAATATCCAAGTACAAGAAGGTTATAGAACTAAAGCAGTACTTTATTTTTCGTATTTAAACAGATTTAAACTAAATAAGACTATCTCAAGGCATTTAATAATCAAACTCCCAAAGGTCAAGGATAAAGAAAGGATCTGAAAAACAGCAAATAAAAGAAACAAGTAACATAAATAGAGCTCCAGTATATCTGGCTGCAGACTTTTCAGTGGAAACTTTATAGGCCAGGAGCAAGTTGCATGACATATTTAACGTGGTAAAGGAAAAACAAAATTTTATCATAGAATACTATATCTGACTAAAATATCCTTCAAACATGAAAGAGAAGACTCCCAGAAGAACAAAAACTGAGGGATTTAATCAATACTAGACCTGTTGTCAAGAAATGCTAAAGAAAAGGACATTAATAAAAAAAGAAAAGAACATTAATGAGCAATAATTACCTAAACATACCAAACTTACTAGTAATAGTAACAACACAGAAAAACACAGACTTTATTTTTATACTTTAAGTTCATGTATATTTATACATGTGCAGAATGTGCAGGTTTGTTACATGGAATACACGTGCCATGATGGTTTGCTGCATTCATCACACTATCATGTACATTTGGTATTTCTCCTAAAGCCATCCCTCTTCTATCTGCCTATCCCTACTATCCCTCTTCTAGCTCCCCACCCACTGACAGGCTCCAGTGTGTGATGTTTCCTTCCATGTGTCCAAGAAATACAGAACTTTTATTTATTAATTTATTAAAAAAATTTCTTTTTATTGCATTTTAGGTTTTGGGGTACATGTGCAGAACATGCAAGATAGTTGCATAGGTACACACGCGGCAGTGTGATTTGCTGCTTTCCTCCCTTTCACTCACATTTGGCATTTCTCCCCATTCTATCCCTCCCCAACTCCTCCCTCTGCTGTCCCTCCCCTATTTTCCCCAATAGACCCCAGTGTGTAGTGCTCCCTTCCCTGTGTTCATGTGTTCTCATTGTTCATCACTCGCCTATGAGTGAGAATATGCGGTATTTCATTTTCTGTTCTTGTGTCAGTTTGCTGAGAATGATGTTCTCCAGATTCATCCATGTCCCTACAAAGGACACAAACTCATCATTTTTGATTGCTGCATAATATTCCATGGTGTATATGTGCCACATTTTCCCAGTCTATCATCGATGGGCATTTGGGTTGGTTCCAGGTCTTTGCTATTGTAAACAGTGCTGCCATGAACATTCGTGTGCATGTGTCCTTATAGTAGACCGATTTATAGTCCTGTGGATATATACCCAGTAATGGGATTGCTGGGTCAAATGGAATTTCCATTTCTAGGTCCTTGAGGTATCGCCACACTGTCTTCCACAATGGTTGAACTAATTTACACTCCCACCAGCAGTGTAAAAGTGTTCCTATTTCTCCACATTCTCTCCAGCATATGATGTCTCCAGATTTTTTAATGATCGCCATTCTAACTTGCGTGAGATGGTATCTCAATGCGGTTTTGATTTGCATCTCTCTAATGACCAGTGATGATCAGCATTTTTTCATATGTTTGTTGGCCTCATGTATGTCTTCTTTTGTAAAGTGCCTGTTCGTATCCTTTGTCCATTTTTGAATGGGCTTGTTTGTTTTTTTCTTGTAAAACTGTTTGAGTTCTTTGTAAATTCTGGATATCAGCCCTTTGTCAGATGGGTAAACTGCAAAAATTTTTTCCCATTCTGTTGGTTGCCGATTCACTCTAGTGACTGTTTCTTTTGCTGTGCAGAAGCTGTGGAGTTTGATTAGGGCTCATTTGTCTATTTTGGCTTTTGTTGCCAATGCTTTTGGTGTTTTGGTCATGAAATCCTTGCCTACTCCTATGTCCTGAATGGTGTTGCCTAGATTTTCTTCTAGGGTTTTTATGGTGTTAGGTCTTATGTTTAAGTCTTTAATCCATCTGGAGTTAATTTTAGTGTAAGGTGTCAGGAAGGGGTCCAGTTTCTGCTTTCTGCCGATGGCTAGCCAGTTTTCCCAACACCATTTATGGAACAAGGAGTCCTTTCCGCATTCCTTGTTTTTGTCAGGTTTATCAAAGATTGTATGGTTGTAGATATGTTGTGTTGCCTCCTATGTCTCTGTTCTGTTTCATTGGTCTATATCTCTGTTTTGGTACCAGTATCATGCTGTTTTGATTACTGTAGCCTTGTAGTATAATTTGAAGTCCAGTAATTTGATGCTTCCTGCTGTGTTCTTTTTGCTTAGAATTGACTTGGCTATGTGGGCTCTCTTTTGGTTCCATATGAAGTTCAGAACTGAAGGAGATAGAGACACGAAAAACCCTTCAAAAAATCAATAAATCCAAGAGCTGGTTTTTTGAAAAGGTCAACAAAATAGACAGACCACTAGGCAGATTAATAAAAAAGAAAAGAGAGAACAACCAAATACATGCAATAAAAAACGATAAAGGGGAAATCAACATAGATTCCACAGAAATTCAAACCATCATCAGAGAATATTGCAAACAACTCTATGCACATAAACTAGTAAACCTGGAAGAAATGGATAAATTCCTGGACACTTGTGTCCTCCCAAGCCTAAACCAGGAGGAGGCTGAAACCATGAATAGACCAATAACAAGGGCTGAAGTTGAGGCAGCAATTAAGAGCCTACCACACTAAAAAAGCCCATTTCCAGATGGGTTCACAGCCGAATTCTACCAGACACACAAAAGCTGATATCATTCCTTCTGAAACTATTTCAAATAATCCAAAAAGAGGGAATCCTTCCCAAATCATTTTATGAGACCAACATCATCCTGATACCATAACCCGGCAGAGACTCAACAAGAAAAGAAAACTTCAGGCCAATATCCATGATGAACATAGATACAAAAATCTTCAATAAAATACTGGCAAGCTGATTGCAGCAGCACATCAAAAAGCTTATCCACTATGATCAAGTAGGATTCATCCCAGGGATGCAAGGCTGGTTCAACATACGCAAGTCTGTAAATGTAATTCACCAAATAAACAGAACCAAAAACAAAAACCACATGATTATCTCAATTGACACAGAGAAGGCCTTTGACAAAATTCAACAGCCGTTTATGCTAAAAACCCTCAATAAACTTGGTATTGATGGAACTTATCTCAAAATAATAAAAACTATTTATGACAAACCAACAGCCAATATCATACTGAATGGGCAAAAACTGGAAGCATTCCCTTTGAAATCTCGCACTAGACAAGGATGCCCTCTCTCACCTCTCCTATTCAATATAGTACTGGAAGTTCTAGCCAGAGGAATCAGGCAAGAAAAAGAAATAAAGGGTATTCAAATAGAAAGGAAGAAGCCAAATTATTTTTATTTGCAGATGACATGATAGTATATCTAGAAGACCCCATTGTCTCAGCCCCAAACTCCTGAAACTGTGAAGCAATTTCAGCAAACTGTCAGGATATAATGTGCAAAAATCACAAGCATTCCTATACACCAATAACAGACTGAAAGAGAGCCAAATCAAGAACAAACTGCCATTCACAATTGCTACAAAGAGAATAAAATACCTAGGAATACAACTTACAAGGAACGTTAAGGGACCTCTTCAAGGAAAACTACAAACCACTGCTCAATCAAATAAGAGAGGACACAAACAGATGGAGAAACATTCCGTGTTCATGGTTAGGAAGAATGAATATCGTGAAAATGGCCATACTGCCGTAAGTAATTTACAGACTCAACGCTATCCCCATCAAGTTACCATTGACTTTCTTCACAGAACTGGAAAACTTCTGTCATCTTAATTGGAAAGACTAAATAATAAAACAATTATTATCAAATAGCTACAACATTTTAAGATATAGTCAGTACAATAAGATATAAATGGAAACCAGAAAAATTTAAAAAGAGGGAGGATGAAGTTAAGGTATATTAGTTTTCCCTTTGCTCGTTTGGTTATGCAAATAGTGTTAAGTTGTTCTTATATGCAAATAGTGTTAAGGTTAAAATAATGGTTTATAAGACAATATTTGGAATACTTAAGGTGACTTCAAACCAAAACTCATACCATGGATACACAAAAAATAAAAAGCAAGAAACTAAATCATATCACTAGAGAAAATCACCTTCACTGGTGGAAGACAGGAAGGAAAGAAAGAAGGAAGAGAAGATCACAAACAATCAGACAACAAATTTAAAAATGGCAGGAATAAGTCCTTATTAATAATAACAGTGAATATAAATAGACTACATTTTTCAATCAAAAGATATAGACTGATTGAATGAAAAAATAAGACCCATTTATTTGTTGCCTAAAAGAAACACACTTCACTTTTAAAGACACACAGACTGAAAATAAAGGAATGGAAAAAGATATTCCATGCCAATAGAAACTATAAAAAAGCAGGAGTCTGTTGATATGAACAGACAGTTCTCAAAAGAAGACAGTCATGTAGCCAACAAACAAATGAAAAAAAGCTTATCATCACTGGTCATTAGAGAAATGCAAATTAAAACCACAATGAGATATCATCTCATGCCAGTTAGAATGGTGATTATTAAAAAGTTAGGAAACAACTAATGCTGGCAAGGCTGTGGAGGAATAGGAATGCTTTTACACTGTTGGTGGTACCGTAAATTAGCTTAACCATTGTGGAAGATGGTGTGTTGATTTCTCCAGGATATAGAATCAGAAATACCATTTGACCCAGCAATCCCATTACTGGGTATATACCCAAAGGATTAGAAATCATTCTACTATGAAGACACATGAACATATAAGTTTATTGCAGCACATTTACAATAGCAAAGACTTGGAACCAACCCAAATGCCCATCAATGTTAGACTGGATAAAGAAAATGTGGCACACAGACACCATGAAATACTATGCAGCCATAAGAAAGGATGAGTTCATGTCCTTTGGATGAAGGACATGGATGAAGCTGGAAACCATCATTTTCAGCAAACTAATGCAGGAACAGAAACTATACACCACATGTTCTCATACATAAGTGGAAGTTGAACAGTGAGAACACATGGACACAGGGAGGGGAATCACACACCCGGGCCTGTCAGGGGGTGGGTAACAAGGGGAGGGAGAGCATTAAGAGAAATACCTAATCCCTGTGGGGCTTACAAACCTAGATGATGGGTTAATAGGTGCAACATACCACCATGACACATGTATAACTATGTAACAAATCTGCATGTTCTGCACATGTAGTTTTGAACTTAAAGTTAAAAAAAAAGAACAATGCATCAAGTATTATTAATAAAAAGCACAGGAGTCTCTATACATATTTTAGCCAAAATAGATTTTAAGACAAAAGCTATAAAAAGAGACAAAGTTGCTATTTAATGATAAAAGTGGTCAGTTCAGCAAGAGATTATAACTATTATAAATCTATATGCATCAAACACTGGAGCACTTAGATATATAAAGGAAGTGTTATTAGAGCTAAAGAGAGAGATAGGCCCCAATACAGTAGTAGCTGAAGACTTCAGCACTCCACTTTCAGCATTAGACAGATTTTCCCGACAGAATATCAGCAAAGAAGCATCAGACTTAATCTGCACTATAGATCAAATGGATCTAATAGATATTCACAGAGCATTTTATCCAACAGCTGCAGAATACATGTTCTTTCTATCAGCATATGGATCATTCTCAAAGGTAGACTATATATTGGATTGCAAAACAAGCCTTAAAACATTCAAAACATTGAAGTCATATCAACCATCTTCTCTGCCTACAATGGAGTAAAACTAGAAATTTATAACAGGAGGAATTTCGGAAACTAAACACACAGAAATTAAACAATATACTCTGAAATGACCAGTGCGTCAATGAAGAAATTAAGAAGGAAACTGAAAAATTTGTTGAAAGAAATTATAATGGAAACAAAACATACCAAAACCTATGGAATGCAGCAAAAGCAGCCACTAAGAGGGATTTTTATAGCTATAAGTGCCTACATCAAAAAAATAGGAGAAACTCCAAGTGAAAATGTAATGATGCATCTTAAAGAGCACACTGAACCCAAAATTAGTAGAAGAAAAGAAAGAATCAAGATCAGAGCAGAAATCAATGAAATTGAAATGAAATAACCCAAAAGATCAGTGAAAGAAAAAATTGTTTTTTTAATTGTTAAAAAATTGACAAATCTTTAGCCAGAGTAAGAGAAAAAAATAAGATACAAATAAATAGAATCAGATTGAAAAAGGAGACATTACAACAGATACTGCAGGAGTTTAAGGAATCATTGGTGGCTCCTATGAGCAACTATATGCCAATAAAGTGGAAAATCTAGAAGAAATAGACAAATTTTTAGATATACACAACCTACCAATATTGAATCAGGGAGAAATCCAAAACCTGAACAGACCAATAACAAGTATGAGGTCAAAGCCATAATAAAAAGTCTTTCAGTAAAGAAAGGTCTGGGAACCTGATGGCTTCACTGCTGAATTCTATCAAACATTTAAAGAAGAATGGATACCAGTTCTACTCAAATTATTCTGAAAAATAGAAAAGGAAAGAATAGTCCCAGACTTATTTTACAAGTCCAGTAAAATAAGTCTGGAAGTATTTTACTCCAGATACCAAAACCAAAGACACATCAAAAAAGAGAAAGAAAGAAAGAAAGAAAGAAAGAAAGAAAGAAAGAAAGAAAGAAAGAAAGAAGAAGGAAAGAAGGAAGGAAGGAAGGAAGGAAAGAAAGAAAGAAAGAAAGAAAGGGAAAGAAAGAAAGAAAATTATGCACCAGCGTTTCTGATGAATATTGGTACAAAAATTCTCAACAAAATACTTGCAAACTGATTTCAACAATACTTTAGAAGGATCATTCCTCATGACAAAATGAAATTTATCTCTGTAATATAGGGGTGGTTCAACATACACAAATCAATCAATATGATACCTCATATCAAGAGAATGAAGGATAAAAGCCATATGATCATTTGAATTGATGCTGAAAAAACATTTGATAAAATTCAACATTTCTAAATGAAAAATCCTAAGAAAACTGGGGATGAAAGGAGCATACTTCAACATAATAAAAGCCATATGTGACAGATCCACAGCTAATATACTGAATGAGGAACAACTGAAAGCCTTTTCTCTAAGACCTGAAACATGACAAGTATGCCCACTTTCACCACTGTGATTTAACATGGTACTGGAAGTCCTAGCTGTAGCATTCAGACAAGAGAAAGAAATAAAGGATATCTAAATTGGAAAGCAGATATCAAATTATTCTTGTTTACAGATGATATGACCTTATATTTGGCAAAACCTAAAGACTGCACAAGATGACTATTAGAACTGATAGACCAATTCAGTAAAGTTTCAGCATACAAAAGCAACATACAAAAATCAGTAGCATTGCAATATGCCAACAGTGAACAATGTGAAAAAGAAAAGAAAACTTATTTACAATAGTTACAAATAAAATCAAATACCTAGAAATTAACTTAATCAAAGAAGTGAAAGATGTCTGCAATCAAAACTATAAAACACTGAGGAAAGAAAAAGAAGACACCAAAAAATGGAAAGATATTCCATGTTCATGGATTGAATTAATCAATATTGTTAAAAGGTCTAACCAACCAGTACAACCCAAAGCAATGTACAGATTCAAGGCAATCCCTATCAAAATATTAATGACATTCTTCACAAAAATAGAAAATTATCCTAAAATTTATATGGAACCATAAAATAACCAGAATAGCCAAAGCTGTCCTAAAAAAAAAAAAAAGAGCAAAATTGGAGGAATCACATTACCTACTTCAACTTATGGTACAGAGATATAGTAATAAAAACAGCGTGGTACTGGCATAAAAACAGACATGTAGACCAATGGAACACAATAGAGAACCCAGAAACAAATGCATACATTTATAGTGAACTCATTTTTGACAAAAGTGTGAAGAATATAAACTGAGGAAAGGACGGTCTCTTCAAAATGATGCTAGGAAAAGTGGATATCTATATGCAGAAGAATGAAACTAGACCCCTATATCTTACCATATACGAAAATTAAATCAAACTGGATTAAAAACTGAAATCTAAGACCTCAAACTATGAAACTACCACAAGAAAACATTGGAGAAAATATTTAGGACATTGGTCTGGGCCAAAGTTTCTTGAGTGATACCCCACAAACACAGGCAAAGCAAAAATGAATTAATGGGATCACATCAAGTTAAAAAGCTTCTATATGGCAAAGAGCAAAATCAACAAAATTAAGAGACAACCCACAGAATGGGAGAAAATATTTACAAATTATGCAATTTTACCATTGTGATTCAACATATGACTGGAAGTCCTAGCTAGAGCATTTAGACAAGAAAAATAAGGGCACCTAAACAAGGTGGCAAATTTCCTTTTTTATAGATGACACGATCTTATATTTGGAAAAATCCAAAGACTCCATTAGAAAACTATTAGAACTTATAAGGAGTTAATAACCAGAATATATAAGGAGCCCAAATAACTCTAGGAAAAAAAATCTAATAATTTATTTAAAAATGAGCAAACAATTTGAATAGGCACTTCTTGAATGAAGACATACAAATGATAAACAGGCATATGAAAAGGTGCTCTATATCATTGATAATCAGATAAATGTGAATAAAAACTATAATGAGGCATTATCTTACTCCAGTTAAAATGGTTTATATACAAAAGACCGGCAATAGAAAATGCTGGTGAGGATATGGAGAAAAGGGAACACTTGTATGTTGTTGGTGGGAATTTAAATTAGTACAACCATTATGGAGAACAGTTTGTAGTTTCCTCAAAAAACTAAAAACTGAGTCACCATATGATACAGTATGCCCACTGCTGGGCATATAGCCAAAAGAAAGGAAATCAGTATATTGAAGAGGTATCTACACTCCTATCTTTGTTACAGATCTGTTTTTACAATAGCTAAGATTTGGAAGCAATCTAAGTGTTTATACACAGAGAAATAGGTAACTAAATTGTGGTATATATACAAAATGGAATACTATTGAGTCATAAAAAAGAATGAGATTTAGTTATTTGCAATAATTGGATGGAACTGGAGATCATTACGTTAGGTAAAATAAACAAGTCACAGAAAGAGAAACATTATGTATTCTCACTTATTTGTGGGATCTAAAAATCAAAGCAATGGAACTCATGAACATAGAGAGTAGGATGGTTACCAGATGTTGGAAATTGTAGCTGTGGGCTCTGGAGGGAGGTGGGAATGGTTAATGGCTCCAAATAGAAATAATGAATAAGATCTACTATTTTATGTACAACATGGTGACTATAGTTAATTACGTAATTGTACATTTTGAAATAACTT
Organism: Callithrix jacchus; assembly: GCF_049354715.1. Taxonomy (NCBI): domain Eukaryota; kingdom Metazoa; phylum Chordata; class Mammalia; order Primates; family Cebidae; genus Callithrix; species Callithrix jacchus. Next base: position 93,329,815 of record NC_133517.1, on the reverse strand, counting down.
AGAGTGTAATTGGATTGTTTGCAACTCAAAGAATGAATGCTTGAGATGATGGATACCCCATTTTTCATGATGTGCTTATTTCTTGTTGCATTTCTGTATCAAACATCTCATGTACCCTATAAATATGTACACCTACTACATACCCACAAAAATTAAAAAAAAAAAGAGAGTAACCTCAAGGTGCCACCAAAAACCTTTTAGAATTTTTAAATGAATTCGCTAAAGCTTCAGTGTACAAAAATTATTATACAGAAATTAGTAGCAGTACATACACCAATAACAAATAATCTGATAAAAGAAATCCAGAAAGCAATTTTTGCCAGGCATTATGGCTCATGTCTGCCATCCCAGACTTTGAGCAGCTGAGGCAGAAGAATCACGTGAGTCCAGGAGTTCAAGATTATCCTGAGAAAGATGATGAGACCCTGTCTGTACTGTGTATATATGTAATTAGCCAGGTGTTGTGGTGCTTGTTGTAGTTCCAGTTACTCAGGAGGCTTAGATGGGAAGATCCTTTGAACTACAATCATGCCACTACACTCCAGCCTGTGTCAGAGAGTGAGACACTGTCTAAAAAAAAAAAAAAGGAATTTCATTTATAATAGCTAGAAAGAATGTAAGATGCAGAGGAATTAATTTATCCAAAGAAATGAAAGAATTACACAAGGAAAGCCATAAATTTCTGATGATAGAAACTGAAGACAGCACAAAGAAATGGAAAGATATTCCATACTCAGATTGGAAGAATTAATATTGTTAAAATGATAATTCTACCCAAAGCAATTTGCAGATTTAATGTGATCTATATAAAAATAATGCATTCTTTACAGAAGTAGAAAAGACAATTTTCAAATGTGTATGAAACCACAAAAGACCTCAAATAGCCAAAGCAATCCTGGGGCAAAAAAGAACAAAGCTGGTGGTATCACACTACCTGACTTCAAACTGCCACAAAGCTATAGTAAACATATAAGCATGGTACTGGCATAAAAACAAATACACAGACCAAGGAAGCACAATAGAGAACCTGGATATAAATCTATGCATTTATAGCAAACTTGTTTTCAACAAAGTCACCGAGAACATGCAATGGGGAAAGGACAGTCTCTTTAATAAATGGTGCTGGGAAAGCTGGATAACCATAGGCAGAAGAATATAACTAGACTCCTATGTCTCATCATTTACAAAAATCAAATTAGAATGGCACAGAAAGACAAATATTACATGTTCTCACTCGTGGGAGTTAACAAAAGTGGATCTCATGAAGACAGAGTAGATTGGTGGTTACAAGAAGCCAGGAAAGATCAGGTAGGGAATAAAGAGAGGTTGATTAATGGGTGCAAACATACAGTTTGATAGAAGAAATAAAACTTCGTGTTTGATAGATTGGTAGGGTGACTGTAGTTAACAATAATCTGTTGTATATTTCAAAGTAGCTAGAAGAGAATAATTTGAATGTTTCCAGGATACAGAAAAGAGAAATTTTAAGGTGGTGGATATTCCAATTGTAACGATTTTATCTTTACAAATTATATGAATATATTAAATTACCACGTGTACTCTGCTATTATGTACATCTATTATGTTTCAATAAAAAATAAGTTACCACAAAGTTAGTAACTGAAAACATCACGAATTTATTCTCTTAATTCTGGAGGTGAAAATATGAAGTGAGTTTCTATGAGCTAAAATTAAGGTGTCAGCAGGGCTGCTTCCTTTTGGAGGTGCAATAGGAGAATTCATTATTTGGCCTTTTCCAGATTCTAATTTCTTGGCTCATGGCCCTGTATTACATTGCCTTTTCTCCTCTTGCTTCTGTCATCACATGGGCTTCTTTGGCTTTCTTGCATCCCTCTTATAAGAGCTCTTATGATTATATTTGGCCCACTTGGATACTCTAGAATTATCTTCTCATCTTAGTAAATTTAATTACCTCAGTAAATTACCTTTTGCCATGTAAGGTAACATAGTCACAGGTTCTATGGATAAGACATCTTTGAGGGTTATTTTGCCTACCATGATCCCCAAACTGGAAACACCTTTGAAGCTGAAGTCCTTTTGAGTCTACCTCTTTAGTCCCTATTTTTCTTTCACTTTGTTTCTGCTGCCACTGACTTTTCTTTTTCTGGCTTAAATGATTGCAGCTAATTTTTCTGACTTTTAATGCTGTGCTTCTATTCATTTTCTACCAAACTTTCTTACATTTTATAACACAAAGACTTAAATTTGAATTATGTTACTGAATATATAGAAATGCAAATTATAAAAAACTGCTTGTGATTTAAAAAATACAACTATAAAATTAATTACAAACCAAATTGCAAATCCGTTAACATTCAAGTTAATAATTTGTATGTAACAGTAGCACTTGAATATTAATTTGTATGTAACAGTAGCACTTGAAATTTAAGTTGTAAATAGAAAACCATGTATTACATGATTCAGTTCTACTACTTTTTACCTGTTTGGACCAATTTCAAGCCTGTTACTTATTCAACAGACTATCATTTGTATTTCTCTTGATAGAAATGCTGTATATAAACATTTAACTTTGTTCTTTTTTCTTAAGTGTGCTATCATTAATGTGCTATTATTTGGCACCAGTGCAGTCATAAACACAAATGCAAATAAAGTCATGGAAATCTTGTACTTGATTTTGATACAAGTGATCTAAGATATCATTATGTTACTATTTTATTATTATTTTTTTGAGATGGAATTTCACTTTGTTGCTCAGGCTGTAGTGCAGTGGCATGATCCTGGCTCATGGCAGCCCTAGACTCTCAGGTTCAAGCCGTTCTCCTGCCCCAGCCTCCTGAGTAGCTGATATTACAGGTGCCTACCATCACACCCAGCTAATTTTTGTGTTTTTAGTAGAGAGAAGGTTTTGCCATGTTGGCCAGGCTGGCCTCAAACTCCTGACCTCAGGTGATCCACCCATCTTGGCGTCTCAAAGTGCTGTGATTATAGGCATGAGCTACTGTGCCCAGCCATCTTTGTATTATTGTTATTTAGCTGTTTATTAAAATGAAGGTACAAAGTATAAAATTCTCATAGGGCAGCAGTCCCCAACCTTTTTGGCACCAGGTACTGGTTTCGTGGAAGACAAATTTTCCATGGACAGGGGTTGTGGGTGGTGATGATTTCGGGATGAAACTGTTCCATCTCAGATCATCAGGCATTAGGTTTCTCATAAGGAGGATGTAACTTAGATTCCTCCTGTGCACACTTTACAATCGAGTTCATGCTCCCATGAGCATCTAATGCCGCCACTTATCTGACAGGAGGTGGAGCTCAAGACAGTAATGCCCACTGGCTGCACACCTACTGCTCTGTGGCCTGGTTCCTAACAGGCTGCAGACTGGTACACATCTGTGGCTTGGGGATTGAGGACCCTTGTGAGAATTCCTGTATCCTGAGCTATATCCGTGGAGCCCCAGGTGTCTGCAGATCTTTGAGAAAATCTCATGTTTTAATGACTTAATATTGTTCTTTGCATGTTTTCTTCCTGTGAAACTGAACTATTGCTGTTCTTTGCATCTGTCAGAAACTTTTATTTTTTTCCCAACAATTTGTCATGAAAAATATCAAGCATATAGAAAAGTGGAAAGAATTTTACAGTGAACACCAATATACCCACTGCCTAGATGTTACAATTATCATTTTATTATATTTGCTTTATCATGCCCATTTATTTCTTTATACATTTATGAATCTATTGTATGTTTCATCCACTCCCTGGCCCTTAGGAAGACTTCTTTTTTTCTTACCAGGAATTAGTTTTACTTGTGGAGAAACTTCATGTTAATGCTATGTAGACTATACTCTTCTGTTTAAGGCATATTTCACTGAGGATAACGTTTTTGAGGATTTATTTTTGTTGTTGCATGTATTAGATTAAATTTTTAGGATATTTGTCGTTCTTGTTGAAGACTTTTTGTAGACATATGTTTTCATTACTTTTGGATAAATACCTATAAGTGAAATTGCTGGATTGTAGGTGAGGTTTATGTTTATTTTTACAAGAAATTGCCAGGGCTTTTCTCAGAGTGATTTTACTATTTTATACTCCTACCAAAAAAGGTATAAGAGTTCTATTTGTTCTCCATCTTCACCAATATTTTGTGTTGATTTTATAATATGTAGAGGTATCTCACTGTGGTTTTAATTTGCATATCCCTGATGACTAAAGATGGTAAGCTTTTCCTTATGCTTATTGACCCATACATATTCCTTCATAGACTGTCTGTTCAAATGTTTTGCTTATTTTTTTGTATTGGGTTATTTGGATTTTTTTAATCATTGAGTTTTTAAGTTCTCTTTATTCATTCTGGATATGAATTTATGATCTCATCTATGTTTTGCAAGTATTTTCTCCCAGTCTATGACTTGTCTTCTCATATTCTTAGTAATATCTTTTGATGAAAGTTAGTTTGAAATTTTGATAAAATTGGATTCATCACTTTTAAAATTCTATGATTATTGTTTCTGTGTTATTTCTAGGATATCTTTGCTTACCTCTAAATACCACAGATATTCTGTTACTTTCTAAAATCTTTATAGGTTTAGCTTTTATGTTTAGGTCTATACTCCATGTTGAATTAATTATTGTACATGGTATGAAGTGAGGATTGATGTTCCTTTTAAAACTTTTTTTTCATATGGATATCCAGTTGTGCAGTATTAGTTGTTAAACAAAATTGTTTTTCCTCAATGGTGTGTTTTAGTGTCTTTGTAGAAAATCAAATTACTTCATTTTTAGCTCTGTGTTCTGTTCCACAGATCTATTTGTTAATCTTTATGTCAGTACCATACTATCCTAATTACTATGAATTTAGAATAAGTATTGAAGATGAGATGTGTAAATGTCAACTTTTTTTCTCTCTCAGGGTTGAATTAATATTTTATGTGCTGTTGTACTTCCATATAAAGTTAAGAAAGAATCAGCTAGACAATTTCTACAAAAAAGCTTAGTAAAATTATTATTGGGATTGCAATCAATCTTTACATCTATTTGGAAAGAACTGACATTTAACAATATTAGAACTTTCAATTCCTGAATACTATGTATCTCTTGATTTATTTAGATGTTCTTGGAGAATCTTAGGGTATGTTGTCCTTGAATGGTGTGGGAGCAGGCAGTGCTATCAATAAAGCTTAAATCAAAGGAGAATATTTTTAGAAAGTGTTTTAGGTTAGAAATCCTAGTTTCTCACTATAACTTTTTCACAGTTTTCTTTATGTTCATTTACTTTTTTCTCCCTCCATATGCTTCTACCCTTAATTTATTATAATAGCCATTATCCTATGACAAGTAATAACACCTGGAGTAATGATTCTACAAATACAACATTTTTTTTCCGTTTCAGAGATGTTTATTATTGACAGTCCCATTTACTAAGCTTATTTTTATCTTGTAAGCTCTTGGTATCTTGCAAAGTAGAGCACTCATCGCCGTGCACCTAAAATCATTTCGGTAAATACCATTGTCCATGGCATCTTGGCATTGAGTAATTACCTAGATGTAAATATGTTTTCCCTTAATTTTCAACAATATTAGATAAAACAAAGATTCAAAACGATAAAAATTCAATATATTGCATAGAACAGTGGCTCTCAAAATGTAATAAGTGGACCATTGGCAGTTTCTAAGACCATTTTAAGATATATGTGAAGTCAAAACTATTTTCATAATCATACTAAGGCTTTATTTGCCTTTTTTATGGTGTTTGTATTTGCATCTGGTACAGAAGCAATGCCGGTAAAACATAAGAATAAGGTATTAGTATTAAATTTTTTTTACTATGCATTTGTCACCACAAGGCACATGCAGAAAATAAAAGTTACGTTGACTTAAGTTCTTTAATGAAGCAGTCAAAATTATTAATTTTATTAAATCTTGACCTTTGAGTACACATTGTTTTAATATCCTGTGTGATGAAATGGAAAGTACACATAGAACACTTCTACATATTGGAGAATGATTGTCCCACAGAACTTACTCACTTGTTTCAATTTTGAGCCAAACTCGTGGCTTTTTTCATGGAACTCAATTTTTATTTGAAAGAAGTGCCAAACTATTGTTATTTACATTTGGGTATTTGAAGACATTGTCTTGAAATTGAACCGAGTTGAGCCTGTCACTTAAAGGAAGACGCCTGACAGTATTTGTTGCTAATGATAACATTTGAGCTTTCAAGTAAAAATTAGAATTTTGAAAATCTTGTATTCATCACCATGCATGTGACAGTATCTCAAGTTCTGAAGACTTTTCTGATGAGATCAGTGTGATGTTGATGTGATTTTTGATATTGTATGATATAATATGTTAACATTTGGAATATTTGAAGAACTTCTTCCAACTGACCAATGCGTGCTGCTGCAAAATTGCACATGGGTAAAAGATCTATTCAACGTGCAAGAGGGACCAAAAGATTTTAATATAACAAAGTACAGAAAGTTCATTGATATGGTTTTAGTTTTTGCATGTAGTTAACCTTTCTGAAACGACTACCAGTTTATTTTTGGTATAGATATACCAAAAGATGTCTACAATGACCTGAACAGAATTTTAAATATTCTTTACTTTTCCAACCAAATATTTGTGTAAACATAAATTTTAGTCATTTACATCAACCAAAACAATATGTTAGGACAGATAGAATGCAGAAGCAGATATGAAAATCAAGCCACCTTCTACTACTAAGCCAGACCTTAAAAGTTTTGCAAAAATATAAAATAATATTATTTTCTCAGTAAATCTTTTGAGAAATGTAATTACTTTAATTAACTAATTTATGTTAATATAAACAATAAGTAAAACAAGTAACTTATGTTAGCATGCAATGGATTTATTATTACTAATTAAAAATCAATTTAAAAACAAATAGAAAATTTAATTTTAATTTCTAATAAAGTAGACAGAAATATATATATAACTTCTTAAACAAAAGCTCATTGGGATTCTCAATAATTTTTAATAATATGAAGAGGTTCTGAGACAAAAAAGTTGGAGAACTGATGAAATAGAGGAAAGACAAAGTATTTTAGATATATAATTGATTCTCACATTTTTCAGATTCTGTATTTGTGAACTGACTCACTTGCCAAAATATATTTGCAGTCTCAAAATTAATGCTTACAGCACTTTCACAATTATTTTTGGACACGTACATGCACAGAACAGTGAAATATTTGAGTAACTTCATGTGGAAGCTCCCAGCTGAGGTTAAAGTAAAAGACACTGCCTTTTTGTTTCATGTGTGATAACTGTTAACACGTGTCCTTTTTGTGGCCTATTTAGTGTCACATTTTTAAATTTTTATGCTATTTTTTGGTAATTTTGCTATTTAAAATAGCCCTTAAGTGTAATTTAGCATCCTCAAGACAGAAGGAGAAAATACACGTGTGAGTTAAATTTCATTCAGGCATGAATCATAGTGCTGCTGGCTATGAGTTCCATGTTAATCAATCAACAGCATGTATTATATAAGGCATGTTTAAACAGAAACACATATAAAAAAAGCTATGAGTTGATAGGTTGATGAAAATGTGATCAGAGGCTGGTAAGAAGCTAACTCTATGTATCTTGGGAGCAAATAGTTCAGTAAATTCAATGTTTATAGTTATTTTATGCAACACACAAATGGTCTGCAAATAATGAGAATCATTATTTGTATTCTCTGTTAAAAGGGAATGCAGATTGTGACTGGATGACATTTATAAATACGTATGGAAATACAGGATATTAGTAAATTGTAAATGTTTTTAACCTCAAGACAAAGAAAGAAAATACAGACAAAGTAGATTGGTGATTACTTGGCTTCAAATCTTTAGATGTGTTTCCAAGTTGCCTTCATTTATAACTTACCTAAGTGTCTTTCACCTGGCTGCCATCCATATAAGACATGGGAGAAAGTCCATTAAAAGTGAGAACAGTTCAGTGAGATTTGGAAACCAGATAGCTCATGATTACTCATTCTGAGGTAAATTTTTGACAGTATTTATCTGCATTCTTTTCATTTTAAAAAAAATTTTGGTAAGATTATTTTCCATGAGTAGATGACCATGTCATGTAAATATAAAATGGATAATAGATACTTCTATAGAATTCAGTGTTATAATTGCTAAAATTATAAAGGTCTAATATATATAATTCTTATTGTGGAAAATTGCTACAGTAATTTTTATTCTTTATAGATTGTCATAAGTTTTGCAGAATTTCTCTTTTCCCTTTGCCTTTTAATATCAGTATCTATTTCAAGTGTCCGTGTTAGCAGATTTGTGATTATACAATTAATCCTTATCACATAACACATATCCTAGTTTATGTATATTTCCTTGCAAATAAAGTAAAAGGTACAAATTCTCATCTTATTTGCCATAGTTAAATCACGATTTCCAGTAATACAGTTTCTTGTTCCTTACCCTAAAGTTTTTCATAAAGATTCATGAGATGGGAGAAGTCTAATAATAATAATTGGCTGTGGGGTCCTGATATCTGAGCCTTCACAGGGGGAAATAAGAAGGGTTAAAGTTTAGAAAAGAATAGATCTACGCTCAAATCTATGAAGTAAGAAGGGAAGTGTTGGGGCTGTGGAAAATTCCAAGAGAGAGACCTAAGCCGTCATGTGGATTTGTGCTTAGACATGGCAAACTTCAAATTTAGGAACTGCAGTATAAAAAGATGTAATTTTTTGTACTTAGCAGTTGGATCAGTCAGTTCATTCTTCTTGTGGAGGAGTGGAGCATCTCAATGGAAGAGACATAGTTGCTGCTAACCTTAGTGATTTACCTCAACCCTCCAAATAGTATGATATTTCATCATAGTATAATTTCAAGAAGAAATGTGCACTTCCTCTTTGACCCTATCCCACCAGAAAACCTTTCCATTTTTCTTTTCCTATTTTGTGAATAAACAGTGGGAGGTGTTTGTTCTTGTTTTTGGTAACCTATTCACCTATCAAGAAGTTACTTTCAATATTTCTGTCTCTTACAAACCATGTGCTGTGAACACAAGGACTAATTCATGGAATGTAGGGCATTTATACCTTTTACTCTTTTAGATATTTCTTTTTTTAAAAAAAATAACTTTCATGTACCTCTTAAATAATAATTAATTGAATAGGGACAATTTCTAAATTTCACAATTGTTCAGGATATTATCAGTGCTGTGTGTTTTATTTTTTGAAATATTTATTTAAGTTGGTATTTGTTTACATATTAACTTGCGTATTGAAATTATTTAACCATAAATAATACTTTGCCAATTAATTTAGATGATCACTAGTTAAGATGACAGCAAATACTCAAACACCTAAACCTTGGTTGGTTGTTTTGTTTTGGTTGTTTTTTTGTTAAAGGTCGTGCACATTTGCTTAATAATGAACTGAACTGAATTACCATGTGGTGAATTAGCTCTCTTCATAAATATAAATGTCTCAAATATTAATAATTTCTTTGTGTTGGAAACATTCAACATCCTCCTTCTAGCTATTTGAAACTATATATTATTATTAACTATAGTGGATATGCAAATTACTTTCATCTGATCACCATACGTTATATGTATTGAAACACCGCTATGTATTCCTTGTATATGTGCAATTATTACTTGTCAGTAAAAAATAAAAAGTCAGTATCTGATTCTAAAAAATTAAAATTTGACCTGAAATTTAACTTTTTTTGTTATATAATACTGATTCTTGTTTTTTCTAAAAATAAAATAATACAGAAAACAGAATAAAAACCTATCCAGTCATTTTTTAAAAGACACAGCTTAAGCATTTTGCCAAATAGTTGTTACTTTGTAATAATTGCATCACTAATTTGCTGAGCTCTGTTGCAAATAATTAGTGAAACATAAGAAAAAATAAAAAGTTTCCACATAATATGAATCTTCATATTTTTTTCCACCAAAACAGCACAGTTATTTCCATAGCATTGTGTATATGAAATGATTTGGAAATGTACAGGAAATGATTTGGATAACAATATGGTAGAAATTAAATATTAAATTTGATTCTAACACCACATGTTCTCAGTCATAGGTGGGTGTTGAACAGTGAGAACACATGGACACAGGGAGGGGAACATCATGCACCAGGGCCTGTTGGGGGTTGGAGGGGCTAGGGAAGGGATAGTAGGGGGTTCGGGGATTGGGGAGGGATAGCATTAGGAGAAACACCTAATGTAGATGATGGGGTGATGGATGCAGCAAACCACCATGGTACATGTATACCTGTATAACAAGCCTGCACATTCTGCACTTGTACCCCAGAACTTAAAGTATAATAACAACAACAAAAAATAAAAACAAACAAACAAATAAATTAAATTTTACTCTAAATTCTAGTAGTGGAAAACTATCAAACAGATTAAGAACATGTTTATTTTCTCATTGAGCATTCTATTAAAAATAGCTTAAAATTATTGCTTGAAAAGAAGTGCTAATTAATAGAGCATAATAGATAATGACCATATTTTCTTTAACTACAGTGAGTTTTAGCTGCATATAAAGTACTAGTTCTCTAATAGCCTGAGAGAACACACAGAGTAGCACAGTTTCAGGCCTTTCTGCTCTCATGCATGAGATAGCCAAATGCCATCAGCCTTTTTTACTTTCTGGAATGAACAATATTTTCTGTTGGCCTTGTTTCCTCTTGTGTCCCTGTTTCTGCATACCCTTCTGGCTCTGGTTCCATTTAGCCTCCTGCTTCAGGTTCTACTTGTTTTCCTGGCTCTGGCTGTGTTTATCTTCTAGTTTCTGCTTCCTTTGTCAGCCCAGTAGGTCCCACACCTCCTGCCTCTCTGCTTACTTAATGTTCATTTCCTTTTCTCTGTTCAATGTTATGATTTCCTTCTGTCCCTAATAATTATCGCTCTTCTTTGCACTCCTTTATATATAGAACTACAATGATTTGAAACCTATAGGGTGACTAAACAACCTACCACGTCTGCATCAATAATAGGTAACTGTAAAGGTACCTCATGTTATTTGGTTACTTTTTTTGTATTCACCTGCTCTGTAAACTTTAGGAATATTCTGAGAGTTGTGAGGAACTCGCAGAAGACATGGATTTGTTCAGAGGTTATAGGCTATAATCATCTGTATAGAGTTTTTTAAATTATGGGTCATGAAATCAATTCGGTGTGAATAAAACTATTAATTAAGAACAAAGATGTAAATTGAAAAGAATAGGCTATGTCATTGGATATTGCACTTAGTATTGTTTCATAGAATTTTATTTTTAGTTATATACATTTATGTAAATATATATATTATATGTAAATGTCTTTCTTGCTATGGGTCAAGTTCAAAAAATGTTTGAATATCATTGTATGTAAGATAGACTTTTAGTCTAAGCTGCTTTCAAAGTATACTTATTTGGATCAACCACTTTATATGGTTGTGATCAATTTTAGAAACATACATAGAAAGCCTTGAAAGAATGTATCTGAACTAAATCAGATTTACCATAGAAGCCTTTGAATTTTATTACAACTTTTTTATGAGCCCCAGAACAACATTACTGTCTCTGAGATGTGTAGGTCAACTTAATTTAGTAAAATTACTATAAAAACTGGGATTCCAGAGCAATTCCTGATCATATGGACATTTGAAGCCCTGTTGCAGCTCTTTTGGTCTTGTACTACATTTAGAAATGAATATGCTGAAACAGCTAAGATGAATGCATTGAAAGACATCAAGATATTGAAATTTTTATTAATCTTCCTATTCATAATCTCATAAAAATAGAATTCATTGAGATAATAATTTTGTTTGTCAGAAAAATATGCACTAGGAGATTTTGTACTGTGACAGGATCAGAAATTGGGCAGATTCAAGTGGTAGCAAGTGGTTAATGAATTAACAACAAGTAGTGCTAGAAGCAAAACCTTACTCCTACACTCTGTCCTGGCACAAAGACATTATTATTATTTGTTACTTGCCCAACTGGGGAGTATTATTTGACATGATGATATAATGGCTTTCAGCAGCAAGTCTTTATCTCAAAGTCTTCCAGACCAAAAGCATCTCTTCCATAATTTAAAAAATTCTGAGGTTTCAACAAATATTTGTTCCACAAGTAAATAGCAGCTAGAGCTTCTTTTAAATAAAAGTCCTGGCTTTGCTGACAGATAGTTCTATGATCTGCTTCTGTCTCTAAGTGGGATGACCAAGAAAGATAGGATCTTTATTTTTTTTTTACAGTTAAGTTATTATTGTTACCATTGACGTATCTGTTAGCTAAAACATACTGATCTTTCTATTAACCTAGAAGGCCTACTCTTGCTTGCTCAACTTTGAATATTTTCTCCTCTCAATTTTGCCAAGAGCTCGGGAGAGACAGCTGATATGCAAAAGTTGTCTTAAAGGCATGTTAAAACTCTTCTCCTTCCTCTTTTTCTTCTTAAGAAGAACAGTAACCACTACTGCTACTACTTACAATTGTTCAGCACCTAATATATGAACCAGGACCTTTCATCTGTATTTGGATTTTATTGAAATACAAATGAATATTTGTATTTGTGAAATAGATACTCTTTTTATTCTCCATTTTTACACATGAGGAAATTCAGGCTTTGAGAGAGAAGGAGACTGTCCAAGGTATCACAAGTAGTTAATGATGAAATCAGCATACAAACCTACTATGTTTGACTACACAGTTTGTATTGTTTTTATTTATTTTATATATAATGTGTGTGTGTGTGTGTGTGTGTGTATATATATATATATATATTTTTTTTTTTTCCCCTTTGAGATAGGGTCTCACTCTGTTGCCCTGATTGTCATGCAGGGGTATGATCTCTGCTCAATGTACCCTGTCTTCTCCTGGGCTCAGGTGATCGTCCTACCTCAGCCTCCAGAGTAGCTGGGACTATAGGTGTGCACCACCATGACTGGCTAATTATTTAATTATTATTATTATTTGTAGAGATGAGACCTCACTATATTGCCCAGGCTGGTATTGAACTCCTAGGCTCAAGAGATCCTCTGGCCTTGGCCTCTGAAGTGCTGGGATTGCAGGCATGAGCCACTGTACTGGCCATTTAAAAAATTTTTAATGTTTTGCATACATAGTATATATATATATATATACAAAATATCTCATGTACCATATATATATACATATATATGTATATATATATGGTACATGAGATATTTTGATATAGGCATGCAACACATAATAATCACATTATGAAAAATAGGTATCTGTTCCTTCAAGCCTTTATCTTTTGTGTTACGAACAATCCAATTATACTCTTGTAGTTATTTTAAAATGTACAATCAAATTATTTTGCCTATAGTCACCCTGTTGTATTAGCAAATACAATCTTATTCATTCTTGCAAACGTTTTTTCTGTCAATTAATCATCTCCATTTCTGCTAACACTTCACTACCCTTATCATTCTTTGATAACACCCTTCTACTCTCTATCTCCATGTGGTCAATTGTGATTTTTACATCCCGCAAATAAGTGAGGACATGCAATGTTTGTCTTTCTGTGCCTGTCTTATTTTACTTAACATACTGACCTCCAGTTGCATCCATGTTGTTGCACATGACAGAATCTCATTCTTTTAATGGCCGAGTATTACTCCATTGTGTATAAGTACTACATTTCTTACTCTGTTGCCCAGGCTGGAGTATAATGGTGTGATCTTGGCTCACTGCTACCTTGGCCTCCCAGTTTCAAGTGATTATCATGCCTCAAGTTCTCAGCCTCCTGAGTAGCTGGGATCACAGGTGCATGCCACCATGCCTTGCTACTTTTTTTTTATCTTTAGTAGACATGGGGTTTCACCATGTCGGTCAGGCTGGTCTCGAACTCCTGACCTCAAGTGATCCACCTGCCTTGCCCCCTAAAGTGCTGGGATTACAAGCATAAGCCACCATGCCCAGCCTACATTTTCTTTATCCGTTCATCTGTTGAGGGATGCTTAGGTTGCTTGTAAATCTTGGCAATTGTGAACATTACTGCAACAAACATAGGAGTGCAGATATCTCTTCAATATGCTGATTTCTTTCTTTTTTTTTTTTTTTTTGGCTATGTAACCATCAGTGGGAGTGCTGAATCATATGGTAGCTCAATATTTTAGTATTTTTGAGGAACCTCCAAACTGTTTTCCATAGTGGTTGTACTGCTTTACATTCTCACCAACAGTGTATGAGGGTTCCCCTTTTTTCACATCCTCTTCAACATTTGTTATTGCCTGTCTTTTGGATACAAGCCATTTTAACTATGGTGAGATGATATCTCATTGTAGTTTTGATTTGCAATTCTCTGATGAATGAATCAATGAAGCAGTGATGTTGAGCACATTTTCATATGCCTGCTTGCCATTTATATGTCTTCTTTTGAGAAATGTCTATTCTTATCTGTTGCCTATTTTTTAATGGATTATTAGATTCTTTTCCTATATAATTGTTTGAGCTCCTTATATATTCTGGGTATTTACCCCTTGTCAGATGCATAATTTGCAAATATTTTCTGCTCTCCTATGGGTTCTTGCTTCACTTTGTTGATTGTATCCTTCGCTACTCAGAAGCTTTTTAACATGATGTGATCTGATTTGTCCATTTTTGCTTTGGTTGCCCATATTTACGGTGTGTTGTTAAATTCTCCAGCTATTATTTTATTTGGGCCTCTCTCTCTTTTTAGCTCCAATTATATTTCCTTTCTATATTTGGGTGTTCTGGTGTCAGGTGTATATATACTTACAACAATTATGTCCTGTTGCTGGATTGACAGCTTTATCATTATATAGTGACCTTCTTTCTGTTCTTATAGTTTTTATCTTGTCATCTATTTTGTCTGATGTAAGTACAGTGACTTCTCTTTTTTTGATTTCCATTGTCATGGAATATCTTTCTTCATTCCTTTATTTTCAGTCTATATGCATATATATAGATGAAGTATGTTTCTTGTAGGCAACAGATCATGGATTTTTGTATTTTCATCCATTCAGCCACTCTGTCTTTTGATTGGAGAGTTTAATCCATTTATATTGTTATTGGTAAGGACTTACACCTGACATTTTGTTATTTATCTTCTGGTTGTTTAGTGGTCTTCTCTTCCCTGACTTTTTTAGTGAAAGTGATTTTCTCTGGTTGCATGACTTAACTTTCTGCTTTCTATTGTATGTGTATCTGTTGTATGTTTTTAGGTTTGAGGTTACTATGAGGCTTGCAAATACTATTTTAAAACCTATTATTTTAAATTCATGACAGCTTAACACTGATCATATAAAAAAACAAACAACAAAACCTAATAAAAATTCTACCCTTTAACTTCATCTTCATGCTTTTTTAAAGTTATGACTTTTATTTTAGGTTTGGGGTTACATTTATGTAGGTAAACTGCATGTAATGGGGGTTTACAGTACAGATTTTTTCATCACCTAGGTAATAAGCATAGTACCCAATAGGTATTTTTTCTGATCCCATTCCTCCTCCCAACCTTCACCCTTAAGGAGGCTCTAGTGTCATTTGTTCCCCTCCTAGTATCCATGTATTCTTGTTGTTTAGCTCCCACTTATATGTGAGAACATGTGGTATTTGGTTTTCTGTTCCTGCATTATTTGCTTAGGAAAATGGCATTCAGCTCCATCCATGTTGCTGCAAAGGACATGATCTACTCCTTTTTTATGGCTACATTGTATTTCATGGTGTATATGTTCCACACTTTCTTCATATGGTTTATAATTGATGCACATTTGGGTTGAATCCATGTCTTTGCTACTATGAATAGTGCTGCAATGACCATATGCAGTATATATCTCTATGGTAGAGCAATTTGTATTCATTCTTTTGGGTATATACCCAATAATAATATTGCTGGGTCAAATGGTAATCCTGTTTTAGTTTCTTTGAGGAATTGTCACATTGCTTTCCACAGTAGCTGAATTAATTTATAGTCCCATCAACAGTGCATAAGTATTTCTTTTTCTTAGCAACATTGCTAGCATCTTTTACTTTTTGACTTTTTAATAACAGCTATTCTGACTGGTGTGAGATGGTATCACATTGTGGTTTTGATTTGCATTTTTCTAATGATTAGTAATGTTGAGCACTTTTTCATATGCTTGTTGGCCACATGTACGTCTTGTTTGGAGAAGTTTCTGTTCATGTCTTTTGCTCACTTTTTAAATAGAGTTGTTTGGTTTTTGCTTGTAAATTTGTGAAAGTTTTTAATAGATGCTGGGTATTAGACCTTTGTTGGATGCATAGTTTGATTTTCTCTCATTCTGTAGGTTGTCTGTTTACTCTGTTGATAATATCTTTTGCTGTGCAGAACCTCTTTAGTTTAAGTTCTATTTGCCAATGTTTGTTTTTGTTGCAATTGCTGTTGGCATCTTCATCGTGAAATCTTTGCTAGGTACTATATCCACAATGGCATTTCCTAGATTATCTTTCAGAGTTTTTATAGTTTTAGGTTTTACATTTGAGTCTTTAATCCCTCTTGAGTTTCTATTTGAATGTGATATAAGGAAGGGGTCCAGCTTCAATTTTCTTCAAACACTAGTCAGTTATCTCAGCAGTATTTATTAAATAGGGAGTCCTTTATTGCTTGTTTTTGTCAGCCTTGTCCAAGATTAGATGGTTGTAGGTGTGTGGAATTCTCTCTGTCCCATTGGTCTATGTGTATTTGTAACTTTACCATGCTGTTTGGTTACAGTAGCCTTGTATAGCTTGTAGTTGGGTAATTTGTTGCTTTCAGATTTGATCTTTCTGCTTAGGATTGCCTTGGCTATTTCTGCTCTTTTTTGTTTCCATATGAATTTTAAAATAGTTTTTTCCCCTAATTCTGTGAAGCATGTCATTGATAGTTTAATAGGAATAGCAGTGAATCTGTAATTAGCTTTGGGCAGTGTAGCCATTTTAATGATACTGATTCTTCCTATCCATGAGTATGGAATGTCTTTCTATTTGTTTATGTCATCTTTAATTTCTTTGAGTGGTGTTTTGTAATTTTAATTGTAGAGATCTTTCACTTTCTTAGTTAACTGTATTCCTAGGTATTTTCTTCATTTTGTGGCAGTTGTGAATGGGGCTTCATTCTTAATTTGGCTCTCTGGTTGGACGTTGTTGGTGTATAGGAATGCCACTGGATTTTGTATGTTTATTTTGTGTTCTGAAACCTTGTTGAAGTTGTTTGTCAGACCCAGGTGCTTTTGGGGATAGAGTAGGAGGTTTTCTAGCTACAGTACTATGTCATATGCCCAGAGGGATAATTTGACTTTCTATCTTCTTATTTGGATGTCTTTCATTTCTTTCTCATGTCTCATTGCTCTGGCCAGGACTTCCAGTACTACTTGAATGGGAGTGGTAATAGAGCGCATCCCTGTTTTATTTTGGTTTGCAAGGGGAATAAATACCTCCAGCTTTCGCCCATTCAGTATGATGTTGGCTATGGGTTTGTCATAGATGGTTCTTATTATTTTGAGGTATGTTCCTTTAATGCCTACTTTATTGCAGGTTTTTGACGTGAAGGGATGTTGAATTTTATCAAAACCATTCCTGCATCTATTGAGATATTCATGTTCTTTTTGTTTATAGTCCTATTTATGTGATGAAACATATTGATTGATTTGCATTTGTTTAGCCTGCCTTGCATCCCAGGGTTAAAACCAACTTGATTGTGGTGGAGGATATGCTGCTGGATTTGATTTGCTAATATTTTGTTGAATATTTTTGCATCTATGTTCAACAAAGATATTGGCTGGAAATTTTTTTTTTTGGTCATTTGTCTGCCAGGTTTTCATATCAGGATAATGCCAGCCTCTTATAATGAGTTGGGGAGGAGTTCCTTCTCAATTTTCAGGAATAATTTTAATTTTTTCAATAATTTCAATAGGAATGGTATCAGCTCTTCTCTATACATCTTAGACCTCAGGCATGAATATATCTGGGCCTGGGCTTCTTTTAGTTGGTAGGATTTATATTACTGATTCAATTTTTGAACTCATTATTGATCTGTTCATGGATTCAGTTTCTTCCTGGTCCAGTCTTGGGAGGTTGTATGATTTTAGGAATTTATCCATTGCTTCCAGATTTTCTAATTGGTGTTCACAGAGTTGTTTGTAGTAGTAGTTTCTGAGGGTATTTTTTTTCTTTTCTTGTATTTCTATGGGGTCATTTGTCATGTCTCCTTTGTCATTTCTAACTGTGTTTATTTCATTCCCCTGGTTTTTAACTTTTTGTTATTTCTCTTTATGTCTTATTATACTCTCTACGTCTTGATAAATTATTGTTGTGATTATTATTTTGATTGCTTAATCATTTAGTCTTTCTACTTGAGTAGTTTAGATACAGAGTTGCAGTATTTTAATATTTTATGTTTTTCTGTGTGCATAGTGAGTTTTGTATTTTCAGATGATTTCCTCTTGCTCATTAACATTATTTTTTTTCAGATTCAAGAATATCCTCTAGCATTTCTTGTAGGATAGGTCTAGTGTTGATACATCCTTCAGCCTTTGTTTGTGTTGGAAAGTTTTTTTTTTTCTTGCCAGATATTCTATTTTAGGGTAAAAGTAAAAGTTTTTTCCTTTAGCTATTTAAATATGTCATGGCCTGTGAGAAGTCTGCCACCAGACATATTGAAGCTACATTGTATGTAATTTGTTGCTTTTTTTTTTTTTTTGCTGCTTTTAGGATTCTTTCTTTATCCTAGAGCTGTGGGAGTTTGGTTATTTGGCTTTGACATAGTCATTTTTGGGTTAATTCTGCTTTGTGTTCTATAACCTTCTTATACTTGAATGTTGATATCTTTCTCTAGGTTCAGGTAGTTCTCTGATATTATCCCTTTCAATAAACTTTCTATTTGTATCTCTTTCTCTATCTCTTCTTTAAGGCCAGTAATGCTTGGATTTGCCCTTTTCAGGTTATTTTCTAGATCTTGTAGGCATACTTCATTGTTTTTTATTTTTTCTTTTGTCTTCTCTGATCTTGTGTTTTCAAATAGCATGTCTTGAAGGTCAGTAATTCTCTCTTCTGCCTGATCAATTCTGCTTTGAAGAAACTTTGATGCATTCTTTATCATGTCGGTTGCATTTTTTTAACTCTAGAATTTCTGCTTATTCTAATTATTTTAATCTCTTTGTTAAATTTATCTGATATAATTTTTAATTTCTTCTCTGTGTTATTTTGAATTTCTTTGAGTTTTAAAAAAATAGCTATGTTAAATTTTCTGCCTGAAAGGTCATGGGTCTCTCTATTTTCAGGATTGGGCCCTGGTGCCTTATTTACTTTGTTTGGTGAGAGTTATGCTTTTCTGGATGGTTCTGATGCTTATTTGTTGGTGTCTGGGCATTGAAGAGTTAGGTGTTTTATGTAGTCTTCACAGTCTGGACTTGTTTCTGCCTGTCTTTCCTGAGAAGGTGTTTCAGGTAATTGAATGGACATGGGCCTCAAGACCAATACCACTCTGGTTCTTGCAGACTCATACAGGTACCACCTTGATGGTCTTGTATAACATGTGGGAGAATTCTCTGGATACTAGACAGACTCTTGTTCTTTTACCTTACTTTCTTCCAAACAAATGGAGTCTCTCTCTGTGCTGAGCCACCTGGAACTGGGGGTATGTTGATGCAAGCACTCTGTGGCTACCACCACTGAGATGGTATTGGGTCAGACCTGAAGATAGCAGAGCAATGGTTCTTGCTCAAGTCCCACACTGACTGCTACCTCGTTACTACCTATGTGTACCCAAGGCTCTGAGGCTCTACAATTAGCAGATGGTGAAGGCAGACAGGTTTGGGTCCTTCTTCAGGGTGACGAGTTTTCCCAGGCCCTGGTTGAGTCCAGAGATACTTTCTGGGAGCTAGGAATTGGTGTCAAAAATCTTAGAAATTTGTCTGATGTTGTATTCTACTGTGACTAAGGTGAAACTTAAATTATAATATAAAGTCTTTTTCATTCTCCCCTCTTCTTTCTACAGGTAGAGGAGTGTCTCTCTGTGGGTACCACCAGCCCTAGCCCACTGAGGTGGTGGTGGGGATTCTGCCAGGCCATCGCTGATGTTCACTTAAAGACCAAGGGCTCTTCCATAAGATTGTGGTGAATACTTCCAGGTGTCAGAATCACGCTTCAGGGCAGTGGGCTCCCCTCTGGCCTAGAGAAGGTCCAGAAATGCTCTCCAAGAGCCTAAGCCTGGGCTAAGGGACTGTAAGAGCCTGCTTATTGCTCTACCCCACTGTGGCTGGACTGGTACCTAAGATTTAAGACATAGTCCCCTTTAGTTCTCCCTCTGATTTTATCAAACAGATGTATTTCATTGTAGCCACTGCAGCTGAGAATGTCCTGGATTGCAACTATAGTCAGTGCATTTCAGAACCCAAGGCCCATGGTGTACTACCTGGGTATCACTGCTGGTTATTCGGGGCCCAAGGGATCTTTAAGAGTCAGCAGATGATTAATCCTGGCAAGACTAGTACTGGGTTCCGCCTTCAAGACAGGAGGTTCCCTCATGGTTTAGGTGTGTCTAGAAATGTTGCTAGGGTCAGGATTGGGGGCCTCATGATTCTTCTCAGTGCCCTAACCTGCTCTGGTTGAGCAGGTATGTATCCAATATTCAAAACAAATTTCTTTATATATTTCTCTCTCTGCCTATTAAGCCACAGGAGGGAAACCCTTTCAATACTGTGAGTTCCACTGTTGGATGATCAGGAAGGCATTGTGCAAGCACTACTTTAGCCACCCTGGCTGGTGTCTCCCTAGATCATGTGACACCCTAGTCCTCTGGCTCTGAGCCTATTCCAACACTAGAAGTCACCTAGGAATCCTAGACTGCCTTTTCAGTTTATTTAGAATCCCAGAGCCACGTCTGCCTGTGGTAGTAAGTCTTGCCAAGAAACTTGAGTGCTGACCACTGGGATGGGCAAGTTCCACCTGGCTTGGTCTGGTCCAATTGCTTCCTCCATGCCTGGGCACTGACTGAGCCTAGCACAACTTTGCTCTCCACTATGACAGGGCAATACTGAGATCTATGTAATATCCCCCAGTCGGTGTGCTCCCCCTGTCCCAAGTGCACAGACTCCATGCTGCATAGCCTTTGCTAGTGCATTGGAGAGGTGTGGCATCGGCAATTTGACTGTCTCTTTGATCCTTCTCATGCTCCTTTTAATGATATGAAGTTAAAGCCAGGTACTGTGATTGCTCATTAGATTTTTGGTTTTTGAGACAGTGCTTTTCCATGTGCAGATAATTGTTGCAATTTGGTGTTCATGGAGGGTAACGAATGGTGTAGTTTTCTATTCTGCCATCTTGCTCCGCCTTCCTCCAGAGCTTGTATTCTCAAATTCTGGTGATTACAGCAACTCGCTTTTCTACTCAAGTTTCCAGAATTAATCTATATAATGAGAGTTATCATCAGAAAGCAGTATATCTTAGTATATCTCTCTGTCTCCATAAAAAGATTCAATATTATCCTCTAACAGATGTAGAAGTCCCATGAAATTAACAGCTGGATCATATCTCTATTAGTACATGTTTCAGGGTGATGCTGTTAAGGACATTACCTATTATGATGTTCACTGCCCTTTATATGAAGACTTTGTGGCACATTTCTAACAGATACTAAACTTTTGACTTTACAGCTGAGTTGGCATTTATTGGAGAAATTTCTATCTCATTACAGTTTGTTTCACATCCATTGCTAATTAACTCTTAAGTTTTAAATATGTTTATATTATGTTATTTGCTCTTATTGGCTAATAACTAGCATAATAAAGGTCTTTTTAAAACATACCTTTTAATTATCTAAAGTTGACTGCATAATTTGACATAAAACAATCCTCAGCAATTGTAAAAGAACTGAAAAAATACCAAGCACACTGACAGACAGCAGCACAATTAAAATAGAAGCTGAGATTATGAAAATTGCTTGAAACCTACATGGAAATTTGAAAACATGCTCCTCAATGACTTTGGGTAAATAATGAAATTAAGGCAGAAATCAGGAAAATTTTTGAAAATAATGAAAACAAAGATAAACTTACCAGACTGTCTGAAACACAGCTAAGACAGTGTTCAGAGGGAAATTCATAGCACTAAATGGCCACATGAAAAAGTTAGAAAGGTCTCAACAACCTAATTTCAAAACTGAAAGAATTAGAGAAGTAAGGACAAATCAACTCCAAAGCTAGCAGAAGATGAGAAATAACAAAAATAAGAGCTGAAGATGAGAAATAACAAAAATCAAAACTAAATTGAAGGAAAGCAAGACACAAAAATTCGTTCAAAAGATCAACAAATTCAGGAATTGATTTTTTGAATAAACTAACAAAGTAGATAGGCCATTAGCTATACTGATAAAGAAGAAAAGAGAGAACATCCAAATAAACACAATTAGAAATGACGAAGGGAATGTTACTACTGACCCCACAGAAATGAAAACCATCGGAAACTACTACAAACATCTCTAAGCACACAAACTAGAAAATTCAGAAGAAATGGATAATTTCCTGGATACATACAGCCTTCTAAGACTGAGCCAGGAAGAAATTGATTCCCTGAACAGACCAATAATGAGCTCCAAAATTGAATCAGTAATAAATAGCCTGAAACCAAACAACACCCAAGACCTGATGGATTCACAGCCAAATTCTACCAGATGTCTAAAACAGATGTAGTACCATTCCTACAGAAACTATTTGAAAAAATCGAGGATTTAGAACACCTCCCAACTTATTCTGTGAGGCCAGCATCAACTTGATACCAAAACCTGGAAGAGACAAAAGAAAAAAGGAAAACTTCAGGTCAAAATTGTTGATGAACACTGATGTAAAAATCAACAAAATACTTGCAAACTGAATCCAGCAGCACAAAAGAAAGCTAATCCGTCATGATCAGTTGGGCCTCATCCCTGGGATGCAAGTTTGTTTCAACACATAAAAATAAATATGCTGGGTGCAATGGCTCATGCCTGTAATCCCAGCACTTTGGGAGGCCTGGGTGGGTGGATCACCTGAGGTCAGGAGTTCAAGACCAGCCTGACCAACATGGAGAAACCCCATCTCTACTAAAAATAAAAAAATTAGCTGGGCATGGTAGCGTGTGCCTGTAATCTCAGCTACTCAGGAGGCTGAGGCAGAATTGCCTGAACCAAGGAGGTGGAGGTTGTGGTGAGCTGAGATCGTGCCATTGCACTCCAGCCTGGGCAACAGGAGCAAAACTCTGTCTCAAAATAAATAAATAATGAAATAAACCAATAAATGTGATTCATTACATAAGCTGAACTGGAGACAAAAAAACACATGATTGTCTCAGTAGATGCAGAAAAGACTTTTGATAAAATTCAACATTTTTTCATTTTACAAACTGTGATTAAACTAGGAAATGAAGGAACATACCTCAAAATAATAAGGGCCACCTGTGACAAACCCACATCCAACATTATACTGAATGGACAATAGCTGTAATCATTCCCCTTGAAAACTGACACAAGGCAAGGATGCCCTCTCTTACTACTTCCATTCAACATAGTTTTGGAAGTCCTAGCCAGAGCAATCAGGCAAGAGAAGGAAATAAAGGGCATCCAGATAGGAAGAGAGGATGTCAAACTATCTCTATTTGCAGATGACATGATTCTATATGTAGAAAAACCCATAGTCTTGGCCCGAAAGCTCCTTTAGCTGATAAACAGCTTTAACAAAGTTGCAGGATGCAAATCATTGTAAAAAAAAAAAAAAACCACTGGTATTCTATACACCAACAACAACCAAATTGAGATCCCAATCAGAAAGGCAATCCCATTCACAATTGCCACACAAAAAATAAAATACCTAGGAATACAGCTAACCAGGGAAATTAAAGAGCTGTATAAATGAGAATTACAAAACTCTGCTCAAAGAAATCAGAGAAGACAAAAACAAATGGAAAAACATCCCATGCTTGCTTATGCATAGGAAGAATCAGTATCATTAATATGGCTATACTGCCCAAAGCAATTTATAAATTCAGTGCTATTCAAACTACCGATGATATTCTTCACAGAACTAGAAAAATCTATGTTAAAATTCATATGAACCCAAAAAGCCCAAATAGCCAAGGCAATAGTAAGTAAAAAGAACAAAGCTGGTGGCATCACATTATCTGACTTCAAACTATCCTAGAAGGCCACAGTAACCAACCAGCATGTCATAGACCAATGGAACAGAATAGAGAGCCCAGAAATAAAGCCATACAGTTATAACCATCTGATCTTTGACAAAACTGACAAAAACAAGCAATGGGGAAAAGAATCCCTATTCAATAAATGGTACTGGGTTAACTGGCTAGCCATATGCAGAAGATTGAAGCTGACTTCTTCCTTATGCCATGCCCGAAATTCAACTGAAGATGGTTTAAAGACTTAAATGTAAAACCCAAAACTATAAAAACCCTGAAAGACAACCTAGGCAATACCATTCTGGACATAGGAATAGGGGAAGATTTTATGACAAAGACACCAAAAGCAATCTCGAAAAAGCAAAAATTGACTTGTGATCTAATAAAACTGAAGAGCTTCTGCACAGCAAAAGAAACTAGCAACAGAGTAAACAGAAAACATACAGAATAGGAGAAAATATTTGCAAACTATGCATCTGACAAAGGTCTAATATTCAGCATCTACAAGGAACTTAAATTTATAAGAGAAAAACATACAAGCCTATTAAGAAGTGGGCAAAGAGCATGATCAGACACTTCTCAAAAGAAGACATATATGCGGTCAACAGACATATGAAAAAAATTCAGTTATCAGCGATCGTTAGAGAAATGCAAATCAAAACCATGATGGGATGCATCTCACACCAGTCAGAATGGCTATTACTGAAAAGAAAAAAAATAACAGATTCCCACAGAGTTATGGGGAAAATGGAACACTTATAAAGTGTTGGTGGTAGTGTAAATTGGTTCGACCATTGTGGAAAGCAATATGGCGATTCCTCAAAGAGTTAATAGCAGAAATACCATTTGACCCAGCAACCCCATGGGAATATAAATCATTCCACCATAAAGACACATGTATGCAAATGTTCATTGCAGGATTGTTCACAATGACAGAGACATTAAATCAAACTTAATGCTTATCAGTGACCGACTAGATAAACAAAATGTGATATACATACTCCATGGATAATTATGTATCCCCCAAAAATAATAAGATCATATCTTTTGCAGGAACATGGATGGAGCTTGAGGCTATCATAACAGCAAAGTAATGCAGGAACAGAAAACCAAATTCCACATATTCTCATTTATAAGAGGCAGCTAAATTATTACTTAAGAACACAAAGAAGGAGCAAGAGACACTAGGGTCTACTTGAGTAGCGATGGAAGTAGAGAAGATAACTGTTTTAAAAACCCTCAGGAAATGAGTTGGGGAAGAATACAGTGCAGCATGTGATAAATTTTTAAATTGGCAGTACAGCCCATGTATGTTGGAAAAGACACTGGAATAGGGACAGGATGAGAAGAAGTTTCCTAAACCTGGAGAGACCCAGACAGTTCCAAAAAAGGCAGAATCTGGTAGAATGAGAGGAAGGGAATTATTCTGTGAGACTGTTTGCAAGGCCATATTAACTATGACTTTTGTTTGTCTATCCTATCTCCCACCCCTCTTCTTCTCATTCCTTTAGAAAAGCTATTCCCTGGCTACATGTTTCCTTAGGGACCTCTCAATGGTAGTATCCTGCCATCATCACAAAAATGAGTACTTGACCCAGATCATTCAGTTCACATGTATCATCTTCCCTGCTGGGGGACTACTTTAATAATGAACACATGACTCAAGTGGAGCAAATGAGAGTTTTCTCTGAGGGTAATGCAAGGACACTGGAAAGCAAATCTATTTTCACTCATGGTAGCTAAGCTTGAGAATTTGGTTCAAGGATATTGCCACCCAACTTGACTACCAAATAGAGGGAGTTTATCTGTAAAACAGACAGAGAGGCAAAAAGATAGAGAGAGAAAAGTTGCCTGAATGAAATGTTTGCATTTCTAGATCCAGGTGTGCCTGAAGCCAATCCACTTCTGGATATGTTCCCCTGTTAACATGAGTCAATAACTTCACTTTTTGCTGAAAAAAAGAAAAAAAAAAAAAAGAAAAAAACAAAAAACAATATGGAAAACAGTGAGTTCTTGAAAAGAAAAAAGCTCTCAAGTAACAAGAGAATGAAAACCAAGAAATATGGCAAGAAATGTATGGAGTAAGAGTATCTTAGTAAAATTTATTATTATCTGTTTTGTAAAAACTGTCTCTTTGGGAAAAAAAGCAAAGTTGTATTTTTTAAAACTCAGCCACAATTCTAGTTGATATCAACATTGTGGATGAGGGAGAGTAGTTGTACACCAAATTATCTTGAAAATATATTAAAATATTTGTCTTATTAGAGAAATTATGTAGATATTAACATATTTAAGAAGAGATATAAATAAATATTTGTAATATTGGGGAAATTCCCAATATTTGAGTCTTAGATTAAGAAAAAATATTCTAAACAAAATCAAAATCTAACTTTTAAGCAGCAGAAAAAAAAAATCTTCTCCATTCAAGATTGGTAAACAGTGGGGAAGAAAAGAAAGAGCGGTAAAATAAATCAGAACTACAAAAAGGAGGCACGAGAAGAAAACAGATCACATAGAAAAAGACTTCTATTCTCTATATAAGTATAAACATAAATGAAATAACACAGAACAAAGATCAACCAGTTTATCACTTCCTTTGCCTCTACCATCAGTACTCAAAGCTACCACTACTACTGTTTGCCCACAGGATTATCCCTTTAATCTGTGTTTTGGCTACTGTTAGTTTTATAACTGTTCCTAGAAAAGGCCATGTATTTTTCTGCTACAAGATATATGTACATATCTGGAAATACACAAAGGCAAAATAGGAACATTTATATGAAACCAAGACATAATTTTCTTTATAATCTCATATATTTATGGACTTATTTCTTATAACAAACAGACTAGTGTTTTAGATACACTAAACTCTACCTCTAGAAACACTAAACACTAAACTCTTACTCCTAAACTCTAGCTGTCACCACTCTTGCATATTAGAATGAGCCACTACACTTGTGAATAATAAGATAGTATTTGTCAAACTGTTGGTCAATAAAGTGATTGTCAGTGAATGCTGAAATGTTTTCCATATTAAAAGTAGTCAATAAATGTTACAATAGTCAATGCAGGGTGTATATGTGGCAACTTTTCAAGTTAATTTGTTTTTTCTCTGACACCAAAGATGTCCCTTAACTACCAGATGATATTTGCTCAGAGAATACAAGCTTAATTTTTTTCTAAGTTTAACATGTATATGACAATAAACCCATAATGAAAACTCAATACCAAATTACTTTTAATTCTTGTTTTATATGAATATGAACAACTGTTTACTGCATCATTTAAAAACTATAATTAAAAAAAGTATTTTCCCAAATTTCTATGACTACTTACTTAGGTTTATCATTATTAGTTTGGGGTGAAAACCTGTTTTTTAACCATTATCTGAGGGAAAAATGACAATAACCAATAAATGTAAACAGCTGAAATTCCAGAACATTAATTTTGTGTTAGATCGCTGAGTGCAAAGATAATGGGCACAGGAGAATTTAGACAGACATAGTCCCTATTCTTAGTTACATTATTCGGTATTTATGCAATTATCAACAACTTACTTTATTTCATTGAGTTTCTGTTTATAATTAATAAAATTGTGATAATACCAGATAAAGGATATTAAATGGATTAAATAAGATATATAGAAAGTGCCTGGCATATAGTGGTTTCTTAATAAATAAGAATCCTTTTCAAAACTAAATTTTTTTTCAAAATTAAAAAATATATATCCTTTTAAGTATTTACTGTGAACATATTATCCTAAGGGAGAAGAATAGGTAGAACAAAGATGTGGGAAGGAAACTTTTCACTGCATACTTTTTGTAACGTTTAAACTATGTGACTATATTATATATTTGAAACTAAATAAATGAAATTTAAATAAAAATAATGAAAGAGTAAATTGAAAAATATAGTCAAATAAATATTGCTCATGAAGTCTTAATAATTTTATGTGAGTCCCTGAAAGTAAGGATTATGTCTTAGTTTTCTCTGAGATCCCAAAATTTTTGAACAATGCTTCTCACATAGTAATATTCCAAAACATCAGAAGGAACAGATGTTGGAGAAATCATTGTATTTTTGAGACATCTATGTAGAGTTTAATCATATATGAATGGTAGCAAAAATAAGACTGAAATTAACTCTCTATTGTTTCTAAGTATCTAAGTTATATAATAGAATATGAGTACAGCAACTTAATTTACTGGGCTATTAGGGTAACCAAAAATAATTGGTCCCCAAATGATATATTTAATGCTCATATATATAAAAATAATTAAAAAATTGTGATTTACCATAGCATCATTTAAAAAATTATCATTAATTTCTAGAGATTTGTAGTGAAAAGTACATTTCTAAAAAACATACAAATTGTTCCCAAAGAATGAGGTTATTACATTCCATGCTCATGGGATAGGAAGACTCAATATCATGAAAATGGCCATACTGCTCAAAGTAATTTGTAGATTCAATGTTATCCCCATCAAACTACCACTGACTTTCTTCACAGAATTAGAAAGAAACTACTTTAAATATCATATAGAACCAAAAAAGAGCCTGCATAGCCAAGACAATTCTGAGCAAAAAGAACAAAGCTGGAGGCATCACACTACCTGACTTCAAACTATACTACAAGGCTATGGTAACCAAAACAGCATGGTACTGGTACCAATACAGATTTATAGACTAATGGAACAGAACAAAGGCCACAGAAATAACACCACACATCTATAACCATCTGATCTTTGACAAACCTGGCAAAAGCAAGCAATGGGGAAAGGATTCCCCATTTGTTTAATAAATGGTGTTGGGAAAACGGCTAACCATATGCAGAAAGCTGAAACTTCCTTACATCTTATACAAAAATTAACTCAAGATGGATTAAAGACTTAAACAGAAGACCTAAAACCTTAAAAACCCTAGAAGAAAACCTAGGTGATACCATTCAGAACATAGGCATGGTCAAAGACTTCATAACTAAAACGCCAAAAGCAATGGCAGCAAAAGCCAAAGTAAACAAATGGGATCTAATCAAACTAAAGAGCTTCCGCACAGCAAAAGAAACTATCATCAGAGTGAACAGGCAACTTATAGAATGGGAGAAAAATTTTGCCATCTATTCATCTGACAGAGGGCTAGTATCCAGAATCTACAAAGAATTTAAACAAATTTACAAGAAAAAGCAACCCCATCAAAAAGTGGGCAAAGGATATGAACAGACACTTCTCAAAAGAAGACATTTATGCAGCCAACAAACATGAAAAAATGCTCATCATCCCTCGTCATTATGGAAATGCAAATGAAAACCACAATGAGATACCATCTCATGCCAGTTAGAATGGCGATCATTAAAGTCAGGAAACAACAGATGCTAGAGAGGATGTGGAGAAATAGTAATGCTTTTACACTGTTGGTGGGATTGTAACTTAGTTCAACTATGTGGAAGACAATGTAGCCACTCATCAAGGATCTAGAAGTAGAAATACCATTTGACCCAGCAATCTCATTACTGGGTGTATACCCAAAGGATTAGAAATAATTTTACTATAAAGATGCATGCACATGTATGTTTATTGTGGCACTATTCACAATAGCAAAGACTTGGAATCAAAGTCCTCAAGAAAAGGGATTTGCAATTAGCACCACCTCTTCAACAAGTGTGCTATGATTCAGTATATCTACCTTATTTGATAACCTTGTATGCTCTCCTATCTTCTCTTCCCTGCTACCAAATGGAGCATCAGCCACAGGCAGTTGGCTAAACAGCCAGGGAAACTGCTGTAGTCACTCAGGCATTTGCACATGTCTAAAACAGTTTATATCCTTTTATGATAAAATTACTCAAAACATAAAGGAAGTAGCAATAATAAATCATGCTGGCATAGCACAGATTATTTATTCTGAACAGGATGGCTGACAAAGGAACCTGCTGTCACAACATATGAGAGCACTTAAAATAATGAGAATTTCAGAAACAACTTGAAAAGAGTAAAGAAAGACACTAACTGTCTCCATTTTATCCATGAGACAGTCTCAAAGAAAATGAGGGTGATGACAGATTTGATCTGACATATTGAAGGTTAATAAAAAAGCAACATGATCTCTCAATATGATTTTGCCAGTTTTTATATGGAAGAGTATGGGCTTCTGAGTCAAGCAGACTGAGGTTTTATTCTGGCCCTAACATTCATATCTAGCAAGTTATTTAACAATTTTATTACCCACTTGTAAAAATAGGGACAACAATACCTACCTCATAGAATAGTAGTTAGGTTTAAGTAAAATAATAAATGAAAATGCAGAACATATATTATTGCTGTATAAAATTATTTTATGTTTGAAATATTTCCTAATTATAAAAATATGTAGTATGTGTGACAAATAATTGGCTCTCAATAAATGTTGAATCATTTCCTTGGTACGGACATAAAAATTAAACTAGAGTTCCTTAAGTTTAAAAAAAAAAAGAAAGGAAGGACTAGAGGTCATCAAGTATCAAGTTCAGACCTCTACCTCTAGGCAGATCTATCACATTAAATAAATATCCTCTGATGACCTTCAGCACAAGGATACAAGAGAGATTTTTCTCAATGCCAAAGAGAAATGAAATGTAAAAGGGAAAAAATGATCAATTAAATCCAGAGTAGACTAAGTTAATGTTAATTGTAAAAAAGAGACTGACTTCTAAGGATCTCTCTAGTTTAAATGGCTAAAAGCTAGAAAGCCATAGTAAGCAAAACCCATAAACAAAACCCATTATGATAGTTAATTTGATGTGTCAACTAGACTGGCCAAGGGGTTCCCAGATTAAACATTATATTGAGGTATGTCTGTGAATTTGTTTCCAGATGAGATTAGCATTTGAAAGGGTGAACTCAGTAAAGCGAATTGCCCTCCCCAATGTGTGTTGCATTATGCAATCATCTGAGGGCTTGAACAAAATAAAAGACAGAAGAAGGAGGAATTCTCCCTACTTGCTGACTGCCTGCTTGCTTAAGCTAGGACATCTCATCTCATCTTCTCAGGCCCTCAGACTGAGATCTTTATCATCAGCTCCACTAATTCTCAGGGCTTCTGACTCTGACTGAGTCACACCATTGATTTCCTAGCTTGCAAATAGCAGGCTGTGGAACTTCTCAGCCTCCAGAATCATGTGAGCCAATTCCTTGTAATAACTCTCCCTTTATATATATGACAAGGTTTATTATAAGAATTTATTTTGCTTACTGTCACCGTGAAATTCTTAAGGGAATAATCTAACCTTACTATACAGGTGTAGATATATAATATTAATACTGGATATTATTTGCCTGTGGGATTTTATTCTATTTAATAGACAAACATTTTTATATAATGACTTACTATGTATCAGGCACTTTTCTAAGTATTTATAAAATATTAACTTATTCAGTCCTCTTAACTCTATATGGTAGGGACTCTTATTATTCTCAGCTTAAAAGATAGTTCTATGCGTAGTTTTCATCTTTATACATATCTGTCTAATTTTAACCAATGAACATTTATATCTACATACATACACACACACACAAATAAATACAATGGTGCACAGAAAATACTAAGCCCTTTTTCAGCAGAAAAATATGGAAGGGTAAAGGAAATAAAGGAAATATGTAAAAACAGCATTTTTACTTTTTAAATAGAATGAGTTTATATCCTGTCAGATTCTTTAATCTAATTATGTTTCTTACTTCAACTGGCTATCTTTCTTGTTCATCCTGCTACTAACTCCTACAGTGTTTTTAGGGGGCAGGAGATTGGATATGTAAAGGGCTGGGCTAGGGGTGTTTGTTTATTTTGCAGTATGATGCAACTTTATAATTACAAAGCAAAGTTGTCCATCAACAACATTTTCTAAGCACCTACTATATCAGGCACAAAGTCGAGGCACTTTAGGAGTACGAGTAAGATACATACTAAGACTCAAAGTATCCTGCCCACAATGAGTTCACCTTCTGTTTCAAGAGCTGCATTCTAGAACAGAGCACTAAGAAGGGAGAAATAAAACATAGATTTAATAATAGAACATTTTTACTTTTGTCTTTCTTTTTATTCATACAATAGCATAAAATCAAGGATAGGATTCTTTACATTACCTAACACAGTAACTTAAAGTTTATAAAATGCTTTCCCATATGTTAATTTGTTTAGTCCTCACAAAAACATATAATGGGAGAGTTATTTCTAATGATAAAGGCTATTTAACATAGTATGAACTAAAGCTTGAATAGTTTGAATAACATCTTTTTATTTTTTTTTCTGAGACGGAGTTTCCCTCTTGTTAACCAGGCTGGAGTGCAATGGCGTGATCTTGGCTCACAGCAACCTCTGCCTCCTGGGTTCAGGCAATTCTCCTGCCTCAGCCTCCTGAGTAGCTGGGATTACAGGCACGGGCCACCATGTCCAGCTAATTTTTTGTATTTGTAGTAGAGATGGGGTTTCACCATGTTGACCAGGATGGTCTCGATCTCTTGACCTCATGATCCACCCGCCTCGGCCTCCCAAAGTGCTGGGATTGCAGGCTTGAGCCACCGTGCCCGGCCTGAATGACATCTTGAGGTCACAGTGATAAAGGGTACAATGATGAAAAGAAGCAAAATGAGTGAAAATTATCTATGTTAATTCAGTAAGCATTTAACAGATATTTAT
Source organism: Callithrix jacchus (assembly GCF_049354715.1). Lineage (NCBI taxonomy): Eukaryota > Metazoa > Chordata > Mammalia > Primates > Cebidae > Callithrix > Callithrix jacchus. The sequence goes on along the minus strand of NC_133517.1, from coordinate 93,297,035 downwards.
TGAATGAATGCACACAGGTCTGACAGTTATAGCTGTATATCAATGAACTGTATAGATTGTATTCCTACTGGCTTTGTAACATTATTCTGCTTTTACTATAGATAGTTGCATACATGCATGAGTACATTTATATAATATATATAAAATATAGACATACATTTATTATGTGTATGTGTGTGTGTGTGTGTGTGTGTGTGTATATGTATACTAGTAGAGTTAATTGTTCATATATTTATCCTTCTCGATAAGGTATGAACTCCTTGAGAATAGGGAACATATTTCATTCATCTTTATGACCCCAAAACCTAATACAATACCTGTCACATAATAAATACATGATAAATGTCTGTTAAATGAATGAGTGAATTACAAATTTCTCTATATTTTAACACTTTAGATGGTACATTATCTGAAAAACATAGGGACACAGTTTAAATATATTTGTCAACTCTCATGAGAATGTTTCTTTTAGATATTTGTATTAAGAGAATTGTCGAATGTTGGAAACCTGAGTTTTGATTCATAGATTGAAAATATTCAGTTCTTAATAAGGCATGATTATAAAGCTGGCAACCTCTTCTGTTACCAACAAATTACAGTCATTCTTTACTGTCAGTTTTTCTTTGATGTGTGTAAAAAATGAATAGGCAGTCATTGAAGAAGCAGTATACTAGCAGCAACCAAGAAAGAAAAGAGTAATAATAATAACAAAATATTCCAGACTAACTGCAAAAATATGAACATCAGCAAGCAATTATTACAACAATGTAATATAGCACGCAACATAAAACTACAAACAAGTTAACTTATACCGAACAGCTGTTTCACATAAAAATGATACAACCGAATGTTTTCCAGTAACGCATATATTAATCTAATAACATAAAAAATATTGATGTCTTTTAGCAGTTCATCAAGAAAGTAAAAAGAGGGCATCAGTTTTACAATGGAGAACTACTGACTTCACATGCTAACACCCAATGATTGTCAATCCGAAATAGTAATCAGTTAAGATCATTTTATTTGGTGTGGAAAAAAAAATCATTTATACCTTTTTCATCCTTTAAATTTAGATAAAGCATAGTTTAGGTGCTTTTAATTTATGTTAATCTAGTGTTTTTCAAGACCTAAATGTGCCTACTCCTTTGTATAACTGGGTGCTGAATTTATAACTCTCTTCATGGTGTCTGGCTCCTCAAAGTTACTGTAAGACTGCATGCATACTGATTAGACCACTAACAATTTCACAATCCAGAGCTACCTATAATTAATTCTTTATACTTGATATAATATTAGCAAATTAGGTACTTTATTTAAGGCATTGGGGAAAATAAACAGGTGAGGAAACAAAAGATTAAGAGAACAAAAAAGAAACTATGGCTGGTTCCAGACAAGTTGGGTATGCAGACTTCACTTTATATTCTCTGCTAATTATAATTTTAAAGCTCTAGGCAAAATTCAAAAAGCAACTAATGGAAGACATTACAAGACAAAGAAAATAAATTGGATTGGATAGGAATTTCAGGACTCAAGACAAAACCCCTGGGAGTGAGATTCCTGAGTTATTTATTTATTTATTTATTTGTTTGTTTGTTTGTTTGTTTGTTTGTTTGAGACAGAGTTTCACCCTTGTTGCCCAGGCTTGAGTACGGTGACTCAATCTCGGCTCACCGCAGCCTCCGCCTCCTGGGTTCAAGCGATTTTCCTGCCTTAGCCTCCTGAGTAGCTGAGATTACAGGCATGCCCTACCACGCTTGGCTAATTTTGTATTTTTAGTAGAGATGGGGTTTCTTCATGTTGGTCAGGCTGGTGTTAAACTCCTGACCTCAGGTGATCTGCCGGCCTTGGCCTCTCAAAGTGTTAGGATTATAGACATGAGCCACTGCACCCAGCCCCTGGGGTTGGTTGGTTTGTTTTTCCCTCTCTATATCCCGACATGGGCACTAAAGAGACCCACAGCTCAAAACCATAAACAGACACATACTGAAAAATAAAGAGGTCCCAAGAAAAGCCTGCTGTCTCCAGCCAAAGGGCCAGAAAAAGGACAGCCAGCAGAACAAAACCATTCTGATTATACTTGCCTGCTCCAGGAAAACAGCATGAAAAAATATAGACTCCTTACCCTCCCTGCCGAGCACTGGAGCTACACAGATTGTGAGCAGAGCTCTGTCCACCAACTTTGTCTCCACAGCCTGAAAAACAAAGCAGCACCCTCTCCATACCTGGGGGATTGTGGTAAGAGACCTTTTATCCTTGTCCTGCAATGGTGAGAAAGGCCCGTTCCCAGATGCAGGCTCTCAGCAGAAACTATACTGCATTCTTGCCCTTCAGTAATGAGATAGTTCCCCTTTCCCCTGATTTCCCAGCAACCGGACAGAGCCTCTCGATCTCCATAATGCGGTCATGAGGCAGAATACCGTATCCTCTCAATTAGAGAGTTGAAGGAGCATTACTGAGAGGAGAGTGCTAGAGGAAAGTATTTTTATAATCTGCATATTAAGTCCTGGACAGATCTGTGAGCCAATGATTCATAGATTTGTCCTCTCTGCATAATCACATACTTGGTGGTTTTGTTCATTTGTTTTAATTCTGTATAAATTTTTTTTGTCCAACCGTCTTATTTCAGAGAACCAGTCTTCAAGTTCTGAGATTCATTCCTCAAGTTAGTTTACTCTACTTTTAATACTTGTGATTGCATTGTGAAATTCTTATATTGAGTTATTCAGCTTTTTCAGACCTGTTAGGTTATTTTTTATACTGGTTATTTTGTCGTTCAGCTCCTGTATCACTTTCTTGTGATTCTTATTTTCTTTGGATTGGGTTTTGACATCCTCCTGAATCTTGGTGACCTTTGGTCCTGTCCATTTTCTGAATTCAGTCAGTTCTGCTTGGTTAAGAACTATTGTTGGAGAACTGTTGCAGTCATTGGAAGACATAATGACACTCCGGCCATTTGAGTTACCCGAGTTCTTGTGTTGGTTCTTTCTCATCTCTGCATGTTGGTGTTTCTTTAACTGCAGTGTAGATTGAGTACAGTCAATAGCCTTCTTTTATAAATGTTTCCACCAGATTGAAGCTTTTTGTATGAGTCCTTATTTGAAGCTGATTTCCTGTCTCTGGTTTCACAGGGGGAAATGTTAGTGAGGTATTTTTGGTATCAAAGTTTTGGAATGTGATTTAGCAGTGACACTTAGGCTTATTTGTCCATTGGTAGACTCTTTATTGTTTGTGTCCCTCCCATATGCTTCCTCACAGTTGCAGCTGTGTTCCCTCTCAGTGCTCTGAAAATGTGGGTTCCTCTCCTGCTTGAGTGCTGGCTATAGTTCACGACTTGGTACTCCTGGGCTGCCCACTGCAGCCCTGGGGTGATCTTGGTGTTTTTGTTTCTTTCACAGCTTAGAGGAAGTGGAGAAAAGAACTTAGTAGTGTTTGTTGCCGGGGGTTATTTACTTGGCTACTTGGGGGTCTACTCCAGAGGTATGCACATTCTGGTCAGCAGTCTGTCAGTGCTGTCAGCCCAAGATGGATGGTTTGCACTGTGTGCCCAATCTCAGGGTTCCCTGTCTGTGGACAAGCTGTTGGGGTGGATGTGGGAATCATAGGCTACAGACTGGCCTCCTCTCCCTGGGTTGACTGAAGCTTGTTGGAGGGGTAGATAGGGCACTTAGGGTCTTTGATCCTTCGTCAGTCTGAGTGTGACAAGGGCAGTTCCACTGCAGAGGCAATGGCAAAGAGGCTTTCAGTTGCCCCTGAAGGCTCTCTCCAGGGAGTTGCTGAGTTGGTACTGGATTCATAGCTCTGGTGAGGGGTGGCTGGAGACCCAGGCCTTGATGACAACCCCTGGTGAGGAGATATGGGAATGGGCACCCATGTAGCACTCTGGCCACTTTTCCATAGGACCACTGCAGTATGCTTGGGGCCCTTTCCAGTCCCTATTCACCTTGGATTTTCCAGAACCTGGAAGTGTCACCAGTGAAGGCTGGAAAACAGCAAAGATGACAGCCTGTTCCTCCCTCTGGGAGCTTTGTCACAGGGTGGTATGGACCTCTTACCACCCAAAGGCACCTGCAGGAAGTGGCTGGAGACCCCGGTTAGGAGGTTCTGCCCAGTAAGGAGAAGTAGGATCAGCATCTGCTTAATAAAGAAGTTTGGCCATGTTTTGGCGGAGCAGCTATGCGTGCTGAGGGTCCACCTCAGCCCCCAGTCACCTCACGCATTCTGAAGCCTAAAGGCTGAATGGCTAAGTTCTCTAAATAGCAAAGATGGCAGCCCGCCTCTTCCTCTAGGAGCACTGTACCAGGGGAAATTTAGATCTCAGAGCTAAGGCAGCGGGTAGCTGGAGGCCTCAGTTGAGAGGCCTGCCCAGTGAGGAGAAAGGATCAGATACAACTTTAAAGCAGCAGTCTGGCCTCATTTTGGTAAAGCAGCTGTTCTGTGCCGGTGGATCTCTTCTACCCCAGGTTGGCTGACACTCTCCAAAGCATGAGGGCTGGAATGACTAAGATGCCTTTAACAGCAAAGACAGTGGCCTGCCCACTGCCTGGGAACTCCTTCTTAAGGAGGTAAAATGCTGTTACTGGTAGCTGGCTAGAATTTCAAGCCAGTGGGTTTTATCTTGTGAGCTGCTGTGGAAGTGGGGCCTGCAGGTTGTTTCTGCTCTGTGCCCTGGAATCAGCCTCTTTCCTAGGGGTATGCACAGAAGTTTAACCTCTTCAAGTGGTGGGGCTTAATTACTCTCCCCTTAAATAGGGACTGAAATTAGTGACTCACTTGCGACCAATGGAGAATAGGAACGAAACAATTATAACTTTGCAGTGGAGAAACCTGAGAAACACAACTCTTACTATATGATCAAAATTAACCCCCTGCCATGATATGATACCACTGTTGTATTCCAAAAGCTTCAAAACCCAGTTGAATCAAACAAACCCAGACTGAGGAACAGCTATAAAAATTGAAATTAAGAAACACTCTTTTTCTTTGTTTTCATAACTTTCACCATTTCTCTTCAAAAAGATCAAAATCATGAAAACAAGGAAAGAGCAAGAAACTGTCACAAACTGGAAGAGACTAAGGAGACATGACAAGTAAATGCACTGTAGTATCCTAGATTGCATCTGGAGAACAAAATGAATGTTAGTGAAAAATATGGTAAAATTTGAATAAATCCTACAGTTATTTAATAGTATTTTATCAATGCTGTTTTCTTTGTTTTGATAAATGCAATGTAATTGTGTAAATTATTGACTACAGAAACCTATGTGAACAAGATACAGAAACTCTCTGAACCATATTTGTAGCTCCTCTAAAAATCTAAAATTATTTCAAATTGAGAAGTTAAAACAGACAAACAAACAAAAAAACCCCCAGGGGCCAGGCACAGTGGCTCACACCTGTGCCCAGCACTTTGGGAGGCCAAGGTGGATGGATCACCTGAAGTCGGCAGTTTGAGACCAGCCTGAGTAACATGGAGGAACCTAATACAAAATTAGCTGGGCCTGGTGGCACATGCCTGTAATCCCAGCTACTTGGGAGGCTGAGGCAGGAGAATCACTGAACCCGGGAGGCGGAGGTTGCAGTGAGCCAAGATCCGACCATTGCACTGACACGTGGGCAACAAGAACAAAACCTCATCTCAAACAACAACAACAACAATTAAAAAAAACCTTCCCAAAGAAAACTCCAGGCCCATATGGCTTCAATGGTGAATTCTATAAAACATCTTAAAAATAAGTAACACTTATCTTTCACAAGTACTTATCTTTCATAAAAATTACACTCATGATTCAAAAAATAGAAGAATACATTCCAGCTCAGTTTGTGAAGCCAGTATTATTACTCTGATAACAAAACTAGAAAAAGTAAATTCAAGAAAAGAAAGTTACTAAAGTTACTTATATCTTTAATGAACGCTGATCAAAAATTCTTAACATATTAGTGTGAAATTAAACTGTAAATGAGACTCCAAGCACTCCAGACTAGGTGGACTCACTGTGACTAACAGAAGAAATATCCAAACTGAGATTACAGAACAAAGCTGCCATGGTGGAGTGAAAGAAGAGTGTTTACATGTCTTTTGTTCATAAAAAAAGGCAAATGTGGATAAACATCCCAATTTACGCCCATAAGCCAGAACAGTTCTCATGACCAAAGCCAAGAAAAACTGGTGAGAAACAACTCATCACTAGCTCTTTAAAAGAAACATCTCACAGAGCCTTCTAGTTTGGGTTTTAGGAAGCCACCCAATCAAGGGCTCAACTATCTTGACCAATCAGAACTAAACAAGCTTGAATCCTTCATTTGCATAAATCTGATTGCGAACTTGGGCGAGAACTTTCTTTATGTGAGCCAAACATTTCTTTGGTTCTTTAAAGAGCATGCTTTTATTTTTCTTGAAGGCTGTGTCTTTTCAGTTGTTATTACTTAAAATATTTCTCTTGTTCCTTACTCCTCCATCTGCTATTCCCGTTACACATGTTATAGCTTTTACAGTTGTCCCTCAGTTCTTGAATATAATTTTCCACCTTTTTCACTCTTGTCTTTTGGTCTTATTCTCAAAGAAATATAAGTTTTCTAAATAGAATTCAGTGTCACTATAGTTTGCTTGTGATTGAATGTTTATATGACATTTGGTGTGAAAATAACAATCTTTGAAATATTAATCCATTATGTGACTATATTTAAATACTTAATAATGTGATTTTTATTCTTGCAAATAAGATATTACACTCTGAATTTTATAAAGAGAATAGAATATTTTTGTTAACATAGCAATATATAGTTACCAATTATATTTGTTAGTGTGACACAAATATGTCTAAGAGTATGCCTTTTATTTATTGCTATGTCTTAAAAAAATGAACACAGTGTAAAAGTGAATTGGTTTGATATAAAGAGAATTTAATTTGCAGTGTTAGGTATAGCCTTCTAATGAAAGTCTAGGACTTTGCTGACCAGTTTTCATGAAGAATCCTTCTAGATTTTGCCCATTTAGTATGATATTGGCTGTGGCTTTTTCATGTATAGCTCTTATTATTTTGATGTATGTTTCTTCAATACCTAGTTGATTGAGAGTTTTTAACATGAAGGGATGCTGAATTTTATTGTAGGCCATTTCTGTGTCTATTGAGACAATTATGTGGTTTTTTTTTTGCCTTCAGTCCTGTTTATGTGATTAGTAGCATGTGTTTATTTTTGTATACTGAGCCAAATTTTTATCCTGAGAACGAACCCTACTTTATCATGGTGGATAAGCTTTTTGATGTGCTGCTGGATTTGGTTTGCCAGTATTTTGCATTGATGTTTGACAATCTTTGCATTGATGTTCATCAAGGACATTGACTTAAAGTTTTTGTTGTTGTTGTTGTTGTATCTGTGCCAGGTTTTGGTATCAGTATGATGTTGGCCTCATAGAATGAGTTAGAGAGGAGTCCCTTCTTTTTAATTTTTTGAAATAGTTTCAGTAGAATGGTACCAGCTTTTATTTGTACCTCTGGTAAAATTCAATTGTGAATCCATCTTGTCCTGGGCTTTTTACTTTTGGTTGGTAGGCTATTTATTACTGCCTCAATTTCAGAATTTATTATTGATCTATTAATAGACTCAGTTTATTCCTGATTCAGTCTTGGGTGGGTGTATGTGTCCAGACATTTATTCATGTATGTGTCCAGGTGTATGGGTATATGTGTCCAGGCAGTTATTTATTTATTTATTTTTTTGAGACAGAATCTCACTCTGTTGCCCAGGCTGGAGTGCAGTGGCACAATCTCAGCTCACTGCAACCTCTGCCTCCCAGGTTCAAACAATTCTCTTCTTCTCAGCCTCCTGAGTAGTTGAGACTACAGGCATATGCCACCACGCCTGGCTAATTTTTGTATTTTTTTAAGTAGAAATGGGCTTTCACCACATTGGACAGGCTGGTCTCAAACACCTGACCTCATGATCCACCCACCTCAGCTTTCCAAAGTGCTGTGATTACAAGTGTGAGCTACTGTGCCCAGCATTTATTAATTTCTTATAGATTTTCTAGTTTTTGTGCATAGAGATGTTTGTAGTGTTCTCTGATGGTTGTTTATATTTCTGTGGGGTCAGTGGTGATATTCCTCTTATCATTTCTGATTATGTTTATAATCATAATCATAATCATGATTCTTCCTTTTCTTTTTTATTAGCCTATCTAGCAGTCTATTTTATTATTATTTTTTAAAAACCAGATCTTGGTTTCATTGATTTTTTTTTGAAGTGTTTTTCATCTTTGTATCACCTTCAGTTCAGTTCTGATCTTGGTTATTTCTTGCCTTCTGCTAGCTGTGAAACTTGGGTGTGATGTTAACTTGAGATCTTTCTAGCTTTTTGATATGGGCATTTTAATGCTATAAATTTCTCTCTTAACACTGCTTTAGCTGCATCCTAAAGTTTCTGTTACATTGTCTCTTTGCTCTTATTAGTTTCAAATAACTTTCTCATTTTTGTTTTACTTTTATTATCTTCACAGGAGTCATTCAGGATCTAGTTTTTCAATGTCAATGTAGTTGTGTGTTGAGTGATTTTCTTAATCTTGAGTTCTATTTTGATTGCACTGTGGTCTGAGAAAATGTTTGCTATGATTTCAGTTCTTTTATATTTGCTGAGGAGTGTTTTACTTCAGATTATGTGATAAATTTTAGAGTAAGTGCCATGTGGCAATGAGAAGAATGTATATTCTACTCTTTTGGTGAGGAGTTCTATAGGTACCTCTCAGGTCCACTTGATCCAGAGCTGAGTTCAGGTCTTGAATATTTTTGTTAATTATCTGTCTCGATGATCTGTCTCATATTGACAGTGGTGTTGAAGTCTCCCACTATTATTGCTTGGGAGTCTTAAATTTTTGTATGTTTCTAAGAACTTGCTTTACGGATCTGAATTCTCCTGTGTTGGGTGCATATATATTTAGGACAGTTAGCTTTCTTGTTGAATTGAACCATTTACCATTAAATAATACTCTTCTTTGTCTTTTTTGATCTTTGTTGGTTTAAAGTCTGTTTTTTCAGAAACTGGAATTGCAACCACTGTGTTTTCTGTTTTAAATTTGTTTGGTAAATTTTCTTCCATTCTTTTATTTTGAGCCTATGTGTGTCTTTGCATGTGAGATGGGTTTCTTGAAGACAGCATACCAATGAATCTTGACTTTTTATCCAGCTTAGCATTTTGTATCTTTTAATTGGGGCATTTAGCTCATTTACATTTAAGGTTAGTATTGTTATTTGTGAATTTGATTCTGTCATCATGATGCTAGCTGGTTATTTTGCATACTTGTTTATGTGGTTGCTTCATAATGTCACTGATCTGTGTACTTCCAGTTTCATTTTGTAGTGGCTAGTAATTGTTTTTCCTTTCCATATTAAGTGCTTTGTTCAGGAGCTCTTGCACGGCAGGCATGGTGCTGGCAAATTCCCTAGCATTTGATTGTCTGAAAAGGATCCTTTTTCTCCTTCACTTATGAAATTTAGTTTGGCCAGATATGCAATTCTATGTTGCAATTTCTTTTCTCTAAGAATGTTGACTTTTGGTCCCTAATCTCTTCTGGCTTTTAGGTTTTTACTGAGAGGTCCTCTTTTAGTCTGATGGGCTACTTTTTGTAGGTGACCTGGCCTTTCTATCTGGCTGCCCTTGACATTTTTTCTTTCATTAAATATTGCAGAATCTGATTATTATGTATCTTGGGGTTGATCTTTTCATGGAGTATCTTACTGAGGTTCTCTGCATTTCCTGAATTTGAGTGTTGGCCTACCTTTCTCTTTTGGGGGATTCTCCTGGATGATATATTTAAGCATGTTTCACAACTTTGTTCCATTCTCCCTGTCTCTTTCAGGTACTCTAATCAGTTTTAGGTTTGGTCTTCTTAAATAATATTTTTTGGAGGTTTTGTTCATTCCTTTTTATTCTTTTATTTTTTTCAGTTCTTGTATGCCTGTTTTATTTCAGAAAGATAGTCTTTAACCTCTGAGATTCTTTTCTCTGCTTGGTCTGTTTTGCTACTGATACTTGTGATTGCATTGTGAAGTTCTCATATTGTGTTTTTCAGATCCATCAGGTTGGTTATGCTCCTCTCTAAACTGGCTGTTATGGCTATCAGCTCCTGTATTATTTTACCATGATTTAGCTTCTTTGCATTGGGTTAAAACATGCTCCTTTAGCTCAGCAAAGTTTCTTATTATCCATCTTCTGAAGCCTATTTTTGTCACTTCAGCCATCTTAGCCTCAGCCAGTTTGTGCTTTTGCTGGAGAGGTGCTGTGGTCATTTGGAGGAAAAGAGTCATTCTGGCTTTTGAGTTTTTAGCATTTTTGTGTTGATTCTTTCTTACCTTTATGGGCTTACCTACCTTTGGTCTTTGGGGTTGGTGACCTTTGATGGGGTTTTCATGGGGTCTTTTTTGTTTACATTGCTGTTGTTTCCTATTTATTTTTCTTTTAACAGTGATGGTATTGTTTCATAGGGCTGCTGTGGTTTGCTAGGGGTCCCCTTCAGACTGTAGTTGCCTTCATTTTTCTCCTACCCAGAGTTATCACCAGTGAAAACTGTCAACCAGCAAAGATGGCAGCCTTCCCCTTTTTTCTGGAAGCTTTGTTTCAGTGTGGCACTGACCTTTTGCTGGCCCAAATATGCCTATAAGAGGTGGCTGAGACTCCTTTTGGGAGGTCTCTCCCAGTCATGAGGAACAGGATCAGGGATCTGCCCAAAGAAGCAGTCAGGTGGCCCTTCGGTATAGCAGGTGTGCTATGTTCAGCGGTCTCTTCTTTGTCTGGACTGTTTGGATTCTCCGAAGTTGGCAGGCTGGCACAGCTTAGTGTACTGAACTGCAGAGGTTGAGAACCCCTGGGAGCTTCATCCCTGGGAGAGATCAATGCTCTGTCTGGAGAATCCTTGCAAGAGTGGCTGAAGCCTTTACAGGAAGGTCTTGTCAAGTGAGGCGGAATGAATCAGTTTCTGCTTATGAAGCAGTCTGGCCATGATCTGTCAAGGTAGCTATGCTGTGCTGAGGAGGAGGGGACCCCTTCTCATCCACACTGCTTGTATTCTTCAAAGCTGGCAGGCTGAAATGACCAAGTCTACAGAACTGCAGAGTTGGTGGTTACCAATCCCCCTGGGAACTCAGTCCTGACTCAGGCAGACTCCAGCCTGCTGCTACCAGGAGGCTGGAATTCCAAGCTAGTGGGTCCCAACTTGTGAAGCACCATGGAAGTTGTGCCCACAGAATGAAGCCACTTTGCTCCCTGGAGTCAGCCCCCTTCCTAGGGACATTTACAGATGGATCTCTTGCCTTGCTGCAGATCCCAGGACCAGAGTATGCAAAACTCCTGGGTCTCTGTCTGTGTCTAAGTAGTTGCTCTGCTTAAACTTTACATAACTCAGTGTATTGGACTCAAGGCCCTGGTGATGTGGGCTCACAAGGGATCTCCCGATCCACGGGTTGCAAACATCTGTGGGAGAAGCATGGTTTCCTGGGCAGGGTCACACAATCTTTGACTGCTTCTCTTGGCTTGGGGTGGGGATTCTCTTGGCTCCCTGCTGCTCCCAGGTGGGCTGTCGCCCTATTCTGCTTCTCTTTGTTCTCTGAGGGTCAAGTTGTTTGCTTAGTCAGTTTCAGTGTAAGAACCCAGATATTTCAGTTGAAGGTGCTGAATTCATTTGCTCCTTTTATTCCTCTTCATGAGTGCTTGGGACTGCAGCTGCTTTCAATTGGCTGTCTTAGCTTTCTACAACTGACTGCTTCTAAATCAGTTTCTGACCATGAATTTTTAGATTTTTGTAATATAAAAATATCTTCTCAACTCAGATATTTGGAAAGCAGTTTTTTCTGTATGCTATTTTAGACAAGACTTTATTGAACTCAGCAGAACTAGAAGTGAAGCACTGACTTGATTATTATAGTTATTTATATACTATTTATTTAAGTTTATTTTCAGTCTGGAAGAGTTGTTTGCATAATTAACTTATGAATATTTCTAATTTAACATAGTTAATTTAATAGTTATTTTAATAGCTATTTTAAGAGAGATTGGATACCTTTTCTACCCCACCCCACCATTCCTTTATCTGCTCCTTTAGGTATAAAGAAATTCATTTGTAAGCCTTTTAAAAATACATTCATAAAACCTTATGTTTTATTTAAAATATTTATGTCTTTACTTCAATACTAAAAAAATTTTTAAAAAGGAAATCTATATGCACTTAACTAAATGTAATTGTTTAATATAGTATGTTAAAATAATTATCTTAAAATCTTCAATATCAATAAAAATATTCCAAAATCTTCAGGACCAAATCATTGCTTTAAAACAGTAGTGGAGTTTAATATTAGTCTTCTGTTAAGAACAAGTGATTCAATTTCTCTTTTTTTCTGTGTAAATTTGATTGAAATGTATAATTTCAATATATGGCAAAGTGCTAAATCTTTCTATATAAAATTCTTATTTTTGGTGTCCACTTTATATGAACACAAATTTGTAAATAGAAATCTCTTCATAGTACAGTGCACTCAGTTGTGCAAACTTATCTTTTTAGGGTCAAAGAAGAACACAAACCACAACTGACACAGTAAGTAAATGTATTAAGAGTGTAGTAGGCTTGACTTCTGTACTTTTGTCACATTCTGCTTTCTGGTATTAGTTTATACTAATACTGGATAGGCTGCAGCTAGTGTGTCTTCTGCTTTCTGACTCTTTGGCTTGTAAGAGAGCTGCCTGCAGCTTCTTACTTCACCCACATAGTGACTGGATGTAGTTTTTTGCTGCCTGCTTGTGGACTAGTTAAGTGTTCAAATTTAATTTCCCAACATTTTAACTGCCTTGATGATAATTGGAGCTCATATTACCATTGGCTGTAGCTTTTGTGCCTGTGTATTTTTATTATTATGGATAAGAAAACGTTAACCTACATTGTTATTCATTTGGTTATTCAGTCACATTATTTGCTTATTTAAACAGGTGGTTTCCCTTTAGTGGAATCACTGAACTGGTAAATAACGTTCTTCAGCCCCAGCAAAAACAACAAAATGAAAAGGAGCCCCAGACGTAAGTAAGCTGATCTATATAGACTAAATATTATCTCTGATAGTATAACATACTGAAAAGTATGTATTAAAATACTGTCCTTGGAATAGTATGCCCTCAGAAAGGAAAATTCTTAGGTTAGGGTTTGATACTATTACCCTTAACGGAAATCTAAAAAGAAAGCAAGGATAATTAACAGGATAGTAAAAAAGAAGAGGTAATCCCCACCCCCTGCTATATTTTAGTATAAATAATGTAAGCTATACTTATTCAGTAAAATATCTTTTTCCAACAATGCAATCTATAATTAGATTGTGTTTCTTTCAACAATAGTTCTAGAAGACATTACAAGATTTTACCCCCCAAATTCAATCTGTGGTCAGATAATTTTGGAAAGGTTGTTTTAAAAAAGGTTAAGCAAGTTTCTTTATTATAATAATTTTGAGAACCCAAATATGCTCCAAGGGTATTAGAACATATACTGTTTCATACATTTATTTGACCGCTGAATCCTGTTTTTACTAAACATTTCATTAGGGTACGAAACATAATTAATGAAATGCAGCAATATAGTCTCAAACTGACCTGAAACACTAAAAAAGTATGATTTCACTTTTTGTTGTTATTAGATTAAAAAACACTGTTTCAAAAGTTGTTCACATCTGTATCATTTAGTTTTGTGGAAGCAATATTATGTTGTATAGTCGAGGTAGCTGAGAGTGTGAGAGAGTCTGCATGTATTTAACTTCCATTCTCCTGACAGTTGCCATTATATTCAGATGTGCTCCCACCACTTGGCCTCTGTGCTTCCTTTTGAATTATGACTTTAGAGAAATTGGTTTGGTTGTAGGAATGGACAAGTTGACAAGCACCATGGACTCCAGGAGAGAATGAGCATGACGAGTACGATGAAACACTCAGAAAAACATTCATGTTGTGCCTTTAATGCAAAATAAAAGATAAACATCTTTTTTGTCTTGTTGCTATTGATGAGGATAATCTCCTCAGCCATTTTATGCTACTTTTTATACATTTTATGTTACATTTGTCAGGGTTTTTGTTTCAACTAAAGTAAAAGTATGAAGTGATATGCTCTTCCTAATAGTTAATATGTAGTTCTCAAATTGGAAATTTTGCTGTACTTCAAGTAGCTGAAATCAGGGCCAGTATTTGTCTTGTCTACTGTTTTATTCCTGGAATTTAGCAGAATACCTAATACATAGTAGGAATTCAATAAATGTTTCTTCATAATTGATTTTTTCATATTTAATCATTTTATGATACAGGAATTTTATGACACAAGGAATAAAATTCTAATAATTTCTTTTCTAACTAGGAAGCATTATATTAAAATACCACATAATGTCATTGTTTTATTTTTTCACTATGGCACTGAAGCTTAAAATAAAATAAAATGGAGAAACCAATAACAAAGCATGATTAGATATAATTTTGCCTTGAATTTAAATGACTCCAGTTATGTGTCTTGTGTGTGAGTTTTTTAAAATAATCAAGATTTTGCCATATTATGTATTAGATTACCATGGCCATTAAATAAAGTGACAGATATTTTGTGAGTAACTTTTAAAAAAATGATATTTAGATTATTGTAATAAAGTGGTATTTGGCCTAAACACAAAAAGAAACTGCTTTAGTTTAATAAGAAATATAATCCAATCTGCTTTGATTTTTGGATAGGAAGATGACAGAAAAAAATAGCACTTTCATATGTTTTAAAAATAAATTCTTTACTAATTGGCATTATTTCAATTAAGATTTCTTTGACAACTCATTTATTCTTGCTGTGATTTATCTAGTTTTTAAAATTCAGAATCAATAGATTTTCTTAATAGTTACCTTCTTCATCTTACATTCTTGTTACATTGAAGATTTTTTGTATGTAATTTTCTAAGAGCCTTCCTTTTATCTTTCTGAACCACAGACCAGGGTTACTTCTCAATACCCTTTAATTCACTTACTCTCTATTCGGAGTTGTAAGGCTTCTTCTTTCTGGGTCATCTAATTAGTTTCTTAATATGACTACCATCTGAGTGGGATAACTTCCTATCTACTTACCTTCTGTTTTTCATTTGTAAAATTATTTTTGGGAGCTGAATTCCAGGTATTCAATTTAAATTTTAAATGTTAAAAAGTAAGACTTGGTTTTTCATATTTTGTGCAAATACTTTCAGAGTAGAATAACAAAATATTCTGTCAGATAGCTAGTATTAAAAATATGTTATGTTTCCTAAACAGTAATTCCATTTTAATCAATTTATATAAATTCCATTTTGTGGTTGTTGAAAAAAATGTATTGATGATGTAGGCTTCTCGAGGTCCGTATTTTTGAGGTTTGTTCATTTCATATTCCTTAGCATAACAGAAAGATTTACTATTTTTGATTTTGGTAAGTCATATGAATTATAGATATAAGTAGATTCTTGTTTCCAACTTTGACTTTTCATGAGATTTGAGGCTTAGAAAATTGAATGAGCCATTTGTTTTAGTTGCCAGTTAATTCACCCTTTGAATTTATAAATTCAATAATTTTAATATTACATTCTCTTTTCTTTTGCGTCAGCATTAAAATGAGGGAAAATTTTCTGCAAAAACAATATAACACAGGTTTTATGTGAGGTATAAAATAAGCCTCTGGATAATTAAAAATGGAACTACTAGGAAAAATGATAAAAGCCTTGTAATGCAACTGTAATTCTAATTTTGTATCTGCAATACATAGCAAAATGGTAAAGGTAATTAAGAAAGTTTCTAATGCAAATTAAACTAATCAATTGAATTTGCTTTGAATTTTACATTTTAGTTTATTTATGTTTTGCTATGATTAATTTACTTTTGAAATACTAGGAAAATGTAAAATTTGAGTTATTGGAATTAGATAATTCTAATAATAATTATTAAATAGAAAATCCAAAATCCGAATTATTAGAATTAGATAACAACCTAATATAATCTCTTTAGTTGTGAGTTTTTTTAATAGGAACAAAATGTTAAATAACATGTAAAAATGTTACATGTAAGCATAGGGAACATGATATGTGAAGCTCTTTAACTAGCAAGGGACACAAAGAAGACCAGTGTAGGTGTAGTATAGCAGATGAGAAGGGAGTGTGGAAGGAGATGAGGTTCCAGAGGTAGGGCTCAGATAGGGCAGTGGTTTTACAGAGAATACAGAGAATGATAAGGAGTTTGAATCTGAGTCTCAGTGTACAGGGAAGATATTGAAGAGATTTAAATATGGGAGTGACATGATTTATTTTATGTATAACTGCTCTATGTGTAGCATGAGAATAGAAATGGAGAGAGCAATGGGAGAGGGCTTTTTTGAGGACTCTCCTAGTGACAGAGGTAACTTGGACCACATTGATTACAGTGAAGATAGACAGAAGTAGATTGAGAATATATTTGAAGATTGCAAAGATATGATTTGTCAGAGGAGTAGATTTAGAAGCTGTAAAATAAGAGAAAAGAACCAAAGATGACTCCTGGGTTTCTAGTTGAAAGAACAAATTGGGTCATGATGTTATTACACACGATCAAGAAGGGAGAAGATGAACAATTTGGAGGTATAAACTAAAACTGACATTTTGAACTTTTAAATTAAGATGCTTATAATTGTTCAACATTAAAAGAGAGAGATGGACTGGGCAGAGATACAGTTTTGAGAGTTGTTAGTATGGCACAAAAAGCTAGAAAAATGCATAAAATAACCTAGAGAGAGTGTGTGTGATAAAGAGCAGACATGAAAATCATGGTTAAGCTCTGAAGAATCCTCATACCTATCCTAGGTCCTGAGATAAAAAGACTATGGTTCCTGCTCTCAAATAGTTCACAGTTAAGTAGGAAAAAGTTACAAGATGAGAAGTAATTTAAAGCAATACTGTGGGACTGTTGGCTTGCTTATTTATATGTGAAAGCGCGTGACAGTTGTCACTCCTGTTCTTGCAACAAGAAAAAAGCTGAACTGAAAACCAACAGCTCTTCTCAGATCCATCAGAAATTGAGGTCACAGGGCAAATCAAGCTCTGAGTAATGGAGAGTGAGGCAAATACAAAGAATAAGTTTACTGTGTGAAGAAACCATAGATTCTGTTAGGAAAACTTTAACTATATTTGATGAACTGCTGGAAGCTGAGTGTAGACTAACTTAAAAGTTAAAACTTCCTGGGGGCCTAGCCTTAAGAAAGCCCCCACAATTTTGAGGTTTTACTTTTACGAGTACCATCAAGCTCTCAATGTGAAGATCAGAGAAAAGCCCCCACATGCCTCCAGCTAGGGGAGGGGAAAGTAACCATTTGGAAATAGCCCAGGGGAGGAGTAAGCATTTTGACATACTCCCAGAACGAAAGTTCCCCACCTTACCTGAAGAGAAATAACTTTACCAGAGCTGAATCAATATGAGAGAAGGAAAATAACTCTAGTCTTTAGAGTTTCTTCTGCATCTAAGGGAGACAGGAAGCTAAGAATCATGTTGAAAGTCACAGCCCAGGAGCACAGGTTCACTAATGACTGAAACCTATTCCTAAGAGTAGGTTTCTCTTCCAAGTGGCAACTCAGAGATTTAGGCTGCTATTCTCTCATAAGCTATCTGGAACACATAGCTTCCAGAAGCTATGCTACACCAGTGGGAGAGAACGGAGAACTCACACTTACTCTCAATTTTGTAAGACAGAAGTGTTACAGGTCACTTTTGCTCACAGATTATTGCCTAAAACTTCTCACAAGGCTCTATCCTCTATATGAGTACTAGTAACACCTACAGTTAGTTTACATTTGATTCTCATTTATTGCAATGAGAAATTCTTGGATGCCAAAAGATAAATATTTGCCAAAAGAATAGTTACTGTAGCAAGGATTGCTCTGTCAACAAAATTTTTCTGGAAAGGAATTTTGAAGAAAGAGACTTTGTTTGCAAATGAGGTAGACACAGTTTTCAATGTCAGAGGAAGGTGCATTCTAGAAAGCAAAGGGAGGATCCTGATTTTATAGCAAACATGCCTGCCCATGTTTTTAACTTAGTTTCTTTATGAAAATGAGGCAGACTTCTTCCTTCTCATTGGTTAACACAGCTGAGTTCTGATTGGTTGTTACAGCTGGGTTCTGATTGGTTGATATAGCTGAGCCCTGATTGATTGGTTTAGGTGAGCACAAAGTTCAATAGATGTGTGGATTTTCTGGGAACTCAGAGTATGTGAAAAACGGTGTGTAGCTTTTTAGTTGTGAAACTTGAATTCAAGGATCAACATTTTGGAGGTTTTAACTGAAGTATTAATTATTAGCATGACTTACTACACTCTTTTCACTAAGTGTCCAGGACAGTTTTTCTCCCGTGTCTCCTCCAGAGACAAATGTAGTTAGCAAATGGCAGCATGGCTGTATTTAAAATCTAGGCCTAGTTAGCCACTTGAGATCTATCTCGAAGGATTGGCTCTTTTAGGTTCACATTTGTGCACAACTCCAATACAGTAGTTGCTTCTACTGTAACTGCTATAATGACTGGGATCAAGATCTAATTTTTACAAGACTGAAGGTTCGGGTTAAAATGTGAAGAAAATTCAAATATACAAGTGTCCCCAGGAAGGAACTTTGCTATTTGTAATGTTTTAAGTAACAGCTATTAGGTTGGTGCAAAAGTAAATTACTTTCCATGCCAAAACTGCAATTTCCTTTGCACCAACCTAATATTAAGTTTTGTCGGTGAGATAACAGGGAGATTTTTGCCTTTTCTTAGGTGGTAATGAAAGACTAATGGAGATAAAGAATGTGATAACACTGACAATATGCAAATGTATACATATATTCTGAGAAACCTTTAGTTGATCACTAGGGATACCAAAGCACAGTAAAATAAATAAGATGAAAAGTAAACAAAATAATTTTAGAAAGGAGGAGCAGAGATACCAGAAAACTTATAATCTTCTGTTTTTGGGTGGAAGCTGTATACTTTGGTTTGTCATTTGCTTGATCCAGAGGTCATTAGTTGGTTTTTCCAAAGATCATCTGCTTCTGGAAGCTTAAGACTCTCCTGTTTAAGGACTCCCAATGGAGAAGATGTTCAAGCCCAGGAAAAACGGTGTGTAGCTTTTTAGTTGTGAAACTTGAATTCAAGGATCAACATTTTGGAGGTTTTAACTGAAGTATTAATTATTAGCATGACTTACTACACTCTTCACTAAGTGTCCAGGACAGTTTTTCTCCCATGTCTCCTCCAGAGTACTAATTCTGCAGATTTCAGGTCATAGAGAGTTGCTCAGAAGGACATTTTGGAAAGACTGCTTTTACCTGTTAATGACAAGACTGTATCACATGATTTCTTTGCTGTATCTACTCAAGTTAGCTTGCAATAGCAGAATCTAGGATCAAAGGTGAAATTTAAAAATATATGGGGCAGTCCATTATTCATTCATAAAGAGAGAGCAGATGGATCCCCAGAAATGTTTATCTTTTTGTTTTGAAGGCTAATGGTGATGGAAATTGAAGAGTCCTTGAGGATAATTTTAATTTTAAAATTTCACTTGTTATTTCTACGTTATCTGAAGATTGAGAATGGTATAGACAAAAGATTGTTTTTGTAAGCTCTGTGCTTCTTACAGTGCTTGACTAGGCAAAGAGGTTGATAAGGAGGCAGTCATGTGGCACCCGTGGGGACAGAGGAGGGAATGAATGAAGACAAGCAAGGGGCTGCAGTCTGCCTACTATAGAGCAATTGCTGGCCACCAACCCTGGCAAGACCCCAATCAGCCTTCTGTAGGAGTGTGAGACTAGACTAGGGAAGACAGTTCTGTACCACATTCTCAAAGCCGAGGGCCAAGCCCATCAGCCTAATTCATGTTCTGGGTCACCTTTGGCGACACCAGCTGCACCAGTTCAGGGCCCCAGCAAGAAGGCAGTCAAGAACAAGACAGCTGAGGTGGCCCTCAAACACCTCAAAGTGGGAAGCATGTTGGAGCCAGCCCTGGAGGACAGCAGGGTCCCTAGACTCTTCACTGCCTGAAGATGTTCTCTGGTTTTTACTGCTGCAGCAGCTTCTACCACAGTTTCATCTGTTGTCCTAACCAGGGGCACCCCTCTGGAAAAGCAGCACCCCCGTCTCCCTAACCCCCATTTCCCTTCAGCAGTCTAAGTGCATCCCCGTTGGTGCTCTGCAGGAGCTGGTGGTGCAAAAAGGCTGGTGGTTGTTGCCAGAGTACACAGTGACCCAGGAATGTGGGCCAGACCACCGCAAATAATTCATCATGACCTGCCGAGTGGAGCATTTCATTGATATTGGCAGTGGCATTTCCAAAAAATTGGCAAAGTGTAATGCGGTGGCCAAAATGCTGCTTCAAGTGCACACAGTGTCTCTGAATGCCCCGAATGGCAATGAGGCGGAGCCTGAGGATGACCACTTCTTCATTGCTGTGGTCTCCCACCTGGATGGTCTTTGGAACCTGGACCCAGGATGCACCGGGAATTCTCTACAAAATTCAGTGGAGGGAAGATCCTGTCTTCCTTCAGTTGCTCCTGGGCTCCCTAGGTGCCCTGGGCCCTGCCTGCTGCCGTGTTCTCAGTGAGCTCTCTGAAGAGTGGGTCTTCCACGTCAGCTACCTGGATATTAAAGAGCTGAGCCTGAGTGGACTCTGCCAGTGTCTGGTGGAACTGTCCACCTAGCCAGCCACTGTGTGTCATGGCTCTGCAACCACCAGGGAGACAGCCCATGGTGAGGCTGCTCGCTGTGTCCTGCAGCCTCAAGATCATGGCGGGCAGCAAGTGAAGCCCCAGCTGGACTCAGGGATGTGCACCCTTTGCTCTCTGCAATTCCTGCCTCTGGGTTCATGTATCTGCTCAGCTCTGGTACCCTCTGTAGGTACCATCTCTATCACTGACACAGACTGCCTGCCTCGAGGCTGAGAAGGGACAGGGCAAGGAGCTAAGGACCGCAGGGCCTCAGCCAGCTCAGGATCTGTCTTCATTTTATTGGTGATGATGAGTGGGAATGAAATCAGAGGGCTGTCTACTCAGGCCCAGAATAAATATGCTGCTTCATGGATTTAAAAAAAAAGTTGATATGGAGTTGTAAAATGGTAAAGGCAGTTCCTGAACACAGATGTGTTTCCAGGTCCAAACATAGATTATCTTTAATCTGAATAATGTAAAATTGACAGAATCTTTCTCATAACTTAGAATCATATTGAATGCTCATGGTAGGGATAAGTAAATACATTTTTAAAATGACAAATGATAGGTTTCTCAGAAAAGGATATTTAGAAAAATTGATAAAAGCAGCAAAGTGCTTATTGCTAAGTAATATAAAACAGGTAAGAAAAGTGCACAGATTGAAAGCATAGAAAGTAGCACTGAGATTAAGAAGCAGAACATTAGCAACCCCTCAGGATTTCCTCTTGCTCCCTTTCAGGGAGAGCTAGCTCCCATCTCCAAGGGTAACTTTTATCCTTTTGTCTCGCACCACTATTTTCTGTCTAGCACCATTACTTTGGCTTATTTTTATTCAAAGTTTATAGAAGAATCATACAATGTATTCTACTGGTTCTGTATTATTTTGCTCAACATAATGTTTGGGAGATTCAGCTACATAATTGTATGGAGTTGTATTCTCAGTGCTGTGTGTACTCCAGTATCTGAATATACCACATTTTATTGATCAGTTTTACTATTGATATGCATTTGGGCTTGTTTTTAATTTTTGCCTATTATGAATAGTACTGCTATATACATTCTGATGTCATTAATTTTTTTCTGTTACTTTGGAGGAGAAATTTAGAGTTATGTGTGAAAGCAAAATACTTTGGCTACTTCACAATACTTTAAAATATTAAAGCTAGTTACTCTCCAATTTCCTATTTAGTTATTTGGTAATAATATAGATGCTGTTTTTTTGAGCATGACTTACCACTTGATGTTTTGGTGCCTTTGCATCTGGCCTAGAAAGGGAGAAAAGTCATTTCAAATAGTGGAAAACTACAAAGGAGTGATATGATCTGATTTGTTCTAAAATACAAATTTTACAATTTCACTTGTTTCTACTTTTTCTGAAGACCGAGAATGATGTAGACCTAGGGTGTCCAATCTTTTGGCTTTTTTGGGCCACAATGGAAGAATTGTCTTGGGTTACACATAAAATACACTAACATTAATGATAGCTGATGAGCTAAAACCAATTGCAAAAAATTTTATAATGCTTTAAGAAAGTTTACAAATTTTTGTTGTGTATTCAAGGCTTTCCTGGGCCTCATGCAGCCCATGGGCCACAGGTTAGACAATGAAGTAACACCAACACCATTCACAACTAATGTCTCTTTTCTTTGTGCTCCAGTAACCTTATTCTTATATATTAGTATTTATTTTAGTATATGTTTCAGTTAACTTGTTAGAATAAAAACTTTAGAAAAATTAAAGTTAACATAGAGTACTTGAGGAAAGAATGATTCCTGAATCAAGAAGCCCCTGAACCAGAATAGGTTCAGAGAGACTTTGACACTGGCATGTGGTCAGAGAGGATTTATGGACAGGAAAAGGAGAATGATGTACAGAAAATGAAAATGGAGTACAGGAATAGCTGGTTGTGTTACAGCTCAGCATTTGCTATAGTTGAACAGTTGGCTACCTGTTATTTGCTGAAACTCTGTGATTGTTACAAGAGTAGGTTGCAGTCTGTTTATATATTTAGATTACAGTTCACTATGTACAAAAAGACCTTTAGGCCAAACTTATAATGAGGGCAGTTTTAGGTTAAGCTTAATTTAACAATTCCCTTTATGTGGTCACCCTGAGAGTTTGACCAAAACTTTATGCATTGACATCACTCTTTTGCCGTGATAAATGTACTTATTTGGTCTCAAATCTCATTAGAAAATAACAGAACAGTAAGTTTTGTAAGTCCTTATAAACAGGACTTTAACTTTTTTGTAAAAGATAGCCTAGAGGAGACTTCCTTATTCTGGAGCATCCTGTTTTCAAGACAGAAAATCATATCTGGTCTTTTCTTTGGGACTATCTGTTTCTTTAAAGTTGCAGTTTGATTATGTCACATTTAGCATGAGTTGTGAGATTACAAACTCAAGGTGCACAGTCCCACAGTTTTGTTGCTGTGTGGGTAGCAAGGACAGTCTTTCCTGAATGTTTCCAGAAGATCAAATCTCTCAGTTTTAGATCATCTGGGTTTGATTGTCCTCTGTTGGTGAACCACGACAAGCTTCTTTAACCTGGTGAAAATACACTTTGGCATAATATATTCAAGCCTGGTAGCGTTTAGTCATATTAGAGTTTAGGAGTAGAAGATACATGACGTTCTATTATTAGGAGCATAGGCCTTCCAGTGACTATTTCATAAGGGATCAACTTATATTTTCCTCTGGAACTAGAGCTGATTGTTATCAATCTGCAATATGTTTGACCAAGGCAACCTAGTTGATTCAATTAGCTTTGCCTAATATTACTGTATTTTTAATATCTTATTTAACTATTTGTACTTGCCCAGTGAAACAGGCACCTTTATCGCTAGAGATTTTTCTAGGAATGTCCCATGAGGGAAATATATTTTCTGATAACCTTTTAGCTACTATTATAGGATTGGCCTTCTTATATGAGAAAGCTTCTATATAATCAGAAAATATGCATTGAAACCACAATGAAATGAAATCTTTCTATGTTCAAATGGCTTATCAGGTAGCAGAAATATACCTGAAGTATATTTGTCACAAGTCATTTTGTCAGTTTAGAACAGTCACCACACCAGTGTGTGTGTGTGTGTGTGTGTGTGTGTGTGTGTGTGTGTATTCTATTTGGATCATTTTATCCCTCCTATGATGAGTCATGGTGTATAGACTATTTATTTATTTACAGACATGGGGTCTAGGCTGGAGTGTGTTGGCACGATCACAGCTCAGTATAGCCTTGTTTTCCTAGGCTCAAGCAATTCTTCCACCTAAGCCTCCCGAGAAGCTTAGATTACAGGTGCAAGCCACATTGCCCAGCTAGAGCTTTTAATAATGGAGGTTTAAGGACTTAGGAAGTACCAGCTGGCTCTTTAGCCTCTCTGTGAGTCTACACTTTACATTGGATTTATATCCACTTAAATGCCAATTTTCTTTCCCCAAGTCAAGTGTGTAGCATTGTTTTCTAGATGGATTATCATAGGTTATTAGTCTGTTTTCAAGCTGCTGATAAAGACATACCCAAGACTAGGTAATTTATTAAGGAAAGAAGTTTAATGGACTCATGGTTCTATGTGGCAGGGCAGGCCTCACAATCATGGTGAGAGACAAAAGGTAAATCTTACACGGTGGTAGGCAAAGAATGAATGAGAACCACATGAAAGGGGTTTCCCCTTATAAAACCATCAGATATCATGAGACTTATTCATTACCTTGAGAACTGTATGGGGGAAACCACCCCCATGATTCAGTTATCTTCCACCAGGTCACTCCCAAAACAAATATGTCAAAGGTTTAAAACAATTAAAACAGGATCACTAGTAACTATAAGTAATATTCTTTTAGCCAAAGTGTGAAGTAAAAGGTTTTAAAAAGCAAAAACCTGTTTTCAGTTTTCCAAACAATCTGAAGACCTAATAAAGACAGTATAGGACATTATCTGTATCTGCTTCTCTTTTCTATTGTTTTTTTTTTTTCACAGTTTACTCAAATGTTGAACAGAAATTTATCTATTATCTCTTATTAATATGAAAATCTCGTTCAAAATAGGAAATCAAATGTAACTTATGTATTAATATGTTATCAATTGTATTAGGCCATTCTTGCATTGCTATAAAGAAATACCATTGATTGGGTGATTTATAAAGAAAAGAGGTTTAATTGGCTCACAGTTCTGCAGGCTTTAAAGTAAACATGATGCTGACATCTGCTTGGGCTTCTAGGGAGACTCCAGTAAGCTTACAGTCACAGTGGAAGGTAAAGAGGGAGCAGGCCATGCAGGAGCATGACTAGAGCAGGATTCAGAGAGGGTGATGGGGAGAGGTGCTACACACTTTTAAAGATAACCAGAGTTAGTGAGAACTCACTCACTATAATGAAGATTGCACCAAGCCATGAGGGATCCAGTCTCATGACCCAAACATATTCTACTAGGCCTCACCTCCAGCATTGGGGATTACAATTCTACATGAGATTTAGGTAGGGACAAATATCCAAACTACATCATTCCATCCCTTGTCCCCAAATCTCCTTTTCTTCTCACATCGCAAAATACAATCATGCTTCACAACAGTCACCCAACATTGTAACTTGTTCTGTTGTTAAAAATCCTAAGTCCAAAGTTTCATCTCAAACAAGGCAAGTCCCTTCTATGAGCCTGTAAAATCAAACAAGTTATCTACTCCCACAATACAAGTGGGGTATAGGAATCAGGTAAACATTTTTATCCCAAAAGGGAGGAATTGGCCAAAAGAAGGGGGCTATAGGCTCCATGTAAGTTTGAAACCCAGCAGGGCAGTCATTAACTCTTAAAGCTCCAGAAAAATCTCCTTTGACTCTATGTCCTGCATGCAGGACACTCTGGTGCATAAGGTGAGCTCCTAAGGCCTTGGGCAGCTCCACCCCTGTGGCTTGCAGGGTACTGCCCCTGTAGCTGCTCTCATAGGTTGTTGAGTGTCTACAACTTTTCCACATGCAGGATGCAATCTCCCAGTGGATCTACCATTCTGGAATTTGGAGAGTGGTGATCCCCTTTCACAGCTCTGCTAGGAAGCACGCCAGTGGGGGTCTCTGTATGGAGGCTCCAATGCCACCCTTCTTTGCATTCTCCTAGTAGAGATTCTCTATGAGGGCTCCAGTCTTAGGAGGCTTCTGCCTGGACACCCATGCTTTTCCATACATCTTCTGAAATCTAGGAAGAGGCTGCCAAGATTGCACTCTGTGTTCCTGCAGTCTTAATACTACATGGAAACTGCCAAGGCTCATGGCTTGCATTCTTCAAAGTGGCAGCTCAAGCTGGATCTGGGCCTCTTTGAGTCCTAGCTGGAGCTGTATCTAGAGCAGCCGGGTGCCGGGTGCCATGTCTTTAACATCAATCAAGAAATTAACAGTCGTATGACCTCACAATAGTAAGTGTTGGAAATCCCAGTAAATAAAGCTTTTAAAGATTACTTTAAAAAAAAGTAATATAAGTAATTAACTTTTGGAGAATATGAAAGGACACTTAAAAGATGAATAGGTAAATAACAACAACAAAACTATGTGGCTGGGAAAAAATTTTCAGGAAAAGCAGTAAACGTGAATTGGAAAGTTCCATTATTTTACAGAACTCAGAAGTGAAAAATATTTACTTTAGAAAATACTGAATTCATTGAGTTTCTTTAGTGATGAAGGAGACCTTGATATAGAAGATATACATGAAAAATTTAGATACAATAGCTTCACAAAAGTAAGAAAAAGCAATATTTCTAAATTTATATTTAAATATTTATTTGTAATAAAAGTTTTAAGCTAATTTTATGATTTTATCTTTGCCTCTTTTATCTACATCAAAATCTACAAAATATGGCCTGTGGGCCAAAATCTTGCCTGCCGTCTGCTTTTGCAAATAGCATTTTACTGGAATACAGTCAAACTCATTTGTTTTCATATTGTCAATGGCTGCCTTTGCATCCCAGTGGCAGAGATGAGTAGTGACAGACTGTATGGACCACAAGGCCTAAATTACCTACTATCTGACGCTTTACAGAAAAAGTTTGTTGACTTCTGTTCTACATTACTGGAAAGTTATATATTCAAATTTATATATTTAAGATTTTTTTTGATCTTTAATTTTATTTGGAGTTTTGTTGTTATTGTCTTGTTCTGGAGTAAAAACAGACACAAATACCATTGAAATAGAATGCAGAGTTCATAAACAAACCTATGCATATATAGACACTGAGTATATGATAGATTGACGTCACAACTCAGTGGAAGAAAGGATGAACTAGTTAGTAGATGCTTGGAAAATAGAATCTCCATATGGAGAAGATTAACATTAAATCCCTGCATCACAGCACATATAAAAATAAACTTAAGACTGATTAAAAGTATAAATATGACTGATAAAATTATAAAGCTATTAGAAGAAACTACAGAAATTTTTGGTACCTGACTTAGGGGTGGGTAAGGTTGTTCTGTTCTGTTTTGTTTTATTTTGTTTTATATAGCCTACCACCAAAGCCACAAATGATGAAGGGAGAAATTGATGTGTTTAACCATCTCAAAATTAAAGATTTCTGTTAACAAAATTAACAGATTGAGAGAAGAAATTTCCTATGTTCAACTATGTATACTATAGGCTCCATCGTATACCCGTGCATAGCAAGAAGAAAAATATATGAAGTCCAATCCAGAATAGGCAGTTCATAGGAGGGGCAGTCAAAATTGGCTGGATTTCATTGAAACCAGAAAACTATGAACTAAAAAATAGGATACCAATTAATATCCATCACAGCTGCAAAAATTTAAAAAGTTGAATAATAATCACACATTGGCAAGGATGAGAGTAAACTAGAATCTTCATACTTTGCTTGCATGTTTACTAACAAGGTTAATCCATTTGGAAGAACAGTTTAAAGGCATTTAGTGAACTTTAGTATGTACATCGTACTTCTGCATAAATGCCCTAGAGAAACCTTTATATGGGTTTACAAGTATGTCATAGATATAGTAAAGAGCAGTGAAGTATAAAGAGCCAACTTAAATAAAGAAATGGATGACTGAAATGTGATTATTCAAATAGAAACATTATACAGCCATTAAAATGTATGAACTAGATGCAGCAACTACAGTGGTGAAGAGCATGAACTCTTGGAGCAACACTAAATTTGGATTTGGCTTTTACCATTTACCAGCTCTTTGACTATGAGCCACATGTGCAATAAGGACAATAATATGAATAATGATAATAGTCTCTATTTACCTGATACACAGTAAGCACCATGTCCACTAGCTATGGCTCATCTATTTAGATTTTAATATAAAAATGTAAAATTGAGTAGCAAAAATGGCACCTGCCATACATGTAAAAATACAAAACTGGTTACCTCAGGGAAGGGAAATCAAATTAGGGAAGGGAAAATAGTTAAGTAGAACAGGAACCAAGCATAGACCAGTGCTACCAAGAGTATGATCAATTGTATTATGGACACTTAAGATTTTAAAAAAGAGAAGTAAAAAAAGTGCACATAGCAATCCATTCATTCATTCTCGGCAGAAGCAAGAGCATGTATAAAATACAGACTATAACTTTGGGAGGCCGAGGCAGGTGGATCACGAGGTCAAGAGATCGAGACCATCCTGGTTAACATGGTGAAACCCCGTCTCTACTAAAAACACAAAAAATTAGCTGGGCATGGTGGCGCGTGCCTGTAATCCCAGCTACTCAGGAGGCTGAGGCAGGAGAATTGCCTGAACCCAGGAGGCAGAAGTTGCGGTGAGGCGAGATTGCCCATTGCACTCCAGCCTGGGTAACAAGAGCGAAACTCCGTCTCAAAAAACAAAAACAAAAACAAACAAAAAAAACAGACTATAATGGGATGAAAGAAAAAGGACTGAAAGAAGGAAAGAAAGACTTTAACAGAGTGGAAAAGAAACTGCAAGAAAAAGAGGAAGTTAAAGATTTGTATAGTATGTTGAAGGTTTTGTAAGTTCTCATAAAATTTTTCTTCTCTTTTTTTGAGGGGAACTCCTGCTTTTTCACTCAGACTGGACTGCAGTGGTGTGATCTTGGCTTACAGCACCTCTGCCTCCCAGGTTTAAGCAATTCTCTTGCCCCAGCCTCCCAAGTAGCTGGGACTACAGGTGCACACCACCACACCTGGCTAATTTTTTTTTTTTTGTATTTTTAGTAGAGATAGGGTTTCACTGTGTTAACCAGGGCGGTCTTGTTCTTCTGACCTCGTGATCTGCCTGCCTCAGCCTCCCAAAGTGCTGGAATCACAGGCATGAGCCACTGTGCCTGGCCAGATTTTTCTCCTTCTTAAGAAAATTAGCAGTGAGAGAAGAATAACTTTTTTTAAGGAGAGAGAATTTTTTTCTGTAGTATTCAGGGTAGATTGAAGGAAAAAGCATGGATATGAGTAGCCTAACTAGGAGATTATTCTCTAGATTAGGTGGGAATTTATGTTAGTAATACCTATGGTATTGGCAGCATATAATGGAGATAAGTAGAAGGATTCAAAGCACGTGTAGGATATAAAATTGAAAGGACTTATTGGTAGATAAATTTTGCCTTTGAGGGAGAGACATTTCCAGAATAATTCTATGTTTCAGGCCTGTATAATGGAATGGTGGCCCCATTTACTGATACAGGGAACAATGAAGCGGAATCTGGTTTGCATAGGAAAACTGTGAGTTCAACTTTGCAAATCTTGAATTTGAGGTGACACTGAGAAATTTAAGTAGAAATGTTAAGTAGGCAATTGAATACTGAAGCTCAGAGGAAAAGTCTGAATTAGAGGTATACATTTATAAGTCACTTATATATAGGTGGAAGTTGAAGCCTTGGGTATGGATGAAAATACCTAGGAAGATGCTACATAATGAAAAGAGAAGAGGGCCTGAGTCTTGACCTGCAAAGCAGAAAGAAAATGAAAGGCCCTAGATACAGGAAGAAAACCAAGAGTCTTACAAAAGCTAAGTGGACAGTGAGGACTGTCATACATAGTTTCAAATATTGTTCAGAACTCAAAAAAGATGATGACTGAAACATTTGTCCATGAATTTTAGATATGTGGAAGCACTGATAAACGTTGTGAAGGTTAGGAAGTAGACGCGAATGTGATGAAATAGAGTGGAAGAGTGCCTGGCAGGAGGAAGCAGAGAGTTTTGCTTATGTGTAAATGGGAAGGGAAGATGTGATCTTGGCAAGGAATGTGGTTTAACTCCTTAGTCTGCCTGTATACAACCACCTTTTTGTCTAGCAGTGTCTCATTTTATAGGCATGAAAAAATAAAATTAAAAAAAGATCTTTCTTAGTACCTCAAACTAAAGAAAGGTAAATACTATTTCTTACTACCTCAAACTGTTGTCTTGTCTGGATTGTAGCTTCTGTATATTTGTTCTTCCTACAACTGGGACTGTTTGATTCCATTTTGCAGCCTTGATAGTGCTGCAGCCTCTCGGATAGTGCTACAGTTCTTATTTAAGAGAGTTTAAAATATCTAATCTCACAGCTTGGGATAGATAGTTGCTAACTCTCTGCTAATTTAACTGGCCTACTCTGGTGTGTGAGAAATGGGGCTTCCACTTCCCTTGAGGCATTGCCATTATAGTATAGCACAGTTCACTCACCTGGATTTTTAGTTTCTGTTTCAGTGTTCCTTGGTATCTTAGTCCCTTTTGTGTTATTAAAATGGAATACATGAGGCTGGTAATCTGTAGAGAAAAGCTTATTTAGCTCATGTTTCTGCAGGCTTAGAAGTTCAAGAAGCAGGCACTGGCATCTATTTCGCTTCTGGTGAGGACTTTATGCTGCTTCCATTCATAACAGAAAACTGAAAGCAAGTGGGCAGGTGTAAAGAGATCAAATGGTGAAAGAGGAAGCAAGAGAGTAAAACGAAGGAAGCCAGAGTCTTTTCCACATCTCACTCTTGTCAGGGCTAATACATTTTAGTGCAAGAACTCACTCATTCCCAAGGAACGGCATTAATCTATTCATGAGATATCTGTCCCCATAACCCAAACAACTCTTAGGAGGCCACATCTGCCAATACTGTACTGCCACATTGGCAATCAAGTTCAACATGAGTTTTGGCAGGGACATTCAAACCCAGCACTTGGTTGATTGGCTAGTATTCCAGTGCCTCTGGAACTGAAACAATATTGCTCTTCCTAATTTTTCTGTCTTGTTCTTTCTTCCAATGGGGTTTAGTCATTTACTGAGAAGAATTTCAAAGATAAGAAGTGTATCAACAGTGTTGCAGTGGAAATGTACAGTATGGTACAAATGTACAAATATGTGTCAAATTGCTACACTTGGAAAGATGATTCTTCTAAATGGTGGGAGAAGCTCTGATGCAGAGCTCATTCATTTGTGGGCCTGAACCTCCTGTAGTGTTGCTTGTTTTGAGTTAACAGAGCTTCACTTAAACTTGGTGGGAGATTAATAGGGGAAAATAGGGTATTATCTGAAGTGACAGGAAAAGTTAATAAAACTGATTTTAAAACAGTTTTCATTGATATTAGATATAAAAAAGGAAGAATACTTTTGTGATGAAGTAGATATAAGGACTCCTGGAATTTTGTTTTTTAATTTACTGGCTGACTTTATGTTAGCACTTGGAAATCTAACTTTTCTTAATGTCAGGTTTCTTGAGCTATAGTTTGTTTACAGTAAAATTAATGTCTTTTATGCATATACTGGAGTGAGTTTTGGCAAACATAAAATCTATCACTATAATCAAGACATAGAATATTTCCTTTATCCCAAAAGGTTTCTTGTGCCCATCACTTTACTCCAGCCCCTGGCAACCATTAATCTGATTTTGCTTTTCTAAGAATGTCATATAAGTGAAACTATATCATAGAGAAGTGGGCAGTCTACAGTACACAAGCCAATTCTTTTCCACTGCCTGTTTGTGTATAACTAGTAAGTTAAAAATAATTTTTTACACTTTTAAATGATTGATTAAATTTTTTTAAATTTATGATATTTTGTAATTGTAAAAACAACATAAAATTCAAATTTCAGTGTGCATAAATAAATCTTTACTGGAACACAGCTACACTTACTCATTTATATATTGTTCATGACTACTTTCTAGATCATACTTTTTTTTTTTTGAGATGGAGTCTCACTATGTTGCCCTGGCTGGAGTGCAATGGTGCCATCTCGGCTCACTGCAACCTCCACCTCCTGGGTTCAAGCAATTCTCCTGCTTCAGCTTCCTGAGTAGCTGGAATTACAGGTGCCCACCACCATGACCAGCTAATTTTTGTATTTTTTAGTAGAGATGGGGTTTTACCATGTTGGCCAGGCTGGTCTTGAACTCCTGACCTTAGGTGATCTGCCTGCCTCAGCCTCCCAAAGTGCTGGTGTTACAGGGATGAGCCACTGCACCCGGCCCATATTTTTAAATATTTTATTAAATAAATATTTTCTTAACGTATCTAAGAAGTCTTTGCTTATTCCAAGATCACAAAGATATTCTTGAATGTTTTCTTCTAGAATTTTTATAGTTTTAGCCATTATATTTAGTTTTGTAATTCATTTTGAGTTAATTTTTTTATAAGGTGTGAAGTGCGAGTTGAGGTTTTTGTTTTTTACACATGGATTTTCAATTACTATTTATGTTAGTCTCTTCAACTTGGCTCCGAAGAATAACCTGGGTTATTTATGAAGAAAAGAGTTTTATTTGGCTCATGTTTCTGCAGGCTCCACAAGAAATGAAGTGCTGTCAATGGCTTCTGGTGAGGCCTCAGAAACCTTCCATTCGTGGTGGAAGGCAAAGGGGAAGCAGGCACGTCACATGGCAAGAGAGGGAGCAAGGGCAGGGAGTGGTCCCAGACTTTTAAAAACAACGATTTCTCCTGTGAACTAGCAGAACAAGAACTCACTCTATGAGCATGAGGAGAGCACCAGGGCATTCATGAGGGATCCACCCCCATGACCCAGATACCTCCCACCAGGCCCCACCTCCAACTCTGGAAATTACATTTCAATGTAAGATTTAGAGGGTACAAAACATCCAAATGATATTGCTAGGTTTACATATAAATTTCTAATTGCTTAAAAGACAATTTTTTTCCATCAAATTACTTCAGCACCTTTGTAAAAAGTGTTAATGATCACTAAGTATTGTACTACTTCTGGACTTACCATTGCATCCGTTGATATGTAACTTTATCCTTTGTCAATACCATGTTTACTTGATCACTACAGCTTTCATAGTCTTCAAATCAGGTACTATGAGTCTTTCAGCTTTCTTCGTTTTTAAAAGAAATTTTTGAGCTAGCTGGTCAATTTTTATAAAACAAAATATGCTGGGAGTTTGATTGGGAATCACGTTGATTCAATAGATCTTTTCAAAGAGAATTGTGATCTTAACAATTTGAGTCTTGCCATTGGGTAATGCAGTATATTTTTTCTATTATTTAGGTCTCCCTTGATTCTCTTATCAATGTTTTATAGTTTTCACCATAGGAAGCCTGTTCATATCTTGTTAGATTTATACCTGAATCTTTTTTCTTTATTTCTGGTGCTGTTGCAGACTGTGTATAAAAATATTTCTTTTCAATTGTTTATAGCTACTAAATACATATGTAATTTTTTGGTATATTAATCTTGTATCCTGTGACCTTGCTAAATTCATTTATTTGTTACACGACTTTTTTTTTTTTTTACTAGTTTCTTTGAGATTTTATACATAGACAAGCAGGGCAACTGCACATAGTTTTCTGTTTTCCTTTCCAATCTGTCAGCTTTGTATTTTCATTTTCTTTTGCCTTAATGCAGTGGCTAGGATTTTAAGTTTGATGTGGCTTAGAAGTAGTGAAAGAGGACACCTTGTGTTGTTAACTGATCTTATGGGGAAGTGTTCAGTTTTTTGCCGTAGAGTGTGATGTTAGCTGTAGACTGTTTTACAGATGTTCTTACTGTGCTAAGGAAGTCTCTGTCAATTCTTAGTTTTTTAAGTTGTGTGACATGCTTTCTCAGTGTATTTTTAGGTAATCATATTAATATGACAGATTATATTGCTTGAATTTAAAGTATGGATTTAAACTTGCATTTCTAAGATAAACACCACCTATTTGTGACGTATTATCCTTTAACACATTTTTGGATTTGATTTGCTAATATTTTTGGTGTTGAGAATTTTTACATCTGCTTATGAGAAATAGTGTGTTGGTCTATAATTTCTTCCAGTATCTTCATAATTAAAAACTTTTTTATTATACTTTATGTTCTTGGATACATGTGTAGAACATGCAAGTTTGTTACATAGGTTTACATGTGCCATGGTTTGCTGCACCCTTCAACCCATCGTCAACATTAGTTGTTTCTCCAAATGCTATTCCTTCCATAGCCCCTCACTCCCCAACGGGCCCTGATATTTCCCTCCCTGTGTCCATATGTTCTCATTGTTCAACTCCCACTTATGAGTGAGAACATGTGGTGTTTGGTTTTCTGTTCTTGTGGTAATTTGCTGAGAATAATGGTTTCCAGCTTCATCCAGGTCCCTGCAAAGGACATGAACTCATACTTTTTTATGGCTGCACAGGATTCCATGGCACAAGTGTGTCACATTTTCTTTATCCAGTCTATCATTGATGGGCATTTGGGTTGGTTCCAAGTCATTGCTATTGTGAACAATGCTGCAATAAACAAACGTCTGCATGTGTCTTTATAACAGAATGATTTCTAATCCTTTGGGTATATACCTAGTATTGGGATTGCTGGGTCAAATGGTATTTCTGGTTCTAGATTTTTGAGGAATTGCCACACTCTTCCACAATGGTTGAACTAATTTACACTTCCACCAACAGTGTAAAAGTGTTCCTATTTCCCCACATCCTCTCCAGCATCTGTAGTTTCCTGAGTTTTCAATGATCGCCATTCTAACTGGTGTGAGATGTTATCTCAATGTGGTTTTGATTTGCATTTCTCTAATGACCAGTGATGATGAGATTTTTTTCATATGTTTGTTGTCCACATACATGTCTTCTTTCGAGGAGTGTCTGTTTATATCCTTTTCCCAGTTTTCAACGGGATTTTTTTTTCTGGTAAATTTGTATAAATTCTTTGTAGATTCTGGATATTAGCCGTTTGTCAGATGGATAGATTGCAAAAATTTTCTCTCATTCTGTTCCTCTGATGGTAAGTTTTGTTTATTTGTTTGTTTTTGCTGTGCATAAGCTCTTTAGTTTAATTAGATTCCATTTTTTATTTTTGGCTTTTGTTGCCATTGCTTTTGGCATTTAGTCTTTGCCTATGCCTATGTCCTGAATGGTATTGCCTAGGTTTCCTTCTAGGGTTTTTGTGGTTTTACCTCTTACATTTAAGTCTTGATTTCCATCCTGAGTTAATTTTTTGTATAAGGTTTCCTTCTAAGAGTTTCAGTTTTCTGCATATGGCTAGCCAGTTTCCCCAATACCATTTATTAAATAGGGAATCCTTTCGCTATTGCATGTTTTTGTCAGGTTTGTCAAAGATCAGATGGTTATAGATGTATGGTGTTATTTCTGAGGCTTCTGTTCTGTTCCATTGGTCAATATCTGTTTTGGTACCAGTACCATGCTGTTTTGGTTACTGTAGCCTGTCTTCATGCTTTTTTTTATTAAGTTGATCTTCCATCTCGGACATTCTTCTGCTTGATTGATTTGGCTACTGATACTTGCATATGCTTCACAAAGTTTTCGTGCTGTGTTTTTCAGCTCCATCGGGTCATTTATGTTCTTCTCTAAACTGATTATTCTAGTCAGCAGTTCCTTTTTTCAAGGTTCTTTGCTTTCTTGCATTGGGTTAGAACATGCTTTTTTGGCTTGGAGGAGTTCATTATTACCCACCTTCTGAAGCCTACTTCTTTCAATTTGTGAAACCCACTCTCTGTCCAGTTTTGTTCCCTTGTTGGAGAGGAGTTGTGATCCTTTGAAGAAGAGGTTGTCTGGTTTATGGAATTTTCAGCCTTTTTGCACTATTTTTTTCTCATCTTGGATTTATCTACCTTTGGTCTTTGATGTTGGTGACCTTTGGTAGAGTTTTGGTGTGGACATCCTTTTTGTTGATGTTGATGCTATTCCTTTCTGTTTGTTAGCTTTCCTTCTGACAGGCAGTTCCCTCTGCTGCAGGTCTGCTGGAGTTTGCTGGAGGTCCACTCCAGACCCTGTTTGCCTGGGTAACACCAGCACAGGCTGCAGAACAGCAAAGATTGCTGCCTGTTCCTTTCTCTGGAAGCTTCATCCTAGGGGCGCACCTGCCAGATGCCAGCTGGAGCTCTCCTGTATGAGGTGTCTGTTGACCCCTGCTGGGAGGTTTCTCCTAGTCAGGAGGCATTTGGGTCAGGGACCCACTTGAGGAGGCAGTCTGTCCCTTGGCAGAGCTTGAGGGCTGTGCTGGGAGATTCACTGCTCTTCAGAGCTAGAAAGCAGGAACATTTAATTCTGCTTAAGTTGTACCCTCAGTACCCCTTCCCTCAGGTGCTCTGTCCCAGGGAGATGGGAGTATTATTTATAAGCTCCTGACTGGGGCTGCTGCCTTTCCTTCAGAGATGCCCTGCCCAGAGAGGAGGAATCTAGAGAAGCAGTCTGGCTATAGTGGCTTTGTTGAGCTTCACCCAGTTTGAACTTCCTGGTGGCTTTGTTTACACTGTGGGAGAAAACCCACCTATTCAAGCCTCAATAATGATTGATGCCCCTTTTCCCATGAAGCTCCAGCATCCTAGGTCGACTTCAGACTGGGGTGCTGGCAACCGGAATTTTAAGTAAGTGGATCTTAGCTTCCTGGGTTCCGTGAGGGGTAGAATTCACTGAGCTAGATTACTTGACTTCCTGGCTTAAGCTTGCTTTCCAGGGGAGTGAACAGTTGTGATTCACTGGTGTTCCTGGCACCACTAGGGTATGAGAAGAAACTCCTGCGGCTAGCTCAGTGTCTGCCCAAATGGCCACCCAGTTTTGTGGTTGAAACCCAGGGCTCTGGTGGCATAGGCACTGGAGGGAATCTCCTGGTCTGTGGGTTGTGAAGACTGTGGGAAAAGCGTAGTATCTGGGCTGGAGTGCACCATTCCTCACAGCATTGTCCCTCAGAGCTTCCCTTTGCTAGGGGAGGGAGTTCCTCAACCCTTTGCACTTCCCCTGTGTGGTGACACCCCACCCTGGTTCTGCTGTCCCAGTCAGATGAGCCAGGTATCTCAGTTGAAAATGAAGAAATCACCCACTTTCTGTGTTGATCTCTCTAGAAGCTGCAGCAGACTGGAGCTGTTCCTATTCAGCTATTTTGCCAACCACGAGCCGTAAATTTTTTTGTTTGTTTAAGAGATGGGTTCTTTCAGGCAATCCTCTTGAGTTAGCCTCCTGAGCAGCTGGGACTACAGGGATGTACAACCATGCCCAGATTCTTTGTGTGGTTTAGTGTCAGAGTAATACTGGCATTAATAGATTAGTTGGGAAATGTTCTGTTAGTTGGGAAATCCTCTGTTTTCTGGGAGAGACTATGTAGAATTGGTATTATTATTTCCTTCAGTGTTTGGTAGAATTCACCAATTAAACCATTGAGAACCAGAGTTTTAGATTTGAAAGGGTTTTAAACTATGAATTAAAATTTATTTAATAGATATAAAACTTGCCAGCCTATTTTTTTTGGTGAAAGAAGTGTGCTAGTTTCTGTCTTTTAAAGAAATGATCAGTTCTTATGTAAGTCATAGGATTTATGGGCATTCAGTTTTTTGTAATCCTTTGTAGTCTTTTAAATTTAATTTAGATTAACTGTGAGTTCTGTAATAATCTCTGTCATTCTTGCTGTAGGTAATTTGTGTCTTGTTTTCTTCATCATTCCAATTAGAGGTTTATCAATTTTAGTGATTTTTTTCCTTGAAATTTTTAAATTTTTTGTTTAATTTTTAATTAACAAAAATTGTGTATGCTTAATACAACATGGTGTTTTGAAGTATGTATATATTGTGGAATGACTCAGTCCAGCTAATTGCCATATGTATTACCTCACATACTTATTTTTGTGGTGAGAACACATAAAGTCTACCCTCTTATGATTTTCAAAATACATTATTAATGTTGTACAATAGATCACTTGAATCTCCTATCTAACTGAAATTTTGCATCCTTTGACCAGCATCTCCCTAACCTTCCATACCCCAGTCTCTGGTGATCATAATTCTACCTTCTACATCTATGAGTTCAACTTTTTAATATTTCACATGTAAATGGATCATGCAGTATTTGTCTTTCTGTGCCTGGTCTACTTCACTTAGCATAATGTCCTGTGAGTTCATCTATGTTGTCACAAATGACAGGACTTTTTTCTTTTTTATAGCTGAGTAGTGTTCCATTGCGTATATATACCACATTTTCTTTATTGATTCATTCACTGATGCATACTTAGTTGATTTATATCTTGACTATTGTGAATAATGCTGCAATGAAGATAAGAGTATGAACATCTCTTCAACATACTGGAATCTGTAGGGTTTACCATAGATGAGATTATGTTGTCACAAACAGAGACAATTAAATTTCCTTTTCAATTTGGATGCCTTTTATTTCTTTCTTATTCTTAATGGCTCTTGCTAGGATTTCCATTACTATGTTGAAAATAAGTTGTAATAGTTGGCATCCTTGTCTTCTTACTGATCTTAGAGGAAAGTTTCCAACTTTTCATCATTGAGTATGATGTTAGCTATGAGTTTGTAATGTAACACCTGTATTGTGTTGACATATGTTCGTTCTATACTTAATTTAAGAGTGTATTTATCATGAAAGGATATTGAATTTTATCAAGTGCTTTTTCTGCATCTATTGAAATGATCATATGGTTTGTTCTCTTCATTCTGTCAATGTGGTGTATCACATTTATAGAATTGTGTATGTTGAACTATCTTTGCATTTCTGGAAGGAATCCAACTTACTCAGGGTGGATATTCCTTTTATATGTGATAGTGAAGTCAGTTTGCCAATATTTGGTTGAGGATTTTTGCATCTATGTTCATCAAGAATATTGACCTGTAATTTTATTATTTTTGTAGTTTATTGTCTGGCTTTGGTATCAGGACAATGCTGGCCTCATAAAATTATGAGTTTGGATGTATTCTCTTCTATTCAGTTTTGTGTAAGAGTTTGAGAAGGATTGGTATTAGTTCATTGTAGTGTCTTATGATCCTTTGTATTTCAGGATTTTTCGGGACTCCACCTGATTTTTTTTAGTGGAGTCTCCTTTTTTCTTAGTTTAGCTAAAAGCTTATTGATTTTGTTTATATTTTTTAAAAAACAACTTTTAGTTTTATCTTTTCTATTTTTTAAATTCCTGATTTCACTGATTTCTGCTCTGATACATATTATTTCCTTTTTTCGCTAACTTTGGGCTTAGTTTGTTCTTCTTTTTCTAGTTTCTTTGGTTGTAATTTTAGGTAATTTATTTGGGGTCTCTATTCTTTTTTGATCTACCCATTTATTGTTATAATTGTTCTCTTAGAATTGCCCATGCTGCACCACATATATTTTGGTGTGTGTTGTTTCCATTTTTGTTTGTCTCTAGGTGTTTTTTTAACTTTCATGTTAATTTTTTCTTTGACCAACTAGTCATTCAGGAGCATATTGTTTAATTTCCATGTGTTTGTATAGTTTGCAAAATTTCTCTTATTATTGAATTCTAGTTTTATTTCATTGTGGTCAGAGAAGATACTTGATATAATTTCATTAAAAAATGTATAAAGACTTGTTTTGTAGCCTAACTTATGGTTCCTCCTTGAGGATGATCCATGTGCTGAGGGGAA
Source organism: Callithrix jacchus (assembly GCF_049354715.1). Lineage (NCBI taxonomy): Eukaryota > Metazoa > Chordata > Mammalia > Primates > Cebidae > Callithrix > Callithrix jacchus. The sequence goes on along the minus strand of NC_133517.1, from coordinate 93,257,567 downwards.
GAATGTGTATTCTGTAGCCATTGGATGAGATGTTCTTTAAATACCTATTAATTCTGTTTGGTCTATAGTGCAGATTAAGTCTGATGTTTCTTTGTTGGTTTTCTGTCTGGATGATCGGTCCAATGCTGAAAGTGGGGTTTTGAAGTCTCCAGCTATCATTGTATTTAGGTCTATCTCTCTCTTTATTTGCTTTCAATATCTGGGTGCTTCACTGTTTTTATGTATATAGATTTATAATTATTATATACATTTGCTGAATTGATTCCTTTATCATTATATAATGACCTTCTTTGTCTCTTTTTATAATTTTTGTCTTGAAATCTATTTTGTCTGATATAAGTATAGCTACTTCTGCTCTTTTTTGGTTTCCTTTTGTATGGAGTATCTTTTTCCGTTGCTTTATTTTTAGTCTGTGTGTTTGTTTATAGGTGAAGTGTGTTACTTTCAGGCAACAGATCTTTTTTCAAAAATACATTCAACTACTCAATGTGTCTTTTTTTTTTTCTCTGAGATGGAGTCTCACTTTGTCACCCAGGCTAGAGTGTAGGGGGGTGATCTCAGCTCACTGCAACCTCTGCTTCCTGGATTCAAGCGATTCTCCTGCCTCAGCCTCCTGAGTAATTGGTATTCTAGGCATGTGCCACGATGCTCAGCTAATTAAAAAGAAATTTATTTTTAGTAGAGAAAGGGTTTTGCAGTGTTGGCCAGGCTAGTCTCAAACTCCTGACCTCCAGTGATCCTCCTGCCTCAGCCTCCAGAAGTTCTGGGATTACAGCCATGAGCCACTGTGCCTGGCCCCATGTGTCTCTTGATTGGAGAGTTTAGTCAATTTACATTCAATATGAATAAGGTTTTACCCCTGCCATTTTGTTTTTTATGGTTGCTTTGTGGTTCTATCTTCCTGCTTTCCTTCCTTCCTGTCATCTTTGTGGTGAAGGTCAGTTTCTCTTGTGGTGTGCGTGAATAGCTTGTATTTTGTGTGTCTGTTGTATGTTTTTTGATTTAAGGTTGCCATGAAGTTTACAAATAACGTCTTAGAATCTATTATTTCAAACCGATGACAACTTAACACTGACTGCATAACAAACTGATAAGCAAAAAAGCAAACTAACAAAAATACTAAACAACCTTTATTCCCCTTCTTTTTAACTTTATGTTGTTTCTGTTTATATCTTACTATACTGTCTATGTTTTGAAAAGATTTTGTAGTTACTATTTTTGATACAGTCATTGTTTAGTCTTTCTATTCAAGATATCAGTAGTTTATACACCACAATCACAGTGTCATAATATTTTTTTGTTTTTCTGTGCATTTACTATTACTAGTGAGTTTTGTACTTTCAGATGATTTCCCATTGCTCATTAACATTCTCCTTTGCGATGGAAGAAGTTCCTTTAGCATTTCTTGTTGGCAGCTCTGATGTTAATGAAATCCCTCAGCTTTTGTTTGTCTAGCAAAGTCTTTATTCCTTTATGTTTGAAGGATATTTTTACTGGATGTACTATTCTAGGGTGAAAGATTTTTTCCTTCAACACTTTGAATAGCCATGCTACTTTCTCTTGGCCTGTAAGGTTTCCGCTAAGAATTCTGCTGCCAGACATATTGAAGCTTCATTCTATCTTGTGTCTTTCTTTTCTCTTGCTGTTTTTGGGATTCTTTCTTTATCTTTTACCTTTGGGAATTTGATTATTAAATGCCTTGAGGTAGTCTTTTATGGGTTAAATCTGCTTGATGCTCTATAACTTGCTTGTGCTCGAATATTGATATCTTTCTTTAGGTTTGGGAAGTTCTCTGTTTTCCCTTTGAACAAACTTTCTACCCCTATCCCCATCTATACCGTTAAGGCCAATAACTCTTATATTTGCCATTTTGAGGCTATTTTCTAGATCTTCTAGGTGGACTCGTTTCTTATTCTTTTTTTTCCCCTCTTCTGACCATGTATTTTCAAATAGCTTGTCTTCAAGGTCACTAATTATTTCTTCTGCTTTATCAATTCTGCTGTGAAGAGACTCATGCATTCTTCAGTACGTCAGTTGCACTTTTTAAGACTAAAATTTCTGCTTGATTCTTTTAAATTATTTTAATCTCTTTGTTAAATTTATCTGATAGGATTCTGAATTTCTTCTCCATGGTATCTTGAATTTCACTGAGCTTCCTCAAAACAGCTATTTTGAATTCCTCTGTCTTAAAGGACACATATTTCTGTCTCTCTGGGATTGGTCCCTAGTGCCTTATTTAGTTTGTTTGGTGTGGTCATGTTTTCCTGGATGGTCTTGATGTGCATAGATGTTCTTTGGTTTCTGGGCATCAAAGAGTAAAGTATTGTAGTCTTTCAGTCTGGGGTTGTTTCTACCCATCCTTCTTGGTAAACCTTTCCAGGTATTTGAAGGGACTTGGGTATTGCGATCTACGTCTTTGATCAATGTGGCTGTATCTTCACAAGGGCCCATGCCAATCCCAGTAATGTTGCAGACTCATAGAGGTACTGCCTTGGATAAGGTCTTGGGTAAAATCTGGGAAGAATTCTCTGGATTACTAGGCAGAGACTCTGTTCTCTTTCCTTATTTCCTCCCAAACAAATCAAGTCTCTCTCTCTCTCTCTCTCTCTCTCTCTCTCTCTCTCTCTCTCTCTCTCTCTCTCTCTCTCTCTGTCTCTCTGGGGCTGCCTGCGGTTGGGGAAGAGTGACACAAATACCCCTGTGGCCACCACCAATGAGACTGTGCTGGGTCAGACCTGAAATCATCCCAGCCTTGTGCCTCACTGAAGGTTCACAGTAACCACTGCCTAAGTACCACCTGTGTTCGCTCAGGGATCAAGGGCTTTACAATCAGCAGGTGCTGAAGCCAGCCAGGCTTTTGACCTTTTGTTTAGAATGGCGAGGTGCCTCCCCTTCCCAGACAGGCTCATAAATGGTATTTCAGAGCCTGGGTCTGTAGTCAGAAGCCTCAGGAATCTACCTGATACTCCATTCTACTGCGCCTGAGCTGGCACCCAAAACATAAGACAAAGTTCTCTCTTTTTTCCACAAGCAGTGAAGTCTTTTCTTATGGCCACCACAACTGGGAATGTGTTGAAGCCAGCACATCTATGAGTCTCACCCAAGGCCCACGTCGAGTACTGCCTGGGCTTTCCTGCTGACTATTCAGAGCACTAAAGCTTTTTAGTCAGCAGGCGATAAATCCTGCTAGGACTGGGCTTTTTCCTTTAAGGCAGTGGCTTCCTTTCTGGCCCAGGATATGTATATAAATGTTGTCTGGGAGCTAGGGGCCTCACAGCTGTGGCTGATATATTCTGCTGTGGCTGAGATGGTATCCAGGTTGCCAGACAAAGTCCTTTTTACTCTGCCAAGTGAGGGATGGAGTCTCAGAACTGTGGGCTGTGCTACCTGGGGTTGGGGGGTGGGTGTGGTGCAAGCACTCCATTTGCCACCTCAGCTGGTGTCTCACTGGGTTGCATGCTCCCCATATCCACTGACTTTGAGCCCAGCACAGAATCAGGAATTTCCCAGGAATTGTGGTCCTGTGGCCTAGATTACTTTTCAGGATTATTTAGGACCCCAGACCCCTTTAGCTCATGGTGATGGGGCTTGTCTTTGTCTGAAGTCAGGTTCATAGTGCTGGGATGGGCAAGTCCCTTCTGGATAGGGCTGGTCTGAATGCCCCGTCCATGCGGGGTGGCTGAGTTCTGCCTGGTGTCGCTTTCCACTGTGATAGGTCATCACTGAGTTTCAGTGAAAAGTCTCACAATTACTACACTCTCCCTTCCATAAGGTCACAGATTCTCTTCCTGTACCCTGTGGCTGCTGCTGATAGACAAAGAAAGGATGGCATTGAGAATTTAAGACTGTCTTTTCTACCCTCTTCAGTGCCTCTTTTTTATGTACAAAGTTAAAACGAGGTACTGTGATTGCTCATTTGATTGTTGGTTCTTATGACAGCGATTCTTTTGTGTGGAGGTGTTTCTGTGAGGAGGATGATTAATGGAGGCTTCTCTTCCACCATCTTCTTATACTTCCTCTTTTGGTGGTGTTATATATCCTTGCGTTTTCATGATTATTCTTACCTTCTGTTGATGGCTGTGCATGTGAGAAGTAGGGGCTTATTCCAGTGTGTTTAGATTGTCTTTGTCTGGAAAACAGCTTCACCAGTGAGCCCATGTGGTGATTCTGGGCAAGCTGTTTGGCATGGTTGTTAGGTGGGCTTGTTACTGGAATTCTTGAGCAGACTGAACTGGTAACTGGGTCTGCAGATTATGTGTCTCTGGCCCCTGGGTTCATTAGGTTGGGCTTTGATCCTGGAATCTCTGCGTGGACCAATTAACTTGGTCTGTAGGCTTTGTCCTCAAACCTGTTTCTGTGGGAACTGGCCTTAAGCTTGGATCCACAGAGGCTGACTTGGCATTGAAGTTGGCCTTGAGCTTGTGTCAGGAGGGGCTGGCTACGTGTTGGGATAGGGTTGGTGCACAGGTGCATTGTGATGGACCTTGAGTCCATGGGACCTGACCTGGTGCTTGGTTGGTCCTGGAGCCCAAGCTTTTTAGGGTGGAACTTGTTCTTGTGTCTGCAAGAGTGAATTTGGGTACTCTTTCCATGTGGTTTGACTTGGCACTACTGGGTTCTGCTGTCACAGTATTGGTCTGTGGGTCTGCTGGAGTGTGGTTTTGCGGGGCCTGGCCTGGAGGTGGGGCTTCAGGGACCAGCATGGTATTCAGTATGCCTAGATTATGTTTTTGCATGTTCTGACCTCTCGCCGTAAGCCAGGATGCTAACCTGTTGCTGTTTTGGGCCAATGCTTGCAGCAGTATGGGCCTCTGTTGTACTGGGCTGGTCTGAAACCTGAATGAATCCTGGAGGCTAGGGCTGCAGGGGCTGGTTTTGTGTTGAATGGGCCTGGACATTGTATCTGTAGGTGCTATCCTGGAGGCTGGGTCTTTTCATGCTGGCTTGATGACTAGCGCTTTAGGCACTTGTCCTGTGCTGGGACATGCCTTGTAATGTGGGGCCATGCCTTGTAATGTGGGGCCATGTGAGCCAATATAATAATGGGAGTGTTCAGGAGCCCAGGACTGCTGGGGCTGCCCTGGTTCTGTAGTATGCCTGGAAGTTGCATGTAGACCTTGTCCACTGGGCAGGCCTGGAACCTAGAGCTGTGGGATCTCACCTGATGCCAGGGCTTGGAGGCTTGGGCTGCAGGGGCTGGTTTGGTGCTAGGTGGGCCTGGAGCCTATATCTACAGAGGCTGGACTGGAGGCTGTTTCTGAGGGTGCTAGCTTCTAGCTTGATGATTGAGCTGCAGGGGCTGGCCTGCTGGGGTGTGCCTGGTTCCTGGGGTCATGGGGGCCAGCCTGGCACTGAGGGCATTGTAGAAGCCTGGGGTTATCCCGGAGACTGGGCACAGCCAAAGACCAAGTCTGGTGGTCAGGTGTGGAGCCTGGGGATGTGGCATTTGTTCAGGCCCTGGAGTGGGCCTGGAGGCTCAGTCTGTATGTACAGTCCTGATGTCTGTGGCTGTGGGGGTCTGCATAGTACTGCATTTTGTCCGTCAAACAGTAAACAATTGCCTGATATTAGAGTTCAAGGTAGAGTTGAGGGCTCTGTTCTCTCTTTTTTCCCCTAGCAATGAATATCTCTCTTCGTGCTATGCTGTCTGAGGTTGGGGAAGTATGAACAGGAAACCTAAAACTATCCTTACCCTGTTCAATGTGCCTTTTACTTTTTTTGCTACACTCAGTTGCTATAATCTCTCACCTGGTTTCCTCAGGTTTCATGAAGGTGTTTTCGCATGTGGAAAGTTGTTCAAATTGATGTTTCTGTTGAGGAACAAATGTTGGAAAGTCCTATTCCCTTAACTTGCTTATGTCAGTCTCCACTGATTTTTAAAAAATAAAACCAGCATTTGGTTTCATTGATTTCTGTTCTAATTGCTTTTATTTATTTTCTGCTTTCTTTGGGTTTAACTTTCTATTTTCTTAAGTTTTTGAGACACATTTTATTTTTAATATAAGCATGTATTTCTTTGTCTAGGTCTCTTTTTCCATATGGTACTTCCAAGGAGTATCATACTCTTTCTATTTCTAGAACTTCCTTTAAGTTCCTTTCAGTGACGGTCTACTGCCAATGAATTTCTTCTATATGTATTCATCAAAAAAATTTTATTTTTAAAATTTTATTTATTTTTATAATTTTATTTTCTGAAGCCGAGTTTTACTGTGTATGAGATGCTGGGTGGACTTTTTTTGTTTCCCTCTCTTCCAGTACTTTGTAGATATCACTCCAAAGCTTTCCAGCTTGCATGGTTTCTCAAGCGTAATCTTCTGTAATTCCTACCATTGGGTCTCACTACACAATGTGTATTTTCTTTGGCCACTTTCAAAGTTTTTTCTTTATCTTTGGTTTTTAATAGTTTCACTATGAAGGCAAACTAGGGGCATATGTTTATATTTGGTATTTGATTTTATATTTGTACTTCAAGGGATTCTCTGAAGTTCTTGTGTTTAATTTGGTGTCTTCCATTAGTTTTGGAAAATTGTTGGTCATTATCCCTTCAAATATTTCCTCCCTTTCTATTCTTTTTCTGTGAACGATTATACATATAGTAGGTTGGGTTAACTCTTGGGGGATGCACGTTTGTTTTATATTCCCCACTTATTTTTATTCTTTTTATTTAGTTTGGATAAATTTTATTGACTAATTTTTAAGGTTATTTATATTTTCCTCAGCTCTTTCAAGTCTATTCAGGAGCCCCCAAAATGAAGGAATTCTTCATTTTTAATAGCATGTTTTTTATTCCAGAATTTTCTTCCATTTAACTAGAGCATCTATCTAGTGTTTTTTTTTCTCTCTCTTTGGATTCTTCAGATCACTCTGATTGAGACTGTGTCTCAGTGATTTGAAGTTCATAGGCCTTGGCTTCACTGTGTAAGTCAAATTAGCTTTCTGTATTTCTGAATTTAAATGGTAGAAAAATAATATTGTAAATATTTTAGTGCATATGATTGAAAATATACAGCAATTGGTAGATAGAAATTTAGAATTATAGTTTCAAGAAATATTTGTATAAACATGTATTATATTGATTGGTTATTTAATATGTGTATTAGAAGGTGGAGGCCAGGCATGGTGGCTCATGCCTGTAATCTCAGCACTTGGGAGGCTGAAGCAGGGGAATCCTTTGAGGTCAGGAGTTTGAGACCAGCCTGGCCATCATGGCGAAACTCTGTCTCTATTAAAAATATGAAAATTGGCCTGCACAGTGGTGTGTACCTGTAGTTCCAGCTATTTGGAAGGCTGAGGTGGGAGAATCGCTTGAACTTGGGAGGCAGACAATGCAGTAGGCCAAGATTGCGCGGCTGCTGCACTTCAGCCGAGGCAACAGAGGAGTGAGACTTTGTCTCAAATAAAAAACAAACAAACAAACAAACAAACAAAAAGACAAAACTCGAAACTAGTTGCCATACTTTTACAAATAATGTGCCACGAAAGGTGTTATTTTATCATCAGAAAATTAAAATTTCTTTCTTTTTATTCTTATCTTGTATACTTTTTGGTTATAAAACTGTGTCTATAAATTGTGACAAATTTTTCTTTAGAGACCATTAGTAAAGCAATATTTTTCTTATCTGTTTTCTTTGCAGAAAACTGCATCAGCAGTTTGAAATGTATAAGGAGCAGGTAAAGAAGATGGGAGAAGAATCACAGCAACAGCAAGAACAGAAGGGTGATGCCCCAACCTGTGGTATCTGCCACAAAACAAAATTTGCTGATGGATGTGGCCATAACTGTTCATATTGCCAAACAAAGTTCTGTGCTCGTTGTGGAGGCCGAGTGTCATTACGCTCAAACAAGGTACAGAAATGAAAATTAGAGTTCTCTTCTACTGAAGCTTAATTGTGAATAAAGAGGACTGAAATTGATATTCAGAATAACCAAAGAATAAAACTATATTATCTTCATTTTAGATAAAATTGTGGTTTTAAATTTTGTCACGGCATTTAAAAGGTCTTATTGTTTCATGTCAGTTAGCTTATGATTTTGTTTTGAATCATAGCATCTTAGACTTTTAAAGATGAAGATAATTTTGAAATCAACCAGCCTCACTCCTTTATTTTATAGATGCAGAAAATTTAGATCAGAAAAACTAAAGTTTGTTCTTAAAGCCACACAACTGATTAATATCAAAGTTTTGATACAGCTTTCTCCATACTTTACATACTTCTACAAACTTTGTAGATCTCTTTTTTGGCTCTTTACTTTTCTTTTCCAAGAGGCCCTTTCCAGCTTTACGTTTCTGTTTCATAATTGTATAGCTGTATTTCTCTGCTTCACAATTGAAGCTACATTCCTTTGTTCTTGTTTTAACTTATTTAATATAATAAAATAAACATTAGATGACAGAATTTAAAGAAGAAATGTTAAGGATTTATTTCGTACGTACACTAGATTTTTATAGTTTATCTACTCATGTTACTTAGTATGTTAATTTAACCCAAAGAATGCTTTGTTGTAATTAGCAAAAACAATATATAAAAATGATTGTGACCAGGCATGGTGGCTTACACCTGTAATCTTAGCACTTTGGGAGGCCGAGGCAGGCAGATCACTTTAGCCCAGGAATTCTAGCCCAGCCTGGGCAACATGTTGAAACCCGGTCTCTATAAAAAAAAGCCACAAAAATTAGCCAGGCATGGTAGCGAGCCCCTATAGTCCTAGCTTCTCAGGAGGGAGAGGTGGGAGGATGACCTTAGCCAGAGAGGTCAAGACTGCAGTGAGCCATAATTGTGCCACTGCACTCCACTCTGAGTGACAGAGAGAAACTCTGTCTCAAAAAAAAAAAAAAAAAAAAAAGTTTGGGCCCGTCTTGATGGCTCCCTCCTGTAATCCCATCATTTTGGGAGGCCAAGGAGGATGTATCACGAGGTCAGGGGTTTGAGACCAGCCTGGACAATATGGTGAAACCCTGCCTCTACTAAAAAATATAAAAATTAGACAGCGTGGTGGCATGTGCCTATGGTCCCAGCTACTCAGGAGGCTGAAGCAGGAGAATCTCTTGGACCCGGGAGGCAGAGGTTGCAGTGAGTTGAGATCGTGCCACTGTATTCCACCCTGTGTGGCAGAGTGAGACTCCATCTCAAACAAAAAGTTTGTGTCAGTAAATTCTTTAGAATTTGAATTTATCTACTTTCTTCACTGTTGGTAAGAATGTAAATTAGTAGAGCAACTATGGAGAAGAGTATGGAGATTCCTCAAAAAAAAAAAAAAAAAAAAACCTGAAAAACTAAAAATAGAACCCCCATATGATCCAGCAATTCCATTACCACATATAGTACCCAAAAGAAAGGAAATGAACATACCGAAGAGATACCTGTATTCCCCTGTTTATTGCAGCATATTAATAATAGCCAAGATACGGAATCACCCTAAGTGACCATCAACAGATGAAACGATTTTAAAATGTTGTGTATATACACAATGGAATATTATTTAGCCCTAAAAAAAGAATAAAATTCTGTCATTTGCAGCCACATGGATGGAAATGGAGGTCATTATGTTAAGTGAAATAAGCCAGTCCTGGAAAGACAAATACCACATGTTTTCACTCATATGTGGGAGCAAAAAAAAAAAAAAAAGAAAAAAAGATCTTATACAGGTAGTAAATAGAATGGTAATTAATGGAGGCTGGGAAGGGTAGGAGGAAAAGGGAATAAAGGGGTCAGTTAATGGGTAGAAAAATATAGTTAGATAGAAAAAACAAGTTCAGTGCTCAGTTACAACAAGGAGACCATGGTTAACAATAATTCACTGTGTATTTCGAAATAGCTGGGAGAAAAGATTTGGAATGTTCCCAACACAAAGAAATGGTCAGTGTTTGCCATAACAGATATCTCAATTATCCAGATTTAATCATTACACATGGTATGACTGTTAGCATTATCACATATACCACATTAATATGTACAACTATTAAATACCATGTATCCATAATTTTTTTAAATTTAAAAATACTGAAAGTTAAAAACTGTCAATTAAGAATTCCACAAGGAGCAAAAATATTTTTTTAAAGAATGAACACAAAATTTTTAGCATGAAAAAATTGAAAGCATTCATCACCAGCAGACTTGCCCTTAAAGAAATACTGAAGGAAATACTTAAGACAGACAAAATATAATACCAAATATAATTATAGATCTACAAAAAGAAACAAGTAAGGCCAGAAATAACTATGAGGATATAGATATTTTCATAAATTATTTAATATTATTGAAATAATATAATAATAAATTATTTAAATAATATTAATATTTGAAATTCTTTGAAGATAAATGTTTTATACAAAAAGAGTGATAATGTATTGTGGGGTTTATAAAATGAATAAAACTAAAATATGACACCAGAAACATAGAATCCAAAGAGGAGAAATAGAAGTCCATTATTGTAAGTTTCTTATCAGTTGAAAGTTGACAACAATAATTTAAATATGTATTCTACAAATCTTGAATAACTTAATAAAATAACAAAACAGCTACAGCTATTGAGCCAACAAAGAAGAAAATATGAATCATAAAATACTTGAGTAATCTCAAAAAAGGCTAAAAAAGAAAAAACAAAGAACAGATAAGACAAAATCAAAAAGCAAGATGATGTAATCAAATGAGGCCATATCAATAATCACAGTAAATGTAAATTTTCTGAACATGCAATTAAAAGAAAGAGATTGTCAGGTTAATATACAGCAAGATCCAATTCTATGCTGACTACAAGAAAAGTACTTCAAATGTAAGACACAAATACATTTTAAGTAAAAGAATAGAAGAAGATATATTATGTTAATGCCTAACCCAATAGGATGGAATCGTATATATACATATTTGAACATATATAAATAAATATATATGTAAATAAATAAATATAATAAATAAATATATATTTGAACACATATAAATTATATATATTTATTATATATATAATAAATACATATGTATATATATACACACATACACAGAGACAGTGTGAGAGAGAGAGGGAGAGGGGAGAGGGAGAGAGAGAGCCAGAGAGAGAGAGAGAAAGAGAGAGAACACTTGGTCTGTATATTTATTAGACCAAGGGAATTTCAGAGAAAAAATATTACCACTTGGTCTATATATTTATTAGACTAAGCGAATTTCAGAGCCACAAATATTACCAAAAATAAAGAATATCACCTAATAATGATAAAAGCATCTGTTAAATTAGAAGATATAACAATGTTAATATTTATGTCCCTAAAAACAGAGCCTAAAAATACATGAAACTAAACCTAATAGAACTGCAAGGAGAAATAGACAAATCCACATATTGTTATATACTTCAAAATCCCTCTGTTAACAATTTAAAAATCCTTTCATCTGTTGATGGTCACTTAGAGTCATTCCATATCTTGGCTATTGTGAACATGCTGCAATAAACAGGGGAATATAGGTATCTCTTCAATATGTTTATTTCCTTTCTTTTGGATATGTAACTGGTAGAGAAATTGCTGGATCATATGGTGGTTCTACTTTTTTTTTTTTTGAGGAATCTCCATACTCATAGTGGCTCTACTAATTTCCATTTCTACCAAGAGTGTACGAGTGTTCATGTTTCTTTGCATCCTTGTCAACATTTGTTATTTGCTTTTTCATAATTGTGATAATTGTGATTTTGATTAGAGTGAGATGATATCACATTGTGGCTTTAATATGCATGTGTCTGATGATTAGTAATGTTGATCGTTTTTTATATACCTGTTGAATATTTGTTGTTTGTCTTCTTTTGAGAAATATCTATTTAGGTTCTTTGTCCATTTTTACATTGTGTTATTTTTATTTTGCTATTGAGTTGTCGGAGTTTTTGTATATTCCAGTTATTAATCCCTTATTGGACAGATAATTTGTAAATATTTTCTTATATTCTGTGGGCTATCTCTTCACTCTGTTGATTATTTCCTTTGCTGGGCATGATCTTTTAGCTTGATGTAATTTCATTTGTCAATTTTTGCCTTTGTTGCCTGTTTTTGAGGTCTCATTCAAGAAATATTCATGCAGACCAATGCTTAATTATTTTTTTATAGTAGTAGTGACACAGTTTCAGGTCTTAGATTAAGTCTTTATTTTGATTTTATTTTTATATACAGTGTCAGGGTTCTAGTTTCATTTTGCATATGGATATTTAATTTTCTCAGAACCATTTATTAAAGAGACAGTCCTTTACCCAGTGGATATACTTGGAGCCTTTGTTAAAAATGACTTAGCTGTAGCTGCATTGATGTATTTCTGAATTCTCTGTTCTTTACCCTGGGTCTATGTATCTTTTTATACTGTACCATTCTCTTTTGGTTACTCTAGCTGTATAGTATATTTTGAGGTCAGGTGATGTGATGCCTTCAGCTATTTTGTTTTGTTTTGTTTTTGTTTTGTGGCTAAGACTTGCTTTGGGTATCTAGCAACTTTTTGGTTCCATGAGAATTTTAGATTTTTTTTTTTCTGTTTTGTGAAGAACGTCATTTGTTTTTTGTTTTGTTTGTTTGAGACAAGATCTCAGTTTGCCACCCAGGCTGGAGTGTATTGGAGCAGTCATGGCTTTCTTCAGCCTCAATCCCCTGAGCATAAATGATCCTCTTGACTCAGCCTTTTGAGTAGCTGGAACTATAGTGTGCATCACCGTACCTGGCTAATTTTTTGATTTTTTTTTTTTTTGTAGAGATGAGGTCTCACTATATTGTCCAGGCTGATATTACACTTCCATCATTTTGGTTTTTTTTTTTAAGTTTAAGATGAATTCTCATTCTTTTGCACAGGCTGGAGTGCAGTGGCAAAATCTCAGCTCACTGCAACCTCCGTCTCACAGGTTCATGCAATTCTCCTGCCTCAGCCTTCTGAGTAGCATGGATTACAGGCACACACCACCATATCTGGCTAATTTTTGTATTCATAGTAGAGGCAGGGTTTTGCCATATTGGCTAGGCTGGTCACAAACTCCTGACCTCAAGTGATCCACCTGTTTAGACTCCCAAAATGCTGGAATTGCAGACATGAGCCACCACACCTGGCTTGCCATTGGTATTTTTTTTTTTAAATTTGTTCCTTCTCTTCTTGTGTGTTTTTTTTTAATTGTACTTCAGGTTCTGGTTACATGTACAGAACATGCAGGATTGTCGCATAGGTACATACATGACAATGTGGTTTGCTGCCTCCATCCCCCTGTTACCTATATCTGGCATTTCTCCCCATGTTATCCCTCCCCAACCTCCCCCCTTCCCCACTGTCCTTCCCCTATTCCCCCTCAACAGGGAGGGAAGACCCCAGTGTGTGATGCTCCCCTCCTGTGTCCATGTGTTCTCATTGTTCAGCACCCACCTATGAGTAAGAACATGCAGTGTTTGATTTTCTGTTCTTGTGTCAGTTTGCTGTGAATGATGGTTTCCAGATTCATCCATGTCCCTACAAAGGACACAAACTCATTGTTTTGTATGGCTGCATAGTATTCTATAGTGTATATGTGCCACATTTTCCTTGTCCAGTCTGTCATTGATGGGCATTTGGGTTGGTTCCAGGTCTTTGCTATTGTAAACAGTGCCACAATGAACATACGTGTGCATGTGTCTTTATAGTAGAACGATTTATAATCCTTTGGATTGCTGGGTCAAATGGAATTTCTATTTCTAGATCCTTGAGGAATCGCCACATTGTCTTCCACAATGCTTGAACTAATTTGCACTCCCACCAACAGTGTAAAAGTGTTCCTATTTCTCCACAACCTCTCCAGCATCTGTTGTCTCCAGATTTTTTGATGATGGCTATTCTAACTAGCATGAGATGGTATCTCAATGTGGTTTTGATTTGCATCTGTAATGACCAGTGATGATAAGCATTTTTTTCATATGTTTTTTGGCCCCATATATGTCTTCTTTTGAAAAGTGTCTGTTGATATCCCTCACCTACTTTTGAATGGGTTTGTTTTTTCCTTGTAAATCAGCTTTAGTTCTTTGTAGATTCTGGATATTAGCGCTTTGTCAGATGGGTAGATTGCAAAAATTGTTTCCCATTCTATTGGTTGCCAGTTCACTCTAATGATTGTTTCTTCTGCTGTACAGAAACTCTGGATCCCATTTGTCTGTTAATTAGATCCCATTTGCTTATTTTGGCTCATTGGCATTTTAATAGGTATTGCATTGAATCTGTAGATCACTTTTGGTAGTTTTGACATTTTAACAGTAGTAATTCTTTAATCCATGAAAATAGGATGCTTTTCCTTTTATTTTTGGTATTCAATTTATTTCATCAGTGTCTTATAGTTTTCATTGTAGAGATCTTTCTTTTTTTTAGTTCAGTTTATTCATAGGTATTTATTTTATTTTTTATAGCTATTGTAAATAGGTTTGCTTTATTGATTTCGTTTTCAGATTGCTGCTGCCATACAGAAATGCCACTGATTTTTGTATGTTGATTTTGTATTCTGTAACTTTGCTGAATTTGTTTAAGAGTTTTTGGTGTCATCTTTAGGGTTTTAATGTAAGATTGTGTTATCTGTGTAAAAATCTAATCTTACTTCTTCCTTTCCAATATGGATGCTTTTAATTTATTTCTGTTGCTTAATTGCTTTTGCTAGAATTTTCAGTGCTATATTGAATACAAGTGGTGAAAGTGGGTATCATAGACTTGTTCCAGATCTTAGAGGAAAGACTTTTAATTCTTTTTCCCTTCCATATGGTGCTAGCTGTAGGTTTGTCATATATGGCCCTTATTATTTTCAGGCATGTTTCTTTTATATCTAGTATATTTAGATTTAAAAATCATTATTAAATGCATTTGTAGAATGTTAATATGGCTTTATGGTTTTGGTCTTTATTTCTATTATTGTGGTGTGTCATAGTTCTATTATTGTGATGTGTCACATTTATTGAATTGTGAATGTTGAACCATCTTTGCATTCATGGGATGATTATCATAAATGATCTGTATATAATGTGTTGTTCAATTCAGTTTATTAGAATTTTTTTTGAGGATTTTTGCATCTATGTTCATCAGAGACACTGGCCTATAGTTGTCATTGTTGTTTTTGCATCTTTGCCTGTTTTCATTCTCAGGCAAATACTAGCCTCATTGAATGAGTTTGGAGGTAGTTTTTCTTCTTCAATTTGTTGGCAGAATTTGAGTAGAAGTGGTATTAATTCTTCTTTTAAATATTTGATAGAATTCAGCAGTGACTCCTTCAAGTCTTGGGCTTTTCTTTGATGAGAGACTTTTTATTATGGCTTCAATCTTTTTACTTATATTGGTATAAGTTTTCCATTTAATCATGATCCAATCTTGGTAGGTTGTATGCATCTAGAAATGTATCCATTTCTTCTGTGTTTTTCAATTTTTTGCCATATATTTGTTCATAGTAGTCTCTAATGATACTTTGTGTTTTCATGGTATTAGTTTTAATGTCTTTTTTATCTTTGATTTCTTTTATTGTGGTCTCTTCTTAGTTGTGTAGTGACAGGTTTGTTAATTTTGTTTGTTTTCAAAAAGCCAACTTTTCCTTTCATTTTTTTTTGTATTTTTTGTCTCAATTTTAATCATTCCTGCTCTTTTCTTTATTATATTTTTTCTATTAATATTGGGTTTGATTTGTTCTTGCTTTTTTAGTTCTTTAACATGCATTATTAGGTTATTTGAAGTGTTTCTAATTTTTTGATGTAGCCATTTATTGCTATAAACTTCCGTCTGCTTTATAGCACCCCATTAGTTTTGGTAATTTTGTATTTCCATTTGTATTTGTTCCAAGAAAATTTTTAAATTTTCTTTCTAATTTCTTCATTGACCTATTGGTCACTCACAAGCAGGTTGTTTGATTTCCATGTATATGTACAGTTTTTAACATTCCTCTTGTTACTGATTTTGAATTTCTTGCTTATGGTCAGAAAAGATACCTGATATGATTTTTACTTTTTAAAAATCATTGCTTTTTTTGTTTTCTGTTCTAAGATGTGATCTGTTCCAGAGAATGTTCTATATGCTAATTAAAAGAATGTGTAGTGTCACAGTTGGATGAAGTATTTTGTAAATGTCAGTTATGTCCATTTGGTCTAGAGTTTGGTTTAATTCTGATTTTGTTGTTGATTTTTTGTATGCATGCTCTGTTTATTTCTAAGAGTAGGTGTTGCTGTTTCGTAATATTGTTGTGCTGCAATCTTTCTTTTTATTATATATATATAACTTATTTTTTTTATTATTGCATTTTAGGTTTTGGGGTACATGTGCAAAACATGCAAGATAGATACATAGGTACACACGTGGCAGTATGATTTGCTGTCTTCCTCCCCTTCACCCACATCCGGCATTTCTCCGCATGCTATCCCTCCCCAGCTCCCGTCCCCCCTGTGCCTTCCCTATTCCCCCAAATAGACCCCAGTGTGTAGTGCTCCCCTCCCTGTGTCCATGTGTTCTCATTGTTCATCACCCGCCTATGAGTGAGAACATGCAGTATTTCATTTTCTGCTATTGTGTCAGTTTGCTGAGAATGATGTTCTCCAGATTCATCCATGTCCCTACAAAGGACACGAACTCATCGTTTTTGATTGCTGCATAATATTCCATGGTGTATATGTGCCACATTTTCCCAGTCCAGTCTATCATCGATGGGCATTTGGGTTGGTTCCAGGTCTTTGCTATTGTAAACAGTGCTGCAATGAACATTCGTGTGCATGTGTCCTTATACTAGACCAATTTATAGTCCTTTGGATATATACCCAGTAATGGGATTGCTGGGTCAAATGGAATTTCTATTTCTAGGTCCTTGAGGAATCGCCACACTGTCTTCCACAATGGTGGAACTAATTTACACTCCCACCAACAGTGTAAAAGTGTTCCTTTTTCTCCACATCCTCTCCAGCATCTGTTGTCTCCAGATTTTTTAATGATTGACATTCTAACCGGCGTGAGGTGGTATCTCAATGTAGTTTTGATTTGCATTTCTCTGATGACCAGTGATGATGAGCATTTTTTCACATATTTGTTGGCCTCATGTATGTCTTCTTTGTAAAGTGTCAGTTCATATCCTTTGCGCATTTTTGAATGGGCTTGTTTGTTTTTCTCTTGTAAATCTGTTTGAGTTCTTTGTAAATTCTGGATATCAGCCCTTTGTCAGATGGGTAAACTGCAAAAATTTTTTCCCATTCTGTGGGTTGCTGATTCACTCTAATGACTGTTTCTTTTGCCATGCAGAAGCTGTGGAGTATGATTAGGTCCCATTTGTCTATTTTGGCTTTTGTTGCCAATGCTTTTGGTGTTTTGTTCATGAAGTCCTTACCTACTCCTATGTCCTGAATGGTGTTGCCTAGATTTTCTTCTAGGGTTTCTATGGTGCCAGGTCTTATGTTTAAGTCTTTAATCCATCTGGAGTTAATTTTAGTGTAAGGTGTCAGGAAGGGGTCCAGTTTCTGCTTTCTGCTGATGGCTAGCCAGTTTTCCCAACACCATTTATTAAACAGGGAATCCTTTCCCCATTGCTTGTTTTTGTCAGGTTTATCAAAGATTGTATGGTAGTAAATATGTTGTGTTGCCTCTGATACCTCTGTTGTGTTCCATTGCTCTATATTTCTGTTTTGGTACCAGTACCATGCTGTTTTGATTACTGTAGGCTTGTAGTATAGTTTGAAATCCGGTAGTGTGATGCCTTATGCTGTGTTCTTTTTGCTTAGAATTGACTTGGCTATGTGTGCTCTCTTTTGATTCCATATGAAGTTTAAGGTGGTTTTTTCCAGTGCTGTGAAGAAGGTCATTGGAAGCTTGATGGGGATAGCATTGATTCTGTAAATTACTTTGGGCAGTATAGCCATTTTCACGATATTGATTCTTCCTAACCATGAACATGGAATGTTTCTCCATCTGTTTGTGTCCTCTCTTATTTCCTTGAGCAGTGGTTTGTAGTTTTCCTTGAAGAGGTCCTTTACATTCCTTGTTAGTTGTATTCCTAGGTGTTTTATTCTCTTTGTAGCAATTGTGAATGACAGTTTGTTCTTGATTTGGCTCTCTTTCAGTCTGTTATTGGTGTATAGGAAGGCTTGTGATTTTTGCACATTGATTTTATATCCTGAGACTTTGCTGAAGTTGCTTACCAGTTTCAGGAGTTTTTGGGATGAGACAATGGGGTCTTTTAGATATACTATCATGTCATCTGCAAATAGAGACAATTTGGCTTCCTCCTTTCCTATTTGAATACCCTTTACTTCTTTTTCTTGCCTGATTGCTCTGGCTAGAACTTCCAGTACTATATTGAATAGGAGTGGTGAGAGAGGGCATCCTTGTCAAGTGCCAGATTTCCAAGGGAATGCTTCCAGTTTTTGCCCATTCAGTATGATATTGGCTGTTGGTTTGTCATAAATAGCTTTTATTATTTTGAGACACATTCCATCAATACCGATTTTATTGAGGATTTTTAGCATAAAGGGCTGTTGAATTTTGTCAAAGGCCTTCTCTGCGTCAATTGAGATAATCATGTGGTTTTTGTTTTTGGTTCTGTTTATGTGGTGAATTACGTTGATAGACTTGTGTATGTTGAACCAGCGTTGCATCCCTGGGATGAATCCTACTTGATCATGGTGGATAAGCTTTTTGATGTGCTGTTGCAATCTGCTTGCCAGTATTTTATTGAAGAATTTTGCATCTATGTTCATCACGGATATTGGCCTGAAGTTTTCTTTTCTTGTTGAGTCTCTGCCAGGTTTTGGTATCAGGATGACGTTGGCTTCATAAAATGATTTGGGAAGGATTCCCTCTTTTTGGATTACTTGAAATAGTTTCAGAAGGAATGGTATCAGCTTTTGTGTGTCTGGTAGAATTCGGCTGTGAACCCATCTGGAAATGGGTTTTTTAGTGTGGTAGGCTCTTAATTGCTGCCTCAACTTCATACCTTGTTTTTTTTTTTTTTCTTATTTTTTTATTGCATTTTAGGTTTTGGGGTACATGTGCAGAGCATGCAATACAGTTGCATAGGTACAGACATGGCAGTGTGTTCTGTTTGCTTTCACCCCTTCACCCACATTTGGCATTTCTCCCCAGGCTATCCCTCTCCAGCTTCCCCTCCCACTGGCCCTCCCCTTTTCCCCCCTATTGACCCCAGTGTTTAGTACTCCCCTCTCTGTGTCCATGTGTTCTCATTTTTCATCACCCGCCTATGAGTGAGAATATGCGGTGTTTCATTTTCTGTTCTTGTGTCAGTTTGCTGAGAATGATGTTCTCCAGATTCATCCATGTCCCTACAAACGACACGAACTCATCATTTCTGATTGCTGCATAATATTCCATGGTGTATATGTGCCACATTTTCCCAATCCAGTCTATCATCAATGGGCATTTGGGTTGATTCCAGGTCTTTGCTATTGTAAACAGTGCTGCAATGAACATTCGTGTGCATGTGTACTTATAGTAGAATGATTTATAGTCCTTTGGATATATACCCAGTAATGGGATTGCTTGGTCAAATGGAATTTCTATTTCTAAGGCCTTGAGGAATCACCACACTGTCTTCCACAATGGTGGAACTAATTTACACTCCCACCAACAGTGTAAAAGTGTTCCTTTTTCTCCACATCCTCTCCAGCATCTGTTGTCTCCAGATTTTTTAATGATTGCCATTCTAACTGGCGTGAGATGGTATCTCAATGTGGGTTTGATTTGCATCTCTCTGATGACCAGTGACGATGAGCATTTTTTCATATGATTGTTGGCCTCATATATGTCTTCTTTTGTAAAGTGTCTGTTCATATCCTTTGCCCACTTTTGAATGGGCTTGTTTGTTTTTTTCTTGTAAATCTGTTTGAGTTCTTTGTAAATTCTGGATATCAGCCCTTTGTCAGATGTGTAAACTGCAAAAATTTTTTCCCATTTTGTTGGTTGCCGATTCACTCTAGTGACTGTTTCTTTTGCTGTGAAGAAGCTGTGGAGTTTGATTAGGTCTCATTTGTCTATTTTGGCTTTTGTTGCCAATGCTTTTGGTGTTTTGTTCATGAAGTCCTTGCCTACTCCTATGTCCTGGATAGTTTTGCCTAGATTTCCTTCTAGGGTTTTTATGGTGCCAGGTCTTATGTTTAAGTCTTTAATCCATCTGAAGTTAATTTTAGTGTAAGGTGTCAGGAAGGGGTCCAGTTTCTGCCTTCTGCTCATGGCTAGCCAGTTTTCCCAACACCATTTGTTAAATAGGGAATCCTTTCCCCATTGCTTGTTTTTGTCAGGTTTATCAAAGATTGTATAGTTGTAGATATGTTGTGTTGCCTCCGGTGCCTCTGTTTTGTTCCATTGGTCTATATCTCTGTTTTGGTACCAGTACCATGTTGTTTTGATTACTGTAGCCTTGTAGTATAGTTTGAAATCCGGTAGTTTGATTCCCCCGGCTGTGTTCTTTTTGCCTAGAATTGATTTGGCTATGCGGGTTCTCTTTTGGTTCCATATGAAGTTCATGGCGGTTTTTTTCCAGTTCTGTGAAGAAAGTCAATGGTAGCTTGATGGGGATAGCGCTGATTCTGTAAATTACTTTGGGCAGTATTGCCATTTTCACGATATTAATTCTTCCTAACCCTGAACATGGAATGTTTCTCCATCTGTTTGTGTCCTCTCTGATTTCGTTGAGCAGTGGCTTGTAGTTCTCCTTGAAGAGGTCTCTTACGTTCCTTGTGAGTTGTATTCCAAGGTATTTTATTCTTTTTGTAGCAATTGTGAATGGCAGTTCGTTCTTGATTTGGCTTTCTTTAAGTCTGTTATTGGTGTAGACGAATGCTTGTGATTTTTGCACATTGATTTTATATCCTGAGACTTTGCTGAAGTTGCTTATCAGTTTCAGGAGTTTTTGGACTGAGGCGATAGGGTCTTCTAGGTATACTATCATGTCGTCTGCAAATAGAGACAATTTGGCTTCCACCTTTCCTTTTTGAATACCCTTTATTTCTTATTCTTGCCTAATTGCTCTGGCTAGAACTTCCAGTACTATATTGAATAGGAGTTGTGAGAGAGGGCCTCCTTGTCTAGTGCTGGATTTCAAAGGAAATGCTTCTAGTTTTTGCCCATTCAGTATGATATTGGCTGTTGGTTTGTCATAAATAGCTTTTATTACTTTGAGATACATTCCATCGATACCGAGATTATTGAGGGTTTTTAGCATAAAGGGCTGTTGTATTTTGTCAAATGCCTTCTCTGCGTCAATTGAGATAATCATGTGGTATTTGTTTTTGGTTCTGTTTATGTGGTGAATTATGTTTATAGACTTGCGTATGTTGAACCAGCCTTGCATTCCCGGGATGAATCCTACTTGATCGTGATGAATAAGTTTTTTGATTTGCTGTTGCAATCGGCTTGCCAATATTTTATTGAAGATTTTTGCATCTATGTTCATCATGGATATTGGCCTGAAGTTTTCTTTTCTTGTTGGGTCTCTGCCGGGTTTTGGTATCAGGATGATGTTAGTCTCATAAAATGATTTGGGAAGGATTCCCTCTTTTTGGATTATTTGGAATAGTTTTAGAAGGAATGGTACCAGCTCCTCTTTGTGTGTCTGGTAGAATTCAGCTGTGAACTCGTCTGGACCTGGGCTTTTTTTGTGTGGTAGGCTCTTAATTGCTGCCTCGACTTCTGACCTTGTTATTGGTCTATTCATAGTTTCAGCTTCCTCCTGGTTTAGGCTTGGGAGGACACAGGAGTCCAGGAATTTATCCATTTCTTCCAGGTTTACTAGTTTATGTGCATAGAGTTGTTTGTAATATTCTCTGATGATGGTTTGAATTTCTGTGGAGTCTGTGGTGATTTCCCCTTTATCATTTTTTATTGCATCTATTTGGTTGTTCTCTCTTTTATTTTTAATCAATCTGGCTAGTGGTCTGTCTATTTTGTTCATCTTTTCATAAAACCAGCTCTTGGATTTGTTGATTTTTTGAAGGGTTTTTCGTGTCTCAATCTCCTTCAGTTCAGCTCTGATCTTCGTTTCTTGTCTTCTGCTGGGTTTTGAGTTTTTTTGATCTTGCTCCTCTAGCTCTTTCAATTTTGTGTGATGTGGTGCTGAGAAGAATGTATATTCTGTGGATTTGGGGTGGAGAGTTCTGTAAATGTCTATCAGGTGTGCTTGCTCCAGGTCTGAGTTCAAGCCCTGGATATCCTTGTTGATTTTCTGTCTGGTTGATCTGTCTAATATTGACAGTGGAGTGTTAAACTCTCCCACTATTATTGTGTGGGAGTCTAAGTCTCTTTGTAAGTCATTAAGAACTTGCCTTATGTATCTGGGTGCTCCTGTATTGGGTCCATATATGTTTAGGATCGTTAGCTCTTCTTGTTGTATCGATCCTTTTACCATTATGTAATGGCCTTCTTTGTCTCTTTTGATCTTTGTTGCTTTAAAGTCTATTTTATCAGAGATGAGAATTGCAACTCCTGCTTTTTTTTGCTCTCCATTTGCTTGGTAAATCTTCCTCCATTCCTTTATTTTGAATCTTTGTGTATCCTTTTATGTGAGATGGGTGTCCTGGATACAGCACACCAAAGGGTTTTGGATTTTTATCCAATTTGCCAGTCTGTGTCTTTTGATTGGTGCATTTAGACCTTTTACATTTAGGGTTAATATTGTTATGTGTCAATTTGATACTGCCATTTTGATGCTAAGTGGCTGTTTTGCCCGTTAGTTGTTGTAGAATCTTCATTATGTTGATGCTCTTTAGCATTTAGTGTGATTTTGGAATGGCTGGTACTGGTTGTTCCTTTCTATGTGTAGTGCTTCTTTCAGGAGCTCTTGTAAAGCAGGCCTGGTGGTGACAAAATCTCTGAGTACTTGCTTGTTCGCAAAGGATTTTATTTTTCCTTCACTTCTGAAGCTCATTTTGGCTGGATATGAGATTCTGGGTTGAAAGTTCTTTTCTTTAAGAATGTTGAATATTGGCCCCCACTCTCTTCTCACTTGTAGGGTTTATGCTGAGAGATCTGCTGTGAGTATGATGGTCTTCCTTTGTGGGTGACCCGACCTTTCTCTCTGGCTGCCCTTAGTATTTTCTCCTTCATTTCAACCCTGGTGAATCTGACGATTATGTTCCTTGGGGTTGTTCTTCTTGTGGAATATCTTTGTGGTGTTCTCTGTATTTCCTGCATTTGAGTGTTGACCTGTCTTGCTAGGTGGGGGAAATTTTCCTGGATAATGTCCTGAAGAGTATTTTTTAGTTTGAATTCATTCTCTTCGTCCCCTTCTGGTACACCTATCAAACGTAGGTTAGGTCTCTTCACATAGTCTCACATTTCTTGGAGACTTTGTTCATTCCTTTTTGCACTTTTTTCTCTGATCTTGGTTTCTCGTTTTATTTCATTGAGTTAATCTTTGACTTCAGATATTCTTTCTTCTGCTTGGTCAATTCGGCTATTGAAACTTGTGCATGCTTCACGAAGTTCTCATATTGTGTTTTTTAGCTCCTTTAATTCATTCATATTCCTCTCTAAGTTGTCCATTCTTGTCTTCATTTCCTCAAAAATCTTTTTACAAGGTTCTTAGTTTCTTTGCGTTGATTTAGAACATGTTCTTTTATCTCATGGAAGTTTCTCATTATCCATCTTCTGAAGTCTAATTCCGTCATTTCGTCACAGTCATTCTCCGTCCAGCTTTGTTCCCTTGCTTGTGAGGAGTTTTGGTCCTTTGTAGGAGGCGAAGTGTTCTGGTTTTGGGTGTTTTCCTCGTTTTTGCACTGGTTTCTTCCTATCTTTGTGGATTTATCCACTTGTCATCTGCATAGTTGCTGACTTTTCGATTGGGTCTCTTAGTGGACACCCAGATTGTTTGTGATGAAGTATTTCTGTTACCTGGTTTTCCTTCTACCAATCTAGCCCCTTCGCTGTATGACTGCTGAGGTCCACTCCAGGCCCTGCTTTTCTGGGGTACACCTATAGTAGCTGCGGAACAGTGAGGGATGCTACCAGTTTCTTTTTCTGCTATCTTTGTCCCAGGATGATGCCTGCCAAATGTCAGTCTTTTGAATATAGAAGGGTCAGGGAGCTGCTTGAGGAGACAGTCTGTACTTTATAGGAGCTCAATTTCTGAGCTGTGAGCTCTGTTGTTCATTCAGGGCTGTTAGGCTGCTATGTTTGATTCTGCTGCAACAGAGCTCATTAAAAAACCCTTTTTTTCTCAAATGCTCTGTTTTGGGGGGTTGGGGCTTTGTTTTTGGATGTCTGTTGAAGTGTCCTACCCAGCTAGGAGGCAGTCTAGTCACTATTTGACTGCCGAGGCTCCGCCCTGCTGTTGTGAGGCTCGCCCTGTTGCTGCAGGTTCTTCCTCTTCTACTGCGTTCTCCACCACGGGCTACACCCTGCAGGGGAGTCTCTCTGTTGTAGCGGGTTGCCTCGGCAACAGCAGGCTGCGTCAGCAGTGGGCGTGTATCTCAGTAGGGGCGGGTTGCCTCGGCAACTGCAGGCTGTGTCAGCAGTGGGCGTGTGTCTCAGTCGGGGTGGGTTGCCTCGGTAATGGTGGACCCCCCTCCCCCACGGAGCGCCTCAGGGACGGACTCCACGGCGAGCATTTGGAATCGCTGTTTTGTCTGTCCCACTGCGCTATCTCACACGCTGTGTCCCTGCAATCCCCTGGGCTGGCCCACTGCCCAAGTCCCTTTCAGTCTCGAGTTCAGCCTTCTCAAGTCTCAGGTTGCCGTTTCAACAGGGCACCCGGACAAGCGCGCCCTGTGGGGATCGCTGGGTAGGGCCGGACGCTGCCACCCCGGCTGCCGGCTTCTCCAGGCAGAGCCTCTGCCTGGTGTCCCGCGTCTCCTTTATACTTGGGAAATTCCCCGTTCTGTGGGCAACAAAGATCAGTCTGAAAATGCAGCTTTGACTCACCTCTCCGCGGATTAACCGAGATCTTAAATCCTGGGTTGTTGTCACAGTGCCATCTTGAGTTTCAAACCTTGTTATTGGCCTATTCATAGTTTCGGCTTCCTCCTGGTTTAGGCTTGGGAGGACACAAGTGTCCAGTAATTTATCAATTTCTTCCAGGTTTACTAGTTTATGTGCATAGAGTTGTTTGTAATATTCTCTGATGATGGTTTGAATTTCGGTGGAATCTGTGGTGATTTCCCCTTTATCGTTTTTTTTTGCATCTATTTGGTTATTCTCTCTTTTCTTTTTTATCAATCTAGCTAGTGGTCTGTCTATTGTGTTGATCTTTTCAAAAAACCAACTCTTGGATTTACTGATATTTTTTGAAGGGTTTCTCGTGTCTCTATCTCCTTAAGTTCTGCTCTGATCTTAGTTATATCTTGTCTTCTACTAGGTTTTCAGTTTTTTTGATTTTGCTCCTCTAGCTCTTTCAATTTTGACGATAGGATGTCAATTTTGGATCTCTCCACTCTTCTCATGTGGGCACTTATTGCTATATATTTTCCTCTAGAGACTCCTTTAAATATGTCCCAGAGATTCTGGTATGTTGTGTCTTCATTCTTGTTGGTTTTGAAGAACTTCTTTATTTCTGCCTTCATTTCATTGTTTATCCAGTCAACATTCAAGAGCCAGTTGTTCAGTTTCCATGAAGCTGTGTAGTTCTGAGTTAGTTTCTGAATTCTGAGTTCTTACTTGATTGCACTATGGTCTGAGATACTGTTTGTTATGATTTCCGTTGTTTTGCATTTGCTGAGGAGTGATTTACTTTCAATTATGTGGTCAATTTTGGAGTAGGTGTGATGTGGTGCTGAGAAGAATGTATATTCTGTGGATTTGGGGTGGAGAGTTCTGTAAATGTCTATCAGGTGTGCTAGTTCCAGGTCTGAGTTCAAGTCCTGGATATCCTTGTTGATTTTCTGTCTGGTTGATCTGTCTAATATTGATAGTGGAGTGTTAAAGTCTCCCACTATTATTGTGTGGGAGTCTAAGTCTCTTTGTAAGTCATTATGAACTTGCCTTATATATCTGGGTGCTCGTGTATTGGGTCTGTATATATTTAGGATCGTTAGCTCTTCTTGTTGTATTGATCCTTTTACCATTATGTAATGTCCTTCTTTGTCTCTTTTGATCTTTCTTGCTTTAAAGTCTATTTTATCAGAGATGAGAATTGCAAATCCTGCTTTTTTTTCTCTCCATTTGCTTGGTAATTCTTCCTCCATTCCTATATTTTAATACTTTGTGTATCCTTGCATGTGAGATGGGTTTCCTGGATACAGCACACCATTGGGTTTTGGCTTTTTATCCAATTTGCCAGTCTGTGTCTTTTGATTGGTGCATTTAGCCCATTTACATTTAGGGTTAATATTGTTATGTGTAAATTTGATACTGCCATTTTGATTCTAGCTGGCTGTTTTGCTCGTTAGTTGATGCAGATTCTTCATTTTGTTGATGCTCTTTAGCATTTGGTATGTTTTTGGAATGGCTGGTACTGGATGTTCCTTTCTATGTGTGGTGCCTCTTTCAGGAGCTCTTGTAAAGCAGACCTGGTGGTGACAAAATCTCTGAGTACTTGCTTGTTTGCAAAGGATTTTATTTTTTCTTAACTTATGAAGCTTAGTTTGGCTGGATATGAAATTCTGGGTTGAAATTTCTTTTCTTTAAGGATGTTGAATATTGGCCCCCACTCTCTTCTCACTTGTAGGGTTTATGCTGAGAGATCTGCTGTGAGTATGATGGTCTTCCTTTGTGGGTGACCCGACCTTTCTCTCTGGCTGTGCTTAGCATTTTCTCCTTCCTTTCAACCTTGGTGAATCTGACGATTATGTGCCTTGGGGTTGCTCTTCTTGTGGAATATCTTTGTGGTGTTCTCTGTATTTCCTGGACTTGAATATTGGCCTGCCTTGCTAGGTTGGGGAAATTTTCCTGGATAATATCCTGAAGAGTATTTTCCAGCTTGAATTCATTCTCTTTGTCACATTCAGGTACACCTATCAAATGTAGATTAGGTCTCTTCACATAGTCCCACATTTCTTGGAGACTTTGTTCATTCCTTTTTGCACTTTTTTCTCTAATCTTGGCTTCTCATTTTATTTCATTGAGTTGATCTTTGACTTCTGATATCCTTTCTCCTGCTTGGTCAATTTGGCTGTTGAAACTTGTGCATGCTTCGCGAAGTTCTCGTGTTGTGTTTTTCAGCTTCATCAATTTACTCTTATTCCTCTTTAAGTTGTCCATTCTTGATATCATTTAGTCAAATCTTTTTTCAAGGTTCTTAGTTTCTTTGTATTGATTTAGAACATGTTCTTTTAGCTCATGGATGTTTCTCATTACCCACCTTCTGAAGTCTGATTCTGTCATTTCGTCACACTCATTCTGCATCCAGCTTTGTTCCCTTGCTGGTGAGGGGTTGTGGTCCCTTGTAGGAGGCGCGGTGTTCTGGTTTCGGGTGTTTTCTTCCTTTTTGCGCTGGTTTCTTTTCACCTTTGTGGATTTATCCACCTGTCATCTGAGTAGTTGATGACTTTCTGATTGGGTCTCTGAGTGGATGTCCAGATTGTTGATGATGAAGTATTTCTGTTTCTTAGTTTTCCTTCTAATAGTCTAGCCTCTCTACTGTATGAATGCTGAGGTCCACTCCAGGCCCTGCTTGCCTGGGTAATAGCTGTAGCAGCTGCGGAACATTAAGGGTTGCCACCGGTTTCTTCTTCTCCTCTCTTTGTCCCAGAATGGTGCCTGCCAAATGTCAGTCTGATCAGACCTTTGTGAGGTGGCTCTTTGTATATATGGGGTCAGGGAGCTACTTGAGGAGCCAGTCTGTACTTTATGGGAGCTCAAGTACTGAGCTGTGATCTCTGTTGGTCATTCAGGGCTGCTAGGCAGGTATGTTTCAGTCTGCTGCAGCAGAACTCATAAAGCCCCCTTTTTTCCTTAGGTGCTCTGTCCTGGGGAGTTAGTGCTTTATCTATGAGTATACGTTTCACTGTCCTGCCCAGCAAGGAGGCTGCAGAGGTTATGCTGAGCTGCTCTGGGCTCCACCCTGCTGTCATGGGCTTCGCCCTTCTGCCATGTGTAATTCCCTGTAGTCCTGTTTATATGTGTGTGGTTAGAACTGCTGTGGTGATGGTGGCCTGCCTCTGTAATGGTGGACTCTCTCTGTTATGGTGGATTGCCTCGGCAACGGTGGGTTGCCTCAGCAACAGTAGGCTGCGTCAGCAATGGCAGAATACCTCTGTAGGGGTGGAGTGCCTCAGTAATGGTGGACGCCCCTCCCCCACTGAGCTGCACCATCCTGGGTTCAGCTGTACTTGCAGTGAAACTCTCAACCCCGACTGTTTCCAATTGCTGTTTTGTTTGTTTTTGTTTGGGGTGGGACATGCCAAGCCTGATCACCTGGCTCCCTGTCTCAGAGCCCTTTTCTTTTTAAGTTGAATGGTTGACTCTCTCCCAGGTGTTCCAGTAGCCTGCTGAAAGGGCTCCTGGATTTGTGTGATTTCCCGTGCGGCGACCCACTGCCCCAGCTGAAACAACGTCACTTCCCGGGAATCTCCTGGCCTGGCTTACTGTTTAGGTCCCATTTAATCAGATCAATGTGCTAATATGCCTTCCCAAATCTCAAATTGCCGGTTTAACAAGGCAACCAGACCAGTGTATTTTGTATGGAGTGTTGCTGCGCTGCGGCGCCAGCTGAAACAGCCACACTGGGCAAAACAGCCACGCTGGCAGCCCGTGGGCCTCCTACACCTGGGAATCTCCTGGTCTGTGGGCAATAAAGATCCGTCTGGAAATGTGGTGTCCACTCACCCTCTGTGCTTTCACTGGGAGCTGCAATTCTGAGTTGCTACTATAGAACCATCTTACTCTCTTTCCTCTATCTCTTTCTTTAAATGTAATAATATTTGACCTATATATTTGGGTTCTTTGACATTAGTTGCATATAGATTTACAGTTTTTATATCTCTTGAGTTAACCACTTTATCATTAAATAATGCCCTTTTTACAGCTTTTACTTGAAATCTCATTGCTTCTGTTGATCTGTTTTGGTTTCTACTTACATGGAATATCTTTTCCGTGTATGTATGTCTTTAAATGCCAAGTGAGTTTCCTGTAGGCAGCATATAGTTGGATCCTTAAAAAAAATTCATTTCACCTCTCTGTCTTTTAATTGGGGGATTTAGGCAATTTACATTTGATAGTATTATTGATGAGTAACCCCTTACGACTATCATTTTAAAAGTTGTTTTCTGGTTGTTTTGTAAGTTCTTTCTTTTCTACTGTCTTCTTTTGTGGGTTATTTTTTTCCCTGGTCTTATATTTTAATTTCTTGCTTTTTATTTTTAGTGAACCTATGATAGTATCTTTTTGTGGTTTCTATTAGCTTACAAAATATGTCTTATAGTTATCGAAAGTTATTTTAAACTGATGACAGCTTCCTTTGATGTCAACAAAGGAATCAATCAAGCAAAGTGAAAACTACACTTTAGCTTCATTTCCCCATTTAGTTTTTGTCACCTCAAATTTTATCTTTTAAATATGCCTTTCTCTCAACAGATTGTTGTAGTTTTTATATTTGGTAGACTTTTAGTCTTCATACTAAAGATACTGCATGCCTCAATTATTGTTTTAATGTGGTCTGAATTTGTCTGTGTAGTTACTTATAACAGTGAATTTTATACCTTACAGGATTTTTTGCACGATTGTTTCTTTTTTAAAAAAAATTGATCAACTTCCTTTTGCATTTCTTGTAAAATAGGTCTGGTGGTAATGAATTCCCTCATGGTTTGTTTGAAAACCTTTCTCCTTCATGTTTGAAGGATTGCTGTGTTGAGTACAGAGTTCTCTACTGCAAGTTTTTCCACCAGCACTTTGAATATGTCACCTCAGTTCCTCTTGGCCTATACAGTTTCTGTTGCTACGTCTGCTGTGAGATGTATTGGAGTTTCTTTATATGTTATTTGCTTCTTTTCTCTTGTGGCTTTTAAGATCCTTTCTTTGTTCTTGATGTTTGACAGTTTGATTATTATATGTCATGGAGTAGTCTTATTTGAGTTGAATCTGCTTGGTATTCTTTAACCTTCTTGTACCTGGATATCTATGTTTCTCTAGGTTTGGAAAGTTCTCTTATTATTTTTTCAAATGCAGTTTTTACCCAGTCTCTTTGTCAGCCTTGTCTCTACAGCCAATAACTCATATATGTGTCCCTTTTGGCCTATTTTTCTAGAACGTGTAAGTATACTTCATGTTTTTCATTTTTCTTTTTTATCCTATGTGCATTTTCAAATAGTCTGTCTTTGAGTTACTGATTTTTTCTTCTGCTTGATCAATTCCATACTGAGACATTCTAATGCATTTTTTTTTCTTTTTTTTATTGCATTTTAGGTTTGGGGGTACATGTGCAGAACATGCAAGACAGTTGCATAGGTACACACATGGCAGTGTGTTTTGCTTCTAATGCATTTTTAATTAATCATTGATGTTTCCAGCTGCAGGATTTGTTTGGTTGTGTGTCTCATGAGTCCAGTTTCCATGCTGCCGTTATTTTCTGAGAAATATCTGAATTCCTGCTCTGTGCTTTCTTGAAGTTTATTGGGCATCTTCAAAATAGCTATTTTGAATTCCTTGCTTGAGACGTTACATATCTCTATCACTCCAGGGTTAATTACTGGGACCTTATTTAGTATATTTGGTGAGGTCATATTTTCCTGAATGTTCTTGACGCTTGTGTATATTTGTTGATGCCTAGGAATTGACAAATTAAGCATTTATTCCAGTCTTTTTAGTCTGACCTTGTTTGTTCATCTTGCAGCAGGTCTTCCAGGAATTCGAAGAATACAGAGTATTTACTTAAGCCTCTGGTAACTGTAGCCATTTCAGCACTAGATGGCACTCTAAGCCCATTTGTGCTGCAACTCCTAGCTATCCAGCCCTGATGGACAGGGAATTTAAGGTTCTCAGGCAAAGTCCTTAGCTCTCTTCTTTTCCTTTTCCCCAAGTGAAAGGGGTCTCTCTCAGTTGGGGGATACGTGACTTGGCACTCCTGTGACCATTGCAAGTGGTACCATGCTTGATTATATTAGAGTGCCATAGCAACTCAGATTAGCACAGTACAGGGTCCCTGACCACTATTGCCTTTCTGCAACTGATGTTTGCTTCAGGCTAAGGCCATTGTAGTTAACAGGTGGTTAAGCCTTCTGGGACTTGGGTTTGTACTGCCAGGGTGACATATTTCTTTTGGCCTAGAGTGCGTCTAGAAGGGCCATGCAGAAGCAATGGCCTATTGGGAGTTTTGGGATTCTGCCTGGTGGTTTATTTTACTGTAGCTGAGCTGGCACCTAGTTGTAAGGAAAAGTTTCCTCTGTTTCCTCCAAGAGAAAGGAATCTCTGCACTATATTGCTTAAAGTTGGGGAGGAGTGATGCAGGCATTCTCTAATGGATACTACCAGTGGTTTCATGCTGGGTTGCACTTGGAGTATACAGTCTTTGAGGGCAGTGCAGTAGCAGGGTTCACCCAAGGAGTGCAATTGCTATGGTCTCGATGCCACTGAAATTTATTCGCAGCTCAAGGCCACTTTTGTTAGCCTGAAGTGAAGTGGGCCGGGATTTGGGTTCTTCCTGCTGGGATGGCAGATTTTCCTCTGCTCCAGGGCTTGTTCTAAATGCTCCCTTTATGGGCACTTACGGAATTATGCCTGGTGTTAGTGTTCCACTCTAAGTATATATTCTTTCTTCTGGCTCTGCTCTCTAGGATTAAATGAGGAGTGGTGTAGACAGTGCTGTTCTTCATCCTCTTCAATGCATCTGTTCTTGTTATTATGGTAAAACTGGGTATTGTGATCTCTCACATGATGTATTAGTTT
Organism: Callithrix jacchus; assembly: GCF_049354715.1. NCBI lineage: Eukaryota > Metazoa > Chordata > Mammalia > Primates > Cebidae > Callithrix > Callithrix jacchus. The sequence goes on along the minus strand of NC_133517.1, from coordinate 93,225,822 downwards.
TCATGAAGGTGCTTTCTTGTGTAGATAGTTGTTCAAGTTGGTGTTCCTGCCAGGGACATGATCACAGGAGATTCTATTTTACCATCTTGCTCTGCCTTCCCTAAATCAATATTTCTTTCAAATAGAATACTTCTTTCAATATTTTAAAGGTACTGCTTTTCTGCCTCCTCTTTTTCACTGTTTTCATTGAAAAATATATCATTCTTGTCCTTGGTTTTCTGTGCATAATGTATCCTTTTCCACTTGCTGCTTAAGTATTTTTAAACACTAGTTATGTGCAATTAAATTATGATTTTTTGGTGGATTTTTCTTCATGTCTGTTTCATTTGAGGTTTGTTGAGCTGTTTCGGTCTTTATAGTTTTCAAAGGGCCTGGAGGAGTTTTGGCCATGATTTTTCAAACATTTTTACTGTTTCCTGCTTTCTCTAGACAGCTTCAAGAACTCTTATTCCATATATATTAGGCAACTTGAAATTGTCCTACAGCTCACTTATGGTCTTACCTTTAATCTTAATTTTATTTTTTCTCTATGTTTTATTTTGCATTCTTTATATTATTATGCATTCGAGTTTACTGGTTTTATTCTTCTGCAGTGTCAAATCTGCTCTTTATAGAATTCAGTGTATTTTTTAATAATTCCAGACATTGTAGTTTTTATGATTAGAATTTCAATTTGAGACTTAGCAAGGTATATTCTATGCTCTATGTAACTTTTAAAACATATAGAATACAATTATAATTACTGTTTTGATATCCTCTTTTGCTAATTGTAACTCACCTTGAGTCTGGGTTAGTTTTGATTGATTACTCTTATTATGGTACGTGGGGTTTTTTTTTTTTGTTTTTGTTTTTTGGTACTTCTTTCACGTGTGGTATCTTAGGTTGGTTGACAGGTGTTGTATATTTTACTTTGTTGGATGTTGGCTATTTTTGTGTTTCTATAATTGTTCTTGTGCTTTCAGATATAGTTAATTTGTTAGGTGTATTTGGAGCAATGCTCAGTTTAGCATTAATTATTTTCCTCTGTGGAGGAAAGACTGCGTCTTTAGCCAATATCCCATATCCAATGAATTATGAGTTTTTTCAGTCTTGCTGGTAGGAACAACTATTATTCTTTTTAATCATTTTAGATGTTCTTCTTTTTTACCTTATTCCCTTGAGTATTTTTCTCACATGCATGTTCAGCGATCATTACAGAGCTGAAGACCTGAAGAAACCCACTGGAGTTCTCTTGAGTTCTATCTCTGTGAAGCTTTCTATATCAACTCTTAGTCTCTTTATATGTTGAGGGTTAGGCTGATGAGGATGGTTTATGGATGAAGGATGGAGCCAGAGGCAATGCTCCCCACTTGTCTCATATTTTCTTTAAATCTAAGGATTTGTAAAGATAATAAAATATAATCTAGATTTTAGCTCAAGAAAGACATCCCTGGATTCATTTCATTAGCTTTTCTACATTTTTATTTAAGCAAGAAGACTTGTCAGGTATAAATTTTGTCTATATTCTAAATAAAAAGACTATTTTTTTTTCAAATTTGATTTTCATGCTTAGTTGCCTTACATAGAAGGCTTTTGTTCTCAACAGATACTAAATATATTTCTTTGATTTATCACAGCCCCAAAGGATTAATCTTAGTGAAAGTTGGTCTTTCTAAGCTTATGGAATAGAATAATGAGAACACAAATATTACATAGCTTACAATTTAATCATAAAGCTATTTAAAAATTCTCTTAGTAATCTTTTAAGAGAACACCATAACATAACCTTTAGTTTTAATTTTGAGGCTCTTTCATGTGGAGCCATCCTTAACACTTAATTAATTCTCTTGTGGTACATTTAGGATATAGAGAATAAATGAATGGCAGGACATATGGAAGTACCAACAAAATAACATTTTATGAAATATTGGTTCTGTTTATTTCCTTTTAAGAAACCCTTTTAATAAATAAAAGCCATATACAGTCAAGTGAAAAAGTAATGACTTTATAAAGAAAAACTATTTTGTAATCATTGGATGGTGATATTAGAAAGACGTTAAAGTAATTTACAATGAGGATTGTTTTAAGCATCAAAGTGTGGCAACTTTAACTTTTCTTTTTCTTCTTGGTAAGAAAAATAGATTACCGCCTGCTTAATCACTAATTTTGAAAATAATAGTAACATATATTTTCCATAATTGTACTGTTTAACTTAAAATGTAACCTGAATTTTTCACTTTATAAATAGATTTGAAGCATAATGACATAAGTTTATAATGGCTATAAAGAACAGCGATTAAAAATTTTTAATTTTATTTTTAGAATGTGATTCTTAAGCAGGTTCTTTGAAATATGTTGGTATAAGTGGCAATTTGGGGGTTGTTTCTCTTCAGCAATCTCTGGGTGAGTTCACGAGTTCTTTGTATTCCGAAGCATATTACAGTAGTCTTGAACGTAAGATAGTATATCACTAATGTGGAAGGAATGCTTTTTGGGGATAAATGGTGTCAGTAACTTCAAGGGCAAAGATTTTAGCCCTTTGTAAAAGCCCTTAGTATTCTTAAAACTGATCTACCTGAGAACACTTTCTGTTTTGTGAATCTTTCTTTTTCAACTCACTTTTATAATTGTTCTATTTTTCAGAAGAAAGGTACATTCCTCAACCTTACCTGTTCCCAATCTATTTTTATATAGTACATTGGCTTTTGGTGTAGAAGTCTCTGGAGCACCACACGAGGTGACAATTCCAGAATACATTGTCCTTGGAGAAAGTTCAGAAGCAAAGCAATAAGAGGGTTTGTAAGAAATATAGAAGGGGGTAACAACTTATTTGATTCAGCAAACAGACTTTTGGGGAGATTCTATTGCCTCATTTATTGTTTTTAGAATTATAATTTGGATGTGAGATTGCCATTTGTGAATCACTATAATAGCTATTTTAATTTAAAATTAAGTTGGACTCTTTTTGATAGAAAGCCAGATTTGATGGTTTGACACTGTGGAGTGGTTTGCCACATGAGTTGTATAGTAGACATTTTCCATATATTCCATGTATAAGCTAAATACGCAGTTCCAAGATCTGATGAAAATATATCAGGCAGGCAAGGTGGCTCAAGCCTGTAATCACAGCACTTTCGGAGGCCTAGGGTGGGTCGGATCGCTTGAGCAGGAGTTTGAGATAAGCCTGGGCAACATGGTGAAACCTCATCTCTGCCAAAAATACAAAAAATTAGCCAGGCATGATGGTGAGTGCCTGTGGTTCCAGCTACTTGGGAGGCTGAGGTGGGAGGATCTCTTGAGCCTGGGAGGTGGAGGTTGGAGTAAGCCAAGATCTGCCACTGCACTCCAGCCTCGACAACAAAGCCAGACCCCATCTCAAATATATATGTACATATATATACATCTATATGCATATATATTTATTTCACTTTTAAAATGTACATGTACAATACACAATATATCTGAAGATGCATCCTAACCATTTAAACTTTATTTTATTTTAATTTTCAATTTTTGTTTTGTAGACATGTGGTCTTGCTCTGCCATGCAGGTTAGAGTGCAGTGGCACAATCACAGCTTACTGGAGCCTTGAACTCATGGGCTCAAGGGATCCTCCTGCTTGAGCCTTCTGAGTAGCTGGGACTACAGGTGCATACCACCTCACCCATTTAATTAAAAAAAAAATTCATTTTTTTGTAGAGATAGGGTCTTACCACCTTGCCCAGGATAGTCTCAAACCCCTGGGCTCAAACAATCCTCTTGCCTTGGCCTCCCAAAGTGCTGGGATTACAGGCATGAGCCACCATGCCTGGGTCAAAACTTAAATGTTAATTTAAAAATGTATGAGAAGTATGTGATTTTAGAGATTTATTTTAGATTAGAGAAAAAATACTTGTAGCTCTCTGGATATATGGCAAAGACAAGTATACTTGGTTATTGGTATATCTACATTTGAAAGCTGCTTCTGGTATCCACTTATTGCTAATCTCTTGGGGTCAAGGATACTGCTTAGCACATGATGTGCTCATCAGTAGTTAAGCTTCTTATTAGTAGATAAGGTGAGTACCAAGTTAAATAGATTTCCTTTGGTGTATATAAGGAATATTAATAATAGCATCTATAATGAATTCTAATCATAATAGGAGACTATACAACAGTTTAACATATGAAAAATTCATGATATCACCAAAACTGTAGGATGGTAAAACAGACTGTAGGAGCACAAAGGAAATGGAATGCAGGCAAGACATGTAAGATTGGTTAGACATTGGTCATTAATTTCTTTATCCCTTTAAAATGGAATACCCAGTTAAAACGTCATCCAATTCCTTTTCAAGGATTCCTAACATGAAACTTTAATTTCAATCATAAGCAAAAAGTAAATGAACAATGAAAGAATGTTCTTTGAAGTTAAAATAAAAGTGTAATAATACTACTTGTTTTAAGTTAAAATCCATTAAATAGGACATTGGATTTTTTTCATTTATTTTTGGGGGGAGTATCACTCTGTTGCTCAGGTTGGAGTGAAGTGGTATGATCTTGGCTCATTGCAACTTCCACCTCCTGGGTTCAAGAGATTCTTCTGCCTCAGACTCCTGAGTAATTGGGATTATAGCTGCACGCCACCATGCTCAGCTAATTTTTTTATTTTTAGTAGAAACAAGGTTTTGCCTTGTTGGCAGCTGGTCTCAAACTTCTAACCTCAGGTGATCTGCCCACCTCAGCCTCCCAAAGTGCTGGGTTTACAAGCATGAGCCACCACTCCTGGCCAAATGTCTTCTGTTTCTAAGTCCTTTGCAGTAAGTATATTAGAATACTGCTGAATCTCACTTAGTCCAAACAGACTTTCTATGTATTTCCTATTGCTAGAAGAAGCCCCAGATCTATACTTCCTATAGCTTTCAGCTTTTTAATTGGCCCCACTATCCACTTTGTCATCTAAACCAGAAAGGTAGGAATAATTTCAAGTTTCTTTCCTTTGCCAAATTTTTTCATTTCCTCTCTATCTGTGTAAACTACTGATGCTGTCTTTTTTAGGTCCTTATCTTCCGTCACCTAGACTAAGGCCAATCTTCTAATTGATCTCTGCTTCAGTTTTGGCCTGTGAATCACATCCTTCATACATCTCCTTTATGATGCTTTCTTTGGGTGTCTCGTGAATTGACCACTCACGTTTTTGTGCCACACTGGATTCTTTAGACTTTCAGTCTAGTACTCTTAAAAGTTTATTATTACTAATTTATAGATCTGTTTAATTCATCTCAACTGTAGGTTTCTGTGTTTTTGGCACATAATAAGTCAGTGAATTAATGGAGTAAAGAAGTCTCGTGTACTTGCCATGGGCATGTTATTCTGGGATAAGTATTGCATTTTATTCCAGCTCTTTGTTGTAGCTCAGCACTGTGATAATGTTTTCTGGAAGATGGCAATCTGAACTTGTGGATGAATTAAAAAGATAAACTATACAAACAGAATTTAGTTGTTGTTATTCTAGGAAAAAAGTAGATAATCCTTGGAGAGAATATTGTAGTGGTGTGAAAGAGAGATATTTTTGGATTGATTAGAGAAGGTAGTCAAGAAGAGAGAGGCAAGTAATGGTGGTTTAACTACACAGAATATAGAGCACTGGTATAGATGGAGGGATCTATAGTAAGAGAAAGATTGAATACCGCTATCTAGAGAAGGATTCTGAGGGGAAACTAACATTAGTTTCCTAGGAGCCCGAGGAGCTAATCATGGAAAGTTATACACAGAATAGTTATTGACAGATAATTTTGCCTTGTGTAATCTGAAATGGTGCCATGAAAATCAAGAGGAAATATCAGAGGGGGAAAATAATGATAGAATCAATGGTAAAAGTGATAATGAGAAGGTAGATTTGGGAGTAATACTTAAAGTAAATTGACCTTGTGGAGAGGTAGGGTGACTGGATATTAGAACTGGTAAGATAGTCAGGATGGCCATAAGGATGGATGACTATGAGGAAAAAGTAGTTAGTATAAAATTATTTTAGAAAATAAAATAGGATAAAATGTTAATAACTATTTAAAAGAAATTTTAACATGTGATTATATTACTAAATTATTGATGAATATTTCTAGGCATACTTCAAGTTACCATTGGAATTCCCAGGTCTAGTAATTATGACCTAAATAATTAACTGATCATTGAAATTTTAGAGAAAAGAGATATAAAATCAGCAAAGACACTGACGTTATATAGAGGCAGCACTATCAAATGGCCATAGTGCAAGATCCGAAGTCAATCAAGATGCTATTTTTATTTTTCATTTAATTTTATTTTAAGTTTCAGGATACATGTACGGGATGTGCAGGTTTGTTACATAGGTAAATGTGTGCCACAGTGGTTTGCTGCACTTATCAGCCTATCACCTAGGTATTAAGCCCAGAAAGCATAATCTATTTATCCTGATGTGTTACATCCCTACCCCTTACCCTGCCCCCCACCAACAGGCCTCAGTATGTGTTCCCATCCCTATGTCCATATGTTCTCGTTGTTCAGTTCCGAAAGATATGGAATTTTAAGATGGGACTGAGGGACTGAGTAATTTTCTTTCCTCTGAGTCAAAAATGTTGTACTGTCACCCATATTTCAAAGAAACAGTGGTATTTCAAAACACATGATTTTGGTTTTTAATTCTTGTAGGTTCTTGTAACATATCAGCCATTATTACTGCATTATCACTTTTAATGTTATCATTAAACGATGAATTTACTTTGTAGTTTATTTAAATGTCCTTTTGACCAAAATATGTATTTTCCACACTTAACATATTGGGAAACAGTGACCCCAAATTACCAATGGTAATCAATAATATTTTATCTTTGATGACTTTAAATAGTTTTGCTTTTTAGTTATATAAAATTTAAAAGACTTCTAAATAATTGAAAAGAGATAAGCTTCAGAAGCAATATGTATACTTCATTTAAAATTATATTTTATCTACTTTTGATAGTATATGATGAAATGGATAAACATTGATATTATGTTTTTTTTTGTTTTTGTATATAAAAGCTTTTTTCTTAAACCTTTTTCAGTTTTTGAGTTCAGTATTTAGCTGATTTTGTTTGTAGAAAGGGTATTTTTTTTCCTGATGTTTGGATATTTGCTTTTATGGAAATTATTTTGTTTATATATCTTAATATAGTCTATTATGTAGCATGCTTTTCCTTGAATTGAATAAAATGTATGAAAAAAATTTCCCCCCTGAAATTTTTTGTTTAAAATCTAAAATTTTAGATTTCAGTCAAAATGTAATTTAGACATTTTCAGAATTTTAATTTCACTTAAAAAACTTTTAAAACTCTTATTTGTTTTAAGAGTGGAATTAATTATTTCTTTTTTGTTTTGTCTTTTCTAACTTGCTTTCGTGGATATTCACTCCAGGAGGACAAAGTGGTTAGAGTTCTTTTTTCTGTCTAATATTAGTTTTTCCTTACTGTTGTTATTGCCAGTTTTAATTTTATAGCTACATTTAATTTATATACTTCTCAGTGTTTTGTTGTAGGTATGATGCATGATAATTGCTAAGCATTATGGCATATTTAAGCATGCTATCTGCTTTTACTGAAAAACTTACATTAAATTATTTATACTTTATATATTATAGATGAAAAATTGATAATTTGATTTTTAAAGAGGCTTGCCTTTTTAGAATTTAGCATTTTTCTCAAGGAGACTTCATAGCATTCCTCACTGTGATAAAATTTCTATAATCTTCTGTTATGCTAAAGTCATCATTGTACTGATAAGGTTTTAAAATCTTATTTTTGTGACTTAGTATAAAGATTTAACTGTTGTAATAATGAAGTAATAACACTGAATATGAATATTCTGAAGTATGTATTTGGCAGTTGATATAAGTATTTAATGTATTTTATTTTTCTTAGATGTTTAGAATTTGGTAAAACATCTATCTTATTATCTTCATGTTAAATATTGGATGTGTTTATAATTTAAAAATTCTCAGGTGGATAGAAATAAACTACAGACTAGGTTTTAATCATCTGCTAGTGTGTGCCCTTAGTGGTTTGATTTGAATTCGGGTCTGCCATGGAGACTGATGACTCCCTGCAAATATAGATAAAAATCCTTTTATCTGATTCTTTAGATGAGTCAGATTTAAACTTGAGGACTTTTCAAGTTTTCCAATTTCCAATTGGCATAAAATTCAAAGAGAATATCATTCAACTGATAGTTTCTAAATAGTGCCTTTTTCTTTCTTTTCTTTTTTTAACCAGTCGGAGCCTTTTTCTTCTTCTCCAAGTCTTTAGTTACTCAGTGGGGGATGATGTAGATGGTGACAAATGTTGGATATGGGTTTAGAATAAAATTTCTGAGTAGAAGAAAGGTTACTGCTAGTTCTTTCTTTTTCTTGCCTTAAAAAAAAAAGTACCTATAGGAATTCTACCAAACTTTAGATGCAGTTTTGAAGATATGGGTGAATTTATGTAGTTGTGTCCCAGACTGTGTGTCATCCTTGATCTGGGACAGGTTCCCTAGAGAACCTATAAGCTATCTACTAGCCCACCTGGTTTACTGACTCACAAGTAGCATAACTCAGGCAATTTATAACCTTTAGAATCTGTGGTGCTACTTTTGTGTCCAGAGTGAATGCAGGATGCATAATGGTCTAATTATTGTTTGTGGTTTCCACAGTGAATTCTGACACCTGTCCCAGAAATGAGACACTTAATGATGATAACTCAGCTTTAGAAATGACTTTTATGCACTGATAAGGTTCAAGATTTAACAGTCTATATTTTAAAGTAAAGATTAACTATAAGATAAAAGTATAATTTTGTGTGGGTTTGGAACATTGCAAATAAAATTCAACAGGCCTTTTTATAACACTTTTTTTGCATCACTGTTCAATAGAACTTTCATCAATGATGAAAATGTTTTATATCTTCACTATCCAATTAAGTAAATTCTAGTCAAATATAGCTATTGAACACTTGAAAAGTGGCTAGTTGACTAAAAAATGGAATTTTGATTTATTTAATTTTAATTTAAATAACCACATGTGGCTAATGGTTAAAGTAACCCTTAAGTCTAGATAGCAAATTCTATGAGTTTTCAACTTCTAAGGCAATATTCAAACCCTTGAACTCATACTAGCAATATGGTGTATATTCTAGCAGTGGATGTGAAAGCCATACAGACTCTAAGAAGTGTATACTTACTAGTGCTAATCATATCTAATGCCAAGGAGGAGAATGGGCAAGGGACATCCTCCCAAGGTAGAATCAATTGATATGAAAGACGGTCATCAAAGGAAAATATCTAGATAGCTCAATCAGGGGCAGCCAGATAGGCTAACCAATGAAACTAAGCTATTGTTCATATAGGGATTGCTGTGTTCTATGGACAGTTGTCACTGTTTATTTATTATTGTTCATATTTCTGAGTGAGAGTTCTTATTACATTTTCCCTGTTTTTTTCTCAATCATTGTGTAATTGGGAACCGGTATAATTTACCTTCTATTGTATAGGTGAGTGGTTCACAGTGATGTACACTGGGCCATGATGAGAAAATTTATTTTTCCTCAGAGATCCTGGATTTGGAATCAGATTTTATGACTAGATGAAACTTTGGGATTACCTCTTTTAGGGAGAAGGTGAATGTATTACATGTAAAATATACGTATGGAATGTTAAGTAGTTGAAAAAGGAGACTGTTGTCAACTCCGCCCAATGGCTCAACAGACCTTTTTTGTTTTGGTGGTGGGAGTCTCACTTGCTTTGTTGTCCTGGTTGGAGTGCTGTGGTGCGATCTCAGCTCACTGCAACCTCCAACTCCTGTGTTCAAGCAATTCGCCTGTCTCAGCCTCCTGGATAGCTGGGATTACAGGCGTCCGCCACCACCTCCCTGGGTACTTTTTTTTTTTTTTATATTTTTAGAAGAGACAAGTTTCACCATGGTGGCCTGGCTGATCTCAAATGCCTTGGCCTCTCAAAGTGCTGGGATTAAAGGCGTGAGCCACCGCACCCCTCCTCCAACAGATTTTTTTAACTTCCTTCTCTCTTGCAATCTCCACTAGATAGACTGGAAAAATATAAAACATTTGTAGCTTTCCTTGTAACTGGGAATGGCTGTGTGACACAGTTCTAGCAAGTGAGTTTTAAGAAAGTATTTGAGAGCTGCTAGGAGGTCATGATTTAAAAAAAAAGATGTAGCTGGCACAGCCTTTTAGTGCAAAAGTAATGTTTTGACTTCACCAGCCATTCGTGATAATGAAGGAAAGGCCAAGAGCACTGGAGTCATTTTCATGACATTGTTGAGCCACTGAGTTAATGTCATCAGATATTTCCCCAATGTGAGAAAAATATTCCCTTCCCAAATTTGTTTCTGTCACCAGTAGTCAATTTTTTTTTGCCTCTTATACCCAAAAACACTCCTAATGGAAACACTAGTAAGATATACAGTGCAGCAGGGAAACCATACAAACATCTAGAGTTGATTTTCTTCAGAAATGCAGAAGTACAATAAAGGAAGTGCCTGTGATCATTGCCCAGTACGCATCTGTGTATTTTTGCCTCTATAAATGTTTTAAGAAGTAGGATCATTTAACACATTTTCTCATTTATTACATATAAATAACCCCAGGTTGTTAGTAGTAAATTACTATGAATCTGTTGGTCTTTGAGATTAAATTTTTCCTCAGTTATAAATTTATTCTCTTTTACATGGGATCAAAATAAAAAGAATTGAAAAATTTTAGACATAATTTTATGTTTCCTAGACCTTTTGGGATGCATAGAGCAAATAAGTAAACTTACGCTCTATTGTAAATTATTGTCTCGCAGGCCAGAATATATATCTAACTGTTTATCTATTAATCAACCCTGACATAGGCATGTCTAGTGAGAACAACATGAAATTAAAGTTTTGGAACAAAAGTAAGCTCATTGCACTTCTAGAGGCAGTATATCATCTGTTTACAGAAAGACTACTTTAATGTGGGTATTAAATTATTCATTTTTCTTTTTACAACAGTTATTAGTTTTCTTGGATATTATATCTCTTGAAACCATATTAGATAAAAATTTCACTTGTTATTAACAGGTCATTAACTTTAGAATAATGTTACTAATGGTCATTGTTACTGAAATGAAGGATGTGGAAGGGAAGCATACAGTTTATCTCTTGGTTTGCACCTGCAGCGATGATATTCAGAGGAAAGTGCTCTGTGTTTTCAGTATAATCTGATACTTTTTCTAATTTAAGCACATTATACCTTCCTAATTTAAGCACCTGGGCCTTCATAACCTATATAGTCTTCTAGCTGCTCATTGTTATATTCTCATACAGAGTTGCAGTTTAGCATATACTTAAAAGTGTTTTTCAAATTGCATCATTTTTGATTATTCCATTTTATATGAGCAGTGGCTGTGTGGAGCCTCATTGTAGTAAATACTGACTTAACAGTGGTAGAGTAATTTATTTGCATTTGCACTTCTATTTATTAATGCAGTAACATGTAAACTACCTTAACAAAATCGTTCTAGAAACTGAATATAACAGTCTGTCATAGCAAATTCTTATAATAAAATCACAAGTTTATATATTACTACTACCATTAGACCTATTGTATTGTAAAACTGACAAAGACTAGCATTCTTACATTGTTTAACTGGGAAACGAGACAAACATCCAGGGTATTTTTGTCAGCAACATAGAAGTATTTTGGACTGTGTTATTTAGACATCATACTATCAATAAGAATATAGGACAAAATGAGTCTAGATGGCTGGAAGAGTTTTGAGTAATTTAAAAGGCAGAGAGAGGCTACTGACTATTTGTTTGAATATATTATACATTCTAAGTTTAGAAAAAATATTCATAATTTAAAAAATCATCTGATTGCATATTTAGAATAAATGCACACATGAACTTAGAAAATCTGATTTAGGTTTGATATGGTTCAGATTTGCACCTTTGCACAAATCTTATGTTCAGTTGTAATTCCCAGTGTTGGAGATGGGCCCTGGTGAGAGGTGATTGGATCACAGGGGTGGATCCTTTATGAAGAGTTTAGCACTATCCCTTTGGTGCTGTTCTCCAGATAGAGTTCGTACAAGATCTGATTATTTATAAATGTGTAAAACCTCCCCACCCCTCCCTTTTGCTCCTGCTCTGGCCATGTAGGATATGCTGGCTTCCCCTTCGCCTTCCACCATAATTGCATATTTCCTGAGACCTCCTTAGAAGCCAAGCAGATGTCAGACTCATGCTTCCTGTACAGCCTGAGAAACTCTAAGCCAATTAAACCTCTTTTCTTAATAAATTCTGCAATCTCAGGTATTTCTTTATAGCAATGTGAGAATGGACGAACACAGGTCTCCTATAAAAACAGATTAAAAATTCACACTGTGAAAATTCTGTGAATTAAAATATCCTATAGGGCAATTATAAAAAATGTGTATGACAGCTGAAACTGTTAATAAAGAGCATATGTTGAAGTTTTATAAAATATGATATTAGTAGGAAGTGATTTAAAATGGCTTTCAGTTTGGCTGTGATATAGTTCACAGGAAGTTGGAGAGATGACAAAGCATACTTATAATTGCAGTGTAACTAACTTTTTGTGAGTAGGCACAGGTCATACATTTTTATTATACATTTTCCTACTTTTTAACCTTTTAGATAACTTTGCTTTGAGCAGGTTATTTCAATCGTGAATACCATTTCATACAATCTATAACTGAAAATGAAATCTGTTTTCTTATCCTGCATGGGATTCCCATAACTATAAAATACCATCAGTGAGAGTTTATGAGCTCCTAAAGTGGGAGAAAATGTCAGTGGCTATCAAGGTTGGTGTGTTTGAGAGTTGAGAAGAGAATAAAAAGATAGAGGAGTCAAGGATGACAACTACCTTTTTGCATTGAATGAGGATATTTGTGTTGAAACCAGTATATGGAAGATGGAGGAGCCTTTTTAGGGTAGCAGGGGTCAGGGGGTGAGGTTAGAGAAGGCAATGATTTTGTGAATTTACTGAATTTGAAGAGCTTTTGGGAAACTGGGAAGATAAGTTTATTAATAGTATTATTTAACATTTCTTGATCAGATGTGATGGCTCACACCTATAATCCTAGCACTTTGGGAGGCCAACTTGGGCAGATCACTTGAGGCCAGGAGCTTGAGACTAGCCAGCATGGTCAAACTTCATCTCTACTAAAAAAAAAAAAAAAAAAAAAAAAAATATATATATATATATATATATATATATATAAAATTAGCCCAACATGATGGTGCACACCAGTAGTCCCAGCTACTTGGGAGGCTGAGGAACAAGAGTCGCTTGAACCCAGAAGGTGGAGGTTGCAGTGAGCCGAGATCATGCCACAGCACTCCAGCCTGGGGACAGAGTGAGAGTCTGTTTCAATTAAAAAAAATTATTTAACCATATTAAACAATTATTAGTAAAGAGCACTGTAATAGACTTTTGAATGTTTGTCATTTTATTTCATTCTCATGAATACTTTTATGCAACTCAACTGTGGAGAAGCCCTAAAAGAGGCCGAGGTAGGATCCAACATAAAATGATTAAGAACACAAATTCTAATCGCAGAATTCCTGGGTTTAAAGTCAGGCTCTATTATTTTGCTAACTATATTAGGTTATCACTGTAGGCCTTACTTTCTTTATCTCTAAATGGAGTTAATAATTAACTGTATATTAACAGTGCCTAATTCATCAGATTGTTGTATTTGATTATTGATTCCTTCCCTGGAACTCTGAGGAACCGCTTTCCTAATTGACAATAAGGAAAGTAAAACCCACCACCTTGTTTAAAATGGACAGGAGAATTTGTTATGTTTCAAGAGAAAAGATAAAATAGAGCATTCTTAGTCATTGAGTCCAGTGATGATCTAACACAACAGTCCCCAACCTTTTTGGCACCCGGGACCAGTTTCATGGAAGACAATTTTTCCGTGAATCAGGGGTGAGGGGATGGTTTCGAGATGATTTAAGAACATCACAGTTATTATGCATTTTATTTCTGTTATTATTACATCGTAATATATAATAAAATAATTATACAATTCATCATAGTATAGAATCAGTGGGAACCCTGAGCCTGTTTCCCTGCAACTAGACGGTTCCATCAGGGGTTGTTGGGAGACAGTGAAAGATCATCAGGCATTAGATTCTGATAAGCAGCGTGCAACCTAGATCCCTCCCATGTGCAGTTCACGATAGGGCTTGTGTTCCTGTGAGACTCTAATGCTGACGCTGATCTGACAGGAGGCAGAGCTCAGGCAGTAATGTAAGTGATAGGGAGATGCTGTAAATACAGATGAAGCTTTGCTTATTCGCTCTACCACTGCTCACCCCTGCTGTGCAGCCCTGCTCCTTACAGTTTACGGACTGGTACTGCTGATCTGTTAGGAGTATTCCTGATCTCACAGGTTCTGCATAGATTCTTCCGTTAGCTTTGCTGGGTCTTTCCAGGGCCTTGATTTAATCTATCTGCCAAGGACAGAGTCAGAAGAGAACTCCTTTTTGGCCAGGCCTTTTTTTGTATGTAACTGCATGTGATTTCTTATCTCTGGCAGAATAAACTGATTTATTTCATTTCCCCCCACTCATTTCTCTTCTTTCTTAATTGCAATCTTAGCTTTCAGTGCTCCTGTAATTGAAATGACGTTTTTAGTTCCTTTAACTCCTTCCTCTGGGCCTATCCTACCTCTAATTCCTATGGCTCTCTGTAATACAAGTCTTCATTACTCCTATGTTATAGTATATAACAATATTTATGCTTATTTTAAAGAAGATTATTGTGTATTTGGGTAGATAATATAAGGACATGGCACAGAATTCAGAATGTGCAAAAGTATATATAGCAAAAACTAAAACTCAGTCTCTTTCCCATCTCCGGTCCTCAGTTCCTCAATTTCCCAGTTCCACAGTTCTTTACCCCACATAAAAGTTATAATTTTAAAAATATATTCTGAAAGATATTAGGTAGACATAATTTTTACTCAGATGATGTGCATCTTAATTGTATCTCTTACTCGAATATCTTGGAAATTTTTCTATATTGGTACTCATAGAGTTAACATGTTCATCTTAGTGAATTCATTATTATTTTGTATGGATGTGCCACAGTGTATACAGCCAGATTATATCTAATCTTTGGCTACTATGAACAGTACTTCAGTAAATATTTTTGTACCTATGTTACACTGCATATGTGCAGATGTGCCTGTAGGATAAATTCCTTGATGTGGAATAGCAGGGCTTTTCAAATTTTGATTATTATGCCAGATTTTTCTCTCCAAAAGTTGTGTTTATTTATACCTCCACTAACAGCATGTGAGAGTGCATGTTCTCCACATCCTAATAACAGATATCCAACTTTTTAATCTTTACTAGTTTCATTGTGGTATTTTTTGTTTTGTTTTGAGATGAAATATCCCTCCTGTTGCCCAGGATGGAGTGCAGTGGTGCAATCGCGGCTCACTGCAACCTCCAACTCATGAGTTCAAATGATTGTCCTGCCTCAGCCTCCCAAGTAGCTGGGATTACAGGCATGCGCCACCACACCCTGCTAATTTTGTATTTTTAGTAGAGATAGGGTTTCTCCATGTTGGTCAGGCTGGTCTCAAACTCCCGACCTCAGGTGATCCGCCCGCTTCAGCCTCCCAGAGTGCTGAGATTACAAGTGTGAGCCACTGCACCTGGCCTTCATTGTGATTTTAATTTGTGTTTATCTTACTATGAGTGATGTTGAACATCTTTTCTTGTTTACAACCCATTTGTGTTTCATTTTCTTAGTACTGTCTATTCATGTCTTCAAAAAAGAGCAAAGCTCTACATTGTGTTTAGATTCTGAAATCATCAAAAGTACTTTTATTAATATATATAAGAAGATGCTGTACCAAACACCAGAAGTTTCACTACGTTTTTAGTGTTTGAGATTAAAGGGGCTAGAATAATGTAAAAAAGGAATTTAAAAAATTTAATGGTTTTATCCTCTTTCCAAAAGTTTAATGATAATTTTACATGTATATTTTTCTGCTTCTAAAGACCATTTAGAAGCAGTTTGATAAGCAAGTTCATTTCAAAGTAATTTATATATAAATTATTAACAAACATAATCTATAAATCATCACTTAGCCATACAAATTATATTTATAACTTTATGCATGCCATTTAAAAATATTGTTTCAAATATTTTCAAAACCTTAATAGTATGTACAAATGTAGAAATGAGATTTATATTTTTAAAGATAAAGACATTCTGTAGTATATTTGGGTGAGATTTTATATATATATATATAATATATACATTATATATATATATATATAATATATATATATATATACATTTATTGTACTTTAGGTTCTGGGGTACATGTGCAGATCATGCAGGATTGTTGCATAGGTACATACATGGCAATGTGGTTTTCTACCTCCATCCCCCTCACCTATAGCTGGCATTTCTCCCCTGTTATCCCTCCCCAACCTCCTTATCCCCTGGTGTCCCTCCCCTAGTCCCCCCAGATTTTTTTTCTTGAATATTAAGTGTTAGAAAACAGGAAGGATGAAACTCATGATGCAAGTAGGATATAGGAAAATTGAGACATTTGATTTTAGTCTTGTGAGTTCAAATAATGGATCTTTGTAACTAATGAGGAGTTTACTGAAAGTCCAAATGACTGCTTCATAGATTCCCTTTAATCAAAATTTCATTTTTTTTTTGTTCTCTAAATCTTTTTTTATTTTATTGGTTAATTAAATTAATTTTATTATTTCAATAGGTTTTGGGGGTGTTTGGTTACCTGGATAAGTTCTTTAGTGGCGATTTCTGATATTTTGGTGTACCCATCACCTGAGCGGTGTACATTGGACCCAACATGTAGTCTTTTTTTTCATGTATTTCAGAATTTTTATTTTTAAACAAAGAATAGGAGTAACATTAACAATAGAAAATCCATATGGAAATAGTCACAATCTGCTCAGTGAGAAATGGAAAAACAACTTCCCTGTGTTACTGCCAGCCTACTGTTAGAGGAGCCAGAAGTTTACATGTAGTTGGAAGGTTACCTTTACAGCTAAACCCCACTCCATAGCTATGTGCATTTTTATTCAGAGGCTCCACGACCAGAGGGAACAGTGAGAAGTGAGAACCAAAATACTGTTATCGGCAAGGGTTTGGCCATAGGGTCAATATCCCAGATATATAGCTTGCAAAGAATTTTTTCCCACTCTGTGGGTTGTCTGTTTATTCTGCTAATTATTTGTTTTGCTGTGCAGAAGAAGTTCAATGAAATCTATTTTATTTATTTTTATTTTTGTTGGATTTGCTTTTGGGTTCTTGGTCATGAAGTCGTTGCCTAAGCCAATGTATAGAAGAGGTTTTCTGATGTTATCTTCCAGAATCTTTATGGTTTCCGATCTTAGATTTAAGTCTTTGATACATCTTGAGTTGATTTATATAAGGTAAGAGATGAGGACCCAGTTTCATTCCTCTGCATGTGACTTGCCAGTTATCTCAACACCATTTGTTGAATAGGGTATTCTTTCCCCACTTTATGGTTTTGTTTGCTTCGTCAGAGATTAGTTAGCTGGCTGTATTTGGCTTTATGTTTTGGTTCTCTATTCTTTGCGCCTATTTTTATATCAGCACCATGCTGTTTTGGTGATTATAACTTTATAGTATAGTTTGAAGTCAGGTGATGCCTCCAGATTTGTTCTTTTTGCTTAGTTTGGCATTGGCTATGTGGGCTCTCTCTGGTTCCATATGAATATTGGGATTGTTTTTTCTAGCTCTGTGAAGAATGATGATGATATTTTAATGGAAATTACATTGAATGTATAGATTGCTTTTGGCAGTGTAGTCATTTTCACAGTATTGATTCTACCCATTCATAAGGATGGGATGTGTTTCCATTTGTTGGTGTCATCTATTATTTATTTCAGCAGCACTTTGTAGTTTTCCTTAGAGGTCTTTTACCTCCTTCGTTAGGTATATTCCTAAGGTTTTCTTGTGTTGTTGTTGCTGTTTAGCTAATCGGCAGACAATGGTAAAGGGGTTGAGTTCTTGATTTGATTCTCAGCTTGATTGCTGTTGGTGTATAGCAGTGCTACTGATTTCTGTACGTTGACTTTGTATCCTGAAACTTTACTGAATCCGTGTATCAAATCTAGGAGCTTTTTGAATGAGTCTATACGATTTTCTAGGTATTTGATCATGTCATTGGTGAACAATGACAGTTTGACTTCCTCTTTACCTATTTTGAAGCCCTTTATTTCTTTCTCTTACCTGATTTCTCTGGCTAGGACTTCCAGTGCCAGAATAGAAGTGGTGAAAATGGGCATCCTTGTCTTGTCCCAGTTCTCAGGGGTAATGCATTTAACTTCTCCCCATTAGGTATAATGTTGGCTGTGGTTTTGTCATAGATGGTTTTTTATTACTTTAAGACATGTCCCTTCTATGCTAATTTTGTTGAGGGTTTTATTCCTAAAGCAATGCTAGATTTTGTCAAATGCTTTTTCTGGGTCTATTGAGATGATCATGTGATTTTTGTTTTTAATTCTGTTTATGTAGTTTATTACACTTATTGATTTGCATTTGTTAAGTCCCTATATCCCTGGAATAAAACCCACTTGATCATGGTGCATTATCTTTCATATGTGCTGTTGCATTTGGTTAGCTAGTATTTTATTGAGCATTTTTACATCTGTATTCATCAGGGATATTGGTCTGTAGTTTTTGTTGTTGTTGTTGTTATGTCTTTTCTTGGTTTTGATATTAGGGTGATACTGGCTTCATAGAATGATTTAGGGAGGGTTCCCTTTTTGTCTTTTGGAATAGTTTCAGTAGGATTGATACCAATTTTTCTTTGAATGTCTGATAGAATTCAGCTGTGAATCTGGTCCTGGACTTTTGTTGTTGTTGTTGGCAGTTTTTTTTTGTTACTGTTTCAATCTCGCTGCTTGTTATTGGTCTGTTCAGAGTTTCTATTTCTTCCTGTTTTAATCTAGGAGGGTTGTGTATTTCCAGGAATTTATCCGTCTCCTCCAGGTTTTCCAGTTTGTAAGCATAAAGGTGTTCATAGTCTTGAATGGTCTTTCGTATTTTTGTATTATTGGCTGTAATAGCTCCCATTTTGTTACTAATTGAGTTAATTTGGATCTTCTCTCTTCTTTTCTTGGATAATATCACTAATAAGATATAATTTTTGTTTGTCTTTTTAAGGAACCAGGTTTTTATTTCATTTAATTTTTGCATTATTTCTTTGGTTTTAATTTTATTTAGTTTGCTCTGATCTTGGTTACTTATTTTCTTCTGCTGAATTTGGGTTTGGTTTGTTCTGTTTCTCTAGTTCTGTGGGGTGTGATCTTTGATTGTCTATTTGTGTTCTTTCAGGCTTTTTGATGTAGGCTTTTAATGCTATGAACTTTCTTCTTAGCACCTCTTTTGCTATATCCCAGAGTTTTTAAAAATAGGTTTGTCACTATAATCATTCAGTTCAAAGAATTTTTAAATTTTCATCTTGATTTCATTGTTGGATCAAAAATCATTCAGGAGCAGATTACATGATCCATGTATTTTCATAGCTTTGAGAGTTCCTCTTTTTGGCTTTTTATTTTCTTTTCAATTCACGGGAATCTCACTTTTGAATGAGATTTTGCATCTCATTCAATTCATGGGAATTCATTTTTGCCTTTTTATTTCCAACTCATGGGATTTTTTTTGCAGCCATTGTTGATGGTGTGTCCCTTAAGAAGTTTTAATTTTTCTTCTAAGTATTTTCCTGGAATATTTGGCCTGGGATTAGCATTCTTGATGATTTCAGGTTTCTGGGTTCATGGACATTCTGCAAATTATAAACCTGTGTTTGAAGGTACAGGACAATGTTCTAAATTACTGGGAGAGACGTTTTCCTTAGCCCAGAGGATAAGCGGAAACATACTTTCTTGTGCTTTCTTTTGTCAGTAGATGAACTGTTATAGTTTATCTTTTCATTAAAGGTACTGAGTTTTAAATACCCTGGCTTTGTGCACCATCTTAGATTCAGCTCTTCAGCCTGTGTCGTACTTAGGATTTATTTTTAAATTCTGTGTTGTTCCTCCGTAGGTACTGAAATCTAAATCACACAGTGTCCGTTTATAAGCATAATATTCTGGTTTGTAACTCCTTCTTCCTTTTTGGCACCTTGGCTTTTCTTTCTTTGTAGCTCAGCTTTTCATTTAATATAATTTGGTTTTTAGAGCCACAGTAATTGTCAGATTATTTTAATGTGCAATCATGTTGGTTTTAAACTGAGTCAAACTCAAGTCAAAATTAGAGTTCCTTGAAGCAACCCATGGCAATGAGAGTATTTTTAGAATTTAATATTTATTATATTGAGTTAAGATTGAATTCTACACAACAATGGATAACACAGGTTTTTGACTTTAAAGACCCATAGGGCTACATTTTAAAGAGGAGAATAGTACAACAACAAATAGCTGGTTCCATCTTGTCACCTGTATGAACATACTTAGCCAGTTTACTAGCTTGATCTTCTTCTTGTCTTGAGTCTACTCATTACGAGAAGTAACTTATTCACATTTTTACCTAAGTGAAGGGACATAAAATTATATTCTGGTATTAGTAAAAATATGGCGTTGATTTCTTTTACCCTTACCTTAGACTAATTTTGGTCTAGTCCAGTTATGAATTGGCTGGCATGAATTTAAAATACTGATTTCTCTTCATAGTTACTCAAGTTTTGCTCAAGTTTAGTTCTCAACTGATTTTAATTTGAGAATTGGATTTTGTGAGGAAACAAAATATTGGTTTGTTTTTGGGAGGAATTTGGTGCTTCTTGAAGCATAATATAATGGCCTATAATTGAGTTTTGTCACTAAAAATGACTCCTTTTCTATGAAGAGTTTTTCTTTCTTTTATTTTATACTAGGGTTGATATTAAGATAGAACAGAATCTTATAGACCTTTGTGAGCAGGAAGGAATTGTGAATTATTGGGCTTGTTTCCCTCAGATCAGCCATCTATTTTATCTGCAGTATCAAGTGAAATTCCAAGAGTGAGAGAATAGAAGACGGGAATAGAAGATGGGTTTAAATATAATCTGTGTACCAATATTTTCTAAATGTATATTCTATGACATGTTTCCTTAGATATGTAATATGCATCTCAAACTTAATATGCATTCCCCTCAAAGCATGATTGGATTTTTTTTCCTTTAACCAAGAACGTCTAGGCATAATTTTTCCCTTTCTTCTTCTTTTTTTTTTTTTTTGAGACAGAGTCTCACTCTGCCACCCAGGTTGGAGTGCAGTGGCATGATCTCTGCTTACTGCAACCACTGCCTCCCGTGTTCAAGTGAGTCTCCTGCCTCGGACTCTTAAGTATCTGGGATTACAGGCACATGCCACCATGCCTGGCTAACTTTTTTGTATTTTTAGTAGAGACAGGGTTTCACCATGTTGGCCAGGCTTGTCTCAAACTCCCCACTTTTGTTAATCCTCCTGCCTCAGCCCCCCACGATCTGGGATTACAGGTGTGAGCCACTGCGCCCAGCCTGGAATAACTTCTTAATTGGTCTCTTTGCTTCTTTTCTCCAACATTTTATACATCTACTAGGATGCTCTTTTTCAAAATGCAATCAGTTTGTGTCATTTTGCTTCTCATGTGCTTACTCATGTAACTTCCTATTGGGGCATACAAGGGAAGGTGAAATGCAATCTGGCTTCTAACTGCCTTTCTAACATCTCACACCATTCTTCACCTCAGGTATTTCTGTTCCTGAAGCAACCAAGCCCTTTTCTACCTAAAGGCATTTACATATGTCTCTTATACCTGGGATGCACTTCACCAGATTTTTACATGGCAAGCTGATTGTCATCTTTGATATCAGTTCTCCTGTCATCATTTTATAGGGTTCTTCTCTAACTATCCTCTGTATGGTGTTACTTCCATCAGCATCACCTACTCTCTTCATATCACTCTGCTTTTTATTGAAAGCACATTTGCATAATTATTATGTTTATATGTTTGTTTACTTATTGATTGTGTATCTTCTCCACTAGACTGTAAGTTCCTTGAGAACAAGAACATGTCTGTCTTCTTTAGTACTGTGTCTCTAGAAAGTAGCATAAGGCTTGGTACACAATAATATGTGTTCAATAATTGTTTATTAATATATAAATAATTCAGTGATTGAATGAAATAGAGATATTTCCTGATATCACTATTTTATTTCTTGCCCTCTATTTCTTTTCTTTCCAAAATGAGCAGATGAAATAAGAAAAAAGACATAAAATGAGATCATTATTTTACTAAGTTATTTTCTAATACTTTATACACCCCAAATTGAAGTGGAAAAATTTTAATTTCAGTCACTTTAATTTAAACTTCAATATTATTTAAAATTTAAAAAGTTGTGTCAGGCATATCACTGGAACTTAGCTAACACGGGCTGCAACAGACCTGGTGATTCTTTTCTCTGTTTACATTAGCTTTCTAACCTTTGATCAGTCATTTGAAATTAAGACAACATAGAAAATAAAAATGAATACTTCAATTAGATATTGTGGCAATTCTCTTTATTATGCATTGCCTGCTCCTCAGTGTGCATCCAAGGCATTACTTTCTCTGCTTCTCAGAAAAAGAAAAGTCTAGGAGCAAAAAATAGCACCGAAATCTAATCAAGTGCTCACTGGCTAGTCTATTTCTTTGTGTCATAGACTGAGTCTTTAAGCGTCAGGGTCTGTTTCACTTTTGAGGGTCATTCTTATTATATTGGATGATGGAAGTAGATTAAAATGCACATTTATAAATATGAATATTTTCCTAGGCCCAGAGAGAATATCCAACCTTTGTACTTTAATTTACAGTGGATGGGAAATGATTGGTTTAGATAAGTATTGTTTTATGCCAACATAGGGAGTTAAAATTCTGTTAGTGTTCAGTAATATGTAGCTTTTCATCTGTTGTTAGAACAGTCACTACTATTAAGATTGTGGGGCAGTGAAGAGAAAGGAGGGGGAGAATATACATTGTTAACATGCCAAGTGGGAACTTGAAATTTATTTTCCCACAGAAACAATTTTATAAATGGTGATTAAATAGAATATTAGTGGGTATTACTGCATAAAACATGCTGACTTAACCTTGAGACCTGCTGACTTCTTGGCAGTCAGGTGGTAGAGAAGGGAAGAAATGCCTCAGTAGCCAATGCCTGGCTTATAGGGCTTCTTGTAGAGGATGTCAATTTATGAATTTGCTCAAAAAATATTTTACACTTTAGTTCAATGGAAAGTGGTTATGGATTGGGGAATTTACCTAGTCTGGGGTTGGGGGATAAAGGGAGGAGGCTGAATGTCACAAGCTGTAGCTGAGATTGCAATTTGGACATTGATTTTGAAGTATGTTTACTTTGAACCCTTAATTTAATTTTGAAAAACTTGTTACTTCCTCACATATTTTTAAGATGACATTTAACATTTTCATTGTATGTTTAAGTGGTTGCGAAGGATAAAAAATCTAGCATATTATCAATACTGACCTTTTATAGTGAAACCATTATAGCCCCTTAAAAATGTTCCAGTAGAATATAAATAGCATAGCAGTTGGATAAATTAGCCTTAAAAATAAAACAAACACATGAGCAAACCATTTTTTTTAACAATTTAAAATTTTCTTTCCTTGTTTTTTATTGAATTTTGATTTACATTTCACCTTCTCCATAGCAGTTTATCCACATCTAATATATATTTTGCCAGAATTTTTTAAAGATAACGTTTTTAGGCCGGGTGCAGTGGCTCATGCCTATAATCCAAGCACTTTGGGAGGCCAAGGAGGGTGGATCACGAGGTCAAGAGATCAAGACCATCCTGGTCAACATGGTGAAACCCCGTCTCTACTAAAAATAGAAAAATTAGCTGGGCCTGGTGGCGCATGCCTGTAGTCCCAGCTACTCGGGAGGCTGAGGCAGGAGAATTGCCTGAACCCAGGAGGCAGAGGTTGTGGTGAGTCGAGATCGCGCCATTGCACTCCAGTTTGGGTAACAAGAGTGAAACTCTGTCTCAAAAAAAAAAAAAAAAGATAACCTTTTTATATTTTTTCAACAAAACATGTATAAAAGTTGAAATGAAACCTTTTAAGAATTTCAGTTACTGTAAATCTTAAAGTTTTGAAAAATTTTGATTGGATTGAGCTGAATTATAATAATACGCAATTGATTAAAATAAATGCACATTTTGCTTACAAATTATTAAATATAAGATGTAAAATTTTACTGGAAATTCATTTCTTACTGAGACAAAGGGACTGGTTTTATTTCAAAATTATTCATAAATCCATGGACAAATATTACTTATTGCAGTCTCAGATAGAATTCAGCATCAATTGTATTTCTATTTTCTTCATTTTGTTAGATGCAAATGCTGAAGAAATTTGTTCACATTAATGACTAGATGTGAATAGATGGAGTTTGGTTAGAACAATTCACTCAATTCTTTGAACTCTTTCCAAGTTATGTGAGCAAAATTATAGTAATCTATCATTACAAATTATTTTTAATTATATATCAGCCGACTATTAATTTAGGGTTTTCCTCAACTTGTTAAAAGCAGAGAATTGAAAACACCAGCCTTGCAAAATGATTTGTTACCCAGTTGGTGATTCATTCAGTCTGTTTCTGGGAGTTATACCAAAAAAGCTGTACCAAGACTTACCAAATGGCAATTTAAACTTAACTACCCTTTCACTTAGAGGCACCTTGTTTAAGCCGATATACTAAAAAGGATTTGGAAAATGCTAATTTTAGTGTCCCTGCCAATTACAATTAATATTGATAAAGTTATTTTGCCTTTACACATGCTTTAAGTTATTTTTATAAGTATCTTAGAGCTGTATATTTAGCTTTGAGCTTATAGAAAATTTGAAACATATGAGCTAATTGCCAAAGCCAGTCCTGTTGGCAAATCCATCACTACATGAAACTTTATGTCAGAGAAAGTCTCACTTTACTTTGCAATTTGAATAAGTATGTAAATACAAATCATCTGATAATGCAATTACATAATGTGACAAAAGCGATGCATGAGTGCACCCTGTTTACTTACTCACCACTTGAGAAAATTTAATATTATATGTATTAATGCTGTATTAATAATAATTCCCATGTTAATGGTAGCCTCTGACCAATCAGCACTCAACTTTTTAAGAACAGTTTCTTTATGAATATGAGTGTTTTCAATGTAGGCTTTAAAGTATAGGTGTTATCCATTAGGCTATTTCTTATGATTACCCACTGAGTCAACTCCATTCTTGAGATAGATATAAAGATTCTGAAGATTTTTATATATTTAGCCAACTAAAACCAAAACAACCCAAATGTGAATATTCACAGTTTTTTGAATTCTCTTCACTAGTGAATTTCTGGGCAACCCTCTTGTATTGTAACAACCCAGTGGGTTAGAAGGAAATGCGCCATGCTCTGAGTTCCAAGTTAAGAGTCCTTTATTAATTAGCCGGCAACCAAGAGTCAGTTCACCCTCAAAATCTCTCAGCCCTGAGGAAGGGGCTTGATTTCCCTTTATGCCTTGATTTAAGTAGGGGAGGGGGAGCCTAGCTGAAGCGGAATTTTACAGAAGCAGAACAGGCAAGTTAGCTAGTAACCGGGGATGGGGGAGGAGGTTCCCAGGATTTTTGGTTGCTAAGGGTATTTCCAAACAAATCACCAAGGGGGGTTCAAAGAGAGTTATACACAATAGCAGGTGTGCTTGCCAAGCAGGATATAGTTACATTGGTTATATGGTAGTATAAGCACAGAGTCAGTGTGATATAAGCACAGTGTCAGAGTGGCCCAGTTATGCACCCAAAGGGGCTGTGGTAGGCAGGAGGAAGCTAGGTTGGAGTTTGCAGCTAAGATGGAGTCAGTGATAGGTTATTACATTATGTGCCATCATTAACCAGATATGTTATTTTCATGATGATTGCAAATGACTGGAACCAGATATACATAATGAGTCTGTAAGTAATACCTTCTGTCTGCTATTACTTTTGCCACACTCTGAACAATGCCTCCTGCAGCTTTATAAACTCTACAAAGTATAGTGATATCTGTAAGGGTTTAATATAATTACGCTGATGGACTTATCAGACAACATCTTTTTAGCTTTTCACTTTTGGAGCAAACACAATAACCCTTTTAGCCATATAAGATTTCCTAGCTTGAATAGTGAGAAATATTAATTTATAAAGGCTTTCCAAAGCCAGTCTTAATTAACTGCTTGCAAGTTTCTAATATTCTCTGTTTTCTTAGAATGTGAATAGTTTTCTTTAGGGTTTAAATGTTTGCAAATAAGTGATGCTTCAAGAGAGACGATTTCATACTGTTTTCTTTGAAAACAATGTCTCAAGAGCAGAATCTTTCAGGGGCTCTTGAGAGCAGTGCATTCTTTCATAATTAGGAGTCACTTTCCCAGGAGGATTATATGTCTGAGGACATTATCATGCATGTACTCAGACCTTTCTTTTGACACTTTATGAATTCTAACAATTTTCAAGTTATTAAATAGCAGTAGTTTATTATAAGATAGCATACCATGAACAAGCTTTTTAAGGTCTGATCTATGTTATTAGCAATTAAGATATTTTTATAAAGAATGTCAGTTAAAAATAATCTCAACTGCTCCTTACTATCAAATTATATTTTCCAATATTAGTGCAAATAGAATTAAGTTCTTTTTATGCCCTCTTTTAAAATTTGATTTGTAAGGACCTTGTTTTAGTCATGGGAATATAACTGGTATCACTAATATTCTCTGGACACAGAAAAAACTCTGCACCTTTAATAAGCAAGTACTTTTGTTAGCTGTTGACACAACTCCATTTATAGCAATATCTAATCTACAAATGTATTCTATATTTGATGTATATAACAGGAATCAACCACATATTTCTATCTTTTTGTGTTATTTGCCAATTTGTCTACAATGAATAATTTGGAGATCTATTGCGAAACTAAATTAAAAAATTATGATGATGGTAGAATTATTGCCAGATAAAATTGTTTATGTACAGTTTCTATTTCATTGAGTTAATAGTGTCTGATTTGAAAATGTTTTTTAAAAATTGATAATTCTGGATTATTAGGATGAAAAAACCCACATTATAGTTTACCCAGCTATCAAGACCATTTACACATGATGTAACCGAGTTGAAGTTACTTTGTTGTCATCTTCTATAAATAACATCTAAATTTCTTTATTACTTGTCTTATGATTTTATTAATGTCTCATTCTTTTGTTTACATTTATATTGTAAACATATATTACTTTATACTCAAAGGAAGTATTTGAGAAAACGTGGTTTTATTTGGTCAGATACTAAGCAAATTTAAAGGGAATGAATCTAAAGCAAATGGTTCCTGAACGTAACAATAGCATCCTGTACCTCTATGCCTGGGTTGTTCTGAGACGTTCTCATCGTGGCCAAGCTTTGCCCCTAGAAATATCTACTCTTTAATTGACATCTATTGACTTTCTTCCCTTTCATGTTTCACTTCTATACTATGACTATACTTTTGGGGATTGCAAATCAAATAAACTTTGCATCCAAATGTTGGGCTCAGGTTCTATTTGCTTGTGGAAAAGCCGGAAATAATACAACAGCCATCGGGGCCTCATAGTTTCTGTAGAAGAGGTACATTAGAACTTTTTTTTTCAAGTTGAGGTATGTATATAGTAAAATTAACTCTTTTAAAGTATACAAGTTAGTGGTTTTTAGTACATTAACAGTGTCGTGCAATCGTCAGAATGCCCAGTTCCAGAACATTCTCACCACCTTCCCAAAATCCACTGTATCCATTAGTAGTCACTTGCTTACTTCCCTATACCCCTGCAAGCACTAACCTACTTTCTTCTTCTATGGATGTATCTATACTGGACATTTTGTATAAACGGATTTTTATGTTTCCTTTTGTGTCTGTGTTTTTTTCATTTAGCCTTATGCTTTTAGGGCTCATCTGTGTTGTAGTAAGAATTAGTACTTTGTTCCTTTTTATGGCTGAGTTATATTCCGTATGGATATACTATATTTTGTTTATTCATTCGTCAATTGAAAGACATTTTTGTTGTTTATGCTTTTTGGCTATTGTGAATAATGCTGCTGTGCACATTCATTTGCAAGTTGTGTAAACATTAATTTTCAGTTATCTTGAATATTACCTATGAGTGGAATTTCTGGTTTATATGGTAATTCTGTGTTTAAGTTTTTCAGGAACTACCAAGTTGTTTTTCATAGTGACTGTATCATTTTACATTCATACTAACAAGGTACAAGAGTTACAGTATCCTCGCATCTTTACCAACACTTATTTTCTGTTCTTTTTAAAAAATGATATATATTTCAGTAGGTATGAAGTGGTATCTGATTGTGACTTTTGATTTGCATTTTCCAGTTATTAATGACACTAAGCATTACTTCTTGTGCTTCTTGGCCATTTGGATATGTTTTGTGGAGGAGTATTCAAGCCTTTTGCCCATTTAAAATTGAGTTGTTTGTCTTTTTATTGTTGGGTTGTAAGAGTTCTTTATATATTTTCAATGCTAGACCCTTATCAGATATATAATTTACAAACATTTTTTTCTTATTCTATGGGTTGTCTTTTCATTTTCTTGAAAATGTCCTTTGATGCCTAAAAGTTTTTTTTTTTTTAATGAAGCCCAATTTATCTATTTTTTCTTTGGTTGGTTGTTCTTTTGGCATAATAACTAAGGAACTGTTGCCTAAAACAAGGTCATGAAGACTTACTCCTATTTTTCCTTTAAGAATTACATAGTTTTAGTTCTTACATTGAATACTTTGGTCCATTTTGAGTTAATTTTTGTATATGGTATGAGTTAGGGGTCCAACTTCATTGTGTTGCATGTGGATATCAAGTTGTTCCATTGCCACTTGTTGAAAAGACTATTGCCATTGAATGATCTTGGCTCCATTGTTGAAAAACAGCTGACCATAGATGTATGGGTTTATTTCTGAACTCTCAATTCTATTCCATTGATCCGTTTGTCTATCCTTATGCCAATATCTCACTGTCATTATAACTGTGGCTTTGTAGTAAGTTTGAAATCAGGAAAACCGAATTGTATATGAGGTCTCTGATCACCATAAATATCCCATTATTTCCTATTGGTATATTTTAAAAACCAGCTGTATTTATTTTATTCTGTTTTATTTTCGCTTTTATCTTTAACTTCAGGGGTACATGTGCAGGTTTGTTACATAGGTAAACTTGTGTCATGGGGATTCCTTGTGGAGATTATTTCATCACCCAGGTATTAAGCCTAGTATCCATTCGTTGTTTTCCTGATTCTCTCCCTCTTCCCACCCACCAGCCTCTGAAAGGCCCCAGTGTATGTTGTTCTGCTCTATGTGTCCATGTGTACTCATCATTTAGTTCCCACTTTTAAGTGAGAACATTTGGTATTTGGTTTTCTGTATCTGTGTTAGTTTGCTAAGGATAATGGCCTCCAGTTCCATCTATGTCTCTGAAAAGGATATTATCTTGTTTGTTTTTATAGCCGCATATTATTCAATGGAGTATGTGTACCACATTTTCTTTATTCAGTCTATTATTGATGGACATTTAGGTTGATTCCACATCTTTGTTATTGTGAATAGTGCTTCAGTGAACACGTGTGCATGTGTCTTTATAACAGAATGATTTATATCCCATTGGGTATATACCCAGTAATGGGGTTGCTAGGTTGAATAGCATTTCTGACTGCAGGACTTTGAGAAATCACCACACTGTCTTCTACATTGGTTGAACTAATTTACACTCCCATCAGCAGTATATTTTCTCTAGAACCTCAAAAACTAGTTATATTTGAAGTCTTTGTCTGAAATGTAATTGTGTGTTGTTAAGAGTATTATACATAGAAGTGGCTGTTTATCTAGAATAAATAAATATGTCCACTTCCCAATAAAGGACGTAGTAAGGTTCTAAAATCAATTGGGATGAATCAAAAACATACCTCAGTTGAACAAATCTGGAAACTTCTAAGATAAGCAATACTGATATTTTCATTAAAATATTTAATAAATTTTAATGCACATAAACTAATCTTAAATATTTTGTTTCTGCATTTTGAAATTTATTAAAAATATTTTTATTAGAAATATATATTTTAGGGCTGGACACAGTGACTCATGCTTATAATCCCAGCACTTTGGGAGGCTGAGTTGGGTGGATAACGAAGTCAGGAATTCGAGACAAGCCTGACCAACATGGTGAAACCCTGTCTCTACTAAAAATACAAAAATTGGGCATGGTGGCGTGTGCCTAAAATCTCAGCTACCAAGGAAGCCGAGGCAGAAAAATTGCTTGAACCTGGGAGGCAGAGGTTGCAGTGAGCTGAGATTGCGCCATTGCACTCCAGCCTGAGCCACAGAGTGAGACTCCATCTCAAAAAAAAAGAAATATATATTTTACAATAATATTTGCATTTTGAAACTTCTTACACGTTCTTTTATTTTTTTCTTAAAGACAGTTTTATGAAAGCACATAGCATTTAGATTTTAGATTGTAGAAATTTTCTAAGTAAACATATCTTAAAGACCGTAATGTATAACTGTTATATACCTATAGTTAATATATTAATTCACTAATTCTTTGAACACATTTTGGTGTATTTTTTAGGAACTTGGGAGATTGTAGTGAACTAAAACAGACAAACATTTCTTATCTTCCAGAGAATATATTCTAATTAGGAGGTACAGACAACAAATGAGATAAATAGTATTAGAAGTTGTAAGTGACTTTGAGAAAGTGAAAATGAAGGTATTTTTAATTTGTGTGGCCATAAAAAGTGATAGTTGAGCTTGAAAGGGATGAGGGAATTAGTGTTGCATATATTTAGAGGAAAGGCAGTCTATACTGACATAATAGTAATTACAGTATGGTACAAATAATAAGTCCTTATGGTGGAAACATGCTTGAAATGTTGCAAGAAGAGTGATGAATCCAGTGTGTGGCTAGGGCACAGCAAGTGAGCATGGAGCAGAGAAGTCAAGAATGGTAAGAGACAGGGTTGAGAAGTGAGATTGTAGAGAACTTTTTGGGTCATTATAAAGACTTTGGCATTTATTTGAGGCAAAACAGGGAATATTAAAATGTTCTGAGCCGGGTGCAGTGGCTTGCGCCTGTAATCCCAGCACTTTGGGAGGCCGAGACTGATGGATCATGAGCTCAGGAGTTCAAGACCAGCCTGGCCAATATGGTGAAACCCTGTCTCTACTAAAAATACAAAAATTAGTTGGGTGTGGTGGCAGGCACCTGTAATCCCAGCTACTTGGGAGGCTGAGGCAGAGAATTGCTTGAACCCAGGAGACAGAGATTGCAGTAAGCTAAGATCACACCACTACACTCTAGCCTGTGTGGCAGCATGAGATTTCATCTTAAAATAAATAAATAAAATGTTCTGACCAAAAAAGAAAAAAAAGACAAGATCACTCATATTTTAACATATTTTAAAAGGCTTACTTTGATAGTTTTGTTGAGATAGATTGGTGGAGGTATGAAAAGAATGGAAGCTGGAAGACTAGTTTTATGTGAGAGATATGTGAAGACTTAGGCTAAGGTAATTGTGGTGGAGGTAATGAGATGTCATCTCTGTAGAAATATCTTACAAATGGGATAAAAGAGATTTTCTGATAGAATATATGTAGGATATGAGAGAAAAATATTACTCCAAGATTTTTGGCCTGAGACAAACTGGAAGAATGATAAATCACCATTAGCTGCCATGGATAAGACTGCAGATGCAGCAATTTCAGAGTGAAGGTCTGAAATTCACTCTTGGACTTGTTAAATTTGAGATGAATCAAAATACAAGTATACTGAAGCGTAGATATAAGTAAGGCTGTGGTTTTCATTTTGTACTGTGGTAGTGTTGTGATACAGTTTATCTTAGAATAGTAAATCTTCCTTGGGTGGGCCATGTTGGACTTGCCTTACGTTTGGAGCACTATATCTGATTAGTGATGCTATTGGTTTTTAGCAGTACAGGAGAAAGAAGCACACTTTGCATAGGAAAGTTCATATATTAGTCTGTGGCTTCTGGAAATTTATTTGCAAGAAACCATGGAAAATTTCAAAGAGTTTTGTTTGTTAATCTTAAAGTTTTCAAGAATTGGCTGGGTGTGATGGCGCACACCTATAATCCCAGTACTTCGGGAGGCTGAGGCAGGTAGATTCCTTGAGTCTAGGACTTCAAGACCAACCTAGGAAACATGGCAAAGCCCTGTCTCTCCAAAAAAAAAAAAAAAAAAAAAAAGTAGCTGGATGTGGCGGTGTGTGCCTGTAGTCCCAGCTACTTGAGAGGCTGATGTGGGAGAATCCCTTGAACCTGGTAAGTTGAGGCTCCAGAGAGCTGAGATCAATCGCACCACTGCACTCCAGCCTGAGCAACAGAGTGAGACCCTGTCTTATACATACATACGTACATACATACATACATACATACATACATACATACATATATACATGTGGGAATCTGAGAAACAGGTGAATGAAGCTTTATACCCTCAGCTTTTTTTCTCTGAATTAACATTTCTACTTTAAAATTTTCTTCTCCCCAAGAGTGTTCTGGTGATTTCCATATCACGAAATTTCATTGGTATTTGACCATCATTGGCTGTAGTGTACATCTTTAATTCTCTTCAATTTGTATAAAGCATTGTCTTCTTTACCATCGGTTAATCTTTATATAATTATGTCTGGTCCTTTGTCTTTTATAATGTATCCTTTTTAGAAATTTTCATGTTCCTATCACTATTTTAAGTGAAACCTTCTATGTTAACATGCTTTCTATTTTTATTTTCTTTTGAGACAGGGTTTCACTCTTGTTGCCCAAGCTAAAGTGCCATCTTGGCTCACCACAACCTCTGCCTCCTGGGTTCAAGTGATTCTCCTGCTTCAGCCTCCTGAGTAGCTGGGATTAGAGGCATGTGCCACCATGCCCAGCTAATTTTGTATTTTTAGAAGAGACAGGGTTTCTCAACGTTGGTCAGGCTGGTCTTGAACTCCTGACCTCAGGTGATCTTCCCACCTTAGCCTCCCAAAGTGCTGGGATTACAGGCGTGAACCACTGTGCCTGGCCATATGCTCTCTATTTTAAGAAAAACTAAACTCACTTTCTCTTCTTTTTTTTTATTTTTTGAGGTGGAGTCTTGCTCTGTTGCCCAGGCTGGAGTGCAGTGGTACAGTCTCGGCCCACTGCAACCTCCACCTCCCAGGTTCAAGCAGCTCTCTGCCTCAGCCTCCCAAGTAGCTGGAATTATAGGCGCCCACCACCATGCCTGACTAATTTTTGTATTTTTAGTAAAGACAGCGTTTCACTATCTTGGCCAGGCTGGTCTTGAACTCCTGACCTTGTGATCCACCCACCTTGGCTTCCCAAAGTGTTAGGATTACAGGTGTGAGCCACTGCACCTGGCCTTCCCTTCATTTTTTTAAATCATAATTTTACTTTAATATTTTTTAATTTTTAATTTTTTGAGTATGTAGTAAGTGTATATATTTACGGGGTACATGAGGTGCTTTGATAGAGGCATGCAATGTGAAATAAGCTGTATTAGTCCATTTTCATGCTGCTATGAAGAAATACCTGAGACTGGGTGTATTAGTCTGTTTTCATGCTGCTAATGAAGACATACCTGAGATGGGTCAATCTATAAAAGAAAGAGGTTAATTGGACTGACAGTTCCATGTGGCTGGGGAGGCTTCACAATCATGGCAGAAGGTGAAAGGCTCATCTCACGTGGTGGTAGACAAGAGAAGAGAGCTTATGTAGGGAAGCTCCCCTTTTTAAAACCATCAGATCTCATGAGACTTATTCACTATCACAAGAATAGCACAGGAAATACCTGCCCCCATGATTCAGTTACCTCTTACTGAGTCCCTCCCACAACACGTAGGAATTCAAGATGAGATTTGGCGGGGGGCACAGCCTAACCATATCCCTGGGTAATTTATAAAGACAAGTGGTTTAATGACTCACAACTCCACATGGCTGGTGAGGCCTCAGGAAACTTACAATCATGGTGGAAGGCATCTCTTCACAGGGCAGCAGGAGAGAGAATGAGTACCAGTAGGGGAAATGCCTGCCACTCATTCTGTTACAAAACACACACTTATAGAACAATCAGATATCCTGAGATTCATTATCATGGAAATAGCATGGGGTAAACCACTCCCATGATCCAATTATTTCCACCTGGTTCCACCCTTGATATGTGGGGATTATTAAAATTCAAGGTGGGGACAAAGAGCCAAACCATATCATAAACACATCATAATGAATGAGGTCTCCATATGCTCAAATATTTATCCATTGAGTTGAAAATAATCCAATTACACTATTTATTTTTAAATGAAATGATTTAGAGTTCTATAATTTAAGCATCATAACTGGTAAATTCTTCTATACAGTAGAAAAGAAAACTGTCAACTGATAATATATGTATTTATGCCTTGTTTAATCTTTGAATCAGTAAAAATGTGATGGAAAATAATTCTTCTAATTAGTATCACTACATTTTGTAATGGGGAATTATGAAACTGTTTCAGCTGGGTGTGATGGCTCATGCCTTTAATCCTAGCACTTTGGGAGGCTGAGGTGGGTGGATCACCTGAGGTCAGGAGTTCAAGACCAGCCTGACAATCAGGGTGAAACCGCATCTTAAAAATAAATAAATAAATAAATAAAAAGAAACTGTTTCAACTGATTCTTTTTATTTTACTAAAGTTACTATATTTTTAATGAAAATGTTTTGTTACTTATGGGAAACAGTAGGTTAACAATGTAATGCCAACACACAGTGAATCCAGTTGGGACAGACTGAACCAAGTGCTATAGCACAGACTAGTGGGAAAACTTAATAACTGCAGAAATCTTCCATTTTCTTAATCCTGTAGGATGTACCCACTGTTTTAACAGCTGTCTTAAAAAAAAATTACTTGGAGGAATCTAAGTTTAAGACACAATTCTAAATTAAAATAAGATTTAAAAACTGTATATTTATTTGAAGACAACAATGACCTGTTCTGATAATAATCAATAAACAATTAAATACTTCTCAATGTCTAATTGACTTTGGAAACCACTTCCTAGTTTTTTGATAAAATTTCATTTAGAAAACAACATTTATAAAATGAATTGGGTAACATTTATGTAGTTGCCTGAAGCCTTTACTCCCACTACTTCACAGAATAAAAGCCCTGAAAATAAGCTATATTGTATTTTTAAAATTATATTTGTGTGAAAATTTAGTAATTAGTTCTCAATTAACTAATATATTTATGTCAAATGCACATTTACTTCCAGTGATTATGAGTATTAATAAATATTTCCATTAGGTTCAATTAACTTCCAGTGGTTCCTAGTTGGACATTTCTAGTTATACGTACCTATCTTCTCCTACTGTTTTTCCTTGCCCCCTTTTTAAAATTTTGCAATATTTCAAATATATCAAAAACTTTATAGAGTAATAATAACCAGTTATACGTATCTTAACATTTTGCTATAGTATTTGTTTTGTATTGTTATTTGTTAGAAATACAGCAATTATTTTGAATACTTATTCCATGCATGTTTTTCTCCGTATAGTTTATACTTACAGACTAGTAAACCATATACAGTAGTATTTTATAAGGTGTTTAGTTTTATATTATGGTATCATACTGTATATGTTTTTCCGAAACTTGCTTTCTTTGTTTATCTCTATATTTTTAGAGTTGTCTCAAAATTTACATTTGTCTAAATCTAATTGCTTTTGACTGTTGAATATAATTCTGTTGCATGAATATGCTACAGTTTATGCATTGTCATGTTGATTTAGGTTATCTATTTTTTTCCCTTAAAATTAACAATGCTCAATGAACATCTCTGTTAATGGCTTCTAGTGCTTCCTTGAGAATTTCTCTAGGGTAGAAGTAAAATTTCTAGATCCTAAAATTTAGATAACCATTTTCCGTTTCACTAGCTGCTGCAGAATGGCTTTCTAAACTGGTAGAAATCATTTACATTCCTGAGGGAAATGTTTACATTGGTTACTTTACTTCTCCAGTTTTTGGTATTGTCAGAGTTACAAATGTTGCTAAACTGATAAGTGTGAAATGGTAAATCGTTGATTTAATTTTGCATTTTCTGACTGATGACATTAAGCACGTGTTTATAGTCCAGTTGGACTTCTCTGTGGAATTACATATTCATTCCTTGACCTGTTTAGTCTTTTCCCCGTTAAACTATGGGAATTCTTCATATGCTCAAAATGAATATCTTTTGTGAACTCTATGTTGCAATGAAACTACTCCCAGATTGTAGAAGAAGTTTTTTACTCTTATTGTTTTACTATTCACAAGTGTTAAAAAATCTTAATATAATCAAATATTTTAGTTCATTATAGTTTGTGCCTTTTTTAACTGGGTCAAGAAATCTTCTGTGTTCTTTATTTGATAATGATTTTCTGGACCTTTTTTCTAAAAGTTTTGAAGTTTTTCATTTCGTGTTTCAGTGTTTAATACCTTTGAAATGGATTTTTATGTATGCTGTGAGGTCGGAATCTCCTTTTTTCCTAAAATGGGACAACAAGTTGTTCCAGCCATATTTATTTGATAGTGTGTTTTTTCTCCACTGATTTTAAGGTTAGCACTTATGTATATGAGAGTCTGTTTCTGGAGCTTTTATTATGTTGCATGTTCTAGTTAGCATCTCTCAACTAATCCAACACCACGTTAATTTCTGTCGCTTTGCAATAAGAAGAGCAAGTCTACCTTAAACTGTTGTTTCTCTTGAGAATTATCATGATTCTTCTTCATCTTTGGTTCTTTCATATTTATTTTAGAATCAGCTTGATAAAATCCGTGGAAAACCCTATGGGAATTTTGCATTGAATTAAAATTGCATTGAATTTTATATATTTAATTTGGGCAGACTGACATTCTTTTGCTATTTGTTCTACTCATCCCAAAATAGTAAATCCCTCCACGTATGTAAGTCCTCTTTTAGGGCTTTTAATGAAGTTTTATAGTTTTAATGGGAGGGTTTTTTTTAAACTTGCTGGATTCTTGTATATTATTTCCTTCCTCCCTTCCTTCCTTCCTTCCTTCCTTCCTTCCTTCCTTCCTTCCTTCCTTCCTTCCTTCCTTCCTTCCTTCCTTCTTTCCTTTCTTTCCTTCCTTCTTGATACGTATCTCACTTTGTCACCCAGGCTGGAGTGCAGTCGCACATCTTGGCTCACTGTAGCCTGGACCTCCTGGGCTCAAGTGATCCTTCTGCTTCAGCCCCACAAGTAGCTGGGGTGGGGCATGCCACTAAAATTAGCCCAGCTAATTTTTAAATTTTTTGTAGAGATGGGGTTTTACCATGTTGCCCAGGCTGGTCTTGAACTCCTGAGCTCAAGTGATCTGCCCGCCTCAGCCTCCCAAAGTGCTAGGACTATAGGTGTGAGCCACCGTGCCCAGCCTATTGTTTTTCTTTCCAATAGGTATCTTTAAAAATTGTATTTAATGTTTTATAATTGGTTATAGGTGGTGTATAGAAATGCTGTTTATTTTGCTTAATCAGCTTTGATCCAGGAAACTCACTGAGCTCTTTTACTAGTTTTAATGTTTGGCTGTAGAATTTTTGATTTTCTGTCATAATCAAATGGCATTCTCAATCAAATAGTGTTCAAATAAGAACAGTTTTATTTCATCCTTTCACGTGTATGTGTGTGTGTGTGTGTGTGTGTGTGTGTGTGTGAGAGAGAGAGAGAGAGAGAGAGAGAGAGAGAGAGAGAGAGAGAGAGATTGAGATTGAGGAGAAATTTATTTACCTGGCTAGCATCTTGAAAACAATGTTAAACCATACTGGTGATACTGGGAATCCTTAGCTCATTTCTTACTTTAAAAGGAATGCTCTTACCTTTGATTCTTAAATATGAAATAAGATATAGAGTTTTTGTAGATATCCTTTATCGGGTTAAAGCATTGCTGATATCTTTAATATTTCTTGTTTGCTAGATTTTATATTGTTTTCACACAAATGGATCTTGCATTTTATGAATTCTGAATGGTTTCACTGTATGTATCGATAAGGTCATTTTATTTCTATTTTAATTAATTTGGTGGATTTCATTAATATATTTTCCAAAATTGAACTCTTCTTTCATCTTTGGTATAATCTCCCCTTTGTCATGGTAGTTTCTTCTTTGTTCATTTCTTTCTCATATATATTTGCTATATTAAATTAAGGATTTGGTTCAAGATTTTAAGTTGTATGCATTCATTCCCACTTGTGCTGTTGGCCTATAATTTTACTTTTATTTTGTCTATGTTAGGCAGAAAAATGGTCCCTCAAAAAATATCCATGTCTTAATTCCTGAAACCTATGAATGTTGCCTTATATGGCCCCCAACTCCTCTTCCTTCTCCAAAAAGTGGCAGATGTGATAGTAAAGACCTTGATTATGCAGGTGGGCCCTAAATGCAATCCCTTGTATCATCATAAGGTGGGGGTGGTGCATATGTATCTGTACACAAACATAGAGGAGAAGGCAATGTGAAGATTTCACAGAGAGAGTTTGAAGATGCTGTTCTTGAATATTGGATTGATGAAGCCGCAAGCCAAGGAATGATGATACTCACCATAAGCTGATTGCCAGAGGAGACAAGGAACTGGTTTTCCCTAGAGCCTTCTGAAGGAGCCTGGCCCTGTTGACATCTTGATTTTGGTCAGGTGATTCTGAAATTGGACTTCTGTTTCCAGAGCTGTGAGGGAATACATTTCTGTTGTTTTAAGCTACCAGTTTGGGGTTATTTGTAACAGCCAATTCAGGAAATGGATCCACTGCTATTTTCTCATTTTGCCATTAAAAATTTCTCACAAATTTAGTCATGGAAGTTTCTGTTTTACCCCCTTCTATGATATTTTGAATAAGTTTTAGATAGCTATTCTTTCAGTGTTCGGGAGGAGTCAACTATGAAACCATCTAGGACCTCTTTCTCTCTCCTCCTCTTTCTTTCTTCTTCTTTCCTCTTAACTTACTTCTTCCTTATTAATAATTTCATGAGTGCCTTCATTCAGTCTCTGGGATCCCCAATTCAGAACCAGATATTCATTAATGAGCTGGGGTCTTGCCTCAATCTTGGTACTTAGTGATGTTGCAAATTAATATATCAGTGATATTTTACATTAGTGATCTTATAAATTCATATATAAAAACCAAGTCTGTGGAGGTTTTATTCAGTGTCAGAGTTACAAATGTGACCCACTTGCCTAAGCTTATAGCTTCTACGAAGCTGTAGGTTGAGAAGATTTCCACAGCATTTTTTTTTAGCTTTTTTTTTTTTTTTTAAATTAACGAAGAAGGCACCAGGCATCAAGAAGTGAACATGCATTCCAGTTTCTCATTTCACATGGAGCACTTCCAGTTCTGTTAAACCACAAGAGCTGTGCTCTCATTCACTGGTACCTGCCTTTTGGCTGGGGACATGGTAGGCTTGAGGCTTTAGCTCTGCTAATTTCCTTTCATTTCTTTTTTATTTTTACTTATTCATTTATAAGTTAAAATTCTGGGTGTAGAAACAACAGTCTTTCTATTGAAAGACATGTCTGCTTTTAGCAGAAAAAAATGTTAAAGTTTAGATTTATATCATGGCATAAAACAAATTGCTTACATATGTAGAGATTAAAAATAGAGTTTGGGGAAAGTATAGAGAGGGTCAAAAGTTTAAGTTTAGGGAAAGTGGTAAAAGTCACTATGATTTTAATTATTTATAATTTATCAGAGGCTTTAAGTGCAAGTTACATTGCATT
This sequence comes from Callithrix jacchus, assembly GCF_049354715.1. Lineage (NCBI taxonomy): Eukaryota > Metazoa > Chordata > Mammalia > Primates > Cebidae > Callithrix > Callithrix jacchus. The sequence goes on along the minus strand of NC_133517.1, from coordinate 93,185,985 downwards.
TCTTTGCAATTTTGTCTTTTGTTTTGATAAACAATAATGCAGATATCTAAAATTTTTAGTAATATGAACTACATGGCATACTGTATGATTGTTTTTTAGCTTGTCTTGTTTTTATTATAATTTCTTGTCTTTTATTTAATATTTGGCATTTACAATTGTCAAAACCTGAAAGATGGACTCATATTAATTATAAAGCTGTTAAAATTTCTACATAATTATCTGATTGTTTCAGTTTTCTGATTTCACCAGTTATTTATGGTAAGCTTATGGAAATTAATGCTTAGTAATTGTATCAATGAGTTCTCTAATTTAATTTGTTGAGTTTTATTTGCTATTTCTTTGGAGCATACCACATAGTGAATGAATCCCTCAATAATTCTGATACTGCCATCTGTTTCTGTTTCTTTTTAAAGGAACTAGCTTAATACTAACGTACTTGAAATAGTGTGTTAAAGTTCAACCATAGTAGCAGTTGCATGTTTTCAGCAATCCCATGCTTAGCTCCTGATGACTCACTAAACCATCTGTTTTCTAGTTTCGGGTATTTACCCCAAGCCCTTCTATCTTTGATCTGTTATACTATTTCTTTTGAGTACTATCGTCAGTTGATTTTGCTGTATTCAAAACTTGGCACTTTTAACATTCTTTTTATTTTTATTTTTGAGATGGAATCTCACTGTTCCCTGTGTTCCCCAGGCTGGAGTACAGTGGTCCAATCTCAGCTCACTGCAACTTCACCTCCTGGGTTCAAGCGATTCTCCTGCCTCAGCCTCCTGAGTAGCTAATTTTTGTATTTTCAGTAGAGATGGAGTTTCACCATGTTGGCTAGGATGGTTTCAATTTCTTGACCTTGTGATCTGCTCGCCTCAGCCTCCCAAAGTGCTAGGATTGCATGCCTGAACCACCACGGCCACCCACTTTTAACATTCTTTAAGTATCAGCCCAGGTTTCCTTTTCTGTCTTCTTCAGCCTTCCTCCTTTCACCCCGCAACTCCTGCCTAAAGCTGGGAAATCAACCATTTTAACAGAAACCAGAAGCTCCCGGGACTTCTTTCTCTGGAGATGTGTCTGGTACATACTTTGTACTTAGGCAAATATTAACCTCTGAACAGAGCTGACAATGTTCAAAACGCAGTGTAATACATGTATTGTAGTTGCCTTCCTACTTACATTATTTTTTCAGTTAGCTGGCGTCTTTTTTCTTCTTTGTCATTAAGGCAATGGATGGCTTAAAGGATGCTATGTAATCGATGAAATGGGAAGACTGAAGTTCATTACTTCAAGCCTGAGAGTAATTGGGGAAAGTATTAGGTATACAAAAAAGAACAGTAAAGAAAAAGCTTGCTGCTTCAATTCTTGTACATTGTTAGGGAGGAGAAAGAAGACAGAGGCAAGGCCAGTAGATGAATAGAGATACATTCCAGTCTCTTCTTTCCAGACTTTGACCCAGGACAAGGATGCATTTTGGTTAAATTGAAGGGATTCTTTCACCCCTCTTAATATTTGAGACCTGTGAAAGAGAATCACCCTTTGGGATGCCCTAGCACCCATAAGGGGCATAGGTACTTCGGAATGAACTTGGCAGCGCATCATGATTAAGAAAGACCAAGAAAAGGCCAGACGTGACTTCCAGAACTATATTTTGTTCTAATGTGGCATGAACATAACTACATGTCCCAGACATGACACCCATGTATAGTGAGGGATGAGATGACTTTGCAGAAGAAACTGCAGAACAGACAGCTGTGTGATAGCGGAGTAAAGGATCATTCAGGGACTAAGAGAAATTAGCAGTGCTGGTGGGCACTAAAGTGAGATCAGGTTAATTGAGAAGTACAAGTCTGTCTAAGTTTAGAAGAATCAGACTGTTAGATGAGCTGCAGGTTGTGTAGCAGCAGAAGCCTCACAGAACACCTGAATACTTTCTTGGAGAACAGCCAGAAAAGGGGTAGAGATATCAGAAACTGAGAATTTGTCCAATGGAGCTATTTATCAGACTAAAATTTGGTGGGTAGCTTTAAAGAAATATCTGTCAAGTGTGCTGTTGATGAAAATCATATCAAAAATAGATAAATAAATAAGCTACCTTTCTTTCTGAGTCATTTTTCAAAGCTTCAACAATAGCTAACACAGAAGAGCTTGTAACAACTAAGACTGGGAAATGCTTAAGGTTAAAGCTTTCAAGAGGCTGTGTTGTTACCCCTTGAGAGATTTATGGAAGACCCATCAGACTTTCCTGCTTCAGCCTATAAGTATGACTGTTGCTAGAAATGCTGTGATTACAGTTCTTGGGAAATCTGGGAGTATTGCTGCTTGTCTCAGGGGCATCAGATGAAGAAACTTTCTGATTTTTGTGTTATAATCCAGAATCCTAGTATTTAAAGACAACAATATATCTTAAGTGCCTAAGGAATCTTATTAGAAAATGTTAACCTAGGATATGAACCAATGTGTCTACTTTCAAAATCCATTATGGTAGTGCTGGATGAGGGCTTGTAGTTTAGTAGCTCGGGCTGCACTTGAATTCTGCCTTTTTAAAGACACAGGCATCATGGATCTGATGATGGGAATGCTTTAGGGTAATGCTCTGGTTGAGCCTCTGGATTTCCAGACCTCTTGTAGATCTCTGCATCCTTATTTTTTCCCAAACACAGTGTGGGTCAGAGGGAAAGATCTATGGTGGGAATGCATTCCTTTTATAGCATTTATCATAATTGCAATAATATTTGTGAAATTATTTGTTGCTTAATGTCTCTTAATTATTTGTTTGCTTAATACTTTATGCACTGTAGCAAAACCTGTATTTGTTGAGTTTTATTCACCAGCTCTTAGCATAATGCTTGGCATACACTAGCCATTTAGTAAATATTGTATAAATAAATAAATAAATAAAGATTGGTGTCAATAGTTACTTGCCCATCTATAAAGAAATTGGAATTTTATGGTTTCAATTAATTTTCATGGTAAACTACAGCTTCATCTAAGTTTATCTGCTAAACTAAATGTAATATTATTCTTCTAGTAGAAGGTAGTGTGCTAGTACTGGTGTGCTTGTACGTGCTAACAACCAGCTCTCTTTTAGAAAAATCTCTGACTTTTGGCATTTTCTAGTTTATTTAGTCTAAATACATCCACCATGGCTGATTTCAAGCTAACCCACATTACTATATGGAATGTGGAGTTGAAAAGAAAGCGCAGAATTGGTTCTCGTGAGTCAGTGAACACCACCAAAGCTCTTTAGCGTTCATGCCCTAGTAATGTATTGTTCTTCACATACAAGATTGTGCCAGTGATACACATTCAGTAAGCCTGTACTTTAAAAAGACTGTGAATTAATCAGGGTAATGCTATTAATTATAAAAGATAAACTCAAAAAATCTTTGAAGCTTTCCATAGTAGAAGTTTAGTTTTCACATATGTGAAGTCCACACTGGTGTAGCTGATCAGCTGAGCGCTCTCCTTCTAGTGCTTATTTGGGTTCCCAGGCACCTTTTTTCCTGTGGCTTCCTTATCTCCAAGGTCTTGGGTGAATAGCAAGAAGATAGCCCATGAGAATTTTTAAAAGTTCATAAAAGTGGTGCACCTATTCCACTTAAAATCCATTGGCTAGACTATAATTGTATGGCCGTGGCTGCCCCGATAACATGGAAAATGTAGTTTTCTAAGAGGAAAAGGAAATAAGTTGTTGAATAGCTAGCCAGAAACTTCCACAGTTTTCTGTTTATGTAATGGTCACTTGATCAATTTATAGTCTCATACCTTATTTCTTCTCTGACAAATGCACGCACATTTGTAAGCAGGTTGGCAATGATTAGAGGTAGAGCCTAGTGAATTCCTTTTTCCATGCAGTTAGCTGGATCATAGGAGCTTGGCTTATAGTCTTGTTAGCATCAGTCTTTAACCTATAATCCCTCCCTTCTTTGAATTACTCTATTTTTTTGTCCCTGTTTAGGAGAAAATCACAGTATTTTGCAGATCTTTAGGTTACTCTCAGTTGAATGTACCTAATGTAAATTTGATATTTTTGCTTTCTTTTACTATTCACTGCAGCCCTTATGATTATTAGTTTTGTGGTTAAAAAAAGATATTTGTATTTTCCTTACTTTTTCCCCTTCTTTCAACCCTACTAAGAATGTTTATGGAATAAAACATATGGTAAAAAGTGACAAATTTGGGTCATTAGAGATTATTCCATCTCTTAATATTGCTATATTATTTTTAAAATTTTGTTATATTTAGGACTGAAGGTAATAATAACATAATTTTGAATATTGTATGTTTTGTATTCTCAGGTTCTAGATGTTTTTGATAACTATGAGAATCAGTTGATAGGCTGTAACCAGGGAGCTTTGGAGGCATATGTATTTCTAAGATATTTAGACAGCATTCATTATGTGGTTAACTTAATTGGTAAAAGCGTTCTGTTAGCAAAAGCCCTGTGATTTTGTTGCCAAATTAGATAAATTTTGTTCCCTGGTCACAGAATTTATCTCTAATAGACATTAATCATTTCATAGCCAATTAATGAACACTCATTTCACAGCACGTATGTATTTGTGAGAGGTATTTGTGATTGTGAGATGTAGTTTAATACTGTCATCAATTTATAGCTAAGCTGCTATCGGTGTGTCAGTTTTTCTGTACTACAATAGTGTTGCTAATGATGGGGTTACAATCCGAGAAGTGTTTTCTTAGGCAGTTTTGTCATGGGAACATCATGGAGAGTACTTAAACAAATCTACGTGGTATAGTCTACCACACACCTAGGCTAGATGATATAGTCTGTTGCTCCTAGGCTGCAAACGTGTACAGCATGTTACTGTACTGAATCCTGCAGGAGGAAAAGTGTTTGTGTATTTGAACATATTTAAATATAGAAAAGGCATGGTACAAAGGCAGTATCATAATATTAGGAGACCACCCTTGTATATGTGATCTGTTGTTGACTGAACTATTTCTTCTCTGAACTATTTCTTCTTGTTATGCAGCACATGACAGTACTTGATGCGAGTAGATTTGGAATTCTTGAGCTTTAAGGATTAATAAATTATTAATCCAAGAGTAGGAGGAAATGATAGAAGAAGAAAAGAAAGGTAACCAGTGTGTCAAAATATGAATGAGAAAATACGAGGAGGGCAGGTGTGGGGCTCACGTCTATAATCCTAGCACTTTGGGAGGCTGAAGTGGGCAGACTGCTTGAACTCAGGAGTTCAAGACCAGCCTGGGCAACATAATGAAACCCTGTCTCTACAAAAAATACAAAAGTTAACTGGCATGGTGGCACATGCCCATAGTCCCAGCTACTTGGGGTCTGAGGCAGGAGGATCATTTTAACCCGGGAGGTTGAGGCTACAGTGAACTGAGATTGTGCCACTGAACTCCAGCCTGGGTGATGAAGTAAGACCCTGTTTCAAGGAAGGAAGGAAAGAAGGAAGGAAGGAAAGAAGGAAGGAAGGAAGGAAGGAAGGAAGGAAGGAAGGAAGGAAGGAAGGAAGGAAGGGAGGAAGGAAGGAAGGAAACAAGCAAGCTAGTGATTTAGGAAGGAACAAATGATCTAGTCAGAAAAGGAGCAAGCAGTGTGCATAGCCCAGGCAATGTGAGAAGGATATTAACACATGAAGAGTCTTTAATAGGAATCAGCCTTTATACCTTATGCTTATTTGTTTTATATTAATATACACTGGATATTAACAGATTACGAAAATTGAGCTGATAGTGTTTCCAATTCTTTTTCTCATTTTGGGCTCCTCAGAAACAATATGATTTGTACAATCAGCAGTTCACACTAAGGTAAATTGACAAGGCTGAATATGAACTCCTTTGGTCTTAGCCAGTCTGAGGAGCATACTTGTAACTCATTTAACATATTGAACTAGGAATCTCTGCCATAGACCAGGGATTCTCAAATGTTAGAAAACATCAAAATTACCTGGAGGATTTTGGGGAAAAAAATATTGTTGGGCACTGCGCCAGAGTTTCCTTTTCAGTAAGTCTGGGTTGGGACCTTGGAATTTGCACTTCTGGTGATTTCCCCAGGTGATACTGATGCTATTCTCCCAGGGATAGTATTTTATAATCTCCGCTTTAAAATACATTAAGTAGTAACCTGCTTACCTTGCAAAAAATCGTTATTTTTCAGGTGTTTCAAAGCAGCAAAATGTAGTTTCTGTAGATGATAGTGATTGGATAATTATCTGTCTCACAATCTCTTATTTCTGTTTAATTGTTAATTACCAGGCACAAAAGGATGCCTTTCTTCAGTATTCTGAGTACTTATAATCATCCAGCATAGATTATCACTGAAGCATGAATAACAACTTGTTTAAAACAGAAAAGTTGAAATTCAGACTTCATTTATTTTTACATTATTTTGTGGTTTAAAAGAGATCTGCAGTACCTGCGTTTGTCACAAGATGGCAGCAAAAGGCTGAAGATGCCTACTGAAATTTGATTTTTGAGACTGTTGATGGGTTAGATTTCATGTTTATTCAGACCAAGTGTAGCAAAAGAAATTTGAGCTATGAGGTTTTAATTTCAGTGAGATAGTGGTGTTTTCATGTCAAAATACTTAACTTATAAAAATAAAATGCGTACATATATTGATGTCATTTATGACAAATTCTTTTGGAAATTAGTGAACATACCTCTTAGCATAATAATATCAAATATCTTATTACCATATTTTCCCCAGAAGAATTTTAAACAAGTTAAACTTAGCAAACATTTATTATGTCATACTATTCTATAATTTATAAGGTTTTATTATGCTAGTACAAGATATAGTTTCTGCCTTCAATAAGCTTCGAATTTCACTGGGGAGAAAAGAAATGTATATACAATTCAATGACAGAACAAAATAATAAAAGCGATCAAGTACAATGTTGTGTGATAAGACCTGTACAAACTATAAACTGGAATAATGGAAAATAAAGTAAAAAATCTACATGGTATTTTACAAAAACATTTTGGCGTCCGTTGAAAACACCATGTTAAACCTTTTACTGTGATTATCTATTCTGTTGTTATTTATTTTATGTGAGAAAATGTTATTAACCTGGAGAGCTATGTAAGCATAGGTATTTGACATAAACAAAACATTAGCACTCACACACTAGAACTATGAATTCTTATTTTATGATAATATGACTTTTTAAATGATTAACTGAAAAAGATTTTTCAGAAAAGAGTGAAGGGTTTTCTGGTCACACAGACACTAATTACAATATGTTTAGATTTCTGGAATCTGAAAAATATATCTATTGAAAAATCAAGTATAGAATAGTTGTTGCTGGGGTATGGGGAGAGGAAAAGGGGTGTTGCTGTTTAATGAGTGTTAGAGTTTCAATTTTGCAAGAATGGTTTTGAAGATCTGTTTCACAGTGTGAATATACTTACCGCTACTGAGGTGTACAATTAAAAATGGTTAAAATGATGAATTTTATGTTGTGTTTTGCCATAATAAAAACATCAAGTGCATTACCATAAATTATTAGCAACTAATAGATTTTTTTATAGAGAATCAACAAAGCTGCTAACTTTATTTAAGCCATTAGGAGCTACTCGAAAAAAATAAAAACCCCCTAAAGAAGTGTGTAATTGCTGATAGAATATTAACCTAATATTAACAGCTAATTATCTGGAAGTCTAATATATAACAGATAATATTCTAGAGATTTTAAATAAATTGTTATTATTATTATTGAGATGGAGTCTCACTCTGTCACCCAGGCTGGAGTGCAGTGGAGTGATCTTGGCTCACTGCAACCTCCGCCTTCTGGGTTCAAGTGATTCTCCTGCCTCAGCCTCTTGAGTAGCTGGGATTATGGGCATGTGCCACCATGCCCAGTTAATTTTTATGTTTTTAATAGATATGGGTTTCACCATGTTGATCAGGCTGGGCTTTACTGCTGACCTTGTGATTGCCTGCTCCAGCCTTCAAAAGTGCTGGGATTACAGGTGGAGCCACCACGCCTGGCCATTAAATAAATTATTTCTAATCTTCAACTTCAAAATAATACAGGGAAATTGTCATCTTTATTTTCCTACTTTATCATTAGGGAAACTAAGTTTTCTAGATATGAAGGTTAATTCCTTATTGAAAGTTGCAAATTTTCTAATTTTGGAGTTAGTATTTAAACCCAACTGTCAAAACAAAACAAAACAAATAAACCCAAATGTCTACCTTCAAAATCTATTTCTGTGTATTACACAATGCCTATAATTTAAATAAAACTAATAATACAAATGAACAGTCAGCAGTTTGGCACTCTAGTTTTGCTATCTCCGTGGTTAATAAATGTTGTCTATCTCATTAGAATTACTCTGAAAAATTAAAAGAACATATATATTATTTAATTGACAGTAGTAATTAGGATTATGTTTAACTTCAGAAGGGTAACCATATAATTTTTTGTTTGCTTGAATTTTTGTCTCTTTTTGTTTGCTTTTAACTTTTGGGAACACTAATTTCTTTTCCCCTGTGTCTTCATGTGCAGGTTATGTGGGTATGTAATTTGTGCCGAAAACAACAAGAAATCCTCACTAAATCAGGAGCATGGTTTTATAATAGTGGATCTAACACACCGCAGCAACCGGATCAAAAGGTTCTTCGAGGGCTAAGAAATGAGGAGGCACCTCAGGAGAAGAAAGCAAAACTACATGAACAGCCCCAGTTCCAAGGACCCTCAGGTGACTTATCTGTACCTGCAGTGGAGAAAAGTCGATCTCATGGGCTCACAAGACAGGATTCTATTAAAAATGGGTCAGGCGTGAAGCACCACATTGCCAGTGACATAGCTTCAGACAGGTAAACATTTTGTTTAATCTTTAGGTAAATGTATTACTTTTATTCTTCATTCCAAACAGAGATAACAATATGTGAAATTTTTAGGCAACACTGAGTTGTCTAAGTAATGTAAACATTCATATGTTTCACAAAAATACTATATGTGATGTTCAGCACTTGACTTATCATAGGTCTGAGCTATCTTAGGTTTGATGTGGGAGTTTTAGGTTGTCAGATAGATTTCCCAGAATAAAGACGTGAAATTAAACAGAAGACTTAGAAGTTTTTGTCACAGACTGGCATTGGACTAATGGGAATGAAGAAGAGATGGCTATAAGATACTTTATAGAGGTTGGAATGAAGGGTCTAGTTGGAAGTGGGAGTTAGGATAAAGGGGTAGGTTAACAATAAAATAGTATATACGGCTCTTATATTTTCCACCTTTGGAAGGAGAAGAATGAAGGATTTTGATGGGAAGATTTTTTTTTTTTTGAGACTGAGTCTCACTCTGTTGCCAGGCTGGAGTGCAGTGGCATGATCTTGACTCACTGCAACCTCAGCCTCCCGGGTTCAAGTGATTACCCTGCTTCAGCCTCCCAAGTTGCTGGGACTACAGGCGAGCACCACAATGCCTGGCTAATTATTTGTATTTTAGTAGAGAAGGGGTTTCACCATGTTGGCGGGGATGGTATTGATCTTCTGACCTCGTGATCCACACGCCTCAGCCTCCCAAACTGCTGGGATTACAGGTGTGAGCCACCGCACCCAGCCTATTTTTAGATACCTTATTTTTCTGTTTGAATGAAGATAATTTATATCTTGTTTATACTATTTCTGTGGCCAAGGAGTAGCAGGTACATTTCTGTGTTGAAAAAGTACTAAGTCCTGCAAGAAAGCCCTTAAAGAAGGTAAGAAACCTAGGACCAAAGCACCCAAGATTTAGTGTCTTGTTACTCCACGGACCCTGCAGCACGAATGGTGGTGTATTGCTCTGGAGAAGCAGACTACTAGGAAAAATTAGGAAGAGGCTGCAGTACATGCTACACTTTTGGCTAAGAGAATGGAGGAGGCTAAAGAGAAACGCTGGGTACTCATTGCTGAGACACAGACTTTCCTCTCCGTGAGCTTCTACTTCTAAGTCTGAATCCAGTCAGAAATAAGATTTTTTGAGTAACAAATCGGTAAGAACAGACTTAAAAAAAAAGGATAATGGGAATATAGACTCCATTTAATTAAAAGTTAGCCACATGAGGGTAGCTTTTTCTGGAACTTAGAGAGTCAGGTTTAGGAAGAATAAAAGAAAATACTAAAGTACTAGGTCACATAATAGAATATTAAGTTTTGGAATGCATTTTATCAGGAAGTTGTGTGTATTACAAGTAAATTCAATACATTTATGAGTAATTAATTCATCATAGACATATTCATCATATTCATTACAGATAAGCTAAAGCCTATCTGTAATCTTTGAAGAAGGTGGTAATGAGAACAAATAAAAATCTTACATTCCTTGATGCCTCTTTCATTCACAAGTACTGGCCTGAATAAACAATTGAATCTGACCTATTGTGGGGAGGCAATAAGCTATAGTTCCTTTTATTATTTTCTCTTTTGCCTTGTGCTTTGGCTACTATTACTAATAAATTCATGCTTCATGACTCGAAACATACTGGATATCTTCTTTCCAAGCCTTACAAATGCCCTTTTGGTCACAAAAATTACTTTTCGTAGGGCAGAAGTTAGAGTTTATTATCAGATTTGGTAGTTATGACTAGAAAATGGAACTCATTATAGTTTACATAAACTTTTATTTGGGAAACACTTTAAAGAGTATTTGTTTTATTTTTAAATGCAGATTATACAGTAGTTAATTAGGCATTTATCTGTAGCGAGTATTGAATCCTTTGAATATTTTCCCCTACGGCAGGTGGTCAGTGAACTATGAACCTCGGCCAAATTTAACTTGCCACTTGGTTTTTGTAAACAAAGTTCTATTGGAACACAGCCCCTCCTGTTCATTTACTTATTGTCTATGGCTGCTCTCAACTACAATTCCATAGTTGAGTAGTTGTGAAAGACCATATGGGCATCAAAACTGCAAATATAGGTCAGGCACAGTGGCCCATGCCTGTGATACCAGCACTTTGAGAGGCCAAGGAGGGCGATCACCTGAGGTCAGGAGTTCGAGACCAGCCTGGCCAATATGGCGAAACCGTGTCTCTACTAAAAATACAAAAATTAGCCAGATGTGGTGGTACATGCCTGTAATCCTAGTTACTTGAGAGGCTGAGGTAGGAGAATCGCTTGAACCTGGGAGGTGGAGGTTGCAGTGAGCCAGCATGCTGCCATTGCATTCCAGCCCGGGGAACAAGAGTGAAACTCTGCCTCAAAACAAACAAACTACAAACAAACAAACTGCAAATATTTGCTCTCTGATCTTTTACAGAAAAATTTGCCAATCCCCACCCTAGAGAGTAGTTCTCATAGTGTTGTAGAAATTTCTCTCCCTTTGCCCATTTTCTTTTGTCACCATCTAATTTTTTTTCAACTAAACCTGTTTTATTTTTGTTCCTTTATCTCCCACCTGCCTCCCAGCTTCTATCCTTCTCTCTGTCTGTCTCCATTTCTTCTTTCTTATCAGATTGAGTTTTCTTGCAGTATTTGAATTGGACAGAGAAATGGAGGTAATGCTAAGGAATATAATTTTAGTTTAAAGCATTGGTAATTTGTTTTTTCAATACCGTTCAGAAACCAGTGGCTTTAGAAAGAGAAGTGTCAGTTCAACTTAATTTAAATCTCTATGGACCTATAACTATATCTGAGACATAGAAAAGTATGTTACTCTTTTAAAGACTTTTATAACATGATATTTTGACCTTTTTAAATGAGTTATTTCTCTCACAGGTTTTGGTACAGTGTTTTACAGATAGACCATTATTTATTGAATGAATGAATATCAAGTTGACCCTAGACCTTAGTTTTGAGTAGGTGAATACTTACTTACCATATACTCATAAAATTACAATTCTTTACCAACTTAGATGCAAAATACTGTTGAGTTTCAAGTGTGTTTTTATTTTAAAAGAACTTGCAAAATACATTTAAAACTGGATTTTTTTCTGGTTAACAAAATAAATTTAGTGAAAATCTAAAGTAAAACTTTAAAAACATTTTGTTGATATTTCTTACATTTGAAATTATTTAATAGTTGGATGCTTCATAGTTTTCATAGTTGAAAATTAGTGAACTGTAGGAAAGTTTTTTTATTTGCAAAATTTTACTATTTAATAAGTAGCAGTTTCTACAACATTTAGAGAGGTTAAAAAGTAAGAAATATCATGGATAATTTGTATGGTGGAAGAGAAAGAACGAGGTGTCAGAAAACCCAGGCCCTGTTCTCACCTTTTCGCCATAGTGTCATCATTTCTTTGTGTCTCTGTTTTCTCATCTCTGGAATGGGAAAAGACAATCTCAATCCGGATAAGACTTCCAGTTCTAACATGTTTTATTTTAAGGTCCTCTGTCATGACAAAAACTGGAAGCCATTCTCTTTCACTGTTTTTTTCTTTCTATAACTGGTAGTTGTATGACAAATTAATGCAGGATTATCTTCATTCATATTATAATTCATTGTTATAATTCATTCATTCAACAGATATTTACTGAATTTCAGTGTAGTATTTGTTTCTACCTTTTCCTGTTTAAATGATGACAGTTAATGAAAATGCCAATGGTAAGACAAATATAAAACAATTATCTTGGATCTAAACTATGAATTTTAGGGCAGGTTCAGTATGATGAATATTTAGCAGTTTGGTTATCACCATTTCCTTATTGTTTAATACTTAGGACTTTCCAAATATCTCTGTGACATTGATTATTTAAAAATAGTTCAACCATTGTGGAGGAGAGTGTGGCAATTTCTCAAGGACCTAGAAATAGAAATACCATTTGACCCAGCAATCCCATAACTGTGCATATACCAGAGGATTATAAACTGTTCTATTATAAAGACACGTGCACACATATGTTTGTTGTGGCACTGTTTACAATAGCAAAGACTTGGAACCAATCCAAATGCCCATCAATGACAGACTGGATAAAGAAAATGTGGCACATATACACCATGGAATACTATGCAGCCATAAAAAGGATGAGTTCATGTCCTTTGCAGGGACTTGGATGAAGCTGGAAACCATCATTCTCAGCAAACTGACACAAGAACAGAAAACCAAACACTGCATGTTCTCACTCATAAGTGGGTGTTGAACAATGAGAACACATGGACACATGGACACATGGAGGGGAACATCACACACTGGGGCCTGTTGTGGGGTGAGAGGGCCTAGGGGAGGAATAGCAGGGGGTGGGAGGATTGGGGAGGGATAACATTAGGAGAAATTCCTAATATAGGTGACAGGGGGATGGATGCAGGAAACCATCATGGCATGTGTATACCTATGTAACAATCTTACACGACCTGCACATGTACCCCAGAAATTAAAGTATAATAATAAAAAAAAGAAGATACCCATGTGGCCAATAAGCTTAGGAAAAAATGTTTAACATTACTAACATTAGAGGAATGAAAATCAAAACCCCAGAACTTAAAGTATAATTAAAAATATAAATAAATAAAATGTTATATCCTAAAAAATTAATATCCAAAATATGTGCTTAACACTTCTGCTTCCAGTACAGATGGAATAATAATGCCTGGATTTACTCTTATGCAATAGGCATAATAAAATAAAATAAAACAAAAGGCATCTAGATTGAAAAGAAAGAACTAATATTTTATTTATAGAGAACATGATTATTTATCTAGAATATTAAAGGTATCTATAAAATCATTACTAGAACTAGTAGGTGAGTTTAGCAGGACTGTAGAATCAGTCAATATTTGATAACCATTTATATTTCTAAATTCTAGCAAGGAAAAACTTATAATTGAAATTTTTAAAAAATTAAGACCATTAAAAATACAAAATACATTTACACTAGCACCAAAAAATGAAATACTTAGATATAATTCTGACAAAATATGCACAAGGTCTGTATGATGAAAACACTGAAAAACTGTTGAAAGAAATAAAGTCTGAACAAATGGAAAGATAAACTGTGTTCATAGATCATGAGACTCAATATTGCTGAGATGTTATTTCTCCCCAATTTGATCTATATATAGAGGTAGATTCTAAAATTAAAACAGAAATGTTTGAAATCACCCAAATGGCTTTTAGGAAAAACAAAGTTAGAGTCCCAGCATTACTTGATTTGAATACATTGTAAGTCTACAGTAATGAAAACATTGTGGCATTGGCATAAAGACAACTAGATCAGTGAAACATAATGGAGAGTCTATATATAAAGCCACTCATGTATTGACAAGTAATTTTTGACAGAGAGACAAAGGCAATTCAGTAGAGAAAAGATAATGAATGGTGGTGGAAAAACTGAATATCCATATGCAAAAAAGTTTGAAGCCTATTTTTTTACTGTACAAAATTAACTGAAAGTGGATCATAGAGATAAATGTAAAACCTAAAAGTATAAAACTTCTGGAAGAAAATGTAGAAGAATATTATCTGATCTTGGTTTAGGCTAAAACTGTAAAGCTTCTAGGAGGAACTAGAGGAGAACTTCTTCCAGATTTTAGGGTGGGCAATAATTTCTTAGACAAAACACAAAAGCACTAATTCTATAAAATGAAAAAAAAACCCACAAAAAATTAGACTTCATCAAAATAAAAACTTTCATTTGAGACACCATTAAGAAACTGTATAACCACATTGTATTCCAAGAAATTTCAAGAGAAAATATTTGCTTATTGCTTAAAAAGGTATATAAGGCACTCTTAAAATTCATTATCTTAAAATAACCCTAAAGTACAAAAGAATTGGAATACACTATTGAAACAAGAAAATATATAAATTCCTAATAAGCACAAGAAGAAGTGTCCTTTGTGTTTAGTTATTTGAGAAATGCAAATCAAATCAAGACTATAAAGAGATACTTCGATATACCCACTAGGAATGCTACAATTTAAAACAACAAAAATCCTGACAACACTTGCCTTTTTTGAGAATTCAGAGGAATTTGACCTCTAATACCTTGCTAGTGAAAGTATAAAACATTAAAAAATGGTATAAACATGGGAGGCTGAGGTGGGCAGATCACTTGAGGTCAGGAGTTTGAAATTAGCTTGGCCAACATGGTGAAACCCCATCTCTACTAAAAATATGAAAATTAGCTGGGCATGCTGGCATGAGACTGTAATCTCAGCTACTCAGGAGGCTGAGGTGTGAGAATAGCTTGAATCTGGGAGGCAGAGGTTGCAGTGAGCAGAGATTGCACCACTGCACTCCAGCCTGGGCAACTGAGTGAGACTCTGTCTCTAAATAAATAAATAAATAGTCTAAACATTAGAAAAGCATTTGACAGTTTCTTATAAAATTAAATATACACTCTTTCATGACTTAGCAGTTCTACTCCTAGATATTTACTTGAGAGATGAAATAATATATCCACAAAATACTTGTATGATATAATGTTTATAGCAGCCTTATTCATAGTATCCCCAAAATGGAAACTTCCCATATATTCATCAAGAGGAGAATGGGTAAACAAACTCTGGTATATTCAAATAAATGTATTATTTATCAATAAAGTGAGGGAACTATTTACGTGCACAGAAACATGGATCAATCGCAAAATCATTATGATGAATGGAAGAAGCTGGACACAAAAGAGTACATATGATATGATTCTATTTATATGAAGGTAAAGAAGAGACAAAACAAATCTATAGAAATCATAATGATGCTTTCCTTGAGGGAACTTTCTGGAGTGATGAATATCTTCTGTATCTTCATAGGGATATGGATTACTAGGTGATGTATTTGTCAATGGCTATTATAGTGGTAACACTTAAGATTAGTGTACTTTTAACTGCATGTAAATTATATTTAGTAATAAATTAAAGGGGGATTATGTCTATAATTACTGTATTTTAAAATTACTGGTTTTATTTAAATTTAATAGATTTTTTCAGTAGATTCAGAGATGCTTATATTTATAGAATGCTGTTAATATACCTAAAACTGAATCAATTTATTTAGAATTTACTAAGTGTGCATTACATATGGTTTAAGGACTATCTAGGTAGTCTGCTTCCATGAAATCATGACCATGATTCCCATGACTCTTATTTAAAGTGGTCATCTGAGCTATGTGGTAAGAAAAAATAGCGTAACCATGAGAGAAATAAGAGAAAATGTTGTAAAGGGAAATAATTTGTAAAAGGAAATCAAAGTATGGTTAAGAAAGAGGTTAAACTAGTGAGCTAAGGAACTAGAAAGAATAAATCATCAATGTTTCAGGAGAAAAAAAGAATCTAATAACCTGGAAGCAAATGATCTCATAACCTTTATTCCTAGATATTTTTTCTTATACTTTTTATAATACAGGTAAAACAAAAAGGCAACAAAGATGGATATGTCTTTGGTGCCACTTTCTGTGAATTATGCACATTCAGTAAATGCTTGGTGCATATAATGAATGAGAGAAAGCTGTAATAGTTAAAGAATATCTTTAACATGACTGATGTCCTTTCTGTTGCATTTATCTTTTATTGACAGGATGATTAATCAATAGACTTGAAGACAAATAATGATCTGTTCTCATATGGCCAATGCTTAATAGACATTTTTATTTTCAAGATTATGATATGAGCTCTGAAAGACAAAGAATCTCTTTTAAAAAGGATGTTTAACATAGTATAATAATTGGTTTTGCTGCATAGAAGTCAGTTTGTTTTCTTGGAACATGTAACAAATATTTTTAATGTCAATTTTTATGTGAAAAAAGGAATATTTTCATTTTCAACTGAATTAAACTTGAACCATTCTCAAGTTTCCTTCATTTAAGTGACCTATAAATAGAGTTGCAACGTGTGCCAGCTTGCCTAGGACAGGCCCAGTTTACACATGCTGTCCCAGCATTCTGCATAGATTGACATTTGTCCTGGATTTTATATTAAGTATTTTATTAAGAGTTGCATTAAAATAAGCTGGGGTGAGTTTAGAAGGTCTCCATTTTGTACTTACATGCTGCTCCTACCATAATTTCATCCTGTGTGGGATGCATGTAGGGTGAAGAATTCTCAACTGAAATATAATCAGCAATAATCCATCTTTTCCCTAACTTTTCAGACACAAGATAGCTAACATTTCTTTTTTAAGGATGGGATGCAAGGCATCACTACTAAAATGAAGTATGATAGAAAAATCTTTGGTGGTGGTGGTGGTAGAAGTATTTGACGTTGCTGTGCCATTTGTCTTTTGATGTATTGGTCAGTTTAGTCATGATACATTCTTTGGCATTTGAGATGGGAGACTATAAGGTTGTTGAAGATTATAAATTAGGGTAGGAAATAGAGGCTGAACAGTCTTGTCATAGAATGTACAGAAGATAGTCTGGATGTTTTTTCTGCAGTGTTTTTGTCATTTATTGTAGACTATAAATTTATAACTATTTGTGTTTTATTACTTGGTAATTTAAAAAATTTGCAATAAATATTTCAGCAGCAAGGTGCCAAAAATGAAAATGCATTTTTTACTCATGAGTGTGTAACTTGTACAAAATTTTTGTTGACATTTGCCATCCACTAGGGGGCTAGCAGTCACTGAAGACATGCTTGCAAAAAGAAACAAACCTATTAAAGAAGCAACAACATCAATTTCAAATGTTAGTAAAATTATTTTAGGAAAACCCAACAATGACAAAGATGCGGAAGGTGCATTTTGTAAGTTAGCTGTGAAGCATGATTTTTTTTTAGGTTAAATAGCTGTTTTTAAAATTTTAGTCAATTTCAATTGCGTGTGTGCGCGCGCGCGCACGCATAATCAAAAAGTAAATGGCTCCATTAACAGAACTTTAGTATACTAGTAAGTTGTTAACATTTTAAAAGGCATTTTAAAACCAATGCTTTTCAACACTAAAACATTTAAATTTTCTCTACAAAAGGGAAGAATGGCACTAATTAAAAATATTTTATTATGCAAGAGTCACATGTATCTTCCTCATCAGTGTATTCCTGGCATCTCGCACAGTAGTTGATACATAGTTTTGGTCATTAAATAGTTGTTAAAGACTGAATGAATAGATAATTAAGCTTAATAAAAAAGGAGGAAAAATTATAAGTATTTTAGAGTGTCTGACAAAACCCCAGGAAAAGAATGAAGATAGACCTTACAATTAGAGTTTGCTGGGCGCGGTGGCTTGTGCCTGTAATCCCAGCACTTTGGGAGGACGAGGTAGACAGGTCACCTGAGGTCGGCAGTTCAAGACTAGCCTGACCAACACAGAGAAACCCCCATCTCTACTAACAATACAAAATTAATTGGTCATGGTGGTCCATGCCTGTAATCCCAGCTACTCGGGAGAGGCTGAGGTAGGAGAATCTCTTGAATCTGTGGAGGTTGCTGTGAGCTAAGATTGCTCCATTGCTCTCCAGCCTAAGCAACAAGAGTGAAACTCCATTTCAAAACAAACAAACAAAAAACCAATTAGAGTTATGGACTCAAATACTATGAACTCTATCCCAGTATCTTGCCTCTGTTTTTCAGTGTATCTGTTCTTTTGTGTCTCTCCAAAACGTTTTCACTGGTCAGCTGTTCTACATGGAATGAAAAATTATCATCAATAGAAATTTGTCAAATGAATGAATGAAAGGAGGTTTGTACTGGCCTTTATATTGAAAATCAGTACATTATTGCCATCTGTATTATACATCCTGCTTGGGAATTGATATGATAACTTAAATACTATTTTATTTAAGTAAAAAGCTATTTTATTTATTTTGACAGTTGACAGCTTCAATCATCAAAACATTGTGACGAAATACAGTTAAGGTCTGAGACAGCACATAGTTAAACAGTGCTTTATGCTAATTAAGGATGATGTAGATAGAAAATAAATATAAACTTGGCCATTTGAAAGCTGTTAAAATATTTCCTCATTTGATTACATCATGATACACATATAAAAGATTTTAAAATGGGCTATATGCATTTGGATCTGACATTGGTTATCAAAATTGATCTGTGGACCATAAAAAGATCATCCTTTCTTAAAAGGATACAAATAGAATTTTGTTTCATGCCTCTTAAACTTGGTACAAAGACAAGAGCAACAACTTCTGAATTTAAATCATAGCATATAGAGTTATCTTTTCTTTGCTGACATTTAAAAATGTCAAAGCTTGCCATGACTTTGACATTTTTAAAAGTTCATAGGTTGGAAGTAAAAAAGTGAAATAACATGAAAAGTACATATTTTTATTTATATGTTTTTGATTGATATTTTGATACATTTATATAATATGTAAAGGTAAAATCAAGGTAGTTGGGTTATCCATTACCTAAAT
Organism: Callithrix jacchus; assembly: GCF_049354715.1. Classification (NCBI taxonomy): domain Eukaryota; kingdom Metazoa; phylum Chordata; class Mammalia; order Primates; family Cebidae; genus Callithrix; species Callithrix jacchus. The sequence continues at coordinate 93,166,771 of NC_133517.1, read as the reverse complement.
ATTTATCTTACCTTTTTGCCGAGAATATTCAAATTATTCTCTTCTGGCTATTTTGAAATGTACAGTAGATTATTTTAAACTAGTATCATCCTACTGATCTATCAAACATTAGGCTTTATTTATATCTAATTGTATGTTTATATCCATTGATCAGCCTCCTAATGCTCCTTCCCTCTGCCCTTTTTGGCCAGTGGTAACCATCAGTCTACTTTCTAGAGATCTTCATGATATCCATTTTTGTAGCTCCCACAAGTGAAAACATGTAGTATTTGGCCTTCTGTGCTTGGCTTATTTCAGTTAACATAATGACCTCCAGTTCCATCCATGCTGCTGCAAATGACAGGATTTCATTCTTTTTAGGACAAATAATATTCCATTCTATATGTCTGCCACATTATCTGTTTATCCATTGATGGGCACTTAGGTTGATTTTATATTTTGGCTATTATGAATAGTGCTGCAGTAAACATGGGAGTGCGGATATCTCTTTAATGTATTAACTTCATTTCTTTTGAATGTATACTCAGTAGTGTACAGTTGCTGGATCATATGATAGTTCTAATTTTAGTTTTTTGAGGAGCCTCCAAACTGTTCTTTATAGTGGCTCTACTAATTTATATCCCCACCAACACTGTACAAGAGTTCCCCTTTTTCCACATCCTCACTAGCATCACTTTATCCTTGTCTTTTTTGAAGAAGTCATTTTAACTGGGGTGAGATGATATCTCATTTTGATTTGATTTGAATTTCTCTGATTGTTAGTGATGTTGAACATTTTTCATATACCTGTTGGTCATTTGTATGTTTTCTTTTGAGAAATGTCTGTTTAGATCTTTTGCCCACTTTTAAATTGCATTTTTTGTTTTTTTGGCTATTGAGTTGTTTGAACTCCTTATATATTCTGGTTATCAATTCATTGCCACATGGATAGTTTGCAAATATTTTCTGCCATTATGTGGGTTGGCTCTTCATTTTGTTTATTGTTTTCTTTTCTGTGCAGAAGCTTTTACACTTGATTTAATCCCATTTGTCTAATTTTTCTTTGGCTGCTGTGATTTTGAGGTCTTATTCAAAATCTTCACCCAGACCAATGTCCTGGAAGATTTTCCCAATGTTTTCTTTTAGTAGTTTCACAGTTTCAGGTCTTAGATATAAGTTTTTAATTCATTTTGATTTGATTTTTTATGGTGAAAGATAGGGTTCTGGTTTGATTCTTTTGTATATGGATATTGTGTTCCCAGCACAATTTATTAAAAAGATTATCCTTTCACCCTTTGAATGCTCTTGGTGCCTTTGTTGAAAATGAGTTGGCTATAAATGCATGGATTTATGTCTGGGTTCTCTATTCTGTTTCATTTGTCTATGTGTCTGTTTTTATGCCAGTACCATACTGATTTGGTTACTATAGCTTTGTAGTACATTTTGAAGTTTGGTAGTGTGATGCCTCCAGCTGTGGCTATTTGGACTCTTTTGTGGTTCCATATACATTTTAGGATTTTAAAATTATTTCTGTAAAAAATTTCATTGAGATTTTGATAGGAATTGCATTGAATCTGTAAATTACTTTGGATAGTATTGACATTTTAAATTCTTTCAATCCGCAAGCATGGAATATCTTCATTTTTTAATGTTCTTTTCAATTTCATTCATTAATGTTTTATACTTTATTGATATTTCACTTCTTTAGTTGTATTGTTAGGTATTTGATATTTTTGTACTTATTGTAAATGAGACTGCTTTCTTCATTTCTAAGATTGTTTCCTGTTTGTATACAGAAATGCTACTGATTTTTGCATGTTGATTTTGTATTCTGCAACTTTACTGAATTTGTTGATCAGGTCTAACCGTTTTTTGGTGGAGTCTTCAGAGTTTTGTCATCTGTGAACAAGGCTAATTTATTTATCTATTTTTTCCAGTTTGGATGCCTTTTTTTTTTTCTCTTGTCTAATTGTTATGGCCAGGACTTCCAGTATTATGTTGAATAAACGTAGTGTAGTGAAAGTGGAGATCCTTGTCCTGTTCCAGATCTTAGAGGAAAGACAATTTTTCTCCATTCAGTATAACGTTCACTGTGGGTTTGTCATATATGGCCTTTATTATTTTGGCATATGTTCCTTTCATAGTCTGTTGAGGGTTTTTTTTTTTTTCATAAAGCGATGTTGAATTTTATCAAATGCTTTTTTGGCATCTCTTGAAATTATCAGATGACTTGGAGTTCCCTTATATGTTATTTTTTTCTTTCCTCTTTGCTGCTTTCAGGATCCTCTCTTTGTCCTTTACCTTTGAGGATTCAATTGCTATATGACTTGAGTTAATGTTATTTGGGTTGAATCTCTTTGATATTCTCTGACCTTCCTCCACCTGGATATTTATATATTTCTCCAGTTTGGGAAAAATTTCAACATTATTTCTTTGAATAAGCTTTTATTCAAAAAGCTTTTTGCTCTTGCTCAACTCTCTCTTAGACACAAATAATTCTTAAATTTGGTCTTTTCAGGTAATTTTCTATTTCATGCTAACCAACTTTATCATTTTTCCTTTTTTCTTATTTCTCCACTGATTGTATTTTCAAATGCTTGTCTTCCAGCTCTCTGATTCTTTGAGAATCTGCTTGATCCATTCTGTTTTTGAGAGTCTAATGATTTTTTTCAGTTTAGTCAATGTATTTCTCAGTTGCAAGATTTCTGGTTTTTAAAAATTATTTCAATATCTTCGATAAATTTCACAGATGAATATCTGAATTGCTTTTCTGTGTTAACTTGAGGATCACTGAGTTTCCTTAAAACTGCTATTTTTATATGTGAGAGAGCTCACGTATCACTCTTTCAGTGGCATCAGTAACTGGTTACTTGGTTCATTCATTTAGAGAGATAATGGTTTCCTGTTTCCTATTGCTTCTTGTGGATGTCTGTCTGTGTCTTTGCACTGAAAGATTATTTATTTTAATCTTCCTTATCTGGCTTGTTTTGTTTTTTATTTGACTTGTTTTCTTAGAGCTTCTTTGTAATTTACCTGCTTTTTTTTTTTTTGGCTAGATGCTGCCTTCTTTTTGGTGCTAGATGGTACCTTAAACCAAAGTTTGCCTGGCTGTAATAAATAATTGGGTTGCTGCACATCCTGAATGGGACAAGTCCAAAGTGGATATTCTGGCTATGGGTTCTTGCTCAGGAGATCTGTGGAACATACCTTCTATAGCATGGTGCTGCTGAATACCCCCCTAATTTGGCATCTCCTTTGACTGAGTTAAGTAATAGTTGCCAGGACTGGGATCCAGTTTGGAAATTGTGAGTTGAAGGAAGTTTTTCACAAACTTTGTGCTGGGCAGATTGTGGGGAGAGGTATCAAATATCTTACAGTTTGCTTGAAATTTTTTTCACTTCTTTGTGGCCCTAGGAGCTGTCTCTTCCTCACCTTTGAGTTCTGGGATATTGCTAATGATAAATTGGTGCTATATATTTGTTGTTCATTTTCCGTGGGGGGTGGAGGGAGTGAAGCCAGCTTGCTTCTTTGTCATTTTGGAACTGGAACAAAAAGTATATATTTTTGGTAAAGTTAAAATTATTTTTTCATCAGCAAGTGTTAAAAGTTGTTTTGTTCAAAATGACTTAGTAGTGTTGCCATAGAGATGGCTTTGATAGGTACTTGAAAAAGTTGCTATGCTTATTTTAAAAATGGTTTAAAATTTTGTTTCCATAATTACTCAAATTTTTTGATTTGCATGTTCTCTTTGAATGTGTTTTGGAGAAAATTTTAAGACTTCTCAGTTCTTGGAGAGGGATTTTCTTATGCTTCCATATATTATCTCCCTTATTATTATTATTTTATTTTATTTTTTGAGATGGGGTTTCACTTTTGTCACCCAGGCTGGAGTGCAATGGCATGATCTCAGCTCACTGCCACCTCTGCTTCCTAGGTTCCAGTGATTCTCCTGCCTCAGCCTCCCAAGTATCTGCGATTACAGGTGTGTGCCACCCCACCTGTCTAATTTTTGTATTTGTAGAAAAGATGGGGTTTCACCATATTGTTCAGGTTGGTGTCGAACTCCTGACCTCCAGTGATCCACCCACCTTGGCCTCCCAAAGTGATGGGATTACAGGCGGGAGCCATGGCACCCAGCCTTAACTCCCCTATTCTATACATTTGCTGCATACTCCAGCCATTCAGTTTCACTCAGTTTCTGTTTCCTTGTTCTTTTCTGTAACACGGTTACTATTTTTGTTTGAGTGTGTATTTTTATAGACATTCTCTGCAAATATAAGAATATATATGTACACTATATATATCTATTTCTTTGAAGTGATACCATACTATATATAGTATTTCCTTATCTTTCTTTTTTAATTTAGTAGCATATGTTGGAAATCTTTCTTTACCCGTACATAGTGAGTGTGCTTCTTCATACATTTTAGTGGATGCGTCATATTTATTTAGTCTGTAATGAACAGTTAGCTTATTATTCCATTTTTTGCTATTACAAATGCAATGATGATATATAAATCTCATGTGTGTGTACTTAGAGTTTTGCATAATAGTAAATCTATAAGCTAAACTGAAATTCCTAGAAGTAGAATCACTTGGTTAAAGAATGTATGTAGTTTTAAAGTCATTGCGACATTGCCCACTAGAAAGAGAGTTCAAATTTATACTTCTGTCAACAGGCATTAACGTTTAGTTTCTAACTCATTAGCCAATACAGTATTATGTATCTTTTTATCTTTACCAGTGTAATAGGAGAAAAATTATACTGCATTATAGTTTTAAGTTTTCTTTTTTATATCATAAGTGAGTTAAACAGCATTTCTGCATATGTTTAAGAATAGCTTTTTCTTTTAAAAGTCTGTTTATATCTTCTGACATTCTATTGAGTTTGGTCTTTATTTACATGGATTTTTAGCATCTGCATTTACATTATAGAAAATAACTTTGTGGAATGGACTGCATATTAGTTTTCTATGTGTATATAACAAATGGCCATAAACTTAGTGGCTTATAGAAACAAGTTTTTTCTTATTTCACTTTGCATAGGTCAAGATTAGGCTGAAATCAAGTTGTTGCCTCAGGCTGAGATCTCATCTTATGCTCAGGGTCCTCTTCCAAGCTCCCTGGTCATTGACAGAATTCACTGCCTAGCAACTGTATGACATGCCCTCAGCTCTTAGGGGCTATCCTTTCCCACCATGTGGCTTTCTCCATAGCATAGCAGTTTTTTTTTTTTTGTCTTTTTCAAAACCAGTGTAGAGTGTCTGTGCTGCTTGGCATCTCTCTGAATTCTGTCTCTGACCTCTAAACTCTCTTTTAAAGGGCTAACATGATTTATCACGCCCACCTAGGGTATGATAAAATTAATCTCCATTTTGATTAGTTTAAAGTCAACCAAGGAGGGACCTTAATCACATCTGCAAAATCACCTCACTTTGTCACATAATGTAACCTAATCATGGGATTGATATCCCATCATATTCACAGATCCTGCCAACAATCAAGGGAAGGGATTATGACCAGGGTATGTACACCAGGTAATGAGAATTGTGGGAGCCAGCTTAGAATTCTGCTCACCTCAGATTGCAAATACTTTTTCCAAGTTTACTATGTTTTGACTTTACTCTCATTATTCTTTTTACCAATGCATAAACATAAGCATATTATGATGGAATGCATTCTTTTTCTGTTTTTGAGACAGGGTCTGGCTTTGTCACCCAGGCTGGAGTGCAGTAGTACAGTCGTGCTCACTGCAGCCTCGACCTCCCAGGCTCAAGCTATTCTTCCACCTCACCCTCCCAAATAGCTGGGACTACAAGTGCGTGCCTCCACATCCAGCTATTTTTAAAATTTTTTCTAGAGACAACATTTATCCAGCCTGTTTAGGCTGGTCTCAAACTCCTGGGCTCAAGTGATCCTCCTACCTTGGCTTCCCAAAGTGGTGGGATTACAGGGTGTGAGCCACCCTGCTCAGCCTATGTTTTTCTTTTATGATTCTGGATTTATTTATTTTTAATGGAGATATCATTCATGTGTCATAAAATTAACCTTTTAAAAATATGCACCTCAGTGGTTTTTAGTATATTTTTGAAGTTGTCCAATTATTACCACTATCTAATTCCAGAATATTTCCATAAACCCCAGAAAACTTGTGCCCATTAGCAGTCACTTGTCATTCTTCTCTTCTCTCAGTCCTCTGGCAACCACTAATCTGCTTTATGTCTCTGAATTTGCCTATTCTGGATATTTCATAAAAAATAGTATCATGCAATATGTAGCCTTTTGTTACTGGCTCTCTTGGTTAGCATATGTTCTCAAAGTTCATTTATTATGTAGCATGAATCAGTAATTCATTCCTTTTTATGATGGAATAATATTTCATTGTATGTATATGCTGCATTTCTTTTATTCATCAGTTGATGGAATTTGAGTTTCTCCTTTTTAGCTATTATGCATAATGCTATAATAGACAATTGTGTGTAAATTTTTGTGTGGACATATGTTTTTAATCCTCTTGTCTGTATTTTTATTATAATCATTCCAGGGAGTATGAAGTGGTTTTTATTTGTATTTCCCAAATGGCCAGTGATGTTGAGCATCTTTTCTTGTGCTCATTGACTATTTATATATCTTCTTTGGAGAAATATCAAATCAAATCCTTTGTTTGGGTTATATTTAAAAGGCCCTTTCTTCACTAAAATTAATATATATTTCTATTATTCTGATAGTTATGATTTTATCTTTACATTGTAAAAAATGGATCTGTCTGAAATGTATTAAAGTATGGTGTTAGGTGCAGATCCAGCCTTTTTTTTTTTCTTAGCTGTGCCATCCAGTCAGACAATCTTATTTGTTCACATGACTATTCCTTTGTCCCACAATCATTTATCAAGTGATCAATTTTTCCATTAATTTGAGATGTCGTATTTATCACATATCGAATTATTATATTTTATGGTGTATTTATAGATGTCTTGTTACATTCCATTGATCAATCCATCTAAAGAATATATCTAGTTAAAAATGTTTTCATTACTTACGATATCTGTATTATAGTTATTAAAAGCAAGAAACTTGGCAACATCAGCTTTAGTAATACTTAAAATGCATAGATATGTAAATAACCTTGTAGTTTATACTGGATTATACAGTGAATTATGAAGACGTGGGAAGATCCTGGGAGAGCAGGAAGGTTATGTTTTTACCAATATTACTTTTTGCAGTTATACAGTTTGAATGTTTAGCCTGAGTAAAGAGTAAGAAGAGAAATATAAATTGATAGAATTGAATGAAAGCCTTCCCTTGTAGTATATTCATAGCGATAACATTGATAAGCAGAATGACAAACAGGATCATTTCAGCTTTTGAATGATTAAGAATAAGACTGTATCGGCCAAGCATGGTGGCTCACACCTGTGATACCAGTGCTTTGGGAGGCAGGAGGATCGCTGGAGGCCAGGAATTTGAGAGCAGTCTGGGCAACCTAGTGAGACACCACCTCTACAAAACTTTTTTTAAAAAATTAGCTGGTCATGGTAGTCCATATCTGTCGTTCCGGCAACTCTGGAGGCTGAGGAAGGAGGATCACTTGAGCCCAGGCTGCAGTGGGCTATGGTTGCTCCACTGCACTCCAGCCTGGGTGACAGAGCAAGATCTTGTTTTTTATTCTTTTTTTTTGAGACGAAGTCTTGCTCTGTCGCCAGGCTGGAGTGAGTGCAGTGGAGCAATCTCAGCTCACTGCAACCTCCGCCTCCTGGGTTCAAGCGATTCTTCCTCCTCAGCCTCCCGAGTAGCTGGGACAACTGGCGTGTGCCACCACGCCCGGATAATTTTTGTGTTTTTAGTAGAGAGGGGGTTTCACCATGGCCAGAATGGTCTCGATCTCTTGACTTCATGATCCGCCCGCCTCGGCCTCCCAAAGTGCTGTCTTATTCTAAAAAAAAGAAAAAGCCTGTATTTATCGTTCTTCCCACCAGATGGCGAACGTGCATCCTAAAAGCAAAAGATTTGCAATTCTGTGTTCCACCCGAACTAGCTGCAGAGATTGTTTAGTTGACATTTCGAGATTGTAGAAAACAAGTCTTCACATGTATCACTGCCTTTCATATTCAAATATGATATTTATTCTCAAATGTTTATCTCTAGTTCTGAGATTTCCAAGTACTAGACTTGTATTTACAACTGCAAGTTTTATAGCCTTAACTTTTGTTCTACAAATATTTCCAAATCAAGATGTTAAAAATGTAAGTATATACTTCCTCCCGAAGTAGCAGCTTCTTAGTCATCCCCTAGCTCATCCGATAGCACCATCAATCATTCTTCCCCCTCAACTCCCCACAATATATATTTCTTCCTTTCTGGCTTCCTGCTTTTCAGCTTTATTTACTTCTCTCCCTTTTCTACCTCATTTTCTGAACTGTGATATTAAAGTGCAGTTATGATGAAGTCATTATTTGCTCACTTTTGATGCCTTCCCATTTTGTACTTACAGTTCAAATTGTTAGCTTTCTAAGGGAAATAAAAATTTACTCAGTACATACAATGTTCTAGGCTTTGTGAGAAAAATTAATTCATGTAATTTAATACCCATAAAATGTTGTAAAGTGGTATTTAAGATATCCTTTTATATTAAAATAATTTTTAACATGCCAAAATTAGAGATAGAGTTTCCACTGAAACATAGGTTTTTCTAACTCAAAAGCCTATTATTCCCCTTTCTCACCTCACCTTTTTTCCTTTCCCATGTAATCTAGCCTCAGCAGATCACTAATGAATTTTTAAAAATCTTTCATACTTAAAATTTTAAGTATTTTCTCATGCTTTTTCTTATCTGGAATTCGATTCTAGTTATGTATGTATTAATTCAACAAATATTTATTGAGTATTGATTGTGTGTCAGATTTCTAGATGCTTAAAGTATAGCTCTGAACAAATAGACAAAACTACTTTTTAGTTGGGAAAGACAAAGAAATAAGAAATAACTAGTATGTTGGATAGGAGTGTAATTTCAGGCCTGTGCATTTGACTGTCCAGGCTGTTCACAGCAGAACTCCAGGGGGCACAATTCACTCAGATGTGAGTGGCACAACTTGGAGTTCCGCACCTCTGTGGTCCTAGTGACAAGTGCTGTGGAGGAAGATAGTATAATAATACATGGGAGAAGGGAAAGGGATTTTTAATGGGGAGACAGTTTACAATTTTAAATAGGGTGTTAGGGAAGGCCTTGCTTAAGACTGAGTTAAGACTTGAAGGAAGTGAAGAAGTAAGACATGTGGATATTTGAGGGAAGGGTCCTCTAGGCAGAGAAATAGCAAGTGCGGAGTTTGTTAAGTGAGGGTGTGCCTTGGCATATTGGCCTAAATCTTACCTTTTTCTTCAAAGCCTAACTCAAGTATTTCTAGTTACATGAACCCTGTCTGTATTTTTTCTAGCAAGAATTATATTTTTGCTTATAAAGGATGCCTTTATTAATGTACTTACTGTTGTCTGACCTTTAGTATTCTTGTCAATGTTTCTTTTTTCTCTTCCTCAATTTCGAACAACTTGAGGGCATACTATCTTCTACATCTTTCGGTCTATACATACCTAGTTAAGGCTCTAGAAATTGAATATTAGTTGAATTAGAATGAATTGAAATGAACTAAATCACTGAAGAAGCTAGTAATTAACCAGTTATCCTCTTCATATCTTTTACTTGTTACAATTATCCTGTGTTTACAAAAACAGAATTTACTTAAAGAATCTGGTAATTTTTTCCTGCCCCTTAGCCTCATTTTGCCCCCAATGTCTTTGCAAACCATACATAAAGGAATTAAACTACTTGTTGCTACACATAAGATTGATCTTCAGTATTCTTTCTTAGAAACCTGCAATAATGCTAGAGCATTTTAAGTGTATTAGTGTATTTTCAAAGAAATTCTTACGCCTATTTGCTTTGACCTGTCACATTTTAGCTTCATTTTAAATAATTTGCTTAAATGTCTTGCTTTTTTTTCCATGTTTTTCTATCTATTTTTGGGTAACATGACCTATGTCCCAGTTTGTCACTGCTAGTCCTGGCTTATACATGTTGTTTTGGCATAATTATTAAGAGCACCCTTTTCACACTCAAAAATGTCCTGGAGTTGACAATAAATTACATGATCTCCCTATTCTTCTTGGAGGCTTTCTATGTGGTATCTCATATACAATGCTGCCCAATACTTGTTAGATTTACTGAAAGTTCCCATTGGAATCATAGTGCAGCAAATATTACTGCAGGTACTTAGTCTACAATATTTATTGAGCATATACTTTATTTATAACAGATTATATGGAGAAATAGACAGAAGAGTCTCTGTGTCATAATTTATAATCTAATAAGTCAGAATTAATGATATAGTTACATAAACATAAATATGTGAAATGGGCAAATATAAATGTAAGAAAATATAATTTGGAAATACATATAGAAATATGTAAGAAGATAATTTAGAAATACATAAAATAGAAAATACAATTTAGAAATACATAGAGAACTATTTTTGTACATTAACAAATTTAAATTATGGAACCAAATAGGGAAGTTTGGGAGAAATTTTACAGATTTGTTAAAACCAACAAGATTTTAATAAAGGAACTTTAAAAGATAGAAGATACAGCATTGTGTAAAAATAGCAGGAAAGCAAGTTTGTGTGGTATAGACATACCTATATTATCAGTTTTTCTTCTGTCACTCTTATTTTATTTTGGTTCTCAGATACAGTGAAGTTTGTTAATCATTTGTCAGTTTATGGCACTTCAGTGATTTGTGTTTTTTCCCCCACTTAAATATGTATTTTTGCATAATACACAATGCTGCTTTGTGTATGTATGTGCTTTAAATTACATAAAGGATATGGTGCTTTAGATCTTACATTTTAAAAGATTCATTCATGCAGGAATATCAGTTTGTTGTTCCAGACTACTGCATTATAATCTGGTAGACAGAATAATGGCCTCCAAAAATGTCCATACCCTGATCTCTGGAACCCCTGTATGTTACCTTACCTTACCTGGTAAAAGAGACTTTGCAGACATAATTAAGGTTAGGGACCTTGAGAAAATTTAGATTGTCTATGTGAACCTAATATAAACACATGAAGCCTTAAAGATAGAAAACTGTTTTTTTTGTTTTTTGCTTTTTTTTGGCTGAGTCAGTGAAATGAGATACAAGTAAGAGGAGAGATTCAAGGCAGGAAAGGGACTAAAATGCCTATTGTTGAGTTGCAGGTTGGGGGAAGGGGACCATGAGTCAAAGAATTTGACATCCTCTGGAAGCTAGGAATCTCCCTCAATTTATAGCCAATAAGAAAATGGGGACCTTGGTCTTAGAACCACAAGGAAGTGAATTTTGCCAGTAGTTTAAATGAGCAAAAAATAGATCTGCCCTCTCTCTCTGGCCCACTCAGAACCTCCAATGAGAAACTTGGCTGGCATCTTAATTTTAGTCCAATGAAACTTCTACCAGATCTTCTGACCTATGGAAGTGTAAGACAACAAACTCGTGTTTTGAAACATTACATTGGTGGTATTTTTTTTTTACCTCAACAATTGAAAATTAATAGATACTCCCTTGTGTTTATATATTATAATTTATTTTATTTGACGTTCCATTAGTGATGGCCAATCTAGGCTATGTCAGAACTCATTACTACAAGCAATGAGTCAGTGAACATCCTTGTACATGTCTCCTTATGGATCTCTGTAGGACTTTCTCTGTAGTCTGCTTATGTAGGTGTATAATTAATGTGGCATAGGGTATGTGTATTTTATTTCACTAGTTTTGTTCTCAAGAATGCCTCTTTCTATTTAAAGTGCTTAGGGGTTTGTGATTTCCCATATCGTTACTAATATTTGATATTACTAAGAGTTTTATGTGTTTGTAATCTGGTGGATATGAGGGAGTATTTTTGTTTTAATTTGCAGTTTCCTCATTACCTTGAAACTGAGGATACCCTTGTATACATATTGGATTACCATTACTATTTTTATCTACTCAAGGATATAGCTTATGGAATTCTCTGAAATACAGTATGAGATTGGGTGGGGAATATTTATAAAAATAATATAGTTCAAATTTTCATGCTAAATGATATGGAATAACTGAATAACGAATAATTTTCATAATTTAAAATTTCTTTTATATTGGGGATTTGACGTCTGCTTATTTTGTTTAATACTAGTCATCATATGTCAGATGTAAGAGGTAACTTAGATTAAAGTGGTGGTTCTCAAACTTTTTGGTCTTGGGGCCTCTTTACAGTCTTAAAAATACTTGAAGACCTCAAAGAGCTTTTGTTTATGTGGATTATATTTGCTGATTTTTGCCATATTAGAAATAACAACTGATGACAATTTTTAAAATATGTATTTTTTCACATTTTGTTTTATTTTTATTTAAAATAGCAATAAACCCACTGTATAACAACTAACTGTATGCAGTAGACAGAATTCTAAGTTGATGTACAATGAGTCTTGCTCTTCCCTTGAGTATGCATAAAACCTGTGCCTTGCTTCTAGCTAGTAGAGTTTGGCAAAGATACTGGGAGAGTCAGTTATATAGTTATATTACATTATATGAGATTATGTCTTCAACTGAAGCAAGAGATTCTTCTGCTGGTTTAGAAGTAAACTGCCATGTTGCAAAAGGACTGTGAGAGAGCCATATGTCAGGGATCTATGGAGGGCTTCTAGTACCTGACTAGCACGTCTCTGATGGCAAGCAAAAAAGTGAAGACCTAAATCCTTGAGCCACAAGGAATTGAGTCATGGCAACAATCACGTGGGCTTGCAAAAGGATCCTGAGCTCTAGAAATAAGTGTGGTCCAGTGGACATTTTGATGACAGCCTTCTGAGACCCTGAGCCAAAGGATCATTTAAACTGTACTTGGACTCCTGACCTATGGAAACTGTAAGATAATAAATATATGCCTTTTTAAGCTATTAAACATATGGTTATTTGTTTTGCAGCAATGGAAAACAGTATAGCATATTTCAAAAAAAAAAAGAAAAATCTAGTGAGAAAAGTGATATTATTTTACATTTTAGAGAAATTCCATTGATGTCTAAGTTAGTGGAATACAGCTTCTGTATTCAATATATCACACATAATTTAGCCTCTGGAAAACTCCACTGTACACCCGGAGAGAATGAGAATTAAAAGGCCAATAACATTTTAGTATCATGCATATAGATCTGACCCTGCAGCTCTTCTGAAAGGGATTTTGTGATCTTACTGAGGGCACAGGATTATACTTTTGAGAACTGCTAAATTTTGGAATAAATTTTCAGTAATCTCCTCCTCCACCACCAACAGAGTATTTAATTGTATGTGGACAAGATTATATAAGGTAACGTAAAGTATATGGAACACTGAGCTTCCTTGACTGTTTTCACTTGATTTCTACTTTTGTCCTTGAGTTTGTCTATATGGTTTATGTTCTCTGCTCCTCATGGTAAAAAAATGCAGTAGATTCTTACTGGCTCTCATTTCTAGGAAGAATAGATAGGAATACATTTAATACATAGTGAATTGAGACAGAGTTTTTGTAAATCGTCCTGGTATATTTTGACTGTAGTATTTACCTGCAAAGGTGCTGTAGCCATTGAGAGATTTGGTTTAAAATCCAAGAGGAGTTTTTAAACTGCATTTTTTTACTTATAAAGAAATTTATAGAAATAGTCTTTTTTTTTCGTTGAGAGTCTTGCTCTGTCACGCAGGCTGAAGTGTAGAAGTGCAGTTATAGATCACTGCAGCCTCTAACTCCTGGGATCAAGCAGTCTTCCTACCTCAGCCTCCTGGGTAGCTAGGTCTACTGGTGAATGCCACCATGCCCAGCTAATTTTGAATTTTTATTAAGATGGGGTCTCACTACATTGCCCAGGCTAGCCTTGAACTCCTGGCCTCAACCAATCTTCCTGCCTTGGCCTCCTAAAGGGCTGGCATTATAGGATGGACCACCATACCCAGCCTCATTTTAAAAAAATTGTGTGTATCTATTTTTATGTATGTTTTTTCTGTATGTATAATACTTAATAATGGTACTAATTGTTATTTCTCTTGAGTGTTTTTAATTTTGCCTGACCTTTTTTTATCCCTAGGAATCTTGAAGAGTGATTAGTCCTGTGCATCTCTAGATGCAAATTTATCAATACATGATAAATTTGCTATTATCATAAGATTTGGGATGCAGCTTAGTGTTACTAACATTAATATATTGTGTGGATTTCTTCTTTAGTAATCTGCAGCTACTCTTGTTTTTTTTAAACAACTAAGCAAAAAAAGTTAGTACAGAGAATCAAAATTGTTGTTACCTATAATCAACTATTCTTATTTCTGTGATACGTACCTGATAGTTGCTGATATCTATTATTTGACACAGCTGGAAATTTTAAGGTATGATTTGGAACTCTTTGTCTGGAAATAAGGTCTCTCAAGGTTGGTTTGAAGGTTATTGGTAGAACAGTTCTCACTTTGCTTACCTAATTACACAGTGCTTGAACTGGAAAATTAAACTTTATGTTGACTTACTTCCCTGTCCCTACTAATTCATCTCTCTTCCAGTTTTTCTTTTCATTTCTTCTTTTATTATATTTCCACCTGAACCTTTTTGTCTATTTCTTAGTTAGTTTTCACCTTATTTTTTCTCATTGATATTTTCAAATTCCTACTGAGTTTTCTGTTTATTCAATCTCTTTAATCACTTTAGTCTTCCTTTTCTGCGTGTCAGACTTAATTAGTTGTGATGAAGCAGGATTAATAAATTTTAGTTACATACCTCAGAAAAAATCATAGTATTTTTCATACAACCAAGATGGCAAGACTACAGTGTGTAGGGAATCAAAAGTGTTGCAAAGCAAAATAACTTTTTATTTATGTGATATATATATATCTGAAACTCACTTATATGAAATATTTAACATAAAATTTTGAAGTATGACTTAAAACCCCTGTCTGGAAAGTGGTAAGACAGCAGATTCTCTTCTATTTGATTTTGCTTAATAAGAATTAGAGTCACAAGGGTGGGAGGTTTACGAAGATTTGATTTTTGCCCTTGCAATATTTCTTTTTTCTACTTAAACATGTTTGAATCTATGCTTTAGAGTTTATTCTCTCAGAAAACATAAAGTTTAAGAGTTTTGTTTATCTTCAAGACTTAAAGTCTTGGTCTTTTAGTTTGTAATTTTACATCACCTTTGGATTTTAAATGCCAAGGGCACTTAAAAACTATAACAGTAACTTGCATTTTAAATAAGAGTTCCATAAGAAGTTGCTGAATGATAGAGATAGAATAGTACCAAGGATCACTAGACTATGAGTCAGAAGATCTGGGTACCAGTTCAAACTAGTAACCTTTTTAGAACAATGATTTAGACCAAAAACATGAAACAAGGCATCTCATCTCTTTTCTGTAGAAGAAAGAGGTTTAGGTACTGTTCTAAATGTGATAGGATGCTATTGTATGTTTTAAACATGGAAGGAGCATGATATTATTTTTTTTTGTGTGTATGGATAATCTTTGGTGGAGAATGGTTTGTAGGGGACAAGATTAATGCACAGAGAATTTAGGAGATTACTGAAGTCATCCGTTAGAGAGGTGTTGGTAGATTGAACTAGAATTTTAGTAGTGAGATGGAAAATGTTAATGGATTTGTGTTCCATTTTGAAGATAGCATTGATAGAACCTACTGATAGATTGGATTTGTGTGATAGAGTGTGAAATAAAAAGATATCAAGGATAATTCATAAATAAGTCATGGTGTTCTAAGACAGAAAAAAACTGGGGAGGAACAGGTTTGGGTGAAGAAATCAGGAATTCTGTTTGGCAGTGTTATGTCTGAGATGCTCTTTTGACTTCTGTTTGGGGATTCCAAATTGACAGATGGTTAAATGAGTCTGGAGTTTTAGGGGAATGTAAGGGCAAAGATATCCAGAAGATATTTAAAGCCATGGGAACTGAGTCACCGGGAAGGAGGAGCTGTAAATAAAAAGAGCAGAAAGGGTTCACAACATAGCCACAAAGCCTTGGACAGTCCACACATTTAAAGATCTAAGAGGGGAATAAGAGCCAACAAAACACACTAATAAAAAATTACCACTGAGAAAGAAAATCAGAGGAATGTGTTCAGGAATGAAGAGTAAAAATGGTTTAAAAGTCATGGATAGCATAGCATTAGTGTCAAATGCTATAAAAAAAAGTCATGGCAAGAAAGGAAGAGAGAAGTATCTGTTTAGTTTGATAACATGGAAGTAATTGGTAAGAACAATCTCAATAGAACATTAGCACTAGAAACTTGATTAGTATAGATTTAAAAGAGGATGTGAATTGAAAACGTGGCCATAGCAACTAAAGACAACTTCTTCAAGAAATTTTGCTGTGAAGAGGAGCAAAAAAATGAGATAGTACCTGGAAGGGAATATAGGGTCAAGGGAAGTTCTGTTAAGATAGAAAATATAGTAATATAGTAATTATAGTAATAAAAACTCTGATAACTTGATTCACACATAAAATTAATATTATTTGTTTATAATTACAAGTATAATTAGAACCAAGGGACTTCTAAAATAGACTAAAGAGTAAATAAACTAGGTATTTTATGGAGGAGCTGGTAAGAAAAAGGGTAAGCTAGATAGAAAATTGATAGAATAGATCTTGTTTATATTATATTTTCCTTTCTTTTATGTTTTCAAATTTGGTGCTTAAACACCTTTACTTTTAAGAAGCTAGGATCTCTGATTAATCCTGCTCTCTGTCCACATCAAAGGGTCAGACAAATTCTATTTTTTAAGTTGATAAGCTTAGATTGAAATACATTTAGATTCCATCAGTTTGTTTGGATCAGATTTTCTGTTTTGGCTGAACAAAGACTGAAAATTTTATTTGCTTACCTTTCACCAAATGAGGAAAGACGGATGATGGAAGAAGCTAAGAAGATGTCTTTTCTGGATTAAGTGATTTCAGGCCAAAAGAGCTGTTTTCCAGAGAGTTATTTTGAAGCACAGATAACAAGCAGCAATTCTTCAGTTTCCGCATGACAGAATATATAACACAGAGTTGATCATAATGTTTTTCTTAAAATACTGTCTTTTGTGATCTTCTGGGCTACTACATTCTCTCTTCACTTTTCTCTTACCTCTGTGGCTACTCGTTCTTTGTTTCCTTTACTGGCTTTTCCTTCTTTACCTGATGAGTTAATGTGGAACTTAGCTTCCTGATGCTCTGTCTTAAACCTCTTGTTCGCCTTTTTTTCCTTTTTAATTTTACCTCTGGGTGATCTCATCTACGTGCTTGGTTGAAATCATTACTAACACTCTGATGCTTCCTAAAGTTATATATTCAGTTGAGAACTTTTTTCTAAACTTCAGAGTGACATATTTCATTGCTTACTTCTCTTGTTAGCTGTTTTACATGTACCTCAAATTAAGCAATTCATCATCTTCCCCATCTCCCCCAGCATTCTCTGTCTCAGCAAATTTTAAGACTATCTACTAGGTTACTTAAGAAAGAAATTTGAGAGTTACTTTTTACTCCTATGTTGACTGTGACCAATGACTAAGTCCTGTTGATTCAACATCCATCTTTTTAGTTTATTCTTTTTTCTCTGTCTTATTATGATCACTTTAACCCAGGCCAACTAAAATCTTGCCTGGACTATTTCGTTAGTTTTCTAACTGATCTCTCTCTGCATCCACATATAGCGAGATAATATTTTGGTGTATTTATGGTTATATTTCTCCTATCTGTTTCTTGTTAACTCCTGAATCTTCTCCATTGTGACTGCTAGGACTTGATGTATTTATTGCCTCAAAAAGGGTTGTTAGAGCAAAATACATAATTATTCATGGACTGATTAAATATCAGAATCTCAACAGTTTTTCATGCCCTGTAGGATGTGGCTACTGTTTCTTCTTCAGCTATTTGATTTCTCCCTGAATTGGCCTCTTGTGGTTTTTTTGTGCCATAATCAGTGTCATTTCTTGATTTTCATATATCTTTGTCATTCCAGATATGGAATACTCCTTTGTCCCACTTTTGGCTTGGCCATTGTGTGTCATTCCATGTTTCTCATCTTGAATCTATTTTTTTTAGGAAAACTTCTTAGGAACTTCTGAACTCTTAACACTATTTCAAGGCAACCTATTATTACAAGTTTTCTTAACATTTCTAATTTGAATTCTCAATAACACATATAATTTCTTATCTGTCTTCTCTGCTGTACTACAGATAAAAACTCCTATAAGGGCTAGATGGTGTCCTCCCTACTTCTCCTTCCTTTTCTTTTTTTCTCCCTTCCTCCTTTCTCCACTCATTTTTCTCTTTCCTGTGAGCTCTTTAGTACTTAGAAAAGTACCTATGATACTTTAGTCAATACTTAAATACTTTTTGAGCGAATAAGTAAATTTTGAACTGTGATTTATTCTCTCAATACCTGCATAAAACACAGTATGTTGAATTACTGTAACCTTGGGATTTGCCACCTTTGGCTGAGGACTGGAATTCAGACTGAGGGCGCCATCAAGTGGAGAGGCTTCATCCTCAAGTGGATTTATAATCAGCACATATTACTGGTGGAGAGGATGTGAGTAGAGTTAGAGGACTGTGGAGGCATATTTGATATGCCTGGGTACTTGCACATTTATAGGAGGTCATTTAGCAGGATGCTGATGTCCTGCTACATACAGGTAGGGTAAAAATTCCAGGGAAATTTGAGATATTAGTCTTGATGTAATATCTTTTGTAACTAAAGCACAATGGCATTTGGGATTCAGCATACAATTTTGAAGGAACTTTTTAAGTCAGATAATCTTAGCTTCTGCATAATTCAGTCTTCCTTTACACAAATCCCCTATGTCCTCTTCTTGAATACATTAAAGGGCAGGCAAGGTAGAACCTAACAGCAATTGCTTGAGCCTTTGTCACGGGAC
Organism: Callithrix jacchus; assembly: GCF_049354715.1. Lineage (NCBI taxonomy): Eukaryota > Metazoa > Chordata > Mammalia > Primates > Cebidae > Callithrix > Callithrix jacchus. The sequence continues at coordinate 93,147,846 of NC_133517.1, read as the reverse complement.
GAATTCTAACCAGTTCACCCTTCAGTAGCTCTCCAAAGACTTCTGCCATATTGGAATAAAAAAAAAGTTCCTGTTGAAATCACCATTAATATTGCCTCTAAGTTGAGCCTTCTTAGAGGCAATTATATTAATTCTAGTGGTCTCTTGGGCTATGCTGACAGACAAGGAAGGTGGGCAGTGAAAAATGAAAAAGAAAGAAAGGAGAAGGTAGGCAATGGAAGAGAGTCAGCCAAGTACCTTCCAACTCACTGTTTCCCATTTACAGTCAGTTAGTAGCAAGCAGCATATTTAATTGAATGTATTATGTAGCAGGCATTGACAATATATTCTAGTTTATGAGAAGTGTTCTGTCATGTACAAGTTCTGATGAAAACAAAGTACTTTAAACTTTATTGGTATACCTTTTGTAGATACTTTTTCTTTAGTATTGAACCTAATGATGTCCTTTAAAATTTTTTTATTGTAAATATTTAAGGTCTACAACATGTTTTAATGTATATGTAGATACTGAAAAGGTTACTATAGTCAAGCAAATCAACATATCCTGATATTCCTAAAATTTCTAAGGCGCTTTTTTTCTGACAGCCAATGTCAAAGTGAAACAAATATTTGCATTTATAGAATAGGAAGCCTTTGGGAGAAAAGACCCCTTACCCCCTTTTTTCACAGTGTAATGAGCAGAGAGAGGCATTACATGAAAAAAGGAAATTATGAATGAGCACTCTTGGAGGCCAATATTATTGCATAATTTCATTTATTCATATATTTTGCTGAAACACATTTGTAATTGTGCCAATGATTATTATTTCTAATATCTTATATAATAACAATGTGTAATCAACATTTATATCTAGAGGAAGCTTGGTGCACTTGGAAGTTACTGCGTAGCAGAGGTGACTGTAGAGGCAGTTTGCAGGCTTAGGTGTGAGTCTTTGAAATCCCAGGGCTATAAACATTTTTTATGTTTTGGCTCTTGGTGAATGTAACTGTTGGAGATGGAGCTGAAGCTTATTCATGTTGATATAGCTCCCTGAAATTGTAATGTTGCTTTCAGTGGTTCTCTTGATAGTTACCAAGGAAACATATTCTTGGAACTAGCAGTCCTAACTCTAAAAGCATTTTCCAAATTGTTTTTTCAGGGATCTTAGTTTTCTTTCTTCTAATTGGTAGAATCTCTAGGTGTCACTTTGAACATTCTCATTGTGGTGTTTATTTAAATCTAGGTTTGGTTTAAATAAACTCTATAACTAACTCTTGCATTCAACAAGATAGGTATTTCTGCTGTTGCCAGCTTTTATTTTTATTAAATTAATTAATTAATTAATTAATCTTCGAGTTGGAATCTCGCTTTGTCACCCAGGCTGGAGTGCAGTGGCAAGATCTTGGCTTACTGCAAACTCTGTCTCCTGAGTTCAAGTGATTCTCCTGCCTCAGCCTCCCAAGTAGCTGAGATTGGGACAGGTGCCCGAGTCACCACACCCAGCTAATTTTTTATATTTTTAGTAGAGATGGGGTTTCACCATGTTGGCTAGGCTGGTCTTGAACTCCTGGCCTCAGGTGATCCATGCGCCTTGGCCTCCCAGAGTGCTAGGATTACAGGTGTAGGCCACCATACCTGGCTGTTGGCCAGCTTTTAGGTGTGGGAAAATCTCTTGCAAAAGCTGCTTTTGCACTGGACTATTAAAACAACCTGAGAATAATGCCACTCAAACCAAAGCACAATAGGATTAGTCCTTATACTGCTGGTCTACAAAAAAGAGTGAAAGGAATGACAATTACAATAGGGTTTCACACATTTGTGGTGGCCTTCACCATGCTTTCCCTTTGTTTTTTGAATTAGATGGCAGACCAAACTGTTCTGCAGCAATGGTCAGAATTAGGGATAGATACAGGGTTCAGTTCCTAAGAAATGCTATAAAATGTTTATGTACATTAGAAAATATGTTTCTTTTTCAAATGGGCATCAACAGTTTTTTGTAACTTATGAAAACTGATGTAAGATTTTTGAACTGTTTTCTGATTTTTATCTGAAATTTTATGGGTAGAAATGTATTAGTCATCTTTAGATAAGCAGTGTGGTTATTTAGGCCTGGGCTATTTTTCCTTTCTTTCATTCCTGAATGTACGGTATGGTTCATCCTAAGTTGAAGCATAGGCCAGTTTTTGTTTTTGAGATGGAGTCTTGCTCTTGTTGCCCAGACTTGAGTGCAATGGCACTGTGCGATCTCAGCACACATATCTGCCTCTTGGGTTCAAGTGATTCTCCTGCCTCAGCCTCCTGAGTAGCTGGGATTACAGGCCTGCACCATTACACGGGGCCAATTTTTGTATTTTTAGTAGAGACGGGGGTTTACTATGTTGGCCAGGCTGGTCTCGAACTCCTGACCTCAGGTGATCCACCTGCCTCACCTCCCAAAGTGCTGTGATTACAGGTGTGAGCCACTGTGTCTGGCCCAAATTACCTTTTTTGAATGCCTTCTTCCTCCTTTTGTCAGGAATTCCATCATCTGTCTTTTATTTCTTTGCTTATATGTTATCCCTGAGGTGAATTGTTCTATGATCCGTGCCTCAGGGAAATACAGAATACTTTATGACAGAGTACTTGAATTTGCAAAATATATGAAGATACTATTTTCAAAATGTTTGTTCTCTGGACTATCTTTCTTACAACTCTTAGATTTTTATCAGTCAGATGCTTCAAGTAGTCAGTGGAACAAGAATAATGCAATGGAAGAGATAATGCAGTTATTTCAATTATATAGATAGTACTACAGATATAAATTTTAAGAAAAGAAAAAATTCCTTTAGCATTTCAGATATTTTTGTTATGGATTATACATATTGTATATCATATGATTCTAATGATTTATTAGCTATGTTTAGTTATATGCTTATTTTTACATATGGAATATTTTAATAGAAATACTGTGGTATTCTTAAAAATTAAAACTAAACCCAGCCTGTAAAATCTAAGTATGTCATGAATTATCATGCCTTATTAGGTAAGAAACTTGTATTGTTATTAATTTAGAAGAGCATAAGTTTTCAATTTTGATTCTTTCATTTAATTTTTGAGTTTATGTTGATTTTCTTAAGATATTTAGCTCAGCCACTAGGCATTTGTAAACCAAGATTCTTAAATAATTTTAATTTTAGAATTTATGCTTCAAATATTTTTGAGGATAATGTAAAGAAATTAGTGCTATTTTGGTCCCTCTTATCATTTGGATGTTTCATAGTACTAATTAAACAATTTGAGTTATTACAGAATTTTAGAAACTTACTGTTTAAGAAGGAAAAGCCAGGCACAGTGGTGGCTCATCCCTGGAATCCTAGCACTTTGGAAGGCTGAGGAGGGAGGATTGATTGAGGCCAGAGGTTCAAGACTAGTCTGGGCAACATAGTGAGACCCCTATCTCTACAAAAAACCCAAAAATTATTCAGACATCATGGTGCATACCGATAGTTCTAGCTACATGGGAGGCTGAAGCAAGAGGATCACTTGAATCCAGGAGTTCAGGATTATATTCAGGTGTCAGAGCAAGACTCTGTCTCAAAAAAAAAAATTATATATATATATATATACACACACACACACACACACACACACACACTCACACACACACACATATATATATATATGGAGAGACAGAGAGAAGGAGAGAACCATTGCTAATGATATAGCTAATCACATGAAAGCTCATAATCTACTATTTTATTTACTTGAGCATTGCTACGGAAAAGGTCATGGGCTAACATCATAAATAATATGTGAGGGTTAATGATTGTATTACAATTATAGAGTTCTCCATTGTTTGTAAATTAAATTTTGAACTTTACTTGTGGCTAATGTATCAAAAAGTATAAATGAAAAACAATTTGTGATGTTCTCACCCAGATATAATCAATATTATCATCTTGGTTTATATTGTTCTAGTGTTCTCTCAGATTTTGAACATTTAAAAACCTTCTGAGATATACTACTAAATATTTCTCAAAATGTTGTACCAAAGTATACTCCTACCAATAAACATGGTATGAGACTGTGCATTTTTTAATCCTCTGGTCAATATTTTGCCAATTTAATAGGCAAAATACATCATCTTATTATTTTTATTTGCATTCTTTTGATTACTTTTAGATGGAATTTTTTCAAGTGTTGATTAGTTTTTTTAGATATCTTCTTTCACAAAACCCTTTGCTTCCAAAAGTTTCTTAACACATTTTCTGTTAGAACTCTTGTTATCACTCTCATTTCCAGTGAGAGGCTAAATATTCTAATAAAACATACATAGATAAACTAGTTGCCATAATCTATACCATTTGTAAGAGTTAACGTCTCTCTGCTGGACTCAATGTAAATATGGAACTGATCTTGCTTGGAAGTCGTTTTGAGTTTATCTAATTTTTCTGGAAAAGGATAATCATAAGCCCTACTTCCTATCAGCACTAATAGAAGGATCGTGACGTGGGCAAAGAAAATATAAATATTTGACAAATGAATAAGTGTGATAATTAAAACATACCTGAACATAATTGTTAGAATTCAGGTACCAGTAATTTGATTCCTTAAATGGATCATAGTGAGTTTACTTTCAAACACTGTATACTTTATAAAATACATTTGTACATATGAGATTTTAATACAATAATTTTCGTATGAGGTGATATAGCTTATTTTACATTTGATAAAATCATAGCTCAGATATATAACATAAATATGCTGAGGTAATATAGCTAGTTTGGGTTGGAGTCAGTACTTAAAACCAGGCTGCCTGATGGCAAGTACCACGTTGTTTTCTGTTCTCACGGAAGTCTTCAATATTTATGTTACCTGTGAACCTGCACTATGTTGACAATTTGAAACAAATATTATCTATAAGCATTCTTTATAATATTTGGGATATCATAACAAATTACAAAGTTAATTCAAAGCACAATGTTTCAGTTTGCAAATATTGGTTACTCTTACATTTATGACCCTTAGAAGATGACGTGGCAGGCTAAAACTAAACAAGAAAAAAAATCTTAAAAACCCTGTAGAACCTTAGAACCAGTTGAAGCCCTGCGGTGGTTTCCTATCCTGTCTATGTATGTGATTGAGAAGTAACTTTCTGATAACGTGTAGGCATCCATTTATTCAACAAATGTTTAATGAATCGTCTACTCTGTACTAGGCACTATGCCAGATGAATGAGACAAGGATGCAGGACTTAACCTCATGGAATTGAGGGTGAAAGATATTAAACATTTTTTTCAAGTAAATATATAGTCCCATGTATATCAAATGCTCTGAAGAATAAGCACAAGGTATAAAGAAAATGCATAATAGGGGACCTAATTTAGGTCAGAGAAAGTATTTCTTAAGGAGGGACATTTGAGCCCTTAAGGATGAGTAGAAGCAGGTTAAAGGGTGGTAATGGAGAGGGAAGGTGGATGAAATCATTTCTGGGGTACTGAGGGAACTAGTAGAAAGCTGCTCAGTAGTATGGGTGTTGTACAGTGAGAGTTGGAAAAATAAGTCTCTGAGGAAGGCAGTTGATAGATTGTTGAATCTTTCAAAGGAGTCATTTTTAGGTCTCATTTTAGTGTTTCCATTGCTTAGACCATTTTGATGCTTTTTTAATGACCTGTCTTCATGTCCAATTTTGAAATATAAAAGAAACATTTTTAACAACAAATATCATTTTGCAGTATAATCACCTTCTTACTTAATAGACTTGTTTCTAAAAGGCCTCTGATTATATATAAAAATTAAATCTAACCAAAAGGGGAAAATTTACATTTTTTCCCATCACAGATAGTATGAGCTGTGAAATTGACTTGAAAATAAGAATTTTTAAAATATTTGTTTACATTTGTAGAAATTGACCTTTCATAGATGTGAAAAAGCAACTTATAATCAGAAGCTTAAAAATGAAAGCACATGAGGTTGCTTCTGCTTAAGGTAAATGGAAGAAATCTATTTAAAGTTACTTGTGAGTTAAAACATTTGAGATATTTGCACCAATTAAAATACCCTTCATTAGGCCACTGGCAGGCAGTTTTCCTATTCATCTATTGAAATTGGCCTTTTTACAATAGGTGGGCATTTGTGTGTGTGTGCATGTGCACATTTGCACATACTTAAAAAACAGAATAAGGAAGGAGCATAGAAAATGGAGTCCAAAGCAAAGCTTTTTATTCAAAATATTTTTTCCATTGTCATAAATTGTGTGATGTTTAATTCAATAAAGCTTCAGGCCAGGTGCAGTGGCTCACACCTGTAATCCCAGCACTTTGGAAGGCCAAGGCGGGTGGATCACTTGAAGTCAGGAGTTTGCGACCAGCCTGAGCAACAGGGTAAAACCCTGTCTCTACTAAAATTCCAAAAATTAGCCAGGCAAGGTAGCACACTCCTGTAATCCCAGCTACTCAGGAGGCTGAGACAGAACTGCTTAAACCTGGGAGGAGGATGTTACAGTGAGCTGGGAGATCGCACCACTGCACTCCAGCCTGCGTGACAATGAGTGAGACTCTGTCTCCAAAAAAATTAATTAATTAATTAAAAGAGAAATAAAGCCTCCATTTCTTTTCATCACAAAATGGTAGTGGCATTAGCACATACAATGTTTTCTGGATATTAAAAAATAAATTTAGAAGTGCTTTATAAACTGAAAATACTTTATGATTTTTGTGTATGTGTGTGTGTTTAACAGATAGATTGGTATGCACCTATAAAAATCTGAAATTCTAATAATGGTGAAATAATAAAATAACTGAAATGACAAAATGGGGGCACTGTTAGTTGAGAAGAAACCCGTAATTGAACATCTTATTTAAAAAATCATTAAGAAATTTACGTTATTACATGTTTAATTTGTGTTGTTCTTTTGTGACATGATTATGCCAAAAATGAATTCATAGCTTTAAAAACGTAGTATATTTAAATGCCTATTTATTGACAGTGTGTGGAACGGGATAAAGAGGCAAACAGTTGAGGTAAAAAGGGCAAAAAGGACTGAGTCTATTAAATGTCAAAGGTTAGGAGCAATTAAAGGTCAATAAAAATACTAAGCATCTCTGTAAGTGAGTTGATACTTAAAATTTGGCTTACACACTAATTTTAGAGATCTGTTATAGAAAGATGGATGCACTTAGGTATAGAATAACCTAAATGTTTACATGGAGCAGAATTATTCACTGAGAATAGATGGTGATGGGGTGGTTTTCCAAGACTGTAGGAACCTTCAGGAGACATTCTCTTCTACATAATGCTATGGCCACCATTATTGAAATAAGTTAGTAATAGTTGATAAAGTATCTCTGGCCTTGACTGTGGGGTTTCCTGCCCTCCCTGCCAGATTTGGAGGGAAGTTTTAATTTAATGTGTGCTATTTAGGTGAATTTTGCTATATTTTTAAGATACAGTTTTTTTCTAAAATTACATGAATAACCATATAGTCACTATGTATAGCCTTTAGAAGGGTGATTGAACATTATCCACTTTTCTTTAAAAATAAACAAATGGAGAAATTTAAAGTTAAATAAGAAATTAAAACACCTAAGAACATGTTTTCCAAATGTGCTTCTCTTAGAAGCATGGCATTATAAATGCAGATGATAAAAGCTCTATTGTCTATCGTTATTTTTATTGCTTCATGACATCAAAAGGGTATACCACGTATTTTTAGAGTGTTCTTGTCCTTTGCAGCAGCTTGCACGTTGAAGAGATATACTCTGTTGCTGGAGTTACTTGTTTTTCAGGAAAAGAGAAAAGGGTTAGGGAAATGCATAATTTCTCTTACTCGCACCCAGTAGTAGCATTGAGAAGATACCTTGTCCCCATTTTATTACTTCTGATATTTTATTGCTGGTAGCCAGATGTGCTAAAACTCCTGACGACAGCATCTATTCATTGCGTGTTTTTAATAGGCTTAGAGAAATATGAGTAGAGTACATGAAAGCAGCTCAGCTTCACACTTCAGCTGGGAATGCCCAAAAAGCTTACTGCTGTTTAGAATTCTTGCTACAGTCAGGAGAAAGCCGAAAGCTGCACGGGTACTGAATCTTCTACGACTGAATTAGAAGAATAATGACTGTACAATTAACTATCAAGCTCTGTTCATTTAAGCACAGTTTTTACAGAGCTCAGGAGAAATATGGAACTTGATTGGCATGTTTTTATTTGATGGTGTCAGAAAATAGATGACTTTAAAGACAGGTGGTAGGGAAAAATAAGAGAAGGGGGGAAAAAAAAGGAAAGAAAATGCAATTTGAGACATTGCGCCAGGTCTGCAATTCTGTTTTATCTCATTTTCATGGGGTTTTTTCATCCCCACCAAATATCTTACAAAATGAGCTTTTTGGACAAACACTGAACAATGCAAGGTGAGTAGAGCTAAACTATATTTTCTTTTAATATTGTTATTTTCAGAATGATCTTATATGTCTGTAAAATTGTTTTCTATTGAAGTATTAGTATAATAAAGGTGTTCTCTTTTTACCATAAATATAAAATTTTGTGTAGCACTCTTAATTTGATTTTAAGAAGGAAAATAAGCTTACTTAAAAGCAGAGAAAGCATCTTAAATTTAACTACCTTGACCTCTGAAACATAATACAGATATCAGGCTGTTTCATTATTTTGTTTTCTAAATGTATAAAATGACTAACTTAAAAATGCCCGATAGATGTTTTCTTTGTGTTCATGGCAGTGATTACATTGCATATATAAGGACGAGGCTGTATAATCATATGTGATTTGTTTGAAAATGTGAATTAGCAATTGTGCATGCTCCTGTAAAACATGTGGAGATGTTTTCTAGGTTTAAGACATTTCTCTATGTAGGGTAGCTCAATAATCACTTTTAAATAAGCTATATTGTGGAACTGCTAATAATGCTTTTCATTAGGTCGGCTAATTTGGCAGGATTCTTTGTTATAAATTCCTACTGCTTTTTCAGCCTGATCATTTTTCTGTGGTGAAGCTTGTTAAATTATGAACATATGTTTCAGATGGTTTCTCTAGCTTACACTAAAAGATATTCTATTAAAGAATGCTTTTAAAATGCAGTTTTATTGTCCAGCCCAGTTCTTTGCTGATTTAAGTTATTCAGCTTTTGAGAATTCTTCATGTTACATATCTAGTATAAAAAAGATCCCATGTTAACTAAATGTATGTGGAGAAGATTGAGAAAGAAATTCTGTGAACATGGCAATGCATTGAAACCTTCTGGAAACTGACGGGGAACTAATAGTGCATAAAATATTGAATGGCTTTGCTCGTCTCTTCTTTTTAGTATCTCTGAACAATGTGAGGCAACCTATTTTGGAGATTAAAAAATACCTGTTATACAATATGTATCTTAATTTAGAAAATGAAGAGAAGGCTGTTAAAATTTGTTGGCATTTAAAGTATTTACTGATGATAAGTATATTTATAACCTTTGCTTTGAATATGGGATAACATATCTATTTCTTATAAAATTTCACATTGTTTCCTCAATGCAGTTCTATTCAATAAACTAATTGGATTTTGTTCATATTTTATCTTGAGACTAATTAAAAACATTATAACACTATATAAAATGTTAGGATATTCTAATTGGATATCTATATTTTAAGATGCTGTTTTCTTTTTTTAAATAATGCATCACTTTAGTGTTTATAGTTTATGATAAAAATATGTATTTTATGTTATATTTAAATTAAAAAGGCAAGTGTGGATTTCTAAAAATTTCCATGACCTGAAGCTACCAGAGTTTTAGGTTATGTATTTATCCTGTATAAACCTTTTCCTTGTTTTAGTTCCATCTCTTTTTTTTAATGCTAAGAATTTGTGTGTAAACGTATTAATATTAGGGTTTAGGTATACGTCCACTGTAAAAATTATGCTAGTAACGCAGAGTAAGGAATTAGTTTTAAAGTAAGTATAATTCATTTAAAAATCTGAAAATAACTGTTTTTTTGAGGGAATTGTGTGCATCCCTATCACTGTGTACTTGCTTTGGCTTCAAGTTTCTTTTATTGTTGGCATACCTAATAATTTCAGTGAGAGCCTATTAAGCTCTCATTAAAATCTGGACTTTTATGCTGCTGCAATTAAATATTAGATTATGAAGTTTTTAATGCTTCTATTTGACCAATATGGTTTAACTTTTATGATTTTTATCTAAAATTATTCCAAACTACTAATTAATCAATAAAGAATATATCTTGCTTTAGGGGGAAAAGTCTCTGCCTTTATGTTCTTATTAGTCTTTAAAAATTATGTGACCTTATATCACAAATACATCTGTGTATCTTCATAAATAATGAGCTAGTTGATTTACTTTTAAGATCAATCCAGAAGTTCTACAAATAGTTGTTTTAGAAGTATAGAGTTAAAAATTGGCATATGAATTTTATGCTTCACGTATTTTAATTTTGTTTTGTGATCAGTTTAGATACAAGGGTCTTTTAAATGTTTTATTCTGCTTCTATTCTTTTAAATAATATAAATGCCTAGGTATTAACATTTTAGTTAACACTGAAGTGGAAAGTAAAGATATAAACTAAAAAATTATTCTTGAAGAAAAAAATCATGGAAGAAGAATGGCCTGAGTATGTCATCAAAATACATCATATACGATAATTTAAACTTTTTTTGAAAAATGGACCTTTCACTTGGACATCGATGGTCTTCTTAAGCATCAATTTAAGCATCAATTATATACCTATCACCTCTGGAAAGAACAGTTTTTGTTGTTAGCACATGAATAGTAATCATTTAATTGTTTGGACTAGTTAACATGGAATATTCAGTATTTGTATTGTGACATTAACTGTGATATTTAAATTGATAGAAAAATAGCCATCGATTTGGACATTTAGATATTTTATTCTCCATTGCTTTCTGGTAGAGATTGCTAGAATAGTACTATGCATCAGTTGTAGACAACGTATTATTAAAAGGGGACCCTTTCAAGTAGTTTTTAAACGAAGAGTTTGTTTGGTAGCTAATGTTATCCTCAAATCTGCAACTCAACTTTCATTAGGATTTCAGTTGGTGGGGTAGTTGACTTCTATGTCATACTAGCAATAAAACGTTAAAGGATGAAAATCTTCCATAATAACTGCTCCAGAAAGATTTCCATGTTGAACTTGTCAAAAGAGGAAAAATTTTTAAATCCACCAATAATACTGTATGTGTCATAAGTCCCCAAACTGGAGATTAATATAGATTGTTAAGTGGATTAACTAATGATTAAATGAAATTTATCTTTGAGTATGAATTACTAGAATATTTTAGACTAACTTTTTGTTGGAAACCATGTAGCACAACCCTTATATTTCATACTGAAAGTGTTTAGCTTATTCTCTTACTGTGTGGTTTTTGAGTACCATTTTAGTACATGAAGGAGGCAGCAGGATTCTCTGATCTTTTACAGCTAAAATGAAACAACTGGAAATCTAGCAAGAAACAAAAACGTTTCTGCATCCTGTATAAACTCACTTGACTCATTTGATAGGTTTTGATGAAGTGCCACTTCACTTTAATTTTTTGTTATCAGGTCTTCTCATTGTAAACTCTATCTCAAATGAAATGATTTAATCAGGACACAAAAATAATTGCTTTTTTCATTAGTAAAAATGTCAAGTACTGAGTTCAGTATGAAATCTGATTTTTGTGATCTTGTCTTTGGAATCAAACAGAAATAATGAGATGCTAGAAGATATATCTTTTTAGCAGAGTTCATTGCATTGAGTTATCAATTGGTTTGGACAATATTCAAATAAACATGCTAATGATGGCTATTTAAAAATTCATCCGCTAAGCTTTTCCATTTGCTAATTTTTGCCATCTATATTATACAATGAAGAGATCTGTATTTTCCTCTAGATATGATTATTTCTTTCCCATTGAATGTGTGACAGTGAATTTGCTGTGCCTTCTGACCACACAGGGGCATAATACACTGCAATTTATTTAGAGTAGATAAAAAACAGTCTTTCTCCCTTTATAAATATAATGAGATATGCAGACTTTCATATTTAAAAGTAAGAAAAGAAAAATGTTAGTAGAGAGAAGAATATTTAGATTTGTTTTTTTTTTTCCATTACAAGCAAGATAACCATATGATCCAGTTCGTCTGGAGTACTCCCAGTGTATGCCTGCAGTCATCCAGCGATTATTATTAGTGCTATTCTCTCTCAAAAGTGTTGTGATTTGAAAGTAAATTACAGGGCTACTCTAATTATAAAAGTGAAATATAAAGCTTAAATTCACTTAGTTTAAGTGGATTCTTTTCCATTGAAACATTGCCACTGTTCTAAAACATTAATATTTTAAGTAAAATCTGATTTGTTAAATAAATGTTTATTTAGTATTATCTTTGGTCAGAAGTTTTTAGTTATTCCTATAGCATTTATTATTGCTTTGGTTTATGATCAAACCAGTAATTCATGTTCAGGAATTCTGGCAAAGATAATTATTTTTTTATCATCACATGTTAATGACTACTTTGACATTGAAAGAACAACATGCTTAATTTTCATAGTTCTCAGGGTGCAATCTACACAGTGTGCATTATTTGGACTTGGTATGATTCCAGCACAATTGAATTTTCATATTGCATAAAAAGTCTCTGTTGTGAGGTATAAAGCACCCAGTCATTTAATATATATATACATTGTAGGTACATATATATACTTTGTTAAACATATATAATAATTGTTATTATAAAATACTTTTACAACTATAACATTATTATTCATTATAGGCTTAATTCCTTTAACACAATTCTCTATTTAGATTTCTGATCAAAATAGCTTGTGATTTAGATATGTGTGTTATTAGTATTTTCACAAGAATATTTCTGCGGACCTTAGCAATATACTACAATTACTAGTATTGATCCTTAATCTGATACTGGTCTACAGTCTTTAAGTATTTTCTTTATTGAAAGAAGTTTTATAAAGCTACTGCTTTTGGTGATGCCTAACAGGTAAATGTTAACTATACTTTTTAATTACCAACTTATACATGATCATAAAAGATTTTAAAAGCCGAAAATAATTACGAGTAAACTTTTTAAATTCTGGCACTACTCACTAAATAGGAAAATGAATTTATTTCATATGAGTATAGGCTTTCTTCTTATCCATTATCACAAAAAATTCATGGCCCCAGCAAAAGAATTCCTAAGACTCATCCACAATTTTAGTTTCACTTCCAAGTTTGAGAAAATGTAAGTATTTTAGAAATATGTGTGAACATTTCTTATAGGGCAAAATGGAAAAACCCATTGCAAGTTAAAATTATAGTATCTTAAAATGTGAGGGCTCTTTATTTTGCCTGGTGTTTTTTAAACTATGCTTTTTGTTTTGGACAGAGAACACTTTCAAGGTCTAAGTCAATATGTAAAACAGACAGAAGTAGAGCAGCTCTGGTTTAGAAAGTGGGACATGGGACCCATGTTTGGTTCTAAGAAACACATTTGGAGACTTTTTTATTCTACTGCTGTCATTTTACTCTTGAATAAACTAAAGTTCAGCTGCTTACTTAAATCAAACTCAGGACTTATGTTTACTTATATGGCTTTAAACTTTTCATTTCATTGTAAGTCCTTCAAAATGTCAGACATAGAGGTAGTGGAAAACGGCAAGGAAAACTGCTGTGTTTAAGGATTTATTTTTGCCTGACTTTTTTACTACACATTGTAGTTTTATGTTGGGTAGTATTGAACATCGCAGTTGTGCTCATATCTAGGGTCTGCTGTGTACTGGCTGTGTGTTACTGGTAAAATTGCTGTCCTGTGAGCTCCTTGAGTTAGGGGCTATATATTTATTAATCTCTGAATTCCCACAGTTAAATCCTTCACACAACTTCCCAGTAAATACCCAATCCCCTCAGCATCCAGAACCAAATACTGTACTGCTTTTCCCACCTAGTGTAAATTAGTTTTCCTTGTTCTAAAACTTCATATAAGGAAATTTTATAGAATGTACTTTTTTTGTTAAGGCATTTTACTCAACTTTATTTATTTATATTTTAGGCATGGTCTTACTCCGTCACCCAGGCTGGAGTGCAGTGGCATGATCTTGGCTCATTACAGCCTCCCCCAAGCTCAAGAGATCCTCCCACTGCAGCCTTTTGAGAAGCTGGGACCACAGGCATGTGCCACCATCCCCGGCTGTTTTATTTTTTTGGTAGAGACGGGGTTTCACCATGTGCCCAGGCTGGTCTTGAGCTGCTGAGCTCAGGTGATTCACCTGCTTCACCTTCCAAAGTGCAGGCATTACAGGCATGAGCCACTGCTCCCAGCCCACTTAGGATAATTTTAAAATATTCGTTCATATTGTGACATATGTGAGTAGTGTTTTCCTTTTCATTGCTGAATAGTATTTCTGTATATGAATATATCACATTTTCACATAAGTCTTTTTGTGGCCATATACTTTTATTTCTCATTGGTAAATAAAAGAGAAACTTGTGGATCATAGTGTGGGCATATGTTTAGTTTTATAACACCACATCACTTTAAAAAACACATTTAAATGATACCGATCTGCAGTTTTGAAGTATTTTTTTTTAATTGAAAGAAGTGTTAAACCCCCACCAACAATGACTGAGGATTTTGATGATGCCACATGCTTTCCCATATTTGGTAATATAAGTTTTTGACTTTTGTCATTCTCATGAGTTTATAATGGCATCTTCTTAGGATATGATTTTATTATATTTGCCTCATGACTAACACACCAAGAACTTTTTCATAGGCTTGTTGGCTTTTTGTGTATCTTCCTTTATAAAGTGTCCAATATTTTAAAAATTAGGTTGTGTTTTTATTAATGAGTTGTAGAAGTTCTTCATCTAACTTGGATATCCGTCCATTGTCAGGTATATATATATATATATATGTATATTTGATGTATATTTTCTCTCATTCTGTGGTTTGCCTGTTTATTTTCTTAACGATGCTTTTCAATTAGCAGAAATTTTAATTCTGATAAAATGTAATTTACTAATTGTTATTTGTTGTGGTTTTCATTTTCTGTTTGCTCTCTGAAAATCCTTGTTAAGGCTTAAGTCAGGAAACTGTCTTTCTATATATCTTCCAGAAACTTGAGTTTTAGCTTTTTGGTTAACATATATGATCCATCATAAATTAATTTTTGTGAGGTAGGGGTCAAAAAATTTTTTGAGATGGTTATCTAGTTATTTCATCACCATTTGCTGGAAAGGTTTAAAGGTTTCTGTTCCCCGTTGAATGGGTTTGTCACCTTTGTAGAAAATTGAATAGTTGTACAAGTGTGGTTCTATTTCTGATCTGTACAATACTTCAGTGCTACTTTATAGCAATCTTGATGTCAGGCAGTGTAAATCCTCCACCTTTGTTCTTTTTTTCTAGTAGGTTAGATAGTCCAGGTCTGCTGCATATATGTATTTCAAATATATATATATATTTGAGACAAAGTCTCTCTTTGTCACCGAGTGATGTGATCATAGCTCACTGCAGCCCCCAACTCCTGAGTTCAAGTGATTCTTCTGCCTCAGACTCTCAGGTAGCTAGAATTATTTTTGTAGAGATAAAACTTTTTTTTGTCTTGCTCTGTTTCCAGAATGTTCTTGAACTTCTTGCTTCAGACTATCTGCTATACTTCTGCCTCAGCCTCCCAAAGCACTGGGATTAAAGATATGAACCACTATGCCCAGCTTCATATATATTTTATAATCACTGTTGATTTCTATTTGAAACATTTACTGGGATTAAATATCGGATTGATTTATGTTTTTGTAGATTGATTTGGGGAGAAACAACATGTTAACATTGAGTCTTCCAATTGTGTATCTATCTCTTCATTTATTTAGGTCTTCTTAAATTTATCCAAACAGCGTTTCATAGTTTTAGGGTAGAAATCTTGTATAACTTTTATGAAAATGTCCATAGGTGTTTTAAGTTTTTGATCTCATTATAAATGGAATTCCTTGAAAACGTTCAATACCCAGTTGTTTGTTGCTGGTATATTAAAATACAACTTAATTTTAATATTAATGTTGTATCTTTTAACCTTTTCAAAGTCACTTACTAGTTCTAATAGTTATTTTGTAGATTTATTTATGCTGTTCTGTATAAATAATCATGTCATTTGCAGAGACAGTTTTATTTATTTATTTTCCAGTATTTATGCTTTTTATTGCCTTGTTATAATGCTTAGAACCAACAGTATAATGTTAAACAGAAGTTGTGAGAGTCTTTTAGTCAAATAATAGTTTTAAAAACAAAATCATGAATGGGTGTGCATTTTGTGAAGTGCTTTTTCTTCAGTCATCACTATTATTTTCCAATTCTTATTCCTGATTCTACTAATAATGCCAGTATTAGTTTAGTTTTTAAATATAAAACTAACTTTGCATTTCTGGGTTAAATACCACCTCATGAGATGTATTCCATTTTATATATTGCTGGTTGAGATTTTCTGTGATTTTGATAAGGTTTTTTTTGCATCTGTGGAGAGATTTTCATTTTCTTATGTTGAAATGTCTATGACAGGTTTTGGCATTAGGGTTATTTTGACCTCATGAAATGAGTTTGGCATTTGCTTTTCCTCTATTGCATGAACAGTTGGTATAAGATTGGTGTTATTCATCCCTTAAATATTCTATGGAATTCACCAACAAAACCAT
Organism: Callithrix jacchus; assembly: GCF_049354715.1. Taxonomy (NCBI): domain Eukaryota; kingdom Metazoa; phylum Chordata; class Mammalia; order Primates; family Cebidae; genus Callithrix; species Callithrix jacchus. Next base: position 93,131,195 of record NC_133517.1, on the reverse strand, counting down.
CTGGAAAGTTTTCTCTGTGTGAAAATTTTGATAAAGTATTCAATTTCTTTTGCTGCATGTGTCTTCTTTTGAGATGTGTCTGCTCATGTGCTTTGCCTATATTTTAATGGGGTTGTTGGGTTTTTGCTTGTTAATTTGTTTAAGTTCCTTATAGATTCCAGATATTAGACCTTTGCCAGCTGCATAGTTTGCAAATATTTTCTCCCTTTCCATAGGTGTCTGTTGATAATTTATTTTGCTGTGCAGAGCTTCTTTAGTTTAGTTAGGTACCACTTGTCAATTTTTGTTTTTGTTGCATTGCTTTTGGAGCCTTTGTCATGAAATCTTTGCCAGGTCCTAGTCCGGAATGGTATTTCCTAGGTTTTTTATAGTTTTGGGTTTTACCTTTATGTATTTAATCCATCTTAAGTTGATTTTTGTAAATGATGAGAGGTAGGAGTTCAGAGTCAATCTTCTGCATATGGCTAGCAAGTTATATCAGCATTGTTTATTGAATAGGCAGTCCTCTTTCCCCATTGCCTGTTTTTGTCAACTTTGTTGAAGATCAGATGGTTGTGGTTGTATGGCTTTATTTCGGGGTTCTGTAATCTGTTCTGTTGGTCTTTATGTCTGTTTTTGTACCAGTTCCATGTTGTTTGGTTTACTGTAGTCTTGTAGTATAGTTTGAAGTTGGATAGTGTGATGATGCCTCTAGCTTTGTTCTTTTTGCTTAAGATTGCTTTGGTTATTTGGGCTCTTTTTTGGTTCTATATGAATTTAAGAATAGTTTTTTTTATTTTGCTAATTTTGTGCAAAATATCTTTGACAGTTAAAAAATGTTCAACAGCTCTAATCATTAGAGAAATGCAAATCAAAACCAGAATGAGATACCATCTCACACTAGTCAGAATGGCCATCATTAAAAAGTCAAAACAGTTGGGTGTGGTGGCTCACACCTGTAATCCCAGCATTTTGGGAGGCCGAGGCAGGAAAATTACAAGGTTAAGACCATCCTGGCTAACACAGAGAAATCCCGTCTTTACTAGAAATACAAAAAATTAGCCCAGCATGGTGGCACGTGCCTGTAGTCTCAGCTACTAAGAAGGCTGGGGCAGGAGAATTGCTTGAACCTGGGACATGGAGGTTGCAGTGGGTCAAGATCACACCACTGCACTCCAGCCTGGGTGACAGAGTGAGACTCCTCTCAAAAAAAAAAAGTCAAACAATAACAGATGCTGGCAAGGTGGTAGGGACAAGCGAACGTTTATACACTGTTGTTGGAAATGTCAATTTGTTGAGCCATTGTGGAAAGCAGTTTGGAGATTTCTCAAAGAGCTTAGAACAGGACTACCATTCAATCCAGTAATCCTGTTACTGGGTATATACCCAAAGGAATATAATTGTTCTACCATAAAGGCACCTGCATGCATATGTTAATTGCAGCACTATTCACAATAGAAAAGGGATAGAATCAACCTAGATGTCTATCAATATTGGACTGGATGAAGAAAGTATACATATATATCATGGAATATTATACGGCCATGTATATATCTCATAGAAGTATGAGATTATCTCTTTTGCAGCAAAATAGATGGAGTTGGAGACCGTTATCCTAAGCTATTTACTACAGGAACACAAAACCAAATACCACATGTTTTCACTTACAAGTGGGAGCTAAGCTTGAACACAAAGAAGGAAGAGTAGACACTGGAGCCTACTTGAGGGTAGACGGTAGGAGGAGAGTGAGCATGCAAAAATTACCTACCAGGAACTATGCTCATTATCTGGGTGATGAAATACTCTGTATGCCAGATCCCCATGACATGCAATTTACTTGTGTAACAAAGCTGCACATGTAACCCAAGCCTAAAAGTTAGAAAGAAAAAGATAATAACAGTATGACAACAAAAAATCATACAAATTTTAAAAAGAATTCAATTTAAGATAAATAGGATTGATTAAGTTTTCTGTTTCTTAATATGGTTGGTTATGTTTTCCAATAAAATATTCATTTTATTTAAGTTGACTAATTTGTTGTTATAAATTTCATATTTCTTTATTATCTTTTTCATATCTCTGGATCCAATAGTGATGACTCTTATTTCATTCTGATATTGGTATTTTGTAATGTGTGAACTTTCTCTCATTTGCTTATCAGTTTACCTAGGAGTATACCATCTTTTTTCTTTTGATGTTGTTAATTTTTCTCTCTTGTTTGTCTACCATTTCAATGATTACTTTTCCTGTCTAATTACTCCTTTTATTCTATTTATCATGGGTTTAATTTCCTCTTCTTTTTAAAGCTTCTGAAGGTGGAACTGTATGATTTCTTCTGATTCATGGATTGTTTAAAAGTGTGGTAATTTCTAAACAATTAATTAAAAATATCTTATTATATGATGGCATTTTATTCTGGTGAGAGAACATATGTGTATAATCTCAATCAGTTTAGATTTATTGAGATTTGTTCTACTGCCTCACTGTAAGGACTATCTTGAACATTCCACATGTATTTGAAAGGAATGTGTATTCTGTACTTGCTGGATGTTGTGGTCTATAAATATCAATTATGTCATGATGTTTAATAGTGTTATTCAGATCTTTTGCAATGATTTCTTTTATTTTTTATTTTTTTATTTTTCATAACAATATTTTGAGAGTTTTTTATTGTGTATAGTGGGGTACAAACAGGGTATGTATATATTTTATAACTGAGTACAAATAGAATTTGAATATATTTTATAAGAGAGTACATATAGATGGTGTATATATTTTTTAACAGAGTATAAAAGGACATTGTATGTTATAGAAAATTGTATATTTTCTATAACCAAGTACAAATAGAATTTGAATATATTTTATAAGAGAGTACATCTAGACCGTGTAGATATTTTCTAACAGAATACAAAAGGACATTGTATATTTTTTATAACAGAGCATTTTGGGAGTTTTCATATTTTGTATAGTGGGATACAAACAGGGTATGTATATTTTTTATAACAGAGTTCAAATAGAATTTGAATATATTTTATAAGAGAGTATACTTTTTCTCTCAGTTGCTGAGAGAAATGAGTTAAAATTTTAACTATGATTATAGATTTTATCTTTTTACTTCTGTCAGCTTTTGCTCTGTGTGTCTTAAAGCTCTGTTACTGAATATGTACACATTTATGATTTTTATGTTTTTTTTTTTTTTTTCTTGAGATAGAATCTTGCTCTGTTGCCCAGGCTGCAGTACGGTGGTATGATCTTGGCTCATCACAGCCTCATTCTCTTATGCTCAAGCAATCCTCCCACCTCAGCCTCCTGAGTAGCTGGGTCTACAGGTGCAAGCCACCACAATTGGCTAATTTTGTTTACATTTTATTAGAGATGAGGTCTCACTATGTTACTCAGTCTGGTCTCAAATTCCTGGGCTCAAGTGATCCTCCTGCCTTGGATTCCCAAAGTACTGGCATTACAGGCATGACCCACCGCCTGGCCTATGTTTTCTTGATTAATTGACATTATAGGAAAAGCTTTGTGACATGTTCCTCTTTTCCTTGGTATTACTGTTTGCATATAAGTCTTATTATTAATATTAATGTTTTTTGTACTTGTTCTATGTTTATTCTTGGTCTACAGCATTTACTCCCCCTTCCAAACATTAATAGTCAATGATTTTTTAAAAGGCATATATCAAAGTAAAGAGAAAAGGGGTAAGAAGCCTCATCTTTGACCTGAAAGAGGGCTTTTCTTTTTTTTTTTTTTTTCTGCCTGGCTAATAACACACAGTTTCAGGGAACACTCGTTGTAGAAAAACCAGTCTCAGAGTGACTTGAGGTCAGTGTTCCTTTCTAATTGTGTAACTCTGAATAGTCCAAGCCAGATCCTAGGCTTCACTGAGCACTGACCTCAGCCAATTGGTCTACTCCGAACACAGAGGCGCTCCAGAGAAGTTTCACACCTTGCTTTGCTTTCTTTGCTTTTTGCTTTTATACTATTAACTACCATTTTGGGGACATCTATCCTGTGCTTTGTCCTTTATGTTAATTGCCATTTTTTCTTTATAAATCTTGCAAAGTGATATTACAAGATTCATTATACCATTAAGGAAAAGTGAGGTTCAGGCAGCGTCCTGACAAGTGATTTTTTCTTTTTCCGAAATGGAAAACCCAACTTAAAATGGCTTTTAAAAAAAGAGTATTTATCGGTTCACATAACTGAAATAAAACAAAACTGATAGTACTAGTTTCAGCCTCAGCTGGATCTATGTGCTCACAAAGGGCCTCCGAGTCCTGTTTTTGTTTCAAGGGTCTAATCCTTAGTTGAAAGGTGGTCAGGGAGGTCACTTAGGATAGCTCAGCACCCTATGTCTTTTCCTTTTTTGTCCCAAAGGTGAAAAATGCTCCTGTTTGGGTTTTTCTACCCATTCCAAATTACAAAAACATCTTATTTGATATTAATATAGCCATGTATGCATACTGTTTCACTAGTGTGTCTTTTTCTAGTCATTTATTTTCAATATATCTGTGGTTCTAATATAAAATACATCTTTTATCACTTTAAGAGCATAATTGGCTCTTACTTTTTTATCCATTTTGACAATTTTTTGCCTTTTACATAGAGTATTTTATTCATTAACATTTAATATAATTATTGATTTATTTGAATTTAGATATTTGTCTTATGGATTTTGTTCCACGTTTATTTTTGTTTCTTCCTGCCTTATTTTTTGAATTATATGAATACTTAGTGGAATTCATGGTTTTTTTTACTTTTATTTTAAGTACAGGGGTACATGTGTGGATTTGTTACATAGGTAAGCTTGTGTCATGGGGGTTTGTTGTACAGATTATTTAATCACCTGGGTATTAAGCCTAGTACCCACTAGTTATTTTTTCTGATCTTCTTCCTCCTCCCACCCTCCACTCTCTACCTTCCAAAAGGCTCTAGTGTGTGTTATTCCCCTCTATGTGTCCATGTGTTCTCATCATTTAGCCCCCACTTTTAAGTGAGACCATGTGGTATTTGGTTTTCTATTCCTGTGTTAGTTTGCTAAGGATAATGGCTTACAGTTCATCCATGTCTCTGCAAAAAGCATGATCTCGTTCTTTTTTTATGGCTGCAATTTTTAATTTATTTGCTTATTAGCTGTATGTATTCTTTACCATTAGTTCTTATTGGTTGCACTTTCACAATGTATTTATAATCCTTCACAATCTATTTAGTGTTTATATCGTGCCATTTTATGTGAAATGCTTTAAACAGTCTTACATATTTTAAACAAATCAAGAGAAATGAATAGTCTCTTACATTTAATCACATATTCCTCATTTTAAGTTTCTTTTCTGAAGATCCAGATTTCCATCTGATAGACTTTTTCTTCAGCCTAGAGAACTCCCTTTAGTATTACTTGAAATGCATATATTCACATCTTCATTTGCTTTTACCTGAAAAAAAATCTTTACTTAGTCTTCATTATTTGTGAATATTTTTGGTGGAAATAGAATTCTATGTTGACAGTCTTTTTGTTTGTTTCTTAATTTACTTTTCTGTAGTTTAAACTGGGCTTCATAGTCTTTTGATGAGAAGTAAGTGGTTCTTGAGACAAGTCATTGGCACTTGATTGTTCTTTTTGTATTTAATGTGTTTTCTTTGGTTTCTTTAAAAAAATTCTCTTTATCTTCTGTTTATAGTGACTTTATTATGCTATGTTTACATGTGTGTTTTTGCTGCATTTATTTTGCTTGTATTGGCTGTGCTTTGTATGTGTATAAAGTTGTGTTCTTTTGTTAAGCCAAATTTTAATTTTTTAACTTAATTTAATAAGTTTGGCCATTGTTGTAGCATTTGTTCTACCTTATTTTCTATTTTTCTTTTGATTTCTCAGTTATTTGTATGTTAGACTTTTTATAGATTATCCTATCGGTTCTTGGAGTTTTTTCAACTTTTTTCTGTGTTCTTCAGATTGAATAATTTTAAATTTTATATCTTTCAGAATCTCTTATCAGATATAAAGCTCATCTAGTGAATTTTTAATTTCCAATATTTTATATTTTGTTCTAAAATTTCCATTTGTTTCTTTTTTTGTAATCACTATATCTCTGTTGAGATAACCTATCTCTTCACTCATTTTGAGAATCTTACCTTTATTTCCTCAAACATAATTGTTATATTGGCTTTAAAATCTTTTCCTGATGATTTTAACATATGGGTTTATTATCTCACAGTCTTCATTGATTGCTTTTTATCTTGAGTATGGATCTTGTTTTCCTTTTTTAAAATATATCAGGTAAGTTTGAAGTGTATTTTGAACATAACTAATAATGCTTTATAGAGACTCTGAAATTAATTTGTCCTTCTGAAGAATGCTGATTTTTATTGATTGATTGATTGATTGAGACAGTCTTACTCTATTGCCCAGGCTGAAGTACAGTCTATTGATCAGAGCTTACTGCAGCCTCAGTTCTCTGGGCTCAAGTGATCCTCCCACCTCAGCTTCCTGAGTAGCTGGAACTACAGATGTGCACCTTTTAAAAAATTTTTTTTGTAGAGACAGGGTTGATTATTTTTAAAAGAAGTTAGTTTGAGCTTTAGCTATTAACTGTTTCCCCTGAGATGACAGTAACTTAAAATGTAATTTAATCATTTTAATTTCATCTGATCTTTTTTTAATTAAAAATCCTTTCCTTCTTTCTTTCTTTCTTTCTTTCTTTCTTTCTTTCTTTCTTTCTTTTTCTTTCTTTCTTTCTTTCCCTTCCTTCCTTCCTTCCTTCCTTCCTTCCTTCCTTCCTTCCTTCCTTCCTTCCTTCCTTCCTTCCTTCCTTCCTTCCCTCCCTTTCTCCCTTCCTTCCCTTCCTTTCCTCCCTTCCCTCCCTTCCATTCCCCTTCCCCTTCCCCTTCCCCCCTTCCATTCCCCTTCCTCTTCCCCTTCCCTTCCTCTTCCCCTTCCCTTCCTCTTCCCCTTCCCTTCCTCTTCCCCTTCCCTTCCTCTTCCCTTCCCCTTCCCCTTCCCTTTCCCCTTCCCCTTCCTCTTCCCTTCCCTTCTTCCTTCTTTTTTTCTTGGGTCTCACTCTGTCACCTAGGCTGGAGTGCAGTGGCACAATTATTGCTAATTCCAACTTCAAAATCTTGGGTTCAAGGAACTCCCCTGCCACACCTCTCAAAGTGCTGGGATTGTAGGAGCATACCACTGTGTTCAACAGAGCTTCTTGAAGTCTTCCTATGTATGCATGAGATTTTGGCATTGTTTTGTATACACATAATTTTATTTTTCATTTTTTTAGCTTTCTTTTTGTCATATCTCCCTCAATTTCCACCCTGTTTTTGCTCAAACTCCCTCCTCTGGTTTTTCAAGCCAGTAAGCCTGAGTTTTCTTTTTTCTTTTTTTTTTTTTTGAAACATGGTCTCATTCTGTTGTCCAGACTGGATTACAGTGATGCTGACAGGGTCTGTCACCGAGACTGGAGTGCAGTGATGCTGTCTCAGCTTACTGCCACCACCTGCTCCAGGTTCAAGTGATCCTCTCACCTCACCTCCAGAGTAGATGGGACTATAGGCATGCACCACTCTGCCCAGCTAATTTTTGTATATTTGGTGGACACAATGTCTCGCCATGTTGTCCAGGCTGGTCTTGAATTCCTGGACTCAAGTGATCTGTCCATCTCGGCCTCCTAAAGTGCTGGGATTACAGGCACTTGGCCAAGACTAAGTTTTCTAACATATATTTAGCCTCCAGGCATTGGTTGAATTTGGTTAAAATCATAAAAATGGGAAATTCACTTGGTGTCAGCTTCCTCCAAGAATCAATTTCTCTCCAGTATCTTTTTCCTTGTTGTTACTGGGTCCCCAAATAGTTGTTTGTTCATACTTTGTCAAGAATTTATACTTACTATCTCTGGCAAGGTTAGTTTGAATGAAGCCGGTTGGTCATTATCAAAAAAGGAATCTGTTCTTTTATATTTTAAGTTGTATTGTTCATATACTTGCTGGTAGGACTTACATATCTAGCTTCTTCTGTAATTCTCAGCTTCATTCTTTTTTTAAAAAATTATACTGTAAGTTCTGTGTTTTTCTAAATATCATTGGTTAGCCTGTTTTCCAGTGGCTGATTGGGAACCTTATGTCCTAATTAAATAATCATTGTAGTATTAGAATATATTGAGGATATATAACTTTTAAATATTCTTTCTTTACTACTTTACTTCAACTAGATTCTAATGATTACTTCTAATCACAAAACATGAGCAAGATGTGCAGAGGCTTTCTTCACAGAAAATGCAAGATTGAGATGACTGATCTAATTTTAAAAGAAAACTTCTGATCAGATAAAACGAAGAGATAAAAGCCATCATACTTTTTCTTTTCCTTCTAATTGGTTGGGTATCCATTTCAAAGACAATTTCCACAGGGAATTTTTAAAGGAAATTTGATTTATGTTGGTAATGAGAATGAGTATGTTAAAGATGAAATTAATTGATCAATTGATTCTTTAACTAGTGTCAGTTACAGAATAAGAAATGAAAAGTGTGTGCTGAAGAATTTTATGATAATTATTTGTAATCATGGCTGATTTTTTAAATTAGTAAGTTTTCCAGCTGGGTGTGGTGTTTGTAATCCCGGCCCTTTGGGAGACTCAGGCAGCAGGATCTTTGAGGCTGGGAGTTTGAGACCAGCCTGGGCAATATCGTGAGACCCCCTCTTCTTCACAAAAACAGAAAAAGAAAGAAAAAAAAATAGCTGGCATGGTGGTGTGCACCTGTTGTTCCAGCTACTTGGGAAGCTGATACAGGAGAATCACTGAGCCCAGGAGTTGAATGCTGCAGTGAGCCATGACATGATTGCACCACTGCACTTTAGCTTGAGTGACAGATGGAGACCCCCATCTCTAAATGAATAAATAAATAAATAAATAAAATTTTCATGCCCCACAATATATTTTTTGAAATAAGTTTCTCAACAATAGTTTTTTGGGTCTTTCTGAGTTATGTCTTAATTTTGGAACAAAACATGATGAATATAAAAATAGGACACACTACCTTTTCTAGAGAAGTTGAACAGCTTGTTATAAAAACTATTTGCACAAAATGTAAATCTGATGAATATACACAGAGAAATGTGTACTTTAAAAAATATTACCATATTCCCCATGAAACACATACAGCTAAGGAAATTCTTATTTGTATTTGTTAGTGTTGGCATTACAACAAATGTATAGATGAGCAATTTCAATGAGTAAAAAGTGGTACCACAGTTTGATAGTACAGTGTAAAGATTATATGGAATTGTTCACCTGCGTGAGCATATGAATCTTTTTATTTTCTGTATTTATTTTTTTAATGATGGTTAATGCAAAGAAGATTTAATTTATAAAACACTTAACAAAAATGCATTATATATTAGTTTTCTATTGTTGTTAGTAAATTACCAAAGCTTAGTGGGTTAAAACACTCTGCTTGTTTACTGTCTTGCAGTTCTGTAGGTCAGAAGTTCAGGTGGTCTTGGTTGAGTTCTCTGCTGATGGTCTCACAAAGTTGAAATCAAGACATGGACTAGCATTGGCACTTATCTGAAAGCTCTTGGGAAGTATTTACTTCCAAACAATTCAGATTGCTGCCAGAACCCAGTTCTTTGCAGTTATGCCCTGATGTCACTGTTTCCTTTCTCGCTTTTAGCTGGGGACAGCTCTCAGCTTCTAGAGGCCTCTTAATATTACTGGCCTTATAGTACTCCCATTTTCTTTCTTTCTTTTTTTTTTTCTGAGACAGGGTCTCCCCCTCCCTGGATCTGGCCAGTCTGGTGGGCAGTGGTAGCTTCAACCTTACTGCAGCTTCGACCTCCCTGGCTCAAGTTATTCTACTGCCTCAGGCCACCAAGTAGTTGGGACTATAGGTACAAGCCACTATGCCTGGCTAATTTTTGTATTTTTTATAGAAGTGGGTTTCACAATGTTGCCCAGGGTGGTTTCAAACTCCAGAGCTTAAGCCATCCTCCCACCTCTGCCCCCCGCAGAGTGCTGGGATTACAGGTGTGAACCACTGTGCCAGGCCTTCTTCCCTCAATTTTCAAAGCCAGCAATAGCATATCAAATCCTTCACCGGCTTGGACTCTTTCTCACTTCCTTTTCTGATAGCAAGATTTAAACTACATGTAAGCAAAAATCATTAGAAATTGTGATTTAGAATTAATACAGCTATTTTCCTGAGGCATGTGGCCCAGCATTATAGCAAAAGGAGAAGCCAAAGAAAATAGGCCCAATTTTAAAGTAACATTTCCTGCCTGTCAACATAATTTATTTTCCATATTGGTTTCAACAAGGCTAGACTATTTGGTAGCTTTTATTTTCATTATGTGATTTGTGAGAACACAGTTACCAGTCTCAACATCTCTCACTCTATTATCTAATAATGTCAGAGTGTCTACCATTATATTACTTCTCAAAAGTTACATATATTTTGGATAAGCAGAAGGTGTAGGATAGGACACCTCTGATATTATTCCATTCTACTGTTAATCATGTGCAGTGTATTCTACACTTCTGTTATTGCATGTTTCAGTTCTAGAATTGCCATTTTTTTAAAGCTCCTATTAATCTGCTGAAATTCCCCCATCTGTTTTCCTTCTTTATCCACTTTTCCACTAAATCCTTTTACATATTCATTGTAGTTATTTTAAAGTTCTTCTCTGCCAGTTGCAACATTCTTCTCTGCCAGTCATCTGTAGGACTGTTTCTAATGTTTATTTTGACTTTTTGTTCATTCTCTAAATGAATCCAATGGTTATAGATTCATTTTCTTGCTTCTTTGGATGTCTTGTAACATTTCTTTGTAGGCTAAACACCTGAATGATGTATTATAGAGTTTCTATATTATGTTTTAATCTGAAGAATGCTAATTTTTATTAGGTCAGGCAGTCAAATTAAGGAGGTTCACCTTGTTCTTGTCAGTGGTTGGTTTTAGACTTTATTTGGACAGTACTCTTTTTTCCTCTTTATCATAGAGCACAACCCTTACTTCTAGGATATGGGTTTCTTACTCTTAATGCATAGCATTTGTGAGACCTCAATTGAATGCCCTGGGATTTTCTTGAATATATCTACAAGCTTGCTTGATCAGAGAGTTTTATAGTAGGGTGTGACTTCTGAAATTTCTCTTCAACTTTTAGCCCTCAGCAGGTGCAATCTACAGGCTCCAGATAGCCTGCTTATGTACTGCTTAGAGTTTGAACAGAAGCAAGAGCAAAACTTCTATTCCTATTTCTGGAGCTTATTTACTTAGCTCTCTGCTGTCCTAATACCTTGCATCAAAAATCCTAGCTGCCAAGACTATACTTTCAGGGATTATTTCTGCAGTTTGTTACTAAAGAAGTTTTTATGAATCTGTAGAGAAAAACAAAAACACAAGCAAAATTTGTGCTGCCTTAACAAGCCTGAATTTTAATCTATATTTTTGACACCAGACTGTGTTTCTTATGCTCAGTGAAACCAATGCTTTCTACTTGGACTCCAGTTCCTGATACTACAGTTGGAAAGATTGTTATCAGGCAGAAAACTAATGTGAAGCTTACCGGTTTCTTAAGAATCTCAGTCTTATATTCTGTCTTGTCCAACACATTAAAGTGGTTCCTTCGCATTCTACCCAGTTTTATAGTTGTTTTTAGAAAGAAGGCAAACCTAACACCAGCTACTCAGGGACCTGTTAACTATTTCATAGTAATGTAATAAACATCCATGAAACTACTCTATCAGGCAAGAGCTAGAACCCTGGCAATCATTTACATGGAGCCATTCGTTTATTACCTCATTCCATTTCCTTGACTCCTCCCGTTTGTGGCTATCATGATATTCAGCCCGAGTTCATCATTCCTGTTTTTTCTCTTATACAGATTTCTTATATGTATTTCTAAAAACATTGGTTATTTCTTCTTTATAAAAAGGCATTGGTGTAATCCCAGCTTATTCAGGAGGCTGAGGCAGGAGAATCACTTGACCCTGGGAGGCAGAGGTTGCAGTGGGCCAAGATTGCGCCACTGTGTTCCAGCCTGGGCAACAGAGCAAGACTCCATCTCAAAAAAAAAAAAAAAAAAAGAAAGCAATAACTTTATTTCCTATACTTATTCAGCACTAACATTACTCCTAATGCAACTATAATTGAAGTGAAAAATAAACAAAAACAACCAAATATATGTGAGATTGTCGGTAATCAAAAGAGTAGAGCTTAACCTCATTTTAGGTATGTTCATAAAATCTGGCACGTAAAGCAAAATCTTAGTTTTCTATTGACTCCTCTTATAATTTCAGTTATTTGATATTAGGATAATGCCTTTTGACTACTTTCATCTATGTCAAGTGAGAAAAATACAGATGTAGTTTTTGTTTTTGTTTTATATAAGAAATAAACCAGCATAGAAAGAAGAATTAAAGAAATTGAAGAAAATGTATCAAAATATTAACAGCAATTGCTTAGGCTTTATAATTTTAAATATAACTAAAAAACAATGTGGCAATGAATTTTATGAAGATTAAATGAGCTAAAGTAGGTGAAGCATTTAGAACATGGTCAGGCAAATAAGAAGCTAAGTAAATAGTAACATTATAATTAATTAATTATTGTTCATTATTACTGCTTCTTACAGATTAGGCCTTTTCTTCCATTCAAGATTTCACTCTGAAAGATTCCCTGATGTTTAATTACTAGGTCAAAATGTATCAACTTTCCTAAGACTTATTGTGTAACTGCTTTCCCAAAGGTAATTACATTTCTACCATGAATACATAGAATTGCTTTCCATCATTGTCATTGATTGCTTTCATATTGTTCTATTTGTAATTTCATTGGTTGTTATAGAGGTTTTCTTTAAAAATGTAAACATGTACTCATCTGTTTTAGTCTGTTAGGGCTGCCAAAACAGTGTGTGTGGCTTAGACAACAGCAGTTAGTTTCTCGCCAGGCCGGAGGCTGGAAGTAGAAGACAGGGCATTAGGAGGTTTGGTGTTTTCTGAAACCTAGCTCCATGGCTTGCAGATAGCTGCCTTCTTGCTGTGTCTTCACAGGGTCTTTCCTTTTTGTACACAATGCTTAGTGTCTCTATGCAAATTTCCTGTTCTTATAAGTACACTAGTTAGATTGGATTAGGACCCACCCTAATGGTGTTCTTTTAATGAATCACCTCTTTAAAAGCCCTATCTCCAAATGTAGTCACATTCTGAGATATTGGGAGTTAGCGCTTCAACATGAATTTTGAGTGGATACAATTCAATCCACAAGATCATTTAATTATCAATCAAGGACAAATCAATATATTTTCATGATAAAATTTAGTGCTTCTGTTTCTGTGCCTGCTTTCTCTAATTCTTAACCCTAACAATTTCATTGTTCTTGAGTAACTTTTTGGTTTTAAAGAGACAGGATGTTGCTATCTTGCTCTGGTTGGATTTTGAACTCCTGAGTTTGAGCAATCCCCCTGCCTCAGCCTTGCTGATATGCATTCCATGCATATTATGCACTCCAGGCATGCACCACTCTGCCTGGCTATTTTTGATTTCTTAAATGTAATTTATTTTTCAGCAGACAATGAATGCTTTCAGTAACTTTTAAAGGAAGGATATTGATGATATTTTCTGAGAATGTGTCTATTTGAGACTTTTCCCTCATATTCTTCTTATTTCTAGGCATATATAATTTTTGAGTTAGTGGTTTTATTCAAAGCTTTCTAGGGGCCTAAGTGATTATTTCTTCTTTTGAAGGCAAACTACAGAGTAGTGCATATTGCCCATCTATAATATTTTCTCATAACTATGGGGAAGCCTACCTTATTATTTCTCTTATAGCAATGAGTTTTTACCATATGATACTATGGCATATCTATTAATAATTATTTGTCTTTTTATAATCTTTCAGAATCTTATAAAAATTCATAATTGTTGTAATTAAAATAACTTTTTTGGCATGATTTGAATTTCCTTTCTGATATGGTTTAGCTGTGTCCCCACCCAAATCTCATCTTAAATTCCCAAGTGTTGTGGGAGAGACCCAGTAGGAGGTAATTCAGTCATAGGGTCAGGTCTTTTTCATGTTATTCTCATGATAGCAAATTAGTCTCACGAAATCAGATGATTTTATAAAAGGGAGTCCCTGCACAAGCTTTATTTGCCTGCTGCCATTCATATAAGATGCGACTTGCTCCTCTTTGCCTTCCGCCATGATTGCGAGGCTTCCCCAGCCACATGGAACTGTGAGTTCTTCATTAAACCTCTTTCTTTTGTAAATTGCCCAGTCCCAGGTGTGTCTTTATCAGCAGCATGAAAATGGACTAACACATTTTCCTTTTAAGACACCCTTGTTTGTGTGTCTTTGGTAACTTTCACCAGTTTTTATGAGATAATATCTATTAAAAGTATGCTGTATTTTTATTGTGCTAAGCAGCCTCTAGTCCCATGTATTTTTAAAAGAGAAAAATATTGTAGTCAGTTTAGACTTTTTCTATTTCCATATTTCATGAAAGGTTTTAAGAGATTTACTTCAGCTGTACTCAAACAGAACCATCAGTCCCAGATATGGTTCATCCCTCTTGAAGGTTGATTATGATTCTTTTCTTGAACTACATTTAGTTTTCAAGTCCTCTCTTTTTAAAAAAATCTTTCTAAGTTTTATCTCAAGCTCAGTCCTCTTCTTTGATAATGTCATTGGCTCTGAAAGCCATCATGTAGCAATAAAACCACTTTGTTAGTAACTTTTCTTTGTAGCTTTTATAAATTTATTTTTTCCTCAAAATAGTAAACCTGCAAGTACTTTCACCTTTTATTTTCTTTGAACATTTTTTTCAGTGATTTTTGGTTAAAAAGAGACAGAGAGAAAATGAGAGATTAGTCTCTAGTCTTTATTCATTCATATTACTGAAATGATCTACCTTTTTTTCTGCTTCTCCCTATTTTTCTTCTACCTTAGCTGTTCTTTCTCTTTGCCAAACACTCAGTAAAATATTCAGTTTTTAAGAGACTATTACTTTATTGACTTGGTTGCATTCAAAAATCCCTTTCAATGTACTTAGGTATTTCAGCATTTTCCAGCTCTTAATAGAATAGACTTCTTGCTTCGTGATAATCTTTTCTACTTTTAAATTTAATTTTTTTTTTTTTTGCAAAAAGATAGATTTTCTTAGTTTCTGTATTTCTCTGTCAAGTCTTTGTTTTTTAACAAAATAAAATCTTATATTCTCAAAATTATACCATTTTATTGTTGCTGGTGAAAGTTAAACCTACAATCACTTCAATATTAAGCAAGTTTTGAAGAGAATAGTCAAAGACCATTTTTCAAAACATTTTTGACACATTCAAAATCTCTTATTGTACATAACTTTTTTTATATCACCTTGTACCATTCTTCTTTTTTATGGGTATACTTGATTTCTGTAGCCTATAGTGGTAGGAAAAGCCAAAATATGGAGACATGATCTATAATTCTTTCCTTATTAGGCAACTGCCCCATTAATTCCTACTATCACTACCTGCTATTACTAGTGAAAATGATTTTAAAACAATCAAAAGGAATGCTTGCTAATATTTTGATACCTTACAGTTAATCAGTACTTTCACTTATCTTAGGTAATCGTTAATATGACTCTCTAAATCATGTAGTATTAGTATAATATCATAATTTTACAGGTTTTAGAAATTATGTTCAGATAAGTAACATGCCCATGATTTCACAACTGGCAGAAACTGGAACCAAAAACCAGGTGCTTTGAATTAAAATGACATAATTTTTTAAAGCTGGATACATTGTTACTGCATGTGAGATATGCTTTTTGCTAGGTAGATGAAAAAGGGCTTGAAAGTTTCCACACTCTAGGAATATAGCATATGTGGGGCAAAGATTTGTAGGAGTAACAGCCTAAGACAACATCTCCAGTTTTTTATGATAGACTCTACTCAAACTTGAGTAGAATAGGAAGATCATGAGGTCCACAGGTCTTAATCCCAAATGCCAACATGGATTCCAGTTAATACCTTACTATAGCAGATTCTTCTCTGAGACACAGAATAGGGGAAAAGGAAATAGATTTATTTGGGCATCTTTCCATGCAATTTTGCTGATCATGTAGCTTCCTATTAAAGAGGTAGAATATCATTTAAATGAAGAGCATGAAATTTGAAGTTGGAGAGAGACATGGATTTTTAAAATAGCTTGTTGAGGTATAATTGATATGCAATAAACTGAACATATGTAAAACACACAAATACACACAATATATCCCTGTGGAAACATCTCCATAGTAAAGATAATATAACATCAGTATAACTGCTAAAAGTTTCCTGTTTAACCCCTTGCTAATCCCTGCTTCCTATCCACCTCTGCTCTGCTCTATCCCTGAGCAACCACTGATGTGCTTTCTGTTCTATATTAGTATGAGTTTTATAGAATTTTATACAAATGGAATGATATTATGTACTCTTAAAAATCTGACTGCTTTCACTTAGTATGATGAGTTTCAGATCATCCATGTTATTATATGTATAATTTATTTATTCTTCATTTATTTTTAAATCCATTACCGAGCATTGGTATTCCCTTGTATAGATATACCAAAATTTGTATAGCTGTTCACCTGTTCATGGGCATCTTGTTTTTTCCTACATTTTTGGTGTTACATATAAAGATGCTGTGAATATTTATTTAAAAATCTTTATATAGACATAAGCTTTCTGCTGTAAAGATGGGGAGGCAAAATTTTCTTTGAAGAACTTTGTTTTTTGTGAGGGCCATATACTTTATAATCTAATTTTCTTTCTTTCATATGTCAATTCATTTGTCATATATAATCATAGGTGGAATTGCTAGCTTTCATATTTCTTTATAGCTCTGTATTGATTAAACAAGAACCCCTTTCTGAGAGTAAATTCTAACGAGCTATAGGATAAGCCTGACATTCCATAGTTTATCCCAAGGCATGAGGTTTTTGCATTCAGTTTAGTCTTTTATTAAGTTTATACCTTGTCCGTAGTCTATTTCTTGTGAGGTATGCAGTGTTGATTTTATATATCCCTAGTTTGCTGTGAGTTGTCTGTAAGGAAATATAATGTCACATTTTAAAGTTTTATGTAAGTTACCTTTCCTAACACATCTCTTTTTTTCTTATTCTGTATTCTTGTTTGCCAGCTTTGCCTCTCTTTATAGTTCCTAACTGGATCTTGAGTGCTTTCTCTAGTTGCAGTACTGTCCTTATTTTCTTTATCTTGACTCTTTTAGTTTCTCTTGAAATGCTTTCCTTCATCTTTTTCATCTATTCCTAATTCAGACTTTTCTACTATGGTAGGCGCTCTGTGCTAGCGTGTTGGAATAATACTGTTCAGAAGGAACTGTAATGGTTAGTTAAGTGAAAGAGGAGTAAGTAGAAGCTGTGGATTTGAATATGCAGACTACTAACTAAAATATCAAAAATGCAAGAAAGAGCAAGCAGGGTGATAGAAAATTTGAAAAGAATTTTAGCCTTTTCATGAATGTTTGGTAACTGTTTTCCTGATTTTTTTTAAAATTTTCTATTGCATTTTAGGTTTTGGGGTACATGTGCAGAACATGCAAGACAGTTGCATAGGTACATACATAGCAGTGTGTTTTGCTTCCTTTCTCCCCTTCACCCACATTTGGCATTTCTCCCCAGGCTATCCCTCCCCACCGCCCCTCCCGCTGGCCCTCCCCTTTTCCCCCCAATAGACCCCAGTGTTTAGTACTCCCCTCCCTGTGTCCATGTGTTCTCATTTTCCATCACCCGCCTATGAGTGAGAATATGCAGTATTTCATTTTCTGTTCTTGTGTCAGTTTGCTGAGACTGATGTTCTCCAGATTCATCCATGTCCCTACAAACGACACAAACTCATCATTTCTGATTGCTGCATAATATTCCATGGTGCATATGTGCCACATTTTCCCAATCCAGTCTATCATCAATGGGCATTTGGGTTGATTCCAGGTCTTTGCTATTGTAAACAGTGCTGCAATGAACATTCGTGTGCATGTGTCCTTATAGTAGAACGATTTATAGTCCTTTGGATATATACCCAGTAATGGGATTGCTGGGTCAAATGGAATTTCTATTTCTAAAGCCTTGAGGAATCGCCACACTGTCTTCCACAATGGTTGAACTAATTTACACTACCACCAACAGTGTAAAAGTGTTCCTTTTTCTCCACATCATCTCCAGCATCTGTTGTCTCCAGATTAATGATTGCCATTCTAACTGGCGTGAGATGGTATCTCAATGTGGTTTTGATTTGCATCTCTCTGATGACCAGTGATGATGAGCATTTTTTCATATGATTGTTGGCCTCGTATATGTCTTCTTTCGTAAAGTGTCTGTTCATATCCTTTGCCCATTTTTGAATGGGCTTGTTTGTTTTTTTCCTGTAAATCTGTTTGAGTTCTTTGTAAATTCTGGATATCAACCCTTTGTCAGATAGGTAAACTGCAAAAATATTTTCCCATTCTGTTGGTTGCCAATTCACACTAGAGACTGTTTCTTTTGCTGTGCATACGCTGTGGAGTTTCATTAGGTCCCATTTGTCTATTTTGGCTTTTGTTGCCAATGCTTTTGGTGTTTTGTTCATGAAGTCCTTGCCTACTCCTATGTCCTGGATGGTTTTGCCTAGATTTCCTTCTAGGGTTTTTATGGTGCTAGGTCTTATGTTTAAGTCTTTAATCCATCTGGAGTTAATTTTAGTGTAAGGTGTCAGGAAGGGGTCCAGTTTCTGCTTTCTGCACATGGCTAGCCAGTTTTCCCAGCACCATTTGTTAAACAGGGAATCCTTTCCCCATTGCTTGTTTTTGTCGGGTTTATCAAAGATCGTATGGTTGTAGATATGTTGTGTTGCCTCTGATGCCTCTCTTCTGTTCCATTGGTCTATATCTCTGTTTTGGTACCAGTACCATGCTGTTTTGATTACTGTAGCCTTGTAGTATAGTTTGAAATCTGGTAGTGTGATGCCCCTCGCTGTGTTCTTTTTGCTTAGAATTGAATTGGCTATGCGGGCTCTCTTTTGGTTTTATATGAAGTTCATGGTGGTTTTTTCCAGTTCTGTGAAGAAAGTCAATGGTAGCTTGATGGGTATAGCATTGATTCTGTATATTACTTTGGGCAGTATAGCCATTTTCATGATATTTATTCTTCCTAACCATGAACATGGATTGTTTCTCCATCTGTTTGTGTCCTCTCTGATTTCGATGAGCAGTGGTTTGTAGTTTTCCCTGAAGAGGTCCCTTACGTTCCTTGTGAGTTGTATTCCTAGGTATTTTATTCTCTTTGTAGCAATTGTGAATGGCAGTTCATTCTTGATTTGGCTCTCTTTAAGTCTGTTATTGGTGTAGAGGAAGGCTTGTGATTTTTGCACATTGATTTTATATCCTGAGACTTTGCTGAAGTTGCTTATCAGTTTCAGGAGTTTTTGGGCTGAGGCGATGTGGTCTTCTAGGTATACTATCATGTCGTCTGCAAAGAGAGACAATTTCGCTTCCACCTTTCCTATTTGAATACCCTGTATTTCTTTTTCTTGCCTGATTGCTCTGGCTAGAACTTCCAGTACTATATTGAATAGGAGTGGTGAAAGAGGGCATCCTTGTATAGTGCCGGATTTCAAAGGGAATGCTTTCAGTTTTTGCCCATTAAGTATGATATTGGCTGTTGGTTTGTCATAAATAGCTTTTATTACTTTGAGATACGTTCCATCAATACCGAGTTTATTGAGGGTTTTTAGCATAAAGGGCTGTTGAATTTTGTCAAATGCCGTCTCTGCATCAATTGAGATAATCATGTGGTTTTTGTTTTGGTTCTGTTTATGTGGTGAATTACGTTTATAGACTTGCGTATGTTGAACCAGCCTTGCATCCCCGGGATGAATCCTACTTGATCATGATGAATAAGTTTTTTGATTTGCTGTTGCAATCGGCTTGCCAATATTTTATTGAAGATTTTTGCATCTATGTTCATCATGGATATTGGCCTGAAGTTTCGTTTTCTTGTTGGGTCTCTGCCGGGTTTTGGTATCAGGATGATATTGGTCTCATAGAATGATTTGGGAAGGATTTCTTCTTTTTGGATTATTTGGAATAGTTTCAGAAGAAATGGTACCAGCTCCTCTTTGTGTGTCTGGTAGAATTCGGCTGTGAACCCATCTGGACCTGGGCTTTTTTTGTCTGGTAGGTTCTTAATTGCTGCCTCGACTTCTGCCCTTGTTATTGGTCTATTCATAGTTTCAGCTTCCTCCTGGTTTAGGCTTTGGAGGACACAGGAGTCCAGGAATTTATCCATTTCTTCCAGGTTTACTAGTTTATGTGCATAGAGTTGTTTGTAATATTCTCTGATGATGGTTTGAATTTCTGTGGAATCTGTGGTGATTTCCCCTTTATAATTTTTTATTGCGTCTATTTGGTTGTGCTCTCTTTTATTTTTAATCAATCTGGCTAGTGGTCTGTCTATTTTGTTGATCTTTTCAAAAAACCAGCTCTTGGATTTATTGATTTTTTGAAGGGTTTTTCGTGTCTCAATCTCCTTCAGTTCAGCTCTGATCTTAGTTATTTCTTGTCTTCTGCTGGGTTTTGAGTTTTTTTGATTTTGCTCCTCTAGCTCCTTCAATTTTGATGATAGGGTGTCAATTTTGGATCTCTCCATTCTTCTCATATGGGCACTTATTGCTATATACTTTCCTCTAGAGACTGCTTTAAATGTGTCCCAGAGATTCTGGCATGTTGTGTCTTCGTTCTCATTGGTTTCGAAGAACTTCTTTTTTTCTGCCTTCATTTCGTTGTTTATCCAGTCAACATTCAAGAGCCAGTTGCTCAGTTTCCATGAAGCTGTGCGGTTCTGGGTTGGTTTCTGAATTCTGAGTTCTAACTTGATTGCACTATGGTCTGAGAGGCTGTTTGTTATGATTTCAGTTGTTTTGCATTTGCTGAGCAGTGCTTTACTTCCAATTATGTGTTCAATTTTAGAGTAGGTGTGATGTGGTGCTGAGAAGAATGTATATTCTGTTGATTTGGGGTGGAGAGTTCTGTAAATGTCTATCAGGTTTGCTTGCTTCAGGTCTGAGTTCAAGCCCTGGATATCCTTGTTGATTTTCTGTCTGGTTGATCTGTCTAATATTGACAGTGGAGTGTTAAAGTCTCCCCCTTTTATTGTGTGGGAGTCTAAGTCTCTTTGTAAGTCATTAAGAACTTGCCTTATGTATCTGGGTGCTTCTGTATTGGGTCCATATATGTTTAGGATCATTAGCTCTTCTTGTTGTATCGATCCTTTTACCATTATGTAATGGCCTTCTTTGTCTCTTTTGATCTTTGTTGCTTTAAAGTCTATTTTATCAGAGATGAGAATTGCAACTCCCGCTTTATTTTGCTCTCCATTTGCTTGGTAAATCTTCCTCCATCCCTTTATTTTGAGCCTTTGTGTATCCTTGCATGTGAGATGGGTTTCCTGGATACAGCACACTGATGGGTTTTGGATTTTTATCCAATTTGCCAGTCTGTGTCTTTTGATTGGTGCATTTAGTCCATTTACATTTAGGGTTAATATTGTTATGTGTGAATTTGCTACTGCCATTTTGATGCTAGCTGTCTGTTTTGCCCGTTAGTTGTAGATTCTTCATTATTTTGATGCTCTTTAGCATTTAGTGTGATTTTGGAATGGCTGGTACTGGTTGTTTCTTTCTATGTTTAGTGCCTCTTTCAGGAGCTCTTGTAAAGTAGGCCTGGTGGTGACAAAATCTCTGAGTACTGGCGTGTTCGCAAAGGATTTTATTTTTCCTTCACTTCTGAAGCTCAGTTTGGCTGGATATGAAATTCTGGGTTGAAAGTTCTTTTCTTTAAGGATGTTGAATATTGGCCCCCACTCTCTTCTGGCTTGTAGAGTTTCTGCCGAGAGATCTGCTGTGAGTCTGATGGGCTTCCCTTTGTGGGTGACCCGACCTTTCTCCCTGGCTGCCCTTAGTATTTTTTCCTTTATTTCAACCTTGTTGAATCTGACGATTATGTGCCTTTGGGTTGCTCTTCTTGCGGAATATCTTTGTGGTGTTCTCTGTATTTCCTGCAATTGAGTGTTGGCCTGTCTTGCTAGGTGGGGGATATTTTCCTGGATAATGTCCTGAAGAGTATTTTCCAGCTTTGATTCATTGTCTTTGTCACATTCTGGTATGCCTATCAAACGTAGGTTAGGTCTCTTCACATAGTCCCACATTTCTTGGAGACTTTATTCATTCCTTTTTGCGCTTTTTTCTCTGATCTTGGTTTCTCCTTCTATTTCATTGAGTTGATCTTCGACTTCTGATAATCTTTCTTCTGCTTGGTCAATTCGGCTATTGAAACTTGTGCATGCTTCGCGAAGTTCTCGTATTGTGTTTTTCAGCTCCTTTAATTCATTCATATTCCTTTCTAAGGTATCCATTCTTGTTATCATTTCCTCAAATCTTTTTTTAAGGTTCTTAGTTTGTTTGCATTGATTTAAAACATGTTCTTTTAGCTCACAAAAGTTTCTCATTATCCACCTTCTGAAGTCTAATTGTGTCATTTTATCACAGTCATTCTCCATCCAGCTTTGTTCCCTTGCTGGTGATGAGTTTCGGTCCTTTCTAGGAGGCAAGGTGTTCTGGTTTTGGGTGTTTTCCTCCTTTTTGTGCTGATTTCTTCCCATCTTTGTGGATTTATCCACCTGTCGTCTGTGTAGTTGCTGACTTTTTGATTGGGTCTCTGAGTGGATGCCCAGATTGTTGATGATGGAGTATTTCTGTTACTTGGTTTTTTTTCTACCAGTCTAGCCTCTTCGCTGTACGACTGCTGAGGTCCACTCCAGGCCCTGCTTGTCTGGGGTGCACCTATAGTAGCTGCGGAACAGCGAGGGTTGCTACCAGTTTCTTTTTCTGCTATCTTTGTCCCAGAATGATGCCTGCCAAATGTCAGTCTTTTGGATATCGAGGGGTCAGGGAGCTATTTGAGGAGACAGTCTGTACTTTGTAGGACCTCAAGTGCTGAGCTGTGAGCTCTGTTGTTCATTCAGGGCTGTTAGGCTGCTATGTTTGATTCTGCTGCAACATAACTCATAAGAAAACCCTTTTTTTCTCAGATGCTCTGTCTGGTGGGGGGGTTGGGGCTTTCCTTGTGAGTGTCCGCCTCACCGTCCTGCCCAGCTAGGAGGCAGTCTAGTCACTATTTGCCTGCCGAGGCTCCGCCCTGCTGGTGTGAGGTTCACCCTGTTGCTGCAGGCTCTGTCCTTCTGCTGCGGTCTCTGTTCTGTTGCCATGGACTACGCCCTGTGGCGGAGTCTCTCTGTTGTACTGTGTTGCCTCGGCAACAGCAGGCTGCGTCAGCAATGGGCGTGTACCTCAGTAGGGGCTGGTTGCCTCAGTAATGGCGGACGCCCCTCCTCTACGGAGCTGTGCTTTAAGCAAACCTCCTTACAAGGAGCGTTTGGAATTGCCGTTTTGTTTGTTGCACTGTGCTACCCCAAACACTGTGTCCTTGGGATTTCCTGGGCTGACTCACTGTCCAAGTCCCATTCAGTCTCAAGTTCAGCCCTCTCAGGTCTCAGTTTGCCGGTTCAACAGGGCACCCGTAACAGTGCGCTTTTGTATGGAGCGCTGTGGAGCGCCTCTGCGCTCCGGCGTGGGCCGCAGCCGCACCAGCTGCCAGCTACACCAGCGAAGACCTCTGCCTTGCATCCCGCTTCTCTTTTATACCTGGGAATTTCCCCGTTCTGTGGGCAACTAAGATCCGTCTGGAAATGCATCCCCGACTCACCCTCTCCGCACATCCAGCAAGAGCTTCAATCCTGGGTTGTTCTCACAGCGCCATCTTGAGTCCTCCCCGATGAGCATTTTTTCATATGATTGTTGGCCTCATATATGTCTTCTTTCGTAAAGTGTCTGTTCATATTCTTTGCCCAATTTTGAATGGGCTTGTTTTTTTCCTGTAAAACTGTTTGAGTTCTTGCTCTGTCGCCCAGGCTAGAGTGCAGTGGCATGATCTGGGCTCACTACAACCTCCACCCCATGGGTTCAGGGTATTCTTTTGCCTCAGCTTCCTGAGTAGCTGGGATTACAGGTGCCCACCACCATGTCCTGCTAAATTTTGTATTTTTTTGAGTAGAAACGGAATTTCAGCATGTTCGCCAGGCTGGTCTCAAACTCCTGACCCCATGTGATCTACCCACTCAGCCTCCCAAAGTGCTGGGAATACAGGTGTGAGCCTTAGTGCCTGACCTGTTTTCCTAATTTTTAACTGCATTGAGGCACTCCTGGGCCCTAGGTATGTGTTCATTATGGCAAGGGCAATAGAGGGATTTGATCAAATCAAGTGACATAAATGTTACTTGCACTTCACCTCAAAGTTTTTATGTTTTTGAAATTTTCCTTCAATTTGTCTTACTCCTTTGATCCTTTTCCTGTTTTTCCTATATGTTTTGTGTTATACACCATTTGAAGTGCTACCTGTTTTTTTCTTCTACAACTGATTTCATGCAGATTGTCTCTTCTCTGCTTTTCCCCTTTTGGAGAGACTTGCACAACCTGAGAAAAACAAACCATTCTGAAACTAGGCCGTTTGTCTTACCTTGATTCTGCCCAATTGAAAAGTCATTTCCAGATGACTGGCTGTGTTACTTCTTTTTTATTAAGTCTGTGTGAAATCTGGGACCTGAGGGCTAGAAGTCAGAATCTTGACATGAATTAATACTAATCTTGAAATCTATTTTCTTTTTACTGCTTTGTGCTTGAAAATTCCAGTTCATTTGAATTTATCCTGAGACTTAGGAAATGAAAGAAAAAGAGGAGTATTGCCTAGAAGCAGAGCCTAAGACAAGAATTCAGGTGCATATGCTTTATAGCAGGAATGCTCTTCAGGAATTAACTGTAAGGGAATAAGTGAAGCAGGATAGGAAAAGAAAAACTAGTCAAGAGCATGATTTCAGGTTAAGCCTAGCCATGGAGGTGAAGGACTCTGAGCATAAATCATTACTAAGTTTTTTTTTTCTCTTGTCTGTATACCTCTATCAGAGCTGTCTTTGGGATGAGGGTAGGAGGCTACATGAGATGGCTATCATTTGAGTGTATTTCTTTGGAGAACAGGGATACTATGTGCAATTAGCAGCCAATATTCACAGCAACTGGAAAGTGAATGCATTATCCAGATAAAAGGGATTTGGATAAGCCACCAGCAATGTGTACATTAGCGTACCCTTTGTCAGAGCCAGTTGCCTCTAATAATTAAGTTGACTCTATTCAGGCACAGGTCCTCCAGGATTCTGTGCTCACGATTTCTGTAAAAACGTATCTCTTATCCTGTGACCATAACTGCCACTTTCTTTGTTTTTTTTTTCCCCCCACTTATACTGATCTACGTGACTTACCTGGTAGATTGACTCATATCCTCATCCCTGCAGAGTCTGATCTCCTTGTCATCACGCACTTAAGGTTTCCCATTTATAGTTGCAATGTGACTTGTAAATAACAAGTCACTCCAGTGGATAACGTGAATGTCAAACATATCCTCCCATACCCATTTTGTAGTAGCTGTGTTACTTGCTCGCAGTGATTAGGGTCAAGTACTGCTGCCAGTGTGGATATTCATTTATTTTTCTGGCACAAGGATCACACAGTGACCAGGCAGTAGTCATAGCTTTACGTGTCCCCGGTTGAAGCATCCCTTACTTGAGGAACCAGGATTTCTTGATTCACAGAGCCTGCAATAACAGTATGATACAGATTTCCCAAGTGGATAACTGGCAGTAATGGTTAGTGGTGCCACTCCTACTTCTATCCCTTCATTCTTAGATCTGTGGATTCTATGTATTGGAGGCATAGCAGCATATGACAGCTGTTGAATTAAGGAATATACTATATTCTGAAGGATAGTGTCCCATCCTCGCAAGGTGTCTACTGTAAGTAGTCTTAGCTACATGTTTAATGGAGGATTTTACTGCTCTGTCAGACTGAAGAGTTCTGGATGGCACAGTAGGTGGTAGGATCATTGGATCTCATAGTTAGTGTTTTTACTGTATGAACATTACAAAGAAACATATTTCCTTTGCTTTCTCTTAAATATGTTATGTGATATCCCATGTAGGTAAAGCAGGCAGTCTATGAGCACATGTATAAAGAAAGGTACTTGCTGTGGTGTCTGCGCGGGAAAGGCAAACTCATACTTGGAATGCCCCTTTATGTGTGTGTGAATGAATTACTGGCACTTACAAGGTGGAAGGTGTCTGGTGCAGTCAACTTATCACCAGATGTCTCGTTGTCTCATTGAAGGGTGGAATCATGTTGAGGTTGGGGAGGGTCTGTGATTGACAGATGAGGCATTCAGCAGAAGCAGGGGTTATATACATCATGTTAGAAGTTGAATATGCTGTTGGGCACGTGCATTGTCTACATATCTGTCAGTGTGGCTTTATTCCACTTGGAGGTGGGTGGAGTTGGTGAGGACAGAGACCAGCAGATGTCTCATGATGGAATCACTGGTTTTCTTGGTTATTTAATACCCCTTGTGTAGTAGATCTTCTCTGGTACACATAAATATGTAATGCAAGGATCCAAACACCCTCAGCCCTCTCCCAAATGCCCGTGTACATGCCTCTTTATTAGAGCTCCTTGTCCTCAATCTTTCAACAGCCCCTGATCAATCAGCTAAACATTCACCGCTATTTGAGTTCTTACGTATCATTACCTCAGGCTTTTCTTTTTACACAATGGGTAACCAGTTTGCTAACTTAAACTTTGTCTATTGGGAGGATTTCTTCTCATTATTTTATTTGAAGGTCAACACTGAATGGAGCTGAAGTGAAGAAGCACTCGATTTTTGGTTACACTTAAATACTGAGCTGACCCATTTATTATCCAAGCATGGCCCTTTTCTTTTTTCTTCAAGTGATATGAACTTCAGAGGTGGCACTGATGCAGTAGTGTTAAGTAACTTGGTTGTCTGAGCCACCTGCTTGGGCAGCTCCATTGTCCGGTCTGGACCTGCTCAACCCTAGGCCCAGATCTGTGACTTCCATTTTATTAGAAATAGAATGTTGCTGAGTCTATCTGGCCTTATGATTTGGTGGGTTTCATGATAGGTACTTCTGGATTCATGGTCACTAGATGTCTTGAGATCAGATGCTCCATTTCTACCAGGACTACATGATATGAATGGTTTTCTGCTTTGACAGTATGCTCTATTCTAGAGCCCTGTGTGTTTACGTTGCAGTTCTACCACAGACATCTCTGGTACCATGGGTTGTATGGGATTGTGTCATGTTCTGGACCAACTGTGGATCTCTTTTTTTGCTCTGGGCCCTACTCTGACATGACCCTCACTTGAGCATGGAAGATTTGCTTAGAGTGAGAATTTAGCCTTCTCTGAAGTTCTCTCACTCTTATAATTAAAGGGAGCGGTGGCTCAAGCCTGTAATCCCAGCACTTTGGGAGGCCGAGGCGGGTGGATCACAAGGTCAAGAGATCGACACCATTCTGATCAACATGGTGAAACCCCGTCTCTACTAAAAATACAAAAAATTAGCTGGGCATGGTGGCACGTGCCTGTATTCCCAGCTACTCGGGAGGCTGAGGCAGGAGAATGCCTGAACCCAGGAGGCGGAGGTTGCGGTGAGCCGAGATCGCGCCATTGCACTCCAGCCTGGGTAACAACAGTGAAACTCCGTCTCAAAAAAAAAAAAAAAAAAATTCTGTGGCTAGTCGTCTAGAATATTCTCTCTTCTTTCTAACTTTCTAACTTTAAGAGATGATGAACCCTTTAAACAATGCTAGAGAGTCCTTTTGACTGTCATACTATGCTTTATATTAGTGACTGACTTCTCTGATCTTGTCATTCTTGATTTTTAATGTGTCAATTTGGCATTCAGCAATGACCATCTAATTCTAGTCTTTCCCATACCTTTGAAATGATAGAGATACTGCATAATCCAATGCACCCCTTGCTACCTATAATCTATTCCAATTAATTATAGGTGAAAATATTAACAGTTGCATTACCACTGTGTGGCAGGGACCATGGATATATTCATTCCACTTACAGCAGTGATGGGGTGTTCATTTCTAGTTGGCCAGCAAGTAATCCAACTCCAGAATTTCCTTCTTAGTGTCTGCCTCTAGACTCACTCCTGGCGTTAATTATCTTAGGTCAAGTTCATTAGAAACAGAGCTTAAGACAGGGATTTCTGTACACATGATTTAATGAAGGAACGTTCTTCAGGAAAAATCTTTAAGGAGGTGATGGAAGCAAGATAGGAATGGGAAAAGAGCTGAGGAAGCATGTGGTCTCAGGTAAAGCCTTTCCTTGGTTAATCCTGGCTGTGTGTGTATGGGGAAGTGTGTGTTTTTGAGAGTTGTTTTTGAGTATACATTGCAAGGTACTGTTTTTTCTTTTTTCTTTTGAAGCAAAGGTGGCCAACTTTGGTATCTCCATATGTAGGTCGTTAGCTCTAAACCATACCCGGGGAGGGAATGGCAGTGCTACTTTCTAGCAGTGACTTCTGTTAGTTGATGGGGGGCAGTTCTCTGGAGAAGGGAAAATGTTTGCCATTCTTGTAGCCAGAACTCACAGCAGCTGCAGGACGGATTTATAAGACTGGTAAAGGGTATCTGTAAAGGACATTAACAGTCTCTGCCATAGGGAGAAACAAAAATTATGTATGTCTTCCTGAAATACTGTGACTTAGGAACTCTACAAATTTCAGTGTTTTATCATGTCATAATAATTAACTGTTTTGTCTAAAGAGGAAGGTGTATATATAGTCATAGAGTAAGTTGGTGAGGAAAAATGTCAAAAAGAAAAATGGTCCTAATATAGCTGTTTACATGTAACTTTTTTAAAAAGGATGGACGTAGAAAAAAACAATTACTGAATGGATTCCATACTAGAAGAAAAACAATATTGAATATTGGAAAATTGCCAATATCTTATTTAACAAGGTATTAACATTTTCTTTTCACTCTCTTTTATTTCACTCCAGAAATCATTCCTAATAAATGAAGGTAACATTCCTAATCTAGTCTTTACTGTTTAAATATAGTTATTTAATTACATATTACTATATATTGCACAAATAGAAAATTTTCCAAGATTTATATCTGTAACTTCTATTTGTGGAACAAAAGAATGAAATATGATTCCATTTTAATAAAACATTATTCTTATGCAATGAGTATTTAATTTCAAAATATAATATACACTTGGTATTGATAATAAATTGTCAAAATTCTTACTCTATCATGATCAGGGTCCCTAAGTCATTGACAGCTCAGTAGATTTCCTCTGGTGCCTGTGCTATTTGGAGTCCTGTTACAGAGGCTGCTAAGTACACTGTCTGATAGGAAGGATCATTTTCCAGTGTAGCTCCCTGGTTCCTGCTTAGTTCTCCAATGAATGCCAAAGACCAAATGCTGTGGTTTTGGCTGAGGGTGAAGAGACTGGAGGCATCCTAGTTCTAATCTTTTTATCTTTTGCGGCCACCTATTCTTTTTAGATGACTATTACTTCGTACTTTTACCTTATACGTATATTTCCGGTAACAACTATTAAATGAACAGAGCTAAGAAATAGTCTTGGAGTTTAGTAGGTAAGTCATATATTTTTAATGTGAATGATTGAAATGTACTAGATCTGCTCTGTTTCACATGATCTTCTTTATCTGAAAGTACATTTAGAATCCTATATGTTTCTTATCCAGTATTAACTACTAAATAAGACAACTAATTATTGAGTATAAGGTGCATTAAATATGCTTCCCTATGTTAAATCTATTCTGTCCTTGAGTGGGGAAAGCTTTTTATAACTTTTAGATAAATGTTAAAGAATGCCCTAATTATTAACTTTCTTGGAGTTTTGAAAAAATAACTTACAAACTGATAGTTTCACATTATAAATTATTTTTGTCAAATCTGATGTGAATTTTTATATTCAGGCATAATGGGAAAGGTGCTTAGAAAACAACTTTTAATATTCATTTAAACTTTTCTTCCTCATGAAGTAATATCGAAGATGAAAAGGGAAATGAAGTGACCAGCTGTAGTCAAACAGTTATATATCTAATTTTCTTTTTGTTAATTCTTAGAGTCAAGGAATTTGGTTTTAAAATGGTTGTAATAGTCTATTGGTATGTGATAATATGTTTCTAATAAGGATTGTAGACTATATGTTTTGCCAATTATCTATAAAGTTGCCTTATAATTTTGATAATTCAGAAATATTTATACTGTCAATGAAACATGAAAAAAATCGGATCATGTTGTGGGAATGATGCCTTAAAATAAGAATAGAATAAATAAGAAAAATAATATCAATGAAAAAATATATTCTATATAGTTAGAAAATGAGATTTCAAATATAAGACTAAGAGTAGAGTATATTTTCTTCCTTGTCTTTATGTACCGAAAATAGTTTGATTTGAGTATTCTTACAGCTGCTAGTTGCAAACCAATTGTGTATGTATAGATGTGTATGCCTGTGTCTATACGAATGCTATGTACACACACACACATGCGCACACACACATAAACACAAAGGCAACTCGAAAGTTCAAGATTAAAAGAATGACACTTTTGGACTGAAATGATTTAAACCAAATAAATTATGTGCACTAATATGCAAAATGGGACTTTATTCATATTATGATTTAATTTGCTGCATATACTTTTGATTGCAGTGCAAGGACATGTACAATAGGAAAACACAGCACTTTCAGAAAAATCATTATTTTATGGTTCAGCACTGTGAAGAACCAAAAAAAAAAAAAATTTAGAGCCAGCTAGATTGCACCTTGCTGTATCTCTGTGTGTAGATGCTGCAAATCGTATTCAGGCAGATGAGCATTTAGACCAATCCTCTACTGCAGTTTCTGTATTCTTCTCCCTTATTCCAAGATGGGATAGACACTAATGACTTTCCCCCTGAAAACATTATCTTAGAGAGTGAAAAAGCTATTTTGACAGTAGGATTGTGATTGCAACCTCCAGCAAGATTGAATCCTGTTTTTTCTTTTATGTCATAATAGCTGGTTTGCCTGAGGGGAATTAGCATTAATTGAACTAAGAAACAAGCTAGTGACAAAAGAAAATAGTATGGATATAATAGCAATGGACTCACATAGGGACCTGGGGGCTAATTTTAGCAATTTAATCATGAATTAATTAAATACATTTTAAAATGATTTCCTTTATTTGAAGTCTGAAACTAACATCATAGGTAGTATTACAGTGGAATTAAATTTTGTAGGTTACAAAGCACTTTCTTTTATTTAAAAAAATTTTTTAGAGACAAGATGAACATGTGCAAATTTGTGCTCAATTGCGGTATACCTCAATGGGTTCATTCCAACCAGGTTGCAAGCATGGTACATAGGTAGTTTTTTGACCAATACCTCACTCTCTCCCTCCTGTATCAAGTACAGCACAGTGTCTATTGTTCCCATGTTTATGTCCATGAGTGCTCAATATTTGGCTCTCACTTATAAGTAAGAACATATAGTATGTGATTTTCTGTTCCTGCATTAATTTGCTTAGGATTATGGCCTCCAGCTTAATCCATGTTGCTGCAAAGGACATGATTGTTTTCTTTCTTTCTTTTTTCTTTTCTTTCTTTCTTTCTTTCTTTCTTTCTTTCTTTCTTTCTTTCTTTCTTTCTTTCTTTCTTTCTTTCTTTCTTTCTTTCTTTCTTTCTTTCTTTCTTTTTTCTTTCATTAATGGAATCTCACTGTTGTTGCCCAAGCTGGAGTGCAATGGCACAATCTTGGCTCACGAAAACCTCTGTCTCCCGGGTTCAATTGATTCTCCTGTCCCAGCCTTCTGAGTAGCTGGGATTACAGGCATGTGCCACCACACCTGGCTAATTTTGTACTATTAATAGAGACTGAGTTTCTCCGTGTTGGTCAGGCTGGTCTTGATCTCCTGACCTCAGTTGATCTGCCTGCCTCTGCCTCCCAAAGTGCTGGGAATACAGGTGTGAGCAACTGCACCTGGCTGATTTCCTTCTTTTTTATGGCTATGTAGTATTCTATGATGTATATGTACCACAATTTTTTATCCAATCTGTCGTTGATGGACAATGGTTAATTCTCTGTGTTTGCTCTTGTGAACTGCACTGCCGTGAACGTACAAATGAATGTGTCTTTTTGGTGTAACGATCTATTTTCCTTTGAGTGTATACCCAGTAATCAGATTGCTGAGTGAAAGTGTAGCTCTGTCTTAAGTTCTTTAAGAAATCTCCAAACTGCTTTCCACAGTGGGTGAACTAGTTTACATTTCTACTAACAGTGTATAAATGTTCCCTTTTTCCACAGTCTCACCAAAAAAACCTGGGTTTTTCTTTTTTGACTTTTTAATAATAACCATTCTGACTGGCATGGGAGAGTAAGTATCTCATTGTGATTTTGAACTGCATTTCTCTAATAATTAGTGATGCTGAGCATTTTTTCATATATTTGCTGGCTGCTTGTGTGTCTTCTTTTGAGAAGTGTCTGTTCATGCCCTTTGCCAATTGTTTAATGATTGTTTTTTGCTTGTTGAATTATTCCTGATGCATAGTTTGTGAATTTTTTCTTCCATTCTGTATGTAGTCTGTTTACTCTGTTAATAGTTTCTTTTGCTTTGCAGAAACTCTTTAGTTTAATTAGGTTCCACTCGTCAATTTTTGTTTCTGTTGCAATTGCTCCTGGGGACTCAGCCAAAAATTATTTGCTAAGGCTGAGTCAAGAAGGGTATTTTCTAACTTTCTTCTAGGATTTCAATAGTTTGAGGTCATACATTGAACTCTTAAATCCATCTTGAGTTAATTTTTGTATATGGTGAAGGGTCAGGGTCTGGTTTTATTCCTCTGCATGTGACTAGCCAGTTATCCCAGCACCATTTATTGAGTACGGAGTTCATTACCCATTGCTTATTTCTGTCAGTCTTGTCAAAGAACAGATGGTTCTAAGTGTGAAGCTTTATTTCTGAGTTTATTTTCTGTTCCATTGGTCTATGTGTTTGTTTTTGCACCAGTACCATACTGTTTTGGTTATTGTAGACTTACAGCATAGTTTGAAGTTCAGATAGTGTGATGCCTTCAGCTTGTGTGTGTGTGTGTGTGTGTGTGTGTGTGTGTGTGTGTGTAGGGTGGCTTTGGCTATTCAGGCTCTTTTTTGGTTCCATATGAATTTTAGAACAGTTTTTTTCTTCTTTTTCTGTGAAGAAAGACATTAGTGGTTTGGTAGAAATTATCACTGAATCTGTAAATTGCCTTGGCCAGTATGGACATTTTAATAATATTGATTCTTCCAATCCATGAGCATGGGATATTTTTTCATTTATTTGTGTAGACCCTGATTTGTTCTTATCAGTGTTTCAGAGTTCTCCTTGGTTAGCTGTATTCTTAGGTATTTCATTTTCTTTGTGGCTATTGTAAATGGTATTATGTTTCTTGATCTGGCACTAAGCTTGGACATGATTGGTGTATAAAAACATGACAGATTTTTTTACATTAATTTCGTAATCTTTATCAATTCTAGTAGACTTTGGCAGAATCCTTCGGGTTTCCTAGGTATAGGAATACATCATCAGTGAGAGAGATAGTTTGACTTCTTCTTTTCCTATTTTGAATTTTTTTTCCCTCTTGCTTGATTGCTCTTGCTAGGACTTCAGTAACATGTTGAATAGGAGTCATAAGAGTGGACATCCTTGTCTTGTTGCATTTCTCAAGAAGAATGGTTCCAGCTTTTGCCTATTCAGTATGATCCTGGTTGTGGGTTTGTAATAGATGGTTCTTATTATTTTGAGACATGTTTTGTTGCCTAATTTGTTGAGGATTTTTTTTTAATCATGAAGAAATGTTGGATTTCATCCTAAGTTTACTTTGCATCTATTGAGATGATGGTATGCTTTTTGCTTTGAATTCTGTTTATGGTAAATCACATTTATTGATTTGTGTATGTTGAACCACCCTTGTATCACAGGAAAAAGCCTACTTGACTTTTTGATGTGCTGTTGGATTTGGTTTGCTAGTATTTTGTTGAGGACTTTTGCATTTCTGTTTATTAAGGATATTGGCCTGACGTTTTCTTTTCTTGTGGTTTATCACTCAGATTTTGGTGTTAGTCTGATGCTGGCTTCATAGATAAGTTAGGAAGGAGCCTCTCCTCTTCAGTTTTTTGTAACGTTTTCATTAGGATTTGTATTAGTTCTTTGTATAACTGGTAGAATTCAGCTGTGAATCTATGTGGTCCAGGGCTTTTTTTGGTTGGTAGGTTTTTTTAATTATGAATTCAATTTTAGAGCTCAATACTGGTTTATTCAGGGTTTCAATCTATTCCTGATTCAATCTTGGGAGATTGTGTGTTTCCAGGAATTTATCTATTTCCTCTGTATTTTCTAGTTTGTGTGCATAGAGATGTTCATACTATTCTCTGAGGAACTTTTGTATTGCTGTGAGATCAGTTCTAATGTCATCTTTATCATTTCTGATGATATTTATTTGGATTTTCTCTCTTTTTTCTTTATTAATCTAGTTATCTATCAATCTTGTTTATTTTTCCAAATAACAAACTCTTGGTTTCATTGATTTTTCTAGTGATTTTTGCATCTCAATTTCATTGGAGTCCTTTCTAATTTTAGTTATTTATTTTCTTCTGCTAGCTTTGGGATCGGTTCATTCTTTTTGTTCTAGTTCCTTTAATTGCAAAGTTAAATTGTTAACTTGAGATCTTTCTAACTTCTTGATAAAGGCATTTGCTACTTTTAACTTTCCTCTTATAACACTATGCTAGCTTCATCTCAGAGATTTTGGTAAGTTGTGACTTTATGTTCATAAATTTCAAAGAATTTTTTTTATTTCTGCCTTAATTTCCGTTTTTACCCATGAGTTATTGAGGAGCAAGTTGTTCCATTTCCATGAATTTGTGTAGTTTTGAGAGGTCATCTTGATATTGATTTTTATTTTCATTGCACTGTGTGATCCAAGAGTGTCTATGGTAAATTATCTTTTAAAATTTATTAAAAGACTTGCTTTATGACCAAGCTGTGGTCAATGTTAGAATATGCTCTATATGTAGATGGGAACAGCATATATTTTGTGGTTGCTGGGTGGAGTGTTCTGTAGATGTCTATTAGTTCCAATTGGTCAAGTATGAAGTTTAAATCCAGAATTTGCTTGTTAGTTTTTTGCCTCGACTATCGGTTTAATATTGTCACTGGTGTGTTGAAGCTCCCCACTATTATTGTGTGCTTGTCTAAGTCTTTTCGTAGGCCAAGAAGAACTTGTTTTATGAATCTGGTTTCTCCAAAATTGAACCCGATGTTGCATGCATATGTATGGAATACTTATTTCTTCTTGTTGGATTGTACCCTTTTTCATATTGTAATGTCTTTCCTTGTCCTTCTTACTTTGTAGTAGTTTAAAGTCTGTGTTATCTGATGCAAGAATAACAATCCTTCTCATTTTTGTTTTCCATTTTGGTGGTAAATCTTACTACAGCCTTTTACTTTGAGCCTGTGAGTGCTGTTACTTGTGAGCTGGGTCTCTTGAAGACAGAGATGGTTGGAGCTTGTCTTTTTATCCAACTTGCTATGTCACAAAGCACTTTTATGTAAAGTTTTAACTTACTAACATGTCACAGAGAATACAAAACTTCTGTGTTTCATATATGACTTTTATATAGGAATGGCATCACAGAACATTTTTATTCAGAAGAAGCTGTCCTGTCTGCTACACTAAATTGATTTTCAATTATAATTGATTAATTTGTCAAGAATAAGTTCACATGGCAATTTGAAAAGAAGGAAAGAGGAAAGTTGGTGGCCCTTCATAGTTTATGCATATAGTTTATGCCTAAAAGCATTCATTTGTTAAACAATCAAATCACTGATTCTTCTTATGATAAATATGGCATAGATCTAATACTAGTCATCATGAACATTAATTCAGTATTTTAATTAATAGTTTGTTGGATTTGCCATCTTTCAGTCCTGGTGAGATAATACAGATAACTCAGGGTTTTTTGTTTGTTTGTTTGTTTGTTTTTTCCTTTAAGAAGGAGACTAGCTCTGTCACCCAGGCTGGAGTGCAGTGGTGCAATCTCGGCTCACTGCAACCTCCGCCTCCTGGGTTCAAGCAGTTCTCCTGCCTCAGCCTCCCGAGTAGCTGAGACTACAGGTGCACAACTCAGTTATTTTTAAAAATATTTTCAAGAAATTTAAGTTTTCTTTTAGTTATTTATGTATAGGTAGAGACATTCAATGTCATTACTTTGAACTTTGAGTTTTTCCGCTCCAAATCTGCAGTCTGTCTTCTCAAATGTTTGATAATAGCTGAGAGAGTATAGACTATTACATACGATTTTACTCAGAATGATTCATGAGTTACCAAAGTTGAAGGATAAGAAATCAAATAAGGGGTTAGTTATTAATATACAAATCTAGGATTACAAATATATGTCACATTTAATGAAGACTCTAAGGACATGGCTAGTGCCTCAGAATCTTTTGTTGAACTATTTTCTCATTTTGTAATGAATAAGACAGTTGAAGTTTATGGAAATTATTTTTCAAATAAGTTGCACAGTATAATGCTCACTTGTTTTTATTTTTGTCCTTAATCTTAAGCAGCTATTTGTTCATATATATTATAAAAAACTGTTACTCAATATTTAACTCAGTATTTAATATTGTTCTTATTTTAAAGGTCCTCATTTATCAACTTTTTTTGGGAGTTGTGAAGCTTCCATTTTGCTTTGGAACATTTTTGTTTATTTTAGGATATATATTTATATGCAATTGTGCTTAGTCTGGCCGTTAGTTTAATCTCAGAGTAGTTGTTGATCATTAATTTCCCATGAAATGCCCAATATTTAATACTTTTAGTTTTATCATACAATTGTTATTATATTCTAATTAGTTTATTGTTTTTAGAATTACACTTAATTGGAAAATCAAAATAATAGTCACCAGATCATGAAATGTGTCTATGTGATCTCACTATGTCCATTATCACTTTTTTCTCACTTTATTCCTCTACTATCCATTCTCCTCTACTATAGCAGCTGCAAAGCAAAAAGCTCATCTTTTCTTTGTAGCTTCAGCCTTGTGACTCCATCTGTACAAAGAGACTGTGTCAGTGCAACTTCTCTGGCTTTGACCTTTCTCCTTTCTAGCACATGTAAGAAACGTCTGAAGTGTAATATCCAAAGTCCAGAATTATAGTGCAATAAGTTAGAGAGAATCTGGTGCCTTTTGGTCATCATTTAGTGCTGCAAGAGGCTTAGACTGACTTCTTGTTGCACAGAGTAATAAATACCTCTTCTGTTTAAAATGTTTTATAGATTTTCTAGGACTTGCAGCCAAATGTAGTCTTAACTGATAATTGAAGTTCATTTGAGATGAAACTTCAAAAACATTTGCACATTATTGCTAAAACAGGCATTAGACATTGGCCTGGCTAGGCCTGTGTAACTATTTTATCTATCTCCTCAGAAAACATTTAAGGACACAGTAAATACTGTTGTAACATTTTAAATCCCAATGATGTCTAGCATAATGCTTTGTAGCTAGTAGGAAATTAAAATATACATGAAAGAATAAAAACTACATAAAACAGAATTTATAAATTATTGGGTACTGCTAGGCAACTTTCCAATTTTATTTTAATATTAGCAGACAGAAGGCATTGGATTATCATCTAAAATCAGAAAAATTAAGTTAAGGAGAACCTTAGAAAAGAGATTAGCTGAGCTCATCTAATTCAGAACCTAGCTACCTAAAGTGATTTTTATTTCTCCTAGCTGAGTAGTATAGAAGAACTTTACAACCGTATGTGTGTGTGTGTGTGTGTGTGTGTGTGTGTAAGTGGGATTATAATATACAAAATATATTATATAGAATTATAAGATTATATGGAATAGAACCAGAGGGATCTTCATTCTCTAGTCTGAACCATGAATTTTACAAAGAAGGGGAAATAGAAGCCCCCTGGAATACATTCATTGAGCTTGTCATTCATTTATTTGTGTGAATGGGTTCAATTTGAAGTAGTTCTTTATAGCATAACAATAGAAATAGATCATTGTGGTTTGAATAAATTTTCAGAATCAAATAAACTTAAGTTCTACAAGATAGGTCATGAGACACTAAATTATTTTAAGTGGATATCGAGAGGGTCTTTTTCTGTTGCCTTGGAATTACAAACAAATCTAATGTGGGCAAAAAAAGCATTAAGTATCTCATTAAAGAAAGTTCTGTCAACAACTGGGTTCCAATACTTTTCTCAGGGTTTTCTAAAAGGAAAGAAAACTATTACCTTCAGTTGTTAAACACACTGGAACCTTCACTTTCCGTAATATAAATGAGGACTGGGGAAAGGAAACGGGTAAGAGAGCAATCTGAGTGATAAATCTGGAGCCTAGTGGAGAATGAAGAGGCTTTCTCCTCCCTTCCCACCACTTTGGGAAAGGATGTACTATTCCCATTCCCACTGAAAGAAAAATGAAGGGAATCTCCAACAGAATTTTTTATAGCAATTAGAGGAGTTAACAGAAAGGGGATGATAGCATTCTAATCCCTGGTTTGCCATCTACTTAAGCAGTAAAGTGACTGATTTATCTATCCCTATTCCTATTTCAACACAGAAAAAGATCCTTGAAAAGAGGGTAGGTGGCTGGGTGGCAGAGAGCAGCCTGTATTTCCGTTTGTGGGTGGAAAGGAATGTTTATCTAGTATTCATAATTGGCAAGGTTATATAGCAGAAACAAGCAACTCTAATATGTCAGTGCTTAACATACAGAAGAGGTTTGCTTCTTGTTCTTGTATGGTTCACTATGAGTAAGGGGTACTCTCCAGGGTAAATAATTCTTATATGGTCTAGCAGTCTGGGGTCCAACATCTTGAAACTGCACTGTCTAGTCCATATGGGCATGGGAAGAGACTGGAGAATACAACATGGGCTTTTTACTGCCTCAGCACAGAAATGATACATTCTCTTTAGGAACTCAGTGGACAGGATCCATCATTTGGCCTTTCCCTAATGGATGGAAATAAGACGTGCATTCCTCTGTGTGCCAGAAGGGGAGGAAAATTTCATGTCACAAGACTCCAGTAATATCTACCTTAATGAATTTTCTGCAGGTCTAATCAGCATCATTGAAGATCGCTATGCTTGAGCTATACTAGATATCATTATGGGATGGGAAAGGGAAATTCAACAGAACATAGTTGAATGCCCTGATTGGAGAAAAATAATAACATTCTCAGATTTATTCCCTATTGAACTGAGATAGCTCACTGATCTGCACATATAAGGGAATGGCATGTTTTGAGAGTATAGGTTCTAGAGTAAAACAAACTGGGCCCAAATTTAGGTTTAATCACTCCTTAGTTGTTCATATTTTACTTGAGTTTTCTGTTTCACTTTTCTTATTTGTACAGATGGTATTGTAATAGAACCATCTTGATAGAATTGTTTATGAGAATTAAATGAGATAGTGCAGTAAATCACCATGCACAGTATTTAGCAAGTAGTACATATTCAGTAAATATTAACAGCCATTGTTATTGTTAGGCATTTGGGGGCTTAGGGAAAGGAGCATACACTAGGAAGTAATTTAGAGATTAACCAAAGTGTGTGGGAAAATATAACAAATTTTTCTTAATTCAACTTTTCTTCTAGGGTCGAGTAAGGGAAACTCTACATCTCCCAGTGAGCAGAAATATTGTAAAATAATGGTTTTTTCCCCCAACAAAATAATTTTAATACTTTGTGCCTGGGTTAGCAACATCTTGCACTGTGACATTCCTATACACACATAAGCATTTTATTCAAGTACACATGTTAAAAGCAGGGTAATTTAAGCAATTGTCGATACAAAGGTAAGTAGACACAGTAGGTTATATTGCTTCTTTTTAAATTTTGTTTTTATGTTAGATTCAGGAATTACATCTACAGGTTTGTTATATAGATATATTGTATAATGGTGAGGTTTGGATTCTTGCCCATTACCCAAATAGTGACCATCGTACAGAACAAGTAATTTCCAAGCCTTACCCCCCACTTCTAACCCTCTCACTTTTAGGGTCCCCAGTGTTTTTTTTTCCATTTTTATTTTTATGTGTATTTGTTGTTTAGCTCCCACTTATAAATGAGGACATGTGGTATTCTGTTTTCTGTTTCTGAGTTATTTCACTTAGGCTGATGGCCTCCAGCTCCACCCATACTGTTGCAAAGGACATGATTTCATTCTTTTCATGTTTGTATAGTGTTCATTGGTGTATATATACACTATATTTTCTTTATGCAATCAACTGTTGATGAAAACTTAGGTTGATCCCATGACTTGGCTATGCTATTGCAAATAGTGCTACAAAAAACATATGATTGCATGTGTCTTTTTGATATAATAATTTATTTTCCTTTGGGTAGAAACCCAGTAGTGGGATTGCTGGGTTGAATGCTAGTTCTTTTTCAGTTCTTTGGGAAATCTCCATACGGTTTTCCACATAGGTTGTACCAATAAACATACTCACCAACACTATATAAATGTACCCTTTTCTCTGCATCCTTGCCAACATCTGTTGTTTTTTCACTTTTTAATTATAGCCATTCTGACTGGTATGAGAAGGTATCTCACTGTGGTTTTAATTTGCATTTCTCTGATGACTGGTGATGTTGAGTATCTGTCCATGTTTGTTGGCTGCTTATATGTTTCCCTTTGATAAATGTCTGTTCATATCCTTCATGCCTACTTTTTAATGGGGTAGTTTGCTTTTCTTGAGTTGAGGTGTTTGAGTTCCACGTAGATTCTAGACATTAGTACTTTGTCAGAGGCATAATTTACAAATATTTTCTCCCATTCTGTATGTCGTCTATTTATTCGGTTGATTATTTCTTTTGCTGTGCTGCAGTTTTTTAGTTTAATTGTTGTATTTGTTTTTGATTCTGTTGCATTTGCTTTTGGGCTCTTAGTCACAAATTCTTTGCTGAGGCCAATGTCTAGAAGAGTTTTTCCTAGGCTTTCCTCTAGGACTTCTACAGTTTCAGATCTTACATTTAATTCTTTAATCCGTCTTGAGTTAGTTTTTATATATAGTGAGAGAGTGGGATTCAGTTTTATTTTTCTGTATGTGGTTATCCAATTTTCTCAATACCGGTTATTTAATATAATTTCCTTTCCCCATTGTTTATTTTTATTGATTCTGTTAATGATCAGTTGGTTGTAGATACTCTGTTAAATTGCTGGCTTCTCCATTCTCTTCCATTGATCTATGTGTTTATTTTTATATGAATACCTGCTGTTTTATTTACCCTAGCCTTGTAGTATAATTTGAAATCAGGTAATGTGATGCCTCCAGCTTTCTTTTTCCTTGGATTGCTTTGGCTATTCAGGCTCTTTTTTGTTTCCATATGATCTTTAGATTTTTCTTTTTTAATTTTGTGAAAAATGATGTTGATATTTTGATAAGAATTACGTTGAATCTGTAGATTGATTTGAGAAGTATGGTCATCTCAATGATATTACCTCCTACAATCCATGAGCATGGATGTTTTTTTATTTATTAATGTCATCTGTGATTTCTTTTATCAGTGTTCTGCAGTTCTCCTCGTAGAGATCTTTCACCTTCTTTGTTAAATTTTCCTAGGTATTTTATTTCGTTGTGTCTATTGTAAATGGGATTGAGTTCTTTATTTGATTCTCAGCGTGAGGTAATATTTGTGTATAGAAATGCTACTGATTTTGTGTATGTTGATTTTACATCCTGAAACTTTACTGAAGTCATTTATTAAGTCTAGGTATCTTTTGAGTTTTCTATGTGTAAAATTGGTGATCAGAGATAATTTGGCTTCCCCTTTTCCTTATTTATCTTTCCCTTGCCTGATTGCTCTGGCTGAGACTTCCAGTATTGTATTGAATATAAATGGTGATAGTGGACATCTTTATCTTGTTCTGGTTCTTAGGGAGACTGCTTTCAACTTTTTCCCATTCACTATGATATTGGCTGTGGGCTTGTCATAGATGGCTCTTATTATTTTGAGGTATGTTTCTTTGATGACTAGTTTGTTGAGGATTCTTATTATAATGGGATGTTGGATTTTGTTAGACGATTTTTTTTTAGCATCTGTTGAGATAATCATATGATTTTTGATTTTAATTCTCTTTACGTGGTGAATCACATTGATTTGCTTATGTTGAACCATTCTTGCATCCTAGGAATAAAGCCTACCTGATTGTGGTGTATTAATTTTTTTATATGCTGTTGGATTTGGTTTGCTAGTATTTTGTTGAAAATTTTTGCCTCTATATTCTTCAAGAATATTGGTCTGAAGTTTTCTTTTCTCATGGTATGTCTGCCAGATTTTGGTATTAGGCTTCTGCTGGTTTCATAGAATGAGTTAGGGAGGAGCCCCTCTGCAATTTTTTGGAATATATACGGTAGGAAAGATGTAAGTTCTTTCTTGTATGATTGGTAGAATTCGGGGATGAATCCATCTGGTCCTGGGCTTTTTTTTATTGTTGGAAGGATTTTTTTTTTTTTTTTTTGTTAAACATTCAATTTCATTATTCATTACTGGTCTGTTCAAGATTTAATTTCATCTTGGTTCTTAGGAGATTGTACGTTTCCAGAAATATATCCTAGGTTTTCAAATTTGTTTGCATAGAGATGTTCACAGTAGTCTTTGAGGATCTTTTCTGGTTCTTTAGTATCAGTTGTAATGTCACCTTTATTGTTTCTGATTCTTCTTATTTGAATATTTGAATTTTCTCTTTTATCCTGGTTAATCCAACTAGCAATGTATCAGTTTTGTTCATCTTTTCAAAGAACCAAGTTGTTTTTTTTTTTTTGAGATGGAGCCTAGCTCTGCAATCCAGGCTAGAGTACAGTGGCACGATCTTGGCTCACTGCAACCTATGCCTCCTGGGTTCAAGCCACTACCCTGCCTTAGCCTCTCAAGTAGCTGGGACTGCAGGTGCCAGGCAAATTTTTGTGTTTTTTAGTAGAGACAGGATTTCACCATGTCGGCCAGGCTGAGAACCAACTTTTCATATCACTGATTACTTGTATGATTTTTTGGGTTTCAGTTTTATTTAGTTCTTTATTATTAGTATTTTTTCTTCTGCTACCTTTGGGTTTGGTTTATTCTTGTTTCGCAAGTTGTCTCGGGTGTCACATTAGGTTGTCAGTTTGAGATCTTTCTTTTTGATGTAGGCATTTAATGCTATATACTTTACTCTTAATATACTTTTCGCTGTGTCACAGAGGTTTTGGTATGTTGTGTCTTTGTTTTCATTTCTTTGAACAAATTGTTTGATTTCTCTGTTAATTTTATTGTTTACCCAAAAGTCATTTAGGAGCAAGTTGATTAGTTTCCAGGTATTTGTGTGGTTTTGAGAGTTCTTCTATGTATTGATTTCTAATTTTATCCCACTGTGGTTTGAGGAAGTGCTTGTTATTATTTTGATTTTTAAAAGTTTCCTGAAATATACTTTATGCTAAATTTATGACCTGGCATATGGTGAAAAATGGTTCTCATTATTGAGCACTTGCTATGTGCTAGACATTGTGTTAAGCACTGGACATATATTATCGTATTTAATTTTATTGATTAAGAAATAATTAAGAGGATCTGGTATCATTCCTTCTGAAACTATTCCAAACAATACAAAAAGAGTGAATCTTTCCCAAATCATTTTATGAGACCAACATCATCCTGATACCAAAGCTCAGCAGAGACAAAACAAAGAAAACTTCAGGCCAATATCCCCGATGAACATAGATGCAAAAATCTTCAATAAAATACTGGCAAACCTATTGCAACAGCATGTCAAAAAGCTCATCCATAATGATCAAGTAGGCTTCATTCTGGGGATGCAAGGCTGGTTTAACATACACAAGTCTATAAACGTAATCCACCACATAAACAGAACCAAAGACAAAAACCATGTTTATCTCAATAGATACAGAGAAAGCCTTTGACAAAATTCAACAGCTCTTTATGCTAAAAATTCTCAATAAACTAGGTATTGAAGGAACATATTAATGGACCATATCTCAAAATAATAAAAGCTATTTACGACAGACCTACAGCAAATAGCATACTGAATGGGCAAAAACTGGAAGCATTCCCTTTGAAATCTGGCACTAGACAAGGATGCCCTCTGTTACCACTCCTATTCAATATAGTATTGGAAGTTCTAGCCAGAGCATTAGGCAAGGAAAAAAAAGGGTATTCAATTAGAAAAAGAGGAAGTCAAATTGTCTATTATCAGATGACATGATTGTATATTTAGAAGACCCTATCATCTCAGCCCCAAATCTCCTTAAACTGATAAGCAACTTCAACAAAGTCTCAGGATACAAAATCAATATGCAGAAATCACAAGCATTTCTATACACCAATAACAGACTAACAGAGAGCCAAATTATGAGCGAACTCCCATTCACAATTGCTACAAAGAGAATAAAATACCTAGGAATATAACTAACAAAGGATGTAAAGGACCTCTTCAAGGAGAACTACAAACCATTGCTCAAGGAAATAAGACAGGACACAAACAGATGGAGAAACATTCTGTGCTTATGGTTAGGAATAATCAGTATCATGAAAATGGCCATACTGCCCAAAGTAATTTATA
Organism: Callithrix jacchus; assembly: GCF_049354715.1. Classification (NCBI taxonomy): domain Eukaryota; kingdom Metazoa; phylum Chordata; class Mammalia; order Primates; family Cebidae; genus Callithrix; species Callithrix jacchus. Next base: position 93,086,615 of record NC_133517.1, on the reverse strand, counting down.
GAGTCAACACTATCCCCATCAAGCTATCAATGACCTTCTTCACAGAACTGGAAAAAAACACCTTAAACTTCATATGGAACCAAAAGAGAGCCCACATAGCCAAGACAATCCTAAGCAAAAAGAACAAAGCCAGAGGCATCACGCTACCTGATTTCAAACTACACTACAATGCTACAGTAATCAAAACAGCATAGTACTGGTACCAAAACAGAGATACAGACCAATGGAACAGAACAGAGGCCTTGGAGGCAATGCCACACATTTATAACCATCTAACCTTTGACAAACCTGACAAAAGCAAGCAATGGGGAAAGGATTCCCTGTTTAAGAAATGGTGTTGGGATAACTGGCTGGCCATGTGCAGAAAGCAGATACTGGACCCCTTCCTGTCACCTTACACTAAAATTAATGCCAGATGGATTAAAGACTTAGACATAAGACCTAACACCATATAAATCCTAGAAGAAAACCTAGGCAAAACCATTCAGGACATAGGTGTAGGCAAGGACTTCATGACTAAAACACCTATAGTATTGGCAACAAAAGCCAAAATAGACAAATGGGACCTAATTAAACTACAGAGCTTCTGTGTAGCAAAAGAAACAATCATTAGAGTGAACCAGCAACCAACAGAATGGGAAAAAATGTCTGCAATCTACCCATTTGACAAAGGGCTAATATCCAGAATCTATAAAGAACTAAAACAGATTTACAAGAAAAAAATGAAAAAAAAAATCCAAAAGTGGGAGAAGATATGAACAGCCACTTTTCAAAAGAAGACATATATGAGGCCAACAAACACATGACAAAATGCTCATCATCATCGATTGTTAGAGAAATGGAAAGCAAAACCACATTGAGATACCACCTCATGCCAGATAGAATGGCGATCATTAAAAAATCTGGAGACAACAGATGCTGGGAGGATATGGAGAAATAGGAACACTTTTACACTGTTGGTGGGAGTGTAAACTAGTTCGACCATTGTGGAAGACAGTGTGGCGCTTCTTCAAGGACCTAGAAATAGAAATTTCATTTGACCCAGCAATCCCATTGCTGGGTGTGTGACCAAAGGATTATAAATCATTCTGTTATAAAGACACATGCACATGTATGTTCATAGCGGCACTGTTTACAATAGTAAAGACCTGGAACCAACCCAAATGTCCATCGAGGATAGACTGGACAAGGAAAATGTGGCATATATACACCATGGAATACTATGCAGCCATAAAAAATGATGAGTTCATGTCCTCTTTTGGGACATGGATGAATCTGGAAACCATAATTCTCAGCAAACTGACACAAGAACAGAAAATCAAATACTGCATGTTCTCACTCATAGGTGGGTGTTGAACAATGAGAACACATGGACACAGGGAGGGGAGCATCACACACTGGGGTCTGTTGGAGGGGGGCCAAGGGAGGGACAGTGGTGTGATGGGGAGGTCAGGGAGGGATAACATGCGGAGAAATGCCAGATTAGGTGATGGGGGGATAGAGGTGGCAAGCCACATAGCCATGTGTGTACCTATGCAACAATCCTGCATGATCTGCACATGTACCCCAGAACCTAAAGTACAATTTAAAAAAAAAAGAATAATAAAATTAATTTCTTATTCCTACTAATAGATCAGTAAACTGAAATCTTACAACTAACAATCAGAGTTAGAGCACTGACAATCACAGAGCACCAAGCTGCCTGACTCTAGAGCTTGTGGCTTGTGTACTGAAGTATTCTGTCACGCTGTTTATTATTTAAAAGTTATTTTGGAAAAGCAAAATAAACTCCTAAGAGAACTTAATTAAATTATATTGTCTCTCATCATCAGTAAGGCAAATGAGTTGAGCTTTATTTTCAGAATGGATTGATGCCAATCATATTATACTTTCTTAACAAAACCATATAACTTAGTGCTTCTCAAACTATTTCTCTTCATAGCACACATAGAATATGTTAATATACATTGTATACTAGAGTAAACAAAATGGATTTGGAGATGTTTATATGAGGCTTGGTAATAATTTTATTTATCCCATAATTATAAAGATAAAAATGCAAAGTCTCATGAATTATTAGAGCTTTCCAACTTGTTTTTAAAATTTTTAATGAGAAATTTGAGTTTCTCTGTGAATATAACTTTTCAGTTTCACAGTTTTTTTGTTTTTTGTTTTTTTGTTTTCTTAGATGGAGTCTTGCTCTGTCTCCCAGGCTGGAGTGCAGTGGCGCAGTCTTGGCTCATTGCAACCTCTGCCTCCCAGGTTCAAGCAATTCTACCTCAGCCTCCCAAGTAGCTGGGATTACAGGCGCATGCCACCACACCCAGCTAATTTTTGCATTTTTAGTAGAGATGGGGTTTTACCATGTTGGCCAGGCTGATCTTGAACTCCTCACCCCAGGTGATCCACCCACTTCAGCCTTACTAAGTGCTGGGATTATAGGTGTTAGCCACTGTGCCCAGCATCAATATCAGTTTTTATGTTTCAAATGACTACCTTCATTTCTTCATGACTCAAGGTATTTAAATATGATGTCTTTAAATTCTTTATGTTCATTATCAGAAAAAAACTTTCCTTAAAACGTGACAGAAGTAGAGGATTACTGCCTTTTCTCTCAGAAGCACCATTTTTTTTTATTATTTAGAATTTAGATAGTATTTTTAAAAAATTGATTAAAGTATAATATTTTAGTCTTTAAATCTAATACCTCTTCATTTTCTAAAATTGGAAAATTGTATTATTGTGATAATACAATTGGATTTAGTATCATTTCAACTTTTTCTACACGTGTTTCAAGTATTTCACTTGCTTTTCAGGGCATATGAATGTTCTTTAGGACTCAGATGACAAATTACATAACTTTAGTTTTACTTTTCCAAATTAAGTTTTTTATTCTAAATTTATAAACTTTCTTAGAAAACAGTACATTTAAAAAATGTAGTCCTTAAGCCTGTCTAAGAAGTCCATTTCTGGTGCTCCAAAATGCCATGTAAATGTGCGTAGTCAACAAAATATTTTCAGATTGCTTGTTTTATCTCCTAAACTCTTCATAGCACTTTTTATGAACAGGGACCACATTCATAATGTAGCAGGAGAAAGTGAGTGGTATGCTGATTCTCTTTCTTTGCATAAGGCCAACAATAACAGGACTACAATGTCTAAGATTTTATTAAGGCAATATTTTGATAGTATCATTTGGTGTGGAATTTATATCTACACATAATAGCTTTTCTGAGAATAAAAGTTACTTAAACCTCAGGGTCCTCAGAATGAATGTTTGTCTTTACACCGCCTATCATTGCACAGTATACAGAGTTGTGCTGTAATTGGATAACAGTTAATTTTTTCAAAGTGTTTATCACTTTGGATTTTTCCTTTTTTGATAATTTATTTTGGTATTTCTTTGCATAACAAACTATATTTGAACAGTCATTTCTTTTCAGAGACTCCAATTTTGCTACTTAACGAAGCACAGGTACCAACGTCAGTAGATCCACCGACTGTCAAAGATGTTTACTTTCATAAACTTTTGGATTAATGTTGTCTTTGTATAGTCTGACATGGTAATATGTTCACTAATGCTATTCAAAAGAGAGACCTCTTGACATTGAGTATTATTGAATAAGATGACCAGTCAATCTGTAATTGTAGGAAGTATTTTTGCTTTTACTATTAATTATACAACCTTATAACCATATTTTTTTAATGTAATCTGACACATTTTTGACTCTTATTTTATTTTTTTTGCATTTTCAGGTGTTTAAAAATACTTAGAATGGCAGCGCTAGTTTCCTATAGGATGAATATCTTGTCATAAGGTTCTGTGTCATTTACTTAGCACCACCGATTAATTGGAAATACATTTAGGTTAAAGAAAGGAAGAATTATTGCATATACATTTTAAAAACGTGATATAATCCTTACTAAATGTTTAATATAAAAATTTGAAATTATAGTTTAAAAAGTTTTTACTTAACTAAACTTTAAAATTTCAGTTTAATAAAAATTAAATCTGTTTTAAAAGAAAGTATTTAAGGAGATTTTAGCCAGTTATAGTTTCAGAAAATCAAATTTTCTAAATATCATTAAGATTGTCTATGTATGTTCTTAAGGTTTTATAAATTGTGTCAACTGAAAAATAAGCCTGTGGTTAGCAAAATTAACAATTCTGAAATAACATTCATTTAATTTAATAATTAACATTCTAAAATATTCACAGAATACAAATATTATGTGTTATCATGATATACATACTTCAAAAATCTATTTTCAAAACAAAATATTTATAATCCATTTTAAAAATTGGCTTAAATAAATTATATTCAGTTACTCTTTGTCATCACAAATAACCTTTGAAATTTTCTAAAGCAAATAACTCATTTTTATAAATTGTTTTATAGTAAAACAATTTAAGGAGTTAGTCTTTGATTAATAGTTATGGCAAAAGGCTAATAATGAATGCATAAATGCAATAATAAATGCAAAAGTAGCAATTGAAAGAATTACAAAATTAGTTGTTCTAGTTAATGCTTCTGTGATGTGAGATGATAATAATTATGATAATAACCTCAACAAATATAGCATGTACTTCTAATGTTAGAAAAATCTGTGAAAAAATCAAATTAAAGAAAAAATAAAATTCAAGTTTTATGCAAAACACAGGACTTTAATAATTAGAGTTAGACTATGAAGTAAAGAGACTGAGATGATTCACTGGGAAGGTCAGAGGTGCCTGCTACTTAATTTAGTCATTGTAAACACTTTCTGGGGGTGCCTGCTACCCAAATTCTAATTACCATTAGTATTATGTCTTTCTAATAATTTTGAAAATGAAGATTATAATTTTAAGCACATCATGTAGAATAATGTTCTGTCAAATGTATTTTCACTTCATTTGTTTATTTATTATTTGTTCGCCATAGAGCCAATTTATTAGACATCTTTTTTAGTGCTAGGGATAATTTTCAACAGTTGCGATCACAGAAATTGTAACAACTAAGTAATTCTTAATTTTTTTAGCAGTCTTGGTTGAATACATATACATAAATCAGTTAACTAGATAAGGTTCTATATTATAAATTTTTACTTGAAATATTGTCTGAACTCATTAGTGATGATGAAAACTACAAGGTGGAAAACTAGAAATCATCCTAATTTTCCTTGAATTTGGATTATTTTGGCTATCCCAGAATGAACATAAGTCAATACATTCTTGTCTCTGCCCCTGTTTTATCATAAAAAAATATATAATATAGACTGTTTGCTCTCTGGATTTTTTCCTTGATGGTTCCTGAATCGTAAAACTTTTTTTTTTAATTTAAGTTCTAAAAAGTTTATGAATCTGTGTAGTATCTTTTTAAATAATCTCCTTTGAATTAGGAATGTTTTTAGTAGTCATTATAAATGACAATAGCATGAGTATATTCCCATGTGTTAAGATTAAACATACCTTTTAAAACAAGTTTGATTAAATTTTTTTATGGTTTTTCAGGCAATATTATCCAAATAAGGTAAAAAAAAATTATGGTTTTATGTGAATTAGTTTTTTCTCTGTAAAACTTTTATCTCTTACTAGAATATCAAAAACATTTATTTGAACCTATTAAATATGTTCACTTGATATAATTCATGAGGAAATTAGGACCATGTTTTTCTGTTTTGTTGAAGTGATGATCTATAAGCAGCTACAAACGTAGTACTATAGTGGAATAAGACACCAAAAAACTAATGTAAATATAAACATTATCATTCATTTGGCATATAGGTTAAGTAAATGAAAATACTTGTTTTATCAAAAAATCCATCTTAAGTATTTAACTGCAAGTACTTATTTTATGACAAAATTTGTTATCTTTTAGTTTTCTCTTTTTGTATTATTTTTCCAGCTCTTTAACTGGCTTTAAGATTGATAGTTTCCCTGTTATGTGCATTTCATGTATAAGGAGTGTTCACATTGTATTTAAGAACATAAGCTTTGGAAGGCGCCTGAAGAGCTACGGTTGATGTCCACCAGCCAAAGACAACCAGGAAAACATTTTTTTTGTTTTGTTTTTGATACGGAGTTTCGCTCTTGTTGCCCATGCTCGAGTGCAATGGCACAATCTTGGCTCACTGCAACCTCTGCCTCCTGGGTTCAAGCTATCCTCCTGTCTCATCCTCCCGCATAGCTGGGATTATAGGTGCCCCCACCATGCCCAGCTAATTTTTGAATTTTTAGTAGAGACAGGATTTTACCACATTGGCTAAGCTGGTCTTGAACTCATGACCTCAAGTGATCCGCCCGCCTCAGCTTCCCAAAGTGCTCGGACTACAGGTGCCCGCCACCATGCCAAGCTAATTTTTGTAGAGACAGGGTTTCACCATTATGGCCAGGCTGGTCTCCAACTCCTGACCTCAGATGATCTGCCCACCTCAGCCTCTGAAAGTGCTGGGATCACAGGCGTGAGCCACTGTACCTGGCCAAGGAACACATTTTGAATTAAAAAAAAAAAAGTTGGCTACAGCAAGGCAGGACACAAACCTTGTGAAACTGTGGGTTATCTCAATAAGGAGTTAGACAGTTATACAAGTTGGGCTTGTATTAGGTGATTTGAGAGGATTTTAAAAATGGAGTCTTTGTTGAATTTGATGCTGTTAGAAAATGGGGGCAGTCTGAGGATCTTACTTTTTAATCTAAGAGATGAGAGAAACAGAACAGTGGTAGAGTTGTTACTAGAGAAGAAGTAATAATCACTTGTGGCAGTTAGGGAAGGGGACTGTTTGGTTATTTTTTGTTACACGGCATCTTTGCCTTATCTCTGTTCAGACATGATGGTGGAGTAGTATTGTTCTTGCTTTGTTCTATAATAGTTAGAGTGAGTCTTTGGCTGATGTTGATATTTTATAAAATTGTTTATGTGTACTAGGGGGATCAGAGCCAACTGATAGCAACTAGGTCAGCTAACAGCTGGTAGCTATAAGAACAGCTTTCCCCCCCTCCCCCACTACTTTTAAATTCCTTTTCTACTATTTACCAACTGTGTGATTTTAGGCAAGGTGTATAATTTTGGGCTCAATTTACACATCTGAAAAATGGGGGTGATAATAATAGTACTTCACAGGATTATTTTGAAAAATAAATTAGTGGATACCTGTAAAGTGCCCACAACTCAGTGCTAAGTTTAGCTAAACCTCTCTTACCACCACCACCACCACCACCGCCGCCACCATACCACTGCAATAATAATAGAAAAGTATAATATTCTTTATCACACACATTAACTAATGGCATCATGTCTTCAAGCCCTCATACCCATTATAGAAATAGAATCTGCCACATAGACTTTTATTAGTGATGGAAAAACACTGTCAAATTCTTTCTGTTCAATGTTGTAGATGAAATATATTTATTTATTGGTTAATAGAACTTATTTTTTCTATAAACTTTCTTTTTTATTTTTATTTTATTTTTTAAATATATATTTTATCGCATTTTAGGTTTTGGGGTACATGTGAAGAACATGCAAAATTGTTGAATAGGTACATACATGGCAATGTGGTTTGCTGCCTTCCTCCCCATCACCTGTATCTGGCATTTCTCCCCATGCTATCCTTTTTCCTCTATTCTAAATCGTATTCATTTTTGTCCCTCAAGAAAAAAAAGTCAACTTCTATTTATTTATTTATTTATTTTACCTCCTGCATCTAAAGGTCCACAGAATTAAGCTCCTAAGTGTATTTTGTTCTATTCTTTTCCACTGCCTTAATTCAGAACCTCGTAATTTCCTACTGGGATTATTGGAATAATCCAGTTATCTTTATGACACTAGATTTGTTCCTGGTTCCTAGGTTTAACTATAGGATTACAACCAGAACATCTGCTAATACAAAATATCTGATGATATCCCTTTTGTCTACATGATAAAATTTCAAAATGCTTATTATGTTTTATAAACCTTTTTCAATTTTTACCCAACTTTCATTTATGGCCTCTGCTGCCACTTCTGAGTTTGATTCCAATTTCAGTTTCTACTTAACTGTTTTCTGTATCTTATTTTTGTGTCATTTCAAATTGTGCAAAGAAGTATGATATAGAAAATATCCGAGGCGGGCGGATCACAAGGTCAAGAGATCGAGACTATCCTGGCTAACATGGTAACCCCATCTCTACTAAACCCCATCTCTACTAAAAGTGCAAAAAAATTAGCTGGGCATGGTGGATGGTGCCTGTAGTCCCAGCTACTCGGGAGGCTGAGGCAGGAGAATTGCTTGAACCCGGAAGGCGGAGATTGCAGTGAGCCGAGGTTGCATCACTGCACTTCAGCCTGGCACCTGGTGACAGAATGAGACTCTGTCTTAAAAAAAAATACAAAAATTAGCTGGGCATGGTGGAGAGCACCTGTAATCCCAGCTACTTGGGAGGTTGAGGCAAGAGAATTTCTTGGACCTGGGAGGCAGAGGTTGCAGTGAGCCGAGATTACACCACTGCACTCCAGCCTGGGTGACAGGCTGAGACTCCATCTCAATCAATCAATAAAAGTAAAAGAGATTTTTATAGTATCTCTTTTTAGTATCTCTAGATTTTTAAAATCTAGAATAATTTTTTATGTGTGGCTACAAATGTGTGGATTCAGTTATATATTTTACTGCCATCTAGTGGTAACTACATTCAGGGTATTTTTTTTTTTTTTAAGTAACGATCCACTGCTTTACACGCAGTCTGACACTCTTCCTGCTTACTGCCATTACACTGACAATATGATCTTCGGAAATCATATTTACAAAGGTTTTCTTATGCTCTGACATGTTCTTATTTCATAAACACACCTAAACTGTCACAACATGCAACTCAAACAAAAGACTGTAGGATCAGGGGTAGAATGACATATTCAAAGAATTGCACTGATTTTTGGGTGTCTAAATTAAAACCAAAGGCGTTCTGTTTTGTTTTGTTTTCTTTACATTTAGTTCTTTTGGAAAGTAAAATTAACTTTATAATTATAATATCAAGAAAGAATTCTTTCTTTCTCTCAAATAGTGACTGAGTTATTGCTAAACGTCAGGCCCTATATTAGGTATTCTTTACACTGATAAAGACTCTGGATGAAGAGCATTAGCAGTTTGGGTAACCATTGGACATTTTTTTAGACTCTTGCTTAACTGTACAGTGGGGTGTAAGCAGTGATGTACTGGTGCATATTTGACAACTAGCTCACCAAAATAAAAACATCTGATTCATTAGCCTGTTTCTGTGGTGTGAGTATCCATGGCTTAGTTTAAGCTACTAGTCTGACATCACTGAACACAGAATTGGGAGGAGATGTTCATGAGAGACTCTTGGCTCCAACAACCACTGAATAAAGAATTATGGCTTTTGTCATACTGTTCTGTCTCTTATATTTGAAATCACTCTCTCCTTGGCTTATACATATGTATATATATGTACATATATATATATATATATTTTTTTTTTTTTTTGAGATGGAGTTTCGCTCTTGTTACCCAGGCTGGAGTGCAATGGCGCGATCTCGGCTCACCGCAACCTCCACCTCCTGGGTTCAGGCAATTCTCCTGCCTCAGCCTCATGAGTAGCTGGGATTACAGGCACGCGCCACCATGCCCAGCTAATTTTTTGTATTTTTAGTAGAGATGGGGTTTCACCATGTTGACCTGGCTTATATTTTATTAGACAACCTGAACATATTTTTTGTCCCTAGACCACTTGTATCTATTGTAGCCTTTTATTTACTTATTTTTAACAAGTTTGTTGTTTATTTTCCAATGAGCCTAGATGTCCTAGAGAGTCCTCATTTGAGACAAGTCTCTCTCTGGCTTTAGTTGACATTATGTTTAACCATGTGCAACATAGATATCATAACCACATGCTTAAATAAAGAAGTTTATGTTTTTGTCATGTAAAAGAATTATGGAGGTAGGCAGCTCAAGGATGATACTACTGCTCAAGGAACTTAACAGAGACCTATGTTCCTCTTGCTTCATGCCCTGCTACGACAACCTGTGGCTCTCAAGCTCAAGGTTAAAAGAAGGCTATTGTGTCATAGGCAGCAGGACCACGTTACAGTTAAGAAGTTGGAAGAACAAAGTATGAAAGGTATAGGCCAGTTGGGCCTATGTCTTTTCATTAAGAATAAGTAGCTTTGTAGAAGCTGTACCTAATAAACTTCTATCAAAATCTTACTGGCCTCAATCATAGCCATAAGAGAACCTAGAAAATAAATTTGATAGAGCAGGCACACTGCTGCCCTGAATGAAATTCGGATTCTATTTATAAGAAAGTAGAGAGATAAGATATTCAGTAGGCAATCAACTATATTTGTCACATTCTCTTTGCCTTTGGTCCTACTTCAACCTCATGGGTTTTATAAAGCTATTAATTCTTATTGCTATCTTGCCAACTTTCAGTTTAAGAAAAGTATTATTTGAACCTTAAAGCATGAAGTTCTGGGTTTACTAGAGCTGCTTTAAATGAACATAATTCTAGACTTAAAATGTTTTGGTAGATAGGATGTCCTCCGTTTTTAACCCCTATATTTCCTCCCTCATGGTTGGGGCCACTTTAAAAAATATTCCTGGCTTCCTCTTACTCCCTCTTCTATTCTACCCCTTGAGATAAGGAAGTGAGCATAAGAAGCAATTTCTTTGTCTTTCCTCTTTCTCTTGGGAACAAGCTGCTCACAGAGAGCACACATTCTCTCCTGCCCCTGCCACAAGTTTTATACAAACAGGCTGTAAAATAATCTCAGACCAATATGTCTGTGCTTGGATGGGTGTGTCTGTATGATTCTGAATTTTTGTATTAGGAATCCCACTTTTTACATGGAGACGAATTCTACAATTTCTCTTTTGTCAGTAATAGAGGTAATATTTCATGTGTCACCTACCTCTTTTTTCTGTTTCTGAATTAGGTTAATAGTTAGCTAAGGAATAGTTTACTGAGAATTACTTTTAAAAAGCAGCTTGTTGCTGTTGCTTGAAACATGTTGAATGTGGTTTGTTGTTATCTCTTTCTAGCCTTAAAGAGACCAAGCCCAACATCAGAATTGTCATGTAAAATTTAATATTAAATATGCAATTTTTTGATTTTTAATTTCAGGAACGATTTTCATCTCATTGACTATTTTTACTGTAAAACTGGGAATACTTTAAATAAACTGTATGACTACAGCATATATAAAGGTGCCAGAGTGCCTACATTTCACAAAGAAAAAAATGATTCTCATAGAAACAGAGCTCAGAAGCATCATGACAGCTGATGAGGAAGCTACAAACAGATTTTAGGGTCTGTCTATATCATGGATTCTGTGTTAGCAAAGAAAAGTTTAGTTTCGAGTAATAGAAACCCCAGATGAGGCTGGCTTTAAAATTAAAGATCAATTTTTTTGTTTACCTCATTGAAACTTCAGAAGTACAAGAGGTGATTCAAGTGGGGATTGATTCTGAATCTCTTATAAAGTGACTCAGAACCTAATTTCTTTATTTGTATTTTTAATTGTCACTTTGTGGATATTGACTCCATTTGGGGAAGGCTCTTGACTTATGCCCTTAAATTGTCTTCTAGTAGCTGTGAGAGTTAAGTGAATTCTGAATCATGAAATAATAAGTCTGTGTCTCAGTACTGTCAGACCAATGTCCTTAAGGGGCACTGTGATTGGACCACCTTAGGTCATTGTGCTAGTCATGCTGAACAGGAATGGTAAATTCTGATTAGCTCGGCTAATCACGGCTCACCCCTGCAGCAGTTGAGGCCAGTTCAATCAAAACCACAAAGCTTAGAATGTATGAGACATTCCTTCCATTTCAAGAAGAAAGAAAAATAGATGACAGAAAGCCAATAACAGATATTCATTACAGTTGCTTCAAGACTACATTTCCCATTTTCTTCATCCAGAAAACTCTAAGTAACCCTAAAATTCACCTACTTTTAGCTTGTAATCTAACATATTTGTAGAGAGTAGACGTAAATTAAAGTTTACACAAGTTATTTCACAGTGTGAAATGATTTTCTATCTGTTACTTTTAAAATTGCTAACGAAACTTTTCTATGGAAGTTTTAGCATACTTCCATAGAAAAGTTAGCATACTTCTCCATTTGTCTGGAGAAATTTTGTTAAAAACATGTCCACATTTAAAAGAAAATTCTGTGTTGTCTAATCTAGTGACTCATCATCCTCATGGTCTCAGACACGCCTTTTAGTTGATATCCCTCTTTTAATGTGGTGTTTTAAAAAGAACACCATGTTTAAAATATGATCAGATTGCATAGAAACACTTCTTGAAATTTAATGACCTTCTTTTTTTGTTGTTTTTTAGGGGTCAAAGAAAGAAAAGGAGGGATGTAAAAATGAAAAAGAATATGAGGGAGGATGTTGCAAAGAGAGATAGACAGATAACAACCTTCTTTCACAAGGCTCAGCCTCACCAGAGTCTTTGGTTATATCTGCCTCCTCATCTTATTTGGGGCCTAGCTCCAGAAAGCACCACACTGTTTTCTGTTTGTTTGTTATTTTGTTTTTTTGCTGGCTCTAATGCATCACTGGCCCAGGAAATTTCTTTTTTTTTTTTGAGACAGAGTCTCGCTTTTGTCGCCAGGCACCAGGCTGGAGTGCAATGGCGCAATCTCGGCTCACTGCAGCCTCCACCTCCTGGGTTCAAGCAATTCTCCTGCCTCAGCCTCCTGAGTAGCTGGGATTACAGGCACGTGCTACCATGCCCAGCTAATTTTTTTTGTATTTTTAGTAGAGACAGGGTTTCACCATGTTGGCCAGGATGGTCTCGATCTCCTGACCTTGTGATCCTCCCGCCTCGACCTCCCAAAGTGCTGGGAAATTTCTATAGAGTGTTGGGAAAGACGCTGGCAAGAAGATCTGAGAGCTTTATTGAAGAGAGATTTACTTCAGGTAAAGAGCAGAATTATTTAAAAGAGGTTTCATTTTTTAAAAAATTTCTGTAGCATTAGGGGTACAAGTGGTTTTTGGTAACATGGATGAATTGGGTAGTAATGAAGACTGAGCTTTTAGTGTACCTTTCCCCCAGATAGTATATATTGTACCCTATCATTGTAAATAAGTGATTTTTTTATCTCTCACTCCCAACTTACTCTACCTTATTCTGAGTCTCCAACATTCATTATACCACTCTGTGTGGTATAATATACCTTTTATGCCCATGGCTTAGTTCCCACTTATGAGTAAGAACTTACAATATTTGTTTTGTTATTTCTGAGTTACTTCATGTAGGATAATGGCCTCCAGTTCCATCCAAGTTGCTGCAAAGGAGATGATTTCATTATTTTTTATTGCTGAATAGTATTCCATGGTATATATGTACAACATTTTCTTTATACACTCATAAGATGATGGACACTTAGGTTGATTTCTCATCTTTGCCATTGTAAATTGTGCTGTGATAAACAAACATGTGCAGGTGTCTTTTCAATGTAATGACTTCTTTTCCTTTGGATGGATACTCTCAGTAGTGGGTAATTGAATAGTAGATCTACTTTTAGTTCTTTGAGAAATCTCTATACTGTTTTCCATAGAAGCTGTACTAGTTTACATTTCCACCAGTGGTGTATAAGCATTCCATTTTCAGCACATTCATACCAATATCTATTGTTTTATGTCTTTTTAATAATGGCCATTCTTGATTGGGGTAAGGTAGTATCTCACTGTGATTTTAATTTGCATTTTCCTTATAATTAGAGATGTTAAGCACTTTTTCCACATTTATTGGCAAGTTGTATATTTTCTTTTGAGAAATGTCTGTTTGTCTACTAATTTTAGTGGGGTTGTTTTTGTTTTTTGGGTTTTTTTTTTTTTTGCTGATTTAACTTCCTTATAGAATCTGGATATTCGTCCTTTGTTGATGTACAGTTTGTGAATATTTTCTCTAGTTCTCCAGGTTGTCTATTTGCTCTGTCGATTATTTCTTTTGCTGTGCAGAAGCTTTTTAGTTTAATTAAGTCTTATTTATTTTTGCTTCTGTTGCATTTGCTTTTGGGATCTTAGTCATAAATTATTTGCCAAGTCTATGTCCAGAAGAGTTTTTCATAAGTTTTCTTCTAGAATTTTTACGGTTTTAGATCATATATTTAAGTCTTTGATCCACCTTGAGTTAATTTTTGACAATGGTGAGAGATAGGGATCCAGTTTTGTTATTCTGAATGTGGCTATCCAATTTTCCAAGTACCATTTATTGAACAGGGTGTCCATTCTCCAGTGTAGGTTTTTTTCTTTTAATCCAGACTTATATTTTTAAAAACACCCTATGAAAAAGTAGAGTGGTCCACTTTTAAAAAAAATTTTTTTGTTTCCATAGGTTTCTGGGGAACAGGTGGTGTTTGGTTCCATAAGTAAGTTGTTTAGTGGTGATTTGTGAGATTTTGGTGCACCCATCACCCAAGCAGGATACACTGAACCCAATTCGTAACTTTTTATCCCTCACCCTCTTCCCACCCTTTCCCCATGAGTCCTCAAAGTGGGATCTAAGCTATGAGGATAAAAGGCATAAGAATTCTTATGCCTTTTATCCTCATAGCTTAGATCCCACTTATGAGTGAAAACATACAATGTTTGATTTTTCATTCCTGAGTTCCTTCACTTAGAATAAGGGTCTCCATTCCCATTCAGGTTGCCACAAATGCCAATGTTATGTTCCTTTTTACATATGAGTAGTATTCATACACACACACACACACACACACACACACACACGTCTCTCTCACAGTTCCATCATCCACTTATTGATTGATGGGCATTTGGGCTGGTTCCATATTTTTGCAGTTGTGAATTATGCTGCTATAAATATGCAAACATACATGTGCAAGTATCTTTTACGTATCTTGACTTCTTTTCCCTTGAGTAGATACCCAGTAGTGAGATTGCCAGATGAAATGGTAGCTCTACTTTTAGTCCTGTAAGGAATCTCCTGTTTTCCATAGTGATTGTACTAGTTTACATTCCCACCAGCAGTGTAAAAGTGTTCTCTTTTCACTGTATTCATGCTAACATCTATTATTTTTTTATTTTTTGATTATGGCCATTTTTGCAGGAGTAAGGTGGCATCACATTGTGGTTTTGATTTGCATTTCCCTGATAATTAGTGATACTGAGCATTTTTTCATATGTTTGTTTGCCATTCCTATATCTTCTTTTGAGAATTGTCTATTCATGTTTTTGGCCCACTTTTTGATGGGATTGGTTTTTGTTTGTTTGTTTGTTTTTTTCTAATTTGTTTGAGTTCCTTGTAGATTCTGGATATTAGTCATTTGTCAGATGCATAGATTGTAAAGATTTTCTCCCACTTTGTCAGTTTTCTGTTTACTCTGCTGTTCAGTGCATGTTTTGTTAGTTATAGGTATATGGCTTTATTTCTAGGTTATCTATTCTGTTGCATTGGTCTGTATGTCTGCATTTATATAAATACCATTCTGTTTTATTTACTGTAGCCTTAAATTTGAAGTCAGGCGATGTGATGCCTGTAGTTTTGTTCATGTTGCTTAGAATTACTTTGGCTATTCTGGCTCATTTTTTGGTTCTATATGAACGTTAGAATTACCTTTTTTAATTCTGCAAAAAATGATGCTGATTACTTTAATAAAAATTGTGTTGAGTCTGTAGATTGCTTTTAACAGTGTGATCATTTTAATATTTATTCTTCCAATTCATGAGCATGAGATGTTTTTCCATTTGTTTGTGTCATCTACAATTTCTTTCATCATTGTTTTGTTGTTCTCCTTGCAGAGATCTTTCACCTCTGATACAGTTAGACTTTGTGTCCCCACCCAAATGTCATCTTGAATTGTAATCCCTGAGTGTTTAGGGAGAGACCTGTTGGAAAGTGATTGGATTTATGGGGATAGTTTCTCCTATGCTGTTCTCTTGATAGTGAGTTAATTCTTACAAGAATTTATGGTTTTATAAATGGTAGTTTTTTTCCTGTACTGACACACATTCACTCTTGCATGCTGCCATGTAAGACCTATCTCTCCTTCTCCTTCTGCCATGACTGTAAATTTCCTGAGGCTTCCCAGCCATACAGAACTGTAAGCCTCCTTCCTTTTGAAATTACCCATTGTTGGGTAGTTCTTTATAGCAGTGTGAGAACAAACTGATGCATTCTTCTTGGTGAAGCATATTCCTAGGTATTTTATGTGTGGTGAATCACAGTTGTTGACTTTTGTATGTTGAATCATCCTTGGATGCCTGGAATAAAACCCACTTGATTGTGGTGAATTATCTTTTTGAAAGGTTATTGGATTTGATTTGCTAGTATTTTTGAGGATTTTTGCATCTCAGTTCATCAGAGATATTGATCTCTGGCTGACTCTTTTTATTGTGTTTTCCTGGCTCTGATATCAGAGTGATACTGGTTTCATAACATGAGTCAGGGAGGATTCCCTCCTTCTTAATCTTTTGATGGTTTCAGTAGTATTGGTACCAGATCTTCTTTGAATGTTTAGTAGATTTCATGTGTTAATTCATCTGGTCTTGAGCTTTTTTTTGTTTGTTTGAAGATTTTTTCTTTTTTTTTTTTTGAGATGGCGTTTCACTCTTGTTGCCCAGGCTGGAGTGCAATGGCATGATCTCAGCTCACTGCAACTTTCACCTACTGGATCAAGTGATTCTCCTCCTTCAGCTTCCCAAGTAGCTGGGATTACAGGCATGCACTACCATGCCTGGCTAATTTTGTGTTTTTAATAGAGATGGGGTTTCTCCATGTTGGTCAAGCTGGCCTCGAACTCCCCACCTCAGGTGATCTGCCAGCCTCAGCCTCCCAAAGTGCTGGGATTGCAGACATGCGCCACCACACCCTGTCCTGTTTAAAGATTTTTTTATTGCTGATTCAATCTCACTACTCATTATTGATCCCCTGTAGGGGGTCATCAATTGTGCACCATTTTCTAGAGATTTGAATATTTAAGACCTTCATCTTTTAAATACAAGTTGAAAATATTAAAGATTCTATGAATCAGATGCCAGTTAAATTAATTTTTGTTTTATTTTATTTACGACAATATTTTCAACTTATATTTAAAAGGTGACAGTCTTAAATATTTTCAACAATCTTAATTGGATATTAAGATTACATGAAAATCTTTTAGATCCCAATTTGAGTCCTCAAAAAATTGAATGCCTGGGAAGTAGTTACAAAAGGAATAAACAAAAGAAAACATGTAAGATTAAAGAGTTTAAAGTGGGGAAAATGGGCCTAAAAGGAGAATAAACATTCTGAAGAGAAAGGGAGAAGGAAATTGGAGCCCCAGAAATATCAGTAGAGAATGAAGGGAAGGTAGTAGTGATATTAAAGGTGATACAAATGAAAATCTGGGGTATATGAATAAGAGTAGCTAGAAACAAGATGATTGATAGAGAAGGGCACTGGCAGCAGAGTGTGCCTTACAGTTGGAGGAACACCACCAAGAGAACTCACTGAGGAGGTAAAAGTGAATGGAAGGAAAAGTAAGATGGAAGAAGAATTGCTATTAACTGTAATGTTTCTGAAATTTTCTCATCAGCTTGAAAGAATAAAAATAGGCCAGGCATAGTGGCTCTCACTTGTAATCTCAGCACTTTGGGAGGCCAAGGTGGGCAGATCATGAGGTTAGGAGATTGAGGCCATCTGGCTAACATGGTGAAACGCTGTCTCACTAAAAATACAAAAAATTAGCCAGACGCGGTGATGCGCATCTGAATTGCCCGCTACTCAGGAGGCTGAGGCAGGAGAATTGCTTGAACCCAGCAGGCGGAGATTGCAGTGAGCCAAGATTGTACCATTGCACTCCAGCCTGGGTGACAAAGCGAGACTCTAATTAAAAAAAAAAAAGAGACGAACAAAAGGAAAGGAAAAAAGAATAAAAATAAGCTGTGAAAAAATGCATTTTTTTCAGTTTGATGTGAACTGTGGGGTCTGTATTGTTGAAATTTATTATTGAATTCATTCCTATGAAAATGAATTATTTTGAATTTTTGTTGCCTTTCTCTTTTAATAATCTACCAGTCTTTATGAGAGATCTGAGAGGTAAAAAATCACGTTCTTTGTCCACATTTTCCCCATAATCTTTTCAAGATCTACACTCAATTTTAAAATAAAATTATAGAGGCGAATACCTATACAAATGGTTAAATGGTGCTACCATATATTCCTAGACCGTCATTTAAACTTGCTATGTGTGAGACCCAAAAGCAGGACAGTACTTTTTAATCTTTTTCTACTCATCTAACACTGGCCTTTTTTCAGTTTTATATAAAATAATTTGGAGTCATTTAACTATGACTCTCAAAGTTGTCATACTAATATACAGATAATTGGCTTTTGCTAGGAAGGAAGCTATGGCGTTATTTTTAATTTTTTTAAATCACTGAATGAGCATTGCGATGTTAATTGATAAATTAAAATGAGCAAAATTGGATTTAAATTTAGTGTCTAACCAACTTCTTAGTTCATAGAGCACATTACTTTTTATTAAATTTCTACAAAAACTGCTGCTTCCTGCACCTTTGGGAAAACATTGCCTTTTTATTGAAGATTAAGACCCCTGTTATTGAATAATTGAAACGAAGTCACAGAATAGGCCTGTTAAACCATTACTATACATTTTGTGGTGAAAGTTTAAGCAGCACAATTATCAATAACAAGCACATAAACTTGTTATTCTAGAAATACTGCAATTCATATAGGAGAATGTGATTTATAAATGTCTAAATCCACCAGTTTTAAGCATAGTGCCCAGAAATGCCTTGGATGTAGTTTGCATTTTGTGTTCAGTATTGTGAGGCACTAATCAGCTAAGTACCATAATCCTCCTTACAGGGTACGTGCTTACTTGACCTGGAGCTATATACAGCCACATAGTAACAGCATTAAAGAATAACCTTTTTCTTAACAGATCCGTCACTAGAGGATTCTAGTGATTCTGTTTCTGTGTAAGTTTTCAGTAACTGAGTTTTGAAATAAAATGATTATAAGCAAGTAGAGACTTTCAAATCATCTGATTAAGGATGGCTCCTATGATTTTGCCAGAGCTACAAGGATTAAATGAAAGCACTGCCTGGCATACTGTTGATGTATTTTTGTCAACATGATGATTCATGCTCGACAGATGTGCATTGGTTGAACAAAAGGTAAAATAATTAAAATACATTATATATTAATTGTGATATGTAAAAATTTATATATTTTATGTTTTTGATAAATAGAAATTATTTATTAAAAGGTTTTTGTAGGAATTATAGAAATGGACCTTTGTTTTTCATGTTTTACAGGATCATATACTTATGTTAAATCCTTGATTTAATGTGTTTTAACAGCTTCAAATTTTAGCAATGTTATGTTTAAACTATATGGTTAGTTAGCATTGTGTAATTGTATTCATGAAGTATTATATTAGTTTATTTAGCAATATCTATGCTTTATAAAGATTTTTTAAAATGTAGGTTTTTTCTTTCAGATTATCGATTTTTCAAGTGTGATTTACATCCTTTTGTTTATAAAGTAACAATTTTTTAATGATCTCTACTAATGCTTATGAGTCAGAAATTTTCATATAGGTGGTACTTAACATCATAATATAAAATTTGAATTTACAAAAATTAGTAAATCTTCAAATTTTGCACTGTATATCCACTTTTGTCATAATTTTTAAAAATTATATATTTCTTCAGTTGAGTTAAAATATGTGAATATTACAATGTAGGTTTCCATGTAATCTTTCACTGTTTATGTTTTCAAATGTTCATTAGACCATATTTTCAGAGATTTGATTATTATTTTATCAATATGGTCAGTATTACAGGTGATATTAGTAACACAAATCACATAAGATGGTAAAGCCTATAAATATTAAAATGGAAGTTATGGGAAAAACATGATTAATTAATTTCTGGCATGTAAACCCTGGATGCCTTTGGAAAATCTGGAAGTGATTTTAATTGGGAAAGAAGCTTCTTTGGAGTTTTCCCATCAGTCAGTATGATTTTTGGACATGGAATTTTAAGGAGTCTAATTGGTAGGATTTCCTATGCAAACTATTTTGGGAAATTAGAATAACATTTATAATGGAATATCAGATGTGTTATACAAGCTACAATATTTAGAAATAGATTAAATAGTCCACATGACAAACAATTGTAAGCAAGGAATAGAAATAATATTTATTATGGTATATTTAGGATGTTTAAAATGTAATTTTCTATAAACCAGTTCTAATTAAGAACAGAATACTACGGTGACAGAAAAACCAATTCTAACACCACAGGTGGCAATATAGAGAACTAAAGTGAATTGATACTAGGTAAATATAACGTGAATATAAATATATACTCATATTGTTATAACAGAAATAGGGATTAATAGAATGCATAAGAGTAAAGATTTAAGGTACGATATGATGTCACAAATACATTTTATTCTAAAGAAAGGCCTACTTTTGGATTCTGCCTCTTACTTTCTCAAGATCTTTGAAGGATTAATTGAAATGAAAAAATCTAAGATGAATCATTCTTTTTCCTTTGAATTATAACAGATGAATTACATAGTGCTAAATGCCTTATGGTTCTTTAGAGAAGGGTATAAACTGTCAATGATATTTTTTTCCCTATTAAATACTTTCTACCTGGTGGTAATGAATGCTAAGGCTTGTTTATAAAGGCCAGTAGCAAAGATATGGACTAGAGACACAGTACTTGAATTTTCAGCGATTTTCTTTAGTTCTTTAAAGGAATATAATATCTATGAAATATAGTAATTTAAAATTTAAAGAACAATGTATCTGAAGTAATTCATTTTATAGTTGGTAAAGATTGTTTGATAGAATATTGATTATTTTGAAGTAATTGATTTCAGGTTCTTCATTGTTTGATATGTGTACTGTTAGAATGAAATCTTGCCTTGTTTCTGGCATAGTGTTAACGTACTGTAAGGTACTATACCTTAAAGTGCATTTCCAAAAACCTCAGTTGTGTAACAGTGAGAATAGTCATCCCAATTTCAGATTATAACCACTGTTCTATTTTTATAGTGGTTATAGTCTTAAATCCAGTATAAATCAACATCTACAGTATGATTAACCTGTTTCTGGCAAATTTCGTAATCTCTAGAACAATATGATCACTGAATTTAATACTGAATTCTACTTTCCTAAGATATGATTTTTAGAAAGCACTTAGATGGCTTCCTAGGGACTAATTATTAATAGTGTTTCTCTTGGAACTGAATTCCATAATAGGAAGTAACTATTCCTATTTATCAGTAAGATAAAATATAATCCCTTATTATAAAGACTTACTGTATTCACTTTATACGCTACTTACCTTCAAAACTTCATGTTAATTCCTTAAGATAGGAATGAAGTGTTCCTTTTTTTTCTTACTTCTTTCCTATAATACTCAGTTTGACATGAAATATATTATGGGAAATCCTTAATGCATTAAGCTTTCATGTAGGCGTATTAACTTGATGAACTTGTGGTATCAATATTATAAGATCATACTACCCAAGAAATGGAAGAGGGTTTTAGAATCATTCACCCAGAATAAGGGATGTGTCTTAATCATTTTTGTATTTCTAGTTTATATGATAGTGTGTGACATTTTTTTCTTACCTGATATATGTTTGTGATAGTAACGTATAAGTTACTATTGTAAAATCCGTGTTTCTCCATTTAAAGCACAAACTCCTAAGGATTTAATGGTTAGTTTGAAATAACTGGCTAACTGCAAAAGTAGGATTAAGAACTGCAGATGCCTTAAATCTAGTGTTCTTTTCATGATAGACTACTATCATGCTAGAGTGTTTTTTTTTGTCACATGTATAAAAATAATGACAAAAATAAAATGAATGATGCATAGTGCACACACGCATATACACAAAAGCATAGGGTGTTGTGTAGGTTAATACTATAAATTTTTTGAATGCTTTGTAAATTTTAAACTGTAGGAGTCTGTGGTTTTATGTAACAACTGTAATCTAAAGGATTTGTAATTAAGTCTTAAATGTTTTATATATAAATGTAAACACTAAAAATATATCCACTTCCTTTATTATAAAACATTTAAGGAATAAACTTATTTCTTCACTGTCTACAGTACTCATTCCTCTATAGCTAGCTCCTGGTTAGAGTTTATCCTGGCTTTCTACTTAGGTGAGATTTGAAAGGTGGAGAAGATACAGAAGCCATTCTTGTCAAGCATTAGTTATTGGCTAGCAGGTGGGCAGATGTAAAAGTCTTAGTGGCTCCTGGGCAAACTCCTGTTAATTGGCCACCCTGATGCTGTATGCAGCTGTGATAATTGCTGGCAGATTTCCATATACTCTTGACGTTCACAGCAGCTTTCTAATGTACTTTTAAAATTTTTTTTGGAGATGGAGTTTCGCTCTTGTTACCCAGGCTGGAGTGCAATGGCACGATCTCGGCTCACCGCAACCTCTGCCTCCTGGGTTCAGGCAATTCTCCTGCCTCAGCCTCCTGAGTGGCTGGGATTACAGGCACGTGGCACCATGCCCAGCTAATTTTTTGTATTTTTAGTAGAGACGGGGTTTCACCATGTTGACCAGGATGGTCTCGATCTCTTGACCTCATGATCCACCCGCCTCAGCCTCCCAAAGTGCTGGGATTACAGGCGTGAGCCCCAGCGCCCGGCCCTCTAATGTCCATTTTAAGAACCGTTGTCTTTGCATCTGCAGGCTAGAGTCATCGGCATTAACTTTCCTGGCCTTTATTCCTGTAGTCCATTCAACAGTTGTGTAGCTTCTGGTTCCTATATTAAAACCCTTCCTACCTGGAAAACCTAGAGTAACTTCTATTTTCATTAGGGAACCTAATTTATAGATTGGTACGGTGTATTCCAAATATAAGGGAAAAGGGGATTCTGTGACCCAGGGGAGATATTAGAGAAGAGTGCTGATTTTGCCAGGTTGGGTCTTTCAACTCTATCCTTTCTCTGCTCTTGCCTTTGGGCCAAGAAAACGTCAACTAAGAAATTCACAACTGAACTGTTGAATCTTAGTCACCTTTAACTTCAACTGACTTCGCTCTTTCATTATCTTCTGTTCATCTCCTGGCAAAATCCCCATAATAGTTTTCTAAACCTTTTCTGTTTTCTTCAGGATTCTAATCCTATTGCTTTTTATGACTAATGGTTGATATTACCTAAGTTTATTCCAGTGAAAAGGTTAGTGTGAATATTTTGTTAACAGAGTATTATGTGTGATTGCAATGTCCCCTAGGCTTACCAGTGTTAGAAGGGTGGGTTGAGAAGGTGATAAGCAGTTTCTTCCTTTGAGACTACAAGGAAACAATGAGGAGTCAGATGTGAAGACTGTGTAGATTAGTATCACCAAACTGGCCTTAATCTAAATGCAGATGGAACAAAAATAGCAGTTTTTTTCTGATTTCTAGGATTTTTTAAAATAAATTATTGTTTATCTATTTAAATTGCTTATCTTAAGGTAGCTCAGTAAAAAAGGGTTGGAGACATGATGATAAAATGAAAATTTAAGTGAACCAATTCTAGGAATGATCTAGACAGATGATGAGTGAAAAATGATTTTTAAGAGCCAGCACTTAGTTTTAGTCAGAAAGTTTTTCAACTCTTGAGCCAAATCAGTTTGGCTTCATTACATTTTCAGATAACTTTCATGTCAACATGTTAGGTGTAGAGAGGATGGAAGGAAATATTTTTCTAAGCTTCTGAATAATAGTTGGCAGATAATAGCAAGCCAAGCAAGGAAATTAGAATAAAGGTTATTTTATAGCAGCAGAATATCCTATTATCTAATTTTGGAGCATAAGCATATTCCAGATATAGTGTTTCAGGCACTTAATAACCACAACAAAGTACTTATTTGAACTGACTAAAATGAATACTACTAAAATCATTGTTATGGTATGCCTTTAAAATGAAATTTTAAAGAGGCAAAAGGACAGCTTAGTTATCCATCAACCTGCCCGCAAATCAATGAAATGTAAAATTGTTAAACTTTTTCTCCTCATTGTTCTTTTCCTTTGGTTACTTAGGAAAAGAAGTCCATCTGTGTCCAGAGATCAGAATAGAAGATACGACCAAAGGGAAGAAAGAGAGGAATATTCACACTATGCTACTTCCGATAGCGCAATGCCTAGATCTCCATCAGATTATGCTGATAGGCGATCTCAACATGAACCTCAGTTTTATGAAGACTCTGATCATTTAAGTTATAGGGACTCCAACAGGAGAAGTCATAGGCATTCCAAAGAATATATTGTAGATGATGAGGATGTGGAAATCAGAGACGAATATGAAAGACAAAGGAGAGAGGAAGAGTATCAGGCACGCTACCGAAGTGATCCGAATTTGGCCCGTTACCCAGTAAAGCCACAACCCTATGAAGAACAAATGCGGATCCATGCTGAAGTGTCCCGAGCACGGCATGAGAGAAGGCATAGTGATGTTTCTTTGGCAAATGCTGACCTAGACGATTCCAGGATTTCTATGCTAAGGATGGACCGACCATCAAGGCAAAGATCTGTATCTGAACGTAGAGCTGCCATGGAAAATCAGCGATCTTATTCAATGGAAAGAACTCGAGAGGCTCAGGGATCAAGTTCTTATGCACAAAGGACCACAAACCATAGTCCTCCTACCCCACGGAGGAGTCCACTACCTATAGACAGACCAGACTTGAGGCGTACTGACTCACTAAGGAAACAGCACCACTTAGAGCCTAGCTCTGCTGTAAGAAAAACAAAACGGGAAAAAATGGAAACAATGTTAAGGAATGATTCTCTCAGTTCAGACCAGTCAGAGTCAGTGAGACCTCCACCGCCAAAGCCTCATAAATCAAAGAAAGGAGGTAAAATGCGCCAGGTTTCGTTGAGCAGTTCAGAGGAGGAATTGGCTTCCACACCTGAATATACAAGTTGTGATGATGTTGAGATTGAAAGTGAGAGTGTAAGTGAAAAAGGTAAGCGTTCTAATCATACAATTTGCTGTAATTGATTAGGTAAATATTTTTTAATAGGCTGTATTTCTGAATGAAAATTTAATAGGCATTACTAGCTTTATTTTAAGTCTTTTAATTGTATTGAATGTGTCAAGAAATTTCAAGTTACGAAAAGTATCTTCTGTTGTTCATGTATAAGAACAACAGAATGATGTTCTATTGATTTTTAAAACTTGCTTTCTTGCTTTGTTTCTGAAAGTTTTCTTTTATCTCTTGACAGCGTATTTCAAAAATATTCATTAACTAGTTTTTAAAATGAGATATATATTTTGTCTCCTTATGAAAGTAACATGTTCATTATAAAACATCTGAAAAAGTTTTCAAAGCATGTAAATGAAATGCAAGTTATCCCTATTTCTTTTCCCCCATATAACCATTGTTAACCTTTTATTGTATTTCCTTATTTTTTTCCTATACATGTATGGTTTATAGATTTATAAAATTGATATGCTATGCATAATTTTATATACTGATGTTTTCAATTGATGTCCCATTATAAGTGTTTTTTTCAAGCCATTAGGTGTTTTTTAGAAATACATTTTAAATAGCTACACTAATATTCTGTTGTAAGATTATACCACAAACTGAATATTTCTTTATTTGGATCATTGCCCTAAAGAAATATTCAATTTACCAATGTAAGTAATATTATTATGGTTATTTTTATACAATTTTTGGCCTACATCTCTTATTTCAAAAATATATATTTGTACTTGGGATCATTTTAAACTTTAATTCAGATGACCAAATTGCTTCCCAAAAAGGTTGTAACATGCTTTACTCTTGTCTGATGTACTTGAGCTTTCAGTCTCAATGCACCAAATATTTGCTCATTGAATAACCACAAAAATGCCATCTGATTCTCATTTTAATTTGAATTTGATTGTAAAGTTGAATGTTTTATATGTTTATCTCCATTTAGTATCTTCTGTGAATTATCTATTTATTCCTTTAATTCCTTCCGACTATCTTTCTCTGTGTATTAGTTTTTCTCTTATTGATTTATAAGAGCTTTTTGTATATTAGGATTTCCCCCCATTTAACTGTACTTTGCCAAATACATTTCTCATTTGACGTTTAGTATTTTTTTTCTTTGGTTATTTGAAACCGTATCTTGTATCTTTGGTAATTTTTTTCCCATTATTTCTGTAAAGAGCAACTATAGATCTTAATTAGTTTTATTATGGAGTATATAGAAATATTATTTTCCCTAAGCTACAATACTTCCTTAAGTATATTTAATAATCTTTGGTTTGGTCATATTTCACATTTGCCAGAGTATATGATGATACTAAAAAATAAGAAAAGGATAGTTATCTTATCTTTGGTGGTTTGGTTTACACTGATTCTATCTAGTAGGTATTTCTGTTATGCTTTGCTAAAGTAATACCTTCACTTGTACAATATAAAAATGTAAAAATCCCAGAAATGTATCAATTCAGTGCTTTAAAGATTTTTTCGTATGTGATAGATATCCTTATCAGGACTTATGCCTTGGTTTAGTATTCTAAAATACCACTTATAAAAATCTCATATAAATAAAAAGCTATGTATTAGTTAAATTAAAATCCTATTTGAAACAAATTAGCAAAAGTAAAACATTTATCAAATATAGAAAAAAAATGCCTCTCCCATCTTTATTCTTCCTGAACTTGAACTTCTAAAAAAAACTCTTAAAGATAGTCCTCTTTCTCATTTATTTAATTATTTGTTTCACAGAGGACAGTTTCTGTCAACAGGTATTTGGCAGAAAACCACACTTTAATTTGAATTTGTAGGAATAAATTTGAGTGAAGTCATCTCTTTCTGTTTGACATTTCCCCAATAACTGAATTTAGCGAGGAGAAATTATAGCTGTTGAGACATTGGGATATTGTGGGAAAGAGATTGATTCATATGATGTCTTCACTTTTCATCATTAAAGTAGCATTTTTTATTATTTATAGAAAGTTGACAATTTGATTTGGGAATAAATTACCTTTAGAAGTATCTAATAATGTGATTCATCCTTGATAGTTAACTAATGTTTGAAACTTTTTCCTAATAGTTAAAGAAAGTTCGTTAATGAATTTTAAACATTTTTTCTGTATTTTTATATATAGTGACATCATTCTGATGAGAACCAACTGGAGGGATAGCATTAGGAGAAATACCTAATGTAGGTGAAGGGGGGATGGAGGCAGCAAACCACCATGGCATGTGTATACCTATGTAACAATCCTACAAGATCTGCACATGTACCCCAGAACTTAAAGTTTAATTTTAAAAAATCAAATTAAAAAATTAATTACCACTTTGCTTTGTTATCCCTACGCTAAACCACTCCAGAGAAGGTTTTTTTACAATTCAGGTATCTTTCTCGTTGTCTTTACTTTTCTGTTTCTTTTCAGTTTTGTGCATAATCTTTCAAAAATATGCAAGGCAAATTTGCATCAAGTTATCCAATTTCAAAATGTTAACCAATAATGTGTAGATAGCACCAGGCAACATTATCATTGCAGAATAATTTTTTTCAAGATTCTAGTATATCATAGCTTCTACTACGTAGCAGAATCTTTTCTGGTCTATAAATAATAAAATTCCTTGGCAATCAGCAGCAAGTTTATAATTTACTTTACCTAAATTTTTTTTTTCTCTGCTGTCTTTTTGGATCGTCTGATTTTCTCCTTCTTCTATCTTTAGCTTTATTGGTGTGTTACTGGCTTTGGATCATGTCTTACTCACTTGTCACTTCAGATGGATTTAATTATTTTAAATATACAGAATTTCACTCCAATTTATCATAGATGTCATTTCATCCAGTTTGTTCTGCTAAATGATGCTGCTAATTATAATTCATGAGTGACTGAGCCATTATTTGTGTAACAAAACCAGAGAGGTTTAATGGGAAGAGTATCGATTTTGAAGTAAAAGAGGATGATCAAACCCTGGTTGTGTTCTTCACTATGTGATTCTGTTCTATCTTTTTAATGACTCTAGTTCAGTTTCTTTACTTATAAATCTGTAAATCAGGATAATAGTGTCTTTATTGTTCAGTCATTGTAAGGATTAAATGAGACTATATACACAATACTCATCATACAGTATTCAAATCACTTTTGGATTACTTAATGTTCTGTGTTAGTTAAGACTTCTATAGGACAACTCTCAAAGAGTTTTGAATGAAAGTATAATTGTGTACATGTAGATGTGGTTTTGTTGGTTTCACCTCTTCCAAGATCTCTCCTACATTGAATGAGGCTTGTTTTCAGACTAAGAAGAATATGCTTATCTTGTTGAGATGTAATTCAGTGTCTCACTAAATACTGAACACCTATTTACTTATTTTTCTGCCAAGAACTCTTTCAGTGCCTAGAATTTGCAAGGTGTTGGATTGTATCTAGTGGAAAATGTAGAAATGAGTAACACATTTTTTTCTATCCTAGAAATTGAGAATCTAAAATAACTAGCAATATAAGGTAATTGTACTAAACAGGTACGCAGGACTTCAGAGGAATGAAGCATTAGCCATATTTACTGATTTTTCATGCTCTGTATTCTTATAACACCCATCATCTTTTAACTCAATGTGATATAGTTTGCTTTTTACAACACTAAATTAATCACTTTCCTGTACTTTGTATTGGGTTAGGAAATTGCAAATTGATATTTTTTCTTTTCCCTTTTTGCCTTTGGGTTATAGAAGGAGGTAAGTCTTAGATTGCAAATATCATAGTATTTCTGAATTTAAATATTTTAAACCTTCTTCCCAAGGTTTAAAATATATTTTTTCATAACCTTAAAAAACAACATTGAATTTGTAATTTTACCTACTATTTTCTTACTGAGTAGTCTGTACCAGGTTTCTCAACCTCAGCACTATTAACATTTGAGCCTGGATAATTGTTTTGTTGCGCTATCTCATGCATTGTAAGGTATTTAACAGCATCTCTGACCTCGACCCCACTAGATGCCAGTAGCACACATAATCACAGTTATGAAAGCCAAAAATATCCCCAGACATTGCCAGATATCTCTTGTGAGGCAAAGTTCGCCATCTCCAACCCTTGCCCTCATCCTTATCCCCTTCATTGGGTCTCCTCCCACTTCACTTTTAGAGCCAATTGAGAGGATCATAACCATTTTTTTTATTGCATTTTAGGTTTTGGGGTACATGAGCAGAACATGCAAGACAGTTGCCTAGGTACACACATGGCAGTGTGTTTTGCTTCCTTTCTCCCCTTCACCCACATTTGGCATTTCTCCCCAGGCCATCCCTCCCCAACTCCCCCTCCCACTGGCCCTCCCCTTTTCCCCCCAATAGACCCCAGTGTTTAGTACTCCCCTCCCTGTGTCCATGTGTTCTCATTTTTCATCACCCGCCTATGAGTGGGAATATGCGGTGTTTCATTTTCTGTTCTTGTGTCAGTTTGCTGAGGATGATGTTCTCCAGATTCATCCATGTCCCTACAAATGACACAAACTCATCATTTCTGATTGCTGCATAATATTCCATGGTGTATATGTGCCACATTTTCCCAATCCAGTCTATCATCAATGGGCATTTGGGTTGATTCCAGGTCTTTGCTACTGTAAACAGTGCTGCAATGAACATTCGTGTACATGTGTCCTTATAGTAGAACGATTTATAGTCCTTTGGATATATACCCAGTAATGGGATTGCTGGGTCAAATGGAATTTCTATTTCTAAGGCCTTGAGGAATCGTCACACTGTCTTCCACAATGGTTGAACTAATTTACATTCCCACCAACAGTGTAAAAGTGTTCCTTTTTCTCCACATCCTCTCCAGCATCTGTTGTCTCCAGATTTTTTAATGATCGCCATTCTAACTGGCGTGAGATGGTATCTCAATGTGGTTTTGATTTGCATCTCTCTGATGACCAGTGATGATGAGCATTTTTTCATATGATTGTTGGCCTCATATATGTCTTCTTTCGTAAAGTGTCTGTTCATATCCTTTGCCCACTTTTGAATGGGCTTGTTTGTTTTTTTCCTGTAAATCAGTTTGAGTTCTTTGTAAATTCTGGATATCAGCCCTTTGTCAGATGGGTAAACTGCAAAAGTTTTTTCCCATTCTGTTGGTTGCCGATTCACTCTAGTTACTGTTTCTTTTGCCGTGCAGAAGCTGTGGAGTTTCATTAGGTCCCATTTGTCTATTTTGGCTTTTGTTGCCAATGCTTTTGGCGTTTTGTTCATGAAGTCCTTGCCTACTCCTATGTCCTGGATAGTTTTGCCTAGATATCCTTCTAGGGTTTTTATGGTGCCAGGTCTTATGTTTAAGTCTTTAATCCATCTGGAGTTAATTTTAGTGTAAGGTGTCAGGAAGGGGTCCAGTTTCTGCTTTCTGCACATGTCTAGACCATTATTTTTTTTTAAAGAAAGATTAGAGTAAAAATATCAAAGTCAAGTGCACAGAGTAAAGGTAATTGTGTCCTATAAACTTTTGTTTTGTTACAATGTAAATATATATTTCTTTCTGTAGATGATGGCCAAAAATGTTTTAAAGCTAATCATTTAACATTAGAATGTTGTGACTCACTTGATGCTGGTGTTTCATGTTTAGATCCAGAGAAAGGTCTAGAAATTAGTTCAGTGGTGAATTAATATCTTGTATAATGTAGATTCTGAACTTTTCATTAAGCTATATCTTAATCTTAATATTATAATCCTGTGTAATTTTTCACTTTAATTAAATAGCCATGCTGTCAACTATTTGCCCAACTGCACAAAAGATATCCCATTTCATCTTCTTTAACTTAATGTCTGTTGTGGAGAGATTTAGTTTCTTCTGTGTTCCATGGCTTAATCTGACTAATTTTACCTGGTAGTTGCAGGCCTTTTATGTTTCCATATAAAATTTTGTGTAAAAAGTGTCCTAGAAAATGCAAGAATACATGTGTATGATAGTTTTCTAGCTATAAATTATAAAATGTTTGATGTTCAATTCTTATAGTCTTGAAAGTAGCACAACACAATTTTACTTATTTTGCAGAAGGAGAGGGTGAATGGAGATGGGGGTGGAGTAATTTGGAAAAAAGATGTAGCATAGGAGGAAGGAAAAATAGACTACACCTTTTAGATAGAAGCATGATCTTTTAAACTTTAAAAACAAACCCTAAAGATGTCAGCTTTGTAGTTGTCTGAGTTTAGATGTTGTCAGTATCATTAGTGAAATTTACTGCTTTACATAATCTCATAATTTTTTATAATTTTAAGTAATGAATTTACTCTATGTTTGTAAGGAAATTAGGCTGTTGAAGATAATGTACATTAGCAGTGTGAGAAAAATATTAATTTATAGTATTTAAGACTATAAACATCTAAGGAATTCTAAACCAATTGGACTAAAAAATTTTAGGGCAAGTTGTAATAATGAGAATATGTTAAAAATTCTGAGATAGCTAGATAACTTTTTTTTTTTTTAATTTGAGACAGGGTCTCACTCTGTTATCTAGACTGGAGTGCAGTGGCGTAATCATAGCTCACTGCAGCCTTGACCTCTTTGGCTCAAGCAATCTTTCTGTCTCAGCTCCCCAAGTAGCTGGGACCACAGGCTTGTGCCACCATGCTCAGCGAATTTTTAAATTTTTATTAGAGATGAGGTCTTATATTACTATGTTGCCCATGCTGATCTTGAACACCTGGGCTCTGACAGTCCTTCTCCCTCAGCTTCCCAATGTGCTGGGATTACAGTTGTGAGCGGGAATAAAATTTACTAAGATTTTCACAAGTAAAGTTTTTAAAAGTCAAAGATTGATTACTCTCATATATTCACACCACCTATGGGTAAAACAATCTTATGCTAAATAATTATTCCAATTTTAATGTGATTCTTAGGACTTTACCCTTAAATAAAAAGGAGTCAATGACATTGATGTTAATGAATATAATTAATTACTCTGTTGCTATATTAGGCAATATTATAAAATTATTTCATCATAGTTTTCCTAAAATTAAAATAATTTTTACTTGAGAAATCAAGTTGCAAATACATATTATGATTTGAGACTTGAAATTATATAACATAAATATAAGCAGATTAAGAGGCTAAACTAATTCAAAATTAACTTGTCAAGTGCACAACCAGAAGGTAAACTTACAAATAGGAACAAAGGAGAATTTTTTGTTTCCTAACAAATTGTGGGATTTAACATTTTAAAGATGGTAATGCTTTCCCTTTTCGTAAATATTTTCTTATTAAAAATGAATGAAATACCACATGAAACATTTGCCTACAGAAAAATTACTGTTTTTAATGGAAAACTTATTACCCAAGTATATACTAAGAAAAATAAACTTATAGATTTCAGTGTGTGGGATATATGGCAGGGTCCTTAGCTAATTAAATGAAAAACTAAAAGCAAAATTAACCTATAGACCAGTTATCAAAGTTAGTTTGTAATATAAAAATGTCAATTTTTAATTGAAAGTGAAGTCTGTTATGCTGGATTCGAATTTGGTACAGGATGCCTAGATTTTAATATTTAGTAGAGCTTTAAAAATTGATGATTAAATTTGTTCAATGGATAGAAAAATGTATACTTTTGTGAAGAATATATTATTATTATATTATTAATTGATGAGAGACATAAAAGAGAAAATGCCTTAATGGTGTATAGGCCATTTATATTTGAGTTTAAAAAGCATTGAAATATCAGACAAGTTGGGTCTAAGAATAATTCAGTATTTCAAGAGGTTTAGAGTAGATTAATTGATTTATTTATTCATTATTTCTTTCAACTAAAATATATCAAATACCAATAATCTTTGGTACTAGAATATGAAACATGAAATAAGATTGCATTTTTTCTTGCCCTGGAATTCCAGCTTTGGGGTACAAGAGTGAGATCTTGAACTTGAAATTTGATTGCATATATGGTAGTTGAGTCCTCCTAGAAAATTGTGTCTGGGATAGCCTTTTATTTTTGTTTGCCTGTGCTAGAAATACTACATAAGTGAAAGGATTTTAGAGTTTGTTTAGCAGCAAAACAATTTGACTTCTTATTTAAGCCTCAACGTTTTGGATGTACAGTGTAATTTTACTGCATGTGGGAGATCATCTATTTATTAGGAAGTTTCACTTGAGAAAATGATCAAATAATACAGTTTAGATCAGGTATAAATAAAATATGGTTTGTATGCTCAATTCAGCTCATCACCTTTTCTGTATATCTCTTTTTTGAGCTGGGAATGTTTTTTACATTTTTTTAAAATTGGACTTTAGGTTCTGGGGTACATGTGCAGATCATGCAGGATTGTTGTATAGGTACACACATGGCAATGTGGTTTGCTGCCACCATCCCCCCATCACCTACATCTGGCATTTCTCCCCATGTTATCCCTCCCCAACCTCCTCACCCCGCTGCTGTCTCTCCCTTGGCCCCCCTCCAACAGACCACAGT
Source organism: Callithrix jacchus (assembly GCF_049354715.1). Lineage (NCBI taxonomy): Eukaryota > Metazoa > Chordata > Mammalia > Primates > Cebidae > Callithrix > Callithrix jacchus. Next base: position 93,053,234 of record NC_133517.1, on the reverse strand, counting down.
GTGTGATGCTCCCCTCCATGTGTTCTCATTGTTGAACACCCAGCTATGAGTGAGAACATGCGGTGTTTGATTTTCTGTTCTTGTGTCAGTTTGCTGAGAATTATGGTTTCCAGATTCATCCATGTCTCTACAGAGGACATAAACTCATCATCTTTTCATGGCTGCATAGTATTTCACGGTGTATATGTGCCACATTTTCCTTGTCCAGTCTATCCTTGATGGGCATTTGGGTTGGTTCCAGGTCTTCGCTATTGTAAATAGTGCCACTATGAACATATGTGTGCATGTCTTTATAACAGAATGATTTATAATCCTAAGGGAATATACCCGGCAATGGAATTGCTGGGTCAAATGGAATTTCTATTTCTAGGTTCTTGAAGAAGCGCCACACTGTCTTCCACAATGGTTGAACTAGTTTACACTCCCACCAACAGCGTAAAAGTGTTCCTATTTCTCCACATCCTCTCCAGCATCTGTTGTCTCCAGATTTTTTAATGATCGCCATTCTAACTGGTGTGAGATGGTACCTCAATGTAGTTTTGATAATATGATCTTTAGAGAAAAAGTTCACTGATCTCTGGATTATAGTATAGTATGCATTGTTCATTTTAGATAAAGTTACATTGAGATCAGTTGATATTTTCTAAAAAAGAGCAAATCAGTAATACTTTTTTAACTTTTAAAAACTTTAAAAAATATTAACTCAAAAATTAAACATTCTTATAATTTATTATGCCTGTATCTGTTGGACATTTATTTTCTTCAGAACTTAAATTACATTGCTTCACTTTTTATGCAATATAATTTATTTTAAGAAATAAAAATTGTGTATACTCTCAATATAGAATTTAGTTGTTTTTAGCAATTTTGCTGTCAGTGATGAGACAGAGTAGAGTGAAACAGGTCTCTGGTTTTAAATGTCTGTTCAGATATTTACTAGCTATGTGACCTGGATCACTTTCTTTGTCTTTATAATATTTACTTTTCTCACCTGTAAAATGGAGATAATAGTACTTGTATGAGAAGCTTATAGCAAGGACTAAATGGCATAAGTAAGGGAGAGGGACAACTGGATACGAGGAAAATTGGGAGTGAGTGGTATTGTTGCAAGTAAGAGGAGAGTACTTTATTCAGGGAATATGATAAAATATGATACATTCTGAAAGATTTAGTAATTTCAGGATAGTAAAATATGTATTGGATTGACAACATGGTGGTGATCTTGACAGGATCTGATTCAATTTGATGATTAGGATGGATGCCAGACTGGCTGAAGGCAAAGAGTATATAAGATGTAAGGAAGTGAACATGGCACATTGACACTGCATGGGAATGGATTTTGAGGATCTAAGACAAAAGGACATGCCTAGGTAGCATAACTCTCCCAAAGGGGAGAATTAGGGTTAATGCGTAGCTGGGATCACAAATTTGTACTCATTGGCCAGAAAGTGGTTCTTTTTGGCTGTTTTTCTTTTTAGGATACATCTCCTGGAAAGGCTTTTTGAGAAAATAATTTGGAGCATGGGGGAAGTGTATTTTAGAGCAGAAGCGCAGCTCAGTATATTGCCATACACAATTCCATTCTCCATGGAACTGCTTATCTGTCTTTTTTTGCAGAGGGTGCATAGTACTTTGAATAACTCTTTCAGGAGCAAATAAAGTGAGATTGACATAGAAAGTTCAAGCATGGACTCTTATAGTACAAGACTAATATTAATTCTTTTAACAAAAGACCTAAGGAAATAAAGGAAAGGTTTAATTTTATAGAAATCTAATATGCTCCTGACACTTACCTTTTGTCCAAATCTTGAGATATATAAATGTATCTGTTTATTAGTGGAGTGGGCTATTGAATAAAATATAGGGATCCTTGACAATTATGAACTTAAGTGAATGAATTATCAAGATTGATTATTCTCTTTTAGTGAGTATCTTTCAAAAAATATACTAAATAAAAGGATGTTAAAATTCTACATTCATAACAAATGGGCAAGAATGGAATATTTTGCAGTCTCTTCAAACCAAATGCATTTTAGATATGATTAAATCTTATAAAATGGTACATGTATTTAGAAGTATGCATGTGCGCACACACAATGTTGAATCAACAGATTAATTTTCTATTTTATTCTGACAGATGATTGTACAAGCCATTTTATTACAGCACATCCTGTTCTGCATATGATTGTAATTTTTAAAAGAAAAAATTATATCCCATGTAATTTTTGTTTCCTGTGGGGCTACTGACCTTTGGTTTGCAATTGAGGATATCTAGTGTTTGAATTAACCTAGAGTTTGGGTCTCACAATGTATTCTTGAGATAGAAAAAGAGGGGGAGCTCTCATAATTTTATTGAGGAAACAGGAAATACAGTGGACCCTTGACCAATACAGGGATTAGGGATGCCGACCTCCTACACTATTGAAAAATCTGCATATAATATTGACTATCCAGTAGTTTAACTACCAATAACCAGCCTGCTGTTGACTGGAAGCCTTACTGATAACACATATTTTGTCCATTTTATTTATTCTAGACTGTATTCTTACAAGAAAGTAATCTAGAGAAAAGAAAATGTTATTAAGAAAGTCAAAAGGGGCCGGGCGCGGTGGCTCAAGGCTGTAATCCCAGCACTTTGGGAGGCCGAGGCGGGTGGATCACGAGGTCAAGAGATCAAGACCATCCTGGTCAACAACATGGTGAAGCCCCGTCTCTACTAAAGATACAAAAAATTAGCTGGGCGTGGTGGTGCGTGCCTGTAATCCCAGCTACTCAGGAAGCTGAGGCAGGAGAATTGCCTGAACCCAGGAGGCGGAGGTTGTGGTGAGGCGAGATCGCGCCATTGCACTCCAGCCTGGGTAACAAGAGCGAAACTCCATCTCAAAAAAAAAAAAAAAAAAAAAGAAAAAAGAAAAAAAGAAAGTCAAAAGGAAGAGAAAATATATTTACTACTCATTAAGTGGAAGTGGATCATCACAAAGGGCTTCATCCTTGTCATCTTTACATTAGTAGGCTGAGGAGGAGGAGGAGGGACTGGTCTTTTTTTCTCAGGGGTGTAAGAGATGGAAAAGATGGAGGAGGTGGAAGTGGAGGTAGAAGAGGCAGGCATACCCAGTGTAACTTTTATTGAAAAAAATTGCATATAAATAGACCCATGCAGTTCAAATCTGTGCTATTCAAAGGTCAGCTGAGCTGTGTGTTTTTCTAATTTTGAACTTTTGACATTTCCCCAAAGTCATCATGATACAAATTGCAGCAAATTATACCTTTATATTTATTTGATTCCACAAATTTAAGGGGCCAGTTCTAGTTACTAAGCCATGTACTTAAATCCTGTGGTGTAGAAGACATAATGTCTTTTTTTTTTTAATCTGGGAAATTTTATTTATCTTTATTTTTGGTAAGTAATTTTTTGGATATAGAGTTCTTGGTTGACAGGATTTTTATTTTGTTTCTTTTTCAGATCTTTGATATGTCATTTCATTTTTTTTTCTGGCCTCTATTTTTTCTGTTGAGAAGTCAGTTGTTTATAGTATTTGTTGTTCCTCTTTCATGATGACTCTATCTCTTGCTATTTTCACTATTTTCTCTTTGTCTTTTGATTTTAGCAAACTATAAGTTGTCTAGATGTGAATCTTTTGTGTATTTCATACTTTGTGATCATTTAGCTTCTTGAGTTTGAATAGCCCTTTTTTAAATTTGGAAAGTTTTCTGCCATTACTTCAACTGCTTTTTCTTCCCATATTACCTCCTAGGAATTTTATTACGTGTATTTCATATGCTTGATATGTTTCTAAGGCTAAGGTTCTTTTTTTTCCTTTTTCAATATTCTTTTCCTCTTTAGAGTGTGTAATTTCTATTGATCTATGTTAGAGTATACTAATTGTTTTGTCTGCCTCTCAAATCTGCTGTTGAGCTCATGTAGTAAATACTTCATTTTGACTGTTGTATTTTTAAACTCTAGAGTTTTTGTTTGTTTCTTTTTATTTTCTATCTGTTGAGAACCAGTACTTACTGAGTTATTGTTATCAGATTTTCCTGTAATTCCATGACAAGGATCTTTTCATTTTTGAACATATTTTAATAGTTCATTTTTGAACATATTTTAAAGCATTTTAATAGCTGCTTTAAAATCTTTTGTCTGCTAAATCCAACATCTGTTCCACTGAGAGTCAGTGTCTTAGTCATCTCAGGCTTATACCAAATTACCATAGAATGGGTAGCTTAAAAAGCAGATATTTATTTTTTACAGTTCTGGAGTTTGGGAAGTTTGAGATTAAAGTGCTGGCAGATTCAGTGTCTAGTAAAGGCCATCTTCCCAAGTTGCAAATGGCTCTTTATGCTGTATTCTTACATGATGTGGGAGAGATAATCTCTCTTGTGTTTCTTCGTATAAAATACTAATTCCATCCTGAGGGCTTCACTCACATGACCTCCCAAAGGCTTCACTTCACAAACTGTTATACTGGGGATTAAGGCTTCAACACATGAATTTGGGAGGGAAGCATGCAAACATTTAGTCCATAGCAGTCAGTTTCTTTGACTGATTTTTTTCCTAGTTATGAGTAATGTTTTCCTATTTCTTGGAATGTCTTATAATTTTTGGTTGAAAATTGGGCATTTTAATTGATGGTTATGTAATAACTCTGGAATCTTATAGATTTTCCTGGGGATTATGTTTTCTCTTTCTTTTTTTAGTAACTTCCTTGGACTTAAAATGTAGAATTTGTCTCCCCATGGTATGTGTCTACTGAAGTCTCTACTCTTTGGGTCATGACTCATATTGTTAGTGAAAGATTTGGACAGAAGTTGTGCTCAAATATCTTGAATTTGAAAGATTCCAGCTTATTCCAGCCATTTAATCTGTGTGTGATATACTGATACATTTAAAGTTCAGCCAGTTTTCAAGTAACCCTTGGGTTTTACTTTCTACCATGCTCTCTCAGGATATCCCCTGTGACTAAGAAATGGCATAATTTCTTAGCCTGATACGTGTGGAAAGTGTATTTCACTTTTCTGAGGGTCTCTTATTTCCATGGTCTTCCTGTCTAATTTCTGGCTGGTCTACTTCGCGCTTTGTTTGAATATAGCCTATGGCTAGGAAAAGTGCTGTTTTTCTGTTTCTTACTGGCTTTGCCTCTTTTGGCTGACAAAATCTGGGGGTTTCAGCTTCCTTCCAAATCAAGTTTATGTCTTCTGGTAGCAAAGCTGCTGGTTTTCCCAGCCATCCTCATAGTGACAGATTTATTGATCCTTTCAGTAGACCCCTCCCATGTATGTCCTATGGTAGAAGAAAGTTATGCAGGCCACCCTAGGTAAGAAGGTAACATATGTCTGTTGTTATTATCTGAAGCTCTAGAAGTTTTTCCCAATTTGGTATCTGCTTTTGTTTGGTTTTCACAGCCATACAAATTGTTGTTACCAAATTTTCCAGACTTATGCTTGATTTTTGTGAAGAGAACTCAACACTTTGTGCCACTACCTACAAGTACTACCTTTTGCATGATTTTGTGAGTCTGGAATTCAGTCAATGTTCAACTAGGTAGTTTTTCTTCATATGATGCTACAAAAGTTAACACTGGTGGAGTTTAGCTGGTGGTATGAGCTCATCTAAAGGCTCCAAAATGACTTCTTTTGCACATCTGGCACCTTAGCAGGTATGGTTAGCTGGGATTCTGAACCAGTTGGTCTCTCTCTAACATAGCAGTTTCCAGTTAGTAGGACTTCTTATATGATGCCTCAGGGCTCAGAGAGATATAATTCTGTGACACCACTTATTCTGTCCTAGCTTTGGACTCATGTGGCATCATTCCTGCCGTATTCTATTTGTTATTAAAAAAAAAGCTCACAGAAAATACAGGGAGAAGAGTCTTCAGAAGGACATGAGAGATGGTTTGTATAAGGACCATCCAAAGAACCCAGCTATCCCAAGGGCTTCAAAGCATGATACAAACATCTTTTTTTCCCTTATTCCCATGGATATTTTCACAAACCACTTTTCCAGACCTCTTTTTTGTCAATCTTGTCAGTTTTTTATCTTGTTGGCCTATTATTAGTCAAGCTATTTACCCTTGCCTATGTGTTTGTATATATTCTTACTTCATAGCACCTTTTTTTTTTTTTAACACAAAATGGATGGCCATCTGAAGCCCTGCCCTATTTTCTTCATTGCTTTCTTTCAGGGCCACTCTTAAATAGGGCTGTGGTGCAGCAACAGTCCACTTTTGGCTTTTATACACATGCCAAGCTATCCCATCAGTGAACCGGACATGATGTTTCCAAGCTGGAAAATATTCTTCAGGATATTATTCAAGAAAACTTTCCTAACCTAGTAAGGCAGGACAATGCTCAACTCCATGTAATACAGAGAACACCACAAAGATATTCCTCAAGTAGAGCAACCCCAAGACATATAATCGTTAGATTCACCAGGGTTGAAATAAAGGAGAAAATTCTAAGGGCAGCTAGAGAGAAAGGTCAGGTTACCCATAAAGGGAAGCCTATCGGACTCAAAGCAGATCTCTCAGCAGAAACTCTACAAACTAGAAGAGAGTGGGGGTCAATATTCAATATCCTCAAAGAAAAGAATTTTCAATCCAGAATCTCATATCCAGCCAAACTAAGTTTCATAAATGAAGGAAAATAAAATTTTTTGTGAACAAGCAAGTACTCAGAGATTTCATCACCACCAGGCCTGTTTTACAAGAGCTTCTGAAAGAAACACTATATGCAGAAAGGAACAACCAGTATCAGGCATCCCAAATACTAACCAAAAGATAAAGAGTATCTCCATAATGAAGAATATATATCAATTAATGGGTAAAATAGCCAGCTAGCATTAAATGACAATATTAAACTCACAAATATCAATATTAATCCTAAATTTAAATGGATTAAATGCCCCAGTCAAAGACACAGACAGGCAAATTGAATAAAAAGTCAAAACCCATCATTATGCTGTTTCCAGGTCCATCTCATAAGCAGGGGCACACAAAGACTCAAAACAAAGTGTTGGTGGAAGACTTACCAATCAAATGGAGAGGAAAAAAAAAACAACAAAAAACAGGAGTTGTAACTTTCCTCTCTGACAAAATAGACTTTAATAGTAACAAAGACTAAAAGAAACAAAGAAGGACATTACATAATGGTAAAAGGATCAATGCAACAAGGGGAGTCAATGATCGTAAATATATATGCACCCAATATAAGAACACCCAGATACATAGGACAAGTTCTTAATGACTTATGAAGAGACTTGGACTCCCGCACAATAATAGCAGGAGACTTTGACACCATATTGTTAATATTCGATGGATCAACAAGATAGAAAATTAACAGGACATCTATGATTTGAACTCAGACCTGGAACAAGTAAGCTCAGTGAATATTTATAGAATTCTTCACCCCAGGTCCACAGAATATACATCTTTCTCAGTATCACATTATACCAATTTTGAAAGCGACCACATAATTGGAAGTAAATCACTCTTCAGCATTTGCATAGCATTTCACAGATTTAAATGAAATATTGGTTGGCTTTTTGTTTGTTATTTTCTTCCTTCATTTCTTCCTGTCTCTGCTGTTAAGCACAATTATTGGCATAAAAGAGGTTTTTAATACCTATTTTTAGATTGCATTTCAGCCTGGGCAATAGAGCAAGACTCCTGTTCTCTCTCCCCCTTTCTCTTTCTTTCTAATAATAATAATAATAATGTCACTAACTATGCATTTGATTGCTATTAGCTGTCACCTGGACTCTATTTGATGCTCCTCTTTATCCTTTTGTTTTTGGGGAGGCCAGATAAGAGCATCTCTTACTGTCAGAGGAAAGTCAACACTGGTATTCTCACTGATGCTGGTGTCTGCCTCAGCAGTGTGTTTCTTATTTTTTTTGCAAATGGAGGGACATCTGGATGTCTCTTAGAACCTGCTGACTTGCTTTTTGGTTTGTGTGTTATCTCCACTTTAGCATACCTGATTCTCTGAGTCTTTGAATCCTTTCTTCTACTTTCTTCCATGGCCTTTCTGACTTTTCTGTCTCTCTTGGTTTTGGCCACCACTTTTTCCAAGCTTCCAAGAACGATTACATTTTAACATAATTTTCTAGAGTTTTTTCCAGAATGTTAAATCTTCCTTCACAGAAGAGTGCTCCTATATCTACAAACTGTGTCTTACCAAACTCTATCCATCAACATTCCTCCCAATCCAAGATTGTCAAGATGCATTCTCATATGTAACTTCCTGGGTATTCCTTCTGCATTTTGTTGAGGATCTATAGTGTTTTTTTTTTGTTTTGTTTGTTTGTTTGTTTTGTGGAGGTGGGGTGGAATGGGGCATAGTCTCTTTCTTCCCCTATAAGGCCCCATATTTCTCTCATTGGGTTATGTTGTAACTTAACCCTTATGGTTAGGAAAGGAAGTGGAAATAGATACTGAGAGAATCATTTATTGTTTTGCAAAGAAATAGCCTCTACATCTTCATCAAACAGGTGGAAGTGCTAGCTTTTAAAAAGAAGGAATGCCTACTTATGCATGTTCAGGCTTTGGCAGATTTTCCCTTGGAATTCAGAGGGTTCAGGGGATCTAGTTTTAGAAATTTCAAGTACACGGAGCTAAGATGTCCCCATCCCATGCCTCAGGTTTCCCTACTATCAGGATTCTACCCTTAGCATAGCAAACTTGCTGACATTAAGAATTTTACTTTGTTTAGAGCATTGCTACTTTTATAATTAACACTTGGGCTTGATACTTAGCTGTTTATGCCCACTAGTTGCAGGAAATGAGACTATATGCTTCCAAGAAAATCTATATATATATTTAAATTATATATTTTACCTTCCTATATTTCTAGAATGTGAATATCTTTATTTTTTATTTATTTATTTATTTTTAATTGCATTTTAGGTTTTGCGGTACATGTGCAGAGCATGCAAGATAGTGGCATAGGTACACACGTGGCAGTGTGTTTTGCTGCCTTCCTCCCCTTCACCCACATTTGGCATTTCTCCCCATGCTATCCCTCCCCAGCTCCCCCACCGCTGCCCCTCCCCTATTCCCCCTAATAGACCCCAGTGTGTAGTGCTCCCTTCCCTGTGTTCATTTCTTAAGCTCCTATTTGTACCTGTGTAACCTAAAAGTTTCAAATTGTGTATTCAAAGATGAATTCTAATGTATGCCACATATGCAATCATTTCATCAATTACATGTTATTAGAGAAGAATATGTTAGTAATACTGAAAGAGCAAGACATTAAAAACTAATTATGGATAATGTTTATCACCCTACTTCAAATACTACTGTACTTTAGCCATGCTTTTGTATTGGAGCTTAAGACTTGGTCTAAACATATGGGACCCTCTAGATCTACTGACATTTTGGTTTGGTTTCTACTCTAACATCTCCTGCTTTCAGAGCTGGCAATGAATTAAGAGCCAATTACCAGGAACTTAGCAGCTTAAAACACATGTTTATTATCTCACATTTTCTGTTGGTTAGGAGTCTTAATGTGACTAAGCTAGGTTTCCCTCAGCTGCGATCAAGTTGTCATCTGTGCTGCATTTCTATCTAGACACTTGATTCCGGGAAGAATCTGATTCCAAATTTGATAAGATTGTTGGCAGAATTTATTTATTTTTTTGACAAGAAGCTGCCGTCATCTCCCTCACAGCTCCTAAAGGCTGTTAGCAGTTCCTAGAAGGTATCCATAGTTCCTAAAGGCTGCCTGCAGTTCCTTTGTAACATGGGCTTTACATCATGGCTGATTTCTTCATTAAGCCAGCAAAGAGAGTATCTGAAACAAGCTAACTAGCAAGGCAAAAATTTTATAAAACTTAACAGTATCATGGGAGTAAGATCCCATCACCTTACTATCTCCCTACCTTGTTTATGAGAAAGTCACAGGTTCCACAAAGTCATGAATACCAGGAGATGGGGATTATGGGCTACAACCTCAGAATCAGTCCTCTGCACAGTGTCCAACAGTTAGTTGTCTCTGAAGCAACTCCATCGAACATAGTTTGCAAACCATTGCCTTAGATAATATTCTCTATATATGACCTTTTCTTGGTTGGACTTTGTGTTTAATAGTTTATAGAACATTTTCTTTGGAGTGGGAAAATCTGAAGACTTATTATTCATTTTAGTGACTATTTTATAAGGGTAAATGACCCTCCAGGAAGTTTTCAGTATTATATCTCAAAATATAGTTCCTAGGACGCTTGTCCTCTGATAAAGCTTCTGTGTTTTAATTAAGTTTATGGAAACAATATAATATAATCCTCTTAGTGAAGCATATTGTCCTTACTGTTTGAAAAAACATCCAACACTCAAGGGATCTATTTAATTGGACTTCATCCAGACTCTTCCAAAGTTATTTGATTAGAGCTTTTAAATTACTCAATGCCCTTTAACATTTTGCAGAACCAGTATTCCATGGGGTACACATTGGGAAATGCCCCCATATATAGCTTGACAAGTTTGAAAGGAGGAAAAAATACCAAAAATGGAAATAAAAAACATAAAAGGGTCATAGTTGAATTTTCCTTACCTAATTAGAAAGTTAATATTTTTTAAAATGATGATGATATCGTGAACTTGGAATGACTCTATACTTTACAAAGAGCTTCATGAGTATCTTAAGACTCTCAGCTGTCTGTTAATTATCACAACTAATTTTTTTCAAAACAGATGAGAAAATGAGGCCCCTGACTTGCATAAACCATAAAATTGATAAGGGATAAAGTCAGTATTTTAGTACAGGTTTTCTAGCTTCAACTATAGAACTCTTTCTGTTACGACATGCTATTACTTTATAAACATGATGAAGTTGAAAATGAGATTGTTAAAGAATGCCTTTATGTACTACATGATTTAATTATTAAGCCTTTATTAAATCAAAGTAATGAAAAACAATGACATAAAAGAGTTAATAAACTGTTGTCTTAATATAATGACTGTAGAAAAAGTTAAAAATAGAATATCTGAACATTTTTTCTCTGTGTATAGAACACAAACACACATAATTAGGTTAGTTTGCATTTTACAATAGAGATACGTGAATGGAAATTTTAGTCAAAGGTTCAAATCTTTTGATTATTTTTAGTCAGGCCTCATATTTAAGTATGTTTAATTTGTGCCAGTAGAATAACTGAATACCAGAGTTGGATAGGATTTAGTGTGCTTTTTGTGTAACTTCCTATCTGAAGCACTGACCTTGTCTACATCGTGCTGACAAGTGGTACTCTAGCCTTTTATTTGAACATGTCTTCTGATGGGGTGGTGATGGTCTATGAAGGCAGCAAAACATTATTTTTAGATTTTTACTCTGAAATATTCATAGATTTGCAGGAAGTTGGAAAGATAGTTCAGTGAGATCCTATATGTGCTTCACCCAGTTTCCTCAATGGTTATACCTTGCAGAACTATAATTAAGAAATTAATACTGGAACAATGTTTTTATAGTTCTAGGACATCTTATCACATGTATGAATTCATATAACCACCAATTCTATAAAGATGAAGAACTACTGTATTACCATAAAGATCGTCCTTATGCTTCCTCTTTCTAATAACATCCTTCTCCTCCACTATCCCTAATGTCTGTCAACCACCAATTTGTTCTTTATGTCTATATTTTTATCAGTCATACAGTATGTGACATTTTAAGTTTTTTCCATTTCATATAATGCCCTCGAGGTCTATCCTTGTTGTGTGTATAGGTTTTCCCTTATTTCCAAGTAGCATTCCATGGTATGGATATACCACAGTTATTAATGGATATTTTGGTTGTTTCTACTCTTTGGCTCTTATAAATGAAGATATCCTCTTTGGTGAAATTTCTATTTATATAAAGTATTCAGTCTTTTGTCATTAAGTATAATCTTAGCTGTTGGATTTTTATTGTTGTTCTGTGTTAGTTTGAGCCAATTCCCCTCTATATTTTTAGAGTTCTTTCAAAATCATTAATGCTTTTTATGCATCAGTGGTCACTGGATAAGATCATGTAATTTTTTTCCTTTAACTTGTTAATATGTGGATACATTGATTTTCAAATATTCAACCAATCTTGCCTTCCAGGAATAAACCTCATTTGGTCATAGAGTATAATTCTTTTTTGTTTTTCTATTTTGCCATCAGCCTTTCCATTTTTGTCTGAGGACATTGCATATAATTCTTTTTACTGAATTCTGTTTGCTAATATTTTGTTAAGGATTTCTGTTTTATAATCATAAGGAATATTGACCTGCAGCTCATTTATAGTTCGGCATTTTCTTTTTTGTTCCTTTTTGTTTCTGTTTGTTCCTTCTGTTTTCATTGCATTATTTTCTTTACCTTGCCTTCCTATGGGTTATTTGAGCATATTTTTAGAATTGTAAATTGTGTCTCAATTGCCTATAGTGTTTAAGTGTATTTCTTTTTGTAGGTTTTTTGTGTGGTTGCTCTAGGTAATATATTACATTGGTGTTGACATTTAACTAGAGTGAAATGTAGAAACCTTAAATCATTTAAATTCCTTTATTTTCTCCTTTATCTCCTAATGGACTTGTCTTAAATATTTTCTCTATATATATTGAAAACCACGCCAGACAATGTATGCTCTGTACTTTAAGCATCAAAAACGGAGTTTAGAAAACTCAAGAGGAGAAAGAAAACCCATATTTTTGCTTACTATGTTCTTTATTTCTTCTTGATACTTTCAGGTTCCTTCTTTTTTGTTTCTCTTTTGTTTCCAGAACTTCCTTTAGTTATTTTTTTTAGGGTAGATCTGCTGGTTACAGATTCTCTTTGTTTTCTTTTGTCTAAGAATGTATTTCTCATTCTTTTCTGAGAGATAATTTTATCATATTTCGAATTCAGGTTGACATTTCTTTTATTTTAGCATTGAAAAATATTGTGCCACTTCCTTCTGACCTCTAAGGTTTCTGATGAGAAATCTGCCATTCAAATTGTGTTTCCCTTTAGGTAAAGTGGTTTTTTCTTGCTACTTTTAAGACAGTTCATTTTTAGTTTTAGTTTGATTATGGTGTATCTTGTAACAGATATCTTTGGGTATTTCTTGTCTAGGATTTTACATAGTTTCTTGATTCTTTAAGCTTCTACCTTTGGCCAAATTTTGGACATTTTCAGTCTCTTTTTCTTTGAATACCTTTTTTTTTTTTTTTTTTTTAAAGATTTATTCACTTTCTTTTCTTCTGGACTTAACAATAATATGAGTGTTAGCCTTTTTACTGTAGTTTTTTTTTGGCCCTTTTGGCTGTGTCCATTTTCTTTTTTTTTCTTTAGTCTGTTTCCTGTATGTTTTTCAGACTGGGTCATTTTCCTTGTTCTGTCTTCAAGTTCACTGCATCATTCCTCTGTCCTCGCCATTCTATGGTTGAACCTGTCAATTTGCTTTTTCTATTTCAGTTATTTTTTAGTTCTAAAATTTCCATATGGTTCTTTATGTGTTTTCTAGTTCTTGTTCTAGAACTGGAAAGCCCAGCAATACATTTTTGCACTGTTACTAAAGAAAGATATTTTATTTTCTTAGTTCTGTACTTTTAAGATGCAAAAAATAAAAATATCAAGTGATAAATATTATCAATAGTCTTAATAGTTTTAGGACTATTTTCTATATGATCTACCATTAATTATCTTATTCTTACAGGGACACTAATTTTTAGTCATTCAGCAAGCATTTATTTAGTACTTATATTTGACAGTTCTGTTTTGCTTGGTTTTGGTTTTGGTTTTTGGAGATGAAGTCTTGCTCTGTTGCACAGGCTGGAGTGCAGTGGTGCCATCTCAGCTCACTGCAACTTATGCCTTCTGGGTTCAAGTGATTCTCTTGTTTCAGCTTCCCAGGTACTGGGACTGAGAGCTACATGCCACCATGCCTGGCTAATTTTTGTATTTTTAATAGAGACAGAGTTTCACCATGTTATCCAGGCTGGTCTCAAACTCCTGACCTCAGATGATCCACCCATTTCAGCCTCCCAAAGTGCTGAGATTACAGGCACGAGTCACTGCATCCAACCTATATGACAGATTTTTGCCAATCAGATGTTTTGCTTTAGTTTCAAATGGTTAAACAGCTTATTATATGTTTTTATTTTCAGAGAAGAAGAATTACATTTCTGCCTTTTTGGTAGAGAGGCAAGCGCAGAAGGAGAAGAGAAATTTTGAGCTGACTTTTCTTACTGTCACTTAAAAGTGTTAAGAATTTTTATTTACAGGCTTCATACTATTTTTTCTCTAATGTACAGATTTGTCAATGCTTTGTTATGGGACAATACTGTATTTTGAAACGGCTACCAGTTTTCTGAGACTCAGATACACTTAGCCTTTTGAGTAGCCATCCAGACATGGGCATAATTATCCCCTGTACTGGTCATCTCTACGTACTCAAGTGTGTTTTAACAATACTGTAATTATTTGTGCCATGAAAAGGCTTGGGAAGCACTTCTCTAGTGCACGGGTTAAAGAATGGGGTTCTTTTCTACAAATTGCATATTGTGTGTGTTAGATAATAAAGCCTCATTCTCTTTTATAAGTAAGTTTTTTCAAAGAATTGTCTCCAGTAATTTTCAAATCTCTGATCATAATTATCTGGAAGCCTTGTTAAATAGATTGTTAAGCCCACCAACAGTTTCTGATTCATGAAGTCTAGAGCAGCACCCAAGAATTTACATTTCTAGCATGTTCCCAGTTGTTGCTGATGATGCAATTTGAGGATTGCAATTTAAGAACCATTCATTTACACACAACTTTTTCTACTTTTCCACTTCCCTTTGTTCTTCAGTTTCTTCAGTCTTATTTTAATTGTTATCATTCTATCCAATTGTTCTTCCTGTTATCTTTTCTAATCTTCATGTTGCCAAATCCAATGCATACTTTTCACCTCCTGATCTCATTTGATATGTAAAAATCATTCAGTATAGTTGATTTCTTCTATGTTTTAGGAAACTATTTGATTTGGAGACCTCCCTCTATCTCCCTCCTTCCTTCCTTTTATTCTCTGCATGCTGTTTCTCAATCTTTTCTCTTTTTTTTCTCAAATCAAACACTAAATGTTAGAAATCACTTTCGGTTCTCTTCATACCTTATTTTGCCCTCTATTCCTAAATGATCTCACTTACTCCTGTCTGTATGTTAATAATTACCAATTTGTGTCTCCAGATCAAAACTTTAAGTTTTATTACACCCTGACCAGTTTCTTTCTTATATGTCCACTTGGTTCAAATGATATATCAAAAATCAACCACTATATTTAATACATTTTAAGCTGTACATTTTTATCACTTTCATATCCTGAAATTTATGAGTCCTATAGTCAGTGGCGTCATATATTTTATAAAATAGAGTAATTCCCTCTTACCCTTCTCTAACAAGAAGTGTTCTTCTACTAGTCTATCTCATAAATGTTTTCTTTCATTCAGTTGTTAATGCCAGAAATCAGGGAGTTAACTTTGACTCTTTAGTCTTTCTTAACACTGTTATTTCTATCTCAGAAACATCTCTCAGTCCCTTTTTTCTTACCGTGTCTACTGCTATTATCTTTTTTCAAGCCATAGTTACCTTTCCCAAGGGTTATTGTAAATGCCTTTTAACTTTTGGTCATACAACCTAGTCTCTACATAGTACTTAGATTCATCATTTAAAAATGTTCATCAGATCTTGTCACCATTTCACGTAAAATCCTTCAATGGTTGAAATTTAAAATCTTTAATATGACATAGATAGACCTATCTAAGTTGGTCTGTGCTGCCTCACCAGTCTCTCTTAGTATTATATTCTTCCTCATTCTTTTTGCTTCAGAAACCATGGTATTCCTTCAGTTCTTTCACAGCACCATGTTGTCACATCCTTCAGTTCTCATCTTAAACATTATTACTTTATGGGTGTTTGCTGACCCCAAAGTCTAAATTAGATCTTATTGTACTCTTCCATAGTGTATTGTATTTTCCTGTATAACACTGATTTGTTCTGTTTCTCTATCCCTACTCTGTTGTAAGCATATTTCATTGTTTTACCCTTTACAGTAGAGATTGGCATAATACATAGCAAATGGAAGGTGTTCCATAAGTATTTTTAGAAAAATAAAATATAAATTGAATTTTTAAAGACATATGTGCACATATAGACTAAAAAGATATTTAAGGTAAAAAATTTTATATTTTGAAATACCGAGCAAATAAGTAGCATGCAAGTTTGGGAAATGGTAGATATGCATTCCTAGTTGCCAATTACATAAATTGACAAAATCATTTTTTTAATTTACTTTTTATAAGAATAATTTCTGAAAAAGTTGAAATATTATTTCAAATTATTAAGTAATTCATGATGTTTAAGTAAAGTTTATATTTACTAATATATATTGAATGAATCTGCTTTTTAATTTTCATGCAAAGTTAATATTTTATGGAAATAATTTTTTTAACCACCTGAATCCCTTAGGAGGTTTTAGCATGATGAAAAATATCATACTGCATTTCAGAAGTGATATTTAATTATTTGGCTTTTTAAAATAGTAGTTATTGACAAACCAATGTAAAATTTTAAAATGTCCCTTAATCTCTGGAGAACAAACTCATGTCTTTAGAGCAGCATGAGAGGAAAAAAAATTAGCATGAATAACAGACATAGCTGATAGTCTTTTTATTTTTCAGTATATACATTTTTTTTGGTTTCTATTTCTGTTTATTATTAGCTTTTTCTCTTTTTGCAGGACTTTTGTTCTGTAGGGTCGGTCTAGAGTACCTAAACCTGATATTATACATTCTATAAATTTTACTCATTTTGAATATTAGCTTTATTTTGGCGCATATATATATATATATATACACACACACACACATACACACAGTGAGTGCTACAGACAAAGTTCTTGAGACCAGACAGGATCACACAGTTTAAAATGTTTATAATGTCTCTGTCTGTCCTTTTTTTCACCATCTCCTTTACTGCGCTCTTTTGTCTGACTCTCACAGGAGACATGGATTACAACTGGTTGGATCATACGTCTTGGCATAGCAGTGAGGTATCCCCAATGTCTTTGGTGAGACATGTGGAGCCTTACTATTTAATTTTCGTTATCATTTCACTTTTCCTTTTTTTATTTACACCTTTGCATGTTTCTTTTTGTATCTTTTTTTTTTTTTATCCCACACCTGTAGGGGACAGTCAAAAGGGAAAAAGAAAAACTAGTGAGCAGGCAGTTTTGTCGGACTCTAACACCAGGTCTGAGAGACAAAAGAAAATGATGTACTTTGGTGGCCACTCTTTGGAAGAGGATTTGGAATGGTCTGAGCCTCAGATTAAGGACTCTGGGGTAGATACGTGTAGTAGCACAACCCTTAACGAGGAGCATAGTCATAGTGATAAGGTACTGAGATTGTGGAGCCTGCCTTTTAACCTGCTCATTTGGTCTTCGTTTGCTCTCTGTCACTCATTAAAACAGAACATAATAAAAGGACAGGGCATCTCAAGGGTCACTGTAGCATTTCTTAAGGTGCAGAAAAGAAAAACAAAACAAAACAAAACAAACAAACCAAAAAAACCTCTTGCTTGCTTTGCTGTTTTTATTGTTTGACAGCATACCAAAAAATAAATATATGAAAATAAAACTTAGGAACAAAGGAATGTTTTTGTCTTTTGTCACATGAGAGAACTTCGTAATGTTATTAAAAACCACAAATAAATAATTTTTGGATTGGCTTATTTGATTGCTTGCATATATTTTCCTTGGGATGAAAATTAAATTATCAATAGTTTGAATCCCAGGCAAAAGGGAGATAATTGGGTCTGTTTGCACAGAAAAAGTTGTTTTTCTTTTTTCCCTTTCACTGTCATTTTGGTCTTTTGTTTTCTGTCATAGCGTTTTAATGTAGTATTAATTAGTAGTAGAGCCCTTGCCATCTGCTTTTATATTTATTATTTTTGCTTTTAGAATAGTGGGACTTCTAAAATCTTTTTGCCATATAGATGTGATTGACTGGAACTTGTGTTTTGCCTGCGAAATTTTGCATGAAGATATGCCTGTTACTTTTTGAGAACCGTGAAGCTATGATTACACAAATCATTTACTTTCCTATTTAGCGTATCATTCATAATAGAATACTGTTTTTATTTACAGAGGCCTTGGTTCAGCCCTGAGAAAGAAGTAAACTACTAATGTTTTCAAGGTTATTAAATGATGAATATCACTGAATTATCTAGTAAAGATAATTTACTAAATAGATCAAAGACCTGAAAGAATCATGTAAGAAACTCTGAAAAGTGAGAAACATAATCTGTTCTCTGTAAATGAAGTCTTTTTCTCCCATGCAGATTCATTTGAGAAATATTTGGGGGCTTGTATACATTTTACTATTTTAATCTAGAAACCTATTCAAAAAAGCCCTTATCATGTGCTCCAATTTAATGTTTTAATATGATTTGAGTTTTTAATTTTTACTGTAAGACAGGTTTTCAAAATCTTCCAAAAGTGTTTGAAGAGAAAATTTTCATTTTAAAATGAATTTAGTTGGATAGACTTTCACTGTATCTTTTCTGCCTGTGCATTTTTATTTTTCGGCATGTAGATAATTAGAGTCGCATGTATTTTCAAAATTTCTCAGATTTTGTAGAGCTATATAACTTAAGTATTGTGTCAGAGAACTGTAATAATTGGAAGTAATTGGATTTTGGAAAAAAAAAACCTTGAGATTATATTGAGGTTATAAGCATAATGTAGTACATCCTTATGATCAGTGCTTTGAAATGAAAGCTGGTTTGTGTAATCATAATATTGGAATTCTGAAGTTTAGAGAGGTTGTACAATCAGAGATCATTTGTCATAAAATGATAAATAAAATCATTTATTTATTTTGTTTGTCGATGCAAAATGTCAGCACCCTGTAACCTGGCAGCCATCTAAAGATGGAGATCGTTTAATTGGTCGCATTTTATTAAATAAGCGTCTAAAAGATGGAAGTGTACCTCGAGATTCAGGAGCAATGCTTGGCTTGAAGGTATGTAATAAAATATATGAGATTTTGGCTCTGTACTCTTTTATAGATTTATCAGAAAAGCAAAGGATAACCCTTTCAACTTGTACCAATTTAGTAGCATATTTTTCCATTTTCAGTAATTTGAGAAGATTTGCACTCATCATATGAAACATTTCATTTTCCCACTGTTATTTAAGAAGTTGCCATAATTCCACAGTAATACTTGTATATATAAATTTGGAAGGCATTAAATGTAACCTCATTAGGATCAATTTGAATTTGAAATACAGTAGTCAAGTGTATTTTAACTATACAATTTATTCTTTAAGTCTAAATCTATGTTTATATTTTATTAAAGTGATAGTTTTTTTATAATTATTCAAAAACTTGGGAAAGGCACTATGTATATTACAGATGAATATATGTATATAATTTTGTATAAATGCAGTAAAATGTGTGTATGTGCATATGTGCACTTAAGAGAGAGCACTGTTTGAAGTCTAAAAACAAAAAGAATTATGTTGGGAGATTAAATACAAATATTGATTTATGTTTTACTGTAAAATGCCAGAAAATTATTTGGTAAATACATTAAATAGAGCTTTGTTTGTTTTTTGTGAATCTAGTAAAACCAATTAAAACCTGAAATGTAAAAAGAGGCTGGGATTGTTGACTCACGCCTGTAATCCCAACGTTTTGGGAAGCTGAGGCGGGTGGATCACAAGGTTAGGAGTCCAAGATCAGCCTTGCCAAGATGGTAAAACCCTGTCTCTACTAAAAAAATACAAAAAATTACTGAGCAAGGTGATGGGTGCCTGTAATCCCAGCTACTCGGGAGGCTGATGCAAAGAATTGCTTGAACCTGGGAGGCAGAGGTTGCAGTAAGCCGAGATCATGCCACTGCACTCCAGTCTGGACAACAGAGTGAGACTCCCTCTTAAATTAAAAAAAAAAAAGAAGGCTGGGCGCGGTGGCTCACCCCTGTAATCCCAGCATTTTGGGAGGCCAAGGTGGGTCAAGAGATCGAGACCATCCTGGTCAATATGGTGAAACCCCGTCTCTACTAAAAATACAAAAAATTAGCTGGGCATGGTGCCACGTGCCTGTAATCCCAGCTACTCAGGAGGCTTAGGCAGGAGAATTGCCTGAACCCAGGAGTTGGAGGTTGCAGCAAGTCGAGATCGTGCCATTGCACGCCAGCCTGGGTAACAAGAGCGAAACTCTGTCTCAATTTAAAAAAGAAAGAAAGAAAAAAAAATATGCCAGGTGCCGTGACTCATGCCTGTAATCCCAACACTTTGGAAGGCCCAGGTGGGAAAATCACTTTAGGCCAGGAGTTTGAGTCCATCCTAGACAGCATAATGAAACCCTGTCTCTACCTAAAAGTTTTAAATTAGCTGGGCGTAGCAGCGCATACCTGGAGTCCTAGCTACTGAGGAGGCTAAGGTAGGAAGATTGCTTAAGCCCAGGAGTTCAAGGTTACAGTGGGCTATGATCACACCACTGCACTTCAGTCTGGGCAACAGAGTGAGACCCTGTCTCTCGATAAGAAAAGTAAATGTTGGCCGGGCACGGTGGCTCACGCCTATAATCCCAGCACTTTGGGAGGCCGAGGTGGGTGGATCACAAAGTCAAGAGATTGAGACCATCCTGGTCAAAAAGGTGAAACCCCATCTCTACTAAAAATACAAAAATTAGCTGGGCATGGTGGTGTGCACCTGTAGTCCCAGCTACTCGGGAGACTGAGGCAGCAGAATTGCTTGAACCCAGGAGACGGAGGTTGCCGTGAGCCGAGATTGTGCCATTGCACTCCAGTCTGGGTAACAATAGTGAAACTCCATCTAAACAACAACAACAAAAAAGAAAAGTAAATGTTTTAGAGCTAAGCTATTGCTATAAACATTGTCTTGTAGAATATAGTAAGAGATATTAGGAAACTGGATGTAGGTGGAATTGGGCCATGTATTAGGTTATTCTTAGAGTGCTATAGAGAAATATCTGATACTGGATAATTTATAAAGAAAAGAGGTTCAGTCAGCTTATAATTTCCAAGGCTTTATAGGAAGCACGGTGCCAACATCTGCTTGGCTTCTGGGGAGGCCTCAGGAAGCTTACAATTATGGTCAAAGGTGGAGGGAGAGTACTCATGTCACATGGCAAAAGCAGGAGCAAGAGAGTGAGAGTGGGAAGCAAGGTGCCACATACTTTTAAATGACCAGATCTTGCAAGAACTATCACAAAGACAGCAGCAAGCCATGAGAGATCTGCCGCATGATCCAAACACCTGCCCTCAGGACCCACCTCCAGCATTGGAGATTACAATTCAACGTGAGATTTGCACAGGGACAAACATCCAAACTATATTAGACAACTAACATTGGGTGGCATCCACGTGGCTTGCACTCACCTGCGCATTTTGTATCTGTTTTGTTAGTTAACACTCACAATAGACGAGAAATAGGCTTAGAGAGGTGTTGTAACATCCCCATGGTCACAAGATGGTGACGATGGTGGGATTTAATTCAGATGTGGCCATTTCCAGGGACAGTGGCACATGCCTATAGTTCCAGCTACTTTGAAAGCTAAGGCAGGAGGATTGTTTGAGCCCAGGGGTTCAAGTCCAGCCTGAGCAATATAGTGGGACCCTTCATCTCAAAAAAATTTTTAATCTAGATATGCCTATTATAGTGTTAGAATAAATGTTAGGAAGTCTTGGCTTCAATTCCAAATACAGGAGTTACTAGTTACAGGAAACTGGACAAATAAACTTCTTTAGCTTTCGATTCTTATCTGTTCAATGAGGATAATTGAATTGTTGTAATATGATTAAATAAATCAACATGCAAACATTTAGTACAGTGCCTGGCAAGCTTTAAATATCAATAATCATTATAGCCAGTATAATTAATTAATTAATTATTAATGTTTGTTAAGCCAAGAAAGTTTTTAAATATTTACATAAGGATATAGGCACTTAAGAGCTATACATTTAATTTTCAGAATCAAACATAGGACTAATTAGTTTATCAACTGAATTGCAGCTATGTGTAATTCACTGTAATTATGGAAAAAATGCATGGAATAAGATACACCCCATGATTTTTAAATTCAAATAACTTTCACTCCATTTAGAAGAGAACAAGCAATTCATTTCAGTCAGTGAAGTTGGTTGCTATCATTTGCTTCGCTTGCCATCAAGTTGAAATACTGTCTGAATGACAGTTGATTAGAATCAAAGCATTAATTTTGTAAGATGCTAATATCTTACAAGTATACGTATGACTCCACAGCATTATTCCTAACATTTTTATTCATTTTCTAAAAGATATATTTTAATAGAAACATGAAAATGAAAGATTGGGATGCAGATGGTCTGAAGTTTATATTACTCCTGACGCAACTAAGTAAATTTTGTGATTTTTCTCAAGAAAGATCCATCATCATTGTGCACATTATCAATGTTCCTAAAAGATTACTAATGAAAATTTGGTGGTATATCTTAATTATAGTAAAATAAACCAAAATTTTGTATTAAAACATTTACATCTATAACTAGATACGTTTATATAATTAATATGATACTGTAAAATACGTTTTCGGAAATGACAAAAGCAAGAATTCTGAAATAAGGTGGAAAATTACCAAGCGTTATGTTGTTTCTAAGTTATGCAACATGTCAGCAAATAATGGATTAAATGGCAAAACAGTTGAAATATGTGAAAAAGACTTAGCTCTTAGGGCACATACTAACCTAATAGAGACAATAAATTATTTAGGAAATCATTTCTGTACATTAAATTAGTATTTTAGATGTGGTAAATTGTTCTAGGTATTTTTTACGAGAATCTTCAACTATGCTTATATTAACAGTATTCCCATCTTAATACTTTCCTCTTTTAAACAGGTCGTAGGAGGAAAGATGACTGAATCAGGTCGGCTTTGTGCATTCATTACTAAAGTAAAAAAAGGAAGTTTAGCTGATACTGTAGGACATCTTAGACCAGGTAGAGTTTTACCTTTGATTGTACATTTACACCATTCAATTTGAGTAGTTATGAGATATTTTCATTTATTTAGAAGTGATTTGACAATAACAGATAGTTCATTTAACTTAAATATAAGTCTCTTCATTATTGGAAAGTCATAATTATTATTTCTTGAGTCACAGTAGATAAAATCATTTTTATATTTACGTTGCCTTATTTTTTCTGATGGATATTCTAATCTGTGTTTGATACTAACCATTTTGTTTCCCATAAGACCTTTTCGTTTTGAGAAAATTCCAACATAGTTTAGAACAAACTTTATGGATAAATGTATATTTCCTACTATGTGTTACTCCTTATCTCTTTGGTAATGGCTATTATTGGAGAAATCCTTGAGTACCTTAAAGAGGATTTGATAAGATACTAATTATTAAGGTTTTTACAAGAGAGTTTAGACAGTGGAAAACAAGGTGCTCAGTTGTACATGTGTTGGGGAACCTACAGTACAGAGTCATAAAATCTTTACAGAGGCAACTGATTTTGATAGTTGCTTAGAACTAGAATTTCTATTAAGAAATTGCACAGAAATAATATTTATGTAATTTTTCCCTCTGACCATTGTCCTTTTCTGTGAAATATACTATCACCCTGGTCATCAAATTTTGGGTCACTGGAACTGTTCTCAGTATGTTTCGTATTGTATAATGGTTATTTTATCCTATGGAGTTTATTGAAGTTTAAGATTGATGTTAAGTGTATTTTATGGGATCAAATTTTCTTTATAAGACTGTTATTACTGACACACACTATAGGTGATGAAGTGTTAGAATGGAATGGAAGGCTATTGCAAGGAGCCACCTTTGAGGAAGTATACAACATTATTCTAGAATCCAAACCTGAACCACAAGTGGAGCTTGTAGTTTCCAGGCCTATTGGGTAAGTTGGTTTCAGTATTTTATATGTGTATGAAGTTGAATACTGTTAAACAATTTGTAATGTGCTATCTAATAATTTCTGATTGCTTTATGGAGATAAATTATTTTATAGACAATAACTCTTTATCTTTTCTTAGCAAAAGCACCTCACCAAAAATCATGATATCTCTCTATCTGATAATGCAGATGGTAGAATATACAGTTAGTTACAAAAGAAGAAGAAATATTTAGGTGTTTATTCATTTTATTGTTGCAACACCTTAGAAGGTGGTTATACGATTTAGTAGGGGACAGAGACTATAAATCAACTATAGTCTAGAAATTTTACATTTTTCAAAATGGAGATTTCAACATCAGAAAGAAAGAGCCAAAGGACATACAATTCCTAGTAATAGTTTATAGATAGAGGCAACAGTTTATGGAAAATGTGACATCTTTTTTAACAGGGTGGACAAATAGACCAAAAATAAGCAAACACCAAAGTACTCTTTAGCTTTGTTATTTATACCTCTGTTTTATAATGCCTATGCATTAAATATAATGTCTATAGATTAAAATTGACAATTTCCAAACATTGGCAATAAATATTAAAGAGGTAACTGAATTATATTATATGCCAAGGTAATATATATACCTATATCAGAGTAAAAGCAACAGAAAAATATTACTGATAATGCATTAATAAATGCAGATTTAGGGCAAGAGCATTCAAGGCTGAAGCCAACAGAATTCCTTTGTTGTAGCAATAGTAATGTCCAGTTTTAATTCATTTAGGAAATGATGGGCCTATATTATTTTTATCTCTTTTTAAAAAAAATGCTGAAAAAACAACCTAGGTTGGTGGCTTAGTTTTATGGAAATGTTCCTTTTAAAGTATTAAATCTGGCCCTTGAAGTTGTATTCATTTTTATTTTGTCTTTTCGCAGTTTTGTATTATGGTATAACTGCAGCGTATAAGATTAGTGTATTAATCAAATATATTTCCTGGTATTAAAGGATCGTCAAGTCATTTTTGTTTAATATATTAAAGAATTGATTTATGTAATTTACTGAATGGCTGTAACCATTAATATTTACCCCTTGTGTCAAATCTCAAATAAAAATATACACTTATTTTTGGTGTAAATACAGTTCCAAGGTAATGTTGAGATTCCCTGTGGAAACATGTTTACCTCTTTCTCAATTATAGTACTACATTTTAAAAGTTTCTGGTGGATCATGCCTGTAATCTCAGCACTTTGGGAGGCCGAGGAGGGCAGATCAGTTGAGGTCAGGAGTTCGAGACCCTTCTGGCCCGCATGGCTAAACCCCGTGTCTACTAAAAATATAAAAATTAGCCGGGTGTGGTGACAAGTGCCTGTAGTCCTAGCTTCTTGGGAGGCTGAGTCAGGACAATTGCTTGAATCCATAAAGTGGAGATTGCAGTGAGGTAAGATCATGCCCCTGCACTCCAGCCTGGGTGACAGAGCAAGACTCAGTCTTGAAAAAATAAAAATAAATAAAATAAAAGTATCAATAACAATCCAAATATTTTTATTTTTATTTTGGTGATATTTTATTTACACTTTAATGTTACTTATTTAGAATAGCAGGTAAAAGCAAAGAGCAGAATAGAATAAAAATATATCTTTAAAACTTATCTTGTTGAATACAAATTTTTTCTAATGGATAATTGTATAGTGAAGCACATAGAAAATAAAGTCTGTTTTTTATAAATATTCTATGAATGCATATGAATTTTAATTCCTTTTCAATAGTTGGGGCTAGCCCAGAATAATTTATTAGTAATAAGTACTAATGCTTGTTTTATATTTATATGAAATGCCACTATTATACACAGTTTTCTTCATTTTACACTGTCCTATTAATAGTTTGATAATGCTAAAAAATATGAGTTGCATTAAGTGTTGAAACAGTTTCTTGCTTTCTTTTTTTTTATCATTTCAGTGATATACCTAGAATACCTGATAGCACATATGCACAACTGGAGTCCAGTAAGTTTTATTTATTCTAGAAGAAAATGTTATTTATAATTGCATTCATCAGAGGTCAGATGAATTATTTATCTAGTAATGTCAAGTAAGAAATATGATAACCTCGTTATCAAGTATATAAGCATATAAAGATGGAAAATTTAGTGTTATTTCATGTCACTGTGGGAAAAAATACAAAGTGTAGAATATTTTAAGATTTTTAACCAGATTGTCTTATTACATATTTTTAGATAGCATTATTAAGGTATACTACAATAAACTGCAGATACTTAAAGAACACAATTAGGTAAGTTTCAACATACATATATATCTGTGAAACCATCATCCCAACAAAAAATCATGAATTTACCCACTACTCCCAAAAATTCATCCCCAAAACTTCCCCAGTTTTAAAATTTACTATTTGTGACTTCATTCCCATTAAGTGGGGGGAAATGCTTGGAATAAACTAGTGAATAATTACATTTATTCTAATTTCTATTTTTGGAAAGTGGGATAATAGTTCTGATTTAATATCAGAGCAGTAATGGAACAATAAATACATAAGTTCAGTATCAAATTTATCTATAATCTTAAAAATTATTTTAAGTTCTAATTCAAATGTTAATTAATTTTTCCAATGAAGTAAGTTTCTTGATTGATTGAGGGTACCATAAGAGATATTAGGAGAGAGGAAGAAAAGGGTTTCAGTTTGAAATATGTTGGTCAGGATAGAACATATTGAGAAGGAAGGATTGGAGGGAAAATTTGGAGTGGCTGCCTAGGGAGGAAATCTTTCCAAGTACAGGATAGGCAGATATAATGGCTTTAAGGCAAGAAAGCCTAAGTTGCATTTGAGGAAATTCAAGTAGGGCAGTGTAGCTGAATGGAGTAAGCAAGGGAAAGAATGGTATGAATGAGGATAGAGGAATAATGGGCAAATTGCATATGTTATATAAGCCACTGTAAGGACTTTGGCTTTTATTTTCAGGAAAATTGGAAGCTGTCTAGGATGGTTTTTAGGAGATATTTAGTTTTAAAAATGACTACTAGGTTGCAAATAGCTTAAATAGAGTCAAGGTAAAAGCAAAGAGAACTAGTGTGAAGGTTAATCTGGTGGCAAGACAGTGGTGACTTAAACCATGGTGATAGCAATAAGGATGGTCAGATTATCTATGTACCACAATAATTGGGAATATACTATTAAAATAGATGTTTTTTACATTCATATTTGCAATTACAAGTTTCTTGGAAGTCTTCATCAGAGTAGTCCTTTGAATGCCATAGCTCTATACTTCAAAATATGGTTGATTTAGTATCTTTGACTAAGTGCTAAATGACTGTCCAAAATAATATAATATATAATAATCACATAAAACTGTAACATAAATAAATAATAAAATTATAAGTATTATAAAGTGATATTATCATTATCCTTATTGTTCCCATTTTATTTAGTACTTGCAACTGTGCTTGCTGTTGTACCTATACTATCACATTTAATCTTTACAACAATCCTATGGGGTAGGTTAAAATTTGTATTTACCTTTATTACATCTCTCAGATACCGTGTGAGCAACATGGAAACATTTATTTTATTTTAGCCATTAAAAAAGTCTCTAGGCTATAATTCCAGAATTGTTTCTGAGGAGACAGGGGTGCTTTCTCAAATTAGATCCAGTATTTTATTCTTTAAACACTGATGTTTTTCCAAGCCCCTATCCTTAACCTTTCTGGTCCCTTAATAAATTCTTTTCTTCCTATGGTTGTAATTGCCAGCTGTTTGACTTCTAAGTTTACATTATCAAAAGACGCTATCATTGTCCCTACCTGCCTGGATGGTCAAAGAATACATACATTCTGTTCTGTCTTCCTGCTACCTGAAGCTTAACAACCTTTATTGTAAAAACAAAACAAAACAAAAAAACCCAGCTTATTTCTTACTAGAAAGCCTTCATTCTTTCTACTTGCTAGTAATATAAAACGTATCATCATTACTTCAAATCCCAAGGCTTGCAATTTACCCTTCATTTTACTCTGTACTCTCTCTAGAGGTGAGTTTTATCCACCTTTATTTCCAGTTAGACATACAACTCTACAAGTTAATTTCCAACACTAGTCTCTACTTTGACATTTGTTCCCATTTGTACTTCCACCTAGCTGCTTTACATCTCCCTTTGGATGTCTCAGCGATGTTGTAGGTTCACTGTGTTTCAAATTAAGTTCTTATACGTCCATTCCCTTAAACACAGGTCTTCCCCAGTGTTCTGAATCCCAATGAATGTCATCAGTATTTTGTCTGGAGAACACAACAGACATACAGGGAATATTCTTGACCCCAAGAATCAAAATAGTGACAGTAAATATTTAATATTTTATTTCCTTTTTTCATGCCCTCACTTTTTTATGCCAGTTTAATTTGTTATATTCTTCCAGACATTGTTTTAAAAATTAATGATTTTGGACTTACTTTTTAGCATTTGCAAATGTAGTTTGTCTTCCAGTTGTTTTATTGATTTATGTTTTAATTACTTCTTGTTTCTATTTTTAACATTTTCTTACTATGTTATTGTAAGATATGAATATAGTACACCTAACAGACAGTAACTAAGTCCTGAGGTAGAGGTCTGAGGTCTGTCTCTACTATAATTGGCACAAAAAATGGTTCACTGTTGGTCTTAAGAGAATCCCTGTACTGCACTTTTGCTTCCAAACAAAACCCTTTAAGAATATTTGGAATGTTGTGTCTAAGAAAATGGTCTATATAATGACATTTTATGGACATCGAAAAACAATTTAAAAGATTTATGGCAAAATTTACTAAGTACTTGTGAAGATCCATTGTTATTATTTGTTATGTATAATTATCGTTTCAGGTTCTAGCTCCTTTGAGTCTCAAAAAATGGATCGTC
This sequence comes from Callithrix jacchus, assembly GCF_049354715.1. Classification (NCBI taxonomy): domain Eukaryota; kingdom Metazoa; phylum Chordata; class Mammalia; order Primates; family Cebidae; genus Callithrix; species Callithrix jacchus. Next base: position 93,024,461 of record NC_133517.1, on the reverse strand, counting down.
CTTCTATTTCTGTTACCTCGCCTATGAGTCCTGGAATGTTGCGGGATGTTCCACAGTTCTTATCAGGACAACTTTCAGTATGTAGTCACTACATTTACTTTTCTTTTTAGAATATCAAATAGTGTTTTTAAAAGATGATGCTAGTTTTTTACAAACCAAGTTATTCCTAGAACATAATTGTGCTTTTAACCTCCAACTTTCTCATTCTTAAAATTGTAATTTTTGAAATCCAATTTTGATTATTTATCATACTTCTTCATTTTGTAGAGTTAGATTTTCTGGAATTTAATAAAGATTTTGTGAAGATATTTAGACCCTTTTTTACCTTAGTAATTATACCAAAATTCAAGCTCATAATTTTTACTCTGTGCCTTAAGATGACTATAAATTGTCGTAGATTTTTAAGAAAAATAAAAATGTTACATTATATAAAGATGGCATTTCAGATAAATGTAAATATTTATGTATTCTTCAATGCTTTTCAATTTTAAGGATATTTGGTATAAGTTCATAGTATTCATTGGAGTTGAATATTGCTATGAAATATAATGGTACTTGATGTTTTTGTCAATAGACAAAATAAATAGGGAAGGATAATAGATTGATGAATACTTCAGATAACTTTGCACATTAAGTGATCTCTGATTTGAACATTTTAAAATAAAAGTTAAATGTTCATTTATGCATTTTATATTGTGTTGATATCAGAGGCGCTTTGCAAATGCCTTTACTTTTTATTCATTTGTTCTGTTGTCATTTTCTTACTTAACCATTTCAAAATATTAACATAGTTTAATTTATTGTTATAGATTAGAAAAATGCAGGTTAATATTACGAGTATTATTAGTGATTACTAAACTTGAAATTTTGTATTAAAAAGCTATTTAGGTTGTCAAAATTTAGACATTGAATTTTGGATTTAAAAAATGTTACAGTTAAAAACTAATTAGTTATGAAATTTTTCCTTTTTTTTGAGGGGAAAGGGTAGTATTTGATTTTTGTGAAGTTTTTTATTAATTTAAGGAGTTATAGTACTATAGTATATGCAAAAAGGAAAAAAGTTTATTTGAAGTTATTTAAAAAGTCATTAGACATGTCTTTTTTTTAGAACCATTTTGACCATAAAGGTGACAATAACAGAAAAGTTATGTAAAAAAGAATATCAGATGCTATTAGGAGATTGTAAATGTTTCACTAAAATAATTTTTTCTCTTTATTATTTTCTTTTCCTTTCTTTTTGATAAACAGAGTGAACTCTTTCATTTGAGACCAGTGGTCTTTTTTTTGAGCCTACGCAATAAGTAGCATATTTCTACTTATTCTCTTACATATATTGACAGCACATGTGTTGTCATCTATATTTACAAATGTATATTTTATTCTACCATCCTATAAAATGCTAATAAATGTTATTTCTTATTATGGATCCATTTCAATAGTTCATTGTTAAATAATGTTCTTGGGACTGGATGATGCCAGTCCATAAATAAATCTGTGTGTGTGTGTGTGTGTGTGTGTGTGTGTGTGTGTCTATGTTTGTGTCTATGTGTACATATAGTTTGCTTGAGTTGGTAAAGAAGGAGTGGAAGTTAGATTTCTGTAATAAATAAATATCACTTTATTATCTCATTTGAATCCCAAGGTTTTATTACGGATTGGACTAGGAGGGGAGGAGGAGAAGTGCAGTTCAGGGATTTAGACAAATTTCAAATTCAACTATTTTTCTTCATGGTTAAAAAAATCATATGGTAATAGGTAAAACTGTTAAATATTTGGGAGAAATATAAACTTAAAAGTTTCACTTCTGAATTTTTGTATAATCATGTAAAGTTATAGTCTTTAGATTTATAAGTGATGTTGTAATTTAAAATGTGTATTGTTTTCTCCTTATCTTATGACTTGGAGGGATTATGTTCAGCTATGATATTAGTAGTAAAACTTTTAGCTGCATATGTTTTGAAATTGTCCACACATATACACATGCCCCACCCACATATATAAAAAATATTGGTTATAAATATACTACATATTCATTGTGGGAAATCTGGAAAGTACCAAAAAATTAATAAAACATAAAAATCACCTATAATCCAGGCACTGAAATATAACCATTCATATACATCTAAATTTTTAAACAAAACTAAAATAAATATATACTATTTTGAATCCTGATTTTCATTTAGTAACATTGTAGATGTTTTTCTGTCTTTAAAGATTCCTCTTAAAATTGTTTCAATAGCTATTTTAATACTTCATTGTAACTTAAATCATTATTATAGGGTATCTTTCTTGTTTCTAACTTATTATGAATAATGATACCATGGAAATTCTTGAATATAAATCTTGAATATTTTTGTTAGGACAAAATCCTTTTGTCAGGATAACTTTCTAGAAATAAAATTACAATATAAAGGGCAAAGGAAAATTTTAGGATTCTTGAAATCTGTTTTCAAATTTTTCCTTCAGAAATGATTTTATGGCCGGGCGCGGTGGCTCACGCCTGTAATCCCAGCACTTTGGGAGGCCGAGGCGGGTGGATCACGAGGTCAAGAGATCAAGACCATCCTGGTCAACATGGTGAAACCCCGTCTCTACTAAAAATACAAAATAATTAGCTGGGTATGGTGGTGCGTGCTTGTAATCCCAGCTACTCAGGAGGCTGAGGCAAGAGAATTGCCTGAACCCAGGAGGTGGAGGTTGTGGTGAGCCGAGATCGCGCCATTGCACTCCAGCCTGGGAAACAAGAGCAAAACTCCATCTCAAAAAAAAAAAAAAAAAAAAAAAAAAGATTTTACCTAATTAACTCCAATCATCTCCTTAAGAAATATCTGTTAAGTTCTGACCCCACATCTAGTGTAGTGCTAGTTAGTGGGAATACAAATGAACGTGATGGAATGGTTTTTACCTTCATGTAACTTATGAATTTTATTCTTATATTTTGCAGCCAGGAAAACATAAGTAAGATGCTATCTTGTATATAATTGTTCCCTTTATATTTAATCCTGTCTCTATCAGCCTGGAGACAATTTGGTTTGCTCTAATGATGTAGAGGTTGGAAAAATCTATCTACATATATCAACATTAAGGAAAACTAGGACGTTATAAACCAACATTGCAATTCCTTTTCCTCCTATTCTACCTTTGGACGTTTTTGCTTTTGGTGAATTTTCACTTGGGCCCATACCTCACTTACAAAATTATGATATTGCTAACGCCTGAGAACAATGATAATGTTTATACTATGTGAGCTGACCTTCCTAATATTCTGCCAGTTCACGTCTCAAACAGAAAATATATACATATAATAGCATTCTCAAAGGAGGTGATTATAAAATATACATATAATGTAAATTTGTTGTTTACATTTTCATGCTCAAGCTGATAATTATTTTTTAAATATATGCGATTTATTTTCCCTCTATGCTTGAATTGTCCTGCTGCTTATTATTCTGGGGCATAACAGTGAAAATGCCATTTATGTTTTGGTGAGGAAAATCAGCATGAACTCAGGTTTATGCCATGTAGGCTGTATGTTAGCCTTTTCACTGACAGCACTCCCTTATTGTGACTTCATTTTTAAAATGTGTTCTTCCAGAATTTAGCAGTTTTTTCCTTCAGTGGATTTCTTTTATAGTTCTTAATATTTTTAATTCTTTTGTAGTCTTTGGCTAGTTTTATAATAGGGTGTTAAAAGAAAATATAGCTTCAGTTAGTTTCAAAGTGAGAAAAGACTCAGAATTATTTTCCTGTGGGAATATATTATACAATTGATTTTATTGATAATCATATTTCACTCACTTCATGATCTGTGGTTGATTTATGGTTGCAGTATTTTTCCAAGTTACTTTTAAACAATATTTTTGACTCCATTTTAAGTAAATATTATACATATTTATTTTATATGTCCATTTAAAAGCAGTACATAATTTAAGAAGAGGTATGTGTCCTTTCTATCTCCTTAGAAACTCCATAGCCTTTTAAAAAATTTCTATAAATGAAATACTTTTTTAAAATCTTTTATACTTCATTGTCATAACTTTGTTATTCTGAAAGTATTGCATGAAAAGAATGTTCTAAAGCTGGTAGTGCAATTAATAGTAGAAAGCGACATTAAAATGGAAAATAAATTTTGGTGTACAAATTCAAATTCTTCATTTTTATGAAGCCTGAATCATATCTCTCATGCTTATAATATAAATGAATTAATAGTAATTACAAATTACAATGAGGCACATAGTAGTTTGCCATCCCTATCTGAAATATCCATAGAGACAGAAAGCAGTGGTTACCAGTGGACAGTGAGATGGAAAAATAGGGAGTGATTATGTAAAGTAAAGTATGGAGTGTTCTGGGGTGATGAAATATTTTGAAACTGGAAGGAGGTGGTGAATCCACACAATTCTAAACGCAGTAATTGTCACTGAATTGTACACTTTAAAATAGTCAGTTGTGGCTGGGCGCGGTGGCTCATGCCTGTAATTCCAGCACTTTGGGAGGCTGAGGCAGGCAGATCACCTGAGGTTGGGTGTTCAAGACCAGCCTGACCAACTTGTAAAAACCCTGTCTCTACTAAAAATACAAAATTAGCTAGGCGTGGTGTCACATGCCTGTAATCCCAGCTATTTAGGAGGCTGAGGCAGGAGAATCACTTGAACACGAAAGGTGGAGGTTGCAGTGAGCAGAGATTGCGCCATTGCTCTCCAGCCTGGGCAACAAGAGTGAGACTCCATCTCAAAAAAAAAAAAAAAGTCAGTTGCATGTTTTGTGAATTTTACCTTAATTTAAAAAATATCAACACAAAAATATATTTTAGAACCATATTTAAAATATAAACTCATGGGTGAAGATTAGGTGTAAATTGCCACAGGTTTCAAAAGGTTGATTTCAGAAGTCTATGAGATGTATGTATGAGTTCATTTTAGAACATAGAAAAATGTTTTAAAGGATTAATTTAATTGAAAGTATTATTTCTTTTTATGTGACTCTTTTCTTTTATGACATATTTACTTGTAAAAGTATTCTGTAACATTAATATTTTTGGTCTAAAACAAAACAGGTAGGAGGACAGGGGACATAAAATGCATTTCTAAAGTACCTTGTTTAGTCCCCTTCTTCAGCATGCTGAGTTTCTCTATGAATTTCATGTATCCCCTCTGTCATTTGCTAAAGCATTATAACAGCCTGTGGTAATGCAAATAGACATTAGTAACATACTCCATATCTGAATATTTCTTCCCTTGGGAATATATGCACACAAAAAGGAAGACAGCTTAGATTTGAAACTGCCTTGGTTTTGAAAGAGAGAGAGAGAGAGATTGAGAGAGAGAGAGGAGGATGACTTATGAGTGAATGACAGGCTGCTTTTAAGTCTTCTTTCTTTTGGGTTTTAGATTTATGTCTTAAATAAACCATGTCTGTTCAATGCCAACTGAATTGGCCAAAAGTCCTCTTAGTACACATTATCTGTTTCCAGTTAGCAGTGGAAAGAGAAACACCTTTAACTGTTTATGATTTTGAAGTAGACAAGAGAGACATCCATTAGAAATCTGAGGAATGGGATGGAATCTTGGTGATAGAAGCAGAATTAAATGCCTTGAAATCCATTCCCACACCTGGATTATGTTCTGTTTTTAACTGTTGGAATGTTGGAATGCCTAATAAAGGTAGCATTCTGATTATTGTGGTGTCTTTTGGGAATTGTTTCAAAATGAAAACAAAAGTCACTAAGAGAAAGGAAATTTGATTTGATTCTGAGAACCTGATTTAGAGATTTAACAAGAACTGGGCTCTATTTTCTGCCTTTACACTATCTTGCTTTTTGAGTATGGGCAAGTGTTTTTAGCACTTTTCTGTGTTTCCTTGTCTACAAATTGGGGGTAGAAGCCACTACCTCATAAGGTTATTGGAAATACCATGAGGCTATAAACTTAAACTGTCAATAAAGGTTAAGAAAAATATAACAAACTGTATAAGAAAGAAATAAGATATTGTCATTAATAGGTATGATTAGCAATAAACATATTATATTGAGTGGTACGTAATAAATGTCCACTGATGGTGTTTCAGTGCTAGAACCTGATATGAATTCATCAAGTATGAATCAACTAATTCAATACGTTTCCACACTCTTTAATTTTAATGTGTTTATCCTTTTAAGAAATTCTAAAGCTAATTTGAGTAATAGTTTTTTGACTTTGGTTAGACATACTTTGGAGAAGTCACACAATTACTTTCACAGATGGCTTTTCACTAATAACTCGGTAACACATTTTCAATTAACTTTTTGCAGTATCCTATTATGTATGTAATGTGTTTAAGGATAAAAATCTGAAATTTGTTGATTCTTGGGTTATACTTATAATCATTCTTCAAAATATATGAGCCCAAATATGTTATTTTATATCTAGTCTTTATTCCTGTTATGTGAACTACATTTGAAAAATTGGATTATACAAATTCTAATATTTTATATAGTTTGTAATGGATTTTGGCATTGGGCAAAATTTATTCATTACATGAAGAACTTAATTTTGATAAATATTGTCATGGAAAAATTGTATTTAAGGGATAGTTGTTGTGTTTGTTTTTACTTTTGGTCTTTTAGTTCCAGTGTGTTGTCCTTTTTGGTTTTGTTTTATTGCTTTTTTCTTTAATTTTGCTTACCAGAGCCAAAGCCTTAGTAGAAGAACAACGCCTTTTGTTCCTAGGGTTCAGGTAAAGGCCTTGTCTGCCTGATAGAAACTAAAGTTGTGTTTTAACCCTTATTTGTATGTTTTTGGAAAATGCGTTAGTAGGAAAACTTTTTTTGGTATGTTGCTCCAAACCATATTATTGACTTTCAAATCATTTTATTAGCCAGCTTGTAAAATTCTGCATGGAGATTAGAATACTGAATAAAAATTTAAAGAGACAATCTTTGTTAGTGACTTTATATGAAAAACTAAATGCTAAACCTTATAGATGTCAAAGTGGCATTTAAATTAGATTTAATGTAGATTCTGCTCATATATGTAACATTGATGGAAATAGCTAATTTTATACTATTGATATTTTCCTTTATTATACTAGGGTTACTGTCTCTTTAAATCACTCATTATATCACTTAACATCTATCTATACTCTCTTGCATTTTCCAAGTAATAAATCCTTGAGGAGACTGGCAAATAAATTTGTACCTTATTTAAAATATGAATTTAATGCATATTATATATAAGGTTCAGTTTTTGGAAAGTATTTTACTTTGAAAGAACAGAATTACAGTCCAAATAAAAATAAGTTGAGTTTATTTTGTTAATATTTTGTCATTGCAATTTTATTTAATGTTACTGTAATACTTGGGTACAAGTTGTTTGCCTCTTTTCTTTAGGAAACCCTTATATGGTAAAGTAATGTCAATATAGCTTTTTAAAGTAGTAGTATGCTTTCCCTGCTTTGCTGCATGTTTTTTTTTAAATTTGTTGTTTCTGAGTAATACTTATTTTGTTTAAATTTTAAAAATTACTCTAGTTAATATTATGCAATAGACAATATTTACCTATGCTGCTTAGGTCCTACTTAGGAAAATTAAAAAATGGTTACATGCTAAAGCTGGAATGATAATTATTTTAAAACAGTTTAAGTTATACTCATAATTTTATTAATGAAATTGGGGCTAAACACAGTCTATGTCAGGACCAGAATTGTGAAATATGTTTGTTATATTTTGGGGGATCAACAGCTATATTTTAACCTCTTGTTTAAAAAGCACAGATAAGAAATTAAGAATGTTATAAGGTGATGTACCTAATAAAATCTGTTTTGATTATGTGAAGTGGATATCTATTAAAAACTTCAATGCAAATCCTATAATATAAATAAAAATTAGAGCTATTATCAAATACCCAGTTTAAGGCAGTCTATTAAAAGGTATAACTTTTATCAAGTAATTAGTAAAGTTAAAATGTGCCCATCTGCTATCCAAATTATTTTAATATCTGTACATTTGTAATTTATAATTTAGAAAACTATAAAATATAGCAAAAATATGAAAGCCATATGTTTACTGTCTGTATGAGAAATGGATATTAGTGCTAATATTTTGATTTTCTATGGCATAGGAAATCTAAAAAGAATACTCTCTGTCAGACTTTTGAAGTATGTATCCCAAATGCTAGTTTTAATGATTTTAAAGGAGCAAAAATATTGCTGGTGGAGATGGCAACAAGTACTTAGTTTGACCCCTCAAAACGTGCTCACAGAAATCAATAATTTGCCCTAATCATTTTTAGCTTGCTTAGTCTCATAATAATTATTATTTCTTTGTTTCTTAAATGTAAGATTTATTGCAAAGGAATTTGTTAACCTTGCACAATCTTTATTTTTTCTTTGAGGTGCTTAATATTCATGTCATGATCCTCAGAGAAAGCTGGTTAATGTCTTAGAAAAAAATTAAGCCATACACTCTTTATAACTGGTGAAAATAGAGAATACCATAGAAATCAATTGGGTTTTGGTCACACATTTAGAACCATGAAACTATCTGTAACACCTCTTTCATCTCATGTACAATTAAACATTCTTGTATTTCTTTCTTTTGTTGTTTTCCCCTCATGTCTTTTGCCAGAAGAATAGTCTCTTTTATGCCCCCTTTTCTTATCTGTATCTATGTTCTAATATTATTGGACAAGCAAGTATTTGAACTGTTGTCTGTTCATATATTGGAGACTTTTTTTCTTCAAGTTGTTGTACTCTTAATCTAAGGCAGTGGTTCTCAAATTTTAATGCACTTGAGGATCACCTAGAGGACTTGTTAAAATTCTGATTCAGTAGGTGAGAGGTGGGCCCCAGGAATTTGAAACTTTTTAATAAATTAGTGAGATAGTACTGACACAGGTTCATTAACCACAATTTGATAAATATTTGTCTAAGGTCTGTTTTTGTATTTAGCAGCTTCGTTAGAAAAACTTCTTGTTATACAGTAGCAAGATAATACCTACATTAATTAAAAAGACAACATAAAAATTAATAATTATAGTTTAAAAAATTGGATATTTCTTACTCATTTCTATAAAAGGGTTGATTCCATTTGGCAAAGAAAAAATGATATAAATAATTTTATATACTTTTTTGGGCGTCAGTTTACCTTTTCTGACTCAAAAGTAACTCAGTGTCTCATTCCCTAGGATATTAAGTGAGGGACTCAACAAAGTCATGTTGGAATTGGAACTGAACTGCCAGTGTTTCATGTATAACCAGCACTGAATTTTAACTGTTATTTTCAAGTTCCAAATTTCTGATTCCTTTTCAGTTTCAATACAGTGGTTAGAGATGTGCTGAGTTCTGGGCCAAGATGTGGATCAGAGCCATAATTATCATAGATCTTGACATAGTAGAATCAGCTAGCTAGGTGTGCAGGTGTGAGGTATGTGTGTGGGAGGTGATAACTGTTAAATCAAGCGAATTCAGCAGCTGGATGTGAAGTTCTGTTCCCTAATTATGGCACAGAAAAATTATTCTCATTTTCTTACCTCAAAAAATAAAATGTACTTTTATTATTCTAAGGATGTTATTCATAGGCTTCACAAAAGAATGAGACTTTCTGTCTGAATAAGGACAATTTTTAAAGATGAATTCATTATCGTTTCAAGTTCCAACTGAAAGAATCAATTGACTAAAGCTACTAGTAAATCCCTTTTGCTTATAATATTTTAAATGTTTTTAACTGTGAAATAACATAAAACATTTACTTGAAAATTCCCTGTGAATGTTATGTAAACAGGATACTATCTACTCAGTTCATTTTGAGCAGTTATTCTGAATTCGGTATCGTAGGGGAACCAAAATGAACTGGTGATTCTTGCATAAGTAAAGATACAGAGTAGTCATTGTATATAAAGTCCTTAATTATGATAATGTAAGTATGTGCAGATTAAGATAATAAAAAGTCCACATGCTCTATCAGTCAAACTGAAATGTCTGAATCATTCTTTTATTCATTGAAGTTATTATAGTATATCCTTTTATTTTAACTAGCCACAATTTACTAAGTAAAATTTATATTCTGTGCTAATGTTGCTCTAAGAGAATGGGGTGAAGATTGGAAAAGTAAACATTGTGTTTGTGTAATAAATGTTTGAATTGATAAATGAATATATTTGGCTTTCAGATAAAACTATGGTTTGACAAGGTTGGTCACCAATTAATAGTTACAATTTTGGGAGCAAAGGATCTCCCTTCCAGGGAAGATGGGAGGCCAAGGAATCCTTATGTTAAAATCTACTTTCTTCCAGACAGAAGGTAAGGATATAAAACAAACATAAATGTTCTGGAAAATAAATGAGAAAATGTTAATAGCAATGGGTATTTAAATTCTATATCATTTATTAGTATTATATGTGAAGTTTAACATAAATGTGATGGTTCTTAGGAATCAAAATAGTGACAGTAAATATTTAGGATTTTTAAAAACATAAACATTGTATATGTGATTTTGAATATTAATTTTAGGCATGTGTGCATTATTTCTTGTATATATGTTCATTTTTCAAAATCCTTGAAGATTATGCTTTCAAAAATCAAATTTTTAACACAAATTGGAGTCAAAAAGCTAAAATACTAAAATTTTTAGTTTAAAATGCTAGCTTTCTTAGTCAAAAAGCTAAAAATACTATGAAAGAGTATTCATATTTCTCTACAATTTCTACCTCCCCTTACCAAGATATTATTTCTCTCTATTCTATAAATTTAACAAGTATGTTTTGTATTCATCACCTCATTTCATCAAGAAAACTTACTACGGGGCCTAGAATCACTTTCTTCAAGCATTATTTGTTTTGTATCTATTCTAATCAATAAAAATGGTGTTGTTCTACCCTTAATTTTTTTTTCTTTTTGTTATACCCTGGTTTAAATGGAGAAATTAGGATTGGAGAAATATTTTATCCAAAAAAAAAACTAATCACTCTAAATTTCAGGCATATAAAAAATAAAAGAGACCATTCAATAGGCATAATGAAAAAAGAAAGAAGGAATGATACCAATTACCTTTCCCCAACTCTATGTCTGCATCCCTGCCTCCCAAGACAGAGTGCTCTCAAGATCTGGGTATTTTTTCTCAGGTTGGAAGTGAATTGGCACAGATGTGATCTTAAACATGTTTATACACTTTTGGATTCTGATTGATTTTGTTATTTAGTTCAAGTAGAAAGTGATCAAGGTTTAGTTGGGTGCCAGTGTCACCTGACTAAAATCTCAGCAAAGAAAAGGACAATAGAATAGACAATTAATAAAGACTTTGCATTTTATTTGATACATATTTTGAAGTCAAAATATGGATACATCAAGATGCCACAACATCTAAAGTTATTAGAAACTATTTGCTAAATAATTTTATCTTATAAAGTTTGATTAAGATAGCTGTTTTTAACAATTTGGGTTGTCTTTGAGATACACGTGGAACTGTAGGAGAAGAGGACAGCCATAATCATCTATGCTTTTGTGCACGTTAAGTCTCTACTTACTCAAAACTTTGAAGGGAAACACATTTTTAAGGCAATTTAAGTTTTGCAAGTTACTCAATTTCTTTCATGACTGTTTTTGCTTAGTTTTATTTTTATGTAACCCCTCTTCCTGAGCAGATAGTGCTAAAAGGGAAGCTCTTCTAGGCTGGGTGCAGTGGCTTATGCCTGTAATCACAAGATCACTTGAGGTGAGGAGTTCAAGACCAGCCTGACCACCATAACGTGACCCTATCTCTGTGGCTGTCGCAGTGGCTTGCACCTGTAATCCCAGCACTCTAGGAGGCCGAGGTGGGTGGATCACCTGAGGTCAGGAGATTGAGACCAGCCTGACCAACATGGTGAAACACCATCTCTACTAAAAATACAAAAATTAGCCAGGTGTGGTAGCAGGTGCCTGTAATCCTAGCTAATTCGGGAGGCTGAGATAGGAGAATTGCTTTAACCAGGAAGGCAGAAGTTGCAGTGAGCTGAGATTGCACATGCCATTGCACTCCAGCCTGCATGACAGAGCAAGACTCTGTCTCAAAAAACAAAACAAAGAAAAAGAAAAAACAAAAAGTGAAAGATAAAATGGAAGCTGTTCTTAACCAGACCTTTATATTCCAGATGTAGTATTATTTCTCTTTTCTCAATGCCAAGGAATGTGAGAGGCATTTGAATGTTTCCTTCTCATTTCTCAGCTGAGTTCCTTGTTAATTATCAGGAATTTGAAGATTCTTTACATAAATTTTATAACTTTATTGATTAGGTTGTGTCAAGCTTTCATCTGTAATAGTGAAAAAAATTATCTGCCTAACTCAGTAACATTGTCATCTCAACAATTTTTTATTTGTGGTTGACACTAGTTTTTACTCATTAATAAAGGATTATTTGTGCTTTTGTTATAAATTCTTTAATTTTTCTTGACAATTTTTCTGAAAGAAATACTTGAACAAGTAAATAGAAAACAACTGATGCGTTTTTATTGATGAGACTTTTTAGAGGGGCAAGGGAGACTGCATAGTAGAATCTAGTCTAGAATGTCAGTTAAGCCATTTGAAAATTATTTTCTAGATAATGGACTGTGTACTCTAAAAATTAAGTAGGATTATTTTATATGCTTTTTTTTTTTTGAGACAGAGTCTTGCTGTATCACCCAGCTGAAGTGCAGTGGCACGATCTTGGGTCTCTGCAACCTCTGCCTCCTAGTTTCAAGTGATTCTCCTACCTCAGCCTCCTGAGTAGCTGGGACTACAATTGCATGCCACCACACCCAGCTATTTTTTTTTTGTACTTTAGTAGAGATGGGTTTTCACCATGTTGGCCAGGATGGTCTCAATCTCCTGATCTCGTGATCCACCTGTCTTGGCCTTCCCAAGTGCTGGGATTACAGGCGTGAGCCACTGCGCCTAGCCTATACTCTTTTTTATATCTTGAAGCAAAGTTGGTTACTGGTTAAAATATATTTCTTCTTCTAATTTTAAGTAAAAACATCAAGTATTTTCATGCTGTTACTAAATTAAATGGAAATCAAAGTCCTAGTAACATGAAAATAAATTTTTTTGTGTGTGTTTCTTTTTTTTTTTTTTTTGTGATGGAGTTTCGCTCTTGTTATCCAGGCTGGAGTGCAATGGAGCAATCTCGGCTCACTGCAACCTCCGCCTCCTGGGTTCAGGCAATTCTCCTGCCTCAGCCTCCCGAGTAGCTGGGATTACAGGCACGCGCCACCATGCCCAGCTAATTTTTTTGTATTTTAGTAGAGACGGGGTTTCACCATGTTGACCAGGATGGTCTCTATCTCATGACCTCGTGATCCACCCGCCTCGGCCTCCTAAAGTGCTGGGATTACAGGCGTGAGCCACCGCGCCTGGCCGAAAATAAATTTTTTAAAAAGAATTAGGTTGGATTTTATTTTATATAAAAGTTAACTACCTTTTCAGCAATTTGATGATTCATTTAAAGATCATTATTTATTTTATTATAATTAGGCTTTTATTTTAAAATAATCTCTATAACATGCTTATTAATCTTAGTTTTTAAATATTTTAGCACCTTTTCAGTGTTTGACTTATGCAGCATGCTTTGATTCTGAGGGCTTTATTTATATTTATAGAGAAAGTAAAACTCATTTTTTTTAACTTGATGAAGGTAAGGTTACTTTTCATGGTTCTTTTTATGAATTGGTGCTTGGGGACATACTATATTGCCTTATTAAATTGCAATCATATATGTTAGGTTTATAAGGAACTTCAGAGATCGTCTAGTCCTCTTCCGATTCAATATAGAAATCTTGTCTAAAATTGTCATTCTGTTTTTGTTTTGTTTTGTTTTTGAGATGGAGTCTCATTCTGTCACCTAGGCTTGAGTGCAATGGCATGATCGGGGCTCACTGCAACCTCGGCCTCCCAGGTTCAAGCGATTCTCCTGCCTCAGGCTCTCGAGTAGCTGGGTTTGCAGGTGTGTGCCACTACACCCAGCTGATTTTTGTATTTTTAATAGAAACGGGGTTTTACCATGTTGATCAGGCTGGTCTCATACTCCTGACCTCATGATCCACCCGCCTCAGCCTCCTAAGGTGCTATGATTACAAGCATGAGCCATGTCAGCCAGCCAAATTGTCATTCTCTATCTGAGAGCTTTTTTCTGTTCTTAAGAGGTAGTTCACGACTTACTCCTCTCCTTTTGCCTTTCAGATTTTTATATGAACTATTCTTGAATTCGATAGTAAGGCTTCTGTTAAATACTTTCATCCTGGCCTTTGTGGAAGGAACTTTATCTCTTGACAGGGTCTCAATATTCATTCCTCATCAATGAAATATGAATAGATGTTAAATAAATATTTGTTAAAGCTTTAAAAGAAGGGAGGGAGAAAAAGATCATACATCACAACCCTTGTTTCAGATCATTCATTCCCATACACATTATTACTTCTTTCCACGTATAGTGATAAAATCTCCTACATGGGTTTGCAATGTCATTTTTCTGCCAGTGCCTTCATGGTTAATAAAGCTACATTACATGTTATCTTTTCCATGTGTATTAGCAAAATTTATTATCAATTAATGTATTTAAAGGCAGCTTTCTGTCACATTATATATGTGTGCTCTGGAAACATACAATAACTCTTCACTATTCAAGTAAAATCTATATTAAACATTGAAATTCCCAACGAGAAGAAGTTGCATAACTTTCCAATTTCAGAGACAGTCATACACCTTCTTTGTGCTCTCTCCTCCCTATTTCTCAAAACTCTTAGAACTGTGTTGTGCTAAGATAATTTGTAATCATTGATGCTGTTCTAATTGGAGCTTGTCTGTCATTTTAAATAGATTTCTTAGGTAGCTTAAATTGTATTTTCTAGGAAATTTTATTCTTTCCAGCCAGTGATCCTAATAAGCAAGAGTAGTGATCTTCAAATAGGTTGGATGTACCCTAGGCGATGTATAGGATAATCCTTCATGTTCAGAAAGAAATATTTGAATGTTTAAAAATTTTTATTTTATTATTTTAAAGTTCTGTTTTAGTATATTTCCCAACACAACAGTATGGTAATACCGTACAGAGATATACAACCAAAAAGAACAGGGAAACCTCTCACTTTTTCTGTTCTTAAGAGGTAGTTTATTGGGATGGCTATCTTGCATTTTCATCCCACGTTATGGTGACTACCTCACATAGAAATAAATTTACAATGTTTTAAAGTACCAAATATATGTCAAATAAACAAATCTGAATTTCTTGTATTTACAAAAATACCTTTATAAATACAAATTATAATTGGTCATTAGCTAGAACTTTATAGATAAGAAATTGTGAATATCACAATTACTCATCTTTTTTGTACAGTGAAACTTCTGTAATTTAAGTGAGTAGTATATGCAATGTTACTGGTTAATTATCATTAGAAAGTTTTCAATAGGGCAATATGTTAAAAAATTATAGAGCCAAGATTCTCAAGTCTGGTTTTATTTAGATTTTGAGAAAGATTAAGTTTTCAATAATCTGTTATTGAAAAAATTTAAGATTTATTGAAACATGGCTATTATTGTCATACCTATAAAATGTGATATAGTATGTAGCTTAAATTTTTCATAATTTTAAAGATCATAACATTTGTAATGTATGATAAATTTATGGTCTTGTCTCCAGAGAAATTTTACATCAATAAATTTTCGGACAAAACTTATAATTCTATGTAAGTTTATACTTTTTTTTCCATAGTGATAAAAACAAGAGAAGAACTAAAACAGTAAAGAAAACTTTGGAACCCAAATGGAACCAAACATTTATTTATTCTCCAGTCCACCGAAGAGAATTTCGGGAACGGATGCTAGAGATTACCCTTTGGGATCAAGCTCGAGTTCGAGAGGAAGAAAGTGAATTCTTAGGCGAGGTATCTGGAGTTGTTTTAAAGTTTATACTATTCATGTTATCCTGATTACCTCAGTACATATATATATATATATATATATATATAGAATATCTGCAAAAGTAGGCACAGTTTCTTTAATGGAATATATTTCTGCTGCTGCTTTGGGACAAAACTTGATACTATAGAAAACAGTGGTTCTACATATTCTGACAATTTTTACATATTTGTTCTTATTTTAGAACTCTGTATTGAATGATAAAAGGTTTGTATTTTACAAATATATTCCTTTGTTTTATACTGACATGTGTATCTTGGTAGTTTACTGAACAGACTATACCACTAATAAGTAGTTAAACCATTTGTTTATGGATTATTTTCAAGCCCTGCAATGTAACCGATCCTTCAAAGGTAAACAAGGAAAGTTACTTACTTCAAGGAATTTACAATTCATTGGTGATACAGACACATGAATAGCAGTTAGACTATAGCATCCCAATTGCTATGAAGGGGAAAATGCAATAGGAATACATAATTGCTCTGCACAGTAGGTCAGGTGGTCAAAGGAAGTCTTCACCAAGAGAGAGAAATTTTACAAATTCAAGGGGAGTGAAATTCCTGCAGAGGGAATAAGAAGACATCAGGTGTGAGAAGATCTTGGTCAACTGCATTGAAATTGGAAGGGAATGTGGTAAGAAATGAAGTTTGAGGCATAAACTGAGACCAGAGCATGTCTCTTAATATATAAACAAATTTGGAGTTATCCAGTGGATAATGGGAGCCAATGACCAATAACCAATTCTCTGTTTCCCAATGCTGTGGAGTCTCGCTTTGTCACAGTGGCATAGTCATAGCTCACTGCTGCTTCAACTCCTGGGCTCAAGTAAGTCTTCTGCCTCAGCTTCCCAAGTAGCTGGGACTATAGACACCTACCACCACACCTGGCTAATTTTATTTTTCTATAGGGATGGGGTCTCATCATCTCGCACAGTTTCATATTCTCTTTAAAAAGAAAATGGTTGAATTGTACTTGAGAAAAATATTTCCAGCTGTAATGTAGAGAATTATTGGAGAGGGGAGAGATGGGAAGAAATTATCCAGCTATTAGCATGCAATTCACTTTCAGTCTTTTTCAGTGTGGTTGGTATATTAGTTCACTTTTACGCTGCAGATAAAGATATACCGAAGGCTGGGAAGAAAAAGGGGTTTAGTGTACTTACAGTTTCACATGGCTAGGGAGGCCTTACAATCATGGAGGATGGCAAGGAGGAGCAAGCCACTTATGCAGATTTCTGCAGCTGGCTTGAATTTCTCCTCAGAAAATGGAATTTTTTTTCTATCACATTGTCAGGCTGCAAGTTTTCCAAACTTTTATGCTCTGCTTCCCTTAGAAAACTGAATGCTGGCTCAGTGTGGTGGCTCATGCCTATAATCCTAACACTTCAGGAGGCCGAGGTGGGTGGATCACAAGGTCAAGAGATCAAGACCATCCTGGCCAACATGGTGAAACCCTGTCTCTACTAAAAAATACAAAAATTAGCTGGGCATGGTGGCGCACACCTGTAGTCCCAGCTACTCAGGAAGCTGAGGCAGGAGAATCACTTGAACCCTGGAGGCAGAGGTTGCAGTGAGCCGAGATCATGCCTCTGTGCTCCAGCCTGGCTACAGAGTGAGACTTCATCTCTAAATAAATAAATGAGGCCGGGCGTGGTGGCTCAAGCCTGTAATCCCAGCACTTTGGGAGGCCAAGGCGGGTGGATCACGAGGTCAAGAGATCGAGACCATTCTGGTCAACATGTTGAAACCCCGTCTCTACTCAAAATACAAAAACATTAGCTGGGCATGGTGGCGTGTGCCTGTAATCCCAGCTACTCAGGAGGCTGAGGCAGGAGAATTGCCTGAACCCAGGAGGCGGAGGTTGCAGTGAGCCAAGATCGCGCCATTGCACTCCAGCCTGGGTAACAAGAGTAAAACCCCATCTCAAAAAAAAATAAACAAATAAATAAATAGATAGATAGATAGATAGATAGATGATAGATAGATAAATTAAAAAAAAACAAATGCCTTTAACAGAACCTAAGTCACCTCTTGACTGTTTTGCTGCTTCAACATTTGTTCTACCAGATATCCTAAATCATCTCCCTCAAGTTTAAATCGAGACAAATTGAAATTTGTCTCGCTCCACAAATCTCTGGGGCAGGGGCAAGATGCCACCAGTCTCTGCCATAGCATGACAAGAATCACTGTTGCTCCAGTTCCCAACAAATTCCTCCTTTCCATATGAGACCAACTCAGCCTGGACTTTATTGTGCATATAGCTATCAGCATTTTGGGCAAAGCCATTCAACAAGTTTCTAGGAAGTTCCAAACTTTCCCTTATTTTCCTGTCTTCTTTTGAGCCCTCCAAAGTGTTCCAACCCCTGCCTGTTACCCAGTTCCAAAGTCGCTTACACATTTTTGGATATCTTTTCAGCAGTATCCCACTCTACTGGTACCAACTTACTGTATTAATTCGTTTTCATGCTGCTGGTAAAGACATACTTGAGACTGGGAAGCAAAAGATTTACAGTTCCACATGGCTGGGGAGACCTCACAATCATGGTAGAAGGCAAGAAGGAGCAAGTTATGTCTTACATGGATGGCAGCAGACAAAGTGAGAGAGCTTGGGCAGGAGAACTCCTCTTTATAAAATCATCAGATCTCATGAGACTTACTCACTATGAGGAGAACAGCACAAGAAAGACCCACCCCCATTCTTCAATTACTTCCCACTCGGTCTCTCCCACAACACAAAGATATTATGGAAGTTAAAATTCAAGATGAGATTTGGGTGGGAACACAGCCAAACCATGTCAGTTGGTTTATCTGAGTAAATTAAATGGCAATCTCATGGGAAAAACAACAATCTATAGAGATATTGAAGTGAGTGTTGTCAGCTAAGGAACCAAAGAATGATACAACCAAAAAGCCTTCTATGACCCTTGGGAAGAAGGGTCACACAGTTGTTAGGAGCAGATACTCTGGAGCTCGCTGCCTGGGTTTATGTTCCTGGCACTACCACTTCTTAGCCTTATGTCTTTGAACAAGTTATTTAACCCATCCTTGCATCAGGTTTTTCTTTAGCCAAGTGGAAATAATACTAGTATGCAACTTAGGGTTAATGTGGGGATTAAAAAAGTGCGTTGTATTGTGTGTTTGTAATTCTTTGGAACATAGTACCTATAATTTTGAAACTGGCTAGGGAAAATTTAGGAAGAGTGAAATAAGTCCAGGCATGGTGGCTCACACTTGTAATACCAACTCTTTGGAAAGCGGAGACAGGAGGATAGCTTAAGACCAGGAGTTCATGACCAGCCTGGTAACACAGCAAGACCCCCATGTATAAAAATACCAAAAAAGTTATTAGCCAGGCATCGTGGTACATGCAGTAGTCCCAGCTACTCAGGAAGCTGAGATGGGAGAATTGCCTTACCCCAGGTGTTTGAGGCTGCAGTTAACTATGATTGTACCCCTGCACTCCAGGCTGGGTGACAGAGCAAGACCCTGTCTCAAAAACAAAAAAGAAAAATGGAAATATTAACTTGGCTGTGTTGCTTCTTTACCTCCCTTAGGCAAATAGTAATTTATCTTTATGTGGCAGTTCTACAGACTGATATTTTGGGTAAATTTTTAAGATATTCCTGTAATAAAATTTATAATATGGTTCATATTTTAAATCCATTCTTGTTTTAAATCTTTGCCAGGTGGTGTGGTAAATACAGAATTTTAAATAAGACATGCTGATTCAGATTATACCTCTTTCACTTACAAGCTGGTGTGCCCTTAGACAAGTTCTTTTAACCTTTTTTTGCCTTTGTATTTTTGTTTATGAAAATTAAACACTAAGACAAAGCTAGTAGTTTTTTAATAATTATGACAAATAATAGGCACATCCTTATAACACGATAAGGACTTCAAATTTGTTTTCTCTTCCCATTTAAGAGTTCTTGTAAAAGTTATTTTTTTTAACTTTAATTTTAAATTCAGGGATACATGTGCAGGTTTGTTACATAGGTAAACATATATCATCTTCATTGTGCAGTTGTTAGTTGTGCAGATTATTTCATTACCCAGGTATTATGCCTAGTACCAATTAGTATTTTTCCTGATCCTCTTCCTCCTCCCACCCTCTACTCTCCACTAGGCCCCAGTATGTGTTATTTGCCTCTGTGGGTCCATGTGTTCTCATCTCACTTAAAAGTGAGAACGTGCAGTATTTGGTTTTCTGTTCCTGCATTAGTTTGTTAAGGATAATGGCCTCCAGCTCCACCCATATCCCTGTGAAGGGCATGATCTTGTTCTTTTCTATGGCTGCATAGTATTCCATGGTGTATATGTACCATAATTTTCTCCAGTCTATCACTGATGGGCACTTAGGTTGATGCTAAATAAAAATGCTTTTTAACTTCTAAAATGATATACAAATATTAGTTATTATTACTTATAATGAAAAGTGTTATTTTTGTAATGGTAAATCTAATAGCCTCTAGTAATGGGTAGTCAAGGGTCAACAAAATAAATGTCTTAGATATTTAAAACTATTAAGTTACTAAGAAGTTATAAAAGTTTATTTATTGTCAAAAACATAATTGACAATTTTGCAACATCTAAATGACCTTGCTTTTTATACAATAGCATTACTATTATAATTATTACTATAAAAGTTATAGGACCATTAAATGTAATTTCTTTATTATTGGTATATTATAACCCTCCTTTTCTCTTGGGTTTGTAGATTTTAATTGAATTAGAAACAGCATTATTAGATGATGAGCCACATTGGTACAAACTTCAAACGCATGATATCTCTTCATTGCCACTTCCCCACCCTTCTCCTTATATGCCACGAAGACAGCTCCATGGAGAGAGCCCAACAAGGAGGTTACAAAGTAAGTTTTAGTAAACTTTTTCATGTTTTTATTGACTTTTCCTAATCTTGAGTAATATATTTGATACAGAACTAGAAGATATCATTGTGGGTATTAATAGGAGTTTGTTCATGTTTCCATAGCTATTACTATGAAAATAAGGTTGTACCCATAGTATTCACCTATCACAATGTTAAAAACCTTTATATTTGTATTTTGGATGATATGACACCGAATAAGCACATTTACATTTAAATCTTAGTGCTTAGAATCCTAAGTATAAGAATAAAATAGCTATTATGAGTTTAGTCACATAGCGATATACACAAAATTATTATTTCCTCCTTTAGTATTCTAGATATTTTATGAATATGAAGTATACCAAGTATAGCATAGTGGATGAAAATGTGAACTTTAACTTCAGACTACTCTGAGTTTAAATATTAATTCTTACACTTCAGAACTGTATGTCTTGTGGCAGATCATCTCTATTCCTCACTTTCTTCTTTTATAAAAGGGAAATAGTAATCTGCATTACAGGGTAGTTATAAGGTTTAATTCATCTCAAGAATATAAACTGATGTTATATTATCATTATGTACCTTTTCCCCTGGATTGTACAGCCTGAAATATGAAAAAGAATTACATTATTACAGAGATGCTTAAACTCAGAAATATTTTTCATATTGAACGATGACATTTTAGGCTCTTTGCCCCTAAATCTCAGGTCATTATTTTTCTAATGAATCTATTATTGGAAACTAAGGTGTATGCATACTGTTTTGCATAGTATTCATGGGGTAGTTATATTTTTATGGAGACAGTATGCTCCAGTTTTAGTAAAATTGTTGTCAAGTTCTGCAGAACTGATTGACATTAACCAAATTTTAGAAGTATAAATTTATAAGCACAACTGCTATGTCATTTATTAATCATGGGAAGTATAGCTGGCAAATTTAACAAATGAGTTTCATCTATATGGATCATACCCTTCTGCTGAATAGAAGAATATATTATATATATATATATATATATATATATTAGAAGGCTGTTTTATTATTAGAGATGTAGAGCTAAGGATTGATCTTATGGTATGCTTAGTAGTCATAGGAAAGCCTAGAGACTTATCTTCACTCCTTTTTAAGATAACCTCTCTTTACTGGAATTTTATTTTCACTTAATACTGTATTGTACCTTTGAATGGCATTAACTGAACACTAATTCTACAGCATTAACTTCTTTCAGCCTCCCCACACAGTAAACACTCACCCACTTCTATTTTCAAATGCCATTACAACATCTTTTGTTGTAATAATCATGTTACAATGAATTGTATGTGAACTAATTCTATTCTTTGTGACCATTGTATCTCTTCAGTATATTCTCTCTAAATTACAGTGTAGGGTGATGGGTTACCACATGATGATTATTAATATATATAGTAACCTAATATAATTTATTACATACTGATTCTTAAAGTTTATAGGCTGCTAACACTAGCCAGCATTTCCTTTTCTTTTGGGGTTGGCCTTTTCTTCAGTTTTTATTGTAATAACTAGTAGATTTGAGGACTCTCAATATCTGAAATGCTTAAATCTACCAACGTTTTTCATTTTTTCCCCTTGCTAATTAGGAATAGTAGTTGTGAGAAACAATGAGATCAGAGTACTGGTTAGCTGTATGTGACATGAATTTTCATGTAATTATTATAATTTATATTGTAGCTTTTAATATTTTTACATCCCCAAATGATCTTTCTGGTACTTAGTAATAGGATTAAATTTATCCATGGGCAATATAATGGCACCAAGTTTTACCATGCCAGTCCTGACACTGTCAGCTAACCTCTAATAAATAATGTATTAATGATGCATAAACCTGAAGGTAAGTAAAAACATGTACATACACATGAAAAAAGAAACAAAAACTAGGAAATAACATTTAAGAATAGGTAGATAGAAAAAAAGAGAAAAAGAATAGATAGTAAGCTAAAAACAACATTATGTTTGGCTAATTAGGCTAACAGGATATATTAATCATAATAGAAGGTACACGTCAGGATATGAATAAATAAATCTACTAATATTTTATAAACTTCGTTGATGACAAGAACCTCTTTAAGGGTTTTTCTTCCATCTAGCAGATAAATAATTATATTTATTTTTAAATATGTATCATATATAGATAAACAGTTATCATTAAAAGTATGTAATTCCCATTTGGGGAATTACATTGGAATACAATGAACAACTCTGTGCCAAAATGGTAAACAGCATGGATGACATAGATAAATTCCTGGAGAGCCACAAATTAGAGAAACTGACCCATAAAAAGTTACAAATCTGAATAAATCTATAATAAGTAAAGAAATTGAATTAATGAATTAATAATGAAAAATCTTTGAAAAAAGAAAAGTCTACACTCTTTAATTTTATTAAACCTAAGAAAAATAACACTAATGTTTCTCAAATACCTTCATAAGAAAGAGAAGGGAGCACCCACCAATTCATAAAAAGCATCCAAATAGGAAAAGAGGAAGTCAAACTCTCCCTGATTGCAGATGACATGATTCTTTATCTAAAAACCCCATAGTCTCTGACCAAAAGCACCTTGAGCTGGAAAACAACTGCAGCAAAGTTTCAGGATACAAAATCAGTGTATAAAAATCAGTAGCACCTCTATGCACCAACAGAAGCCAAGCTAGACCTAAATCAGGGATGCCATTCCATTCTCACTTGCCATGAAAAGAATAAAATACTTAGGAATGCAGTTAACTAGGGAGATGAAAGATCTCTACCATGAGAATTGCAAAACATTGCTTCAAGAAATCAGAGATGACACAAGAAAATGGAAAAACATTCCATGCTCATGGATAGCAAGAATTAATATCATTAAAATGGCCATACTTCTCAAAACAATTGACAGATTATATGCTATTCCTATCAAACTTCCTATCAAACTACTATTGACATTCTTCATTGAATTAAAAAAAAGCTATTTTAAAATGTATATGGAACCAATAAAAAGCCAAAATAGCCAAGTCACTCCTAAGCAAAAACAACAAAGCTGTAGACATCACATTACCCAACTTGAAACTATACTAATGGGCTATTGTAACCAAAACAGCACAGTATTTTTACAAAAAACAAACAAACAAACAAAGGGACACACGGACCAATGAAACAGAATGAGGAGCTCAGAAATACTGGCACACACCTACAGCCATTAAATCTTTGACTGAGCTGACAAAAAGAAGCAGTGGAAAAGGACTCCCTGTTCACAAGATCGTGCTGGGATAACTGTCTAGCTATATCCAAAAGATTGAAGCTGGACCCCTTCCTTACACCGTATACAAAAAGTCAACTCAAGATAGATTAAAGACTTAATGTAAAAACTGTAAAGACCCTGAAAGACAACCTAGAAATTATCATTCTGGAGATAGGAGTTGGCAAAGATTTCATGATAGAAAAACCGAAAGCAATTACAACTAAAGTAAAAATATTGACAAATGGGGTCTAGTTAAACTAAAGAGCTTCTGTGCAGAAAAGGAAACTATCAACAGAGGAAACAGACAACCTGCAGAATGGAAGAAGATATTTGCAAACTATGCATCTGACACAGGTCTAATATCAAGAATCTATAAGGAACTTAAACAAATTTATAAGCATAAAAAACAACCTCACTAAAAGGTGAACAAGGGACATGAACAAATGGTTTTCATAGGAACAGCTCTGGAGTGCACACAGAGAGTGAGAGCAGAAGGCAAGTGATCTCCACATTTCCAGCTGAGGTACCAGGTTCATCTCAATGGGACTAGTTGGACAGTGGTTGTAGCCCAAGGAGGGCAAACCAAGGAGGGTGGGGCACTACCTCACCCAAGAACGGCAAGGTGCTGGAGGACCCCCCCACACACAAGCGTGGCCATTGGGTACTTTTCTGGACACTCCGGCACTCCAGCTCAGATACGGCACTTTTCCCACAGTCTTTATAGCCCACAGACCAGGAGATTCCCAATGGTGCCAACAACTCCAGCACTGCAGGTTTCCAGCACAAAACTGGGTGGCTGTTTTAGCCCATACTTGGAATGCCTGCGAGACAGACCACTCATTCTCTTGAAGAAAAGGGGGCTGAAGGCAAGGAGCCAAGTGATCTGGCTCAGTGAGTCTGACCCCCACAAAGAACAGCAAACTGAAACCACTGGCTTGGGATTTATGCAGCCAGCACAGCAGTTTGAGCTTGATCTAGGACGGTTGAACTAAGTGGCAAGAGGGACATCCGCCAGTACTAAGGCAGTTTTAATCTTGCTTATGTAAACCAAATTGCAAGGAAGTTTACACAGCAGCAGGGCAGAGCCCGTGGCAGCTCAGCAACACCTCTGTAGGCAGACTGTGACTAGGCTTCCTCCTTGCTGAGCAGGGCGTCTTGGAAAAAAGGTAGCTGATCATCAGGGACTTATAAATAAAGCTCCACCTTTGCAGGATGGAACACCAGGGAAAAGGCGGGTTGTGAGTTCCACTGCAGCATACTTAAACGTCCCTGCCCAGCAGCTCTGAAGGGAGAAAGGGAGCTCCCAGCATAGCACTTGAGCTCTGATAAGGGACAGACTGCCTCCTCAAGTGGCTCCCTGGCCCCCTTATATCCAAAGAGGCACCTCTTAATGGAGAGTTCTGGCTGACATCTGGCGAGTACTCTTCTGGGACAAAGCTGCCAGAGGAAGGAACAGGCAGCAATCCTTGCTGTTCTGCAGCCCCTGTGGTTGTTTCCCAGGCAAGCAGAGTCTGGAGTACATCTCCAGCAGTCCCGTGCAGAAGGGCCTGACTGTTAGAAGGTAAACTAAAAAACAAAGAAGTAGCTTCAACATCAACAGAAAGGACGTCGACTCAGAGACCCCATCTGAAAGTCACCAAGTTCAAAGACCAAAGGTAGATAAATCTATGAAGATGGGAGGAAACCAGCTCAAAATAGCTGAAATTACCAAAAAACCGCCTCTCCTCCTCCAAGGGACCACAACTCCTTACCAGCAAGGAAACAAAACTGGATCGAGAATGAGTTTGACAAATTGGCAGAAGAAGGCTTCAGAAGGTGGGTAATAACAAACTTCTCTGAGCTAAAGGAACATGTTCTAACCCAATGAAAAGAAACTAAGAACCTTGAAAAAAGGTTAGACGAAATGCTAACTAGAATAACCAGCTTAGAGAAGAATATAAATGACTTGATGGAGCTGAAAAACACAGCCTAAGAACTTCACAAAGCATACACAAGTTTCAATAGCCAAATTGATCAAGCAGAAGAAAGGATATCAGAGATTGAAGATCAACTCAGTGAAATAAAATGAGAAGGCAAGCTAAGAGAAAAAAGGGGAAAAGATATGAACAAAACCTCCAAGAAATATGGGATTATGTGAAAAGACCTAATCTATGTTTGATTGGTGTACCTGAATGTGCCAGAGAGAATGAATCCAAGCTGGAAAACACTCTTCAGGATATTATCCAGGAGAACTTTACCAACCTAGCAAGGCAGGCCAGCATTCAAATCCAGAGAACACCACAAAGATATTCCTCAAGAAGAGAATCCTCAAGGCACGTAATCATCAGATTCACCAGGGTTAAGGAAAAAATGCTAAAGGAAGCCAGAGAGACAGGTTGGATCACCCACAAAGGGAAGCCCATCAGACTCACAGCAGATCTCTTGGCAGAAATCCTACAGGCCAGAGAGAGTGGGAGCCAATATTCAACATCCTTAAAGAAAAGAACTTTTAACCCAGAATTCATATCTAGCTAAAGTAAGTTTCTTAAGTGAAGGAGAAAAAAAATCCTTACTGACAAGCAATTGCTGATTTTACCAGGCCTGCCTTACAAGATATCCTGAAGGAAGCACTAAACATGGATTGGAACAGCCAGTACCAGCAACTGCAAAAACATAACAAGTGGTAAAGACCACCGACACAATGAAGAAACTGTGTCAACTGATGGTCAAAACAACTAGCTAGTATCAAAATGGCAGGATCAAATTCACATATAACAATATTAAGCTTAAATATAAATAGACTAAATGCCCCAATCAAAAGACAAAGACTTGCAAATTGGAAAAAGAGTCAAGACCCATTGGTGTGCTGTATTCACGAGACCCATCTCATGTGCAAAGACATGTATAGACTCAAAATAATGGGATGGAGGATTTACCAAGCAAATTGAGATCATAAAAATAGCAAGGGTTGCAATCCTAGTCTCCTATAAAATGGACTTTAAACCAACAAAGATCAAAAGAGACAAAGAAAGTCATTACATAATGGTATAGAGATCAGTGCAACAAAAAGAGCTAAGTATCCTAAATATATATGCACCAAATACAGGAGCACCCAGCTACATAAAGCAAGTTCCTAACGACCTACAAAGAAACTTGGACTCCCACACAATAATAATGGGAAACTTTAACACTCCACTGTCAATATTAGACAGATCAATGAGACAGAAAATTAACAAGGGTATCCAAGACTTGAACTCAAGCAGACCTAATAGACACCTACAGAACTCTCCACCCCAAATCCACAGAATATATTCTTCTAAGCACCACATCATACTTACTCTAAAATTGATCACGTAATTGGAAGTAAATCACTCCTGAGCAAATGCGGTTATAAAAACCAGTCTCTCAGACTGCAGTGCAATCAAATTACAACTCAAGATTAGGAAATTCACTCAAAACTACACAACTACATTGAAACTGAACAAGCTGCTCCTGACCAACTACTGGATAAATAATGGAAAGAAGGGAATAAAGATGTTCTTTGGAACCAATGAGAATGAAGATACAATGTATCAGATTCTCTGGGACACATTTAAAGGAGTGTCTAGAGGGAAATTTATAGCAATAAATGCCCACATGAGAAGCAAGGAAAGATCTAAAATCAACACCCTATCATCAAAATTGAAAGAACTAGAGGAGCGAGATAAGAAAAACTCAAAACCTAGCAGAAGACAAGAAATAGCTAAGATCAGAACAGAACTAACGGAGATAGAGACAAAAAACCTTCAAAAAAATCAATGAATCCAGAGCTGGTTTTTTGAAAAGATCAACAAAATAGACCACTAGCAAGACTGATAAAAAAGAGAGAAGAATCAAATAGATGTCATAGAAAATGATAAAGGGGATATCACCACCGATTCCACAGAAATAAAAACTACCATCAGAGATTACTACAAACTCCTTTGTGTACATAAACCAGTAAATCTAGAAGAAATGGATAAATTCCTGGACACTTACACCCTCCCAAGACTAAAGCAAAAAGAAGTTGAATCCCTGAATAGATGAATAACAAAGTCTGAAGTTGAGGCAGCAATAATAGCCTACCAACCAAAAAAAGTCCAGGTCCAGATGGGTTCATAGCCAAATTCTACCAGACATATGAAGAGGAGCTGGTACCATTCCTACTGAAACTATTCCAAACAATACAAAAAGAGGGAATCCTCCCTTACTCACTTTGTGAGACCAACATCATCCTGATACTAAAACCCAGCAGAGACTCAACAAAAAAAGAAAACTTCAGGCCAATATCCATGATGAACATAAATGCAAAAATCTTCAATAAAATACTGGCAAACCAATTGCAACAGCACATCAAACAGCTTATCCATCATGATCAAGTAGGCTTCATCCCGGGGATGCATGGCTGGTTCAACATATGCAAGTCTATAAATGTAATCCACCACATAAACAGAACCAAAGACAAAAACCACATGACTATCTCAATATATCCAGAGTAGACCTTCAACAAAATTCAACAGCCCTTTAGGCTAAAAACCCTCAATAAGCTAAGTATTGATAGAATGTATCTTAAAATAATAAAAGCTGTTTATGACAAACCCACAGCCCATATCATAATGAATGGGCAAAAACTGGAAGCTTTCCCTTTGAAAAAAACTGGCACTAGACAAAGGTGCCCTGTCTCATCACTCCTATTCAACTTTAGTATTGGAAGTTCTGGCTAGAGCAATCAGGCAAGAAAAAGAAAGTGTATTTAGTTTGGAAAAGAGGAAGTCAAATTGTCTCTATTTGCAGATGACATGATTGTATATCTGGAAGACCCCATTGTCTCAGCCCAAAATCTTAAGATGATAAGCAACTTCAACAAAGTCTCAGGATACAAAACCAATGTGCAAAAATCTCAAGCATTCCTATAAACCAATAACAGACAAGCAGAGAGCCAAACATGAGTGAACTCCCATTCACAATTGCTACCAAGAGAATAAAATATCTAAGAATACAACTAACAAGGAACGTGAAGGACCTCTTCAAGGAGAGCTACAAACCACTTCTCAAGGAAGTAAGAGAAGATGCAAACAGATGGAAAAACATTCCATGCTCATGGATAGGAAGAATCAGTATCATGAAAATGGTCATACTGCCCAAAGTAATTTATAGATTCAATGCTTATCCCATCAAGCTATCATTGACCTTCACAGAACTGGAAAAAAACACCTTAAACTTCCTATGGAACCAAAAAAGAGCCCGTATCGCTAATACAATCCTAAGCAGAAAGAACAAATGCTAGAGGCATCACACTACCTGATGTCAAACTATACTACAAGGCTACAAAATCAAAACAGCATGGTACTAGTACCAAACAGAGATATAGACAATTGGACCAGAACAGAGGCCTTGGAAGTAACACCACACATCTACAACTATCTCATCTTTGACAAACCTGACAAAAACAAGCAATGGGGAAAAGATCCCCTGTTTAATAAATTGTGTTGGGAAAATTGGCTAGCTGTGTGTAGAAAGCTAAAACTGGACCCCTTCCTTACACCTTATACAAAAATTATCTCTAGATGGATTAAAGATTTAAACATAAGACCTAATATCATAAAATCCTAGAAGAAAACCTAGGAAATACCATTCAGGACATAGGCATTGGCAAGGACTTCTTAACACCAAAAGCATTGTCAACAAAAGCCAAAATTGACAAATGTGATCTGATTAAACTATAGCTTCTGTACTGCAAAAGAAATAATCATTATAGTGAACCAGCACCCAACAGAATGGGAAAAAAATTTTGCAATCTACCCATCTGACAAAGGGCTGATAACCGGAATCTACAAGGAACTAAAACAAATTTGCAAGAAAAAAAACAACCCCATCAAAAAGTGGGTGAAGGATATGAACAGACACTTTTCCAAAAAGACATTTATGCAGCCAACAAACATGAAAAAATGCCTATCATCACTGGTCATTAGAGAAATGCAAATCAAAACCACATTGAGATATCATCTCATGCTAGTTAGAATGGCGATCATTAAAAAATCTGGAGGCAACAGGTGCTGGAGAGGATGTGTAGAATAGGAACACTTTTACACTGTTGGCGGGAGTGTAAATTAGTTCAACCACTGTGGAAGACAGTGTGACAATTCCTCAAGGATCTAGAAATAGAAATGCCATTTTACCGAGCAATCTCATTACTGGATATATACCCAAAAGATTATAAATCATCCTATTTTTAAAGACACATGCACACGTATGTTCATTGTGGCACTGTTAACAATAGCAAATACTTGGAACCACAAAACGCCCATCAGTGATAGCTGGATAAAAAAAATATGGCAAATATACACTGTGCAATACTATGCAGCCATAAAAAGGATGAGTTCATGTCCTTCGCAGGGACATAGATGAAGCTGGAAACCATCAATCTCAGCAAACTGACACAAGAATAGAAAACCAAACACCACATGTTCTCACTCATAAGTGGGTGTTGAACAATGAGAACACATGGACACATGGGGGGGAACATCACACTCTGGGGCCTGTTGGATTAGGGGAGGAATAGCAGGGGGTGGGAGTATTGGGGAGGGATAACATTAGGAGAAATACCTAATATAGCTGACGGAGGATGGATGCATCAAACCATCATGGCATATGTATACCTATGTAACAATCTTACTTGACCTGCACATGTATCCAGAACTTAAAGTATAATAATAATAATAAAAGAAGATATCTATGTATCCAATAAGCTTATGAAAAAATGTTCAACATTACTAATAATTAGGGAAATGCAAATCCAAACCGCAATGAGATAACTTCTCACACCAGCCAGTCAGAATGGCTATTACTAAAAAGTCAAACAATTACAGATGCCGGCAAGGTTGCAGAAAAAAGGGAATGAATGCTTATTAGCTGCTGGTGGGAGAGTAAATTAGTTCAACCATTGTAGAAAGTAGTGTGATGATTCCTCAAAAACTAAAAATGCAATTACCATTCACCATAGCAATTCTGTTATTTGGTATGTACCCAAAGGAATATAAATCTTTCTACCATAAAGATGCATGCATGCATATGTTCATCACAGCACCCTTCACAATAGCAAAGACATGAAATCAGACTAAATAGTCAGCAGTGGTAAGGTGGATAAAGACAATGTAGTGTATATACACCATGAAATATCATCAGCTATGAGAATGAACAAAATCATGTTAATTGCAGCAACATGGATGGAGATGGAGGCCATTATCCTAAGCAAGCTAACACAGGAACAGAAAACCAAATACCACATGTTCTCGCTTATAAGTAGGAGCTAAACGATGAGAACATGTAGATATAAACAGGGAACCAACAGACATTGGAGCCTCCTTGATGACGGAAGGGGAGAGAATAAAGGGGATCAGAAACAATACCTATCTGGTACTATGCTTAGTAACTGGGTAACATAATAATCTCTACACCAAACTCCCCTGACACAAGTTTACTTCTATTAACAAATCTGCACATATACCCCTGAATCTAAAGTAAAATTTAAAAAAGAGCAACACGGTGCCACTTAAGACAGAGTCAAAAATATGAAATACTTAGGTGTAAATCTGGCAAAAGATGCAAAATATTTTTAAACTGAAAACTACAGAACACTGTCAAGAGAAATTTTAGAAGAACTAAATAAATGGAGTAATATGAGCACACTGTGTTCATGAGTCAGAAGTGTCAGCTCTCCGCAAATTGTTCAGTAGGCTCAGTGCACATTTTAAAATCTGTGCAGGATATTATGTATAAATTGACCAATAATTCTATTATTACTAAAAATTAAAGTACCTAGATTTGCTTAAAAAAATCTGAAGAAAGATCAAATTTGAAAGCCTTTTACTATGTGAATCAAAATGTGTAACTGCAGTATTCAAGACATTAAATAAAAAATAGACATGCACCAATAGAACAGAATCAAGAATACCCACTTGTATAAGACCAGTGATTTTTGGCAAAGCTGCAAAGACAATCAGTGATAGATGGATAGTCTTTTCAACAATTGATAATAGAGGCTTTATATGTCCCTGCTCAAAGAAAATGAACTACCACACCCATACTGTATACAAAAGTTAACTCAAAATGGATCATACAGTTAAATGTAAATCCTAAAATTATAAAACTCCTAGGAGAATATTTTTACACCTTTGGCTAGGCAAAGATTTCTTACACAAGATACCGCAACCATGATTCATTAAACCGCAGATTAATAAATTGGATTTTCTCAAAACGAAGATGTGATTTTTCTTTGAAGGACAAAGTTAACATAACAAATAGCCAAGTCACAGACTGAAAGAAATATTTGCAAATCCTGTATCTGATAACGGACTTTAATCAAGATACATAAGGCATTTTTATCTAGTTCCTTTATATTTTGATATTTTAAATATATAGAACACTGTCAAAACTCATGAATTAATATAAATTAAAAATGGGCATAAGATTTAAGACTCTTAAGGGAGATATAAGGGTGCTAAATAAGTACATAAGAAGATGCTCAACAATAGTTTTTAGGGAAATGCAAACAAGATACCATTACATAATAAAATGAGTAAAGCAAAAGATTGTCCATACTAGACATTGCAGAGGATTTTCACACATTGCTAAGTTTCTCATACACTGAAACTTAAATTTCTATGTTACTAAGATTCTCAAACACTGCTGGTGGGAAAGTAATTTGTTACAGCCTTTTTGGAGACATTTTGGAAGGTTTTTAAAAAGTTAAACATGGATCTATCATATAGCTCAGCAATTCCATTCCTAGGTGTTTACCAAAAATAAGTAAAAGCATGTGTCCATACAGTACTTGTACGTGAATACTAATTGCATTTTTGCTTGTATTAATAATAGTCAAAGAACACAAATGCTTGTCAACTGGGAAATACATCAGCACACTGGTATACCCATATAATGGAATATTACTCAGCAATAAAAAAGAGTGAACTATTGATCTATAACACAACATGGATGAAACTCAATGTAATTATACTAACTGAAATAAGATAGACAAAATGGTTATATATCATATATTACATTTAGGTTTATATACAATTTTAAGAAATATAAACCAATTAATGAAATGCAAAGCTAACAAAAGAGAAAAATAACCAAGTAGATAAAATTCTTAAAACTGAAATGATAAAGAAGACATTAGACATAAATAAATAATATGAGTGTAAAAGGGGAGGTAACTTCAGATAAAGTATATATTCAAGTAAGTTCAGGCCAGGCATGGTGGCTCAAACCTGTAATCCCAACACTAAAGTGAGGCTGAGGTGGGCAAATCACTTGAGGTCGGTATTCATGAACAGCCTGACCAACATGATGAAACCCCATGTCTACTGAAAATACAAAACTTAGCTAGGCATGGTGGCATGTGCCTGTATCCCTGGCTACTTTTGAGGCTGAGCCATGAGAAGCACTTGAACCTAGTAGCCAGAGGTTGCAATGAGCATAGATCATGCCACTGCACTCCTTCATGGGTGGCAGAGGGAGACTCTGTTTGAAAAAAATATATAATAATAATATAATAAAATAAGTTCAATTTAGGCAACAGAACTCTTAGTATGTGCCAGACACACTGAAAATATACATCATGTGGACAAATTATTTAAAAAATAATATTTATGAAACTGACTCAATAAGAAATAAAAAGCTCCAACATTCCTGTATCTGTAGATATTATTAATATGTTGAAAGAGGAAGCAAAACTTTTTTAAAAAAGAAAACACTTGTCCCAGACAATTTTTACAGGTTATTTATACTGAATCTTAAAGAACTAATTATCCCAATCAAATAAAACTCTTGCAGAATATACATGAAATATGAATATTTCCAAGCTCATTTACAAGGGGAACATAACTTTTATGCAAGAAGTTTACAAAGCCATTCCAAGAAGGGGAACTTACAGGCTCATTTTACTCCTGTATATAGATGACCACCAAAAAAGCTATATAAAATATTAGCAAACTAAATACAATAGTTTTATGAGAATCTATAAATATGTTTTTTAAGTATAATATGTTTTTTTTATTTTATATAGATATATTTTATTGCATTTTAGGTTCTGGGGCACATGTAAAGAACATGCAGGATTGTTGCATAGGTACACATGTGGCAATGTGGTTTGCTGCCTCCCTTCCAATCACCTGTATCTGGCATTTCTGCCCGTGTTATCCCTCCCCAACTCCCCACCTCCCAGTCTCCCTCCCCTGGTCCTCCCCCACAGACCTAAGTGTGTGATGCTCCCCTCCCTATGTCCATGTGTTCTCATTGTTCAACACCCGCCTATGAGTGAGAACATGTGGTGTTTGATTTTCTGTTCCTGTGTCAGTTTGCTGAGAATGATAGTTTCCGGGTTCATCCATGTCCCTACACGAACTCATTCTTTTTTATGGCTGCATAGTATTCCATTGTATATGTGCCACATTTTCCCTGTCCAGTGTATCATTGATGGGCATTTGGGTTGGTTCCAAGTCTTTGCTATTGTAAACAGTGCCACAATGAACATACGTGTGCATGTGTCTTTATAATAGAATGATTTATCATCCTTTGGATATATACCCAGTAATGGAATTGCTGGGTCAAATGGAATTTCTATTTCTAGGTCCTTGAGGAATTCCCACACAATCCTTGAGGAATTGCCACCAATACCATTACCAAGTATATACATTCTACCATAATGACACAGACAAATCAGACAAATATAAATCATTCTACCATAATGAAACAGAGAAATCAGACAAATATAAATCATTCTACCATAATGACACATGCATGTAAATGTTCATTGCAGCACTATTCACAATAGCAAAGACATGGAATAAACCTAAATGCCTCTCAATGACAGATTAGATAAAGAAAATGTGATATATATACGCCATAGAATACTATGAAACCATAAAAAAGAATGACATCATGTCTTTTGCAGGAATATGTATGGAATTGGAAGCCATTATACTTAGCAAACTAATGCAGAGAATAGAAAATCAAATACATGTTCTCAATTGGGGAGGCTAAATAATGAGAACTCATGAACAATGAACAAATAATACACTGGGGTCTACTTGAGGGTAGAGGGTGGGAGGATGGGAAGGAGCAGAAAAGATAACTGTTGGAAACAGGGCTTAATACCTGGGTGATAAATAATCTGTACAATAAACTCTTGTGACATGAGTTCATCTGTGTAACAAACCTTCACATATATACCTTCAAACCTAAAATGAAAGTTTAAAAAGGAATGAATGAACTGGAAAAAATGTTATTCATAAAGAAAAGAAAATAGAAGAAACTGATCTTTTTCTTGCACCATATGCAAAAAGGTTAACTCTAGATGGATTAAGGACTGAAATATAATTTAAGGCTCAGTAAGGAAACTAAAGCATTTAGTGCTGGAACACTATCAAATAAGATATTTATTATGAAGATTAAACTTTGCAAAATGGTGGGAGAAGCTGGGAATTCTTTCGAGAAGGTTCTAAGACATTGGTTTAGTAATCTGAGAAAAGTCACTTGCCAAAGGCTACAAAGAGGACCTAGTGAAAAAGTCTGTGGAAGTTTGTTGCCTCTTCATTTAGTAGTGGTTCTGGAAGTGTTTGTGGGACAAAATGATAGACTGGTTAGGAAAAAATGCATTCACAAAGGAAAATCAAGGAAAACTAGAACCCGTGAAGACAAACTGGAACCTGGGTTTATTTCTTATCCCCTCTAACCCTGATGTTGTGGGCCATGTGCAGAAGTAACTGCAACTGATGTCCTTTGTCATGAATCTCCAGATGGGCTTAGCTCAGGTCTAGTATAAGATTCCAAAAGGGGATTTATCAGGATCTGAAAAGCATCTAAAATCCTCGGTTTTGGTTTTATCACACCTATTTTAAAAACCAGAAGGAAGTGAAAGGAAAAATTGCAAAATTACAATCATAGTGACAATCTCTTAAAAAGGTGAACTACACATTTGATATTAGAGTATGCTCCCAACCAATAGGCAATATATGTTCTTTTTATCTACAAATGAAACATTTATAAAATTTTGCTATTATTTTTGAAATAATGCATTTATATGGTATAAACTTAAAAGCATAAATTGTGGTGTCTCTCATCCTCTTTTCTCAAACATCTGGTTCTCTTTTCATGAAAGAATCGCTGTTACCAATTTCTGTGTTTTTGCAGATATTTTAGGCACACACAGACAAATGCATATGGATTATTATTTTTTCTTTTTTCTAACAAATAGGGACATGTTATTACTATTTTGTGCACTCTGCTTTTTGTTTTTAATTTCTATTGTTTTAGTGATTACTTTTGTAATATTAACAAGCTTAACTAAAAAAGTAATGTTAATTAATATCTGTACCTTTTTTCCAAACCATATAAAATTTTGCAATTTGATAAGCACCTACTTCCCTATCATCTAACATATTTCTAACAGAATTTTACCTTTGCATCCAGATTAATCATTATTTTAATTGTCACTTTAGGATGTGTTAGCTTTACCTGAATTTTTACCACTTCTTTTTTTTTTTTTTTTTGCATTTTACCCCTTCATTTTGGGATAAGTTTCTTTATTTTTGAAGTACTTTTTAAAGATATTGTTTCACTGAAGAATTGGAAAGAGGCTTTGTTTTTCTGAACATTTTCTTTGGGTTTTTTGTTTTGCTTTGATTTGTTTTTTTTTGGTTGGGGGACAGAGTTTTGCTCTTACCGACTATGCTGGAGTGCAATTGTGCGATCTTGGCTCACAGCAACCTCCCCTCCCGGGAACCTCCACCTCCCGGGTTCAAGCAATTCTTGTGTCTCAGCCTCTTGAGTAGCTAGGATTACAGGTGCACACCACCACGTCCAGCTAATTTTTGTATTTTTAGTAGAGAAATGGTTTCACCACGTTGGTCAGGCTGGTCTTCAACTGCCTGCCTCAGCCTTCCAAAGTGCTGGAATTATAGGCGTGACCCACTGCACCTGGGCTCTTAGTTGTTTTTTTTTTTTTTTTTTCCCCTAATAGAAAGGTTAGCTATATATAAAATGCTACAATGACTTTTATTTTCTCTCAGCATCCTGATAATATTATTTTAACATTTCTGGCTTTCGATTGTGCAGAAAAGGATCTCCATTTACTTATGTCTTCTTTAACTTCTTAGCAGTTGTTTGGGTTGGATTGTGATCCCCAGAAACACATAATCCTCAATACCTCATGGTGTGAATCTATTTGTAAATAGCATCTTTACAGAAGTAACCAAGGTAAAACAAGGTCATTAGGGTGGGTCCTAATCCAGTATGACTGGTGTCCTTAGAAAAAGAGGAATTTGGACACAGAGACAGACATGCACAGAGAGAAGACAATATTAAGATATACAGAGAGAAGATGTCCATGTGACTAGAGTGATACATCTACAAGCAAAGGAACATCGAAGTTACTTGCCAAATACCAGAAGCAAAGAGAGACAGGGAAGGATTCTGTCCAGAGCCATCAAAGTGCATGGCCCTGCAAGACCTTGATTTTGGACTTCTATCCTCCAGAGATATGAGACAATATATTTCTGAGGTTTTAAGTATTCAGTATTTGATATCTTGTTATAACAGCCCTAGTAAACTAATATAGCAGTATTTTGTGGTTTGAAGTATACATATTTTGCACATTTTATATTAAATTTATTTCTAAGTATTTCCTGATTTTGAAAATTCTTGTAAAGGATATGGTTGTAAATTAATGTCCTGTTTGTATATTGCTTTTCTGTAGGAAATATAATTTATTTTTATATTGACTATCCTGCAATCTTGCCAAATTTACTTACTAGTCTTAATAAATTTTGTGTAGTTTCTTTAGGACCTTTTATTTACATGATCATGTTCTTTCTTGCTTTCTAATCTGTATACCTTTTATTTCTTTTCCTGCCTGTATTGCTCTTTTTAGGACTTGCAGTATAATGTTGAATAGAAGGACTGTACTTTGAGTGAACATTCTTTACATGTTCTTTGTTTTAGGAACATTCAATATTTCATAATTGTGATGTTAGCTGTAGTTTTCTTTTGTAGTTACCCTTTATCAATTTATGAACATTCTTTTCTTACTAATTTGTGGTGACATTTTTCATGATTGGGTGTTAAACATTTTCAAATTATTTTTCTAAATCTAGTGAAGTATTTTTCAACTTGCATGAAATACATGGAATAACTGCAATATGCAAAAAGTAGCACTAGAGAGAAAATTTAAATTTACCACCACTTAGGGAGATTTCAATATAATTTCCTTTCCATCATTGTCAGGTCAAGAAAACAAAAATTTAGGCAAGTTACAAAAGAATCAAGCAATGCAATTAATGAGTTTAATCTGATGGCCAAATGAAGAACTCTGCACTTAATAATTAATGAATTCACATTCCTCTGTCATAACAATGAAATATTTGAGTTATTAATATACTATTCTATAATTCCTTTGACAAATTTTAAAGATTAATGTAATCTTTTCTAATACTGTTATTATATCAATTGTATAAAGAAAGATAAATTATACCCATACTTTTGAAGATTAAAAAAAATAGAAACTTGTAATCAGCATTTTTTCAAGCTCTAGCCTCTCTGAAATCATTAGTCATCAATTAATTGACAGTGTCTTAGATTTAAGAACTATGGTAAATATCTTATAGTCCTAAGAAGAAAATACTGAGAATAGAACTTTAATTAATACACTACATATAAAATTTTGAGTAATACAGGGAAGTGCTAACAGGGGAATGCTCATGTTAGTAAATATTAAAAGGCAGAAAATTATAATGTACTCATCGAGTGTAAGAGTTTGGGAAAAAATAGTGAAATAAATTTAAAGCGAAGGAAGTAAATCATAAAAATAAGAACAAAATTAATAAAATATGAAATTTCTAATTGACAGAATAATGGGGCCCAAAATTTACCCCTCGAAACAAATAGCAAGATAAACCTTTAGTAAAATTTATTAATAGAATAAAAAGAAGTTACAGGATGCAAATGGAAACAATTAATACGCCAGAAAATAAATAGATAAAATTGTGATAATTATAGCAAACACTTTGAAAAGTTAGACAAAATGAATAAATAAAAATGCAAAAATTGCCTTCAATCCCAGTGCTTTGGTAGGCTAAGGTGGGATGACTGAGGCCAGGAATTTGAGACCAATCTGGGCAATATAGCAAGAGCCCCATCTCTGCAAAGAAATTTAGAAATTAGCCAGGCATGGTGGTGTACACCTATAGTCCTAGCTACTCAGAAAGCTGAGGCTGGAGGACTGCTTCAGTCCAGGAGTTTGAAGTTACAGTGAGCTATGATTGTGCCATCGTATCCCAACCTGCATAACACATCAAGACCTAGTGTCTAAAAAAATAGTTAAGAGGTAAAGATGCTTAAATCCTTAATAAATATTACTGAACTTAAACTCAGTAATGCAAGAATAGTTTATCATGTATACCTATATTTACTTATTTGGAAAATTATATATACATATAAATTATATATACAAATAAATATACATATAAATACATATATACAAAAATATATATAAATAAATTATATATACATATACATTATATATACAAATAAATTAGATTATAGAATCTGCATAGTCAATTCAATAGATGCAGAAACACATTTAATAAAAATGAAATCTCACTCTGCAAACTGACAATATAGAGACCTTCCCCAATGTGTGATAAAGTGTAACTTTAGCAAATAACAATCTAAGGGAAAATTATTAGAAAAATAGTATTTAAAATAACAATTTTACAAAGAATGTAAGATTTTCCTCTTTCTTTCCAGCTCTGTAGTTATCAGCATAGCAAGGCAGGAAAAAGAAAGGAAACACACAATGAATGGGGATAATGATTATCTACATGGAAAAATTTAAATTAAACCAGAATCACATGAATAGAAGTAAAAAGAGAGAGAAAAAGACTTTAACAATGTGGTTTGTTAACATTTACAATGAAATTGCATTTCTGTGTCTGAGTAACTAATTTAGAAAACATAGTTCTTAACTGTATATCTAATAGCAATTGAAATTATAAGATAGAAAATATATATCCAACAAATGGGGACAATGTGAGTAGGCAAAATTAAAAGTTTTACAGAAAAACCCAAACTTAGATGGAGAAAATGCCATGTACATGACTACTAAATAATGCTGTAAAATATGGCAGTTCTTTCTAAATTAATGTATTGGCTCAGTGCAATTCAAAATCAAAATCCTTATAGGATATTTTTGTTGAAGATGATAACTTGAATCCAAAATTCATATGAAAGAACAAAGGGACATGATCCAAGATGTGAATAATAATAAGATGGATGTATTTGCTCTTCAATATATAACATTATAGTAACAAACAGTGAGTTACTGA
The DNA here is from genome assembly GCF_049354715.1 of Callithrix jacchus. Classification (NCBI taxonomy): domain Eukaryota; kingdom Metazoa; phylum Chordata; class Mammalia; order Primates; family Cebidae; genus Callithrix; species Callithrix jacchus. Next base: position 92,984,059 of record NC_133517.1, on the reverse strand, counting down.
TTTGTAGATAGACACCCTGTACAAGGGGCAAAAATTAGAATACAGACCATCCTATAGGGACTTTGATTTGAATTGCATTAGATCCTTGCAGATAGAATGCATTTATTGATGACAGGGGTGACATCACAAATCATTTGGGAAAGGCAGAAATATTAAATAAATGATACTGAGATATGGGTTATCCATATGGGAAAGGTGAAACTGCATTTATATCTCACACTATACACCATGTCAGTTCAAGATAAATGAGGATGTAAGTGCAAAAAGCAAAATTTTTAAATTTCAAAAGAAAATGTGGGAGACTCTCTCTTTGCTCATAAATCAAGAAATACTTACAGGACATGAAAAACACTAATTTTGGCCGGAAATGGTGGCTCACACCTGTAATCTTACCACTTTGGGAGGCCAAGCAGGGGCAGGTGGATCACTTGAGGTCAGGAGTTCCATACTAAAAACACTAATTTTGGCCGGGTGTGGTGGCTCATGCTTGTAATCCCAGCACTTTGGGAGGCCAAGGTAGGTGGATCATTTGAGGTCAGGAGTTCAAGACCAGTTTGACTAACATGGTAAAACCCTGTTTCTACTGAAAATACAAAATTAGCTTGGGATAGTGTCGAGTGCGTAATCCCAGCTATTTGGGAGGCTGAGGCAGGAGATCACTTGAACTTGGGAGGTGAAAGTTGCTATGAGCCGAGATAGCTCCATTGCACTCCAGCCTGGGCAACAAAAATGAAACTCAGACTCAAAAACAACAACAACAAACAGGCCCATTAATTTTAAAAGAAAATATTGAACCTAATAACTTGTTTTTATCAGAATGTCAGAAGACAAGACAATTAGAGGGAACTGAATTGCAATATATTTAACTTATATAAGGTTAATATAAAACAGATACAATCTCAATTTAGAAAGGAATCAGTAAGATTTTGAAGGAAGTGGCATTTATAAACCAAATATGCCACTTCACCCATGTACCCCCACATGGTACAGCTTACAAAGGCTGATAAAATAAACATCTTTTGCTGGTGTCATTTTTTATCTGATTTTTTTACAAATACCAAATACTTGTAATCCTTCTGTTCTGAAGTGCACCTGGCATAGTAAACTAATCATTACCCTATCCTTGCCCATTGACAGATAAGCTGGGTGCAGTTCTCCTTAAGTCTCTCCTCAATAGCCCTTCCTTGTGATACTCCTTCTGTCCCAAGTGCTTTTAGAATGTATGTCTGAATTCTCTAACTCCTTTTGTGACCAGCCTGTTGCAATATTGTCAGATAATTGTAGTTTTAATATCTGTTAAACGATTTGTCTTCTATTCTTGCAGATTCAGTAGTTGCTCCACAAGTCACAAAATAGTAAAAATAAACACAATAAAATTTTTTCTAAACTACATTAAACTCTTTCTTTCTGTAATCCTCTCATCTGTCTAAGTTAGGCTTTTATTCTATGCATATCTATTGGGGCTATGAAAGATTCAGATTTGATTACATCTAAAGCTTTATGAACATCAGCATTTGGAATGAAAATAATAGTAAGAGTTTATTCAGTAGGGAAACATGATAAAAACAGGTAGGTGTGTTCTTCCTCATCATTGTGAGGAGAAAATGAGAATTTCATTTTCTGGTAATAGAGACTTTCTCTGCCGGCAAAGTGCAGGGCTTAAAACAAACAAATGGAAAAATTTATCAGGTGCTTTTAAGAGTATGCTGCAAATATTGGAGGATGATTCTGGGACATTTTAATGATCTCTGCCTTAGACAGCTTATGCAATGTGAGTTCTCAGTGTTTTATAAACCATACACATAATAACTTATTTTCTGATAAAACTGAGGTCTGTGGAAAGAATAACGTGTACTGGAAGAAGATAGACAATATCTTTTTGAAATTGCGACAGTGTCTTCATTCATTAGATGTTTTCTGATACCAAGGAAGGAAAAATGCTTTAATAAAGAATTATGTTGTGTTGGTTGTGTCTGTTCCTGAAACACGTGAAGGTGAAGATATTTAAAAACAAATAACAACATGTTTGTTTTTGTGTGCAATAATTTCATATTTAAGTGTGTAGTCATAATCTGCTTTAGCCCTCAACGCTCTGGTTCATTCTTATTTTTGCCATAATAAGACTCCTATTTTAAAAGTTTGCTGTAGAATTGTTTTGTGAGGAAAAACACAAACATGGTGCTATCGAATTGTAATAACTATGAGTGCCTTTCCTAGGCGATTTCTTGGAAAACATACCAATGTTCACAATTTAGATGTATTAGTATTGTAGATGACTTTTTTCCTATTGTTTTCTCAAAGCAATAAATAGCTTTTAGCTAGTTTTTTAAAAGGATATTTAAGATGTCTTGAGTGTACTTCTCTGAATTATGCTTTCTCTCCATGAACATGAGAAGTAAGGAACTGACTATATTCAATGTATTAGCCATGCACATTCAAAAAATATGCATTAATGCATTGGAATATAACGCATTGTGTTTTGAAATTTATCTGGTCTTAAGTGCCTTTGTAAGCATCTAAAATTAACTTATCTATTTTCTAGTAGATTTTATCAATCAGTATTGGATAACATAACCACATTATTTAGTATTTAATGTTATTTTAATTTTTAAACCATTTAGGAACTTTATCTTATACCTTTACAGAATAATAATTGTACAAATTGTTAACTCTTTCTTCATCACCCATATCCTCACATCATGAAATATGTGTGGAAATAAGTGATGACAAGCTCATAATGACTTTTCTTCTGTACATATTTTTTGTTATTAACTGATTCGTTCAGAATTCTCTCATTTGTTTTTCAGGTGTGTGAGAGATTTGCTTCTATAAATAATCAGCATTTTAATTATTGTTGTTGTTTACCTCATAGGGTCAAAGAGAATAAGTGATAGTGAAGTCTCTGACTATGATTGTGATGATGGAATTGGTGTAGTATCAGGTAAGAATTTTACAATTATTTTATAGTATTAAAAAGACAGTGTAATTTATCATTATTTGCTATAAAAATAAATAAATAATAGAGAAATAAATAACTTGCCTCCTCACCCTTCAAAACAGCCTATGGCAACCTATGACAACTTAAACCCCTGAGTAATACCAATTCCTGGAACACCTGTACCAATTAGGCTGAATAGTCTTGAAAGGTGCCAGATAAGTAGACGTTATTAAATTTTCTATTTTAAGACAATAATAAGGATTTTACAATAAATTAGAGGAGTTATTGCAAAATTCAGACTTCTTTATACTGCACTAATTATGTGAAAAAAAGATGAAATCTTTTTAAGTAATTACCATATCTAAATATGTCAAATATTTAAATGGGAGTTTTTGAAACTTTAAGATTGTTTTTGTATGTAGTATCATTTACAGCTACATTTTGAAATTATAGTATTGTAGTTTAAATTATTTGCCTCATTTTACAGTTAGAAACTTATCCAATGATTTAGTATTTTAGGTAATTATGTATAATTTTCTTGCAAGTACTGATGACAATGTTTATGTGTAATACCCTTAATATTCTAAAAATAAATGTCTTCTATTCCTTTTGAAGGTTAAATAACCTAATAGATTTTATAATCATGACAAAATTTACTCTCAAAAAATATGTGTTAGACATGCAACAATTGAATTAGTGATTGATAACAATATTTTGTTTGTCAATTTTTGTTAATGTATGAGTCAGTTAGCATGCCTGTATCAGTTTGTCACTTAAAAAAAACTCACTGACTACTTTTCCCCTTTTTTTGTATTAAGGGTGAACAATATATTAACTTACTAAGACTACAAAAATATTTTTCATGTGTTATGGTTTATAAAAGTTAAAACTCATAGCATAGTTTTAAGAAATATTTCCTATGATTGCTTTCTTGGAGATTGTTAAATTTTTTTTATTTGTGTTCTATTCCTTTGTTATGTGACTATTCCACTTTTTATCTTTTGTAAATATCTAGTCCATCAGGTTTTCTTCATCCAAATTATTTCCATTCGAATCGTTCATCTTGACATCAGTTTTTTGGATGTTTCTATCCTTTCATTTTCTATTTTCAAGATGAAAAAAATTATTTATTTAATATTATTTTTAAGTTTTCCCTTTCAATCAAAGGAGTCATAGCTTTTGAAAAAATTGTATATTCTTTCATGATTTGGGTTACTGCTCTCTGGAATAATTTTTTGGTACTACAGAATAGTGTTTAGAAACCCCCAACTCAAAGTGCTTACTCTGGAGTCATTATGTTTCTTCATCATGAAAAACACATTCTTTTCTGACTTGACGTTATTGTTGTTATTATTTTGCCAGTCAGAAACTGTCTGGTGAATCATTTAATAAGACACTGAAAAGGCTGCCCTGAAATATACTATATTTTGCGATTTTGAAATCCAATGTGATTTTGAGACAGATTTTTTATGATATACTATACTTCATTATTTATTTATTTATTTTTGAGACAATGTCTCAATCTATCTCCCAGGCTGGAGTGCAGTAGTGCAATCACAGATCACTGGATCCTCAACTTCCCCAGGCTCATGTGACCCTCTCACCTCAGCCTCCCGAGTACCTGGGACTACAGGTGCACACTACCATGCCCAGCTAAATTTTGAATATACTAAACTTTAACAATACTTTTAGTACTCCAAAATTAGGATGATGGTATTGTAGTTTCTGAAATTATGATATATGTCATTTTTTTTGTAACTGGTCACTTTACCAAATGCTGTAGAAATTACATTTACATGATACTTGTGATAACCAAGATTTAAACATATATTAGTTCTGTTAAATATTTTTCTTACATTTCTTCTTTATGGCCTTTTCATTTTACAGTTCCAATACTAAAACTAGTTTTAATAGAGAATAAATGCTTTAATCAATAGATTATCAAATAATGTAAGGACCACCAAATAAATTAAATAATATATTTTCTGGGTAAAGCAATTCAGATGTGAATTGCAATGTACACATATACAAAATGCATACCCCCACCTCTTTTAATAATATTTAAACACATAGTATGCTTCAATAAGCCAGGAAAATCTATTGATATTTTGTTGCTTATATGCTGAGATTTCTTTCCAATTGCACATTGAATAAGGTCAAATTCAGAGCATCAGTTACAATCATTCATAACCCTTTTAAACCTGAGCTATCAAACTGTTCTTAAGTAGAAACTATTCCCACTAACTTATTCAGTTTTTCTAAGCTGGCAAGCCAGATGTCTTGAATATTAATGACTGCCAGAAGTAATATTTTCGCTGTGTTTTTTTCTTAATTTTAGAGCAGCATTAGGTTTATAGCAAAATTGAGAGAAAAGTATACAGATTTCCCATATGTCTTCCTACACCCACACATTGACAGCCTTTCCAATTATCAACCTTCTCCACCAAACTGGTATGTTTGTTACAACTGATGAACCTACTTTGATACATAATCACTCATGGTCTGCAGTTTTCATTAAGGCTCACTCTTGGTGTCAAACATGTGTTGGGTTCAGGAAAATTGATAATGACTTATATTCATTATTACAGTACCATACAGAATATTTTCACTTCCCTAAAAATTCACCTTTCCCTTTCTCCTAACCACTGGCAATTATTTATCTTTTTACCATCTCCATTGTTTTGCCTTTTCCAGAGTTCACATAGTTGGAATCATATAGTTTGTAGTCTTTTAGACAGGCATCTTTCACTTAGTAAAATGCTTTTAAGGTTCTTCTTTTTGTTTTTGTGGTTTGATAGCTCATTTTCCTTTAGTGCTGAATAATATTCCATTGTGTGGATGTACCACAGTTTGTTTCTCAATTCACCTACTGAAGGACATCTTGGTTGCTTACAAATTTTGGCAATTATGAATAAAGCTGCTATAATCATCTGTGTGCAGGTTTTTTTGTGTGGACATGTTTTCAACTCCTTTGGGCAAATGCCAAACCAGCACAATTGCTGAATTGTATGGTAGGAATATAGTTTTGTAAGAAACTGCCAAAATGTCTGCACCATTTTGCATTTTCACCAGCAGTGAATGAGAGTTCCGGTTGTTCCACATCTTGCCAGCATTTGATGTTTCAGTGTTCTGAATTTTGACCATTCCAGTAGGTGTATAGTGGTATCTCATTGTTGTTTTTATTTGCATTTCCCTGATGACATATGAGGTTGAACATCTTTTCATCTTTCTGTTTGCCGTCTGTTTAATTTCTTCAGTGAGGTGTCTGTTCAGGTCTTTGGCCCATTTTTAAAAATTGGGCTGTTTGTTTTCTTATTGTTGAGTTTTAAGGTTCTCTTTATATTTTGGACAATAGTCCTTTATATGATGCGTCTTTTACAAATATTTTCTCACAGTCTGTGAATTCTCTTATTTTCTTGGCATTGTCTTTTGCAGAACAGACCGTTTTAATTTCAGTGAAATTCAAGTTATTAATCATTTCTTTCATCAATCATGCCTTTGGTGCTGTATCTAAAAATTTATTACCATACCCAAGGTTATTTATGTTTTCTTTTATGTTACCTTCTAAGAGTTTATTATTTTGCATTTTATACTTACATATATGATGCATTTTGAGTTAAATTTTTGAAGACTATAATGTCAGTGTCTAGATTCTCTTTTTTGCATGTGAACATCCAGTTGTTCCAGCACCATTTGTTGAAAAGACCATCATTGTATTGCCTTTGCTTTTTTGTTGCCCGAGATCAGTTCCATATATTTTTATCAGTTTATTTCTAGGCTGTCTATATGTTCCATTGATTTATTTGTCTATTCATTGATCAATCAGTACCACAGTGTTTTAATTACTGAAGTTTTATACTAAGTATTGAAAAGTCAGATATTGTCAATTCTTTAACTTTGTTCTTCTCCTTCAATACTATGTTGAATCTTCTGTCTTTTGATTCTCTATATTTACTCTGGAATCTGGTTTCAGTTTCCACAAAATGATATGCTGAGATTTTGATTGAGATTGCTTTAAATCTGTAGGTCAAGTGGGGGAGATTGGATATCTTGACAATATTGAGTATTCCTATATATGGAATATCTCTTCATTTATTTAGTTCTTTTTTATTTCATTCATCAGCGTTTTTTTGTTTTTCTCATATGGATCTCACACATATTTTGTTTGATTATACCTAAGATTTCATTGTTGGAGGTTTCTAATGGAAATGGTATTGCACTTTTAATTTTACTTTATCATTGCTGATATATAGGAAAGTTATTGAATTTGAAATATTAACCTTATATCCTACAACATTTCTACAATAACTTATTAGTTCCTGGAGTTTTTTGTTTGTTTTAATTGTTTTGTGTTTTTACATAGACAATCATGGCATCACAAAGAGAGTTTTATTTATTCCTCCCTAATCTGTATATGTGTGTTCTCTTTTCTTTGTTACAGAATTATCTAAGTACTTCCAGTAGAGTGTTGAATACATGTGGTGAGAGTGGACATCCTTGCCTTGTTTCTGATCTCAGTGTGAAAGTTTTGAGGTTTTTTTTTTTCTGTTAAATATGATGTTAGCTGTAGGTTTTGTGTAGGCATTTTACATCAATTTGAGGAAGTTTCTCCATTTTCCTAGTGTACTGAGAGTTTTTAGTAAATTCAGAATGTTAGATTTTGTCAAATTGTCTTTTCTACCTCTATTGATATAGTCATATGATTTTCTTTCATAGCCTGTTGATGCGGTGGATTACATTAATTGATTTTTGAATGTGGAACCAGCTTTGCGTATCCAAGATTAATCCTACTTGTTTAATTCTTTTTATACATTGTTTGATTCAGTGTAAAATTACATTGAGAATTTTTGCATTGATGTTCATGAGAGATATATTCTTTTCTTGCTATGTCTGGTTTTGATATTGAGGTAATACTGGCCTTACAAAATGACGTAAGGAATATTTCTTCTGGTTATGTTCTCTGAAAGAAATTGTAAAGAATGGAAAAATTTGTTTCTTAAATGTTTGGTAGAATTCATCAGTGAACCCATCTGGACTTGTTGCTTTCCATTTTAGAAGGATATTAATTATTGATTTAATTTATTTAATAGATGTAGGCCTGTTCAGGTTGTCTATTCTTGTGTGAGTTTGAGATGATTGTGTCTTTCAAGGAATGGTCCAGTTTCATCTACATTATCAAATTTGTGGCATTAAGTTTTCTTAATATTCCTTTATTAGCCTTTTAATGTCTGTGAGATCTGTAGGGATGCCCCCTTTTTCATTTCTGATACTGGTATTTTTTTGTACCCTCTTTTTCTTACTTAGCCTGGTCAGAGAGAGGCTAATTGATTCTACGAATCTTTTTAAAGAACCAGCTTTTGGTTTTGTTGATTTTCTCTATTGATTTTTGGTTTTCAATTTTATTGACTCTAATTCTACTATTTATTTTCCATCTGCTTGTTTTGTGTTTTATTTGCTCTTCTTCTAGATTCCTGAGGTAGAAATTTACATTATTGATTTTAGGTATTTTATTTCTAATGCATACATTCAGTACTATAAATTTTCTTCTAAGTACTACTTTTACTGCATCCCACAAATTTTGATAAATTGTTTTCAATTTTATTTATTTAAAGGTATTTTTCATTTCTCTTGAGATTTCTTTTTTGAAATAACCCATATGTTATTTCATAGTATATTGTTTAAATTGCACATACTTGGGGATTTTGCAGTTATCTTTCTGTTACTGCTTTCTAATTTAATTTCATTGTGGTCTCAGAGCAGCATTGTATGATTTCTGGGTTTTTAAAAATTAATCTGCTAAAGTGTGTTTTATGGTCCACAATATGCTCTATTTTGGGGAATGTTCCAGGTGAACTTGAAGAGAATTTATATGCTGCTAATTTTTGATGAAGTAGTCTATAAATATTGATTATATCCAGTTGATGATGTTTTTGAGTTCATTTATCTTCTTGCTAATTTTCTGCCTGCTAGATCTGTTCTTGTTTTTTTGGTTTTGTTTGTTTTGTTTTTCGAGACAGGGAGCTGGGATGCAGTGGTGCAATCTCTGCTCACTGCAACCTTTGCATCCCAGGCTCAAGGGCTTCTCCCACCTCAGCCCCCTGAGTAGCTGGGACTACAGCCACGTGCCACCATACCTGGCTAAGTTTTGAATTTTTAGTAGGATGGGGTTTCACTATGTTAACCAGGTTGGTCTTGAACTGACCTGAGGTGATTTGACTGTCTCAACCTCCCAAAGTACTGGGATTACAGATATGGTTAGCCACTGTTCCCAGCCTACTCCTGCCTTCTTTTGATTAGCATTACCATAGTGCATTGTTTCCATCCATTTACTTTTAATTTATATGATTGTTTACATAAAGTTTCTTACATAGTTGAGTCTTATTTTTTAAATCCACTCTGACAATCTCTTTTAGTTAGTGCATTTAGAGGAGTGACATTCAAAATGATTATTGATATAGTTAGATTAATATGTACTATTTTTGTTACCCTTATTCTTTGTGTTTATTTTTGTCTTCTAGTCTTTTTCAAGTGCTTTCTTTTTTTTTAACTGAGCATTTTATATGATTCTGTTGGTTAGGCTTTGGTTAATTAGTTTTCTCTGAGGGAAAGTCTTGTTAAGAAAAGCAGAGCATTCTGGAGTATTTCAAAAGGTTCCTGTTTCCCTCTCCCTCCCAAAGTATGAGGAGATTTTTCTCCAATGTTTACTGTGGGAACCTGGTGGAGCTCCTGGAAGTAAGTCTCACAATATTGTAGGAGACCCCAATGACTGGGCTTCCCTCGAGTTTTTAACTCTCAGACTTGTTCTTACTGATCCTCTAACAATTTGTCAGTTGATGGTAAAGTTTTCCTACTTTGACACTCATTCCCACACTGCTTTACACTCATGAATATTTTCTCCGTAAGCTGTAACTCCCTGTTTTCACCTGTCTGTCTCTTCAGTCTTCAGGACAGTTGTTTGCCCTGTGTCATCACTCTTACAGATCCAAGAAAATCTGTTGCTTTTTCAGTCTGTTCAGCTTTTTATTTGTGGTTAGGACAGAGTGATAACATTACATGAAGAAACAGAAACTAAAAGTTACTCCATGTGTTCTTTATTTGGCTTATTCTAATACCAAGTCATTAAGTCAGAGTTAACTTTGACATTTGCATTGTTAATGTTCTTTAAAGTAAGTTGAAACTTTGATATGGAAATTTTTCCCAAGTAAGCAATTCTAGGCAGTGATTTTGCCCCAGATAGTATACTGAGCAATGGGATAGGAATGGTTATAAATCATCCCTTTTAACCTATTGATGTACTTCACAACTTGAATAAATGGACTTCTGAATGGTCGTTCCTAAACTTTTTTTTCCCAGAAGCTCTGCTTTTTCTCAATAGTATCTCTTAAACTCAATAATTAGACTTATTTTCTATCTATATATGTAATCTTTCCTTGGGTTACAATGAAGATCTTTTTATAAATGACTTTCAAATGTTTATCAGCAGTCCTAACATCTGTCTCAAGATTCTTTTCCACATATTTCATATTTGGCCTATGCGACTGAAACTACTCTCATTTCCCCTTCTCCAAACTAGTCAACCTCAATAAACTCTTAGTCTTATCTTAGTAGTACACTTTTTTGTTTTTTTGAGACAGAGTCTTGCTCGGCCTCAGCCCCCCAAGTAGTTGTGCCACCATTCCCAGCTAATGTTTGTATTTTTAGTAGAGATGAGTTTTTACCTCCTGACCTCAAGTGATTGTCCAGCCTCGGCCTCGCAAAGTGCTGAGATTACAGGCATGAGCCACCACACCTGGCCAGTAAAATACTCTTGTCTTCCTAATAGACTAACTTAAAAAGTTAAGGTGCATTAATTGTTGCCCTTTTTTAATCTTATATCCAGTCACAAAGTATTATTAATTCATGTTAGCATGCCCTGAACTCTATTTTTGGATCTTTTCTCTATATTCCTTCTCCTAGTGATCTTGTGTCTATTTAAAGTCCCTTGCCTTTAAATAGTTATCTATATGCTAAAACTCCCAAATGTATGTCTCCAGTCAAATCTACTTATCTTTTTAAATTCTTATTGTTTACTGCTCACCTGACATCTTCACTTGGAAATGTAGTGGATATCTCCAGCTTAACATGTCCAAACTTTTGATCTTTTCCACCAAACCATGTGATTTGATAACTTCATCCTTTTATTTACTTGAGTCAGAATTTTAGATTTGTTATTGTTTCTTCTCTTTCTTTCACTCCCATCATCATATCTTTCACAAAAATTTTCTTGATTGCTGTGCCTTCAAAATATATTCACTTCCCATGATATTTATTATCATCTTATTTCAAACTACTGTTATCTCCTATATGACTTACTACTTTGTCTAGCTTTAAGCAAAAGTTAAATTATGCACAATTTCTGCTTAAAACCCATTAGTGGGTCAAAATCACTCAAGACGAAATGCCAAAAGTGTTTGCAATAATGTACAAACTTCTACATAATCTTCCTTCTTCCTCCAAATGTCTCCAACATCTGCTTTTTATCAGTTGCTCCAATCTAAGCACCCTATCCTTCTTGCTGTTGTGTGAACATGTGAGATCCACTGCTACCTTGGGACCTTTTCATTTGTCTTGGAACCCTCCTTTCTGTGTTTATCCGCTTGAAAAAACATCTTATTCAATTCTCTCTGAAATGCCACCTTCTCTTTTTTTTTTTTAATTAAAGAAAGAAAGAGAAAGAGAAAAGGGGGAGAGAGAACAGGAGTCTTGCTCTATTTATTGCACAGGCTGGAATGCAATCTAAAAGTAGGTATTAAAAACCTCTTGTATGCCAATGATTGTGCTTAACAGTGAAGACAGGAAGGAATAAGGAAAGAAAATAACAAGCAAACAGCCAACCAATATTTCACTTAAATCTGTGAAATGCTGTGCAAATGCTGAAGAGTGATTTGCCTCCATTTATGTGGTCACTTTCAAAATAGGTGTCATGTGATACTAAAAAAAATGTATGTTCTGTGGACCTGGGGTGAAGAATTCTTTAAATATTCACTGAGTTTACTTGTTCCAGGTCTGAGTTCAAATCATAAATGTCCCTGTTAATTTTCTATCTCATTGATCTGTCGAATATTAACAATGTGATGTCAAAGTCTCCCGCTATTACTGTGCGGGAGTCCAAGTCTCTTTATAAGTCACTGAAAACTTGTCTTATGTATCTGGGTGCTCCTATATTGGGTGCATATATATTTATGATCATTGACTCCTATTGTTGCACTGATCCTTTTATCATTATGTAATGTCCTTCTTTGTTTCTTTTAGTCTTTGTTACTATTAAAGTCTATTTTGTCAGAGATGAAAGTTACAAATCCTGTTTTTTTTCTCTCCATTTGATTGGTGAGTCTTCCTCCAACCTTTTGTTTTGAGTCTTTGTGTGTCCTTGCTTATGAGATGGATCTGGATCTTATGAGATGGATCTGGATACAGAGTATCTAGATTCTCATTAATACCATCCAGATTTCAAATGCTCAATAATCATGTGTGTCTAGTGGCTACCAAGTTGGACAGCACTGATAGAAGAATATTTCATCATTTTAAAGTTCTATTGGACAATACTGTTTTAAGTTTTATAACAACAATTCATCTTCTTGCTGTAATCTCTCTAACCTTCAGTACCAATTGTTTACTGCTATCAGCTTCATCTTCCTAAATTATTACTTCCATCATGAGAGCAGAATGTAGTATTGGGACATAGTGACAGCACTGGAGTCAGAAATATTTTCAGTCTCAACCCTGGTATTTGGCACTTAATTTGGATTTTTTTACCTCTGTTTTCTCAAAATGAAAATGGAGATATTATCTTCTTGGCAGAGTTGTTTAGCCAGTATATGTGTTCCTGAGAAAAACTCATCCTCTGAAAAATCATGGACTAAAACAGCAGGGCTTCTGGAAAAACAAGGTTAGGAAAGACCATTCAAAACCCATGAAGCCTGGAAACAGAAGAGTAAAAATCAAAATAACAACACAATTAAAAAGTCATGTAAAAGTTTAAGCAATAAAACTATTTAATGTGCATTTATTATGTAATAGTAGTCTAAAATAAAATAAAGATATCTATATGAAAGGAGTATATCTAGATGAAAAGAAGGATAAGTCTGCAAAGTTATGGCCTCAAGGGGACTATCCACAAACACCAGTAAAGACCCAGGCAGTACATATATCTAAGACAGAGTTTGTGACCAAAGAGCCAAGAGGAAGAACATGGGATGAATGAGCATTGTGTCCAGGTCTGTATTTCTCTGGTTTGCTGCATCCTGCTGTGTTAGTGTACTTTACATTCAACTGTAGTTATTTGCAAGTTGTAGTGGACACTGCTGATGTTCCACCCATATCCCCTTTACCAGCTGGATTACTCATCCCCAGTCATGGGGACTTTTGGTTGTTAACACCTCACAGCTGTCACTCTCTGCAGAATTGCCTAGTCAAATGGAAACCACGCATCTATAAGGTTAAACACCTTGCTGACTCTCTACTGGCAGTCTTCAGCCAATGAGTGGCTAACACAGGAGTACTAAAGTCCAGCCGTCTTACCTCAAACCCCGGGCAATTATTCATGTTTCAGCACATACAGTTGGATCAGGCTGAGAATACATCATTGCTTAGTTTCTTCCCTTTTTTCTTGCCCTATTGTGCTCTTCCCCTTTCTCCTGAGGACACTACTTCACTTATTCATGTGTATGTGAATCCTTGTTTCTAGGAAATCTAATCTAGGGAGATAATATTGTAAAACATTATCATGATAGGAAAAATCACATATGATCAGGTTGTTTTTCTGAGTTATTTCTAAAAGAAATGTTCTAACAGAACACTTTTTTAAAGTGCATAGCAGAGTTCCCAGCACATAGTAAAAGGTCAACTGCTAATATCTACAAAAAGTATGATGAAGATAATGATATTACTTCCTGCTCAGAAATTTTCAGGCTCTTTCCATTACCAACCTCAGGATGTTTTAGATATCTACAACTTGAGTCAAACTTACTTTTCCTACTTATTTCCGTACTGTTGCCCCACACTGAACTGTTGTTTTTCTACCAACTTAGAAGTCCTTCTACTTGGCCGGGCGCGGTGGCTCAAGCCTGTAATCCCAGCACTTTGGGAGGCCGAGGCGGGTGGATCACGAGGTCAAGAGATTGAGACCATCCTGGTCAACAAGGTGAAACCCCGTCTCTACTAAAAATACAAAAATTAGCTGGGCACGGTGGTGCGTGCCTGTAATTCCAACTGCTCAGGAGGCTGAGGCAGGAGAATTGCCTGAACCCCGGAGGCGGAGATTGCGGTGAGCCGAGATCACGTCATTGCACTCCAGCCTGGGGAACAAGAGCAAAACTCCATCTCAAAAAAAAAAAAAAAAAAAAAAGAAGTCCTTCTAGTTTCCTCCCATCTGACCTCATACCAATTGCTTTTTAGTACTCGTTTAGATAGTATCCCTTCTAATATACTTTGTATAAATGTGTGAAATCATTGGGCTGGTACTCTCCTCTGATTGGTCGTATTTTTATTCTCAGACTTGTACTGTATCTCAGCCCCGTCAAATACTGTAAGAAAAATGGCAGCCAGATGCAGTGGCACGAGCTTGTAGTTCCAGCTTCTTTGGAGGCTTAGGTGGGAGGGTCATTTGAGGCCAGCCTAAGCAGCATAGTAAGACCCCCATCTCTTACAAAAAAGCCATTTATACAAGTACTACATATACTTGTAGTAAGAGATGGCTGTTTTCTAAAACTTTTTATCACTTAAAGAAATGATCTTAATGTTTAGCAGTTTTTTATGAGCTTAATAATTTTAAATAATAGAATTATTTGAAGCTTTTCTAGGTCATTGAAGAGATGAAAATATTTTTAGAATAAATTTAAGTCTTTTATTGAAGATAATTAATTGTATGTAAAATTTTACTCTAAGTATATATAAAAGTTTTACCTAGCACAATGCCTCAGATATAGTAACTATCTAAATATTTGAATATCTGTCATTCCTTTTTAATGAATGCTTATAAAATATTTTGTCTTAATAGTATGGTTTATTCATTATACTTTATATTTAATATATTAAAAGTCTTTCAACTTGACCAACATTTTATGTTTTGGAGTAAAGTACAAAATACACAAAAGGACTTAGTATATGCACAACTATAATATTTATAAATTTTTTACCTTTAGATTATCGACATGATGGTCGAGATCTTCAAAGCTCAACATTATCAGTGCCAGAGCAAGTAATGTCATCAAACCATTGTTCACCATCAGGGTCTCCTCATCGAGTAGATGTTATAGGAAGGACTAGATCCTGGTCACCCAGTGTCCCTCCACCACAAAGGTAAGATAGAATACTCATTATATTTGTAGGGTGGCAGTATTAGTCAGCATTCTCCAGAGGCACATAACTAATAGGATATATGTATATATGAAAAGGAGTTTATTAGGGAGAATTGGCTCACATGATTACAAGACAAAGTCCCACCATAGGACTTCTGCAAACTGGTGAAGGAAGAAGCCAGTAGTGGCTCAGTCCCAATGTGAGTCCATTTTTAAAGCCTCAAAACCAGAGAAGCCTACAGCACAGCCTTCAGTCTGTGGTCAAAGGCCTGAGAGCCACCAGTAAGCCACTGGTGCAAGTTCCAGAGTCCAAAGCCCATAGAACCCGGAGTTGGATGTCCTAGGGCAGGAGGAGTGGAAGGCATCATTCAGCACAGGAAAAAGAAAGAAACGAGAAAACTTAGCAAGTAAGGTTATCCCACGTTCTTTACCTGCTTTGTTCTATCTGCATCGCCAGCCACCTGGATGGTGGATTGGGTGGGTCTTTCTTTCCCAGTCCACAGACTCAAATGTCAGTCTCCTCTGGCAACACCCTCACAGACACACCCAGAAACAATACTTTACCAGCCATCTAGGCCTTCTTCATTTCATTCAAGTTGACACCTAATATTAACCATCACAATGGCACTACAGACCTATTTATCATCACATGTCTTTAATAATCTCTAAAGATAAGAGATTCTTATAGAAACATAATTTAAGGGAAAACAAGATGGTTTTATTTATTTAAGGAAAAACCAAATGCTAGTCAAGGAAAAATAAGATGCTATTCAATAACCTACATAATGAGACTAAAATGAAATATGACTTATTTTGTAATTTTAGACAACCTATATGTTATTTTATTGTAATAGCTCAAAATAATTCAGAAGAACCAGTTTTCAATTACATATTGATATATCTAGGTAGAACCAACTAATTATACTCATTAATGATATAGATAATTGGAAATTTAATATATAGGAAAAAATTAAAATCTGACTGATTTTTAAAATTAGGAAGAAATAATCAGAATAATAGTTGTTTAAAGCATGTACAGTGGGAAAAATGGCTAGGAAAATCTGCAGTTCCAGGTGTTAAGCTTACTGAAAATCTCTGATCAAACTGGTAAGTATAGGCAGGCTTCATGGAATAAGAATCATGGAAATAATCGTTGAAGCTATGAAGAAATTTGCACATGATTTATATTGTACATACTTGGAATGTTTAAGAAATTTTGACCAGTTAGAATATGACATACTTATGCATTCTATTTTAAATAAATAACTGAGTATTTGACTTAGAATTATAATTGAGAATTTTACACAGATACTGGATTTTCTAAGAGAGCTTTAGGTTTTTTATGTTTGAAGGATATAAGCACATACTAGGCCAAAAGGGAAGTTGCTGCCCTGAAGGGAAGGACCCAGTCCTGCAGGATTAATCACCTGCTGACTAAAGATTTCCTGGGCCCTGAATAACCAGCAGTGATACCTGGGAACTATGCTGTGGGGATTGGGCTCTGAGACGTGCAGGCTTCATGGGTGACCCGGCACATTCCCACCTATGGTGGCTATGATGAAAGACTGCTTCTGTTTGAGAAAACAGAGGGAAAACTAAGGTGACTTTGTCTTGTAGCTTAGATGTCAGCTCAGCCGCAGTGGGTTAGGAGTAACAAGCAGGCTCTTGGGGTCCCTGAGTCTAAGCTTAGTCTCTTAGCATTTCTATATCTGCCCTGCGCCAGAGGGGAGCCTATTGCCCTGAAGGGTCAGTCCCAGGCCTGGCTGCATTCACCACAGCTGACAGAAGAAACCTTGGCTTTTCAGTGAACATAGCAGTGGTCTGACAGAACCTCCTTGTGGGCTACTGGTGGTAGATCACACAGGGAGAGGCTCTTCTACCTGTGGAAAAGGGAGGGAAGAGCAGGAAGGACTTTGTATTATGGTTTGAGTGCCAGCTTAACCACAGTAGAATATAACATCATGCAAATTTCTAGGGTGTTTGCTCCAGTCCCTGGCTCCCTGATAACATCTGTGGATCTGATAAGGGCCTACCACCCTGAAGTGAAAGACCCAAAGTTGGCTGGCTTTGCCGCCTGGTGATTGTAGAGCCCTAGGACCTTGAGTGAACATAGGTAGTGGTTACAGTGGACCATGGGCAAGACTTAGCGCTGTTCTGGCTTCAGGTCCTACCCTGTGCAGTCCCAGTGGTAGTAGCCACAGGGGTGCTTGCATCACAGAGCGCCCCTCAGCAGAGAGAGAGAGAAAGAGACTCCATTTGTTTGGGAGAAAGTAAGGGAAAAGAATAAGAGTCTCTGGTAATCCAGAGAATTCTTCTGGATCTTATCAAAGACCACCAAGGCAGTACTTCTGTGAGTCTACAAAAAAAAGCATTATTGGGCTTGGTGCCCAAGTCTCTTGGAATACCCAGAAAGCCTTCCCATGAAGAATGGGCATGTACAAGCCAAGACTGCAATAAATACCTAACTCTTCAATGCCAAGACACCAAAGACCATCTGCAAGCATCAAGATTATCTAGGAAAACATGACTTCACCAAATGAACTAAATAGGCACCAGGGACCAATCCTTGAGAAACAGAGATGTGACCGATGTGAACTTTCAGATAGCAAATTCAAAACTGCTGTTTTGAGGAAACTCAATGAAATTCAATATAACACAGAGAAGGAATTCCAAGTTCTATAAGTTTAACAAAGAGATTGAAATAATTAAAAATAGGCAGAAATTCTAGTGTTGAAAAATGCAATTGAAATACTGAAGAACACATCAGTGTCACTTAATAGCAGAATAGATCAAGCAGGAGAAAGAATTAGTGACCTTCAAGAGACCATTTGAAAATACATAGAGCAGAAAAAGAAAAACAATAAACAATGAAGCATACCTGTAAGATCTAGAAAATAGCCATTTTTAAGTACTTGGAACTCTTCAGATTCTCCTTATTTTACAGTTTCTTTTTAAATTTATGAAGTAGAAAGCATTGTTTTGTAAACTGCTTTTTAAATAAATAGCCTAGTCTCTTATCCTCTTTAACGTGGATTAAAAGCGAAGTTCTGCAAATGGGAGAGTGTTCACAGTAGATAGCTCGGATTGATTGAACACCTTTGAGGAAGAGACTCCCGCATGAGATACCAGCATTCTTATGAATATTTCCTATGTATGTTCTTTATTTTGTCATTTTTCTCAACCCTGTCCCCAAGCACATCTTCTTTCCTTTTTACTATATCTATGTAGGGAAAAAAAATAAACAAAAAATTGCACTTATGTTCCACTCCCAAAAGGTGATTGTTTGTTTCAAAAACCATTTCTGTTTTGGTTTTGTTTTGGTCAGTTTATTGCATAAGTGACAAGTTTGGGTGCTTTTGACACTTACTTATGAGGGGGAGGGAGATGAGAATTACCTGTCCTTCAGTAGGCTGTCAAAGTAATTTATGTGTAAGTAAAAAGGGAAAATTGAATAGATGCCAAAGTCATTTATTCAGTCCTTAGTTTTCTTATGTGGCATTACTGCATCTGCTAGTTAGTGAGAAAGCAACCTCAGCTTTTGCTGCTTCCTTCCCTGCCTGCTAACACACTTGATGTGTGGAAACAGCCCTCAAGTATCTGTCAGATTGCCTATATGAAGTATTGATAAGGTATTCTTGTCAGTTTAGAAATGGACTGGATAAAACATACTTTGTTGTCATTATTTTATTTTTCTTAACATACCCTATGTTATGAAAATTATATTGCCATTAATAACCAAGATGCTAAATGAGTATTACAACTGGCTAATATCATTTTTTGCATATAAGGGTGTGTATATTTGGAATTGATATGAGAAATTCATTTGTAACCATTTGACTGATACTGCACAACAAACACAGATACCTACAGACTCCATTTTCATTTTCTTCTGTTCTTTATGATAATGATATTTGTAGACTGGTTAAATAAACTTACCTTAACTTATCTAAATGAAATTACCTTATCTGTAATAAACTTTGTAGATCTGTGGGAGAGAAGAAGAAAGTAGCCTGAAAAGAGCAAAGCTACGAGTTATTGACTCTAAAAAAGATAGAAAACAATACAAAAGATCAGCGAAACAGAAAAGTTGTTTTTTCGAAAGATAAACAAAATTGACAAACCTTTAGCCAGACTAACAAAGGAAAAAAGAGAGAAGACCCAAATAAACCAAATCAGAGGTGAAGAGGGACACCTTAAAACTGATACCACAGAAATTCAAAGGATAATTAGTGGCTGCTGTGAGCAACTATATGCCAATACATTGGAAAATATAGAGGAAATGCATAAATTCCTAGACACTTACAAGATTGAGCCATGAAGAAATCCAATAGCTAAACAGATAAGTAACAAATAACAAATAAAAACCATAATGAACAGTCTCCCAGTAAAGAAAACCCTGAACCCAATGGCTTCACTGCTGAATTCTAACAAACATTTAAAGAACCAGTACCAATTCTACTCAAACTATTTCAAAAAGTAAAGGAGGAGAGAATACTTCCAAACTCATTCTACCAGGCCATTATTACTTTGATATCAAAACCAAAGACACATCAAAAAAAGAAAACTAGAGCCCAATATCTCTGATGAATATTGATGCAGAAATCCTTAAAAAAATACTAACAAACTGAATTCAGTAATACATGAGAAAGGTCATTCATCATGACCACGTGAAATTTATTTTTGAGATGCAAGGATGATTTGGATACAAATCGTTTAACATGATATATCATGAAGTACTAAAACCACATGATTATTTTAATTGATGCTGAAAAAGCATTTGAAAAAATTCAACATCTCTTCAAGATAAAAACCGTCAAAAAACTGGGGATACAGGGAACATACCTCAACATGATAAAAGCCATATACAACAGACTCACAACTAGTATCATACTGAATGTAGAAAAGCTGAACGCCTTTCCTCTAAGATCTAGAACACAGTAAGGATGCCCGGTTTTGCCACTTTTATTGAGCATAGTACTGGAAGTCCTAGCTAGTGCAATCAGACAAGAGAAGTAAATAAAGGTCATCTACATTGTAAAGTTAGAAGTCAAAGTTATTCTTGTTTGCAGATGACATGATCTTATATTTGGAAAAACCTAAAGACTCCACTAAAAAACTATTCAAATTGATAAATTCAGTAAAATTTCAGGATACAAGATCAACATACAAAAATCAGTAGCATTTCTATATAGCAACAGTGAACCACCTGAAAAAATCAAGAAAGTAATTTCATTTATAACAATCACAAATAAAATTAAATGCCTAGAAATTTACTTAATGAAAGAAATGAAAGATCTCTACAATGAAAACTATAAAACACTGGTACAGGAAATTGAAGATGACACACACAAGAGTATTTCATTTCATGGACTGATGTAATCAATATTGCTAAACTTCCTATATGACCCAAAGCAATCCACAGATTCAATGCAATCCCTATCAGAATACCAACGACATTCTTCATAGAAATTGAAGAAATAATTCTAAAATTTATGTGGAGCCAAAAAAGACCTAGAATAGCCAAAGCTATTGTGAGCAAAAATAACAAAACTGAAGGAATCACATTATCTTTCTTCAAATTATACTACAGAGTTATAATAACTGAAACAGCACAGTATGGCATAAAAACAGACATGTAGACCAATGGAACACAATAGAGAACCCAGAAACAAATCTACCCACCTACAGGGAACTCATTTTTGATAAAGGTGCCAAGAGCATACAATGGAGAAAGAAAAGTCTCTTCAATAAATGGTGCTGGGAAAACTGAATGTCTATATGCAGAATAATGAAACTTGACCTCTATCTCTTACTATATGCAAAAATAAAATTAAAATGGATTAAAGATCTAAATCTATGGATTAAAATGGAATGGATTAAAGACCTCAAACTATGAAACTGCTACAAGAAAACATTCAAGAAATTCTCCGGGACATCAGTCTGAGCAAATTCCTTGAGTAATACCCCACACACAAGCAAACAAAGCAAAAGTGGACAAAAGGGATCATATCAAGTTAAAAAGCTTCAACACAGCAAAGGAAATAACAAAATGAAGAGACAACCCACAGAATGGGAGGAAATATTTGCAAAGAAACTATCCACCTGTAAAGGGATTTATAACCAGAATGTGTTAGGAACTCAAACAACTCTATAGCAAAAAAATATTCAATAAGCCAATTTAAAAATGTGTAAAAGATTTAATAGAAATTTCTCAAAAGAAGACATACAAATAGCAAACAGGCATATCAGAAGGTTCTCAACATCACTGATCATCAAAGAAATGCAAATCAAAGCTACAATGACATGTTAACTTATCCCAGTTAAAATGGCTTATATTAAAAAACAAAAATAACAAATGCTGACAAGTATGTGAAGAAAAGGGAACCCTTGTATGCTGTTGTTTGGAATGTAAATTAGTATAATCACTATGGAGAACAGTTTGGAGGTTCCTCAAGAAGCTAGAATTAGAGCTACCATATGATCCATCATCCCACTGCTTGGTAAATACCAAAAAGAAGGGAAATCAATATATCAGAGACATATTTGCACTATCATGTTTGTTGCAATACTGTTCACAATAGCCAAGATTTGGAAGCAACCTACATGTCCACTAGCATATGAATGAATACAGAAAATGTATTTATGCATGATGGAGTACTATTCAGCTAGAAAGAAATAAGATTCTGTCATTTGCAAAGACATGGATGGAACTGGAGGTCATTACATCAAGAGAAATAAGACAGACACAGAAACAGAAACATTTCATGCTCTCACTTATTTGTGGGATCTAAAAATCAAAACAATTTAACATATGGAGATGGAGAGCAGAAGGACAGTTACTAGAAGCTGGGATGGGTGGCAGGGGGTGAAGGGGATGTGGAGATGGTTAATGGGTACAAAGAATGGAAAGAATAAATAGAACCTAGTGTTTGATAGCAGAACAGGGTGACTGTAGTCAAAATAATTTAATTGTACACTTTAAGATAACTAAAAGAGTATAATTCAATTCTGTGTAAGACAAAGGATAAATGCTTGAAGGGATGGATTTCCTATTTTCCATGTTGGAATTATTACGTAGTTTGTGCCCTTAACACTGTATTCATAAAAGTGCAGATATCTTTTTTATTTCAATTTTTAAATTTTGTGAGTACGTAGTAGGTGTATATATTTATGGAATTAATAAAGATTAGGGAAAACTCAGTGACACTGAGACAAAATGAAACACAGACAGTAAGAAAAACAAGTGAAAGATAAGAGAGAACGTATGTTAACCCAAAAGTTAGTTATTTGAAAACATCGATGACATCAGTACAATAAAAGGACTGTCTATGAAAAATGAGAGGTATAAATAAATAAAACTTTGAAAAAGGGAAACAACTACAGGTAAGAAAAATACTTAAAAATAATCATTATGAAATTGTTATTAAATTTCTCAATGTAGGCAAAATTGTTACATTTCTGAAATAGGTATAAAGTATTTAAATTGACAGGAGAAGAAATGAAAGTAAAATAGCAACCAGCAAATAGGTTGAAATGGTACTCAGAGACAAACTACTCTTTTCCAACCATCCACTCATAAAAAGAATTTCAGACTAAAAAAGATATTACAGGTAGGTTTGAACCAAGTTTTTGAGAACTAATTGCTGTTCTAAACAGATGACTCTAGAAACAGATAAAGAAGGAAAGTTGCCTAATTCTTTTTCTGGAACTAACATAACCTTAACTCTAATTCTTACAGAATGATGAAATATTATAATCCATTTTCTTTTTTTTTTTTTTTTTTCCAAAGTCAGTCTCACTATGTTGCCCAGGCTAGAGTGGAAATCCTGGGCTCAAGCAATCCTCTAGGACCAGATACTGTGTCTATGTGCCTCTGTGTTCAGCTTAAGAAAACCATTTTAGTTACAAACAGATGTAAGAAATCTTACTTTAAGTAAATCTAACCATGGATTTAAATCATAATGGTGAGACACCAGAAAAATGGTTATGGTAATTTATATATTAGTGGACAAATGGGGAAATAAATCTTACTAGCAGCAGAAAAAAATTAATTGTTCAACTTCTATTCACATAAAATAGTAAACTAGAAGAGAACCACCTACACTTCATAAAGGCTAAATAAAGAAAGCATTATATTTAATGGAAAAACTTTAGAGGAATTTACATTAATAGCAGAAATAAGAGTCAGATGTTTATTAATATTGTCATTGCTTAAAATAGTACTTCAGGTCCTGAAAAAATGTTAAGAAAAGGAAATGAAAGGAAGTAAGTAAGAGGTTTTAGGATTGGAAGAGATTGGAAAAGAAGAGATGAAAACCATCATCATTTGTTGATAATAGGATTATCTACATAGGAAACTCAATATAATCAAAATATTAAAACTGATATAAAAGTTCTGCCAAATAGCTGGCCATAGATCAACTTATAATATGGGTAATAATTAGTTGGAAAATATAGTAAAATGTAAGTACTATTCTCAAAAGTAACCCAAAGTAGCTAACAATTCATGTACTAAGAATTCACAGGACCTTTTTAAGTAACAACTTCAGGTAAGGAACTAATGAGAGAGATGTCCTATGCATGGGTAGAATAACTTCATATAATAAAGATATCAATTGTCCATAAAGTAATTTATGAATGTAATGCCATAAGAAACACAATTTTATGTGCAATTTTTATAAACTTGTTCTAGGCATTATATGAAAATATAAAGACATGCCAATAAATCTATTTCAAAAAAAGAAGAGAAAAATTTACCAGCAGGCATGAGGAATTAAAAATAGGATGGAACTTGAATAACAGCAGCAAAATAGACATACTGAAGGGAATCAATAGTAAAAGAATAATATATATACATTTATACTGATATTTATATGTGAACTTGACACATGAGAAAGTGGCACCACAATTAATATGGAAAGGGTGGGTCAGACAGGATGGGAAAATTAGCTCACCAATGGAATATATTAAAAAGCTGGACTCATATCTTTCACCCTACAATGTGATGTGCCATATCTTAATTGTGCTTTAAAGGGCTGTTGTGTGTCATTACGGATGAGGTGAGAGTTGAATCAAGAGTTTACTTAGATAGCTATTGTTATGGTATATCCACAAAGAAGGTAATTTGGACTAGGGTGGTATCAAGGGAGATGGTGCAAAATGCAAAGTGTGTAAATTTTGACTTGTTCTCCTAAGCTCTGAACTCATGTTCAGCCACCTATGAGGCATCACTATCTCCATTCGTATAGGTCATGTATACAGATGTGTCTAACACTGAACATATTTTCTCCAAATAAATCTACTCCTCTTGAGTACATTATTGAATATCAGCACTAGAGACCTGGTAGCCATCCATTAACAACTTTGATGGTCCTTATCGTATCCCCACTGTTATTAGCTTAATTTGAGCTTCTTATGCTACATCTGTTGTAGCAGTAATATTACTTACCTGTCAACCTTCAACTGAAACTTAGACCTTTAGCTGGGGATGCAATTAGTTAAAACAAAATTTGGACTTCACGATATAGTAAATTTTTCTTTTTCTATTGTTTTTTAAAATAATCCTTGTTTCTTAGTATTTAAAATTATTTACTAAAATATTTAATGGACCTTGTTGTTTTAGTCGGAATGTGGAACAGGGGCTTCGAGGGACACGCGCTACTACTGGACATTATAATACAATTAGCCGAATGGATAGACATCGTGTCATGGATGACCATTATTCTCCAGATAGAGACAGGTAAATATGATTAAATACTATTAGACCTTATTATTAATATAATCACTGCTTCCAGGAAGGGGTTACCGTAAAATATTTTCACCTACTCCTTTATCTTAGTTTCTAAACCAACATTTTTCTGTTACAATACTTACATTATTTCTTATGACTGCCACATTGTTAAAAATAAATAAATACAAACCACCTTTTCTCTGGTAAGAAAAAAGAAAATCATGTTTCTTTTGCCATTTTGGTTTTTTGTTTGATCAAAACAGTTAAGTTAGTGAATCTGTACAAGTGATTATAATATTAATTAGAATGAAACCAAGATGTTTTATTATTTTTGCCTTGTCATAAACAAATATATATATCTATATATTTGTGTGTGTGTGTGTGTGTATATATATATATATATATATATATATATATACATACTTTAATGAGGCAAAAGATTTTAAGGTCTTTTACATTCATCAGAGAAATTGGTGTGACTTTTCACATATGGAAGTATTGAGACAGAGTCTGATTTGTTGAGGAAACATTTTATCATGATTCATGAAGAGGTTTTTCCTCATGGCTTTCAGTAAACCTTATAAGCATCTTAAAGATTGATTGCTGTATTTGGAAGAACTCTCTGAATTTGCTCCATTTAATGTGACAAACTTGGAAGTAATATGGTATGTTACAATGCTTACATTAACTACTGTTAACATTTTTAAGTTAAGCAAATTGATAAACTTTCTAATTCATGCTTTGGTTATACATGAAGTAAATGCTATCATATTTTTCCCAAACTATTCAAAGGATATGATAAAATAATGAAGGAACTCAGAAGTCCTTTTGTATGCATCCTAAACCGATTTTAGGAAGAATATTTGCGGTTGTCTAAATTAAGATTATACTTAATTCATGCTTATAATTTCACTGTGATTTAGGATACTTTTCCAGGAGTAAAGAGGGGATATTGCAGTCTTCAATAGTGTCTAACAAGTATTGGCTTTTGTGCCTGAGTTCTAAGAAGACATTATATCTAAGAAATTATTAAATTAATAGTGCTATTAGTGATAAATGAAAGTTAATGTAGTATTTTATTTTATTTTAATTTGCTTAACTTTTTATAGTAATCTGTATCTTTAGAGGTAATTATAGTTATGCTACCTATAGAAGTTGATGCCTATCAAGTATAACTGTAATAGAAAGAAGGATAACTATGTTGGCATGGTTAGGAGTTGAAAGGAGTCATATTAGAATGAATGAAGAGGTATTTTAGTTGCCTAATGGCATTTTAATGAGCTTGATCATTTCTGGAAATTATTTATATACCAAATCACAAACTCCTTGTTCATTGAAGGTTTGTTAATGGAAATGATGAGAGAGAAAAGTCTCAAATGAATTTAAACTTCCTTCAATTTTATGTAAACTTTTATTTTAATGAAAAAGGACTTGATGTTTTCTTTAAGACAAGTAATTACGTTCTAAATCTTGCAGAAAAAAATAAAATTAACATCTATAATAAATACTTATAAACAAAAATGATTGCTATCATGACAAATGCATAACATTTTATAAATATTTAAAGGCAAATGACCCTAGGTTTAATGGCAACAAAACTTCCTATTAAAACAATCCTTGGTATTGGTTAATATAGTCATATTAGGTAATTATCATGTCAGAGATATCCTACAGTTTTTATGTCTATCCCAATTTATCTCTACAGCTGAAATGTCATTATATTTTTAATTTTTATTTTTAAAATTTATAAGTCTTTTAGTCAAGCAGAAATGTTCCTACAGTTATTTTCTGAAGTTTTGGAGAAAATTGATCCACGTGGCTTTTATTTTTCTTTTAGAGCACTGTAGATCCCAGATCACAATTACTCTTAATTGTGAGCCGCCTTAAAGCTTTTTCTTCAAATAAGTAAAATATAATTTTATTTAAATAGGAATAGAAAACCAATTCTAACATTATTTGGATTATTTGTGTAATCAATATTCATTAACATGAGGAATAAAAAAATCAAAAAGTTCAATATTATTCATGTACATAGTCTATAACATTATTAAACAACAAGTTCTTAATTTCTGTTTTATCTTAATATTCTAAGAGTTTTGGTAATAAAATGCATATGGGTGCATTGTGATTTTTAGAAGGTAAGAATACTCTAGAAGTTCTACAGTGAATTTTCATGAATAGCATTTTAATCAATAATACTGTTGATCAAAAAGCCTAAGAGAGAATTTCCTTTGAGATAATAAGAATGATTTAGGTATTTTGAGAGGTACAATAACCTTTCGTGTCAGAAAGAATCGTTGCACTGGACTAGAATAGTATGAATAGTATTTTATTGAATGTAATATGTAATATTATTTTACTGAATCTTTTATAGGATTTCAAACAAAATGGCCTTGATTTTGAATATAGAATTTTACCTCTTGCTACCTGTGGGTTTTTTTTTTTTTTTTTGAAAATTAATGTCTTTGACTCTTGGTTTTCTTACCTGTAAACTTAGAATATGATATCAACTTTACTGAGTTGTATAGATTAAATGACACTGCCTCCAATTTATAGTATGTACTGAAAATACAAGCCTTAACCATACCATTTTAAAAGGATATATTCACTTGAAAATAATTTACATTTAGTGTGCTTAGTAATTAAGGAAAAAAAAAGAGCTAGAGAGAGAACTCAGCCAGTTAATGTAGTGTTGTTTTTGTTTTTTTGTTTTGTTTTGTTTTGAGACAGTCTTGCTCCCTCACCCAGGCTGGAGTGCAATGGTGCAATCTCGGCTCACTGCAACCTCTGCCTCCTGGGCTCAAGCAATTCTCCTGCCTCAGCATCCCAAGTAGCTGGGATTACAGGTGCCTGCCACTATACCCAGCTAATACTTAGTTTTAGTTTTTTGTATTATTAGTAGAGATGGGGTTTTGCCATTTTGGCCAGCCTGATCTCAAACTCCTGACCTCACATGATCGACCCATCTTGGCCTCCAAAGTGCTGGGATTACAGGAGTGAGCCACTGCACCCTGCTTATGTAGAATTTTTTTTTTAGTTTCATATAGAATGAATATAGTGCATGAATTGGACCTTGAAAAATGGTCACATTTATCCAGGCAAAAGTAGACTATATTGAGTAAGAAATGATGTTATTTGCCATTCATTGATAGTATTTAAACTTGGGTGGTGTATGGAGAAGATACAGTATTTATATCCTTTCTATAGGTAATAAAATAATTTATATATGTATTTATAAATATATAATATAATTTATATATGTATATATACACACACACATACATACATCCTTTTTTTATATATATACACACACACACATACATACATACATACATACATACATACATACATACATACATACATTTTCTTTTTGAGACACAGTTTCACTCTTGTTGCCCAAGCTGGAGTACAGTGGTGCGATCTTGGCTCCCTGCAACCTCTAACTCTTGGGTTCAAGTAATTCTTCTTCCTCAGCCTCCCAAGTAGCTGGAATTACAGGCGCTTGCCACTGGCTATTTTTTTCTATATTTTAGTAGAGATGGGGTTTCACCATGTTGGCCAGGCTGCTCTTGAACTTTTTAAAATTAGGTCTTTGTATCTCACTGTATTATCATTAGTCAAAATCCTATTCTGCTTTGAAAAGTAAATAGATTCTTTACAAGTAATTTAGAAACCTGGATACAAGGACTCAGCTAAAACAGGGATTATTAAGCATATCTTTCATCTTCTACCTCCCTTCTCCCACTTTTTATACCATTGTTTTCCTGATACGTCCTGGTAACTACTACAACTAGGAATGTAATTATTCCTGAGGCAGACTATGTGGCCTTAGTATTAGAAATCAGTACAAAAATTAGCCAGGCACGGTGGCTGGCACCAGTAATCCCAGCTACTCAGGAAGCTGAGGTGGGAGGACTACATAAACCCAGGGAAATCAAGGCTGCAGTGAGCCATGATCATATCACTGTACTCCAGCCAGGGTGACAGAGCAAGACCCTGTCTCAAAAAAAAAAAAAAAAAATTAAATAATGGTTGTTGGAAACTATAGTTTTACTTAATAATGGAATATTTTATCTCCCATTTTTGCAGTTCTTTTTTGTATGTACTGAAGTGATTCCTAAAGGGAGCATCCAGCTAATTTAATATAGTAGAAGTATAATTCATTATGAATATAATTTTGTGTTGTCTTGAAGGGTTATATTGCTTAAGAATCAGTGTCTAGAAATTGGATTAGTAATCTAGTTTAATTCTTTGAATAGTAATTTTTTATCATGAGCCTTAGAATCTACAACTTCTTTATTTTGTTTTGGCTCTGTAAAATTTAGTAAGTGTATTTTTTTAAATTTACTCCTCAAATAGATTGGACTAACTGCAGTTTTAATGTAACTTACTTTATTTGTTTAATTCACTATGCATATTTAAGACACTATGCATATCTATTGCTCAAATTTTATAATGTCTATTAATTTTGGAGAAAAAGTAAGCATGGTTCAGTGGAGAAGTGTAATACATTTTACAATCATACCAAGTGGATGCAGCAAAGGACTTTGAGTGTGGTTATGGACCTTAGGTGGATTTTAGAGGGCTTAGTAAAACACAATGATAAATTTTGTGTAATGTTCATGCATGAGTTTTCATAGTTTTCAACAGAATCTCAAGGAGGGTCATGACCAGATAAAGTTAAAAACAATATAACTAGAGACAGAAATGAGAAACAAAATAAATTGATGCTTGATAATGGTGATTGTTGCTTAATGGCTTCTTTGGCTTTATAGGGACAAAGTTAATTATAAGTCTCTTCAAGGAAACTATTAGAATTGGATTACTTTATATGTAAACTATATTTTTTGTTATTCTTAAGTAATTTTGAAGAAAACCTATTCCTTTTAAAGCAATAAAGCCCAACATCACAACTGTTGGGTATTATTTCTCTTCTTCATAAAGCTATGAATGCTTTTTAAATATTTTTTTATTTTCTTATACTACATAGGCTTGTAATCTTCTGTTTGCATTTCTAGAATGTTTCTATGATTCTATGAACCTCTTTTTTGAGAGAAGGCTCATCATGAAAACAGTGTAATTTTGATTTTACTTTTTAGTACAATCCAAAATATATTTATCAAGTAGATCAGCTATTGTGCACAAAGATTTAAAACAGACATTATCCTGGTCTAGCCAGACAAATTATCAAATATCAACTAATTTTAAAATGTTGAAGACTATATGGAAGAAGGATAATAATATTGGAACAGATTGGAGAGACTTGATTGGGGAAACTGGAAAAGGCATCCAAAATAAATTAGGCTTTAAAGATTGAATAAGATTGTGAAAGGTGAAGCAGTGGATTTGGAGAAGGATGGGCATTCTTGACAGAATGATGAACATGAGCAAAGTCTTGGAATCAGGAAAACACATGATATAATTAGAGATTCTTAGGTGTCTGTTGTACCTAGTTAAGAGGTGGTGGTATGGGGAATGGATAGTAATAGAAAATGAAGATTGAAAGTAGTTTAGAAATTTTAGGGAATTTATACTTGCTTTTTGATATCAGGAACCAGTGAAGAATTTTTGGTAAGGTATCTACATGATCAGAAAGTATAATATGCAAATATACTTCTGTAGACAGGATGAAGATTGGATTGGGTCAGGAGAAGTCTGGGCTCTGAAGGTAGGAAGACCTAAGAGAGGGTCTTAGGTTTCAATAGATAGAGTAAACCTGATTTAAGGTGGTGGCAGAAAAGGAAAAAGAGAGAGATGTGAGTTATTTAGGCATCAGAACAAGCAAGGCTTGTAAATGAATTGAATGTGAAAAATGAGGAAATAGAGGAGTTAAATTCTGAGATTGTAAAACTTGGTTTATTAAATATTATTGTAATACTTAGTTGAAGCTAGGAATGCAAGAGATTACAAGAAGAGGAATGGCTGAAGTATTATATTAAGTTCCAAAAGGGAATTAAAGGATTATGTTAGAAAGGACTTTAGAGATGATGGAGTCCTATGTTTTGTAGAGGTGCCTGAGAAACTGCTATGACAGGTTATGATGAGGCCAAATGGGTAGGGATCTAGGCTTCTTACTCTCTTTAGCTAGCATCATTCTGATTTTAATTGATTACTGTATGTTGATTCTATATCCAATTTTGTTTGGGGGGAAAAAAGTGATCTGCTAAAAAAAAAAAGTTTGAAAACCACTGCTTGAACCTCATTTCAAAAATCAACACCAGTGGGCAAATAGGCAAAGGGTTATTGTTCTAGTCTCACAATAAACATGTTTTTCTGAGTTGTCTACATGTCACTCAAGTATTATGTGGAAAACCCAGAAGCAGATGGAAGAGTGCTGTGCAACCCAAAGAAAAATCAATACTAAAGCAGAGTTACTGTTTACACCATAAAAATAATTGCATTGTTTAGAAAGAATGTGTTGCAATATAAGGTCAGGAAATAAATATTGGAAAACCACTGCTTCTCTGCAGAGAAAAGAAATCCACTACATTAAATGGATGAAGAAGCAGTCATCTGTCAGAGACCAGGCTGTATGTGCAAATGTGTTTAGAGCCTGAGTGTTGAATTAAGAAAGCCTTGAGGTTGAAACCCAGTCCTGCCACTTACTGTATGGCTCTGGGCAAGCACTCACAGCCTCAGTTTCTCTGTCTGTGCAAATGTGGGAATAGTAGAACCTACCTCATAGAGTTGTTAGAAGAAGTAAATGAGATCATGTAGGCAAAACTTTTAATGGAGTACTTGGCACATAGTTCAGTGTTACATACTATGTTTAATAGCCAGAGAGAATAGTGTTTCAGAAACCAAAAAAGGAGAGAGTATTAAGAAATAGGGAGTTGAATATCAATGTCTAATACCAAAGATAAGTGCAGTATTATGAAGATTAAGAGGAGACAAAAGGATTTTTAACGGATTTCACAGATAGCATTCACAGGATAGCTTCAAAAGAATGGTAGAGGCAGAAGTCAAATTACAGTAAGCTTAAAGCATGAAAGCAAAGTCTGGCAGAGGTGGCAAGAATTGTAGGTATGTATTTTAAGATGTTCTATGTTGAGAGGAAAATGAGTGAGATGCAATGGCTTGAGAAGAAGGAAAGGTTAGAGGGTTTTATTTTTAGGATTAAGTGCAGTTGAGGAAGGGAAGGCAGGAGAAGGTAATAAATGAAGTAAGGTCGTGTGGGAAGCAAGATTACAGGTAGAGGCACCTCTTTCAGTGCAGAAGACAAGGACAAGTGAAGATTTAAATGTATGTTATTTTCTATTTAGAGATAGAATTGTGCAAGTTGAGCAAGTTCAAGGTTCATTTCCATTGTTTATGGAAACATAATGATAACATGCTAAGATTAATTGTTTTAGTATTAAAGGTTCTAAGAAAGTAGGAAATTTTAAATTAGTGCCGTGGAAAGAAGAGTTGGGTAAAAGATCAGTGTACTGCTTATGGTAGTTATAAGGTATGAAAGGTAGCAAAGCCAATAGCATGTAATATATAATAAACATAGTGAATGGAAAAATGACTAAAACCCAATAAATTTAATAAATACAATTAATAATCAAATAAAAGTAATTTGGATCAGTTTGCTTTTTATTAACTGGAATTGTTAAAGCCCTTTGTAGTTATTTTTAATTATTAATAATTAAAAGTAAAATAGTTACCTTATAAATTTCTCAACTTTTATAAGCATTTGAAATTACCTCTTTTATTATTTCCTTCTTAAACTTTCTGGTTATTTTATTTTTCTCATCTCATCTTTCCTCCTAAAAAATGGTAAAGCATCTCTATCATATAACCTATTCTAGATGGTGCTAAAGATGTTTGAGTAATAATTGATAATGTTATATTTTTGTTGCCTTTTATTTTAAAATATTTAGAAATATTTTAACCTTCGGCACTGTCATATTACAATGAACATTGGGAGGAGGGAGCAAGCTTTCCAATAATAGTTTCCATTTGATTTGCTTACTGTCTGCCTATCTTTTTGAATCTCACTTTTAAAATTAAACTATAATTTTTTCACTTCTTTCTTGAGTCTTATTTATATTCTTGTTTCTGCCACGCTTGCAGTCATTTTCTTACTCTACCTCGCTCCAGATACAGTCAGAGCATTGACCATCATCACAGGGATGGCAGGTATATTTTTCTTACAATTGAGTCTGTTTGTGGAATTGCTTGTGCCTGTGTATTGATATGATATAGTTCACTTTTATTTATGTTTTACTATATATACATATATGGTTGTTAATGAAATACAGAAATATCACCCATATAAAATAACATGAAATAAAACATATGTTAACTAATTGTAGTAGAACATCAATACAGTGTCCCTTTCATAAATTAAGATCATCTCTTTGATGATTCTAAAAATTTAGTTCATCAAGAATTACACTTAATTCTCTATTACCTATAAAGGTAGAATAACAGTATTCATTTTAAATTAACTCCAGTTGACTGCTCACTGTCGTCTGCAGAGTTCATAATTAGGTATTTAGATGGCATATGTCTTAAAAACTCATTTTCCCACCTCACTGTCCCAGAGTAGTGGGCCTGTCTTTGAAATGTTTAAGTTGAACTTATTTGTTTGTGGTTACTTTGTCAGAGGAGGCTTTGATCCACCCCTGGTCATAGTAGATAATCCTTATCTACAGAGAATACTGAGTTTGTGAGAAAACACTTGTTCGTTTCTACCCTACCATGATTTCTCTTTCCAAAGTGAGAATTTGCAGTGAATCATAGATAGTACAGCTACAATTACTTAAGGAAAAATAATTTACATGGGAGGAAATCTCAATTACGTGGCTTATAACAGCAAGAGGAGTTAACTTGAGAGGTTAATTAGAAAAAGAAGGGAGAGAAGATCCCTAAAATTTGAAAAATTCTCAAGGCTGTATGAAGATTTAGAGATTTGAACCAGTGACATTTGAGATCCTTTAGGTAAAGAAAATAATGTGGTAGAAGGCTTAGCTAGTCTAAATTAGGAATTACGTGCCATGGTTAGTCACCTTGACTATTGTTTCTAAGTGATTTGGAGTGCTGTGTGACTCCTTTCATCCCTATGAAATTAACTAAGGGTTGATAATAAAAGAGTTTATAAAAATGATTAAAAACTAATGAGTAAATGTATTAGAATTGAATTTATGTGAGTATATGTGAAAGGAAACATAGGTAATAGCAAAAGTAAGTTGCTAATAATTTTTGTAATATTTTTCAGCAAATATAATTGAAATTTAGTGCCTTCCAGTTTAATTATATGACAATAGTTATTGCTATATTTAATTTTGCATTTTTTCACTCTGGTTTTTGTTGTTCTACTTCATTCCTAAATAATTGTCTTTTGTTGTTTTTTGTTTTTACTGCTGCTATATATTACATTCTTTTTTTTAGTTTTAGTAATTATACACTTACCTTACAAAAATATGGAAAAGTAGTTATATAACTGTATGTTGATAATTGGCTAAACATTTTTTAAAGGTGGGTGACATACATGAGTGAGACATTACTGATTATAAACTTATTGTATATACTCTGGTGTCTCTTCATTTCATTCTAAGTTAAAATCCTGTATCACATTACTTTTTCAATACTTTGTATTTTCTCAGTCACAGTTATCAACAAATAGGTTGTCTGCTTCACGTTACTTAGTTTTTCCATTCACCAATATAGCTAGAATTAGTTCTTGATCATCTCTAGGTGGTGATTAGTTTTGTACCTTTACCCAAATTCTCAACTTTAGCCTAACTGGTCCATTTTGAAGAAGACATTTATGAATTGTCTTTCTGTGCCACAATTTGGTTTGTGCCGAGGAAACAGAGATCATTAATGTTTATATTAAAATATAACATGGAAAAATCTGTTTCTACAAGCAAGTTATCAAATACCTGATGTAGGATTACTACATATATTTGCAGGTATTAAGGTATTTGCCTTGCTCTAGGACAAAAGAGACTCTTGAGGGCCTGATCTAAGTCTAGTGGCCTACTCCTAGACAATATGGGTAGAAGTGGTAAGAATGAAGTTCCTTAGTTTTTAAAAAATATATTTTAATCATTTTCAACCCCTTTTCATCTCCTTCTCTCTACTGCCCTTCCCAGTCTTTGGTAACTACCATTTTATTCACTGCCTCTATGAGATCAATTTTTTTGGCTCCCACATATGAGTGAAAACATTCAATGTTTGTCTTTCTGTGTTTAGCTTATTTCATTTACTATAAATGTCCTTTGTTTTCATTCATGTTGCTATAAATGGCATGACTTTATTCTTTCTTTTTTGGCTAACTGATATTCCATTGTGTGTGTCCATATCATGGCTATTGTAAATAGTGCTTCAGTAAACACAGGAGTGCAGATATCTCTTCAATATACTGATTTCACTTCTCATGAATATATACTCAGAAAATGGATTGCTAGATCATACAGTAGTCCCATGTTTAGATCTTTGAGGAACATCCATACTGTTTTCTGGCTGTACTAATTTATAATTCTACCAGCAGTGTACAAGCACTCCTCTTTCTCCTCATCTTCTCTAGCACTTGTTATTTTCTGATTTTTTTCATAATAGCCATTTTAACTTGAGTGAGATAATATCTCACTGTGGTTTTGATTTTCATTTCTCTGATGATTAGTGATGTTGAGCATTTTTTATATACCTGTTGGCCATTGTATGCCTTCTTTTGAGAAATGTCTATTCAAATATTTTATCAATTAAAAAAATCAGATTATTATTGTTAATTGGTGCTATTGAGTTGAGTTCCTTATATATTCTGGTTATTAATCCCTTGTTGGATGAAGAGCTTGCAAATAGTTTGACCCCTTTATTTTCTTCCATTCTATAGGTGTCACTTCACTTTGTTTAATGTTTTCTAAGCTGCATAGAAGCTTTTTATCTTAATAGAATCTCATTTGTTAATTTTTGCTTTGGTTGCCTGTGTTTTTGAGGTCTTACTCAAGAAATCTTTGCTAGATAGAAGGAATAAGATCTAGTGTTCAATAGCACAATCAGGCAACTATAGTTAACAGTAACTTACTGTATATTTTTAAATATCTGGAAGAAGATTTGAAATGTTCCCAACACAATGAAATGGGAAATGTTTAAAGTGATGGATACCTCAGTTGCCCAAATTTGATCATTGCATATTATATGCTTGTATCAAAATGTAACACATACCCAATAAATGTGTACAACTAATATGTATCCATAAATTTAAAAAATATATTAGCTTTCAATCTAATTTTGCTACATACAAAAGAATGTGTGTTAGTTACAACATATAGTAATAACATGAAAAACCTTGAATCTACTACCCAAACAGAGAACCAGAACATCTATTTATTTATTTTTTACTGAAGGATCCATATGCAGAACCAGAACATCCAACTATGTGTTTTGCATTTCCTTGCACTCTCCTTGCCTGTTATACCCCTGTGTCTCTTTTACAGAATTAATAAATGCTATGCCGAGTTTGCAGTGTAACTTTCTCTTTACCTTTTTTAAGGGACTTTGATCATTTGTTATTTGCTCTACTAATTTTTTAAGGTCCTCATCCTTCTGACTCCATCCCAATCCACTCTGAGATTCTTGGACTGGCTTTTTTTTTTTTTTTTTTTTTTTTTTACGTTTGTTGAATGTGTGAACCCTGATCTAGTAATCTATCCATTTTCTTGTATTTACTTCTGTAATGTTTTGTGCTTGTTATTTTTATATCCGGTACCTTTTATGTTTGGAACTAAACACAACCACCCACTATGCTTTGTTGTTTCTACCATTTGTTGACCTCTTAATTATACCATTTTATTCACTGATGATTTTACAACCTGGCTTTAGTCTTCCTCAACATCACAATTCCTGCCATCAAGCCTGAGTAATGTCAGCATTTACCTGAATAATCTATTTAGCACCCACTCACTTCCTTAACTTTCTCTAATGTAGTGAGCTTTACCTCCAATTCTGCTTTGGTCAGTCACTCTCATGATCATACTTTATATTTATTTATTTATTTATTTATTTTTTTGAGACGGGGTTTTGCTCGTTACCCAGGCTGGAGTGCAATGGCATGATCTCGGCTCACCGCAACCTCCGCCTCCTCGGTTCAGGCAATTCTCCTGCCTCAGCCTCCTGAGTAGCTGGGATTACAGGCACGTGCCACCATGCCCAGCTAATTTTTTGTATTTTTAGTAGAGATGGGGTTTCACCGTGTTGACCAGGATGGTCTCGATCTCTTGACCTCGGTATCCACCCGCCTCGGCCTCCCTAAGTGCTGGGATTACAGGTGTGAGCCACCGCGCCCAGCCCATACTTTATATTTAATTATCAGTAGAAATTGTTCTAGCTCTGAAATATTAATTTGAATACTATACTCTTGGACTCCATGATTACACTTTTTTCTTATTGTTTCATTAAGTTATTTCTACTTCACTTGTTCTGTTGTGTCAGTAGAGATTGCTACTTTCTTGACCCCTTTATTTTTTTTATGTTAGCCTCTACCTTTCTTTGTCATATCCAGCAGCTGAATCCATTCTCAGAAATGCCCTCATTTCTCTTGCTACATTGTTCTTATTTTACCTATTTATCAAAGTTCAAATCTGGATCACTCTCTTTCTCTTGTAGAATGGTTTTTGGACCAGATTGTACTTGAGTCAAAATAATTAACCACTTAAAAGTGAACAATAAAAAGTTACTTTTTTATTGAGAGCTGTGGAAAAAGAAAGTGATGTCAGTATCTAAGTATTCAGTTACCTAACCTAGGTTTCAAGGTAACATATCAGTTACCTAGCCTAGGTGTCAAGGTAACATATGCTTTCAACTGGGAATTGTCATCTAGTAATAAATGTGTGTTAATAGCTTCAAGTGGGCCATAGTTTGGCTGTGTGATAGCTGGAATTTTCTAAATGAATGGCACGAATGTAGTAAATTCAACATGGCATCTGCAGTTATGCCCAGTTTATTGGAAGAAGCTGGGCTTTCACTGGTCTCTCTACATAGTGTATACCCTAGTCTATAACATGAAAAATTATGAGTACTACCCCTTTGTCAGAGAAGAATAGAGATTTAAATAATGTTCACTAAGCTTTTTTATATTACTTCAAGAGACAATATTAACTAACAGTAGAAATCAAAGTGTGTCTTCTGGCCAGGTTATGCTAACTAGCATAAAATAATCTTTGATTCATTGTGCATTTTAAAATGCACTCATTATTTAAATGAACATGTTTAGAATGGATATGTTACCCTTAATTAATATCACTTTATTAAAATATACCCTTTTTAAAAATAAATCTAACCTTTATTTTTTAAAAATTTACCTTTATATCCCAGTTATTTTTCTAGTACTTATCTCTGCTTAGAACTGTATACAACATATTAAGGAACTACTGACATCTGTGGTAGGCAGCTAGATTTTTATGTAAAATATCATGGAAGAGACAACAACTCAGCTGTATCTTAAAGAATAAATAGGAATTATTTAGATTTATGTGGAGGTAAGGTAGGATGTTGCTGACATTTTGAATAAATGTATGAGCAAAGTCACAGAAACAATAAATACGATGTATTAGAATTGTTGTAACATTATTCGCAAGGCAGGAAATAGCAAGAAATGAATCTGGAATGATAAAGAGTGTTCCAGTTATGAGGAATCTTTTTTCTTTTTTTTTTCTGTGAGAGGAAATCATGCTCTGTCACCGACTGGAGTGCCAATGGCGTGATCTCGGCTCACTGCAACCTCCGCCTCGCGGGTTCAAGTGATTCTCCTGCCTCAGCCTCTAGAGTAGCTGGGATTACAGGCACACATCACTGCATCTGGCTAATTTTGTATTTTTAGTAGAGCCAGGGTTTTACCATGTTGGCCAGACTGGTCTTAAACTCCTGACCTCAGGCGATCTGCCCACCTTGGGCTCCCCAAGTGCTGGGATTACACGTGTGAACTACCACACCCAGCCTGAAGAACTGAAGAATCTTATGTACTCTTCATATATGTTAAGGACCTAGATCAAAGACCGTAGGTGCTAGAGGTGCATTTAAGGGGTTTAATTAGGAATGGTGATAATAAGCTCATTCACCTTAGAGTACCTACCCTACAGACTATGTGAATGATTGATTTGAAGAGAAAAAGAGAAGGAAAAGAGAGACATGTAGTGGATGGAAGAAGAGAGAGAAAATAGTGGTTTTAATAAATTAAAATCAGCAATACTTGATCAACAATGGAATTTGGATTTTGAGAGAGTGTAAAAAGTCATGAAAAATTCCCAGTCTTATGGCTCAGATAACTAGATTCATAGGGTACCTTAACAGGGTCCAAGTGGGTTCTTAGGGGAGGAATCAGTTTAGGTGTGAGACAAGTTCAGTTTTGGAATTACTAAAAAAGCTAAGAGGAAACATCTAGAAAGGAATAAAGTAAATAATTTTAAAACTTGAAGTCGTCTAAGCTATAGAGTAATTTCAGAGTAAATTCACTACTAATGATAAGCAGTTGTAAAAATAAGGTGAAACCAATCAAAGAAACAACCCATAAATTGAGGCTTAGAAGTTTTTCCCTGCCCGAGGAACATTAACATTAAGTGGCAGATGGAGGAAGAGGAGCTTCTGATGCACATAAAGAATGAGAAAAGTGGGAATTTCAAGAAGAAAGTAATAATATCACAGCAAACATCATGAATGAAAAATGCCTGTTGGATCTGTCAAGTGAGGAGTCATGGATGACTTTAGCTAGGGTAATTTTAGAAGGATGATGAAGGAGAAAAAAGACAGATTGCAGTAGTTTAAGTATGACCACAAGATAAGTAAATGAACTTATCAAGAAAGTGTGAAGGAGAAAAATTAGATAAGGATATCAAAAGATGTTTCTTTCCCATTGAGTAGGAAATATGCCCATGTAGTCATCACACACTGGAACAAAGGATTTTTTTTGTTTTTTGTTTTTCCTTTGAGACGAAGTTTCACTCTTGTTACCAAGGCTGGAGTGCAATGGCGCAATCTCGGCTCACCGCAACCTCTGTCTCCTGGGTTCAGGCAACTCTCCTGCCTCAGCCTCCCAAGTAGCTGGGATTACAGGCACGCGCCACCATGCCCAGTTAATTTTTTGTAGTTTGAGTAGAGACAGGGTTTCACCATGTTGACCAAGATGGTCTCGATCTCTTGATCTCGTGATCCACCCGCCTTGGCCTCCCAAAGTGCTGGGATTACAGGCTTGAGCCACCACGCCCGGCCAACAAAGGATGTTTTAAAGAAAGATAAGTCAAAAATGCCGAAAAAAGAGAATGATTGGAAGAAGAGTCTTAGGGGAGGTAGGAGGTAATCAGACTAAACACACAGATGGATTTTGTGAACAGAAAGAAACTGCTATTTACCATTGAGACAAGAGGAAAATAGATGGGAGAAGTGAAGCTAAGTAAAAGGATGCTAGTAGAGAGAAATCAAGTTTGGTATTAAACCAGTGTTAGTGTTTTAAGGCCTATGAGCAGAAAGATTGGTTACAAGGGGATCTGAGTGCTGTACGGGAGTGGTTCAGACGATCAATCACAGAGTCCAGGGTGGATAAGGAAAGAAGAAAGGCAGACAGGGTGATGTATACTAGTAGGAATTTATGGGACTGATGCCAGAATAAAGGATTATTGAAGTCTTGAAAATATAGAGATAGAGGTTCATGATTGATTGTTCAATGATTTTCTGCCTGTGCATTGAACTCTTCTAGCATTACCATGGTCAATTCCTAAAATTATCAATGACTAAGGGATAGTGATTAGAAGTTGGATAGATAACAGCAAACTGTATTAATAATAAATGTTACTGCCAAGTGAAATGCTTAAGAGAAGTAAGGACTATGTCCATTATGATTGGGAAAGTAGTTGTCAGAAGTGTCTCTAGGGAGCCAACCTCCCCTCCTTGATTCCTGGACTGTGAAATGTGAAAGAGTAAATCGCTTCTGCAGATGAAGTCTTCAGTGAAAGCAGAGGCTACACAGTTGAGCTAAATGTTAAGGCAGGAATATGCAGAAACCATCCTGCAGGAAGACTGATGTTTAAAGAAGTTTATTACTAATGGAATAAGGATTCTCAAAAATATCAGGGGGCAGTGGGGATTGCCTTTTATTTGATAGCCAAGAATCACAGAGATAAGATACTTAAATTGAACTGATTAAATTAAAAAATTCTAAGTTAATTGTCAGTTGTTTTGGTGCCAGACAGGCTGAAGGTCGCTGGAAAGGTTTGACCTGTATCCAGATTAATGATGAGGACTGCTATGGATTTCGAAGAGAGGGCAATGTTGGTCTTATCTCAAGATGGGTACTATAACTAGAACCCTGATTAAAGAAAGGATGCTGACAAAGCTAGTGGAGTCATGGTAAAGAATAAAAACAGTCTCTGTTCCAGATTCTCTACATGAAAGGTAGTACTGAAGAGTCCTTAGTCAATGTGATCTAAGCCTATAACACACTTTCCCAACTACCATAATCATTTTTAACCTTAATTTCTCTGCATTGCCAATCATCTTCTGTCCTCTTACAACTGTTTTGTTCTCCATCAAAACTAACTTCTATTTATTTCTAACTCTGGCCTATCTTAGTTTCTCTGGAATTTTCCTGCATTTATTATTTCTTGTTTCTGTTGTATTTTAATCTTTCTTCCTTTACTGATTTTATTTCTCCACAAATTACTGTTGAATTTGTCTTAATAATACCTTCTTTCTGTTCTACTACCCCTTCAAGCTGACCTGAGAGTGGTATATTTCTCTCTCTTTTCCCTTAGGTCAGATATCTCCAGTATGTATTTTTACATACGCTTCCTTCAAGCCATTAACTCGTAAGCCTTAACCTTCCGCAGTGTAACCTCTGCCTCCAGTGCTTTATTGATATATATGGGTTTTTGTATGTGTCTTTTTTTTTTTAAATGGAGTCTCGCTCTGCCACACAGCCTGGAAAGCAGTGGCGTGATCTCAGCTCACTGCTGCCTCCTGCCTCAGCCTCACAAGTAGCTGGGATTACAGGCACCTGCCACCATGCCTGACTAATTTTTGTATTTTTAGTAGAAATGGGGATTTCGCATTTTAGCCAGGCTGATCTCAAACTCCTGACCTTAGATGATCTACCCAAAGTGCTGGGATTACAGACGTGAGCCACTACTCCTGGCTCATATGTGCCATTATTACTCATCTTTTCTTTGTTGTTGTTTATTTAGCTTCTCTAATGCAATATTATCCTGGTTCTCATTCTGCCCCTTTGCTGCTCATTTATCTCCTTCACATCATTCCTGTTTCTCAAATCCTCATCTTTTGCACCATATGTTTTCTTATATTATTTTGTACCTATGACTTTGAACAAAACTTCTGGTATTCAGTATGATGCCTCGCATATAATTTGAATTCAATAAATATGTATCGAAATAATGAATGTATCTCTAATACGCATTCCTCCTTTGAAGGCCAGATTTTTCTGTCTTATTGACATCTGAACAAGAACATTTTTTTATACCTCAAAAATTTAAGTCCAAACCCAAATTTCCTAACTTTGGCCCAAAGAATTATTTGATTTCTGTTAATATAGATCATCATTTCATTTCTGAGGCTACACATTTAAAAGGTTTTCTAAAATTTTTATATTTAATTCATATGGTGATTTGTCAAACATTATTGAGAGAAAAAAAAACACCTCTACTATCAAGAAAACACAGTTCAGTGAAATTAACAGACTTACAATAAAGAAAACCCAGTTCAATTCCAGCCCAGAAAATATGAAATTATGGGAATTCCTCCAAATTTCTATAAGCCTTAGTTTGCTCATTTCTAAAGTGTAAGGGTTTGGATTATGTAGCTCTTGAGATTCTATCACCAACATTGTTTGTATGCTTCTGTACATTACGTATGTTCTCTACATTTTATACATTTTGTAAACTGCGATTTGTAATGTTTGTCATTCATACCTTCTTCTCAATTTATACCCTCATTACTAAAACACAGAGCCTTTTCCTAATCTAGCTCATTCTCTGTGCTGCTGCTGAATTATTCTTCTTATTACTTGGAAATTACCGTCGTTCAGAAGTTTTTTTATTATTCTCATTGAAAATTAAGCTGTGTTTAAACTTTTTAACTCGGCATTAAAAATTGTCATAAACTGACTCTGATCTAATTTTTTAACTAACTTTTTATCATATCTACTTTCTGTTATTTCTGGTATTTCCATTTGACTCTATTTTATCTTCCATCATCTATCTGTTTGCTGTAATTTTCTCATCTGTTTATGCATGTTGTTCATCTTTTTTATTACAGTCTATAACATATCAAGCAGACTTGTTTCAAACTCCCCATTTGATAGTTTCAACATCTATAACATCTCTGAGTCTGCCTCCGTTGGTGGCTTTGTTCTTGACAGTAGGTATTATTTATCTTGGTTTTTTGTTTTCTAATAATTATTTTATTGAATGTTCACATCCTTATCATCAGTAATAACTGAGGCAGATAGCATTTATGCTTGAAAATGAGCACAACTTTTTTTCCGTTAGTTGGGGGATGGGAAGCATTAAGCAATATTGAGACTGCTACAACTGAGTATGAGATTTGGACTGGTATTATAAAGTAGCTACTGGCAGAAGGCTACAGTGCATATGAGGAATTTTGTTTTGCTGTTTTTACGTGGATAGTAAAATTTAATACCCATTTTACTATCCACGTAAAA
This sequence comes from Callithrix jacchus, assembly GCF_049354715.1. Lineage (NCBI taxonomy): Eukaryota > Metazoa > Chordata > Mammalia > Primates > Cebidae > Callithrix > Callithrix jacchus. Next base: position 92,940,398 of record NC_133517.1, on the reverse strand, counting down.
ACAGCAAAACAAAAAGAACGCTGGTGAATTGTTCAAAATTGATCAGTGAAACTGTTGAATCTGTAGGCTAGTTTGAGAGCCGTACCTCATCAGATATACAGATATAATACAATAGCAATTCATTATTCTGTCGTGTAGAGATAAACTTTTTAAAATGCGTGCTATTTTATGGAATCTGGGAAGTAATAATGTAGGTCCAATACCTTGGTGGAATAACTAATTTCTTGCAATTGACAAATCATTATTAAACTCGAACATTCACTGAAAATGGGAACTACCTATTTCATAAAAATAAGAATTTTACAGGCATCATGTCAAATTATCTCTCACTATTCTTAAAATTTATATTTTAAAAATGTATGAATTTGTTCTGTATTAATTATGCTGGGTAAATAATCCTGCATATTTGTGGGGTTTTTTGTTTTTTTTAAAACAAAAATTGACAATTAAAATTATAAACATTCAATACAATACTCAAAATATCTTCAAGATATTTACATCTTATATGTTTTGTGTGTGTGTTTATTAATACAGTGTATGTTATTTTTCAGTATTGTATTTGTCCCTAATTTTCTTGAGGAAATTGGGACACTTGATCATTTCTTTGTGCAATTTTCAATGAATATGTTTTTTAAATACCTCTGTAGATGGGAGAATTCTTCTCTTTTTGATAATAAAATAATAGGCTAGTGAGTAACAGTAATTTTTTTCTAGATGAATGATGTCTTTCTTTGTCTCATCAATATATATATAACACCTTTTCACATTTTAGATTGTTATTAACTTAGCTGACTCTAAATATTGTTGTTATTTTTGAATAAGCTTATTTACTTTTAATATAGTCTTTACATCTAAATCAACAGAAATATTTTGTAGAATAATGCTATTATGCCCAAGGATGAATTAATCTTTCTCCAAAATAATATAATATTCCTATTTGTGAGCAATACCTATTTGCTTATTTACCATGATTTCTATGGCAAAAATTTTGTATCTTGCACTCCTCTTAACATTAGAAACAATGCTGAAATAATAAACTAGAGTTTTTAAAAAGTTAATCTTGCACATTAGTGATGAACATGAAAATTATAATTTTTAAGTTGTCATATAATTATTTGTTATATTATACAAATATGTATATACACTATATTAATTGCCCTAAAATGTTTTATTTTTAATGTTTCCTAGTATATTTTATTATGTATTTATACTTCAGTTATGCAGTTAATGCCCAGAAAATCTCTAGACATTCAAGATATTTGAACAAAGGTATGTTTCTGCTGTTTTTTTTTTAACCTTTTTTGAGACAGGGTATTACTCTGTCATCCAGACTGGAGTGCAATGGTATGTTTATAGCTCACTGCAGCCTCGACCTCTTAGGCTCAAGCGATCCTTTCACTTTAACCTCCCAAACAACTAGGACTGTAGGATCATGCCACCACACCCACTACTTTTTTAATAGACACAGGTTTCACCATATTGCCAGGCTGGTCTCAAATGCCTAAGATCAAGCAATCTGTCTGCTTTAGCCTCCCAAAGTGCTGGGATTACAGACATGAGCCACTGTGCCTGGCACTTCTGCTGTTAATCAGCTTATTCTATACAGTATGGATATAGAGAAGTCATTGCTTGACCCAAACCTGAGACTATACTTGTCCTTTAGAGAGATATTCAATTTTTTAAAATTTAAGATGTGAGCTTTATAAAGTAAAAGAATAATTCCTAAGTAGCTTTATTTTTTACAAGTTTACTTTTCAAGAAAACCTGTTGTGTTTACTTATGACATTTTTACAATATAAACACTAAATAAGTCTGATTTAATACAGACTAGGTTCTGGGTTACATATGGGGAAAATTTTCATTGATTTCTGAGTTTTAGTATTCTTCGTATTTATCATACCTATAGAGATACCCTACATTGAGCTTACTTTATCTGGAATTGTATCACTGTGAAAGATATGGATGGATGGATGGATGGATGGATGGATGGATGGATGGATGGCAATAACACTGGGCTATAGACAAGAGTGCCCACTGATCTCTTCTTCCATAGTACCTTTCATACAAATTCTTTGTCCTTTCATTGAATTAGGAAACCTAAGGTACATAACAAAACTGATAAAATAGTAGGAAGTTGCATCAAATACTTGGAAATTTTTAAAAATATTTATATTGACCCAAAAAATGATTCAAAACTGACAACTTCATTGGATAATTATAAAATTCTTTTTCCCTTAGAAATGACTGAAAATAAATACTAAATAATTCTCTTTCAGTTTTAGTTTTCATTATGCATAAACATCGCTATTTAAAATGAAGGCCTTCCAGATTGTTTTCTTTATTATTGTGGCCTATTGTCAGTTCATCCTCATCTCAAAATCTGCATATGCTAATAATTTGTTTTTAAGGCTGGGTTGTTAACAATAGCATGACAATAGCATGTCAGTCAACAAATTAGTGGAGGGGCTGATACACAGTATCCTTTGTGAATGCATGCAGTTTAGAATAGCAGCTACTAGCTAATGCTGGACAGTAGCCTAGATCCATTCAAGTACAAAGAAAATGAACTATAAATATAGATTAGAAAATATAAGCTATTCAAAAAGATGTAACAATGATAGACATTAAATCACGTTTGAAAGACAATGGAATTATTTACCTAAGAAAGATTTAAACTTACAGGTGAGGGGGCCCTCACTCTTTCAGTGGCTTACCCTTTGCTAATCTGATAAAACCATGGCCACTCTTCTTTGAATAATATTTTATATGCATAACATAAGGTACAGAGGAAACGGCTTATATTGAAATAGACTTCAAGTTAAGAACCCCAAGTAGGCCCTCAAATATTTTAAACCCTGCAAATGTTTATTTCCCACTTTTCAGCTGCTGCTATTCAAAATTAATTATTTATAAATTATCTTAAAATTAAAACTAATTCAGAATTTTGGTGCGAGTTTGTGAGTGTTATATCTCAATCCCTTTAAGGTACCTGACATAAAACTGGGTAATTTAGGCACTGCTACTTTAAATTTTTATAGGAACAACATTGTGTCTAATAGTCAGACCTATTTTTATCCAATTGTGGGGGCAGAAGCCTGTGTCAGCCTTCTCTATGTGCTATCCAAGTTTCAAATGCAGTAGCCTTCTGTTTCCCTTAACTGTATTGGGAAATTTGGGGAAATTTCTACCTTCTACTGTGGTTCTTTTCATTTTTCATTTCTTAAGCTATTTTCATTTCACACTATGGCATTTATTTAATATATACTTTGTATTATGGAGAGGAAATATATAAATAAAATGTAAAAGATGGGTTAATTTTCAAACAACTTTTTTATAAAGAGATTTTTTTGTAAGGGCTACTTCCTAAGGAGTGACCTCTGTTTTACACATAATGGTTTCCTTTTGAGGACATAGGACATAGCACCACATTTAAAATAACTCTCTAGATTTCACTCATAATCATATTTTTCAGTTATTAAAAATAATTCTTCACAAAAAAGTGAAACTGCATATCCTAACATTTACTTTACTTTCCACCTGGAAACATTTCTTGATGGAATCAGAATAAACGAAATTGTAGATGAATAAATGAAGTATTAGTCTAACTTTCTGTTAGGGGTAATTGTAGCTATTTCCCAAAGTTTTGTTATGTAATAACATGTTTATTATTAATGTAAAATAAGAACTTTTTAAAATAAATGTAAAGACAGTACTCTTAAAAATGGGTTTTCCACAATTTAGGTAATAATATATATAGAGATTCTTTTTATTTTGTTTTTTGTGATGTTTATTTTTTGTTTTTGTTTATTGTGATGAAGATATATAAGGATGTTAGACTAAAGACATGCAGCAAACTACTGAACACACTTATTTCTAAAGAAAAGCGTTCCTTTAAAATAGCTTTTCAGAAACGAAAAGACAACTATGATATTTGCACTAATTAAATATTTTATATGTATTTACATTTAATGTCAGTTATTTTGACACGTTCTGGATGGACTTATATGAAAATACTAAACTTATCTTAGAAAGTCAATCACATGATAGTATATGGGCTTAAAAGTATTTAGAAATGCTCTGACTTCTATGTTACCCTAGACTTTAAAATGTAAAATACTCACAAGATATGGTGTACAACAAAGCCAATGTTCACTTTCTAAAGTCACCTAATCTAATGTCAACTAGTACAAAATTTTTTGCCATATAATTCATGACATTTGGGAAATTATGTCCTTTTTTCTCCTTATTTTTCTTTAATTGCTTGCATTTTTCATGATCTAAAATAAGGTCGAGATAACTTATAGGTAAAGTGGATGTCATTGAAACATTAGTTTTGAGGGAGACTAATGCTCTCTTGACTGTCTATAGTATATAAGCATTTCCATTTTTGTGGTTACAACAGGATGGCGAGGTAATAGCTTTATTTGAAATATGATTTTGCATATGTTTTACTTTTGAATTCTGGAGCCAAAGCTAGTGCTTTTAAAGTTGTCTCCCAAATTGTAGGGCTGGTGTTAGAAAACATTTATTGATCATGTTAGACGTAAAAGTCTTATGCTAGGTTCCAAGGATAGAAAGGTCAACAATGAGAGGTTGCTCAAATTTAAGGATACTTCCTTCAACAAGGATTAAGTTTTGGTGTTAGATTTATTTGTGGTCAAAGAGATCATGTCGTTCCAAAATTATTTCAATCAGTACCCATTCTGAATTGAATCAGTTGGCATAACTAATGTGCGCCGAGATCGACAGCCAATTAACCAGTTCTCTACAGAGTGATTTTTCTTGTAGATTAAGGTTTAAATATGGCTACAGACTTCAAAGTCACCCTATTTTCTTATAACTTCATCTTGATTCCTCTGTTTAAATGTTCAGATATATAGTGTTTTCTGAAAGCCTTTTTATATCTTAGTTGGTATAGTAATGAACAGCTTCAGGTGCTACAGAATTAATGCTTATATGGTTTTCTTCACTCTTGAAAATGTTAGGAAAGTCATTGAATTCTTTTAAAATAGAATAATTCACATATTTCACATATTCCATTTAGGGAATTCATTTTAGAAAGCAGGCAGTTTTGTTTGTTGTTTATTATAACTGAGCAACTGTTATCTTCACTGAGAATTGCTTTGAAAGGCAGATTTTGGTTTTTTTAGAAATTCTTTAGTTTGAAATTGCTCAGAATATGTTGGGGAAAAGAAAAAATTTACATACTCCAAAATTTTAAACAATTACCTTTTTCAAAGTCAGTTTGATGCATCATAACCAAATAGCAGAAGGGCACTAAAGATCAACTGAGCTGCTTTTTGACTAACATTTCAGGGATTGTGAAGCAGCAGATAGACAGCCATATCACAGATCCAGATCAACAGAACAACAGCCTCTCCTTGAGCGGACCACCACCCGCTCCAGATCCACTGAACGTCCTGATACAAACCTCATGAGGTCGATGCCTTCATTAATGACTGGAAGATCTGCCCCTCCTTCACCTGCCTTATCGAGGTGAAAGATAAATCAATCAGACTAACTTCCCCTTTGCTCCATTAGCACACCATTTTATTTTCCCAGCAGCTAACTGGTCTCTTCTGTCATCTTTGGCTGATCACTAGTAACAGTCGATACTAACCTTGTCAATGTAAACACACTAATTATATTCAGTGGATATAATAGTGTGTGGCTACCATTGTAATCTGTTTATTGACTGTCCTGACTGCATTTGTTTTGTGATTTCTCATTAATCAGGAGTCATGGGTAAATTCCCTCATTAACTGTCATTCTTCTCCTACAGAATGAGAAACTATCTGTGTCCATTACACATTACTTTTCAAATCATCATAATGATTATAAGTAAAACTAGATTTTTTAGTTTCTTTCTATCAATACTAATATCATGTATTAACCAGTATTTTGTTTAGTTGAATCTTGAATTGTTCAGTTTTATTTGTACTTTCATGAGATGTTTTCTAATGAAGAGATATTTAATATAAGCCTGAGTAAAAATCTCTGGATCAAGGGAGAAAGGTTAGTGTTAAAAGTTTGAAATCTGGGAGAAAGAAAAGTAGTACCTTTTCTTCCTTGAGCTGCAAAATTCTCTTCTTGCTTTCATATGGAGAGAATACTAATTTACATTAATAATTCCATGGATTTTACTATAGGGTTTTGTGTGCATGTATGTGTATGTATGCATATTACACCAAAAATAAACATCTTTTGCTATTTAGTCATTCAAATGTCCGTATTTTGTCCAGTTTTCCTAACCTTTTAATCTGCAGCTAAACTTCTTTTTAAATTGTACTTATACAGCTATCATATGAACCAAATGTCGTTATTAAAAATATATAACTCATTGTACTGAAAATGAATATTGATGGTGTGTCTTTAGGTCTCATCCTCGTACTGGGTCTGTCCAGACAAGCCCATCAAGTACTCCATTGGCAGGACGAAGGGGCCGACAGCTTCCACAGCTTCCACCAAAGGGAACATTGGAGAGAAGTAAGTTTTATTTCTAATTATGTCATTTAGGAAATACACATGGAAGCTAAGGTGAATCAAGATTTTCTTACTACCTTTGTGTTAGTTTTCTTCTTTTGTTAATTGTATGCCTTGTCTGTATTTGATAATAGTTATATTTATAAATATTATGATTTTTGGATAAAAATTTGTAATAGTTCCAGGTAAAATAAGGTATCTTTATTGCTCTTGCACATTTTAAAATTTAAATAAATGCATCTTAAAAAGTAAACATAATACTCTTAAATAAGCAATTGGATAATATTTCTTTGCTACAACTAAGTTTATGTAATTGTTGATAGTTATATAAAGTTTATTAGTAACTAGCGAAATCAATTTTCACACACTGCAAAGGACTGGTTAGCTGATGCACAACAATGGTGATCCTTCTCAAAACTGGAGAACAAGAAAAAGGTAATCACAAATATACAATGAAAGATGCATGTTGTACTGATGTTTTTATTAATTTTACATTTTTGTATAAGAAGCACTATTTGATGACACACACATGAACATACTTCCCAAACATCTATAAATTTTGGGATAAAGAACCTCTTAAAGCATAGATAACTGAATATAATGATTTTTAAGATCATTTTTAAAATGATCCCTTTATTTGGTAATTGGATGTGCTTTGCAAATATACATATATATTTAAATCATTTAACTTTTCTCTAGTAGATAATACATTCTGTACCTTTGGAAATTTCTGTTGTTTTTAACCCTGTGCTTTGGTTCCCTTTTTTGTTTTGTTTTTTGTTTTTGTTTTTATTTTGTTTTCCCTAGACAATGGAGTCAAGGAGATAGAACCTTATGAAGGTCTGTACATAAAGGAGGGTTTGTTTTATGCTAACAGCCTTTTGGGGGGCTAGTAAGCAAAAATAAACCCAACTGCAATTGATGTCCCTTCATTGTATAGACATATACAGTAAAATTATTTTGTTTTATGATATCCGACAAAGTATTCAACTTTTTTTTAACTTGGAAATTATACCAACGAGTTAAATTTCTTTGATTCATCAAGTAAGAATGCAGAGTTTAACTTCTTTTAAATGATTAGATAAAATGTTCTCTTTCATAAAATTTTTGTGTACCTTGCAACCAGAATACTAGATTTGGAGTGAGACTTTAATCAAAGATGTCAATTGCAGTCTGCGTTTACATCATTGAGGATGTACACATAGTGTAGTTATATTTATCATCATATCTTTCATTTTGTATTTATGATGATATTTTTAATTATTAAATTTGGCTTTCTAGAAAAGAAAGTTTTTGAATTAGATAGTGATTGTTGTTTGTGTTTTCAACATCATTTTTCATGTTGTAGTGAGACTCCTTACAGTATGTCAGAATTAAATATAATATAGTTTTATCATCGAACACTGTGACTCAGAAGAAAATATTGAATGGTGATATATGGAGTGTCATACATTTGCTAGATGAATACAAAATCCTCTACCAATTATGGAAATCTGAAATTAACTTTGTGTCTACAAAAACTTTGGATTGATTACTGATGAATCTCCAGCACATAGAATACTGCCTGGCACATTATAGACCCTCAATAAATCTTTGTTGAATGAATGCATGAAATATTTATTTAAAAAGGGAAAAGCTATCTCAAATAGTATACAAAGTATCACTAAAATAATCTTGTCATTTTATATATGTTTATATTAAAATTCATATTTCTGTAACCTATTTGTTACAAATTTGTAAGTGTGCTGCATTTGAGCAGCAATACTTTTATAGTCTTATATAATTTGTTGATATAAGTCGTGTTCTTATTAACTGGATGATGGTCAACTTCTGTTTTGTGGCTCTTTTTTATTTATAAGTACCATAATTTTGAACAATCCAATGCTATTGTGACTGATGATCTGTTACACTGCCTGATAAAAAGCATTCACAGCATTTGTATAGCTCTTAATTATTTGCCTAAGATTGCAGGCATATAATTTTAAATTACTTTTCCTTAGGAAAGTTTAATAGTATTTATGGAACTTTTTGTCTCTTCAATATTCTTAAAGATAGAGTTTCAACATCATTTATTGGCATACAAAGTCAGAAACCATAGTTTATGCATATTTTTTAATTGAATTTTTAATGTCTTTTGTAGCAATGGTCTATTGAAATATAAGTAGCTCTATTTTTGTAATAATAAATATACCAGGAAACAGAGCCTGTTGTTAATACCAAAAGTCGGGGTTGTTGAAGTTTCTGATGGGCTTCTCAACAAAGATTCTCTTTTCATTGTTTTTTCCTCTGTAAAATTAATTAAAACCACAATTTTCCTTTAAAGCCCCCAAATGTGAGTTTTCCATTTTTTTAATTTCATAAAAAAGGAGCCAAAACCTCCCTTATCCTTTTTAGTATGAAATAAAAGGGTTTTGTTTTTTCCTTTTGTTTTGCATAAAAGTATGGATGATTTTTTAAAGTGTTTTCATAAATGTTGATATCAAAACTTTGGTAGATTATGTGATTTTTTAGTTTTAAAGGAGATATAGAATATCTCTTTTACAAATCTTCAAGTTCAGTTAATCTTTAGTAACACAAAATAGACTATCAGTAGATGGTCTAGATCAAATTAGATGGTCTAGATCAAATTATGTTTGGATTACCTCCTGAAAAGTTAATTGTGAGAAGTTGTAATTTAATGGCATTATTTTAGAATTAAAGTTTTGAAATATTTATTTTCAAATTCTTTCCAATAGCCAAAATATGAGCAAGTCATGATTTAACTCTTTATGATTTTGATTATTTTATATTTTAGTCTGTTATATATTTAGCCATTTCTCTTTGCTTAGAACCAGAGAAATAAAATAAGAACAATATAGAAAGTACAATGTACTAAACAACTATAAGGCATTATCTTATTTTTCTCTAACTTTTATGTACTGCCATTTTGTAAAAAGAACATTTATAATGTTGTTTTCTGTTTTTCTAGAAGAAAAGTTATATAACATTATATTTTAATAATAAACCAAGTTTATAGTTATTTTGCCTACTTTACCCAGTTATCTACATATTACAGATATTTTAAAAGTCACATTTCTCTTTTACAAATCAAAGTCATCATAAAAGCAATGTGAGAATTAACCAGTAAATTTATTAACTTTTCTATAGCATGTCAAAAACTTATTAAAAGTAATTTATTGGGCTAGGTTCAGTGGCTTACCTGGCACACACCTGTAATCCTGTTACTTTGGGAGGCTGAGGTGGGTGGATCTCTTGAGCTCAGGAGTTCAAGACCAGGCTAGGCATCATGGTGAAACCTCATCTCTACAAAAAATACAAAATTAGCCAGGCATGGTGGTGCACACCCATAGTCCCAGCTACTCTGGAGGCTGAGGTGGGAGGAACACTTGAGACCAGGAGTTGCAGGTTGCAGTGAGCCGGGACTGTTCCACTGCAATCTAGCCTGGGCAACAGAGACTTTGTTTCTAAATAAATAAATAAATATTGTCTCCTTATCATTATGAATAATTTAGAAACTTTTATTTGTTTAGTTTCATTGAAGAGTAACGTATTTGGTCTTAATATTTCCCTTTACTCTTGTTTGTGCAAGAGCAGAAGTTAATGAAGAAACTGAGCATGTGGAAGAGCAGGGGGGAGAAAAGCAGGGACAAGAGGTCAAGGCAGGTCTGTGTACCTAAAATAAATAAGTGAATGTTTTCAAGTATGACCTTTCAATTTTACATAAGACCTTAGGCTCCAAATTTATAAATGTACAATGAAGAATAGATTGTTTTTCAGCACTAACTTTAAGATAAATTACCTAATTTTATTAATGAACAGGTATTACTTAAGCTGTCTAGGCAATGTGTCAAAATATTTAATTTACCCAACTGGCTGAATATTTTCTCTGATGTTTAAATCAAACTAGAATTATAGATAGTGCCCTTGACCAAGATATACACCTAACCTTTACCCAGCTTTGTATGCACTTTTTTTGTTTATTCAAAAAGATTTAATGAGTACCTACTAGAAAACTGTATTTTTTCATGTGTTATTCTAAGTAAAGGTTTGTTGAAGCTTTAGCTCCTTCTGCCATGGATTTTGAATCTAGTAGAAGCAAATTATAAAGAAATACCACCATGGCATGTACGTACCTATGCAACAATCCTGCAGGATGCAGGACGTGTGCATGTACTCCAGAGCCCAAATACAATTAAAAAAAAAAAAAAGAAAAGAAACATAGAACAGAATATAAATTCCATTAAAATGTTTATAGACCATGATCATTTTTTCATTAAAATTTTTTTCTAAAATAAAGCAATTAACTATAGATTTATCTTCTTAATCCCACTTCAGTATTACTCTAACTTTTATTGTCAGTCATAATTTCTCCCCATCTTTCTAAATGAAATGCATACCTTTTATTGTTGTTTTTAAAGTCCCTATTATGTTTATGTATCATAATGTTTAATGCTCTTGAAAGGATTTTAAAACTTTAAAGATTCTGGCCTGGCCAACATGGCAATACCCAGCCTCTACTAAAAATACAAAAATTAGCTGGGCGTGGTGGTGCGCACCTGTAGTCTCAGCTACTTGGGAGACTGAAGCAGAGGAATCACTTGAACCCAGGAGGCAGAGGTTGCAGTGAGCCAAGATCATGCCACTGCACTCCAGCCTAGGTGACAGAGTGAGAGTCCATCTCAAAAAAGTTAAAACACTATATAAGCAGTAAATCAGTATATTTGTGTATATTTTATTTGAAACTCAGAACTGAATCCTAATCTTATCCAGTTGTCAAGTTTTTAAAATTGTAACTTTCTTTGAACAATGCAAAATATCTTTAATTTTATCAAGTGTTTAACTGACTGCTTTTTATTTATGAATAATAGAGTGTACTTTTTGTGCCTTTTTTTCTCTGCTTACTATGGTGTGAAAGCAATTCTATTATGTATATTGTAAATGAGACATGTTTTCATGGAAGCATTCTCTCAGTGGAGTTTTTAGTTTTACAACTGAAAACATATTAAGCTACTAGAATTGCTCATTATCAGTAACTTTTTAATGTCATAAAGGTGACAGATATCATCAAAGTACATCTGATAATGGAAACAGGCAAGTTTAATTGCATATTTCACGACATGTAGAATTGCTTTCATTCTGAATAGCTAGTATTTAACTTCTGGAATGTCATCCGTCTTCCATTTTCCTGGAATAATTTAGGAATCACATTTTAATGGAATTCTATAAGAATGAATTTCACTTTAGCTGAGCTAAGTTAATGTTTTTCTATTAGTTCATTCCTCTGTATCTCATATAGTCCATACAAACACTGAAGCCTTTCACACCATTAATTGTCTTCCACATTGAAGTCACCTTTTAGGATAGCATTAGTTTGGGGACTTCAAGAATAGTTAATACCACTTTTATTTATTTTAAATTAATTAAGATAAAGAAGCCCATGTGCTGAACCAGTTTGTTGCTGGTGTTTTATTCTCAAAAGTAATTAGTAAATTGCATCAATTTTTTAATTAGCATAAAAACATAACTATACTATAAAAATAATTTTTCATTTATGTTTGTTTTTGTTACATTTCCTGTGAGATAGGAAATGTATACATTTCTCTTATACTTATTATTATGGGGTGTCATGTGTAATGCATGGATTTGTTTCCCTATTGTGTGATTTCATCTTTTTTGATGTGCTTGATTTTTATTTTGGTTGTTAATGACCTTAATCATTAATCACTATTGTCTATTTTCAATGTTATAAAGACAATGAGGGAGAAACACCAACCCCACCTAATAATGGGAAAAAAGGCAAGTGTTAAAATGAAGTTTATGGTACCTTTCTAGATCTTAGACACACCGTATTGACATTTGTAATATATTCGAATATGTATTTTTAAATAAGCACAAATATTTGTCTCAATTTAAGTTATTCAGTATTTAAAATGTCTATATTCTTTTTTATTTCCGGATATGAAATTAGTCTTTAAAATACTTACCTTTAATGATTATGGTACAACTCTATTTTACTGCAATGTAATGGCATTAAAATGGTAATATTTACTTTGTTGAGGGATAGGATTCTGAGGAAGATTCTAGTGGTAATGTTATACATTTACAAAATCACAGCATGGATATTTTTTAATCCTGAAATTGTTTTAAAATTGAATTATTTAAAAATATTTTAATGTAGAAGTTTAAAGGAGAAAATGAGACAAATTTAATCATAAGTTTAGCAATAATATTAAATGAGGATTTATAATATTTGTAGGTATTTCCATAGTTCTATACACATGAATTAATATTTCCTGGAAAGTAAAATGATGATTGATTTTAATACTTAGATTTGATTTTTCTGTAATTATTGCTGACTTAATTCTGTAATCTACCACAACCCATTTCTATCCAAATAGGACTGTGCATGTTTTATAGTAATTGATAATCAACTATGACTACATATGTTGAATTAGAACATCAGCCTTTAAAATGGTTAGATCAAAAAAGTAACATCCCTTTCTATATCATAAAATTTGGCCCATTAGTGGACCACTAAAATATAGTTTTGTTAATTATTAACATACATGCTAGAATATTATTTAAAAGATAATGTAACAAAATACATAAAGTTAAATCATATAAATATGAATAATGTTCATAAGGCAATAAACATTTAAATGAGTCCTCAGTGTGTATTTACATATTTGTCATTGTTATCTATTCAGGATCTCCTTGGTTTTTGATTAGTAACTATGAAAGGAAATGTTGATATATACTTAAATATATGCCAGTGATCTGAGATAATAAATATATCTTCCTAAATATTCAACAAGCTTTGAGAACTTTTAATACCATTTTGTATTTAAGTGCATTTAAATGTGTCAAGAGTATATCTTTCCACATGAAGTCACTAGGCTAAAGAATATAACTAACTGAGGAAGTATTATCATAGTTATTTTTTTTTGTCTTCTTGACCTCTAGTTGTCCCTTAATACTTTCATATCTTGTACCTTCAGACTGTTCTGCTTTCTTGTTATAGCCTGTGGTCTTGCATGTGCAATCACCCCCACACATTCTTCATGCCCCCTGCCCAGACAAACCAGTTTACTAAAACAGCTGTACTGCAGGCAGAATGACTAGGGTTTATCACTCATATCAGTCTCCCTGAAGGCTCAGAGGTTAAGGTTTTTCAAAGATAGTTTGGTGGGCATGGAGTGGGGAATGGGGAATGTTAATTAGTTGCAGATGGAAATCATAAGGGTAGGGAAAATGGTTCTTATATGCTGAGTTAGCCTCTGGGTAGGGGCAACAGGATGTGGATTTAGTCATCAGTCACAGGTCTGGGTGGAATCAGTCAATCTGCAGGAGTAATTGGGGAAGTTACAAATCTTGTGACCTCTGGAACAATGGCTAGTTATTATATAAGTCTGCATTTAGGCGTAAGTCAGACCCATCTCACAATCCTAACCTTATGGCCTTTCATTGGTTTTACAAAAGCAGTTTTGTTTTGAGGAAAGGCTGTTTTATCCTTGTTTTAAAGTTAAACTATAAATTAAATTTGTCCCACAAGCAGGAATGACTAAAGAAAATTGGAGGTTAGAAGCAAGATGGGATCAACTATGTCAGATTTCTCCCTCTTTCTCTCTCTCTTTTTTTTTTTTTTCTGAGACAGGGTATTCTTTTCCAGGGCTGGAATGCAGTGGTGCAGTCTCAGCTCACTGCAACCTCTACCTCCCAGCTCAAGCAATTCTCCTGCCTCAGTCTCCTGAGTAGCTGGGATTATAGGCACCTGCCACCACACCCAGCTAAGTTTTGTATTTCTAGTAAAGATGGGTTTCACCATGTTCGTCAGGCTGGTCTCAAATTCCTGACTTCATGATCCACCCATCTTGACTCGGCCTCCAAAAGTGCTGAGATTACAGGTGTGAGCTACTGCCTCAGATTTCTCTTAATGTCTTGATTTTGCAAAAGCAGTTTCACATGTAAAGTTTTCTAGTGATGGATCATTGGAACCTCAGTTATACATTTGTTTTTTTTGTTTGTTTGTTTTTCTTTTTGCTCCCCCCCCATATATTTGTTTTTATACACACACTTATAAATTTGTTTTTTATCATTTATATGAAATCCTCTCTACTGAAAAACATCGCTATTGCTCTGTAAATCAATCCAACACATGATAGAGTTGAATCTAGAAATTAATAAATTTGTAAGCTCAGAGCTCTGTACATATTTTACATATGCTAACTTGGTTTTACTTGGCTTAATCTTTTGATTATTTACCTGTAATTAAGATTTAGTTATTCAGTTTGTCCTTTTGCTATCTTCTTCTGAGAGAATGGCTTTTTATTTACAGTTTGTTTTATATATCACAATAAAGTTCATGAGTAAGTTTAAGGGAAGACATTGTTTTCTTAATTGATTAAAGCATATTGTGGATATGTTAAGGTATATTGTTTTAGTAGGTGCAGTCAGAAAGATAATTGGGGCTAGAAGGGTGACATATATGTGGACTTATAGATCATAGTTAGGATTTTGGTTTTTAAAAATGTAAAATGGGTAGGTTTTGATTAAAGTGACATATTATTTCTTTAGTAAGATTATTTAAATTGCTACATTGAGAATAGCCTAAAGAATTAAGATTGCAAACAGGAAGCATTCTTAGAAGGTTTTGCACTAACCCAGCAAAAAGATGACAGTGGCTTAGACCAGAGTGACAATCGTATAAGCAGTTGGATTCTGAAAAGATATTGAAGATAGAGCCAATAAAATTTCCCAACAAGGTAAGAGAGAAAGGAAGATTCAATAACAACATTCACATTTTCAGCCTGAGTGGAAAAATAATGGAGTTTCTATTAACTGATACTGGGAAATACTTGAGAAGATAGATTGAGTGGGAATATCAGCTGCTCAGTTTTGGATATGATAAGTTAGAGATTCTGTTAGACATCCAAGTGAAGATGCCAAATTGGCCATTTTAAATATGGTCTGCATTTCATATTAGAGGTGTGGACTGTGGCTATCAGTCTGGGACTCATCCTTATAAAGAGGTATTTACCACTGTAAGACTGGTTATCAAGAGGGCAAGTGGTTACGTGTAGGTAGATAAAGAAGAGATCCAAGGAGTATAAGCTGGACCACTTTGGTATTTTGAAGTTGGGAAGATGAAGCAGCCAGACATGGAGAAAGTGGGAGAAGAGGAACAAGTTAAGAAATTACTTGAAGTAGGCCGGGCACGGTGGCTCACGCCTGTAATCCCAGCAATTTCGGAGGCTGAGGCGGGTGGATCATGAGGTCAAGTGATCGAGACCATTCTGGTCAACATGGTGAAACCCCGTCTCTACTAAAAATACAAAAAATTAGCTGGGCATGGTGGTACCTGCCTGTAATCCCAGCTACTCGGGAGGCTGAGGCAGGAGAATTGCCTGAACCCAGGAGGCGGAGGTTGCGGTGAGCCGATATCGCGCCATTGCACTCCAGCCTGGGTAACAAAAGTGAAATTCTGTCTCAAAAAGGAAAAAGAAGTTACTTGAAGGAGAGAATTATCAAGAATATGAAATGATCACCAGACTTAGCAAGTAAGAAGTCAGCATGTTGACCTTCATTAAAAGCAGTTTCAGTGGAGTGATAAGGGCTAAAGGACTGATTAGAGTGGATTCAAAAGAATGGAAACAGCAAGTGCAAACACCTTTGAAAGAGTTTGGCTGAAAAGGGAAGAAAGGAAAAAATATCTAGATCTGTGAGGATAGGTAGAAGAAACAGGATACATGAAGGAAATGTGGGAAACTGTTCACTTGGCTTCTTCTGAATACAGGTCTGCCACTTTACTATGTAATGCCTGAACCATTTGCCTGTAGTTTACCAAGATATCTATCAGTGTTCTGTGACTTAGCTCCTTGATTTTGAGTCGAAGATTTTTAGATTTGGAAGGTACATTATAAATCTTTTGGTAAAACTACTTTCCCTTATAAATAAAGGAGGATAATTCTGGAGGATAACTACCTTTCTTCATTCCACATTGTAGCAGATCTCTAGTCTAGACTGTTAATCTCATGTGTTGATATACCATGCCTCTTCACAGTGTTCTACAACACTGTTCTAGATTGTGTTTTCTTTGCATGGGCTTCAGCTATTTTTTTTAATTTTCATGTTAGCTAAAGATTCAAAAGAGTTTGAATTTTAGACATTAGTTAAAATTTTAGACGTTAGCTAAAGTTCAACCAATATCTGCTATTTCGTGTTGTACTAGATGGCCATTGAGGATGCAAAGATGAACAAGACATATTTCTTGCCTTGGGGAGCTCCCAAGGGGAAAAAATAATACAATGATAAGAAATAAAACATAGCTGGCAACACTATTCTGTAATGTATAACTTATATAAAGTGTCTTAAGATTTTGGTACATATTCAGGGTCAATTTTGTAAGGAGAAAGTAAGTTTTGAGAGGTTCTTCTGGGTTGGTTTTCAGTCCCAAATGTTTTTCCTGTTACCTGTCATAGTATTTCATATTCCACTATTAACTAATGGCTTATTTTCATAATACAAAGCTTTTAGCCTTTCTAGAACACTGAAATGTAAATATTCCTGAGGGCACTATTCCAAGCTATTATCACATGCAAATCTTCACAGAAAGTAAGTGGATGGAGAAAATCAAGTGGGGAAAAAGGATGCTGAAAGATGTGGTAGAGTACTAGCTGTCTTGAAAGGATTATAATGGCAAATTCTTTCCATTCTAAATAATATTTGCTGTGTAGTTGTGCTATAAATTTACTTTTTAAAGTAACTTGGTATATTTAAATTGCTTAAATTACTTGTCACATAATAGGCTAGGTGCAGTGGCTCACAGCTATAATCCCAGAGCTTTAGGAGGCTGAGGCAGAAGAATTGCTTGAGGGCAGGAGTTTGAAACCAGCCTGGACAACCTAATGAGACCCTGCCTCTACTAATAACAAAACCATTTAAAAATTAGCCAGGTGTAGTGGTGCACACCTATAGTCCCAGCTACTTGGGAGCTTGAGGCAGGAAGATCACTGAGCCCAGGAGTCTGAGGCTGCAGTTAGCTCTAATTGCATCACCACACTCCAGCTTGGGTGACAGAGGGTGACTCTGTCTCTCAAGCAAATATACAAACAAATAAAATAAGAACCCTACTTGTCACATAATAATTACTATATAAATGTTAGTTATTATTTATAATTTCTTAGTAATGTCTCACTATAATTTTGTATTTTCAGCACAAAATATGAAAATTTTAGTTTTATATTTAATGTCAAATTAAGTCTTATTATGATCACCCTCAAGCAGTTTTTCAACATATATGTATATATACACACATAGTAATGCACTACATAATGCTGTTTTGGTCAATAACAGACTCCATATACAACAATAGTCTCATAAGATTATCATGCTATATTTTTCCTGTACCTTTTCTATATTTAGACATGTTTGAATACATATATACATATCTTTGTGTTTTAATTGCCCACAGTATTTAGTACAGTAACATTCTGTACAGATTTGTAGCCTAGGAGCAATAGGCTATAGCATATACCCTAGGTACATAGTAGACTACCCTATCTAGGTTTGTGTAAGTACACTCTATGATCTTTGCACAATGATGAAATCACCTAATAATGCATTTCTCAGAGCATAGCGCTTTCATTAAGCAATGCATGTCTGCATATACTTTAGCAGATTTTTGGAAATTAGTAATCATAATGCTATTCTTAATCAAATGACTTGCATAAGAAACAATACCAGGGTGGAAATAAATAGAATTGGATTGCAGCATAAGTTATTTCATAATGTGTTAATACATTTGTACATGTTTCAATGCAAGAATATTAGCACCCATATCTTAATTTTCAAATTTGATATCTAGCTAGGAATTGATTTTATAGTAGAATTGGTGGATATTTCCAAATTATATCATTCCCTCCTAACTTAGATAAATTACCATGTGTCCAAAATTAATATGAGAGAGAGTCAGGGACACTTTAAAATACCAAGGGATTTATCACATGTATTTGAGCAGTATGGATATTCAATCACATCTGTATTATGAAAAGTAACTTTACAGTGAGCAAGATGGAATTGAAAGAGAAGAAACTGAGGGGATAGGACTATTTAGGGCAATTTGGTCATCAAATATTTGATGACCTGAACTACAGCAGTAGTTTGAATAAAGAGAAAGGAATGTGCTTAATATTTCCTCTCCTCACTTATATTTCATAAGCTTAAGTGTACCTGTTGTTGAAGTGAAGTACTTATAAATGAATATTTCTAATTTCTTTTCCTAAGCTTTCCTTTCATTATGGGAGATCTTTCCCCTTTAATTTACTTTTCTTTCCCTTTTTCTCATCTTATTTCTTCTATACTTCCAAAATCTCAACTGACTAATCAGATTAAGAATGATACGATACAAGAGAAAGAGCATAGTTCTTGGAAATTTGCCTCAGGGTTTGCTTTACAATGTACTAACTGTGTGACTCTAGACCCTTGAATCAAGTTAGTTCATCTGAGAAAAGGAAATCGTAACATACTTCTCCGATTCCCAGTATGCTACTTGGAAAATCAAGTGATGTAATGAGTATGGAATTGTTTGTAAACTACAATAATTTTTCAGTGCTTATTCTAATCAGTTAGCTCTATTTTCTCACTTGTAAAAACCACCTGGTAGAAGGTCCCTTTTGTGTTTTGTAGGGTCAAATTTGATGCCATTTGTGAAAACACATTAGAATATAAAGTATTATACAGATATAATCTCACTAATATAGGAATTTATGCTACTATTTTATTTTATTTTATTTTAAGAAAGGGTCTCACTGTCATTTAGGCTGGAGTGCAATAGTATGGTAATAGCTCACTGCAGCCTTGATCTCCTGGGCTCAAGTGATCCTCCCACCTTAGCCTTCCACATAGCTGAACTACAGGCACAGGCCACTATGCCCGGCTGATTTTCAAAAGGTTTTAAATAGATAGGATCTCTAAAAAAAAAAATAGATCTAAAAAAAGATCCTATGTTGCCCAGTCTGGTCTCAAACTCTTTAAATTATAGTGTTCGTATAGAATTTAACTACATAGTGTGATGAAGACTAGCTGGAATATAATTACTTTGCAGATATGTGTTTCTTAAATATTACTTACTAAAAAATTACCTCATAGTTAAGTCTCCAGGAATATAATCACTCTTCAAATTATCTAATATTTATTAAATCAAGCTTTAATCTACAAATTAAAGATGGGATACATATAATGATCATTTAAGAATTTTAAATCTTAAAGCTTGTTCCTCTGTATTTTATTGAATTTTAAAAATAAATAAACTTTTAATTGCATGTCGTTTTAATTAATTCTGTTCTTTTTATGACTTTAATTCTGTTTTAAAATAGATGCTCGAGTTTCAATGTGGAGCTTAATAGTAGCCACATTTGGAACTTCTGCAAAACCTTCTAAACTCTCAGTGCCTCAATTTCACCATCTCAATTATAGGTACTCTTCTATAAAATCCAATTTGAATAATCAGTTATCATAGGATGCAAGAGTAACTGTAATTTTAGAGGTGGAAATAACCTTAGAGATTTTCAAGACTAGCTTTCTCACATCAAATATAACAAATCTAGCTATCAGAGATGTTAGGAAGATGTTGCTGGAAGGGGGTCCTGTTCCAGACTCCAAGAAAGGATTCTTGTATCTCAAGCAAGAAAGAATTCAAGGTGAGTCCATAAAGTGAAAGCAAGGCTATTAAGAAAGTGAAGGAATAGAGTATGGGTTCTCCACAGGCAGAGCAGCCTGCTGCTGGTTACCCGTTTTTATGGTTATTTTTGATTATATGCTAAACAAGGGTGGATTATTCATGAATTTTCCAAGAAAGTGGTGGGCAATTCCCAGAACTGAGGGATTCTCCCCATTTTAGGTTATATAGGGTAACTTTCTGACAT
Source organism: Callithrix jacchus (assembly GCF_049354715.1). Classification (NCBI taxonomy): domain Eukaryota; kingdom Metazoa; phylum Chordata; class Mammalia; order Primates; family Cebidae; genus Callithrix; species Callithrix jacchus. Next base: position 92,919,993 of record NC_133517.1, on the reverse strand, counting down.
CGCCATGCCATTTGTAAACTGTCATGGTAGTGGTGGAAGTGTCTTTTAGCATACATGCTAATGTGTTATCTTTGTCCTCACTGGCAAAGAGGTCACTGTCATCGCCGTGTTAGTTTTGTTGGGATTTGACTGGCTTCTTTACTGCATGCTGTTTTATTAGCAAGGTCTTCATGATCTCTTATCCCATCCTGTGACTTAGAATGCCTAACATCCTGGGAATGTAGCCCAGAAGGTCTCAGCCTTATTTAACCCAACCCCTATTCAAGATGGAGTTACTCTGGTTCAAATGCCTCTGACAAAACTTGCCTAAAGTTACAGACCTAGTTAATGGCAGAGATGTTGCACCTTTCCTGGCCCAGTATGGTGATATATCTATTGCCCTTTCTATCAGTCACTGATAGCCTTGATCTAGTTCTTTCATTGTCTTAAGCTGATATTCACAAATTTATGGTTATCACAACGTTTCTATTGCCAGCATATAATACTTTTCAACAAATATTTGCTGATTTCAAAGTTTATTTTTCCTCCACATTTCAGAAAATGCTGTCTGCCAATTTACAGATAGGCTGTTTTTAAAACAACCTATTTCTTCTTCTGTACACTTCATCTTCCTTCAAAAGGTAGCATGTCTTCTTTTTTTGGAGCATCACAAATTTATGAAATGGCAAAAGGTGAAACAACTTTTAAAAATGATAACCCTGTAGCATTTGATTTTTGGACCAACTCGCTAACACTTCTAAAATCTTTTTTAATTATTGGAGAATAAGAAAAAGGGTAGGTCATTCAGAATCAACAAATACTTTAATATTAATGAGATTATTCTTCCCAACATGGGGAAATTTTTCTCTTGTTTTTTGCATTACCACAGAGTAATGTTGATCAGGGAGCAGATGATTCCCTTATTCTTCTGAGTAGAGAAAGCCTAACTAGAATCTTGGAATATATTAGAAAAATTTTAACCTTTAGCATTTTAAGATTTCTGTTTCTACTGGTAGGTAGTTCATTGAAATTTAGCGTCTTTATTCAGATTGTGTGTCATTTGGGAATTCTATATTACATCTTTATTAAATTATTTACAAGTTGGAAAATGAGGGTTTAAACTACACACCAAAGTGTAACTTTAATACTCCTAAAGCAAGAAGTTTATTTCATTGCAGTAGCTGATTTATCTTGGACCAGAATAACGAGTCATATCATTAATAGCACTTATTTCAGGTCTAGAAACTGGGAAATGCTATCACTTAATGCAGTAAATTCTAATAGTATAAGTAATCAAAATTAGTTGTGTAACCAAAATCATCTATATTTTTCCATTTTTGGCAGTGGTTTCCTCTTTCCAGTTATGTTTTGCTTAGCTTGATATTATAAAATATGTTGGTATTCCACCATTTGTGGCCAAAGGTAGATAGGATATCAAAGTATTGTGTATGGCATGGTGAAACTTGATAGGGATTAAAACGCACATGGGCCAGGCAAGGTGGCTCATGCTATAATACCAGCTACTCAGGAAGCTGAAGCTGGAGGATCACTTGAGATCAGGAGTTAAAGACCAGCCTGAATAACATAGCAGGATCGTGGGTGTGTCTAAAATATTTCTTAAATAAAAATAAAATGTACATAAGTAGTAACTATCGAATCGATTTATAGCTTTAGAAATATACAAATAAAAAGAAAGACAAGTTATAAGATATATAATTATTTGTGAATGCTGCTATGAGAATAAGATTAAATGGTAGCCAGTGAATCTTCTGATTCATGGCCTGTAAGGCCCTACATGATCTGTGCTTCCTCACTTTCCATCTCCATTACTACTTTAACCTCGTCTATTACTTTTTTCTTTGTTTCTTATGTTCCAGCCACAGTGACCTCCATGCTTTTCTGGAACATACTAGACATACTTCTAACTCAGGGCATTTGCACATGCTGTTCCTCTGCCTGGAATTTCTTCTCTTCAAATAACTATATGGCTAACCTTTACTATCTTAAGTTCTATACTCAAAAGTTACCTTCTTAGAGGAGACTTCCCTTCCTACCTTATGTAAAATTTCATTACTCTCTGATATTTTTTTCCTTCTTACCTACTTTGTTTGTCTTTTTAGCATCAATCAATATTTAGGTCACACTGTATTTTACTTATCTTGTTTATAATCACTTTCTCCCATCAAAATATAAACTTTATGAATGTATGGGTTTTTGCCTGTTTTGTTTGCTATTATATCCCCTGTACACAGACATGCCTGGATTATAGTAGGTGCTAAATATATGTTTATTAAATGAATGAATGTTAACCACATGAGAAATAATTATAGATAATCTTAGATGAGCCAAGTAAATCATATTCAATAATACAAAGCTGTTGCTACTAAATATATTTGTCTTCCTTTATCAAGATTTTTATTGAAATAATATCTCGTAGCATATAAATGTTTGTCATTTTATGAAGGTACTAAATATGGTGAAAAAAATAGTCATTTTATCTCATGTATTGAAATGTATTTATGAACTTTCTCTTGATATGTTTCAAAGTTTCTACATTGTAATTCCACATAAACATTTCATTTCATCACAATAAAGCAATGTTTGGTAAAATGCTTATTCTAAAATAAGCTAGTATGTATTATTTAATATCAACTAAGAGGAGACTTTTGTCAACCCATTTTAATACTTTCTTCATATCTTAGCTGCATTCATTTTATTGAAAATAAATTTGGGGATATACTGGAAGTAAATTTTAGTGCTTTGGAATTTGAAATCTATTAAGCAAAATTGTAATGTCACATTTCCTTATTTAAAATGTTAACTATTACATAGTTTATATGAGAATTTAGGAAAAATATCCAAAAATCCCATAAACCCTAAAGTATATATAGATTCTTGTTATGGACATTATCTAATATTTCTGATAAGCTCTGATTGTTATTTTTTGATTTATACTAGAAGTTACATGGGAAGACCAGCAGAAAAAGGTGAATGGTACAATAAGTGATGACAAACCATTGCCGAAAAAGCAACACCAATCTGAGCCAGGTTTGTCAGGGTTTGGAAACCACATGAAAGCATGAGACTACAAACATGGCATTTCATGCTTTTTAAAATGCGTGTGTGCTTGTTGTACCTCATTTTTCTCATTTTGGTGTGAACTCGATAGTGTGTAGATTCCACTTAGATTAGAGTGGTAAATACTTTATTTCAAAATTTTTTAGAAAACCAATTATACATATTTGGGGAAAAATATAATTATTTTATTAAGATGAGTCCTTTAAGGAAAAATGACTACTTTAAGCACAGATGGTCATCTGCTTTACACATTTGATTATGTTGAATAAAATTGAAGTACCTTAATGCAGAGGCACTTGCTTCCCTAAAAAGTACAATAGAAGCTCAATATACTATCTCAAGTTTGTCTTTGTATGATATTTCTATTATTTAGTTGCAAATGCTGTTGAGATATTTATGCCATATATTGGTAATGATTTATTTATAATCTCTGGAGTTAAAAAATATTGACAACAACAAGGATGAGGGTTAGCATAGTATTTGAATTCAATAAGGAGTCTCTTCAAACTGTTAATTCTACCAGTGAATTGAAATGAAGTATTTTTGTTTTCCTCTCCCTTTCTTCTTTTTTTTGTGGAGAGATATGGTTAACCCATTTATGCGGGAGGTCGCAATTTTACGTGTGTGAAAAATTAGACCTTGGCAATGACCTTGAGCAGTAGAATATAAATAACTACCAAAAGTTTAGCATTCCAATAATGGAACACTAGGCATAAATGGGTTAAGTAGAAGACAAAAACTTGAACTGACAGTAAAATGAAAAAAGGCAAAGTGCAGAGATAATCGATGAACTTAAAAAATACTACTTTTAATTAGTAATTGAATGAGAATATATTGAAATGTTCATCAAAATTTAAAAATTCAAATAGAGTTTGACTAATGGTATTATAATTAAAAATAGTTTTGTCTGTGGTAATAGTGTTATATATGCTGATTCATTATTTCATGTTATAGCTCTAAGACCTATATATTAAAATATAAAAATTAGTCAATTATATTAGTCAATATAAAAATTAGTCTTTAACCGGTATTTGTTGTCATCCTGCTGTATTCCAAGCATTATAGTTGGCACTGTCTTATTAATGTAGACAAGACAGACACAGCAATTGCCCTCACACAGCAGATTACGTCTGCAAAAATACATCATTTAAAAATAATTATACTAATGATTAAGCAATTACAATTGTGGTAAGTTCTCTTAAGGAGAAGAATAGTATGCTTTGGAAAATGTATTATGTGACTAAGTCTGAAGAGCAAGAAAGATGTCATAGTGCAAAGAAATTAATCTATGAATTATCTTTTAGTAAAACAGGACATACTGAAAATGTAATAAAATAAACTGGAATTCAGATTGGGAATTTAAATTTATTCACAACGTTGTAAGAAAATATAGATTTTTTCAAATCTTCAGTTAATAGCAGTTTATGAGAAAAATAGTGATTAGCTTAATATATTGAAGGAGATTTTTTAGGTAAACAAGATTAAATATAAAAGTAATGTTTTATGTTATGATTTATATATCAAAAATTATTACTGTAAACATCTCTTCTTGCTATATTGTGTGACACGGGTTATCCTTAGACATAAACTATTATTTATTTGTTTATCCACTTTGTCATCATGTCCAATACGTGACTATGTTTGTGGCCATATATATGTATATATCTATGTAAATAAGTTACATTGTATATTAAAATCACAAAACAATGCAATGTTTAATGAAAAATATTTTGACATGTCATAAATACAACATTTAGAGGATCTACTTGAAATATTTTTTTAGTTTAATTTAACTATAGTCCCTTAATGTCATAGTTTAAAATGATTATAGTTTTTTTGTTTTTTGTTTTTTGGAAATTGTGTATTTTTCTGTATACTAGGAAAATTGGTCCTGGAAATTGAAACCCTAAATGTTGTGAGTAAGTATGCAATATGCTAAAACAGTATAAACAATGTTAAATTTCAGTACTTCATAAATATTCTTATCTGTTTGCTTCTAAAAGGAAAGTAGGGTATTTAAAGAATATGTTTAATTATCAAAACTTTGGAGTGATAAAACGAGAGGAAAGTAGTAGGATATAGATATAGCAGATTATATTTCAACAACATGTTTATATGAACCTATGCTTTACAGAATACATGTTTGGAGTTATTTCTTTTATGTTTAAGTACATGTATGATATTAATAATCTATTGACTAAAAACAATGTTCATACATAATTTTTATGTGCTGAAATAGAAGAAACTCACTTCAAAAAATTGTCAAAGATTTCTCATCAAAGGGTTATTGTGGCAAACTCGTGGCATCAGAAAAGCTTTGTATGGGATTGAGCCCAAACTTGAGATGGAAAGTTGGCCATGTATCAATAGATATATTGTTTTCTTTTCATTGATTTTCAGTTGCCGTTTTATGAAAATCAATACCAGAATAATTTATAATACCTGGGAATTTGCCATTTCTGGAATGTTTACTAGCAATAAAAATAACACTTGAAATTTTTATTTTAAATGTGAGACTATAGAACCAAACAGCTAAATGGCATGATGTGGACTAGAAAATGAGTTAACAAGTATTTGGATGAATTTTCAGTACTATGACTAGTATCTGCCTTTTTAAAAGAATAAACTTGGTATTTCTGAACTGAGATGTCTTGAGAGGATTATCAGCAAACGAAGTGATTTCCTGTTGCCCAGGCTGGAGTGTAATGGTGCAATCTTGGCTCACTGCAACCTCCACCTCCTGGGTTCACGCAATTCTCCTGCCTCAGCCTATTGTGTAGCTGGGATTATGAGTACCTGCCACCACGCCTGGTTAATTTTTGTATTTTCAACAGAGATGGGGGTTCACCATGTTGGCCATGCTGGTCTTGAACTCCTGACCTCAAGTGATCTCCTTGCCTTGGCCTCCCAAAGTGGTGGAATTACAGGCCTGAACCACTGCGCCTGGCCATACTTACAGTATCTTTAACTTAATTGACATCAATATATATATAAAGATCCTGGGGGAGTATCATATTTATCATATTAATATCTTTTATGTGAACATAAAATATGTAAATCCTATGCATTATTTTAAGCCCCAGGTTTTTAGAATAATTTTTAGAGTAAATCATTTAATGTCTTCTTCCCGTAGAATGTGGATTAGAATGTTTTTAGAACTTAAATATTTCTAATTCAAATCAAGTAACAAATAATCTGTTGTTTATTTTTTCAAAAAAAAATCTGATTCCAGAAAAGAATATTGTGGTCTTTAATAATTCAGTAATATAAATATTGAAAAAAACTTTAAGCAATTGAATTTTATAATTTTTATCTTGTGAGTTTATGTTTTCTTATAGTAATTAGAAATGTTTATGAGAAAAGAGGCTGTTTCCACATAAAATATTTTAGACTGATATTTTACTTAACTTACCACACAAAAAAGTAGTGGGAAAGCTACCTTAAGTTAGAAGTTCTTCAGTCTTACTGAATGTTTCCGAACTGGTACAATTTCACATATTCTCCAAAATTAGTCTTAGAAACTCATCTTGGACTTACATAGTTCAGAATTTATTTACCTGGACATATAACTTTAAAATAATTATGAGTTTTGATTTGTTATTTTCTAAGTGTAAGTTATGCTACATCTAGGAAAATCTTGAATTGACACAGCTATTGTTATTGTAACTGAAACCATAACGTGCTCTTATCTGGTTGTATCTTATATGGAAAATAACTGTCTTCTTGTAAAAGTGAAGGCAACTAAACCTTTTGCTGATGTACCGTATGATTATACAGCATTTTTTTTAAATTGAAAATATTCTGAGTAACAAATTGTGTTTCACTACTTACTATAATATTTTAATGTGCACATAAGCCCCTAGTTTTAGCATTATTTGATTTTATTAATGTGTTAACCTTTAATTTTTTTCTAACATGGCCATTTCAATATTATGTTCTTTATGGAATTTATAATTATAGTGTAGGTAGGGTTGTTTGTTTTTTACTTAATTTTACTTTTGGAATTTTGTTTTATAAAATGTATCTTTAGGAAAAGTAAATATTTAATAAAATTTCATTAGTGAATTTTTATAGTGTAAAATTTTTTCTTGAGTGTTTTGATATTTTGTACTTTTGTTTCTTTTTATTCATGAATGTTTATGATTTCTTAAAAGTAATATATATATATATATATTATATATATTATTAAAAGTAATATATATATATATATATATATATATATATATTTTAGTCTAAAGCAGTATTCCAAATCAGTCTTCTTATTAAATGCTTGTTCAAGTCATCCAGTCTGGAAAAAGGAATTAGGGCTCTGTTCTTGGTCATTATCAACAGCTTGATAACTTATGAATTGTTGTAAAATAAGTATATTTTATTCTTAATAGAAAAAAATTAATATAAGACAAATGTTTTATATGACAAATCAAGTGATAGAATTTGGAATTAAATACTACTAACATCGTGAGAAGTAAATATCACATTCTTTCATAATATGCCTGAAGTGAAATTTCATGATTTATGAAGTTATTTGCTCATTTAAAATGAGTTCAGGTTTCTCTGCATATACAGATAAGCTTGTATGCCAAGTCTGTTCTTCAGTAACCATCCTTCCTATGATAAACAGCATACTATAGTTTGGAAATAAATTATTTTAAACTCCCTCAGTACATACTCTCTTTTTTTCTGCATTTAAAAGTGTATTATATGTTGGATTTCAAAGATAAAATCAGAGATAAACAGCACTGCCCCAAATAAGAAGGCATTTAAAAGATAACCTTTTTAGGCCAGGCATGACGGCTCACACCTGTAATTCCAGCACTTTGAGAGGCCAAGGCGGGCAGATCACAAGGTCGGGAGTTTGAGACCAGACTGACCAACATGGTGAAACCCCATCTCTACTAAAAATACAAAAATTAGCCGGGTGTACTGACGTGCACCTGAATCCCAGCTACTCATGAGGCTGAGGCAGGAGAATTGCTTGAACCCGGTTGGTGGAGGTTGCAGTGAGCTGAGATCACGCCACTGCACTCCAGCCTGGGTGACAGAGCAAGAGTCCATCTCAAAAAAAAAATCCTTTTTATGTAAGTATAGTGAATTTTTAATAATAGCAAAGTATTTGAAAATACTGCACCTAATCTAATAAATGGTCATTTAATAGGTTGAAATTATTGTAAATGTTCAATGATTTTATGGTTGTAGACAAAATTATAGGAAATAATTGGTTTAGGAATGATTAGTTCACATCATTTGGATTGAGAAATTTTTCAAAAAGGTTTTGTCAGTGTGGAGATGTTCTGGTTTGTCATCTGTAAACTTGGTAAGCATTGTTATCACTGAGGTCCTCCTACTAGGTGCTTACTTAAGCTTTTTTTTAAAAAAGGTATCTCTTCTTCACCCAAAGGAAACATTTTAAGACTCCATGAACTGTAATGAGCCCTCACACTATGCTTAGCTTCTAATTATGTGCAAATTCTAATATACAGTTAGAATTTTCATGCTTCTGTTTCATTGTGTCAGGAACCTTGTGTACATGTTTGTTCCTATAAGACATAGACAATATGTTATTCAACTACAGTTAAATCTGGTAACAGTACCAAGTGTATGCCTGTTGTAAACGGTGGTAAGCGAGAACATTAATCAGTCAACAAAATTTCAGATAGATATCAAACACTGTGGGCGAAAACTGCATTTGTGGATAAACAAGCCCCACCTGTTTGTCTTTTTTAAGTTGATTGCAGATAATCATTTCTGTTTGAGCTTGAGATATGTGTTCAGTTGAAACATAGTAACAGTTAAAACATTATTACATTGGCAAGGGAAGAATTCTTAGCTTGCACAAAATTGTACATAAAAGCTGACATCATAGTTTCATGAGCTTGTCATATTACCAAATATGCTTAATGAAAATGATTTTGTATATGCGTTAATATCTGTACATGTAGATATGTAGATATACAGTCATATAGCACCTAATGATGGTTCAGTCAAATAAGGATGCATATATGACAATAGTCCCATAAGATTATAATACTGTATTTTATTGTATCTTTTCTACATTTGGATATACAAAATACAATTGTGTTACAGTTGCCTTTAGTATTGAACATAAACGTGCTGTATAGGTTTGTAGCCTAGGCGCACTATGACTGTGTCATAGCCTGGATATGTAGTAGGCTATACCATGTAGGTTTGTGTAAGCACACTCTATAATACACAATAATGAAATCACTCCCATCTTGCTTTTTATGTTCAATAGTTTTCAACTTAATAGTATCTTAAATTTTAAAATATTTATTGTAAAATAATTTATCATAAGTGATTAAATGGTGCTTATGAGTTTATTCATTGTATTTTATAAATATCTTTTATTTCACTCTAATTTTGAAAATACTTTATTTTGTATGATGGAATGAACAAAAAATACTGCACCTGTTTTTGTTTCTACAAAGAAACTCTTCATTATTTTCTGTGTAAAACAAAGATCCAGCCATAATTGTGACAGTACCTGGGCACCTAAAAGAGGGAATACTTTTACTATCCTTAATCAGTCTTACCTGGTTATTGATTAGATGAAAAGATGGGTTTATTAGTTGTAGAAGAGTCTTGTAAGTGATTATTGGATAAATGAAAAAGAAAGAGTTCTCATTAGAACCCTTCATTAATTGCACTAAAAAGTAGAATATTTGACTATGGCATGGTAATGAGAAGTATGGGAGAAGTAGAGGGGATACTCTTAGCTTCTTTCAATGTCCACCAAAGTCTGCTATTTATTATAATACTATATGCCAAATAAGTACTTATAGCATGCTACCATTTGCCTAAGACAGAGCTGCTTAAGCAAGGTAGCTGACTATAAATTTCTCTTTTTAAATGAGGCTGTTTAAATGCAAAAATACATAATAAAACTATAACAGGAAGTCCAAAAAGCCAAAAATATTTAAAATATATTTGAAACAAATATAGTTGTGTTTTGAGATATACTTTACATGAATTTTTATTTACTAAAGTTATATTTTTATGTAAGCTTAATTATGAACAAATTATTAATGGATCATATTCAGATAAACTATGGCAAGTGACTTAATTGATACTTTCAGATAGCGGTGAGATCATTTTCAAATATTTCATTTTCATCCCCTTATTAGTCAAATACATTTTGCACTTCCTGAAAAAAAAGTTTTTTATTATTGATTCTAAGATAAGTGTTGCCATATTCCTTACAAATGAAAGCATTGGTCAATTACCTGACAGTTGTAGAATGTGCCACTTAAAAATTTTTTTAATTAAATACTGTATAATAAAATGTCCAGTTTAGGCATCACCATGAGAGAATTTTTTATCTTCTTTGTTTGACTTTTAATTTTACATGTTTTTATTGGGTCATATAGCATCTAGTACAAAGAAAATTGACCTGGTAATCAGGAGACCCCTGTTCTATTTCTGGCTCTGCCACTGAACTTGTTTTGTATCATTGGGTAAGTCACTGGAACTATGTGTGCCTCTGTTATTCACTGAAATTAATTGAGTGAATTGAGAATAATTTTTCATGTTTGGATATATAATATGAAAGCCATTGCATTGATGCCATGTAAAGTAATTCAAACAATAGGAAAATACTAGGTGAAGAAAGAAGCTTCATTTATTTATGCAGTTTTTATACTTTCTGCAAAATATAAAATATTTTCTTAGAGATGGAATATATGGAAACCATATTTCATCCACTTCATACCAATTTCATTGTAATATGTGAGGAAACTATTTTAATAGTCTGGAAAATGTGTATCTAGGGAAATTTTGAGTATAAAAACACAATGCAACATGTGAAAGTCGGCATTAACATAGGTTATGAATAAACTGTGATTGTCCTACCTTATCTTCATTGAGAAGTAGGTGGATTGAAGGTGGAAACAAAAACATAGCATGTATAATTTTAATGTGTATTAATAAATTTCTGGAGAATATGAAGATTTTTTTTTCTAGTGGCTAATCCTGTTAGCAGTATGATTTGTAGTGTCATTGTGATGAGATTTAATGTCTGATTTTCAACAGGTGAAAAAATGTGTTCATATAATAATAAAATGGTATTAAGTTTCAAAATGTCATTTTTTTCCAGTTTTCTATAATTCGTACTAAGATTTCTGGTTTTTCTCTAAGAAAAATTGTTTTGGTCATCTTAGCACTAATGGACTTAACTGAATGGAAAGTTTTCATTTATCACTATTCATATAAAAATATAAATTTGTTACAGGAAATAATTCTCTAAAGAGCTATAATTTTAATATGTTGGTATTGCAAGTATATTTTGATACAATATGCTTTGCTATATAAATCACTCAATAATCATGATGCAGCAATTGCAAGAACTTAGATGTGGTGTTTGATTTTAGAATTTGTGATCTCTGATTCAAAGCTAAGTGTATAAATTAAAATAGAAGATTTTAGCTTTTTGGCATATCGTTCATCTGTGTCAGTCATACTAACTCACTAATATCTTTGGAAGAAATTTTTTCTTAGAACACTGAGTTTAGCAGACATTTTTCTGTTTTCGTCACTGTTTAAAATGTTACCTGAACTTCTTCACTAGCACTAGGGAAAAAAGTCTTTCCAAAACATGTGTCGTATCTGTTATAGTTGATAGATTTGGATGGATACCTTTTAGCATAAATTTTAATAACCTATAAAGTGGCATTTGTAAGAATCTGTTGAATAAATAGGCATTAAAAAGGAATATGATCAAACAAAATTTGTCTACATTGAAGGTTAATTTGGACTTTTTAATGCTGAAATGAAGCCATATATTTCAGCTACTCTTCAAATAAAAACTTGTACTATATTTATCACTTCATAACATTTTAATAATATTTTGTTGTATTGAAATAATTCAATGAAATATTGGCCTGATGACCATTCTTTGTTTTTGTGTGTGCACTGGTTTACTAAGGAGCCATAAAAGGAATAGAAATCTGTTGCAACTATTTCATTGCTCTTTTTGAAGATGACTTAATTAAATCTTTTTCTGCAGATAATTAAAAGTTTGAAAGCATTGTGATAGATTTTTAAATTGACTCAGTAATATCTGGAACAATGTGGTCATACAACTAACATTGTTTTTACTAATGGTATCTTTCTTCAGCATTGGTGTTCAGGATTTGCTGTATATAAATAATTGTTAACTTTTGGATCCTCTTTATTTCTGTGCTAACTTTATTTTTCTGAATCTACTAACCTATAGTAGCATAATCATCTTGCCATCAGTTCTTAAGTATTTTTTGTGGAATGCATTGGATTATATCTTCCCTAAAACTGTACACAGGATTCTTTCTCAAAATGATTTGAGGTCCTTTCCTTCAGTGTCACTTTTTACCTTTTGAGTACATCCACTCACTCCCATCTCCTTTGTCTATGTCTGTCCATTACACGATGTGCTCACAGAAGAACTGGACTCTACAAGGAGAAGATATGCAGGTCTGTCTCTTCTACTGCTTTTTTTGTTACTATTTTATTTATCTAACTTGTCCCGGAAATGTTTAATCATTTTTTTACTCATTTCATAGTTATTCATTCCTTTGTAATATTAAAAAAAATTAAATCTATGATCATTTTAATTTAGGTATTTGCATATTCAACTATCAACAATGACTGCTCCAATTAGATGGATAAAAGTAAAATAATTAATTTTTATGTAATATGTATATATATGTAATTTTTTCATAAACTGAATAACTAAAGGCTAATGGGATGTGTGTGTATGTGTATGTATGTATAGTTACCCCCCAATATACACACACATATATATATTTGGTTCCAAACATTTTAGATGTAAAACTAGCTTTCAATTTTTTAAAAATAATTCCAAATTTTGATTTCTAACATGAGTTCATCAGTGTTCTACACTGTGGAGAATACCAAAGACCTAATACCCTAAAAAAGCTGTCAATATCACTAAAGAGTTAAGACATGTGGATAACATCCTCTGTTAATGTGTCAGTGCAGATTATTCTGACAATATATTCTACAAAGACATAAACTGAAATAACGTTTATTTCAACTAGATGGTCAGAAAAAGTGTCTTGGAAGAGGTAACACTTGAGCTGAAACTTGAACATTCATTAAACACATGTGGTACTGTTCTAGGTGCTGGAACTAACAGGACACACAAAATAGCTCCCTATTCTTGCAGGCTTTTTTTAGTGTGAATATGTGTACACACACCCACACACATACACGTAAAATGTATGTACATATGTATACACACATGTATATAAAATGTAATGGAATCAGAAAAGATGGTATGATTCCCTTCCCCTGGGAAGGATACATATTAAATACAAGGAAGACTTCATGGAGGAATTTAGTTGAATATTAAAAGCTAGAACACTGTTGGCCTCTTGTGTAGAGAGCATTTCAGGTAGAGGAAGGGGTATGGCCATGGTTTCACACAAGTTTAGGCAAAAGTAGGAAGAGACTAGATTTATAAAAATTATGTAAGTTATTGAACATACAAAGCAACAGAGTAAGTCAGATATTTGTTTCTAGAAACATTACTTTGGTGGTTATGTAAAAGATGGACTGGAGTAATATAAGCAGAAATACTAGATATGGGGATAGTGTGATGAATCACTTAAGAAATGATTATGGTCTGAATTAAGGTATTAGTAGAGGCAAACAATACATGAGAAGTTACACAAAGATTTAGATCCTACAAGTCTTGGTCACTGATCAGACTGGATATTATTGATGCAGGAAGATGAGGCATAGGATAATTTCAGGTGACTAAAGTGTTTGGTGGTACATTTTATCAGGATAGGGAATATAATTTTTACAAGTTTTAGGGGAAAGATAAAGTTCACTTTTAGGATAGGTAAAATGTAAGCCTCATTTGAAATATTCAAGTATAAATATCTAATAGAGGTGATTGGTGGTCTGGAACTCAGGAGAGAAGTCTGGACTAGGGACATAGACTAGGGTAGCATATCAGCATTCAAGTGATGCCATTGGAATTAACGGAACTGTCAGTAGCATATGAAAAATAAGAAGAGAGCCAAGAATCAAAATTTGGGGATCACCAGCAGTTATTTACATACATTAAAGGGGTGGATGGAAGAACAAAAGCCAGAAAACTATGTTGAAAATGATTAAAGGCAGTAGGATATCCATGAAAGAAGAGAATTTTTTTAAAAATCTATGAAAGGCTGGGCGCGGTGGCTCAAGTCTGTAATCCCAGCACTTTGGGAGGCTGAGGCAGGGGGATCACGAGGTCAAGAGATCGAGACCATCCTGGTCAACATGGTGAAACCCCATCTCTACTAAAAATACAAAAAATTAGCTGTGCATGGTGGCACGTGCCTGTAATCCCAGCTACTCAGGAGGCTGAGGCAAGAGAATTGCTTGAACCCAGGAAGTGGAGGTTGTGGTGAGCCGAGATCGTGCCATTGCACTCCAGCCTGGGTAACAAGAGTGAAACTCTATGTTAAAAAAAAAAAAAAAAAAAAAAAACCTATGAAAGAAGTGAATCTCAATAAAGGGGTATAATCAGCAGTGACAAATTCCAGAGAAGACAAATATATTGTTAAATGATAGGACTAGTCAATAATGATATTTTTCTTATTGATTCGATAAAGTTGTTGTGGATAGAAACCAAATAGAAGAGAAGGGAAAGGAGATGGAAAAGAAAAAAAACTGAAGGTAGTTAATGTAAAATAGGCTTCTTGATGGCTTGGTGAATTAAAAGTTAAGAATACCCTGGGGAATGAGACAAGGAGCTCACCGAGGATATCCTGAAAAATGGCTATAGTTTAGCGGAGTGGAGACCCTACATTTGTGATGGCATTGGTTCTCAAAGAATGTGTAATGATTGGCTCAATAGCACACTTCGGATATAGTCATTAATCATTTGGATCACAGTTGGAACTTTCTGGGCAATTATATAGAAAGAAGAGGAAGATGGCAAGGAAAGTAGTTGAAGTAATGTTTGAATGGATTGGGAAGGATTAATTGTGTTAAATCATGTTGACATGTGAAATCAATCAGAATTTTTGATGAACTGGGAGAGAAGGTCTCAAAGAACTGAACTTTATGGTGATAGCTAAGGCAATAGAAGCAAATTGAGCAGATTATTATCAGAGGGAATCTAATAATCTACAGAATTTTCAGATGTTGAACAATTTCAGATAATGTGAAGATACAATGTTTCTTTCTGGGAGTGATTTTCCAAGATAGAACATATATTACAGCTTGGGAATGCAAATAAGGCCATAAATTTTATTTTATTTTTATTTCTTTTTAATTGTACATTAGGTTCTGGGGTACATGTGCTTATCATGCAGGATTGTTGCATGGGTACATACTTGGCAAGGTGGTTTGCTTCCTCCATCCCCCCGTCACCTGTAACTGGCATTTCTCCCCATGTCATCCCTCCCAGCTTCCCCACCTTCCACTGTCCCTCCCTTAGTCCCCTTAACAACGATCCCAGTGTGTAATGCTCCCCTCCTGTGTCCATGTGTTCTCATTGTTCAACACCCGCCTATGAGTACATGCAGTGTTTGCTTTTCTGTTCTTACGTCAGTTTGCTGAGAATGATGGCTTCCAGATTCATCCATGTCCCTACAAAGGACATGAACTCATCATTTATAATGGCTACATAGTATTCCATGGTGTTTATGTGCCACATTTTCTTTGTCGAGTCTATCATTGATGGGCTTTTGGGTTGGTTCCAGGTCTTTGCTATTGTAAACAGTGCTGCAATTAACATACTTGTGCATGTGTCTTTATAATAGAACGATTTATAATCCTTTGGGTATATACCCAGTAATGGGATTGCTGGGTCAAATGGAATTTCTATTTCTAGATCCTTGAGGTATTGCCACACTATCTTCCACAATGGTTGAACTTACACACTCCCACCAACAGTGTGTAAGTGTTCCTTTTGCTCCATATCCTTTCCACTATCTGTTGTCTCCTGATTTTTTAATGATCACCATTCTAACTGCGGGAAAGCAACAAATTTTAATGCTAACATTTTTATACACACATTTAAATTATTGAGGGCCTCAGCTTGATATATATGTGAAGGAAATTGCCTGGACTATAGATGGTAGCAACAAGGAGGAATAATGGTATGAACATAAAAGACATAGACTTCACATAAGATTAGAAAAGTAAACATGTGGAAGCAGCAATGCATACCAAGAAGAATGCTTCTGGGCTTCTATGGTATATATGTAAATTCAAGGATTTTGAGCAGCTTCCCCTCAGAATATTTCTGAGGGAGATAGTATTCTTGAAGGGTCAACATTCCATTCATGATAAAAAGGGAAATGAACATTCTCTGATGAAGCTGAGGGATATATTGTATTCAAGTAAAAGGAATAAGGTTTCAGGCCACAGTGGAAAAGATTAGGAGGTCTCTAAGGAATGCAGAAAGGATTAGAGAAAGAAGCTCAGAGTAGTAGGGTTTTGATAGTACTGAATGGACAATGTTAAGAAAGGAATGAGTGCTGGGGAAAGGAAGGAATGAACCATGTAATTTAGTAGTGGCAAAACAAGGAGAAAAATAAGGAATTTAAGCTTAGAGGGGGAGAAAATTCAGAGGTACAACTTGGAGGTTGAGCAAAGGAATCTTCATGATATGGATAAAGGCAGAGGAAAAGGACTTGGTTGAGAGAATTTGAAGACTCCAAAGAAGAGAGGATTAATAATGGAAGCAACTTTTCTTACCAAAAAAAAAAAATGTATCTAGGATAGCTGTTGAATGTTTAAATTTATGGAGGCAAGAATGTTTATTGTCCTTAAAGATTAAGTTCTAAATTAGTTATCATAGTTAGCTAAACATAATTGGAAGTCTTTCTTAACATACACTTTTAAAATTATGATGGTAGCTATAGATCTATAACACCCTTTTTCCTCCTGGTATGAGGAAGTTGAATATTGAGCCTTCTGGATGTCTGTTACAGATCCCTAATATGTGAGTTTGGGATACTACAAACTCAAATGAGCCTAGAGATAAATAAAGACTAATGCATTCTGTTCCAAAGTAAGTAAGAGTAAAGAGATAATAATACAAAGGATAAGAAAACATTCACAGAAAAAGGAAATCATTTAAGAAAAAAAAGCAGTAAATTTTGTGACAAGCAATTCAGTATTTCACCTGTTTAATAAAAGCAAGCTAAAGTTAAGTCTTTTCAAAATCTGACTGTAGTATATGACCAAAGGTAATATATTTATTAGCCTGTCACTCACATCTCTAATGAATATGCAAGTTGGTTGTTTGTCCTTATAAACACCACTTTAGCCCAATATATGATGGAGAAATAATTTCACAAGCCCAATTACTTGGCTAACATATATGGTCAAAGTGTGTGTTTTATATTTTAAACCACAATTATAAGACCTTCAGTTGTGCTACAAGGTCCAACTACATCATCATTCTACATAATTAATGGAGGAATTGATTTTGAAGCAGCAAAAAATGTTAACTTAGCACTTGCAAATCATAATCAAGTTTCTTTTAAATGAGAAGTAGCATGCATTATTAGGGTATATTATACTTTTTCTTCTTACTCATGAAATTTCATATGACAGTTTTTTTAAATAATTATTAAACAAGTCTAACACAAAGTAAATTTTTAAGATACTATTTGTTAAGTTATATAAAACAACATCTTAAGTTTCAACTACATAAAGTTTTAGAATTACCTTCAGACCTGATTTACAGCATCTGACAAGATAAGTACTTGTGTAATATATCAGTTATACTCATAAGATCTCAACATAAAAAAAATCTTTTGTCAGCTATGTTTCTCACCAGTCTCTTAGATCAATTATTATGATATTTGTATTTGTTATGATATTATCTTAATAATTATTAAATTATTATAGTTGGGTCTGTGCTACCTTAAGAGTTTGAGAAAATGTTAAAAATTACTATTTCAGAATGATCCATTTGTCTTCCAGATACTAATGTTAATTTGAAAAGCTTAACAATTCAAGTTGAATAGGTTTCAAATATTTCTTAATAAAAATATGGTTGGGAATGAGTAACATATATTTTATGTTATAGTTATAATGTTTAGTAAAATAATCACTTTCTGTTAGGGTTAGATAAGTGAAACTTCTTAAAATTAATACAATTACAATATTATTTTTTGTTTGGGTTTTCTGATTATTCTGAATGTTGCCCATTGATATGTATTATCTAGTTCATCCAGACTGCTGTAACAAAATGTCATAAGCTAAGCTTATAATTCACAAAATTTATTTTTTACAGTCCTGGGGACTGGAAAGTCTAAGACCAAGGCAAGGACAAGTTTATTGTCTGGTTAGGACCTGCTTTCTGATTCATGGACCGCCATCTGTTTTCCCTTTTTCTTCATATGGCAGAAGAGGCAATGGGACTCCGTTCGCCTCTTTTATTATGGCCCTAATCCCACAACAGTCTCATGGCCTAATTACCTGCCAAAGGCTCCATCTCCTAATATGCTCACTTTAGCGGGTGGGGTTTCTACATGAATTTTGGGGGGACACAAATATTTGGACTATAGCATGTAGCATTTCAAAGTTGTATTTCAATTCTTGTTGGATTTGAGTGGCATATGTGACATATTTTGAATGCTCTGTGCTTTTGTGTGGCGTTTTGTTATACTTATGTCCTAAACAGTAAAGAGAAGTAACATTGATTATAGTAGTAATTTAACATATGTGTATGTATGGACACATATAAATACACATATAAGCTGTTCTTAAAATTTTCCTAAATCTTAATTATTGTGTTTCACATTCTATTTATTTTATTGATACTCTGTGTGCATTGATTGCATCCTTTATTTGATGAACTCAGTATTATTGATGAAAGTAAAAAACTGAGATACTCAAGATGGCTCAGTCATGAAAACCTTATATAACCCTAGTACCCTGAAATCTTGAAAATGTAAACCACTCAGTCTATAAGCAGGCACAAAGTGTCGATGCTATGATCAATACTGGGCTAGATACTTTAAATATTGGTATATAGGAATATTTTATATAAGCTTAAGCTTACATATTTTGTTAAATAATATGATACATCTAAACAAAAGTCTCAAATAAAATATATATGTGCGTATAATATAAAAATATATCACATATATGACAGCTTCTATTGATAAAGTGTAATACTTAAGCCCAATTTACTAAAGCTTATAAATATTCTAATAAGAGATAGGAGTTAATGCTCTTGGAACTCAGAAGAGTAATGATACCCCAACATGGAACAAATAACTATGAAATAAATAGCTATTTGATAATAAATACATCATTTAAAATGAAGTTTGGAATGCATTGTTTTTTAGTTCTTTTTAGATATAAAATTTCATTTACATTGGAAATTGAATCCTGAATTTAAGATATTACTGCTAATTTATTAATATATTACTCATCCATTCTGAATACTATAACATTCTGTTTTACCTAGGCCTATCACCCACCTTAATTCTGTGCCGTAAAAATTTCAGCTGTTAAAGAAAATATTTGTTCCTGTAAGAAATGCTGGTCTGAGAAGCAGTATGAAAGCGGATTCTGGAACTAGACTTTTTAATCAGCTCCACCGCTTACTTGCTCTGTGATCTTGTGAGAGTTACTTTATGCTTCAGATTCCTCATCTGTAAAATGGGGATAATAATAGTAGTACCTCAAATGGATATTGCAAAATTCAGTTAGCCAAAATATAATATGCAAAACACATGAAAACTGTGTCCAATACAGAGTAAGCAATATAAATGAAGAATTTTATTTTTTTATGAAAACTGAGTTTTTATTTCAAATCATCTGCATTTTGATGTGTATGCATTCTTTTCATGATCTAGAATTAATTATTTGTTGCATGCCTTGCCAATATGCTAGTTTGTGACTACTGACTACTAGTTTAGGAGATAGTAGGCAAGCAAATCTAGGCATCAAGCTTATGGCACCTGTACTCTTAAACTTTATCATTTCTGAAAAATGTAGTTGGGTGGAAGGAGCAAGAGCATTGAAATCAGACATGAGGGAATTATAATTCAAGTTCTGCCAGTTAGTAGGGATATGACTTTGGGCTGGTTGCTTAACACTTCTTATGAATCTTAGTAAACTCCGGCTAGTTTAGTAAGGGGTTAATTATGTTTTAATGAAAGCGTAAAATATTTATTTCTGTTGAAAAAGAAAGCCTTCCTAAAAATAAAAGCAATGAAATAAATTTTAAAAGATGGAGACCTTGACTGCAGTGTGGGATGTATAAACTTCAGAATATCAAAATCGTCATAAATTAAAAGGCACGCAAGTTGGGAAGATACTTGCTGCAACTCAGATAAAATATTAGAAGGCTTAACATCTGAATAACTTCTATAAAGTATATATTCAGTAAAACTCTAATAGAAGAAGTGGGCAAAGGATATATACAGACATTTCTCTAAACAAGAAATGCAGTGGTAATTAAATATATGAAAAAATTATATTTCAATCATAACCCAACCAATACTATTTTAAATTAGATATTATGTTTCACTTGCTTAAAACACTATGGTGATGCCTGTATGTGGAGATAAAAAATTAAAAAATAAAACAAAACAAAACGTGGTGAGACTGTGGTAACAGAGTAGCAGTGATATTTAGCATAACCTTTCTATAAAGCACTTCTGCAATATAAATAAAGATCTTTAAAAATTCTCATAGACTTTTGACTTGGTAGAAATAGAAATTCAAATAAAAACATATGTATGAAATGTTCACTAAGCATTATTTGTAACAATAAAAACAATGTTACGGCGAATATTAAATAATGGAGCAATGGCTAAATAAATTATATGCATATACAATCATTTAAATGAAAAAAATTTTACCATATAAATTAGAAACACTTATTTCTTTTTTTGTAATTTGAAAGAAATTGAAAGTAATATGTGTAAAGAACTTGTTTCAAAGTTTTATCCATAATAAATAATCAAAGAATGACAGCGCTTATTATTACACAACTCAAATTATGCCAAGAGGTTTTTTAGATAAATATCATTATTAACTCTACTTATAATTTATGTTTATTATATGGAAAATCGGTAGGATTTTGAATCCAGATTTCATACATCAGTAACCTGTATTGATGAATTAGTAAGGCCTTTGAATAATACCCACTTCCAGGATTATTTTTTTAAAAAGAAAATTTATTTTAATAGCAGAACTGGGCATTAGACGACACTTTGAACACTTAAGTTCATCTGTAGCACCAGAAGCAAGACAAATTACTTAATTCTAGAATTTTCTTTTAAAAAAAACATGTTTTTGTTAAAGAACAATAAAACAGGTAATGTTTTATTCTCTGTTGCCCTGTTTAGAGGCATGTTGGTATAAGCAATAAAGTATGAAATTTGAAGGCCAATGTGATCTTAGACAAGTTTCCTAATTTCTCCAGTCTCAGTTTCATCATTGTTAAAAAACAAGGTTGAGGGTTGATAATTTGTGTGTGTGTGTGTGTGTGTGTGTGTGTGCCTGTGTGTATGCTTTCAACCAATAGAAAAACAAAAATAAATGACTAGCCAAAATGAAAAATTTGCCACTTCAAGAGCAAGCAAACAAATTTCAAAAAGGAAAACAAACAAAAAACCATGGTCAATCTACCACTTTTCTCATGTAGGATTGAAGAGTTGTGTTTAAAATTGGAGACATATTTCATTAAATGTCTAGCAGGTGGCCAAAATCATATTATTAATACAAATCATTTTAAACTATTCAAATTCCTTCTTTAGATATTTTTCTAATGCCCAAATGTACATTCTGTACTCAGAATTATAGTCAACTCTAGATTGCAGGTGTTAGTGAAAATATGAGTATTAAGATAGGAGTAAAATTGCAAGACAGACTATTAAAATCTCCTTATAAAACAGCCAAATAACAAGCAAATTTGGCTATGCTAGACTAAAATCATTCCTGGTTATTATATGGTATATTAAACTATAATACAATATAATTGCTCTGCATGAAGAAAAGGTTATTTCTGAAATTCTTATTCTCCTATAAAGATATTTTATATTCCAAAAATGTATTTGTTCAACAAATATGTACTAAATATGTATGTATCAAGCCTTATTCTAGGTGCTGGGGACATAACAATGACAGACGTTCAAGATCTTTCTTCATGGAAATTATCTTTTTCAGAGAAAGTATTCCCTAAAAAGTTAAACTTAGATAGTTTTAAGTGCTCTTATTTAAAATTCTTATGTAACCTAGTGGGATTGGGGTGGGGAAGGAACTATTTTTGATGGAATAATGCAGGAAGTCTTATCTAAGGAAGTGATATTTGAACTAAAACAGAAGAGTAAGAAGAAACCAGCTATGTAAGGGAGCCAGGAAATACATCATAATTAAGACCATTAAAGAAGATAAAGAAAGGGCAATTGAAGTTTAGAAAAGCAGAATAATTTATGCTATAAAGTTTTTTTTGAGCAGACATTTAAGCATCAGTGAAGGATAAGGGAGTTTTTAAACTTTAAGTTTTTCAGGGAGATGAATGAGTAAAGTATAGCGCTGGATGGTAGTTATAATTAAAATATATTTGTTAAGTTTTCTGAGTTGAAATGAAAGAGCACATTTCTAATAAGTCAAGTTTGTGATCAAGTATTTAGGGAATATTAACATGTACACAATACTTAGTATTCATTAGAACATAGTGAATTTGTTATGATTTTTTTGGATCCTTTTCTTCCTCTTTACCCATTTAAAGCTCTATACTTCTGTATCTGTGATGAAACCCTAATATATATGAAGGTAAATGGTGGTCCAGGCCTGTAATCCCAACACTTTAGGAGTCCAAGGCAGGAAGGATCACTTGAGGCCGGGAGTTTGAGGCCTGGGCAACATAGCAAGACTCCATCTCTACAAAAATTTTAAAATGAGCTGGGCATGGTGGCACATGCCTGTAGTTCCTGCTACTTGGGAGGCTGAGGTGGGAGGATGTCTTGAGCCTAGGTGTTGGAGGCATCAGTGAGCCATAATTGCACCACTGCACTCCAGCTTGGACAACACAGCAAGACCCTGTCTCAAAAACAGTGTGTATAGATACACACGCACACACACACACATTTCAAAATAAGGTAAGTTGACATGAAGAAAGCTATGTAAGGTAATTTGATTAATAAATTATGCTGCATAACTTATGTGAATAACATAGTTATATAGTTATAGATTATCGATCATGCTGAGTACGAAGCGGGTTGATAGGCTTGTTTAGAGTAAAGGAGAGATAATTATCTGTAGATAGGAATCTGTAAAACGATTTTAAAATGGCTATATTACAGCCCAAGGTTGGGTTCATAGGGAAATCAGATAAAATATTACCATAAAAAAATGGACGGAGGAGAAGCTGCTCAGAAAGAAAAAGGAGAAGATGTCAAAAGGAAGGAGAGGTGCTGGAAAAAGAGAAAATAATGAAATAAAATTTGGCTCTGTGTGTGTGTGTGTGTGTGTGTGTGTGTGTGTGTGTGTGAGAGAGAGAGAGAGAGAGAGAGAGAGTCATTTCATGACAACATTTTGACAACATTTTAGATCATAAGTTTTGGAGAAGGGCAGCTCAATCTCTGCCACCTACTAGTTATATGACCTTGTGTAAATTTTCTAATAAGTAAAACTGAGAAAAATAAGTCCTAGCACATATAGTTGTGTTGATTAAGTGACAAACTCACAATACATTGCAAAGCTCTTGGCACAATTCCTGGGATATTTAGAGTATTATTATTTTTAAGAATTTAATTTTGCAGAGAACAGTAGCACTAAGCTCTAAAATAGCATATTTTAACTGTGTAGTCTCTACAGCTTTGTTACATTTCATTTTCTTTGCCTTCAGCAAGTAAAATTTTAGACTAAAAACATTACTGAAGAAAAAGAAAAAGCTAGACATAAACATGATCAGTGGTTACCTGGACAAGCAGGAAGAGGATTGACATCAAAGCAGCAACAGGGAATTTTTAGGGTGATAGAAATATTCTGTATATTGATTGTGGTGATTTTACATAACTTAATCCATTTGTCAAATGTCACAGAACTTTGCACTAAGTTGTGTGAATTTTGATTTATGTAAATTATGCCTCAATATATCTGACTTTTAAAATTATTGAAAACATAGAAAATTAAAATGGATTTTATATATTACTAAAATAGTTCAAATATGCTAATAAAAAATAATTTACCTAATTTAACACATCCCAAGCAACTAAGATTCCCTTCCAAGATAAGAGTCCACAGGGGTGTGGCCATGGGTGGGGTTAGTCTGCAGCTTCAGAATTCAAAGTGAAAGAAACAACACGACTGAGGGCTTTAGCTAGAAAGCAAAGATGGGACTAAAGCTTTGAATCTAAAGCAGTCGGCAAGAAACCGAAAAAGACCCAGAGAGATATTTAGGGCTAACATGATGACCAAGAACAGGCAAGACAGTTAACAAAGAAATAGATTCTGGATATAGTAGATATTCATTGATAATGATTATAGGAGAACAGATATCAGCTATAATTGTAACTTGTTTGGGACAAGCTGAGTTTAAGGTGCTAATGGGGCAATCACTTGGGGATGACTAGGACATAACTGGAAATGTAAATCTTGGAGCTTACAGGACAGAGCCTCCAGCATTGATGGGACATTGAAGATTTGAAATTAAATAAAAACCACTCAGGGATAGAATGAAAAAGGAAAGCTATAACAACACTTTGGGAAATGCATAAATTTGAAAAATGAGCTGAGAAAGATGAGCCGGCAAAGTAGTTTGATAAAGAGTGAACTAAAAGGTAAGTACAGGGCCAAACAGTTGAAGAAAACGTCAAGGACAATGTAATAATTTTAGCAAATGCTGAAGTAAGATCCAAAAAAAAATGGTGCTGAGGAATGATCATTTGATTTGGCAAATAGGATTTTTCTAGCAACCTTCGAGAGATAAGTTTTACAATATCCAGTTAACTACAGTAATCAATGATTAGGTTTTTCTTTAAGTAAAGTCACCACAAAATAAGTAGAGGGAGTTCTTGCTAATAAGCCACCAGTAAACCACGTAACATATTGCATTTAACTCAGTATTGGAGATACAGTAAGAAGTAATATTTGAATATTGCTTTATAGCTCAAATATGTAAGGCACAGTTGAATGAAACCAGATGCTCAAATTGTGTAAAAATTCACTGTTTTTATTCTAGATGCAGTAAGTCCCACTTAGAAAACTTGGAATGATAATGAATAATTGATGGCTAGATTGTTGATTCCAGATATTGCAGATCATCTCTTGGGAGATTCAGTATAAGAACTAGTTCTGACAAGGAGATTGGGAAAGTTTTAGAGTAGTTGAGGAAGAAGGACTCGGTGTTAAAAACCAGTTTTTTAGTGTGCATTTTCTTAATCAAATTTCTTTAACTCTTCTTTTAAAATGCTGTTGATATTTTGGAAAATTAAATCACTTAGTATAAATTGTTTCAGTACGTGATTGAGTTTAACACTCTATGCAGGTACTACTTTTATTTTTAGCTTACAGATTGAAAAATTGACCTATAGATTAGTTAAATAAATTATCCAAGCTGTTTGAAGGTGGAATTTTAACCAAAGCAATGACTTTGTGCCAGAACTCATGTCCTTAACCTTAGGAAATGGTGGCCTTACAGTGACAAAGCAAAAGATATAGAAATTTTAAAACCAAGAAGGCCAAACCAATAACGGGGACATTGTGCAGGGAATATTATGAGACAACAATACTAGAGGTCTGGGAAGAGGAGAGCAAGAGAGAGGAATTCAGAGAAGGGATATTTCACATCAGTGGAGACCAGCTCACTCTAGAATACAATTTTATTTTGGATCGTTAATGTATCTAGTTTTCACGCAGGGCATTTGAAAGGTTAAAAGTCATTAGAACCAACATTCCATTTAGAAAAAAGAAAAAAAATTACATTAAAAACTCAGTCCAGCTTAAACGAGTCTGTCCTGATGTCTCTTCATCTAATTCTCATCCTTCTTGATCTGAGAGTGACTCCATCTAATTGTTAATTCCTCTTTGTTCTCAGTATTGAATGGAAACATTTTATGAGATTTCCCTATTCATGAAACATTTAGGCTGCATTCCTTTGAATTCTAAGGTAATGTTATTATACTACATGACATTAGCTGCTCTGTGTAATCATCATTCTTGTACACTTGACCAATAACAATCATCAGAACCATCTTGGGAAAAAGTAATACAATTTGGTGTCCAAGCATGAGTACTATTTAAAATCCATGTATCTAAATATTTATTTTTCTCATTAAATATAATTATTTCAATTTAATGGTGATCCTAATTTGACTTAAAATGTTAACATCACTTTGTAAAAAAAAAAAAAAATTAGCCAAATGGATAAAACGTAATGAAAGTTAAAAAGTGCTTCTTTTATTTTAATCATAATATTGCTACATAAGCTTCACTGATTTTATTCCAGTTCATAACCCAAGTGTATAATCATTTTCCAGGATGATCACCATGGATATAAGGAGGAACTTACTTTTACAAATCTTTCTTATCTGTTCTTATATTAGAATCTTATATCACATTTGCAGTTTAGAATTACAGTTTATTTTAGTGGTGTTTCTTTAAATATAAACAATTTTATTTTTCTCTTTAGATTTTCACAATTTAATTTTCCAGGCAGAGTTTAATCATCTTATTTGACATGTGTATGGTTTGCAACGTGGTATTAACCTAAACAAGATGTAAATATTTTATAACATCATTGAAAATATGAAGTGATAAATCTAACAACTAATATTTTTCATTTAGTAATTTTGCCCTATTTCACTCCTCTTTCTGTATAGGAATCCATTTATGATTCCACTCTTTTTGAAGGAGGAGAAAAGCAAGGTTCATTATTTCACACTTCCATTAAGGTTTGGGGACATGATTGTATGTGTTGTGTTTGGATCCTTTTAAGAATATACATATTATCATATGTTTCTATTGTGAATTATTTCTCATTTTTTATGTGCCTGTTTGCCTGTCTGACTTGGAAAGTAAAAGATATCTTTAATACTTTCAAAAATATTTTATATCATCATTTTAATGCCATAGCTAGTATAATTTAAATTTAGTTCACGAATTTTATTTAGTTCATGAATTTACATGCCATTTTATTTAGTTCATGAATTTACAGTGGTATTTGATGATTATGTCATATTGAAACATAAAAGATGAGGGTAAGACCTATGTAAAGACAGGGTGATAATACATGCTACTCTGTTAATCATATCTCCTTTAATGTGGGTATTTAGCTAATTATGTAAAAGGTAGAATATTCTAAAGCACATAACACAAATAGGGAGAAGTTTATTAACCCAATGAATCTGACTGATATTTGTATCTTTTATAAACAATTATTGTACCTTTTCTTAGAAGCAATTACAATAACCATTGTATTTTTTCTCTGAGGGACTTTTCATCTTAAAATTCAGTTTGCCCTCAAAATATATCTTGTTTTTTCAAAGATACAGTAATTGTGACTAACAATTTAAACATAACTAAGTTCTAAAAGGTTAGTAACATTTTCTCCTGTACTTGTCACTCTGTATTATGAAAAAAAAAATGTGTATAGTGAAGCAATTGTGTTTTAGCCTAAAAGATTAGATCACTCTTATGACTCATTTTCCCGGACAAAGTTCCTGGTTTAATGAATGTTTCAATATAGTCAGGGTCTCTTGTGTGTCCTGTTTATCTCTCTCTCCCAGGCTCTGGCTCATCCTCTCTTCCTCTTTCTTTATCTCTGTCTTTCACTCACTTCTTCCTTTATTTCATTTTCTTCTCTTCCTCTGCAAACATACAAACATTTTGTAAAGGGAAATGTAATGAAGGCAGTACCAGGACAGATATTTAAAATGTCTACGGCACTTTAAATTATGTGTATTAATGAAATACATATGATAATATAAAACAAAAAACAATTAAACATCATTTGACTTCAAAATCAACCAACTGGCCGGGTGCCATGGCTCATGTCTGTAATTCCAGCACTTTGGGAGGCTGACACAGGCAGATCACAAGGTCAGGAGATGGAGACCATCCTGGCTAACACGGCCTGTCTCTACTAAAAATACAAAAAAATTAGCTGGGCATGGTGGCATGCACCTGTAATCCCATCTACTCAGGAGGCAAAGGCAGGAGAATCACCTGAACCCGGGAGGCAGAGATTGCAGTGAGTTGAGATCGTACCACTGCGCTCCAGCCTGGGCAACAGAAGAGACTCTGTCTCAAAATATATATGTATCAATCAACCAAATATTTGTATAGCAGATGGAATTGTAAAGAATATCTATTACAATTAATAGATATTTATTAGTCCAAAAATTTATTAGTCCAAGAACTTATAGTCCAAAACTATTCATTTCATAAATGAAGAATTTTATGCTCAGAAAGTGATGTGTTTGTAGGTACAGGACTTGTGAAGCCAGGATTCAAACCTAAATCTCTTATCTTTTCAACCATGCTGTTTTTTAATGTTTTCTTTTATTTTTATTATTATTATTGTATTTGGGCTCTGGGGTACATGTGTACATACTGCATCCTGCAGGATTGTTGCATAGATACATACATGACATGGTGGTTTGCTGTCTCCATCCCCCCCGCCACCGTCGCCTACATCAGGCATTTCTCCCAGTAGCTAGGCACAGTGGCTCATGCCTGTAATCCCAACACTTTGGGAAACCAAGGTAGGAGGATTGCTTGAGACCAGGAGTTCAAGACCAGCCAGTAAAACGTAGGGATACTTCATCTCTACTAAAAATAAAAACAGCTGAGCGTGGTATGCACACCTATGGTCTCAGCTACTTGGAAGGCTGAGGCAGGAAGCTCACTTAAGCCTGGAAGGTCAGAACTCTATAATGAGCTATGATTGAGCCACAGCATTTCAGCCTGGCTGACTGAGCAAGACCCTGTCTCAAAAATAAAAAAGATTTTATTTAATCTTATGTAGTGTAAATGTACCCATTACCCAAAATCTGGGCAGTTTCAAGGACCCATCAACTCTGTGGTAGTTACTTCCACTGTATTCTGCAGGCATAAAACCCTGATCTTCCCCCATGGACCAAGTACATCCTTATTTCTTTTTTCTTTTTCTTTCTTTCTTTCTTTTTTTTTTTTTTTTTTTTTTTTTGAGACAAAGTATCACTCTGTCACCCAGGCTGGAGTACATGGAGCACAGTGGCACAAACATGGCTCACTGCAGCCTCGACCTCTTAAGCTCAAGTGATCCTCCTTCCTCAGCCTACCATGTAGCTGGGACCACAGGCACATACTACCACCCTCCTCAGCCTCCCATGTAGCTGGGACCACAGGCACATACTACCACCCCTGGCTAAAATTTTGAATTGTTGATGAGAGGGGGTTCTCACTTTGTTGCCCACCTTGCTCCCAAATTCCTGAGTTCAAGCAGTCCTCCCGCCTCAGCTTCTCAAGTGTTGGAATTATAGGTGTAAGCCATCGTGCATGGCTATGCCCTGATTTTTAATATCAAAATAATGCTAAAATCTAAGTCCTCTGAATAATAAAATTCCAGTCTGTTCACTGAATTTAGAGATCAAAAGCAAACATATGCTAGATTATTAGATCCCTCCTAATCAACTTATATCCCAAAATAGTTTAGATACCACTTTATTTTTACCATAGGGAAAAGAGTCTGAAATTTGTCTATAGTACCTCCTTTGAAGTATTTTTTAATGAATATGGTAGGGAGTTAACAGAGTAACACAAGACAAGAACACAGAGTAACAGGTAATCTAAACATTTAAAATAGGTTATTAAGATTTAGAACCCAGTTTAAAAGACTAGCATTCATAACTGTGAGCCGGGAGGTAATACAATTTTGTAAGTTTCTTTCCTTTTTCATTTCATTCCCTTTTTTCATTAAAGCACATATGGAGTTCAGGTTTCTTAACAACATTCCTAAGAGCAAAGGAAATATTATTTTTAAACAAATGTGTTATAAGCAAAATCAAATTAATATTCTTTCATTCATGTCATGTCCTAGTGAAAACAATAGAGGAAGGGTCACCATTGATTGATTTGGAAATAAACATTCCTCAAAACTAGTGTATCTTAGTTCAACAATTAAGTTGTTTACTCTTTAAAATAAAATACCTCTGTTCTCACTAGTACAATACTAATGTAATTTGGTACATAATTCATGTTTTTTATAAAGTATTTATTTCCATTCTTTTTCTCAATTTGTCCTGGCTTTGTTATTTCTTGCATTACATCTACTTTTAAGAAATAATTTATCTAATGAAAAACAATGTTGTCTAGGTATGATGGCTCACAAGAGTAATCCCAGCACTTTGGAAGGCCAGGGTGGGCAGAACTTTTGAGCCCAGGAGTTTGAGACCAGCCTGGGCAACATGGCAAAACCTTGTCTCTAAAAAATTTTAAAAATTAGCCAGATGTGGTAACATACACCTGCTACTCAGGAGGCCAATGTGGGAGGATCATTTGAGCATGGGAGGTTGAGACAGCAGTGATCAGTGACAATTACCAAACAATGGTACAATTGATATGCTTGTGTACACATCTGCACACTGACATTTCTTTAAGAAAGCTCCTGGGAGGTGGAATTTCAGGATCAAAAATATGATCAGTTTTAAGTTTTTTCATATATAATGCCAATATGTTATATTTTAAGTAATTTTTTCAGTTTTTAGCTATTGAAAGAACAGTTAAAATATTCATGAAAATCATTTACAGATATTGAAAGAACAGTTAAAATATTCATTAAAATCAAGTAATTTATTTTCTTTTTGAGTTGCACTGCCCTTTAAAATAAAGCTATGACATAAAATATACATTTTTATCTCGAGACATATTAGCAGCTTTTATACTTAGTCCTCTGACAGTATAAAGAAATTTTTGTTTTTATAGTATATCTTGTTGAATCTAGAAAATAAATATATGGAGCCATGCTTTCTCATCTGTAATTGCCACCTTGAAGCGAGCCAAGAGCTGTACACTGATGATACCTTTTTTTTTCATTGCACTTCATTTGGTACATACTTAAATGGTGAATTTAGCATTGAGGGCACACAATTTGGCGCTTTGAGTTTTGTTCATTTTAAATATGTTATTTCTGTCATTCTCTAATGACAGAAATATTGTCTGTATCTTCTTTTGTGTCTATTCCACATTGTTTGTACTTTCTTAAAAGTTCATAAAATGTAATTTAATAAGATAGTCATCAAAATTTTTTTTTCTTCTCAATAGTTTAACTTTAAATTTAAATTAAAAAAATATGTCTCTTCTATATAAGTAATATACTTTTTTAGCATCAATTAGAAAAAAGCCTCAGATAATATTTTGATTTATGTTCAGATTACATTTATTTACATTTTTTATATCACTCTGTATTTTTTAAAAAACAATTAGATTTATTAAAGCTATCCTGTGTGTATTTTGTTATCAATTATTTGGATACTTTCAACAGAAAACAGTTTGCATTTGGAAATCCTTCACTATTGACTACAACTTCATATTTACACCAGTACTTTTAATTCTTAAATTTAACTGAAAAACAAACATATGTACTTTTAAAAGGAATACTATTTAGAATAAATTTAATTACAAAGTGCAGATGTTTAGTGATCATCCCACAAGTTCTTGATATGTTATGTTAAAAAATATAAACTACGATCGATGATGAGTTCCCCCAAAGAAAATTTTTTTGGAAAAAATATAAACTATAAAATTTGTTTTCTAACCTCAAATTATTTCAAGGCAGAGCTTAGTTTTGCCAAGACATACAATAATCAAAAAGAACTCCACATAATCAGAAACCTTCATGAAATAGCCAGTTAGTGCAATTCTTTATCTCACTTAAAGGAAATTTTTTTTAACCTGAGGTTGAATATTTACATACAAATAGAGGAGATGGGGAAAGGAGTAGAGGGAATGTTTTTAAATCATTGAATTATCCATAAGAATTTGAAATACTAACCAATGCAATTTCTGGATTTAAATAAGATAGTCTTAGACTTCCATGATGTCTGTAATTGCATATTTTTAATTTTTTTCTGAAGTTTAGTGTTCTTTCTTGAGTTTCCATATTGGGCTTAAGAGTTTTCCTTCTTAAGATCCTCAGATTTGAACATTTTGTTTATGATTACAAGATAAATGACTGAATCAATAATCCTGCCATAGTCTAGTCGCCATTCAGCTTCCTTCTGAATTGCATCACTGCTAAATCTGTACCCCTACTTCAAAGAAGTTTGGGGTATGAAATTGCTCTCAGACTCCAGGGGCATGCTCATGCTCTTTCACTCTCTCTTTCTTTCTGTGTGTGGGGCAGTGTGTGTGTGTGTGTGTGTGTGTGTGTGTGTGTGTGTGTGTTTGGAAAAGCAAACTTAAAATGATTGCTGTTTTGCACACTACAGAAATCACTGAAAGTATGCTGATGATCTTTGTAGGGCAACTATATAGTAAAACCTAAACAACCACTAGCTGGCTACCAGCTAATGTTGCCATATTCAACTATATCTCTGGTTAAACAATCCATGTATAAGTTAACCTTTTTAATATTAGATGCCATGGCCAACTTCAACTATCTGGGCACATTACATCAGCTTTTTTTAAGTTCAAAATAACCATAAAATTAATTTTTATTTATATCAAAATAAATAGGTACAGAATATGTGATATGATTTAAGAAAATAAGCTTAAATCAAGAACAACAAATATTGGATTTTTTTTTTTTAGTCAGTGGCTGAAAATGGGCCAGAAGCTTCCAGTTTGAAAAAAAAATGATTATTTTGAGATATTTATTAATTCCAGAACATCCACATATGATGTCTTTTTTGTGCTCTGCCTTAAAATTTATAAAGTGAAATAAAGGTATTGTATAGTGTAAGGAAGGGACTTAATATAATTTAAGGAAAAGGAAGAAGATAAGTTTTGTTTAAAATGTCGTTTATTGAGTGGATATGCTAACATATATGGAATTCAGGAGTATTTGCGTATATATACATATCAAAAAACAGAGGGCCATTTCCAGCATAATTTAAATCAACTCTAATATTTATGAAACAATATATTTTTTTCTATTTAGTTAATAATTTACGTATACCAAAAAGAATTTGAGGTAACTTGAATATCAGTTTACTACATTAAACATTAACATATTTTTACATTAATATGTATTTGCAAACATGTAGTAACTTTCATTGTAAATGCATTTGTCCAAGAAATTGGATTGTCCCATTACCATCTCAATCAAATTTTTTTATAATTTGAAAATGTTTTGATAATTGATTTCACAGATATTATGACTATAATTTTTAAGCATACTTGAATTACAAAACCATATCAAACCACTAGGAGGTCTTCTGAAATAAGCATAGTTCATCACATATAAGAAAATGAATCTTAGAGATTCCTAGATAAATTTACCCTCTAAACCTAGAATCCAGCATTTTTCAAAATTTTAATTTGGAAAGTATGAAAGTATTTCAGCAAGATATTAACAGATGGAGAAAAAAGGTAAGTATTCTGTGGTCAAGTGGTTATTCTTCATTGCAGGTTTTTGAGGGCCTTAAATATGCAGATTCTTACTATGAATCTGAGAGATAGAGGAAATTGAGCAAAATTTATTCACTTTATCACTTTAATTTATTTTCCTTTTATAAAATGTACATAGGACATCAGAGCTGAAACAAAGTTTAGAAATTATGTGATTCTTTCCTCAACCAGTGAACAGCCCTCTGTTTTATTGATTTCTCTAAATTGTTTTTCATTTCAAGGAAAAAAAAAAGACTAACTTTGGTTGAAATCAAAATATTATTACTGGATTATTTTCCTCAGAGCAAAGGACTAGCAAAGAAAAATCACCTTGCTGGTGAAGAATCCTCTATGCTGGATCACTTTATCAATAGGAGACTTTTCTCTCTAAGGATATTATTCTACATGGAGTGTTTTCTTTTTGGAAATAGCTTCTACAAATATAGAAAAGAAACAAAAGACTTCATATGAGCCAAACAATTTTTGGGTAGGGAGGTCTGTTTGTTTACAGTTTGCATCAAGGGTTATTCTCCTAGGAAGTTTCAAAATTATAAGGTAAAAGGATATTTACTCAGGTTTGCTGACTAACGTGGTCCATTGAGATTTCATTGGTTAAGACTCTAATAGAGAATTTTCCCATTTGGGAACTGTCTGTAGATGGTGATTGGGTCTGGAGATGAGAGATTTGTTTGAGAGTGTAATTTAATTGATAACATATTTAAATGGTTAGAAAGCTCTGTTCGCACCTTTTTTGCTTATACGGCAAATACAGATTCTTATTCTCCTTAGATCTGCCAGTGATCTGTTAAATATGAGTTGTGTTGCGTAAATCGGATTCTACCTAATTTTTAAACAATTTCTAAAGAGAAAGACACTTTTGCAAGCGCTGTTAAACCAATATGCCAGAGACCAAATCTAACTCACTGCCTGTTTTGTAAACAAAGTTTTATTGTAATAAAGCCACACTTATTATGTATGCATTGTCTTCAGTTGCTTTCATGCTATGGTGGCAGAGTTGTGGCAGAGTAACAGTTTCCATATGGCCTACAAAGTCTGCAATATTTGTTAATGGGCCTTTTACAGAAAAAGTTTGTCAACTACTGCCAGTGTTGACAACTTCACATTACTACCTAGTAATCAGAAGGAATTTAATGTAGCTTTCCTAGGATGTTGCCATTCAGAAAATAGTCTAAATATTGGAAAAAATATATGTTTCTATGTATATGTTTATCACTACATATTATTACCTCTATAGGTATGTGTGTTTAAGCTTATCAATTAGTGCTATTTATATCAACATGAATGAAACTTTTGCAGAAACTTTGCAAACTTTTAGATAATACTGTTTTAGGACCCATAATTTTGTAATGCCGGGCTCATTTTTTTATCGGTTGGCCTTTGGAGAAAATATGTTTACCAGAAAATATCTCTTGAAATACAAACAATTCCAAAGCTGTATTTTAACAGACTAATAGATATTTATACTTGACTATATTTCATATTTGCATCATGGAGGCACTCACCTGGTTTTATATGTCATTCAAATTATATTAATATAGCATTAATATTCCTCACTTTCAAATTTGACTCAGACTCCATCAAATCATTATTAACATGTGACTATTACAAGGAACAAATTATCTCACTTTATTGAATAGTTGATTTAAATTTGCTGGTATGTAGAAGTAACATAGTATAAGTTTTTTTTTTGTATTTATCTTAGATTTTCTTTTTGAAACATTTTCTTCCCTTTTCATATTATTTTAATTAACCAATTTTTCTTTAAAATTTGTTACTAACAAATTTTAACTATCTGATATGCAATGAGATTTTTATGGGGCAGAGAGTAATACTAAAAAATTAAAACATTAAAAATTTAAAAATATTGGCTCAGGAGAGGATACCATAACGTCTAGTTATACTGGTACCTTTTTAATCCCCTTTTCCTTTACTCCATTTTAAAAATCAGGTAAGTATTAAAATACCTTTTTTTAAATAGGCACACTTCTTTACTAAAATTTTAAAGTCATGATCTTAAGCAAGGCGTATGTATGTGTATGTTGGCCTTCCTACCTAAACACACTCTGTGAATTTACTGACATTTTATTGTAGCTACCCAGTTGAGTCTACTAAGTTCATTTTTCCTAATATGTAGATTTGTAGTACATGATCAAGATTTTAAATTATATATGTTTATGAGAAATTGGATATTCCCATGAGTCTTTTAAAAATCATAAATGTAATTTTTTTTGAGATAGGGTCTCACTGTGTTGGCCAACCTGGAGTGCAGTGGTGTGATCATAGCTCACTGCAGCCTCCAAACTCCTGATTTCAAATAATCCTCCACCCTCACCCTTTCAGGTTGCTGGGACTACAGGCATGCGTCACCATACCTGGCAAGTTTGTTGTTGTTTTTATTGTTGTCGTAGAGATGGGGTCATGCTATGTTGCCCAGGTTGGTCTCGAACTCCTGGTCTCAAGCAATCCTCCTGCCTCAGCCTCCCAGAGTGTTGGGATTAGAGGCATAAGCCATTGTGCCTGCCCCATCAATATACTTCCAAAATGCTTTTTCATGTTTTCTAGGATTTGCTGACTGAATGTACTTCTCATTCTAACCAAAATTTTTGAAGACCCTCTGAATATTTACAACTAATGTGTTTTGAGGTTGCATATGTTATAGAGGGCATTAATGTCTTTTCATAATAGGCTTACTGTCTCACTTTCTTAATGATTTATATTCTAATTTTTTAATAAAATTGATATCAGTCATACTTTGTGCCTTTACTGGCATTGTGTGTCATCAGTAGTATTATTACAATGACCTGTTTGTTGATCCTAGTTCTAGAAAATTCAAATTGAAAAATTTCTTATAATTGGATTCACACATATGCTGGGGCAAAGTCCTTTAATATATAGCCTAATTTTATGATAATAGTTTCTAACTGCAATTCTAAAATTGTATTTGAAAGCAACTTATAGCTTTAATACTTATAAATAATGATGAATTACAAGTGAAAGTTCTCATAATATTACTATTGTTAAATTTCTGTGCAGTCAAATATATTCTGGATGTACATGTACCAGAAATTGTTCTCTATCTAATGAAGATTTGTTATCTTCTCTTTAAACTTATTTATATTTTATACAGATTGAAATTATTTTACATATTTAATATCTGGTTTTTACTTACCAAATTGTATACTTTAAAGAAATCTTTTAAATTATATGACATTTAATTTGTATATGCTACATTGAGTGAAAGTAGTATACCAGCCTAGCATTTCTTCTTTTATACATCCTTTAAGTCGGACTCAAAAATAAGAACTGAACATTAATTTTATGGGTTTTTTTCTACTCGATAGGTACTATGGATATAGAGGAGAGAAATCGCCAAATGAAAATTAACAAATACAAACAGGTAGCCGGATCAGATCCCAGACTGGAACAAGATTACCATTCGAAGGCAAGACATTTTTCTTTTTAAAAGTTGTAAAATAATCAATCATTTGAAACAGATTTTTTAAAACTACTAAATGCAGATTAGTCAGACACAAGCATATAATACCATGGCCCCATATTACTAAGCACTAAGATGTATGTGTTTGTATACAGCTGTTAGCAGTAGAATTTGCCTTACTTTAAAAAAGTATTGTAAAATACAGAAGATTAAACATCTAATGACAAATCCTTTAGAATTTTTTATTTGGAAAATCTATAGCCCCTCAAAAACGTTTAAGAAATAGTTAAATGATCTTATGGTTTTCTTTCATATAGATTTTTCCCACTTTAAAGTATTTTAATTGAATCTGGTTTATTACTGAATTATTGGAACAAATTACAAATGGTGCCTGGCTTTTAATGGATCACTGACAAGTTTTCGACTTTAGGATAGTGTGAAAGCAATACACATTCAGTGGAAGTTGTGTATCAAGTACTCACAACAATTCTGTTTTTCCCTTTCAGTAAAGCATTCAATAAATTACATGAGCTATTCAATACTTTATTATGAAATAGGCTTTCAGTTAAATGATTTTGCCCAACTATAGGCAAATGTCTAGTATTCTAAACATGTTTGAGGTAAGTTATACTAAGCTGTGATGTTTGGAAGATGTATTAAATGCACTTTCAACTTACACTCGGTTCAATAGGAACATGACCCCATCATGAAGCAAAGAGCATCTGTACATATTCATGAAGTCCTGTTAAGGGTTCAAAAGTCTTTTAGTATGAATCTTTTTAAACTACTCTTTGGGAATATTTTGAAGTATGAGATCTACCAAGGGCAGAAATAAAGTATTTTTTTTTTCTTGAAACAGAGTCTCACTTTGTCACCCAGGCTGGAGTGCAGTGGTGCAATCTTGGTTGACTGTAACCTTCACCTCCTGGGTTAAAGTGATTTTCCTGCTTCAGCCTCCCAAGTACGTGAGACCACAGGGGTGCGCCACCATGCCTGGCAAATTTTTATATTTTTAGTAAACACAGGGTTTCACTATATTGGCCAGGCTGGGATCGAACTCCTGACCTTGTGATCTGCCCTCCTTGGCCTCCCAAAGTGCTGGGATTACAGGCATAAGCCACTGCGCCCAGCCTATTCCATTGTTCTTGTACTCCATTACCTTTTTTTATTAAACACGTTTTTAGTTGCTCTATACTATTCATGGCCAAAGTCACGAAAATACTTTGTTCTGATATAGCTATTGAAGATTTAATAAAAGAATTAAAATAGCAAAATTTACTCATAACTGTAGCTATTATATGCTCTATGACTTAGTAATTAAATCATTATAGTTGTAATATTCGTGGTCTTTGTGTAATAGAGAAAAGCAGTTTGTATTTTTTAAAACTTAGGCCTGTTTTATCCTTACATACTTAATCTTCCGTTTCTATTACATTACATTCTTTTGTAACGTCAAGAACTAGTT
The DNA here is from genome assembly GCF_049354715.1 of Callithrix jacchus. NCBI lineage: Eukaryota > Metazoa > Chordata > Mammalia > Primates > Cebidae > Callithrix > Callithrix jacchus. The sequence goes on along the minus strand of NC_133517.1, from coordinate 92,881,492 downwards.
AAGTAAAGCATAAGTGGCTATGGTGGGTATACATATGTAGCAGGTACATACATATGTACCAGTTTCTAGCTTCCCCAATAAGACAACATAGAAAAGGCAGAGATTCTTACATCAGCACCTACTCCTAAACTACCAGTCTCTTCCACAGATTACATTATTACCATACAAAATCATTTATCACAAATTCCGATATACTGGCAGTGTCACAGGCCTAAAGCCAGACAAAAGTAAATTTAAGACAAATAAAAATAGCCTTGCGCTTTACTTAGTAGGTTCTAAATTTCTGGAAAATTTTCACTAAAATGAAAATATGAATAACTTCAAACAGGTACAGTGAATTTTATAGAAAATAGTTCTATAATGCTATATTTTAGATATATTCCCATTTTAGTTAGATAGCAGAAATTATGTTTGTTTTTTGTTAGTTTGTTTTGTGTTTCTTCCTGGAACTAAATAGACACCCCTGACCTTTTGTGGTTTTTTTTATGCTGTAGTCTCTCATCTGTTCACCTTACATAATCCAGAGACCAAAGCATAAAGTCCTAATAAAATAAGATATTAAATTTTTTGTAAATATGTCTTCAGATAACACAAATTTGTTTGTTGGTTTATATTTTACTATACGTGAGGAAGGAATGTAGATTATTTTTTAAAATACTTATAATATTCTAATTAATATTGTCAATGGAGAAGAAATCAAGAGAAAATAAAGTCAGGATAAAACAAGGTAACTCCAAAAGTAAAGTCTGTGAAGAAAATGCATAGTGTCAGATCCTGCATACCCACTACATGTGGGCCATATGTGTTAACCCTGAGCTTTCTAACAAGCAGCAAAGGCAGAAAGGGAAACTTGATTAGTTTTATGATTTACATTGCTCATACAATAAACACAAGTTCCTTAGAAGCAATATCAGTGATTCTTGTTATACAAACCTGAGAGAAATTTATTACAGAAGGATGGACCAAAGGAATACTATATAGGTATACCTGGGGTTCTTTTTTTTAATTTTGATTTTACTTCAATTCATGAATAAATCAATGTTTAAGGCTTGAAAGTTTTATAACTTTGACAGCAATCATTTTAAGTTGGGAAAAAATAAATATTGGTAAAGATTAATTGTACGAAGTATTATAATTTCCTAGATATTCTCTAAGGGTGTAGATCAGCAGTATCAGCATCAATTGGAGACTTTTAGAAATGCAATTGTCTGGAGCCCCTTCAGACCAATGGAATAAAAACTCTGGAGTTGGGGTTCCTGTGTTTTAACAAGTCTATCAGATGATTCTGATGTAGACTAATTTGAGAATTACTGCTCTAAGGTGAAGAACCATTGTAAAAATTATCCTTTAGATAACTGAGTTGACTTCCTTAATTGGAGTTTTAGCTAGAAGCCAGAGGTGAATGATGTGATCAAAAAAATGGAAACATTATTTTGAGAATAAATGATCTGACATCTTTATAAGGCCTCTAATAACGTCTGACAAATCCTATCACTGAATGGAGAACACTTATCACTCTGTTTTCTATTGCCAGAATTATACAGCGAGCTTACCTCAAAATATAATCAAGTCTCTTAAGCACAACTTTTTAAGGGGGTCCAAAATACAACCCTATTTTGTACCACAACAAGGTATTTCTTGATGTGGAACTATCTTTGCTGGATCATCTATCTCCCCATCATCTGAGATTCATCTTCCTGTGATATGGGTCAAAGAGAAAATTACAGAGGAATCTTCTTCAGACATATATACAATAAGTTACATTCGTTTTCAATTCCTTAGATTAAAATTTGCAACATCATTTCTCTCTTTTTTGATGAGGTTTATTTAGCTTCTGTTTACATTCTTTACTTTTTATTTTTGTGACAAATGCTAATTATAGAGCCTCCTATTGAGCGATATGTTTTAACATTAGATCCAGTTGCTGAAGATAATCATTTAACAAATAAGGGAACTAAGATATAGAAAGGTTAAGTAATCTATCCAGGATCACGTAGCCACTAAGTCATGGAAAGTATTATTTGTGGCTAATTTAGTTTTTCAAATTTGACATAACTGTGATGAAATTCAAAGCCTCAGACATATGAAGCATATGCTCTCTCCTGAGCTGTATTCCTGAAATTCCAGCAGCACTATTCTGAAGCCCTGTGTGGAATCTAATTGTTAGCCTAGGTTTTTAAAAAAAAAAAAACAAAAAACTGTACAGTTCACATTCTAAATGGCATTGCTCCCTGAATTTCTCAAGACTTCTGAATTGATAGTTTTAAATAACTTATACTAAATTTAAAGAACTCTTAGTAACTCACTTTGAAAGCATCTATAGAGCAATACCTACTAAATTACTGTTTTTCTAAGAATATTTTAAGTATACAAGAAAACTTGAAAGCAGAGAGTCTGTTTTTTTTTTTTTTTTTTTTTTTTTGAGACGGAGTTTCGCTCTTGTTACCCAGGCTGGAGTGCAATGGCGCAATCTCGGCTCACCGCAACTTCCGCCTCCTGGATTCAGGCAATTCTCCTGCCTCAGCCTCCTGAGTAGCTGGGATTACAGGCACGCGCCACCATGCCCAGCTAATTTCTTGTATTGAGAGTCTGTTTTTAATAAGAGTAGCAAAGACATATACAGACATGATTCCTAGTTAATCAGTGGATGACTTCTCAGGGAGTTTCCCTCAACTTAATATACTCTTTCATGCCTCTTGAACTCTCTTTATCCCAGCTTGAATATGATTCATCTATTCTTGGCAATAATTTAAGAATCAACATATTTTTTCTATAAAATCAATTTTCTTTCCTCTTTATTTGCTCAGAAAAATGTGATTTATTATGTTTCACAGTGCAAATTATGGTTCACCATAGGTCAACTACCCTTCTGTGAGTTATATAATGATAAACCAGCATAATCATCAGTAATTAAAAGTCAAACAATGTATTTATACATGGAAATTAATATGGATGATTTGATAATGTTCATTTAAACATATGAGCTTTAGTTTTAAAATCACTGTATTTAATGTTTTTAAATGTTCCCCAAAACAATATTGCTATGAAGATATTCTTTGAAAGAGAGACCCCATAGCATTTCAACAAATAATCCTCATTCAACAAATAATGTTTATTGACACAGTATTTATTGGAACTCAAAGCTTATTTCTCTGGAAAAACAATGCTCTTTTTTAAGGAGTATGTTGTGGTAATGCTTCTACAAAATTGTCACAAAAATGTCTTATTCCTGTTAAAGCAGTTATATCATACTTTTCCATTCTCTTATTTGTCTCCCTGGAATTAAGAAACAGTGTAATCTATGAGTTGCCCAGATCTCTTCAAAGGGAGGCCAGAAGTCTGTGATAATCTGTTTAACCCGGAATATAATACACTGGGTTAGAACAGAGGACGAAGTAGTAAAAGAAAGGAAAAGAAAGTCTGTTTCCATTTATTGTGCATGCCTGACCTTAGGCACTTCTCACCTACATCCTGTCACTTTTTTCCCCAGGCTTTTAGCCCTTTAGGCTCTCATTCACAGATCTCAAAGAGGTATTGGGGAAAAGCAATTTGGTTAAACTAGTTTACATTAAAATATGAATAACAACACAAGGCTACATTTTTTAAAAAGCCCTTATGAACACAAAATAAACTGAAATTGGTGGACTTATAGGCAATATTAATAGAAAATATTTCAGATAGTTAAAGTATGTCTGGCAAGTAAAATGCCACTGTTATCTAAACAGTTTCATTTGATTAGCACTTATGCTCTTCTCAACACTGAGAAGACACATTCTGTGCTACCTTAAGTGTTTTACATTGACTTTCAAGGCACAGGCAATGAGGGCAGAAAAGTGGAGGCTTGTTAGAAGTGGCCATATATGGACTCTAAAAATTTAATGTTTGTGAGTCAGAAATACTTTAAGTCTCAAATATCATGAGAACATGGCAGCAGTGGGTAAGTAGTGTAGTAGAAAGAGCACAGCCTGGAGTCAAGTAGACTCTGCCTGGGTGGCTGGGGGTAGTTTAACCTCACTGCCTTTTTTATCTATTAAACAAAGCTTTGGTATCTATTTTATATGGTAGTGATGAGGATTAAATGAGATGATGCATATAAATTGTTTAGCACCTAGTAAATGCTCAATAAATGCAGCTAATATTAGTTATTATTTTATAGTAACAATAGCAAATATAATCATAGGTACCAGATATGAATCTGATGAGACCAAAAAGAAATCATAAAGGAATGAGTAAGATAAGGAAAAGGATTTTAGTGTGGCTCAGACATCATTGCATGTTCCCTTTACTCTCAAATAAGGAGATTCAAGCAGCAGAAATCTAAAAGGAAAATGAAATTTAGAGGAAAAGAATTAATGAATCTTAAAGGGATATGAAGATTTTTAAAATTAAAAGAGACTGGAACATAATGTGTGATGAAAAATTACAAACCAAATTACTGAAATTAAGAAATTATGCTATCATGGTTGACAGTAAAGGTGACCAGTCCTTGATGAAGTGATTAACAGGCATGCGTATGGATGGGGGTGTTTTAAAGAACTACTCATTAATAGTGATGATGTAAATGGACCTGAAAACTAAGATTAAGTTTATAAAAGGCCAATTTTAAACGTAGATTAGATAGCCTTTTACATAATAAGAATAAACATGAAAATACATGAATTTTGATATAATGTAGATGTAAAGAAATAAGGGTTATGTTTTAATTTTACAGCAGTGATAGAAATAAAATACTTGAGAAAAGTATTTTTCTTAAGGAGAAAAATTGAGTTGCTGTTAGTATGTAACGCAGCCCAGTAACATAATGAGGTAGGTAGAGCCAGGCCTTGTGCCTGCTACAGGAAGAGCTGCTGTGGCCTGAGTTCTCAAGCTACCAAGAGAACCTACCATTCATGTAAACCAGACATCATTGTGCAGGTGTTAGATGGAATCCGCTGAGAAACAGAACAAGAAGATTCTAATAGGCGTGATCTCGTTAACCCAGTCTCTACTCTGCAAAGGTCCTCAGGGAGTACGATAAGATGTTTTAAATAGGAAGTAATGAAGCATTCTTCTGTGGAATAAGCAATCTACTGTTTGATAAACAGTAGTTGGGTTCAGATTTCCAAAGAAAATCCCTGTTAGGCATAGTCTAACCAGATACCCAGCAGAATAGTTTTCTATTTTTGAATTAGAATTAAAATCACTTACTCATGATTTTCAACCAAGCCCAGTCGAGTAATCTTATCTTGTACTGATGAAGATGTCAGAGACTATGCCAGTGACTGTACCTGGATTTCCTCAATGAAACACATCACTTCTGTAAAACTCTTATTTTACTTTTTCATATTTTCATATTTTGTTTACTTCTTCATGCCTCAGCAAGCAGACAGCTTCAGGTTCTATAGCAGAATCCCAAGAGAAATTTCTGGAAATCAGTGAAACTCCTGATATGGGAGCATAAGAGAAAAAAGCATAACCTACATTACTTAGAAGTATTCTTAAATTCCAGACTAACCTACGAAACTATGAGAGAGTATGCTGAGTCCTGGATGTTACTGCCACCTAGTACTCTCCCCACCTCTCACCTGCTGAGGATACATTTGACCAATGATTGCGCACTTTTGACTGCTCCCTGGCCCCAAAGCAGGCTACAGTCTTCTAAGCTAAGTTGCTTGTCCAACCCAGACATCCTCCAGGATTTTAATTAGTCACTTGCTGTGTATGTTTTACTTTTAGCTCACCCTGTGGTACTTCATTTACCAAGTATATTTATGAAGATACATAAACTTAGATTTGAAATCTAGGATATTAAACTAGCAAATAAGAGCAGCATTATATAATATGGCTGTAGAAGTGCACGAGATGCTAGTAGTGATCTTACCAAGGCCTGATTAAAGGCTTCAGTCCCACTTACAAAATCGACAAATGGTTATATAGCCTAATTAAGAGTCATAGTTCAAAATGAAAAATGATTAAGTTACATTTTAAAATCATTTATGTCCTATTTTCTGCCTCTATAGCTTTTTAAATTCATGTTTGTGAGGATAGATTTCTCATCTGTGTAATATTAAAAATCCATCAAACTAGCATTCAGTAGTAACTAAAAATTTCTTTATGTTTATATCATTTCTTTTGTGAGATAAATAAAAGAAGAGGTGATGTCAAGTGAGAAGGAGCCATTGGAAGCATAACTTCTTACTATTGGTACACAATACTATTAATTACTATAACAGCCACATTTATGGCAGAAATTCTAAAGTCTTCTTTATGGTAATAGAGATATATGGGCAGTTTGTTAATCACCCTTTAATTTATTTTTAGTGATAATGGTTAAATGAATACTATAGAGCAGTATTAAAAGTGTAGACTCCATAACCTAACTGTCTAGATTAAAACCCTACCTCTTTTACTCTCTGTATGACCTAGGGCAAGTTACTTAACATCCTTGTGCCTCAGTTTCTTATTCTATAAGGTGTGTTAATAATAGTACCTAACTCAGAGGATTATTTTCTTCCTTTTTTTTTTTTTTTTTTTTTTGAGACAGAGTCTTGCTTTGTTGCCTAGGCTGGAGTGCAGTGGCGTGATCTCAGGTCACTGAAACCTCCACCTCCCAGGTTCAAGTGATTCTCCTACCTCAGCCTCCCGAGTAACTGGGATTACAGGCATGTGCCTGTAATTAACCACGCCTGGCTAATTTTTTTGTATTTTTGGTAGAGACAGGGTTTCACCATTTTGGCCAGGCTGATTTTGAACTCCTGACCTCAAGTGATCTGCCCTCCTCGGCCTCCCAAAGTGCTAGGATTACAGGCATAGATTGTTCTCAAGATTGTCTCTATATATATATGACTCCTAAAGTAGAGCTTGATATGTAATAGCAATCAGTAAATGTTAGCTGTGAAATGATAACGATGGTTGTGGTCATGGTGGTGGTGATGATGATAATGATGATGATGATGGGAAAGAAGGATAAAAGGAAGAATCATTGTTTCCAACAGATAACTTCCTCTTAGCAGAGCCCTTCAGGGTTCAGGTTTATATTTGTTGTCCTCAGGAATCTTGTTGAGATAGATAAGTATATCTTTAAGGTAATCTTAAAAACAGGTGGGGAGAAAAGGATGAAAACTTTTTCTTTTTTAATGATACTTTAAAAGCCTAAAGTTATTTGAGTTGTCTTTTTTGCCAATCTATTCAAATTTTTGTCTACCCAAAATTCTAATCATGTAGTTTCTATTCTCTAGCAAGCTGATTTTATTTAAACTTTAAATATCTATCTATTGGTATAGATATACCTGCAGGCAGATATAAAATTATATCATATTTACACATAATTTATACATCTGCATCTACACATACACTTACTCGTACCCTAAAGCTCTGAACTCCTCCATTATTTAGCTAGCAAGTATTTACTTATTCCTTGCCTCATTGGAAGAAATTCTCCTTTATTTCTCATCTCTCATGTTATATAAAATATCTACATTTAAAAATTTGATGGTGGCTGGAAGCAGTGGATCACACCTGTAATCCCAGCACTTTAGGTAGCCGAGGCAGGTGGATCACCTGAGGTCAGGATTTTGAGACTAGCCCGGCCGACATGATGAAACCCTTTGCTACTAATACAAAAAATTAGCCAGGCCTGGTGGCAGTTGCCTGTAATCCCAGCTACTCAGGAGGTTGAGGCAGGAGAGTCGCTTGAACCCAGGAGGCAGAGGTTGCAGTAAGCCAAGATCGCTACACTCCAGCCCGGACAACAGGACAACAAGAGTAAAACTCTGTCTCAAAAAAAAAAAAAAAAAAACTTAATGGTAACTAATTTTAATGACATTTTAGAGATTTTATATATTTACTTGTGATTAATCTTCGATTTAAAAAGTTTTTGGTTGAGGTTTATTTTTCCTTAACATCCCATATTAGTTGATTAGGGCTGCTATAACAGAATACCATAGAAGGAGTGGCTTAAAGAACAGAAATGTATTTTCCCAGTTTTGGAGGCTAGAACTTTAAGGTCACCGTTGTCTGGGCTGGCTCCTTCTGAGGCCTCTCCTTGGTTTTCAGATGGCTGCCTTCTTGCTGTGTCTTCACTTTGTGTGTGTCTGTGTCCTAATCTCTTCTTATAAGGATGCCAATCATATTGGATTAGGAACTATGTGACCCCATTTTACCTTAATAATCCTTAAAAAGTCCTAGCTTCAAGTACAGTCACATTCTGAGGTACTGAAGACAAGGATTTTAGCATAGGAATTTGGAAGGAATACAATTCAACCTATAACACATCTCTACAAAATAGCTAATGATATTTTAAATAAAAGCTTTACTGCATTGTGGAAGCATATTTAATTACAACGTGAATAGGGATTTTAAAGCAACTAAGTATAACTGTTTTGCTTTGAACTTTTGATTTATTTTTTCATTTTATTACTTTTCCCTATTCCGATTTTTACAACTGCCTTCTCAAATCCTAAGAGATAAAATATTTTGGTTTTGTGTTTGCAAATGCATCTTAAAAATTATATGTCTTCACCATAAAAACCACATTTAGGGCCGGGCGCGGTGGCTCACGCCTGTAATCCCAGCACTTTGGGAGGCTGAGGTGGGTGGATCACGAGGTCAAGAGATCGAGACCATCCTGGTCAACATGGTGAAACCCCGTCTCTACTAAAAATACAAAAAAATTAGCTGGGCACGGTGGCACATGCTTGTAATCCCAGCTACTCAGGAGACTGAGGCAAGAGAATTGCCTGAACTCAGGAGGCAGAGGTTGCAGTGAGCCGAGATCGTTCCATTGCACTCCAGCCTGGGTAACAAGAGCAAAACTCTGTCTCAAAAACAAAAACAAAAAAAAAACATTTAAATAGGATTCACAAAGCCATAATTTTATGCTGATGTTCAAGCATAGGTCCCTTTCCTTTATATGTATTTGTGAATTGCTACCTTTTACCATATAGTCACATTTTAAGCCAGGAAATATAAAAAGACTATTTTTAATTATGAAAAAGTCATCCAGTGTTGCAGTGTTATGTAAAAAGAAAAAGTCATTTGTTGAAACAGCAACTTGTATATTATAGAGCACTGTAGAATTATAGCAGAAAATAATTTATTCCTTTTTACTAAACATAAAGTTTCTAAAAACTGACAAAAGAAAAAATTGTAGATAAATTGCATGCAGCTACCTGCAGATAAGAGGATAAATCTATGGAAAATAGCTACAATTTTATGTAATCACTTTTTTCAGGAGCACAAACTTTAGTTGTAGTTTTCTTTAGTTGGAAGGGTTACAGATATTATTCATTAGCAAAATAAATCATTGTTGTATTAAACATTTGGAAATTTGATTACTTCTATTGCATCAGTTTTGAAGACTGTAAAATAATACTCCAGTCTGAAAACAATACAGCTAGCCTTGGAATGTATTTTATATGAAGGAAGGGACTTTGCTGCTAACTTCAGAGGATGGAAACATCTCTATAGCACTAGGGCTAGCACATGGGAGTGTCTATTAATCATAGTGGTTTTTTTTTTTTAGTATTATTATAACATGGGAGGTGGGAGTAATAAAAAAATATAGTTGAGTTACATTCTGATAGATGAATCAAAACTTACTATCTAGTATAATTTCCTGAGTAACAAAGAAATGGCTGTGATTTTATTATTGGCCATTTTTAGGTCATTTTCATGAGCTGGAATACTTACAAACAAGGCTAACAGTCTCCAGGGTCCAGTCACATAAGAACACGTTACTTCTTAAGCCCTTTTCTATTTTCTGCAAAAAAAAAAAAAAAATTGCCTAAATTTTAAATGGGGTTATTTCAATACAACATAAAACATGTTTTTATTCAAGTTAGTTTATATAATATTGTTGTTAATTAAAGTTTTACTGTGTTAAAATCCACCCAGTTATACTTGCAAGTAGTGTTATTTTAATGCTATTTTGTATTCTGATTATTTAGGTCATCTTAGATAGATTTTTCAAAATTTCAGAAAGGGATGAAAATCTTTATTTTAAATATATACCTAAAGTAGAAAACAATATGAGTATTTTCAAAAGAAATCAGTTCTAAACTTGCTTGTCCAGTGTCCCATTAAAAGGAATACAAATTATCACTTTTAATTAAAAATAAAAACAAATTTGATAATAAAATTTTTTTAAAAAGTTTAATGCAATAGACCTTTATAGTAGCAAGTTGTATAATCTTAGTCACTTCTCTATTTCTCAATTTTCTCATCCATAGAATCAGAAAACTATATTACATTCTCTCTGAGAACTCTTTTAGCTTTAAAATGTGGCAAATTTGTGAATGTTTCAGTGATAAACGAATAAGCAAATGTGTGGTTTGGCACTAGGTAAATTTTCTTGGCTGTTCTCTTCAACGTAAAAACGGGGGGGGGGGCGGTTATATGAGTCTTCTTTCCCTCTCTCTTTGAATAGTTTTTTCAAAATTTAATAGTCATTCAGTGGTCATTCCTTATCTTTCTCTTCCCTGCAAGTCAGAACTCCGTATGTGGAGTACTGCTGAAGTTCATCAGCTATAATTCTGGTTTTGAAACATTAAAGAAAAGAAAATGCCAGAGAAATAACCAAACGAATAACAATAAAATGAAGGAAATAATGAGTAAAGAAGGACTAAAGGAAGGAAGGGAAAGGGGATGACGAGAGGAGGAAAAGAAAAGGAGAAAGAACAAAAGGAAGGAGAAAAGGAAAGAATGGAGGAAGGCAGGCTAGCATATCCTTTCAGTCTAAGAGTTCAGCATCAAATCAGAGAAATGCATGTACATAAGTCATGATGGTACAAAATAGGCTGTGTTGAGTGATACAGTTTTCAAACATACACACACAGAGGAAGAATAGCAAAAGAATATTCATTTGACTGGGAGAAATCTGGGAATAGAATAGAATACATCAAGTAAAGGACACGTCGGGCTGAAGAGAGCACTTAAAGCTATAGCATGGCACAAGCCATGTTTAAGAAACAGCTAATAGTTCTTTAGTGTGGAAATATACAACAAATGGGGATATGTATTAGGAGAAAAGAATGGAAAAGTTGGCTGAGACAAGACTGTGGAGAACTTTGAATCTCTCAGTTAAAAATATAGAATGTTTACATTTTTAATTTTATGTTTATATTATTCTATAGTATCTTTATATTATTTTAAATGCCTACTTTTTTCATGTCTATATATTATGTGTTAACATTTATAAATCAATATTCTTTTAATATCTATATTATTTATATTTTATATTATTTTTCTATATTTTATACAACCCATATAGAATGATTGGTTTTGAAGATTTTCAAGGAAGTTGCTGATATGAACAAATTTGTGCTTTTAGAAGATAACTCTAATGATAAAATGCATTTGAAAAGGATATTACAGACAACGAGTCCCATTAGGAGGCTATTGTAATAGTCTTAGCAAGAAGTAATTGTCAGTCTGTCCCTGCTTTGACTGTTGGCTCCATCCCAAATGATCTTTCAGTAAGCCCAGTTGATACTGCTCTGTCTTCTTATACAGGGAACAAGAGTAGTGGACCTCTTCAGATTTCTAAAGAATGTAACTATATTTGCTCTATCCCTGAGTTTGATAAATTCAGAGTGATTCTCAGGCCCCTTTATAACGTTACATAGTTATTCAAGCTATTATTTAGCTTTGATTCTCTTCAACAAAAGTACCTTGAGTTATGCTATGCTATTGCCTTCTAAAATACTAATAATTGAAAGGCAACTTTATTTCCTATCTCCAACTCATATATTTTTGCCATGTTTCTGTCTGATTCAGATTCCCAGGGCATTGGACCTACTGCTATTTTCTCATGTCTTATTTCTGTTGCAACTTTTGGGATACTAGCTTGCCACATGATATCTGTAATATCTATACCCTATATCCTATAATATGATATAAATATTCTATAAATATTCATAAAAATCATATCAATAAGCCATATAATGTTTAAAGATGGTCACAAAGGGCCAAGTGCCAGGAATTCTTATGGCTAGTGAGAGTCTTATGACTTTTCTTAATTCTAGCTAGATATTATGTTAGATCTGAGGGCTTGGAGAAGCATTTACTCGTAACAACAACATAAGTGCTTTAAACTGGGAACACTCGTTTAGATTAGCAGCAGGCATTTTGTTCCACCCTCTGGGGCTTGGATAGACATGAAATTGTATGTATGTATCAGAATATTATTATTAACATATGTAAGGGTCTGAGAAAAATGAACTTCGAGAACATGTCTTGACTGAGGCAGATATTTCAGATGACATGAGCTTTAGTTATTACTGAATAATAAAGGGTTGACAAATAAATCTAAGACTAAAGCTATTGAAAAAAATTATTTATCTTATATAGTTACATCTAAATCAATACATAGCTAAGTGTTAATGTTATATTACATATTATCTATAAAATGTTAAAAAGCTGTTTTATCAGATGTGAAAAAGAAAACTATATATAAAATATTTGAAAGTTGTTTGTAAACCATAAAAAGTATTTAAATTGTAATTATTATTAGTGTCACGATGATTGATTTTTGCCATCCTCAGTTTAACTTTCCTTAGTATCAAGTGTAAATATAATTACAAAAACTAACTTGGGCCAGGCATGGTGGCTCACACTTGTAATCGCAGCACTTTGGGAGGGCAAAGCAGGCAGATCACTTGAGGTCAGGAATTCAAGACCAGCCTGCCCATTGTGGTGAAACCCCATCTCTACTAAAAATTCAAAAATTAGCCAGGCATGGTGGTGGGCATCTATAATTCCATCTACTCGGGAGGCTGAGGCAGGAGAATGGCTTTACCTGGGAGATGGATGTTGCAGTGATCCAAGATTGTGTCACTGCACTCCAGCCTGGGCAACTGAGCGAGACTCTGTCTCAAAAAGAAAACAGAACAAAATAAAACAAAAAACCTAATTCAAGTAGAACAATTTCAAGAATGAATAAACCTGAATTTCCAAGGTGGATTTGCTATTATCCTACTCTAAATAAATAAACCAATCTAGTGTCAAAGGACAATGCCCTATTGATTTTTTGTTTGCTTTTTTTGTGAGACATGCAATTAGGAACCTATTTATAAAGTAGTCATAGTCATATTCATGTTTTTTTCAAGTCAAGGTAAAATTTTGGGGCTTATGGCTTAATGATATTGAAAGTTTAGTATCATAATCTACAGCTTCTTTCATTTCATCATGGACTATGCCTAATTATTATCATGGTAAATATTTACTATGTATCAAGACCTGTGATCTCATATAAAGCTCATATTGGTCCTATTAAGAAGGTATTATGTCCACAATATGGATCTAGAAACAGAAACTTGCCTAAGATTGTGTAGCTCCTAGTAAGTAGAAGAGCAGTTACCCTCCCATATCTTTCAACTCTTAATCCCTTGGTCATTATGGTATACTGCCTCTTACCATCAAACTTAGATGACTATTAACGATTTTCATCAATATTGTTGCTTACAGAATATATTTATACCATAAAGTCAGAAATTTTTTCCGACACAGACCAGGAAGAGTTTGCATTCCGGAAAGTGTAACAGTCATGTTTGCACTGAGCTGTTTATAACAAAACACCTGACGAAGTTATCTGAATAAACAAGGAATTTTACATCACACAACAAGAAATCCAAACAGCCTAGGGCTGGTACTATTAAGACCCGAGCACTCTGTCTTCCTATTCTCCTTTCATTATTTATCTTATATAATTGAAACATCCATCCCCATCATCACAGAATGGCCACTGTAGCTGTAGGCTCAGGTTTGAACTCCAATAAGAAAGAAAAAAGAAAAACTATGGTCATGCCAGCTGTGTCAGCTCACTGTCATCAGAAATGTAGTAGTTCTCCCCAAACCCTGCCCTTAGATTCCTGCTTATATTTCAGAGGTCACATTCATATCAAATGATCACCTTAGATACAAGGTAGAAAACGAAGTTGTTTTGTTTTGTTGTTAGTAAAATCACTATGGATTCTTTTAATAAAACCAAAGGGGAAAGGGAATATTTAGTAGGCTTTCACCAAAACTGCCACAAATAAACAGGTATTAAATACTTCAGTTATTGAAAGGAAAGACCAAGGACCCATTCATAACCCCCAGATAGCTAAATATTTAGATATTTGTTTCCATTAAATGATAAGTCGTATTTATTGACTGATTAGAATGGAGGTTACTGGGAAAGGAGGAGTCAAAGATAATTCACAACTTTTCTAGGTTTCAGTTGGATATTAAACCTAGCTTATGTGCAGGGAACATAAGCTGGTTTGGGGTGAAAGAATAAATTTGGTTTGGGCTACATTGAATTTCATGTGCCTACAAAACAATATACAGGAGATGTCCTGTCAGCATCTAGGTCTGAAGCTTGGGAGAGGTGAGAATAAGAATTTTATTAGTCATTAGTTGGTAATTAAAATGGGTGGATAATGGATTATATAATCCTGGTATAATATATTATGGTTAAAAGAAGGGGTAAAGATAGAAACTTTGAGAAAATATAATTTAAAACCAGGTTAGGGGAAAAAGCTGAGAAAGGAACTTTAAAAGTTATAGTCAGGACACTATCTAAGAAGCCATTACGGGAAATTTTCAAAACGGGAGGGAAAAGAAGAAAATTAAAAAGATACCAGTGGCTGGTAAATTAGGATGTCATTGGAGGTTTTTGTTCTGGTGGATTTTTTTGAGAACTGTTTTAGTACATGATAGAATGGGTTAAGAGTTGTTGATTCTCTTGAAGAGGATGGTAAATTCATTTGTTGAGGGCAAAAGCAAAGGCTTTGCAGCTACCTAAGATCTCTAAACCTGGGGTTTCCTTGCAGCACTGGCATTTCTATCTCTAAAAACTGTGAGAAATCGATAGAAGTAAATTAAGGTTGTTTCTCAAGGAGAAGCTGATTACTAATGGACATTGAGTTCCCACAAAGCCAAGCCTTGGGGAAAGTCATAATTGACTACTGGCAGTAATTCTTCCTCTGTAAATTCTCCAGGAAAAATTATTCACCTCATAAATTTCCTTCACATCAAGCAACAGCTGGTTTGTTAGTAAGTCTTTGTATACATGCTAATGGCTACCCTTTCTTTAACTGCAGCTTTTTACCTTAAGCTGTTCTTGCTGTTTCATGTTTCGAGACTTCCCTGGATGAGTCTGTTTCTAGATCTGAAGAATGGAGAAAATGCCTTCTTCACAGGTTCAATGTGAGCTTTAAATGAAATCACAGGTCTTGATAGATAGTAAATATTTATTGTCCCTTACTCATTGTCTCCTAAGGAGTCTTAGTGAGCCCTATAAACAAAGCCTGTATTCCTAAACCCCACAATCAGTGATGTGCCCAACTGTCTGTTCAGTGACCACTTGGTAACTTTAAATCAGCCATAATGGGAGTATTTATATTACAGAAATCAGAAAACTCAATAAATTGGAATGTTTTCCCCCAGAAAACTAGTTTTTAAACATTTACTGTAACGCCACTGCCTATATTCACCAAAGAGAATGAAATGATTAGGTGACTAAACTCTATACAGCTATCAATGCAATATCTTATACTGTGATTTGATACTTAATAATGGAAAAATACTTCAGTATATAGCCCAGATAAAGCTAAATCATTCCAATCGTTTCGATCATTAAACATTCATTGAGTTCCTTCTAAGTGCCAGGCCCAGATATAGATAATAAGATTACTAAAATCAACAAAAGTCATTATCCTCTGGGAGTTTATAATCTAGTGGGGGTGGGCAGATTGCAAATAGATGGATAGATAGATGATTGATATGTGGATGGATGGATGGATGGATGGATGGACAAGGGATAAGTACACATAAGATGACATGATAAAATTATAATAAAGGCATGAGTAAAGTAGTTGAGAAACATTTGAGGCAGTGATTAATCCTCTTTGAAGGAGTTAAGGAAGACTTCACAAAGGAGGTGACATCTTACACTGTGCCTCAGAGGATGACTAGACCTATTTTATGGAGAGGGTGTTGAATATGGATCATCCTACCTAACTACTTCCTTCTGACTTCAGCCATCACAAAGGCCACTTCATAAGGTTTGGGGGAATTAAATAAAATAATCCACATACATTATTTACAACAGTACATTTCACAGGGTATACAAATGACAATTGTAGCTAGTTTAATTACTATATCAAACTGAAGATGCCATCAGGCCTGAAGACCATCAAGAGAGAAAATTCAATGCGTCAGTGTCCAGTGAAAACTTTATATCCTGGTCTCCTTCCCAGACTGAGGCATGATGTTCATTAGGCTCAGCTTTACTGTGGACTCCTTCCCTTTGAGCTTCACAGCTATCAGAAATCTTTGAAGCTGGGTTTCATTTGCAGAATATTGTTTACAAGACTAAATCTTAAATTTAAATCCTCAACTCTCTGCAGCCTTTTCTCTCTGCCTCTCCCTCCCAAGTTTAGACCATTATCATACAATATCCTCTTTAGAAGTCATAGCTAAACAGAATTATCTTTGACAAATACATTTTTTGTGCAATTCAGCATTCAGATCGGCACTGATAAAGAGCCTTGGGTAGGACAGAGAAAAACATCATCTGGAAGTAGCTCATCAAAGAAAAAGTACCCGCAATTGTGTTACTGTTAAAGAGCAACAGCTATTTTCTTTAAATTATGATATAAAATAAAAACACGACGATGAAAGTGAACATGATTATTTAATTGACTGAAGTGCCAGAATTCCCTCTGCCCTGTTTTTCCTCTACCTCCCAAAGAGTGATACCAAGAGCCCTGCCCAGAACTTCAGCCTAACTTTTATCTGCCTTAGTTTATTTTCCCCCTATCTTTTGAATAACTCAGCATTTCCTTCCTGAATATGATATTCAGGTATCCAAGTATTTCTTGATAGCATAAGACTTGTTTTTCTTCAAAATCGGGCCTCTATATTGTCCAGTATTTTGCAATAATTAGCATTTTGATTCGTGTTTTATACAATAAATTGTAGTTATACGGTGAGATTTATAAAATCGAAGACAAGTGATAGTTAAGGAAATTCATAATCCTAACCTCCATCTTTTGTCTAAAGATCAAACAACCAGAGTTCTTGAGGTGCTTTGGAGAAATCATACTAGAAAATTGCCTAACCTAAGAACTTCAGATGAGTACTGGAGAAAGTGAAACTGATTTTAGAAATTTTAATTCTTTTAAGTGTATCATTTTAACACTTTAATAATAGCCTTCTCTTCAATAGAGCTCTGCAGATATGCTGTTACTTTCCACTAATGTTAGATATATAGAAAGAATCTTAACTTTTCCAGGCCATTTAGGAACTCTTTAGAGTCTGGAACATCCTGAACAATAATAATTTCCTGTAAATTATTCTAGTTCGTGATCTTCTTAATAATAATGTACAAAACATTAAAGTGTTGTTCAGAAAAACTTCTTTACTCTCTTCCAAGATTTTAATCATCTCTAATCGAAGCACAGTTTTCAGCTGAGATCATGTTATCCTAGGTAGTAAATCTTCTTTGTTTTTGTCCGTTGAAGAGAGTGGTTAACAGACCATTGTTCATCTATTAACTGTATTCTAATACATGCTAATTATTTAAAACATTATGTATCATATAGTGCCAAGATAACCCCAGTCATTTCCCAAATAAATATATTTATTTATTCACATTTATAGCTCATTACCTTGGTATAATAATGATTCAGCTGCTTCCCTCTCATTGTTGAAGTATATAACTTCTGTCTGTCATATTTTAGGAAAAGCAAAACTACATTTATCCATTTTAAGTGTTGACTCTAGTATTAAGTCATTTAGTCCTTAGATTTCTAGGGGTGGGGGTTGACCTGTATATGTGAATATGTTATACTCTAAGTATGCTCAAAATGTATTCTTCTGAAATTTTATTTATAAAAAGTATTTTTCATATTCTTTCTCATTGTCCAGATTTCTCATTTTTAAAAGCATATGTCTATTTGTAATGGAAACCTGAGCTAATCCCAATGGTAAACACACTCAGTTGTTTAGAAGTCAATAGAGAAATCCACTTGGTGCAAGCCTCGAGTAGATAGCAGAATCATAATTAATCATCATTAGACTAGAGCCTGTAGCTAATTTCTCTTCTTTCTTTACACAGACTATTCCATTCAGTGTCCTTCTATTTATGACCTTCTGCTTTAAGCATTGGAAATAAGCCTTTGCCATTTGCTAAGCATACTATTATATATTTTGAATATATTTTTCTCAAAAATCCTTAAAATGGAGTTTATCCTTACCTTTCTGGTAAGAAAGCTAAACCTGAGAGCTTAAATTAATTAAGTTAAATATTTGACTCTTAGGTGCTAAGAGACACACACAGATGAGGAAGATACTGTGCTGGCCTTTAGGAGTTTGTAGTGTAATAGGGGGCTTGAAAATTAAACATGAGCACATTTACATATATATGCACACATACACATATATATACACACAGAAGCCCTATGACAGGTCATATATGATGAATTACACACACACTGTCTCTTGTCATTGGGTTGTACGTGAATAAAGGCATAAAACCTTTATGCTATTTTAAAGATGTGAAAAAAGACATACAACTACAGTATGGAGAATCTTATTTTTCCTTAAAATTTGCATATCTAAAATTTTAGCTCAGCAAACTGGATGATTTGAGAAGTCTTCCAATAAAGATATGTACAGTGCACACCATGCTAACCTGTGTTTTAAAAATTAAAAAATGAAAGCCTTATTCTCGCCTTTATGCAATTATGAATCATAGCAACAAGACTAGACATCATGACAGACCTAAAAAGACAAAGACTAGAGTAGACAAAATCAAAATCCTAACTATTTAAATTGAAAGTCAAGTAAGCAGTTAGGTTTCAGAAATGAAAGAAAAGCAAATCGGACAGAAACCAATCAGGAAAGCATGGGATACAAGAGTACCAGGTGGCTTTGGATATCAGGATAAGGTTCTAAGACAAATATTAAAAATGAGGCATGTTCTGTGTCGCCAAGAAATGTCATCTATTTCGTGCTGAGATAAAGATATTCTTCATCCTGCATTTGGGAATCAGTATTTCCCTATTAGGTGATGGGATATGGATGAACCCGGCCAAATGGGGAAGGTGGTGCCTGAGGACATACTAGGAGTAAGTGGTAAAATTGGGTTTAATATTTTTCTGAAACAGATCTCTTGGATCTATGTAAAAATAATTATGTTTTTATAGCACAGTCTTAATATATTTATTGTTAAGTATTTCTACTTAATATTCTTTAGTCAGAGATATTCCTGAAATTTATATAAGCCAGTTTTTGGCTACTATTTAATCATTATCATCATCATTATCATTGTCATCATTTGTCATCACTTGTCATGTGTGAGATATTGTACTAAGTGCTTTACACGCATTATCATGTTTAATCCTTGCAGCAAGCCTTGGAGAGAGGCACAATTATTATTCATGTTTTAACAGATGAAAACTGAGACTCATAGAAGTAATTGATCCAAGATCACAAACCTAATAATTCACATACCCAGAATTCAAACCAATGATTCAGTCCAACTCCAGAGCATTGGCTCTTAATGATTACATTATTGCCCTTACTACTGCTGAAGTTAAAACTTACAGTTTTCCATTTGATTTTAGATGATATAATAATCCCATGATCAAAAATAAATGAGAAATATATTATCAAAACTGCTTTCATATTCGATAATAAATTACTTTAAAAGAAAGAATAGCAGATGGCTTTTCTTCTGTATTATAAATTGTAAGAATCAGAGAAAAGTCCCCTATATGAGTATAATATCTATCGAACAATTTTAAAGCTTTGAAAAATTTCTTAAAACTTTGATTTTTGTATCAATAAATGCCCAAAAAAACACATAAATAAAATGAAAGCCTTTCATATATGCCTTACCTTGAGATCACATTTAATTTAAATACATTTTGTGAAAACATATATAGATCATTTATTATTTTATTATATAGTATACACTATATTATTATATAGTGTACATATTGTATATATTATATAGACAGATATAGCATAGATAATGTTGACACCCTTCATTTAAATGCTATTCTGGGCAATGGCTTTAAACATTTCCATTTAAGGTAAAATGTTGGGTATTTTAAAATGACTTGATTTGAAAAATAATATTTTATCTAAATTGCCTTTGAATAAATTCGCTGTAAATTGATAATGTTCCTTTTAAAATCCAACCCCGTAGTTTTATTTAAATAAATATTTTCTGGGAAAAGGCAGCAATTTTTAGAAGAATTTAATTGTATGCTTTTTGATAATTGAGAGTTTATCTAAACAAAATAGAAAGTTAAAGTGGACTAAGAAAGGCTAATTCTCACCTAAATTGGATATATGTTACTAGGTTAATGGAGTTGACTAAAATTTTATAGAGCCTTAGAAATAATTCCTTTACTTTACATTTGAAGGAGTCAATTATTATTATTATTATTATTATTATTTTTGAGACAGAGTTTTGCTCTTGTTACCTAGGCTGGAGTGCAATGGCGTGAACTCGGCTCACCGCAACCTCCGCCTCCTGGGTTCAGGCCATTCTCCCGCCTCAGCCTCCTGAGTAGCTGGGATTACAGGCATGCGCCACCATGCCCAGCTAATTTTTTGTATCTTTAGTAGAGACGGGGTTTCACCATGTTGACCAGGATGGTCTCGATCTCTTGACCTCGTGATCCACCCGCCTCGGCCTCCCAAAGTGCTGGGGATTACTTAGGCTTGAGCCACCGTGCCTGGCGGGAAGAGTCAATTATTAACTTAAAAATGGATAGCTAGATACTGAGAGGTTTTGGAAAAAAAGCAACAGATCACTTGTATTGGATCTATTGTTTAAACTATGCTCTGTTGCCACTCAGTTTCTGTTGGCCAAAATGATTATATCTATCTAATATTTGTAATTAATTGTTATTCATGGAGGATTGTTTAGGTAATTATTCTTTAAAACATAGCAAGTGGTTGATATAAAATAATCACCTTTCTAAGGCTTTTTGAAATTTTCTAGTATCTATGATTAGAAAATTCTCCTTTGCAAAATTAACTAGATAAGAATGTTTCAGCATTAGGATTGAAGTGCATCTAAACATATAAAAATCAATTAACAAATAATCTCTTAACCCAATAATAGTCATATTCAGTGTTTATAGCAAGAATACTGTTGTGTGACCAAGTTGTAGTAATGCAGTAATAACGCATGCTACATTATGCCGGATACCACATATGTCTTAGTTCTAATTTTCAAAACTTGAAAAAAAAGATATTGTCGATTTTTTAAAAAGAAGCCATTTACAGATTAAATGATTTGCTCAAATTTATTCAACTGGTGAGAGTTTTTCTTACTCCGGGTTTCCAGACACCAAGGTCTATCCTTTTTACGTGTTAACAGGAGGACTCTTAGCAAATAATTTTTTGTCAAAATTAAGTTAAATTTTGTACATTAGTTTTACATTAAATGTATTTTATGAGACTAGGTCATTAACATAATGCATTTATGATGGTTTTTAATTTACCAGAATATTTGAAAACCCCAGAATACTCTGCAACCCTGGCTGTGTCAGTTAACTGTGATTATTTTAATTCCAGGAAGTTTGAACTATTGTAAATAATAATGACTTTTTCTAGTATTTCTAGGATTCATCAAAGTCCAGCAACCACTCTGAAATTAAACTTTCTCTTTTTTCTTGACTCGTCTAAAAAGAGTTAATGGTTTAATAATTAGATTTTATATTGTCTCTAGGTTTTCAGTGAAGCATAATGGATTAATTGATGGCTACTAGAATTGGTTTTCTTAAAGTTATAACAGCAGCTTTATTATACATGGGTTTTATTTTTCAAATTTTATTAAAAAATAAAAAATTCTACTTCCTAATATTAAGCCAAATGTTTATTTCCCAGATTTTACCCAAATGTTCTTTCCTGAGGCCAGTGCTGTTTTGAAACTATTTTAATGGCCTTCATTGGGGTGTGGCAAAAACATTCTAATTACTTGGCTAAAAACAAAGGTTTCATATAAATTGAATTTTTCTTTTAGGATAATTGCCATTCACTTTTGTTTTATATGCAACTGAGTGGGATTTTGCAGTTTCCTCTGTGGACAATTAAAGTGCTGAAATAGGAGAAAGCTAATAATTGCTTTGTGTGGTAATACTGACAACTTCTGCGTATTTGTCAATCTGTGTTAACAGTATCGATCAGGATGGGATCCTCATAGAGGGGCAGATAATGTTTCTACTAAATCTTCGGACAGTGATGTAAGTGATATATCTGCGGTTTCAAGGACTAGTAGTGCTTCTCGTTTCAGCAGCACAAGCTACATGTCTGTCCAATCAGAACGGCCAAGAGGAAACAAGAAAATAAGGTGAGTAAGGGGATTTCAACAGTAAATTTCTCTGAATATGATTTAGAAGGTCTTTATGTTTCTTGGATGAACATAAAATTATTTCTAATATGTTAATATATATTTTAAAGGTACATACTACTTTTTAATATATTTTAATACATATTTCAGACTTCTTAACACAGAAGAAATTTTTATGGAACTATTGATAACTTTGCTTACTAAGTTACAGGAAATAATATCTTTTTTCATTTTATATAATTTAAAAATTTATGCCTTTATTATATCTTTACTGAAATAAAAGTGATCGCTGAGACAAAGTTTTAATGTTCCAAGGAATATGAAAAATAATACTTTTGTTATTAGAAAATTTAAGAATATTACTTTTTCAGTGGGATGCTTTTCCATCCTCTTGAAATTTTTATATATGCATAAAAAGTCCTCATCTTCTCAAGAAAACTTATACATGTAGTATATAAGTTAGTATAATTTGCATTTCCTATAGATTTTATAGATGCCTAAGCTAAATTTCTTTTACTCTTATTGGATTAAAAATTTATAATAGGGAGATCACAGCTTTTACCTCTTTTCATGTAATTTTGTAAAAGGAAAATACTATTTAAAAACTATTACAATTAAGTACGACTTATGCAGTGCTTCTCTAGTATACACTGAAGTAAGTTTTCCACATTTAAAAGATACAATCTTTACTTATGTTTTGATAGTTTTTATTACCTTTCTGTTTAATTTTGTATGTGTTTGTTCTTGACTTTCTTTTTTTGTGTGTTTATTTGCATGCCTTCAATTTGTGTTGCTTTCAAAAGACCCAAGGGAATAGAAGAGGGAGGGAAAGAAGGGGATAAGCACGAAGAGATAGTTCATGAGAAGGAAGAGGTAAAGGAAGAAAGAATTAATGAGAATGAGAAAGGGAAAGAGATTTCCAAAACGTGTAATAAGGAGAAAAACAGAGAATCAGGAGACGAGAAAAAAACACAAGATATACCCGAGCAAGGGAAAGAAAAAGAACAGTGGAATAAAGAGGATTTGCAAAGGAGATTCTCACAAGATGATTCCAGGTAAAATATGTTATTTTTAGGCATTTCCCATTAGTAGTGTAGTCTTTTTTACTATTCCTAAAAATTATTTTGTAATTTACATTTGCTTTATTTTCTTGTGTTTTATCTATTTAGTTTCTCATATTACTAGTTAATATGTTGGCAAACTATTATCAAATAGATTGGTTTATTAAACATTCTTGAATTTGTATCCACTAGCTCTGATAGTCTGATTTATTTGGTTTCCAAGTTTGTTATGAACAGCTGAATCAAATGTAAATTTCCCTGTATATCTTTTAACATGAATCACTATATATCTTCTTTGCTTCTAAGATCTAATAAAGATCATTGAAAAGAGAAACTTAAAAATTCTTTACCAGTATTGAAGACTGCTTTAGACAAAAATAAGGCAAAGTTCTTTAAAATGAACTTCTGAAGTGGCTGAAAAAAATTGAGTTTATTTTATAAGAAATACTATGTATTTGAAACAAACTTCAAAAATGAGTGAGAATATAGGTAGCAAACAGTAGAGTTTATTCTGGCTCTGGTTCCCTTGCTTCTTCTTAGTTTTCTAGTAGGTTCTAGTGCAGTTTGAGTCCTGCAGAAGATTACATAGCAGGGGCAGTGTTTTTTTATACTCTGAAAAGAAAGAGTAGGTGCCTCAGGGTTTATTAAAAGGCAAATGTGGGTTTATGCTTTTCTTAAAGTCATTCCATTAGATACATTTCTGGAGAGGTAACTTTGAACAGGGAGAAAGGCGGGGAAAAAATACAGGCAGCATGGCATAAAAACAACTATATTTAAATATCATAGAGCAAGCCAATAAGTATGAAGTTATCTTTACAAGATTATATATATTACATACAGTCAAATCAGCACAAGTGTGTAGTAAGACTTTATCCTCTGCTTGAGGATATGAAGTTGTTCTAATTATATTTATATGAGCTAAAAATTGTAAATTATGTACATTTTGGAGGGATTGAGTTTTTCAGTAGTTCAGAATTTGATTTTGTGTTAAGCCTCCTCAATTAAGCACATCCTAATTATAAGCAAGATTTCGTCACATTATATCTAAGCCCAATCTAAATTTGTGGTTTTCTTACAGTTAGTGAGACAGATAATTGGGATAGATCTCTACCCATTGAGTGTACAATTCAGTGACTTAGCTGATGTCACATCACTTTTCGTCCTAGATATATTTAACTATATTAGTGCTCTATGAAAGTTTCTGTATGACAGGCATTAAACATAAAAATGAATCTTAAGGCATATTTTATTATTTGAGTCTAAATTAGTAATTTCAAATCTGTCTTTGATAATTACATTAGTTTGCTAATAAAGATGACCATTTTTTCTGATTTATTGGGCATAAGATTATTTCATCACTAATTCACAGAGAAAAACTTTCTAAGATGTCCTTGGAAAGAGACATAGAGTTTCTTTCTTCCAAGAGCAAAAAAAGAATGAGTCTCTAATGTGTTTTCTACATACTGTATAGATGAGAACTCATGAGCCCATTGGTGTTTGCCTGGAGCCCAGAACCCACACTGGCATACGTGGCGTGCTGGGCAGAGATTCAGAGAAGACTACAACCTTAAATTTCTGATTTTTAAATAGAACTCACTTCATCATTTCTTCAAAAAAAAGAGCACATTATTTTTCAAGGAAAAGGGAAAGACGGAATATTCTAGAAATGTGGTTCATCAAAGCCCTGCACTTAACTTAAGTAACTGTGTAATTCTTCTAGAACTCTAAACTAGAGAAGGCCAGGTTGATCTCTGTAGGAAACATATATCCTGGAACATGGCAAGAAGTATCAACTGCAATTGTTTATAAGAAAATGTAGGTAGCACTCATTAATCATTGCAACACAGGCTCTTGAATTTGCCTTTACTTCTTAGAATAAATCTAACAGTCTTTATTGTGAGGGAAAATATGTTTGAGTATTCCAAAGCATCATTTTGTTTTGGTAGTCGATTAACACAATCATAGACTGTTTAAACATTAATAACAACTTATGTTCTTATACAACATTCTTGGAAAAATCTTATTCCATAATACAGGTTGAATATTTCATCTATGAAATGCTTGGGACAAGAAGTGTTTCAGAGTTTGGAATGTTTTCAGGTTTTGGAATACTTGCATGTATGTAATGAGATATACTGAGGATAGGACCCAAGTGTAAACACTAAATTCATTTATGTTTCATAAATACCTTATACACAAAATACTTTTGTGCATGAAACAAAGCTTGTTTGCATTGAATGATCAGGAGCAAGCAAAGACATCTATCTCAGTCACTCTTGTGGACAATCTGTGGTTGTTTGGCATCATCACCATTTCTTATTCTGAATTTCTATGCTCCCAACAAGTAGTCACTTTCTTGAGCTTATTAACACATAAGTACTTAACATTAAAAAATATGACAAACTATTAATACAGTGAAAAGGTAATGTGTTCAGGAAATTAAGCAGCATAGTAGCATCACCAGAACTCCTGTATCAGCTGTTAAGCAATAGCAACAAAAAACAATGGCAGGCTTTTTGTCTCTCCCTACAATATTGTATTTTGATTTAAAGGTTACTGTGCATTGTGGCATGCAGCAAGTTTCAGCATTTAGCATCTCAGATTTTCAATTAGGGAATGCTCAACCTGTATATGACTGATATTTTATACTTTTCGCTTGGAATCTAAGTTTTATTAAGGGTGGTGCAAAACTAATTGCAGCTTTTGCCATTACTTTTAATGGCCATTACTTTTAATGCCATTACTTTTAATGGCAAAAGCTGCAACCACTTTTGTACCAAACTAATATAAAGGAAAAAAAATTACTTCAGAATTTACATATTTATAGCAATGCTAGTACTTTAATTAACACAGTAACTACCATAAACAGAATCCATTATAATTGCTATTTTCATTAATTAGATCTAATTGTATGATACAGATCTTATTGCATGGTTATGTTCATTTTATAGTAAGTCACATTATAGTAAGTCGACTGAATGTACAAGGAGAAATGAATAGCAAAAAGTAAGTTTAAAAATAATTTGTTAAATGTTTGAATATATTTTTCCTAATGAGTAATATATTCATACTTAGCTGTCTATATTTACACACATCAAAAATAAACATTTTTTAAAGTTTAATGAAATTCAGCATGTTAAAATTTCTAAGCCTGAGGGTTATGCAATGTTTTTAGCCATTTGTGGATGGGCGTTTGAGGATAGTTCTATATCCAACAAATGTCAGCAGGACGGCCTCAACAAATTCATAAGAATATTTGATGAAATAATTTGATGCAGGAAGAGGTAATCTTAAGTAATTTCCCATGTAAGATAGAAAAAACAAATACTGAAAAGCATAGTATTGTCAAAAGCAACAATATCAGTAACTTTGTGTTCAAATTAAGAATCAAGAAATTGTTTCTCTGTACACTTATAGTACTCGGGCATATCTATAAATGCTATGGAATTATCATTTCTCTTTTTTAAGAGAATTGCTGTTTTTGAGATAGAGAATTTTTAAGGAAAAATATAGCATCAGTTCAAATTTTCATGAATAACTGATTTTAAAAGACAATGCCATTTCAATTTTCTGGCAAAACATCTCATAATCTTTAGAAAGGCAGGCAGACTAATTGTTAATGAAATATTTATCCAAAGTCATTGCTGTTAACATATTCTAGATCAGAGTTAGTGTGAAAACAGATTATATAGCTATGTGATGTAACTTTATATATACAGCCTATTTATGCCTATGTTATAGAATTTTAAAGGGGATGCAGAGGTCTCTTGAAAATAGTTGTGATTAGGACTCTAAAATACCTGGATTGTCGTCCTGTCATGTACACTTATCCATTTTGTCTATCTGGGCTTCTAAGCTTGTTAAATAGAGGAATCGATCTTTCAGTGATTCACAATCCTTTCCATAGCTTAGACGAACACGGTACACAGCAAACAGGAAAGTGAGCATTGCCTATTATACTGATGATTTGCCTTTATTATCATGAATTCAAGAGGTAATTGGTTAGTCACAACAAACAACTGAATGTAAGTTTCTACTATTTGGCAGATGTTTTCAGGCAGTATTTAATATTCTACTGATCATGCTTATTTATTTATTATTTTCTGGAAGTGTGTTTTAGTGCCAACTCATCCCAAAGGGCATGATGGGCTATGCTCCTCCACCAAGTATTACCTGTGGCTTGTGCTTTCTTTTTTGTTGTTATTTTTTCTTCTGTATCACTAAGGCTATCTTCTATTTATTACCAATGAAAATCTTGTAATCCCAAATACCTTCTACTCTGTTTTATATTCGTGCATAATACTCAACTGGGAACTTTTTAGAAGTACTTGAACATCACTCCTAAAGTTGTGATTCTGTATTTGTAAAACACCACAGGTGATTATATTACACGTAATGTGTAGGTGCTATCCCACCTCTCTTTTGGGTTGCTTGTATTTACTAATGAAATTTCAGATCAGCTTGTCAATTCAGGAGGGAAAATTTCTGGGATTTTGATAGAGACTGTGTTCAGTTAGATCAATTTGAGGATTGTCGCTGTTACAAGAATAAGTCTTCTAATCCATGAGCATGAAATGTTGTTCCATTTATTTTTTTTCTGCCCCATATGATCTGCAGTAAACATTTATTTTTTTTCTTTACTTTCTTTTTTTTTTTTTTTTGAGACAGGATCTCTGTGACTCAGGCTGAAGTGCAGTGGTGCAATCATGGCTTACTGCAGCCTCAGCCTCCCCTGGTTCAGATGATCCTCCCACCTAGACTCCTGAATAGTTGTGACTACAGGGGCATGCCACTACACCCAGCAATTTTTTTTCACTTTTTTTGTAGAGTTGGGGTTTGGCCATGTTGCCTAGGCTGGTTTTGAACTCCTGGGCTCAAGCAATCCTCCCACCCCAGCCTCCCAAGGGGCTGGGATTACGGGTGTGATCCACTATAACTGACTTCTTTACTTTCTTGCAATGATGTTTTGTAGTTTTCAGTATATACATCCTATACTTCTTTTGTTAAATTTATTCTAAGTATTTTGCTTAGATGCTATTGTAAATGGAATTGTTTTATTACTTTCATTTTTCATTGTTCATTGCTAGTGTATAGAAATATAATTAATTTTTGTATGTTGATCTTGTATCCTGTGATTTTGCTGTACTCATTAGCTCCAATAGCTTTTTGTTGATTCCTTAGAATTTTCTACATAGGATATCATATTACCCGAATTTAAAGATTTTTTCTTTTCTTTATTTTAAATTATACTTGAAGTTCTAGGATGCATGTGCAAAATGTGCCAGCTTGTTACATAGGTATACACATAGCCTGGTGGTTTGCTGCACCCATCAACCCATCATCTACATTAGGTATTTCTCCTAATGTTATCTTTCTCCTAGTCCCCCACACCCTACAGGCCCCAATGTGTGATGTTCCCCTCCCTGTGTCCATGTGTTCCATTGTTCAACTCCCATCTATGAGTGAGAACATGCAGTGTTTGGTTTTCTGTTCTTGTATCAGTTTGCTGAGTATGATGGTTTCTGGCTTCATCCATGTCCCTGCAAAGGACATGAACTCATCCTTTTTATGGCTGTATTGAATTCCATGCTGTATATGTGCCACATTTTCTTTAACTAGTCTATCATTGACAGGCATTTGGGTTGGTTTCAAGTCTTTGCTACTGTGAACGTGCCACAATAAACATACATGTGCTTGTGTCTTTATAATAGAATGATTTATAATCTTGGGTATATAACAGTAATGGGATTGCTGAGTCAAATGGTATTTCTAGTTCTAGATCCTTGAGGAATGACCACACTGTCTTCCTCAGTGGTTGAACTAATTTACACTCCCACCAACAGCATGAAAGCCTTCCTATTTCTCCACATTGTCTCTGGCATCCATTGTTTCCTGACTTTTTAATGATCGTGATTCTAACTGGCATGGGATGGTATTTCAACGTGGTTTTGATTTGCATTTCTATAATGACCAGTGATGAT
Source organism: Callithrix jacchus (assembly GCF_049354715.1). Classification (NCBI taxonomy): domain Eukaryota; kingdom Metazoa; phylum Chordata; class Mammalia; order Primates; family Cebidae; genus Callithrix; species Callithrix jacchus. The sequence continues at coordinate 92,852,114 of NC_133517.1, read as the reverse complement.
GAGCTTTTTTTTCATATGTTTGTTGGCTGCATAAATGTCTTCTTTTGAGAAGTGTATGTTCATGTCCTTTGCCCACTTTTGATGGGGTTGTTTTTTTCGTGTAAATTTAAGTGCTTTGCAGATTCTAGATATTAGCCCTTTGTCAGATGAATAGATTGCAAAAATTTTCTCCCATTCTGCAGGTTGCCTGTTCACTCTGATGATAGTTTCTTTTGCTGTGCAGAAGCTCTTTAGTTTAATTAGAGGCCATTTGTCAATTTTTGTTTTGTTGCCATTGCTTTTGTTGTTTTAGTCATGAAGTCTTTGCCCATGCCTATGTCCTGAATGGTATTGCCTAGGTTTTCTTCTAGGGTTTGTAGGGTTTTAGGTCTTATGTTTAAGTCTTTAATCCATCTTGAGTTAATTACTGTATAAGGTGTGAGGAAATGGTCCAACTTTAGTTTTCTGCATATGGCTAGCCAGTTTTCCCAACACCATTTATTAAATATGGAATCCTTTCCCCATTACTTGTTTTTGCCAGGTTTGTCAGAGATCAGATGGTTGTAGATGTGTGGCATTATTTCTGAAGCCTTTGTTCTGTTCCGCTGATCTACATACCTGTTTTGATACTAGTACCATGCTGTTTCGGTTATGGTAGCCTTGTAGTATAGTTTGAAGTCAGGTAGCGTGATGCTTCCAGCTTTGTTCTTTTTGCTTAGGATTGCCTTGGCTATACGGGCTCTTTTTTATTTCCATATGCATATATATGCACCCAATACAGGAGCACCCAGATTCATAAAGCAAGTTCTTAGAGACCTACAAAGAGACTAAGACTCCCACACAATAATAGTGGGAGACTTTAACACCCCACTGTCAATATTAGACAGATCAATGAAACAGAAAATTAACAAAGATATTCAGAACTTGAACTCAACTCTGGACCAAGCCAACCTAACAGAGGTATGCAGAACTCTCCACCCTAAATCAATAGAATATACATTCTTCTAGGTACCACATCGCATTTATTCTAAAATTGACCACATAATTGGAAATGAAACACTCCTCAGCAAACACAAAAGAATGGAAATCATAATAGTCTCTCATACCACAGTGCAATCAAATTAGAACTCAGGATTAAGAAACTCACTTAAAACCACACAACTACATGGAAACTGAACAACCTGCTATTGAATGACTACTGGATAATGAAATTAAGGCAGAAACAAACAAGTTCGTTGAAACCAGTGAGAAGAAAGACACAATGTACCAGAGTCTCTGGGACACAGCTGCTTTCTCTTTTTTAATCTGAATCTGTTTTATTTCTTGTTCTTGCCTAATGAATCTCCTCTACTGTGTTGGTTAACTTATGGCTAGAACCTCCTCTGCTTTATTGAGTAGAAGAGGCTCATGGAAAGTTGTTAAATAGTGATAGCCATGTATAATTACTTTTATATTAGCTATCCAAGCATTTTGATACTGTTTCTTAGACCACTCATCCATTTTAGAATAGTATAAGTAAAACTTTAAGATTTTATTATTATCTCTCTTAAAGAACTGATATAGCTGCCTTACTGATAAGAAAATAATGTAGCCCATTGTATCTTCTTTTTTATCTAGTCTGTCAGCAAGTTCAAGTGAAATGCCAAAAACCAATGGCCAAGAAATGCCATTCAATTTCTTGGAGAGAGAGAGAAAGATATAATATATAAATATATATATGTATATTCTATGGAATTGAATATATATATTTTATACACACACACACACACACACACACACACACACATATGTTGAGACAGGATCTCACTCTGTTGCCCAGACTGGAGTACAGTGGCACAACCTCAGCTCACTGTAACTTCTGTCTCCCAGGTTCAAACAATTTTCCTGCCTCAGCCTCTCAAGTAGCTGGGATTACAGGCATGCACCGCCATGCCTAGCTAATTTTTGTATTTTTAGTAGAGACAGGGTTTTGCCATTTAAGCCAGGCTGGTCTCAAACCCCTGACCTCAAGTGATCCCCCCACCTCAGCCTCCCAAACTGCTAGAATTACAGATGTGAGCCAACGTGCTTGGTCTTCTTGGACTATATTAATACTACCATATTAGATATAATAATTGACATTTTTCACTATCATCTTTTTTTATTGTACACATTAAATGTGTAAAACATGATGTTTTGATATGCTCGAGAGACAAACACATACACACACACTCACACAGCATTTACTTTAGTCAAGCAACTTAACACACCCATTATCTCATATAGTTACCTTTTTGTCTTTCCTTTATTTAGGATGTGTTAGGAGTACCTAAAATCTACTCCCTTGTTGCTTCCTTTTTGAGGGTTTGTTTTTCTACTTCTATTTTATTACAATTATGAGTTACGTAACTTTTTGTTACATATCTGAAATTATGTATGCCGCTAAATTTAGTTAGCAGTTTTTATAGTTTATCAGACTATCAGGCAAACTTTATTTACAATTTGATCTCATTACGAGTCTCTTGAAACATTTTGTTTGCATTCTTGGCTTCTATGATTGTCTCTTAGTTCTCCATACATCTCTCTGGCCACTCCTATCTTTTCTGTAAGCGTTCTGTACGTCCTCCATGTTGACATTTTCTGGGATCCCATCCTGGGCCCTCTTTTCTTCATTATCTACTTATATCTTGATAGCGCATTTGGCTTCATGGCTTCAAGTAGCATGTATGTATTGATAACTTCCAAATCTGTATTTCCATCCCAGATCTTCTTCCTAATTATCTGCAAGAACTGTCCACTTGGGTTTTGGACATCTTCCTGTATGTCCCAGGGCATACTAACCTCAGCATGTAAAATAAAATTCATTATACCCCTCACCAAACCAGCAGTCGAAATAAATAACTTACTCCTTCTTCTTTCTATACACTGAATCTCAGTGCATGGCCTGGTATCTTTGCACTGCTCAAACCAGAAACCTGGGCATCACTCTTTACTAGTTCTTCGCCAGTGGACACAATTCCTTCCCTCCATTTACCACATCTTGTTGACTCTAATGCTTAATTGCCTCTGAAATACATTTATTTCTCTGTAATCTTACCTCTGTAACCCCATTTCTTCTTCCATAATTTGAGATGTTATCTCTCATGGAGATTAGTTTAATAGTTAATTCTTATCTTAAAAAAAATCTCATAAATCCAAACTGTATTAGTCAGTCCATTTTCATACTGCTATGAAGAAATGTCCGATACTGGGTAATTTATAAAGAAAAAGAGGTTTAGTTGACTCATATTTCCACATGGCTGGGGAGGCCTCACAATCATGGAGGAAGGTGAAAGAGGAGCAAGGCACATCTTGCATAGCAACAGGCAAGAGACCCTTTATAAAACCATCAGATCTCATGAGATGTATTCACTATCATGAGAACAGCACTGGAAAAACCCACCCCCATGATTCAATTATCTCCCACCCAATCCCTCCCACGAAGGTGGGGATTATGAGCTACAATTCAAGATGAAGTTTGGATGGGGACGCAGCCAAACCATAGCACAAGCTCATTAGGATAATAGCATAAAATAAGAGTAGTCAGTTTCTCTGAAGAGTTAATTTGTAAAAACATGAGAGAAAAAGATCTCTGCATTGGTAAATAGATAAACAATGTGGTATATTCATACAATGAAGTATTATTCAACTATAAAAAGGATTGAACCACTGATTCATACTACACCATGGATGAAGCTTGCAAAACTTATGCTAGGTAAAAGAAGAAAGGCACAAAAGGCTATATATTGTATTACTCCATTTATATGAAATGTCCAGAATAGGAAAATCCTTAGAGAAAAGTAAAAGCAGATTACTGGTTGCCAAAGAGAAAGGAGACTGGAGAGTGACTGCTAATAGATAGAGTTCATTTTGGGGATGATGAAGTGTTGTCAAAATAGACAGTGGTGACAGTCACACAACTTTGTGAGTGTTCTGAAAGCTACTGAATCATATACTTTAAAAGGTTGTATTTTATCACCTATGAATTATATCTTCTTTAAATGCTGAAAAGAAAGTCTCTGAAAAAAAGTGGGGAAGGAGAATCTCGAGTCCATGTTGCTTCTTCAGTAAATATGTCTTTAGTGGTGATAATATGCAAACAATATTTTGTTTAGGGTTTAGTTTGTCAGGCATCTTTTCTTTTATTCTAACACTTTTTCAGAGCCACCTTTCCCTAAAATATTCATTCATCTCTTTTTTTCTATTTTTTCATCCTTGCATACATTTTCAAATTTCCAGAGTGCTGAAGATGAATAAAACACAGACCTCATTCTCAAGAGAAGGTGATTTTTTTTTCTTTTTTGTTACTGTCCAAAATTGATTCTTTGGGCATAAATATAATCATTGGCCTAAAACTGTGAACTGTCTACATATTGAAGATTCTCAATTAATAAATACATTAATCTCAAAAATTTAGGAAAATTACTAAGTTAAATGTTGATATGCCATCATGTTATTTTCCATGTGTGGTAAACTTGAGTGTACTCATGACTTCACAGTCACTATACAGGATCCCTGCAAGTGACTAATTTGAGAATAGGTCCCATGCATGGTCTGGAGAGATCTGAAGACAGAGGACTGAGAAGGCACATCTACTAGAGTAAGAACCTGAAGATGGAGGAGGACATGGGATCAGGAACAGCTGGATAAACTGGCTTTAACCAAAGGAAAAACAAATATGGAAATAGATAAGTTTTCGATAAGGAGTTGGGAAGTTGGTTATTACTGCCTGATGGCCTTAATTTTCTCAATCACATAAGAGGTAAGAATATAAGAGTTTAAAAGTTGAGTTGGGGGGTTGAAGATTTGGAATAGTCACTGAAGAAAATATGAGAAGTAGTGGACCTTGGACAAATTAAAGGGTTGATGAATAGTTCTGCAGGTTGGAGACAGTTTTAAGAGAAACCAATATGAGAGAGCAGTGTGATCTTTCCCGGTAGCGTTGAGACAGGTAAAGCAGAGAAACAGTTAAGTCACGCTATAGCATTTATTGAGGAGTGGGAGTTTTGATGGATGGATTTGTTGGAAAAATAGCAGTAGAAGGAAACTGAGAGTGTTTGTGTAAATGTCAGTGCTAAATAAGAAAGAAGAAAAGTTCATGTGGGAACTGATGAAGTAGAATAAAATAGATGAAATCCAAGAATTGGAAAATTATATGATATAGTAAAAATAGGGTTCTGGGAGGTAAGAGGTTTTAGTCATATGTCTTGGAGGCTCTTGAGATGGCTCATGCCTGTAATCCCAGCACTTTGGAGGCCAAGGCAGGTAGATAGCTTGACTCCAGGAGTTTGAGACCAGCCTCTACAAAAAATGCAAAAATTAGCCAGACATGGTGGTACACACCTGTGGTCTCAGCTACTTGGGAGGCTGAGATCGGAGGAACCCTTAAACCAGTGAAGTCAAGGCTGCAGTGAGCTGAGATCACACCACTGCACTCCAACCTGGATGACAGAGTGAGACCCTTTCTCAAGAAAAAAGAGAGAAAGAGAATATGTCTTTGAAATGTAAGATTTTATGTAGATGCTATTATTCCATTAGTTGAAAAACTCTGTAATGCAGCATTGGAGTGAATACAGTGTAATGGAAGAGAAGATACTTATGAAGGTAACTGAAGTTATGTAAGTCTGGGATTATGAGGCAGTTGGTTAGGTTTTTGTAATGACTATTTGAGTCCTTTAGGACAGTGTTAAAATTGAGAATTGAAGAAAACTCTCAGCCAGCTCTCAAGGACTTCAATAAATGAAGGAGTGACCCTTAGATGCCAGAAAGGAAATAAAAGGTGTTGGGTGTCGAGAGGGGCAGAGGTACAAGTTAGAATAGCCAGTTATTATAAACTGCAAAGAAAGTTAAACTTTCAAATAAAAGGGAAGATAGTCAAGATAAAGTAGCAACTGCCAGAAATATTACAACCTAGAAGAAGGTTAAGTATTTGTCACTAGAAAGAACTTCAGGGGAAACAGCGTGTTTAAGGAAACACCAGGTTTTAGTTAAGACATGATAAAGGTTGATACTGCATTCTGCATAGTGGAAAGGGTTTCCCTTGCTGTTGGTGTTGCCACACTTTCGGGGTAGTCATTTCTAGTAACTGATAGTATTTCTAATTCGAAACCACATCACTCAATCAATTTGATATGAAATTGGAGATCAGTGTTAATTTTTTAAAAAAAAGTTTTAAGACAGAGTCTCATTCTCCATGGTGCCATCACAGCTTACTTCAACCTCGATCTTCCGGACTCAAACAATCCTCCTACCTCAGCCTCCTAAGTAACTATACAGGTACATGCCACCATCCCTGGCTAATTTGAAAAAAAAATTAGATGGGGTCTCGCTATGTAACCTACCCAGGCTTGTCTTGAACTCCTAGCTTTTTTTTTTTTTTTCAGGACAAAGTTGGCTTTTTATTTTAAAAAGTCACCATAGTAATAAAAATGCTACAAAACCCAGAATAAATATCTTCAAGTTACAAAAGCAAAGCAGGTCTAGAAAAGCTGGCTGTAAAAAGGCAACAGAGAGGACAGGCCCAAAAGATAAATGTCTGCTTGCTTGGGTGGGGCTGGTGCTCAAGGAGGGACAGTTGTCCCTCTCCCCCCGCCCCATCCCTGAGAAGCATCTCCACCAGGCCATAGTGAATCAGGCCGAGGTGATACGGGAAAAGTGCCGTGCCTGCAGGTACGGTTCTGCCATCACTCCCCAATCCTCCTTCAGATGATCCTCCCACTGAAGCCTCCCAGAGTTCTGGGATTATAGGCATCAGCTCCACAGCCTAAAATTTATTCCCATATCTTATATAAATTTTAAGAGACTTTTACAGTTTTACCTTGTAATATAGTTAGTAACTTCTATTAATTTGTATTTCTGTGATAACTGATTATTCTATCCTTATTCAGAGATGCCTGAACAGATTAATTTTTACTGATTAACTCTATTATAGATAAAATAGCAGTTTAGAGTTATATACATTAAAATTGTTTCTTATCTTTGATTAATATATTCAACTTTTGTTTTATGGCATTACCACTATTGATTAATCTACAGGTAAATAGCATTTCTATTAACTTGTCTGCTACAGGGATAAAATGCATTTTTATGCTCTTTTCACATTTAATTCCCAACATTTTTCCCACTGATGGTACATTAATGAGTAAAATGAATTTAGTATGTAAGTAGAGAAATCATGAAATTGGAATGAATTCTACCGTATAAAATAATTATAATAGAAAAAACTGCTACTGTAGCTTCCATCATATTCAATATTTATTTTTAAAAGCAAATAAGGACAATTAATCTATAGTTGTTATTCTTAACTAAATGCAATATTCTGACCAGTTATTCCCTCATAATCATGTTTATCCCTCATGGTATATAAATTTAGCATACAGAATTTTCAATTTTATAGATATAGTAAAATGAAAATTTTGAAATAGAACTTTCATGCATGAATATTATTTTGTTAGATGCCATGACATTATAGTCTGGTACTATAGTATGACTTTATTTTCAAATTTTGGTTCTCCATAGAGAAAAATGAGATCTAATATTCAGGATACAAAAGTGGGAAAAAAAATCCAAGAACACCTGGCCTGAGACTTCAGTATTTTAAGGAAGAAACAATTTCAGTCTTTATTTTGTAGCCAGATCTTGACTTCAACCCTTTGTACTTCTCCTTGACTCTTCTCCTTCCAGGATCTTGCCTTTGTTCCTTGTGTGTATGTTCACTTTGATTATTCTACCTGAAATGTGGCTTCTGGTTTCTTTATGAGTAAAGTATCTACTCATCCTTCACCACTCAACTCACATGTGAATTCTTCCATGATGCACCTTCTCTTCTCTTCTTCGCAGCTTATATATAATATTCTTTTAAAATAGTAGTTTCTCTTGGGGCACTCATTTTCTTTCCTGTCATACAGTTATTTAAGTATATATTTAGTTTATCATTGTTGATTAGTTGAGTATAGTATGTCTGTCATCTTTTTACTGTTCTCCCTTCCAGTATCTACAATATTTCATACATAGTAGGGACTCAGTAAAACTTTGTATATGAATAAATTTGATTATAATAAAACAGTGAACGTTTACAGGTGTGAAGAAAGTTTACAGTGAAAGTTTACGTAGGAATGGAGCTTCCAACATAGTACTTCTGACATAATGCAATAACCAGTAGGCTCATCACAGTCTTCTTTGACAAAAATTTTTAAATAGTCCAGGACAGGCTGGTATTGGTGGCCCACACATGTAATCCTAGCACTTTGGGAAGACAAGGCAAGAGGATTATTTGAGCCCAGCAGTTCAAGACCCCCCTAGGCAACATGCAAGACTTCATCTCTAGAAAAACTAAAAAGAAATTACCTTGCGATGGCACATGCCAAGGCTGAGGCAGGAGGATGGCTTCAGCTCAGGAGGTCAAGGGTATAGTGAGCCATGATCACACCATTGCATTCCAGTCTGGGCAACAGAGAGAGATCCTGTCTCAATAAATAACAAATAAATAAATAGTCCAGGCAGTCTTTCTTCTCTCCTCCAATGGAAATAAATTTCTATTTCAGAAATCAGTAGAAATTACTTCATAGTTGTGTATTTCATGGCTCATATGTATTCCATTTAGGAAAAAGTTGGTCGGCTGGTTGGTTGGTTGGTTGGTTTACTGATTTGATATATGATGAATAGTCATTTCTCTCATTTTTAAATCTTTCAACAGAATTCTCTTTACACTATTCTTTTGGGGCATATTCCAAGATTGAGTTTGCCTAATGTTTGAATTCCAATTATCTCTTTTGCTCATTTTTATTTTCTTTTTTATTTAAAAGACAAGGGTCTTGTTTTGTCACCCAGGCTGTAGTACAATGGCACAATCGTAGCACACTGCAGCCTTCAATTCCTTGGCTCAAGCGATCTTCCTGCCTCAGCCTCCCAAGTAGCTAGGACTATAGGCATGCACCGCTATGCCTGGCTAATTTTTTTTTTTTTAATTTTCATTTCTGTAGAGATGGGATTTTGCTGTGTGCCCAGGTTGGTCATGAACTCCTGTTCTCAAATGAGCCTCCCTCCTTGGCCTCACAAAGTGCTGGGATTACAGGCATAAGCCACCATGCCCAGCCTTTTGTTATCTTTTCTTAAGGCTCCCACTCTTGTTAGATTTCATACAGGATTTTTAGATACAATATAATGATTATCATTTAGAGATGGCAGAAATAAGAAAATGTCTAGAATTAGTCTTCTGGGACTTTCTATGAAAATATTTTGAGAAGATACATAGTTGTGTGAAAACAACTGTATATTTTCTAGATAGTCTATTATTTACTCAGCTTTCTTTTACTATTTCTGTATCTCACAGTATGAATTGCTACCTTATATGGTATATCTGTCATATATAGAGACTTATAGTTTCAATCTGGCACCTTGAGGATTAGACTGGCATGCTTTGCTAAGCTGTAAATGAGAACTTCATGCTTGTTACACTGACTCATAGTAAGCATACAATGAGTCTTCATCACGTTCATTATCCAAATTTTTAGTATTATAAGAAATAATGCCTTAAGTTCTCTAAAAACATGCATAAAAGGTAATATAGAATAATGATTAAAAGTTAATTCTGGATTCAGACCGAGCTCTATTGAGTCCTAGCTTTGCCAGTTTCTAACAATATAAACTTAGGAAAATAATACTCTTCATGTACTAGAGAGAATGATAGTAATTTTCTTAGAGGGTTGTCATGAGAACTCAATGAAATAATGCCCTTAAGGCATTGAACACTGTTTCTGGCACATGACAAGCATTTCATAAATAGTAGCGATTGGTTTTAAAAAAAGGAATCGAAAGAGGAAAAATAAATTTATAAAATTCTCACATATTTTAGCTTTTTAGAACTGCATATTACATACAAACTTTCCTCACACTTTGCCAGATGACAATTCAGAATAGGATAGATCCATCTTGCATTTCACACAAGAGAAAATATTTTCTGAAGTACCAAAAGATTTCATTATGATTTCACAAAGTAATATAGCAGAGATTGTGGACAATGTTTATAAGGTTTGTTTCATAGTTTTATATGGTTGACCTTTAGTGGTTATGGAATTAAAATTATTTTATTTCTTAAAGTGTCTTCATTTTATTCAGCAAATAATGTTTTACATCTATGTGCTAGGCCCTGTGCTAAAATAGGGAAAATAGTTTTTAACAAGACCTATTCCTTTCCTCAAAGAGCTTAAAGTCTAGAGGGGAGTTAAATAAGTGAACAAATAATTACAATATAGAACAAAAGGTATAAAAAGTAATTAGATTTATTTGATAACAAAACTTCCCGTTGGTAAAACATTTTAATAAGCCACTTAAGTATTTCACTTAAAGCTCTTTTTGAAGATCAGATTGATGGAAAATTGATGTTATAAGAGGTTATCTAAATTGCCCATTATTAGATAAGTGTCACGATAGTGATAAAAATCATATCGTTTGTAATCAAAGTTCAAGGTTCCTTCTATTTCACTACAGAATACCTTTTGAAGGCATAAACTGTGAGAAGAAAAATAAGCGAAACTCTTTCAGCATTATATAAGGTAGAAAAACATTCTCAAAAGAAAAATCTATGATTTCTTGCTGCCTCTAACCATTAAAAAGTCTTTTTCTGAATTAATAGCTTAAGAACATATTTGAGAAGCTTAAACAGTTGTTCTTATCCTTCATCCAAACCAAGCATCAGGTTTTTAAAATATAAAAAATACAGTAACTAAAACATTACATATTATTTTGCACATGAGTCTCATGGCTTCTCTCGTTTAGTCTTTTTAAAATACTCCTGCTATGTGAATCTGAGAAGGCCTCTAGCTAAAATCATTCAACAAAGTAAGAATATGAGATATTAATACTTAGAAATATAAAACTGAATCTTTTAAATCAGTGCTTTCCAAGTGTATTTCCAGAAAGTTAATCCCATGCATTGATGCTTTAAAAAAATGATTTCGCTAAATAAATTTGGGGCCTTCTACACATACTGCCCTTCCCATCAGAGTCATAGCATGCATGAACACTCCGAGAAGTGCTATAATAAAGTTGTATTTAAACTAGAATATTCCACACTGTGTTTATGATGGAACTATTTTAGTGTAATATTTTCAAAATTATTCAGGGAATGTGCTTGAAACTCATTGGCATGCTTTAATTTTCCATTTCAAACTTCGGCCTCTATTCTTTCAGTAAAATAAATATTTTTATTCTTGCTGAGTTTAAGCGTAAAATTATGGTGCAAAATATGGGATTGTCTGGAAGAGATCCTTGGAACGAAAAAAATTTACTGTAGGGATTGATATTATCTCTAAAGAGGCTGACAGATGGAACTAGGAAATGAATTGTAAAATCAAGTAAGGATTAACAAATCCAGCAAAAATGAAAAATGGTATCCAAGGAATATAAAATGAGATTTATCTCTCAAGCAATGACACTAATAGTGGGAATATAAAAATAATTTATATACTTCAACAAATATGAGAATTGATCTTTTTTCTGACTTTTCATATATGTTTTAAAAATTCAGTCTGTTGTTTAGGGAATCACTTCAAACAAACAAGCCACAGTATAAAGAGATGGAATTGACAAGTGGCCCATTTTCTATTTGTCTTTCTATGCTTCCAACAATACATTGGTTTGGAACCATAAGCTGTAATGAAGGAGAGTACAGCTCCAGGGCTCCCTTTATGTCATATATGCATGTGTGCATGAATGCATGTGTGTGTCTATGTATACATGTGTATATACCATGCTCTAATCTAGCACATGCTTAAAGGACTCGCTCCCAGTTCCCCTCTTTATGAATCGCTTTAACCTATTCTTGCCCTAGTGTCTGTTTATTTTTTTCTTTCTCATTTTTTAGAGAAAAAAAATGAGAAAGGGTGGTTTTAGATTTTTGTTTAATGATTATGAGTCCATTATTCTCATATCTAATATTTCAACACATTATTAAATTTCTCATTTCTACTATTAATTGGAATATATCCTCTTCATTAAAAGAATTAATTTTAGATATTACACAAAATAAGCAAATTTTCTTACATTTGTCAAATAAAATATTCAAGATTGGTCAATGTAATAATGAGTGAATATTATAAGAAGATATTTATAGACTTCTGTTAAGATAAAATATTACTACCTCATTGTCCTGTTATACTTTCAGAGTCTTCACCATTTTTTTTAGTCATGATTTTAACAAATAATTATGTTAATATCTCATTTGTAGGGTGCTTTCCTGGCTAAAAATTGATTTTATATCTCACACATGTATAATATATGTATATATATATATATATAACATGATATTATTATACTATATAGATGTATTTCTATGTAATACCTACATACATATATGATATATGTAAATATCATGGGATTTTAACAGTAAACTTAAGAGATGGACAGACCAGATTTTATTATTTACATTCTGAGATGGGGATTCTTCTGGTTTAAATTTCTGTTGCTGCTCTAACTAAATAAATTTAGAATTTACATTCGATGTGTATAAATGATTATAATTACAAAAGGAAAAGAACCTGTGTTTCAGGCATGCTTCTTTCAGAGAACAGTATTTAGGGCATACTAAAATTTTAGCTCCATGGGAGCAGAGTCTTCATCTGTTCTGAGTACTGCTGTATCCCCAGTACCTAGAACACTGCCTAGCATACATAACATAGGTCCTCAACAAATACGTGTTGAAGAATGAATTAGTGCCTATTCAGTCATTTTTCAAAATGCAGTTTTTCATTAAAACTACTAAACTCAGCAATACATTAAAAAGATAATTCTAAAAATCAAGATATTAAATACCAAAGTATCAGGTAAAATTTAGTGCCTTTTACTTTAATCCTTTAACTATTATGAAATATAATCATCATATTCCTTTTGATCACACTTTTCTGCTAATGATTTATTCTTAAAATTGTAAAGTAGTACTTCTCTTTCATAGTTAGCCTATATATCCAGAAAACCACAGGCCATTATTGGAAAGGACTTTAGAAGTTAACTATCTAGTACTCTGAACTAAACTAGGACTCTTCCTGTATCACTGGTTCTCAAATCAGGATCATAAAGAAAACACTGGGGAAGCCTTTTAAAAACATAAATTTTCTGGCCTTGACATGAGAATTCTATTCCAGTATGAACCTAAATATGATGAATGCTCTAAAGCTATAGAGGTGTCACTAATAGTTCATCGTCCAATCTGCTTGAACAGTTCAGAGCCCTCTACTTTATGAGACAGTTCATATTCTTGAACATTTGAAATTATTATAAAGATTTTTCCCAATTGAGCTAAATCTTACTTGTCTGTAACTTCTTCAAAGAAGACTTGGGAGGTGATTATAAAGGTATTAATTTTTAAATTATCTTTTAATTGAGCATATATCTTATGCATTTCTGTATTTATGAAATGTTTTACAGTTTTTAAAACACAATTGGAAGAAAGAACTGTATCAAGGACTATCGTTTTGGAATTGGCCCAAGTGATGCTTTAACCCACTGACCATATATATATATATATGTCACTAGTAGATTAAATACATATACACACACAAGCATATATATATATGTATGTATATATATTTTATACATATATATGTATGTATATATATTTTATACATATGTATGTATGTATATATATTTTATACATACATATAATATATACATAATCGTTCTACTTTTATTAGTATAATCCTTGATTTTTTTATAGAGCTTTTATGCTCCAACCCTAGACTGCTGATGCCAAATTATGGTTTTTTTTTCAAATAGAACAGACTACTCTCACTATCAAATTTTATTGAGAGCCACAAGAAGATATGTAAGCAATTTAGTTATTTTTTAATCCAGTTTTCAGCCTTTCTACCACAATATAAGGTTAAATAATGGATTAATAGCATTAAAAGATAAAATTAACCACAAATAAGGAAAATGTCTTTTTGTAATCTATTTTGTAGATATTTTCTTTTAATGTGGCTTGAAAAGTCAAAATAAATAAATCTAGATAATTAAAGACCTGAATTCTCTGACAAATAAATCATTCTGATATTAGAATTTCTAGTTTATGTCAATGTTATTTGAACTAAAGACATTTTCATGTTCTCCAAATGTGTTTAAAATATTTTTACTGTTATTTTAAAATTATTATTTACCTTTTAGATAAAAGCAACACCTAAGCAAAAATAGAATAGAAAAATTCTATTTGTCATTTTAAATAATATTTATTTCTTCTTTAAGGATTTGTTTTGTTCCATTTATATCTGCATTTCACATGCTATATACTGGTTATTTCTCGATTTGTGGTTATTACACAATTTGGTATTAAATCAATACATTATGCATTCATCTTGTATTGAAAGGTTGCTTTGCCTTTAGTGCAATTTAAAAACATTGTCAGTTTGTAGTTACTATATGGAAACACAGAAAAGAGGAAGATGACAGATGAAGAAGAGAACAAAAAGATGTTGAGAGAATTAGGTATTATTATTATTTTCCTTAAGGAATATATAAATTATACCATAAAGCATTTTGTTATTCTTTTCATTATATTAAATAACATCATTGGTAGTATTTAAACCCATTAGAAATTTGTCCATAAATATTAATAGTTAATATTTCTGTTAGCCAAAGTAAGATTCTATGACTACAGTATTTACTTTGAAAAATCTGGCAATTCCCTTTTTTTTGTATTGATGGATTAAATTATTATCATAGTTTCTGCAGAAATGACAGATTAAAATCTCAATATGCTTACAGTATTTTTATTAATTTTTATAATCATTTAAATTTTTCATTTACATTAACGTATAAGCTTTAATTTATATGTTAATGAATTTTTATTTTTTTAATTTTTAAACTTTAATAACTTTTCAAGCTTATATTGAAGGATTGGAAATTTTTAACTCTAATAAGTATAAGAACACCTGCAAGTCAGTATTTCTTTGTGAATTGAAAATAACTCAATGTATTTTCTCAGAATATTACTGCATACTAGTTTATAATTATTCTGTAGTAACAAAATGTAGAAGTACTGATCTGAAGCTAAGATTATAAATGTATTTCAATTTGCATTCAATTTATCATAAACCCTAAAATAAAATGTTAATAATGGTGATTAAATTCTTAAACTTTCAGCAAAATAAATTGCATAGGAATAACACCTACCTTTCATTTTTTTTAATTTCAGAAATAGTTGTTTTGTTCATTAAGTCACATATAGTTTCTTCAGTGCTAGCTTGACAATAGCATGCTTGGTGTCTTTACTGAATCACTAAATATTCATGGTTAAGGTATTTGCATACTTATAATGAAAATTACATGCAATAAAATGATCTTTCAAATGGTTCAGTGAGGAGGCAAGGCCTTTTTTTACCTTATTATAAACAAAATCTTTAATTATTCTTAACAATATGGAAACAGTTGCTCAGTGAATCTGGTATTAGCCAACTAGAAGTAAACCAAGTAGAATTTTTATTAACCATTGTTTTACCAGAAAAAGGAAAACAATCATAAAAACTGCCTACATCAAGATAACAGATTTCTTCTAAAGGCAACTTTCACAGAATTTTCTCCAGATCATATTACATTTAGTTTCCTGGGACTCCTACAGTTACAGTGATATAATGGTGGTCTGGGGAACTCAAACTTAAAGACCTAAAGGGGCCAAGCAGGTAATATAAGTGATTGAAGTAAGTCAGGCTTAAGAACTTGGTAGTGTTGGGAGTGGTGGCGAGCTGGAGAATGTATGCTCCCATTAAAAGGGGAAAGTGCTGTTCTCCTTAAACTAGTTATTGACATACAGCTGTATTGACAGATCTGCTGTTTCAGGAGACCAAAACCCCTAATTCTTATTTTAACTTTGTAAACAACTCTTTTGGCCAAAGTAAATATATCAGTGAGTCAGATCCAATGGGTGGCCACCAGTTTGCAGCAAAAGTAGTCATGATTATTGGAGTAAGAATCCTGAAAGGCAAAGATTTCCAAACAATCAAAAAGGGAATAAATAATGTTCTTCATTTTGTTATTTCTGAGTCAGAAAACTGCTCATATGTTTTAGAACAGACTTTAGTAATATGAATAAAAATAAACCAGAAGATTCCATTTCTAAAGCATTCCTGTTAATGAATGTTTGGTGGTTATAATTTCACTGTACTCATGTGTGTACATGTATGTGGTAGAAGCAAATTAAACGTTGGCTCTGTATCATCTTTCTCAGAAAACCAGCAAAATAATAAGATGTTATATAAATTGTGTAGAATACTATTAATCCATAGTATTTCACAGGTATGGAAATAAATGTTGTAATGAATTTTAAGTCTCTAGAAGCAGAGCTAATTATAGAAATGGTAAATATGTATAAATAAATAATCTTGCCCTATATAGAATTTATGTTTTCTATTTTTTATAATATGACCACCTGAATTAAGGAGAAATTAAATTAAGCTTTATTGATATTGCTAGAAAATGAAAAACAGTTAAATCTGTTCTGAAATGGTTTTAATAAAAGCAACCCTTTAAAATGCAAAATTATATGCTTAATTGGTTTAGGATTTACATTTGTCTACAGTGAGTTAGACTAAGTTTTGTACCTTTAGCTAGTAGCTTTAAAATTTGGGAGACACTAAAATTTATCATGAAAGATGATGATTTCAATTTTGTTTTTAACCCTGATAAAATGTGTCAGAAACCAAAAGCGTATGACATGATTACATTTATAAGAATAATAGATAAACAAGGTGCCTTAAAAGAAATATATTTCTTTATCAGTCTAACTTAAGTATAAATGGTGTTATAATATACTTCTCAGATTTGTTTTTTCAATGACGAAGAGCTTTTCTTATATCACTCTATATATAAGTATATATTGTGTGAATTTGGAATAATTCTGTATACAATAAGTTACCTCAATAACTATTCATTGGAAACCTGCCGACAACTTTGTCATTCTTTTTTCTGATCTAGTAGCTTATAAAATAATTTGTATAAGATTAATTCAGTTTTGTTTAAAATTCACCTATAATCCCAGCCAATCAGGAAACTGAGGCGGGAGGATCACCGGAACCCAAGAGTTTGAGTCCAGTGTTGGCAACACAGCAAAATCCTCATCTCAACATGAAATAAAACAAAATTTACCACTTTGCATATATTAATATTTTTAATTATATCACTAATATAGCTGAGCACAGTCTGTATTTTAACATTGGATATCTTATAATCTAATGTATTCACACAGGGTTATCGTTTTAAAGTAATGGACTTTAAAATTTATATAAGACTATATATCTTTGAAATAAGTTTTCTTTTTTTTTTTTTAATAGAAGCAAGGTCTTGCTTTGTCAGCGAGGCTGTAGCACAGTAGCAACACCAGAGCTCACTGCAGCTTCAAACTCCTGTGCTTGCCCCACCATGCCTGGCTAACTTTTAAACATATTGTAGAGATAGTATCTCTCTGTGTTTTCCAGGCTGGTCTTCAAATTCTGGCCTCAAGAAATCCCCCCTAACTGGGCCTCCCAAAGTGCTGGGGTTACAGGCATGACCCACCACACCTAGGCAAAAAATTTGTCTTTAAAATTTTTCAGGGAATGTAATTGTGGGCAAAGTAATCTTTACATTTTCTATTGATTGTTCAGATTGAGTATTGTCTTCTGCTTTATTTTATCAAAGAAACTCGAATATCTTAATATATGTATTTGGGCAATTTTGTCTTATTTCTTTTAGTACTTAGTTCTAACATTGTATGTATAGCCTTATCAAAAATATAATTGTCCTTGGGCTGCCCAATATTTGTATATATTTAAGTATTTAAATGAATAATTTCAGGAAATCCTTAGGCATTCAACTGATTTATTAGTAGTAAGATTTATGTTATGAATGCAGAGATTGTTTAGAATTATATCAAGAACTTAAATGGAACTGGGCAGCAGTTCTGGACAGAATATAAACTTCTATTGGCATTGACAACTGAAAATTTCAGCATAGCAAACAAATTATGAGAAGGAAGTAACAATACTTCCAACAAGTAAGAAAGTTCCTTGTCCTGATAAAAGAGTTTTCTTTTTTAACCCTATTTTACCTGTTTATTATCATAGAAAAAATTTGAAAATTTTAGAATATTTTATATATTATGGGATATTCTTATTACATAAAGGAAGAACTTATAAGACGTATATAAGAATTTCTTAGGCAAAAACTCAATACCAAATATTCTCTTAACTTCCAGTTGATAATTATCAAAATTTTTGGTTTATTTTATATTTATTTATTTATTTTGAGACAGGGTCTCACTCTCTTGCCCAGGCTGGAGTGTAGTGGGCCAGTCTCAGCTTGCTTCAGCCTTTGCCTCCCAGGTTCAAGCAATTCTCCTACCTCCCAGGATTACAGGCATGTAATTCTCCTGCCTCCCAGGATTACAAGTCCAAGTGATTCAGCCTCCTGGGATTACAGACATGTGCCAGCATACCTGGCCAGTTTTTGTATTTTTAGTAGAGACAGGGTTTCACCATGTTGGCCAGGCTGGTCTCGAACTCCTAGCCTCAGGTGATCCACCCACCTCTGCCTCCCAAATTGCTGGAATTATAGGCATGAGCCACTGGGCCCAGCCAAAATTCTTATGTTTAAATTTGATGGTGTTTTAGTCACCTCAGTCTGCTATAACAAATTGACTGGGTGGTTTAAAAAAGAGAAATTTATTTGTCATGGTTCTGGGAGGCTTGTGCCAGTATCATAGGATTCTGCTGAAAGCACTCTTCCTAGTTTGCAGATGGCTGTCTTTTTGTTGTGTCTTTGCATGGCAGAAATCATAGAGAAAGCAAGATCTTTCTCATTGCTTCTAATAGGAGTAGTAATCCCATCATGAGGGCTCCACCCTTATGATCTAATTACTTCCCAGATACCTCATCTCCAGATACTATCACACTGGGGATTTATGGTATCAACAGGTATTTTCAAGGGACACAAATGTTCAGCATATAGTGTACATAATACATAGTCCTTTAATTACTGTATAGAACCAGAATTCATTGTACTTTAGGCATGCCATAAATCTGGAGAGATATATATATGCCATATATATGGCAGTAAAAGAAAAATGCTTAGCAAAATATGCTTTGCCTATAAGATTGAAGAGTAAACATTTTCAAATAAGCCTAAAATGTCCCCATGTTCTCTTATTCATAAGAAAAAAGTAAGATTTTCTAAGTGTTAATAATGTTATTTTTAACTTTAAAAATATGGTATATTTTTTACTTTTGTTTACTTTTAAATTTAGTTTCTCAGTATTCTCTCTGAAATAAAATTATAGTACAAATAAAGCCTCTCTTCTTTAGTAGTATATTGTCAAATTGTACCCAGTGGGGTCTATGAATCAAGTACTACCAGGCTGATGCTCCATAAAGGCAATTTTACTATTCTTGCATGTCATATTGCTGCAGTCATTCGAAATAACAGCCATGGTAATTGAAAAATTACACTAGAAACTTCAAAAGGGGCACAACTTTGTTGCTTGAACAGCAAAAGCAAATGCATATAGGGACAAAACTGAATGCTACCATATTTAATAAAAGATTATTTTAGAGCTCTATTTGTACTTAAGGACAGTACAGCTCCTATATTTTTAGACAAATGTAGGGCAATTGTGAAAACACAGAGTTACTGTCCAATTTTTTTAGCATTTTCCTTATGATATAATAAAGACAGAACTGAATTGCATAGATTCTAATTTCATCTTGACTCTTAGGACTCTGTGAAATCTGGGACAAGTATTTTCATTTTTTCAGGCTTCAGTTTTCTCACTCATGTAGAGAGCAAACCAGATCATCTTCAAGTCTCTTCACTTACAAAACATTCAAGTCTCTTCACTTATAAAACATTTAAATAATGTTAACATTTAATTAGCATTTAATGTAAACATTTAACATTTAAAATCCAAAGAATATGAGCTAGATTATAATTCGTCACGTAGAAAAGTGAGTGCTCAATGCTTTTTACCCAAAAGTGATATTATTATTTGAATTATATTATATTTGAATAATCTGTTTGATTCCTAAAGTTGATCACTGGCAATTTCTTGAAATAATGTCTAGTAACCTCTTCCTCCATTTTTCTTTCACCATTGAATAGTTTTGAGGTATATTTCTAGCTGTTTGTGACTGTATGTTAGTAATTTCAGTATCCATTAACCACAAATAGTAATTGATTCCCCTCGGAAGTGTGTTTTGCCTTAGATTAAGTAAGTAACCTGTTAGCTAAAAAAGTTAATGGATATTCTTATTCATTATTTTGGTTGAGTTTATAATATACAGCATGTAATCAAATTAAGTGATGATTTTTATTTAAAACTTTTTAGGCAAGTTTTCTGGGAAAAATGTGATCTTAACAACAGGCAGCAACTTAGAGTAT
This sequence comes from Callithrix jacchus, assembly GCF_049354715.1. Taxonomy (NCBI): domain Eukaryota; kingdom Metazoa; phylum Chordata; class Mammalia; order Primates; family Cebidae; genus Callithrix; species Callithrix jacchus. Next base: position 92,831,723 of record NC_133517.1, on the reverse strand, counting down.
TATGAATTAAGATACAAAGGAGGGTAAAAAAGGAAAAAAAATAGAAATATTACATTCTTCCCTGTCAAGACATAGTCAATTAATTTCATTGTCTTTGGGGTAAGAGCATTGTCTATAGGAATTTTTCTAAAAGATCCAGTTCTCTCCCTATAGTCACCAATGAAATCCTGAAAGAAATAAACATGGAGGTTAGCTAACTACTCTCTCTGCTTACAGTATTTTACAAGAAAATGAGCTAATTAACCTCCTTTTTTCTTCCCACACCATCTCTTCTCTTTCTGTCTTTCTCTCTTTTTTTTCCTCTAACCATTTTTCTAGCTGCTACACATTGGCAATTACGGTACCTCATGGCGAGATACTGGAATACATGAAAACCAGTTATTGCCTTAAGAAGGTCAAGGCTAGTGGAGAACATGGACATTTAAATAATTATAATACAATTATAATCATGGCATATTCAATTGTTGAATATTTCAAAGTTATATATATTAAATGCTACATAATTACATATAATAAATAACTGCTAATTTCGTATTTTCATTGAGTAAGGAAGTATAAATAAATAGGGAAGAATCTGGAGAGATACAATTTAAACCACAGTAGAACGGAGGATTTTTAAATACGTTAAGGCAGAAGTTCTGAGACACAAATTTACATCCCTAAATCTCCCATATCCTAGCATTGGCATATCATCTCAGACCTTTACCTTTTTCTTAATGGCAATATTTTGTCATGATCAGACTAAAATTATTTAACTAATCTAAAAATTATTTTAATTTGGTTTTAATAAGGTTCCAATCTAAAGAAAAAACAAGAAAGGATAAGAAAGGGAAAAATACAAGACTGTTACAAAGTACGTGTAAATAGGTTTTGGCATTTGATTAAATTACTTCATTCATTTATTTAATAAATGTCTATTGAGTGCTTATTAAGTGCCAGGCTCTATTCTCCAGGATTTTAATAAAATAATGAACTAACACAAAAAATTACTTCATCGTGGAGTTTATATTCTGATGGGGGGACTGACAAAGAGGTGCAAAATATTGGGTGTAAGATGATAATAGTAGAGAAGGGTGTAGTTTGTGTCAGAGGAGATAGAAGCATTGCCTCACTTCCCAGAAAGGAAAATGTGGATTTAAATCCCAGAAGTGGAGATTCAAGAGTTCTGAGTTTTGTGGGTGATTGGAATTAACAGGGATAAAGAGGATAGGATGTATAATGAGATTTGTACTGGTAGTCTGAAAGCTGATATTGAATGTGAAGCTATAAGTGCTAGTGTTAGGGTGGGAGTTAGTTTTTACCTGGAGCATGCAGAGTTCTAGGGCTTATTTCCCTCACACATATAGGGCTGGAGGGGTGATCTTACACAAAGCAGTTCAAGCTCAGGGTTCCTTCTTGACCTGAATATAGGAAGCAAAGGGAAAGAAAGAAATAGCAATGACATCAGTGCTCCTGTTTTGGGTAACTGTGACTATTGAAATAAAATTTAGCATGTTAAGAGGATTAGGAGTTTGGTGGATGAAGAGTAAAAGATTCTAGAAATTTTGAATTTTTTTTAAGGCCTGAAATTGGCCTGAAGCTAATTGAAGAGAGGGTCTGCTATTGCTGTTTAGATTCATACTTAATCTGGTGAAAGGAAGTAAGAACAATATATGTTATTATTACTGAAATAGGTATTAACTTCATGTTCAACTTCAGCTTTTAAAGTAATGGTAATTTTAAAAGACATTAATTATTCCACCTTCAGATTATTTTAAACTATTTACTCTGCAGATGTTTACATTTTCTATTACACTATGTACTTTCTGAGTAGAGAACTTGACAATCAACAAGTTACCTTTCTTCTCAGAATCTCAAGAAACATGATTCTAAAGAAAGTTGTATTGTACTGCTGAATAAAGAATATATGATTTACCAAATGATGCTATATTTTAATATCTTAGTTTTCAATTTGCTAAAGTCATTGCATTCTTGCCATATTATTTTTAAATAATATAATTTCAAAAAATGCTTAATACATTAGAGTGAAGTTGAATGACATTTTTAGACAAAGGAAAATTTGCATTTGAATATAGAAGTGTGTAGATTTTTGCCATTTTAAGGAAGATATTTAATTATAATTTATAAAATACGTTATAATGCTAACTTTCACTCAATTTGTATATATTTTTTATTTTACATAATGTAGGTGTAGAGGAAATGATCTTATGATATTTAAACAACTCTAAAAAGCATTTCTAATTATTATAGGCAATAATTCTGAAAAGTCTGGGACACAGAAAACTTATCTCTATCTTTTATTGTATAGAATGCACTAGCTCATTCTACATAGGCATGAGTTTCCTCCATTAAAAAAATTAAAACATTTAAGAATGAAATTTTATAGTAGTTGTAACAATCAATGAGTATGACAGGTATTATTTACACTAAATTTTTTATTATGTGCATCAGTGGGGACAGTATGCTGATACAACAGTAAACCTTTTTTAGAAATAGCATTTGATATGCAAAGTAGATCTTTCTGCTATTTCTTAAATACGTTCTATGTAGTAATAAGACATGGCCAAATGTAAACATTGGTAAATTACCAAAAAAAAAAATACAAATGGTGATTAGTATTTTTAAACCAATTTAAACACATAAGTTCAAGAATCCTTTAAATTATTTTCAAAGCTCACAATGCAAAGGGCAAATGTTTAAAATGTACCATAGTACAAAATTACTTCAAATCTTATAGGAAAGAATAGTAAAGTCGGAAAGATGGAGAATAAAGTTAAATCAGCTAATTTTCAAATAAAACTTCTATACATCAACACATGAAAACAAAAATCTAAAATGGATTTTTTATTGCTATGTGCAATAAAGCAAAGTTCAATAAAATAAAGTGCGCTTATATGTGGAATCAACAACAAAAGTGGACCTGTGCAATTATACCAGTTGCTATACAGAAAATAACATTGTTTTTTCATTTAAAAACAGCTAGTGCAAACTTTTTTTTTAACTGAAAAATATTCGGCTGGTAGAGGTGGCTCACACCTGTAATCCTAACACTTTGAGAGGTGAGGCGAGTGGATCATGAGGTCAGGAGTTCAAGACCAGCCTGGCCAAGATGGTGAAACTCCATCTCTACTAAAAATACAAAAAAAAAAAAAAAAAAAATTAGCTGGGCGTGGTGGTATGTGCCTGTAGTTCCAGCTACTCAGGAGTCTGAGTCAGAGGAATCACCTGAACCTGGGAGGTGGAGGTTGCAGTGAGCTGAGATCACACCGCTGCACTCCAGCCTGGGCGACAGAGCGAGATTCTACTTAAAAAAATATTTTAAAAATGCAATTATGTATATAAGAGAAAAACAAAACTTTTTTCTTAAATACTTCTTAAGTGTATGCTAATCAGAAAGACACAACGAAGCTAATATGGTTCTAGATATACTAAGAACTAACTAAAGATAATGCAGAACACCTTTAACCAAAAGGGAAAATGTGGATAGCTGGGGCTGCAGAAATGCAGTATTATCTATTTTCTGCTTTCTGCTTGCCAGGTCTTAGAAACTTAACCATAAAATCTAAAGGCAAAACTAACAAAGTGAGATTAAAAATATATCTTGGTTAGATGAGTTAGAGAATTCTTTCTGCCTTTACTCACTCAGTGTCACTTTTCTTTAGCCTATACTAGAGTTCCCAGATGGTTTTTGTTTGTCACTTGCAGTGGAATCACCAGAGAAATCTCAAAATGAAATATTTGGCCCTCAGATGCCAGAATTATCTTATTAGAATTCCTGAGGCTAAGACCACAGACTGTATTCTTGAAAAGCTCTTCAAGTGGTCGTGGTGAATACTAAAATTTGAGAACTATTTTTTTAATTCATTTAGAAATTGAGTACTTCATATGCTTTCCAGTTGGACAGTATAATTCAAGGGCAAAATTTAGTGCTTGGCTTTTTGCCCCGATGCCTTGGAGAATGTTCAACTTTATGGAATTTTTACCAAAAGCTTTGCCAAAAGAGAAGCAGATCTGCCCAACCTGCAGTAAAAGGAGCTGAAGACCAATGATGACAGTCAGCATCTGTGATTTGTCATTTGCCCTACAGAGAACGAGGGGCACTTCTACTTAATGGTCGTGTCTATAAATGTCTTATCATTAAATATGAAAAACAAGAAGACAAAACAGAAAAAATTAGATCAAATCATAGTGAGTGGGGAGTAGCTGCAGCAGCAAAGTGGAGGCAATGGAGATGGTAAGCAGCAGACTATGACCCAGAAAAGAGAATCAGCAGTAGAGGAAAGACTAAAATTCAAACAGTATATAGAATTGTGTCGTACTACCTGTGGTAAAGGACTGTGTCTGCATGTGTATAAATCAGGATGTCTAGACCATGTTCTCTCTGAGTTATTGTAGCTGAATAGAAAGTAAATGTCTCTATGTTCTGGTTAAGTTAAAAGTCTAAACACATTTAAATGACAGTTGAGCAATGTGTATTTTAGGAAAGTGAGCTTCTTTACTTCAAGAGAGGCAGCACAAATGCTGGAGCCATATTGCTTTTGTTGCAGCCCTGATTCCAACACCTTCCTCAAATTTTATGACTTCTCAGTTTTTTTATCTTTAATCTGGATAATAATAGTACTTATATTAGACTTTATGTGTTTTAAATTAGTTAGTACATGTAAACTACTTATAGTAATGCCTAGCACATAATAAATGGTTGTTATCATTGTTACTATTCAAACTGAGAGACAAAATTAAAGAACTTGAGTATAATGTCAGCAAATCATAAAGCTTTAGAAGAATGTTGTGGCATTGCAGATAACATATCTGTTACCACAGGAGATATCTTAGAGAATTAATGATCTTAGAGAATTAATTTTAAAAAATTAATATGTTAATGATGACCAACTTACACCATGATGTGTCTCAGTAAATCAGGTGTCTCTAGTTTGAAAACAAATAAGAATTGACTACCTGTTCGTAAATGTACTGTGTTCTTAGTGATAAAAAATTTTAATCCTAAAACCTTTCAAAAGGCCACACATATTAACTACTTGAAAACTGCAAGCTAAATCTGATTTTTACATTTGTAGGGAAAGCATTCAGAGCCCCCAAAATAACTGATGAATAAATGAATAGCTGTTGATTCCTGAAAGTCTCCTCCAATTTTATGAGAAGTGAAGTTGTAATAAGAGGCTTATCTTTGCTGGCTGCCTTTGTGTTTACAAAGTTTCTCCTCAGAAGCAAAGGTTAGTGTTGGCTGACTTAGGTATCCTGTGATCGAGGCTAGCAGGTGGACTAGATCAGTGGTCCCAACCTTTTTTGGGACCAGGGACTGGTTTCATGGGAGAAACCCATTTCATGTCTTGCTGTGGTTGAGAAAAAGCAAGTCTACTCTAATTTTATTTAATTAATGAAAAGTAATAAAAGTATTGAAGCTGAGAGACTATGGTTAAAATGCAAAATAAAAGGTTGGTCAATCCAAAAACAAGCAAACATGTATAAATGGAAAAAAATAGTTTTTGTTTTGTTTTGTTTTGTTTTTTATTGTTGTTTCTTTGGTTGTTTGTTTTTTACTGGATTCTCTTACCTTTTTTGCAACTTTAGTGATACATAATTTTCAAAGTCACTTGGGGATATCAAACTTTTCAATGGCTGGATAAAAAATAGTGCCCACCCATATACACCATGGAATAATATGCAGCCATAGAAAAGGATGAGTTCGTGTCCTTTGCAGGGATATGGATGAAACTGGAAACCATCACTCTCAGCAAACTGACACTAGAACAGAAAACCAAACAACACATGCTCTCATTCATAAGTGGATGTTGAACAATGAGAACACACGGACACAGGGAGGGGAACAGCACACACTGGGGCCTGGGGGGTGGGGGGCTAGCTAGGGGAGGAATAGTGGGGAGGCAGAGGGGAGATATAGCATTAGGAGAAATACCTAATGTAGATGACGGGGCGATGGATGCAGCAAACCACCACCATGGCATGTGTATACCTATATAACAAATCTGCATGATCTGTACATGTACCCAAGAACTTAATAAAAAAAAGATTGAAAAACAAAAATAGTGCCCACCAAATCAAGTGGTAGGTAGAATCTGATTTTAAATATAACCTATGGGGTAATAAAATGCCATTGGGGTTTTGCTGATGAGGCCTAAGTCCTCCAATGTAGTGCAATGCTCAAGCAAATGGTGTCTCAAACCAGGTTAAATTGTCTTTATGTTAGAAAGACACATCAGCTTGTGACCTTCCCAAATATTCAGTTTCTTCAACAGCAAAGTAGGAATAATTACCTAACTTAAAGAATGTTAGAAATGTGGAATGAGATTTTTAAAATATTTGAGTGCTTGTAACAATGCCTACTATGGGGTAAGCTTTCAATGCATGTTAGACAAAGTTAGAAGCTGTTGTTTTTATGTAGTGGGATCAAGATACTTTGAAAGAAATTGAAAACTTAAAGCACATTGATGGCATTAGTAAAAATTATTTTTTTAAAAGGCAAGAAATAAACTTTTATAAAACTGCTTCGGTCATTTATTTTCTTAGTACTTTTCAAGATAGAAAAATCCTTGCAAGTACACTTGCCTCAAGAGCTAAGGAATTAAAGAGGAAGTGCTAGTTTTCATCAATGCTACTTTGTGGCTAGTGCTGATTCAGCTCAAACTTCTGATTTATCTGAAACTCAGAATAATAAATAATATTTATAATTATCCTTTTATCAAGAAAAAGTTAAATTATTTCTGTGGCTTTTGTAAAATGCAGGAAAATATATAATACCCTACTTACTTTTAAATTTTAGTTAAGTATCAACTGTCTAGAATATTCACTTTTTCAGGTTAACTTTTTCCATAAGTGTGTCTGCTTTTGGTTATTCTAAAATAAAATATCCTAAATTGTCTTATTCTAAAAGAAAATCTTGGCCACTTACAGCTGTACTTGTTTTAAGTTATAATTATATCAGAAGTGACCTAAGGATTCACAAAGAGGATAAAACTTGAAGTCATACCATTAATTCAACAAACATCTCTTGAGTCTTACCCATTTGTGCTCAATGCCAATCAATGTTCTGCCCAAAGTTGCTTCCTAGTAAGAGTTCACTGTATTGGAAGAGGTGAATGAATAGCATGTGTTGTATATAGCATTTTGTTAAGAGTGTAGACTCTGGATCCAGACAGTTGAGTTTGAATCCTGGCTCTCCCACTTACTATCTTGTGTGAACATGTAACCTTGGATGAGTTACTTAGCTTCACTGTGCCCACTTTTCTCATCTATGTAATTATGATGATAATAATAGTTTCTCATTGGATTGAGGATTAAGTAAGTTAAAACTAGAAAAGCACTTACAACCATAGCACATAAACAGTGATAAATTTTTGCAAAAATAAACAATAAAAAAGAAATAGAAATATAACTTTTGCCCTCAAAGACAAAACTTATACATGAAATGCCAGTACTTACAAAATCATGTACTACTAATTTAACATTACTAGGAATAAATACTGGCTTGGTAACTCATCTGTTACCAACTGATACTGACTCTGCCCAAAAGCAGCATCTCATTTCCCAAATGCAGTCATAGGGGATTTGGATCTAGTTTGGAATAACACTCAGGAATTGCTACATCAGAGTATATCTTAACCCATGTAGCCCAAGGTTCTATAAACAACAAATAACAAATTTTCATCTTCTTCGATGATATTAAGCCACTCATTTAAAACAGATGAAACAGGGAGGTTCTTCTGAGCCTATTTGAAATGATAGCTAATTCATTGTACCTAGGGAGATTGCCAGATCTGCTAATTTTAGAAGTGGGAATGATCTAGCCCTAAATTTAAATTCTTCCCAGTCACCATCTGATCCACAGGGTCATACAGCCAATATGGGCAGAATGTGTATGTCCAGTTTTGGGGTGGTGGGTATTTATAAATTCCTCTGTGCTGATGAGTTGGATATTTGATCAAACAATTGCCAAAGACCTTTACAAGAGTAATGGCTTTTCAAAAATGTCACCAAAAGATACGTTTTGAATAAATAATAATTTTTACATTCTAAACATTGAGGAATTAAGATACATAAAAATAATTATCTCTTACTTAACAAAATAAATAGTAATATTTGTTTAACTCCCAGCTGTGCCCCATTTCATTAGATTTTTGGTTTCTTCAGTATGCTAGCCTGAATTTAAATTAAAAAAAAAAAATAGTTACACCTGTTTTCAGTAGAGAGGCTAAGTATCTTTTACATGTGTAAGAGGAACAAAATGTATTTGTTGTTTACAGAATTTTGGGCTCAATGGGCTAAGATGCGACCTAATTTGCAGTTTCTGAATGTTACTCTAGACTAGATGTAAAAATAATTTCTTCCTTCAATTATGTCTTACATCTTAACGTTAAACCTGGCTGAAGAATAAAGTGGTACATTCTAGACTAAATTGTATGGAGAGACAAAAGTGAGACTTAAGAATAAGATTTTATGGCCAGGCACAATGGCTTATGGCTATAATCCCAACATTTTGGGAGGCTGAGGCAGGAGGATCCCTTAAGCCCGAGAGTTCCAGACCAGCCTGGGCAACATAACAAGACCTTGTCTCTATTAAAAATAAAGATAAATAGCCAAGTGTGGCAGTGCATGACTGCAGGCCTAGCTACATAGGAGGCTGAGGCAGAAGGATCACTTGAGGAAAGGAGTTTGAGGTTATACAGTGAGCCCTGATAATGCATCCACACTCCAGCCTGGGCAAGAACAAGACTGTCTCAAATAAATAAGATTTTATAACAAATCAATAAAAACATTTATTCACATCCCACTGTAGTCTTTAATTGTCTGCACGTTGTTGAGAGTATAATCTAAATATAATCTGTGGTTCCTGGAAGATGGAAGGATTAGCTTAAGTGGAAGAAGGAGGAAGCTGTGCCTGATAGGATAATACGTTCTGTGTCATAGAAGCCAAATTGGGTTCATCATCGGGCAACAGCTTGGCCTACATAGAACTGAGTTCTGCTATGAAACATACAGATGGGCAGAGGATATTTGTGTTATTTCTTCATTTCTTATTGGAAATTCTGTATTATTTGATGTCATTACCATTCTCTTAGCATTTGCCATGTCTTGCCTCGGGATTGTTTTGTCTTCGTGCTTCATCTAGCAATCTGTAAGTGACTTTAAAAAAAAAGTTGTCTTGTATTTCTTTTTAATTAGCATAGCATTGACGCCAGTGCCTTATACGTGGTAGATGTACAAATAATATGTGTTAATTGACTGACATCTATATTTTTGTAAAATATTTATTAGGAAGGTTTATCATCGGCAAATATTTATTGAATACCTAGATGATTTACAAGACTTTCTAAATGCAGCTTGAATATTAGTATTTAACTATCCTTACATTACTAGGAGTTTTCATTCAAATGGTAAACTTATTGAATTAATTTATTCAATAAATTCTTTCTTTAGAGCTATCGAGAGCACTGACAAAATATCCAGATGCCATGAGAGCAAACAATTGCAATAGAAGAATTTTCATAATGGATATATAGTAAAGGAAAACACTATAATTGATATCCAAAAATTTATTATGTCAGGTGCAATGTTGAAATACTAGGTTCACATAATAATCTGGGTGCAGTCTGGCTGCATGCCCGCTGTCCAGATTCCAGCTACAATTTGACGCCACGTCGTGGCGTTTTTTCACTCTAGTAAAAATACCCAAAATGAGAATGGTTCTGAATCCTGTAGCTGACTGAAACTCTCAGCATAGTACAGAAGTCTAGCTACCCCTTTGTTGGTTTTCTAAGCCTATGGAAGAGGATTGGGGGACCTACTTTCCATCTCTCTGTTTCTCAAAATGGGCTTGGGAGCCTTACCATCCCCCTTTTAAGAGATGAGAATTTTAACCCACCCATTTGCCAACAGGTGCTTAGGAGAAAATGAGAGCAAATTGGCAAAATTGTTATCTAATTTCACATTACTGTGGCAAATGTTATTGCAAAGTTTTCCTCTATATACAATTGACATAAAAGAAAGCGCATCAAAGTTATCCTAGCTGGGGGATGGAGATTAGGTAAGACTCCACAGAGGAACTCTTATTCAAGCGGAGACTTAGTAACCAAGTGGCCATGTGCAAGAATGGGAATTATTAAAGAGAAAAAGTCAGATGTCAAGGCACATGAAACTGATATTATGCAGGCATTTCAGATAACTACTTATAGTAATATATTTCTAGAGCATTTAGTTTGAGAGGAAAAAGAGAAGGAGGTTAGGCACAGGTCAGAGAATTATTCGTTTTGTAGGACATGCAATGGAGTTTCTATCTCATTCTATAGATAAAGCATCCATTAAATAAATTCTCGAAAGAATTTTACCTATAAAATATTACTATAAAAGTAGTAGGAAAACACATGTTTCTCATCCATAAAATAGAAATCATAGTATAATAGTGCCTACTTCACAGGGTGTCTAGGTTAAAAAGAAAATGTGTGAAGTATTTTGCATAGAGTCCAGCATAGAGTAAGTATTATGTAAGTGTTAGCTATTAGTGTTATTATTAATATTACTATAATTAGTGATTGGAGTGGGTAAGGCTAGAGGCAGAGATAAGAAGCTAAACCAACCTAAACTTGCTGATTGGTTGGATAGAGAGAAAAGGATAAGAGAACACATATCTTGGATAAATTTCTTGGATTCTAATCTGGGCAGTTACATGGATGATGATGTCCCTCAGATAATCTGAGGAGGAAATATATATGAATGCATGCATCTGTTAATTAATACATTTTTAAAAGTAAATGCGTCTTATTTGATGATATGTAGACAATATGGAATAATTGACTAATCATGCATTCGCATGTATATGAAAATGAAATTGAGTTGGATTTCTTTACTCGTAGAAAAGATGGTAAGTGGTTTGAAACAATCACACAGTTATTGCTCTGAGAGGTGCATGCTACATTAAGCTAAAATCTAAACAATGTTTTAAATTTGTGGAGGAGAGAAAATTCAATCTTTCAAAAAAGTAAAATAATGGTGAAAAGGGGAAAGGCAAGAGAGAAAAACATATGCATAGTGGATGGCAACTAAATTTGACCAAGGCAGGAACTGAGGATTGGGGTTTATTGGGGAATATTTCTGGCAGATACCATTATGTAAATTGGATTGATTTAAAACCAAAGAGAGTGATTTACATTTAATAATACAAGCAGTATAGAATTTTGAAAATAAGTAAATAATGGGACCCAATTGCCATTTTTATGTTATTATTGTGATTATAAAAATGTATGGAAGAGGAGAGGATAAAAGTAAAGATGCTAATTCTTAATTAAAATTCATATGTATTTTATGAATTTGGTATTTTTCTCAATTCATAAAATACATATTTTTTGTTTCAGTTACAATCAAATGCATATACACATTCAAATAATTTTGAAAGTTATTCATTTTCCTTTTCTTATTTTGTATGTTAATGTAATTAGAACTAAGATAAATGCATTTTAGAGTATTTGTTATTTTCTTGGATGGAATATTCATGTTCTTTAGTACTCTAAGTGTATTAATCTTTATTTTAAAATTCTGCTTTGCAGACTTTCTTTTTGGGTCATTTTAGAATTTTTCTTTTGTAACAGAATTAGATTATGATTTAAAATATCTATTTCCTTAAATTTACAGTTGAAAAACTGAAGTCAGATATATCAGTATCATATGTCTCAGGGTATACACTATCTAAAACTAACACTGGAACTCCAGTCTCATGAGCCTAGGTACTTATTACCTAAATTTGCTAATCATTTAAAAGCATACAACTACCATTTAATAGTCCAAATACTTGAATTTCCACCCTTTTTTCTGACCTGCTATTGTAGGAGGGAATGGAAGCAACAATGTTGACTGGGTAGACAGAGATCAAATAAATCTCTGACGGTGTAGGTGTTATAAAATTCCTGACTAAGGGATATAGGAGGATAGAAATACTTCACACATTTTCTCTTTAACCTACACATATGCACCATTATCACAGTGTAACATGCCTGTATGTAAGATAGAATAACAGCTACATGCAGACAGTTTTTACAGGTCTGAAAGAACTGAGCAAAACAAAAGGAGTGATGTTTACTAAACATCAAATGAAGACTTACTAACTTTTCACATGGCATGTAGTTTGCATTATTATGTTAAGTCTCTGCCAGCAATTCTCAAAAAATGTGCTCGCTGGATCTGTACAATCAGCATCACCTGGAAATTGGTTAGAAATTCAGTTTTCAGGTGTCACCCCAGACCTAATGAACCAAAACCGTTTAACAAGCCCTCCAGGTGATTCTGATTCAGGCTAAAGTGTGGCAACTCTTGCTCTAAGCTAAGGGGAATTCGTATTCATCTTCTTCTTCTACTGGTAAAGTTAGTAACTAAAAGCCTAAGTTCTGAAGTCGGACTGCTGGGTTCAAATACTAGCAAGGAAACCTTCAGCAAACTTTGTAACCTTTCTGCCCTTCACATTCTGCATCTGTGATACATATCATATGAGGAGACCTCAAAAGGTTTGTGGAAAAATGGACTTAATAGAGAAAAATTTTAAAAAGTAAATGTTATTTCTCAGCATAAGCCTCAGCAAATTCAAGACACTTTGAGGGCAAACATGGTGGCTCACACCTATAATCCCAGCACTTTGGGAGGCCAAGGCAGGTGGATCATTTGAGATCAGGTGTTCACGACCAGCTTGGCCAACATTGTGAGACTCCCATCTCTACTAAAAATACGAAAATTAGCCAGGCGTGGTGGTGGATGCCTGTAATCCCAGCTACTCGGGAGGCTGAGGTAGGAGAATAGCTTGAACCCGGGAGGTGGAGGTTGCCGTCAGCCAAGATTGTGCCACTATACTCCAGGTGGATGACAGAGTGAAGCTTCATCTCAAAAAAAAAAAAAAAAAAAAAGGCACTGGAAGTGATAATACCAGCGAGTTAGTTTATCCCTAAGAAATTTAACCATGTCACAGCAGTCTTGTTTATGTTATTAACTGAAAAGAAATAGGCAACTTTTAAAGATTTTTTTCAAAGATTAGGAAATAAAAAGAACTCAGAAGGAGCCAAATCAGCACTGTAAGGTGAATGGCTAATGATTTCCCATCAAAACTCTTGAAAAATTCCTCTTATTTGATGAGAGGAATGAGCAAGAACATTGTTGTGGAGACCTCTGGTGAAGCATTTCTAGGCATTTTTCTGTCCAGAAAAAAAGTTTAGCTAACCTCAAAACACTTTCATAATATGCAGATATTACTCTTTGACCCTCCAGAAAATTAACAAGCAAAATGCCTTGAGAATCCCCCAAAAACCATTACCATGACTTTTGCTCTTGACCAGTCTGCTTTGCTTTGAGTGGACCTCTTCTGTCTCTCAGAAGTTATTGTTTTGATTGTGCTTTGTCTTCAGTATCATAGTGCTTAAGCCGTGTTCTGTCTCCTATTACAGTTCATCAAAGAAATTCTCCAAGATCTTGATCTCACTTGTTTAAAATTTCTGTTGAGCCAGGCGTGGTGGCTAATGCCTATAATCCCAGTGCTTACAGTGGGTGGATTGCTTGAGCCTAACAGTTTGAAACCAGCCTGGGCAACATGGCAAAAGGCCATCATTACCAAAAATACAAAATCAGCTAGGCATGGTGGCATGCACTTGTAATCCTAGCTACTTGGGAGGCTAATGTGAGAGAATTACCTGAACCCAGGAAATCAAGGCTGTAGTGAGCCATGATAATGCCACTGCACTCCAGCCTGGGCAACAGAGTAAGACCCAGTATCCAAAAAAAAACAAAATCAATCGAAAGCTTTGCTTTTGTCTGCAGCGAATCTGACCAACAGGTTTGGCACCCATCGAGTGGAGAGTTTACTTGACTTTAATTTTTAAGTCAGAATTTTGTAAGCTGAACCAATTGAGATTATATTTTGGTGCTAGCTATTGTCTGTGCTATTAATTGTTGGTCCTCTTTAATTAGGGTGCAAATAAGATTTATTTTTTCCTCACAAATTGATATGGATGGTCTACTATTGAGGGCTTCATCTTGAACATATCATCCCATCTCTTCTTAAAACAAGTCACCCATTTGTAAACTGCTGATTTCTTTGGGGCATTGTCCCCATAAACTTTTCATAAAAAACCAGTGATTTCACCATTTTCCACCCAAAAGTCATCCTAAATTTGTTGTTCTTGCCTTAATTTAAGCAGGATTAATGCTGTCTGATAGGGGATCTTTTCAAATGAATGTCTTATCCTTCTTAGTACCTCAAAATAGATCCTGTTCAAATATGTTATATCAAGTTAGTATGAGCTTATTTTTGTTGCAAAAATATTTTGAAATTCATAGTTTTTTTCATAATGTGAATTTTCCATGAACTTTTAAAACCTTGTATATATGGTATAAGAGAATTTCGTCTGATAGCTTCTATTTTCTCTCTGAAATGTAAGGAAAAGCTTGCAGAGAGAAAAGCAGAAGGTGGGAGGTTTTAAAAGCATAAAGAAGGTAGGTAGGCACTTCTTACTGTATGAGAGGGGAGTACATGTATGCTGTAATTTTGAGGCCAGTGATAGTGAAATATAGTTGGAGCAACTGTGCTATACTGAATTATTTTCAAGAATGCTGATATGGGCCAGGCATAGTGGCTTATGCCTGTAATCCCAGCACTTTGGGAGGCGAAGGCAGGCAGATGGCTCACGCCAAGGAGTAGTCAAGACCAGCCTGAGGAACATGGCAAAACTTCATCTCTAAAAAAAAAAAAAGGAAAAGAAAAAATTAGGTGGGGTGGCACATGTCTGTAGTCCCAGCTACCAGGGAGGCTGAGGTGGGAAGATTACTTGAGCCTGAGAGGCCAAGGTTTTAGTGGGTTGTGATCACACCACTGCATTCCAACCTGGGTGACAGAGTAAGTCCCTGTCTCCCCCTAAAAAAAAAAAAAAAGCTAAAATGCTGAGATGTACACAGAGAAGCAGCATGTGATAGGATTTATTAAGCAGTTCAGCCAGTTGGATGTCTTATGAGGCGAGATATTCAAAAAGTTGAAGATATTTGCAAAAGACTGATTGAAATGATGGACTGTGGGATCGAAGCTGGTTAAGTATAAATGAAGAGGAAGAGGCTGATACTTGGAGAAAAAGTGGAGAGCTTAAGCTTTTCATAATGTTAAAGAGTAAAGATAACTAATTAATTGAGCTAGAAGAAAAGGAGACAGAAAGCCTTGTAGCAACCTTCTGGATACTACTGGGGTAACTTTCTGGATAATGTTATCCCCATTTTACACGATATGGAAATTGAGGCACAAAGACTACTTTGATTATTCAGTTACAACTTGATTAAGGGACTTGTGTCTTGAATGTGAGTTTTCTAATTAAATTCAGCTGGCTTACCAGTAGATAATTACTCTGCTTACTAAATATATAAATTATCCATATACTTTGTTCAATACTTTCGCCATAAATGTGTTAAGGTTACAGTGGTGACTTTTTTGATGGCCCATTTATTGTCTATCTTATGTCTCTCACTGAGCATTTTTATCCAATTTTAATTAACATTAGCTAAAAGCAATAATACAGCACTGAAATTGTCATTCTTAACAGACAAAAAGGAGTGTATGGAGTTTTGAAATGTTTTCTAGGGATAATATAAGGAATAAAGGGAATTTCCAATTTTAATCATTATTTACCAGTAAAACTGAAGGGTAAATTTGTTCACAAGGATTGTGTATAGCATTTCATTTATGCCAAAAGTGTATAACGTTTTATTTAGTGCCAACCATAATATTTGACATTTTGTAGATAATAAATTAGTCTATTCCTGGAATCCACCTAAATGCCCATCAGTGATAGACTAGATAAAGAAAATGTGGTACATATACACCATGGTACATATGCACCATACACTATGCAGCTATAAAAACAAATGAGATCATGTCCTTTGCAGGGATATGGATAGAACTGGAGGCCATTATCCTTAGCAAACTAACACAGGAACAGAAATCCAAATACCACATGATTTTACTTATAAGTGGGAGCTAAATTATGAGAACGTATGGACACAGAGAGGGGAACAACACACACTGGAGCTTTTTGGAGGGTGGAAGGTGGGAGAAGGGATAGGAACAAGAAAAATAACTAATGAGTATTAGGCTTAATACCTTGGTAATGAAATAATCTGTGCAACAAACCCCTATGACATGAGTTTACTTATGTAACAAAACTGCATTTGTACCCCTGAATTTAAAAGTTAAAATAAATTCAGTTGTACTCATATATTGAAAAATATGAGTTGTACTCATATATTAAAAAATAAATTGATCTATGAAATTAAGTTTACCTGTATATGCACTATTATTATGAATCTACATTCTAAGATTATTTAATAAGTGGTTTGTATTGAATTACATCTTTTCAAATTTGAAATTACCAAAGGTATAGGGATTATTCATCTATATGAAATCTGAGGTACTGTTTCTTCAGGGCCACAGATCATGTCTGTTTATGTAAAATAGCTGCTTCTTCTAATAAATCTAACCAGTTTGTTTCTATTTTTAGTACAGCCTAATGCCTCCATGAAATTGTAAATATACATAATAATTATAGCCAGTATATCTTAACCATGTTTTAGACATTGTGCTAATTACTATATTTATATATGTTACTTCATTGGAGTTACTTCATTAATTCATGAGGATTCATCACAACCTCGAGAAAGTTACATTTGTTTTAAAGATTAACTCATTTATTCAACAAATATTTGTTGAACACTTACCATGCAGCAAACATTTTAAAACCTACAGTTAGGCTGGGCGTGGTGGCTAACACCTATAATCCCAGCACTTTGGGAGGCTGAGGCGGGCAGATCACAAGGTCAGGAGTTCAAGACCAGTCTGACCAACATGGTGAAACCCTGTCTCTACTAAAAATACAAAAATTAGCCAGGCATGATGGCCCACAACTGTAATCCCAGCTACTCGGGAGGCTGAGGCAGTAAAATTGCTTGAACCCAGGAGGTAGAGGTTGCCATGAGCCCAGATTGTGCCATTGCACTCCAACCTGGACGACAGAGCAAGGCTCCATCTCAATAAAAAATAATAAATTAAAATAAATTAAAAATCCTACAATTTACCAATGAGCAAAAGAGGAAAAGTATTTGCCCCATTTAGCTTACAATCAGATATACAATAAATAGATGTCATATGATAAATAGTAGAAACGTATATAATCTATAGAAGATACTTCGGGTAAAGTATAGCTTTATTCTTAACATCCTCACTGAATAGATTGCCTTGTTTATTCATTTATAGGTTTGTTTAATGAGATCACAGATGTAACAATGCCTCACATTTATGTTAGAAATTCTGCATGTTAGAAAAAAAAGATTCACCATTTCTGTTTTCTAGGCTGTTTTGGTTAATATAGATCTGTAGTACAATTTGAAACCAAATAATGTAATTCCTCCTGTTTTGTTCTTTTTGCTTAGGATAGCTTTGGCTATTCTGGGTCTTTTATGGTTCCATATAAATTTTAGGATTATTGTTTCTGGTTCTGTGAAGAATATCATTGGTATTGTGATAGAGATTACATGAATCTGTAGATTGCTTTGGGTAGTATGGACATTTTAATAATACTGATTCTTCCAGACCGTGAACATGGAATATCTTTCTTGAACTCCTGACCTCAGGTGATCCACCCACCTTGGCCTCCCAAAGTGCTAGGATTACAGGCATGAGCCACCATGCCCAGCAGAATATCTTTCTGTTTTTTTATGTCCTCTTCAATTTCTTCCATCAGTGTTTTATAGTTTTATTATAGAGATCTTTTACTTCTTTGGTTAAGTTCATTCTGTGTATTTTATTTGTAGCGATTATACACAAGATTAGTTTCTTGATTTCTGTTTTAGGTTGTTTACTGTTGCCATATAGAAATGTTACTGATTTTTGTACGTCAATTTTGTGTCCAGCAACTTTCCTGAATTTGTTTATCAATTCTAATCGTTTTTTGGTAGAGTCTTTTGGTTTTTCCAAATACAGTATCCTATCAACTGAAAACGAAGATAACTGGAGTTCTTTCTTTCCAATTCGGATGCCCTTTATTTATTTCTCTTGCCTGCTTGATCTAGCTAGGACTTCCAGTACAATGTTGAATAATAGTGGTGAAAATGGGCATCCTTGCCATGTTTCAGATCTTGCAAGAAAGTCTTTCCAGCTTTTCCCCATTCAGTAAGATATTAGCTGTGGGCCTATTGTGTATGATTTTTATTAAGTTTAGGTATGTTCCTTCTATATCCAGTTTTTTGAGGGTTTTCATCATGAACAGATATTTAATTTTTATCAAAAGCCTTCTCAACATCAATTGAAATTATCATATGGTTTTGGTCCTTCATTCTGTTGTTATAATGTATCACATTGATTGATTTACATATGTCAAACCACCTTTGCATCCCTGGGATCAATACCACTTGGTGATGATAAAAGATCTTTTCAATGTATTGTTGAATTCAGTTTGCTAGTATTGAAGATTTTTGCATCAATGTTCATCAGGGATATTGGCCTGTAGTTTTCTTTTTTGTGATGTGTCTTTTTCTGGCTTTGGTATCAGGGTAATACTGGCCTCAGAATGAATTTGGAAGCATTTCTTCCTATTTCATTTTTTGAACTAGTTTTAATACAGTTGGTATTATTTCTTTAAATGTTTGGTAAAATACAGCAGTGGAGCCATCAGGTCCTGGGCTTTTATTTTCTGGGGCCTTTATATTATGGCTTTGATCTCATTACTTGTTATTGGTCTCTTCAGGTCTTGGATTTCTTCATGGTTTAACCGTGGTAGCCTATATGTGTCTAGGAATTTATGCGCTTTTTCTGGGTTTTCCAGTTTATTGGCACATAACTGCCCATAGTAACCTCTAATTAGCCTTAGGATTCTGTGATATCAGTTGTAATACCTCCTTTTTAATCTCTTATTTTATTTATTTGGAGTCTCTCTTTTTTTTTTTCTTAGTCTGGGTAAAGTTTATTGATTTTATCTTTTTCAAAAAACCAGTTTTTCCCTTTATTGATCTTTCATAATATTTTTATTTTGACTTCATTTATTTCTGCTCTGATCTTTATTATTTATTCTAATATTTGGTTTACTTTGCTTCTGCTTTTCAAGTTCTTTAGGTGTATCATTATTTTTCTTCTTTTTGATGTAGGCTCCTGTTTCTATAAACTTTCCTCTCAGTGCTGCTTTCATTGTATCCTATAGGTTTTGATATGTTGTGTATTCATTTTCATTTGTTTCAAGATATTTGTAATTTCTTTCTTAATTTTTTTATTGGCCTACTGGTCATTTGGGAGCATATTGTTTAATTTCCTTCTGTTTATATAGTTTGCAAAATTCCTCTTATTATTTATTTCTGGTTTTATTTCATTGTGGTCAGAGAAGATACATAAAATATTTTCTCTTTTTTTTTTTTTTTTTGAGTTTTTAAAGACATGTTTTGGACCTAACTTATGGTCTGTCCTTGAGAATGATCCATGTGCTGATCAGAAGAATGTGTTTTCTTTAGCCACCAGATGAAATGTTCTGTAAATAGCTATTAAGCTCATTTGTTCTATAGAGCAGATTAAGTTAGATGTTTTTTTTGTTGATCTTTCTGCAAGATCTGTCCAGTACTGAAAGCGCAGTGTTGAAGTCTCCATCTGTTATTGTGTTGGAGTCCCTATTTAGCTCTACTAATATTTGCTTTCTAAATCTGGCGCTCCACTGTTGGGTGCATGTATATTTGCAATCCCTATGTCCTTTTGCTGAATTGACCAGTTTATCATGACCTTCTTTGTCTCTTTTTATAGTCTTTGTCTTGAAACCTATGTTGTCTCCTATTAGTATAGTTTCTCCTGCTCTTTTTTGGCTTCCATTTGCATAGAATATTTTTTTTCCATACCTTTATTTTTAGCCTTTATAGATGTCTTTATAGATGAAATGTGTTTCTTGTAGGCAACATATCACTGGATTTTTAAAAAATCCATTCAGTCACTCTGTGTGTCTGTCTACTTTGTGAGTTTTGTCTATTTACATTCAATGTTATTACTGATAAATACGGACTTACTCCTGCCATTTTGTTTTTGGTTTCCTGGTTGTTTTTTGGTGTAATCTTCCTTGTTTTCTTCCTTTCTGTCTTCCTTTTAGTAAGGGTAATTTTCTCTGGTGATGTGTTTTAATTCCTTGCTTTTTTATTTTTTGAGTATCTGCTATATTTTTTTTATTTGCGATTACCACGAGGCTTGCAAATAATCTTGTAACCCATTGTTTTAAACTGATCAGAACAACGCATATTGCATAAGCAACAAACTAATAAGAGGAAACTAATAAAAACTCTACACTCTAACTTTTTATCTTTTTGATGTTTTTATTTATGTAAAAACATATTTAAAATTCACAAGGAGTGAATCATTTTTTTTCTAACATGTAGAATTTCTAACATAAATGTGAAGCATTGTTACATCTGTGATCTCATTAACAAACCTACAAATGAATAAACAAAGCAATCTATTCAGTGACGATGTCAAGAATAAAGCTATACTTCTACTCTAAGTATCTTCTATTGATTATATACCTCTCTATCATTTATCATATGACATTCCCTGCTTTTTACCTTTTTGTTGTTTCTAATTATGTATTATTGTACTGTTTTGTTGATAGTTGTTGTTCTTGATAGGTTCATTTTTTAGTCTTTCTACTCAACATATGAATAGTTGACACACCACAGTTAGTGTTATAATATTCTGTGTTTTCTATGTTCCTCTGTTGCCAGTGAGTTTTGTACCTTCAGATGATTTGTTTCTCATTAACATGCTTTTATTTCATATTAAAGACTTGTCTTTAGTATTTTTTGTAAGACAGGCCTCATCCTTTATTTGTCTGGGAAAGTTTTTATTTCTCCTTCATGTTTGAAGGATACTTTCATTGGATATGCTATTCTAGAATAAAAGATTTTTCCTTCAGCACTTGAAATATGTCATGCCACTCTTTTCTGGCCTGTAAGGTTTCCATTGAGAAGTCTGCTGCCAGAGGTATTGGAATTTCATTGTATGTTATTTGTTTCTTTTCTATTGCTGCTTTTAGGATCTTTTCTTTATTCTTGACCTTTGGAATTTGATTATTAAATGTCTTAAGGTTGTCTTTTTTTGGGTTAAATCTGCTTGGTGTATATAACTTTCTTGTACTTGAATGTTATTATCCTTCTCTAGGTTTAGGAATTTCTCTGTTATTATCCCTTTGAATAATCTTTCCACCCTGAGGTCTCTCTCTACTTCCTTTTTATAACTCTTAGATTTGCCCTTTTGAGGCTATTTTCTAGATCTTTCAGGCATGCTTCTTTTTTATTATTCTTGTTTTTCTGGTCTCTGTGTATTTTCAACTAGCCTTTCTTCAAGCTCACTACTAATTCTTCTGCTTGATCAGTTCTGCTGTTTAGAGATTCTGCCCCATTCTTAAGTATGCCAGTAGTATTTTCAGCTACAGAATTTCTGCTCAATTTTTTAAAAAGTATTTCAATAAGTTAATTTTAAATTTATCTAATGGGATTTAGATACATTTATCTTTTTTAAATTTATCTAATGGGATTCTGAATTCCTTCTCTTTGTTACCTTGAATTTTATTGAGCTTCCTCAAAGCAGCTGTTTTGAATTCTCTGAAAGGTCACAGATGTCTGTCTCTCTGAAAATTTTCACTATTTGTTTATTTACTTCATTTGGTGAGGTCATGGTTTCTTGGGTGGTCTTGTTGCTTGTAGATGTTCATGAGCCTCTGGACATTGAAGAGTTAGATATTTATTGTAGCCTTCACAGTCTGGGCTTGCGTACCCATCCTTCTTGGGAAGGCTCTCCAAGTAATTTAAGAGATTTGGCTGTTGTGATCTAATTCTTTGGTCACAGCAGCCATATTTGCATTAGGGGGCACTCTAAGGCCAGTAATGCTGTGGCTCTTGTAGACTAGTAAAAGTACTGCTTTGGTTTTCTCAGGTAAGATCTGGGAGAATTCCCTGAATTAACAGGTAGAGACTCTTGTTTACTCCCTTATTTTCTCCCAAACAAGTAAGAGTCTCCTTCTCTGTAATGAGCTGCCTGGAGCTGGGGAAGAGGTGATACAAGCACGCCTGTGTCCACCACCGCTAAGACTGCCCTGGGTCAGACCCAAAGCCAACACTGCACTGGGTAAATATGCAAGTCTTAATCTAGATACCATACTATAATTCACAAAGTAATTCACACATTAAAGTTCCATGGGACTTTTGTTTCATTTCCCCTCTAATCTATTATTTTGTTTTTCCAAATTTATGTACTAGAGCTATAAACTATTGTCCTTGACAAGATGTATAGTCATTTTATAATAAACATGCACATATATGTGCATACCCATACATATTCTTTAGATGTCATTTTTTAATATCCACTGTAATTGAATTAAGATGTATAAAAAGAGGCTAGGCATGGTGGTTCACGCCTGTAATCCCAGCACTTTGGGAGGCCGAGGTGAGTGGATCATGAGGTCAAGAAATCAAGACCATCCTGGTCAATATGGTGAAACCGCGTCTCTACTAAAAATACAAAAAATTAGCTGGGCGTGGTGGCACATGCCTGTAATCCCAGCTACTCAGGAGGCTGAGGCAGGAGAATTGCTTGAACCCAGGAGGCGGAGGTTGCGGTGAGCCAAGATCGCGCCATTGCACTCCAGCCTGGTTAACAAGAGCAAAACTCCGACTCAAAAAAAGAAAAAAAAAAAAAAGATGTATAAAAAGAGTTCTCACTTGGAGCTTTGTTTGGATATTTTTTAATTTTGTATTTTGTATTATTGGCCAATCAGTATGGTCTGTCCTCTTGTTTTGTGTGTGTGGTTTTTAGTTTTATTTGGTTTTGTTTCCTGAGCCCAGTACCCTTATTTGTTCCCAAGCAAACACGGCACCTAGTAACAACACTGTCTTGGAAAACACAGTGTGGTCCTCTCCTCCACTAACACTTCCAAATCCTATGGCCCAGTCTCTTGAGACCTACTATATGATAAGGAAGATAGATGCTAATAATAGCTATATTTTCTGATAAGAAAGACTTTACTAGAGGAGTAATCCAAAGCTAAGAAGAATAATGTTCCATGTTTCACATATTTTTTATATGTGGCATAATGCCACAAATTCCAGGAACCTGCAGAAACACTAGGAGTTATTTCTGGTGCCCTGTAAATCATTTTCTCTGACCGTAACATATGCTAAGAAACATAGAAATGCAAGAAACCACTTCTGTTTGCTCAGTTATTATCTGGCAAATATAAGGAAAACATAGACAACATTCATAAAAACATCTTTGTTCCAAAAATAAAGAAACAATATATGAATTATATATATTTGGCTTTAGAAAAAATCTAGATTGAGTAATTTTTTTTTAATCGCATGGGAATCTAGTAGATTCTGGTAGACTTAATTAGACTCTGGTAGATTCTCCTATGTGAGTTTGAAAATTTGATTTTAAATAGATATGGGAGTTGTATAGATAATAATCAGATTTCATTTAAGATATTTAACTTTAAAGCATGTTCTTGGTCTATGAAATAATGCAGTCTAATTCCACAAAGAAGAATTTTTTAGCAGTGCAGTGGCTCATGCCTGTAATCACAATACTTTGGGAGGCTGAGGCAGGCAGATCACCTGAGGTCAGGAGTTCGAGACCAGGCTGGCCAACATGGTGAAACTCTGTCTTTACAAAAAATACAAAAGTTAGCCAGGTGTGGCAGTGGGTGACTGTAATCCCAGCTACTCAGGAGGCTGAGGCAGGAGAATAGCTTGAACCCAGGAGGCGTAGGTTGCAGTGAGCAGAGATCGTGCCACTGTACTCCAGCCTAGATGACAGAGTAAGACCCTGTCTCAAAAAATAAAAGAATTTATTAAATTAAATTCACTCCATAATCCTGTTTTCAGGAAAAGCAGAATATATATTATTTTCAAAATGTGAGACTAATGTATTTTTTACTTTATAACCTGAGATATTATTAATATTCTTAATATATGCTCTTTTACACATATTAAAACATAACATTTTGTAGATTTTATGGCAAAAAAAGTTATAGTCCAAGAACATTTTCATATGGTTTAGCTTTCAGTATTAGTTTTGGTGATATAACGTGAATTTTTATTTAGTGTAATTATTTTAATACTGCAGAATATTAATTATTTTCTAATCTAACAACTTGATACACTGATACAACTTGATACATTGTAGAGTTGGATGATTAGCAAGAATAAATCAAAGCTTTCTATTTTTTATTTTCACAAAATGTTAACTATTAATAGTTCTTCGATAATAAGAGTGGCTGAAAAATCTAAAATGATGCTTGAAATTATAGGCCAATGAGTGTACCTTCTGATAATTTGTCATGAATCTTTTTACATTGTTGGAAATATTATGTATTCTTGTGGTAAAGTCAGAGAAAAAGCTCAAATAAAATGAGTTGGAAGGAAGTCTTTTGCTGCCTAAAATATTTACATACAGAAATGATCAGATTCAATTGAAAAGTACAGATTAAATGATAGAAAAATATAAGGCAATTATGTATACATTATATTGCTGGGTTAGAATTATGGAGTTTATTTTGGAAAATTGTGAAAGGAAAGATGTTGTTGCTTGAATATTATAATCCTAGGAAAATGAGTGGGGAACAATTAGTCAAGAGGTGAGTAGGCTAAGAAGAAAGAACCAACTATGAAAGTTTCAGAGGAAGCCAGGCATAGTGGCTCATGCCTGTAAGCCCAACACTTTGGTAGCCAAGGTGGGTAGATTATTTGAGCCCAGGACTTTGAAGACAGCTTTAGGCAACATGGTGAAATCCCAACTCTACAAAAATATGACAGTTAGGCAGGCATGGTTGTGCATGCCTTTGATCCCAGCTACTCAAGAGGCTAAGGTGGGAAGATTGCTTGAGCTTAGGAGGTGGAGGTTACAGTGAGCCATGATTGCACCACAGCACTCCAGCCTATGCAACAACAGGGCAAGACCCTGTCTCAAAAAAACAAAAAAAAAGTTTGAGAAGAATTAACCTTAAAAAAATTGATAAACAGAGGAATTATAGTTATAAAAAGAAGTTGAAAGGACCTTAACAATGATCTCTAACCTCCTCATATGCTAGGTTAGGAAAATGAGGCCCAGTGAATAAAAGCAACATTTGTTAAACCATTAGCAATGTAGTTTTGAATCTGCAAGTTGTGATGATGACACACCCATTAAACAAATATACAGGTGAGTTCCTTCTATACCTTGTTAATAAAATCCCTCACAGCATGAGTTTAATGTTCTAAATCACAAGTCATCAAACTATGACTCGTGCACCAAATCTGCTTCATCGCCTGATTTTTTAATATGAAGCTCATAAGCTGAGAATGGGTTTTATATATTTAAATGGTTGAAGCCAATCAAAATAAGAATATTTCATGACATGTGAGAGTTGTGTGAAATTCAAATTTCAGTATATATAAAGTTTTATTGCTACATAGTGACTCTCATTTGTTTACATATTACTTATGGCTGCTTAGGCACTACAATAGCAGAGACCAGTAGCTGCAGCAAAGACCATATGGAGTACAAAGCCTAAAATATTTACGGTCTGCCTTTTCTGGAAAAATTTACCAACTCTGTTTTAAACAAATTAATGAATGAATCAAACTCAGAAAGATTAAATTAGTTCTTATGTACTTAGAATAATACCTGGCACATTGTACATATATATTTTTAAAATTACCTTAGCATCTCCTCAAAATGAGATAGTTTGATATTTTCATTTGGAGTTCTTAGTCATCTCTTTCTCCATCTTAAAATAACTTTTTGTATCAATTTTTAACTTTGTTTTTAATTTTTCTCTTGCCTTAAGTTCCTCCAATTTTGTCTAAAAGTAAGTAATGTAACAGTAATCCTTATCTTAGTAACTATTCTCTCCATTCGATACCTTCATGAGTTTGCCATCTCATTACTTCTCTTCAACATTAAATCTCTTCAGAAAGTTCACCACCATCATAGCTTCCATGTCTTTTCATAAAATTCCTTGGTTAACTGCTTGGAAACTGACTTATAACTCTAATTCAGTAGCTGTAACAGTCAGTTAGTTATGCTCTCTAAACATCCAAATCTATAGCTTTTAAAAAATGTTTATGTTAATTAACCTCTTTGCTTGAGGTTAAGTTTGATAAGCAAACTTGACCGTCCCAACTTTCAGGAACTTTATTCTTCTCTTATCTTCTATGGAATCTAATTCGATTATATTTTTTCTATTTCTGATAACATCTCTCTATTCCTGTGGTTTTTTTTTTCTTAACCTTTGCATATTGATATTCCTTGATATGTCTTCTTAACCTTTTTCATTCCTCTCACTTTACACTCTTGGCTTATCTACTTCAGCCATTCTTCTAACTTTGTCCCCTTTCCTGTTCAGATATTTATTGACTTTATTATTTTAGCTCTGACTATTCTCTTGAGCACTCAACCTAAGTGTACAGCTTCCTTTGAGCCTCTCCATCAGGAAATTTCGTTGGTTCCGATGTTGATTATCTCCTAAAACCAGCACTCCTTGGGCAAACCTTTTGCTCTCTAAAGGCCTCAGTTTCATCTTCCATAAAAGTTATTGTAGGGATTACATGAGTTAATTCATATAAAGTACTTACAGTAGTGTCTGGCATATGATAAGTGCTTACTAATTTGAGTTCTTTTTATATCTTATTCCCAGATCCTAAACTGTGTAGATGGTTTCTTTCAAATAACTTTTACATAAATCTTTGATTTCTATTAATGGTAGCCATTCACTAGCCTAAGTTCTTATTTCTTCCCCCAGTATGTTGCTCTAAACTCCCCCAGTTGGTTTTTCTGTAGCCAGTCTCTCCTACTCCAATTTATGTTTCTTAGTCAGGACAGGCTACATTGTGCTACTGTGATAAGCAAACTTGAATTCTTAGTGGCATAACCAACGAAAGCTTATTTCTGATTCATGCAGCATGAATAGTGCAAGTGGGCAAGGATCTTCTGCTGACTACAGTTACTCAGGGGCTCTGGTCTGGTAGAAGTGTTTTGCAGTCCCAATAGCAGGGGAAAAGGGAGGCTGGAATTGAACCCCTCCAATTAAATGCTTCTGCCCAGACATGACATGATGCATTTCCACTGACATTTCATTAGTGAAAACAAGTCAAAAGGCCATTTCCATCTTCAAGGGGGTAAGTATAATCCAACCTACAAGGAGAACAGAAGAGTGTAAATGACTATCCACTATTTTACGTAATGTTCCTTTTTTTTTTTTTTTTTTCTTTTTTTAAGATGGAGTTTTACTCTGTCACTCAGACTGGAGTGCAATGGCCCGATCTTGGCTCATTGCAACCTCCACCTCCTGGATTCAAGTGATTCTCCTGCCTCAGCCTCCCAAGTAGCTGGGATTACATGGGTGCACCACCACACCCAGATGATTTTGTATTTTTCTTTTTCTTTTTTTTATTTTTTGAAATGGAGTTTCGTTCTTGTTACCCAGGCTGGAGTGCAATGGCGCGATCTCGGCTAACCGCAACCTCCGCCTCCTGGGTTCAGGCAACTCTCCTGCCTCAGCCTCCTGAGTAGCTGGGATTACAGGCACGCATCACCATGCCCAGCTAATTTTTTGTATTTTTAGTAGAGATGGGGTTTCACCATGTTGACCAGGATGGTCTCAAGCTCTTGACCTCATGATCCACCTGCCTCGGCCTCCCAAAGTGCTGGGATTACAGGTGTGAACCACTGCGCCTGGCCCGATTTTGTATTTTTAGTAGAGACAAGGTTTCACCATGTTGGTCAGGCTGGTCTTAAACTCCTGACCTCTGGTGATCCACCTGCCTCAGCCCCCCAAAGTGCTGGGATTACAGGTGTGAGCCACTGCACCCAGCCATAATGTTCCTTATTTACAGTTTTTATGTTATTGTCCAACTCTATTGCCTTAATGACACCTTTTATCTATAAGCCCCCCTATAATGTGGGTCTAATTGATTTTCTGAATTTGTCTTTACTCTTCTTAGCCTGTAACACTTTGCAATTTGGCCAAACTGCATTACTCATCTTAAAACCATGACGTGCTTTCTAACCACCGTATTCTTATTTATAATATTCTCTTTTCCATAAAGTTTTTCTTTCTCTCTACAAGTCATAATTTTTACCCACCATTCAAGATCCAGGTTCATAAAGCTTTTCTCATCTCTGATTCTCAATAGCATCCTTCCCTCCAGTGAAATTTTATAACACTGGGTTTATGTTCCTTTTCTCTGTACTTATAACTTTTTTTGCTAATTTTTATAAATACTTTCACTCATATTTGTACCCATAAACCATATACTTACCCCCTTGAAGACAGAAATGGCCTTAGTTTCTATTTAAAGCCTTAGTTTAAAGCCTTAGTTTCTATTAAACTTTGGCCCTTTTAAGTTATAACAAGCCTTTTCTTTGTACTTTTTATCAAAATCAAACAAGCTCGAAAATTTTAAGTTCAGGATATTATAGAAACATATACGGTTTCTCTCTCTCTCTCTCTCTCTCTCTAGCTTCTCTTTCTCTCTAGCCTCTCTCTGTCTCTTTCCTTGCCTTCTCTCTCTCTCTCTCTCTCTCTCTCTCTCACACACACACACACACACACACACACACTTTCTCTCTCTCTCTGTCTCTCTCTCTCTTTCTCTCTCTCTCTCTCTCTCTCTCTCTTGTTTCTGCCTATGTATGCCTCATTTTTTCTTAAAATGGGTGTGAGGGATATAACAGTATACTTCACTATATATTTTTTAAAATTTCACACTGGGTCTACTCCTTCTTAAATATTTGGAGAAGATAGTTCATAGGTTAATAAAATTGATATGTGGTCCTAGCCTTCAACCAGATTTTACTCTAGGATAGAAAACACATTTTTTTCCCTGAAAGACCAAGATATTGAATTAGATGTGATGTAAGAGTTCACCTCAATAGGTTAGTTTTCTAATTCTCATCCTTTAAATAGTGTTTAAAGATATTTGTTTCTTTATTTTTATTCTTTTTTTTATTACTTTATCTGTTAAACATTCATTATCAGAACCAAAATGAAGCAGCAACTATGACTTTCTAATACTGAAACAAAACTTGACATGTAAATAAGTCTTTGCATTCCTGCAAAACAGACTGCTTGCCTCATCCTAGGTTTATGGTGCCTCACTGGATAGCCTGATTCCAGATTCTTCACTTTCTAATCTACCTCCCACCACACCCCAGAAATCATGGAAACATCCAGAGTAATTTCTTTAATTACTCCCAGTTGCAGTATTAGTCTTGTAGTAGACAATTAATCAGCTCACATGCCTCAGTGATTTATTGACTGCTTTCTGGTACACTGTCTGGAAAACTGATAATGATTTTTCTTTCTTTCAAAAGAAGGCAAGAAGGAAATCTTTCTTCTTCATTTTTGTAATATAGATTTGTATCAGTAAGATTAAATTAAGTGAAATAAAGTATTTTTAATTCAAAGCTAATGAAAATAGCAAGCCTTTTTGAGAACATTTAACCATTATTAGACAAACCATTTGAAAAAACTTACAGGGCCACTCTTGCAATGGGTATTATATTCTTGGCCTTTATTTATTTATTTATTTATTGGTAAAGTTTTCCCACTTGTCTAATTTCTTTTGAAGGCAACAATAAAGTAAATAAGAATGTTTTTATAAACTTCTCCCTAATGTTGTATGGCTCCCTAAAAGCGTATTTCCACTTACAGGATGGCATAGTCTCTTAAATGAACCCACTGATTTTTCATGAATTTTTTTTCCTGTGATCATACGAATTTGTACCTTGTCTTCGACAGCAGAAATGAAATTGTAAGTCTAATTTTGCGTATTTGCTCTAAGGTTGGCCCAGAATAGCAAAGCGCAAGCAAGACCACGGTATTTGAAAGTTTTCAAACCCTAAAAATCTGTTTCATAGATAATATAATTTAATTATACTCCAAATGTTCCATCTAAAATGCATTTTCTGTCTTTTCCTTTTTACTCTTGTCCTTACTTTTAATGATCCATCGGCTGACAGTGTCTTTACATCCAAAATGCAAAGCAGACAAATGGGCATATCAGGGAAGAACATGACAAAAAGCACCAGCATCAGTGGAGACATGTGCTCGCTGGAGAAGAATGATGGCAGCCAGTCTGACACTGCAGTGGGCGCCCTGGGCACCAGCAGCAAAAAGCGGCGCTCTAGCATTGGGGCCAAAATGGTAGCTATTGTTGGTCTCTCACGGAAAAGTCGCAGCGCTTCTCAGCTCAGCCAAACGGGTAGGAATTTTAATGTTACTTTTAACTTCATAGTTTGAGTTGTTATTACAAGATATTTTTCTTTTGTCTTACTCATTTTATTGCAGTAATATGTGGATGGTGACATGTTCCAGAAGGAAAGGGCGTTTTAAACTAGTTAACCTTTCTGAAATCAACAATGATGTTTTTTCCAGTGATCAATGAGCCTGCTTCAAAGGGAACCTCGACTACTGTTCTTAAAATATAGATAATGTCTTTCCTCCTCAGTGGGGAGTTACACTGTGACACACAATTGCCAGTTGCTGATCCTTTGTAAAGATACTCTGAAATGTGGGATATTTACTTTTCTTTAGGTTCCTCAAGTTGGAACCAGCTACATTAATTTCCATTCCCAGCAAGTTACTGTGAAGATGACTCTTCATATTTTGTGTGAATAATGCAGTTCTCGTATTGCTGACAACCCAACTTCCTTTTCAGTCTGTAAGCCACATTTACCAGTAGTTATCCGTTTTCTCACTGCAATTTTTATTTCCATATTAAAACTTCAAACAGCAATATTCTCCAGCAGCAGGGATGGAGGAATTTTCTGCTGACAGCGAAGACATTCAAAGCTTTGCTACTTTAAAATTCAGTTGCTAAATCACATCTGCAAAAATAAATTACATACAACACTCCTACTGAGAAAAGCCACTGTTAGCAATTAAGAAATTTGTGAATCAAAGCAATGTCTTTTTTCGAATGGATGTTGATAATTAAACATTAAATCCTTGGTATCTTGGAAATAATAGCATATCTTCTACTTAACAAACAAAAGCATGTAATATGGTGTTTCTTTTATACCAAAATGAATTATAGGCAGCTGGATTAAATCTAATTTAAGTTTGACTACTAGGGTTTTGTACATAGAATTCAGATATAAATCTACAGCACAAAATAATTTAAGGTTACGTTAATTCCTGGACCCGGCTAATCTGGATTTTTGTAAATTGTAACTGTGATTCTGGGAATTTAGTCTTATTTAATAATATTATATTGAAATAATTCTCTGATATATATTCTGGTTGTAAAGATATTTAATCTGATTTCTGTTATAGAATTTTTCATTTGATGTTTTAAAATATTATTTTACATTTTAATGTATAAATGAAGTTTAATTCTTGGACAGTGGACATACCGATCATATTTTAATGATTTTTAAAATTGTTAATATGTATACATAATTAACTTTGCTGTGCTAATATGATATATGTTGGCCTTTTGAAATTGAGGGGTTTTCTATACTTCTCTAATAGAACTTTATTGCAGTTTTTTCTTTAAAACTTAGAAACATCTGTAAATCTAAAACTTCTCTAAAAAATATAAAGTCTAATTTTTTAAAAATCAGGAATCTAAAATGTGCATTAATAAGACTACAAGTTAGAAAATATATGAAACTAATTCCACTCACTCAGGGTTTTTTTTAAATAAATATTGAGCACTTATCATGTGTCAGACACATGAAGAAAAAATGAATAAGAAATCATTTATAACCGAAGTTGCTTATAGTATAATGGAAGACATATACTTAAACAGATTGCTTCAAGGTCATACATCAGTGGTGAAGCTAGATTTATGTAGAAGGTACACTGGATGCTCAGAGGAAGGCCATTCGACTCAACCTGGAATTCCAGGAATGAATTCGTGGAGATGATACCTAATCACTGGTATCATCGAATGACTTGAGTGGCTGATACCTAGGTAAAAGACAATTAGGAAGGTGTTCTAGATAGAAACTATAAGAAACAAGGCATGGATCCATGATATGTGCAGGAATGAGAAGCAGTTACATAATTTTAACATAAAATATTGGACTGAATAGCTAGAGATGAGGCCAGTAGATAAATAGGGACCAGGTCATAGTGCAACTCAGATCATAATTATAGATAGGAAGTTTCAAAAGGTTCTCAGTAGAGGATTGATATGGTCATATTTGTATATACTTTATGTATAGCTTTTAGGCATTTCAGGCCTTTCAGGATGCCATTTGTTTATGTAACAATTTTTGAGTACCTATCATTTGCTAGGGACTATCCTAAAGAAAATAGAAGACAGAAATCCTTCTTCTCTTGGAGCTTATATTCTAGTGGGGCTACAATAAAGAAGTATACTTAAGTCCACACCTGGTAAAGAGCATTTAAGGATGAATTAACAGAGAAGTACAATAATTCAGATAACAGATAAGACCCTGAACTAAGCCAATTGTAATATAGAGAGGGGATAATAGATTAAGGAAATTTTTAAAGAGCAAAATTAGTAGTTAGTTACCTGATTAAGTGACTGATTGGATATGAGGAGGTGAAGGAGAGAAAATTCTAAAATGACACCCATATTTCTGACTTGAATCACTGGGTGGTTGGTAGTGCCATTAATGGATATTGGAAGTATAAGAGGAGTGGTTTGGGCACAGTGACTGATGCCTGTAATCCCAGTACTTTTGGAGGCCAAGGCAGTCAGATCACTTGAGGTCAGGAGTTCAAGACCAGCCTGGGCAACATGGCGAAACCCCATCTCACCAAAAATACAAAAGAGAGTCCCGCATGATGACTCATGCCTGTAGTCCTAGCTACTCTGGAGGCTGAGGCATGAGAATCGCTTGAACCCAGGAGGTGAAGGTTACAGTGAGCTGAGATCAGCTGCTGCCCTCAGCCTGGGTGACAGAGTGAGACTCTGTTCCGCCCCCCCCAAAAAAAGAGGAGTGGTGGGGAAAGAAGGAAAGAAGAGGGATGAGTCTTTGAATTAGGACATTTTGAGTTAGTGATATCTGTGAAAATTTCCAAGTGGAAATATCTAGAACATTTAAATAAACACTTTTGAAGCTAACGTTAGGACCAGGGACATAAATGTGAGGAATCATAAAGTTTAGGTAATACTTAAACCCATGAACATAGCTGAAATTGCCCAAGAAGAATGCTGCAGATAAAAGAGCAGATTAGCATTTTAGAATGGAGCGCAGAGGAAGAACCCAAGAAGAAGATAAAGAACAATCACAAAGAAAAATGCGAAATACTGAGAGGATCGTATCACAGAAGTTAAGAGTGTAGAATAATTCAAAAATAGAAGGGTCAGTATTTCTCAATGATCAATTTCATGTCTTTACATTTTTGGCATAACTATTCCATATATCTTTCTCTGACAGCATTTGTATTACAGATCTGTTTTACAGATCTATAATTGTAATATAATTGTAATAATCTACATTACAAAATTATAGATTCCAAAAAAATGGAATTATAAGCTCCAAAAACATTTGAAACAAATCTTCAAATTTAAATATTTCAGCATGATCTAGTAGATTAGTTATTAAATTACCAAAAGTAATTATAATAATGAACTAGTTTTCTAATGCTGGATCTTTTAATAGCTTCTTTCTTCAGACATAAATATATAAGATGTATAGAGTAACATATATTACTCACAAAGATATTCTATGTGTGTTTTCAGCTAGTATGTTTCTTTTAGTATTCCCTTGATTTTCCTGGTCTCTATGTGAAGATCGATATGTAATTAAGTTAAAGAGTTACCATGTGATGAATGATATATCATAATGATTTCTTTTTTTGAGATGGCATTTACTATTGTAAAAATAAATATCATTGTACCACCATGGATTTCAAGATCGGACAAGACCACTTACCTGCCTTCTGAGGAGTAGCAACTCGGCAAAATGGGGTCTTCCTAAAGAATAGTGAAATGATTTTGGATGGTATTGCTAATTATATGTTAATAATAATTGGTAAAGAAGAAACCTCTATAAAGATATGTCGACCAACACACACAGTGGCTAAGTTATATCTCTCTTCTGTCACACTATTTGTACATTCCATTCCCTGTTAATTGGAAACTCATCTTTTAAATCGCCATTTCTAAAGAATTAAGTATGACTTGATAGGCATCATAACCAAGTAGAGAGCATGTAGAGGGAATAAGGAGACTTTAAATCTGTTGCTTACTCTGGGTTATATGTTAAATATGGACTCTTTAAAAAGGTACTCAGCAGATCTGAGTTGTAGTATGCTTGTCTGCTGGAACTGAAACATGCAATTCTAACAGCATTTCTATAAAATATTTTTTTATTGCATTTTAGGTTTTGGGGTACATGTGCAGAACATGCAAGACATTTACATAGGTACACACATGGCAGTGTGTTTTGCTGCCTTCCTCCACTTAACCCACATTTGGCATTTCTCCCCAGGCTATCCCTCCCCAGCTCCCCCCACCACTGTCCCTCCCCTCTTGCCCCCAATAGACCCCAGTGTTTGGTACTCCCTTCCCTGTGTCAATGTGTTCTCATTTTTCATCACCCACCTATGAGTGAGAATATGCGGTATTTCATTTTCTGTTCTTGTGTCAGTTTGCTGAGAATGATGTTCTCCAGATTCATCCATGTCCCTACAAAGGATACGAACTCATTGTTTTTGATTGCTGCATAATATTCCATGGTGCATATGTGCCATATTTTCCCAATCCAGTGTATCATCGATGGGCATTTGGGTTGGTTCCAGGTCTTTGCTAATGTAAACAGTACTGCAATGAACATTTGTGTGCATGTGTCCTTATAGTAGAACGATTTATAGTCCTTTGGATATATACCCAGTAATGGGATTGCTGGGTCAATTGGAATTTCTATTTCTAAGGCCTTGAGGAATCGCCACACTGTCTTCCACGATGAACTAGTTTACACTCCCACCAACAGTGTAAAAGTGTTCCTATTTCTCCACATCCTCTCCAGCATCTGTTGTCTCCAGATTTTTTAATGATCGCCATTCTAACTGGCATGAGATATTAACTCAATGTGGTTTTGATTGGCATCTCTCTAATGACCAGTGACGATGAGCATTTTTTCATATGTTTGTTGGCCTCATGTATATCTTCTTTTGTAAAGTGTCTGTTCATATCCTTTGCCCATTTTTGAATGGGCTTGTTTGTTTTTTTTTCCTGTAAATCTGTTTGAGTTCTTTGTAAATTCTGGATATCAGCCCTTTGTCAGATGGGTAGACTGCAAAAATTTTTTCCCATTCTGTTGGTTGCCGATTCAATCTAGTGACTGTTTGTTTTGCCATGCAGAAGCTGTGGAGTTTCATTAGGTCCCATTTGTCTATTTTGGCTTTTGTTGCCAATGCTTTTGGTGTTTTGTTCATGAAGTCCTTGCCTACTCCTATGTCCTGAATGATTTTGCCTAGATTTTCTTCTAGGGTTTTTATGGTGCCAGGTCTTATGTTTAAGTCTTTAATCCATCTGGAGTTAATTTTAGTGTAAGGTGTCAGGAAGGGGTCCAGTTTCTGCTTTCTGCACATGGCTAGCCAGTATTTCCAACACCATTTATTAAACAGGGAATCCTTTCCCCATTGCTTGTTTTTGTCAGGTTTAGCAAAGATTGTATGGTTGTAGATATGTGGTGTTGCCTCCGATGCCTCTGTTCTCTTTCATTGGTCTATATCTCTGTTTTGGTACCAGTACCATGCTGTTTTGATTACTGTAGCCTTGTAGTATAGTTCGAAATCCGGTAGTGTGATGCCCCCCGCTGTGTTCTTTTTGCTTAGAATTGACTTTGCTATGCGGGCTCTCTTTTGGTTCCATATGAAGTTCATGGTGGTTTTTTCCAGTTCTGTGAAGAAAGTCAATGGTAGCTTGATGGGGATAGAGTTGATTCTGTAAATTACTTTGGGCAGTATAGCCATTTTCATGATATTAATTCTTCCTAACCATGAACATGGAATGTTTCTCCATCTGTTTGTGTCCTCTCTTATTTCATTGAGCAGTGTTTTGTAGTTTTCCTTGAAGAGGTCTCTTATGTTCCTTGTGAATTGTATTCCTAGGTATTTTATTGTTTTTGTAGCAATTGTGAATGGCAGTTCGTTCTTGATTTGGCCCTCTTTAAGTCTGTTATTGGTGTATAGGAATGCTTGTGATTTTTGCACATTGATTTTATATCCTGAGACTTTGCTGAAGTTGCTTATCAATTTCACGAGTTTTTGGGCTGAGGTGATGGGGTCTTCTAGATATACTATCATGTCATCTGCAAATAGTGACAATTTGGCTTTCACCTTTTCTATTTGAATACTCTTTATTTCTTTTTCTTGCCTGACTGCTCTGGCTAGAACTTCCAGTACTATATTGAATAGGAGTGGTGAAAGAGGGCATCCTTGTCTAGTACTGGATTTCAAAGGGAATGCTTCCAGTTTTTGCCCATTCAGTATGATATTGGCTGTTGGTTTGTCGTAAATAGCTTTTATTACTTTGAGATATGTTCCACCGATACCGAGTTTATTGAGGGTTTTTAGCATAAAGGGCCGTTGAATTTTGTCAAATACCTTCTCTGCGTCAATTGAGATCATCATGTGGATTTTGTTTTTGGTTCTGTTTATGGGGTGAATTACGTTGATAGACTTGCGTATGTTGAACCAGCCTTGCATCCCCGGGATGAATCCTACTTGATCATGATGGATAAGTTTTTTGATGTGCTGTTGCAATTGGCTTGACAATATTTTGTTGAAGATTTTTGCATCTATGTTCATCATGGATATTGGCCCGAAGTTTTCTTTTCTTGTTGGGTCTCTGCTGGGTTTTGGTAACAGGATGATGTTGGTCTCATAAGATGATTTGGGAAGGATTCCCTCTTTTTGGATTATTTGGAATAGTTTCAGAAGGAATGGTCCCAGCTCCTCTTTGTGTGTCTGGTAGAATTCGGCTGTGAACCCATCTGGACCTGGACTTTTTTTGTGTGGTAGGCTCTTAATTGCTGCCTCGACTTCAGACCTTGTTATTGGTCTATTCATAGTTTCAGCTTCCTCCTAGTTTAGGCTTGGGAGGACACAGGAGTCCAGGAATTTATCCATTTCTTCCAGGTTTACTAGTTTATGTGCATAGAGTTGTTTGTAATATTCTTTGATGATGGTTTGAATTTCTGTGGAATCTGTGCTGATTTCCCCTTTATTGTTTTTTATTGCATCTATTTGGTTGTTCTTTTTTTTCTTTTTTATCAGTCTGGCTAGTGGTCTATTTTGTTGATCTTTTCAAAAACTAGCTCTTGGATTTATTGATTTTTTGAAGAGTTTTTCGTGTCTCTATCTCCTTTAGCTCTGCTCTGATCTTAGTTATTTATTGTCT
Organism: Callithrix jacchus; assembly: GCF_049354715.1. Taxonomy (NCBI): domain Eukaryota; kingdom Metazoa; phylum Chordata; class Mammalia; order Primates; family Cebidae; genus Callithrix; species Callithrix jacchus. Next base: position 92,794,298 of record NC_133517.1, on the reverse strand, counting down.
TCTGCTAGGTTTTGAGTTTTTTTGATCTTGCTCCTCTAGCTCTTTCAATTCTGATGATAGGGTGTCAGTTTTGGATTTCTCCACTCTTCTCATATGGGCACTTACTGCTATATATTTTCCTCTGAAGACTGCTTTAAATGTGTCCCAGAGATTCTGGTATGTTGTGTCTTTGTTCTCGTTGGTTTCGAAGAACTTCTTTGTTTCTGCCTTCATTTCATTGTTTATCCAGTCAACATTCAAGAGCCAGTTGTTCAGTTTCCATGAAGCTGTGCGATTCTGGGTTAGTTTCTGAATTCTGAGTTCTAACTTGATTGCACTATGGTCTGAGAGACTGTTTGTTATGATTTCCGTTGTTTTGCATTTGCTGAGGAGTGCTTTACTTCCAATTATGTGGTCAATTTTAGAGTAGGTGTGATGTGGTACTGAGAAGATTGTATATTCTGTGGATTTGGGGTGGAGAGTTCTGTAAATGTCTATCAGGTTTGCTTTCTCCAGGTCTGAGTTCAAGCCCTGGATATCCTTGTTGATTTTCTGTCTGGTTGATCTGTCTAATTGACAGCGGAGTGTTAAAGTCTCCCACTATTATTGTGTGGGAGTCTAAGTCTCTTTGTAAGTCATTAAGAACTTGCCTTATATATCTGGGTGCTCCTGTATTGGGTCCATATATATTTAGGATCATTAGCTCTTCTTGTTGTATTGATCCTTTTACCATTATGTAATGACGTTCTTTGTCTCTTTTGATCTTTGTTGCTTTAAAGTTTATTTTATCAGAGATGAGAATTGCAACTCCTGCTCTTTTTTTTTTTTGCTCTCCATTTGCTTAGTAAATCTTCCTTCATCCCTTTATTTTGAGCCTTTGTATATCCTTGCATGTGAGATGGGTTTCCTGGATACAGCACACTGATGGGTTTTGGTTTTTTATCCAATTTGCCAGTCTGTGTCTTTTGATTGGTGCATTTAGCCCATTTACATTTAGGGTTAATATTGTTATGTGTGAATTTGATACTGCCATTTTGATGCTAAGTGGCTGTTTTGCCCGTTAGTTGTTGTAGATTCTTCATTATGTTGATGCTCTTTAGCATTTAGTGTAATTTTGGAATGGCTGGTACTGGTTGTTCCTTTCTATGTGTAGTGCCTCTTTCAGGAGCTCTTGTAAAGCAGGCCTGGTGGTGACAAAATCTCTGAGTACTTGCTTGTTCTCAAAGGATTTTATTTTTCCTTCACTTATGAAGCTCAGTTTGGCTGGATATGTAATTCTGGGTTGAAAGTTCTTTTTTTTAAGGATGTTGAATATTGGCCCCCACTCTCTTCTGGCTTGTAGAGTTTCTGCCGAGAGATCTGCTGTGAGTCTGATGGGCTTCCCTTTGTGGGTGACCCGACCTTTCTCCCTGCTGCCCTTAGTATTTTCTCCTTTATTTCAACCTTGTTGAATCTGACGATTATGTGCCTTGGGGTTGCTCTTCTTGCAGAATATCTTTGTGGTGTGCTCTCTATTTCCTGGATTTGAGTGTTGGCCTGCCTTGCTAGGTTCAGGAAATTGTCCTGGATAATATCCAGGAAGAGTATTTTCCAGCTTGAATTCATTCTCTTCGTCCCCTTCTGGTACACCTATCAAATGTAGGTTAGGTCTCTTCACATAGTCCCACATTTCTTGGAGACTTTGTTCATTCCTTTTTTGCGTTTTTTTCTCTAATCTTGATTTCTTGTTTTATTTCAGTGAGTTGATCTTCGACTTCTGATATTCGGCTGTTGAAACTTGTGCATGCTTCGCGAAGTTCTCGTGTTGTGTTTTCCAGCTCCTTCAATTCATTCATATTCCTCTCTAAGTTATCCATTCTTGTTATCATTTCCTCTGATCTTTTTTCAAATCTTTTTTCAAGGTTCTCAGTTTCTTTGCATTGATTTAGAACATGTTCTTTTAGCTCACCGAAGTTTCTCATTATCCACCTTCTGAAGGCCGATTTCGTCATTTCGTCACAGTCATTCTTTTTCCAGCTTTGTTCCCTTGCTGGTGAGGAGTTTTGGTCCTTTGTGGGAGGTGAGGTGTTCTGGTTTCGGGTGTTTTCCTCCTTTTTGCACTGGTTTCTTCCCATCTTTGTGGATTTATCCACCTGTCGTCTGAGTAATTGCTGACTTTTCAATTGGGTCTCTGAGTGGACACCCAGATTCTTGATGATGAGGTATTTCTGTTGCTTGGTTTTCCTTCTACCAGTCTAGCCCCTTCGCTGTACGACTGCTGAGGTCCACTCCAGGCCCTGCTTGTCTGGGGTACACCTGTAGCAGCTGCGGAACAGTGAGGGATGCTACCAGTTTCTTTTTCTGCTATCTTTGTCCCAGAATGATGCCCGCCTAATGTCAGTCTGATCAGTCCTTTTTCAGGTGACTCTGGATATACAGGGGTCAGGGAGCTGCTTGAGGAGACTGTCTGTACTTTATAGGAGCTCAAGTGCTGAGCTGTGAGCTCCATTGTTCATTCAGGGCTATTAGGCTGCTACATTTATGTCTACTGCAGCAAAACTCTTAAAACCCCTTTTTTTCCTCAGATGCTCTGTCTCGGGGAGTTGTGGCTTTATTTATAAGTGTCCATTGCACTATCCTGCCCAACTAGGAGGCAGTCTAGTCACTATTTGCCAGCCAAGGCTCTGCCCTGCTGATGTGGGGTCCACTCTGTTGCTGTGGGCTCTGCCCTGCAGCCACGGGCTCCACTGCGGGCTTCGCCCTGCTGCCATGGGCTCCACCCTGCAGCGGAGTCTCTCTGTTATGGCAGGTTGCCTCAGCAACAGCCGGCTGTGTCAGCAATGCGAGTGTACCTCAGTAGGGGCAGATTGCCTCGGTAAAGGCGGACACCCCTCCCCCACCAAGCTGCACCATCCTGGGTTCAGTTGTGCCCGCAGTGAAACTCTCCACCCAGAGCATTTCGAATTGCTGTTTTGTTTGTCCCTGTGGGAGTGAAACCCACCGAGCCTGCTCACCTGGCTCCCTCCCTCAAAGCGCCTTTCTTTTTTTTTTTTTTTTTTAAGTTGAACAGATGGCTCTCTTCCAGGTGTTTCAGTCACCCGCTGTTAGGGCACCGGGATCTGTCTGATTTCGCGTGCAGCGAGCCACTGCGCTGCCTCAAATGCCACTTCCCAGGAATCTCCTGGTCTGGCTCACTGTCCAAGTCCCGTTTAATCAGATGGATATGCTAATCTGCCCTTTCAAATCTCACATTGCCGGTTTAGCAGGGCACCCAGGCCGTGTGTTTTGTGCGGATTGTTGTGGAGTGCTGCTGTGCTGAGGCACCAGTCGAAGCCACCGCAACAGCCAAAACAGCTGCGCTTGCATCCCGTGTCTTTCCTACACCTGGGAATTTCCCCGTTCTGTGGGTAACAAAGATCCGTCTGGAAATGCGGCTTTGACTCACCCTCTGAGCGTTCACTGAGAGCTGCGATCCTGAGTTGTTCTTACCACACCATCTTGAATCCCCCCCCAGCAAAAATATTTTTAAATGTATGAAAAGTGCATTGAAAACTTAAAAATCACATGGTAGATATATCAGTAGCCAATTCAGCCTCATGGGGGAATTAAGAGTTCTGTTTTAGACATGATTTTGATTTTGAGATGTCCATTAGACATCCAAGTCCTGTTGTTACATGATTAATTGCAAGGATTAATCAAGAGCCCACTATATCAATGCTAAGAATGTAATTGGGCCGGGCGCGGTGGCTCAAGCCTGTAATCCCAGCACTTTGGGAGGCCGAGGCGGGTGGATCACGAGGTCAACAGATCGAGACCATCCTGGTCAACATGGTGAAACCCCGTCTCTACTAAAAATACAAAAAAATTAGCTGGGCATGGTGGCGCGTGCCTGTAATCCCAGCTACTAGGGAGGCTGAGGCAGGAGAATTGCCTGAACCCAGGAGGCGGAGGTTGCAGTGAGCCGAGATCGTGCCATTGCACTCCAGCCTGGGTAACAAGAGCGAAACTCCAACTCAAAAAAAAAAAAAAAAAAAAAAAAAAAAGAATGTAATTTAGGAGTAATCTGCAGGTAGCATTTGAAGCCATGGAACTGGATTAGATTATTTATGGTAACTTGGATCAAGAAGAAAGCTAATGACTGAGCCTTAAAACATTCTACCATTTAGAAGTCAGGAAGAAGAAGAAAATTGATCAGAGACTTAAGAGAAAGCAACCATTAAAGGAAAAATTTAAAGAAGATATCTTAGAAATCAAATGAAGAAAATATTTTAAGAAGCGAGGCATGATCTACTATGTCAGGGGCTTTGGCAGATCAAGTAAGATGAAAACTGATAATTTGCCAGTGGATTTGGCAAAACGGAGAAATTTGTTAAACCTTGACTAACCTTGCAGTGGTGGACAAAGGCTGATGGGAGCATGTAAAGAAAATGAAGAGGTGAGTTAGAGTCAGTGACAATAAAAATAAGAACACCTAATACTTTTTGAACACTTATGATGCGCTAGGCACAGTTCAGAGCATTTACATGCAAATCATTTAAACCTCACAACCAAGTTATGGGGGAGGAGTGAGTTATTACCCCCATTTGATACATAGGAAAAAGAAAAAAGTAGCGAGACAAGAAATAAATTCCCCAAATTTACCCAGCTAATGTCATGGGTAGACGTTGGAATTTGAATCCAGACAATCTGGATCTGGAGACTTCACTTTTAATTTTCCTATTACAGTCCAGTGCTGTTCAATAGAACTTTTGGCAGTGATGGCAATGTCCTATATCTGCACTGTCCTGTTCAGGATGGTAGCACTAGTTACACGTGGCCATTGAACACTTGAAATGTGGTTAGTGTAACTCAGTTAACTGGATTTTTTAATTATTTTGTTTTTAATTAAATTATTTTAAATTTAAAAAGGCACATTTGACTAGTGATTACTGTACTGGACAGCACAGATAAAGACAATTCTTTCTAGGATCTTTAAAAATAAATAAGAAATAGAAATTTTAAAATAGGATTATAACTGGGGGAGAGAGAATCAAAGAAGAGCTTTATTTTTTAATAAGAGGAACTCGCTTGTGGGAAAAATTGAGTAGTTGAGAGAGCTTTGGATCCAGAATTTAGTGGGGATCATTTGTTGTGATCTGTGGTCACTCAGGCATCTATGCTGTTTTCATCTTGTAATGATTTATAAGCTCACACACTACTTAAGTAATTCTTGTTTTAACATTTAGCAACTGTAATCATTTATTCGTCTATCTCTTGCCTAAACTGTTTTTCTTTAGTTTATCCTTCTCATTGTCTGGTATCATATCATATGTGATGATTCTTAGTGAAAGGCCCCTGAACTCCATGAGGCTACATGATTCACTTCCGTGGGGAATGGAAAGAAATGGTATAACTTACTTTTATTTGTTTAATCTAAAAAACAAAAAAGAAATTAAACTTTACAAATATTTAATATATGGCTTTCCCTGGTATTCTCAGTCTTAATGTTAGATGGCCTCATGCCTTTCTGGAGGTGTTGGTTTTAACTAAACTAATAATGAGAAAATAGGGAAGTGGCTGAAAAAGATTCTTTGATGAAACTGTGGTTTGAATATAATACCAAGTTCACAACTTTTACTCCTAATCAAGCTTTCTGTCAGCCCCCAATAAAGACAATCTGACACTTCAAGATCTGACATGAAGTTTACCAAAACACTCTAAGTTATCAAAAAGATTAATAAAATATGGATTTACACCTGCTATTATTAACATTAAACCTTACCTTTTTATACTTTATACTTTACATATCCTATGGTGTGTCTTGTGAAGTTTCATTTTCGACTATGACATAATTAAAACCAAATATGAGAAAACTGAATTTGGAAGTAAATCTTCAAAATGCTGTATTTATTACCTAACATACATTACCTGATGTAATATGTACAAACCCAGAAAACTTAATCCAAAAGTTTATTTACTGATCAAATATTAGTCCAATATAGATATTCCCGGTAGGCAGTGGCCTTTCTTATAGTCATCCAGGGCTCAAGACTTTTTTCAACTTGTGGGTTTTCCCTCTTCTAAGGCTTTAGAGGCCTCTCTCTTCAACCAGTACATGGGAAGTTTTTATGGACTAGAATTGGAAATGCTAACATCACTTCTGCTCCTGTTGCATTGGCTGCTCAGTCACAGGGCTGATGCTGGAAAATGGGACATTGGGAAATGTAGTCTTAGAGAGTGCCCAGGAAAAAGTGCAAACAGGTCTGATCAGCAAACTATATTCTAATATTGCCATACAGCATTAAACCACTGTTTTCAGAAATTATAAAGCATTTTATTTCAAACATTTTTTCTGAGAGCATAAGACTTATTTTATTATTTAAAATAATTATTTGCAAATGTTTATTGAATTTTAATCATCTTTTAAAATATTTATATGTTTTATATATTATAAAAGTGTAGTCAAATATGTGTACCATTTATGCACAACTTTTTACAGAAACGGAAGTGACATTTTTAGAGATTTAAAACTACTGACCTAGTATATAATAGCTCTAAGTGCATGTTTGCTAAAGAAACATAGCGAAACATAATTGCTAGCCAACTCTCCATAATCCTGGATCCATCTTTCTAATGCTTATTTCTTTGGACAGCATTCAGACCAGGCATACAGAAAATGACTTGATGTATACACCATTAAAAATACACAAGCATACATTAAATACAATAACGTATATGGAAACAACTAAGTAATGATAAAAGAGATATTAAGTAATAGTAGTATCTTTTCACATCATCACAAATCTCAAACTACCCTTATAAGCTATGGCATGTTAACATAGGATTGTAACAAACAATGTGCCTTTACCACTAAATTTAGGCATATTTGTTGCCTTAAAATTATAATAATGTTTAATCCCTTATAATACTATCACTCATTATTTTAAAATATTGAGTCATGCTACTACCTGTTATTTACAAATTTCAAGTGATTCAAGTATTGTAGATGAGGTAAACAAAACATTTCCTGTAAGTGAAAGCTGGTGTTAATATATCATGAATTGTGTTAAGGTACTTATATAGCAAGGTAGGCTCAGCCTGTAGCTAAGAAAGATAGCAGTTTTATTGTTCATTGAAACTAATTTAGCATTTCTTAAATTTGAATTGAATTTTATATTTTTTCTTCTAAAACACATATTTTAAAAATACTTTTAATTGTGGTAAAATACACATCACGTAAAGTCTATCTGTTAACTATCTTAAACGTACAGTTAAGTGTTATTAAATGTGTTCAATATGGTGTACAACCATCACCACTGTTATCTCCACAACTTTTTCCATTGCAAAACTTAAATTATGTATCCATTAAGCAATAACTCTTCATTCTCCCCTCTTCCCAGCCCTTAGTAACCACGATTTTACTTTGTCTTTGTAAATTTGACTGCTCTAGATATTTCTACTTACCCGAATGTGCTTCTTTTTTTAATGCTGAATAATATTCCATTGTGTATATATATGTGTATAAACACCACATTTGGTTTATCCATTCCTCTGTCATTAGGCACTTGGGTTCCTTCACCTTCTGACTACTGTGAATAATGCTGCTATGAATATGGATGTACAGATATTTCTGACAGGCCATCTTTCCAATTATTTTGGGGATATGCCCAGAAGTGGAATTGCTAGATCATATGATAATTCCATTTTTGTTTTTGAGGAACTGCCATACTAGTTTTTTTTTTTTAATTTTTTATTGGATTTTAGGTTTTGGGGTACATGAGCAGAGCATGTAAGACAGTTGCATAGGAACACACATGGCAGTGTGCTTTTCTTTCCTTCTCCCCTTCACCCACATTTGGCATTTCTCCCCACGCTATCCCTCCCCTCCTCCCCCTCCCACTGGCCCTTCCCTTTTCCCCCCAATAGACCCCAGTGTTTAGTACTCCCCTTTCTGTGTCCATGTGTTCTCATTTTTCATCACCCACCTATGAGTGAGAATATGCGGTGTTTCATTTTCTGTTCTTGTGTCAGTTTGCTGAGGATGACGTTCTCCAGATTCATCCATGTCCCTACAAACAACACAAACTCATCATTTCTGATTGCTGCATAATATTCCATGGTGTATATGTGCCACATTGGTTTTAATAGCAGCTGTACAAGTTTATATTCCCACCAGTAGTGCACAAGAGTTCCAGTTTCTTCACATCCTTGTCAACACTTACTTTTTTTTGTTTTTGGGGGGTGGTTCTGATAATAGCAATTCTAATGAGTATGAGGGTGGGATGTGAGGCTGGTATCTCATTGTGGTTTGGATTTGCATTTTCTAATGATTAGTGATATTGAGTATCTATTTATATGCTTATAGGTCATCTGTATATTTTCTGTAGACAACTGTTTATTGGAGAACTTTGTCCATTTCTTAATCAGGTTTCAGGGATTTTTTTGTTGAGTTAAAAAAAACCTTTTTAAAAAATAAAATACTCTAAGCAGGTTTTTTCAGTCTTAAGAGTCATCTGGCTGGGCGCGGTGGCTCACACCTGTAATTCCATTACTTTGGGAGGCCAAGGCAGGAGGATCACCTGAGGTCAGGAATTTGAGACCAGCATGGACAACATGGTGAAACCCCATCTCTACCAAAAATATAAAAATTAGCTGGGCATGGTGGCAGGCACCTGTAGTCTCAGCTACTCGGGAGGCTGGGGCAGGAGGATTGCTTGAACCTGATAGGCAGAGGTGCAGTGAGCCGAGATCATGCCACTGTAGTCCAGCCTAGACAACAGTGAGATTCCATCTAAAAAAAACAAGAGTCATCTGTGTGTTAATAACATGCGTTATAACTTATTTGTATTTGTCTGAATCCCATCAGGCTATAAATTTCTTGAGGAAAGAGCTATATCTCATTCACTTTTACATCTCTGGTACCTAAGATAATAGTTGATACCTACAAAATACTCAGTATTTGTTAGAATGCATGTATGAATAAATGAATGAACAAATGAATAACAATTGAATCTCTTATAGAGAAATAACTTAAAACTGCACTCCTCAAGGTATTAAACTGATACATTGACATTTTGAAGCTATAAATGATCATATGAATGTATGTCAAATGTTCCTTATTTATCATCTCATATTCTAGTGTTTCATTATTGTTTATGGAAAAAGTAGAACTCTTGGAAGCTTTTGTTAAGGAATATTTACATCTACAACTACAAATGCAAACTATCTTGCATTATCCCTTTCCAAACATGAAGGTCGCAGTCATGATCAAATTATTAATAATTTGCTAATGAATTATTATGGTATTTTGATCATTTCCCTAAGTCACAAAAACTATTCATACATTTATTCATTAAATAAACATTTTTTATCAACTGTGCTATTTGTAGGAATCATTTTAGTGGATACTTTGAAAGACATAACTTGACAAAACATTGTCCCCACTATCTCATAGCTTCTATATTCAAGGATCTTAAAATCTAGAGGAAATGAGTTGTCAGCTTGAGCAAACATAAAAAAAGGTGGAACGTGATGAGGATTAGCAAGATTCTGTAAAGGAGTGTGGCAGAATGGAGAAAATATAAATTTTAGAGTTCAAGCAGGCCTGAATTCAGGTCCCAATTCTGCCACATGGGCAAGTTACTTAACTTCTCTGAACCTCCGTTTCCTCAGAGGTAAAAATTATGGACTCTATCCTCCTACTCTATGAGGTTGTTATGAGCACTTATACTAAGCAATTAAAACAGTGCCCAACATATACTAAGTTTCTAATATATGGCAGCTCTTATTATTATTGTTAACATAAGTTTAGCCATTAATATTAATGTAGTAGTGAAAATGATTCCTTCCAGCATTGTTGCCAGGGTACAAGTTAATCTGAGCCTCGAAATATGAGTAATGTTTAAATTGTGAAGATGCTGAGAATATGGCCTGAACATTTTGGATATGGAAAATATTAGACTCAGATATGGAAATGTGTCTTATGTATGAGCAGACAGAGTATTTGACACATAGTGATAAATGAGACTAGCAGTAGAGATTGGGGCCAGATTTAATGTTGGTTGAAATAGTTAGGATTGGCAATAGGGAGCTATTGTAGAATTTGAAGCAGGGTCATGACGATATAAATTAGAAAGATTTTGTCAATAAGAAAGACTAGAGATTCAGAAAAAGACAATTTTTTTATTAGAGTAGAAATGAAGACATCATATCTATGGTGTATTAGTTTTCTATTGAGTCCTTAACAGATTATCATTAACTTAGCAACTTAAAACAATGCAAACTTACCATGCCATCCTAACACTAGGTGAGCTCTACTGGCTTCTCTGCTCTGTGTCTCACAAGACCAAAATCAAGGTGTCAGCCAGGCTCAGATTTTATCTTAAGACTCAAGCAAGACTCCATTTCCAAGGTCATTCAGTTGTTGGCAGAGCTCAGTTCCTTGTGGTTGTGGACCTTAGGTTCTCATTTTCCTTGATACATGACCTCCTTCATCTTCAGGTTAACAAAGGCACGTTGAATCCTTCTTGTGCGTTTAATCTTTCTGACTGTCCATTCTGCCTTATCCCTTCTGCCTTCCAGTCGGAGTAGATTCCCTGCTTTTAAAGGCTTACATAATTAGATTGGGCCCACTCAGATATTCTAGGAAAATTTCTCTATTTAAAAGTTCATAACCTTAATTATGTCTGAAAAGGTCCTTTTGCCATGTAATGTAGCATATTCCCAGAGTGCAGTGCATGGACAGCTTTGGGGGACAATTCTTTCCACCAGAAATGGCAGTAATAGATGGAAAGAAGGGGAGATACAAGAAATAATGTAGACATATTTTTGAAGTTGTTATTTACATCCTATATACTTTCTGGAAGTCAATGAAAATAAAAATAAACGTCAATTTTCGTAATTTTACCTTATTTTACCAAAGAACACCCACCTGTTATCAAGATTTAAGCTTTTTAAAATACAAAATTTAGAAAGAAATGTATCAGTCATTAAAAAACATGATTAGCAATAGCATGAATTTGTTGTTTAAGTTTCACAACTTGAGGTGTAAGTATCTTCATTATACTTTACACATCAGAAAAATAAAATGCAGACAGATACATCTCTGAAGCTGGTATTCTTTATATGATCTCATTATGGCTAACAATATATTTTTTGATTAACAATATATTTTATAATTTATTTTGAAAAGAAGAATGTTTTCAAAATAAAAATTCCTCAGGGAAGTACTTTTAATTTAGTATAGGCTTTATTTTATTTAACTGGACATATTTTAAGATGTAAGTAGCTGACAGCATTCTTCATGTTAGTAATCAGTAAAGGCCTGGTAACTATAAAAAACCATAAAGAATTTAATTCTGAGCTGAAAAATATATACAAGAAAAAGAAGTCTTTAAGTCCATTAGAATTTGTAAGTGCCTTAAGGTTTCTGAGCAGCGAAGTATAAACAGAAATGAAATTTTAAGGCCATTTTAAATGAAATCCCCATATACTCCAAATAGGTATATGGGGCTGCTAAATGCTCTTTACTCAATTGAGTCCTGTTTGTGTTACCTAATAGAAAGACATCCAAAGAGACAGTTGCAATTATTTGCTAGAAATGTAATAATATTCCAGCTAAGCAGTCATGATACTAGTAGCAATGATATCAGGAATATGGGAAAAGATAAAGACTGTTGGCTCATTGCCCCCTTGGGCTTTGAAAACTATCTGGCATTGCAGACTTTATAGAATGAAAAATGCTAAGGTGAGTCCATCTTCTCTTTTTGATGCTGCTCTAAGTGGACAAATTCTTATTCTAGGATGAAGTTTCTTTTTGTTAACTGACACTATATTATTAACTATCATATCAACTTTTAATTTAATATATTATTATTCAATAAATATTTATTGAAGTTCCACTAAGTGACAAACAACCTGGTATATGCCAGCTGGGGTCCTCCTCATACAGTATCTCTGTTCCAGTGGGAAAGACAGGCCTTAACAAATAAGTACAGTAATAATTAGTCAACATTACAAAGCTTGCCTTGATGAAAAGTACCAATGGTATATGAGTATATTGTAGAGGATGCTAAGCTACTATGGCTCATCTTCCTATCCACAAAGACAAATGAACTTTTGATTTAAATTTAACTGTGTAGGATCTGAATTTGTAGACTGTACATACAATGAGGAAGAGAGGCAATAGTTTCTAACGTAACCTAGGATATGCTTGGGACTGATACAGTGGAAAAGTGGAATCTAGTGTATTTCTCCTAGGCATTAAAGCTTTGTGCTGACATAAGAATGTAATTTCTGTAGCTTTTCATCTAAGATTTCAAAGGGTGGTTTTGGTTTGATATTGTAATGTAAGGAATTTATTGCTTTTTACTTGAAACCTCGTAATTGCTTACAAAGTGAGAGTAGGATTAGCGCTGATACAGAGTATGAGTTGAGATGGGGAAATGTTCTGACGAGGAAACTGATCGTGAGGCGACATGTAATACAGAAATACAAGAAAGAATAGAATGAATACCACAGAGAGCCTCCAGGAAAGGCACTATGCTCATAACTGAGGTACTAAGGAATTCTACTCCACCACCTTTCAGCCAAATCCTCCTTTCCCAAGGATATGTAGTGGCCCAAAGGTAGGGGAATAATGGTCACCCACCTTTTATCAAATCCTTTCCAATCCCATTGACATTCGAAGTATCTCAATTTCTTTTCTCTTTGTGTCTTCATCTTCCTACTGCCAGCAGGCATTTTATCCTTGAATTAGAGCTATCTGTGTGAAAGGAAAGATAAATGATCCAAGTTTTTTGACTTGCTATCAGCCAGAATTCCTCTTCATTTAACCAGTCAGTTGTGAAATTATCTTACTGGAAGCACTAGTTTGATAAAGTTCTGCTTCAATATGTTAAAATAGATTCCTGTTTGAAAAAAACCAGAGAGACTATTTAAGAAATCTGCCCCAGCACTTTGGTAGGTGAAAGCAGACAGATAATGAGTTCGAGACCAGCCTGATCAACATGGTGAAACCCCGTCTCTATTAAAAATACAAAAAGTTAGCTGGGCGAGGTTAGCATGCACCTGTAATACCAGCTACTCAGGAGGCTGAGGCAGGAGAATCGCTTGAACCAGGGAGGTGGCAGTTGCAATGAGCCAAGATTGTGCCACTGCACTCCAGCCTGGGCAACAGAGTAAGACTGCCTTAAAAAAAAAAAATGAAAGAAAGAAATTTGCATTCATTTGATTTATTTCATTTGATTTATTTCATTTGGAAAGTTTTTTTCCAAAAATAAGGACAAAAATGTTTTTTCACAAGTGAAAATACATGCATTTTAAAAATAAAATCTTAAGTTTAATTAACAAGCAATGAAAGATATGCCACTTCAACTATTCACAATAGCAAACACATGAAATCAACCCAAATGCCTATCAATAGGCTAGATAAAGAAAATGAGGTACATGTACACCATCGAATACTATGCAGCCACAAAGAGGAACAAGATCATGTTCTTTTCAGGGATGTGGATGGATCTGGAGGCCATTATCCTTAGCAAACAAACACAGGAACAGAAAACCAGATACCACATGTTCCCATTTATAAGTGGAAGATAAATAATAAGAACACATGGACACACAGAGAGGAACACCACACACTGGAGTCTGTCTGAGGGCAGAGGTTGGAGGAGGAAGAGAAGCAGGAAATGTAACTAATACATGCTAGGTTTAATACCTGGGTGATGAAATAATCTGTGCAACCAACCCCCAGGACACACGTTTACCTATGTAACAATCCTGCAAAACCTGCACGTGTACCCCTGAAGTTAAAATGAAAGTTAAAGAAAAGATATGGCATTTCATACAACCAAATACATATGACTGTATGTCTGAAAGTTCACTTCTTATTTCTAACTGAAGTGGTAAGCTTGAGTTTATTTCCTTTCTCAAGGAAGTATAATATTCTTTCCTTCCAAATTATACAGTACAGTATATTTGGAATTTTAAAGCAATACAGGATTCTATCTTTAAATTGTGTTCTAGAATTAATCCAACTAACTGTCAAATCTTTTTGTTTTATGTTTTATTGTGATGAAGACCACCCGGTTTGCAGTATTATATATTTGAATACACTTTATTTAAATAGGAATTAGCCTTCTTATTCTGAGTTATCCAGTCTCAGTCACAATAAAATTTCCTCACAGATTTTACATACTGGATTATTTGTTTTTAACCATTTCAATTACATTTATTATTCTTTAGATTTACTCCTTAGATGTGTATTTATTTTGCATTTAATTTATCTTAATGTGTAGAACCTTAAGCTGGAAAACATTGTAAATTGTCATATAAAAAGAATATTTGTGTGTGTCAATGAAATCTTATGCTCTCTCTGTACCTCATTTTGAATAAGAGGACAATGTAAATTCATTTAGTTTTAACCTTTTTTATCTTCTTGGTCCTTTGTGATTGTTCCATCAGTCTTTATCTGTCCTTGGTTATTATAAACTGCTTTTTCCCTTAAAATAGTCCCCATTAAGTTTTAAACATTTAAACACACTAAGGTTAGTTTAGATTCCACTTTACCAAAAGTATTGTTTAAAATTTTAAGCAGCATGCCAAATTAGCACTAAGCACTTTGATTTTTTTAAGTATTACACATTTCTAAATATCTATTCAATTATTATTAACTGTGTTTCTAATGTTTCTAATAAAGAAAAATGGTGTTGTACAGGTACTATGGAATACTTTACAAAATTACATAAAAGTCAAACAAATCATAGACCTACTCTCAGAAAGCTTAAAATCTATTAGGGAAGAGGTGTCAGGTAGCCTATCGGTAGCACAAAATGCTGTATGATTTCAGAAAAATTACAAGATTACTTCTCACTAGAATAGGATTTTGATGGCTTCTTGAAGGTTTTTAATTTGAGCCAGACTTCAAAGAATAAGTCACATTTCAATGAAATGAGATAGGAGTGCATGTCAAGCATAGGGAACTTCGAAAATGTGAAATAAATTCAGAAAAACATAGAGTATGCAGCAGAGAAAGACAAATGATCTAATTTGACTAAAGTATTGGTTTACAAACTTTTTATTTAAGCAATTGAAACCCATTTAATTTTTAAAAGCACAGGACAATACAATCAGTAAGGGTGTCCAGAGGGAAGAAGAGATGGTATAGCATACTCAAGAAACTAAAACTGTGTTCAAGACCTGAAGCATGGAGTACAAGAGAAAGAGTTACAAATATAAGGTAGCGTTATACAGTTTTATATCTGTAACTCTATAAATATTTACATTTATATATAAATATACTCCATAAATATATCCCAACCTTTTTCATGAGTCCCCAAAGTCCATTTTATCATTCTTATGCCTTTGCATCCTAATAGCTTAGCTCCCACTCATAAGTGAGAACATACAATATTAGGTTTTCCATTCTTGAGTTACTTCACTTGGAATGATGGCCTCCAGCCCCATTCAAGTTACCACAAAAGACATTATTTCATTCTTTTTTATGGCTGAGCAGTATTCCATGGTGTGTATATGCCACATTAATCTACTTTGGTTGATGGGCACTTAGGTTGGTTTTGTGTCTTTGCGATTGCAATTTGTGCTGATGTGAACACATGTGCATATGACTTTTTCTTGTAATGACTTATTTTCCTTTGGGTGGATACCCAGTAGTGGGATTGCTGGATCAAATGCTAATTCTACTTTTATTTCTTTAAGTAATCTCCATACTGTTTTCTGTAGTGGTTGTGAGAAAACAATTTACATTCCCACCAGCAGTGTAAAAGTGTTCTCCTTTCACCACATCTATGCCAACATATATTGGTTATTGGCTTTTTAATTATGGCCATTTTTGAAGGAGTAAGTGGGTATCTCATTGTGGTTTTCATTTGCATTTCTCTGATAATTAGTGCTGTTGAGCACTTTTTCATATGCTTGTTGGCTATTTGTATATCCTTTTTTAAGAATTGTCGGCCGGGCGCGGTGGCTCAAGCCTGTAATCCCAGCACTTTGGGAGGCCGAGGCGGGTGGATCACGAGGTCAAGAGATCGAGACCATCCTGGTCAACATGGTGAAACCCCGTCTCTACTAAAAATATAAAAAAGATTAGCTGGGCATGGTGGCACGTGCTTGTAATCCCAGCTACTCGGGAGGCTGAGGCAGGAGAATTGCCTGAACCCAGGAGGCAGAGGTTGCAGTGAGCCGAGATCGCGCCATTGCACTCCAGCCGGGTAACAAGAGCGAAACTTCGTCTCAAAAAAAAGAATTGTCTATTTATATTTTCTGACCACTTTTTGATGGGATTATTTGCTTTTGTCTTGCTGATTTGTTTGAGCTCCTTTGGATTCTGGATATGAGTCCTTTGTCAGATGCATGGTTTGCAAATATTTTTCTCCCACTCTGTAGGTTGTTACTTACTCTGCTGATTATTTCTTTGGCTGTGCAGAAGCTTTTTAGTTTAACTAGGTCCCACCTATTTATCTTTGTTTTTGTTGCATTTGCTTTTTGAGTTTTAGTCATGAATTCTTTGCCTAAGCCAATGTGTGGAAGAATTTTTCCAATGTTGTCTTCTAGAGTTTTTATGGTTTCAGACCTTAGATTTAAGTATTTGTTTCATCTTGCACTGAGTTTTGTATAAGTTAAGAGGACCCAGTATTATTCTTCTACATGTGGCTTGTCAGTTCTTCCAGCATCATTTACTGAATAGGGTTTTTTCCCCCAAAATTTATGTTTTTGCTTGCTTTGTTGAAGATCAGTTGGTTTTAAGTATTTGGCTGTATTTCTGGGTTCTCTATTCTGTTCCATTGGTTTATGTGCCTATTTTTATACCAATACCGTGCTGTTTTGGTAAATGCAGCATTGTACTATAATTTGAAATTGCATAATGTGATGCCTCCAGATTTGTTCTTTTTGCTTAGTATTGCTTTGGCTATGCAGTCTCTTTTTTGTGTCCATATGAATTTTAGAATTTTTTTCTAGCTCTGTGAAGAATGATGATGGTATTTTGATGAGAATTGCATTGAATCTGTACATTGCTTTGGGCAGTATGGTCATTTTCACAATATTGATTCTACCCATTCATGAGCATGGGATGTGTTTTAATTTGTTTGTGTCATCTATGATTCCTTTCAGCACTGTTTTGTAATTTTCCTTCACCTCCTTGGTTAAGTATATTTCTAGTATTTTATTTCCTTTCTGCAGCTCTTATAAAAGGGATTGAGTTGTTTATTTGATTTTCAGCTTGGTTGTCATTGGTGTGTAGCAGTCTTACTAATTTGTGTACATTGATTTTGTATCTTGAAACTTTCTTGAATTGCTTATCAGATCTAGGAGCTTTTAGGATGAGTCTTTAAGTTTTTCTGGGTATACAAACATATTAGCGACAGTTTGACTTCCTCTTTTCTGGTTTTAATGCCCTTTCTTTCTTTCTTTTGTCTGCTCTGGCCAGCACTTCCAATACTATGTTGAATAAAAGTGATGAAAGTGGTCCAGTTCTCAAAGGGAATGCTTTCAACTTCTCCTCATTCAGTATGACATTGGCTGTGGGTTTGTCATAGATGGCTTTTATTACTTTGAGATATGTCCCTTTTATACCAACATTGTTGGGGTTTTTATCATAAAGAGAGGCTGGATTTTATCAAATGACTTTTCTGCATCTATTGAGATGATCATATGGTTTTTTGTTTTTAATTATTTTTATGTGATCTTTCACATTTATTGACTTGTGTGTGTTAAAGCATCCCTGTATCCACGGCATGAAACCCACTCAATCATGGTGTGTTGTCTTTTTGATATGCTGTTGGATTTGGTTAGCTAATACTTTGTTGATGATTTTTGCATCTGTTAAATATGTTCATCAGGGATATTAGTCTGTAGTTTTCTTTTGTTTTGTTAAGTCCTTTCCTGGTTTTGGTGTTAGGGTAATCCTGGCTTCATAGAATAACTTTCTCTCTCTTTTGGAATAGTTTTAGTAGGATTGGTACCAATTCATCTTTGAATGTCTGATAGAATTCAGCTGTGAATCCATCAGTCCTGGACTTTTTTCTTGTTGTTGGCTATATATATATTTTTTTTACTGATTCAATCTCATTACTTGTTATTGGTCTGTTTAGAATTTCTTTTTCTTCCTGGTTTAACCTAGGAGTGTTGTATATTTCCGGGAATTTACCTGTCTCCAGATTTTCTAGTTTGTGTGTGTAAAGGTGTTCATAGTAGCCGTGAGTAATCTTTAGTATTTTTGTGATATTAGCTGTAATATCTCCAGTTTCATTTATAATTGAACTTATTTGGATCTTCTCTCTTCTTTTCTTGGTTAATCTCACTAATGGTCTTATCAATTTTGTTTTTCTTTTCAGAGGACCAGGTTTTTGTCTTATTTATCTTTAGTATTTTTTGGTTTCAGTTTCATTTAGGTCTGCTCTGAATTTTGTTATTTATTTTCTTCAACTGGGTTTGGGTTTAGTTTTTTCTTGTTTCTCTAGTTCCTTGAGGTGTGACATTAGGTTGTCCATTTGTACTCTTTCAGACTTTTTGATGTAAGCATTTTTTTTTTTTGATGGAGTCTCACTCTGTCTCCCAGGCTGGAGTGCAGTGGTGCAATCTTGGCTCACTGTAACCTCCACCTCCCAGGATCAAGCAATTCCCTGCCTCAGCCTCCCAAGTAGCTGGACTACAGGTGCCTGCCGCCATGCCTGGCTAATTTTTGTATTTTCAGTAGAGACAGGGTTTAATGATGTTGGCCAGGCTGGTGTTGAACTCCTGACCTTGTGATCCACCTGCCTCGGCTTCCCAAAGTGCTGGGATTACAGGTTTGAGCCATCATACCAGGCCAAACTTTCCTCTTAACACAGCTTTTGCCAGAGGTTTTGATAAGTTGTGTCATTATTATAAATTATTTAAGAGAATTTTTAAATTTACTTCTTGATTTTATTGTTAACGTAAATATTATTCAAGAGCAGATTATTTAATTTCCATGTAATCGTATAGTTTTGAGGGTTCCTTTGGAGTTGATTTCCAGTTTTATTCCACTGTGGTCTGAGAAGATACTTGATATGATATCAGTTTTCATAAATGTATTGAGCTTTGTTTTGTGGCCTATTATATGGTCTGTCTTAGAGAATGTTCTGTGTACTGATGAGAAGAATGTATGTTCTACAATTGTTAGGAAGAATTTTCTATAAATACTGTTAAGTCCATTTGTTCTGTGGTTTAGTTTAACTCCATTTTTTTGTTGTTGACTTTCTGTCCTGAGGATCTGTCTAGTGCTGTCACTGGAGTATTAGAGTGATTCCACTATTATTGTGTTGCTGTCTCTCTCATTTCATAGGTCTAGTAGTAATTGTTTTATAAATTTGGGATCTCCAGCATTAAATGCATACAAATTTAGGATTATAATATCTTACTGTTGAACTAATCCTTTTATTAGTATGTAATATCCTTCTTTGTCTTTTTTTTTACTGTTTTTGCTTTAAAGTATGATTTGTCTGATATAAGAACAGCTACTTCTGCTCACTTTTGGTTTCTGTTCTTGTGGAATATATTTTTTCACCCCTTTATTTTAAATTTGTGAGAGTCCTTATGTTAGGTGAGTTTCTTAAAGATAGCAAGTATTTGGTTGGTGGTTTTTTTATCCATTCTACCATTCTATATCTTTTCAGTGGAGCCCTTAGACCATTTGCATTCAACATTAATATGGAGATATGATGTACTATTCTATTTATCATATTAGCTGTACCTAGATACTTTGGTTTTTCTTTCACTGTGATACTGTTTTATAGGTCCTGTGAAATTTATGCTTTAAGAAATTTCTTTCATATATATTAAGCTTTTATTTCAATATTTGGAAATCTTTTTAGCCATTCTTGTAGTGCTAGTTTGACAGAAGCAAATTCCCTCAGCATTTATTTGTCTAAAAAAGACTTTATCGCTTCTTCATTTATGAACCTCAGTTTTGCTGGATAGAAAATTTTTGGCTGACAGTTATTTTGTTTAAGGATGCCAAAGATAGGACCCCGATCCCTTCTGGCTTGTAAATTTTCTGTGGAGAAATCTGCTATTAGTCTGATAGGTTTTCTTTTATAGGTTACATAATGCTTTAGTCTTAGCTCTTAAATGTTTTTCTTCATCCTGACTTCACGTAGCCTAATGACTGTGTACCTTGGAGATGACATTTTGTAATAAATTTCCCAGAAGTTCTCAGAGCTTTTTTATTTAGATGTCCAGATCCCTAGCAAGGCCAAGGAAATTTTCCTCAACTATTCCCTCAAATAAGTTTTCCAAACTTTTAGACCTCTCTTCTCCCTCAGGAATACTAATTATTCTTAGGCTCAGCTGTTTTACATAATCCCATATTTTTTGGAGACTTTGTTCGTATTTTTACTCTTTTTTCTTTGTCTGATTGGATTAATTCAAAAGCCTTGCCTTTGAACTCTGAAATTCTTGCTTCTACCTGTTCTATTGTTGAAACTTTCCGCTGCATTTTGTATTGCCCTAAGTGTGTCTTTTATTTCCAGAAGTTCGGATTGATTTTTCTTTATGCTATATATCTCTCTGGAAAAATTTTCATTTGTATACTGGATTGTTTTTTAGTTTCTTTAATTTGGTTTTCACCTTCCTCTGTTATCTCCTTGTGTAGCTTAATAATCAACCTTCTGAATTTTTTATCTGGCATTTCAGAGATTCCATTTTAGCTTGGATCCATTACAGGGGAGCCAGTGTGATCTTTTGGGGGTGTCATAAAACTGCTTTGTCATATTACCAGAATTATTTTTATGGTTCCTGTTCATTTATGTAGACTATTTCTTCAAATTTTCTTGAATTTATTTTCTATTGCAGTGTGTTTTTTGAATTTATTTTATTCCCCTTTTAAGGATCAGGCTTTATTGTTTTTTATAGCCTAATTTGATTCTTGGTTATTTTATGTAAAGACTCTATATGAGTTCCTCAGTTACAGAGAGTTTTTGTGTGTTTGCTTTCCCAAATGCTGCTTGTTGTAGTTAGGTGCTTATGTGGGCAAGATCACTGTCTCCCATGGTGTTAGAATGGCAAGGATCTCTTGAAGCTTATCTCATTTTCTCATGGTGTGTACTTTATGTATTTAGTTTTTCTTCAGTGTTTTATTTACCTAGTTGATAATTCAGGCTTCAGGCCAATAGGGGAGATATCCATTGGGTATGCACTCATTGTAGCTAAAGTACGTGGGTAGATGTCATACTCAATGGTAGTAGACAGAGGTCCCAGCCCTGATAAAGGTAACTGGAGGAGCTTTCAGTTAGGGTATCATCTAATTTAATTCTTAATAAATGTTAGCTTTTAAGATGTGAAGAGGTCTGGGTCATCAGGACTTAAACAGGAAGTTCATGGTAGAAATTGTAGGTACCAACTGTAGGGAAACAAAGGAAAAAAGTTCTAGTTTGAGGGCTGGCAAAGTATGGGCCACAAGCCAAATGTAACCTCCTGCTTTCATGTTTTTTGGGGTTTTTTTGCTTGATAAATAATTTTCATTTGATAAAATTTGCTAGAACACATCCAAGTTCATTTGTTAATATATATTGTCTGTGTTTATGTTTGTGCTGCAGTGGCTCAGATGAGTAGTATCTGAGCATCTGTGGATCAAGGAAACCACATGATCCACAAAAATCCTAAAATATTTTCCATATGGCCCTTTGCAGAAAAGGTTTGCCTACCTATTCTAGTTGATGCTTTTGGATATTCAAACATTTATACTCAAAAATCAAAGAATTTTTTTGTGTGTTTGAACATAAAGGGAAAGGAATATTGAAGATGTAGGAGGGGAAATGACTAAGTATGGAAATAGATTCCCAAACATCATCTTGCATAATTTTAAAAACTCAAAATATAAGAAAGAACTTTAAATGTCACTTTGTCCAGCCAGCCTTCCACCTCATACTTAATTTTCAGTTCTTTCCAAAGTTGAAAATGAGTTCTCTACTCTAGCACCATGGATTATATCAAGATAGCCCAATCAAGAGGTTTGGCTTCATTGTTGTAAGAGAGTGGCGTTTTCCACTAAAATAACCTTGAAAAGTTACCAGTGTCCATACATTTACTATCTAGCATATTTTTTGTACTCTCTGCATAAAATTACAACTTTCCTGCTTACTATGTTTGCTTTTGGTGCACTTAACAATGCCTCCTCTCATTTTTGGTCCTTTGTTTTCTGATCAATGTGTTTAAGACTATAAAAGAAGTGTAACAAATTTAATACTCATACATTAAAAAAAAAGTCTTAAATGAGTATTCATTAACATTTGTCTACTTAATTCAGAATGCTATTGGAAGATTCTTGTGTCATAACTGTTACCTAGAATTAATCTTTCTAGGTTTTGGCATTCTTCAAGAAAAATGACATGAGCAGGCCGTTAGGCTGTGCTGCTTCTTGATCTGTGCAGTTTGGGAAGTTCTGCCCTTTGTGGATAATTATAGGTTAACAATGATGCTATTACTTATTTTAGTAAACACCAGATTACTTTACTGAAGTAATATTTAATTTTTTACTGTGGTTTTGATCATGGGAGTTTTTTTATAATGTTACAGAAACATTTTACAGAACACAGAAAAAAGTTAAAAGCTATTGCTTTCTTAAAATCTTTACTGCCTTAGCCCTTCTTATTTTTTAAATTAAAACTGATTCTAGGACTTAGGGTCTCATGGTCTAGAAGTAATAAGTAACATTAAACTATCATTTTATTTATTTATTTATTTATATTTATTCGTTTATTTTGAGACAGAGTTTTGCTCTTGTCACCCAGGCTGGAGTGCAATGTCATGATGTCGGCTCACTGCAATCTCTGCCTCCTGGGTTCAAGCAATTCTCCTACCCCAGCCTCTTGAGTAGCTGGGATTACAGGCACCCGCCATCATATCCAGCTAATTTTTGTATTTTTAGTAGAGACAAGGTTTCACCATGTTGGCCAGGCTGGTCTCAAACTCTTGACCTCAGGTGACCCACCCGCCTAGGCCTCCCAGAGTACTGTGATTACAGGCATGAGCCACTGTGCCTGTTCCTAAAGGATCATTTTAACCATTAAAGAAGTTTAGGAAAAGGAAATAAAAGTGAAATTTAAATCAGGCTCTTAGACTAGTTGATAATAGGCTTCTTGACATATTTTGTTGCAGAGAGTGGAGGTTAAATGGCAAGCTGAAAGATTCTGCCCTTAAAAAGTCACAAAGAGCTGAAAAACATCAGGAGTAATGACAATATATTACCTTCTTAATATTGGTTTACTGCTATAGTCATTTAGAAGAAAATGCATTATTTCTTAAGCAAATAACAAAGAGACAGGAGAAGTAACAGTCATTTATTTGAATACCAGCTGGGTTCTTGGTACTTTGCAAAGTACTCTCTAGTTTAACTTTATAAAACCCCACAGTTGCTCTTTAAAGTAAGGATTACAATTCCCAATTTTACTTCTTATATGAGGAGACTAAAGAAGCAACAGAAAAAAAGGTGTTGCGGGGAAGAAGGAAGGAAGAGAAATAATAAATGATTTGAGTTAAGTCCTGCTCAAAATTGTGAAGCTGGAGAATTTTCTCTGATATTCTCAACTTTTTGTTCTCTTGAATGGGGCTCCCTTCCTTCCTTTCTATACCTAATCTCTGTTAGGTGTTTTCAGATTCTTTCACCTTTTTATTTTCTCAGAAACTAATTGACTAATACATTTCCATTAAGATACAGAATGGTTAAAATGCTTAAGTACTCTCTACAAGTATTTGGAAAGTCTTAAGCCAAAATAGTGAATTTGAAATGGAGATTTTAGTCATTAACAAGTCGAAAAGTCTGGAGATACAATGAGTTTTCCTGTAACTCCAAAATCTCCTGTATGACAAATATGCACTCTCCTTTCTTGTACATACACCAAGTGCACCTTTGAAAAGCTGCCATTTTCAGGAAACCAAAAGATGTGTTATCTGCTAAAATATAATTGTTTTAGCACAATGACTCTTCAATAAGTTTTTTTCCAGAAATATCTGCGATTTATTTCCTTCACCTCAGGATCTTTACCTTTTTTTTTTAATTTCCTGTTAACTTTAAAAAACTTGTATGTGTACATATTATTACTCTAGGTATATATATTATGGGATACCAGAGGTATTTATTTTGATACAGGCATATAATGTGTAGCAATTACATTGGGTAATTGGGGTTTCCATCCCCTCAAGCATTTATCCTTTTATTGTGTTACAATCAAATTATACTGAGTTATTTTTAAATGTATACTAAATTATTGCTGGCCATAATCACCCTGTTGTGTTGTCAAATACTAGATCTTACTCATGCATGGTCTATGTGTTTTTGTACCCATTAACCATCCCCACTTCCGTTTTTAACAGCTTTTAAGTTGGAATAAGAAAAACAAAGACTTCACTAGTTACATTATTAAAAAATGAAACCCCAAACCACATTGAAACTTAACTTATAACGGTGGATTTTGGAGAACAGAGGCTAAAAGAGAAAGAACAAGTAAAGAAAAGTGTATCATGATTCATACAAAACTTTCACACCTTGGAGGAATTCTGTCTGTAAAGGCTGAAGAAGCATTACCTAACAAGCCCAGTAATCTCTATAGATTCAGGTTGTCACAGTTTCTAGAGGTGGCCAGTCACTGATGTATGTTATCTTCTTTCATTTTTCTTTTCCTCAAAGACTGAGGCAAGTTGCATACTTTTCTTAGGACATACTATAGCAGGATGTGGCTATGTCCGAAACTAATTCGACTCAACTTCTCAGGATAGCATATTAATATTTTCTCTTTCTGTTTCTCTATCTACATCTCTGTCTGAAGCAGGAATTATAACAATCTCGAGTTCCTCATAACAGTTTTACAGTTTTATAACTGTAATTCCAACTTGCTTATACCTGTGCTACCTTGCATTGACTCCTGGCAATATGTGCTCCCTCACTTCTTGTTTCTTGGCCAATACTGATACAGCTTTGCTTATTTCTACAACTCTGGCTTTTTCTCCTGTCTTCCATTCAGACCTCATCAGAATAACCAAGATAATTGGGACAGTCCCTAAGCATTTCTCTTCTGGTTGTAATAACAAGCTGAATCAGGAACAACCTAGAAAACTTCTCTGATTGTATTATAAGCTGGACCACCTACCACTATCAACATCGTCATACTCCCCAGACTATTTCTGAACAGCATTACTGGCCTGGCATCAAATCATAGTAGGCATGGTTACATTCTCTCAGGCTTTAATCCTGGTCTTTTCAACTATTGGTTTATTTATTCTGTCCTTGCTGTGAAGTTATAGTAACCATAGTAACAGTATGGTATCTTCATAGCTTTGGAGAGTTAAGCTAAGCCCTTTTACAATGAAGAAAAGATATTTAAACATTATTTGCTAATGAAAATGATTCACATAGTTATATTCATATCAGTATATATGATAGTGAAAGAATAAAATGAAACATAAATAACTGAATTACAGCCATATTATTTTCACGAGGCTTTCTCAGTATTTCTGTAGGCTATAAAAGTTATGAACTTATACCTGAAGGATATAAACAGCACATGGTTTTATGTACTACTCCTAATTTATCATTAGCAGCCTTTCAAAATATTTGCTGACTACAAGCAGTATGGTTATCTGACATATGTAAGAAAGTGATCAACTCAACTAGTGACTTTGTATTGAAATACAGAAGGTCAGTAGGCACTTGTATAGATCACATCAATGGGTTAATGAACTCACAGATTGTTTAAATATAGTATGTTTCATATGTTTAAATGTAATTAACTATAATTATGGTTAATAATATAGTGCATTTCATCTACATCTAAATGAGATAACTACATTTTTTGGCGGGGGGAAAGAGTCTCACTCTTGGCCCAGGCTGGAGTGCAGTGGCATGATCTTGGCTTACTGTAACCTCTTCCTCCCAGGTTCAAGCAGTTCTCCTGTCACAGCCTCCTGAGTAGCTGGGCTTACAGGCACATGTCACCACACCCGGCTAATTTTTGTATTTTTAGTAGAGATGTGATTTCACCATGTTTGTCAGGCTGGTCTCAAATTCCTGATCTCGTGATCCGCCCACCTCAGCCTCCCAAAGTGTTGGGATTACAGGCGTGAGCCACCGCACCCAGTGGCATGCTCATTTTTCATTTTGAAAAATATTGCAAATTACCCTCCAAAAGTGTTATACAATTTACATCCTCTCAGAGAGAATCTGAGAAAACTTATTTTGCCCACTCTTAGCCATGCTAGTGTAATATTTTCTTAGTGACTTTTTTTTTTTTAATCTTTGCCAGTCTGGTACAATTTTTTATTTTCATGCTATTCAGTACTCAATAACAGATTATTAATTGGAGCAGTTGCTTGAGATATTTTCAGAAAAGATACTGCATTTGTTCCCAGCTACTCCAAAAATGGATCAATATGGATCAATATGACTAGCTGCTTTCTAAAAACGCGAAGGAGAAAAAGAAGCAATTTTTTTTTACTTCCCAACCCCAAATCTGCATTATATATGTTGTCAAATAAGAAAGCAAAGTTAAGCATTCATTTGTTCTATTGCTTTGTAGTTCTTTGAACTATAAACTTTAATCTATGACTCATTGCTTTTTAAGGTCATTGTACTATTTAATGTATTAATAGACAATGGATCTTGACAATCTAAAGTCTATTTCCAGCTATCAATATTTTCAAAGGAATGAGAAGTAAATTTTTTAAATGTATTAAAGTAACTAGAACAAGGGCAAAAAAGTAATCAGAAGCAATATTTATTAAGGGCTTTTATGCCTGTAGCATTCTAACTCTTCTCATTTAAATGCGCTGCTGATTAAAAGTGGACAATATGAAGCATTATGAAAATAGAAAACTTTTATGTAAAGCAGACTTTCCCAAAGTGTATCCCACAAAACAATAAGTCTTTGGAAGCTATTAGGTATTAAGCAGGAAAATAAAGCTTCATAATCAAATAAATATACAAGAAAATGTGAGTTAAACAGTTTTCATTTGTGTGTTTTTTAATTGCAGGACTTCATATAGTCCTTTATTATGTGTATGTGCTTTGTGACACTCCAAAAGAAAAATAAAATAGGTGACTTTTTCCTGACTCACTTCGACCAAATAACACTTTGTCTTCTGATGGATATCTTGGAATTAATATTCCTTAGAGTATTTTGGAAAACATCTAAGCATACTTAAATTTAAATTGCAGCATGTATCTTTTAAAAAAGATACACTTAGAAGTAGGTTAAAAATCATGATTGATTCAGCATTCTAACATATTGCTTGTTATCATTGTAGAGTCATAGAGAAAATAAGACTTTTCACGGTTAAGAATACCATAACCAAATAAGCAGGTAAACCTTTTGGTCTGAGCCATCAACCCTTTCTCTTACAATTTATATTATGTACTCCAAATTTAAACTGTACTCCTAAGTCCATTAAAGGAGCTATAATTATGGTAAAATTTTGGGAAAAATATGATAACAGAAAAATTTCACGTGTTAGTTTAATTTCACAATTAATTTTTCTCTTAAAATTAATTTTATTTTAGAGAATTTTATTATTATTGCTTTTGAACTATAAGGGGAAAAGAGTATAACCCAGGATTTTATGAAAATAATGACACATTTTTCTAAATTTACCAAATCAAAGCTGAAAAAAAATTTTCTGCATTAATCTTTGAGTAACATTTGTTGAATATAATTCTTTCTGTGCTTTGACATTTATAATCATTTTTTCTGAAGGAATATTTATATGTTTACATAACCTTTTATTTCCCCTTAGAAGTTAATGATGCATTTTTTATAAATTAAAGTTTCTGCTACTCAAGGCAAATGTTAGACGTAGTTTGAGAGTGGTAAAATATCCTTTCCGTGAATCTGATCTTAACTGGTAGACTTTTGCTTTTATGTTAGATCCATTTAGCACTTTTTTCTTTATGGAAATATTCTACATGATTTGGAGAATGTCATATTTAAAAGTTATAATATTTGCCATAAGGGATAGATATTTTAATGTACCATTATTTCAGAAAATTTAAATCCCACAAACTACTGTTAATATTGGGAATATTTTCTTCTCATTCATTAACATGTTTTTATATGATGGGTTCTGTGTATATTCTAAATAATATTATGACACAAGTATATCTTATGTTATCACAGATATTTTGGCTACAAAAAAAATGTGTCATAAAATATAATTTAAATAACATTGTACTTTTAAAAACTTACTGAATTTGGAAAAATAATCTTTTTAACAGCTTTATTGAGATTAATTCATATGGCACATACTTGCATATTTAAAATGTACAATCCAGTAGTTTTTAGTGTATTCAAAGATATGTACAACCATCTCCACAATTTTGGAACACTTTTATTACTTCAAAAAACACCCCATACCCTTTAGCTATTCCTCCCCCTCCTCACTTCACCCATTCCTACCTCTGCCTCTCACCTTAATCAACCACTAATCTACTTTCTTCTCTATAGCTTTCCCTATTCTAGACTTTCCTACAAATGGAGTCATATAGTGTGTGGTCCTTATGACTGGCTTCTCTCACTTACCATAATTATTGTGCATGTCAATTCACACCAGCCACATTTCAAGTGTTCAGTTGCCATGTGTGGCTTTTGGTTGCCATGTTGGACAGTGCAGGTTTAGGCTCCACTGCTTTTGCAGGTGTGCATTTTCTTCAGCCTTGCTTTTCTCCTCTGTGAAGATAATATCCATTTCAATAGGCTAAGATCACGTTATATAATTATAACAGTGAAAGTATTTTGTACGCTGTTTACAAATATTGGTGATTATTTACCTTTAATATAAGCCATGGAACAGCTGCAGCTATTCCAGAGATACAGCTAAAAGCACACTCTCCCTCTGAGACTTAAGGGGGAAAAAAAGAAATAAATGAAAGCATTAAAAAATGAATCCAGAAAGATATAGAAGTGACTAAAACTGTTCCCCATATTAAATGTTATTTGCAGCTCTGTATTCTGCTCTGCCTGATAGAGTACAACTAAACAAAATAAATCCAATCACTTAGCCCACTAGCTTTAAATTAAATTATCAACAGGATTGCTTTCTATGGCAGAATTGATATGTTTTTTCTAATTATTTAGTTCTATGCTTTAACTTTGACTGTCAAGAAGTCCAAAGTTAAATTTGGAATTCAACTACAGCAGTTAAGTAGGACTTTATAATCTGTGTGTTTCTATTAATTTACATAATTAGTTTTATTATGTTTTCTACTTTGTTTTATGATTATTTTTTCCATTTTTCTTTATTATGTGAATTCATACATTTTGTAAAACCAGGAATGTAAGTAAACAGAGACAGAGATCATGCTAATTTGCAGATGCTTAAGATTAATAAGATTGACATTAAAATTAGACAATTTTGAATACTAAAATACCAGTAACAACGGAATGCAGAAGTTCTAGAATACCATGGGAGAAAAAAATGAACATTATTTTGCAAATAAACTTTGACTTTTTGGGCGAAGAAAAATCGGAGTTATTAAGGAATATGGAGATAAAATTGTTGGGAAATGCTACAGGTATTCATTTTTAAAAACTGAATTCTGAACAGCTCATCAGAGTATAAAATGACATGATTTTATCTCCTAAGATCTATAACTTTTGCCATAACTGTTTGAGATGAAATAAAATGAACTTTGTAGTTTATTTTTGAAAGCCTTGTTAATTTACATATTTTCACCATTAGAAAACTTTGGGAAAGTGGTAAATAGTCCAAGTTTACCAATATAGATATGTTCTAAATTCTGGACTAGAGTTAAAGACTGTGAAAGCAACATATTTTGGTAAAACTTCCTGTAACAGGCAGTAGCAGCTTTAGATTATGGAGGTTTTGGAGGAAAATCTTTTGTTCCTTCAATTGGTACTGAAATGTTGTATTTTTTCTGATGGGCATGGTCTATAAACATGAAAGCATGTGAGGTGTCCACACACCTCACAAAAAGAACAGAACAATGTGCTCTCTATCTATGTCAAACTTTTACTCTACCTCAGTTATGTTGGAAATGTATATAATGTGATTTTTGTCTTAAACACGTCATCTATATGACCAGAGACAGATGAGGTAACAATGTTAGTACATGAAATGCAGACCTAAGTATCTCTG
Source organism: Callithrix jacchus (assembly GCF_049354715.1). Classification (NCBI taxonomy): domain Eukaryota; kingdom Metazoa; phylum Chordata; class Mammalia; order Primates; family Cebidae; genus Callithrix; species Callithrix jacchus. The sequence continues at coordinate 92,764,241 of NC_133517.1, read as the reverse complement.
AGACTGTGTTTTCTCAAGTCATCATATCCACAGTCTACTTAGTTTGCTTATACTAACTTGGCTAACATGCCGCTAAAGAACAAAGACTTTGTCTTCTGTGTCAGCTACTATTATTGTTAAGGCTTCTACACTCAAATTCATGTGTAAACATGCTTCATGTAATTTTAATTACTTGTTACCCAACTAGATTAAAAACTACTAGAAAAAACACCATTTATCATAACTATTTTACCTACTTCATGATATCCATACAATGTTTTTACTGGAAAGCATAAAAAAATATTTCTTGCTTCATTCGCCATAATATCCTTTCTGGTAGTATCGATGTGAAATATTTCACTAACTATAGACCTCAGTCTCTAGGATTTCTCTTTTAATATCAGGGTTTAGAACTGTTTCCAAATAGATTAAAGAAATTTTCTATGGTAATTGGTAGTTGTTAGTGAATGACTTTTATTTTCTTTTGTTTTAATACAAAAAGATACAGTAAAAAATCAAAATAACGTGATGTACTTCCTAGAAATCTTAGAAAATCAAAGACTGATTTTTAAAAGTAATAAAGATCAAGTCAGTTGACTCTCATTCACCTCCATTGAAAAGTATTGTGTTTAGGAAACCTTTTAATATATATGTACATATATATCATGATAAGTCAGATTCTAGCAAAAGTTTATAATAGGGAAGAAGAAGACAGAAATTTATGGTCTATGACATGCTTTTTTGTTTTACTTATATTATTTTGGGTGTACCAATGGTGCTAGCTAGCATCTGTTCTGACTGGCAGGTTATAAAATATTTTCAGAGTTAACCCTAGTTTATGTAAAGCATAATTGCCTTGCTTATATTTTTTTATTCTTAAACTGTGTTTAAATTTACAGTTACATTTTCATTTCACGCTAGGAACCTAATTTCAACCCAATAGCCCTGAGAATAAGGCATACAATCTTGCTTACGCCAATTATTAATTACATTTCATAGTAAACAAAAATGATTCTTTAAACTTGTATGCTTTTCCTTCCTGGTAATAGTGAGTTATGTGAAGGTTTTTAACTACCCAGATCTCTGTAACCTTTCAAAGCTGTCGAAGAATGAAGAGCTGTTTAACATGCCAAATGATATATAAGTGTTGCCTCCAAAGGGCCAAAAGCATTCATCTTTTCTAGATTTGCCTGGATCAATGGTATCTGTAGCCAGAAATTCTGACAAGAGGCACTAATGCAGATAGTAAACATGTTATATTAAAAGAGGGCCTTTGGCTATGGAGATATAAATAGAAATTAAGTAAATTTGTCATTAAAACTTCAAACGATAAAGTGGGCAAAGGATGTGCGTACACATTTTTTGAAAGAAGACATATAAATGGCTAACAGGCATATGAGACAATGCTCATTACCACTAACCATCAGAGAAAAGCAAATTAAAACCACAATGAGATATTACATACACCAAGCAGAATGTCATTCAAAAGACAAAAATAAGGGATGTGGGCAGGATGTGGAGAAAAGGGAACCCTTATACACTGTTTGTGGGACTGTAAATTAGTACAGTCACTGTGGAAAACAGCATGTAGATTTCTGAAATAACTTAAAATAGAATTACCATTCAATCCAGGAATCTCACTTCTGGGTGTCTACCCAAAGGAAAAGAAATTTAAAAAGATATCTGCACCCATATTTTTAGCATGGCACTGTTTACAGTAGAAAAGATACAGAATTAGCCTAAGTGTTTATCAATGAATGATAAGATAAAGAAAATGTGGTATATTTATAGAATGGAACATGATACAGCCATAAAAAAGAATGAAATCAATTCTTTTGCAGCAACATGAATGTGACTGCAGGCCATTATGTTAAGTTAAAGGAATCAGATACAGAAAGACAAATACCACATATTCTCACTTATAAATGGGAGCTAATTAATATATATACATGGATGTACATTGTGGAATTATAGATAATGGAGATTTGGAAGAGTGAGGGGATGGATGATAAGAAAATTACTTAATGGTTACGATGTACATTATTTGGGTGTTGGATACCCTAAAAGCCATGACTTCACTACCGTACAACCTATACATGTAGCAAAATTACATTTGTACCCCATAAATTTATACAGTAGAAACCTCTGAATGATGTAATAAGCATTTATCAATACAAATTTATTGTTTTCTTCCTCACTAAATTATTTTCTTAGGTATAATATTTCTACTGCTCTTTACTGGGAGGGGTTTCACTTCTAGCAATGCCAGGGTAGAGGATACAGTGTGCAGAAACGGTTGGGGAGAATTTGTACCTCCCTTTGTTTGTAGCGTTAACTTCCATGTCACTTCTTCTCAGAACTCTAGGGGCTGTCTGTAGCCCTTCACGTTAATATCCAAGCCTGTGGCTTCCATATTAATGCCTTCACCCATTAAATCCTTTTATCCTTTAAGGCCTTACCTGCTAATAGATGGCTGAGTTCCAGTCCAGAGAGGGTCTCCTTATGTAAGGCCAGAATTTTTACTTATCTACACTAGAGAATATTCAATATTCCATCTCCTTGGCCTTTTGCCTGTTCTAGGACCAAGTCGGGATCCAGAAAGAACATTTTTAACCTAAGAAGGCCAGACCTCTACCATGACTACCACAATTTTCTAGGTTTCCTAAAGTGGAGGAAGAGATATTGTTCAAAAGAAAATAGGTCTTGCAGGAAAATAGAGGAATAAAACCTATTTGCACAAATAACAAATAAGATGGAAAAAAATAACAAATAAGATGGGAAAAAAACAAATAAGATGGGGAATAAAAAGTACTGACAGACTGAGAAATGAAACAAAGCCATGGTACTAGTCTCAAATTTCAAATTACATGATTTTAACATACTTTCTCCTAGAGGCAGTCAACTGGTTGCCTTTGCAGAAAAGGTAATCTATGCAAAAGTCATTGTATGGTTCTTGCCTTTTCCTTCATAGATTTCGTGAGGTAAACTCTTTGTAGACATATAAATATGGTAACTGTATGTTCTTATAAATTCCAAAATAATTCAGTGTAGGCACTTGGTTTGTTGTTTGGGGTTAGTTCCTCTTCACTGTGAGAATTTCAATTCAGTACTTATAATATGAACAATATAATGATGATAATAGCGTATTTGAGAGTAAATCTCAAGCAACATAGTGATGTGACTGGCAAGTAGTCTCCAGCTGCTAGTGAAATATCAATGCAGAATTAAAATAGGCTTAGGAAATAAATCTGTAGGTGGAACTAAAACATTTCAAAGCTGACATCTTTTATCCTAGTAGATCTATACCTTCTTAAAAACTAAATGTCTTACTTTCAACATTAAAAACAACACACTTGTATTTTTTAAGGTTTTACTTGGAAGCATGAAATCCATCTTGTCTAACTGAAGGTCTTCCTCATTTATATTTTTATTTAATTATTTAAATGATTTTGTGATTAAGAGAATGAAATATATTTTAGATACATTGTTTATTGCTTAGAAATCATGAGATTCTATAGAGGTAAGACCTGTTAAACTCTTGAAGACTTCACCTTGATAAAATTTATCAGGCTTAGTATAAAAAATGTTCCTCTTAACAATGGATACTTTTCAAGATCACACATATTCCCTAGTAATTTTTTCAAGAGAAAAGTTTTTTAAAAAAGTATTTATTGTGAAATAATTTATGGACTAACATTAAGTTGCAAAATTCACAGTGAGAATCTCATGAACCCTTCACCTAGCTTCCCTGAGGGAGGTGGGCTGCAGACATAACATAGGAGATGTAGAAGAATCACAGATGATAGTAAATATGGGATGAGAATGGATGTAGCCTAACACTTGATTCAATAGGACAATACCTAAATGATTGGCACTAAAGTTATAAAGAGTTCAGCATAAGGGTCACTTTTATTAGGGAAGGTGAAGTGGGAATGAAGAAATGGGACTTTGATTGGTTTGTTTAGATAGAGCTAGAGAGCTAGAGAGAGAGCGCATAAAATTATCTAAGTATAATGTTGATCTTTCTAATTATTTTATCTAGAGATAGCCAAGAGCTTTAAAATGTCTCAATATTCCCAGTATCCATTTCAATAGTGTTTTTCTTTTAATCAGTAGTTCAATTTTAATTACTATGTATAATTCAAAAATAGTATAATAAACATATCTAGTATCCATTATATGCTAGGCTGTAGAAGTTCCTAGATACCCAAACATGAATACGATTTGTACATTTCCTGTGGGTGAACCATTCAAAATTTTTCAAATGACAGTTTAATCTAAGTGCGTGGGAAATGGTTCACAATATGTAAGCTTAAAAATAGGACACAAACTTATAGAGTATGATTCAATTTTTATTATATTTAATTACAGGTAGTAAACATAACAAAATGTCATTTCCTTCATTCGGGTTTAGCATGTGGGGATTTATTTCACTAGACTCCAGTATTTTCTAGGCTTTCTACAATAAACATACATTACTTTTAAAATTATACATTTGTTTCTATTCTGAAAAGAAAGAAGCAGCAGTTGTATGAACTGGGACTGCCAGTGAGCGTAACGAGTCTAGTGAATTACAAATATTAGCCTTTCATAAGGCTCACCCTCATCTATAAATTGTTCATCCTTCCATAACTTTAATTGCTCTTCATAAGATAAATCACTTTTTTTGTATTTCAAAAAATAGTGAATTTATTTTGTATTTCAAATTATTTTGTGTATTTCAAAAAGTAAATTGTGAATTTTAAATAATTATTTAAGAATAATAAGCAACCAGTTATTCTAAATAATAATTATTTATTTTAAGAATAATACGCAGCCAGTTATTTATTTTTAATAATAATAAGCAGTAAGTTATCCTGCAAGATGGCTGTTTCTATGGAAATCAAAGAACGAAAAAAAAAGCCTCCAAAAAGTTTCAAAACAAGCAATGGGAAGAAGATGCCGGAAAAGAGCACCTGTTCTCTTCTTAAATCATTTATAGCTTTTGTCACTAGAGACACCTTCCAGCACCTGTAAACACAGGTTTCTGATAGAGAATAAATCCTTAGCCCTTTGTCATCAGGACATTGATCTGTCTTCCTGATCCAGGAATGGCACAGAACTGCACTCACTTAGGTGTGTCCCTTTATTTCTGTTACTCTCTTACTTTGGAACTGAACCTAATATTTCTCTAGAGATCCAAAAGAGTGAAATCACCAAACGATCCTGGTGTAAACTCTGGAAAGTTTATCTAAACCAGACAGAGAGAGAGAACGAGATAAATTTCAAATACATACATTCCATACACACACACACACACACACACACACACACACATTTTCAATACATTTCAAATATATGTATACAATTCCAAATATATATTCCAAGTGTATATATAGTCTCTCTATGTATGCACATTTAAATTATACATATTTTCCACAAAATGCAGAATAATGGCTATAAAATCATAATTTGAGGTAGTATATATTTTAATTATTAAATTATGAGATAAACCAGTTTTTAATCTGAATCTCTGAAGACAAAGAAAAGACTCAACAATTACTTCGCTTCAGAGACCATAATAGAATATCAGAGCTGGAAAGGACCATCTAATCCAACTATCCCACTGATTGCTTGAATCTTTTCACATCATATTTAGGGGTTGTAGGCCTCTACTAACTACCTCCAGTGACAGAGAATTCACTACCTAAAGATAAGAGTGACAGATATAGATTACAGCATGGTGGCTCATGTCTGTAATCCCAACACTTTGGGAGGCTGAGGGGGAAGATTACTTGAGGCCAGCAGTTCAAGACCAGCCTGACAGTATAACAAAACCTTCTCTCTACAGAAAATGAGAAAATTAGCTTGATGTGGTGGCACATGGCTGTAGATCTAGCTTCTAAGGAGACTGAGGCGGGAGGATCATCTGGGCGGAAGAGTTCGAGGCTGCAATAGACCATGATCATGCCATTGTGCCCCAACCTGTGACAGAGTGGGACCCTGTCTTTAAAAATATAAATTAATTAATTAAAAATAAAAAGATAAGGATCCTTACTCCATTTTTCTGGGAGCCTTTAATATGATTTGGATCTGGCTCTCTGTGACTTTCATCCAATGGTCTAGTTCTACTCTTTGGACTCATTTAGCTCCTATATGATACTTATTTTAAAAGAAAGTTCTGGTGTCTTCCTAAATATCCTTTTTAGGCTTTGTTCTTCTTGTGTTTATGATGCAAGTCTCCAAATATTTTGATTTGTCTCCTCCAAATGTATTCAAAATTTCCTGTGTTTCTCCTTAAGTTTAGAACTGAAAAGTGAGTGAGGCTCTGGGTGTGCAATGACCGCACTGATGAAGTGGGCTATCGCCACTTTTCCCGTAGATAGGAGAGCATGCATTTCTTTTGGCAGCCTATGAGCACATTGGCCTTTTGGGTAACTACTTAAGAACCTCACCATTTCAGAGACCATTTCAAGCCTTCAAAAATAAGAAAGATGCGGTTGCTACTGGCAGACTCAATTGTCGATAATGGGTTGCAGATATTTTATAGGCTCATTCCTCCAATCTCACTTTCTCAAACATTTGAAGAATGAGAAATTTAATTCTTCTCTTTTTTTGTTTGTTTGTTTCAATCTCTTCTTCTGAGGTGAGAAGCATTAGACAGAGGTAATAAAGACAGAATCAAGCAAATATATGTGGTCATTTCATAAGAAGGGCCAGAGGAGGCAAAGATTTGTTTCCTAAATCATTCTTCATTTTTGGAGTCTTAACAGGATCTGGTATCTCTTATTTCCAACAAAAAAAATTTTATTTTATTATAAGCTGTCATTTTCAACATAGTCTCTATATTCTGAGGGTATTTATGGTGGGTTTCTCAGCACAGTGAAAATCAAGCCTATCATTTTAAGTCTTAGTTTTGTAAAGATTATGCCATGGATTCTGCTTCCGAAATGGAGAGTCTTGCACAAAATATAGCTGCTTTAAATTCCCATGTTTATGAATCAGCATACTCTACCTAATAGGTATTTTTGTGGTGAAAATCATCTTCTAATTCACCAGTTTCATATATGAGTCTCAGAATTCTGATTTATCAGATCTAATTTAGTAAAGACACTAATCATGCATATATAGAGTTCTGATTTTTATACTTTAAATTTTATTTTCAAAATAATATTCCTTGTTATTTAGCAGTAGTGTTTCTTTATCATTGTGATACAATAAGCTGGCGATAAAAATTTTACATGGGGAGCTCTAATAAGGAAACGAAGACCCAAAGAAGCAGGTAAAGCCAGTGACTTATATACTGAATTCGACAAAGAATAGTAAACTGTGAAGAAGCAACTAAATTATGGAGAGAGGCTTAAAATAGAACTGTTATTTTAACAAGATCTATAGGATTTTCTTGGTTTAAATTTTTCATTCTTTATGACAAGATGTAAAAGGAGAACATCTGTCACATAGGAATTTCATCTTCTACTTTTAAGAAACAACACTGTTGTTGTTTCTTAACATTCAAGTGTCTTTAACTGAAATTGTCAGTATACCAGAGCAGTACATTTGTACCTACTTCAGCAGACAGTCTGCAGAAGTAATTTCAGAGTAGGAAGGCATGCCTGTGGTCCAGGGGATTCAGAGAGCTGGTGGAACTAAACAGAATCTTGGAGGATGGGCAGTATATCAATAAGCAGAGATGTAGGAGAACATTCTGCATCCTGTGAGTGGCATACAGTAATGTCTTTAGCAGGTTCCATTTATGCAAGGCTGCTGGGACCATAAGCCTAGGGTTGGGAGGAAAGAAACTTGAACTGGATGGTGTTGGAAATGCTGTGGAGTTGGGCTCTTTTCCTGAGGACCCTGACGTGTAGTCTAAAGTGTGCTTTAAAGAGCAAGATGATGAACCTGGGTCCTCCTTGGAGAAAGGAAGTAGGGAATGGCATGACAAGAGAAATTGCCTAGAAATGGCATTATTCAGAGTCAGAAGCCCTATCATGATTCTGAAGGTCCAGAGGCTAAAAGCATGAGGAATCAGATAGCTTTCGACCCCAGGATAAAAGAATGGTCAGGGCAGGGCTTAACTCTGGCAAGATGAGGCTTTAGACAGGAAGATGCATTCTACACCCTAATAATAGATCCAGATGAAGATAAATAAGAAATGAGAGGCAAAGAGGTATTCTGGATGGGGAGGGGGGCAGTGAATAGAGAGACTTAGTTAAAACTATGTTGAAAAGTAGGAGTAAAATTGGAAAGATCTTTGGTTTGAAACCCTGAATTCCAAGATTCGTAGATTAGATTTTGTTCTATCAACTCACGTAAGAGATTTTTGTTGTTGTTGTTGTTTTCCTTAGAAAGAAACTTATTTTTTTTAAAAAATCTATTCTGGGAAAATAAATCTGGCAGAGATGTCTATGAAGGATTGAAAGGGAGAAACTGGAGGCAGGAATGCCAGTGAGCAGACTGTGAAGGAGTCTAAACACAAGGTAGTAAGGTCTAGGGCCAGGCACGAGGATTGGAAATTGAAAAGAAGAAATACTTAACATATGTATTTTTAAATCTGAGTTGGTTCCAGGGTCAACAGTCATTTTTACCTTAAAATTGTGTCAATATGAAGCTGGGCATGGTGACTTATGCTGTAACCCCAGCACTTTTGGAGGCCTCGCTTCTCTGGTGGGCATTTAGTGCTATAAATTTCCCTCAAGAGACTGCTTTAAATGTGTCTCAGAGATTCTGGTACATTGTGTCTGTGTTCTCAGTCAAAAGACAGAGACTGGCAAATTGGATAAAAAGTCAAGACCCATTGGTGTGCTGTATTGAGGAAACTGATCTCACATGCAAAGACACACTTAGGCTCAGAATAAAGGGATAGAAGAAGACTGACCAAGCAAATGGAGAGAAAAAAAAAAAAAAAGCAGGAGTTGCAATCCTAGTCTCTGATAAAATACTTTAAACCAACAAAGCTCAAAAGAGACAAAGAAGGACATTACATAATGATAAAGTGATTAATGCAACAAGAAGAGCTTACCATCCTAAATATATATGCACCCAATACGGGAGCACCCAGATACATGAAGCAAGTTCTTAATGACCTACAAAGAGACTTAGACTCCCACACAATAATAGTGGGAGATTTAACACCCCACTGTCAATACTACACAGATCAACGAGACAGAAAATCACCAAAGATATCCAGGACTTGAACTCAGATCTAGACCAAGTGGACCTAACAGACATCTACAGAACTCTCCATCCCAAAACCATAGAATATTATACATTCTTCTCAGCACCACATCACACTTATTCTAAAATTGGCCACATAATCAGAAGCAAAACACTCCTCAGCAAATGCAAAAGAATGGAAATTATAACAAACAGTCTGAGACCACCGTGCAATCAAATTAGAACTCAGAATTAAGAAACTCAATTAACCTCACAACTACATGGAAACTAAACAACCTGCTTCTCTCACCTTTTTTTTAGGTTCAGAAGGTACATGTGGAGGTTTGTTACAGGGGTAAATTGCGTTACTGGGATTTGGTGTAGAAAAGATTTGGTTACCCAGATGGTGAGCATTGTACCTGATAGTTTTTTAAAACCTCTCCCTCCTCCCACCCTCTCCCCTCAAGTAGGCCCTGATGTCTCATGTTCCCATCTTTGTGCCCATGTGTACTCAATGCTGAAACAAAGTTTTAAACCTAACATAAGAATTGATTCAGGAGGTTACTTTTAAAACATAATTAGGTATATGCACTTTGTCTTATTCTTTTTGTGGGAAATTTTTAATTGCTGCATAGAATTCAGGACTTTCCAAGCTAATTTAGTAACAACTTAGGGTTTCTATATTTTTTGCACAATTGAGGAGTATAAGAAATTCAGCGTCATATATTTAAATGATATTGGGTTAAGATATTTTAGAAATTCAAGCTTTTATGTTTCCATTTTATTTAATTAAGTAGCTAGAAAATGACAGTTAATTTTTAGTGTATTAAGGCTTAAAAAATTATCCAGGCTTTTAGTACTGAACTTTTTAAATTATGAAATGAGAAACATGTTCACTTTTGATTTGCTTCCTAAGCAATTGGTTCAGGGTATCTACTTTATTTGGTGATCTGAATGAGTTATAATTGCATTTTGTAGAGCTGTTTAAATATCAAAAATAGAATTTGTAATGATTTAGAATGCTAATGTAGAAAAATTAATTTCAAAAGCTACAATCCACAGTAATAGTATTCAGATGACTCATTCAGCTCTATTGCAGAAGCTAGTATTAACAGTTTTCATTTTAAAGTATTTTCTTTAGAAGAATAATGAAATAAGCTTTGAAGTATGCCTGTTGGTAATACACGGTTTCTTCTTTAGAATTTGCTCAGATACAATAGTGTCCTTAGAAGCAAATCACTGAGCTGACCATTGTGTAGGCCCTGGGAATTAGAATAACATAATTAATAAAATAGAATTTTAGACTTTAGGAAACTTGAAGTCTTATGTATATAAAAATGTAGTAAGTGTGTTTTTTAAAGAGATTGTATGAATAATTTACCTTTTTTAAACTGAAAGCATGATACAATTGGTGTAGACATACCAATTTTTAAAACAGCAGAAGTACTTAGGAAATATCACATAACTTATGGAAATTCACTTTACAGCTGAATTTTATCATGCAAAGAGACATGGTATATTGGGACAGCAAAATTGTGCAAGGTGTGTTTTAATATCTTAGACTAGATCTAAATAATCCTGAGTAAATTTCTTAAAGTTTTTAAAAGAGAATGATGATAGCTTTTGAAAGCTAAAGATTACAGGACACTTTATCTTGAAGCATACTATACAAAAAATGTACCACAGAGTAGGTAGCTTAAACAACAGAAATTTAATTTTCTCCTAGTTCCTGAGGCTCACTGGAAGTCCAAGATCAAGGGGCCAGCAGGATTGGTTTCCTCTGAGACCCGCTCCTCGGCTTCAAATGGCCACTGTCTTGCTGTCTCTTCACACGGCCTTCCTCTGTTCAGTGCATCCCTGCTGTCTCTTCTTACAAGGACACCTACCAGTCATATTGGGTTAAGGCCCCATTCTAATGCCCCATTAACCTAATCACCTCTTTAAAGACTATCTCTAAATATGATTATACTCTGAAGTACTAGGGGTTAGGACTTCAACAGATGAATTTTGGGGGATATAAATCACAATAAATGAATTTTGAGGGAACACAATTTAGTCTCATAACACATATGAAGAGATACAAATCACAATAAATTTTCTCCAGTTTAGTAGGAATAAGTATGGAATGAAATGTAAGGGATAGTGTTTCCACTTAAAGACTCTTGTGACCCTGGAAGTACAAGATGTTAGGAAGTATGTTTCCCAAATATTTAGAAGAGAAGTTTAATTGATTGCCTCCACATGAAGTTGTATTCATAGACAGATTATACCAGTGCTTTCTCAAGACACTTTCAAATCTAAGATATTGTCATTCTTTTCAGTCCCTCAAATACAAAATGCTTTAGCAAGCCTAGAAACATGAAAACATTTATAGTAATAATACATTTAGTTTAAAATAAATATCAAGTTATTTTATCAGAAATAATTTCAGGAAAATAAAATTAATATATTCTTATACCAAAAATTTTATCATGTAATGTATTATGTGCAGAAAAGAATTAAACTGGAAAAGATGTGTGAAAAAGTTTTTAAAATAGTAAATTTCTTAAACTGCTAGTTATGTCATGTGTCATAAATATATTATGGCCCAATAACAGAAACCTATTAAAATGGTCTCTAAGTGAAGACACTGAGTGAAGAGAACAACTTAGGATCATTTAAAACCAATCGAATATTTAATACAAGTTTTAGGAGTTATTAGACATGCAACTAGACACTGTACTTTTTTTTTTTTTTTTTTGAGATGGAGTCTTGCTCTATCACCCAGGCTGGAGTTCAGTGGTTCAGTGGCACGACTCAGCTCACTGCAACCTCTGACTCCTCGGTTCTAGTAATTCTCCTGCCTCAGCCTCCCAAGTAGCTGAAATTACATGGACCCACCACCACAGCCAGCTAATTTTTATATTTTTAGTAGAGACAGGTTTTTGCCATGTTGGCGGTCTGGTGTCGAACTACTGACCTCAAGTGATCTGCCTGCCTTGGCCTCTCAGTGCTGGGATTACAGGCGTGAGCCACAGCACCTGGCCTACTTTTTATTTTAATTACACTAAATAAAACAGTTGAAGCAGTAAATCCATTAAAATCTATTTCTAAAGCATTCGGTTTTTGCTTTGTTGACTTTTATAAAGAATGGCTACAGCTACTTCTCAATTGAGTAAAGGGACAAGGCAAAGCCAATAGTTTCAATATTTTTAATTGACAGTTCCTAAGTCTACAAAGTTGCTCCTTGTGGCTATGGCAGAATTAGTTGATGCAGAAGGACTCTCTGCCTGCTATTCCTCCCACACTAAAAACGCTAGATAAAACACAGCAAAATAATTTTGGAACATAAATTTTTCCTGAGTACACTTGGCCATAAAACCTGTGGGTAGTTAACATATGGACTTACATTAAAATATACATATACGTAGTGTACAGTATTCTATATTGTGAACCTATATATGCAGTAGTAGGGGAGAATTAAGAACTCTGTAAGTACATGTTACTTGTTAACAATCTTTGTGATATTTACATCATAATCATGAATTATAATGCGAACTAGGAATAAACCATTAGTCCTGAATGTGGGATGAACTTGAGATGGCTGCTTTACCAAGGTTGGTTTACTTAAAAACCTGTCTTAACATGGTGCTGTTATTTAGTGTGTAGCATTTGCATATGGTGTTCTTCCTCTGCCTCATAGGGGTATGTACAGAAGCTGGTGTTAAATTTCTATGCACAGTATTAATTAAATGCGAATACATTCAAAAATTTGCATACAGAGTTCTCATAAAAATATTAAATACTTGTCTGAAAAACTGACCTCAATTCCTCAACCTCAACCTCTAGAGTGCCTGATTTTAAATATATATATATATTACTTGACCTATTTAGCAAACCTATGAGTATGATTTATTTGAGAAAAGAGAGAAGCTATAGCAAAGCTGGAACTTAGGAGAACTGAGCCCAGAGAAGAATCCTATAAGAGGCTTGTTTGTAACGAAATTAACCAGCTCCAAATTACAATTCCTCTATAAGTTTGCCTATACATTTTTTAAATGCACTTTAAATTTTACCAGATAAGGTTATTGTTTGAAAATAAGAATATCTCTGAAAGATGAATCCACTTCACCAGTTTGTTTTAATACCAACAAGCCTAAAATTAGCAGTATTTTTGGAGTAGAAGTCTTAAGTGAAGGAGGGAGGATATGGAACTAATGGTTTTAGAATTTCTGAAGGCTTTCGGCATCAGCCTTGGTGACATACTAAAGAGAGACACAGTGTTTACCTTTCAGATCTCGACATCTGGAAATGCTTGGAGATGTAAGGAGATAAGAAAGCAAAGAAATTAGTTAGGAATGTGAAAACTATACGTATGCACGTATGCACCTATCTCTCAACTCATTGTAACTTAAGTTGTGAGTTCTTAGAGATCAGAAGCCTTCTATACCAGTGTTTATCAGTGTGCGTTTTTAGGTCTACCTGTATTAAAATCACTTAAAGTGATAGTTAAGAATACAGATTTTCTGATAGTTCGATTAAAGTCTCTGTAACAGAAGCAGCTCTCTAGGTGATTATTAGGCACACTTATCATTGAGAACTGCTTACTTATTTGTTGTTTCTTTGTTTGTTTTTGAGACAAAGTCTCACTGTGTGGCCAGGGCTGGATAAGTTTAGTGGCATGATCTCAGCTCACTGCAACCTCAGCCTCCCAGGTTCAAGCAATTCTCCTGCCTCAACCTCCCAAGTAGCTGGGATTACAGGCATGTGCCGTGATGCCTGGCTAATTTTTGGATTTTTAGTAGAGAGGGGGTTTCACCATTTTGACTAGGTTAGTCTCAAACTCCTGACCTCAAGTGATCCACCTGCCTTGGCCTCCCAAAGTGCTAGGATTATAGGCGTGAGCCACCATGCCCAGCCAAAAACTGCTTATTTATATTATGAAGAGGAAAAGGAGGTCCTATATAATAAAGAGCCTGTAATTTTCCACAACATAAAATTTTAGGTTGCATCATGATTCACTGGTTTCCGTAATTGTCAAAGTTTGTTTTATCAAAAATCATGGAAAAGGGTTATTGAATTATTTTTATTCTTGTGTTTGGAAATCATATTAGCACTTCATATTGAGAGTTGAAAAGGGTTATTAATTTTTGCCTGGTCTCAATTCTAGTTAATATAAATTCTTATCCCTCAGAACTTCAGAAACAAAAAATGCAAACTGTAAGCAAGGCTTTGTTCAGTAATATGCTGGCTGCATTAAAAGGAAATAAATTCTTTGCAATTTTATAGGTGTGCATTATGGGAGATGTTGCCTTAGGTCAGTTTCAGAAGAACGTACCACTAAATTACCCATTTAAAATAATATAAAAGTAATGCTGGCAATAATAATAATACTTTCTGAATCTCATTATGTACCAGGCATTGTACTGGGAGCTTCATTTCACTATTAAATGAAGTAATTCTCACAACAACCCATTAGGTTATTACTATTATTAACTCCTGTTTACAAGTATAGAGAGTTTAAGCAATTGCCCAAGTGTGCCTTACAGCTAGGATGTGTAAAGGCTGGGATATATATGCAAGCCTATCTGGTTCCTGAGTTTACACCGTTAACCACTGTGCCATAATGTCCCCTTGAGTAAGATTAAGTAAACATCTGACCAGACTGTTTGGAGTATGTTCCAAGGAGTAAGGAGGACTAGCTTCCAGACAGTTTGATGTATTTTCTGTCTCTTACAAGGGAGGGATAGAAGGTAGTTCTCTAGGGAAGAAAACAGAAAGTTTAAAACTGCAAACTATTGAAGCTGGATGGGAGCTCAGTGATCATCTTTATAGATAGGATAGAGAAGTTATCTGACCTCTTTAAGAAAGCAAGGGACAGAGAGATTAAATTTGCCTAATATCACACATGTGTTAAAGAGATACCTAGTTAATGATAAACTAGGATTTTTAAAAATGCAGACTTCTTTTTTAACACAGAAGATTTGAAATGTCTTCCAAAGACCCAAAAGTATGTATGAAGTTTCATAATTTGTTTTGTTTTTAGATGAATAATATCTCTGGGCCTACCTGACTATTTCTGCTAGGCCCAGACTATTTTTCCATCATGGATAACAAATGTCTTTGTCCAGTTGCAGAGCTAGCAAATAGAGACTAGAAGATTTTATTAGAGAGAACATGAGAGGTGACATTTAAAATAAATTTTTTAAAAATTTAAATCCAGTTTAATATACTCTTAATGACTTTATAGATGGAGTAGAATAAAAATATCCAGTTGTCTGTGTCATGGACCTCAGTTTCCTGATCCTACCCTGCTTCTTTTCATCCAGGGAATATCATAATATTCCCTGGAATGAAATATACCTGTGCATAATATTGTCCATAAGATATATTTGTGGGTCCAGCATGGTGGCTCACACCTGTAATCCCAGCACTGTGGGAGGCCAAGGCGGGCGGATCACCTGAGGTCAGGTGTTCGAGACCAGCCTGGCCAACATGGTGAAACCCCATCTCTACAAAAAAATTAGCTGGACATGGTGGCAGGCACCTGTAATCCCAGCTATTTGGGAGGCTGAGGCAGGAGAATCACTTGAACTCGGGAGGCAGAGATTACAGTGAGCCGATATCATGCCACTGTACTCCAGCCCAGGCAACAAGAGCAAAACTCTGTCTCAAGGAAAAAAAATTTGTGAATAATATTCAGTAATAGTGGCTCACTGCATAAATGAGACATAGGTTCTTCATGGAGTCAAGTATAGGTTTTTATTTATTTTATTTTTGTTTAAGGCAGCATCTTGCTGTGTTGTCCAGGCTGGTCTCAAACTCCTAGGCTCAAACAGTCCTCTTGCCTCAGCCTCCCAAAGTACTTGGATTATAGCTATAAGCCACCATGACCAGCTGGCAAATGTTAGTGTAAGTTTTAAAGTCATCTTCTAACAAATGGTTGCTGTGTTAAACAAGTGCTGGTTTATGATGCTGTTATGAAATATTCCTGGCCAGAGATATAGTACATTTCATGCGACCTTGAAAAATATGTCTGGTAGGAATTGACTGACCTTTCCATAGTTCTTGAAACTGAAATATGAGAGGAAGAAAAGGTCTGTTTAAAATTGAAGAATACTAGACCAGGTGTGGTGGCTCACACCTGTAATCCTAGCACTTTGGGAGGCTGAGGTGGGCAAATCACCTGAAGTCAGGAGTTCAAGACCAGCCTGGCCAACATGGTGAAACTCCATCTCTACTAAAAATACAAAAAAGCCAGGCATGGTGGTGTGTGCCTGTAATCCCAGCTACTTGGGAGGCTGAGGCAGATGAACTGCTTGAACCCGGAAGGCAGAGGTTATGGTGAGCTGAGATCAAGCCACTGAGCTCCAGCCTGGGTAACAGAGGGAGATGCCATCTAAAAAAAAAAAAAAAAGAAAAAAGAAAAATTGAAGAATACTTTATGTAAAGGGTATCAGTGTGACATAGCAAGAGAAACTACAATGGACAAAAGTGCTTAGTGATTTCCTTAAAGTAAGTAGCAGAAACCAAATACTATAGGGATGTCCTGTGGGATAATAAAGAAGGAAAACCTGAAATTTGACGACAAAGATGTAAATATAATTTTAGAAATAAAACTGAGGCTTGAAAAGCCTACCAAAGTGCTGGGATTACAGGCGTGAGCCACCATGTGTGGCCTTATAGAGACTTTTAAATGGACCCAAAATTCCATGAACTTGACAAGGGAAGCCAAGTGAAGCTAAAAAGCATTTAAGTAAAGCTGAAAAGAAAAATTATGTAACTTTAAGATTTAATACAGTCTAGAAGATAAAATACTTTCTTAAAATCAGGTAATAAAACTACTACAGAAGCAAAATGGGGTGGTTAGAAAGCTTTAAATATCTAAACATTTGCAGAAGTCTTTTGAGGATAATCAGGATAGCTGTCCCAGACTCAGAGGACCAGCAAAGAACTGATAGAGAAGAGCAAGTGTTAGAAATCTTGGGAGAAAGAGATCATATTTCCTTAGATTTCAAAAGTAATCAAAATATAGCAGGCAGAGTTAATTACTTCCAGTTCTGTAATTTATATTCGCCATTTTATTATAACACTTAACATGTAGGGATATTTGGTTTATGGTTCTGCTTTTACTAGCTGTGGCTAATAATGGAAATAGACTCTCTCATGGATCTCCTTTGAATCTCTAGGACCTATTATATTGCCTCACACATTGTAGGAGCTTAAAAAAAAATCTATAGGAAGAAGATGGTAATAAAATAAAGGAAGAGAAGGCACTAGGCTCAGAGGAACAGGAGAACTATCTTCAAGACTTTGCTTAAACATCTCCTTCTTGGTGAGGAGCACCCTGACTGTCCCCTCCCACCACCCCCTTACTGTGCTATACTGTTGTTGTATTCAGTCACACTCATCTTTCATCTTACTATAATTCACTGGCTTATTATGTTTGTTGTTTGTTATCTGTTTCCCCTTGCTATAATGTGAGCTTTGAGGGGGCAAGGATCTTTCTTTTGCAAACTTGTTTTCCTGAAGTACTTAAGAGAGTAGGAACCTAAAAATTTTGTTAAATAAATGAAATATCTGAAAGACTATCTTGCAGAAGAAGAATTAAACTTCTTGCACGTGTGTCTTAAGGACACAAACTGGAGATGTGTTAAAGTGGCAATTATACTGATTTGACTTAATAATTAGACTTGAGTAGTGGGAGAAGCTTAAAAATACAATTCTGACATATATAATAAAAAATCTATTCTAATCTTTAAAAAATAAAGGAAAATGATGTAGAAGAAATCATTTTAGGCTGAGCAGGGAGCTTCCCATTACTACATATTTTTAAATACTGAGGAAGGAAAGAGAAATAGAGGGACATACAATGAAAGATTCAGACAAATTATGAAGGGAAATGATGTAGAACTATAAGTATAATACCACAAAGGCTAAATGATCTGCAAACTTCTTTTATAGGTAGAAACATCAAAAACAAGGCAGAAGGAAAAGATAGGAACACTGAAAGCTGTGGAGAAAGTAAAATGATGTCTTTTAAATATTTCAAAGCTCCCCCAAGAAAGAGGACTTTTTTCCAATTATAGAAAGCCCAGCTAGAACCAATTTCTGGATTTTATAGTGAGATAATTTTTGACATCATAGTAAGAATATTTACTAATTAAAACCACAAATCTTCATCACTGAAAATGTTCAAGAAGAGTTTACAAGTAGAAATATTATACTGCATAAAATATTAAGTGTCTGTTACCTCTTCTATACCTTGGAATCTCACTGGCTCTTTGTTTGGAGTGAGGGCCCCATACTCTGAGTGAGAATGTTCTCAAGGAAAATTAAAGGGGATTCTTTAAAATTGAAAAATGTATTTATGCAAAGGATTTATTCCGCTCCTGATTTCTAAATACACATACCTCTTTTTTTAAATGTTGATCTGGGACCTTTTTGGGAGGGCCATAAATCTACATAAAATTTTGTTTTATGTAGATTTTTTTGCCCTTGGACCTCTGGATTGTTGTGTGGAAATGCAGCATCACAGGGCCTTACCATCTGATCTTTGCACAGTGGCAGGCTGCTCATTTCTTTTTCTAATCCAAGTTATATTTCTTTCACTGAAATTGACCTGTCAAGAACAGTGTTACATGGTACAACCTAAGCAATATGTCTTAATATTCTAAATAACTTGTAAGGAGCTCGGTTCAATTATGTAGGAACAAAATGCAGCTCTGACATAGACATTCTTGGGGCTAGGAGTAAGTTGACTGTCTGCAATCTCATGTCTGCTGAAATAAAACTTACATTTATAGGCTTAAAACTTAAGAAATCTTTCCTCTGCATGTTTGACATTGTGCTACTTAAGATGAGGGCCTAGATTTTAACATCATTCGAAACTAGCGACACACAGCCAAATTCTAACTTATTTTATTGCATTAACTCGCCAAGATAATGTGTTCTGTATATTAGGCACTGGATGGGGGGGAAGTGTGCAGTAGGAAATAAGAGTCTTTTTTTTCTAATAAAGGTTACAGTTGAGTAGAGGAGGGAAGAGAATAAAATGTAAACAAAGACATTTATAAATATACCTTTGGAATAAGATTCATGAGAAAAAGAATAAGATACCACATGAGAAAATAAAATGACCTTCTACTTTAGATTGGATTGCCAGGAAGGGCCTTATAGGAATGAAAAGTAAGCCAATAACAAAAGATCATGAAGCAGAAAAGAATTGGGCCTGTTTGAGGAACAAACCAGTGTGATTTCAGTCTTGTGATAAAATTAGATGTGCAGGTCCTCTGAGGTTATGCTACGTGTTTGTATTTTATTTTGATGACAGAGAGAAGACATTGAAGGGTTTTTAAGAGGTTCAGATTTTTTTTTTTTTTTTTGAGACAGAGTCTTGCTCTGTTGCCCTGGCTGGAGTGCAGTGGCACTATCTTGGCTCACTAAAACCTCAGCCTCCCGGGCAAGCAGTTTCTTGCTAATTTTTTATATTTTTAGTACAGATGGAGTTTCACCATGTTGACCAGGCTAGTCTTAAACTCCTGACCTCAAGTGGTCCATCGACCTCAGCCTCTCAAAGTGCTAGGATTACAGGCATGAGCCACCCTACCCAGATGGATTATTTTTTAAGGATAGTCCTAGCTGCTTTATAAGAAATGTCTTGAGTACAAGAGCAAAAGTGTCTTGGAATAGAATTAAGAGAAATGGTTAGTAATGAAATCTATTTTAGAAATAGGATCTACAGAATTTTACAATGATGATTGGATGAGAGGAGGCACACAGTAAGGAAAAGTAGGGAATAAAAGAGGATGTCCAAATTTTTTGGTTTGAGCTACTATTTGGCTGCTGATGTCATTTGTTTAGAGAGGGAAAATTTAAAAAAGTAAATTTCTGTGGGAAAGAAATCAAGAGAGTAGATTGAGAAGTCTGTGAGTTGTTCTAGTGGTGATGCCAAGTAGACCGCTCTGAGACTCAGATGAGATGTCTAAGCTAGATAATTACATTTGAGCAAATGGTTTTGGTTTTTAAAACTGGAAATGAAATTATATCCTCTGGAGGGAATGTATAATAAAAGAAGAGGGCCCAGGATTGAACATGAAGGATGTGTTACAACAGATGTTGGAGGTGTAAATTTGATAGAAGAGGTGAAGTCAGACAAGGGATTTTTAAAGACGAGGCCACAGAGAGAGGAGAAAAACTTACAAGAATGTGATCTTATGGAAGTCGAGAGAAGAAAATACTTTCAGATTAAAGAGTGTTCAACTCTGTAGAATGCTGCTCCGAGAGCCAATAAGATAAGGACCTGAAAGTCCCATTGAACGTGACAACAAGCTGGTCACTCAAACCTTCTAAAGAGCAGTTTTATTTTTATTATTTTTGCTGTTGTTTTACTCCTTCCTGAGTCATTTTATGCCTGTGTAATTGATTTTTTATGATAACCAAAGTAATTTATTTTCAGATTATCTCTTTAGTGCCCTTTTCCTGTTGAATACTGTGCTTTCCCAAAATTGTGTTAGAATGTGATAGTCCTACAATTTGTAAAATTTAATGTCTCATGATCTTGAACGTGTGGCATTATTATGTTCAAAACAGGAATACTTAAACTGTCTTCTTTTTGCTTTGGTGCTGGTATTTTAAATGCTTTTGAACTGCCTGCAAAATGTTCCAAATATGTGTTGGTCCATTATTATCTCTATTTTTAATTACCGCTACTTGATAAATATTTAATATTATTTAATAATGAATGGTTGAGTGGTCAATAAGTTTTACTAAGCTAGCAATCAGTTGTCTTTCTTAAACGCTTTCAATAGCTTGCCTTTTGATGGGAATGTATTCACTGGCACTTCATGTATATTTTTCTAATAAATTATTCAATATGCAGAAATGTAAGAAGTTTTTAAATGCACAGTTTAACTGTCTAGACTTCACCCAGATCTACATTAATGGATGTGTAGCCTTTTATCTTCTTTATACCTCAGCACTTGTGAAATGGGACTACTAGTGACTAGTTTCATGGATATGTTTTAGAGATGAATGTATAGGTTTTTTTAAAAAATACTTGAGAGAAGTCATTGTATAAAAAAAATTATTGGCTGGGTGCAGTGGCTCATGCCTGTAATCCCAGAACTTTGAGAGGCCAAGGTGGGTGGATCACCTGAGGTCAGGAGTTCAAGAACAGCCTGGCCAACATGGTGAAATTCTGTCTCTAAAAATACAAAAACGCCACGCGTGGTGGCATGTGCCTGTAATCCCAGCTACTTGGGAGGATGAGGTAGAAGAACCACTTGAACCTGGGAGGTGGAGGTTGCAGTGAGCCGAGATTGCACCAGTGCACTCTAGCTTGGGCTACAGAGAGCCTCCATCACAAAAAAAAAAACAAAAACAAAACAAAACAAAATTATTATAGCCGGGCATGGTGGCTCGTGCCTATAATTCCAAACACTTTGGGAAGTTGAGGTGGGCAGATTGCTTTGAGCTCAGGAGTTGGAGACCAGCCTGGGCAACATGGCAAAATTCTATCTCTAGTAAAAATACAAAAATTAGCTGGGTGTGGTGGTGCGCACCTATAATCCCAGCTACTTGGGAATCTGAGGCATGAGAATCGCTTGAACCCGGGAGGCAGAGGTTGCAGCCAGCCGAGATCGTGCCACTGCATTCCATCCTGGGCAATAGAGTGAGACTTGAGAGTAATGTTGACATGGACTATGGATGGAAGTAGGATACAGATCTAAGAATATGGAAGTGGGTGGAGCTCAAACTCATCAAAGGATTGGGGCAAACTGTCTTAGAAGAGTGACAAAGGAGTATTCATCTTCATTCCCTTCTATGATAATTTTATTTATTTTAGAATGTTCTGGTTCTATGAAAAGCAGCTTCTAAGTGACTATAGAAGGTAGAAAACTAACTCTTTGTCAGCTAATCTTAACCTGTAATCTGAAGTTGAGTATAAAAAGGAATCATTTTTAATACATGAAATTTAAAATAATAAGTCCTTCATTACTGTTTTAAAGTTGCAGTTACCTTGAATTGTGATAAAATGTGTAACAAGTAACAACTACATTATTTAAGATCATTGTCCTTGAAAAGTCTTCTATTGTCTATTTAGATACAACATAAGATTCATTGAGATATAAATATTTTTTGCCTCACCCAGAGAACATATAAAATGCTGCCCTCATAATATGAAATATAGTGTTATTTGAAATGAAATTAATATAACAGCATATTGCAAAGCAAAGACTTTTTTTCAGATGTTAGATCAATGCCAAATATCACAAAAAGTGCATAATAGAAAATAAAGGAACTCAAATTTTACACCACAGATTTTCTGTGCTGATAAATGGTGGTGGCTAGATAATAAATAAACATTTTTGGAGGAAAGCTGTTTGGATGGTGTTACCAATTTTAAAATTTAATATGCAACATTTATATATATTTACATATTACGTATGCAATCTGGTTTAGAATATTAAACTTCTTTCTTTTCCTATATTTAAGGATTGAATGTCATGATATACTTAATGGTATACCTTTTAAATTTTGTAAGGAAAGGAATGTAAGCTTCACTTTGCTATTTTTATTTTGATAAACCCATTTTTATATGATTAGCCCCCAAAAAGTTGAGTCTCTGTATTTTCTCCTAACATCAAAATAAAATTGATGACCGAAATTATTGAGAATCATTGTATGATAAACCACAGCGTGTACCAGCCACTCCCAAAGTTAACTCACTGTCCCAGAAAAGCATGCTTTTCTCAGGTGAGAATTTTCGCTCTTTCTCTCTCTCTCTCACACACACGCACGCATGCACGCACACACACATGCACGTTCTTTCTTAACTAAAACTAAATCAATCATGATTTCTGTGCTCAAGAGTATCGTATACTCTGTTCCTCTGATATTTGCATACTTCGTTATTAGTAAGCTGGGTTTTAAAAGGTCTTATAAAGCACTTCAGGCATTCTGTGCTATAATAACTCAGACTGAGTGACCTGAAAAAGTGAGCACATACTCCTTACAAGAGAGGATCATTTCACTATGCTACCCAGACACATTGAGAGCTATGTTGAGATTTATGAGAAATGGTTGAGTATGGAGGGGTATTATAATTCTCCTTCATATATGCTGTCCCTGCTACCTGAAAAATCTATAACTCAATTCTTTCTTTACCTGTAAACCCCTATTTATCCTTCAAGTCTCACAATCAAAGAAACTTTCTCAGAAAAGTCTTCTTCAGCTGGGTGAGGTGGCACACAGCTGTAATCCCAGCTACTCAGGAGACTGAGGCAGGAGAATCGCCCAAACCTGAAGGTGGAGGTTGCAGTTGAGCCAGTATGTGCCCCTGAACTCCAGTTTGTGCTACAGAGCAAGACTCCATCTCAAAATAAATAAATAAATAAATAAAAGTCTTCTTCCTTCTGTGACTTCCCCAAATTCTGATGTAAATTAAGTCCTCACTCTCATTACACTTAGCAGTTTCTTTCATGGTGTGTAACAATAATTATGAGTTAATTTTTATGATTATTTGTTAATGTCTGCCTACTCATTATGTTGTCGACTTTATGAGGAAAAGCACTCATTCCTGTTTGCTCATCATTTTGCTTTCAAGCTTAAGAAAGTGACTGGGAAATAGTAGTGGTCAACTAATATTTGTTGAATAGATAGAAGAGAAATGAATGGATGGATTAACAAATACTTATGTGAAAGACAGCAAATAGAATGGCTTTTGGATTTGTTAATCTGGTTACATTGTAGGCTGTAAATCATGTATCAAGACTTGTGGCTCCTTTGCAAATGTCTTTTCAGTTTGTTGTGAAGTATGAGAAAGGAGATTGGGGTTTGAAATGTTATTCCATTAGAAAGTTGAGTTGCAGAAGGAGTTGCCAAGCAGAGGAATCCCAATTATAATGCAGTGGTCAAGGAGAAGCATTACAGCATTCTCCCTCAATTAGAATACATACTGATTTGCCTCTTCTTGTAATTACTTGTATTTATTAGAAAGTTTCTGTTTTATACCACAAATTTACCTCTTACTAGGACTATTTTTCCCAGGTGATAGTCCTCTGTCTTGTTAGACACGAGCCACTCACTTTACTGTGTCCACAATTATTGTATAAATGGAACAGATTATAGGGAACCATTTTGAATTGGATTTTAGGAGGAAAACATGTTTAATCTGTGTTATTATTTCCTACTAAAAAGTTTCATAACAACAAGATAGACAAACCATTATTGAAAGGTTTTTTTGTTTTTTGTTTTTTTGAGACAGAGCCTCACTCCAGTGCAGTGGTACAATCTTGGCTCACTGCAACCTCCACCTCTCGGGTTCAAGCAATTCTCCTGCCTCAGCCTCCCAAGTAGCTGGGATTACAGACACCCACCACCACACCCAGCTAATTTTTGTATTTTTAGTAGAGACAGCATTTTGCCAGGTTAGCCAGACAAGTGGTCTGCCCACCTCAGCCTCCCAAAGTGCTGAGATTACAAGTGTGAGCCACCACACCCAGCCTGAAAGACATCTTTAACAGAGTACCTTAAATGGGAGTCAGCTGATGATGAGTTGCTTAGATTGGTTCCTGAGTTGGCTATTTTGCACACAGTTTTAACTGTTTACCGAATATACTGAGCTATAAATAGAACTACCTTCAGGCAACAGTTCACTTATACCCAATCTAGGTGACGTTTGACCTGGATCTGTATAACATGAATGTTTTTCATGGGCTCTTTTTTTTTCCAGTATGCTATTTAAAATCTTGCAATGTATAAAGCTTTGACAGACCCCTCACTCTTCTCTACTGCCTTTGATCTTTAATAACTTCAGATTACTTTATTACACATTTTATGTCTTCATATATAATAAAAATAAGGTGTCTGCAATTTCAAAACTCAACTGGAAAGTTAAGCGAAAACATCTGTGAAAAATGGCAAATTTTCTGTTTTTATGTCAGCATAATATCAAGTAGTATAAGGACATTAGAACCATTTATATCCAAGTAATATGTGACTTAGTTGAACAAAGTGGTAATCAAAAGAAGTCTTTATTGCCATAAATGTTGCAATGAATATGTGAAGCTTAGCTAGTAATGAAAAATGGAACAGGAAGAAGTAGGAACTAGACTTTAACTGTGGTAAAGGGAATGTTTTATTTTTCCATTCATACCTAATATTGGTCTAGTTACACTGCGGTATAAGGAGTAAATGAATAGTAAATGAATAAGGAAAAGTGTAAATACACACACTTTTTACAAGTATTGCATGAAGTTATTGGCATTGGCATCTGAAACTTAGATAAAATTATTACATCTTACCATATATTTGTGTAGAATGCTTACACCCACAAAATTTCAAAGTGCTGTTCATCTCATCATGATATGAGAAGTTGCTAGGTGGTGTTCACCTGGAATTTCAAGGAAATTATAATAGTCAAAAAACATGTTTCTTATTTTCTCAAGTGTTTGAGTATATTCTTCTAACATTGCCATGAGAACTTTGTGTGAATTTATCACAAAGCTGGAGCATTGCTTAGAGTAGTAGAACAGAATGCATAAGCCAGGAGTTTCTTAGACTTGGAAACCATCCTTGCCACTACCACTGCCCTAGAGAGAGTGGGAAAAAGAGAAGACCTCTGAGAAGCCCAAACTCTCGCCCATTTTCAAAGATCAAAAATCGGCATATATAATAGTTATCATAGGCAGGGTAGAGAAACTTCTATTTCCAATTCTCTTTGTTCCTATTTTCTGCCTACCAAACGTCCTTCAAAATGTTTGGTTTATGATTTATATTTCATTTTTGGAAATATACTTTCATGGGTGGACAAATAGCAAGATTGCAAATCCCATGAATATATATTTCGTATCTTCTCTGGATGCTGAGTTGTTCATGTGATTCCGGCTGATATATCCATACACTGATTCTTAACTGAAGATATTCAGTGAGAGTTTGAGATTCCTGGTGATAGCTAAATAAAGATTTACATAAATATGCCATATAATAAAACAGAACAAATCATGTTAAAAGTTCCTTGTTGTAATTCCAGCACTTTAGGAGGCTAAGGCAGGAGGATCACTTGAGGCCAGGAGTTTGAGACCAGCCTGGGCAGCATGGTGAGACCTTGTGTCTAAAAACAGTTTTTACTAGTAGTTTCCTTGTCTAATTGTTGATCTCAGCAGATTCTCTTCAGCTGTGTCACTTAGCAATGAAAGATTATGGATTATGGAGTCATAAAGCCTGCATTCAAATCTTGGGTTTGCTACTTGTGACATTGGATAAAGTTTCTTATAACACTGTGCCTGAAGCTTCATGGGCTTAGTCCTGATCTCATTTCTTAATAAGCTGTGTAACCTTGAGCCAAAGACAGCCTCAATGCGCCTTGGTTTCCTCTTGTATATAATGAGTATACTACCACTAGTATCTCTCTCATAGAATTCTGTATGTATTACATGAGTGTATGTGCTGATAAGTAAAGTTGCTGAGAAAAAGGCCTGGCTTATAGTAAGTGGGATATAAATGGAAAAAGCCAGACCTGTTTTCACTAGGCTTTTTTCCACTTCCTATTCCACTAGAGTGTGAGTTTCATGAAGGTAGTGGAGGATTCTGTCCATATTTGTTCACTGCTCTGTCCCCAGTGACTAGAATAGTGCCTGGCATGTGACAGGCACTCAGCAAATATTTATTGAAGATATATGCATCAGGGCTGGGCGCGGTGGCTCACGCTTGTAATCCCAGCACTTTGGGAGGCTGAGATGGGCGGATCACCTGAGGTGAGAAGTTTGAGACCAGCCTGACCAACACGGTGAAACGCCATCTCTACTAAAAAAAAAAAAAAAGAAAATACAAAAATTAGCTGGGCATGGTGGCAGATGTCTGTAATCCCAGTAACTTGGTAGGCGGAGGCAAGATAATCACTTGAACCCAGGAGGTGGAGGTTGCAGTGAGCCAAGATTGCACCTTTGGACTCCAACCTGTACGATAGAGCAAGACTCCGTCTCAAATTTAAAAAAGCAAAAAAAGATATGCATCAATTTTCTTGTCTGTGAAATGCGAATAATGAGATTAATGGCCTTATATAGTGTTTGTGAAAATTAAATGAAGTAATACATATGAAGAACATAAAATTACCTATTATCATCATCATTATAAAGGGCCATAATCAATATTAGAGTCTAGATATTTGTTCTTCCCTTCCATGATGTAGCTACTCTGCTTTTATAACTCATGATTTTGATCTGCAGAGTTTTTTCCCCTTAATTCCTGAGTCAAATCTTGACCATTAGTTTTTAGCCTAGTCAATGAATTTATTTCCTTACGTCCATAGATATATTATCATAAATCTCACTGCAGAAATAATGAAAATACTAATCATTTAATCTTTCTTTTCATACTAGAAATACCTCTTTTTTTTTTTTGAAACAGGGTCTTGCTTTGTTAACCAAGCTGGAGTGCAGTGGCATGAACATGGCTCACTGCAACCTTGACTTCTCGAGCCTAAGCGATTCTCCCACCTCAGCCCCCCAAGTAGCTGGAACCATAGCCATGCACTGCCACGCCTGGCTAATTTTTGTATTTTTTGTAGAGAAAGGGTTTCACCATGTTGCCCAGACTGGTCTTGAGCTCCTGAGCTCAGGCAGTCCACACACCTCAGCCTCCCAAAGTCCTGGGACTACAGGCCTGAGCTGACACATCCAGCTTATAAATGTTTTTTGACCTCATTAACTTTTATGAAAGCTTTTAGTTGACCACCTGCTGAAGTATAACATCTGCTTTTCACTCTTGAAAACTACTGAGTAAAAACAAAAAAACACTTTTGAAAATGGAAATCACAAAAGCTTAAAATTTATTTGAACAAATATTGATGTAAAACTGGGGATGGAAGAAAAGATTATATATTTTGGATTTCACATTCATGTCAAAGGTAACATCCCAAGACTGTTAAATACCTTTATCAATTTGAAATCAGTTTAAAAATATCAACTTCGTGGATTTATCTCTCATAACTTAAATGCAAAGATACTATATTACAGCAAAAAATAAAAATAAAGTAAAATAATTTAGGATTCTGAGAGTTGGTTTTAAATAAACCAAACCAAAATATATCCACAAATATTCCTATTTAGCATAAAGACACTTGTATGCAAGGGATTAAGTCATGGGTAATTGATGTCAGTTGTGAAAACTAATGTCGTATCAGTCTTCACAACTGATAAATCCTGCTATTACCAAGAACAAGTACATATCAAAAGGAAAGAGGTGAGTTCAGTCTGCCGCATGATTTATAACTTTTCCTGAGAAATTCCTGTCTCTCCCAGCAACTAGCCTTTTCTGAGTTGACTGGAAAACACTTAGATAGTAATGGAAGTAGCCATTTGTTTTTCTATTTTCTTTTAGCATACCCACCTCTGGGCCTTACTGCTTTTTTTCCCATTACTTCCCAGAGGGACTTACTTTCTCTTCCCTTCCCTTGGTTTTAGCCAGCAGTTTGCATTCTCCTCATCATTAGCTACGTCTGTGGTCCCCAACATTTTTGGCAACAGGAAACAGTTTTGTGGAAGACAATTTTCCACAGACCAGGAGCAGGGGAGGTTTCAGGATGATTCAAGGGCATCACATGTACTATGCACTTTATTTCTATTATTATTACATTGTTATATATAATGAAATAATTTTACAACTCACCATAATGTAGAATCAGTGGGAGCCCGCAGCTTGTTTTTCTGTAACTAGACAATCCCAATCTGGGGGTGATGGGAGACAGTGACAGATCATCAGGCATTAGATTCTCATGAGGAGTGCGCAACCTAGATCCCTCACATGTGCCGTTTAAAATAAGGTTCTGCCTGTGAGGCAGAACTCATGTGGTAATGTGAGCAGTGAGGAGCAGCTGTAAATACAGATGAAGCTTTGCTCACTCACCTTCCACTGCTCACCTCCTACTGTGTAGCCTGGGGTAGGTTGGAGATCCCTGGCTTACATCACTTGTAGCATAAAAAAGGGGAAGGCTGCTGCAGGTGTAACCATGTTCCTGATAGAACTAACCCATGATCTAGACACGATAGAGCTACTTCATGTAGCAACGTTTTTTAGTATTTACTTAAGTAACCAAACCTCTATTTTGGAAATAAACTATTTCACATAATTAAAAATTTTGGTGATTTTTTTTAAAAACAATTACAAAAAGTGATACATAAATGACACATAACTTTCTAGCCCTGTTAGAATTGACAGGACTTAAATACACATGTGGTTATTTAATATTAATGTTTTTATTTTTAAAAACAATATGGATTTAACATTGGTATATAGTTAGAATAATCACTATGGTTTTATAAATGTACTGTCGATATTTGTGTTGGACAAACTACTGTACAGTTAAAATCAAATTTACAATCTAGTTTTATATAAGTTTATGCAGTATAAGAGATCTGTGATATGATGTACAGGGTACTGAACCTGAAATCAGGAAATCTGAGTTTGAGTCTTGCTCTTCAGCTTTCTAGTTAAGCAAGTAATCTAGTATTGTTGAGTCTTTATTGACTTAGCTATAAAGAAGGGATAATTATGACATTCTGTCAGGATTGATATAAGAATTAAGTGGCATAATTACTATAATATGTTTTACAAAAAGGTGATTTTTATGTTTAATAGTGCCATGTTTTTTCAAGGCCATATTTTACTTTTAGATGACTATTTATTGTGTATATTTGTGACTTACTTTTTCTCTGTCTTTGAATTAATGAGAAAGTTCTAAATAATTTGAAATACTGGATAATAATGATTCTGGAATTATACTTAGTTTTATGTAACAAAACTATGTAGTGGCCCATTACTTGAGAACTACATCCGAAACTACATATACTATTTGTATATTCTGATGTGGAAGAAGGACATTTTCAATCCCTTTTCAGTAATTTATTTTTATGTAAATTTTTAAATTCCATAGGGGGTTACAGTACTTAGAATGGAACTAAGGAATAATAAATCAACCTATTAAAACATTTAAGCTAGAAATATTATTTCAATAATGTTATACATAGGAAAACAATTGAACATAAAAATATTTTCAGAAGTAGAATTCTAAATTTTCTCAATTACTTAAGTATATTCCACAAGTTATTCAAGACTAGAAGTTTCTGGCCAGTATTATGGGTCTGTCTCTCTGGTACCTCTGTGCCAACACTTTGTCCTTAAAGCTTTCTTCCCCTAAATAACATTATTTTCTTCCTTCTCTTTCATTCTTTCTACTCCACCTTGTGCCATTCTTCTATCACTCATCTGTATCTGTAAGATCCTAGGAAAAAAATATCAAAAAGCTTCCCAGGACAACTTTGTTCTGAAACTGCAAGAGAGAAGCGGTGGTCATGTAGAAGTAGACACATCTAGACTAGTCCAGACTAACTTTTTCTTGGTCATGAAACCAGGTTATTAACACAGACAGGGCAGGGCCCAGGCAACTCAGGCATATCCACCGATTCTGTTCTCAGACTCCCTATCCCCATGCAGTCTCTAGCAGAAACCCAAGAAATCTTTTTCCAAAATGACTTTCAGCCATCATTGTGATGTCCCTGCATGCCAAAAATGAAAGTTTTCATGCATCCGCAGTCAATTTTTTATTTTATTTTACTTATGAGACACAGTCCCACTCTGTCACCAAGGCCTGTACAGTGGGACCATCACTGCTCACTACGGCCTCAACCTCACAGGCATATGCCTTCATCATGCCTCAGCCTCTTGAGTAGCTGGGACTACAGGTGTGTACCACCATGCCTGGCTGATTTTTTATTTTTAATTTTTTCTAGAGATGAGGTCCCACTATGTTGCCCAGGCTAATCTCAAATTCCTAAGCTCAACTGATTCTCCCACCTCAGCTTCCTAAAGTGCTGGGATTGCAGGCATGAGCCACCAAGCTCAGCTTGCCAATTTATTTCTTTAAGATTCTCTGCTCAATCCTTCTTCCTTGATACTTTCCTCCTGATCTAAAGTTAGGGATGTCTAATCAAAAACACTCAAATTTTTCTAACCAAGTAATTTAATCATTAGGATAATCTGGTAAACTTCCCCATTTCTCCAATTATATTTAGATTTGTATGGTAACAGCTGTTTCCTCTTAAATATAAATATATTTCTATATTTTTTACCCTTTAATCTAAATTTTCTCTTAAAGTATTTTATTACATTAGATTTATGTTTTTCAAACTTTTTCAAAAGTGAGAAACACATTTTACATTATAGTTCAATACATACATGTGCACACACATATAAACATACATATTCATAAAACAATAATGCAATTGATGCACTAACCATATGGGCTGAACTCTGATACTGCATTTTATTTTTAAAAACCTTAATCAAAAGTTATTAATTATTTTCATGACTCACATTTAACCCACAGTCCAAAAAAAATTAGATGACTTTTAGTAAAATCCATGCAGTTTCTAAAATTCTATGATTCTGTTTATTCTTATAATGGAAATCTCATTTAATGAAAGTTCTAGTCTCTAAATAAAAGTAATAGGGTTTGAAAAAGTACTCCTAGAATTCTCTGGTTTTATCAACGTCATTTTGAAATGCTGATATTTGAGGAAGATAAATAAGGAAAAGGAAATAGGACTATCAGAGAGTGTAGGAACATTAATGAGAAAGGCCAAGTCTATCCGAAAAGCAAAAGCAATAAATCTGGATGAACCCAAGTCGAAACAACCAAAGTTGTTACTTTTTCTTACATGGAACTCTTATTTACACTGAAAGTTTCCTAATTTTAAGTGGGTTTAAAAGGAGTATTACTTGTATGCATTGTTCATACCTTCTAAATTGTGATGTGCAGTGGACAAGTCCTTTCCATACCTAGAAGGCTCTGCATAACCTGTGTCTTTCTCTGACTCTCATCTCTCTGTCCTTCATTCCTTCCCACTTATTCCAACTGCCCTGGCCTCTTTGCTGTTCCGTGGTCACACCAGGACATCACACCTCAGGGCCTTTGCACTAGAGGTTCTCTGCCTCAAACTTACTCTCTTCCTGGAATATCTGATCAGCCACTACCTCAGGTTCTTCAAAGCTCTGTTGAAATGTTGTATTGTTGGTGAGAGCCACCCTGACAACTCTTTTTGAATTGCAGAGTATCCCATACCCCTTAAGTTTATTTTTTGTATTTGCATTCATCTCCTTTTTAGCACTATATAATTTACTGAGTTGTTGTGTCTCTCCCATGCAACTAAAATGTAAACTCCATGAGAGCAGGGATTTTTTAGCTGCTTTGGTCACTGCTACGTCATATAAACCTCTACCTTCGTACCTGGCATGTACTAGGAGCTCAATGAATATTAACTGAATGGGTATTTGAATCTTTCAACATATCAAGCAACTAACTTGTACAGAAATACTATCTAGGAAGTATTTATTGAATAAATGAACCATTTTAGATTGTATAATTTACATTTTACATTGAAATCCCGTTACACGTGCCCAGCGATCATGTTTGACAGGGTTAGGACTGCTTAGTACCCTGCCTTCCCACCTCCCTAGGTTGGGAAACAGAGGTGGGATGACTTGCCTCAGGTTACAAAAAGTAGGACAGTCATCTGACTCCTGGGGAAAAAAAAAGAGTTAAAGTTGCTTTAGGCTCCCGGAGAGAGATGTGCAGTTTGCACAATGCATCATGTAATGCTGCTTATAAACTACTTTGCTCTAGTATGTTTGTGTTGTTTCCAAATTTATGTTAGGAGTATGTTACCTTTTGCTTAGATGTTAAGTCTTACAGTGTTGTCATTCTTAGCCACACTGGGTAGATGATTTAATTTAGAGAAAGAAGACAGTAAAAATTCCTAAAATTGAAGTAGATAGACATCATTATGCTTTTCAGTGTTGGTGTTCATCAGTTTTCGATTTCTTTAGTTCACTTTTTATCTTTTTAACAAAGAGTAAAAGAGAAAGCTTTAATTGTAGATTTTCGTGGAAGTTGGTAAAAATTGAGGAGGCTTTGTGTCATGACTTGAAGAAAATTTCAATCTTTTTTGCCTTTGCTTGAGGAGCGTTAAAAAAAAAAAATGTGAACCTGAGGAAAGGGAAAGTGACTACCAAAAATTTACCTGTTCTGTTACTCATCTGAGATGATGCCCAACTCGCTGCATTTAATTAGTCACCACTCCTGGCCTTAACCACGAGGAGGGAGGAGGAAGCAGCGGGAGCTACTTGGAGCAGCTGCCCGGGACCTGAGGCGCGCGCCCAGAGCCCCCAGCCCGCCGAGCTGCAGCCGCGCCGCCACCTCCCCCTCCGGTCGCTGATTGGCGGGTACCGCAGCATCAGCGGCATCTCCCTGCGCGGGGAGGGCAGCGAGACTCCAGCAGCTCCATCCTCCAGGATTCTCGGCTCCCTCCCGGGCGAGACCTCCGACGTTCACAGCCAGCAGCCGCTCTGCCCGCCACCGCCTCCATCTCCTCCTCTTGACCCCTCTCCAATAACGTGGAGGTCCCGGCGGTCAAGAGAGCCACGTCTCCTCCGGGCCGGGTCAGGGAGGCAGCGGCCAGAGCCTCAGGGTCCCGCGCCAACAACCTCGCTCCTGGCCCGCTGGTCCCGGAACCGCTGCGGTCGCCGCGCCCTAGCCGCCAAGACGCCGCGTATCTTGTACCGCGGGAAAAGCGGGTCCTCGTCCAAGATGGGCCGGCAGGGCTTGGGGGGTGCCGGCGCTGCGGGACGCTCCATGCAGCGTTCCCAGAGCCGGAGCAGCCTCTCCGCCTCCTTCGAGGCTCTAGCCGGCTACTTTCCCTGCATGAACTCCCTGGAGGAGGAAGAAGGAGGTGAGACACCCCTTCCCCCGTAGTTGGTGTCTCCATCTGTTTAGAAAGTCGTTGGCTGAAGGGTTGGCAGGGGCAGAGGGAACTCCGCGTACCAGGGTCCCAGCTCCTCCGCTGTCCGGGACTGTGCCGGGGGGAGAGCCCCAGAGCGCGTCAGCTGAGCTGAGAAGTTGTTTCTTGGTTATTTGGCGAGCTCCACAGGCGCCGACTTGGGCAAAGGCTCTGCTAGTGAAGTTGTATGAGAATGTAGACTGGTGGGAGGCAAAGCGGCGCCTCTTGGGTGCACCTCGCTCTGTTTTTGTTTACTCTTCGCAGTCTGGTTGTTAGCATTTGGCCTGGAGGACAGAAATACTCGAAAACTCAACGGGAATGCAGCAGCAAAACTTTGAAACAGGAATTTCAGCCTATGAAAACCCCAAGATCCGGATGAGGGGAAGGGGGTTCACAGTGGACAGACAGGTGGAGGGTTGATGGCACCGAATGTGAGTTTGTGCTCAAGGCACAATCTCTGGTGTTTCAGCAATGCCATTGTCATTGAGCTAATGGAAAACACGAGGAGGACTCGCTGTTTTAAACTTTTCACCAGTTGGAGTCCATAAAGTTTTGAATAAGAGAACATGTATTTTCTTCATGAAGAACTTTCCAATAAGATTTAACAACTGACACTGAAATACAATTTATAAATAAAAATGAGAAATGACTGGTAAATAGTAAGTAGTGTCCCAACATTTGAAATATTTATTAATTTACTGATACACTAGTGGCAAACTGTGTTCATTTTTAGATGTATATCCAGAGTAGGTTAGTTATCATGATGTTAACTCTATTATTGTAAAACACAGGGTTGGTTTTGCTTCTGTCCCATGACAATTAGTGACCTCTTATTAGGACATCTGTAGTAAGCCCTGATTTAAAAGAAATTGCCTACTCTAAAAACGAATTGAAATAATTTTTTTCTGCTATTTTCCCTGATAAGGGTAGGGGGAAAGTAGAAGATGGAGGATTGGCAATATGTCTGCAAAGTTGTCTTCAGACTAATTTATTAGCTGGAGCTGTCTAAATTTCTTCTAACTTATTGTTACAATATCGGTTGGATATAAATCAATACAGATTTAACAGTAGGGTACTTCCCTATACAAACATGACTAAATTTTCATACTAGTCCTTTTCTGTTTTTGTTTGTACATTTGCATTTCACTTGCTTTCTATAATTATTTAAAATCCTAGAAAATATAAACAAGTCAAGAAATGAGTAAATTAAATTGAGTAAATGAATAATCGCAATTGTAGCTAAAACTTTTAGTACTTATTATCAGTCGGGCACTGTTCTAAGGACTTGATGTGTATTCTTTTAGGTCCACAACCACCTTATGAAGCAGTACTTTTATTATCCTCATTTCCCAGATGAGAAGACTGAGACAGGGAAAGGTTCAGAAATTCGTCCAGGGTCACCAAGATGGTAGGTAATAGAGCCAGCGTTTGAACCCAGGCAGTCAGCAACACAATCTATTCATTCAGCTTCCAAGCTATACTAGATTATTATTTTCTTATATTTGGCCACATTCACATACCTAGTAAGTGATGAGGCTAGAATTTAAACACTTGTGCCTGAAAATACATATTTAAATAAAACATAGGTTATTATGGATTCATTTCCCAAATTTTTATTTTTGCACCAAGTCTGTAGTCTTGAGTTTGCTTCAGATAAGGTATCATCCTTTTCCTTTAAATTATAACAAGGATTATTGGGTTTACAAAGTATCATTTCAAAACCTTTTTGAGACAAGAAACACGTATGTAAATGTGAAATTATTTCAAAATTTAAAGTACGTTTGCTTAACCATGGCTCACACAGACTAATCCCAAAGGAAATTCCTACATATACACATGGAAATTGGAACCGATTTCTGTTCCATAGTATGGCTTCTTAAATTGCCAAGACAAAATGTTTTATATGGGAAGCAGCGTTTTTAAAGTTAACCATCCAGTTCTCTGCTCATAACTAGAGAGGAGACACTGTCCATAAATTAGAAGTTTTTCCATTGGCTTACAGTCATTTGTACAGCCACAAGAAGAAATCTTAACTTTCTTCTTTGATTTTGCAATTCTCTTAACACCTTTGAAAGTCCTGGGATTTTTGAAGATATTTTAACATATTCTGCAGGATTGTAAAAGTTAGAAATCATTGGCCTAAAGCAGTGCTTCTGTTTTCTTTTTTTTTTTTTTTTTCTTTTGAGACACCCACACAGGATTCATGAAGGTCATGTGGATAACATACTAGGATTATGTTACTATTATCATAACTGTGAGACTCATTCTCATTTGTAAAGAAAGTAAATCCATCTCACCATATGATTTTCACACTGGTTAAGAGCAACTTTTCTAAAGATCACTGATCTACTAACCAGTGTGGTTTGATTAAATTAACCAATCAGTTCAGTAGGCCAGTCTGATTTTAAAGCTAGTCTTTTTTCTAAATTGTCTTTTCAGAAAGAGTGCAATAGCAAAATAATTTCAAATGTACCCTTTGAGTTTCATATTTACATTTTCTTCTTGTACAGCATATCTTGGCATTCCATTCTAAACAAAAAGTGCTGAGAAGTCTACAGAGAGATCATATTCTTTTCATTCATCCACTCATTCATTCATTCATTCAGAAATATTTATTGAGGATATTTGATAGGTTAGAAGCAATGAGTCTCTGAATTAGGTAGATATGCTCCCTTCCCTCTTAGAACTTACAGCCTAATGGCGATAAAGACATTAATAGAAATAATTAGGTAATTATAACTGTGACAGGTGTCAGGAAGGTAAAGTACAGAGAGCAACAAGAGATTATAAGAAAGCCTAATTTAGGAGTTAGAGAAGGGTGCCCTCAGAAAGTGAGGGTTGAACATTGATTCAGGAGTCAATGATAACCCTTAATTTTTCATGAACCAAGCCGATATCAGCAGCCTCCCACACACCTTAGAGAAGAATTTTCCTGCAGCCCACAACTAGTAAGTGATAGAGTTAAGATATAAAGCCAAAATCAGTCTTTGAAATTTCTAA
Organism: Callithrix jacchus; assembly: GCF_049354715.1. Classification (NCBI taxonomy): domain Eukaryota; kingdom Metazoa; phylum Chordata; class Mammalia; order Primates; family Cebidae; genus Callithrix; species Callithrix jacchus. Next base: position 92,727,315 of record NC_133517.1, on the reverse strand, counting down.
TCTAACTACTCTATGTGTTGCTTCTTCATTGTTATATGACATTTCCTCTTAATATGCTATGGTCTTGAAGACCAAGTACAATAATAAAAGTTACCACTTATTGGCTGGGCACAGTGGCTCATGCCTGTAACCCCAGCACTTTGGGAGGCCAAGGCAGATAGATCACAAGGTCAGGAGATTGAGACCATCCTGGCCAACATGGTGAAACTCTGTCTCTATTAAAATATAAAAAATTAGCTGGGTGTGGTGGTGCACACCTGTAGCCCCAGCTACTCGGGAGGCTGAGGCAGAGGCTTGAACCTGAGAGGCAGAAGCTGCAGTGAGCCGAGATCATGCCACTGCACTCTAGCCTGGTGACAGAGCAAGACTATGCCTGAAAAAAAAAAAAAAAAAAAAGAAAGAAAGTTACCATTTATTGTGCACTTTATATGTGCCACATTGGTTTAATTTCATGATAATTCTTCAAGGATGTTACTTTTTTCCTCATTTCACACATGTGAAAAGTAAAACTAAGGGAAGCTAAGCAACTTGTCTACAGATCATAAATCTCAATGAAGCTGACTTCAGTGAGGATGAAAGGCACATTCCCATAAACAAAATAAAGATTGCTGAAGGTCTTTGTGGGTTTGTTTTTTTTTCATCCTTTTCTCTGGGTATATTCCAGATAACTGTTCTCCTAATCTCTCTGGTTGTTGCTTTTTTTGTTTTTTTGTTTTTTTTTTTTTTTTGAGACGGAGTTTCACTCTTGTTACGCAGGCTGGAGTGCAATGGTGCAATCTCGGCTCACCGCAACCTCCGCCTCCTGGGTTCAGGCAATTCTCCTGCCTCAGCCTCCCGAGTAGCTGGGATTACAGGCGCGTGCCACAACACCCAGCTAATTTTTTGTATTTTTTAGTAGAGACGGGGTTTCACCATGTTGACCAGGATGGTCTCGATCTTTTGACCTCGTGATCCACCCGCCTGTTGTTTTTTTTTTAAGTGAAAGTACTAATAGTACCTTACATGTTATAAATTATGCTTACTTATCATTGAACCCTTTGAGATAAGAATTATTTTCACTATATAAACTACTTGGCCTCAACACTGAGTCCACCTCCCTACGTAGGATATTACTATGTGTAGAGTTTTCAAACATTAGAGACAATTATAAGAAAGAAGGAACTATTTCAAGGAAATGTTACCATTCCTAACAAGAGAAGAAACCCCACAACTTCTCACCTGTAGATCCAAGGTCAAATGATTATGGCCCTGTAATGTAGAAAAATGGCACATTTTTTAATACCTGGGGAATCTGGTTTCTCAGAACCTATCTTAATGTTACACGTGGCTCTGGGTTAGTGATTCTTGTTCGATTATGTCCATATGTGATGAATTTGGCCTGCCTGATTTTATGGTCTGCCACCTTTGGTTAAAATATAGTTTGGCAATCATACGGAAGAGATCCTATCAACTTAATACTGTAAAACTGAACTCATTAACTCATCAAACTTACTTTACATGTCACTAGCTTAAAAATAAATTATAGGAAAACCATCAAAGAAACAAGAACAGCTTTAAAATAACCAGAAAAGTGAGGAAAGAGTCTTTGCATGTGATAGTGAAGCTATAAGGAATTAAAATAAAATTGACTAAATAGACTGGAATAAAAAGACCTATTTAACTCTGCATCGCTCTTTAAGAGGTTATTCACCCAGCAAGAAGAGTATAAAGAGACATATCTTGTTCTAATATTTGTGTATAGTAAATAATATACTTCATTCTTAATAATCAGTCCCATTTGATTAAAATAGTTTAGAACTTTGCCCTTACTGCATTAGAATAAAAAAAGTCTTCATACATTTAAATGTAATCCTCTTAAAGCACAAACAGCATACCTGGCACAGTGGTATTCAGTGTCTATTAATAATTAACAGCATATAGTTCTACCGTTCTTTTCACACTAAACATCAGTATAACTGACTGTCATCCATCCATTATATTTATTCTGTTTAAAAATATAACATATGATAGAGACTTTTTTAAATGCAATGATCATACCTTTCGCACATCTTCATGAAGCCAGCCTTGGAAGCAGGACTTGGATAGACAGTTATAGGTTACTATGGATCTTTTTACAGGAAATATTATTTTTTTCTAGATTGTGATTATGTCTAATAAATCATTCCATAAATGAGTTCATGCCATTTTTAATAATAGCACAATATTTTTATATTAGATTTACATTATCACAGACAACATGAAGCAAAAGATTTTGGAATTAAGAAAAGTCAATTGAGTAAGAGTTCTACTCAATGCTTATCAAATATTACCTTTTTAATATAAGATTTAGAATCTTTCCCCACCATATGTTCAAATAGTATCTTTAAAGTAATTTAAAACTTTAACAGACTTAAGTTCTACAAAGAAAAAAAAACCCTTTAATATAAAAGTAAAATTAAACCCCAGTTTGCTTCTGTCCTTTAGCAGGTTCACTCAATTCAAAACCAGTAATGGAAACAAGTTTCTCTGTGGAGACATCTTATATATAGTGACTTATGAAGGAAACCCAATAGAAAGTTATAATAATAACATCCCATTTCTTCCAAGGACTATGTTTTAATGTAAATGTTCTGTTTTGTTATTAAGTAGGCCCCCATTTATGGATCAGACAAGGTTATTCTGTATATTTGTTCTCTCTCATATTGTAATGTTTTCTGATTGGATAGGAGGGAGATTTACCTAATGCTATGTATATATAATATTATTTGAACAAGTACAAAACAAATTAACACAAAAATTATAATATCATTCTAGTTTGGAAGTATCACTCTTTATTTCTTTTCACCTAAAAGTGAAAACAGGGTATTTATTTTAGTGTAAATCATGCCTTATGCAAAGATAATTTACCAAACCCATGAGCAGAATTCCCACCAGGCCTCACATGGACCTAAACTGGAAGCCAGAAGGCTGTTGCGAATCTATGAGCATTCCTTTCCCATTTCTTGCCATTGATTTCTTGCCATGATTCTTTGCATGGCTGTTTTTCCCTTTCTCAGCAGCTAGCCCTCTCCCTTGCTCTATTACCTAGACCATGTGGCCTGTGGAAAATGGCAGCCAGTGGCACCCAAGTTCACCTGTCACAGTTCCACCCACAATGCATGTTTCTGTCTTTCTCAGTCCCACTCCCAAATTCCCAAAGAAGAGTTTTCACTTATCCAATTTGGTCCAATCCAATACAGCCAGAAGGCAAGGCCACATACATAAACTTAGTCACCAAAAATGCATTTCTGTGGGCAACTAAGAAGAGAAGAGGTTATTGTGAGCTTTGTAGACATCACCAAAGGTGTCTGCTTTTGTCTGGATCATCAAGAACAAAGGAGTTGAAGAATCATTTTTTAAAATTTAGATTTTGTTTAAATTAGACCAAAAGGAAAGGAAATTTTATTTTAGCTACTTAAATATAAAATTATCAGCCGGGCATGGTGGCTCACACCTGTAATACCAACACTTTGGGAGACTGAGCCAGGTGGATCACCAGAGGTCAGGAGTTTGCGACCAGCCTGGGCAACATGGTGAAACCCTGTCTCTACTAAAAATACAAAAATTAACTGGGTGTGGTGGTGCATGCCTGTCATCCCAGGTACTCAAGAGGCTGAGGAGTGAGAATAGCTTGAACCTGGGAGGCAGAGGTTGCAGTGAGCCAAGATTTCACCGCTGCACTCCAGCCTGGGCGACAAAGTGAGATTCTGTCTCAAAAAAAGAAAAATAAAATAAAATTATCGGTTGTTCCCTTATTATTCCTGTAAATCACAGGCCAGGAAAGTAACATGCATCAGCGAAGTAGGACAGGAATAAAACAAAAGGGAAAAGACAGGGACTCAAAATGCTGGGGAAAGCTTACCTATCTATAAAAGTAAGATGAGTCGACCATTCTAGCTAATTGATGCCAAATGGAATGTCAGTCCAAGGTTGGAAAATTTACTTACTCTTTATATTTTCCTGAAGAAAACCTATAAATCTGATTGTTTACTTAAAACGTTTCAATTTTAAAATGTTGGCACATGAATAAAAACTTTCAAACATTATTTGGGCCAAACAAAACATATTTATTGGCCAAATGTGGCCTGACATTTAAGACTAACATTTCGCAACTTCTACCAAGGATATGCTTCATTCCCAACTTTTCTCAGTTGTCTTTCTTCTTTCCCATTCTTGTTGTCACCTTGATAGTTTGGGACACATTAGCTCACCTTTGAAGTGATCCGATAACCTCCCAAACTGCTCTCTCCCCCTTTTGGACCTCTCTACTCCAACCCAATGTCACTGACCCTATACCAGTTCTCTTAAACATCATCTTCATCTTAACACTACCCATCGTTCAAAAACGTGAGTAGATTTTCATCTCCTACTGAATGAAGCCTTTAGCCTGACATTCAAATTCTTTAACAATATGAAGGATTTGGTTTTTTTTGTGGTTTAGCATCCCCACCTCCCAAGGCTAGTAATTCTATAAAACTGAGGCTTCTTGCTCTTTGTCTCCAAAGTTTTGTTCATGCCTTGCTTTCTATTCTTCCTTTGCAACTGTATATGTATCCTGTCTACTTGTCCTTCAAGGCCCAGCTCATATCCCATCTACTATATGAAGTCTTCAGAAGCCATAAGAGCTTCTGTAGGCAGAGGAAAAGCTGTGTAGCTGAATTGAAAATATTGGCTCCACCTCTTCATAATTGTATGGACTAAGAGGATAATTTCAGCTTTAGTTTCCTCATTTTTATGCAAAGTGTACATAATAATATCTATCTTGGATCAATGTTGTGAACTAGTATTATGCTTACTATTCCCTTACAATCCCATTTCAAAATGTTTTCCCTTTTTCTGAGCATCTAAATGTGTGCTATCTAATACATGAGGTATTAGCCATATATGACTATTTAAATTTAAATAAATTTAAATTTTTATTCCTCAGTCCCACTAGCCACCTTTGTTCAGTGGTGATTACCTTATATCTAGTGATATATGTCTAGTGATCACCTTATCAGGCAGTGCAGAATTATAGAACATTTCCATTCACAGTAAGTTCTACCAGACAATGCAGCTCTAGAAACTTACTACCACTCATAAAGCCCTTAGTGCGTATTGCCTTGCACTGTCATTATTTGTGTACTATCTTACTTACTAAATTTAAAAATCATATAGTTGGGAATTATGTGACCATGGGTTACATATTTGTTATCTCTCACAGTACCTTACATCTAGGGAGTATTTAACAAATAGGTAGCGGATGAATAAATGAACAAGTACCTGGTCGGTTTCTATGTTCTTATCACGGAATGGAAAGAAGCTAGTAGAGCTGAAAGGGACTATATGATTAAGTGATTGTTTGCATTCTTGCAGGTACAAGAATACTTGATTGTTATGCATTCTTTGGGCTACACTTAGAAGCTGTATATACTTAATATAAACTAGCAGCATATTTTTCTATCATACATTACAAAAACATGCATATGAAACATGTTTCCTTTCAGGTGCCCAGTTGCAATCAACAGAAATCAATTCTGACAATTTAGGCAGAAAAGAAAGGTATTTGCTAAGAGATACGGGATAGATCATAGACTCTCTAGAAAGGCTGGAGATTCTGGGCTATAGTTTAGGAGTGATACCAAAAACCATACTGCAGGTTCATCCTGTTCAACTTCCACTGCTTCTTGGCACAGACATCACAGCTTTGCATCATTGTCAGGACTCATGTGACTCACTGCATGATGCTACAGGATCACTTCAGAAAAATATGTTCTGGCCACCACCCTCATTAGAATGAAGGCCTATGGTATCCCTGATTCTTTGCTTTAGTAACTTCAGATTCAGAGTTTGGAAAACTAGTGCCTCAACCATGTGCTTATGCCCTAATTGCGGAGCAGGCTGGAAAGTGACCCTGACTATTTTAACTTATACAGTTGAAGGATGGGCTGTTTTTCAAACATAGAAGGAAGATTCAAATGCTGGTAAGCCAAAAATATTAACAAATGTCAACTTTGTAATATAAAATAATTATCAGTGGTTTTTAAAAAACTAAGCTCAATATGATTTGCTATTTTTAATTTTTTAAATAAGAATTTGTCGTATTGTTATTTTCCTCTTTGTTCATTGAACATAAGCAGACAAGAATGGGGGGAAATCTATAGAAAAAAATCTAAGGTAAGAATATGGCGTTCTCAATTTTAACTTTTTCTGCAGATTTGACCACTGAAATATCCATGCACTCTCCTATTTTTTCCTTTAGAGTGTGACAAATACCTCCGCAGAAGAACAATCTTAAAATCATATTCATTTATGACATGCTGGTTGAAATCTAGGAACTTTTGAGCAATGTGTATTTCTCTCATATCTAAATGTGGCTTTTCATGTTATGGTGACCCATAAGCCTAAAGACAAGTTATCTGCCTCTTAAAAAAATCTAATTTAAATGCATGATAGCCACAGAATAACTGAAAGAAAAATTCCCATTTAGAAAAGACAGAATAGGAAACACAAAACAATCAATCATCTATAGGAATGATCAAATCCCACTCAGTAGGAATGGCAGAGATTGACGGTAGAGTATGTTTCTTGGTTTACTCATCTGGCAACCCCGGTTCTGTTTTCAGGGAGAGGTTTCTTTGTTGTTTATTCTCTATGGCCATGAAGGTTTGTATTGAAGAGGTGGCTCCATAGCTGTCATAGCCTGCTTCTTTCTAATACACTAGATTTGGAAACTCAGTTGTTGTCTTATGGGCTCAACAGAATTTTATAAGGTAAAGTAGTAATTTTATCAGTAGTGCAGAAATTCAGTAGGGTTACATTCTGTTTGCTTCAAATCAGTTTCAAGTGTGAGTCTCTTCAGCTAAATCCTTCATTAGATACAAATTTTCAGTCTAAAGATTCCGGTGCCCTACTCACTTCCCTTGCTTTCAGCTTAATGGCAACAACCTTGATACCATCTGGAAAAAAGGATTTGGGCAGGAAGGCAACCCCTTAATTCAGTTTGGCCAGTAGGCTCTCTCCCCTTACATGGCAGGGCCTGTTATTTATACATAGTTTTTTTCTGCAGATTTATGATAATTTTATACGTCATTCAGTTTCCAAAACTCTTTTATGCAGAATATAGGATCTGATCCTTTTTCAACCCTATTTATCAAACACCACTACATGTTGTTTATGCTATGGCATAAGGTAATTATGATTCCAGGTTTGCACAAAAGAACTCTGACCTACAGAAAAATAAGTTACCTGCCCAAAATTTGCAAATAGTTAAATAGGAACTTGAACTCATATTATCTGGTTCTAAAATGGCATGTTCATTTGATTATAAAATACTGTCTCAAAATATCTAACTTCAGAGTTATGAAGAGGTTGGCTATATTTCACATCCATTCTTGAGAGAGAAACAGGCACAGGTATCAGTAGACTGATGCATGATCAAGTACAGATCTGAAAGTTGAAAAAAAAAAGCCAAGGACTAGGGTAGTGGATATGCAGCGCTATCTAAGTAGTTCAACTGTGGATCAGGAAGGATTATTTTCTAATTGGCTTTTACTCAATCCCCCTTAGTGCAGTAGTAGTAGCAACCTCAGACAAGAAGAACAAGAAGGTACCAAAAAATGCCAAATGCCAAAAGAATAGCAATAACAACTTCTTATATTTAAATGTGTTAAGAATACCAAAATGATATGCGTTACTTTTATGGAAAAAAATATATCTTACTGCAGAAGAATCATAAGCTTTATTTCTTCATAGGGTTTTATTTCTCATTAAAAGTCAGTATTCACAATTACAAGATGCCATAATGGTAAATGTGCCTGTCAGTCCTCTGGCTTGATCCCTCTCTTTTGCAGATGAGGATTAAAACACACAAGAGGTCAAGATCCTTTTCAAATCCACATGTTGGCAAATCTGCAGTTTTTCACGATGTATTCAGTCCTATTGACAGCTGTGGTATCATTTGATGAAATCTCCAATTTTTGATATGGGTTGGTCCAAAGTGACATGCTGAGAGATTGAAATGCATATGTATATTGTAGGAAGTAACAGTTTCTAGCACAGTTGTTTCCATTTTTATTAAAAATACTGTTACCATCATGTTCTCGAAGTTGGAATTTAGCAAGGAAAGTGACCTTTCCCCATTTTTCATGAGAGAACCAAAAAAAAAAAGAGAAGAATGATCTGAGTCTCAACACTATCCACAAAACAATGTATTTTAAGTTTGTTTGGACATGGAAGGAGAACCTGAGATGAGGTTTCAAGTCACTGATTATGCTGGAATTATAAATTTGTGTTCAAAATACTAAGTGAAGATGCAAGTCAGCATGCTTTGAGAAACAAGGATCGGTTTTGACACTGCCAAAATTTGAGTTCAAATCTCATCTATATCATTAGTCAACTGTGTGAATTGGTCACTTTCCTCATATGCAAAATGGTAGTAATCATCACTGCCATGCAATCTTCTTATGAGGACTAGAGATAGGTAGACTTTACATCCAAAGTAGCCCCACATAGTTGCAAGTCATGAAACAATAGCTCTTTCCTTCCTTTGTTCTGAATTGAGTAGTTGAGTTTTTTTCCTGGCTTTTATTTTGAAATATTTCAAATATACAAAAAGGAATGATACAATGAGAATCCACTACATACCTTGATAGATCCCACTGACTTTATCTTCTCTTTCTCTCTTTTCACTCATAAACACACATGGATACACACATATGGATTCACAACATACACCACATACACATGGTATGTATTTTTGCTGAACATTTGAGCATAAGATAAGTTGAAGACATCATGATAAATAATTAAGTACTTTTAGCATACATCTCAAATTAAATATATATGTAAACATAAAATTAACCCAAAAAACCTTTTATTATCTCATATTCATTCTGTATCTAATTTTCTTCAGTTCAGTTATCCCCCAAAAAACTGTTTCTTATAACTTTTTATTGTTTTTCTCCTTAATGCAGGATTCAGTCAAAGTTCATTCATTGCATTTGGTTGTTATGCTTAATATAAAACAGTACTTTCCCTTTTGTTTTTCATGGTATTGACTTTTGAAGAATCCAAACAAAACTGTCTGTACAATGTCCAACATCCTAGATATTTTTTATTATTTTCTCCAGTCCCTGTATTTCTGGTAAACTGGAGGTTAGACTAGAGATGTGATTACATTGAGGTTAAATGTCATTAAGTGATGTAACTTTATATAGTCCATCGATAGACACATATTGTCAAGATTTCTTACTCCTGGGCATGCTACATTTCATCACTTGATTAAGAGGTGACTGCCAGTTTCTCTCTATGGAAAAGATATATTTTTCCCTTTATACTTACTAAGCAATATCTGGAGTAATACTTTGGTACCATGTGAATATTCTGTTCTCCAAAAATTATCCAATAATTTTAATATCCAGTGCTGACTCTTGACTGAATCAATTATTACACTGGGACTGTGAATTTTAATTGAATTTTTTGAACCGTAATCAAACTTATTTAATTCACTTAAAATGTGTATTAATCCTGTCCTTTTACATTATGTCATACAGTCTGTATTAATATAGTATTAATAACTTATTTTCTTACATACAGCATTTTCACATATGACGTGACATTTTCTACTTTTTATAGACAAATATTTTCGACTTATGTTTTTTTTTAGTGAAAATAAGTGGTTCTATTAATGGGTATGTGAATACTATTATAAGTCATACTGCATGTTAATTTTATATACAAAGGTCAGATGAAAAGTAGTTACAAATGTAAAAGAAGATCAGGAATTAGAGAAATAAAAAGTTTCTTTCCAAGAAGAGTGTGAGGAGACATGATGACTAAATGTAATGTGGTATCCTGGATCAGAAAAAAGCACTTTAGGTAAAAACTAAGGAAATCAGAATAAAGTATAGACTTTAGTCAATAGTCATATATCAATATTAGTTCATTAATTGTCGCAAATTTACCATACCATGTAAAATGTTGATAATAGGGAAAATTGGGTGTAGAAAATGTCACGTCATATGTGAAAATGCTGTATGTAAGAAAATAAGTTATTAATACTATATTAATACAGACTGTATAACATAATGTAAAAGGACAGGATTAATACACATTTTAAGTGAATTAAATAAGTTTGATTATGGTTCAAAAAATTCAATTAAAATTCACAGTCCCAGTGTAATAATTGATTCAGTCAAGAGTCAGCACTGGATATTAAAATTATTGGCTAATTTTTGGAGAACAGAATATTCACATGGTACCAAAGTATTACTCCAGATATTGCTTAGTAAGTATAAGGGAAAATATATCTTTTCCATAGAGAGAAACTGGCAGTCTGTACTATCTTTGGCAATTTTCCTGTAAATCCGAAACTATTCTAAAATCAAATATTTATGTAAAATTATTTTACTGTTTTAACTGTGAATCTGAATTTTAAGAACAGTGATTAAAATTTCTTTAAATATAGTATAAAACAAAAGCCATGAAAACAGTTATAAAATAGAATATCAAATTCAGAGTTTTTAACAAAGCTGTATTTAAAATTGCTAATTTTAAAATTATATTAAAAACAAAAACAGACCAATTAAGACCTTATTTGCAAGAAAATGGAATACTGTCTATGTATGGGTATCTGTCAGAATAGGTTAGGTTGTAATAACAAACAATTAAAAGTATTAATAATTTAACACAAAAAAATTATGTCTCACTCCTGCTACATGTCCATTAAGAGTCATATATATGACTATACTCAGGCTGATGGAAGGAAAACTAGTGAGACATATCAGCTGCTGAATCTTCTACCTGAAAGTTACATGGGTTAGTTTTGCTCACAGTTCATTGGAAAAGCAAGTCACATGACCACACCTAACTTTAGAGGTGGGAAGGTGAATATACATGAATAGCCCTAATGTCTACCATAATCCCATAATTGTGACCCCTGCTTGAAGCTCACCATTCTGTCGCTCTTAGCTATATAACTTTTATAACATGAAATAGTTGTGACAAAGCTTTTGGAATGAATGCATTCATGTTAAACTCTGAAACAATTTTGAGTGTCAATTGTTAGTTTTTAATTTCAATTTTATTTTAATTGTAAATGCAGAGCCTGGATTAGCCCAAACAAAATTGTTGGCTATTTGTCTTTTTTTTTAGACTTTTAGAGATTTGAATTATATTTATGATAGTAGCAAGACCTGAGAAACTTAAGGGTATGAGCTTTTACACGCAGTTATAATAATCCTTGATGGTGTCCCCATATTGAGGTCTTACAGGGCCAAACAGATAAATAAATCAACATCTTTCATGTCTTGATATAAAATGGGACAGAAGTTATAAAATCTGCTAATGGCACTATTTACAATAGCAAAGACTTGGAACCAATTCAAATACCCATCAGTGACACTGGATAAAGACAATGTGGTACATATGCACCATGGAATACTACGCAGCCATAAAAAAGAATGAGTTCATGTCCTTTTCAGGGACATGGATGAAGCTGGAAGCCATCATTCTCAGCAAACTAACACAGGAACAGAAGACCAAATACCACATGTTCTCACTCATAAGTGGGAATTGAACAATAAGAACACATGGACACAGGAAGGGGAACATCACACATTGGGGCCTGTCAGTGGGTGGGGGTAAGGAGAGGGAGAGCATTAGGACAAATACCTAATGCATACAGGGCTTAAAACCTAGATGATGAGTTGATAGGTGCAGAAAACCACCATGGCACATGTATCCCTATGTAACAAACCTGCACGTTCTGCACCTGTATCCAAGAACTTAAAAGTAAAATTTTAAGAAAATCTGCTGATGGGAGGGAAGTCATGTTCCACAGAGTCTACCACAGAGATTGATGAAGGTGCTGGAGACAACAATTGTTATATTTAAATTTTAGGCATTAAAGAAGCAAGGTGGAAGAGAGTAAAAATTTATCGTTGTTAATAATTCTTAAAGATGAAAAAGTCTTCTACCAAAGACAAACTAGCTACTCAGGACCTCAACTTTCTCATTGCTGCAGTAAGGAAGTGCATAAACTACACAGATATACTGAACACCCAAGATTGCTTCCTAAAATCTGTGATTCAATAATTTTAGAAATTCTCCTTGTAATGCATTTTTAATATTCTTTAAATGTAAGGCAAATGGTTTTCTAAATTATACTCACTCTGAGAAATGGTAATTTTGAATAAAATGCAAAAATAGCAACTTGTTAAAGCATATAAATTGTGGTCTAAACTAAACTGTAAAGTCAGTTTTCATAATCTGCCAACTATTCTTCATCCTGTTTCCATAAATCATTTTGCATATTGACATTGAGAAAACCCTGAATCCAAAGTAATCCACCTGCAGTAGCTGAGACCTTGCAGGTGGGAGCAAGCAGGAATGAGTTATGTGAATCCAAGATTTGAAAGGAGGTCACCATGACATTAAGTTTGACAATGCATTGTAAGCCTGGCCTTGGGTGGGACTTAGAATAGTTTCCAAGTCAGTAGCAGAGAGGACCTTTTAGTTTTTGTTGTCAAGTCACTCAAAAGGTTTTCTGGTTTCCACTTATTATTAGGGGAAACTGACCCTTTGGTCTTTTGTTTAATCAAATGGCTTTACTGAGGGTGCCAAGTAAATGAGTCATCAGACTAAGCAGAGCAGAATAACAAGGACACCTCCTGTGTTCTGCTTTCTGCCTGTGATGTTTTACAGTTCATGATCTCAGTTTTTTACCTGCAGGCATCTTCTCCAAATGTACTTTGGCTTAAAATACCTAATACCAAAATGAGTGGTTTAAGGGCTCAGCAACAACACCATCTGGGCCTTACCTGAGTGTTTTTTAATGTCTCAATACACACACACACACACGCACGCACACACATTATACATATATGTTTATCTATGCATGTGTATATTTATGTGTATGTATGTATATGCTTTTTGAAAATGTACACTTTTTAAAATAATGGCTAAGTTTTTACAGTTTTGGTAGTCTATCCCTAAATCACAATAGGATATTTTAATAAGCCTCCTCATTTAAAAAACTTATTTACAAGGGATTCAGAACTTACCTTGTTAGTTTTATATTACAGTGTAACAATTATCACAAATTTAACAGCTGAAAACACCACCCAGTTAATAATTCACAGTTCTGTAGGTCACAAATCTGGCATGGTTAGCTGGGTTTTCTCTCTAGAGCATCAGAGGGCTGAAATGAAGAGGTTGCCTGGGCTGAGTTCTTGCCTGGAGGTTCTGGGGGAGAAAATGAGCTTTTAAGGTCATTTAGGTGGTGGACAGAATTCCTTAAAGGTGTAGGCCCGAAGCCCTCATTGTCTTGCTGACTGTCAGCCAGGCAGCACTCTCAGCAGCTAGAGGCTGCTCTCTCATCTTTTCCATGTGGCCCCTTCCATCTTCCAGCATACAGAGGTACATTGAATTTTCTAGTGATCCACATCTCTCTGATTTCCTCTTCAGGAACCAGCCAGAGAAAGCACTCTGCTTTAAAAGGGCTAGTGTGGTTCAGTTAGGCCCATTCAGATAATCTCCCTATCTTTAGGTCAACTGATTAGTAACCTTAATTGCATCTGTAAAATCCCTTTTACCATGTAAAGTAAAGTAACATAATCATGGGCATCATCTTAGAATTCTTCCTGCCACGTTTACTTTATATAAATCTTCACTGTTATATAGATAGATTCAGTTTTTAGGTTGAATAACATAACAAATCATTTGAAACATTAAGTGTGATTCATGGTAATGAATGACATTCAAGTTAAATTAGTTTTATTGTGAATGTAACTAAAGAGTTTGTGGTGTTGAAAAATAAATTACTTTTAAAATAAGCCTATAAATGTATTTGATAAGGAACATTGAAAAAGACATGTATCAAAGAGCTACTATAAATGTTCAATATATTAGTTGGATTTATTTGATTCTGTCAGATGATAGTGAGTAGCATATCTCCTCAGGGTATGCTGTTAATCATGGTCTTGGTTATGCATTAATACACAAACTCCTGGACATTAGAATTCAAAAACATCAGAAATCATCTGCCTTCCTCCCCCTCCCTTTTTCATAAATGAGGAGCCGGAGACTCAGAGAGGGGATATAACTCAGAGAAGACAGCAGATTAGTGGTAGAGTCGGGCCTAGAATACATATGATGCATTTTCTATGTATCAGGCACTATATTAAGTGCTTTAGATGCATTGTTTTCCTTAATACAAAAATTCCTACCTCAGTCCTAATGAGGTAGCCATTATTATCGTTGTTGTCTTTCCAGTTTGAGGACACTGAGTCACAGAGAGGGTATGTAAATTGCTCAGTGTCATTCACCTTGTAAATTGTAGAGTGGAAACTAAAAGAGATGGAGTTTGACACCAGGACCTGACTGTGCTCTGCTTTTTCTACCCCAAAAGCTGCTTCTAATAGGGCCTTCCATATGCAGTTACAGCATTAGCATAGTATAATCTCCATAGACAGCTGCACAAGCTCCCCATTTAGTTCTATTCTGACAATGAAGTACTTTATAGCAGAAAATTTGGAGTCTGGAAACTGTCTACAAATGCTGGTTCTGTCACTTACTATGTGGTTTCAGGAAATTATGTAATCTTCTGGGGTCCTTAGATGCTATATCTGTAAACTTGGGATTTTTAGCATTGTTATGAAGGGGATACAGCTAAGAAGTGGTCTGTAAACAAAAGAATTACATGCTCATTGGTTCATTCTCTGACAAATGGTGCTGATTCTCATGACCCTGTAATGGCAGATTTTCAAGTGGCTTTAACTGTGATAGAGTCAGACCTTATATTAAAAACTGTAGATCTTTGACATTGCAGAGGCTGTGTTCTGAGATCTTTAAGAATCTCATTTCCTTTCTAAGTCATGTTTCTTGTATATATCCTCATTCCACATGCTCAAATTTCACTGAAGTTGTATGTCTCACTTGATGGCAATTTTTTCACAAGGGCACTGTTTACAGGAAACTAACATTAAAGCTACGTGGAGAGACATGCTTGTTCAAAATTGCATTATTTCTTGTTTGGGGTGTTTTTTTTTGTTTTGTTTTTTGAGACAGAGTCTTACTCTGTCACCCAGGCTGGAGTGCAGTGGTGCAATTCCAGCTCACTGCAACCTCTCCTTCCTGAGTTCAAGTGATTCTCCTGCCTCAGCCTCTTAAGTAGATGGGATTGCAGGTATGTGCCACTATGCCCAGATAATTTTTGTATTTTTATTGGAGACAGGGTTTCACCATGTTGGTCAGGCTGATCTCAAACTCCGGGCCTCAGCCTCCCAAAGTGCTGGGATTACAATTGTGAGCCATTGCACCCAGCCTACTTTTTGATGTAGTTATTTGAGGCCCACTCAAATGAAATCATAAATATTAACTTCATGAATACCAGGATGCACTCTGAATCCCCATTCTTTCATTTCTCCTTAACATTCTCCCTCATTTTTAAAAACATATATGTGCAGTTTGGAGTTGGGGTGGGGGCTGGGTTGTTGTTTGTTTTGTTTTGTCTACACCATTTGAAAGTAAATAACAGATAATATAACATTTCAGGTCTAAATAATTTAGCATGTATCTCCTAATAAGAAAATTCTTTATAATACATGCCATCCATTATCCACCTTAAACAATAACAATTTTCTAACCTCATCTAATGTCAAATGCATATTCAGATTTTCCTTAACTTGTCCTAAAATTACTTTTATACTGTTTTGCATATAGGGTTTCTTGTTTTGCTTTCCCAAACAAGAAGTTCAAATACACTCGTAGTATTTGATGGTTAAATTTCCTTGATGCATTTTAACCCAGAACAATTCCTTACCTTATTTCTTTGTTTTCATGATGTTAACCTCTTTTTAGAGACTAGGTCAACTCTCTTGACCAATATTCCATGTTCTGGATTTCTCTGATCATTTTGTGTATGTGTCTGTCACATATCTTGTTACTCCATCACCTGTTTTCCACAGCTGGAAATTGGTTTCAGAGATGTGATTAGAAACAGATTGCATGTTTTTGTCTAGAACAACTTGACAAGTGATACAGTATATTTTATAGCCAGAGGTGCATGATTGTCCCCTCTTAGTGCTGCTAACTTTGATCACTTGATTAAGATGGTGGCAGCCTGGTCTCCCAGTGTTAAAGTACTCTTTCTTTCCTTTAACAATTAGAATAATTTATGGAACAATTATTTAGCTCATATGAGTATCCTTTCCACAGTGTTTCATCTAATGGTGTTAGCCTCCATTGATGAGCCTTGCTTATACCATTTATTCCAATGGTGGTTGCAAATTGGTAATTTTAAAATTGTATTCCTTTGACATTTACTAATATTCTGCTGTAAAGATCTTTCCCTCATTAATAGGGGATGCTTTGTATCTTCTTACAGTTCATATCAGTAAAACAGGTTTACTCTCAGTTATCTAAAATATCACCCTTACATTATAGAACTGAGTTATAGATCAGTCATAATTTATATTTCATATGTACTTAAAGCATTTTGGTGTACATTAATGTTGGAAGTAGAAAATTGATGAAATTTAAAGCAGCATTTCAGAATGCTAAGTGCCTATAAGAGACTTGGTGAAAAGAGATTTCAACAAATCATTGGCAATATCAGCAAATATTTGTAGACCTAAAAAGAACTTATTAATACTAAGCACTAATAGAGCTAACTATGGTTGTATCCCAAAAAAAACTGTTAATACGCACAGTGTGGATAAATATTTAAGCCTGACAAGAAGTAATCAAGTACAAATCATTTGGGCTATCACCCTCTTGTTCCAGCTTTGGTAGTCTCTCAGCTTCACATCTCAACACTCATAGCTTTTGTAATTTGGGCTCAGTTTTTTGTGGAACCCGCTTCCCCGTAACTTTACATGTGCTTTGGTCATTGCACCTCCCTTAAATGCACGTGGTAATCCTTATCTTTGCACTTTGCCCATGCTGTTTCTCTTGCTTAAGCAGCTCTCTTCTCACCTCTCCGTAAGTCCCAATCTGCCTATTTTTCATGCCCAGCTCAAATCCCACACCCTCTATGAAGTGCCTTCTTCCCTGACCTCTCTAGATAGTACTTCCTGTCTATGTCACATCTGTAGTACTTGACTTAGTTTCATGTTGGGTCTTCTAATTGACTTCTTCACATCACCCAACTATTAAAGATCCTTGAGGACATGACTATCCATGAACAGAAAATGAAAATCTCTTTTCACATGATTTTGCTGGGTTTTTGCATTCCCCTTTAAAAATCTTTCTCAAAGTTACCAATAGATGTGAAACTGTTGGCAAAGTAGGCTCTCTCCTTTGTATAGATTCTTTTTCCTTCTAATATCTATCACCCTACAAAAACAGACTTTCTAGTGAAAGTTAAGGCTGGAATTTGAGGATTACTTTGTAAATTGTGTGAAGGCCTGGTTCTTTCACTATGATTAAAAGAAAGGTTAAAATGCGGTAAGCAGAAATTAATCTGGCATTTAAATATTACAATGAAAACAAAAAGGCATAAATTAACATGGCATTTAAGTATTACAATGAAAATAAAGCTTATTTTATTTTCCTTAGGTTGATTCTTTTCGTTTCTATGTTAACAATTTCAACACTGTTTTAAATGGAAATAAAACAATGGTGTTTTGTGCTTCTTACAGATTTTTTAGAAAATCTACATCCCACTCAACATGACATTGTTTAAAATTGTTCTACACACCTTTTCTTACTCTCTCCTTAATGAGCACTTTGTATTTACACAGATCTTTGCATCTGATGATCTCAGAGCCTTGGCTGATATTTCTTGTTACCAGATAGTGACGACAAAGCTGTTACACTTTTTGTTTCTGTCTCTGCAGAAGCAGGAGGTAAAAAACTAAGGAGCACTGTCCAGAGAAGTACAGAAACAGGGCTGGCCGTGGAGATGAGGAACTGGATGACTCGACAGGCAAGCCGAGAGTCTACAGATGGCAGCATGAACAGCTACAGCTCAGAAGGAAAGTGAGTGAGGCGCATATGATGTATGTCTCCTCCATGCCTTACCTATCTCACTCTCTGTGCTTCACAGAGATTTTCTAACTCTCATGCTCTTCAAAGCCATTTTAATTTTTGCTAGCTGATTTCCCATGAAGAAAACTTTACTCACCTGCCACTGAGCAATGCGATGTATCTGGCTTTTTATACCAAATAAAATAAGTTTGGGGTGTTTTGCCTTAATGGCAAGATGCTAAAATGTGACTCTTCAAATACAATACAAATAAAATATTTTGCTGTAGCTTGAAATAATATATAAAAGCCCAAAAATAATAAGCACGCATGTCATACACACCATGTGAACAATGCTAGTGTCAAGAACTTCCATCCTAAGAGTTATTGCTAAAAAATATGGAATGCTGGCAAATACTTAGTTCTATGTTGTAACAAACAATTATAGTTAATTATATTAAATATAACAGCCAAAAAGAAATGCCACCAAAAATGTCAGGGAGCCTTTTACATGATTATCATATAGCTTTCTTTTGAATCAACTGTCTCAATATTTTTAAAGCATTTGTAGCTTGTGTAATCCTGTCACCAAAAAATTAATAGTACTTAGCAACTAAGTACTGGAAGTGGGGCTGTAAAGGACATTAATAGAGGCAAATGGGTTTTACTGACCTCACTGTCATCACCATGGAAGCATTAGATGTTTAGATAACCTGTGTGTGACCAGTTCACAGATGTGAGGCCATAGGAACTGTTAGCACAGCATGAATGGTATGTCTAAGGATAATTTGTCTAGCACATCCATTTACTAATGGTTTCCATACATTTATAAGTAGGATTATATGGGATACTTACAGAAACAGACTAAAACATTTGTATTAACTGAATATTTGAGAGTTGAGGTCGGGGAGAGAAATAGATTTGCTATTCATTAAGGAAGTCTAAAAGGAGAGGGAAAATCAACTGAAAAGTAAATGTGCACTGACCACTAACCTTTGCAAAGAACTACGCCAGATACCGTTAGGGATATAAAAATGTTTAAACTATAACTCCTGCTCCAGATGTTTATCGCCATATTGGAAAAAGAGGATGAGTATCGTAAATTCATTCAACAAATATTACCCTACCTTCCAGTGGGCCAGTCACTGTGCTGTAACATTGGGGATATAAGTCATAGGAGGGAGGAGTGAGGGAGTAAATATCCATGGCTAAGACCATGGGCTTTGCAGTCTGCATGAGCCTGGTTCTCTCAAGTCCTTTCTTTTCTTTCTTTTTTCTTTTCCATTTGCCTTTTTTTTTTTTTTTTTGCCTTTCCTTTTGCCTTTCCTTTCCTTTCTCCTTTCCTTTCTCCTTTCCTTTTCTTTCACCTTTCCTTTCTTTTTGCCTTTCCTCCCTCTGCCCTCCCCTTCCCTCCTCTCCTTCTATACAATATTCCAGGCATGGTTCTAGGTACTAGAGATACGGTGATGAACAAAGGAGACCCCTCCCCCGCCCAACAAAACTACTCTTAGCACATTTACACTCTAATAAAGAAGATAAACAATAAATAAGAAAAATTGTTAAAATGTATGTAAAAGAAAAACTCATAAAATGTATAGTAGATTAGATAGTATACATGCTAAGGAGAAAAATAAAACAAGGAAGAGAGATGATCAAGAGGGTGGAGATAGGATTTGATGCAGGCTAGATGTGGAAAGGAGGCATTTGAGTGAAGATCTGAAGGAAGTTAGTGAGCAGAGGGACATCGGAAGGAAGAACTTTCTAGGATGAAGATTGCTTCAGACACCCTGAGGCAGGAGCTGACCTGGGGGTCAGCAGTGAGGAGGGAAGCACTGGGGCGGAAGGATAAGAGCAGTGATGGATGAGGAATAAGGGCATGTGGCTGGGTAGGGGGCACACCTCTTATAGGCTTTATGTATTGTAAGGACTTCCCTTTTACTGAGTAAGATGAGAAGCTGCTGGATGGTTTTGAGCAGGGGAGTGACAGGATCTGACTTTTGTTTTGACAGATCAGTCTGAGTGCTGAGGGGGCAGGGGGCTAGGATAGCAAGGACAGCAACAGGGAGACCATTCACAAGGCCGAACACAGAAGCTAGAGAATGGTGGCTTGGACCAGAGTACGGCATTAGTGAGGTCAGATTCTTAATGTATTTTGACAGTAGAGCAAGTAAGATTTATTGAAGCATTTGATGTGGGTAATAAGAGAAAAGAGAGTATATTTGTTTGCCAGGGTTTCCATAACCAAATGCCACGGACTGGGTGCCTTAAACAACAGGAATTTGTTTTCTCACAGATTAGTAGGCTAGAAGTCCAAGATCAACCTGTCAGCAGGATTGAGTTCCTCTGAGGCTTTTCTCCTTGGCCTGCAGATGGACACCTTCTTGTGGTGTCTTCTTGCGGCTTTTTCTCTGTGCGTACCTATTCCTGGTGTCTCTTCCTCTTCTTAGAAGGACATGAGTCATATTGGATTAGTGCTCTGTGCTGATGGCCTCATTTAACCTTCTCTCTTTAAAGGCCCTATGGCCAAATACAAACATATTGAGGGTTAGGGCTTCAACATAAGAATTTTGGGGTGACATGATTCCGTTCATAACAGAGAGGAAGGAAGAAGGATGGCTCCAAGGTCAAGCAGTTGGAAGAATGAAGAATGAAGTTGCCATTTATCAAGATGGGAATCTTTTAACAGGATCAGAGTTGGGATTTTTTGTTAATATGTTTGCAGGAGGCGGGGGACAGGAGCATGGGGAGAGTCAGTTTTAGACAGTTTGAGTTCCAGGTGCCTATTACCTATCCAAGAAGATACATAGACTAAGCAGTTGGAACATAGGTCTGTGGCCCAAGGGAGAGATCCAAGCTGGAGATGCCAATACAGGCAATAGCATCGTAGATGGCATTTGAAACCATGCAACTGGATGAGATTACCAAGGGAATTCAGACATAGAAAAAAGATAAAAGGTGAAAGGATCAAGCTCCAGTGTTTAGTGCCAGAACTAGCAGAGTAGGTTAAGCCTGAGTGGCAGAGAGAAGAGAGGGAAACTAGGGGACTGGAAGCCAGGAGACGGGTGCATGCAGAAGGTGGTATGGAGACAGTGTTTCAAGGAAGAGAGGACAAGGTCAGTTGTGTCAAATGGTCAGAGAATTTTCATGGAGTGGTGACAATGAAAACATGATTAGACTTTCAAGAGTGAATAAGAGGAAAGAAATTGAAGACAGCACACAGAGACAAGTGTTTCCAGGAGATAAATGAGGTAGTAGCTGGAGAGGGAAATGGGGTCAGGAAAGGGATTTCTTTAATATGGTAAAAGAAATAACAGCATATTTGTATGCAGATGAGAATGATCCAGAAACATTTCTTCAACTATGAAACGGGAGAAATAATAGACTCTATCATAGTGCAACTAAGAGGATTAGTGTGATAAATAAAGCCTGTGATGGAGCAAGTGCTCGATATGTGCTCAGTGCTACTCATAGAAATCACAGCCTGACCTTCAGACCGAGGAAGAGAAAGACTCACCAGCAGGAGCCTGCAGCACAGTGACAGGTGCTTCTGGTGTCATACATGGGCTGCTGAGAATATGGAGGAAGAGCCCTGGGAGGTGGAGCAGCGTGTTTGGATCCAGTAAATATAAGTGGCAAAATAATAGGACTGACTCTCTTGCCACAGTAACAAGGCCAGACTGATACTTGAGCTTACCTGAAAATAAGTAGGGGTTGGTGATTTAATGTCTTATGTTATTTTGCTCTCAGTCTGATCTTCCCTGGTGTCCGCTTGGCCTCTGATAGCCAGTTCAGCGATTTTCTGGATGGCCTTGGCCCTGCTCAGCTAGTGGGACGCCAGACTCTGGCTACTCCCGCAATGGGTAAGAATTTCTGTCCTATGATTTCACTATTTTATTTTAGATCATTGAAAATGAAATTCTTTAAATTTCATAGAATGTTTTCTTCTCTCTCTCCCTCCCTCCCTCTTTTTTTTTTTATTATTTTTTTTAATTTTTTTGAGACAGAGTTTCTCTCTGTTGCCCAGGCTGGAGTGCAGTGGTATGATTACAGTTCACTGCAGCCTGGACCCCCCTGGCTCAAGAAATCCTCCCACCTTGTCTTCCCAAGTAGCTGGGACTGCAGCCACACGCCACCACACCCAGCAAATATTTTGACTTTCTTTTTGTAGAGACAAGGCCTTACTATTCTGACCAAGCCGGTCTCAAACTCCTGGCCTCAAGCAATCCTCCTGCCTCTCTGTCCCCAGGTGCTAGGATCACAGGCAGCAGCCACCGGGCTCGGCTCAGTGGAATCTTTAACAGTATTATCAGCAGGAATCAAGAGCTTAGATTTTTAACAATAAAAAATATCTAACCATTATTTCTCTTTTAATTTTAACGCTTTTTAAAGGAAGATATCATTGATAGAATCTTAAGTATATTTGAATTTAAGAAAATATGTGGGAAATGATGAAATGATGTTAAACCAAGGTCTTTGACTCAAGCATTTTCCTTAGTGCCTTTGTATATTACAGCACATTTGTTTCCTCCTCCTTCCATTAGGTGACATTCAGGTAGGAATGATGGACAAAAAGGGACAGTTGGAGGTGGAAATCATCCGGGCCCGTGGCCTTGTTGTAAAACCAGGTTCCAAGACACTGCCAGGTAAAAACAAAAGAGATTTTTCTGTTATTGTACATAATCCATATTGTTTCAGTTTAGAGACCTTTGGATTGGTTTGACCTTTGACTTAGTTAATCAAGGTTACTAATGGATGAGTCCATTATGACTGGTTTGGGGCAGCAGTCATTTTTGTGTTTATCCTGAATGAGTGTTCAGTGAGGATGATCTGGTGGGGATAATGTAAGTTCTTAAATAAGTACAGATGTACTAGAAACCACTGCAAAATAAAAAGCACCACACTTAGATAATTCATTTTGTCACACCATGTATGCAAGGAATTCTTTTTTCTTATTAGCTAGCGTTTTGTGTTATTTTTCAGTTTCTCTAGAGCTTCAAAATTCTCCTCAGGAATTCATAAGACTCTGGAATTAGAATAAAAATAAATACAGCCTCCAAGAGTAGCATAAGCTCTGTATGCTGGATATTCTAATTATAAGACTTCTACTTCCTATAATCTGAGGAAAGAATGGCACTATTATAACTTCTTATGCTCCATGTTTCATACTGAAGTGTCATTATAATCTAAGGTGCTTGAAGCCATGGAAAGTGCCACAGTGCTCCAAATGCATTGTGGAGTGGTTGTTTTGACAAGCTAGCCTCAGCATCTCTACTGATTGACTTGTAATTTTGACTCTTAACTTTTCTATCCTTGTAGAAATTTTTAATTATAATATATAATCTATTGTGTAACCTTGCACTGGTGATTAAGATAGTTGGGTTTATACATGTCTTAGAGCTAGTCAATCCATTCTGCTATATATCATGATTTGTACATGCATGAAAAGGGTTTTTATGAAGTGTCTGTTGGATAAATTTTAAGCCATAGATTTTCTATTAGTTGCCTCTTAGCTAATATGATCATATCACATGAAATTCCACTACTGTAATACCCACACCACCACCTATAAATAAATACTTTTGAGTGATAATCACTATTTGTGGGGATGGGTGAGTGAAACAATATAGCTTCAAGCATGTTACATGGATTTAAGTAGTGATAAATTAAAGACCGAGTAGGGCATCTCTCTTGAATATTGTTAAGGACTGGAAGCACTTCACTTATTTAATGCATGTGTAAATCTATATAACAAGTTGATGAAAAAAATAATAATAAACTCAGAGGCTATGTCAACATCCCATAAAACTTTCTGAAAGACACAGTGAACCACTGTTTATTTAATGATTTTGACAGAATGCGGCTCGGCCAGTGGCGTGATTGCTAGCTTTTTCAGCTGAAGATATTAAATATCACCATGAGTTTGGTATTTCATGTCCGTAACTCATCGCTTATTCTCCTCTATGTTTTCTTTCCCAAGCACCATATGTAAAGGTGTATCTATTAGACAATGGAGTCTGCATAGCCAAAAAAAAAACAAAAGTGGCAAGAAAGACGCTGGAACCCCTTTACCAGCAGCTGTTATCTTTCGAAGAGAGTCCACAAGGAAAAGTTTTACAGGTATCAACTTGTTTATCCCTTACCTAAGAAAGTGTTTTTCATGGAATCAGACATGATACCCCAAATCTTTTCTGTTGTATTCTTTTATGTTCCTCACAAGTGAAATTCTTTGGAAACTTTTCAAAGCAGTGGCCAGTGCTATAAAGCAATATATATTGTCATTTTCTTTAAAGTGATTTATAGACGTGCAAATCCCCACCACACATAAATTCCAGTCTCTCTGGATTTCTTATGACCTTAATGCTTCAGTACAATTTTCCCAATGTACCTTTAGATTCCACTAGTTAAAGGCAACTATTCCATTAATCAAATACAGATTTTAACTTGATCTTTGATGTCAGAAAATTAACTGAATGTACTTTAGTATTTAAATATGTTTTACAAGTTCTTCTTATGTACACAGTTACACTAAAATCACTCTACTTTTTATTTTGCCAACAGATCATTGTCTGGGGAGATTATGGCCGCATGGATCACAAATCTTTTATGGGAGTGGCCCAGATACTTTTAGATGAACTAGAGCTATCCAATATGGTGATCGGATGGTTCAAACTTTTCCCTCCGTCCTCCCTAGTAGATCCAACCTTGGCCCCTCTGACAAGAAGAGCTTCCCAATCATCTCTGGAAAGTTCAACCGGACCTTCTTACTCTCGTTCATAGCAGCTGTAAAACTGTTGTCACAGCAACCAGCGTTACAAAAAAAAAAAAAAAAATCACAGGTTGCAAACCCTGGTAACACTGCATGCTTAATGTTGTGTCTTCTGAGCCTGTTTCTAGGGATACAAAGCGATCCTGTGTTCTCAGAGGAAGTTGCACACATTGTGCCCTAAAGAAGGTCCTCAGGTGAAAGAGCAGAGCTATGAAGAACTATCAGGTTTGGAATTCAATGATGCTCGAGTTCTGGTCCAATCTGAAGCCATGGATTAATCTCAAAGAATCAGTCAGTTTCATGCAACAGAAGCCCTTTTCAATGGCACCTTTATATTTTTATCGTTCCTTTTTCTTCATTTATCTGATCCCAAAGCCCTGATATGCCACAGAAATGGAGCTATACAACCATGAAGCCGTGTTACAGGTCAAGGAGTGAAATCCTAGGAAGTATCAGGTGAAAAGCTGGAGACCAAAGAAGTGGTCAGGAATAACTGTCAGCCCTCCTCTGGCCGGGGGTCGGAGCAGTCAGTCCAGCCGGAAGAGCGGTAGACTCTGTAGCTCCATGGGCACATAATTTACTAATGCCAATACGTGTTGGACTCTGAAAAACAAAATTCTGTGGCTACACTGTACTGAATGAAATTAAAGAAACTTTTTTGCATGGACACAGATTAGCTGAATACTTAAATTATTTTCTTGGGGCTGCAACTTGCAAAAAAAAAAGAATAAAAATCAGCCATTTTCAACAATTTATATTATTTTTAAAAATAAATTTCACTAGTGCATGGTTTTAAAAAGGAGAGAGAATGCAACAGGGTGATACGAAGATACACCATGTCATAGTCTGTGTTTTGGCAGACATTACAAATGGAAATACTTTCTAGAAGATACTTAAAATTCTCTTTATGTGACAAATAAGTATAATATATTCCATTTATTTCCATGTTAAATATACAAATCTTATGAAGTTCAATATGTGCAAATTTTTCACCTCTTTCTTCCTTCAGTTTTCTTCTTCTTCTCCTCCTCCCCCTTTTAATCTTTTCTTTCTCCCTGCCAGAGTGAATCTTATACTAAAAAATTACAAGTTTTGATCTGATCCTCTCTTAAACCCCATGTTTGATTCAGAGCTGTAGATGCCTCTGAATTTGTGAATTTCTCAAGGGAAAAATAACTTTAAGAGCTTTCTTTATTTCAAGCATGTTGAAAAGGATTTTGCAACATGACTTGGGAATCCGTAAAAGTAAGTCAGCATGTATTTGACAAAGAAGATATTTGAACTTTTGCCGTTTATTGTACAGTGCATGGTAATGTTTTTTTCACCTTCAAAATTCAATTCACAGGAAAATTCTAAAGTCATGTGGCCATTGTAATGTCTAATAAATTTGTTTTTAGCACCAGCATTATTCATACAGGGGTTAAAGTATTATTTGTAGAGGTCTTAGGTTTTGTTTGTTTTTTACTTAAAGCAGTTTCTTTAGTCAGTTCCCATTTCCTATGTGAATAGAAACACTGCTAAAAATTGGAAACCCTGAAACACAGGGCTGTTTATTAATTCATTTTTTCTGTAGTAAAATTCAGTTTTTCACAAATTATATTTCTAAAGAAATATAGTAAACATAAATTTGCAACAAACAACTTTAAAGCTCCAATTTTTAGGTGACTCAAAGAAAGTCAGTATGCCTATTAATAGTTATTTGATGCCATCACCAAAACTCTACATGAAAATCTCCTAAAGTCAAAACCCCTGCCTTTGGTTTTACAGACAGTTATTACCATTGGGTGGTGCTGCAAGGTCAAATTTCTACTAAGTTCCCCTATTTAGAGGAAGAGTCACTAGTTATTGTAATAAACCACCCATGGTTCTTTATGTAAATTTGATAATACATTATAATAGTGTGATTTTGATTTTTTGCATTAATTTTTGAAATCCACATACATCTCATTTGTTTAAATTAAGGCCATGCACAAATTTTTTTTTTTAATTCAGTGCTGACCATTAAAAATTATCATGCTTGATACGGTGCAAAAGTTAAAATGAGTATCACTAAAAATGCCTTCTCTTTACATGGTGCAATATGAAATACACCAAGACCGTGTCTTGACATTCTGATGGACCCAGGTAACGTTGTCAAAAGGACAAATAAAACTTTATTAAAATAATTTAGACACCTGTGTACCAGCAACAATTGATTTAATAGACCTATAGTGTCTATACTATCCCTTAGAATAAACATTTATGATTTTCCTGATACTAAGATGCAGTCACATAATCTTTTGTGCATATTCCTATACAAATTATTTCTAATTTTAATAAGAAGGACATGACCATATGGAATATTTGTACATACTTGTCATTATGCCGTATTTATTTAAAAGTTGGTGTTTTTTTTTTTTAAATTTTCACGTCTGCACCTCAACTTGTGGTTTAGTCATGTAACTAGCACTACGCCAGTGACCGTTGTTGGCCTGCGCGTAGTATGTCTGAAAGTAAAGGGAATTCCAGTTGGAAAAGAAGGGCAGATTAGTCCTGTAATGAACACCAACTAATGTAAATCGAATTCATTCTGGTGATGGTATTTAACACTTTAAATAAAACATTTTCTTTACAGACGTCTGCAGTGCTTTCCCTGACATTTCTTCCCACTAAGCCCTGAGCCTGCTGCAGCTCATTCCCTGAACTCGTGTATCATTTAAAGACAACAAAACCACTGTCTCCTACTTCTCGATAACATAGGTGGACTGCTGGTCTTAGCAATAGGCCTCAGTAGAGCATTCCTTTAAATGCCGAAGGATTTCTACTCACAGCATTAAAAGGTGATGTTTTTTAAAAGGTTGTTATTTTGGATTGAGTTGCTTTCTGATTAAATGACTCAGCAACTCACAGATCTTATGAGTGAATGAGTGAAATTTCTAACTTAGTCATGGCTGTCACTGACAGCAGAGTCACAAATATCCAGGCACAGGCTCTGCTAGTCCCTGGGTGAAGATGACGAAGGCATAGCTGGCTTTGTGCAGCATATGTGTTTCTGCTAGTGTCAATTTGCTTTGTGGGGGGTACAGGATGTGTTTTCGGGGTGGGGAGACTCGTGTGGTAACCTGACATATAACATCCTGTCCAGAGACTGGCTTCTATGTGTGGATATGAATGGGCGAGAGGATTTCTCCATATCCTTCTAGGGCAGTTTCTCAACTGGGATAAGGTGAACCCCTGCGGAATTCTCATGGGAGTCTGCTTAGGGTTCTAAATGTAAGAGCTAGTTTGTTTGGATTCACATTTACTTAGTACTCTAACTGAAAACTAAGTCTAGCTGTCTTTCCATTCTTGGAAACAATCATTTCCTCCATTTCCAAAGACTCCATTCCAGTCCATTTTCCCATACCTATCCCATGTTTTTTCCCTTTATTCCATATATACCCCCTACTGTAGTGAATTGTTTCTTTGCTGTTTATACAGTCCTGTAATAAAAATTTCCTTCCCTGTCTTATGTGCCCTCTCATGAAAAGCCCTTCTACTTTTCTCAGTCATGATCCATGCAAGTCCCCTCTTGCACCTCCCAACTCATGACTGAGCTCTTGACTAAACCCTAACAACATGGCTGCCATTGACGCCAACACCTTCACTTTCCCAGGGACTTGAGATGCCAAAGCTCCATAGGCGACGATAAAGGATATGATGGTCTTGTAGGGGCTATGATGGAATTAGGCAAGAGATCACGGAAGTTGTCTGCCTACTATTGATGTAACACTTGACACTCTGTGCACATAAAAATCATGTGCTCAACGTGTTTGTCTCAACTCAGCTTGTGTTGCCTCAGTGTTCTGTGGGCATTTATGCACTGAAGAAACAAGTTCACATACCCACCTCTGTATTGTGACATGTGTATTGAGAAATATCATGCAAGGGGGAATTTTTTTAAGTGAACAAACAAAAAATCTGTGCCACTCAAGTCTTCCCATATGCCCTTACTCAGGCCACTTAATCTCTAGGGCATTCATTTCCTCACCTGGAAAATATGGAGCTTGAGGCAGATTCTCATCTATCATTAAATCTACACTTTAAAATGTAAGCTCCTTCAGGGCAGAGACCATATCTTCAGTATCAGAGACAATGTTTGAGAGATAGATGCTCAATAAATATCTGTCCAATGAAGGTTTATTTAGTCCTTGCTTTATATCAGGCACTATTTCAGGCATAGTAGTGAACAAAACAAACGTTAGCCTTGTCCCCATGGGGTTTTCATTCTTCTAAAGACACACTGGGTAAATAATTACAGGTGTGATGACTTTCCTAAAGTGAAGCCCCCAGAATGCTACAGGAGTATACAGCAAAGTGTTTCAACCCAGTCTACACATTTAGGGAAAGCTTATGTCTAAAAAAAAAAAAAATGAACGGGAGTTAAATAGGAGATGGCAATGGGAAGAAAGGGTAAGATGAAGACTGTCAGGCAGAGAGAACAACAGGAAAGAAATCTGAGGAAAGGGAATCATTACCACTTGTATTATCTTTTAGTGTCTAAAACAGTGATGAGCACATGAAGAATGAGTTGAATGAATGAATCTTTAGATTTCTGCATCTGGGGCTGTAAAGCACTAAGTTTTATTGGGAAGCTAGTTGTGATTTAAACTTGATGTGCAATCTATTTCTAAATGAGATAATTGATAAGGTCTAATCTTCTGTTTCATTATGTTTAAAATGGTTCTCAGAATGCTGCTTAGTCCTTAATCCCATTAAATTGTTAGGTCTTTGAACACAGGAATCAAAAGCTACAATTCCATACCCAGCATAGCACCTACCTCAATGCCAAGCACATTATAGGTGCCAGATACCCAGCATTAACAGTGAATGTCTCTCTCAAATATTCTCAGATAGATTATTGTCGGCCAGGCACAGTGGCTTATACCTGTAATCTCAGCACTTTGGGAGGCTGAGGCAGGCAGATCATGTGAGGCCAGGAGTTTGAGCCCAGCCTGTAACATGGTGAAACCTTGTCTCTACTGAAAATACAAAAATTAGCCAGGCATGGTGGCGGGTGCCTGGAGGAGGCTAAGGCACAAAAATCACTTGAACCCAGGAAGCCAAGGTTGCAGTGGGCCAAGATCACACCACTGTACTCCAGCCTGGACAACAGAGCAAGACTGTGTCTCAAAAAAAGAAAAAAGATTATTGTCATAAACATGGAAGATTCCTGAGTCCTGAACTTTATGTACATAGTTTGTATGTGGTTAAATCAAAAAGACTTTAAACCTGTGGTCCTTAATGCCTTTTTAGTACCAGCTTCCTGTCATCCTGCCTTGGGGTAGGGGACACTATTGCTTAGTATCAGCTTTCTTTTCTGGTCCATCAAGATTGTTCCTCTGAGACCTGCCATTCCCCTGGCCCCATATGATGGTGGTATAGAGGGGGCAGACTCCTAAACTGGGTCAATCTTTACCTTGCCTATGAAAATATGTTATATTTTTATTTTATTTTGTTTTGCCTTGATAACAAAGAGGGAGTCCATCTCCAGTGGCAAAAACTATCCCATTGGTGGGAGGGAGGCAGGAGCTTCCAGTGACAATGTTTTCTGACATATGATGTAAGTTGGTTTACAATAAAAAGTCAACAAAACCAAGTGGAGGCAAGAACTGAAGAGAGAGTCCTGCAGAGTCCATGGTCCTAGATCCATTATGACTAAGGATTAGTGGCATCCCTTTTCTTCCAAGAAAGTTCACACATTCTAGCTGTAATTAGTTGAATTCCGGCTGCTTGAGGTCATATGTATTTGGCTAAAGATGAGTCTAATAAAACTAGAATCTCAAAGGAGCCATTGGGGGCACCTAGGGCAACCTCATAACATGAAGGGAAACCCTAAGGGATGGCCAGTAAACCTCTACTTGACGAGTGGATGGAGAAATAAATGCTGTAATCCACTTCATTCTATGACATTTAGCCTAAATTTCATTCCTTATCACTTAGCCTAAATCTCCCTTCCAGTGTTTTATACTTACTGGGATAGCACTACCTTGTAGAAATGTACAGCAAATGGCTGATCACTCTTGCATAGATAGTTCTTGAAATATTTAAGTGAGCTATCTTATTATCCCCACCTCTTAGAAAGCAGAATAGCATGTTGACTAAAACTTTCTGTTCTATGTAAGAATGCCTGAGTTCAAATATTGCTCTCTCATTTGCTGCATAATAACTATGTAATAGCTATATAACCTTGAATGAGCCACTTATTGTGTCTATTTTCTTACCTATTAAATGGGGAAGCAGAGATAATAACAGTATCTGACTCACAAGGTTGTTGAGAAGATTAAACAATGTAACATAGGCAAGGGACTAGCACAATACCAGACACACAATTACTCAATAAGTATTAGCTCTTGCTGTGGTGGTGGTGATTGTAATTATTACTACCATTAGTACTGCTTTTTTCTCTTCTGAACACTTCTATTGCCTTCAAACACTTGTCACTTACTAGAAACCTCATCGTCTTGTCTGTCCTCTAAATATACCCTCCCCAGAATTAAGCAAATGACTCCCGATGAGTACTGGCTCAAGAACAGTACTATAGACACTGCGTTGCAAACACAACCTGTGATTCTGCTGCTGTTGTCTGCAACTACCTCCCGTAGCCCTTTCAGACTAGGTTGGTGGTCAAACGAATCTCTCAGATCCTCCATGTGAATTATTTTCCTACCCGTGCTTGTGGAATTTCACTTTTAGCCAAGCATAGATATAAAAGTTTTTTTGCTAAATTTTTTTCTTACTTGTTTTGTCCAATATTTCAGCCTATCAAAATCATTACAACTGCCCTAAACCTGTCATTCACTCTGAATTTTGCTGAAGGCTTAAGACTTCAATTCACTGCCAGCTCTGTGTCACATGCAGATCTGATAAGGACATTTTCTCTATCTTGATTCTCATATTTGATAAAATGTTGACTAAAATAAGGCCAAGATCAAAGTTTTGTAACTCTTTTCTGGTAATATTAATTGATATCAATAGTAGTTATTGTCATCCAACACATTATAATCTACAAAATGACTTTAGTACATGTGATCCAAATCAGCAGTCCCCAACGTTTTTGGCACCAGAGACTGGTTTGGGAAAACAATTTTTCCAGACTAGGGTGATTGGGGGATGGTTTCAGGATGGTTCAAGCACATTACATCTATTGTGCATTTTATTTCTATTATTATTACGTTGTAACATACAATGAAATAATTATACAACACACCATAATGTAGAATCAGTGGGAGCCCTCAGCTTGTTTTCCTGCAACTAGATGGTCCCATGGAGGGTGATGACAGTGACAGATCAACAGACATTAGATTCTCATAAGGAGCACACAACCACCAAGATCCCTCACATGTGCAGTTCACAGTAGGGTTTGCACTTATATGAGAATGTGATGCCACTGCTGCTCTGACAGGAGGCAGAGCTCAGGCAGCAATGCGAGACCTGGGGAGCAGCTGTGGATACAGATGAAGCTTCACTCGCTTGCCCACTGCTCATCTCCTGCTGTGTAACCCAGTTCCTAACAGGCTATGAGCTGGTACCACTCCATAGCCCAGAGGTTGGGGACCCTGATCTAAATTAATCCTTATGACTATTTTATGAGTTGAGTAGTAACATCAACTTTATTTTGCAGATAAGAAAACTATAGTTCATATAGTTTAAATAATGTGACCAAAGTCCCCCATCTGAGAAGGGCCATATCCAGATGCAAATGTGGGTCTCCTGACAATAAATTGATTGGGTCAATCAATTGTAGGGCCACTTCACTTGACTGTAATCCACCACACATTTCCCCACTGTATCCACAGAGAATTCATTATGGCTTTCTCAAGTGATTTGCAGAAATACAGATATGTTTTCCTCATAGAGCAATCTTGGTGCCAGCAGAAAGCATGTCAGGCAGGGCAGGTTGGGGAGGGAGAAGGAGAAGGAGATTACTGGTTATATGCCAACTTTTCTGAGTTACTATTGGGACTTGACTAGAACATGTATGTAGGCTTGGCATAAAATGGGCACCCACGAATGGCAGCTCTTTTTCTTATCACGAGCTTCAACTCCTGTTTTGTTTCTGGTTAAAGACTATGCTAATTGCAGGCAAGAGAAGCAAGAGAGAACTGAAATGCTTTAGCATTTTCCCTTTATTATATTTGAGTAACAGAAGGGATCTGCCCCTCCCTTGAAACCAAGGGAACTAAAAGAGACATTTTTACCACTTTCAGCGTTTTTATGAGCCATTCTGGATTCTAACCCTCAGCTTCTGGCCACTCTTCCTGCAGGTGTGTGCCCTGGTTCTATTTGCCCTCATTATGGGTCCAACCTTCTCCTTTTATATTTTTTTGTTAAAATCTGAGTTTAGCAGTGGTGCCTGTCTATAATTAGACTGACATTGGCTTTGGTTTTGTTTATATATTCATTATATATGTGCAGATACTTATATATGCCTACTTTTTCCCATTCTTTCTCATTGGAATTTTAGAATAATTTTATGTTTCTCTAGATTTTTCCGTGCATCTTTGGCTATTACCACTCCTGCCAAGGAATCATTCTGATGTCCTCTGAATTTTTTCACACATCAATTAAAAACTCTAGGACATGTGTCTGATAATGACCAGCATCCATTTTACTCACTGTCATGACTATAAAATGAAATACTGACTTATTCCCAAGTGTGTAAGTGACAAATTTCTACATCACAAACCATTATTTTGTTTTGATTTCTTTTAGAATTATACTCTATTGGCTTGTTCCTTGACTGACACTTACTGGCTGTTCAGCCCTGACAATGTCATTTATATTCTCTTAGCCTCACTACCCCCATCTGCAAAATTGGAATCATAAAACTACCCAATTCACTGGGTTGGTAAGGAGATTAAATCAGATTCTGCATATAGAACACATAGTACCATGAGTGTAAGATTAGTTTACAAATGCCAATTATTAGCATAAGTAATTGATTAGAATGTCTTGAAAACCATTTCATTATTTTCTGGACTGTCCCATCTAAGGCACAAGTGTTCTAAGAGAAGCAAGAGTTCCCTCTGAACACTGGGGACCAAGCTGGGGCATCCCCTGCTGGATTTGGAGCTGATTCTGCGGAGCCCTCTCATAGCAGACCTTTTCTGGAGAGGAAGGAACCCCCAATAGGCTCAGCAGTCCACTGCCCACGACTACTTAAAAGAGAGACCCCAGTGAGGAATCCCACACAGCAAGGTGGCTCCAGGCCTTCTCAGAAAGGAGCAGCTGGGCAGACAAGTCTGGCAGTCATCCAAAGTATAGGGCTTTAAAAATTCCCCTACAGAGTTTCACACCCTTGGGCTGGATCTCAGGGTCCTGGAGAGTCAGGGATGGCAGAGGATAGCTCAGCCCTTGGAAGACACTACATAGGAGAATGGCAACCCCAGAATCCTCATGGATGGATCCTTATACTCCTTATCACACAGGTTCTCTGTTGACTTCCTAAGCAAGAAAGAGGTCAGGCTCTTTTCTAGTTCTCACCTCCAGAGGCTGGACTCCCCGTGTCATAAGTCTGGCTGCTGGGCTGCTGGGAACAGCAGGCTCCTTGGGTGGGCCTCACAGTCACCCAAGGACTACAGAGCCCCTACAGACTACAATGGAAGTCTGACAGTACGTTAGGATTACCCAAACCCTGACCCTGTGACAACTCAGTTCCTGAGTAGTGGTGAGGGGCATAGCAGCAGGGACCTGGGTCTGATGAACAATCCTGAGCTTCCTTGGCAAAACTTATGCTGTTGCCAGAGGAATGTTGAAGTTATGGGGAAAGAGAAGTATTGCCTGGGATATTCTTGATTTCTTTTAAAATTTCATGTGCTAACATCCATGGAGTTTATACAAGTTGTTTGTGACATAGTAAAAAACACACAAAAAAACCTAGAACTTTGGTGGTGGAGGGAGAGGCATCCTGAATGTCCTGAGATGCGATGAGTGCTGTGCACTTAAAGTTGACAATTCAAATTGTCAATACAAGCCTGGTTAAGGGGAAAATCCCAAACTCATGAAGCCAGAAACCCAGATCTGCTGGGCTTTCTCTGAGAGCAGAAGTGATAGGGTTCCACAAACAGAGCCACAAGTCTTTGAATCCACCAAGAGACTTGCTCTTAAAAACATCCAGGAATCATCGTTCTTCTAAAAGGACCGACTTCTTTCAATCACCACTTCTAAATATTCAGAAGCACACCTTTTCCGTCTCACATACTTTGTGTTGTCACAACAAATCCCATTTTGGTACTCAGGTATCGTGGACTCTTCATTCAACGCTGAACCTCAAACCCTGTCCCTCTTTTTCATAGAAACAAAAAGGAAATGAGGGCAGGAAAAGGGAGAGGGAAGAAGAGTGTAGAAAAAGAAGGAACCAAGGAAGAAAATGTCTCAAAACCACATACCTTTTAACTGGAATTTGGTCTGTTTTCTCTGTCTAGATTTGTAATTCTTGTTTTCTCAGATATAGCTCAGAGTGAGGCAGGAGGGTAGGTGAATATGAGGGAGAACCGGAAGCAAAATGGAAACAGAAATAAACACATGGAGGCTTCATTTAATTTAACAGTTATATCCAGGGTCTTCCCAAAAAGCTGAGTGTGCCTTGAAGGGGTCAAGGAGAGGGGTCATGGCTTTAAGAGGATACTTAAAGCTTAGGGCCAAATAAGCTTGGGAATGGACAAACCGCACTCACAGAGAGTGAGTGGCCATGGAACGATGGCCATAGAAAGATCTTCCTTTGAACACGATGTGTGGCCAACCCTGCGGTTGTTGCTATCATTCACTACAAAATCATGTGTCCATGATTTTTCCTTTCTCTGCTTTTACTAGGGATATTTTTCTCATCTATTGGGCAGAGTGATTTATCAGCTGGATTTCAAACACACTACATTGCACCTGGGAAATGGGATCTGGGGGCATAAAACACAGAATAGGCCCCAAGGATTCAAGGAACACATGAGTAGGCGCCCCAAGCAGTCGTCCTGGGAGGAGCCGGCATAATGCGAGAGCTTTTCAACCCTTAGTGTCTAAGTGGTGAAACTCTTTACCGATAACCATTTGCTCTTGTATTCTTGATAATGACGATTCTGAATAACAGTGCATGACAGTCTATTTCCTGAATTGTATTTTTAAAACATATTCTGTTCAAGCACTAGCAATGACATGGTCAATAAGATGTCGTTCCAGACCTCAAATGGCTACCCAAATATGACCAAATTGTACACTTCTATACCTAAAATATCTAGCATGTGTCAGTTACTAGGTAAGATCTGCTAGACAGGAGCTAGAATTGGTTAATTTTCTTTAGGAAAACTGCCCAGAGGAGGTAACCTTTTTTTGTCTAATGTTTACTCATCTGTCAATAGGGGTGCACAATGCCACTACAAAGGCCTTTGAGAATTTAAATGGTAAAAGAAATGGCTGAATCCAACACAGCCCATCATATAATAAGGACTCAACTAAACTTATTTCTTCTATCAATCAGGCTTTGCATTCAGCCATGGGTAACAGAGTCCTCAGTAAAAGTAACCTAAAATTATAGAAGCCTAATTTTTCTTCAAGGTTACTTTCTGGTTAAAAGATGGTAGCTGCAGCTCCTGCCATCTACATTCTAGGGAAAGGAGAGAAAGGAGAGAGAGGAGAGAGAGAGAGAGAGAGAGAGAGAGAAAGGGATCAGCCAGTTGGACAGCTCCTTTGAAGATTTCCTGGAAGACCTGCCTAAGACTTTCAGTCTAAGAGGAAAATATTATTGGTTCAATATTTAACCATTAAAAAGGATGCTCTTTTGTCTTGTTGAGGATGTTGTTGCCTCTTACTCTTAATTTGTTGAGAGGTTTTGTTTTGTTTTGTTTTATTATGAATGGGTGTTAAATGTTGTCAAATGCTTTTTCTGCTTCTATTAAGATGATTGTATGTTTTTCTTTTCTCCTGTACTCTGTTAATATGACAAATTACGTTGATTGATTTTCCAGCATTAAGACATTTGAAAACTTGGAAAGAAAGCCAACTTGACCATGATGTATTAGCTCTTTCTATACTGCTGGATTCAATTTGATATTTTGTTAAGGATTTCTGCACCTGTATTTATGACAGATATTTATTTTCCATTTTCTTTCCTCTAATGTGTTGGTCTCATGAAAAAAACTAGTGGGGAAGTGTTTCCATGCTCTGTTTACTGAACAAACTTGTTTAATAGTGATATTACTTCTTTCTTAAATATTTGATAAAAGTCAACAGTGAAAACATCTAAACTTGAAATTTGTTTTCTTTGTGGAAACATTTTGACTATAAATTAAATGTGTTCAGTAAATAAAATGCTAATAGAATATCTGTCCATTTGGGCTGTATTTTCCAAGGAATTTGTCAATTTTATATGTTTCCAAATTTTTCATTATAAAGGTATGTATAAAGTTATTATCCTTTTAATGTCTGTAGAATCTGAAATGAAGACCTCTCTTTCAGTTTTGATATCGATAATTTTCTCGTTCTTGAGCAGTCTTACTATGAGTTTATCTATTTTGTTAATCTTTTCAACATATCTATTTTGGGATTTGTCATACTTCTCTATTTTTTTCCAATTCATTGATTTCTGTTCTTTATTATTTCCTACCTTCTAATTACTTTGGGTTTGATTTGTTTTTTCCTAGTTTCTTAAGATGGAAGCCTAGATCATTGATTTAAAATCGTTCTTCTTTTCACATATAATATTTATAATTATACATTTCCTTCCAAACATAGCTTTAATTGCTTCTACCAAACATTGTTATTTTCATTATCATTCAGCTAAAATGTTTTATCATGCCTGTGACTGCTATTTGAATCCATGGGCTGCATAGAAATGTACTAATTCCAAATATCTGGGCATTTTCTAGCTATCTTATTATTATCAATTTCTAAGTAATTCTGTTTTGGCCAGAAAATGAACTCTTCAAGATTTTGATCTTTTGACAGTTGATACTTATTTTATTGTTGAGCATAGTGTTTATCTTGGCTAACATTCCAAGTGTACTTGAAAAGAATGTTCATTTTGCAGTTGTTGGATATGGTGTTATTGTTCTATGAATATTAATTAGGTCAAGTTAATTAATATTGTTGTTATAATCGTCTATATGCTGATTGTCTAATTTAGTCAGTGAGAGAGCAGTATTAAAATCTTTAACTATATTTGTGGGCATGTCTATTTCTTCCTTTAGGTCTGTCAGTCTTTTTCTTCATGTATCCTGAACCTTTGTTATTAACTGCATATGATATACAATTGCTGTATCTTCCTATTGAATTAAATTGTTTATCATTATATGCAGTATCTTATTATTTTTTTTTTTTTTTGAGGCACCCTGTTGCCCAGGCTGGAGTGTAATGGCACCATCTTGGCTCACTGCAACCTCCACCTCCCAGGTTCAAGCAATTCTCCTGCCTCGGCCTCCCAAGCAGCTGGCACTACAGGTGCATGGCACCATACCCAGCTGATTATTGTATTTTTAGTAGAGACCAGGTTTCACCATGTTGGCCAGGCTGGTCTTAAACTCCTGACCTCGTGATCCACCAGCCTCAGCCTCCCAAAGTGGTGGGATTACAGGTTAAGCCACCACACCCAGCCTTGCAATACCCTTTTATTATTGGTAATATTCCTTGTCTGGAAGATTATTTTCTGTTGGTATACCTATACCATCCTTCTTATGCTTACTGCTTCCATCCTTTTACTCTTAACTGTTTGAAGCAGTTCATTTAAATTGTTTCTCTGTCTCCTTTAGGATTATATGGCTGCCTTGTGCTGTTCTTTTTTTTTTTTTAATTTTTTATTGGATTTTAGGTTTTGGGGTACATGAGCAGAGCATGCAAGACAGTTGCGTAGGTACGCACATGGCAGTGTGCTTTGCTTTGCTTCTCCCCTTCACCCACATTTGGCATTTCTCCCCAGGCTATCCCTCCCCACCTCCCCCTCCCACTGGCCCTCCCCTTTTCCCCCCAATAGACCCCAGTGTTTAGTACTCCCCTCCCTGTGTCCATGTGTTCTCATTTTTCATCACCCGCCTATGAGTGAGAATATGCGGTGTTTCATTTTCTGTTCTTGTGTCAGTTTGCTGAGAATGATGTTCTCCAGATTCATCCATGTCCCTACAAACGACACAAACTCATCATTTCTGATTGCTGCATAATATTCCATGGTGTATACGTGCCACATTTTTCCAATCCAGTCTATTATCAATGGGCATTTGGGTTGATTCCAGGTCTTTGCTGTTGTAAACAGTGCTGCAATGA
The DNA here is from genome assembly GCF_049354715.1 of Callithrix jacchus. Taxonomy (NCBI): domain Eukaryota; kingdom Metazoa; phylum Chordata; class Mammalia; order Primates; family Cebidae; genus Callithrix; species Callithrix jacchus. Next base: position 92,688,323 of record NC_133517.1, on the reverse strand, counting down.
ACATTCGTGTACATGTGTCCTTATAGTAGAACAATTTATAGTCTTTTGGATATATACCCAGTAATGGGATTGCTGGGTCAAATGGAATTTCTATTTCTAAGGCCTTGAGGAATGGTCACACTGTCTTCCACAATGGTTGAACTAATTTACACTCCCACCAACAGTGTAAAAGTGTTCCTTTTTCTCCACATCCTCTCCAGCATCTGTTGTCTCCAGATTTTTTAATGATCGCCATTCTAACTGGCGTGAGATGGTATCTCAGTGTGGTTTTGATTTGCATCTCTCTGATGACCAGTGACGATGAGCATTTTTTCATATGATTGTTGGCCTCATATATGTCTTCTTTCGTAAAGTGTCTGTTCATATCCTTTGCCCACTTTTGAATGGGCTTGTTTGTTTTTTTCCTGTAAATCTGTTTTAGTTCTTTGTAAATTCTGGATATCAGCCCTTTGTCAGATGGGTAAACTGCAAAAATTTTTTCCCATTCTGTTGGTTGCCGATCCACTCTGGTGACTGTTTCTTTTGCCATGCAGAAGCTGTGGAGTTTCATTAGGTCCCATTTGTCTATTTTGGCTTTTGTTGCCAATGCTTTTGGTGTTTTGTTCATGAAGTCCTTGCCTACTCCTATGTCCTGGATAGTTTTGCCTAGATTTCCTTCTAGGGTTTTTATGGTGCCAGGTCTTATGTTTAAGTCTTTAATCCATCTGGAGTTAATTTTAGTGTAAGGTGTCAGGAAGGGGTCCAGTTTCTGCTTTCTGCACATGGCTAGCCAGTTTTCCCAACACCATTTGTTAAACAGGGAATCCTTTCCCCGTCGCTTGTTTTTGTCAGGTTTATCAAAGATTGTATGGTTGTAGATATGTTGTGTTGCCTCCAGTGCCTCTGTTTTGTTCCATTGATCTATATCTCTGTTTTGGTACCAGTACCATGCTGTTTTGATTACTGTAGCCTTGTAGCATAGTTTGAAATCCAGTAGTGTGATGCCCCCCGCTGTGTTCTTTTTGCTTAGAATTGACTTGGCTATGTGTGCTCTCTTTTGGTTCCATATGAAGTTCATGGTGGTTTTTTCCAGTTCTGTGAAGAAAGTCAATGGTAGCTTGATGGGGATAGTGTTGATTCTGTAAATTACTTTGGGCAGTATAGCCATTTTCATGATATTAATTCTTCCTAACCATGAACATGGAATGTTTCTCCATCTGTTTGTGTCCTCTCTGATTTCGTTGAGCAGTGGTTTGTAGTTCTTCTTGAAGAGGTCCCTTACGTTTCTTGTGAGTTGTATTCCAAGGTATTTTATTCTTTTTGTAGCAATTGTGAATGGCAGTTCGTTCTTGATTTGGCTTTCTTTATGTCTGTTATTGGTGTAGACGAATGCTTGTGATTTTTGCACATTGATTTTATATCTGAGACTTTGCTGAAGTTGCTTATCAGTTTCAGGAGTTTTTGGGCTGAGGCGATGGGGTCCTCTAGGTATACTATCATGTCGTCTGCAAATAGAGACAATTTGGCTTCCACCTTTCCTATTTGAATACCCTTTATTTCTTTTTCTTGCCTGATTGCTCTGGCTAGAACTTCCAGTACTATATTGAATAGGAGTGGTGAAAGAGGGCATCCTTGTCTAGTGCCAGATTTCAAAGGGAATGCTTCCAGTTTTTGCCTATTCAGTATGATATTGGCTGTTGGTTTGTCATGAATAGCTTTTATTACTTTGAGATACGTTTCATCAATACCGAGTTTATTGAGGGTTTTTAGCATAAAGGGCTGTTGAATTTTGTCAAGTGCCTTCTCTGCGTCAATTGAGATAATCATGTGGATTTTGTTTTTGGTTCTGTTTATGTGGTGAATTACGTTTATAGACTTGCGTATGTTGAACCAGCCTTGCATCCCCGGGATGAATCCTACTTGATCATGATGAATAAGTTTTTTGATCTGCTGTTGCAATCGGCTTGCCAATATTTTATTGAAGATTTTTGCATCTATGTTCATCATGGATATTGGCCTGAAGTTTTCTTTTCTTGTTGGGTCTCTGCCGGGTTTTGGTATCAGAATGATGTTGGTCTCATAAAATGATTTGGGAAGGATTCCCTCTTTTTGGATTGTTTGAAATAGTTTTAGAAGGAATGGTACCAGCTCCTCTTTGTGTGTCTGGTAGAATTCGGCTGTGAACCTGTCTTGACCTGGGCTTTTTTTGAGTGGTAGGCTCTTAATTGCTGCCTCGACTTCTGACCTTGTTATTGGTCTATTCATAGTTTCAGCTTCCTCCTGGTTTAGGCTTGGGAAGACACAGGAGTCCAGGAATTTATCCATTTCTTCCAGGTTTACTAGTTTATGTGCATAGAGTTGTTTGTAATATTCTCTGATGATGGTTTGAATTTCTGTGGAATCTGTGGTGGTTTCCCCTTTATCATTTTTTTATTGCATCTATTTGGTTGTTCTCTCTTTTCTTTTTAATCAGTCTGGCTAGTGGTCTGTCTATTTTGTTGATCTTTTCAAAAAACCAGCTCTTGGATTTATTGATTTTTTGAAGGGTTTTTCGTGTCTCAATCTCCTTCAGTTCAGCTCTGATCTTAGTTATTTCTTGTCTTCTGCTGGGTTTTGAGTTTTTTTGATCTTGCTCCTCTAACTCTTTCAATTTTGACGATAGGGTGTCAATTTTGGATCTCTCCATTCTCCTCATATGGGCACTTATTGCTATATACTTTCCTCTAGAGACTGCTTTAAATGTGTCCCAGAGGTTCTGGCATGTTGTGTCTTCATTCTCATTGGTTTCAAAGAACTTCTTTATTTCTGTCTTCATTTCATTGTTTACCCAGTCAACATTCAAGAGCCAGTTGTTCAGTTTCCATGAAGCTGTGTGGTTCTGGGTTAGTTTCTGTATTCTGAGTTCTAACTTGATTGCACTATGGTCTGAGAGGCTGTTTGTTATGATTTCAGTTGTTTTGCATTTGTTGAGCAGTGCTTTACTTCCAATTATGTGGTCAATTTTAGAGTAGGTGTGATGTGGTGCTGAGAAGAATGTATATTCTGTGGATTTGGGGTGGAGAGTTCTGTAAATGTCTATCAGGTTTGCTTGCTCCAGGTCTAAGTTCAAGCCCTGGATGTCCTTGTTGATTTTCTGTCTGGTTGATCTGTCTAATATTGACAGTGGAGTGTTAAAGTCTCCCACTATTATTGTGTGGGAGTCTAAGTCTCTTTGTAAGTCATTAAGAACTTGCCTTATGTATCTGGGTGCTCCTGTATTGGGTCCATATATGTTTAGGATCGTTAGCTCTTCTTGTTGTATCGATCCTTTTACCATTATGTAATGGCCTTCTTTGTCTCTTTTGATCTTTGTTGCTTTAAAGTCTATTATATCAGAGATGAGAATTGAAACTCCTGCTTTTTTTGCTCTCCATTTGCTTGGTAAATCTTCCTCCATCCCTTTATTTTGAGCCTTTGTGTATCCTTGCATGTGAGATGGGTTTCCTGGATACAGCACACTGAAGGGTTTTGGATTTTTATCCAATTTGCCAGTCTGTGTCTTCTGATTGGTGCATTTAGTCCATTTACATTTAGGGTTAATATTGTTATGTGTGAATTTGATACTGCCATTTTGATGCTAGCTGGCTGTTTTGCCTGTTAGTTGTTGTAGATTCTTCATTATGTTGATGCTCTGTAGCATTTAGTGTGATTTTGGAATGGCTGGTACTGGTTGTTCCTTTCTATGTGTAGTGCCTCTTTTAGGAGCTCTTGTAAAGCAGGCCTGGTGGTGACAAAATCTCTGAGTACTTGCTTGTTCGCAAAGGATTTTATTTTTCCTTCACTTCTGAAGCTCAGTTTGGCTGGATATGTAATTCTGGGTTGAAAGTTCTTTTCTTTAAGGATGTTGAATATTGGCCCCCACTCTCTTCTGGCTTGTAGTGTTTCTGCCGAGAGATCTGCTGTGAGTCTGATAGGCTTCCCTTTGTGGGTGACCCGACCTTTCTCTCTGGCTGCCCTTAGTATTTTCTCCTTTATTTCAACCTTGTTGAATCTGATGATTATGTGCCTTGGGGTTGCTCTTATTGCGGAATATCTTTGTGGTGTTCTCTGTATTTCCTGCAATTGAGTGTTAGCCTGCCTTGCTAGGTGGGGGAAGTTTTCCTGGATGATGTCCTGAAGAGTATTTTCCAGCTTGGATTCATTCTCTTCATCCCCTTCTGGTACACCTATCAAACGTAGATTAGGTCTCTTCACATAGTCCCACATTTCTTGGAGACTTTGTTCATTCCTTTTTGCGCTTTTTTCTCTAATATTGGTTTCTTGTTTTATTTCATTGAGCTGGTCTTCGACTTCAGATATTCTTTCTTCTGCTTGGTCAATTCGGCTATTGAAAGTTGTGCATGCTTCGCGAAGTTCTCCTATTGCGTTTTTCAGCTCCTTTAATTCATTCATATTCCTCTCTAAGTTATCCATTCTTGTTATCATTTCCTCATATCTTTTTTCAAGTTCCTTAGTTTCTTTGCATTGATTTAATACATGATCTTTTAGCTCACCAAAGTTTCTCATTATCCACCTTCTGAAGTCTAATTCCGTCATTTCCTCACAGTCATTCTCCGTCCAGCTTTGTGCCCTTGCTGGTGAGGAATTTTGGTCCTTTCTAGGAGGCGAGGTGTTCTGGTTTCGGGTGTTTTCCTCCTTTTTTCGCTGGTTTCTTCCCATCTTTGTGGATTTATCCGCTTGTCGTCTGCGTAGTTGCTGGCTTTTCAATTGGGTCTCTGAGTGGACACCCAGATTGTTGATGATGAAGTATTTCTGTTGCTTGGTTTTCTTTCTACCAGTCTAGCCCCTTCGCTGTATGACTGCTGAGGTCCACTCCAGGCCCTGCTTGTCTGGGGTGCACCTCTAGCAGCTGTGGCACAGTGAGGGATGCTACCAGTTTCTTTTTCTGCTATCTTTGTCCCAGGATGATGCCTGCCAAATGTCAGTCTTTTGGATATATAGGGGTCAGGGAGCTGCTTGAGGAGACAGTCTGTACTTTATAGGAGCTCAATTTCTGAGCTGTGAGCTCTGTTGTTCATTCAGGACTGTTAGGCTGCTATGTTTGATTCTGCTGCAACAGAGCTCATTAAAAAAAACCCTTTTTTTCTCAAATGCTCTGTGTTGGGGTGTTCGGGCTTTATTTTTTGGATGTTCGTTGAGGTGTCCTGCCCAGCTAGGAGGCAGACTAGCCACTGTTTTCCTGCCGAGGCTCTGCCCTGCTGTTGTGAGGCTCGCCCTGTTGGGGCAGGCTCTGCTGTTCTGCTGTGGTCTCTGCCACGCCCTGCAGTGGAGTCTCTCTGTTGTAGCGGGTTGCCTCGGCAACGGCAGGCTGCGTCAGCAGTGGGCGTGTATCTCAGTAGGGGTGGACTGCCTCGGCAATGGCTGGCCGCGTCAGCAGTGGGCGTATATCTCAGTTGGGGTGGACTGCCTCGGTAATGGTGGGCGCTCCTCCCCCACAGAGCATCTTGGACCAACTGCACAGGGATCGTTTGAAATTGCGGTTTTGTTTGTCCCACTGGGCTAGCCCAAACGCTCTGTCCCTGCAATCCCCTGGGCTGGCCCACTGTCCAAGTCTCTTTCAGTCTCAAGTCCAGCCCTCTCAAGTCTCAGGTTGCCGGTTCAACAGGGCACCTGGACAAGTGCGTCCTGTGGGGAGCGATGGATAGGGCCGGCCGCCGCCACCCCGGCTGCCGGCTTCGCCAGGCAGCGGTACTGCCAGGCGTCCCACGTCTCCTTTATGCTTGGGAATTTCCCCGTTCTGTAGGCAACAAAGATCAGTCTGGAAATGCAGCTCCAACTCACCTCTCCACGGATTCAAGGAGAGCTCCAATCCTGGGTTGTTCTCACAGCGCCATCTTGAGTCCTCGTGCCTTGTGCTTTTCAATCTAGTCTGATTGTTTCTGCCTCTTAAATGGAAATTCATTTGCATTTAATATGATTAATAATATGGTTGGATGTAAGTGTACCCTCTTGTTATTTATTTCCAAGTTATCTTATGTAGTTTTGCTTATCTGTTTCTTCTCTTCCTGTCTTTTGAATTAATATTTTTATATTCCATTTTCATTCCTCTATTTGCTTTGCATTAATTTTTTATGATTGCTTCTAGATAGAGTACAAAATGGATCCTTAGCTTATTACTGTCAATTTAGAGTTAATATTTTACTGGTTCACACAAAATGTATAAGACCCTTACAACAGCAAAATTCTATTTACTCTGCCTATCGTTTTTGTTATTGTTGTCCTTTGGTTTGTCTATGTAAGTAATAAAATTCTATGGTGCAATGTATTATTTTTCCTTTAAATAATTGGTTACATTTCAAAAAATTCTGAGAAAAACAATATTTCTTTTTATTTCTAATAACATTTACTTTTTCTGGTTCTCTCATTCTTTCCTGTAGATCTAAGTTTCCATATGGTGCCATTTCCTTTCAGACTGAAAAATTTTCTTAAGCATTTCTTATAATACAGATCTGCTGGCAATAAATTCTATAGGCTTGTTGTTCTGAAAATATCTTTATTTCATTCTTTGAAGTATAATTTCAATGGATAAAGAATTTTGCATTGAGTGTTTTTACCCCATATTATATTGTTAATGGTGGGTTCTTTTGGTCCTGTTAGATTTGTTTCATTCTTTGTTAGGGCAAGTCTATTTCAGTTTTGAACTTAGAGCACAGCTCTCGTTCCTAAGGCCTAGTCTTTCTGGAGTCACAACTGAATGTCTGAAGTACCCACTGAGGTGCCTCCACTCTGGCTTGTCTGGAATACCAACATCTCCCAGCACCACCTTTTAGTTTGCATCCTCAAAATGTTAGCTCTGGAATTTAGCCCTTTCATGTACCATCCAGCTCTTGCCAAGGAATTGAGGGCAATTCTTGTGCCGACTTCTGAGATCACTACTCTCAACAGCACCCTCTTCTCAGGTACTCTGGCCCACAAATTCAAGCCGTTCCCATAGCCCAGAAAGCTTCCTTCCGACTTACTAGCTCAGCAGGATCACAACTTTGCTAGGTTTGTACCTCCCTAGGTTGTGCCAGGTAAGTGTTCCCAGACAGAAAGCCAGAGTCCCAAGGCTCATCCCCAGAATGTCCTTTTTTCAAGATCACAGTCCTGCACTGTGTGTGGTTTTATGCCCCAAAACAATTGCTTCATATATATTATTTGGTCGTATAGTGGTTTTCAGAAGAAAGATAAGTCCAGTATTTTTATTGTTAGATGCAGAAATACACCACCAGAATCGTTACCTATTAATTTATTTATATTGGTAATGCTACTAATAAGAGAATAATAACATCAACTCTTACCTGGTTTATAAAAACTAATTAAAAATTTTTTTAATTTTAAAAATTTAAAACCATATAAAAATTATACTTCATAGTTAAATCTTTGTCCAACTATTCCTTGTACCCCCAGAGGCAACTGCTGTTGTGTATTTAAATTTATCACTTTTATGTGTGAGTATAATTTTCCTATTCACGAATTTATCCTTAAACAGGAAAATGGGTAACTGGAATACTTAAATCTGGTATTAGAGAGATGCTTTGGAGACAGAGTTGTATTAGAAAAAGAGGCTGGATGCAGTGGCTCACGCCTGTAATCTCAGCACCTTGGGAGGCTAAGGCGGGTGGATCACCTGAGGTCAGGAGTTCGAGACCAGCGTGGCCAACATGGTGAAACCCCATCTCTACCAAAAGACAAAAAAAAAAAAAAAAAAAAACTTAGCTGGACATGGTGGCAGATGCCTGTAATTCCAACTACTTGGGAGGCTGAGGCAGGAGAATCACTTGAACCCAGGAGGCAGAGGTTTCAGTGGGCAGAGCTAGTGCCATTGTACTCCAGCCTGGGCAACAAGCACGAATCTTCATCTTAAAAAAATAAAATAAAATAAAAAATAAAGAGATTCTAGAGATAGGAAGATTAATTAGAAGATTGTTGAAATCCACATCATGAATGTTGGTGAGGAGAAAGTAAGGGCAAAAAAAAAAAAAAAGATAAGGAGGCTGAAAGGCCATTTACAAGAAAGGAATAACTTTAAATTTGATTTAAAGCTTGAATTTTAAATATGTTTATTAGTATTATTTAAATATTGAGAAATATTTTAAAAACTTTTCCAAAATATGTTCTGTTAAAACATTTAATATGTGTCTCTTATGTGCCATGCAATGTGGATGTGATATTAAGCAAAAATAAAATGATAATTTCTGCCTATACAAACCTTTCTGCTGTAAGACTCTCTTCTGAAGGGACAAATCTACATAGTCACCCTCTCAGCCCAATATTTAGCAGGTATGCATTTGTACAGCCAAGCCAGGTTTATATAGTCAGTGCCTATTCTAATTGGTTGACACCGTGTTCTAAAAAGTTGGTTCTCCATTCCGATTGGCTGATATCTGTTATGTATCAAGTGTTAAATATTTGACTATCAACATGAATGACCAATAGCATGACACTTCAAAGATAAGTTCAAACTACCATATTCTTTCCTTCATTGAAGTAATTAACCCTACAACCCCAAATTATGGAGGATCAGAAATGTGATTAAACAGAGGAAGCTAATTGATAGCAGGATAAAAGAAGCAGACATATGAAATGTAATTGTTGTAATCCCAGCACTTTGGGAGGCCGAGACGGGTGGATCACGAGGTCAAGAGATCGAGACCATCCAGGTCAACATGATGAAACCCGTCTCTACTAAAAATACAAAAAAATTAGCTGGGCATGGTGGCGCGTGCCTGTAATTCCAGCTACTCAGGAGGCTGGGCAGTAGAATTGCCTGAACCCAGGAGGCGGAGGTTGCAGTGAGCCGAGATCGTGCCATTGCACTCCAGCCTGGGTAACAAGAGCGAAAACTCTGTCTCAAAAAAAAAAAAAAAAAAAAGAGAAATGTAATTGTATCACAACCATGGTGTATCACTAACACTCTGCCAAGATGTTTAGCCCCATCTTGAATCTGAATTGTGTGAGGTTCAGCCCTATTTTAGATCTTCTCTTCTTAGATATCCAAGAGATTCTCTAATCACTTCATGTAATTCCTCACAATAAATACCCACTTTTCTTAAGCTAGCTTGCTTGAATCAATCTCTGTTTATTTCACCAAGATACAAGCTAAACTGTAACATCATCTATAATTCAGATAATTTGTCATACCATGACACCAATACATTCATCAAATCTGAGCACTGTGTGAGTACAGGAGGGGACATAATATATTAGGAACAAATGAGCAGCTGGAAGTCTGGAGACATTTTCTGACCATACTGGGTAAAGGAATTTATTCTAGTTCTCTTAACTTTGGGACTTAAGAGATGATATCAAACAATAGTTCTCAATCTTCAATGTGCATCAGAATCTCCAAGAAAAATTTGTTAAAATATAAGTGTCTGGGCTCCATTGCCAGAGATTCTGATTCAGTATGTCTGAGGAAAGCCCCCAGAATATGAATTTCCAACAAGTGCCCAGTGGTACTAATGTGTGGGGAATGCTCCCGTGTGAGGCCCCTAGGAAATGGGCCTCGCCATATGGTGAGCTTGAGCCCAGACACAGATCCTCGGTTGGGGGAAGTCGAGCTGAGGGAAAGCAGGAACCGAGAGAGGGACTATGCTATTCAAAATAATTATCAGACATTACTTTATGGATATGAGGACTTGGGAGGCGTTGTGTCCACTTTCAGTTCCTTATGGTTTATTGCTTCATTGTGTTCATTTTTTGATCCTTGCTACATTAGTTGTAAAATACTAACTTCAGTATTTACAATTGTTAAGTATTTACTGGGCGTAACTTACTTACCTTGTGACTTAACTTCAGTATTTACAATTGTTAAGTGTTTACTGGGCGTAACTTACTTACCTTGTGATGTAAGGAGACTTGTGATTTTATTGGTAAAACTTTGTGTTCCCCTTTATCTCATGGAAATAACTTTTGTGTTTTATGTAAGCAACTCTACTTGCAATGTATATAATCAGACCCTGAGCACAATAAAGTTGACTGATGAAGCATAGCTTCTCATCCCTCCAGACCCCTTCTGTCTGTCTGTCATCTTTTATCTCCCGCGCACCCCCCTATCCATGTTGGGACCCTCTTGCTGGCCAAGAGCCCCCGGCAGACGTGCTGCTCTTGTCACTAATGCTGCTGGTCTGGGGAACCCACTTTAAGAACCACTGGCATGGAGAATTCTCAGACTAAGTTCATGTTAATGTTTGTCTGTTTATGGTTCCCATTTTTACTGAGTCACCAGCTCCATGCTATCTTATTACTTTACAAAATTCTGCCATCCATATTCCAAGGGTTAGATGGTGTTATGGTTAATATTGACTGTCAATCTGATTGGATGGAAGGATGAAAATTATTGTTCCTGTGTGTGTCTGTGAAGGTGTTGCCAAGGAGATTAACATTTGAATCACTGAACTTAGAGAGGCAGACCCACCCTCAGTCTGGGTGGGCACCATCTAATCAGCTGCCATAGCTGGAATAAAGCCGGCAGAAGAATTTGGAAAGAGCAAACTTGCTGAGTCTTCTGGCCCTCTTTCTCCCATGCTGGGTGCTCCCTGCCCTAGAACATCATACTCTCAATTCCTCAGGTTTTGGACTCTTGGACTCACACCAGTGGTTTCCCAGGGGCTCTTGGGCCTTTAGCCACAAACTGAAGGCTGCACTGTTAGCTTCTTTATTTTTGAGGTTTTGGAACTCACACTGATCCTCCATTGGTTTCCTTGCTCCTCAACTTGCAGACAGCCTATCATGGGACTTTACCTTGTGGTCATGAGAGTCAATTCCCCTTACCAAACGCCCTCTCATATACACATATACCCTATTAGTTCTGTTCCTGTAGAGAATCCTGACTGATACAGAAGGATAGGGCTGGAAGATAATATCCAAGAAGAAGGAGAAAGTCATAAAGAAGCCATTACATTAATAATTATTTTCTTTCTCTGGAAGAAATGACAGCAGAGAGATTTGAGGGTTTCCAGAATTCGCAGTGCTGTCAATAAAGAGCCATAAGTAAACAATTGGGGTCTGGCAGTATTTATCTAATATACTACCCTGGAAAGGCTAATGATGGAGAATTACAGATGTTTCTAATATTTAGGTGGTTTATTATCACCAGCAGTACATCTCTAACTCAAATAAAATGAAATTTCATAACCCAAGGGTGAACCATTTTTATTAGTTGCAAAACTAAAAAACAACACTAATTATTACCTAACCTTGATATAGCCCTCTGTTTTGTCAAAATGTAAAATTCTCAGATGAATTCTCTTTGCTTAGCCACACAACTTTTCTGTGAATTGAGGTCATGTCCTGGTGCTTCTTCACTCAACTAATGTTTATGAAAAACAATGAAGGTTGGCCACTGTATTCTGGGGGAGAAGGGAAGCCAGGATATGGTACCTTCATCTAAAAAACTCACTGTGAGTAGGAGAGATGAGACTTCTGGAGAAATTACTCCAACAACAAGAAATAGAACAGAGCAGGTGTCTTAGGGGTCCCAGGAGAGTGGAGTCACTTTTGGTTGGAATGATTAAAGATGTTCCGATGAAGGAAGTGGCATCTCAGCAGGGTTTTAAAAGTGAACTTGGATTTTGACAGGAGTATGTGGGAAGAAAAGGATTTCAAAGGCAGAAAATTAATTCTAAGAGCACTGAGGCAAATAAACTCAGATTATATATTAGTCAGGGTTTTCCAGTGAAACAGAACCAATAAGAGTACATATTCATCTGTTTTTACACTATTAATAATGACATACCAGAGACTGGGTAATTTATAAAGGAAAGAGGTTTAATTAACTCACAGTTTCACATGGCTGGGGAGGCCTCACAATCATGGCAGAAGACAAAGGAAGAGCAAAGAAACAGCTTACATGGTGGCAGGCAAAGAGAGAATGAGAGTCAAGTGAAAGAGGAAACGCCTTATAAAACCATCAGGTCTCATGAGACTTGTTCACTACCACAGAAAGAGTATGAGGGAAACTGCTCCTGTGATTCAATTATCCCACAATGGGTCCCTCCCACATGTGGGAATTGTGGGAGCTACAATTCAAGATGAGATTTGTGTGGGGACATAGCCAAACCATATTAGAGTATATACTCATTCTATATAGAGAGAATTATTTTGTATAAGGAATAAGCTCACGTGACTATGAAAATAGAGAAGTCCCACAATCCTTTAGGTGCAAGCTGGAGACCCAGGAATGTTGGTAATGGAAATTCCAGTCCAAGCCTGCAGGGCTGAGATCCGGGGAAGCTGTTGGTATAATCCTCAGTCTGAGAGCAAGAGAAGACTAATGACCTAGCTTAAGTAGTCAGGCAGAGAGAGAGAATTCATCTTCCTCTGACTTTTTGTTCAGAGCCATCAAAGTTTGGATGATTCTTACTAACACAGGGAAAGGCAATTCACTTTACTCAGTCCACCAACTCAAACAAATTTCTTCCTGAAACATCCTTACAGACATATCTAGAAATAATGTTTAACCAGGTGGGGTGCAGCAGCTCACACCTATAATCCCAGTATTTTGGGAGGCTGAAGTGGGAGGATCAGTTGAGGTCAGGAGTTCAAGACCAGCTTGGCCAACATGGTAAAACCCTGTCTCTACTAAAAATACAAAAATTAATTGGGCATAACAGCATAAGCCTATAATTCCAGCTATTTGGGAGACTGAGGCAGGAGAATTACTTGAGCCCAGGAGGTGGTGGTTGCAGCAAGCAGAGATCACACCATTGCCTGGGTGACAGAGCAAGACTCCATCTCAAAAAAAACACAAAACATTTAACCAGATATCTGGGTATCCTATGTCCCAGTCAAACTGATACATAAAATTAACCATTACAGGATATATTCCATTTATAGTGGGCTATGTGATTTTGCGCTCATGTAAGATGCATGCAAAGGAGTAGGGGAGATGAGATTAGAGGTGAGAGAATGCAGGGACTTAAATGCCAGATCAAGGATTGAGAGTTTATTCAGTAGACAGTGGGACACACTGGAGTTTTGATCAAAGGCATAATATGATCTAGATACATACTTTTATCACATTCATGAAGGGCTAATGACAAAGGAAGAATAATTGATCATAAAAGGGAAGAGAATGAAAGCAGCAAAATGACTCAAGAGGTATAGCAGTGCAAGAATTAAGGGACCAAAGCTAGAACCAAGGAGGCACCTGTGGGAACTATAAGGCAGACTTGCAAATAAAGTGGGGACAAAATGTGATATAGTCACGCATCACTTAACAATAGGGATACGTTCTGAAAAATGCATCATTAGGCAATTTTTCACTACTGCACACATCATAGAGTATACTTTCACAAACCTAGATCATTTATATATGAAAAACAAATTTACCAGCAGCATTAATGAATATCAATAACTTCCCCTACTTGATCTACAATGCCAATATCAAGTACCATATATCAGGCTTCTCTATGTGCTCCATTATAATCTCATGGGACCACCGTTGTATATGTGGTCTGTCATTGACCAAAGCATCATTTAACATAATTATCATAATTATTACCGATAACATAGTAAGATAAATCAGGATTTTAGGAATCTCATAAAATTTTGGAATACATTTATATAAATATAACCCAAAGAAAGCAAAACACCACTTTACATTTAACAAACCTTCCTGTGTAATTTTAACATGTCAAATGAACCTAGTATGTCTCTCTTGGACTTCAGGGAACCCTAGTATCTAAAAAGTTAGTTTCAGGTCAAAAGACTGAATTTAGAACTTGAAGTTTTGATTTTGGAAAGTCTGTCAAATAAGTCTGTCAAATATCAAAGGTTTAAAACATTTAGTATCACAAAATAAGATCACAGGTCACTACAAAATAGGCATTCATTTAGCTAAAAGGATAATTACCAAATAATAAGGCCTAATAAAGATAGCATGTGGTCAAAAAAATATGTCTTTCCCTCTTTCCTCTTTCTTTCTGCAGTTTACTCAAAAGATAAAAGAAAACCTTCTATTATCTTTAATATTATATGAAAATTATATTCAAAATATAAACACAAATTTTACCTTGGTATGAGGTATCATTAATGTGAACGCTAATTTTAATAAATCTTTATAGAAAATTCTATCTTAATTTAATAAATTTGACCACAGGTAAGATTTCATAAGCCTTTTATAACCTTTCACAATTTTCTGTGAAAGAGCAGATACTCTAGGAGAATCCTATGATTCTGACATGGGGCCCAGACACTGGCCTTGAAAAAATGTGCTTTTGATATTGTTTAATTTCTAGAAAAACTCTGAACAAATCTTGCCCTTCAAAATCAGCCTGTACAATCTCAGATGCCCACCTCTCCCGCAATAGTCCCTGGACCAAGGGGGGATCAAACAGTTTTAACTTTCGGCCACATGTTTTATGAAAGCAGTTCATTTTGATTGTCATTTTCTCTCAGGTTTGAAGATGAGGCTTTGACTGGTGTCAGTGTTCAAGATTTAGCAGAAGTCAGAACCTTTTTCAAACCCAAGTCAAAGCTCTGTAACTTAACAGCACAACTTTTAAGCAATACAGAAAGTTACATGGATGTAAAAGTCTTAATTCCTCTAAGTCTCAGTATTCCTAAGCAATCAAAAACTTAATAATGATGACACAGGAACTAACTCAATAAAATGTAAACTTTGTTATTGGAGGCATATACCAAAAGGCAAAGAAAGAACTTCTTCAGTGTGACTGCTTCTCTTTTTTTTTTTTTTGATATGGAGTCTCAGTCTGTCACCCCCAGGCTGGAGTGCAGTGGCACAATGTCACTGCAACCTCTGTCTCCTGGGTTCAAGTGGTTCTCCTGCTTCAGCCTCCTAAGTAGTTGGGATTACAGGCGCCCTCCAGCATGCCTGGCTAATTTGTGTATTTTTGGAAGAGACAGGCTTTCACCGCGTTGGCCAGGCTGGTCTTGATCCTGGTGGCGACTGCTTCCCTTTATGAAAAGCTTCATTAGATAACCTGAAAGTCAAACCTCTTGAACAATCTCAACACAGCAAAAGAAGCCAAGAGTATAGAATCAAGTTATACTAGTGGAAAACATCGCTTTTCTAGATCTTCAAAATAAACATTCAAGCATCAGGCCACAACAGCAGTTAGAATAGGAGGAACTGACAAATAAATAAAGTTACAGGAACTGACAAAAAGGTTAAAGGAGAGAGTGATCTCAGACCTTTACAATAAGAGAGAAAGGCTGAAAACAGCAAGACAACAAAGTTGCACTTCAGAGACAGAACTCTGAGAAGTTTTCAAAACGAAACAGATGATAGAATTAAAATCAAAGCCTCTTACACAAGATCCTTTCTCATACAAAATCATTTTCTTTTCCTTATAACCTTTCTTACCAAAAATACACCTTCATATCCAGACGTTTTTACATGTCTTTCCCCTACTTACTGGTTCCTTCTTTCCCTTGTTTTATAAATAACATTTCCAAGTCCATAATTTGAATCAACCTTTAGATAACTTCTGAATTTAGGCAAAATTATTCTTTTTCTCAATAAGGACACATCTTATTTGGCATGCTTTATGTACAGAATTATATATTAACTAGAATTCTTATTTTTAGTAACTTTACATTTTAGTGAAAACCTAGGATGTAAGAAATCCTGAACTAGCTATCAGAATTTAGCATTTTGCAGATGAGAACTTTCCACAATTTTTAAAAACATGTTTCTCTAGGTCATAACCTTTTCTTATTTGGACATGACCCAGACATCTAATGAGCTTCAAAATAATTTTAAGATTTTTTAATCCACAATGATTCCCCTACAGTATTTACCCCATTTATACTTCATTCATCTTTAGCAGTTTATCTAGATGACTTATGAGAAGAGAGCTAACAGAAAAAGCTAGTAATGATTTCATCGTTAACCATTCTTATAACCTGTGCCTATTATGCATTCATCTAGGTAAGAATCTTAAAGGCAAACACATAGGTATTTTCACCCATAACCCAGAAGATTGACCTGTTTTTATTAAATCAACAACATTAAATTAGTTTCATTTATTTTAAAAAATCACAGAAAGATCATTTTGTTCTTGGCTGGCTTTGCAGTATTACAACCTTTTGTGCCAAAACCTGACACCTTAAAGTTTCTATCAGATGCAAATATAAAACTCAGACAAAATGTATGCTGATAATTCTGAAGTTCTGAAGACATTTTTATTTTTATTTTACTAATAATTTTTTTTTTTTTTTTTTGGAGATGGAGTTTCGCTCTTGTTATCCAGGCTGGAGTGCAATGGCATGATCTCGGCTCACCACAACCTCCGCCTCCTGGGTTCAAGCAATTCTCCTGCCTCAGCCTCCTGAGTAGCTGGGACTACAGGCGTGCGCCACCATGCCCAGCTATTTTTTGTATTTTTAGTAGAGACGGGGTTTCACCATGTTGACCAGGATGGTCTCGATCTCTTGACCTCGTGATCCACCTGCCTTGGCCTCCCAAATTGCTGGGATCACAGGCTTGAGCCACAGCTCCCGGCCTATTTTACTAATAATCTTAAAGCCAGCTTGCTTATTAGAGATTTACTTTAGTCATGTGAATTTGAAAAATGCTTGGACTTATTTACTTAACTTATGAGTACTTTTTTAGTTATAAGCCAATTTGGTGCTGTGTGAAAACAATACATAACATTCAGACACATGTACACACATATAAAGAGCCAATAGCTTTTACCTTGGAATTCTAGCCCTGAGATAGCAATACAAACTCACTAGTCTGTAAAAGATAGCTGGATCCAAATGCTTTCTGACAAAACTGGGACCTGTCCACATGGCTACACTTTATTTGCTCTAATATGTAATCAAATGAAGGCTGTGAGCCAAAATTTAGGGTAAAGCAGTTTCCATGGTAGTAAGACTTCTTTTTAGAGGCCAAACTCTCCCAAACTCCAAAAACAACTGGAGCCAGACACGCTACAAAGAACAATATGTACTAACCAGGCCCAACGCTGCTTAGAACAGCAACATAAAATCCTGGATACTTGGAAGTCCATCCTGCTTCCCCATTCAATAGCAAAATGAAGACAGCACTATAATTCAAAGACCTTCCGAGATGAGATGAGACTTGGCACCTTTCAGGTGGGATAGCCATAGCCACAACTATATTCAGACAAGCCTTGAAGGATGCATCAAAGTGGGCTGTGCTGTGGGAACAAACCCCAACCTCCCACAACTACAACACACACACAAAACAATCAACAAAATATAATACAACTGTTGCCACAGCATACAAATGCCAAAAGCGCCCAAACTGAAACAGTTGCCTCTCTGAATTCCTCCAGAATTTCCCAAATTGAAAGGAGCTGATCCTGCTGTCAGAGCCCACAAAAGACACTCACCTATCCAGATACTGGATGCCAAGTTTCAAAAGCTGTTCTTCTTAGGCAATCAAGAATGCAGTTGGAGCTGGCAATGGTGGGGCCAGAGAGAGAGAGAGAGACTGAAACCAACCTCTGGCCAAAAAAGGTGGGCAGCTGCTGAGGAGGGCTTCTGAAACTCTGCCAGCCCACAGTGGTCAAGGCATAAGCAGCATATTCTCAGTTAGGGAACAAAAATCTGTTACTGAAATATCAAGGGTTTGGTCTAGGTCCTTGTATTAGTCTGCTCTCACATTGCTATAAATAACTACCTAAGACTGGATAATTTATGAAGAAAATAGATTTAATTGACTCAGTTCTGCACACTGTAGAGGAAGTAAAGCATGGCTGAAAGGCCTCAGGAAACTTACAATCATGGTAGAAGCTGAAGGGGAAGCAGGCATGTCTTAACACAGCAGAGCAGGAGAAAGAAAGAGAGCAAAGGGGGAGGTGCCACACACTATTAAACAACCAGATCACATGAGAACTCACTCACTATCACTGTGGGATTCCACAGCAAGGGGGATTCCACTCCTATGATCCAATCACCTCCCACCAGGTGCCTCCCCTAACATTGGGAATTACAACTAGACATGAAATTTGGGTGGGGACACAGAGTCAAACACTATCAGTCCTGCTGCTTACTGTATAGAAAGCCAATCACTATGTGGAGTACTGCCAGGGAAGAAGGCTTTCATCGGGTGCTGCAGACAAGGAGAACAGGAGAGTATCAAATCTGTCTTCCCAAGTGGCTAAAATTGCGAGGTTTATGTAGCAGGCAAGGTGGGAAAACAGGAATTAGGGAAGAGTAAGGAAGCGATTACAATGGATGAGGGGTGTGGCATCTCACTGGTTGTGGTGGTCTGGTGAGTTTCAGTTCCTTGCCTGAAGGTAAGTTTTCTGAGGAAGAAACTCAGATGAGACGAATGTTAAGTTTCAAATTTTAAGACTAGGGAGCCTCGACTTCTAAGTTGATTTTAAAAAAATCATAAATAATTGTTCTAATGGACAATCAAGTCAGTTTTATCCATATGTTCTCAATGATTACAGAGAAAGGGAAAAGATTCAAGCACTGTCTTAAAAATTTCTACCCAGAAGTGACATATGACATTTTTTTCTTACATTTCACTGGCAAAGTGAATCACATTATCATTCCTGAGATAAGATGAATGCAGAGAAATTGTTCTACATGTGCCTATGGCAAAAGACTGCCATTTGTGAACTGCTGTACTGACTTCTATAGGTGCCATTCATGTAAGAGTCGACGCTGACAGAGCAGGAGGTGCCATCTTTGATGTAAAGAGGAGAGATAGAGAAGCAAAATCTAAAAACATAACTTTGAAGAATATTCTTATTTATATGACAGTAGGAGGAACATAAACTCTAGAAGACAAAATGCAAACACATAGACAGGCAAAGGGCTCAGTTTCGTCTAGGGTCACATCTGTGAGAAGCATGTCAAGAAGTTTCCTCAGTGCCCAATCTGGAGATAAGTCAATGAGGCAAAGCTGAGAAAGACCACTGGGTCTAACCTTGTAGGAGACATGGTTGACCTCCAGAAGAGCTGCTTCAGGGAGGCAAGGGGCTGAATAAGAAGCCAGTCTGAAAAGGGAGCCATCAAAACTAGGAGCAGAGCACTGAACTATGGGAAAAAGGAATGAAAACGAGATGGTTGCTTAAGGTAGCAGCAAAATCAAAGCTGTTTTGTTAAATCAAACCTGACATGGTTTTGATTCATCCATTCAGCAATTATTTATTGAGCATTCACTCTTGCCAAACACTGTTTTAGGAGCTGGGAGAGAGAAAGCAAGGTCAGTTTCCTGTTCCCATGGAACTTATAACTTATCTTCTAGTGCAGCATTCCCCAACCTTTTTGGCACAAGGAGCTGGTTTTATGGAAAACAATTTTTCCACAGACTGGGGCGGGGTTGATTTCAGAATGAAACTGTTCCACCTCAGATCATCATCAGGCATCAGATTCTCATAAGAAGCACACAACCTAGATCCCTCACATGTGCAGTTCACAATAGGGTTTGTGTTCCGATATGGTGTGGCTGTGTCCTCACCCAAATCTCGCCTTGAATTGTAATAATCCCCATATGTTAAGGGCGGGGTCAGGTGGAGATAACTGAATCGTGGGGGAGGTTCCCCCATATTGTTCTCATGGTAGTGAATAAGCTTCACAGGATCTGATGGTTTTATAAGTGGGAGTTTATGCAAATATAAATCTCTCTTGCCTGCTGCCATGTATGACATGACTTTGGTCCTCATTTACCTCTGCCATGATTGTGAGGACTCCCCAGCCCTGTGGAACTGTGAGTCAATTAAACGTCTTTCCTTTATAAATTACCCAGTCTCAGGTATGAATTTATTAACAGCATGAAAACAGACTAATACACTCTCCTGTGAGAATCCAATGCCACTGCTGATCTAACAGGAGACAGACCTCAGGTGGTAATGCCTATCTCCCCACAGCTTGCGACTGCTGTATGGTACTGAGTCTATGGTCCAGGGGTTGGGGACCCCTGTTCTAGTGGAGGCATCATACAATAAACAAGTAAGAAAAGAAATGAATGAGTGAAGAGATAATTTCCCATTGTATCTAGTTCAGGTAAGATAAATTATGTTTAGTTCTTCCTTCCCTTCTGAAAGGAAGTAGCCATGTAGGTGGGAGGTATGAGCTGAAGAGTGTATTCACACTAATCAGGAAAAGTCTCTCAGGATGTGGTGTCAGTTGACACCCAGAGGGCAAGAAGCATCAGGCAAGCAGAGGTTTTGAACTGGAGTGTTCCATGGCATGCAAAATCTGCAGTGGCAATGCCACAGGGCAAACCCCCAAACTGGGGTTCACCCCAGGAGGCCACATGAGTTCTTGGCTTTGAGCAAGAAGGGATTCAAAACCCAGAGTAAAGCGAGAACAAGTTTAGTAAAAGAGTAAAGGAATGAAAGGGTGGCTACTGCATAGGCAGAGCAGCCTTAGGAGCTTCTAGTTGGCTATTTTTATGGTTATTTCTTGATCAGATGCTAAATAAGGGGTAGATTATTCATGGCTTTTCTAGGAAAGGGGCAGGGAATTCCTGTAACCGAGGGTTCCTCCCCATTTCAGGCCATATAGGGTAACTTCCAGACATTGCAATGGCATCTATAAACTGCCATGGTGCTGGTTAGGGTTCTCTTAGCATGCGAATGTGTTATAATTACTGTATAATGAGCAGTGAGGACAACCAGAGATCACTTTTGTCACCATCTTGGTTTTGGTGGGGTTTGGCTGGATTCTTTCCCTTATCCTCCTTTATCAGTGGGGTTTTTGTGACCTGTATCTTGTGAAACCAGTCCTGCCGAACTCCTATCTCAAGATCAAGTTCTCACGGAAAATAGAAAATAGATGGAGATTTTAAATTTCTGGGTATGTATACTTGTGTCCATTCGTGTGTGAATACCTACAGTAAATGAAGTTTCTAGAAGACATTTACTTCTCAATACATAAGATTCAATAATTGAGAGGCATATGCCTTCTCCCTTAGGCAACTCTGCCACAGAGTCACCTTCAGCTGTGTTGGAGCTCAGAAACCGTTCTCCAAAACATGGTGCTTTGACATATTGAACTGCAAAAGAAGCTTTAAGGTCTCTCTGACATTTCCCCCTCTGCCCGCCATCTCTCTCAAAGCATGGGATAAAGTTGTTAAGTTCTATTACCTCCCTGAAGTCTGGACACTCCCCACCATGAAGGAGAAGAATTATTTTTTCTTCCTGTCACTGAGACCAAGAATGTAATCACACCTAAACAGACCCTTTCACAAGGTAGTGTCTGCCTCTCAGGCTCAGTTTAATCTCTATTCCAGGATCCATGGTTCTTCTTAGCAAGGCTCTATTGCTCCTCAAAAGAATTCCTCTTCTCCCCTTCCCATGACCTGTTTTGCCAGGATGCTATAGAAGTGTCCAAACCCCCCTAGCAGGGGGTAATCACTCTGTGATTCTCCTCATGTACTTGTTAAAATTCATATGCCTTTTCACCAATGAATCTGCCTATTGTCAGATGATTTTTCAGTGAACATTTCAGAGGGTGAACAGGAAGTGTCCCTTGGCCCCAACAGTTGTTTGGGAAAGATGGCTGCAAGGAAGCGATCTGCTGAGGCGGATTCTATGTGTTTTCAGTAATGTAGACTTTCTTTTTACAGCTTTTGAACCAGCCCTTACTGGTTTAACGTGCAATGTGTCTTCTTTCTTTTTCTAAACTAGTTTGCCCTAGTCTCAGACATACAGAATGTAGTCATATACCTGTATAATGTTGACCTTTATCAAATATTACTGTGGGACTTAGGAAGGATTTTCCTGTGCCTGTTCTATCCATGTGGGTTTTTGAAAGAGAAGATTAAACAGATATCTGCAGAACTCTATGACTAGCCTCTGTAGCCTTAAGAGATGAAACTATAAACCGAAAAGTATCTGAGACAAGTCTCAACTTAGAAGTTTATTTTGCCAAGGTTAAGGGACATGCCCATGGTACAGCCTCAGGAGCTTCTGACATGTGCCCAAGGTAGTTTTGATACAGGAGCTAGAAATAAATTATTTAGGCAGTTAGTGGGGTAAGAGAATCTTCAGCAAGGTTTACCTTTTAATAAAAAGCAGCCCACAAATCATTTTTTTAACAAAGAGAAGCCTGAAAAATCAAGTTGCAGACATAAAAAAGCAAAGTAGAAGCTTGCACGGGTGAATACTGGCAGCTGTGCCAATAGAAAAAGGCTGTCTGCAGGCCAGGCATGTTCAACAGAGAGGCTCCATCTTCCCTTTTCTTTGTCAACCACGTGTACAGTGAAGAAGCAGGCAACATAGCGCCAGCCAGGTAGAGAACCCATCTGCATAATAAATTATTAGGGTGATGTGGCCAGCTTCTCCGTGTGCTATGCAAATGGCACACCTGGTCCAACCAATCTCTCATCCCCTATGTAAATCAGACATCACTTCCTCAAGCTCATCTATAAAACCCTGTGCATTTCACCACAGAAATGGAAGACTCACTCCAGATCCCCTCTCTCTGGAGGAGAGAGATCTTTTCTTTCTCCGGCCTATTAAACATCCACTCTTAAACGCACTCCTTGTGTGTTTTGTGTCTTTGATTTCCTTGGCCATGAGGCAACAAACCTAGGGTATTAGCCCAGACAAATGATGCTGCTTCAGTTTGGCTACAGCTTGAATTTATAAATTTTAGAGAGACATAAGACATCCATCAATGCATGTAAGATGTACATTGGTTCAGTCTGGAAAGGCAGGACAACTTGAATAGAGCAGGGAGTAGGGCTTCCAGGTAGAAGGTGGATTCAAAGATTTTCTGGTTGACAATTGGTTGAAAGAGTGTATCTGCCAACCTGGAATCCATAGAAGAAAGTGTCTGGGTTAAGGTATGGAGTTGTGGAGACCAAGGTTCTTATTAGGCAGATGAAGCCTCCAGGTAGCAGGCTTCAGAGACAACAGATTGTAAATGTTTGTTATCAGACTCAAAAAGGTGCTAGACTCTTAGTTAATTCTCTCCTGGATCAGAAAAAAAGAACTGGAAAGGGAAAGGAAGTCTCTACAAAATGTAGCTTTTTCACTACAAGAGACAGCTTTGCAGGGCCATTTCAAAATATGTCAAAGAAATACATTTTAGGGGAAAATACTTCAACTTCTTTCAGGGCCTGCTGTTTGTCATGAGATGTTATACTAGAGCCAGGCTGGAACTTGAAGTCTTATTGCTACAAAAAGTCTTAAGATCTCTGTGTTGATGTTAATCCTGGTCAGCTGTGCCTGAATTCCGAAAGGTAGAGGGTATAATGAGTCATGGCCAATACCCCTCACCCCCACTTCCCATCATGACCTGAACTAGGTTTTCGGCTTATCTTTGGAATGCCCTTAGCTGAGAGGAGGGGTCCATTCAAAGGGGTTGAAGGCTTAGAATTTTATTTTTACTTTACAAAAGCAATCATTTTGGCCATTATGGTCTGAATAAAATTTTCACTAGAAAAAACTATATATATTTTAAAGTTGAGATGATGCCTCTGTGGTCAATAATCTGGAAGAAGATTAATTTGTGTTTAATTATTTCCATTTATTCATAATACTTGCCTACTTTCCCCCTGCTATAACATAGCTCCATGAAGACAGGAATACTTGTCTGTTTTGTTCCTGGATATTTCTCCAGTTCCTAGAAAGTGCCTGACAAGAGAAGGTATTCATGAAGCATCCAGTGAAGCCGTGTTTCTTCTACTTGTTGTGGGAGTGTCCTACCAGCCCCCTCTTGACTGTAATAGGGATGTACAATGTCTGAGAGGCCAAAGGAAAGACCTGGAGACAGAAAATGAGTCACAGGTTTTATTGGGGTGGGGTGGAGCGGGGCAGAAGCTTACATACAGGGATGACCAAGTGCAGGCAGGCTGGACAGGAGAACTGCTATCGTTTGTAAGAAGCATGTTGCATATAAAACATTTTCACTTAGCACCTTCCACCTGGCAACCTCCATTTAACCCAAAACAAAGGGCCTCAACTCCCTGTATGGCCTGTGTTCCAAAGAATGGGCTAGGGTTTCGGATGTCCATCATAGATAATGAGTGAATCTCTGCATTGGCCCCGCTTAGAGTCCGTGAAAGAAAAATCTTGGGGCCCCAGAATTACTAAGCTAAAGGGAAAAGTCAAACTGGGAACAGCTCAGGTCAAACTTCCCTCCCATCTATTTAAAGTCATCCCTCTGCTCCTTCAATAGATGCATATCTGATTGCCGCCATCAGAAAGGCTTATCAGAAACTCAATATTCAACCATCTGTCTCTCACCTACCTATGACCTGGAAGCTCCCTCTCTGCTTCAAGTTGCCCTCACCTTTCTGGATGGAACCAATGTACTTCTTATGTATATTGATGAATGTCTCATGTCTCCCAAAAATGTATAAAACCAAGCTGTGGCCTGACCACCTCTGGCACATATCATCAAGACTCCCTGAGGCTGTCACGAGTGCACATTCTCAACCTTGGCAGAATAAACTTTTTAAATTAACTGAGACCATCTCAGATACTTAAGCTTCCTTAGCTTGGAACCCTGAACACACGTTCTTCTTAGACCATAGGGTCCTTCTCAGGTGTGCTTGTTATTGCTGCAGGATACACCTGCTGCACAGGCACTGCCACCTTCCTCCTTGTGCTAGTGCCCTCATGTCCCAGGGAATGCACCAGACGGATCCAGGCATCTCTGACTGAGGTTGCAGGTTCAGGTCCATTTTTGATCCATTTTCTTTTCTTTTTTGTTTTTAGAGACAGAGTCTTGCTCTGTCACCCAGGCTGGAGTACTATGGCGTGATCTTGGCTCACTGCAACCTCCACCTCCCGGGTTAATGTGATTCTCCTGTCTCAGCCTCCCAAGTAGCTGGGATTACAGGCATGTGCCACCACACCCAGCTAGTTTTTTGTATTTTTAGTAGAGATGGGGTTTCACTGCGTTAGCCAGGATGGTCTCGATCTCCTGACCTCGTGATCCACCAACCTCAGCATCCCAAAGTGCTGGGATTACAGACGTGAGCCACCACACCCTGCCCCATGACATCTTTGTGTCAGTGCTGACTTGAAGGGTCAGCTCACTCAGGGTCAGCAATGTCACTTTTCTGCATGATCAGAGAACTTCCTGCTGTTTTGTGCCTGTTGCTAGACTTGGCTCTGAGAGGAGAGGTCAGGCCCAGGTTTGTGCTGAGACTTAAGGGATATAATTGCTAAGAATTTTTCCCTTGATGAGCACCTTAGGCTCTCATGGAGCTAATGTCCTGGGGAAAATGGGTTCCAGCAGTACAGAGTCAGTCAGGAAGTGGCTCCCAGAGCATTGATTTTCATGTAACTGAAAACCTACTAGGCTCCAAGAGCATTTGAATAAGAATGATTTAGGGCAATCTACATAATGTTTGTAGCTTTGCTATGCCCTCCCAGACAACTTGAAGTAATGTGTGAGAGCAGAGAAAGTTGATTCCCAGAAAGCCAACCCTTAAGGCTTGAACCCGGCAGGCCCACCCTTCCATTTTTAATCTCTCCAAATCCTCAGGACTAGCACAATCCCAGCTCTGGGAAATATCCTCTGACCTTTATTAATCACATGAATTTCACTCTCTCTAAATTCCCACACTACCTATTATTTCATCTGTTCAATTAACATCGACCAAGCTCTAAGCTCCTACTTTATTCCAAGCAAATGAAAATGACAATGCCATCATCCTCCCTTCGTGGGGAGTTGGCGGGAGACACGCACTTACCAGAGCATGTATCACACATTAATATTAATGTGTACTGCCTTAGGATCCTTTTCACCTCATCCGCATGTATACATCTATGTTTTAATTACATATGTATGAACTGGTTTTCTCAAGACTATAAGTATCTGAGACATTTTGAGATTGGGGCTGTAGCTCATGTTAAACGGTAATTCTCGGGGTGCAGAGTATAAAGCAAATCTAAGATCGTTCCTTTGGAAGTGGAAAGCAAAGGGATTTGGGGAGGTAGAGTGCTGCAGTCAGTAGAGGAGCTTCTGGAAGAAAAGCAGCAAGTCACTCGTGTGTAATAATGAAGTATTCGTGGTTGGTTTCACTTGCACTTTTTCCACTTGAAAAAATCCCTACAAGTCATGAAGCTAGAACAGAACAGAATCCTACTGCCGACCTCAGAATACATTGCGGACTGATGATTTCCAGGTGTATCTTTCCAGGGCAGCCAAACAGGTCATTAAGAAGCAATGAAGGATTTTCCTAAAAGGAAAAGTTAAATTGGATTTCTATTTTATACCATATACAGATATAAATTCCAAATGAATTAAAGATCAAGATGCAAAAAGAAAACCCACATAGCTAATAGAACATCTCTTTATGTTCTTGAGAAAAGACCTTCCTAATAAACAAAAAATGCCATAAAGAAACATATTGACAAATTTGAGCATATAAAATAAAAAACTTCAATAAGGAAAATGTATTTTTTTAAAAAGCCACCAAAGGGGAGAATATTATGCATACCATGTAATGACCAATGAGAAAGGTATATTTTTAAAAGCAATTTGTGAAAAAGGATAAATAAAATGACATAGGCTGGGCACAGTGGCTCACACCTGTAATCTCAGCACTTTGGAAGGCTGAAGCAGGTGGATAATCTGAGCTAAGGAGTTCAAGACCTTTTTGGGCAACATGACAAAATCCTGTCTCTACCAAAAATATGAAAAATTACCTGGGCATGTTGGTGCATGCATAGAAGGCTGAGGTGAGAGAAGCACTTGAGCCCACGGTAGAGGTTTCAGTGAGCCAAGGTCGTGCCACTGCACCCTGCCTGGATACAGTGAGACCCTGTATCAGAAAAAAATAATAAAAGAAAAGAAAAGAAACAAAATGACATAAACAGAAAAGTTACAGAATACAAATGGCTAATAAACGTGAAAAAATACTAACACTTACAAGTCTTCATGGACAAATCAATTCTTTGTTGATGGGTTTGACAGAGTTTAAAATGATTGACAATGTTAACTCTTGGTGAAGTTGTGAAGATTTCCTCACACACTACTGGAGAAAGTGTAAACTGCCCTTTCCTTTTGGGAGGACAATCATGTAACATCTAACACAATTGTAAATGTGCATATCTTTTCATCCAGGGTTTCCCTTCTTGGTATTTACCCTCAGATGGGGTCCAAGAAGACTAGACCCAGAAAAAATAAGCTTCATAAGGTGGAACCATATGTGTAATATATACCATTGATATAAATTTGTCAAATAAAACATGATTGTTACATATGTTTTACATATATGTAAACAATGATGCTTACTGCAGCTTTTTTTTTAAGAGTGAAAAACTGAAAACAACCTCATAGGAGAATGGTTAAATTAGTGATGATCTATTCATAACCAGACAACTAGGCAGAGCTTTAAACAGTGACAAGGAAATCTCTTTTAAGGCATGTCATTACATGAGAAAAGCAAGACAGAACAATGCAAGGTCTCTTTTATATATATATTTTAAAAAGACATATTGCATTGATTGTACGATGCTTTTCCCCCCACTTTGAGCATCAAAAATCGGAATACACCTTAACATCAATGCCATCACACATTAATTGGCAATGTTCTTTCTTAGTGGTACATGAAATCATTGCAAGCCTTACAAATAAAAGGATCATTTGCTGGGAATCATTTGTTAGGAATATGGTATATATACATAAAATTATTATGCAAATGAGCTTTTTCAAAGTCAGGAAGGATGCCTACTACAATGTCCATAGGAGATAATCTGTGGGATGTGTCTGATTAAATAAGGTAAGAGGATGGGAATGTTTTACTATATATGTTTCTATGTTTGAATTTTAAGTACATGTGAAACAGAATCCCACTTAAACAGTTAAAAATATATGTGCCTAGAAAAAAAAAATCTAGTGGAATGTAAGCCAAAATATTATCAGTAGTTTTCTCTGGATAGAAAAGTCATAATTGACTTTTATTTTACTTTTGTGGTTTATTGGTATTTCTGAATTTTCTTCTACGGTTAATACGTATCAGTTGTATATATTTTTTAAAAGACAGCATGACATTCCAAGACCTGATGCATTAACTCCATCAGTAGGAACAGGCATACCAGGAAACCCTGGTTTACATCGTCGATATACAAACACACTTGCATCCCTGCTCACCTACACAGAAAGCTAGTTAGGTACTCATGGGCAGAGATGCCTAGACTTGTCCTCACCTGAGTGTGTTTATCATGTCATGGGTACCAAAGACAAGTGAAATAGGGCCCTGCTTTCTGGGGGCTTCTAGCCTAACTTCAGGTATAGGTCAGAGAGGATGTATACGATGTGGAGAGCCCCGCCCCAGCCAGTTGACTTACTGTTGAGATAATCTTGTTTTGCTATAATTTCAAAAATGGTAAACCACCTGTCTGGTGACTTGTGATTCCTTAGGCAAGCTAGCAGGATGACTGGGATGAAAAACACTCAACTTCATTAATCCTGGGATCTTCAATTGTGTGTCTTAAGGTAAACCTGTGTTTTTGTTGCCATTAGTCTACTTTTGTCTTTATCATAGTAAAATCCATTTTATGTGATTTCATAAAACCTTCATAACTTTCTCTGATAAAATCTTTTAGAAAGAAAGAAAGAATTTTATTATTTTGAGATAATTGTACCTCTTTGAAGTCATCTGGACTATGTTTCCTCATTTTGACTAAAAACTAGAGGGCAAGTTCATCAGGGTCTCTGCTTTGAAATGGCAGCAGTGAAAGAGAGAAGCCAGGAATGGTTGCCACCATGGCAGAGCCTCCTGTTCCCTGACAAGGGTGAAGCTTCCTTAGTTATCACATGGCTCCGGTGTTCTCAGCAATGATGAGCTGTATGTGTATTTCTTGGTTGCTTAGAGTAAACAAATAATTTATTTTGGCTCCAGTGATGTTTCAGACCTTCTCCTATTCAAAAATCAAGCCGAATTCAAATCACATGTCTTCATTTCCACACATAAAGATAGGATGCCATTGTATCCCCAGATGTTAGAGACCTAAACACACTCACTTATCCTGTCAGCAGTTTTTTCCTTATTTGGTTTCATTTGGGGAATAGGTATTCACTACCTCTTTCCAGAGAGAATGTCAGCAGACCATAGCCACAAGCTGCATGGCTTAGCTGGACTCACAGACCCAAGGAAGAACAAGAAGTCTGAAAGAGATTCTGAGGATGAGAGGGTGGCTGAGTGGAGCGGGAGCAATGGTAACTAAGACAATTATCTGCAAAGGTAATCAGAGGCAAAAATATCTTTAATACAGTGAGAAGCAAAAGGTAACTACAAACAAGTGACAATTAGGCTGACAGCTGACTTAGCAGCAATGATAGAAGTCAGAAAACACTAAGGGTATCTTCAAAATGCTGATATAAAATAACTGTCAACCTAGATTCAAACATTTAGTAGAAATATTTCTCAAGAACAAGAGCAAAATAAACACATTTTTCAGATGAATACTGACAAAGTTAAACTCCAAATTCTCATTAATGGAAAATCTATGTCATACTATAAAAAGTAAGGGAAAAGAAGAAAAACTGGATTCCAGAATCTAGTTCTGAGATACAGAAAGAAATTGTAATTGAAAATTAAGAAATAAATTATTTTAAATTACAAATTTGGAAAAATTCTAAAACATTTTATACAAAATAATATCTAACTTGTGGGGTCAAAAGAGTTAACACAACAGATAATTTGTTGTTGAAGTTTTCCTAAGGTCCTTGTATTATTTGAAAGGTGAATTAAAGGCACTGATGAACTTTTCATTCTTTAGAATGCATTTTGTAGTTTTTAGAATAATCATTAGAAAAAGGGAGAAAAAGAATAGAATACAGGAAAAAATGCAGTCTGTTTCAAAAAATGACAGAAAATCTAACTTTAAAAATTGGGACAAATGAAAGCATATAATAAAATGTTGGAAGTAAGTTCAAATATGTCAGTAACCTCAAAACATGAAAATGGGCTGAATTATTTACTTAATAGTTAGGACTTGTCAAAAAATATTCTGCTATAGTCTAAAACATGACACACATAAAACATAAGAACATAGAAAGGCTTAAAATAAAAGGACAAAAGCAGTAATATTTCAGGCAAATACTAACCCAAATAAAGTCACCGTACCCTATTATATCAGTAAAAATTTTGAGGCAAATAGCAGAAGGCCAGCACATAATAGAAAAAGTTGATTTCAGCAGAATATACAATTCTAAATTTGCATAGACTTATTAGTGAATATGTAATATTCTAATATGTAAATCTGTACATATTAGAATATGTAAAGAACATTTGATGAAACCACAATGAGTAATTGACAAGCAAAACCATTTAATACACTTGATCCAATAACCATGTATTGAACCCTGAAGCCAAAAGAAAGCTGGTTCTTTGTAAAGCTTGATACAACCAACAAACCTCTGGTGGGTTTGACTTAGGGAAAAAAAGCTAACAAAACAGATTTAGGGATAAATCTAACAAAAGATGTGAAAGATCTTCATGGATAAAATTATAAAGCTTTACTAAAAGGTATTAAAGCTTTGCAGTAATGTAGAAAGATACTATGTTCATGAATAGGGTGACTTAAATACAAAAAGATATTTCTTCTCTAACTGACCAATAAACAATTGTGACTCCAGTCAATCCCAACAGGTGATTTCATGGGCCTTGCTAAACTGATTCTACATTTGTATAAAGACTACAGTGAAGACACTCTTGAGTAAGAACAAAAGTGGGGCGACATTGGTCTAAAAAATGTAAAAAGTTATTTTGAGGTGATAGTAATTAAAAGAGTGATGTCGGTGCAAAAACAGAAAAATAGACCAACAGAACAGGAACTAGGACTCAGAAATAGAACGTATAGGAAAACTCGACACAGACCTGACGTGGTATTGTAGACCTAGAGAAAAAGATGCACATATGAATGTGTTAGCATTATACACAACTAATTATTCATATGAGAAAAAAGAAAATGTATCCCTACTTCACAACATACATAAAGATACTTCCAGTTGTAACAAAGACTTAAATATGAAATATGAATCATTAAAAGTTTTGTAGTAGGAT
This sequence comes from Callithrix jacchus, assembly GCF_049354715.1. Taxonomy (NCBI): domain Eukaryota; kingdom Metazoa; phylum Chordata; class Mammalia; order Primates; family Cebidae; genus Callithrix; species Callithrix jacchus. The sequence continues at coordinate 92,657,395 of NC_133517.1, read as the reverse complement.
ATTTTTTTGACCCCAAGATAAACAAGAATGTTTTAAGCAAGTCACAGAAAGTTTTAAACTTAAGGGAAAACATACACAATAACAATTACATTAAAATTAAGAGTTTCTGTTCATAGAAAACCATCTAGCTTACAAAAAATCTATTTTTAGGAAAGATATTTGTAGCACATCAAATGACAAAAGATTAGTATCCATAATTTAAAATGAAATTCTACAAATTAATAAGAAAATGATAAACAAGTAAACAAAAAAAGGGCAAAGGTAATGAATATGCCTATGCCAGAGGAGAGTATAAATAGCCAATGGCCGCATGAAAAGATGATCAACCTTATTAGTACTCAGAAAACTGAAAATAAAATGTCAAATAGATAAAATTTCTCACCCACTAAATTTGCAAAAGTTAAAGTCTGGCAATATAAAGTATTGTTGAAAAGATTAAAAGGAATCCATTTAATTAGTCTTAGTCATCCGTTGTCTAAGGTCAGCACAGGGGACACTGATGACTTTGAGAACAGTTTTGGTGGTGGGTGTGGGTAAAGGCCCAACCAGAGAAGATTTTAAGAGATTCTGGGAGGAGAGGAACTGAAGGCAGTGAGTGTAGATGATTCTGTAAAGAAGAGCAACGAAATAGGGTAGTGCCTGATGAAAGAACTCAGGTCAAAAGCAGTTAGTTTGTTTTTTATTTCTCCACCCTCCTCATGCCTTCATATGGGAGAAATGGCAGAAAGGAAATTTTGATACAGGAGAGAGATTGACGGAGTGACACCCTCTAGTAGGTAAGAGAGGATGGGATGAAGGCAGTAGTGGAGGAATTGATTTTGGATAGCAGCATGGATGGTTCACCTGCAGGAAGTGAGAAACACCAGAGGCTGCAGGTACAGGTGCTTGCAGGTGGGTGGATGTGGTGGTAGCAGTGGGTAGAAGCCCTCTGGTGCTTCTATTTCCTTGGTGAAGTAGGAGTCAAGATTGTCAGCTAAGAGGATCAAGGAGAAGGTGCTGGAGGTCTGGGAAAAGAGAAGCTTGAAATTCTCATCCAGAAAAGTACAAGGTCCAGTGGGTTAGGAAAGTATGGTAAGATTGCCCAGCGGCACTAAAACCCATTTGAGACTGTGGTCATTAATTTAAGGTGAGACCAGCCAGCAAGATTGTGTTTTTTTGTTTTGGTTTTGTTTTTATTTTTGTTTTCCAGCCACATTCAACCACGTGAGAGCAGGCACATTGGAAACAGAGATTTTCACTTAACCATTTAACCTGCTTTGCTGAGCTAGCATGACAAATGGAGAAGGGGAGAGACTTGAGGATGCACCAAGGAAGTGATTATAATGATTAACCATGGAATTCTTGCAGGGGAAGATGAGGGAAGAGGATATCAAGTGGGTGAGCAGTGGTGAAAAGTGATAGGATCAATAGCTTTAACGTTCTGATAGACTCGAAGCATGATTGGAACTGGGGGACCAAAGGGAGTGTATAGGAAAGATTAAATGTGGTGGTGAGGGAAGGATACATGGAAATGAGATGAGAAAGAGTTTTGATTATTGGTAATAAACATTTTTGTATTTTTAGTAGAGACCAGATTTATCATATTGGCCAGGCTGGTCTTGAACTTCTGACCTCACGATCCACCCAACTTGGCCTCCCAAAGTGCTGGGATTACAGGTGTGAGCCACCGTGCCTGGCCAGTAATAAAGGTATCTTGGAAATAGAAGTGAGGCAAAATGGAAGAGGGCTTTTAAAGGAGAGGAATTCAAGGAATGAAGAGTCTAGGGTGATGGAAGTATCATTTTTATGTAAATCTGTACAAATTAACAGGGGTATATGTGGTACAGAGCGATGGTGTACTAGGAGTTACAGTCAACAAATAAGTAGGGGTCCTTCTCTACTTCTAGGTCAAGTGGTGTGATGGCTATTGAGAAAAAGCATCCGCCACTTAAAAGGGTTGCAGGGGAAGCAATAAATTCAGAGGAATATACAAGAAAACTTTATTTTAAACCATATCCGATCATTTTTAAAATGAGATTGCCTATATTCTGAAATGCCACCAGTTCATTTTGAATAGCTCAAGTTCTTGCTTTACTGATTATTGAGACCTGTTCAGAATATATACTTGTCTTTTCAATTATCAATCATTATTCATTCAGCACATTTTTATTGAATGCATACTTAACAAATATTTGCTCTAGGTACTTAAAATCCAACAATGGAAACAAAACAAAGATTCCTACACTTGTAGAGCTTATTGTTAAAGTCTAATTATTTTCTTTTCAATTTTGCGCAGAAATCAGAGGTGTGAGTCATCTTGCTTTTATGGTAAGCTATTTTGCTCCAAGTGCAGTGAACAAAGTGGAGTCAGTAAAAAGAAAATTCAAACTAAGGCCCCCAAGCTGGAGACTGAGTGGGAACACTTACCTGCCAAGCAAGGAACCCAGTACAGTACAGGGTGTCGGTAGGTTCCCAGGGATGAGAAGCGAATAAGATCTTTCACAGCCTGTCTTAGTCCATTCTGTATTGCTACAACAGAATGCCTGAGACTGGATAATTTATAAAGAACAGAAATTATTTCTCACAGTTCTGAAGGCTGGGAAGTCCGAGGTTGAGGAGCCAGCATCTCTAAGGGCCTTCTTGGTGCATCATCCTATGGCACAAGGCAGAAGAAGAGCCAGGGAGCATGCAAGACAGAGAGAGAGGGAGGGGCCAAACATCTCTTACGTTAGGGGCCCACTCTGGTGATAACTAACTCATTCCCACAATAACAGTGTTAATTCATTCAGGAAGGCAGAGCCTTCATGACTTGACTAAACTCTTAAAGATCCCACCTATTAATACCATCACAATGGCAGTTAAATTTCACCATGAGTTTTGGAGGAGACATTCAAACTGCAGCAGAGCCCAAAGATCAGGAATGATTTCTGTCTCATATTACAAAGCAAAGTCTCCATGTGCTGTTGACTGACTGATGAGGTCTGGGTTTATCAGGTGGCCAACCACAGACTGTGTTACCAGCAGAGGGGATCCAAGTCACAAGGCACCAAAATATGGTAGTGGTAGAAGGTATCTGAGTTACTGGTGGCACATTCATATGAGCCTGCAGGAACCTAAGTTTTTGCCTCTTCAGACGAAAAGAACTTGACTGAAAGGCATAAGGCTGAAAAGGAGACTGAGGCAAGTTTCAGATCATGAGTAGAAGTTTATTAAAAAGCTTTAGAGCAGAAAAGAATGGGAAGTATATTTGGAAGAGACCCAATCTGACATCTTGGAGGTCCAGTGCAGGGTGTAATTTAGAATTTCAGATGCTGGCCTACTTCTGGTGTCTCGTGTCCCTTTTCCTTCATTCTTTCCTTAGGGTGAGCCGCCTGCATGTACAGTGTCCAGCTTGTGCTTGGGAAGTGAGCAGGTGCACTGTGTCTACTGGAGTTGTGTGCATGCTCACTTGAGGCTTTCTTCCATTTTCTGGTGGAATGCCCTGGAAGGTCATACTCTGCCATTTTTCCTCTTAATTTGCATGCTTGAGCACACTCGCCCAATTCCTGAGATCTTACTGGAGCCTGCAGATTACCAGTTTCAGGTATTTGTATCTATTGGGAAGCTACCTCTCCCTGGCACCAGCTGTGACCAATGATCATTTTAGAGAGGCAGTGTGACAACTGTTGGACCACCACCTGATGGTTGTCTGGCATTCCCAGTGGGTCGGGGGGAGTCCTCTCCTGCCCAGCTCATGCCTGACTAGCTACCTACTGTAACAGCTGGAGGTGGTCAGCTGTGGATGTGGGCCACCCACCCAGGAGCATGATGTCCAGCTGCCTCTGCTCCATGTGTGATCTGCTCAAGTTGGCTCTGTTTAGGTGTTGGCAGGCTGATGGCCAGACTAGGGGTGGTTGGTGCAAGGTCTCAGACACAATCTGTGCTAGTTGCCGAGGGCTGGCAAAACAAAGCACCACACATGACATGGCTTAGAATACCAGGAATGTTTTGTCCCACAGTTCTGAAGGCTGAAAAGTCTGGGGCCAAGGTGTTGCCGGGTCATGATCCCTCTGAAACCTGCAGGGGAATGCCTCCTGACTTCTTCCCACCTTGGTGGTTCACTGGCAATCTCTGGCATTCTTTGACTTGTACATGTATCCATCTAGTGTTCCATCTTCACATAGCATCCTCCCTGTGTGTCTTCCCTCTGTGTGTGTCTATCTCTATGTTTAGATTTCCTCCTTTCAATAAAGATACCAGTCATATTGGACTAGAGCCACCCCCCCCCTCTAGTGACCTCGTCTTAATCTGATTACCTCTGTAAAAACTCTATTTTCAGTTCTGAGGTGCTAGGAGTTAGGACTTCAACAAATCTTTTTTTACTTTTTTGAGATGGAGTCTCACCCTGTCTCCCAGACTGGATGCAGTGGCACAATCTCGGCTCGCTGCAACCTCTGCCTCCCAGGTTCAAGTGATTCTTGTGATTCAGCCTCCTGAGTAGCTAGGACCACCACCATGCCTGGTTTATTTTATTTTATTTTATTTTTTGGTATTTTTAGTAGATGTGGGGTTTCGTCATGTTGGCCAGGCTGGTCTCGAACTCCTAACCTCAGGTGATACACTTGCCTCAGCTTCCCAAAGTGCTGAGATTACAGGCAAGAGCCACTGCACCCTGCCATTTTTTTAAAACACAATTCAACTAATAGCTTTGAAGGAAATAAAAACATTTTACCCCAAATTTTATTTTTTCATATTTAAAGAAACATAAATGGCTGCCACAAAGCTAGCAAACAGAAGTGACCTTGCAAAGCTATATTTTGTGGGGAAAATTTTGCATCCGTAGAGCATCCCCATTAAGTGTAGTCAGGCCCTTTTCATGCCTGATCTAGATGAGATTGAGAGCCTGACATTGCTAAAAGTTTAAAAAGAATCATTTGCCATCTGTCTGTCAGAGGGAGGCTTCATCTACATAACAAAGCCACCTTTTCCAGCCAAACCTCTTTCTTTACTACAATGCTATGGTCTTAATGAATTGAGGTTTTTTGTGCAGAGGGCAGGAAGAATCCATCAGATGCAGTTACACTATCATTTCAACCTCCCTGTATTAGTCCATTCTCATGCTGCTAATAAGGACATACCCAAGACTGGGTAATTTATAAAGGAAAGAGGTTTAATCGGCTCACAGTGCCACAATGCTGGGGAGGCCTCACAATCATGGTGGAAGGTGAAGGAGGAGCAAAGCCATATCCAACATGGCAACAGGCAAGAGAGAGTTGTGCAGGGGAACTCCCATTTATAAAATGATCAGATTACATGAGACTTATTCACTACCATAAGAACAGTATGGGGGAAACCGCCCCCATGATTCAATTATCTCCACTTGGCCCTGCCCTTGACATGTGGGGATAATTACAATTTGAGGTGAGATTTGGGTGGGGACACAGCCACACCACACACCCAGGGCCAACATCACTTGCAGCTCCATACTTTTATACAGCTTGTTATAAACTGAATTGTCCTCCACAAAAACTCATCCATTGAAGCCCTAACCCCGAAACCTCAGAATGTGACCGTATTTGGAGATGGGGTCTTGAAAGAGGTGATTATAAGCTAACATAATGTCATGAGAGTGGCCCCTAATCTAATCTAACTGACGTCCATATTAGAAGATGACTTTGGACACACAGAGGCACCGGGAATGTGCACAGAGGAGAGACCATGTGAGGACACAGCAGGAAGGCAGCTATCTACAGGCCAAGAAGAGAGGCTCAGTAGAAACCAAACCTGCCCATACCTAACTTGGACATCTGGCCTCTAGAACAATAAGAAGATACATTTTTGTTGTTTAAGCAGCTGAGTCTGTGGCATTCTATTTTGGCAGCCGGAGCTGACTAATACATTGCTCCATTTGACAGTGCTCCCAGGCACCGCCCCCACCCAAATCTCATCTTGAATTGTAGCTCCCATAATTCCCATGTGTCATGGCAGAGACCTGGTGGGAGTAAACTGAATCACGGGGGCCAGTTTTTCCCATGCTGTTCTCATAATAGTGAATAAGTAGAAAACCATCACAAGATCTGATGGTTTTATAAAGGGGAGTTTCCCTACACAAGCTCTCTTGCCTGCTACCATGTAAGATGTGACTTTGTTCCTTCTTCCCCTTCCACCATAATTGTGAGGCCTCCTCACCCATGTGGAACTGTGAGTCAATTAAACCTTTCCTTTATAAATTACCCAGTCTTTGGTGTGTCTTTATTAGCAGCGTGAGAACAGACTAATACAGTAGGCATCATTTGTTACGCTTCTATCAGCCAGTTGGTATGGCCTTTGATTGCATGGCATGGTGCAGCTATGTAAGGGGTTGATGCAAGCAGAGGGAGAAATGGATTCCAGCAGCTGGTTTGAGCCATGGGTGCAGAGAATGGGAAAAAGGATCATGTGGACATTAGGCAGCTCTCCTGAGAAGCAGCTTGGTGGAAAAGCTCAGTTCATTCTTGAAATTCTTACTGATATCAGTAGGTCCAGAAATGGAGAAAGGGGGAAGCCACCCTTCCTAATTCTCCTCTATCCTCCACATCATCCCTGGCCTTTCTTTGATTTTTCTCTCCTTGGCTTTCTCCTGGATACAGCTTCCTTTCCTTAATGGATACACCTATTCCCTCTCTCCCACGGTACTTCGTACTTTCCTTCCTCTTCTGGCTCTCCACTGACTTCCTGATCTTGCCTAGATAACAAGAGATAAAGCTGCAAAGAGACCAAGGTGTTATTGACTTAGGAGTTTACATTCTTGTGTTCTGGAGGCAGACGATAAATGAACAAGGAGACCATCAGAGAGTAATGTGCTGAGAATTAAAATGAGATTGCAACTGCATGCTCCATCAGGCAAGGGCTTTAGATTGTACGGCTTTTGCTGCAGCTCTTGTTGTGTTGAGGTGGGGGGGAGAATTGACAATTTATGATCCACAACACCATTAATCAGGTTGAGAAAGTATCAGGTACACTTCAGAGTTCTGCAATTTTGGCTCTAAGTTATAAAAAAAGTAAATACGTTTTCTTATCTATACCAGACAGAGGGTGTAACCAGGCCTGGTTAGAAAATGAATAAACAGTGATTCCAAGTCCCATTTCCTTTGTCTATTTAGAGAGTTTTTAGTTATCATAAAGCTTTCTTATGAGGTCTTTGATAAGGCAATGGGATGTTATTAAAAGCTATTATCTAAGAAAATAAAAACCAATAGATGCATATTTTACTCTGATGCTATCTTTAAATCGCAGACATCCAGGGACATTGGAAAGTAACTTGGGATATTAAAGCCTGCACTGTCCCTTGAGTCTCAGCCCTAAGTCCACATTGTCCCTTCAGGTGGCGCACCTTTGTAGAAACATCCTCTTGCCCCAGGGGCAAGTTGCTGAGGGCCAGGAGGATTCAGTCCTCCAGGTTTTGGAGAAGCTCCAAGCTCTTGACGTTGGAGGTGCTCAGAGGCAGCCCTTGGTGTGGAGCTCTCCCTGGATAGGAACAGGGGTGGATGCTGGGGAGAGACATGGGTGGGGAGTACAGGTGGTGCAGGAGCAGTTGGAGCCTCCAGACCCCCCTCCAAATGTGACTGGACAGAAGGTTTGGATCTTGTTGCCAATGTGCAATCCAGGACCAGCAAAATGACCTCAGGCTCAGGAAGGGACTTACTGGTCAATTGCTTCTTTTGTGGGGCCTGCCAGGATTTGAAATGAAGCAGAAGCTCTTATAACATTCAGCCATAAATGTAAATCTTTTTTTTTAACTCAAGCAAAATAGTGAGACAACTTGACATTTTGCATGCTTAAATTTAGAGCAGATGACAGAAATTGAATACACACGTCATAAGCTGCTTCATTTAAACAAACACACAGAACCAGACTCTGCTTCATGTGACTTGGATCTTGAAAATGCTTTATCCTGTGCCAAAATTTAAAACCCTTAAGGCAGCTAATAAATATGTGCCTAAGAATTAGGTCACCGGACCTCCAGGCCTGGCTCTTGCTTGGCTGACAAAGCCGCCCCTCTGTGCCTCAGTAAATCCTTCTCTGAGATGGCCTGGTGTGGTGTGCAACACCTGGATCTTGTGCCCAGAAGGCACAGACAATCCCAAATGAGCACACACAGTGGTGAGGACATGCCTCAGGGTCTGGGAGCATGTAAGCAGGGGAATATATGAGATTGCCCTGCAGTCTATGCCTATTACGACTAACGATGGTTATTAATAACTGGAAGCATGCTTTGTTTGTCTTTTTTCTTTCTTTTTTTTGCGACAGGATCTCAGTCCTTCATTACCCAGGCTGGAGTGCTGTGGCAGGCAGGGATCACAGCTCACTGCAGCCTCTAGTATAATCATTCAGTGAGTTCTCCCTGCCTACTACACAGACAAAACCAGTTTACTGAGACTGTGATATTGCAATTAAGAAAGAGTTTTAAGTGATAGGTGGCTGGTCATGTGGGAGATGAAGTTATCACTCTAATCAGTCTTCTCAAGAACTCAGAGGCTGGAGATTTTAAGGACAATTTGGTGGGCAAGGGGTTAGGGAATGGTGCTGCTGATTGGCTGGGGATGAAATCACAGGGGTGTGAGAAACGGTCTTTTTGCCTTGAGTTTGTCTCTGAGCAGGGGCCACAGGATTGGTTGAGTCATGAGTCAGAAGGCTGGGTGGGGTCCATCTGTTGTCAGAATGCAAAAAGTCTGGGAAAAAAATCTCAAAAGACCAATCTTAGTTTCTACAATAGTGATGTTATATATAGGTGCAATTGGGAAAGTCACACATCTTGTGCCCTCTGGTCATATGACTCCTGAGCAGTTAGGGATTATAGAAACTATGCCTATATTTTAGCAGAATTCAGGTCTCTCCCATAATCCTAATCTCATAGCCTTTCATAAGTTTTTGGTCCCAGAGCAAGGAGGGGGTTAGTTTTAGGGAAGGACTATTATCATCCTTGCTTCAAGGTTAATTTTTTTCCATGATTAGCTTGGCCTATAGCCAGAAATGAGCAAAGCCAGCCAGCCAGCCTGCAAGGCTAGAAGCAAGATGGAGTCAGCCATGCCATATTTCTCTCACTGTCATCTTTGCAAAGTCAGTTTCACCAACTTCTGGGCTCAAGAGACTTCTTGCCTCAGCCTCCTGAGAAGCTAAGACTACAGACATGCTCCACCATTCTGGCTAATTAAAAAAAAAAATTATAGAGACAGGATCTTGCTATGTTGTCCAGGCTGGTCTCAAACTCTTGGCCTCAAGTGATCCTCCCACCTTGGCCCCCCGAAGTGCTGGGATTATAGCCCTGAGCCACAGCACCTGGTTTACTCTGCCTGTCTTAAATGCCTGAGTCTCCTGATTACCTTATGAGGTATTACCATTTTACCAATAAGAAATATGAAGCTCAGAGAGGTTAAGTAACTCATCCAAGCTCACACAGCTATAGGTGAGGACCCAGGCATCTGAGTACACACACCCGCCTCGTAAGCTCTGCGCACTTTCCACCATCACTGAATGGAATGATGGGAATGGAGTGGAGCTAGTGATTCTGATCCACATATACTCCCCACTCGGAGTGGTCATCTCTGGTTCTATGTCAGCATTACAGAGACCAACTTGTCAGAGGGCAGGAGAAGGCATGAATAGAAAATGAAATGATTAATTTCATTTAGAAAAAAATTATTGTTCCACCACCATAAGCAAGGTACAGTGTTTTAAAATTTCCCTTTTGAGAACATTGAGGTATATCCTAGAAAAATGAATTTAATGGAAGAAAAAAAGAGAGGCAAAGGGAACCCAATAATTTGGGTATAAACATTCCAGTTTAAAGAATATTTTCTTCTTCAAATACCACCTTTTCTCACCTTTGTGGGAAGACCCTATAATTTTAGCTTTATCTCAACTATTGCTCCAAAGGCTGGCTGGGGTTGTCAGGCAGGGCCATCTGTGCTGGAATGAGGTTTCCTGCGAAGACACGATTTTCACTTACTAAGAGCTATACATGACATCATGCACTTTCAACAGGAACTTCTTTACTTTTGCATGTCTCTTCCTTTCCTGCCTAAACAGATGCCTGCCTGTTATTCTACAAGCAAAACAGTGGTGAGGCCCATTATTGAATAAGCCTCATGGGGCACAGCTGGAGGAGCCATATGTAGAGATTTGGCCAGAGTTCATTACTGGCTTTGCCTGAGGACAGAACATCCAGACCAACATCAAACGTTTATTCAAAGCCAGTGGTTCTAGTCTTTCCAGCCCTTTCTTCATGATCTGTACTCAGAAGTTGTTAGAATGAATTCATTTAGATTTTTGTGAGTTTTCTTCTGGATATTAATTTTTTTCTGACTGCTTTGATACACATGTACATCAAGCCTTTTGCCACCTAATTTAAATCCAATTGGTAGACATGTACAAGAGAGGTGCCCTGGAGATAAGGAAGGAGAAAGAGATTGGGTATCACAGAGAATGACAGTCGTTGAACTCTATCTCTTTTTTTTTTTTGAGATAGAGTTTTGCTTTTGTTGCCCAGGCCAGAGTGCAATGGCACGATCTTGGTTCACCACAACCTTCGCCTCCTGGGTTCAAGAGGTTCTGCTGCCTCACCTGCTGAGTAGCTGGGATTAAAGGCATGTGCCGCACCCAGCTAACTTTTTGTATTTTTAGTAGAGATGGGTTTTCACCATATTGGTCAGGCTGGTCCGCCTTAGGTGACTCATCCACCTGGGCATCCCAAAGTGCTGGAATTACAGGCATTAGCCACCTCACCCAGCCCCTATCTAATGTTTAAATAAATCAATTCAAATAAATGCACACATAAAGTACCAGAGGGTCATCCTTGTTGTTGGTGTCACACTGTTAAGTAATACTGACCTAGAGAATATTATTAAGATAATAGTACACAACAGCATTTATTGAGCATTTGTGCCTGGCAGTTCTAAGGTGGGGATTATCCCCATTTTGTTGACAGAACAACAAACTGGCGGGTGTTACTCCATTCTTGTGTTACTATAAAGGAATACCTGAGGCTGGGGAATTTATAATGAAAAGAGGTTTAATTGGCTGATGCTTCTGCAGGCTGTACAAGCACAGTGCCAGCATCTGCTTGGCTTCCCGTGGGACCTAAGGAAGGTCACAATCATGGTGGAAGGTGAAGTGAGAGCAGCAAAGGGGGAGCAGTCACATGGGGAGAGAGGGAGCAAGAGAGGCCGTGGGGGAGGGGACCACACTCATTTGTTATTTGTTTGTTTGTTGTGTTTACTGAGGTGGAGTCTCATCCTGTGGCCCAGGCTAGTGTGCAGTGGCGTGATCTCGGCTCACTGCAACCTCTGCCTCCTGGGTTCAAGCGATTCTCCTGCCTCAGCCTCCCAAGTAGCTGGGATTAAAGGCATGTGCCACCACACACAGCTAAGATTTGTTTTTTGTTTTTGTTTTCTGTTTTTTTTCTTTTGAGACAGAGTTTCACTCTTATTACCCAGGCTGGAGTGCAATGGCGCGATCTCGGCTCACCGCAACCTCTGCCTCCTTGTTCAAGCAATTCTCCTACCTCAGCCTCCCAAGTAGCTGGGATTACAGGCTGTGCCACCATGTCCAGCTAAGTTTTGTATTTTTAGTAGAGTCAGGGTTTCACCATGTTGGCCAGGATAGTCTCCATCTCCTCACCTCGTGATCTGCCTGCCTCAGCCTCCCAAAGTGCTGGGATTACAGGTGTGAGCCACCACGTCCTGCCAACCACATGCTTTTAGACCAGATCTCACATGAACTCAGAGGGAGAATTCACTCATCACCAAGGGGTTGGCTCTAAGCCATTAATGAGAGATCTGCCTCCATGATTTGGAGTGAACAAATCTCCAATCTGTATCACTCTGCAAAGTGCTAAGGTCACAGAGCTGTAATGGCAAAGCTGCAGGTCTAAATCCAGATCCTATATTCTGAGCCACGAGGCTGTGCTGCCCTGACGAGGAAGTCAAGGCACAGATTGGCAATGTGACACCATGCATGGGCGCAAAACCTGCTGATGAATTAAGCAAAATTGCATTGTGAAAAAGAGCTGAGTCTGAGGACCTGAGTTTGAGCTCTTCCTGCACTTTCTACTTGTGACGTTAGGAAAATTGCATAATAATTCTTCATACCTCAGTTTCTTCATTTCTCCAATTATCAGACCATTAGCAAACTCTTCGGCTGTTGAATAGGAAAATACATGTGCAAAGTCCTCACTAACTACTGTTAACAGTTCAGATGAGTATGTGCAGAGCAAACGTGGGTAAAACAAGACCTGTATTAACTACTGGTAAATCAAGAAATAATGCTTCTAGGAGGGACATAAAATAGCATTAGCTTCAACCTTCGTGTACTGCAAACAGTATCTGTGTCTGGTCCCTGGGCTGGTGGTTCCTTGGTCCTCCCATACCCCAGTCTGGCGGGGTGCAGAGTCAACCTATAAACTCCCAGTGGATATCAATTCACAGAAGCACCAGGAATGAAGACACTATTTGTGGATATACGGGGCAGAGCTCTGTCTTCCCTAATATTTTATTCCTTAAATCACAAACAACAACTGTGAAATTTACCTGACCCAATAGAATCAAGGGAGTGTGTGTGAAAAAACTCACACGGAAATTGTAAAACATTTTGCTTTCTTGCTTCCCTTCGCCCACAAAGGCCCCAGACCCTTTTAGGAAGATTCATAACGTGAATTTCTGGTGCTTCCGAGGGGGCATAGCCCCTGGCAATCCCTGTTGCCATCAGACTCGCTTCCTGTGCCATTGCAGGACCCAAGGGCAGGGCTGGTGTGACCGCCTGTGTCCATTCCTCTTTGCTTTAATTGTCCATGACTATGGTTGACCCCAAGTGCTGTGGTGCTGTCATGTTTCATCAACAGAGGTCCTGTCAAAGAATTCCAACGAAATCTCTAAGTTGCCTTTCAGAAATGATACCAAGCACGTCTGTGCCCCACGCCATGTCTGGCATAGCCCAGCAGCACCGACGAAGTTTCCAGTAGTAACAACAGCAATGATCCATTGAGTACTTCCTCTGTGCCTGGCTCTGGGCTTGGGGGTTTTCCAGGGCTGTCTCCAGTCCTCCCAGGTAGCCAGCCAGGAAGTCTCTACCTCATTGAGAAGATACAAATTCAGACTCAAAGAGGCAAAAAGGCAGCCCAACCGGACTGGGCTGGCATTTGAAACCAGGCGGACACCTCTGCTGAACTTCCTTCCAGCTCAGCAATGTTAACACTGGGATTGATTCGTACCTGAAGGAAGGAATTCACACTGGAGGAGTTCACATCTCTCACATTAACAATTACTCAGTCAAACTTTCCCTAGATGTCTGACTCCATGTTTTACAAGCAGTATTGGATTACTCTGCACAAGAACTAATGAGATTCCACTTTAGGGAGAGACGATTCTGGGAATTTGAGTGACTTCCCCATGGGCCACAGCTGTAAGGAGCTGAAGTAGGATTCAACTTCAGGCCCATCTGAGCACGAAGTCCTTGCTCTGAAACAGTGTCCTCTACTGCCTCATTCTGTGGTTCTCCAACATTCGTCTTAGAAACTCATCGAGCCAGGGCTGCTCCACATGGCAAGCAGAGAGCAGGAAGACAGCCAAGAAAAGGGCAAGGGGCGTGGAGAAGTCCTGCTCTGTTCTTTGGCTGCCAGCTGTCTCTGTTAAGTCTGATTGGGTTAAGCCGTAGGACATGCGCCAGGCATTGGCCTGGTGCTCTCACATGGATTAGATTGTTTCCGTTTCAGAACAAGCTTGTTGAGCAGCTGCTTTTACCTCCACTTTACAAACGAGGACATTGAGACTTCACAGATTAGGTGACCCTCCAGGTCACATAGCTAGTAAGTGGCAGAGTGTGGGTGGGAATTGTGGCTCTAGACAGTGTTTGAGAAGTGGCTCCTCTGGCAGACACGTTTTGTTGATTGACTCAATGGATAATCCCACTCCCTTACCCTGGGCATCTCTTTACAAAAGGCAATTGCTTTCTTCCTCAGTCCCTGGGTCTGATCACATGACAGTTCTCACCAATGGGATGTCAGCAGAAGTCCATTAGGAGTTTCTGAGAAGGCTGGCGCTTTTTCTGAGGAAAGGGATAGATGCCATTAACTCCACCTCTTCCGGCCTTTTTCTTGGTTTAATGGGGTCACGTTCCTTGAGTAGCACCAGCCATCTTGCAAACATGTAAGAAAGGCTGAGAGCAGCTGGCCCTGACATCACTAAACCACTGGATCAATACCATCAGCTGCCTAGCTGAAGGCTTCTTGGTATGTGCAACAAATACTCCACATTTTTTTAAGCCCCTGAAAGTCTGGCTTTCTACACCTTGCAGCCAAGCAAACTCTTGACTAATGCAGGCCCTCATGGGGCAGAATAAAGCACTATACCTTGTGATACCCTGGTCAGGTGGCTTCTATTGATTAGTAAGCACCAAGATAGGAACCCATTCATTCACCAGGTAAGAAGCTCTTAGATGTGATAATAAAACTCTTGGAATGATGAGAGTTATGTAAAATTGGTATTTTATTTCTCCAAACTAAAATGGTAGATCCATGATCAGGCATGGAACATGAAGAAAAACTGATAGACTTTCATGGGCAAAGTTGTCAAGGGCTGTGGTCCTCTCTGAGACCCCTTTACAGCCCAGCAAAGCCTGGTGAAAATCTTTCTGAGAAGAGCAGAAAGGAGAGCAGTCAAGGAGGACAGAAGTCAAAGTTGGAGACCCCGAGATGTTTCCCAGGGAGTGGCAGTAATGTGGGGATGTGGATGACTCTGCTCACCTCTCTCCTTGCTCCTGCACTCTCTCTCTCCCCATCACTGGGTGCAAAATTGGCAATTTCATGCAGGAGCTAACAGTGTAGGCGTCAGATTGTCTGAGTTCAAATCTCAGTTATGAGTACAACCCAATTATGACAGTTATATCCAAATAGCACTGGACAAGTTAACTTAAACGCTCTAAGTTTGTCCTCCATCTATAAAACAGGCTAATGATAGTGCCTAATTCACAGGGTTTTCATGGGACTTAAATTAGATAAGCCATGCCATGTATTTAACTCAGGGCCTGGCATGGTCATTGGGTATGTTAGTTATTGTCAGGGTCTCCAGCAAGAGTAGATGGCTATTTATCCAAGGTGCTATCACCACACAAAAAGGCCTTCTTGCCTCCAACTCTCCTGTTCTCTGCTTGAGTCCTGCTGTGCTGGCTGTTATGCTCTCACACTGTTAACACCCATTGAGGTTAGAAAAGCCAGTGTTGGGGATGGTGGACAGTCAGCGCCCTGGCTACATTCCAGCTAAAGGCCTTGGCCAGTGGCCTTGACTTTCCCAGCACTAACCTGTTTATATTCAACAAAGCAAACTACCAGAGGGCAGGTCAAGACAAGAGCAGGGGTGCCAGGAAAAAGCTAGCCCATGAAATAGAAACAGGGGGTCGACCAGATACCCTCTGGGGGCCCCATTTGGTTTTACAGTTTGAAACTGGGATAAAATTGAATGTAATAAATATAACTCTGAGTGAGACAACATGGGATTTTTCCCCCCTTCATAGGAAGTCTGGGCAGTCTTCCTATTAGTCAAGAGAACAAGCCATAAATCTTGCCATGGACACGAGTGCTGGGCACACAGTGCACTGCGCTGCCTCCCCTGTTTCCAGAAAGAGTAGATGGATCCTTCCCTTCACATTTATTTCAGCCATTAACGCGGCACAGTAGAATTTCAACAAGACAGAAATAGAAGACAGAAAGGTTGGTCCTGTCAAAAGCTCTCAATATAATTATGAGTCCAACTTCTCCACGCATCCCCCAACCTCCAGGAATAATTAGATTGCAAGACTCTGGGAACCAAACTGAGGTCTGGGAGGAAAGAGACAGGCAGGCTGAGGACAGGCTGATTAGCGCAGTGGCTGCTGCTGTTCTGCAGGAGGAGGACGCTGAGCTGCCGCAGCCCTGCGGGCTCCCTGGGAATTCTGCTGGTTCATAAAAGCCCCAGTTAGAGCTTGGCTCATCCCAGGCAGCAATTAGTGGCTCTAATAATTTCAGCTGATGCATTAGGGCTGCCTCCTCCCCTAACCCCAAACACTTCATTGTGCACAGAGTCTTTGCTGCAGATTAGTTCTGTGAAATGTGCCCTCATTGCACCTTTCCACCCACAGTGTCCACAGAATGGGGATGAGGACTCTAGGCTTCAGGCCTGATGGGGGCCTCAGAGGAAGCCCCAGCCCAGAACATCCAGGCTACCAGCAGGAAAGCAAATTCCCTTTTCCCTTGGACATTTGCTTTGTTTATTGTTTAATTTTCTCTTTGAAAGGCAGTCTACAGAATGAGGAAAAGCAGTCCCCAAGGTCCATTCTGAGCTGTCTCTTCTCCAACTTAATTTCCATTCTAATGTTTTTGAGGCCCCCACCTGCATCTGGCATTTGTGATTCCATTTTGCAGCTATTCTCCCCAGGATCTGCTGTTTTGTCAGGGGCTTATACTGTACCATTTCAGGGTTTGGAGCAGGATTGCAGAGCTCAGGTGTTGATGGGGGCAGCTCAGGAGTGGCCCAGCACCCTGGGAATGAGCTCCCCCAGCTTCATTCTCTCCAGCCCCAAAGACAGGCTGCCCTTTTGCTCTCCTCATTGCCACCAGGACTGCAGAGCACCCATTCTGGGTTAGCAGCCAAGACACAGCTCTCTGTACACAGAACAGACTTGGGTCTCTGGAACATGCTTCTCCATAATTCTGCACCTGTCTTCTGTCAACAGTGGTGCTGACTGTGTCTTCAAGGGGCACTGTGGTTTAGCCTTGTAAAATCCTCTCTTAAGCCAAACTGGATTGCCTTCAGTTTGAATCTCAGAACTGCCACTTAGCAGCTATGTAAACTTGAACAATTTTTCTAACTTCTCTGTGCCTCAGTTTACTCACATATAAAATTGAGTATCAACAGTACAGAGTTTTTTTAGCATTAAGTGAAAATTTCCTGCAAGAGTGCCAGGTTGGCAGTGGCGGCTTATGCCTGTAATCTCAGCACTTTGGGAGGCCAAGGTGGGAGGATTGCTTGAACCCAGGAGTTTGAGACCAGCTTGAGCAATAAACTGAGACCCTTTCTGTACAAAAAAGTACAAAAATTGCCAGAATTAACCAGGTGTGGTGGCATGCACCTCTAGTCACTGCTACTCAGGAGGCAAAGGCAGGAGCATTGCTTGTGCCTAGGAGTTTGAGACTGCAGTGAGCTATGATTGTGCCACTGCACTCCAGTTTGGGGTCACATAACGAGACCCTGTCTCAAAAAAAAAAAAAGTAATGTCAGGCACATGTAGCATCAGTAAGGGTTGGCTGTAATTATTAGTACTATTAGCAGACCTTCTGTGAGGATGGAGTTGCAGTCCCCAGCATGTCCAGCAGGGTTCGCCCTGCAGTTCAGAGGCGCAGAGTGTGCAGAAGGAGGCCTCACTGTGGGCTCCCCTGCATGCTGGATAAGCGCTTACTAAATCCCATTGGACCAATGGGTGCTTCCATCCCTTCAAAGGTTCCATCTTTATCTTTCTAAACCACCCTGCCTGAAGACTCCTGTTAGGTGACTTGTTTATGAGGAAGGCAAGAAGGCAGGCAGGAAGACAGGGAGGAAATCACCTGGATTCTGATTCTTATCCTCGGAAGGGCTCAGTCACTGGGCAAAGCCCTCACAACTGATAAGCGGCATACCAGGCATTTTCATCCACACAGACTGGTTCTGAGGGCTCCCCCGCCCAGTAGTGTAAGCCTTCTGGGGGAGTGGTCCTTTCGCCAGGGGCTGCTCTGTGCCATCCAGGCTTTGGAGGGGCGGCTGGTGTGGATGATTCCACAAACAAATCTCTGAAATCAGAAATGAGGCTGTTTCATAATCTCCAAAGGTTGGAGATGTTCCAGGCAGTGGAGAGAGAAGCTGGCCTACTTTAAAGAGCTTGAGAAAAGGAAATTCCCAACCCTCTGCAGACATGGGAGGAGCTGCCACCTTCAGGCCAAGTGTAGATGACAGGCCTCTTCCTAAAACGCTCAGCCACCTGTTCAACCCCTGTGGGACCCAACAGCTCACAAACCTGTCTCCTGCCTGCTGGCAGGGACTTCCTAGGATCTAACCAGAGACTGTGCCCTGCTCACTGTCTATCTAAGTGGCCTCGTTTCTGGGTACGTGTGGATAAGACTCTCTGTGACCCCACTTAATTAGGTCCCCAGGTAGGAGGACACACAGCTGTCTCTGGAAGCAACTCTGAATTTGCCTAACTTGCTTTGTGGCACACTGCCAGCTCCTATGTTTGTGGCTGCTCCACAGAGCAAATGCAGATTAGAAGTCTGTGGGCTCTGTAGCAGTCCCGGCTGCACTGACCTCTTGCAAGCTGGGTGGGGCAGGGTGAACTCCAGGACCATGTGTCTCCTGAAGGCTGGGCTTGGGCCCTGGAGGTGGGCAGACCTCCATGTTTGCAACGTGCCACCCAACCCCTCCTTGGGCCTTCAATACCCTGGAGTCACCCAGCAAGAAGGCCAGGCCTCTTGATTGCCTGTGATGATGTATTTAGGCTCTGTTGATATCACCTGCTCTAGGCTGAGTTTCCCTGGATCAAGAGCACACCAGTGGTGTTTTAAATAGACAAGGCAGCCCTAGGTCGATTTGAGAAGCTGCTGGTCTTTGGGGCCAGTCACTCCCTAGCTGCAATCTCCTCATTAGTTTTATAAGGGCAGTTTCATTTGGGGGAAGGACTATTATGATTTAAACTATAAATTAAAGTTCTTCCAGAGTTCGCTTGGTCTATACCCAGGAATGTGCAAAGACAGCCAGCCTGTGAAGCTAGAAGCAGGATGGAGTCAGTCACGTTGGATTTCTCTTACTGTCATAATTTTGTAAAGGTGGTTTCAACTTGCTGAATTATTACACTAAACCCATGACACCCAGGCTGTTTGGTGAGCATGGCTGTTGGCTGGATGTGAGGCCTTGTTGAAGGAGGCTGGGTTAGTTTGGTCTGGGAGAAAGAATAGAAAGTTGCCCTGAGCCCAGATACTGCCTAAAAAAAGCAACAATAACAAATCCAGAACTCCCCAAAGCAGAAGAGGGAGGCATTGAAGGGCATTTGGGATAGGAAGTAGGGAGGATGGTGAAGGAACCACAAATGATTTGCCTGTGTTGTCATTCTGCCTAAAGACGGCTCATCAGGCTGAATCCAGATTCTGAGGTTTTCTACTCACCCAGCCTCCCCTGCTCTAGCCCGACCTTGCAGTCCACTCATGTCGAATCAACACAGCCTTGCTCTTTGCAGAGGCAGCAGATCCCCTAGGATATCCCTGAGAATGCAAACACAGGTCCTTCTGCATGTCAGGGGAAAGGTTGGGCAGAAAGAGGAGGTTTTCAAGGCATTCTGGAGGATTTTAGTGGGGGAATTCTATGGAAGAATGGGAGGGGACAAGCAGAACTTTCATCTAACAAGGCTCCTAGGGCACCCAGGGAATCAGCTGGTACAGCTTGACCAGCCAAAATAACAAAGAGGGACAGAGATGTGTGTGCCTCAAAGATCAGGCTGTTGGATGCACAATGCCTCGCTCTTGGATCTGGGAAGGTCTGTTGGCTGGAAGAGAGGTTAGTCCCACAGAAGAGCCTACTTCACCAACTATGCATCTGGCTGTGAGGACCATGCTGCCTATCCCAGGACTTCCTACAGAGGGACAGGGAACAAAATGCAGGAGCTGGGCAGGCGTGCAAGGCAGCTGGGCAAGGCTGCAATGGAGGCAGAGCCAGCTGTCTGCCTGGGCTCCTTCCTGTCTCCAGTCAGCCCCACAAGGATCCTGCACCCCCTACCCCAATTCTGCCCCAAGAGAACATCACAAATAAAATTACCGAAGAGGCACACTTGTGCATCTTCAACACTGCAGACATACATAAGGCAATTTCCCCGATCCCTGAGCTCCCCGGCACGCCATTTGATCTAATTATTCATAACCGCCACCGATAACTGCTGATCGTCAAAGCAATGAATGAAGCTACTGGAGTTTTTGCTGGAGGTGAACGGACATGCACTGTCCCAGCCAGAGTCTGTTCTAAGCTGTCAGGCGCCTCTTCCCCCATTAGTCCCCGAAGCACGAAGCCCTCTCATCAGTCATTTCTTGCCTTATCTTATCGATCCTTTTAATAGCAGGCAGTAACAATTTATTAGCAATTCTCCAGAATTCCTGCCTCTTGGCTAGATGTTTTTCCATGTTGAGTGCTGAAGTCATATTTCTTCTAAATCTGGCTCTCTTCGAGGTACTCAGGGAGGCCAGGCTGAGAGAGCCCTGATGCCCACAGAGGAGAAACGATTAAATTAGAACAGTAATATTATTTTAATTTTTTCACTAATTTTGTGGTTTCAAATGAACAACTGGGCATGGGGGGAGGGGGATGAGGGGACCCTACAGAGACCAGATGAAAAAACAAGTTTTATTTCAATTTCTATTGAAATCTTTCTTTCCATTATTTGACTGCCCCCCGCCCCCCGTTTATTGAATTTGATTTTTGAAAGTGAGGCCCAAGGAAGAAGGGCCTAGGCTGCAGGTCAGGGGCTGGGTGGGGGCCGGAGCTCCAGGAAACTCAGAGCCTGGCCACCCTCTAAGCCCCTGCACCTATGACTCACGCTTTTTGGCGCCTCATTGTCACCCAGAAGGAAAAAAAAAAAGCCTAGGGGAGGGAGAAGAAGAAGCCACTTCCCTATTCCATGACCCATGAGCTGATTCATGAGCCCTTCTCATCCCTAGAATGAGGAACTGCAAGAGTGCCTGGTAACGCCGCCAACCCCGCGGCCGCCAGACAGCGGGAAGGAAGAGGAGAAATCCGGCCGCGGGGGGCGCTAGAGAGGCCCCCTCGGGCTTCCCGGCAGCAGGCCCAGCCACAGCCTGGGGGGCTCGGCCGGGGCGGGTGTCTGGGGCTGCGTGAATGCAGCATTCACCCTGCTCATGGCCTAAGGAACAGAAGCCACGAAGACAGCCCTCAGCATGACTAACTCGTCAGGCTTCCGGGCCAGAGTCACAAAACCGCCGCGGGAACAGCTGCTTCCCCAGGGAAAGACTCGCGTGTCCTAAGGACACTTCCCTCGCTTCGGAGGCTTTGTCGCCTCTACCCCTCTCTGCCCCAGCGTCCCTGGGGTCCTTGGACCACCTGCCCCCACAACGGTGGGTCCAGGGCTGACATCTGCAACAGCCACAGTGTGCTGTGCCGGCCAGTTCACCGTCCTCTCCTTTAATTTGTGCAGCAATAATAGGTATTATTTAGTGCAGAACAAAAAACTGATGCTCCAAAAAAAACGACTTGTCCAAAACCACCCAGCTAGTAACTGGCTTCAAATGCAAGTCCATCTGCTTTGTAATTGATTATTCCAGTATTTACATGATAGTAAGTTATCGACATCTATAGTTATATAAATATGTACATATAATTAACATATACTTGCAATTTATTAATTTAATTATACAACGGTAACATAATTTTTTAGTTAATATGGTTTAGCTGCGTGTCCCCAACCAAATCTCATCTCAAATTGTAATCCCCAAGAGTGGAGGGAGGGACCTGGTGGGAGGTGATTGGTTGGATCATGGGCAGTTTTTCCCTATGCTGTTCTTCTTATGGTTGGCGAGTTCCCCCGAGACTTTGATGGCTTAAAAGTGGCTATTTCCGGCCGGGCGCGGTGGCTGGAGCCTGTAATCCCAGCACTTTGGGAGGCCGAGGCGGGTGGATTGCAAGGTCAAGAGATCGAGACCATCCTGGTCAACATGGTGAAACCCCGTCTCTACTAAAAATACAAAAAATTAGCTGGGCATGGTGGCGCATGCCTGTAATCCCAGCTACTCAGGAGGCCGAGGCAGGAGAATTGCCTGAACCCAGGAGGCGGAGGTTGCGGTGAGCCGAGATCGCGCCATTACACTCCAGCCTGGGTAACAAGAGCGAAACTCTGTCTCAAAAAAAAAAAAAAAAAAAAAAAAGTGGCGATTTCCGCTGCTGTCTCTCTGCCCTGCCGCGTGTAAGACATGCCTTGCTTCCCCTTTGCTTTCTGCCAGATTCTGCTTCCTGAGGCCTCCCCAGCCATGCGGAACTGTGAGCCAGTTAAACCTTTCTTGTTTATAAATTACCCAGTCTCAAGTAGTTCTTTACAGCAGTGTGAAACAGACTAACTCAGTAGTTAATTTTAATTTCAATTACTGTTGCTGGAGTTTTTTTATTTTTCAAATTGGCAATAGTTTATGTGATTCAAAATTCAAAGTATACCAACAGGAATTCAATAAGAAGTCCCCTCCTCAGTCTATGTTCTTCAGCTACCCAGGTCCCTATTCAGAGGTGACCACAGTTAATTAGTTTAATGGCTATTCTTTCAGAGACGGAAACAGAGAAAAATAAAAGCAATATGCCTATATATTCGTTTTTACCTTTTTTATACACATGTTGTGTACAATATACATCATTCTACTCCTCATTTTTCTTCCCCACTTAGTGTTTTTTCACACTTAGTATTTCTTGAGATCATTCCATTTCAGTGTATAAAGAACTGCCTAATTTTTATTTATGGCTCCATACTATGAAGGTATCACATTAAATCATGTTTCAATTTTGAGGTAAATACTTTCCCGACTCCCTTCTTGTCTTACACATTTATTGTAAAAGTTCCATCTTCTATCTAACAGAACTTTCCATTTTGAATCTGGATCCCCACTACTGTTGGTTGGCAGTGTCTCTACCCAGCCTTGGTCTGGGCCCTTCTACAAATCGGAGTCTTAGCTTCCGCAGCAACAGCTCCTCCCCTGCATGCTGTGGAATTGGGTCCACCTCTGCCCTGCAGCTGTGATCAAGAAGTATTTCAGATGTTATCCCACAATGGGCAGAGCCCATGTTTTCAGGAGTCAAATGAGGTTCATTTTGTGAATTTAAGAGAGGATGTTGGGGGAGGCTATAACTCTTGATGTCACTCTGACCCCCACATTTAATAATGTTTAGTAATAGGGATTATGGTATAATGAAATTGTAATGTTAGAAATGGCTCACCTGGTTATACCCAGCAACACTGCAATGGACAAATAGAAACACAGAGCAGTTTAAATGCGTTGCTTGAGAACACACCACTCAACAGTGAGAGAGGAGTCTGCTATGACTAGAAAAATGATTATAGCATTTCCTACCCTGGTTGCTGGATATGATGCCAATAGGCAGCTGATGTGGCCTGGGAAGCAATTACCAGACAGCCTCTTAAGGTGAGCTCAGGTTGTTTACAGTAAGTTTACCAAGGACCACTGTGAGAGATATCATTACAGATATCCAAATGCTGATAAGGACACTAAACTTCCGAACATATGTCATAAATGTTTTAACAACTTTTTGATAAAATTAATAACATGGTGGTTCTTAATGAATGCTCACATAATGGAAACATCAAGAAAGATGAACAAGAATGCAACTCTGGTGGGTGAGCTAAAACATGCCTCTATTACATATTACATCGCTATACTAAAACTCTCATTTTACATATTTGAATAAGTCATCAGACTGGGAATTCCTCCAAGCCAGGGATGGTGGCTTGTTTGTTCTATAGCCCTAGTGACTAGCTCATCACATGCAAGTTAGACAGGACACTGTATCACCGAACTCCTAGGCCTGGCAGGAGCGCACCAAGCTCATCAGGTATGGTAGGCAGTGAAGCTGAAAAGAGAGGCAGGAGAGATGTTAGGTAGGTCACAAGAGTCATGGGAAGGAGTTTGAACTGAAAACTGTAGCAATGGGGACCAGGCGTTCATATTGGAAAGCTGATTCTACTGAAGCCAGGTGCCGTGGCTCACATCTGTAGTCCCAGAACCTTGGGAGGCAGAGGCAGGTGTATCGCTTGAGCCCAGGAGTTTGAGACCAGCTTGGGCAACATGGCAAAAGCCCATCTCTACTAAAAAAGACAAAAATTAGCTGGGTGTGGTGGCGTGTGCCTGTAATCCCAGCTACTTAGGAGGCTGAGGCATGAGAATTGCTTGAATGGGAGGCAGAGGTTGAAGTGAGTCACACCACTGCACTCTTACCTGAGCAGCAGAGAGAGATACTGTCTCAAAAAAACAAGCAAGTAAGCAAACAAAAAAAGTTGATTCTACTGAGCAGAGGAGCAGAATAGAAAGTTCTGAAAAAATTATACCAACTATTGAACCATTTGGATAAAAAGCAGTGTTAGACAGTGATACAGTGTCCTGTCTAACTTGCATGTGATGAGCTAGTCACTAGGGCTATAGAACAAACAAGCCACCATCCCTGGCTTGGAGGAATTCCCAGTCTGATGACTTATTCAAATATGTAAAATGAGAGTTTTAGTATAGCGATGTAATATGTAATAGAGGCATGTTTTAGCTCACCCACCAGAGTTGCATTCTTGTTCATCTTTCTTGATGTTTCCATTATGTGAGCATTCATTAAGAACCACCATGTTATTAATTTTATCAAAAAGTTGTTAAAACATTTATGACATATGTTCGGAAGTTTAGTGTCCTTATCAGCATTTGGATATCTGTAATGATATCTCTGTCTGTGATATCTCTGTCTGTGATTTTGTCTGTGGTAGACAGAATCATGGTCCCCCAAAGCGACCCATGTCCTAATCCCCAAAACCTGTAAACATGTTACTTTGCATGCCAAACAGATATGACTGAATTAAAGATTTTGAGACTGGGAGATTATCCTGAGTCTGGGTTCTAGGTGGGCCCAATGTAATCACCAGGGTTCATACAAGAGGAAGGTGGGGGAGGGGGGCTCATATTCAGAGAAACGGAAATGATGGAAGTAGAAGTTAGAGTGATGCAATTGCAGGCTTTGAAGCTCAGAGGAGGACACTAGCCAAGGTATGTGGGAGGCCTTTCAGAAGCTGCAAAAGACAAGAACACATTCTTCCCTAGAGCTCCAGAAAGAAAACCAGCCCTGTGGACACCTTTATTTTAGCCCTGTAAGACCCATGTCAGACTTTTGACCTCCAAAACTGTAAGATAATAAATTTGTGTTGTTTTAAGCCACTGTTTTTGCCAATTCATTACAGTATCAATAGGAAAGGAATTCAGATCCCAAGTGTCTATCAACATATTGATGAATAAACAAACTGTAGTATATTTTACAATGGACTACTATTCAGCAATAAAAAGGAGCAAATTATTGATAATTACAGTGCATGGAAAAAAAGCCAGGTCAAAAAGAGAAAAAAGAAGACATACTGTTTATAGTTAGTTAGTTTATAAGTTTATGTGTAACCCTAGTTTATATTTATCCCTAATTTATAATCTATCAGCTATGTACTGGATAGATTAAATGTTTAAATGAGATCCCCCCCAAAACATAACAAACAAACAAAACTTGTGGAAAGAGGAGAATTTTATAACTCTAATTTTAAAGACAAAGAATGATAGCATTTTTTAAAACCTCTATATTTAAAAAAAACAAAATCAAATTACAAACTAGAAAAATCTTTGAATTATATTAAATTGATAGAACTTTATCCTTGCATGGTAGACTTGAGGATGCTTTTCTGTAATGAATGTGCATTACTTTTTGTAAAGAATACAAATTTTAACAGAAATTCTGTTACTGTGGCAGTTGTATCAAAAATGAATTAGAGACCAGTATGGACATTTTACCAAAGAAGATACAAGGATAATAAATAACTACATAAAAAGATGCTCTACACCATTACTCACTGACAAATGCAAATAAAAGCTACAACAATACAGCACTACACATCTGTTAGAGTGGCTAAAGTGAAAAAGACTAAGCATACCAAGTGTTGGTGAGGACATGAAGCAACTGCAATTCTCGCACTGCTGAAGGGACTATAAAATGGTACAACCACTTTAGAAAACTTTGGCTATTTCTTAAAAGTTGAGCATACACCTGCCATTTGATTCAACTATTCTACTCTTAGATGTGTCCCCGAAAAGAATGGAAGCATAGGCCCATACAAAGACGTATAGTCAAATTTTTCATGGCAACTTTACTTTTAATAGATCCAAAGTGGAAACAACCCAAATGCCATCAACAGATCTATGAATAAAACAATTGTAGTATATTCAGACAAAAGAATACTACTCAGCATTAAGAAGGAATAAATTACTGACACATGCAACAACATAGATAAATCTCAAAATAGTATCAGTGCATTAAAAAAGAAAACTTTTTCTTTTTTTGAGACAGAGTTTCACTCTTGTTACCCAGGCTGGAGTGCAATGATGTGATCTCGGCTCACCGCAACCTCCGCCCCCTGGGTTCAGGCAATTCTCCTGCCTCAGCTTCCTGAGTAGCTGGGATTACAGGCACGCGCCACCATGCCCAGCTAATTTTTTGTAATTTTTAGTAGAGACGGGGTTTCACCATGTTGACCAGGATGGTCTCGATCTGTTGACCTCGTGATCCACCCGCCTCGGCCTCCCAAAGTGAAAAGCAAACATTTTTTTAAAAAGATGTACTATATTATTCCATTTATAAAATTCTAGAAAACGCAAACTAATCTATAGTGACAGAAGACAGATGCGTGGTGGCTGGAGATAGAGTGGAGTGGGGAGGGGCAAGAGGAAGAGATCACCAGGAACTTCAGGGGATGATAGATACATTCTCTGTGTTGATTGTGATGATGTTTTCATGGGTGTACACATATGTAAAAACTTACCAAATTATACACAAATTAAACATGTGTAGTTTGTGGTATGCCAATCATACTTTTAATAAATTGGTATTTTAAAGTGGCTGGACTGTAAGAAGACATGGAGAAAACTTAAATACAGGGCTGGGCTTATGCCTGTAATACCAGCACTTTGGGAGGCTAAGGCAGGCGGATCATGAGGAGTTCAAGGAGTTCAAGACCAACCTGGCCAATATGGTGAAATCCTGTCACTACTAAAAATACAAAGATTAGCTGGATGTGTGGTGTGTACCTGTAGCCCCAGCCACTCGGGAGGCTGAGGCAGGAGAACCTCTTGAAGCCAGGAGGCAGAGGTTGTGGTGAGCCAAGATTGTGCCACTGCACTCCAGTCTGGGCAACAGAGCAAGACTCTGTTTCAAAAAAGAAAGAAAGAAAAAGAAAACTTAAATGCACAATACTATGAGAAAAAAGCCAATCTGAAAGGACTATATACTGTGTGATTCCAATTATATGGCATTCTGGAAAAGGCAAAACTGTGGATACAGTAAAAACATCTGTGGTTGCCAGGGGTTAGTGAAGAGGGAGGGATGACTAGATCTAGCATAGAAGATTTTTAGGACAGTGAGAATTCCCTCTATGATTCCATAACAATGGGAACATGTCCTTATGCATTTGTCCAAAGCCATAGAATGTATAATACCAACAGTGAAGCCTAATGTAAATGATGGCTTTTGGGTGACAAGTGCCAATGTAGGTTCATTGATTATAACAAATATGCCACCCCGGTTGGGGGTGTTAATAGTGGGGGAGGCTGTACATGTGTGATGATGAGGGTACATGGGAAATCTCTGTACTTCTGCTCAACTTTTCTGTGAACCAAAAACTTCTCTAAAAAATAGTCTGTTTTTTAAAGTGGTTTAAACAATTAGGATACTTATTGTGTCCCAAATCACGGGTCTGGCAGGCAGAGAGGATTGAGGGTTGGTTCAACGGCTAAAGGTGCCATCAAGGACACAGATGCTTCCCATATTCTGGCTCTTTCTCTCTTTATGTTATAAAAAGTATTGCAGTTGTTGTAGAAGTCACACATGCTGGCACAACCACATCCAGTAAAAATGAACATATTCCTTCCTATGTATCTTGTTTTAAGAGAAAGGAACGCTCTCCTGCAAGCTCCTCGCAGACTCCCTTTTGGGTCCCATTGGTCAGTGTTGAGTCTCATATCCATAATCTGATCGCAAGGAAGGGAGAGGCTGCAGGGCAGGCACTCGCCGAGGTCACACAGGCACTTGCAGAATTCTGTGCCTTTACTCATGCTCCGTCCCTCTCACTTATCTTGGCTTTCTCTTGGCCCACCTTTTATCCCTAAGAGCATTCAGGAATCCTCTGTGCAGGTTCCTCAGGCCTTTCTATGTAGCTTCGTCATCCCTCTATGTAGACTTTTCTGTGTGTGCATCCGTCTTAACAGCCAGATATGAGCAAACTCTCCTCTTTCATCAGGGGATCCCAGGGAACTTGCACAGGGCTTGGTGCACAGCCATGCTTAAAATGTGGTCTTGGATGGCAGAGAAAAGCAGATGGAGCTTTTCCCAACCTGGGGAGGACACAAAGGCCAAGGTGTGGAGGCAGGCTTCAGTACAAAAGCAAGTACAAAACACTAAAAGGTTTCATGACAGAAATAGCAGAAATGGTCAAAATCTATCATTGTAAAGGATATAACTGATGATCTCAGAAGAACACAGCTAGGAACATCACTCTGAAATGAAAAGGAGAGCACTTTAGAGCAGAGACAGCACAGCTGGACTCACAGAACAGAATTATCACATTCTTCATTTAACATGTGAAACTTACTAGCTCTAGTAGGTTATTCAAGAAAGACTACAACATTTATTTTTACAACAGAGATGTGTTCTCACTCTGTTGCCCAGGCTGGTCTTGAACTCCTGGGCTCAAGGGTTCATCTTACCTTGGCCCCCTAAAGTGCTGGGAATACAAGTGTGAATCACCACACCAGGCCAGAGCAACTTTTAAGGGGTTAAAAGCTACTAAATGGACAAAGTGACAAGTCTTGCCTATGTCAGGCTTTGCAGCTTCACAAAACACCTTCTCTCTATGTTGGTTTTCTAGAGGAGTTCCTGGGCTAGGTGCATCATGGATCTGAAGTGAGCCTGGTGTTGTCTATGCTTCTGTGACTCATCAAATCTAAAACCACCTCTGGAGGGCAGAGATTCCTTAATAGCAGGAGGAAGAACAGAAGATGCTCCTGACCTTAGGGTCATACAGTAATTTCAGCAGTGACTACTCCTTGCTGACCCCCTGAGGCAGAATCCCAGAGATGTCCTGGACTTTCAGGCCCTCACTGCAGCTGGTCAATGGCCCTGGTGTGAAAATCAGGATGGTTTCTGCTTCTGAGGCCCTCTTAACCAATCATGCTGTTCCGAGGCTATTCTTCTGAGAAGTGAATACTCAAAGAGTCCAGCTCACTAACTGCAAACTTTCAAAATTATTAAACAACATTTCAGTTGATCCAGTTAAAATTTCCAGTTGAGCATAGCTTTTCCACTCTCTAAGTTCTCCAGGAGTGCAGTAAAAAAATCTTGCTGCACCAGCTGAATTTCATCTACCTGTATCACAGCCCGTCCACCTTAAGTTGCACACATTTGTAGGGGTCTCTGAGTTTTAAACCCAATTGGCCTCTCTTTCTCTCTCTTTATTTCTTTCTCTTTACTTTCCTTTTCTCTCTCTTTTCTGTCTTTCTGTCTTTCTCCCTTCCTCCCTTCCTCCCTCCCTTCCTTCTTTCTCTTTCTCCTTCCTTCCTCTTTCTCTTTCCTCCCTCCCTCCCTTCCTCCCTCCCTACCTTCCTCCCTTCCTCCCTCCCTCCCTTCCTTCTTCCTCTTTCTCCTTCCTTCCTCTTTCTTTCTCTTTCCTCCCCCCTCCCTTCCTCCCTCCCTCCTTTCCTCCCTTCCTCCCTCCCTTCCTTCCTTCTTCCTCTTTCTTTCTCTTTCCTTCCTCCCTCCCTTCCCCCATCCCTCCCTTCCTCCCTCCCTTCCTTCTTCCTTTCTCCTTCCTTCCTCTTTCTTTCCTCCCTCCCTTCTTTCTTTTCCTCCCTCCTTCCATCCCTCCCTCCCTTCCTTCCTTCCTCCCTCCCTCCCTCTCTCCCTCCCTCCCTTCTCTCTCTCTCTCTCTGTTTTCTTGTATGTATCAAGTTTTCTACTTTTATCCTGACCAAACCAGGCCACATGATGAAGCCCAGATTCAAATTGGGTGGGAACTACAGGGTTATAAGGCAAAGGGCATGCATACAGAGAAGTCATTAATTGGGATCTACTACTACAAGGTGGTAAGAGAGAATGAAAATTGGTATGGTGGGGAATACCTTAGCATCTACTAAAGAAGTCATCAAGAAGAAACAAGATATCCAACGAAGGCTTTCCAAAGGAAGGAAATGAAGGGAAGACCATTTCAGTTGGAAGAAAGATACATTGTGAGAATAAGTCATTTTGCTGGAGATGTAACCAATTCCCAGTTGATGCACATGTGGGTTATTCTACATACTCTCTATTACAATCAATGTTGATGTGGGTACCTAGCTATCCAGCTTGCGTAGAAAGACATATGGTACCTTCGTACACACACATACACATACATATATACACTGCACACACACGCAAATATAAGATAAATTCTTAGAAATGGAATGACTGATTCCAGTAGCTTATAAATTTGTTTAGGTATTGTGAAATTGGACTTTTTCTTTCACTCCCAAGCTTGGGAATTGCTGGGGACTCTCCAAACCATGTCTCTGACTCTAGTTTTGGTTGTGGGGTCTGGGAGCCCATTCATTTCCTCTTCTTAGTGCTTTCTTCTAGCAGCTGCCCCCAGGTTTGCCTCCATGATCCAGCAACCTCTGTCTCCATTCCCCTTTCTCAGAAGGTTCCATCTCCTCCTTCCCCAAGAGGGCTGCAACCACCCTCAGCTTTCTTCCCTCCCTCCTCAGAGAATACCAACATCTTCTCTCCCATGTCTTTATTCTTCTTTGTGAGGCTGATATGCTAAAGTTTGTCTAGTCTTCCCCAAACTCAAACCACTACATCCCTACTGCTGCCTTCTCCCTCTCCATTTCCATCCCCAGCACGACTACAAAGGAACCCCGTCCAGCCCAACCTGTTTGCTTACTCCTTCCCACCTTCCCTCCAGTTCATGCTCCAGCCCACTGAAAAGTGGTGCCCACCCCCAGACCCCTGCCTAAATGGCTATTCCAGAAACACCGGTGACTTCCCACTCACCAAAGTCTGGGATCATTTCCCCAAGATCCTGCCCACCTCTTCTTCTCCACTCTCTGCTCCCTTCCTTGGGGCCACCATGGCTGCTTCTGGATTTCTCAATCAGACACCCACATTGCAGTCCCATCCTTGTTCAAATAAAGCGTCTCACTTCAACAGCTTTCTTTATCTCCAGGACTAAGCTGGCTCCATACACGAAGGACTCATGAGGGGCATGCAATCTGTGTTCCCAACCTGAGCCCAAGGGTCTGTTCTGATCCTTTTTTAAAAGATAAAAGTTCTTGCAGGTATAATAGGGGTGTCCATCAAAAAGTAAAAAATAATTTTGTAGAAAGGTTTGGAGGCTTTCCTAACTCTCTGAAATGACACAAGCTGGTCCTTTTGACTCGGAAGCTAAGTTTCTAAGATGGAAAGTCCCATGTAGGAATGGGACACATGAAACCAATTATTCAACCTGTCTGGGGTCATAAGTGCAGAAGTGGCTCCTACGTGCCATCTGCCTCTTTGAGTGTGGATGGCGGATGCTTGTCATTTTCCACTGGCTCC
The DNA here is from genome assembly GCF_049354715.1 of Callithrix jacchus. NCBI lineage: Eukaryota > Metazoa > Chordata > Mammalia > Primates > Cebidae > Callithrix > Callithrix jacchus. The sequence goes on along the minus strand of NC_133517.1, from coordinate 92,625,995 downwards.
AGTGGATGTGGGGAGTATGGGAATGAGGAGAAGAGAGGAAAGAGGGAGAGAGGACGTGACATCCAGTCTTTCACAACTCATTGTCTTGTGTTTGAAAATATCTAATTTCATTATTTTCTATAATTGATTTCTAGCACATCTATTCTGAGGAAAGTGCTGGAAAAAAATACGCTATTCCTGTGTATCAGAGTTACTCTGTTGATAGTAAACGACTTAGTCACTTTGTGGGGGAAATAAAGAGGTTGATTCATAGCGATGTGACCCTCTCGCCACTTCTGGTTCCTTTTTTCCTGCTGTATATCAAGACCCACAGCTCTTGGGAAGCATATTTCTGCATTCGAAGAAGAACCTGAGAGAAACCTGTAAGTAAACTTTCAGCATAATCTTATTTCTCAAATTGCTTTCTAAAAGGTACTAGTAAATTGGAATAAGTAATTGTAACCAGAGCATACTTCAAGGCCCCCTCTGCCCCAACAGTCTCCCTATGTATGGAATTATCAGAAAGTCTTTTCATGTTGGTATCTGAACATCCTCTGCTCAGGGAAGACTGCGGCACGAATATTCTCTTACTTGCGTAGCTTGCGTATACTCGAGCCACCCCTGCTTTTGAAGAATGAATCCACTCAGCTAAGCCTCCTGGCCATTATGAGGAGCCCTAGGCTGGCTCAGTCCTGCCTCACTGGCGATGCAGCTCCCAGAACCTGGCACATGCAGCAATGGGCTGGATTGTTCCATAAATGCTATTCTGTTCACCTAGTAGCATTCATTAATCTTTCCTTTCTTGTGTGAAGGCAGATTTCACAGAGGAAGGCATTTGCTGGTTTTCCCAAGGCAAGAGCGATTGAAACAAAGTCATGAGGAGTTCTTTCTACCTCAAAGGAAGGCCTCAGCTCCTGCCTAAGCTATTTTGGCAGTCTGAGAGAACAGTACATTCTGAACCACATTGTAGGTTTGCAAGAGCTTATTAAAAAAAAGAAAGAGAAAAAAGGAAAAGGAGAAGAAATCCTCCATTCTTCTTTTGTTCCGCTCCCAGGTGCTGGGCTTTGATGTTCTGTCTCAGAAGTGACTTCAGAACGCCAGCTCCAAGAACCAGCTCTCTGCACCTTTCTTATCCGAGAGCATGGGGCTAGCGGGGACCTTAGAACTCAGCTGGCCTGTGGGAGCTGAGGTCCAGGAGGTGATGTGACCTATCCAAGGTCACACAGCCTGGCTTGGGTAGAGGCAGACTGGAGCACAGGTCTTCCTGTCCGGCGCTGTTTTCCTATTCTGCTCTGCCCTTTGTTCAAATTCCTTTTAAAATGAGATTCACATCAAGCCAGTGAGGGAGGCTGATGGGCTGAGACTCGGTTCCCGCAGGGGACCGGCAGTACTGGTTGAGGCGTTCAGAAAGAACACAGCGCTTGTCTGTTTGGGTTTATTGTCCCCTGGGGTGTCTGCAGACTGTATCTGGGCTTGCTGAGCATAAGCCATTGGCCTTTGCCCAGGTGCAGAGTCAGAATGAACTGGTATCACTTCACTGGAATTGCAGGACACCAGATGAGGCAGGAGCTTTGGAAATGGGGAAATTTCCAAATTTCCCACTTTCAATAGCAGCCAGCCTGTGGGTTTCTGTTTGCCAGCTCTGGAGCCACATTAGCGATGTGCAGCTTAAACACTCCTCAGTCTAGAATGCACCTACGGTGGGCCATTCATGTGGAGGGTCTCATTATTATTTCATGGCTCCATTTTTTATGGCTGCTAACCGGATCCTGTATCTGAAGCAAGTACACATTCATCTGCACCTTGAAAATTGATCTGTGCTCAAAAGACAGTGCTCAGAATTGCCTGTCTCCTTGACTCATCAAAAAGGTGGGCAAACCAGAGCTCTATGGGTGGGGGCTGTGAGCCCTGTGCCCTCCATGCTGAGCTCTCAATGCTCCCACTGACATTGAGATCCTCTGCAGGGAAAATGATAGAAGTGTATGCACATTGCAGAGGGGTTGGCTAGCTAGCATGGGCAGGGCTGATGTGGAAGTCTGGCTGTTTCTGTTTCCCATGGCAACAGCTTGGCCCTGCATGAAAGCAGGTAGATGCGGGCTCAGGCCGGATGCACAGACAGCATATGGCTCTGTAGGGCCCTCAGCTCAAACCAGGCCTCTTCCTCCCTAACCCTGTTCTGCTATTTTCATGTTCCCTTCCACCCAGCCGCACAAAAAGGGCTTTAACCCCATAAAAGAGAGGTGGGGCCCTTGGTGGCACTCTGCTGTGGACTCCAGCTAAGGCTTCCCCGCCTGAGGTATGGTAGAAGCTGCAGTCCTTAGATAAAAGCAAGAAAGTGGCCATTACTCCAGGGACTGTGCTGTTGGTAAAAGCCAGAAACAGGTATTGTATCCTGGGGACATGGGACATGCTTATGTCCCCAGGATATGATAGATATTATTGATAGGAATAGATATTATTGATAATGGATGCAAAATAAAGAGAAATTACAGGTTAAAAGAATCAGGTAAACTTTTAGAAGCTGCCAGAAAAAAAAATGATGGAGAGGCAGAAGGAGGGACTCTTTAAGTACAAGAGAGGGGAATAAAACAGAAATCTTTGGGCAAAAGTAAACATTTCCAAGGCATAGAGAAAAACCTTTATGTGTGAGACTGGAACTTGGTTTGAGCATGGTTTTTAAATGTTTCCAGAGATAAAAGGGGAAAAGGTAATTCAGAGGAATGGAGACGAGGAGGGCTAGGATGAAAAGCACACCAGAGAGGAGAGAAGAGAGCCATGTGAGCATCATCTGATGATCCGTGGCCACACTCACAATCCGTGGCCAAAATCAGCCAGTCAGTGTTTAAAAATAATTTGAGCCAACAGTTTTTTAAAAACCAGAAGATGTCACCCAAAGAAATCTAGATTTCTGACTTGAAAAAAAGAAGTCAGAAAATCTGCTGACTGCCTCTATAGAGAGCTTTGAAGAAATTCTGCTGGGTTGGTGGCTGCTGTCCCTGCAACTGAAACAGGGGCGTGGGCTCTCCAGCCCCTTAGAGACGCATGACCCAATGTCCCACACCCCAGTCCCCCAAGGAGCATCTGTATCTCCGTAATTCCTTCACTGTTTCTGGTGCTTATCTGACCGCTGTAGGCATCTGAAATGCTGAGTGCTGCCTGCATGGGTTACCATGAGCCCCCATTCCTGACCCTTGCTCAACAGGGAAGGTGAGACCAACACCGAATGCGCTTTTCTTCTCTGTCCCTGGGAAAGACGGCTCAGCTGGGAGAGAGACCTTAGACCTGGATGGGTCCAATCTGGACCTTAGACTAGGATGGGCCTGAGTTTAAGGGGTGAGCAAGGTGAGCCTAACGCTGGCTGTAAACAGTCTCTAAGTAAAGATAGGTATTCGTGAGCTGCACGATGCCATGGAGCAAGTGTTCACCTGGGGAAGGGAGAGCTGCAGTCAGCTTTAGAAAGCTCAATAAAGCTGTGCTGGCAAGTGCGGGGAGGACTCTGGGTGTAGTTGACAACACAGGACGGCTCATCCTGGCATGGCGAACCTGCATTTCAGGATGCGTGTTTGATTGGGATTCTGGGAACATATTTCAACCAAATTCAGAAGCTGCTCTATGAAGATCATGTCAAAGAGGGGCTGAGCAGTTGTCCATCCTGACCCCTCAGGGTCATTTAAACATGGGTTAAAATCCTGCCTCTTGCACTTATTAGCTGTGTGACCTTGACCAAGTTATTTAACCTCTCTGAGTCCCAGTTTCCCATCTGAAAAGGTATAGTGACAATAGCACAGGGTTAGAAAGCATGTATATCAGATCAGATGCTGTAACAGTAGACAGGCATAAAGCAACACATTAATAACTATTGTCTGTTCTTAGGAATATTTCACTAAGTCTCAGACATTGACATAAGCTATAGTTTGTCCACTTCTCTAATTATGTATCCTGTGGTGACTTAGGGCCAAGTGGGTATTGTTATGGACAAAATGTTTGTGTCCTCTGCCAATCTGTTTGACCTCCGATGTGGCTGTATTTGTAAATAGGGTCTCAATGGAAGTAATTAAGGTTAAATGAAGTCTTACGTGTGGAGCCGTCATCGAGAGCATAGTGTCCCTATAAGAAGAAGAAAATGTAACTGCCTCTCCATTGTGGAAGAGAGACAAGAGGCTGGCAGCCAAACAGAGCAGTGGGTGGAACGATCTCTGGGTGCCATGTTGGAAAGGTCTTTGTATTTAATTGAAGGTAACACAATGTGAAGAGGTACTAGAGATCTCACTCTCCTTCTCTCCCCTCCATGTGAGGACACAGAGAGGAGGGAGTTGCCGGTAAGCCGGGGAGGAACCCCCACCAGAACCCAACCCTTCCAGACCTTGATCTGGAACTTCCAGCTTCCACCACCGTGAAAAATCAATTTCTGCTGTTTAAGCCACCCAGCCTGTGGGGTTCTGCTAAGGCAGCACTGGCAGATGATGACAGGTACACAGGAAATTGTAATTCCATTACCCAGGAACCGTAGTGGAATTTTAAAATAGGACTCGTGAAAAGTTAGAGATGAGATATTGATGTAATGGGAAATAAGTCACCAAGTGGTGGAAAACTGGGAGTCTCACTCCTAGCTTAGAGTCCTTTAGCCTATTTGGATTTTATTTTCCCCTACAGTAACTATCAAAATCATCTGTACTTGTGCTATCCAATTCATAGACTCCAGTTATTTATTTAACTTTAATTTAAATGTAAATGAACTGAATTATTAAAATTAAATATCATAATTAAATAAATTCACACTAAAATTAATTAAATTTATTAATTAAAATTAAAGAAAATTTAAAATTCAATTCTTCAGTGGCATAAGCCTATATCAAGTGCTCAATAGTCACACATGGCCAGTGCCACCTATGCTGGACAGCACATATCTAGAGCACGCCCAGCATCACAGACAGTTCTATCAGACAGTGCTGAATTCTAGAGCTTGCTACCCGAAACCTGGTCTTCAGGAGAGCAGCTTTGGCAGCACCTGGGAACTTGTTAGGAATGCCAACTCTCAGGGGCCACCCTAGACCTTCTGAATCAAGATCTGCATTTTCACAAGATTCCCTCCAGGGATCACATACTCAAGTCTAGGAAGCTCTGAACTATGATTCCCTCCAGCTCAAAAAAGAAAATGTATGAATCTGGGTATCGCTTGACAAAGTCTTTGAGAAAGAAACTATCTGTTAGCTTATCAAAATTCCAGTTTACCGATTTGCCTAAGAGGAAAAAATTGGAATATCTGAAGGAAGATCAGCAGAATGGCTGCCCCTCCACAGGAGCAAAAAGAAATCAGCAAATGTCTAAAGGAGGCATGGATGGTGTCATCGTGCCTGGAGGGTGGTACACCTTGGAGGGTGGTATAATTCAGCTCCCATCTCTCTCTCTCTCTCTCTTTTTTTTTTTTTTTTTTGTTAAGAGAGACGGAGTCTCTCTATGTTGCCCAGGCTGGTCTCAAACTCTTGGGCTCAATCAAGCAAATCCCCCAACCTCAGCATCCCAAAGTGCTGGGTTTATAAGCATAAGCCACCAGTCTCAGCCTCCAGTTTCTATCTCTAAACCTCGCATCAGCTTGGGCATTCAATCTGTGCCTGAAGAGCAGAGAAAGGACATTCTTCATATTCTGTGGCAGCAAAGAAACAACAAGGAATGAGTAGCATTTTCTGGGGACCTTTTATCCAGAGAATCTTAAGGTGCTTGCTAAGGTTCCCCTTGTTAAACCCAAAGGAACAGGTAGGTCATATATTCAATTAGGGAAAATGAGGAACAGAGAAGACATCAATGCTGCAGTCAGCGATGCCAAAGGGCAGACTGAAACATCAGCCTCTGGGCCCATGGGCCTAAATTCTGCTCTGGGGCATAAGCTGTGAAATAGGAGAAGATACCTTCAGTCCTCTTACGCAGAAAGTTTTGGTGTCTTGGTGACGTGCTGTCCTCAACACAAAACTAAGGATAATATTAGAGCTTTTGTCTGTGAAGAAAGCATGTTTCTCTTACAAGACAAAATTGCAGTCGTATATCTTATTTAATTGATACTAGATTTTATTGCAGAATGTTAAAATGTTAATGTGTCCATAAATCTGTTTCATACTTTCAGAAAAATGTCTGTATTAAGAATGCACTGTACAAGGATAAAGGCAAGAGAAAGGAAAAAATGAATCCAGAATATACATTATTAATTTTTTAGGAAGGAAGCAAAATAGTGCTTCATAAAGGAAATTAGGAAAAAGTTAAGCAGCTGGGATGTCTGATTTGCTTTAAAGAAGAATCTGCTAGTTTGAGACATATCCTTACAGAGTCAACTATTTTGATTCAGGGAACAAAAAGTGAGCAGATAATGGAAATGGGCTTGTGATATACAGGTCAGCTCTTAACAGCCACTGGCAGAAGGTGTGATGTCTCCAGCAGGGACAAACAGTGAGCTGAGGATCTTGTCACATCATGCAGAGCTGTGGAACTGGGGCATGATACAGAGGATAGAGCCTGCCCAGGAGTCAGGGAAGCCTGGCATGAATCCTGCTGTGCCGTCTCCACTTTGTGATTGCTGACAAATTCCAGCAAGCACTCAAAGCCTCAGTTTCCACTGTGTCATATGCAAAGAGCACCTGCAGGCGTGGGGTAGGAGCAGAGAGATGCTTTATAAAATGTTAGGCAATTAACGTCTTTTAGGGTATCAATCAAATCATGGTTTGAGGTCAAACTCAAAGGAATGACAGAGCAAAGAGTCATGCCTGGGAGGAGAGGCAGCAGCACCTGACTTGCTCTGGTGCTGGATGTCCTGCCCTCTACCCCCACCTGCCTGCAGAGTCCTCCTGCCTGTGCTGTGGGGCTAGTCTGACTCGGTCTGCAATGCTAGGGAAGGTTCAGGAGCACAGGATCCCATCTCTGTCTTCAACCTTCAGTCCAAACTCTGCTTCCAAAAGGAAGCAAGCTTGTAGGCAAAAGGAACTATGGCCCTTCCTGGCCCCTATTTTAATCATCTTTCGAATTCCCTTTCCTCCTGATGCTGTCAGAACATCCTCATATGTGGGATCTGGACTCTGCTAAGGCCAGTCCCACATGGCAGTGACCCCTTTTCAACACTCAAGTTCGCCTCATGTCTCTTTTCTGCTCTGAGCATTTCCATTCAGATTATATAGCAGGAACTGCAAGCCCTCTCTATTCTTCGTGGAGAAATTTACATATGTTTACTCCTAACCTGCCTATTCCCCCCACTTTATTTCTGCCCTTTATTAACCTCATTTGGCCTGAACTCAGAAGAATAATTTCCTTACCTATGATTGCTCAGTTCACAATCTCTAGCCAATGCCTAGATTCATCTTACATGACAAACGTAATTCACTGGCTCTCACTGTATTCAGCTTCTCTGTAAATTCAGACCCACCCTATTTAACATGAGAAGGAATTTATTTGAGATTGTTTAAAAATTAACCAATGTCTGCATTAAAATCCCATACATGTGATATAATGCTTATTAGATATTTTCATGTCAATCAAAAGGGAATATCAAATGTATTTTATGTGTATTACTCCAAATGAATCCAAGTCTCTCTGAGAGCCTCACAGACCTAAATCTGTGTGACTGATGGCGTGTTAGCATCTCCATAGTGCGTTCATTTTAATTATTCCAGATCTAGGTAAAAAGAAAAGATGATTAACTCAGTGGCAACAAATATTCTTCTTTTCTTTGTAAGAGTCTCAGGAGGAAAGTGTTCTCAGAGGGTAGGGGCATAAGAGGGAAGAAGCCGTGATTACAGAGTGGAGACACAATGGCCTCTGTCCAAGTCTGCATTTAAGTCTGGATGCCCTTGGTGTGCTTTCTGGCCTGCAAAATTAGAGCACAAGAAAACAGATGACTGTTAAAGAGTAAGTTTGCATAATGCAGCTTATTGACATTTCAGCCTATTAGCCTGGGGTTCAACTATTAAGGCTTATGATATAGGGCTGTTGCCTTTATCAATAGACGATGACTCTCTAACAGACAAGTACAGAATTCAGTGACTTAAAATAAATCAGCATTTATGATGACTCATAAGTCTATGGTCAGCTGGTGGGTTGGCTGAGGACTGGCTGGTCTAGGATGGCCTCTATCACATGTCTGGCAGTGGGATGGCTTTTGGCTGAGCTGATAGAATTGCCGGGTCAGGTGCCTTTCATCATTCAGCAGTCTAACCTGTTGTGACAGGCTCAATAAGAGCTCCTCAGAGAAGTCCATGCCCTACTGCTCAGAACCCATGGATATGTTATCTCACATGGTAAAAGGGACCCTGCAAATGTGATTTAGTCTCTTGAGATGGGGAGATTATCCTGGATTATCTGAATGGGCCCAGCGTATTCACAAGGGTTCTTCTACAAGAAGTGCAGGAGGATCATAGTCTAGAGAGAAGATGTAAGGATTAAAGTCTAGAGGGAAGATGCAACGTTGCTGGCTTTGAGATGGTGGAACAAGGGTCCATGAGCCAGGAAATGTAGGTGGCCTCTAACGCCGAAAGAGGCAAGGAATCAAGTTCTCCCTCAGTGCCTCCAGAAGGACCACAGCATTGCAGACCCATTTGAGACTCTGACTTCCAGAACAGTGAGAGAATAAATATGTGCTTCTTTAAAACACCGAGTGGTTATTTGTTACAGCAGCAACAGGAAGGGAATGCAGCTGACTTAACACAGGAACAGGGTTCTGTGAGAGAACCTGGAGCGAGTCCCAAGCCTAGGATCGCCACTGTCATTTCTGCCACATTTGGTTGGGCAAAGATCGCACAGCCAACCCAGATGCGAGGGATGGAGGAACAGACCCCATCTCTTGATGGTGGAAGGTAGAAGCAGCTGTAAAGTCATATTGTAAGGGAGAGGCCTCAGGGAAGAGTAAAGAATCATGGCCATTTTTTTGCAGTCAGTGTACCTCCATGCCCTTTATGAAGGTCAGAGGACATTCAAAAGCAATTTCTGATCTTAGTTTCCTTTTCATTTTCAGGACACGGGACATATGGGTATCTGGACCTTAGGCACTGATATCTTCCTAAGTCTTTGGAAGACTTACGTGTCTCCAAGAAGCCCTGGATGGATAGGCTTTATCCAGCATTCGGGAGTTTGCTGTTTTGTTGCTCTTATTTCAGTGGGCCTCCTGTCTGTGGCCTTTTGTTGGTTTCTTTCATCAATCATAGCAGTTGCTGTCTTCTGGATTATCACATGTGTTCTGCTGTGTTGCTCCAAGCATGCACGATGTTTTATTCTACTCGCCTTTCTCTCTTGTGGCCTGCGTGAGGGCAGGAATGCTTTGATTGCAGCTGGCACAGGGATCGTCATCTTGGGACACGTAGAAAATATTTTTCACAACTTTAAAGGTCTCCTAGACAGTATGACTTGCAACCTAAGGGCAAAGAGCTTTTCCATACATTTTCCACTTTTGAAAAAATATATTGAGGCAATTCAGTGGATTTATGGCCTTGCCACTCCACTAAGTCTATTTGATGACCTTGTTTCTTGGAACCAGACCCTGGCAGTCTCTCTTTTTAGCCCCAGCCATGTCCTGGAGGCACAGCTAAATGACAGCAAAGGGGAAGTCCTGAGTGTCTTGTACCAGATGACAACCACGACAGAGGTGTTGTCTTCCCTGGGTCAGAAGCTACTTGCCTTCACAGGGCTTTTGCTCGTTCTGCTTGGCACTGGCCTCTTCATGAAGCGATTTTTGGGCCCTTGTGGTTGGAAGTATGAAAACATCTACATCACCAGACAATTTGTTCAGTTTGATGAAAGGGAGAGACATCAACAGAGGCCCTGTGTGCTCCCACTGAATAAGGAAGAAAGGAGGAAATATGTCATCATCCCGACTTTCTGGCCAACTCCTAAAGAAAGGAAAAACCTGGGGCTGTTTTTCTTCCCCATACTTACCCATCTCGGCATCTGGGTGCTGTTTGCAGCTGTAGATTATCTGCTGTATTGGCTCATTTTCTCAGTGAGCAAACAGTTTCAAAGCTTGCCAGGGTTTGAGGTTCGCTTGAAACTGCACGGAGAGGTAGGGGCCCACAGGCACTTCTCATGGTGTATCCTGACCCTTTGCTGGTCTGTCTTGCAAAAGATCATGAACCTCCTGAAGTAGGGCAGTGGCTTATTCACCTTTGCATTCGTGGTGCCTGGCATAGTGCTTGGCACATAGAAGGAGCTCAACAAATTCAAATTAAATTGAAGTCACGATGTTTGGGTATGATTCTGCATTATCTACGGTTCCCTGTGGCTGCTGTGACAAGTGGCTTAAAATAACAGAAGTTTATTCTCATATAGTTCTGTGGGGAGAAGTCCAGAGTGAGTGTCGCCGGGCTGAAATCCAGGTGCTGTTGCTGCTCTTTGCATCTTCCAGGTTCTGGTGGCCAAGAGTATCCCTTTGCCTATGACCACGTCACCCCCATCTCTGCTTCTGTCATCACGTCACTTTCTTCTTTGCATGTGGAAAATCTCTCTCTGCCTCTGTCTTAAAGAACGTGTATGATTGTGTTAGGACTTTCCAGTATAATCCTGGGTAATTTCTCTATCTCAAGATCTTTGACTTAATAACATGTGCAAAAATCCTTTTTCCAAATAAAGTAACATTAACAGGTTCCAAGCACTAAGACCTTGTGTCTTTAGGGCATCATTCAGCCTCCTAAGTCAACAAACACTGAAATGTGGAAATAAATGTCTCTGATGTTGAATGTGAAGTGGATTCCCAAGCAGGACTGTCTGGCATGAACCTAAGAGACAGGGAATTAGGGTCTACCTTCATCTCATCCTCAAACTTCAGGGCAAGTAGACTTTGAGCACCTTCTCTGAGTGAGAACTTTTCTGTGTATCCTGAGTCCTTATCAAACACAGGAGGGTTCCCAAGGGTGATTGTTGAAAAGGACTCCTAAGTTACCCAGTAAAAAGGTTGGCTAGTAGCTGGTAGCACTCACTTTAAAAAATGCTACACAGCTACACTTTTTTTTTGAAGCAGATTGGATTGCTAGTTCTCAACCTTAAATGTGTGTTAAGAATTTCCTAAGATGGATAGAGTTTTAGGCCTTGACTTATTTACATAGATCTTGTTTTAACTGGGAGATCATTTTAAATAAGCTGGCCCTGTGACTTCAAGATAGGTGGTTCACAGATCACATTTTGAGAAACTCTGGCCTGCGTATTAGACAGCAAGGTGCCTCTAAACCAGAGGCCCTCAACCTTGGATACGGGGTTGCATTGCTGTGGAGCTGAACTAACAAACCAACTCAAACCAGCTCTTTCCAGAAACCCCAGAGATTCTGTTTTAATTGGACTGGGGTAAGAGATTTCAAAACCTCCCCGAGTAATTCTAATGTAGAATTGAACAGCCAAGATTGAGAACCCCTGTTCTAAACTCCTCACACCAAGAACAAAGCCAGAAAGTTAGCTCCTAATGGCCATCAGATGGATCTATGAAAAAATCTTAATTAGCCAGGACAGCATCTGTCTCTGAGCTGGTGCCTCCTGCGTCTTGAAGGATCTGGCTTTCTCTCCTCTATTCTCCCTCTCCCTCTTCTTGGCAGCCATGACCAACACAGAAGATGGTGGGGTTGGGGCATCCCATTGTTTATCTTTCCTTTTCCATTTTCTCTGTGAATATTTGTGCTTATGTTGACATTTCAGAGGATCTGGATATTGTCAGACACTTGTCTTACTGTTTGATAAACCCAGAAATTGCGAGGCTGAACCACATGGGGTGGGTATACACATGTGCAGGTGTGTATATGCATGTGTGTGATGCATCCTAGGGTTAAGTACACTAGCCCAGGCTGACAGAAATAACGCAGGTAACCCCAAAATTTGGGCTTAGCCTAGGAGGGTTCTTGGCTTTGCTTGGGAAAGAATTCAAGAGTGAGCTGACAGTGAAAGAAAGCAAGTTTATTAGAACAGAGTACAGCAAAATCACTGCTCCATAGGCAGAGAAGGACTATCCCATAGGCAGAGTGCCCCAGAGTAGCACTCATGGATTGCTGATCAACTATATTTATACCTAGTCTTAATTATATGCTAATTATGGTGTGAGTTATTCATGAGCTTTCTGGAAAAGGGGTGGAGAGTTCCCAAACAATGTAAAACAACTTCTGGGTCATTGCCATGGCATCATTTATAAACCGTCATGGTGCTGGTGGGAGTGTCTTATGCAGATATGTTATAATTAGCACATCATGATCAATGAGGACAACTAGAGGTTTTTTCTATCACCATCTTGGTCCTGGCTGATTTTGGCTGGTTTCTTTGTTAGATCCTGTTTCTATCCACAGGGTCATGACACAGGCTCAGTAAACAAGTCGTGCTGATCTCCTACCTCAAAAGCACCAACAGCTGCTTCTTTTTTAAAAAAATTATTATTTTTAACTTTTATTGTTAATTATAATTGACACAGAATAATTGTACAGATTTATGAGGTATCCAGTAGCTATTTCCACCAGTCTGATTCCTCAAGCTACAATAGAGGCTGTGCCAGCTGCTGGGGAAATCACAGAGGAAAAACAGCCACAATGTTGCCTGCAAACCCTCTTGTGAAGCCTGGCTTTCCAGTTCTCTGTTTACCTCTCAAGGCCTCAAATCCTCCTGCTTGCATCCACACTTTTCCTCCCCTTTCCTCTGGCTCAGCAGATCTAGTCCCACGGCTCCTGCCCTCCTAAGCCTGAGCTGCTTCTCAGAGTTGATAATTCTGAGCTCTCTGAGTTCCCTGAAGAATCCTGTTAATTACAAGGCACCCTGTTGCTCTAGATATTTGGAACAGGGTGGATAATGGAAGTAGTGTTTCAACTGAAAGCCAGACAAGAATTTCAGACATGCTTGATCTTAGGGGGTGGCCAGGAAAAGGGTCTCACTCCTTCCCCCCATTCTCCTCCTGTGTTCTCCTTTCTTGTCTTCCCCCCGCCCCAACCGATTCTCACTCTCTCCTACTTTTTGCTTCTCTCTCATTTACTTCTCTCTCAGCCAGTACCCATGCCTGTTTTGTGACTTCTCACCATGTTAGATAGAGGGAAAAAAAGCAAATTCTGCCTTCCAAAAAAAAAAAAAACACACACACACAGCTTTTCAATGACAATGTCCTCACACCTTCATCTTCATCTTTACGCGCTGCTGGCTTCTGGGGATGTGAAGATGTCTAGGCTGTGAGGGCTTATGTCCTAGGAGGGAGGTCACCATGTACACATGTAAAGCAGCAGGGTGGTGGGCACTGGAACAGTTGTGAGTACGAGACTGCTGTGGGAGTGCCTCTCGATCTCTTTCCTGCTGTGCCTGGGAGGCTGTGCTGCCAGCAGCTAGCTTCTGCGTGACTTGCCATGCCCTGCCCTTATACCAGAATGCCCTTGGAGGCTCCCGGTCTTCACCATTGCCTCACATTTGCCAATGAGAAGTCAAGCAGGAAGAGAAACACTGGCTCAAGGTGTTGCCAATATTTCTCTCACACTTTCATACAATTTTAAGTATATGTTTTAAATAAAGAAGATGGGAAATGACCCAAGTAGAGCAAGCGTGGGTGGGGAGTGTAAATAAAAATATCCAGAGTTTCTACTTATTGAGCACCTACTACGTTCACTGCATTTGGCTGCATTGATTTTTCAGGACTGGCTGACACCAGAGCCTGCCCTCTGATTCATCGCTTAGTGCTATGTCAATCAATTGTTTACTTAAGAGAGGAACATATATAATAAAACATCAGGGTACCACTTAGTATATTGCTTGGCATTTTGAAAGAATTAATCTGTCTTCCACATTACCCTCAACCAGCCCCATATAAAAATGTTGGCTCAACCTTTCTGAAGGCCTGATTCCCAACTGCGGAATCCCCAGTTAAATTTCTAGACAAAATAACTTCTTCCCAGATCGAACACCAGCTGCTTTCTTATTGCAGAATTTCTCATCACTGACTCAATCGATGTGTTTGTTTCTTCAATAGTATTAAAAAGAGTGCATGTCTTTGCTCTGGGGACTGAAATCCCTCTATTTAATTGTAGGCAGACTGTCTTTTTAATAAGAGAAAAGGAAAGGCAACACAAATGTGTTTCATTGCTTAGGCACAGTGCTGGGGAAATTATAGATTTGACTTGACATTCACGTAGAGGTCCCAGGCTTGGGCTTTACAAAGTCTTCACAGGCACTGGGACAGATCCAAGGTGCCCAGTGTCCTCTGGGTGTGCTTGGGTTCTTTTTGAGAAGTCATTTGCCTTTTCTTAGCCCCAGGGCTCTGTAGCACTAGAGTGATAATTACTTACTAAGCACCCCAGTCTGTAAAACTAATGCTCCTTTCCCAAGGTGTTTAATTTACACTGGGAGTAGTTTATTTGTGGGCAGGATCTGGTCCATTAACTCCTGTTTTACCAAATTAGAAAACAAATCCACTGAGAGATTAAATGACTTTCCCAGGTCAGAGAAAGAAAGAGCTGAATCAGCACACACTTCTCTTATGGGTGGCTTGGCTGGGTGGCTCAATGTCATCTCCTGCCCTCTGTGTTGATCTGCTGAGGGCAACTGGTTTATTCTCTTGCCTTCAGAAAGGAAAGAATGTACCTCTCATGAGCATCCAATAGGGATGAGAAAATTTCCTATTTTTAGGACCTGTTCAAACATGATTTTAGAGTCTCCTTCAGTAATGCGGGCTTGAGAGCCAATGTATCTATCTAGAAGGGGATGGAGTACACTAAGTAGAATAATCTCCCCTAAGCTCCAGAAGGTTGACATAGAACGTGGTTTAATGCCTCAACGTCTTTGTGGTCTTGTGGTCTGCTGAAGGGGGATTGACCAGACTGGGAGGATATAATGAGGTCCTAAGGGGCTACATTCTAAAACAATCTTCTCCCTGAGTGTAGCTGACTTCTCCCTTTCTTTTGCCCCATATGTCCTAACATGTAGAAACAAGTATTCCATGAAAATGAGTTAAGTGATCAAATTTGTTAGGAAAACTGCTGGCTAAAATTAGAAGATTCCTTTGCCTTCTTCTCAGAGCTTTCAACAGTCTAATGGGTATTGTGACTTTCAAAAGAAGGGACAGAGTAAAAAAACTTATTTAATACACATCTCTCAAGGGAATCTTTACCGCATTTCCACAAACCCACTTTGGAAAACACTGCAATAGTTACAAATAAGATGCATCTCTTCCTCCTTGCTCCAATCATAACACACAAAGGGAGATGTGATAGTTCCTTTGGCCAAAGCTCCCTGTGTATTTGAAGACAGTGCCAACGTGCTGCAGGGAAGTACTGAGAAAGACAAGGACTGACTACAAAAATGGCATGCATCATGATTATTTTATTCTTTCATTTTAGAAACAAGGAACTCAAGATGTTATCCATGATTCTTCCTTTAATATATCTGTGTTTGAGCCCAGCTGTATCCTGAAACCAAAATTCCTTCTCTCTGAGACCTGGGTTCCTCTCAGTGTTATTCTTGTGATATTAGTGATGCTGGGACTGTTGTCCTCTATCCTTATGCAACTTAAAATCCTGGTGTCAGCATCCTTCTACCCCAGCGTGGAGAGGGAACGCATCCAATACCTGCATGCAAAGCTGCTTAAGAAAAGATCAAAGCAGCCGCTGGGAGAAGTCAAAAGACGGCTGAGTCTCTACCTTACAAAGGTAAGGCCAAGATGGCAGTGTAACCTCCAGTTGAGGAGGTTTGAGTCTGAGAGGGAACTGGAAAGGGTACTTCAAAGCACTTAATGCTTCACCTTCACATCAGGACTTACATCCCAGCAGCAGATAGGACATTGGGGGAAAATGAGCAAACGTACATGGCTAGAGCTCTTAACTGTGATTTGAATGCTGCTCCAAAGCATACTACAAGATATTCTTAAAATATTAGTTTCAAGTGAGTATTTTCAGTCATATTGTAGAGAAGCAACTGGAGAGGTCCTTAGTGTTGGCTATTAAACGACAAAGCACAATAAGATATACTTTCCTAGGTAAAAAAAAAAAAAAAAAAAAACAGAGGGAAATATCTACTACAGCTTTGTAAATGCCAAAGAATTTGCTCATTTTCCATTGTGCGTGTATGTTTGTAGATATACAGAGAAGATATATAAAAATATAGTAATATATATACAAATATAAATATAAAAACATAATGACTCATACATGTATAAAACGGACATATAGCAAAAATTTTATGTAACTTAATACATATTTATGAATGTGGGAGTGGTCAGAGAAATTACAAACAAAGAATAATTCAAAGAACACACACATATATAGGCCATCAGGAATACCAAATGAATTTGCTTAATAGATTCAAAATTGCCTTCTTCTTTAAGGGTGGATTGGAGGGATTAGTTGTACTCTACTGGGCGGAATTCATGGGCATGTCATGGACAACAATCACTTGCATTGTTTCTATCAGCCATCTGCAACTTACAGAATTGAGAAATAGCCCATAGACAATGGAAGACCAACTTAACCCACAAGGATAAGCTTTTTCTCTTCGTTTCAGTCTTCTGCTGTTTTCCGCAACGTCTTTAACCCCACACTAAAAAATTTATGTCAGAGGCATTTGAAATGACTCCAACTCCAATGCTCATTTATCCACTTTTCTGTCTCTTCAGATTCATTTCTGGCTTCCAGTCCTGAAAATAATTAGAAAGAAACAAGTGGACATGGCAAGTGCAGACAAGACACGAGAGACCCCGGGTACTCTTCAGCCACATCGAATCAGCAATTCTCAAGTCTATGACAGCAGTCACTATTCATGCTGGATAATAGAGAACGACACGGTCTTCTCAGGAGTCTGAGTTTGCAGACCCACCTTGCAGCACCTGGTTATGCCTCCTTTCATCTCAAAGCCAAAGAGCTGCCAGGTGAATGGTTATGTGGTCTGTCTTCCAGCCACACCACATGATCTGACCTGTGTCACAACGTTACAGGACTCTAGCTGGGTCCCCTGATGGTGAGTTTCAGCATAGAATAATGTTCCAAGAAAAGAAAACAAAAACAGTTGAAATCTCTACCACAGCCTCGCAAGCAAATGCCGAAGGGAACATACATGTATAAAGCCAGCAAACTATCTTTAAACTCTTTGTCCTTCCTAATGTCTTCCATAGCGATCGCCCCCAGTGGTCTCTCTCTCTCTTTTTTTTTTTTTGATTGCATTAATTTATTAAAGTTTGAGACATTGTTTAATCTTCTTGTGCCATGAGACTCCATCAGGCTGTCTACAAGATATACTGGGAGGCTGAGGATCACTTGAGCCCAGGAGTCTGAGGCTATAGTGTGCCTCAAAAGGTCACTGCACTCCAGCCTGGGTGAGGCAAGAGCCTTTCAAGGGGTAAACTGCATGCTTACTTGCTGTGGTCATTAAAAACTCTGAAAGCAAAGACAACATATTAATCATGAAAAATAACAATGGTGTGATGCTTGTTGGTACAGTAGTTTCTCCCTAGCCTCTTATTGAAGAAGTCTTTCCAAAACGCATTCCTAGCAGCTCCTAGTTTCTTCTTACCACCACCTGCAGTTCTGCCCTCTACTTGCCTCTATTGTGTTTTCCCCTCTTTTAGCAAATCCTCTGGCTGTAATTATGACAGGGTGGCCTACGGACCATGTGCATCAAGATTACATACAATTCTTGTGAAAATGTACATGTGGGCCCTTTTTTATCTTTAATTATACCTCAAATCACTTTTATTTTTATTATTTTATTTATTTCTTCTGAGACAGGGTCTCACTCTGTCACCCAGGCTGGAGTGCAATGGCACTGTCTTAGTTCACTGCAGTCCTTGCCTCCTGGGTTCGAATGATTCTCCTGCCCCAGCCTCCCAAGTAGCTGGAATTACAGGCTCCTGCCATCATGCTCAGCTAAGTTTTTCTTTTTTTGTATTTTTAGTAGTGACGGGGTTTCACCATATTGGTCAGGCCGGTCTTGAACTCCTGACCGCAGGTGATTCACCTGACTTGGTCTCCCAAAGTGCTGGGATTATAGGTGTGAGCCACCATGCCCAGCCCTCAGATCACTTTTAACGAGTCACAGGACACGCTGTCTTTATCTGTTTGGAACGTTTGCCCTCAGTCTGAAGTGCTCTTCCCTGTTGGCAGGACAGACTGGAAAGCAGTGCTGTCACCAAAGGCCATTTTGATCTTGAAAACAGGATTTAGACTCACTCATTAGGGCCAATCTCACTTGGATGGGAAATGCTTATTTAATTACAGCTTATTCACTTTCATTTAAATGAATGTTAAGTTAAATTTCTTGAGAAACCCATTGTGAAATGTGCTCTGTTAATCTTATAGAGGCAGGAAGGTACTGCCCAAGGCAATTTCATAGAGCACCCTTTTTTCACCTCTAATTTTAATGGCCTATAAAAGTATATTGCATTATCGCCTAAGTCACCATTTCTCTTCTCACAAATCTCAATCTGGTTCTGCATTTTTTTAGGGGCTATCAAGTGTCTTTCTGATGTGCTTACTGACTCTGCTGTCAGTTGAGTTTTCTTTGAAAGTCAGACATGGTAATTCTAAACACCTTCATGAGAATAGGTCTCTTCTATTGTTTTATTTGGGATATAAAATGTTATATTTCCTCTTCTCAGATTCTGTATCTACTGCTTTGTCTTTTGGAACCTAATCAATCATAATTATGGGATATGTTGACGTCTTCACACATTACATATTTTTGTCTTAATTCACTTAAGAGAAAGAAGCATATCTCACCCTAAGAAAGTAAGAACTAGCTTTCTCATCCAAACTCAGTAATAGTGATTTCCAAAAAGTAGCAAAGACTACTGAGGTAAATTGTTGAGATTATAATATGGAAGATAGGAATTGGCTCAAAAACTGAGTGTGCATTGAATATAATCCTTTGTCTATATTTAAAAGCCTGTATTATATGAGGCTAATATAACCCACACACAGTGGGGAGGAAACATTTAAATTAACAGGTGGCAGAGGCTTTTCCAAGTTTTCCCAGTTCAAAGCCCCTTTTGATTTCAATCCATCATGGTTGCAGTGAAAGAAAAGGGAGATAAAGAACTGGGTAGTCAGGACAGTTTATGACCTTTCATTATCTCAATTCTGGGTGTCCATGAACTTCACTTTTGCACTCAGGGAGCAGAAGAAATCAGAATTGGTCATTGGAGCACTCTGTCAAATGCAAATAGACAGCAAAAAAGGCAATGACAGAAATAAAAGCATGACAAGCCACGGTCACTGCAATTAAGGCAGAAGGTGTTTGTACCACTTTATCGGATACTGAGGAAATACACAGTGTGGTGAGTGAGCTGCCCCTACCCCTGCACTCAGCCTCCTCTGGCAAAGACAGTGAAAAACATGCATACTGACCAACGCGTGGGACTCAGGAAGTGAGCAGGTTTAGAGGGCATAAAGGAAGACCAGGAAAGGCTGAGGCAAAGATGCAGACCTTGCCTGCTCACTTGTTCTCTAGGGTAATGGTTCCCAAGCTGGCTGATCATCAGAACCATCTCCAGAGGTTAAAAAATAAAAATTAAATTACAGACCCCCAAATCTAAACTCAGATGTATTGACTTAGATAGGGGGAGGGTCCTGGAAATCTGTATCCTAAGGAACTTCATGGGTGATGCAGATATTAGGTCTGTTTGTTAATTACTGATTTAGAGAATGCAGCAAGCCTTGGAGGGAGGGATTGCTGATGAAGTAAAAATGCACTTACATGGTATTTCTGTAATTATCTGTGTAAACATACATTCAGGACTTTGATTCTACCGGTTGCTGAGCCATTAAATTTCTCCAATAATGCAAAACAAGGCAAAATGCAAATTTCTTCTGAATAAATGTATTGTTCTCATCATCTGCAGTACAATTCACCTACTTATGTAAAGAAACACCACAACAAAGCCCATGACAACACAATGAATCATACAATTTTAATCTATAGATTTTTTAAAAATATGATCTGGTTCCAATATTATTTTTTGATTGAACGATTTCAATTTGGAAGACAGTATAGCACTTTCTTAAGAAAATGGAAGGTAACCTTGCCTACATCAACCACATGATATAATAGAACAGAGAATCTTAGAATGGAGAAGGCTGGATTCAAATCCTCGTTCTGCCATTTGTTAGGGACATAAACTTAGCAGCTTAATTCTTATCTCTCTAAGCCTCAGTTTTCTTATTTACTTATTTACAGAATGAAAATATCAGTCTCCCAGCATCTTTTTTGAGAATTAAATGAGATGACATATATAAGGCCTCTAGAATACTTCCTGTCTCAAATTAGATAAATAAATGTTAGCAATGTTAGCTCTTTTCTTTCTCTTTCTTCTTTCCCATAATTCCTTGCTCAACCCTACTTTCTTCAACTTTTGACAGTAGAGTCTTATACAAAAAGAGTGAAAACAAAAAAAAAGAATTTCAATCAAGCTTGATATACAATAAAGGGCTGGCAAACTTTTTCTGTGAAGGGCAAGACAGTAAATATTTTAGGCTTTGCAGTCAGAGTGGCTCTGCTGTAACTACTCAACTCTGCCACTGTACCAAGAAAGCAATCATAGACAATAAGTAGGCAAACAAGCATGGCTGTGTTCCAATAAAACTTTATTTGCAAAAACAAGTGGCAAGCTGGACATGGCCTGCGGCTATTCTTCAACATCTGATAATACAGAAAAGCTTTTTAGAAATACATGAGCTGGTGCAGGACATGATGTAATGGGGACTCAGTCAGAAAAAAACACGGTTCAAAATCTCTCTTTGCCACTAACGAGCTGGATGACTTTGCAAGTCATGTCACCTCTCTGAGTTCAGTTTTCTCATCTATAAAGATCAAGACGTTTAGCTGAAGAATCTCTAAAATCTCTGCCATCTCTTTAGGCCTGTGATTCTTTGGGAGACAGCAGTGTCCTGGAGAGAATCACCAAGGAACTGTAACCCAAGTTTCAGCATTCGATTTGTTTGTTCTTTCACGGTTGATCAATGAATCATAAAGAACAACAGAAGCTCTCCAGTCCTAAGTACAATTTATTTGATGAAAAAGGGAAAAGATAACATTTGGTCAAAATAAATGTTATTTTCTCCACAGACACAAAGAAGCAATCAGAATAGGTATTCAATTCTAAATGTCATGTGTAATTTCATATGGCTTAAAATCAGGCTGCGATGTCATTGGCTGAAGAAGACCTGAAACTGAAAGTCTTGCTTTTTTCAAAGCGAGCAGTACTGTGACTGTAAACGTGATATATTAATTAGGGAGTAAAATAAATCAGTCAAAATTGCTTTTCCAAAGGAAAGCATTGTGGAAGTATGTTTGTACTGAAGCAGTAGGTGTGCTATGTCTTATAAGAAGAAATATTAATATGCACTAGAAAATAAATAATAAGTTGTTTACAAACACATGTTTAAAAGAAAGGGTACTGGATTAAAAATGGAAGAAGTGGTCTCTATCTGATACTGCTACCAAGTAGCTTAGCCAAGGCACTTCTCTCTCTTGACTCAATTTAGTTATTCGTAGAAAATGTAATAATAGGCCGGGCGTGGTGGCTCAAGCCTGTAATCCCAGCACTTTGGGAGGCCGAGGCGGGTGGATCACGAGGTCAAGAGATTGAGACCATCCTGGTCAACATGGTGAAACCCCGTCTCTACTAAAAATACAAAAAATTAGCTGGGCACGGTGGCGCATGCCTGTAATCCCAGCTATTCAGGAGGCTGAGGCAGGAGAATTGCCTGAACCCAGGAGGCGGAGGTTGTGGTGAGCTGAGATCACGCCATTGCACTTCCAGCCTGGGTAACAAGAGTGAAACTCTGTCTCAAAAAAAAAAAAAAAAAAAAAGAAAAGAAAATGTAATAATAGTTATTAGTCAGCCCTTACCAGGCACCAGACACTGTTTTTAGTGAATTATTTCATTTAATTCTCACCAAAACCCCATGAGAGAGTATGTGCTGCTATTACTATTTTATAGATGAGAAAACTGAGGCACAAAGAGGCTAACTTGCCCAAAAGTTACCTATAACACACTGAGAAACCTCTGTTGTCATTCATGATTCCTTTCTCGAATAAAAAGCGTACTCCTAGTGCAGGGATATCTACACAACTAGAAAATCGTTTTGCTGAAAAATCAACATAATTCTAAAGAGTACTCACTGTTTCTTATAGTGCAAAAAATCATGGGATCATTAATTCAGCTCACAAAATGAATGATTTCTCTGTCCACATTCTTCAACCATGAAATCCTAGACAACTTCCAGAAAGCTGTGGCCCAGAACACCCCGATCCCACTCAGAACACTATTTATAAGAATGCCCCGTATGCAGTAGTCTTTACAGCTTTTCTTTTTCTCAAATGTTCTCTAGGCTGTGTAGATGACATTTATGCAATTCAGAGAAAGATGCCTCAACAGGATTAGTCAGCAGCAAAGTCCTCTGACGCAGCTTCTGTAACTAGTTAAAAATAGGAAAGAGGGTATTTTGCATAAGTCATCACCATTGTGCGGTATTAGAGAATTGACCACTTTTTTGGTTCCCACATCCTGTTACTTTATCTAAAAATAGATGAAAACCCTGTCCCTGAATTATTGGACAAGACCTTTTGCTTCTGTGGCCTCGGGGCTCAGTTCCTCCTTGTTCCACGCTCCTTTGGTCGCTTCCCTTCACCCCTGTCATTTACAATCTCAACTGTCAGTCTGGGGCTCAGGGTCTCTGCTTTCCTTCCGCCCTCGCAGAGGTTGCAAACCAGGGCCTAGAGAATTCAGGTGGATAATATGAAGCCAACCAAGGGGATGAGGGTAAACTAGACGATGCCTCATCTTGAAAGGAGAGTGGCTCTTACTAAATCTCTGACGGAACAACTGTTTTTTCCCAGAGCAGCCAAAAATCCAGATTGGTATGGGAACTTGCCTAATCTTTCAATGTTAGACATAAGTTAGAGTATTAATTTAAAAATGAGTGGAGGTCAAACCATAAGCTTTCAGTTTGTGACCTGCCCCATACCCTCTCTTATGAGGAAGTTGTGTGTTACCAGCTGTAAAATGAAATGCTACAAAATCGAGATAAGCCCTCTCACTTTTTCCGGTTCTGGATTTCTAATTTGGAAAGCGTATGGGATGATGATAGGAGTCCTGGATTCTGAATTTGGCTCTGCCATTTGCTAACTACGGAACTTTGGATGAGTTAGCTTCATCATTCTGGGACTCAGTTTCCTCGTTTTTTTAAAACGGGCAACTAGTGGCAATGACCTTGAGAACGCTATCAAGCTCTATTAGCCAGGGAGCCTGATAGATCTTCATCCTCATCTCCCATTTCTTGCCCTTCCTGATCTCAAAGACCCAAATATTTTCCTGATTTTCTCAGCTTACAAGTGAGCTTTATTTGTAATTATCTTGCTCTCTAACACCCAACCAATTCTGTTGCTGCAGCATCACTTGACGCTCCTCCCACCCCACAATGTTGGCTGTCACCATTGATTCCTTAACAAATCACTACATTTGCTTTCATCCCTACTCCAGCTTCTCCATCATCCCTCAGCTCTGGAGCCCCTTCTCCAAAAACAAAACAAAAACTAATTTAAAAGCACTTGGTTCAGAGCTTTTTCCTGGGAGGGAATTTACATGGAACATTTACAACTCCCATTACTTATCACAGCCCATCTCCAAATTGCCTGCTGCCCTTGTAGGCTAATGGGCATCTTTAAGTCACAAGCTGGGCACGAGGGGAGGTGGCTCTCAAGTGGCCCCTCATTAGGAAGTCCAACATTCATACCTCAGGAGGAGTTATAAGTATTTAGACACTATCTCAAATATAAGTCTCTAATGCCTTGTGGGCAACAATGTTACCACACGCCAGGAAAGGAAGAACTCTCTAGCATATATTTTTTTTTTTTCCTCACAAAAGTAGAGAAAGTTTCTCTCTCTTAAAAGTAGAGAAAGTGTTATCACCCAAAAAACAAATTCCTGTTTATCGTTGGCAGGGCTGAACCGTGAAGGCAGGAAGATTCTGGAGAATTCAAACCTCTCCCCTTTATCTATCTAGTTTTTCAGCTGGTGAATGTATTCAAGCCAAATTCAAGGTGTCAACAGTATCATGCTCCCTCCAAAATCTCTAGTGAAGAATCTTCTCCTGCTTCTTCTGCCTTCTGCAGTTGCTCACACTCCCCAGCATTCCCTGGTTTATGGTAGCATAAACCCATTTCTGCTTCTGACTTCACATGACAGTCTTCTTTCTGTGTCCAACGTTCTTTCTTCCTATAAGAACAGAGTTGGCCAGGCGCGGTGGCTCAAGCCTGTAATCCCAGCACTTTGGGAGGCCGAGGCAGGTGGATCACGAGGTCAAGAGATCGAGACCATCCTGGTCAACATGGTGAAACCCCATCTCTACTAAAAATGCAAAAAAAAATTAGCTGGGCATGGTGGCGTGTGCCTGTAATCCTAGCTACTCAGGAGGCTGAGGCAGGAGAATGCCTGAACCCAGGAGGCCGAGGTTGCGGTGAGCCAAGATCGCACCATTGCACTCCAGCCTGGGTAACAAGGGCGAAACTCCATCTCAAAAAAAAAATAGAGTTATTGGATTACAGTCCACTGGCATCCAGTATGGCCTGATTTTAATTTTATTATGTCTGCAAAAACTCTATTTCCAAATAAGATTATGTTTATAGGTACTGGGAGTTAGGGCTTTGTATTATTCCTTTCCCACACTACTGATAAAGATATACTCAAGACTTGGTAATTTATAAAGAAAAAGAGGTTTAGTGGACTCACTGTTCCACATAGTGGGGGTGGCCCCGCAATCATGGAGGAAGGTGAAAGGCATGTGTTACATGGCAGCAGATAAGACAGAATGAGAGCCGAGTGAAAGGGGTTTTCCCTTATAAAACCATCAGATCTTGTGAGACTTATTCACTATCGTGAGAACAGTATAGGGAAAGCCACCCCATGATTCAATTATCTCCCACCAGGTCCCTCCCACAACACATGGGGATAATGGGAGCTACAATTCAAGATGAGATCTGGATGGGGACACAGCCAAACCATATCAGGCTTGAATATATCTTTTGGAGGGGGGACACAATTCAACCTGGTACAGTGAACAACCAGCAAATAATTTCCCCTTCAAGAATCACACTATGTGCATTATGCAGAATCAACTCTTCAGAACATAACACTTACGAGTCGGTCATAGTGCAGCTGCACAGTCAGAATGAAACTTCTTTATCTTTGTGTGTAGCGCAGCTCTCAATGCAGACAAAAAAGGGCAGAAGAAATCAACATCACGTCTTTGATACAGTCAGAGAGAAGTTGTTCTAAGGAATCTGGGATTATACCTTAGCCACAATAAATGGTTTGCTACTTAGCGGCTCATTAAGCATTGAGGAAAGGACCTAGATTTGCTTGAGATGATGCTCAGGACCTAGACAGAAGACTTCAGCAATACATTGAACTGAGCCATCAGAGGCCATATGTACAGAGATATCAAATGTGGGAATCAGTACGGTGTTTTATGGGAAGGCACAGAATGGTGGTTAAGGACCTTAAGTGAGGAATAGGATCAGCTGCTGCACTGAGGGCATGCCTATGCACACGGGCTGCAAGTAGTATGCGTGTGGCAGATAGTTCTGCTAGAAGAGGTACAATTCACCTTGAAAAGAAAATGTGAGGTGATCCTCAACCAGCATTAGTGGCCCCCATATGAGTGTTTCTTACAAGTCTTACAGATTTTAGCCTGGGAGTGGTGGCTCACGCCTACAATCTGAACACTTACAGGGGCCAAGGCAAGAGGAGTGCTTGAGTTCAGGAGTTCAAGACTAACCTGGGTAATGTAGTGAAACCTCTTTTTTTACAAAAACTAAAGCAAGACAGAGCAAAATTTGCCAGATGTTGTGGCACACACCTGTAGTCCTAGCTACTTGGGAGGCTCAGATGAGAGGATCATTTGAGCCTGGCAGAGTGAGGCTGCAGTGAGCTGATTTTGTGCCACTGCACCCAGCCTTGGATACAGAGCAAGACCTTGTATCAATAAACAAAAACAAAGCAAAGTCTTAAAACTTTACAGTCGATGAAGAGACTATGGTTAAAAAAAAAAATACGCTATATGAATAGAGAATGGGTCAGCAAGATCCATCCTCATTAAAGGGATGAAAACCATGTTAGGGCCTTAGAAAACACAAATGGACCAGTCTAATAAAAATGACATGGTAAAACAAAATTAAGTGTTCACCGTGACTTTTGTTCCTATATTTGCTTGCGATGATGTTCAGGTCTTCTCAGTCTTGACAGTGAGACAGCAGCAGCCTGATGATGGCAGTGAACAGTGGGGACAGAGTCTACTGAGACGGGTGAAAGTATGAGAGACAGACATTATTTTTGAAACCAAATGCTTCTCCTAGAGATTCTTTTCAGGGCTGACTTTCAATATATGAGGAGAAAACAGTTTTGGAAAGAGTCAATGAAAATGACTGACAAGAAGAGGTGTTTCTTGGCAAGGAAGTTGTGAAGAAATACTATATTTCTAGTTTAAAATGCATTTAAATTCATTTCTAAAGTTAATTTCTGAGAAGACAATGTTCCCTTAATTTAAGGGATTCTGTATCAAGACTGGATGTAAATACGGCTAGGAATTGCCATGGTTAGAAATTTGGATAAAGTACAGCAGTGCCTGAGAACTAGAGGCCAGTTGAGAACGGCATAATGTAGAAGCACGTTGCCAGGGAAACGAGCCTCCAAGTGAGACACGACCATCCTGCGGGCGGACACCATACAGAGAGACAGGAGGGGACCAGGGACATGCTAGACGGCCAGGAGTCCTCAGGAGGGACAATGAGAGTCTGCCCATTAGCTCTCACCAGAAAGAAAGCCAACGGCTGCCAAAGCCACCAAAAAAGGGGAACACAATTCAGGGCTTCTTGGGTGTTTTCAATCTGACCGTATTCATTTGTCATTCATTTGTTGGTTTACTCCAACGAACACTGAGCCGGTGCCTTCTGTGTGCCGGGCACAGGCGTAGGGCTAGGGACTAAGGAGGCACAGGAGCTCACTGTCTCTGGTTGCTCTCTGGAAGAGCAAGACCTAAACGCAGCCACTGGCTCACTCCTGGGAATCGGACCTCCTTTTGCCCTGCAGCTCTGGTCCTGTTCCAGGAGGCCTGCCAGGTCTCCTTCCTGGCTGAGGGGCACCCGGACCACTGCGCCCAGGATTCCATCTCCTTCAGATCTGATCTTCTTGGCCTCCACCCCATCTTCATGGCGGGTCCAGCACCCGTGATCAGACGCCTCCGGGCTCCGCTGACCTCCTCCCACGCCCCTGCTGGGCTTTCCCAGAACTCGCCTGGAATGTCCACTTCATTTCACCATCCCGGTCCTCCCAGCCCCGTGCGTCTTCCCCATCGGTCCTCATGCTCAGTCCTAGCCTTGGCTTTGGCATCTTGCTCCTGGCTCTGGCTTTTGCATGTGATCTTCAATATGGATGAGATGGTGACTCATGGAAAATGCTCACATCAAAGCTGTTCCCCTAACCCCGTTCCTCTGCACATCCGCGAACATAACCTCCAGCTTCCTCCCGTGGGACCCAGCAACACCTCCTCCTGCTCAGTCGCCAGGGATAAACTTCCTGCTCAGATCCTAGTTATTTTCTCCATTCTTTAGCACCCTCTCCTCAACAGTGCCCTTCTGTTATTACTGTGATCTCACCAATCTATTTTTAAACCTTCCATTGCCTTTACAATCTTCCTCATGCTGCATCTTCTTTCACTACAAACCAACTTTTCTTCCAGAGCAACTGACACCGAGTGAAACGTTCATATTGTGATCACACTGCACTCAGATTGCTATATCGTTCACAAAGTTCCTCTCTTATAGACCTTTTAACAATGTGGTAAAGTAAGCAAGGCAGGTATTATCACCTCCAGTTGAGGATCAAGAAGTGAGGTTCAGAGAGGTTAAGTGGCTTCGTCCAGGCCGCAAGCTGAGAAGTGATGAAACCCGTCTTCTCACACTAAGTGAGGGCTCCTGTCCCTGTCACGTGTCATGTGGTGCTTGAGGCTGTGCCTTTTGTGGCACTGACTCTGCCCACACCCTGCCCCACTCTTGTTCTAAGACTTCTTCCTTTTTGGTGTGAAGCCAGCATCCTCCAAAGAATTTCAATAAACAGAAACACCTACTCATGCCTGCATTTTCCTATTTCCCATTAGACCAAGTGGCATAACCACACTGTCTAAGACCCTCCAGCTAAGATGCAGGATGCTCCATTTTCTCCTTTTTGCCTATAAACGAAGCAACAAAGAAATCCTGGGAGCCTCTCCTCTTCTCAGGAGCTCCCTTGAAATCCCAGCCCTGCCTGCCTAGCATTCCTGCCTGCACTCCGAGAAGCCTCTCCCTAGCACAGCGCTCCGAGGGCTGTGTCCACGTCTCCTTAATGTTCTGGAAACCTCTCTCCCTCTCCCCAGACCTGTGCAGGGCGGTGCATATCGATTGGTATGGGCGTGCTTGTTCTTTTAGGAAGGAGAAAGCAGGCCTTCTTGCAACAAGAAATCCCAAGACAAGAGAAATATTTACAGTGAGATTGGCCCCAAATTGTAAAACGACTCAGAGGATTGTAAACCACTTAAGAAAAGGAAATAGAACTTGGGGAAGAGGTGGGGGGGGGCAAGAGCGTGAACAACTCCCAGGGGGCCCGTCTGCAGCGGGAGGGGTGGGCAAAGGCAGGAGCCGCGGAGAGCAGTGGAAGCCGCTGCAGCGAGCAGGTGATGGCCGCGTTCCGCAGCCTCCGGGGGACTCGCGGGGCCGCTCCTAAGACAGATGAGTTGGAGACAGGCCCGGCCGGAACCTCGCTGGGTAAGGAACAGGACCCGAGCGCACTCGGGGTCGGGAAGGCTTGCGCGATTGCAGCCCCTTTCCAGGGCCTGGGCTGACTTAGGGAAACCGTGCGCGCTGGAGCCTCTGCAGTCGTCGTAATTCACCGGCTGGCGCCCCGTCCCGCCCTTCGCTGGCTGCAGGCTCATCCTCTCCTCGCCCACACACTTCTGACGACGCTCCTGTTTTCCAGCGAGGAACCCGCGGCCCGGAGTGCAGAGGTCCCTTGGCCCTGGCCTCCCAGCCGCTGAACGCTGCTTGTTGGACTCCCAAACGCTGTCAAAATGGGGCTCTCTTACCTCTCTCTGACATTTGATAGTTTTCAGAGCGATCTGTGCCTCACAACAACCTTGTGAGGAAGACTCCATGAATGCTAACCACCTCCAGTTGAGGAAATGGAAGCTCAGAGACGTTGCATGACTTCCCAAAGCCACGCGGCTTAGAAAGGGAGCAGAGACCTGCGCAGAGAGAGTTCCCTGGACACCGTTCTCAGTAGCCCGTTCAAGTCACATCTAACTCTGTGGTCACATCTCACGGCCGTGAGCAACGTCGCCTTTTGGAGGTCACTTCCCACAGAGTTTAATCTTGGAGAGCGGGCAGAGGATGGAAGTGGATGACCTCGGAGGCAGTAAGGATAGAGCACGCAGGGTGCCTTGCCCGGCACAGAGAAGTGACCTACAGGTTCTCGTTGAATTAAGGAATTGCTTTGATCCGGGAAATGCTCAGTTACAGAACTTAGGATAACAAAGCTGTCTCCTAACACAGTTCTGGTTCTCACGGTAGACGACTGCTGATTTCTAATGTGACTTTTTTACAGCCCCTAAAAGGAAGGACCTGGTTCTTTATCTCTGGGTAGAAAACTGAGGGACATCGCAGATGGGCTCCTGAAACCTTTTGCTGCCATTCGGAGACATTTGCCTTTCAACTGCCCTCTCTCCAACTTTCCTTTTCAACCACCTAAACTCCCAAATTCCTCACTTACATTAACCAATTTATTTTAAAATGGTTATGTGAAGCCTATTTCCTTTTTCTAGTTTTTTTTTTTTAAAATTGTGATAAAATACATATAAAATGTACTGTTGTAACCATGGCAGTTTTACCATGTATATTTCAGTGGCTTTTAGTACATTCACAGGGTTGTACAACCATCACTACTCTCTAATTTCAGAATATTTATGTCATCCCCAAAAGAAATCCCATACTCATTAAGCAGTCACTCCCCATTTCACCTTTGCTGCAGCCCGTGGAAACCACTAATCTGCTTTCTGTCTCCGCACATTTGCCTGTTTTTGATATTTCATAAAAATAGACTCACATATGTGGCCTTTTGTGTCTAGCTTCTTTTACTTAGATGTTTTCAAGGCTCATCTATGCTGTAGCACTCATCAGTACTTCATGCCTTATTTAATAGCTGAATACTATTTCACCGCATGAATATACCACATTTTGTTTATCTAGCCGACAGTTGATGGATATTTTTGTTGTTTCCACATTTTGGCTATTATGAATAATCCGCTACGAACATTCGCATATGGATTTTTGTTTGAATGCCTGTTTTCAGTTATTTTGGGAATGTCCCTAGGACTGGAATTGTGACGGTTCTGTTACACTGATTGAAGAACCACCCAACTGACTTCCACAGTTGTGCCTGTCCTTTGTCTGGCATCACCTCAGGCACTAGGATGCAACAATGAGTAAGACATAGTCTCTGCCTGGTTGATTTCATATCCCAGCTGGGGAGACTGCCACATGATAGGGGCAATAACAGGAGTGTGTAACTGCTGACTTTGTTCAAAGCCAACCCTTTGAGAGGTTCTGTCAAGGCAAGGACTCTGATGAGAAAAGTACTATGGGATATCAGAACTACAGTCTCTTGCAGAATATCTGTGGCCAGTGGTCCTCAGAATAGGTACCATGTCCCGTAGAAGCTGAGGAAGGACTGACACAGTCAAGAATTACTCTCCGGCTTCGAATAAGCATTGAAATAGGGAAGAAAAGATAACACCATTGATTTATTACAAAGTATACTTGCAGGCAGAAGAGAGGAAGGCACTAGGAATAGTAATTGTTGACAGGTACTGAGGGCTTATCAAGTGCCAGACGTTGTTCAAAATACTGTCATTTAAGCCTCATGAGTATCCAGTGAGGTAGACAAAATATCAGCATTGTAGAGGTAATGACATGGAGCCACAGGGTTTCAGTGGCTTGCTCCAGATCACACAAGGTGGGGCTGTGTAGTTGACTGGAGTGTTAGCAATCTCTGACCATTTGCTTCTGGTCAAGCAGGTGAGTGGGGAGAAGGTCGTGGATTTGAGAGCAGCAAATGGGCGTGGTTAGTGAGAAGATCAAACTGACTTAACTGGGGTACACATGGGTTCAAGAGTTTCAATTATTATCCTAGACTGAACTGTAGTTTTGTGGTCATTAGACTGAAATTGATTCTTAAATGCCAGAACAAGATTCCTATTCTCTTGCCATGTAAACATGATCATCAGAGCTATTGGATCTGGCCAAGATCTCACCTGAGAGAAAGAGAGAGAAAGGGAAGGGGAGAGGGGAGAGAATGAATGCACAGAATAGGTTTGAAGGGACCATAGGGGAAGGTTAAATAGAGTAAAGTTACTTTGTGACTGCACCCTGTTAAGCCCTGGTCATGTACGACACAGTGATTTACATTCTGGGAGCCTAGCACATAACTGGGAAGAAAGACAGAGTCAGCAAATGTTTACTGAGGAATTGAATGAATGATGTGCACAGTACTCAAAGGCACAGGTACGTCTCAGGGAAGAGACACGCTGCCAGAACTTGACACTGTTTCACATTTTAAATTGTATTTAGTTATTTGTACCCACCACATTTCAGAAAAGATTGGAAGAAACGCGATCTCACATCATCCTGACTTCATTGCTCATTGTTGTGGTTTCTAGGTTACAAAACTGAAGCACATTCAGTGGCAAAACTCATGGGATTATATTAAGGGCCTGGTAAATTGAGAACTTTTACATTAATCACATCTGCAGAATTAGGCACTACTGCTCAGAAACTGCAGTCTCCCACCAAGAAGAATTAGCCTTCAGATCTCGTTACTTAATAAATTAAAAGTTTTCCTCACCTGAGGTGTTGAATCTTATGATTATCTATAGGGCCACTATTTTCAGGTGACTGAGTAGTTTGGACTTCAGGAAATAAGCTCCCTCATAGAAATATTGAGAGCTGATTTCTATGAGCACTACTTATTGTGTGCTGCTGCTGTGCTGGGTGAATTATTTACACGCTCTTATTTAATCTTGAAGTGGATACTACAATGATTCCAGCTTGTAGGTAAGGAAATGGAAGTGTATTCTGTTTGGAGAAGGCTCACAGATCTAATTTTGGACTCAGCTTTCATCTCTCTGTGTTCAACACCCGTTTTGATCTCTCTGCTTAGATATCTCACAGGCATCTCAAATATAAGGTGTCCAAAACCTAGCCTCTGATCTGTCTCCCAAATCTGGTCTTATTTTCATTGAGAATGGCAGTAACATCCATCCAGTTTCAAACGCCAGAAAAAGAGGAATCATCTTTGGTTCCCTTTTCTCCCTGACACAGTCCTTTAAACATGTTTTTTTTTTTTTTTTTTTTTTTTTGGTAATTTAACTGATAAAATATTCCTCAAATGTCCCACTTTTCATCTCTACCACCACCACCACCACCCTTGTGCAAATTATCACTATCTCTGGCTTAGACATCCACAATGGCCTACTTTCTGGCCTGTAGTTTTCCATTCTGGTCCTCTCCAATTCATCCTTTGTGCTATAGCTCCAGTGATCCTTATGGAATCCTGTTCTAATCAGATCAGAATTCTGCCTAAAACCCTTCAAAGGCTTCTTACTGCTCTTAGGATGAAGAAAAACTGTCCTGGTTCCTCTAGGACCATCTCTCTCTTTCTCCGGCTTTCTCAATATCTCTCTCGCTGTCTCTCATCTTTCTCCTTCATTCTCTCCACTACCCCAGCCCCACACTTCAGCCTTCACTTCTTACTCACCCTTCCAGGTCCTCACCCTCCCCAGCATGGCCGCACACCTGGCTCTCTGCAGGAAGCCTTTCCCTCCCTCTTTTGCCTGGTTATCTCCTACTCATTCATCAGGTCTCAGCTCTTATATCACTTCCTCAGGGAAGTCCTCCCTGACCACTCCCCAGATCACCAAATCTTTTCTTTCAGGTTCTTGTTTCCCTGTATCCTCCTTCTTTGCAGTACTACAGTTATATATTGAGGCTGGCTTGTGACCAACGTCTGTTTTTCCCAGGAGAGCAGAAACAATGTTTTTTTTAAATTCACAATTTTATCCCTGGTGCCAATACTTGGCACATAATATATACTCAATAAGTATTAGTTGTCTAAGGGCAAGAGCTAGCAGTGAATAGGGGAGCAAGGAGGTGATCTCAGCGTCATATATCCTCTGGGCCTCCTTTTCCTCATCTGTGATAAGAAACGAAAAGGCCTTTCTACCCCTGAATTTCTTTCATGCTCTTATTTCTCATCTGAATAAAGTTTAAGTCTGAACTATGTTTGAATATAACGATGACTTCATCCAGCACAACTCTCTCTGTCTATTATAATACTAGTTTTGAGAAATAAACACTTTCAGTTTAAAGTTTGGTTTTTGTGAAAACAAAGTTCCAAAACATTTACAACTTTAGAAGAATGTGTTGCAGAAGTGTTTTATTCCAATGATTGCTGACATCTCATTCACCAGTAATTAGCCAAAATAATATATTTGGTGAGACTGAATGACTTACTGTTTAATTGGCTCATGAGAAAATTGGAAAAGAAAACAGTAAGGTCTATTTCTCAAGTAGTTTCGTAAATTACCTGAGCAACAAGATTGTGCTTCTGTGCACCTCAACGGTTAAAATAAGAAATAAGTCGTCTTTTTTTTTTTTTTTTTTTTTTTTTTTGAGATGGAGTCTAGCTTTGTTGCTCAGGCTGGAGTGCAGAGGTGTGATCACAGCTCACTGCAACCTCTGCCCCCTGACCAGGATCAAGTGATCCCCCGCCTCAGCCGCCTGAGTAGCTGGGATTACAGGTGCCCACCCCCACGCCTAGCAAATTTTTGTAATTTTAGTAGAGATGGGTTTTTCCATGTTGGCCAGGCTGGTCTCAAACCCTTGGCCCCAAGTGATTCACCTGTCTCAGCCTCTCAAAGCGCTGGGATTATAGGTGTGAGCCACCATGCCCAGCCAGAAATCACTCTTTAAGTCAGCATTTTAGTTCGTTCTCATGCTGCTAATAAAGACATACCTGAGACTGGGTAATTTATGAAGGAAAGAGGTTTAACTGACTCACAGTTCTGCAGGGCTGGGAGATTTACAATCATGGTGGATGGAAAAACAAACACATACTTTTTCACATGGTGACAATAAGGAGAAGTGCCGAGCAAAAGGGGGACAAGCCCTTATAAACCCATCAGATCTCATGAGAACTTACTCACTATCACAAGAACAGTATGAGAGTAACCGCCCCCATGATTCAATTACCTCCCACCACATGTGGGGGTTATGGTAACTACAATCCCAGAGGAGAGTTGGTGGGAACACAGCCAAACCATATCAATCAGGGAACCCACAAAAGTAAGCAGGAGGTAATAATCTATCTCTAGGGAACCTCTTTGTCTGAAGGGTTTATTTTGCCTTTCAGCTTTGGTTTTGTAATTGTACTACTGAGCAGCAGTGGCCATCAGCTGTGACTCAAAGGAGACTGGAAGTTTCTAAGATGACAGCAGATGGTTTTGTCCTGCTTTGATGCAGAGCAATAAGGCAGTCAAGCTCAAAGAAATAATAGTAGCTGTCATTGATTAAGAGCTCACTTTGTGCTCAGGGCAATGTTCATTGCTTATGTCTTAGTTTCTCCCCCAAACCCAGGGGTAGGTTAATATTATTGCCCTGTTTTACAGATGAGACATGTGAGGCTGAGCAAATTTAAGTGATTTGCCTAAGTTACACATGTGGCAAGTGACAGAGAGAAGTTTTGAACCCAGCCAGTTTGATTCTAGATTTTGTGCTCTTCACCCTTTCCTACACCACAGCTGCACCTCTTCCCTCAGAAGTGAAGAAAGGGAAGCTCAGAGCAGAGCTGTAACTTGGAGGAGCCCTACAAGCAAATGGTGCAGAGCGAAGACTAATGCCAGGTTTCTGCGGTCACGCCAACTCTGCATCATGGGAAGCGCCCCTGACACAGGCATTGATGGATATGGGACAGCCCAGGAATGGTGTGTCCTCATTGACTGCTTCAAGTTCAGTTTTCAGATGACTGGAGGGCCAGTATGGCCAGGCCCCCACTAGTCTATGATACTTTCTTGGCAGCAAAGTGACCCCCACCTGGAAAAGTAGCCCACTCAGAGGTCATTGGCACTGTGGGTCTCTCCCACCCACCACTCACCAGCCTCCATTTCCCACCTGTGCTCTTGACTTTGGGTTCAAGAGAGGAAAACATCAAATTTGGATTCCATCCTCTAAAATAAAATGTATAAAAAAAAAACAAGACAACCAAACTTCAGGCTGCTCCAAGAGAGACATCCATACCTGAAGGTTAGATTTCTCATAAGAAATCAAGCCTGCTTCCATAACTGCCATTAATTTCAGAAAATCATTTCTTACACTTTGGCTTTTTGTGCATTAGTAATTGGAGAAAGTATTTAGCAAGACTGTAGAGATGAGATGATACACGATCGCTGGTATTGTTGGGGGAGGCTTGGAAACTCTTTTTACTGAAAAGGCTTAATACACCTTGGAAACTCCTTTCCGTGTCATCCTGTGTATGCTGAAAAGTTAACAGTTAATGGACCTCCCTATGCCTGTTGCATCAAGTATACAGTGAGGATAATCTCAGTGCTTGCCTCATATTGTTGTTGGAAGGATCACATGAACTAATGTTTGTACAGTGGTAGAGGCTCATTAGGCGAGCCCTTAATGATTGTGAACTCCCGATATTTTCTTCTGAGCTCTAATGATGTTCAGGCAACTGTACATCATTCAGGAGTGGGTTATTTCCAAAGTCTTGACTAAGAGATACATTAGAGGGGTGATGTGGAGTCAAATGGACGAGAATTCATCTCCTGGGCCACCCACTGACCTGCCGAGTGCCTCTGGGCAATTACTTAACTTCTCTTAGCTTTCATTTTCTCATCTGTTTAATAATAATAATTAATAATAATATTACCCTCATAGGGCTGCAGAGAGAATTAAACAATGGCATCTATGCAGACCTTAGCACAAGTCTGGGCACCTAATAAAGGCCTAATAAATATTATCATTAAGACTCTATTGAGCACATTTATAGGTTTTATTAAAGAAAAAGCTAAGGTCCTATGTTCTTCTGAAGACTGTATCCTATCATAAGGCAGAAAAAAAAAACAAAAAAACCACTGCTTGAAAAAGCCCTGAATGCTTTCTCACTCCTGCACCTGGTTATTCAAGCTCTCCTAGGCCCACAGAGTCTCAGAAGGCCACTCCCAGTGCCATTTATTTATTTTACAATCACTATTGACACTAGGATGGCTCTTAAGACAAATGCAGTCCTGACCCCTGGACACAAATAATGATTTGTTGTAGTGTTATTTTTCATTCCTGAACTATTCATCTCCTCCTCCTCTGTCGTCTTCTGTTCCCAAGATTAATTCATTCCCTCATCAAGGATTTACTGAGCACTGTTCTGTGCCATTCCCTGTGCAAGGCATTTGAGGAACAGTGGCAGCCGAACTAAGGAGTTTGCTTCTGTGTTTTATAAACAGCCGGTGTTTAATAAATGATGGACACACTGCTCTGTGTTTCTTTTTTTTAAAACTTGTCCACAGATATTCTCCAAAAAGGAGTAAAGGGAGAAAGTGCATTTGACAAAAATAACCCTAATTAAATATTTGCCTTCAGGGGGCTCTGTGTGGGATAGATAGGTACAAAAAGACTGATAGTTGTGGTGGGGCAGGAGAAGGAGACAAGGCTGACTCTGTCTACCATTGAGGGTGAGTTGGGGCTTTGCATGTGCCATCCCAATGGGTCCTTTCAACCATCCCGTGAAAAGAAGGAATTATTAATTACTCCTACTTTTTCAATAGAGAAACTGAGGCTCAGGAAGTTTATCTATCTTGCTCAACTGGTTCCAATCCAGCTCTTGTGACTTTAAAGCCTCTACCAAGCTCTTGATCATTTCCCTACAGAATGCTGCATCATGCACAGAGAGAATGGAGAGAAAAGGGTCTGCCGTGGTCGTCTTGGATGCTGACATTGGGCCTGCTGCACCTGTACGGGTCCCTTGAGAGTGAGGCTTTACCCACCCCCTTATTTCAGTCTGTGCTCCTACTCACACATCTCACAGTGCTAGCACCTGGGCGCATGCCCACTGATGCTCTCCAGGCCCACCTGACACTCTCACCCTGTGCCTGGGCTCACTCATCCTTCCCATTCTTGGCCATGCTTCTGCAACTGCCAAAGGAGTTAGAACCACAAAGCATGCTGAACTTCTCCACAGAAAGAGTAACAGTCAACTTTGGCAGTCTTTGGGTAGCACATCATTTATTAACTCACTGCGAGGGCTGTTAACACAGTAATCATAGCTAACACTTCTTGACCACAAGACTGGGTTTCGTAACCCTCACAGCGTCCTTGTGTATTGGGCAGATACCCTTATCATTCTTCTCTCACAAATGAAAAAATAGAGGCTTAGAAAAGTCAATTAATTTGCACAATGAAAAGGAGCTCAGCCTCATTAGCGATCAGAGAAATGCAAATTCAAGCTTCAATAAGATCCCTTTTACATGGATCGGAATGGCAAAATTAGTAAATTGGACAATATCTGATGTTGAGAAGAATGTGGAGCAACAGAAACTCGTACACTCTCTTAATGAGGGCGTAACTCACCACTGTGGAGGACAATTTGCCAGCATTTAAGTGAGGAGAGAAAGGGCCCACCCTAGGATTCACCGATCCCACTTCTCTGTGCTGAAGGCATGTACCCTGGAGGAGCTCTCAGACTTGTCCACAAGGAAACCTGCACAGAAATGCCTATGACAGTGTTGTTTGTGATAGCAAGAGAATGGAAACAATCTAAATGTCTATTAAACAAGGGAATGCGTAAATAGATTGTGATGTAGTTATTACCATGGGATCCTACATAGCAATAAAATAAATAACCAGAGCCAGGCCTGTGAAAACAACTCCCAAACATGTTGACTACAAAAAAGCAGGAATCAATACAATACATACTACGTTGTGCTTTTATAAGATTTCAACTGTTGCCAACCTTTTTGGCACCACAGACTGGTTTTGTGGAAGCCAATTTTTCCACAGAATGGGGGTTGGGAGGGATGGTGTCTGGATAAAACTATTCCACTTCAGATCATCAGGCATTAAATGCTCATAAGGAGCACACAGTGTAGATTCTTGGCATGCGCAGTTCACAATCGGGTTCACACTATGAGAATCTAATACTGCTACTGATCTGATGGAGGTGGAGCTCAGGCAGTAATGCTCTTCCGCGCCTCACCTTCTGCTGTGCAGCAGACCGTTGTCCAAGGGTTGGAGATCCCTGACATAAAAAACCATGCTTAGAAATATATACATATGCAGCAAAGGTATAGGCTGGGCATGATGGCTCATGCCTGTAATCTCAGCACTTTGGGAGGCCGACGTGGGCGGATCACTTGAGGTAATGAGTTCAAGACCAGCCTGACCAACATGGTAAAATTCTGTCTCTCCTAAAAATACAAAAATTAGCTGGGTATGGTGGCAGGAGCCTGTAATCCCAGTTACTTGGGAGGCTGAGGCATGAGAATCACTTGCACCCAGGAGGCAGAGGTTGCAGTGAGCTGAGATCAAGTGACTGCACTCCAGCCTGGTTGACAGAGAAACTCCGTGTCAAAAAAAAGAAAAAGGTACAAATGATGGACACAGATCAGGACACTGGTTATCTTGGAACAGGGCAAATCACAGGGAGAGAAACACAGGGGACTTCAACTGAATTGGTAAAGTTTTTTCACACTGGGTGATAGGTTCAGAGATGTGGTTGTGTTAATTTTGATGCTTTTTGTATGTTTCCATAATCTCATATTTTAATTTAAAAAATTTCTCAAGGCCTTGTATTTAGTAAATAGAAGAGCCAAGTTTAGGGCCCACACTAAACACGTGATTCCCTCCCAATCCACCACAGTACCTAGGGAAGGAGGGAGGCAAAGGAAGATGAATACAGAAGGGGAATGTTACTCATTCCACCTGCTCTTTGTGCGAACCTTGAAAATGCAATTGTTAGTGACAGATCTTTCTTTGTATAGCAAGGCAGTCTTGAAAACTATAGTATTACATATTAATAGTTTGAATCATGTTTTTCCATTGCTTTATATTACTATTTAGACCTGTCTTTCCATAAAAATGTTGCGAGAAAATCTAATAAAAGAAACAAAGGAATTCCCACACTCATTTCTAATGTCCTTCTTGTTCATAAAGAATCCGATAGCTGTTTAATTCTCCCACACAGATCTATCAAATAGATAATGACCTGTACTCTCCATTTAAAGCAGCCTTACACTAAAATGCTCCACAAAGTTTGTCCCTATTTTGTCAAGAGTTCTCACTAACTCCATCTATGTGAATTTGAGAACTGAGCGGAAACTCCTTCACTTCCTCCCTTATCTGAATATTAGTAAATATCCATTGAATACCCATCAATTGCATGGTACTCTGCTAGATGCTGGTGAAATAATGGTGAAGCAGACAGGCCCTGCCCTGAAGAACCTTTCAGTTTCCTGGAGGAGACAGACAAGTAGAGCAGGTATTATAAGGTGCAGCGATGGGTGTATGCGGGGCCTCCTATGGAGGAGCATGTGGATCTGGGTCAACCTCTTAGTGGGGGGCTATTTCAGCTGAATACCAAAGGTTGAGTAGAAATTGACTTCAAAAGCAATTTAAATATTTCTTTTGAGAGGATTCAGTAGTCTTATGGTAGAGTTTCCATTGTCAGCCAAAGCAGAGGAGAGAAATAAGTGTTTTAAGGTATCTCTTAACCAACAAAAAAAAAACGAGCTGTAGTTCGAACCAGAAGGATCTTCAGGTGCAGTTCACCATCCTTTCTTTGTGTGCTCAAAACAAATCACACCTGGGTAAGCTGAATTGCTACTGTCCTTTGTTAAATGCACAAATATACTCCTAAGTGAGTGTGTTGGGGGCACATGCACCTGCAAGGAGAGCATAATTGCCTCGATTTTATTCCGTGTTTTAAAAGTCCCTCTTGACCTAGTTACCCAGGAGAAGAAATTTTAGCTTCCCTGCACACACACAAGGATCATACCATAGACTAGGAAGTGTAGGGGAAGGAAGGCATTAACACAGCCTCTTTCAGCCATGCTGATTCCATTTAATTCTCTCAAATCCCGCATTCATCATTGTGATTGGTTAATTTGCCTTGGACTTATTTTTATCTTGAGCATCTAATTTTATTAGGTGGGATTTGCCGAGACCAGATTTCCAAAAGTTGTGGAAGAGACGCAGCCAGGAACTCATGTTCTCAAATAAAAACCAAGCTCTCAGAATCCCAATCCCACTAGTTAGGAGACACAAATAAATCAGATAACACAATATAAAATAATGATCTCAATGCTTATTAATTGCAATGAAAAGTAGAATCACAGAGCTATTTTAAAACGAATGTAACCATTTTTAAAAGAAACTATTTAAACAAGAAAATGATTTTTTAAAATTCAAAGTAAGAAATCTAGTACAAGTGAAGATGAGATTTTAAAGTATCATCAGTGAATTTCAACACAGCCTTTCCATCACAATAATATAAATTTGTACCTTCAACCTTACGCAGCAACAAAGACACAGTGAGAAAGACAGCAATTGCTTCTGAAAGAAAATCAAAGAAGCCTGGAGCGGTGATTTTTTTCTAAAGGATCCCAGGGAGTTGAATAGGGCTTGCTTCTCCAAGGGCTGATGTTTGGCTGTGAAGGGAATGCCTGCCACCTTTCCTCTGATTTTACCTTTGAAGAGAATAAAAGGAACTCACTGTAACATCTTCCCTCACAAAGAGATGCAGAATTCAAACCTAACCCCCAAGAAATGCTATAATCAAAGTAAACACTAATCCTGCTCCTATAAATGTCATTAATAGCATGTTATAGCATTCAATCACATTTCTTTCTCTTGCTAAATCTTCCCCTGAATTTTTAACAAAATCATCCTGGATTGGAATAATTCCGGTATTCTGAAAATGACAAAGGGTGAGAGACTTTGGGCTGGATAGCCTTGTTAAAGTCACAACATTCAATAATGAAAGAACATGGCATGTAGCACAGAGGGCTTTGCAATTCAAGCCCTCATTATCCAAATCCCTGCAGGAACAGGATTTATGCAGAAATCAGAGGTTGTGAAAATGTGAAAAGGTGCAGTGCCAGAGTATGTAGAAAGCCAGACCATTGTCAACCTGTGCCTCTCATTAACACAAATGTCTCACCAGGTCCATTAGGTCAACCTCTGGGGTTAAATCTTGTGCAGATGGCCACACGTTAAAAGTCTGAAAACGTATCACACGTTAAAAAAAATTAAGTCTAGTAAAACTGGCAAAACATGTAGATTTCATGAAGTTACTGGAAGTGATGGGTTAGGGAGATGGTAAAGTTAAAGCAAAGCCACTGTTAAATGGGGATCTGGCAGAGCAGCACCAGGAACAACTGAAGAAAGAAAACTGATGAGGATGATGATACTAGGCACTTCAAAAAACACAGATCTCATGTCAAAAGATAGAGAAAACTGATGAAGTGCTCAATACTTTTGCAGAAATGGCCGTATCTGTAATATTATTCCAAAAACTAATTGTGAAATAATCAGAACTATCAAAGAATTTTCCCGAAGGATTATAGCCCTTGAAGCAACATTTTATTCGTTTTTCATTCATTTTGAATCCTGGAACACAGTTGTATTTACAATATGAAGATCCATTTTTTCTAGATAAAGTCCTAATCCATTTATAAATTCTGACCATGAAATTGTACTCCCTGTCTGAAGCAGTTCCCTCTGTATATTATCAGCCTCCTGACTGCATCTTGCTCTTAGTTGATTCTCCAAGGTTGTAACTGAATGTTTCCTAATATCTCAAAGAATGACTCTCTAGCAAGCCCAAGGCCTTTTACAATCTGGAAGGCTTATCTACGTGCTCTGCTTTGATCAGTCTTCCCTTGGCTCAACTGCCCTTGAGTCTTCAATGACTGTTAAGCCTCTGACCTTGGTCTCTTCAACCCTTAAGAGGAGAGATGTTAATTTCATATGCTCTCATGCAGGAATACTTTTCTTGCCCTCAGTCCCTTACCAACAGCACATACTTCAGGGGTGGGCCTGTTTCCTGGTCCCGGCTGTGGCATCTTCCTTTGTCACTCTGGATTTCTGTGTGGTGACTTCTCCCTTATAGGGTGCACGCTCCACGGGGGTAGGTGTGCAAGTCTGAAAGAGAACATTTCATTTCTCTCTTGTGATTTATTTCCTTGAGTTCAAAGTGTAGCTCCCTTATGAATTGTGAGAGCAAAAAAAATCTTGTAAATTTATCACATGCCTCCCCATCTCCTTGCCCCTTCACAGAAATTCCTGGTGACCTTGAGTATCTGGCTTGTCCCACTTTTTGTGGGTATTAATCTGCAATGGACAGAGGACCAGGGACCCTCACTGGGGCCTCTGCCATACCTTCATGCCTTTCTGAGTCCCACAACGTTCTCCTACTGTCCTTTCCAGCATCCTTTTTCTTCTAGTTTCAAACCTACTCGCCTGAGTTTACAATGGTTCTTTGTACCTCTCTTAACACTCTCAGAGCAGTTGCTTTAGGTTCTAGCAATTTGTGTATGCTTTCCACTTTCCTGAGTATCTCTATGTATTGTGGATCTTCCACAGAATCTCACCTCTTCGGTGACTGACTATGCAGCCGAACCCTCTGATGGATTCAGCTAGAGCTGTCAGTGCTTGAGCGGTTTTGAAATTTAGACACACACACACACACACACACACACACACACACACACACACACACAGAGAGAGAGAGAGAGAGAGAGAGAGAGAGAGACAAATAACAAATTATTGTGGGTCTCATTTTGATCACCAAAACTAATACATTGTAGTGATCAACAGTATGACCTTTATAGTGAGACAGATCTGTTAGAATTCTCCATTTGCCATTTACTAGGTGTAGGAAACTGACAAGTTAATTAATACCTCCTGGCCTACTACCTCATCCAAAACCTGTCTCTCAGATATTTGAGAATTTCCAGAGCCAAAGCATTTTCTTCACTCATTCAGCAGATATTTACTGAGCTCACACAGGCCCAGACTGTGCCAAACACCGAGGATACACACAGAACAAGGCCACAACCCCTGCAGCCACGGAACTGGAAGCACAGCACAGTGTGTACTGAGCGCTCAGGAAATGGAGGGACCCCTGCCCTTCCCTCACCAGGCCAAGGCTCTGCCCACTTTCCGTATCTGTTTAAATGCTTTGCTGAACTTCCATTTTGGCTCACTGTTGACTCAGTCCTTGAGCCCTGTCGTCATCTTGAGGAAGACAGACACCATGAAATGAAGTGCCAGCCTCCCATTTCTGCCTTGGACCACCACATCTGAAATCTTAAACTCACCTAGTACCCGACTCTCTGGCTGCATCTTCCCTTTCAGGTCCTTGGTCCATGTGTGTGTGTGTGTGTGTGTGTGTGTGTCTGTGTGTGTGTGTGTGTGTGTCTGTGTTTTTCCTCTCCTGGCTTTACTTTCCAAGCCAGACTGCATGATATATCACTTAAACCTGGGGTGACTGTACAATTTGTCATCCAAACTAGGACACTTCTGAGAGTGAAAAGGGCACTAAACATAATTAACATAAGTATAATCCAGGCCCGTCCGAGCAAACCAAGATTATGTCCTTTCAGCTCATTCCTGCCTGTCACCTAGAGGGGCTTGCTTTCTCCCTGCTCCTCTTGGCATTTGTACTCAGCAAAGCCCATGGCATATTTCAGTTCAATCTTCAGGCTCTCCTGCAGTGAGCGCCTCTGGGCATGTGACCTCAGTGAGCAGACTTTTGTGCCGCCCACTGTGTGCTGTGCTGCCCTCCTCAGATTCCCACTCTGTCTCCCTCCTCCTACAACACTTCCTTCTACCTACACTACTTGCGCTTTCAGCTGTTCACTTTTTGTCTCTCTTGGACTCCTTCCTGGGAAGTGACTGCCCATGCCAGTGACTCAGGCGGGGGCCATCACATACGGGGCCTGTCCTCCTCACTCAGG
Organism: Callithrix jacchus; assembly: GCF_049354715.1. NCBI lineage: Eukaryota > Metazoa > Chordata > Mammalia > Primates > Cebidae > Callithrix > Callithrix jacchus. The sequence continues at coordinate 92,581,968 of NC_133517.1, read as the reverse complement.
GCTGGACTTGCTCTAAAGGCTGCTCCACACCAAGAGGATGCTTCCCCAGAACCCAGCCTGCAGGCTCTGGGAGCATGCACCACCCATGCCAGGCACATGGAAATCCTTCCTGGTACCTTCTGGTCAGGGCCATGCTTTTGCATGGGCTGGGCTGCCGCTCTCATTTTTGTGTAAATATCTTTGACTTCTCTCTTATCACTCAGCTCAGCTAACCATCAGTCTAGGAAGCTTTGGCCCTCTGTGCCGTATCCACTATCTCCTTTACCCGAGGTTTCTGGAATGATCTGTTCACTTGTCAGTCTCCCCCAACAGAGAGAGGACCCATGTGTTGCTCTGTTTCTCCCTTACAAACACTCAATAGATATGGGTGGAAGGAAATTTGAGGGAGGGAGGTGTGAAGGTGACTTCCCATCTAAGCTTGCTTTCTTCTTTTGATGGTTTGGCCTGGCCTGGGCTGACTCAGTTTCCCTCATGCTCTTTTGCTCTGTTGCATCATTTATCTGTTCTCCAGGCTGTACTTTATCTTTTCTTTTTATTTTTGAGACAGAGTCTCACTCTGTCACCCAGGTTGGAACGCAGTGACGCAATCTTAGCTCACGCAACCTCCACCTCCTAGCTTCACATGATTCTCATACCTCAGCTTCCCAAGTAGCTGAATTACAGGCGCACACCACCATGGCCAGCTAATTTTTGTATTTGTAGTAGAGACACGGTTTTGCTACATCGGCCAGGCTGGTCTTAAACACCTGACCTCAAGTCATCCCCCTGCCTCAATCTCCCAAAGTGCCGGGATTACAGGCGTGAGCCACTGAGCCTGGCCTGGGCTGTAGTTTTTCTGTGATCTGCTATCTATAAACTGCTTTCTGGTTGTTCAGTCATGGAGCCAGCGATGACTGGCTTGTCACCCTGGTCACGCTGACCATCACATGTCTCTAATCTGACTGGCTGGGGTCTAGCCGGTGCACAGTCTCTCTCGCCTGCCTCTGAGGCTCTGGGCAAAGCAGGTCTGCTTTCCTCTCAGAATGGTAGTGGATAGAAGGCATGCCTGCATGCACACCTCAGAAACAAGCAGCCTCCTCTCAGGAGTCTTGTGCTGTCTCACACTCCACAGTCTTTCCCTTTGATACATAAGTTGATGGAAATCAAAGATAACTTAAGTTCTAGTCTCAAGCCTCTCAACCCTTTTCACCTCTGAATATTTTCTCATCCTTAGAAGTGGTTTACATAAGCTCTACAATGGCTAGACTCACGCCTTCTTCATCTTTGTGTTACCTGTCGCCCCTGGCATTGTTCTCTGGGCATGTTTTAGGACATCACTAGATGTTCACTGTGACAAAATGGAAAAGTGATGGCGCTCTTTCTGCGGACTCTGAAACCATCACTGCTGTTATTCAGAAGTTCAGCTGCACGTTTGTTTTCTGAGTAGACTTAACCTACAACTCTTAGCAATCCTAGTCTTATTCCTTCTCGCTAATGACAATGGTAAACCTCCATCTGAAGCATGAACTGCCCAGCATGACACAGACCCCACCATATGGCAGAGCCATTGCTTAATGCATGTAGTTGACACTAGCAGTCAGGGTAAAAATAAAATGAGCCTCTTTCTCTGGCATCCCAGATGAGTATGATGATAATAAGGACTCCATCCCTATTCTCCTGGCTAAAAGCATACTCATCCTTAGAGGCCATTTATGCAGCTTAAAACACATAGAAAAACCAAGATGAAGAAACAGAGTATTCTGGGTTGAACAAAGAGAGCAGATTTATTTTCTCAAGTTTTGGGACTCCATGTTCTCCTGATGGTCTTCCTGCCTCACTGCTCAGCCTTCTCAGGCTCCACTGATGCTTGTTCTTCTCCTCCACCTCTGAAGGTTGGTGGGCCCAGAGCTCTATCTTAAGCCCCATTTCTTCTCTAACACAATCTCATTGGTGACCTTAGACTTGCAGTTTTAAATCTATATGTTATGATTCCCAATTTTTACCTCCAGCTTTAATGTCTCTTGTTCTCCAGATTCCTTTATCTCCTTTGTGCCCATTGACTACAGCACAAAGAGGTGTACGATTGTCTCAAACACAACTAGAACTTAACCACCGTGGATCACAGTTAAAACAGGTAGAACATAAGCTCTTTGTGATTAGACTGCTGTCATATTAATGCCTATATCCTTAGCATCTAGAACAGTGCCTGGTGCTTCACAAACATTTGTTAAATGAAGGGAGATTTCTTGACTGTAGGACTTCTTGAAACTTTTCTTTTTTGAGATGGAGTTTTGCTTTTGTTGCCCAAGCTGATGGCATGATCTCAGCTCACCACAACCTCCACGTCCCAGGTTCAAGCAATTCTCCTGCCTCAGCCTCCTGAGTAGCTGGGATTACGGGCATATGCCACCATGTCCAGCTAATTTTGTATTTTTAGTAGAGATGGGGTTTCTCCATGTTGGTCAGGGTGGTCTTGAACTCCTGACGTTAGGTGATCCACCTGTCTCTGCCTCCCAAAGTGCTGGGATTACAGGCGTGAGCCACTGCACCTGGCCAAAACTTTTTATGCTATTGGGCAATTATATCACCTCAGGGTAACATTATCTAAAATTATTTGACAGCTTTCTCAAGGAATAATACTTCAGGAGACTCAAGTCCTGTCAACATGCTATTGGAAGGCTAATCTGATTATGGCATCGTTTTTTCCCCTAGTACATGCTGGTCAAGATTAGTTATCACATCTTGACAGCACTTACTTCCATCTTGATGGTATCAGAGTCAAATAAAATGGCTTGAGGGTAAAACCACATGAGAGGCTATTGCTGTGGTTTGACTGTTTGTCCCCTCTCAGACTCATGTCAAAATTTAAATGCCATTGTAACAGTATTAACAGGTGAGACTTTTAAGAGATGGTTATGCCATGAGGGCTCTGCATTCATGAATGGATTAATGCTGTTATCTTGGGAGAGGATTCCTTATAAAATGACAAGTTTGGCCCTTTTGGCTTTCCTTTTTCTCCTCTCTTTGCCCTTCTGCCATGTGATGACTTCCTCCGTGGGATGACACAGCAAGAGGGCCCTCTCTAGATGCCAGTCCCTCATTCTTGGACTTCCTAGCATTCTGAAATGTGAGCCAATAAAGTTGTGTTTGTTCTAAATTACTCAACCTCAGATATTCTGTTATAGCAGCACAAAAGGTAATATAGAAGATATAGATGGTGCCTCAACTAGCAGGACATTGGTGGTTTACTTTGGTAGATGAGAGTTGAACTTGAATTCTCAGTATTTGATAATACTTGTCATTGTGACAAGTTAGAGAGAGAAATTAGAATTATATAATATATGGTTCTATAAATAAACAATTGCAATTATCATTATACTTTCATAACTGCAGAAATGGTTTTTGATGAGGTGACCAAGGAAAAAGAAAGACATAAATTGATAGAAAATTTAATTATATTAGGCTGGGTGCAGTGGCTCACACTTGTAATCCCAGCACTTTGGGAGGCTGAGGCAGGCTGATCACTTGAGGTCAGAAGTTCAAGTCCAGCCTGGCCAACATGGTAAAACCCATCTCTACTAAAAATATAAAAATTAGCCAGGTGTGGTGGCCTGCACCTGTAGTGCTAGCTACTTAGGAGGCTGAGACAGGAGAGTCATTTGAACCCAGGAGGTGAAGGTTGCAGTGAGGTGAGATCATGCCAGTGCACTCCAGTCTGGATGGCTGAGTGAGACTCTGTCTAAAAAAAAAAAGAAAATTTAATCATATTGACTGCCGAGATGGAACGTGCTGGGATGCTAGATTTTCTTTTTTTTTCTGTTTTTTATTCTTTTGAGGTGGAGTCTCACTCTGTTGCCCAGTCTAGAGTACAGTGGTGCAGTCTCAGCTCACTGCAACCTCCGCCTTCCAGGTTCAAGTGATTCTCCTGCCTCAGTCGCCCAAGTAGCTGGGATTACAGACATGCACCACCACACCCAGCTACTTTTTACATTTTTAGTAGAGAGGGGTTTCCACTATGTTTGCCAGGCTGGTCTCGAACTCCTAACCTCAGGTGATCCACTTGCTTCAGCCTCCAAAAGTGCTGACATTACAGGCGTGAGCCACCATGCCTGGCCAGGTGCTAGATTTTCTGAGAATAACAAGATCAACAGAGAAGAATCCCAAAGATGTTAATGACAGAATGCTGTTCACGGAGGCTAAGATATTAAAATATCAATAAAGACAACAGAACTTCCAAACACCAAACAGCAGATGCTGGTCCAACAGCAAACAGACCGCATGAACAGTGACTTACCGTAACTTACTGGGCGTAACTGACTTACTGGGCGTAACTTAGTGGGCGTAACTTGCTTACTGTAACTTAAGTATGTTGATCTGGCATAAACAACATTAACTTCAGAAAAGTATATAATGGAACATATTGCAAAAATAAAATCGCTGCTTGGACATAGCCTAAGCCAGCCCTCCAGACTCTGCTTTTCTCTTTTCTTTCACTTCCACGCACTCTCTCTCTCAGGTTGAACGAGACATCTACGTTGGCGGTCTCGGGGACTCCCGCAGGTCGGTAGCCCCCCGGCAGACATGCCGAACCCCAACAACTGGCCATTCCTGCTTGCCCTCAAACTTTTATCCCCTACAAAGAAATCTGAATATTTGAAATGAAAACCAAAGCAAGAGTTTTGATAACCTCATGTCAGTTTAAAAATATAGAGTTTTTACTATTCTTTTTCTTAACCTTCATGTGATACTTTTATCCTGTAAGTGGTCTTTGCCTAATGCCTTAGGGAACCATCTCCAGATAGTTCCCAAACCTCATTTCATTTTATCTATTTTATTTAGTATCTTTTCCATACCAACATTTTTTGAATAAGGCGTTTTCCATGATTTGGGTTTCATAACCATTTTCTTCCTTTTATTTGATTATTATTATTTTTTGGTCTCTACAGAGATCCAGTGGTACAGTACAGTGGGAATAAAAAAGATTTTATCATAAATCCTGGCTCTTGCGTTTACTTACTGCTTGACCCAGGGAAAGGTACTTAATATTACTGAGAGACTCAGTTTTCTATTCTGTAAAATGGGAATGATAATACCTATCACTTGGCTTGCTGTGTGGATTAAGTAAAGTAATCAATATAAACCACTTAGTACAGAGCTTGGCAGATAGTGCTTAAAACAACACACTATAACCATCATTTGTGGGTATTCTTAAAACAATACACACTGGCCGGGCATGGTGGCTCACGCCTGTAATCCCAGCATTTTGGGAAAAGAGAGACTTTTCCCAAAATGGATGCTGAGTAACTTATCCTTCATTACTTCATTTAACTCAATCTTTACAATTTACAGAATCAATTATTATTTAAGGATAAAGTTTTTGGAATCAGATAAGCAGGGTTTATGTTCTTCCCCTGCCATACACTTGCTTGTGTGATGTGGACAAATTTCTTAATTTCTTGAAGCTTCGATTCTCTAACTTTTTTCTTTTCTTCTTTTTTTTTGAGACAGAGTCTCACTCTGTCACCCAGGCTGGAGTGCAGTGGCATGATCTCAGCTCACTGCAACCTCCACCTGCCAGGTTTGAGCTATTCTCGTGCCTTAGCCTCCGAAGTAGCTGGGACTACAGGGGTGTGCCACCACACCCAGCTAATTTTTTGTGTTTTTAGTAGAGATGGGATTTTGCCATGTTTCTCAGGCTGGTCTTGAACTACTGAGCTCAGGCAATCTGCCTGCCTCGGCCTCCCAAAGTGCTAGGATTATAGATGTGAGCCACTATGCCTAGCCAGTTCTCTAATTTGAAGTGAAAATAAAATACCTCCCTCCCTCCCAGGGTTTTTGTAGTGGCAGAGACCTTAACAGTGTGTCTTGCATTCAGTAAGCACTCTCTAAATGTTAGTGGTGCTGTTATTTATCACATACATCTTCAGAAACACCTAGGATCCTAGGATTCTTAAAGTTACCACCTACTCGTCACCCATTCGTATTAACATTTATAAACGAGCTCCCTAGAAATATTAACTGTAGCCTTAAACCGTCTATTTTGACTGAAATACAGCATATAAAGAACTGTGGCATTTCTAAGAATTTGAAGCACACTAGAACACTTGTTTACCCAATCAAAGCCTTAGAAAGTGTTTAAAAATGGATAAATCTCGGGTAATGGACTCTGGGATTCCACAGGTAAAAAAGTTTCATAAGATATTAGAGGAGAAAGAGTCTACCAAATCCAAATGAATTGGATAAAAAAAAAAACAGCCAGAGCACTCTGGAAAAAGAGATGTACATTTGAAAATGATAGGGTTGCAAACACTATCATCTACATGGCCAGGCAAGTAATGCGTGAAGCCTTCTGAGTGAAAACCGGAAATGCTTCCTAGCTAGGTGCTTGCCATCCAGCTCTGGCCTATTGGAGTCATGTGGGATTGAGAACACAGGATTGCCTCCCCGACCCCCAAATCCAGAAATCTAGATTTTTAAAATCTAAAATTCTCTAATATTTTAGTGTATTTGATGTAGAGAATTTTAAAAACTATTTCACACTCTGTGTGAACTAAACAAAACTTGTGCGAACTAAACAAAACTTGTGTGAAAGCAAGCCCAAATAGTTTTTTTTATAATAACAGGGGGTTATGATACAGATTTGGTTGTCAGAAGGGGAAATCAAAGAGACAAAACTGACATTTATTGACCTCCTACCAACATGCTGCCCAGGCTGGAGTGCACTGGCATGCCTGGATAATTATTTTTTATTTTTACATTTTTTGTAGAGATGGAGGTCTCACTCAATCGGTTGTCCAAATTCCCGGCCTCAAGTGATTCTCTCACCTCTGTCTTCCTAAGGGCTGGGATTACAGGTGCGAGCTACTGCTTTGCGTCATGCCTTTCATTTTAAAAACCCATTTGATTGTCACAGTTTGTTAGGAAGGAAACATTGTCATTTTCCAGATAGGGAATTGAGCCCATGGAGGATTAAGAAATTTGCTCAAGGCCACACAGCTAGGAAATGATGTGAGAGCAAGACAGAATTCATATTTAGATCTTCTCCACCCTAAAACTCCACCATTGCTCTGGTGGGCATAAAAACGGACCTTGCAGATCTTCAGCTAATAGGAATGCAATTTTTCAAGGGGCTGGTGCTGAGCTCTGAAATCCATTATACTTTTGCACAGAGGTTACACTTCCCACAGTGGTTCTCAGTCAGTGACAGGGCCTGGTCTGCACCTGGGAGATCTGAGACTTGGCTCAAGGACTCCCTGAAGGCCTTTCTCAGCCTCCCCTAGACTGTAGGGTATTCTAGTATGCTCCTACACATTCTCTCTCTTTCTTTTCTTCACCAGTGTCAGACTTAACTTGCAATCTGAGGGCTCTCCCAATCTTCCAGCCAACTCCTGGTTTCTTTCACAGATGTTTCCCTTAATAAAAACTCATACCCTTTATCCATCTGGGTGTCTGCCTCTTGGAGGACCCTGACTAACACAATTGCCAAAAGTCCCCACCAAAGGCCCTGAACGTGCCTGGGAAAACGTGACCTAGTACATCTGGAAATCCCGAACAGACCTATCAGTCTGCAAGGGGAAATGCATCCATCCAATAATGATCCTTTCTCTAAAAACTGCCATCTGTAATCTCTCATATCAGTTCTGACATCCCAGGACTGTATTAAACCAAGTGTGTGTATCAATACCACCACTAACAACCAGCCAGACATCCAGGAGCAGGTGACAGTCCGACCTGTGGCAGTATCCCACTGTGGCACACTCACCTGGTCGCGCTGCTTTATTCGTTTGTAAATATATTCAGCAAATGGTTTTCGAGGAATAAACTTCCCATCGCCTGCCGTGACACTGAACACTCCAGCTTCATACACCACTTTGCCTCTTGAAATAGTCACAAGGGGCACCCCGTGGCAAACCATGCCCTCGAAAATGTTGAAGTTAACAGCCTGATGATGAGTTTTTGCTGAGATAGTCCTATATTTGTAAAAACAACAAAAAAGTTCTGGATCATCACCAGCTCACTTGATTAATATAAAATGTCAGAAGAAGAATGACTTAGAATAAAATTTAGCAACTCAGTAAGTCATAGCTTCATCACCGTAACAAGTGACTTTAAGAATAGAACATAACATTAATATTTCATTACAAAGTAATTACATTTTTCTGAGAGAAAAACCCAAGAGATCATTCTTTAAGGTGATTAATGAGGATGGAGAGCGTGGAAGGAGGGCATTATCTTTTATGTTCAGATTTTAAGATTATTTTTATTTATATGCTGACAACACATTTTTTCATTTTTTAATTATAAAACATTTTTAAACGCAGATGACTGATGAACACAATGACCCCATATTCAGCTTTATGAAATTTTAACTTTTTGTAGATAGAATGGAGGCGTATTTAACACCCCTTCCCAAGTCCCATGCCCGTTCCTGCGTTCCCAAAGGAAATAGCCATTTGATAGTTAACAAACTGGATTTGGTAGTTATCAAGGAAAATTATGTATAGAATTTCTTTCATTGTCTGCAGCAAAACTAGAAATTTGAAGATAATAGAAATAACCAAATATGTTGGAATATAGTATCTTAGCATATTCTATGTCATGCATTTGTCATCGTGTAGCTTATTAATACTTTTCAATCTTACACAATGTGATTGACGATTTGCAGGCTGGGTATTTGAAAATGCCGTATGCCTCCTTTCTTAAATCTCGTTAAATAAAAAAGAGAAAGAAAATGGTCACAGTGAATCATACGAGCATAATCTGAGTCCTTTTTTTTTCTTTTAAATTTTTTATTTTCTTCGGTTTTTGGGGAACAGTCGTGTTTAGTTACATGAGAAAGTTCTTTAGTGGTGATTAGTGAGATTTTGGTGCACCCATTCCCTGAGCAGTGTTCGCTGAACCCAATGTATAGTCTTTTATCCCTCACCCCTTCCCACCCTTTCCCTCTGAGTCCCCAAAGTCCATGGTGTCATTCTTATGCCTTTGCAACCTCATAGCTTTGCTCCCACTTATGAGTGCAAACATACAATGTTGGTTTTCCATTCCTGACTTACGTCACTTAGAATAATAACATAATCTGAATTCTGATAGAAGGTTCTACAATCCCTCTCAGGAATGGATTGAAGAGATACATTTTGCTAAAATCCTCAAGGCTGAGTGAGTCCAAGAAGGAGCAGCCCAAAGTCCCCCCAGCTTATTTGGAAGGGCCGAAGAGGAAGCCCTGGCTGCTGTGTGCAGCAGTCCTAGAAATGAACAAGATAACACTGGCCTGGTCCGTGGTCCAACTGCTTACTTGGTTTCCAATCCTAACATGCCCAGTCAGAATTCTTGACGTTTAATGCTGACCACAACCCACCCACTCGAGTTTGCTCCTCCCTTGAGTTCTCATCTCGGTAAATGACATCACCATCTGTCTTTCCTCACCCTTCAAACCAGCATCAAGCTACTTTGTTTTACCTCCTCTTAAAGTAAACTCCCTCGCCTCCTCTTCATGGCTCCCACTGGAATCTGTACCATCATCTTTCACCTGAACAATCCCAACACCTCTTACTGGCTTCTTTGTTTCAGTTCTTCTGCATTTCTTACCACTCTCCACAAAGCTGCTCAAATTATCATTTAAAAATGAAAATCTAATCATGTCACTTTCCTTCTTGAAACCCTCAGTGGCTCCAGGCTGTTACCCAAGAGCAAAATAGCTGTTAAAAAGCACAGTGATGATAATAAAAAAGAATCTGCTCCCAGTGAGAAACAGCCTTCATGGAAAAGAGAAAGAGGAGCATCTAGTAAGTCAGGGGGATCACTTATAATATCTCATTCCATCTTTACAACTCCTCTCTAAGGTAGAGAGTATTTTCCACATTTTACAGGAAAAGTAAATTGAGATTTAGAAAGGTTATTTCACTTACCAAAGGACATATGGCCAGTTTGACGAAACTGGAACTTTTTATTTTTATTTTTTGAGACAAGGTCTTGCTCTTGTTGCCCAGGCTGGAAGTACAGTAGTGCGATCATAGCTCACTGCAATCTCTACCTCCTCAGTTTAAGCGATCCTTCCACCTCAGCCTCCCAAGTAGCTGGCACTACAGGCACGTACCACCACACCCGGCTAATTTTTGCATTGTTTTTGGTAGAGACAGGGTTTTGCCATATCACCCAGGATGGCCTTCAACTCCAAGGCTCAAGCAATCCACCCACCTTGGCTTTCCAAAGTGTGGGGATTACAGGCATGAACCACTGCACCTGGCTAAAAACTTAGATCTTTTTATATTTTTAAAATTTTTAATAAAAATGACTTTTTGGTGTACATTTCTATGATTGTTTACACATAGACAGATTTGTGTTACCATCACAACAATTAAGACACAGAACAGTGCTACCACTCCTCCAGACTCATACTATCCCTTTGCAGTCATGCCCTCCCCCAATCCCTAACACCTGGCAACCACCGATCCATTCTTCATCACTATAGTTTTCTCTTTCCAAGATTGTCATATAAGTGGAATCATAGAGTAGGTAATCTTTTAAGACGGACTTCTTTAATTCCACATCAATCCTTTGAGATTCATCCAATTTGTTGTGTATCAACAGTTCCTTCTTTTTTGTTGCTGCATAGTATTCCATGGTACGAACATACCACAGTGTGTCATGCATTCACTCACTGAAGCCATTTGGGCAGGTCCATGTTTTGCATGAGTATTTCTCTAATGTAAATACCCAGGAGTGAAATTGCTGGGTCATATTTTAAGTGTATGCTGCAGCAAAAAGAGCTTGCAGTGACCTTAGGAACCAACTTACTGATACAAAGAAATGTTAAAGAATCACCAAGGAGCAGGAGGCAGGTACAAACACAACAATAATTTCAAACACTAAGGAGGAGGGAAGGGTATTCATCAAGTGGTAAGTAATGTCACTAAAACAGAAAAATGAAGAAAATATTTAAAGGAATACTAAGTATAGAATGAGTTATGTTGAATTACAGTAATGAAAGGTACAAACTCAAAGAAAATAAAGCTGGAAACAATATAGAGGGGCTTCAGACCTTCAGGGTGAAAGGACTTTTTATGGTCATTATAATCTGCCAAATATTTCCAGAGGCTGAGTTGCTGCATTCCTACACATCACAGTTGTGTTGATGGCAGGGACTCTTGGGATTGTATTACAGCATGCTATATGAAGATTTTTGGACTGATGCATTAGTAAGGTTGTGTATGAAGAAAGTGAAATGAATTAAAATTTGTGCTGAAATGGTTATTTGAAGTACATGAATGGGAGGAAAAAAGAAATTCTTAAGAGTTAATGAAGCTCGTAGGAAAAACATTTAACAGAATAAATAAGCTTGATACACAAAGATTGTCATTACAAGGTTGCCTAAACTATTTAAAAACTGAAGCATAACTATTTTCCAATATCTATCCTATAAATACTAGGCATTTATAAAAGACTAGAATTAAAAATACTCTAGGAAGCAAAAACCCTGACAATTATGTAATATCAAATGGAAAAACAGTGATAGAGTATGTACATTATGTCTACCAGAAAAATAGATATGCATATGGGCAAATACAAGAGGGAATATACAAAGTAGCTTTTTGTGGGCTAAGAAAAGGAAGATGGCGGATTCCAAGTATTTTCAGAGCTCTTGTTATTTTGTTTTCTTGATGTAAGTTGTGATTTTAAAATGAGGTTGACACAGCAAAATATCAAATCAGATTTCTTTGCCTCATGCCAAAAGAAAAAAAAGTGTCATTACCTTGACTTTCTTAACCTTGGGGTTAGCAAGAGAAATCAGACAATTAACAATTAGTCAACATCTAAGAGATTCTTTATAAGTCATTATGTAAATGAAGTCAAATTAACACAAAACGTAAATCTGAGGCATTATCACAAGCAGCACAAGGAATGTGCTTCCACTTTCACATTGGAAGGCGTCTGACAGGGTGTCATTCGTCACCCAACTTTTTCCTTCCAGCTAAAGTTGTAATTCTCCAATCTTAGGAGCTTTCACACTTCTGAATCCTTGCACAGGAAGTTCTCTTTTCCCTAAATGTCCTCCTCACTTCTGCCCTCTCCCTTCCCTAAAACTGCACCCAAGAATCCTGGTCCCTAGGAGCTGACCTTAATGACTCGGGGTGAAACTGATCATTTTCCTCTGTCGTTTAGCATTATCTGACTGTCTTACAACGATCTCTTGTCAAACCTCTCTTTTCCTACTTGGCACACACTTGAAGACACAGACTAGGTTGGTTTAGCTTCAGCACATACTAAATGCTTTATAAATGTGTATGTGATGATCAAATAAAAAGATTGCATGATTGTCCTCCTGTTTAGTCAGGTCGGTTTAAATTCCTGCTTCCATTGAACTCAGACGTGACTGTGTTTTGGAAATAGAACACTGAAGCAAATGAGAGGTAAACATCCATTCCATTTCTGTTGGGTACCCAATATTTCTAGCATGCTGTGCAGGTTAATTAGTAATGAATAAATAAGTAAACTTGGTATAACTATTATTCTTAGTGGCATCTTAGCTTATATCAAATACTTGTTCATTAATACCTACAAATACTTGGCAATTCTAATTTTACCAACTGTAATAAGCACATAGCTTAGTATTATTACTTCGTTTCCCAGATGATAATGCTGAAATAGAGCTCTCTCAGAACTTGCCCAAGGGTCATATAGTTCAATATTGAATGAACTTTCAACTTTTGAGAATACTGTAATATTTGTAACTCTGCCATAAAAAAGTTTTAAAAATTGTGGTACATTTTTAATATTTAATTATAGATAGTTTTCAACATAAAAATACAATGCAATATCATCACACGATTTATCATATTATTACAAAACATTATTTAAAATCCAAGCATTTGTTATACAGTATGGGAGACGTGGTCCATTACTGGAACAAATGCAAGTTCAGAGTCACACATCTTTGTAAGGACATCTGTCGTTCCTTTGAACACACTTCCTCTGAGGAATTCTCCCAATAGTAGAAGCCAAAAACATGTCTACCCAGCCTTCATTTCAGCTGGGGCCCAGGCATGTGACCTGGGCTCCTTCGAAATGACGCCTTAGCACCAGACTTTGCCTGGCAAGTTGGTGACACAGGAAGCAGCTACCACAGGAATCCATGTGGAGGATAGAGATGGGTCAATCCTGGGTTTAGGGCCAGCTGTGACAGGATTCTAGCAGTAGGATTTGAGCTCCACCTCAGTGAGGTGATCGGCAGTATCTGTACCTAGAATCAGGATCAGAGCTCTCTGATGCCCTGTCAGATGCCTGGGGCATTGGTCCTAGCTGTTTGACCTCTCAGCTTGGTCCACCAGTCCTTCTGGAGAGTCTATGAGCCACCCAGTATCCTTTAACACGTTCTCTTTTTGTTTGACTATTTAGAATAATTTCTCTTGATTGTAGCTAAGAACCCTGCCTGACACAGCTTTTTCTCTCAATGCTTGCAACGTATCTATGGGACTTTTAGAAAAATCTGCTTTTGTGATAATTTGAAAAGCACAAATTTGAGGCCTTTCTTGAATGTGAAGGCTGAGCCCAATTGCCCTCCAGGCATTGTCTCTAAGAGAGGACTTGGACAGAGGTGAGTGTTTAGCACAGTATCTTAACACCCATCTAGGGCCATTGTCATAGAACACATGGGAACAGGCCCATCTTTTCAAAACTCACCCTGTGCCCTAATTTCACTGCAATGAAACATCCCCCAGATTGTTGTAGCTTGCCCAAAGTGGCTTATCCTGATGCAGCTCAGGTCCAGGTGTAAAGGCCAAAGTCAGACTCATATAACCTCCCCTGCAGAGCTGGGGAGGCTCATGTCATCTGATGAGCAGGCAATGCTTTGAAGGCTTGGAGAAAATCTTTGAAGAAAGCAAGAAAACAGGCCAGGCACAGTAGCTCACATCTGTAATCCCAGCACTTTGGGAGGCTGAGGCGGGCAGATCATTGAGGTCAGGAGTTCAAGACCAGGCTGGCCAAGATGTTCAAACCCCATCTCTACTAAAAATATAAAAGATAGTGGGTCATGGTGGTACATGCCTGTAGTCCCAGCTACTCAGGAGGCTGAGGCAGGAAAATCAGTTGAATGCAGGAAGCAGAGGTTGCAGTGAGCCGAAATGGCAACACTGCACTCCAGCCTGGATGACAGAATGAGATTCTGTCTCAAAAAACAAAACAAAACCAGAAAACCCACATCCAGGCTGTGACTAAGAGGGATTCAGCTAATGGATCAATACACTATTGTCATCAGGTGCAGTGACACTGTGAGACATTTGGAGCAGGCGTCGTGTATCTTTGCAGCATATTTTAGCTTTTAAGTGGGCCCCACACACTATTCCATCCTGAGACATGTCGGATAACACGAACTGTAGTTTGGCCCCTTGACATCCATTCTCCCATCTTCTGGTGTCAGCACCCCAGTTTTTCTTTAAGAAACTACTTTCCTGCTTTGGAGATCATCTGACAAGACCCTTAAGCATGGTTGCCTGCTTTTCCCTAACCAAGAGATGGGCAATTGTATTCTCTTTCCCAGGAATTTAGAATCTTTTTCAGAGTGACAAAAATAATTAAAGGTGGTTGGAGGGTACATCCATGAGCTCAGACCAATTCCTGCTGCCAGCTGCCTGGGGCTGCCCTGGGCTCCATCCATTCCACACTGGAGCAGGGACTGTGCTGTCCATCTGTGAGCTCCCCATGGCCTTCCCACAGAGTGTGTTTTTACTGAGGTGAGCACCGATTAGTTACCAAGGTTTGCAACCAGAGTCCCTGACTGATAGACACCTTATTCTGTGGAGAATAATTCCCTTAATTAAGAGCCGATGGATGTTTCTGAGGCAGAGTTGAAAAGGTCTGTGACTCAAAAAGAACCAAGAAGACATGTTCAACTCAATCTTTCAGCAGAGCAGATGAAGATGCGGGGTGATGTTCTCACTCCATTTGAAGGCAAAAGCAAAGAGCTGCAAGATTCACTACTAAATATTTTCTAATTTGCCAAGTGCAAAGCAGCTCAAGAGAGTGGCAATTGTGTGAAACACCTTCTCTCTAATGACTAATCGGACCTCTAGGATTTTGGCCTGCTCTGGCAGCAACAGGAAGGATGCAGAATGTTGAAAGCCTGACCGTCTAGGGAGTGAGGCTGAGTTCCTGGCAGCTGACTTCATTAGTAGATTCACAGAAAGGGTATTCTTCATGGTCACTCTGCCCCAAGGCAACAGCTGCTCTTTGTCAAGCTCACTTTAAGCCTGTATGCACGTCTCACTGCAGAAGGGTGTCAAGCTTGTCTTACTGAGTCCCAATTATATACATCTCCAAGGCAGAAGCAGATACAGAAGCAGAAGCCCTGAAAACATTAAGCTATTTTCTTACTTAGCCAATAACTTCGATACCACTCATATCACGGCTGCAGAAAAACATTCTATCCCTTTGCGAATAGCATTCTGTCAAGAGCACGTGCTCTTACAGATGAGGAAATCACTGAAGCAGAGCCTGCAGGAGATGGCAACACCACCCATGTGCATTCAGAGGGAACACTGTAGAGAGGAAGAGAATTTCTTAGAGTAATGTGGGTCTCCCCGACCCCAGAGAAATGACTTGTTTTAGGTATTCTGTTATATTCTCTCCCATTCAGGCACTTTGGCCTTGGAACACATTGATTCTTACCAGGTTGCCATGAGAAACGAAAGAAAGTTAATAGAATCATGTCAGGATTATTAGTGGCATCTTTAAAAATATACCTCATCAGCCAAGTGCGGTAGCTTATGCCTGTAATCCCAGCACTTTGGGAGGCTGAGGCAGGTGGATTATAAGGTCAGGAGTTTGAAACAGCCTGGCCAATATGGTGAAACCCCGACTCTACTAAAAATACAAACATTAGCTGGGCATGGTGGTCCGTGCCTATAGTCCCAGCTACTCGGGAGGCTGAGGCAGAAGAATCTCTTGAACGCGGGAGGTGGAGGCTTCACTGAGCAGAGCTCATTCCACTGCACTGCAGCCAGAGCAACAGAGCGAGACTCTGTCTCTCTCTCTCTCTCTCTCTCTCTCTCTCTCTCTCTCTATATATATATATATATATATATATATATATATATATAGATAGATAGATATATGCCTCATCTCTCTACATTGTGTTGTGTGATGCCTTATATATTCAATGTGAAACATAATAATCATGACATCTTCCTGTGAGGTAGGTACTATTATTATTATTCCTATGGGCTAAATGAAGATGATGAGGCACAGAGAGATTAATAACACTCACCCCATGTTATACAGCTAACAAGTTCATGTAGCTGAGATATGAATATGATGTATGATAAAAGCCTGGGCCTTTGGCTTCAGAGGTTGTGCTCTTAACCCCTAGAAAATACTGCCCCTCAAAAGCTTTATGGGAAGCTGCCTGGAAAGCATGCTGCTAATGAAAACATTTTTAATCCACCAGAAGATAAATGGAAAGTAGCTTGTTCCATACTCCATGATGTTTCTTGGTCTGTTTTCTGTTCAGGAGTAAAGGATTTAGGACGCTATTAAGAATTCCTTAAGCCAAAATTGGCCAGTCATTCTTGATGTAATCACATACAGGATTTTCTTTTAAACGTGTATTCTGTCTATTTCAAACTACCTCTTCTGTCAATTTCTTAGATGTGACAAGTTATATAAATGGGGAGCAATGCAGCCACATCTCTGGAAATGCTAAATGGTGCTAGTTCAAGTACATTGTCATTATTAAGCAAAGTTGCCGCTCACTGCACCCATCAGTCTTCCACCCTCTATTCAGACTTCTGCACCCGCCTCCTACAGAAGAGAAAATGGGAATTGCCTTAGCCACGTTATTAAATCTAAATTGGACAATAACCTGGAACTCTATTGGTGCTCAGTGGGTGACAAAATATTTAATGTGGGTTTATAAAAATGCTCCCCAAACATCGACTTAAAGAAATAAAGTTCACTCTGCTATTTTGCCCTTGGAGGTATGTAATATAGGTCATGCATGGTGGTGTAGATCATGGTGAGATAAACTAGATTTGGACACGAGCAAGCTGACCTTGGATGTAGGTACCATGCCCTTCACCTCTTATGCCTGACACAGTACTGAGCAAACAGAGGCATTTTATGTATGTATTTGTTTATCTGCAAATAAGTTACTAGCAAATTTCTGGATTACTACTTAGCATAAATATTCCATGTTCTATATGGTAGTTTTTAGAAAGTGGGAAACTAAAAATAATTTAGTGTCTTTAAGGAACAGGAACTGAATGTGAGTCAGCCAAGTTAGCATGATTCTAGAATGTATGTCTTATGAATATTAAACAGGTAAGTGCTTACAGGTAAGGTATGATTACTGGCCTGACATACTGGTGAGAGTTAGAAATAACTTTCTGGGGTGACGTATGGACTTGGTCTTATAATTTTACTGTCATTTTTTCCAGGGAGCTGTCTTGCCTTTGGCAAGCTGACATTGCTTGACAGACTACGGGCACAACTTGAGCAGGAAAAGATGTCAGTTTCCAATATAGAAATATACTGGGTAAACCTCGCACAACATCCTTCCTAAAAGTACACAAGAGGCCAGGGACTTATTGGTCTGTTCAGTTCTAGCTCCATATTTTAGGAAGAAAAAGGAATGACTAGACTATGAAGGGAAGGCAGGAAGGAGGGCTCTGAATTTAAGGGATGGAAAAGAGAAGTTGGATAACAGAAATGTCTGGGGACTTCTAAACTTTACTCTTTTTTTAAAAAGGAAGACTACCTATTTTCCCTCCATCCCTACTGAGGGAAATAAAAGGAGTTAGTAAGCATAAATGCTGACAGATGAAATGTAGTTTGACACTGGAAAATAACTTCCTGACAGCCAGGGAGTGAGGTATGTTAGTAAAAGACAGAAGCAAAGTCTATGGTCAAGCCAGACAACCATGTAACCCAGAACACTAAGGAATTGTGTGAAAGCCACAAAAATAGGCTGCAGCCCCCCTTTGAAAGTCAGAGAGAACTTCACGTTCTGCAATTCTAAGAATCAAGACCTGGCCTCCAACTTTCCTGAGAAGGTAACAAGGCAAACAGAAACATAAATGCCCCATGATTTGATGCCCAAGTCATAAGGGAAGGAGCACTCAGAAACTCCAAAGCCATCTTCTTAAAATAGGCATAACAAATATTTATGGCCTCTTTGCTCTGAGCTAGGCATTAAAAGCATTATCTTTAATCCTTACAGTAAACATATAATAACATATAATGTCAATATTATTATTATTATCTCTATTTTACGGATGAGAACACTAAGGCTGAATGAGATTAAGTTGCCTAAGACACAGTTGGCACATGGAAAAACTACATCTTGAATTCAGATCTGTGAAGTAAAAAGGGTTCCCAGCTCATCTGAACCTCTGCAGGGTCTGTAAGTTCTTTTGGAAGTGGCCAGCGACAGTCAGTAACCATGCAATGCTCACTGTACTAGCACTAAGTTTATATATTTCTGCCACGGCTAGGAAGTTTTACCTAATGCTCACTGCTGAAAACCATCTGTTAGTTTTGAATTGATGAAGCCACTTATGATCTAAGTGTTTAAGTGGAATTTGTTTGGAATTTTCTAAACTTAAATGAGTGAACAAAGTAACAGCTGTGAATAACAAAGTAACTTCCTGCTTCACTGTCTGAAGACTGTGCTGTGGAACAATAAGGCAAAAAGCCCTACAGGCATCAAAGGCTCCGTGGTGTGAACTGGAGATCAGGATGTCCATCTGAAGAGATGACCTTGGATACTCAATGAGAGGAGTCTGCAGTCCTCAGATCTCTAAACCAGGTTGGCAAACTATGGCCCATAAGCCAAATCTGGCCCACAGCCTGCATTATAAATAAAGTTTTATTGAAACACAGTCACATTCATTTACATATTATCTGTTGCTGCCTTTACAGTACAACAGCAAAGTTGAGGAATAACAACAGAGTCCCTATGGCCCACAAAGCCTAAAAATATGTACTATGTAGCTCTTTACGAAAAGTTTGCTTTTCCTCTGCTCTGAATGTCTTTAGTGGCAAAAACAAATAAACAAACAAAAAGTAACAATAACAACACAAGCCTCCTGAAGAGTAATGGGAAGACCTAAAACTTGGTGTGAGAGAGCCACAAGTCAGAAAAAAATGACAGGCAAGGACCTAAAGGGAGTGAAAAAAAAAAAGGGATGGGAAAAAAGAAAAAGGAACCACAAAAAGTTGCAGTGGCAGTGGGACACCAATGACTGTCCCCACAGCGTCAGGTGTGGCCACTATCCATGACGCATCTGCTGTATTCCAAGTCCTTTCAGGTACATTGCCTCATGGAATCTCTCAACAATCCACATTTGTATTGCCACTTAACAGATGAGAAAACAGAGACACAGAGAGCTTGAGTAACTTTTGCCACTTAACAGATGAGAAAACAGAGACACAGAGAGCTTGAGTAACTTTTGCCACTTAACAGATGAGAAAACAGAGACACAGAGAGCTTGAGTAACTTTTGCCACTTAACAGATGAGAAAACAGAGACACAGAGAGCTTGAGTAACTTGTCCTGAATCAGCAGGGCCAGAAATCAAACGTAACAGGCTGATGCTGAACCCACTCCACTCTCCTGCCCCAGTACTCCAGCCATCAGCGTTCATCCCCTGCTCAGAGGATGAAAGCACTATACTCTTCACTCATTCAAATGATTACCTGACACTGGAGTTTTAATAGTAATTATCTACTTTCCATCTGGGTGAAAACTTGGTGACAGCTAATCATCTCTTCCAGCCATGGTGCATGCTAGCGTTTCACTGACACTCCTGAAATAGAGCATCTTGGAGGCTCTGTCAGAGCTAGAAGCTCAGCCTCAGGGTCCCAATTAGCAATTAAGTTGTATGGTTCAAGCTCTGCCCAATCTAAAAGGTGTCTGCTTCTAGGAAGCACAATCAGCTGGTGCTAATGTAGTCACTGTAACATCACCTCTCTCTGCCTGGAGCAGGCACAAGGCTGAGTCCAAGGTGCTGTTGCTGAAAAGCTGCAGAACTGCAGGCCTTGAAACTGACTCAGCTTCACCACGGAGCATGCCTGAGGGCATTCATGCAGGAGGTGGGTGGGGAGCAGCATCCAGGAGGGCACAATGAGCTACCCTCCACGACCAGATGCTCTGGGATCTGCTGTCTTGCTCAAACAAGTTCATGAGGTGCTTCAAGTTCTGGGCACTGTTGCAAAGAATTAACATATATCAACTCTTAGCCTTTGATGTGGATATTATAATCATTCCCCTTTGACAGACAAGGAAATTGAAGCAAACCAAGTTGAAGTAACTACCCCTGGGTTACTCTGTCAATAAGTGGAGGGACAGATTACAAACCCAGGCAGTCGGGCTCCAGAGGCCAAGTATGAACCCCTGTGCTGCAAGTGCTGCTTCCTTCCCTGCCCTTCTAAGAGGCTGTAAGCTCTGCAGTGGTTCAGAGTCTAGATAGATACTGCAGTCAACCAGGCCTGGTCTGAATCCCAGCCCTGTCCTTTCCAGATGTGTGAACTGGGGCAAATCGTCTAACCTCTCTGAACCTCTGTAGTTTTCTCCTTAAAATGGATACCTACATTGACAAAGGCATCTACACCTAGAGCTCTGGTGGAGGGTGGAAGTGACACAGCAGCTCATTTTGCACACATGATACCTGCTGACTCATCTCGTGATGTGAGAATGCAGTCTGGTCTGCAATGTTCCACCTTCCCCCTGGATCCTCCTTCATCTGCTCTCACTCCTGGGCCAGGTATGTGAGGGTGGCCCCATGACAAAAGGCAGCCACCCACACCACATACCAAGGGCTAAGGCAACAAGAATGGACTAGGGTCTCCATCGTTCCCTGTGGGGCTCCAGCTTGTGCTTGGGGCTCCACCTAGTCCTTGCTCTTCCCACTTCACCTCCTTCTTCCCTTCCTGACCACCTGCCCTCTGGCCTGCAGGCTCCAGCATCAGACACGAAGGTAGCAGACTTGCAGAGAGTCCAGGCCCTGTGACTGTGGAAGGTCAAGTCGTACATAAGCATGTGTATGTGTATATCTATGCATGTACATATGCACACATATGCATATGTATAAACACACACACCACCCCTCACACACGTGGATCCACGAACACTTCTGATTGAACCCTGACTAATATATCCTGGCTGGGTTACTTCTGGAATAGTTTCCTGATTGTTTGCTGTCCAAAAGCGTTCATCATTGACATTTTCACTTTCTTTTCTTAATAGCACTTCCGTGGTTGGAAGTCATGACCAAGGCCATCTATGATGAATACGATGCTAATAAGTAAAAATATTCTGTTGCAGCTTCCGTTTACTGCATGCTATTAAACCCTATGCGAGAAGTTTTTCATACATTATTTTATTCAATCCTCATTATTTGTTAACCCTATGGAAGTAGAGTCTTTTTTAAAACGTATAAATGAAGCAATAGAGGCTCAGAGAAGCCAAGTAACTCACCTCAGAGGATAATACGAGTGTATATGACTCAAATACGAAGTGCTTATCACGGTACACCATCTCTCACTATAAGTGATCCATCCAGAACACAAGTCTAGAGCTAAATGCACATTTATAGAAAACTTTAACCCTCTTCTTCCAGAAATATTAAAGCACTTTAAAAGGAAAATATAACAGGAGGTAGGATCATTAGGGATAAAAACAGAACAGGAAAACATTAGAAAAAATAGATGGTACCAGGTACCTGTGGGTCGTGTAATTTAGGTCTTCATAGGATATTATACTCAGTAGCCTACACTCCTATAAACAACCTTTCCCCAAAAATAGGCAACCAAAGAATGAATCCATTTAAGGCATGTTGTCATGTTTTCTTTTAGGCCATGGATACAATTTATTCTCATAGGTAACAGAAAAGGAATAAATGAGGTATGAGAAGAGAGTAAGGTTTGCCATATTTTAGGAATTGGAAACACTGCTATATTAGAAACAAAACTACAACTTGATCTTCTATCATTGCTGAAAATCATTCGTGGATCATTAAACTCTTCTTGTCTCTGGTTTCTCTCTTAAATGAGGGAGAATAGTATACTAATTAGGCTTAAAATGTTACCATAAAGAAAGGTAGGTTCCAAGAAAGGGGTTGCCTATGTCCAGGATCTTAAGACCACTATTTCATAACTCTAGCCCACAAACTATACACAACCCTATTCGTTTCTGGCTTGAGACAGAAACAAACGAACAAACAAGTCATCTTAATGGAAGAATGGAGAAAATCCCTACCATTCAACGGGTTTATCATACATTCATTTATTTAACATGGATTTATTGATCACCTACTCCATGCCAGGCATGGTTCTAGATACTGAGGATACAGCAGTGAACAAAGATAAAAATCTGTGCCACCACAGAGCTCACACCCTAGTCATGCGATTTCTGCATTTGGAAGAATCTCTTTGTCATAAATATAATTCTGACATACCTTAGTGAACAAAGTCAATGTTTCAATAATAGTAACATGCTTGTAGTACTTTACAGTTTATACAGAGCACTTTCATGTAACTATAGCGTTTATTTCTCAAAAGAACCTTAGGGAGTTTGCAAGAAATGTGACAGACCTTTTAAATAAAGACACAAATAATACTATGTTACCAAAAGAAACATGAACAAAGGGGCATGAATAGATATTTCTTCTTAAGAAAAAAAACCCAATGACTAATAAACATGAAAAAGTGTTCAATTTCCTTAGTGCTCAGATGTATGCAATTCACAGCTGAAAGGTGACAATTTTTACCTGCGAAAGTAGCAAAAATAAAAGGCAAAACAAGAGATTGTGCTGTGTAAAAAGACTGGACCCTTTGAAACAGTAATTTTCTCTCAGTAATCCATTCAATGGGAACAACCAGAAATTTGGTTTTAAGTTTTAAAATAGCAAAAAATTTTAAAACTCCAAGTTACCCATTACGATGAAACCTAAATTAAGGACCTAACATTAAAAAAATTATATAGAGACTCTCCTTGAGGCCACTAGTCCATGCTGTCAGACAGAGTGCCGTTAGAATCAAAGGATTCTAAAATGTATTTGGATCCTCCAAACATGTTTAACGGCCCTGTGCAATGAAATGTCTAAGGGGCATTCTACTAAAATTGTGCTTACCACTGTGCCTCACGAGCATGCCAGTTACAAACCAGATGTGCAGGGCCAGGCATGGTGGCTCATGCCTGTAATGGCAGCACTTTGGGAGGCCGAGGTGAGTGGATCCACTTGAGGCCAGGAGTTCAAGATCAGCCTGGCCAACATAGTGAAACCCCATCTCTACTAAAAGCACAAAAATTATCTGGGCGTGGTGGTGCACGCCTGTAATTCCGGCTACTCGGGAGGCTGAGGCAGGATAATTGCTTGAACTTGGGAGGCAGAGGCTGCAGTGAGCCAAGATTGCGCCACTGTACTCCAGCCTGGATGACAGATAAATAAATTAATTAATTAATTAAAAAATTAAAAATCTTTAAAAAATACAAGGTAAATGTGCAGGACAGGCAATGTATAAACAGGGATGAAACTGTAATTGACAACAAACTGAAATTTGGAATAATTGTTGAATTTTTCTAAGCTTTTTTCCTAGAATCCCCCATTATAAAAGTCATTTACTTTGGTGTCTCCCTACTACTTTATAACGCTCTAGTGCTTTATCGCTATATACATGATCATGACATTAATGTTTTTAAAGTCCTATTATATATCAGGCACCATATTAAAGGTATTAACTCTTCTCACCAAGCTCTGAAAGTTACTACAATTATTATCATATCTACATTTTACTGCGGAGGAAAGAGCCTTGAAGGGGGAGTAACTTGCCCAAGGTCAGGCAGCTGGTACTGGCATCATTGAGATTTAAATCCACTTCCCTAATTTGGCTCTAAATGCCATGGCCCTTAACCATTGGGCCTAAGTTTCTACCTTGTATTATAGTTATTTGAGTTATTTGGGGTGTTTCTTATCTGTCTAATTAGATCCTAAATTCCTTTAGCGTAAGAATTTTTTCATTCAACTTTGAGTACGCTGTATTGCATCCAGCTGGCACCAATAAATGCTTGGTTCCTACATGAGCAAAGCTGCAGTTGTTTTGAAGTCATTTCTGACTCCTCTCTTTTACTCCATTTCCAATCTTTCACCAGCCTAAATGAATTCCTTCTTTTTCCCATTTTCCAGGACTTCATTTTGTTTGCTCTACTCTTGCCTTATTCCCTTAGGCCAGACTCACAATAGCCTCCTGGCCCTTCTCCCTGTCTCCAATCCACCCTATACACTCATCACCCTAAAATACAATTTAGTCAGATTTCTCCAGCAGATGATCCTAGACACAAGACTAAAACCCTCAGCCCTAGAGTGATCAGGTATGGGTAGAGCTCCTAGACTATCACCTTTGACCAAAAGCAACCTCCTATAGTGACAGTCAGTGTAGGCTTAGACTGAGAGCGTTTCCAAGGACATGGGAGTTTCAGTGCTAAAACTGGCAAAGTCCCCAGCAAACCAGGCTGAGTTCGTTATGCTGCATCCTCCACCCTATCTCCAAAGCCCCTTCTCTTTACAGCCATGTACTCTACAAATAACACCATTTTCTACTGGTGCCAGGCAGATTGGGAAGCACAGATTGAGATAAACTTAAAGCCTCATTCAAAGACATTCAACAGCTCATGCTGCCTCACATAAAACCCGCCATACTTCACCTAACATTCAAAACCCTTGGCAGTCTGATCAGGACGAGTCTCGTCTTCAACTCCTTTCCATCCTGACCCCCCTGCTCATTCTCCAGTTTTTGTTACCTCGTGACGGTATCTTTCCCATTTTCCTCATTTGCCCCCAACTTCACCATCTGGATGGCTTTACTGTCCCCATCCACCTCTCCAGAGCCACCTTCAAGGATTGGTTAGTGCAAAGCCCCTTCCAAGCCTAAACCAGTCTTCTGTGAAGCCTTCGCAGATGACCTCAACTCAGGACAAGTCTTTGGACCACCCGTTTGTCAAGGAGACAAGCACATGAGGCCCCCTCCACCTCTCGTACTGATGCACTGAGCTGATATTTTTCTCTTCCAAAACTTAGTTATCCTTTCCTATGTTCATATCTTTGTCTCACCAAAATGCAACCTCTCTGATGACAGGTATTACCTCTTTTATTTATGTCTCCCACAGTGCTCAGTAACTTCTCCCAAATTTCTTACACACAATGAACATGCAATCAATATATGTTTTCAGATAACTGATTAATACTGTCTTCCTCCCCCTCACCGCAACGCTGTGAGGAATTCAGCAATCCTTCCACACAGATAAATGCTCCCTTTGTTTTTCTTGTGGGTAAATTGCCTTCTCGTTATTCTGCCTCCAGAAACTTAGCTCTCTTTAAATAAACGCCTGGTAGGAGGACAGAACTGAGAACAAAATACGAACACTTCCCTTCCCTGGTGAGAAGAAAAGGGCACAGTCGTAGCGCAGCATGATAGTGGGGGGCTCACGGGAAGAAAATATAACAAAAACGCAAGAAACCACCTTTAAGAACTTTTGGAGAAGGAAAGAGCATTGCAAATATAGAGAACAATAGAGACAAGGTAGGGAGAAAAGAACTTCACAGGAGAGGAAAAAAACAAAACAAAGCTATCTGTTAGAAGACAGCCAGAGAAACATGCTGAGAGCCCAGCATTCCCTGTGAGGAGCAGCCTGTGTGACCCCCCTCCAGGAGGCACCTCCTCCACACAGACAGCAGGCCTCAAGAACACACTTGGGGAGGCCCTTCCTTGCCCAGACAGCATGCGGCCCCAGTTAATAGACTGAAGGCAGGCAGGTGAACCAATGGAAAATTTCCTTCAGGCAACATAATCTCAGCATAAACAACAATATCGATCCATTTGCCTCCCAGCCGAAGAGAAATCAAGTTAGACAAAGGAAATCAGGCAATAAGTTTAATGTGACTCCAGTTGCAGCTGCAAAATAAACCTAATGTACTCTGACTCTCCTTCCCACGTGCTATCTGGTTTGCACAGGCCACTTCTTTGGGAGGATACCAAGGAAGTGTTCTTCAGGTACATGAAATCTTTTAAACTTAGAAGTCCACTGCCTGCTGGTGTTCAAAGAAGCCCCCCCGCCAGCAGGATATGCTCAGAACTGATGTCCAGGAGGGCTGGCAGATTTGCAGGGATGCAGGCCACGCGCCTGCCAGGTGCACACTTGTAACCAGTGACAGAATGCACAATCTGTTGCCCTGGTGCACACTAAGGAAGCACTGACCTCGGACTCTCAGGTTCTATGTGATGAGATCAGGAAATCAAAGGCAAATGCGAATGTTTGTGAAAACGTGTAGGTAAAAAGAGAGGTCCTGATGAATAGGAAACAGTTTTATGTCTATGTGCATGCGTCCCGGGTGGGTGCCAATATTATATATTTCAAGCACTGTGTGTGCAGTTAGAATGATGAAATAGGTGCAGACTCAAGTCACCAAATAGGTGAACGTTTGGCTGTGTCACCTCAGGGGACCAGAAGGGGTCCTGAGCCTGTGTTGTCTCCACTTCCTCCCCCACTCACATTCCAGCTCCAGGCCCACCCCTGCCAGGGTTGCAGGGCCAGCTTTGTTTCTGTGGCTCTGGTGTGGTGGATCTGGCCAGAGAATCTTCTGATTGGTGGGCTTACTCTGGCATTGAGAGCTAGTACCAGAACTATCAGAATCACAATTCAAAACACAACTGGGGCAAAAAGCAAAAGCCACTACCTCTCTGCTGGCGATGCCCTTACCACCCTGGTAAAGAATGGGATTGTGCCTAATCACTTTGTCGCCACCATCTACTGTGTCTCTGGCACACAGCAGGGCCCAAGGTATGGTTTCTAATGACTGAATAAATAAATGTGGAACAAGATAAAAGTGTAATAGAGACAAATGAAAATTTCTGCATTTAGTTGCAAAGATCCAAAATTTATATGTTTCTAGTGGAGAAAATGAGCCAGCATTTCATGGAAAACAAATCAGGGGCCAGATGAATGCCCCAGAGAAACTGTCACACATATGTACAAAGACATACAGTGTCTGAAATACTAAAAAATTACAAACCACCTAAAAGACCACCAGTAAAAGAATATATAATCAATTATAGTATATTCATAACGTGGAATACTCTAAAGCACTGAAAATGAATAAAACAAACTACACATTTCAACATAGATAAGTCTAACAATTATAATATTGAGAAAGTTGCACAATACACACAGTACAATTCATATAGAGCTAAAAATACACAAAAATTTTATATGTATTACATATCATATTATATATTATGTAATTATATATGCATGCCTTAGAAATGTATCTGTATATGTGAATAGGAAAAATGCATGGAAATGATAAACACCAAATTGGGTAGTTGTTGAGAGGAGGAAGGAGATACACAAGCTTTAGCTATAGTACTTTTGTTACCTTTTGTTTATATTAAATATTGTACTTTTTAAAAAATTACGGACATTGTAAATTACTATCTACTCAAGCAGACTTAAAAGTGTAACACAGGAAGCAACTATTTACTATAATCCTAGTCTTTTTAATGACTCTGATGTTTAATCAAAAAAGACCTAATATAAGTTTTTTAATTACTCACTGAATAAATGTGGTAAGATATTAAAACCTCATGCAATCGCTCACAATGACTGATTCTGACACACAAGGTGTATTCAAGGAAAATGTTATTTAAGAAATGCAAAGTTCTTCATTTACTTATAAAACTAATCAGCCTCAGATATTCCCGCTCTGATGGTTTTCCACGCAGGCACACGACTAATTCTGGGGCTCACATGTTTGCAGGACATGGACAAGCATGTGTCAAGAGAAGGGTGGGTACAGAAGTGGTCAGGTCATTGAGATTTTGCTACTCAGGGGCCTAAGGATCTGGTGAAGAACCTGGGAATGCTTATCTGGCATTGAGAAGGCTTACTTGGAGCCAATAACTTTCTCCAAACATTTGAATGAATAAGTGAAAGGACTATCATATGAGAGTGTAGATCTATTCTACATAATTCCAAAGGCTAAACATGTTAAGGGCTGGGAGGAGGTCATTATTAATGCAATAGAAAGAGAATGTCCTCACAATTACAGGCATCCCAGAAAGAAATGGACTGTTTGCTTAGGTAGTAAGTTCCCTGACTTAGCAATAATCAAGCAAAGGTATAGAGAACTCCATCTGGGGGTGCCGACTGAACTTTTTGAGTCCCAAAGTCTTATCTAATTCTATGACTCTAAACCAGTGTTTCTCAAACTTAGGTGTGTATCAGAAGCCCCTGGAGGGCTTGTGAAAGCCTAGATTGCTGGACCCAACTCCTAGAGTTTTTGAGGCAGCAGCTCTGAGAGTTGGCATTTCTAGCAAATTCCCAGGTGATGTTGATGTTGTCGGTCCAGAAACCATACTTTGAGACCTCTGCTCTTAAAGAAATTAAAAATGGTAAATCAGTAAATCTTAAATTTTTTTGGTGTTTTGGTAAGGCCATTAAAATGCAGGCTCTTCCCTGAATTACTTACTGCCTCCAAAAAGACTTCCACTGTAGTCTGCTAGAGAGAGGTGATCATTTTTATAGATGATTTCTTGAAAGGCCTTTCTTTGTAGGAAGCCAAGGCTCTTTGCTGTACGTCAAGAATATAAGGACCCTGGGATTCTTTTGAGATACTGACATTAAATTTCTTTTGAACCATTTTCACTCTGTCCTCTATTTTCTCCATAACCAGTGGCCATAATTGTAAAATAACTGGCCAGAATTAGAGATGAGTCTGGGTCCAAAAAACAGAGTTGTTTGACCCACAAGGATCTGACCTGGTGTAAACCACATTCACGGAAAGGTCTGGTGACGCCAACTAGCCACTGTGTCTGGAATGCATCTTTGTCAAGCACTGCTTTGGGGAAGAAGACGGAAGTGCTGAGAACTCTCTTCTTTTCAATTCAAAGGGGAAAAAAAAATGTAAAACGTGGATCTTGAACCAGTTCCATGGGCAGATAAAAAAAGTTTAGACAAAAACGTTAAATCACACATTTGTCCATTAGTATCTGCTTTCTTCACTCAACAAATGACTATTGAGCCTCTATATATACCTGGAGCTATGCTGAAACCTAGGCATACAGTTGTAAATGAGACAGGCAAATGCCAAAGATATAAAATCATATAATCTATGTCAGCTAGGAAGAAAAATACAGCAGGTGCTTAGTTAGGAAAGCCTATATCTTTCACACAACCTCGCTTGGTGCTTATTTTTTGCCCAATGCTAATGCTGAAAATAAACTGCTTACTCTGGCCAAGGCGAACGATCAATGATAGAATGGGTTACTGTGATTCACTTCTAAGCTGCTTTTCTTTTATAATTTGGGGGGGGTGCAGCTATTAGTAGTAAAGTCCCCACAAATCATTTCTAGTTCATTTGAAAGGTTCAGTTGCATAAGAACATGTTTAAATAAATAACTTAGAATACAGAGTGGTTAAAATTGTATGCATATGTAATCTGCAAAACTAGCTTTTTACATGCGTAGTCCAAACTTCTATTTTAAAGTAATGTCTTCTGAAGGCCACAAAATGAATCTTAGGAGGTTCATTTGAACAGTTTCACTGCTAATAATTTTTAAAAGGTGTCAGTTCCGGAGGCTTAGGCTATCTTAGCCGAAATAATCCATCTAAGCTTCCCAATTTTAGTCATTCTAAAATTTGGTGATGAAAATTAAAGGTGTGCAAGAAATCTGGGAGATGGAGTTTTTGTATGAAATATAATTCTAGTATCTTTTGGTGCTGTCTGAATTAAGTCGTTATACAAAGATTTCTGACTCACAACTATAGCTAATAACATCTCCCACTCATTCCACAAACTGACGACCTACTACACGTCAAGTGCTATTGAACACTACGTACCAAGCACCTTGTGAGATCGCCTTAAAACTCACAACAAAGCTAGGAAATAAATAGCATCATCATGCCCATTTTACAAATAAAAATAATTGAAATTCAGAAAAATTAAGTAACATACCCAAGGTTATATTCAACTTGTAAGTGGCAGACTAGGAACTTAACACCAAAGCCTTTCTCTTTACTCTGTGGTACTGCTCTCCCAATAGCCCAGATGGCAGGTTTGATTTTGTGTGGATTAGCAAAATATATTTGTTCCTCAAGGTGCTTTGTTATCATATGCTAGAAAACTGGCATAGTTGCTACCTGCATCTGTATCTATGTCTAGCTATCTAGCTATCCACATATATGTGGTAACTATGATGTGACGAGTGCCCCTGTAACTATGCAAAGGCACAACTTGAACCACCTTAGGCAGCAGCCCTGATACCATGTTGCAAGACATCAAAGTGGCAAATCATAATCATTTCCGCTCATGCACCCAGGACAAGACCCACACAATGCACTCTGGGATGCTTGGGGGTGTGGGGAATGGTGGGGGCGTTAGTGACAGACACTCTTAGAAACAGGCATGAAAAGCAGCGTCTTCAGGCCAATCAACTGTTATGAGCAGGATCACAGGCTGCTGTGCTGGTGTGTGTGTGTGCACGCACACACTTTCTTTGAGGAAGAGGAGGAGGATTCTAATACACAAATTAGTCAGAGGATACACAATGCGCAACTTCAAGGGAAAATGCCTCATAGGTTCTATGAAACAGTCACTAGTGATGTAGCTATCCTAATAAGCCATAACCACCACTCTTTGCCAAAGGGCACCTGACTCCTCCTTTCTTCTCCCTCCTACAGTCCCCACTACCCAAGGATGACAGTCATTCTTCCCCTGCTTTATACGGAGGCCCCCTGTAGAATCCAGAGAGACACATTCATAAGCTACAAGCCATTACTCTTCACTGAATACAAAGTTAAATTCATTTATCTCTGTGTTCAATGAGAAAGGAAAGGAAATTAAGCAGGAATGATGGCACAATGCCTTCAAGAAGGGTGTATTCAAGGTCAAAGCCTGCCATAATTGAGTTAAAAAATAATAAACGAAAATATGCCTGCTCTGCAGAATACGGTCCAGCTAGAAGTCTTCATTAAATGTTCCAGTGCACACAATGTGTTAGCTGTGTGTTTGTGTGCTTGAGATTCTGTGAGATATCCTGCAGCTCATAAATACTGAAAAGGGACAGTTACCATAGTAACTAAGTGCTATTTAATGAATACCAAAGAACTGAAGCTCTGAGGATGGTTTTAAATTACCAAAACATGAGTTACTGCTGCTGCTGTGGGCTTGCAAGTAACTGACATGTGACTCTCTCTAATAAGATTTTTAACAAGTTGGCCAATTTGGCTGATATCTGTCTTGACCACATGACACCACAAGATTCTGTCTTAACGCCACATGAAAAGCATGTTCCTGATTTCCTCCCCTGACTCTAAGTACCAAGACATTCTATAGAAATGGGTCGAACATTCAGATAGGAAAAACGTCCTTAAATTTGAAGCTTTGACCCAGTAGTGAAGCACTAGGACACACACCTCCGTCATAAGCAATAGACACTGGCTCAATGAGCCGTCAAGCTGAATACAGCAGGCTGTTTTATTCCCGAAAAAGGTGAATGCTCCCTTTACATTAAACGCAGTTTGTTCTTTTTTGTGCAATGGCACGGAAGAGCTATTGCAGTTGATTTTTGCAGGAACTTTTTACAGGCTAGTGACGTCTTAGGTAATCTTTCATCAGGATGTCCAAACCTTCCCTACTACGCCCACTCCCAATTCTCTGTCGCCATCCATCACCATATGTCAAATTCCTCACCTTGGAATCATCTGGCTTTTTACAGATTTAAAGGGAAAAAATAAGCATGGTTGCCCTGCTTTTCTTTCCACTGGTCTCCCCTGGTAACTTTAACATGGTCCCTTTTTAAGGCTACAGACTGTGTGGCAAGCATACTTACGTCTACATGCCATTAATAAGGAACAGGAATTTTAAAAATGAAAACATCTATGTACCACGAAGCCAAAAACCATTAGCAAATGCATCCGTTCGCTGGCTTATTCGTGCATAACCAGCAGCCTCAATGGCCCGGTTGGAGCCAACCGAGCTCAGTGTGGGCTGTGGGCGCCCCCTTCAGTATATAGGGAGCAATGCATGTTGCTTTCCTTTTAGATACTAACGAGTCAGCTGGTCAATTTTTGCTAAAACAGTTTAAGGAGATTTTGTAGGAAAATTTTGGCCAACAGCTAATGGTGTGGTGAGACGAAAACCCTGCACATTGCCAGCCAACATTTAATGTTAAAATCAGGCAGGTAAAACTTAAAAGGGAAAGCTTTCTTGCAAGAAAAAAACCCTATAGATACATTCATTTATTCATTTGATTAAATGACACTTCTGTACCAGGTGAACTCTATTTAAAATTGCCTCTGTCTGTGATAAACACAATTAAAAGTGGAGACAGCCCACAACCTCTTCACCTTCTCGTTTCCTTCTACAGCCTGAACCTGTTCTCTCTGTCGTGCAATGCCCAGACTTAACTGCTTCTTCCCAGAACCCCCAATCAATGCCTTGGTTTATCTCACCTCCGTGTTTAGTCCTGACTCACAGAGCCAAAGACTTTATTTACTCGCCTCTCTTGTCCAATTTCATGTCGATGAACCTCTCTAACTCCACAATGATCTTTCTTCTTTTAACTTCTGTGGCATCTTGTTTCTGCCTCTCGTGTGATATTCTTAACCTAGCCCTTCTGAGGCTGAGAATATTTGATTTTACATCTCCTCTCCTAGACAGCTTCTTAAAGGCAGGGCGTGGCTGTTGTATAAGCTTGACCCTCAGCGTGCGGCTTGCCGAGGTGCTCCCGTGCAGAGTGAATTTGTGAATGAAGGAGCACACAAAGGCAACTCCTTTGGCTTCATTTCTTCTCTCTAAGAGCTCTGCTAACAAACTCATTGCTCCCAACCTCAAAAATGAAGAGGGGCACCTAAAGAAAATAAGACCAGTGAGATAGTTCTTCCTCGTCTCCTTGGAAAATCCTTTCTACTTAAATTCATCTTTATCCATTCATTCTTCCAACACAGTCATTTACTGATCACATGCAGTAAGTAAAAGGCATGAAATGGGAAGATGCTATTCTTACTTTTCCTCTCACCATAGCTGGTGCTGAATAAAGTCTTTCTAATTTCCCTTTATGCCATTTCTTAGTCTCACCGACCTTCCACGCTGTGTGGAAGGCTGCATCCTTCTCATTCACCTGTTCAACCACATTTACTGTGCTTCTTCTCTATGCTGAACTGAGCTGGGACTAAGTCATATAGGATCAACTAAAACAAAACTCGAGAGCATAACTCCTCACTCCTTGAGTAAGGGCTGCACATAGTGACTTCCTTCCAAAAACTACAACATGGAAAGGGGTGGGGAAAATAGATGTATGGTGGAGAAACCTGACAAATACTACCTTAGCCAATTCCTCCAGGTCAACACCAGTAGTGGTAAGTCATGCTCACAGTATGTCCCTTGATGCGATGTGATGAAAATGATTCTTTACTTCTGTGGTTTTCCTCCCCCAAACCCACAATCCGAAGCTTATAATGAGAAAAACATCAGAAAAATTACAACAGAGGGCCACTCTACAAAATATCTGACCGATAGTCCTCAAAACTGTCAAGGTCATCAAAAACAAAGTCAGAGAAATTGTCACAAGTCAGAGAAGCCTAAGGACACATGACCATTAAACGTAATGTGGGATCCTGGAACGGAAATACGATAAAGTATGGATTCTAGTTAATAATAATGTATCAGTATTGGTTCATTAATTGTGACAATGTACCATACTAATGTCAGATAATAATAGTGGCAACCAGCTGTGGGGTACATGAGAACTGTCTTGTACTATCTTGGCAACTTTTCCATAAATCTAAAATATTCTACAATGAAACATTTATTTAAAAAATGGAACTAGACCTCAAGAATATTAATGAGGAACAAAAGGAAGGCAGATTGTGGTACAGGATTGTAAGAGGGTTTGTGGGATTCAGCAGAGCTCAGGCCGCCAGGTGAGAAGAGGCAGACGGTGGCAATGGTAGGGCAGTGTCTGAGGACAGTGGAAAGCTATGGAGGATTCATGGACAGTTAGAAAAGTCTAAAAATATTATTGCACTTCAGAAAGGTCCTAGTTGAGGTCATCAGCGTAAATGATGGTTGGGAACAGCCAGCCCAGATGAGCAAGTTTCTCGTAACAACCAGGCCAAGAACAGAGAAAGCTGGTACTGCGATCGACCCAGATAAGGGTTCAGCATACAGTTTCTGCAACAATCGCTCTCTCTTTTAACGTAAACCACAATAAACATTCTTTCTCCTTGAATTCTTACGGAGTCATTATTCTATGAAGCCTGCTCTTCCACAGCCTCCTTCTCTCCTTTTTCCCACATTCTGCAGTTGAAAAAGATGAATAATGATAGTGCAAAAACATTCTGATGATGGCTTAGAGGAAAACGTTAAATTAAAGGATTAAAGAAGCAAGATCTAGAATAAGTCAAAGGAATCCAAAGGAGGCGCAATCAATTCAATATATTCTGAGAATTTTTCCACTTCTCAAAAATATAAAATAAAACAAAACAAGAAAAGAACAACAAAAAGGTCACCAGCTTTTTAAAAGAACTAGAGTCAGAGAAGTAGAACCCCGTGGTTTGTCTGCCTTCTGGTCACCATAGGCAAAATGGCTCATATCACCTAAAAATGAAAATGTCCCGCAAAGGATGAAACCGGTCAAACTAGAGAAATAGAAAATAACCATAATAATACATATCTTCTCTTTGTGTAAAGCATTCTTAGCTGACAAAGCATTTTCACATGTATCTCATGTGATTCTAACCAAAACTTTGTGAGGTAGGCATGACAATTGTTAGTGATCTCATTTTACATGTGAGAGGGTGGATTTTCAGAGACTTTAACTGGCCTTTGGTGGATCTGGGACCAGAACCTACACATCAGGCTCGGGGGCCTATGCCGATTTTCCTTATGTCTGGCACGGAGGTGTACACAATCAGCAGACATAGATAAAGAAGAGCTCATACTAGTAAGATAATGCAGAATATGTGTCTTTCCCCCAAAAGACCCAGATACAAAATATAAGTATTTAATTTTCTGTTATTAATATTGTGATAAATATATTTGATCATTAATTTGATAAGTAATGTCCTTCATAAAGTGAAGGATGGAAATCATACAAGAAATGCGAAAGAACTTATGAGAGAATGCCATAGAAAGAAATGTAAAAACATAGAAGCTTTAAAGATTGACCTTAAGTTAGTTATTCTTAGACTAGAAATGAGGAAAATTAAGCAGGTAATATATATAGATCCTTAGAAAAAAAATACACATCTGGATCATTATGTGCTATTCTGGAACAACTGAATAGGAAAGGAAGGAAGGACAAGACAATGTTATAGAAATCAGTAGCAAAACTTGTGAGAAAGTGGGCTAAATTTATATAGTCTAAAAACATGACTCAAAGAGACATAATCACAGCCTATAAATATCCTCCAAGCAGCAATATGTGATAAATAAAGTAAGTGAATTATTCACAACCTTAGGTTCAGGTCATCTGTCTTTGTCCAGTTGTCTAGGGAAGACAGTGCTCTACCCCGAGCTGGTGTCATCCTTAGAAATTAAAACAACAGACAAGGGCTCACAAGGCTGGGCCCTGCTGGAGATACTCAAGGGTAGGATTCAAAAGAAGCAGCACATTGAATGGCCTCCTAAGACTCTCCGTATCATTAGGAATTAGACTGGAGAGTCTCACGACACAATAAAGTATTTTCATTTTTTCCCTCACCTTTGATAAAGAATGACAGAATCAAGTCAAATCCAAAAATGCTTTTAGTTAGTGGCACACCTGATTGGAAGACAAAAAGGAATATGAAAAATCAAGAATATTATAAAGTGCTTTGCTTTGCTGTCAGCAGATAACATACTACTGAGTCTCATGAAAACACAGCCAAGTTTATGAAGTTAAAGTCACTAGGTCAGGGTTCTCATAGCAAACCTGTCACTTACACTGTTGTACAGCCACAGTTTTCTCATTGTCATAGGTAATCAATATTTGTCTCTCCTGGTAAAATCACATTTAAGACACCAAACATTTAAAAAACCCACTGAGAGCTGTGACATACAAATTATTATTGATGATTAACATTAGTATGAGGATCCCTGATGTTATGCTTTAAAAACATCACTTTTCACAAATATTTCTTTCACCGAATTCTTTTATCCCTTTTCTAAGTTTTTGGATAAAAGCTCATGATCTCCTTCAGCCACAAGTTATTTCAAAAGGTCTGCATGGTCCCAGCCGTTGAAGTAGCCTAAATTGTTTGAATTACAGCCAGGATGGCCCTGGGCAGGCCCCTGCTGGGTGTATAACAGTCCTCTGTAGAGTGATATTTTAAGTATCAGGAGTTCTCTAAACACAGCATGCTCAATTCAGCCACAGAGCAATCCAAATCCAAGCATTTTTTTCTCCTTTGCCTTTCCAAGCACAATTTTTCTACCCTTGTAGAGAAGCTGCCTACATTTGGTTTTATTTGCCTTCATTTTGTAGGCAGGGAGAGGGACCTAAATCATTTGACAACCAGATATTTAGTCCTTAAATGGGCAATATGTCCTTATTAACATAAGAAAGATCTTGAGCCGTGTCTTGTTGTTATCTTAAGATATTTACAAAAATAAGATGTTTATAATACCCTTTATGGCATTGCATGGATTGTACCCAGCGATGAGGTGGTACGCTGACCTGTTTCACTGAAGGCTTCCTGCTTGCTGGGACTACAGCCTGCCAACCATGTGAACTGGTCCCTGGGTGGGAACAATGGGTACCCAGAGAATGTCAGGCAGAAAAAAAACAACTATTTTCTATGGGAATATCTGGGACTCGTTCTTAGGCTTACAGCAATGGTAGCTTAGTGCTTCAAATGGTCATCGTTTCCCCACGGGTAACTCACAAAAACTTCAATTGAAGCTGGGCCTTTGTGACAATATTAGCCCAAGAAACTGTAGACGTTTGCTTACAACCATAGAAACCCTAATAGACTTTGAATAAATGGCTGTACAAGGAGGCAGAAGTCCATGCAAGTAGACATACACACAGACTATTAAAGCATATAATGGGATTATCTCCACTATAACTGCAAAGTTGATGAAAAACACTATCAGGCTGCAGGTGCTGCCTGTGCTAGTGTCCTGTAAGGAGACAATAACAGAGCTCCAGCCTCTATTGACTGCTTTCCTGCGTTGGTGGAATTTGCCATACCTACAATATTAACATAGGATTATGGAAATTGGAAACAAAAATGCTGGAGTCTACTAGGAATGATAGGCTGAAGATGAACCCAACTGGAAAATTTGGCTAACTGAAAGTGACATCCTTTGTGCTGGAATTTTTCTATCTGAAAGCTTTAAAAAGGCTGTAATTATTTTGAGTTTTCAATTCAACCCTTTTCAAACTAAGCCTTTTATTTCCTTCGTTGCTCTGTACCTTTCTTCCATGTGAACTCGGGTGTTTGCCAGGCACTGAAGTGGTAAATTCATATTGGTTTTGTATACAGATCCATTGTCAGAGAATGCAACACAACTTCTGCATCCTCTATGCCAAGAAAAACAAAGGAATATTTGCACATCAAAACCTTTATCTTGTGTACAGGCTCAAAATACCTGAGCACAGCCAAATAAGTCATCTAAGGAGAAATGGCTGAATTATGTCAAAGCATTATTTCTTTGCAAGTTAGTACATTTTCTCCACGATGAAGCCAGGGAATACAAGAACTTAGACTTACCTTGTGGCTTTTGGGTCCCAAATCACAATGTCAGCATCTGATCCTACAGCTATTCTTCCTTTTCTTGGATAGAGA
Organism: Callithrix jacchus; assembly: GCF_049354715.1. Lineage (NCBI taxonomy): Eukaryota > Metazoa > Chordata > Mammalia > Primates > Cebidae > Callithrix > Callithrix jacchus. Next base: position 92,544,174 of record NC_133517.1, on the reverse strand, counting down.
TTAAAGATTTTGGCTGCATTTGTGCTTGTGACTGCCACGAATCTGTTTTCATCCATTTTACCACTATGCTGTAAAGCAATTCAAAGAATCATTCTAATTATCAAATATTAAAAAGTATCCTATCAATCAAATGACAAGACTTGCATCTCTTAAACAGAACTGCACCTGATTTCTTATATTGTGAAGCATCTGAGGATGCTGATAAATATTAAACAGCCAGAATGCTAATGATGGAGATGATGGGGTAACATATGGAAGCCTGAAGATGACTTTTCAAAAACCCCACCAATTAGCATCCCCACCAATTCTTCCCATTTATCCTAGAATCACACAAATTGTTCTAGGTGACAGCTAAATTTTGGTAATAGTATTTTCGATTCTCATTTAAAGTTTGACACTACCACATTTATGATCTGGCTTATTTACTACAGATCTAAGATTTATGAGATAATCATGTAGGCATTAAATAGAATATTATGGAGTGAGGATAGGTGACAACACTTTTTTTTTTTAGATGGAGTTCTGCTCTTGTTGCCCAGGCTGGAATGCAATAATGCAATCTCAGCTCACTGCAACCTCTGCTGCCCAGATTCAAGTGATTCTCCTACCTCAGCCTCCCAAGTAGCTGGGATTACAGGCATGCACCACCATGCCTGGCTAATTTTTTGTATTCAGTAGAGATGGGGTTTCACCATGTTCCTCAGTCTTGTCTCAAACTCATGACCTCAGGTGAACCATCCACCTCAGCCTCCCAAAGTGCTGGGATTACAGGCATGAGCCACCATACCCAGCTGACAACACTTTTAAATCAGCTAACAATGCTTTTATTGTTTTGTTTTGTTTTTAAAGAATATTATAGAGTGAAGACAGGTGACCACACTTTTAAATCAAGTGACAACACTTTTATTTTTTATTTGGAGACAGGGTCTTACTCTGTTGCCCAGGCTGGAGCACAGTGATGTGGTCATGGCCCACTGCAGCTTTGACCTCCCTTGGCTCAGGTGATCCTCCCACCTCAGCCTCCCAAGCTTTAGGTTGCAAAAGTAATGGCAGTTTTGCCATCACTTTTAATGGCAAAAACTGTGATTACTTTTGCACCAACCTAATAGCTGGGACTATAGATAGGCCCCACCATGCCTGGCTAATTTTTGGTAGAGATGGGGTTTCACCATGTTGCCCAAACAGGTCTGGAACTGTAATCCTAACAGTTTGGGAAGCCGAGGCAATCCACCTGCCTTAGCCTCCCCAAAGTGTTAGGATTACAGGCATAAGCCACCACACCCAGATTCAACCCTTTTGAAAAGACAAAATCAACTCAAGAGGTTCAATTTTATGTAATTGAAGTTTTACATGAACCAACAATTATGGATAGTTTATTGCAAGAGATTTTAATACAGACAGAAATCAGAGCTATGGGGCTCCTCTAAAATAAAATTTTTAAATGTTAGGGGCTTATCCCTATTTACATGGTAAGAGGATACTTAAGGCTTATTTAATAATCAAGGAGTCCTTGCTTTAAAAATGACTAAGAACCATGCCCTGAAAGTAATATTCTCATAAATAAGCCACATTAATGTTTCATAAAATAACATGGTTTTCTATATATTATTAAGAACTATTCAGTCACTATAAAGCCATTTATACACCTGGGCACTATATAGATTATGAAAATCTGCTATCATAAAGATATTCATTGTAATAACAAGTTCAAATGGAAGGTTCAACTGTTATCAAGAAAATCTAAGTGAAGAGAAGTCATCTGGGATAGATGGAGTTGGTGTGGAGGAAGAGGGGGTAAGGAAAATAGTCAGCAGAAGATGGGGCTATAGAGGTGTTTTGAAGATCTAGTTGTAAGCTAATGATTCAACTATCATCCAATAAGTAATGGAGACAAGTAAGGGGTTTTTGAGAGAACAACAGCACAAACAGAACTTTATTTTTGAATAGAACTCTCATGCAAAACCTATCCTCACTCTATAATATTCTAAATGAAACAATACAAAACAATAAAAGCATTGTCAGCTGTTCTCAGTACAGAACAAGAGTTCTTGTCCTGGAGTAGAGAAGATATTACAATATCAAGTGAGACCCTGGAGACAGGGACGAGCTGTGAGATTACTGCAAAGGTCCAAACAAAATATGAGCCTCCAAACAGAATAGTAGCAAAGAAGAAAGAAATAAGGAGGTGCTTTGGAAATAAGAATGACAAGACTTGGTGAATAATTCATTAGAGTTAGAAGTATGTGGCATGTGTAGGGTAAAAGTAATCAAAGAGGATTCTGAAGTGTGAGATACAATTAATGTATCATTTGAGGGAGGCATCCTAGGAGATGAGTGAGAAGGGAAGGACAATGGGGACCAGAAGTCTAACCAGGCAAGTCCCCTCTGCTGGTCTTCACAGCTCCACGTGTCAACTGGCTGGACAAGTTAACACACAGACATTTAGTCATATGATTCTTCTTTTAGTCATGCACATTTTAAAATTCTTTTTTCCCAGACTTTAAATTATTATTTTTGTGACTTCATATAGAAATTGTAAAAATATGATATCCATGGGTTCTTGAAGAAATGACATCAGGTCGGGCGCGGTGGTTTCTCAGCACTTTGGGAGACAGAGGTGGGCAGATTACCTGAGGTCAGGAGTTCGAGACCAGCCTGGCCAACATGATGAAACTCCCTCTCTACTAAAAATACAAAAATTAGCCTAGCATGGTGGTCGGCACCTGTAATCCCAGCTACTTGAGAGGCTGAGGCAGGAAAATCTCTTGAACCCAGGAGGCAGAGGTTGCAGTGAGCCAAGATCGCACCACTACACTCCAGCAACTCTGGGCAACAGAGCAAGACTCCATCTCAAAAAAAAAAAAAAAAAGTGATATCAACAGAGATTTCATGAAAAGGAAGTATAAACAGAAAGAATTCCCTTTGTGTGTTATTTATTTATGTATTTATTTATTTATTCATTTATTTTTGAGACAGAGTCTTGCTCTGTTGTCCCAGGCTGGAGTACAGTGGTGTGATCTTGGCTTACCGCAACCTCTGCCCCACAGGTTCAAGTGATTCTCCTGCTTCAGCCTCCTGAGTAGCTGGGATTGCAGCCATGTGCCACCATGCCAAACTAACTTTTATATTTTTAGTAGAGATGGGCTTTTACCATGTTAGCTAGGTTGGTCTTGAACTCCTGACCTCAAGTAATCCACTCACCTTGGCTTCCCAAAGTGCTGGGCTTATAGGCATGAGCCACCACACCCGGCCCCTTCATGTATTTTCTATCATTTCAAATATTTGTACCAATGACACATGAGGCATTGGAATTCAAGAACACGAGAAATCAAGAAGATGGGCTATGCCGTTTCAGAGAATTCAACAATAACCCTCTTTGTACAATCTTAATTCATCCCCTAATGCCTCTGTAAAATGATGCGATGCATCCTCTAAACTAAAATAAACTATGCAGACAGAGATTATTTCTTTGCTGATGCTATACTGAGGGGTGGAATGGTGGTGGAGGTGATAGTATTATATCCCTAATATCCTCCCTAGCAAAAACAATCAAAAAACTTCTGTATGAAAATTTGTGCCACTCTGGTCCTCAAACGGGCAGGATCCTGGCTAAAGAACTAGGCAAAACAAACTTGGGACCTGTGAAACCCACCACGCCTTTCTCCCATATTACTGACATCCGGTCTTCAACACCATTCACCCCATTGGGGATCTTGGTAAAATCATCCTTCCCAAGAGCTTTCTGGCAAGTGTTGAAAGTACAATGATCAGTCCCAGTTGTGGTTAGATCATCGCTGTAAAATAAAAAAAACATGAGAGTGATGGGGTGAGTATACACAATACATTAGGAGGAAACTGTCAGAACCTTTCCTAATCTCCTGGCTCCCTTCTCAACTGAAGTCAGAAAAATGCAATGGAGAATGAGCAGTTTCTTTAAGAATATATTTCATACCTCCCCTGTCTCTATTCTAGGAAGCACCTTCAGAGAACACACTGATAGGAAACATGGTACAAGAAGGGTTAGGAAGCATGAGTTCTAAGCTCAGCTCCGTCACTTAGTAACTGTGATATGCGCTTGTCTGAGACTCCATTGTTCATCTAGAAATGAATAGTTACATATACTTGATGACGATAACTTCAGAATCACCAGCAATAATATAAGAGAAAACTCCTCGTCAGCAGAATACTCCACAAAGACATCACCATGGTGATCCTCATGAATGGAGGGCAGGTCCTCCAGGTCAGTCCCTAACCACATGGCCACACTGGGATGAAGAGGGTGAGATTAGCTGAGGATGCTAAAATCACCAGGGACAGGAATCCTGCTTTGACTTGAGAGTAATCTTGGGGATGCTGAATCATGAAAGAGGAAGGAAGCCAAAAGAAACGGGTAAGTGAACCCTTGTACGGTCTGTCATAATACATTCTTAGCATGAGACTGACTATCTGTGAATGGCAAGTGTTGGGATATCCATTAATGGTCGAATTTTCTTTTTTGTTTCTTTCTTTTCTTTTCTTTTTTCTTTTTTTTTTTTTTGAGACAGTCTTGCTCTGTCACCCAGGTTGGAGTGCAGTGATACTATCCTGCTCACTGCAACCTCTGCCTCCCGGGTTCAAGTGATTTTTCATGCCTCAGCCTCCTGAGTAACTGGGATTACAGGCATAAGCCACCACGTCCAGCTAATTTTTGTATTTTTAGTAGCGATGGGGATTTGCCATGTTTGCCATGCTGATCTTGAACTCCTGGCCTCATATGATCCAGCCACCTTGGCCTCCCAAAGTGCTGAGATTACAGGCATGAGCCACTGTACCTGGCCCAGGAATGGTAGAATTTTCAAGGAAAATGATCATACCTTCCCAGAAAGTAACAGTGTTACATACACAACAACTTAGTCCCCACATTATATCAGCTTACAAAATTCAACAATATTCTGAGAAAAAATAAGGCATAATGAAGAGCCCTGGCTTTGGGCAACAAGAGATGAAAAAAGTCAGAAAAGAGTAGAGTTTCAGTGAAAATGATCTGATTCCTCTGAGTCCAGAAAAGGCTTTGACAACATGTTATAGCATAATTAGGCCAATGTTTTTTGCTCTGCAGATGAGGGGTATCCAGGGCCTATCAGGCCAAGTAGAAGAGAATACTGGGAGGTCAATGGAGGGTCCAGATGGGAGGACGAGCTCCTCTCCACCCAAACCTTTTGGCAATATGCTTCCCAGTCATCTGCAAAATGATTACTTAGCCAACAGATTCATGAGGAAGTCGGGTGTTGAAGGGTCTGGTCGCAAGGGTGGACTCATGACATGGTGGGCTGCATGGTGCCATTCTTTACTCCAGTAGTGAGTGCCATCTGTGCTGAGACTGGCCGCAATGGGTTCTCCATAGACCACCTTCCCTGGAAAGATTAAAAGAAGCATTTATCACTTTAATTCACTCTTAAGAGGACCATCTAACAAACACAGAAAAAATAGACTTCTCTGCCCTAGCAGAGGGTAATCTCTACAGTTTAGCAGAATCCCAAACTATAATTTACTTTTGTGAACAGGATTGAAAAACCCACAATGAACATAAATATGAACGAGAAAGAAACCTCTGTAAGTGTAAGCTATTCATAATTTAGATTCATTTTTATTGCCATATAACTTAGCAAAAGCTGGCCAGTAAAATAGCCATTCTACTGAAATCTCCAAAATCCTACCAGATAAATGCTATTGTTATCTCCATTAAAAGATGAGAATAAAGCTATGGAGCGATAACTTCTCTGCATTTACATCACATGCACTCCACGTGGTGTGGAGGAGGTAGGATTTGAACCCAGGCATATTGACTCCAGCGGTCCTAACTTTTATGCTTCATTACCCTGATGACAGATAATTACTTGTTGGGTCATATGGAATTCAACCACAGTAGATCTCTGCTGCAAATCAGTTGATAACCTTTTCACACCCTTGAAAAAAAGAACTTCTCAATAAACTTGTATTAAATGAAAGAACACTCAGATAATAAAGTCTTAGCCAGAAATGCATATTTTAAAAATCATGCAAATAAGGCCATCAAGAAAAAAAGCATACAATGTTAAAAAAGTTAATAGTGCACAGTGAATTTGAATTTAAAATCAGAATCCTATCTCTGATTAGCATTTGTCAGAATAATAGGTTTGCTGGCATCAACCTGATCATATTCAGGCAATCATTAAGGAGAGGGCACAGTAAAGAGATGCTGGCATACCAAATTAGTTCATTCTGGTTCATCAGATGCTGAGTCTTAGTTAAAATCCTGATATATAACTGAAATTAACAGATTTCCTCAGAGAGCACTAACAGTGGATGGCCACCAGTTGCCTGAGTCATATCAAACTGGAACGTGGCACCCTATTATTTCACAGATCCTTCTCCAAACTAGCCATCTTCCACTGGCTAGCTTAGGAATTTGAAACACCACGAAAGCAAGGCTCACTGAAGCCTAAGAACTTCACTTCTTAAGTAATCAAGTATCAGTAAAAGTTCTCCCCTAGGGACTTAGCCACTGCTAACTTCCTTTGCCTGTGACGTACTCTACTAGATAGTCCTGTCTCCATCTGAATTCTTACTGCCCTATTCCCAGAAAAAGGAGAAACATCATTATCAGCTCTTTCTGAATATAGAATAAGCAGCAATCGTTTTTAGTGAATGAAGAGGTAATGTACTATCTACAGGAGAACTGGAAAGATGGATGTGATATTTTATTTGCAAGTATGAAGAGACCTTCCTATTCCAAGGGAATGTCTTTCGGATGCTTGGACAATGAAAACTCAGAGACTTGATCTGCAATCACTTTACAAGTTGCTGACTCGGGATTTTCCATGGTACTTTATCATCGAGGAAAGATCCTTATCACATGTTCTATTCAATCACTTGGCCCATCAAGGTGATATGGGAGTATGGTTCCAAAAGTTCTACAATTTTAACAGCACTCAGGAAAAATTGAAAGTGTCAGCATCTACCAGGAGTTTGCCAGGACTGTTTTGAAACCAGATGACAGGTAATTTCCTTGGAAGGGCTTAGCTCCTTTAAAATGTGACAGGCCACTTTAGTGGTATATACAGCAAACTCTTCATTAACTGGGCTATTTTCAACTTTCTCCCCATTTAGTATCTGTTAATATCCAAAGCAAAATTTAAAAGATAAAATTTCTTAACTGCATATTTTATTTCCTATTTCACAATTTCTAAGGCATTTTCAAAGGACTAAAAAAGCACGCAAGAACTAAAAAAGGGAAGGGAAACAGAAGTCCTGGATAATCCATAAATTGGATAATCAAACTGTATAATTCAGCATAATTACGGGTTCCGTTGGATTTGGGCTAAAAATAAAATAACAATAAAAATAGCTAACACATGCATACCATCCTACAGTTTGCAGAGCTCCCAAATACAGTCTCATTTGACCTTCATAGTCACCTTCATGCTGATTTGACAGATGAAGAGATTGATGCTCAATGAGAGTAACTAATGTGCCCAAGACACACTGGCACTAAGTGGTACAGCCAGAATTAGACTCATAGTATTATCATATCACATGCACTATGTTACTAGGAAAAGTGCCATTTTTTATTTCTTGGGAAAGAGCACGGATTTCTAAATGTTTAAGTCAACCACAGGCTATTTGTGGATGTGGCTGAGCAATTTTCCAATTTCACTTACTGGTTTCATTTACTACACTTAGCTGATTGGTTCTGTCTGTCCGGAGCCTGGTCCTGTCCTGATTACATTCACAAATGGAAGGTTTCAATAACGCTTAGGAGATAAGAACATCTTCATCATTAATCTCCTACCACTGTCTTAGCAAGCTTCACATTAGGTTATAGCTTGTCTACCCATAGACGTTCTCTCCTTATTTCTCCTTTTTTTTTTTGCTCAAAACCAAAGAAAGAAAAGACTGTCCTTTATGATGCAATCTCCCACTTAAAGGAATTTGATCCTTTGAGAGATTCTCAAGATTTCCCAGTAATGAAGCAGGTCAAACCAATCCAAACTCCCCACTGATGAGGCAACTCATTTATTAGATGACGGTGATAGAGCAGATGTTAACACATTGTCTGGATCTGCGAGCAACGCTTTATTGAGTCCTGAGATCTGCTAAAGAAGGTTGAAAGAAGCAGAGAAAAAGCATAGGCATCCAGGAGCAAAAGCACTGGCCACCAAATAGAAAACCAAACATGTTTATAGAAAGAAATCTTCCTAAACAAAAGGATAGAGCCAAACTTTCCTGGACTTTATTTTTATTCAAAACATTACATTTACAAAGGAAAAAAAAAAAGAATCGAGAAGGAAAATACACAGAAGCAGCTTGGTGGAACGGGTCATACAGATTTAGGTTCAAATCCAGATTTTGTTACTTTTTAGCTGGTGACATTGTACAAGGTAAGTCATTGCTCTTAGTCTGTTTTTCTCATCTGTGAAATGGGATCACAATGTCCCTCTAGTGTAGCAATTTTGTGAAGGTCAAACAAATGAATGCTTATGAAAGTACCCAGAATCTTACTGGGACCCTGAGTCATTTCATGTTATGGGCTAAATTGTGTCCTCTGCCCTAATCCACATGTTGAAGTTCTAATCCCTGATACCTCAGAATGTAACTGTATTTGGGAAAAGGATCTTTATAGAGGTATTGAATTTATAGTGAGGTCATTAAGGTGGGCCCTAATTCAGTAAGACAGTGGTTCTTATAGGAAGAGGAAATTTGGACACATACAGGGGAAGATAATGTGAAGACACAAGAAGAAGATGGCCATCTACAAGCCAAGGAGAAAAGCCTGGATCACATGCTTCCTCCACAGCCCTCAGAAAGAGCCAACCCTGTTGTCACATTGGTTTTGGACTTCAAAACTCCAGAACCGTGAGAAAATAAGCTCCTGTTGCTTAAGCAGCCCAGGCTGTGGCACTTTGTTACAGCAGCCGTAGAAAAATCATACGCTCCACAAACATTAGTTTCCTAATAGCCACCCAATTCTATTTAAAAAAAAAATTTAATGGCCAGCTTTTAACTTCTATGTAATTGGATATAATGTAAATCATCTTGTTCTAAATTTAAAGGACAATGGGATGTTCTGATGTTCATATGCAAGAAAGAAGAAAGGCAGCCTGGTCAATATGGTGAAAGCCCATCTCTACTAAAAATACAAAAAATTTCCAGGTGTGGTGGTGCACACCCATAGTCCCAGCTACTCGGGAGACTGAAGCACAAGAATCACTTGAACTCAAATGAGGTTACAGTGAGCCAGGATTGCACCACTGAATGCCAGCCTGGTCAACAGAGTAAGATTCTTTCTCCAAAATAAAATAAAAAGAGAAGAAAGGAAACTTGAGACTCAAAACCACCTTGACTAAGTGGCACATTGATTCTGCCCACAGCACCGGTGCCTAAGCATCAGTTCACTGCATGTAAGTAAATGAAATTTGGTGTATTCTTGTTCAACACTGCCAATCAGGACTTAGTGTGACCACTTGGGGAGAGAGGAGCCACTCTGTGGATTTTTCTCCCCATCTTTTAAAACACAAGAGAAATATAAAGGGGACAGAGTTTACATAAAATGGAAAATAGGAATTCTAAAGCCTCTGTTGAGAAAAAGAGTCAAACTCTATAAAATATTTAAAGAGATTTATTCTAAGGCAAATATGAGTAACCAATGGCCTATGACACAGCCCTCAGGAGATCCTGAGAACACATGTCCTAGGTGGCTGGAGCACAGTCTTGTTTTATACATTTAGAAAGACATGAGACATCAGTCAAATACATGTAAGCTATACATCATTCTGGTCTGGAAAGGCAGGACAGCTTGAAGTGGGGGCTTCCAGGGTATAGGCAGATTTAAAATTTTTCTGATTGGCAATTGGTTGAAAAAGTTATTATCAATAGAAAGAAATGTCTGGATTATAATAAGGGGCTATGGAAACCAAAGTTTTACCATGCAGATGAAGCCTAGAGCACAGTACCTAGCATGTGCTTGGCATCCAAGAACTTTGTTGTTTATGAAAAGTATAAAGCAAATATTCGTTAAGTTCAAATGAAAATCATATTTTTACTATAAAGGCAGGAATGTGGATATGAAGTAGAGGTAAACTTTATTAACACAAGCTAAAACAAGTTTAACTGCAAACCAGAACAACAGCAAAGCAGAGCATTGACCATTTCAGACAAAATGGGAAATAAATACAGCCGCTACATAGCAAGCAGAGCACCAAGTTGAATTGCTGTGAGAACTGCCATCATTCTAAACAAATCACAGAAAGGTATTGAAAAGCATTGAAAGTAACGGCAAAAAACGCAATTACTTTTGCACCAACCTAATAGTTACTCAGCTTGGACTAAAAAAGACTTAAGCATGATATAGACATTCTTTGCAAACTGTCAAAGTGGCACAACTTTCAATGGCTTGGACCATTGAAAGTTTTCTTCTCTTTCTAACCTGCTTTTCACTTTTTATTGCAGAATGCTTAAAGAAAATGTCAAGCCATGAGCAAAAAGAAACCTCAGGCTTCGGATGCACTGAACATACACTCCCCACCTCTTCTTTCCCAGTTTACATAAAAATCCTGGTGAAGAGAGACAAAAAGGAAAGAATCCAGAGTTTCACTGGGGATGAAAGAAGAATCATGGTTGACCAAGGTTTTGGTAGATTTTAGGTATATGGAAAGCAGATGGGATGGCAATAACTCATAAGGAAAGTTAAGGGAATGACAACCTGACTGGAAGAGTCGAGGGACTCATGAAATGCATTCCTTGTGGGGCAGAAAGGGCAGTGAAGGGGAGAGGAGAAGGAGGTCTGGGTCTCTCTCATCATTCACCCTCAAGTTTGCTAGAAAATGAAGCCTCTTAGGTGGTGTTGATGCTAGATTGAGACCCCCGCACCTTAAACTGAAGCTCTTCTGTGACTATGCCCCACTATAATTCACACAGCAAGTTCAGGAAACAGACATGCTTGGTGGCAAAGGAAATCCATGCCCATTCCCACACTGACCAACTGAACTGTCCTGTCAACATACGGACAGCCAAGGATCACCAGATGTTTGAAGAAAACACAAACAGTGCACACATATACACACACACACAAGGGCCAAGAGTTTTAAAAACTGAAAAATTGGCCGGGTGCAGTGGCTCATGTCTGTAATTCTAGCATTTTGGGAGGCAGAGGTCGGTGGATCACCTGAGGTCAGGAGTTCAAGACCAGCCTGGCCAACATGGCAAAACCCATCTCTACTAAAAATACAAAAATTAGTTGGGCATGGTGGTGGGCACCTGTAATCTCAGCTACTTGGGAGGCTGAGACAGGAGAATCGCTTGAACCTGAGAGGTGGAGGTTGCAGTGAGCCAAGATCGTGCCATCCTGGGCAACAGAGCAAGACTCCATCTAAAGAAAAACCCTGAAAAATTGAACCAGAAAGAAACAGAGTAGTGAGAGGAACAGAGTAACCAAGGAAACAGAAGAGAATTTTTTAAAAATCTTCATTAGTATTCTTAGAGAGATTAAGAAGATAGGCTGGACCCAGTGGTTCATGCCTGTAATCCCTACACTTTGGGAAGCCAAAGTGGAAGGATCACTGGAACCCAGGAGTTCAAGACCAGCCTGGGCAACATATTAAGACTATGTCTTTATATAAAAATGAATAAATAAACAAATAAAGTACAATTCAAAGAAAAAAAGAAGATAATGCATCTATTCAAAGAAAAACATTAAAAGGAATAAGAAACCACGGGGAAAAAGAGTGCTTAGAGAACAAGAATGTTTTCTTGGAAATAAAGGCATGATTACCAAAACACAAGTTCAATAGAAGGGCAGGAAAAAGTAAACAAAAGTATTTCCTAAGATGTAGAGCAAAAATTCAGATATTTTAGAAAGCTGAAAATAGTTAAAGGACATGGAGGATTATGATGGTGTCCAAGGAAAAAAAGAACAGAGGAAATGAATATGGAGGAAAATACAGAAGAAACTTTTTCAGAATCAAAGCTCAGTCATCAGATTGATAAAGGCCGCTGAACGTGAAGGTGCATTGTTAAAAGGCTTACTACTAAATATAGCCTTGTCAGAGGTGTTCCAACAGGAGCGACTCCATCTTGGAGAGGGGATGGGTAAAAGGAGGCTGAAACCTTCTGGACTGCAGAAACAGCATGCTGTAAAGAAGCCAGCCAAAATCCACCAAAACCAAAATGACACCGAGAGTGACCTCTGGTCATCCTCACTGCTCATTACACACTAATTATAATGTATTAGCTAAAAGATACCCTACCAATGCCGTGACAGTTTATAAATGCCATGGCAACATCTGGAAGTTACCCACTGTGGTCTAAGAAAAGGAGGAACTCTCAGTTCCAGGAATTCCCTGCCCCTTTCCTGAAAAACTCATGAATAACCCACCCCTTCTGTAGCATATATTCAAGAATAACCATAAAAATAGCCAATGAACAGCCCCTGGGGCCGCTGTCTATGGAGTAGTCATGTTTTTGTTTCTTGACTTCTCTAATAAACTTGCTTTTACTGTACTTTATGGACTCTCACTAAATTCTTCCTTGAGCAAGATCCAAGAACCCTCCTCTCTAGGAATCTGAATTGGATCCCCTTTCCAGTAACAGTCTCAGTGAAATTTCTGAACATCTAAAATGAAGAGAAAGTATAAAAATCTTACAGATGATGAAAAGTTTGTGATAAAAAGACAAGACCTCGTATTGGCATTTGCCTGCTACTCAGTAACACTGGATGCCAGCGGAGAAGGAAACTGTGCCTTCATAATCCAGAAAGAAATGCATTTCTGAACCAAGAATTCCACTCCCATCTGAATCAACCAACAAGCCTGAAGACAAGGACCCGGAAAATTTACCTTTTACACACTTTTTCTTAAAAATTACCTGAGAATCTTCAAAGTAATTCAAGAAAAGGGGAGATATGGAAACCAGGAATCAGTATATCCAACCTCATTATTTCAGAATGACATCTCTACTGCAGACTTAACAAGCAGCTATCAAAAATGAAAGGGAAAGTCAGCAGATTCTCCTCGCACAAAGAATCTCTGCAAGTAGAGCTGACTCTATTCAATGGAAAGTATGATGAAGAAGCTAGAATTCTTCATGATATGGTAAAGAAGGCCTATCTTTCTTTTCTCAATCTATTTTTTAAAAAGCTAATTGGGAAAAATTCGGGAGAAATGAGAAACTTTACAAGACAATAATGGTGTAAATATGTAGCAAACTAAAATAAGGCATGCTTTTGAGTCCTATTGGACTGAAGAAAGCTCACTTGACCTTGACACTTGGAAACTGCTTCTCTGAGAGTTAATTTGAATAACACTAACTTGCACTCCAAGTTAGTGCTATAAATTTGTCTGAAGTTCTCTTCTCACTAATTATTTCTACAGAGAAGAATATTTCCATAATTTTACACTGTGACAGTTCCAAATTTTAGACTTCACCTATAGACGAAGCATGGAAGACCTAATTATAGTTACAGAGCCAACTGTAATCTGTAAACCCCATCTAGGTAAAGATAATAATACAGCTGGTTGACATCTGGAGGAGGCAGAGAGAGAGCACTTAGGGTCTCTAAGTTTCTTTTAGCCTGTAGAGAAGGGATGTCTGGCCGGGTGCAGTGGCTCACACCTGTATAATCCCAGCTCTGTAGGAGGCCATGGTGGGAGGTTAGCCTGAGACCAGCCTGGGCAACATGGCAAACCCCTGACTCTACAAGAAATTTAAAAATTAGCCATGAAAAGTGGTGCATGCCTATAGTCCCAGCCATCCTGGAGGCTGAGGTAGGAATGTTGCTTGAGCCCAGGAAATTGAGGCTATTGTGACTTGTGATCTTGTCACTGCACTCCAACTCTGGTGAGATCCTATATCTAAAAAAAAATAGCTAAAATGCATAAAATTAAATACATCATTTGAAGTGATATTTATTACAGACAAAACTCAAGAGGTGAGAAGTTTACAAAATTACTGATTTTTCATAGTTGAGAGTCAAGTGGTACTGTCAAAAATTATAAATCACCACAAACTGATAGCTTGGGATTTTAGAGGCTGCCACCAAAAACTAAAGATAGAGATGTTTGCATCACAGGCGGTCAAGAATGAGCTGAGGGAGATGGAAGATATTTACTTTCCACTTAATACTTCATCATTTCCACTCCCGGCATGTGTTAATCTTTTAATAATGACAAAAATAGCAAAATGATGATAATGTCTTAAATAAATAATTTTAATGTAATGCCCAAAACTAGTTAAAAATTTTAAAGCACCAAAGCCAGCGGGGTGTGGTGATTCACTCCTGTAATCCCAGCGCTGTGGGAAGCTGAGGCAGGAAGATAGCCTAAGGCCAGGAGTTCAAGACCAGCCTGAACAACAAAGGGAGACCTCATTTCTACAAAAAAATTTAAACATTGGCTGGGTGTGGTGGCAAACATGAGTAGTTTCGTTCGGCTACTGGGAATGCTGAGGTTGGGAGAACCACCTGGGCCTGGGAGCTTGAGGTGGCAGTTAGCTAAGATTGTGCTACTGCACTCCAGCCTGGGTGACAGAGGGATTCTGTCTCTAAAAATAAATAAACAAACAAACAACTAAATAAATAAACAAACCCCAAACCTATTAAATACAAACTTGATATCCAGGTTTTCCCAACTTTAGATCAATTTGTCCTTTAACAGAGTGGAGAGTGACAGAAAAAGTTTGAGCTTTAGGGCCACATAGAATTGGATTTGAATTCCAAGTTTAGCACTTACTAATCAAGTGAACTTTGGCTTAATTTACCAATCTTTCCCAAGCCTCAGTTTCATTCAGTCACAAAAGAGTGGTAAAATTGAGCATGAAGCATTATTACGACAATTTTTTATAGGACAATGTATATTAAAATACATTGATAAGATAAGAATACAGTAAAACCTGAAATAAGATAAAAGAGATTAAAATACGACTATGTGTCAACAACAAACTGTTAGTTGCTATCATTACTATCCCGCTCTTCGGGGTATAGAGCTGGCAATTGAACAATAAACTCAAATTTAATAGCATTGTATTTCTAGGCTACCACAATAGAAGCAATCAATAATGGGATCTCCTCTGTGCCTCCTGGAGCCATGATTCTCAGGCTTTCATACACATATGAATCACCTGGGGTTCTAGTTATAAGCACACTTTCTGATTCAGGGAATATGGATGGGCCCCCAAGGCTCTGCATGTCTAAGGAGCTCCCAGGCAATGTGGAGGCTGCATTCTAAGGACCACACTGTGAGAGTCAAGGCCCTTGAAGATAGAATGGGCTCCTGACCTCAGGTGATCCACCTGCCTCTGCCTCCCAAAGTGCTGAGATTGCAGGCATGAGCCACCTCGACCAGCCTGGCCAACACGGTGAAAAACAGTCTCTACTAACAATACAAAAAAATTAGCCAGGCATAGTGGTGGGCGCCTGTAATCCCAGCTACTCAGGAGGCTGAGGCAGGAGAATTGCTTGAACCCAGGATGTGGAGGTTGCCGTGAGCCGAGATCATGCCACTGCACTCCAGCCTGTGTGACAGAGAAAGACTCTGTCTCAAAAAAAAAAAAGAAAGAAAGAAAGAAAAGAAAAAAAAGAATGGCAATGGTATTTACAGATGGGAGATTTTCATATTGTAAATGTGAAAAACCAAATGATTTCTTATTTAGTTCTACCTTGCTCTTTTACATTTAGAAATGATGTTGGATAATAAATGAGTGCAGACAGGGTAGATGTAAAAGGTCAGTGTGGTCCAACAGCTCTTGTCCCACTGCACTCCCCAGGGATCTGTCCTTCGGTTTGCTGATGCAGTCACCATGTGAACAGCGGGGCACAGTTTATGTCCGACACTTCCTCTTTGGGCCCCTGCTTGATCACAGGCCTTGGTCATGGGATAGAATCTTTCAGGCCATTTTATTCTGGAGCAGCGTTGCCTCTTTGACAATTGTGCATGAGGGTATTTTCACAAGTATTATATACTGTCACAGTAAGACTGACTCAACTACAATGTTTGGGTGGTATTTTAAATATTTCATGTTTACCATTCCTTGGGGAAAGTATGAGCAATATCCTCAAAATTACATATGCATTTACTCTTTGAACCAGCAATCCCACTGCTAGGAATCTACCCTCAAGATACCCATTTTGTGGTGGGCAGAAGGATGGAGCTCAACAGAGGTCCACATCTTAATCCCCATAACCTGTGAATATGTTACTTTATGTGGCAAAGGGATTGATAGATAACGACTAAATTAAAGTCCTTGAAATGGGGAGATTATTCTGAATTAATCAGGTAGGCTTAATATAAGGGGCCCTTAAAGTGAAAGAGCGAGGCAAAAACATCAAAATAATGTGATGTGAGATCTCAACCCATTGTTGCTGGGGCTGAAGATGGAGGAAGGGGCAATGAGCCAAGTAATGCAAGGGGCCTTGCAAAGGCACAAAAGGCAAGGGCTTCCTAGGACCTCAGAAAGGGATGCAGCCCTCCAGACACCTTGGCTGTAGCCTGGTGAGATCCATTTCAGGCTTCTGCCCTCCAGAACTAACGTGTCTTCCACAAATTGAAATGGCTTATGCATAAGGCCATCAATGTGGTTTCACTTGAAACAGCAAAAGATCGGAAACAACCCAGATGTCCATCAATGGGGGACTCGTTGAATAAAAACAGTAGCATATTTTGCAATTGCAAAAAAGAATGAGGAAAATCTCTGTATCTAGTGTGGGCTGACATTTGGAACATATTTTCAAGTGGGAAAAAAAAGCAATGTGTAGACAAGGCATATTATGCTACCTTTTATGTGGGAAAGAGGGAATATATTCTTATTTGGTAAAGAGAAATGTGGTAAAGATAGGTTAGAAATAAATTAATAAAAATCATTACTTATATGGGAAAAAGAAACTAAAGAAGGCAAGTAAAATTTCATTGAACATTTTTATGTACAATTTTGACTCCTGGACCAGGTAAGTGTTTTACAGATTCAAGAAATAATATTGAATTTTAAAACAATTTACAATAAAATTTAAATGTCCGTATTTACTAGTTTTCTGCCTATGATCTGTATTCTAAAACCTTCCCTAGGCTTTTACTTTGCTCCTAATGGAATTGTATCCCAATGCAAAACAAATACCCAAGATCAAAATACTGCTTCCTGACAGAACTGTCAAAATTGGAGCTTGAGGGTGGGTTAGAAGTGAAAATTTCTGCTGATTCCACTGTTCCTTAAATAATATTCTGACATTATCGACAAGGAACATACCAAGCAAATAATTATAGACCAACTAATCTCATAGAGTTGGCAACAGCACCATCTGGTGGGGAAAACCTATAACTTTAAAATTGCAGCACTTAATAAAAGGGGTGAAATTCTTTTACATGTAAGGGTAGCAATCAGAAATGGTTCGTTACTAAGACATTATTAACTTCTATGTGAAATAAGCTCACTCTTAAGACAAGATATTGACGGATTACATTTTAAAAGTGCACACAGCTTGCACAAAATCATACTAAACCTTAATGGAATACGAAGAAATTTTGACAACATTTATTTTGGTATCAATTATACACATGCCAAAACCATGCAGTGGGTCATGCTTATAATCCCAACATTTTGGAAGGCCGAGGTGAGAGGATTCCTTGAGCTCAGGAGTTCAAGACTAGCATGGGCAACATGGCGAGACCCTGTCTCTACAAGAAATTAAAAAAATAGCTGGTGCATGCCTGTGGTCCCAGCTACTTGGGAGGCTGAGATGAAAGGATCACTCGGGAAGTAGAGGCTGCAATGAGCTGTGATTGCACCACTGCACTCTAGCCTGGGCAACAGAGTGAGACCCATCATTTTTATAATGAATCTTACAAAAATACAGCCAGTTTTAATTTAAAAAAGAAAAACAGCAAGGTTGAATTACAAGACTGTCTCTGATTATCTGTGTTCCTAAAACTGAGAAGACAGAAGCTACCATGGGCCTAAAGTCATTGAGTAAAATACACCTTCTTTGTTTTTCATCCTTTCTTTACGAGTATTGGCAAAAGAATTAAATCATTTCTTTGCCCAATGCTTATCAAAAAAAGAAGATTTTCCCTTTCCTGTAAGATGAGTATTTACGTAGTAGACTAAACTAGGGAACTGAGGCAATTTGGCAGTTTGGGGTAAAAGTAACTTGGGTTTTAAAATCTTGAAATAACCATCACAAAAATACCATTTGCATAGTTGCTTCAATTGCTCCAACACCTAAGTGGCTGTCAGGCAAATCAATTCAATTCAAAAGAAATTTATTGAGTGTGTACTAGGTGCCTTGTACTGCCCTGATTCAGGTAGTGGGAGGGGTAGTGGAGCTGCCTAAGAGATAGGGAAACTTCTTTAAAATTAACTGAAGAGGGCTGGGCATGGTAGCTCACACCTGTAATCCCAGCACTTTGGGAGGCAAAGGTAGGGGGATGATTAGCAGTCAGGGGTTTGAGACTAGCCTGGCCAACATGGTGAAACCCCATATCTACTAAAAATATAAATTTTAGCTGGGTGTGGTGGTGCTCACCTATAATCTCAGTTACTCAGGAGGCTGAGGCAGGAGAATCTCTTGAACCCAGGAGGCGGAGGTTGCAATGAGCCAAGATCACACCACTGCACTCCAGCCTGGGTGACAGAGTGAAACTCCATCGCAAACAAAACAAAACAAAAAACAAAGCCGGAGAGCTTTGTATTTACCTGTCATACTTAAAAGTGGCTGCTAGTGGCATTGAGGGTGGGGCCATGTAGCTAAAGGAAATGTCCTGGGGTCCCAAGGATGGAGATAAAATAATAAATAAAACCTGAAGGCAGAGAGGCAGGGATGAAGATGAACAACAGTGGGGAAAAACAGACACACAGAAGAGTAAGTGAAAGCAGGAGGCTAATAAAAAGGGAGGAAGAAAAGTTGTGGAAATACACGTGCACTTTCTCACAAACTGAAGCAGGGGCTACAGACATTGACTTTCCTCTTCAGCTAACACTCGGTTCTCAGTGAGGTTACATTCAGGAATTACCATCTCTCCTTGCATCTGCTATCACCTTAGCTGCAGACTTGCTCATCACATGCACAATATAGAGAGGACAGTTCACAGCACTGGCTATGGTGATGGCTCTCAGTGTGGCCTCTGCCTCCACTGCCTCTGGGCGGCACAGCTCGTGGCCTTCAGGGCCTGTTATCCCCAGAGCCAACATCTTCTTTGCTCCCTAAAAAGACAGCAGGAATGTGTATATGTGTAAGGAAGATTTACTAATGACAGACATCATTATTTTATTATAAATTAAATGCAGCACCAGACGTTTGATTTGTTAGGTATAGGGCTGTGTGTGTGTGTGTGTGTGTGTGTGTCCATGTGAACATGTTTGTGTGGGTGTATATATATATATATATATATATATAGCATGTGTATTTGGTAAAAATAATTTTAATATTCTAATTGTATGTTAATTTTCATATGCATATTTTGCAATCATATTTTTTTAATTGGAAGGGGAAAAAAGCAACCAAAGCAAAAATGGACAAATGGGATCATGTCAAGTTAAAAGCTTCTGCACAGCAGAGAAAACTATCAGCAAAGTGAAGAAACAACCCACAGAATGGGAAAAAATATTTGCAAACTACCCATCTGACAAAGGATTAATAACCAGAATATATACAAAACTAAAACAACTCTACAGGAAAAAGAGATGTAATAATCTGATGTAAAAGTAGGCAAAAGATTTGAATAGACATTTCTCCACAAATGGCAAACAGGCATATGAAAAGGGGCTCAACATCACTGATCATCAGAGAAATGTAAATCAAAACTACAACGAGATACTGTTTCACCCCAGGTAAAATGGCTTATATTAAAAAGACAGGCAATAACAAACACTGGTAAGGACGTGGAAAAAGGAAACCTATATACGCTGTTCGTGGGAATGTAAATTAGTAAAATTGCTATGGAGAATAATTTGGAAGTTCTTCAAAAAACTAAAAATAGAGCTACCATATGATCCAGCTATCCCACTGCTGGACATATATGCAAAAGAAAGGAAATCAGTATATCAAAGAGATATATCTGTATTACCATGTTTGCTGCAGCACTGTTTAGCCACGATTTGGAAACAGCCTTA
This sequence comes from Callithrix jacchus, assembly GCF_049354715.1. Classification (NCBI taxonomy): domain Eukaryota; kingdom Metazoa; phylum Chordata; class Mammalia; order Primates; family Cebidae; genus Callithrix; species Callithrix jacchus. The sequence goes on along the minus strand of NC_133517.1, from coordinate 92,524,065 downwards.
GTGACCATCAACAGATGAATGGATAAAGAAAATGTGGCAAATACACAAGGGAGTATGATTCTGCCATAAAAAAGAATGAGATCCAGTCATTTGCAACAACACAGATAGAACTGGAGCTCATTATGTTAAGTGAAATAAGCCAGACACAGAAAGACAAGCATTGCGTTTTCTCACTTATTTGTGGGATCTAAAAATTAAAACAATTAAACTCATGGACATATAAAACAGGATGTTTACCAGAGGCTGGGAAGGGTATTGGAGAGGGATGTGGGGGGAGGTGGGGATGGTTTCTGTGTAAAAAAAAAAAAAAAAGAATGAATGAAGTAGATTTAGTACTTGATAGCTCAACAGGACTATAGTCAATATTTGCACCTTTTAAAATAACTAAAAGAGTAAAATTAGATTGTTTGTAAAATAAAGAGTAAATGCTTGAGGGGATAGATACCCAGTTTTCCATGATGTGATTCTTATGCGTTGCATCTGATGTACTCCATAAATATATACCCCTACTATATACCCCACAAAAATAAAAAACTTTAAAAAGAAAAGATGAAAAAGATATGAAGTTAGTTCTAATCACATTCTTTGAAAAGCAATATCTGTATTAAGACTTAATATTGATTAGGAAAACAAAACAAAATACTATGGCTCCTTGTTGAAGTGACTCGGCATACTCTGTAATCCGTTCTACTTTTTCATGGACTGATCCTCTTCGCTTGCTTCCCAGTCCAACCCACTAAATGGTATTCGACCTGTTATCTCTCTTCTTCAAAATGTTATTTCTTCCTTAAAAGAAGGGCATGAAGTCAACACTCAGAGTGGTAAAAAGACTTCCTGGTGTCATGAAACTATAAAGTAAAAGAGTCTAATTTAAACCCTGGTCTGTTTTTTGTTCTGTTTTGTTTTTACAGCTCACGCTCTCTTCTCATTATTCCTCTCTGCCTTGTGGCCACCGAACCTCAATCTCACTCAGTTTAATGGGAGCTGAGCCTAGGGAGACAAAAAAAAGTCAGCTAATATAAAGAGCAAGAGACAGCTCTTTAAATCTTGCAGATGCTGTACCCTTCAGGCATTAATAATAGGACTAACATAAGAAATAAATATCATCTCGATTCCTCCAGAGCACATTTTAATATACAGTTTCTGAAAAGAGCAGAGCTTTAAACAGCTACCTAATACACTGCTTAAGTCATAAGATGACACCGATGTTATCCATGCTTTGGTATTCTGAACAAGCAGCCTGAGCTTCTGAAAAACAACAATAAAGCCAAAACTGTGCCGGAGAACACAAAGAAAAGTATTTGTGTTTTCATAACAGCACATGTCTGAGATTTAAGAGCTGGTTTGCAAAGGGGAAATCCTCATTCAAGGGTATATACTACCTGCCCAAAGCTGAGAGCAGGGACTCCAGTAAATGAAGTTGGGAGTTTCTGAGCCGCAGAAAATCCATTTCTGGATTTCTCAGTTTACCTGTTTAGACCCAATCATCTTCACCTTAAGTTATGGCTGCTGTCATTTCTGTAGAAGCTTTGGAATGCAAATGCTTACCTCTGCAATTAAGTCTCCATTTTCCGCATGGACCTGGGCAATTGCTCCAATTTCCTTGCACTGAGAGAAGGCTGCGTACATCTCCAGGTCTCTCACCATGTACAGATCTTTATAGGCCATAAACATTTTGAAAGAGTTAACACCTTTATCGTGCACAAGGATTTTCATTTCTTCTTTAACCTAAAAGGAAGCAGCAACCATAACAACAATACATTACTCTAATTTAAATCATAATCTCAACATTCTCTAAAACATTGCATTTGGAAGAGAAATAAGTAAAATAAGGACAAGAGTTTAGTTCCACAAAAATGCAATCAAGGCCTTGATCTTTCTCCCAGGTTATACCCCATTACATCTGATAAATTGCTGCTGCTCTCATACTTTAAAATCACGAACAAGCAAAGAGCTTTTCCCAAAGTACTTTATTTCTGTACTTGGATATAAAATTCTCTGCATCTATCTCCTGGTTCAAGGAAATTATTCTAGAAAATGAGCGTGAAACCATGTTGACAGCAACAGAAGCAACCATAGATCCAGCAGGAATGAACGTTAATGTGAGGTAAGAATTCCACTTCAAATCTGAAAGCCATGGGTGGAGTTCTTAGAAAGAGGAAGTAGAGGGTGCAGACGGACCCAGGCATGCCTGAGAAAGCACGAGCTCAGGGTTTAGCTGTAGGGCCAGCTGGGGAGGGCATGGGACCCACTGGCAGCTCCTCAGAGGTGAGAGAGCTGGAGACTCGGGACCCATTGGAAGTTCAGAGGCCTTCAGGGTTGCCAAGGGTCAGGATCAAGTTAATGTCAAAACTATCTAAATAATTGCCTTTTTTTTTTTTTTTTTTTTTTTTGAGGCAGTTTCTTGCTCTGTTGCCCAGGCTGGAGTGCAGTGGCATGATCTTGGTTCACTGCAACCTCTGCCTCCTGGGTCCAAGTGATTCTCCTGCCTCAGCCTCCCAAGTGCCACCACACCCAATTAATTTTGTATTTTTAGTAGAGTTGGGGTTTCACCATGTTGGCCAGGCTGGTCTCTAATTCCTGACCTCAAGCGATCCACTTGCCTTGACCTCCCAAACTCCTGGAATTATAATTGCTCTTGTAGGTTAGATTCAAACCTCAATAAGGATCAAAAATTTCAAAGGAAAAAAGTGTAGATTTGACCAAATAAGACTGAACTTCTATATGTTAAAGCATATACACACACACGTAATGAAAAACGTAACAAGCATAGGATTATTACTCTTAGCTAATAAAAGTTCTTTCAACTCGATAAGAAAAACATGTTGAAAAATGTTGCCGACAATTCACGGAGGAACTATAAATGACTAATAACACATGCAAAAAATAAACTTCCTACTAATGCAAAAGTACAAAATAAAGCAGTGTAATTCTATTGAGTCCGCAAAGTTTAAGAATGATAATATGACACATGAATTTACTCACTGCTCTAACTGTTCATTCCCTTAGTAATTGTCCTCCCTTTTCTTGATGGTGCTTATCACCTGGCATAGCACGTTCTTACTTGCGGATCACCTGTCTGCTGCACTAGGATTTCAGCCCCACAAGAGAAGGGTCCTTGTGAGATTTGTCCAGTGCCATACCCTAGAACAGTGCCTAGTGCATAGTGCCCACTCAGTAACTATTTATTGAATAAATTAATTATTAATTAACTAATTTAGGAAAAAAGCACCAAATTACTGAGAGTGGGCAAGTGATGGAATGTGCTCCAAGTTAGGTTAAGTGACAACAGCAAGGGACAGAACATGGAACAGTGCACCTCATTTTTTCCCCCTAACAGTTTCAGATTTTTTACAGTGAGTACTTTAGCTTTATAGTCAGAAAAAAAATGCTTGAAACATTGTTAGCATACTCACATGATGGGCTTCTAAAGGGGATCATGATCTGCATGATCTGCATTGCTTACATGAAATATCTTTTGGTCCCTGAGTAGAAGAGCCCTCATTAATCATCCCTGCCATTCACATCCATGGAAGAGTCTCATTATACAAACTTGCAAGCACATTAGCTTCAGCCTTGCTCCTTCGCAAGTGTGGTACCTGAACCAGCAGCAGCAGTATCACCTGGTTGCTTGCTAGAAACGCAAATCTCAGGTCCCAGCTGCTTCTAACCTACTGCTATGGGTTGACTTGTATGACCCCAAAATTCATATGTTGAAGCCCTAATCCCATGTTTGGAAATAGAGTCCTTGCAGATGTAATTTGTTAAGATGAGTTCATGAGCACATGGGCTTTATCCAATGTAACTGGTGCCCTTATATGAAGTGGAAACTGGGACATACACCTGCCACAGGGAGAACATTATATGAAGATGAAGGCAGAGAATGCCAAAGGTTGTCAGCCAACTACCAGAAGTCAGGACACAGGAATAGAACAGGTTCTCCCTCAGATCCGTCAGAAGGAACCAACCCTGCTGACATCTGGATCTCAGCCTTCTGGCCTCCACAGCTACGAGATGGTAAATGTCTGTTGTTTACGCCATTTTGTTTCTGGTACATATGTTTGCTAGCATTACAGCAGCCCTAGCAAATGAATAAACCCCCTGAACAGAATCTGCAATCTGCATTTTAGCAAGGTTTACCAGGTGACTTTTTGCATACACAAGTGTGAGAAGCTCTGTTAAGGACAAACACCATTACCTTTGCTCCATGTTATAAGGAGAATAGGAAAAGGAAGAGAGGAAGGAAGGGACTGAGGGAAGAGAAGAAAAGAAGGAAGGAAGGGAGGCAGGGAGGGAGGGAAAACAAGAGGAAAGAAGGGGGGGAGGGAAGGAAAGGAGGGACGATCCTAAAAGCGTAAGAGTTCAGATGAATCTCTAAAAGTGGCATGTTTGGAGAAAAATTAACTTTAGCTATGGACTATAAACCTTGCTATTATGTTTGCTGAACTATCTGTTACAGAATGTTTGTTTTAGATTAACTTGGTGTCTAAAGCCTGAGTTTGTCGGGGAGGTGGGACTATAAGTGACTCAAATAATGTCCTAATGGTGAACTCTTTCTGGTAAAAAGATTTCTGAATTAAGTGTAATGTAGAAAAACATGTTGCAATTTAAATTCCAAGTAAAAGTTTCTTCCAAAATTCACACACAAATTTATGTGGGAAGGAATCAACATATTTTAACATCTCTCAAAACTGTCTTATCTATCTAAATCATGTTATTTCTGCCATGGGCTGGGTAATTAGTGGACATGGAAGGTTGCTTTAAGCTCTGTTATGAAATGGTCTGACCAGGTGGTAACAGCAGAGCAGGAAGATCACTCGGTCAATATACAGCTGGGAGAAGACTCTGGAAGCAGTCCAGGCCTGTCCCTTCCTCTCTAAAGAAGGCTCATGAGTGGGAAGGCAGGCTTCTAGTTCGAGAGAATTCTAAATTGAGAATTTCCTTGATTTTTTTGAGATATTAAACTTTTTTTTGTTGAACTTCTAACCTATGGGGAAATACCGTTTAAAAGATTCTGGGGATATTGAATTTAAGAAAAAGAGAAATCAAATTGATGATGATTTGTTCTCGTCATCAATGCTTTAGGTGTAATGTTTAATATACTGTAATACATTAGGAGAAGCTGCTATGAATGAGCATAAAGATGGATCCTATTGTCTTTATATTATTTTTTAAACTTAGATTTTAAAATTGATAATACTTTGCAGGATTAAAAATTCAGAAGATACAAAAGAATATGCAATGAAAAGTCTTCCTGCCAGTTTGTCCTCCCGTCACCGAAGAAGCAATCAGTGTCGCCAGTTCCTTGCTCTTGTGCAGTGTGAGGACAAGAGGACAACGGGGACACATTGGAATCCAGGTGTGTTACCTGGTCACTCCACCATGTCACTGCCACATGAAGGCTGTAGTCGCAGCAAACTTTAGGATCAGCCCAGCTTCGCCAGGTCTCAAAGGCCTCAATGAGGGAGCCACCTTTCTGAGGAACGGCGAAATCAAGGATCATGGTGGTGCCTCCTGCAAGAGCAGCCTGGAATCATAAGAAGGTTTCAACAAATTAGCCATCAGTTGCCTAGTTAAGTCATTTATCATCTTGAACAATGTGCATTTGTAAGCACCTGGGCAAACTCAGTGGGTCCAGGAAATTGCAAAAAGATGCTGCCTGTTTAAATGATCCAGAAAGGCATGAATAGACTTCTCATAAATTAAGTTAAAATATTAAAACTGCTGGAATTGCTTCTGCAAAAGGACTGCCATATCTGATAAGATTAAAATGGCTTTGACTCAAAGAAAACAGAGTGAGGACTGTAAAGAAAAATCAAAATGGAAAAGTGAAAAAAAGTACACATTTTTCTTCTTGAGAAGCTACTTTCATTATTATAAAATTCCATTTTATCAGAATCCATTCTGATGAGCTGTTACCTCTAACTTCCCTGTGGTCCTCCTGGAATCCTGGGAGACTTACATGGTCCCACCTTGTCTGCATTCCCAGAAACCAACTGGTGACCACGTCATCTTTCTTAGATTTGCACCTGCCCCTCTGGTCTTAGTTCAGATCGTTCTCGTTTCTCACCTTAACTATTGTAAGAGTCCTGATTGATCTTCATCTCCCACTCCCTCCAATACAAATCCCTCATTGCAATTCGAGGGATATTTCCAAAGCATAAATGTGACCACTTGACTCCAAAGATGAAAACTGAGTGCTTCTCCCTGCCTCTGCACAAACTGAAATCTTCATAACGTGGTCTATAAATCCCTGCATTCTGCCTCAACTTGCCAAATTTACCCCTTGGCATATCATATTACATTACATCATGACTAATTTGAAAACTGTTAATACATCACATGACTTTGACTAATTATTTAAATTGATTTTATTTAAACTAAAATCACAAGATGGTTAATTGTTTTTAATTGTTGTATTCAAACAGTGTAGGTGAAGAAAATATAGACAGATGGAATGCTAGCACAGTGCCTTAGACTATGGACCTGGGAGGCTCATGGGCACCAGGGTACAAAGGTCAGTGTCATTACGTATTCACTGTGGTAATCTGAGCAATTTCTTAACCTCTGTGTGCCTTTAATTCACCATCTGCAAAACGAGGACAATTGTACCTAAAGCATAGGCTTGTGAGGAGGAGTAAACAGGTAACATATACCGAGTGCTTAGGGTCAGGTGCAGTGGCTCATGACTGTAATCTTAGCACTCTAAGAGGCTCAGGTGGGAGGAGTGCTTGAGCCCAGGAGTTCAAGACCAGCCTGGGCAACATGGTGAAACCCCATCTCTGCAAAAAGGTAAAATTAGCCAGGCATGGTGGCACATGCCTGCAGTCCTAGCTACTTGGTAGACTGAGGCAGGAGGACCTCTTGAGCCCAGGAGTTTGAGGCTGCAGTGAGTTATGATTGCACCACTGCATGCCAGCTTGGGCAACAGAGTGAGTCCTTGTCTCAAAAATAAACAAGTAGATAAAAAATAAACAGGTAAATAAAAGAGCCTAGTACAGAGTTAGATTCACGCTAAGTGCTTTATGAGTTCAGCACTACTATTTCAGGATGGGGAACTTTTCCATCATCTCTATATCATGTTATCTGATCACCAGAAATGTGGTCATGTTACAACCCAGGAGGGCACAGTGCTCCAGCCTCTCCTTCCGGCCCCCATCGCCCTCCCCCCATGGCGTCCAGAAACACCAGATGCCCCCATGTCCTACCTGGTATGCCAGCTCTATTCTACCCCCACTTTTCTTGCTTATTTCAGTAGATTTGTATTCTTCCTTGAGTTACTTGGCCCCACTCCAATTCTTTTTGCTCTCAAAAATTACACTTTTTATACAGGATCCTGTACATTGTCTCCACCTTAACATTGCTTTATCCGTGGCAAAACAATACGTATTTGCATTTCTTAAGAAATCCCTATTGATGTAATGAAAATACTAGGAAAAAATTCCTTGGGCTTTGTATTTTTATTTGAATACGGATTAATGTTCTTACCTTCTTCCTTCTTAAAGTATCTTCCCAGTATGACAAGACATCCCTGAGGACCAAGGACATTTTTCTAATAGAATGTGCTGTTAATTAAAGCGTTGGAAGAAAGTCCTCTTTTAGCAACTACTGAACTAGAAAATCAAGCTTAAAGAACTATTCTTTCTATTCTTTCCCTATTAAAAGTCTACCACACACAGCCTGTGGAGAAACTAGCTACACGGCTGGTGGGAATGTAAACTGGAACAGCCAGTTAGGAAAACAGTTTGGAGTTCCTCTCACAGTTAAAGATAGAGTTACCGTAGGACCAAGCAATTCCACTCCTAGGTCTATAGCCAAGAGAAATTAAAACATGTTCTTGTAAAAACTCGTACACAAATCTTCACAGCAGCATGATCCATGATAGACAAAAAATAGAAACAATACAAATGTCCATCAACTCAGGAATGGATAAATAAAATGTCATCTATTCATACAATGGGGTAATATTTGACCATAAAAGGAAATGAGAAACTGACACATGATATGACACGGATAAAGTTTGAAAATATGATGCTAAGTGAGAGATGCCAGTCACAAAGATTATATAGTGTGTGATTCAATTTATATGAAATGTCCAGAAGAGGCAAATCCACAGAGCAAGTGGGATGGTGGTTGTCTGGTGCTGGGTAGGATGAGGAGTGTCCAGGGTGATAGCTAAAGGATATGTTGTTTCTTTTGGGGGTTAAAAAAAAGTGTTCTGGCTGGTAACGGTGGCTCACGCCTGTAATCCCAGCACATTGGGAGGCTAAGGCAGTGGATCACCTGAGGTCAGGAGTTCGAGACTAGCCTGGCCAACATGGTGAAACCCCATCTCTACTAAAAATACAAAAATTAGCTGGGTGTGGTGGCAAATGCCTGTAATCCCAGCTACTCGGGAGGCTGGGGCAGGAGAATCACTTTAACTTGAGAGGCAGAGGTTACAGTGAGCCAAGATTGCGCCATTGCACTCCAGCCTGGGTGACAAGAGAGAAACTCCATCTCAAAACAAACAAAAAAGTGTTCTGGGGCCGGGTGCGGTGGCTCAAGCCTGTAATCCCAGCACTTTGGGAGGCCGAGGCGGGTGGATCACGAGGTCAAGAGATCGAGAACATCCTGGTCAACATGGTGAAACCCCGTCTCTACTAAAAATACAAAAAATTAGCTGGGCATGGTGGCGCGTGCCTGTAATTCCAGCTACTTGGGAGGCTGAGGCAGGAGAATTGCCTGAACCCAGGAGGTGGAGGTTGCGGTGAGCCGAGATCGTGCCATTGCACTCCAGCCTGGGTAACAGCAGCGAAACTCTGTCTCAAAAAAAAAAAAATTGTTCTACAATTGATTGTGGTGATGCTTGCACAACTCTGTGGATATAATAAAAGCCATTGTCCTATACACTTTAAATGACCAAATTGTATTGTAGGTAGATTTTATCTCCATAAAACTGCTATCAGAAAAGCTCTACCACATGCAAGTCATTATATGTAGTGAAGGAAGTGGGAGATCACACAAATAATTAGGCAATGTGGGCAATGATTCTCTCCTCAGGGTGTTTATAGGAGAGACAGAAATATGAGCAAATAAATATAATAAAATAATTAGATTGTAATAACAGGTCTACTTTTATAATAAACAGTAGCATTGAAATTGCCAAAGGGAGGTAAAATTTGCTAAGCTCCCTAGAAGAGGTACAGACAAAAGATGACTGGGAATTCAGAGGAGAGAAAGATTAACTCAGAGATCAGAGACAGCTTGGATTTTAATCAGGATTAGGACCTACACCCGGAAGCTTTCAATTAAGTATAATAATATCGGACTCACAGCAAGTGCTGTGATGCGGTTTCTGTGCTCCCTGACGCTCTAGGAATGATTCCAGTGTTTTGCATATTTTAACCATCCCAAGAGCTCTGCAGCAGGCAGTATGGTTAACTGCACTTTAGAGTGGTGAAAACCGACTACAGAAAACCTAGATGACACGACGGGTTGGCAGGTACAGCAAACCACCATGGCACATTCTGCACATGTATCCCAGAACTTAAAGAAAAATAAACTGAATACAGAACCATCATTTTGGCCAAAATATCATGGCCAGCAAGGGACAATGGCAGGGTTGGAGACTGAGTCATCAGGCCCTAGAGCCTGGGCCTCCAGGAAACGTGAACTGCATGTGGGGAAGCTCTGAGGAAGAAGATCAAGGGGAAGAGGTAGTAGCTCAGCACAAAGTGGTAAAGGGCAGAATTAAGGTGACCATATAAAATGTTGGTCCCAGAGGAGGAAGACAGGGCAATGATTGTTTTTAGGCACAAAGGGAGTCAGGTGAGCCGATTTGACTGGAATGATTGAGAAGAGGGCAGGTGAGTGGAGTGTGATCTGCACTTAGGAGGAACACGAGTGAAGTGGAGAACCTCCTGAGAGTGAGGTGCTTGGGCACGTGTCCACCTGGTGGTACTTGCGGACAGGGAGACACACAGACCTGATTCCAAAGAGCATCAAGACTAGGAGAAAAATGTAGCAGTGACCTGGTAGAGGATGCCAGAGCGGTTCTGAGGCTGGCCAAAATGGCCAGACATGACAATATGAGCCACAATAACGTGCTTCAGAACATACCAACACTCTCCATGAACACAAAACCGCACTTAGCTAAGAAAAATGTTTAAGTGGCTAGTCCTGGGTGGTATTATTCCAGGTTTTTTGATTTTCCCCTAGTTAAATTTTATTTTCAACATTGTCTAAATTTTTTATTAAAAATTATAATTTTTATAAGAAAAATAAATATTTTACATAAAATACATGACACAAGGCATATATATATATATATATATATATATATACAGTCATTTGTCATAATGGTGTCTTGATCAATGACAGGACTATATATATGACAGTACACAGTACCATAGTTCTACTGTACCTATTCTATGTTTAGCAATGTTTAGATATACACATATTATTATTGTGATTGCCTGTGGTATTCAGTAGAGTAACATACTGAACAGGTTTGGAGCCTAGAAGCCTAGGTGTGTAGCAGGCTATACCATCTAGGTTTGTGTAAGTACACTCTATGATGGTGTCACAGCCACAGATTTGCCTAATGACACATTTCTCGGAATGTATCCCTGCTATTGACACATGACCACATATGGTGTATACATTAAATAGAGCCGTTGATGGTCTTCTTACCAGACTGAAGATATGATAGTCAAAGGGCCACTCTTCTAAAACTAAAGCAAATGAAACTTCTTGGGGCTACAATTTGAAAGCTCCTGAATGAGGGTTTATCACAAATGGTCCACCTTCCTAATGAACTAGGAGCAGGAAAGAGAGAGAAGAGGAAGAACCTCCTATCTTTCGCTTCTTCTTGTTCTGTTTCTTATCCTCGTTCTTATCTTCCTCTCCTCAACCCTGAACTGGGAATGAATTTGGAGAAGCTATGTTGAATGGGAAAGGATGGCTGGGGCCGAATTTCTCTCAAATAGCTATATGAAGCCTGGTTATTTCCTTTGCTGTTATTTCGGATTGACTTCTTTCCATTTTTATTTGTCAGCTAGCCAAACAAAATGGATTTAGCTTTTCTAATCTTGGCTCACAAATCAATTATTTCAGCTCCTAATTACTTTCGCTGTTCTTCCTTGTAAACCTTCCAGTTTACCTAAAAACTCTTTTGGGGAACAGCGAAGCCCATGCTGTTTCCAGAAGAAATGCAATGGAACAGAAATTGAGATAAACTCTAACAGTGGATCATAATGTTACACAAGATTTTATTTAAGAATATTCGTTCCATTGTAAATCCTTACTGAAAGTACAGTAGTGATCCCTTATCCAAGAGGGATACATTCCAAGACCCCCAGTGGATGCCTGAAACTGAGGATAGTATTGAACCCTACATATGCTATGTTTTTTTCTTATATGTACATACTGACGATAAAGTTTAATTTATCATTGGGAACAGCAAGAGATTAACAGCAATAACTAATAAAAAAAAATAGAGCAATGATAACAATTTGCCAGCATTTCTCTTGCACTTTGGGGCCTTTATGAAGTAAAATAAGGGTGACTTGTAGGTGGGCACAAGCTCTGCAATACTATGACCGTTGACCTGATAACCAACCCAGCTACTAAGTGACTGACGGGCAGGGAGTGTCTATAGCATGAATGTGCTGGACAAAGGAAGGACTCATGTCCCAGTCCCAGGTAGGATAGAGCAGGATGTCTGGAGATTTTGTCACACTACTCAGGATGGTGCACAATTTAAAACTTACGAATTGTTTATTTCTGGAATTTTCCATTTAAGACTTTGGACTATAGTTGGCCTCAGGTAACTACAGAAATTGAAATCATGATTCAGGGTACACTACCCTATCCAAATGCCTTTTCTTCCCTTTTATAGTGCCACTAAATTTTTATTTCTAAGCTTATCCTGAAACAAGCAACTGTGTTCCACTAAAATCCATCACAGAACGTGCACCACCCAAATAAAACAAAAAGAAACCCAACAGTATGTTTGAGCCTTAGGGAGAAAAGCTCCTGGCTGAATTTCCAGCTCTCTCACAATCATGGAAACCTATGAAAACAAGCTTCATGATCCCAGCGTATGTCCCAAATCCAGAAACACATTCAGCTTTGTAAAGTTGTCTTGCACATTCCTGTCTACACTTGGCTTCTCGACATCCCACCAAAAACCTGAGTCACCCCTGACACCTACTTCTCTTCTTCCCTGAATCCCCAAATCCAATCCATGAACAAGCCCTGGAGGCTGCTCCTACGAGCTCCCGGAGCCTCTCCACTCCTGCATCTTCACCTCTACTGCCCGGTGCCATCTTCATCTTCCCACTGGACTAGCACAGTGAAGAAATGAAAGGGAGGGAAAACAGAAAGGAAGAGGCCCATAAAGGGGCCCTCTTGAGTTAATGAGTAGGTTACCACCGTGAGCAACCAGAGTTCAATCCCCAGAGAATGCTCTGAGTAACAATGTGAACACAACTCCAAGGTAGGAGGTATACTTGCTCTATGTCTGCCCAGCCATATCTGCCATTTCCAACCTTTTATTTACTTCTCTTTGCTCTTAAGATGAAGAAAAAAACAATTGTTGCCCAACCCATAAGGTCTGACATGACCTGAACTTCAGCTTTCTCCAAAGCTCTCTATTAAGTTGTTTCCTCTCAACTCATTCACACCACTCCAGTGACACTGTCCCTTGGCTCTCTTAGGGGACCTGAGTTCTTTCCCATTTCGGAGAGAGACAGCACTCATGTTCTTCCCTCCTCTACCCATTCCTGTGCTGAGTCCAACCAATTCTTAACCCTGGATCATGCTGGAATCATGTAGGAAGCATTTACCCCATACCTCAGAGATTCTGATTTAATCAATGTTCGTTCATCCCTGTACGTTCTGTGCCCATTACAGTGCCTGGCACATAAATGTTCTCAACATATTTGAAGAAGGGAAGTAAGAGAAGGACCAATGAATTTCCCCAAAAGTTATGAGATGGAATAATTATGATTCAGTTTTCCAATAGCAAACTGGGAAAGCTGTGTAAGTTGCATGTTAATGTGAAATGTCATTTCTCAAAAATATTGCTAGTCCTGGCCCTGTAGTTTCCTAAATTCTTCTATGAAAATGTTAATATGGAATGTCAATGCTGACCACATCAAAGGTTAAATGCTTAGTTTTTCTGAAGTTCATTACCAAATCAGTGTTAACTGGGACTTGAACAAACACAATTATCGTTTATTTCTGTATCTATGCCTCAAATAATTTCTTAACTTCTAAAAAAGATTACATTTTGTTTTACTTTCACATGAATGTTAAGGTCTTTGCTTTTATGTGTGAACATCAGATCCTCAGGCTCAGGAATTCATCCATGACTATCACTATATAATGCAACTTTGCTGTTAGATGCAATGAAACATAACAGCAAATTTGAAGTGTCCTCCCTCAATTTGTTACTTCACTTGTGAGAAGAAAGCACAAGGCAGTGTTGAGGTGTAGATGCTGGGCAGTTGCCCAGGCTCACTTATCAGCCAAGTAAGCAGCTCAGAAACACAGCCAGGTGATGCAGGTCAGTGTGAATGATGACTCAGCAAAAGGGAAAATGCCAGATGTCACTAACCTCACGTGTTTACACAAAAATTGTGACAATCAGCCAGGCGCGGTGGCTCAAGCCTGTAATCCCAGCACTTTGGGAGGTCGAGGCAGGTGGATCATGAGGTCAAGAGATCGAGACCATCTTGGTCAACATGGTGAGACCCCGTCTCTACTAAAAATACAAAAAAAAATTAGCTGGGCGTTGTGGCGCGTGCCTGTAATCCCAGCTACTCGGGAGGCTGAGGCAGGAGAATTGCCTGAACCCAGGAGGCGGAGGTTGCGGTGAGCGAGATCGCGCCATTGCACTCCAGCCGGGTAACAAGAGCAAAACTCCGTCTCAAAAAAAAAAATTGTGACAATCATCAAAGCAAAGTCTACAAAGTTCAAACTTACTATATAAAGTGTCTTATCAAAGTCCAGACAGATTAGAGACCCATATGCCTCTAGTCTGTTTACCACTGAGAACAAATACCATGGTTTTCATCTCTAGAACCTCTGTACCAGCCACAATGCCTGGCACTTAGTGGGTTTCCAAGAAATACTTGTTGACTGAATTCATGAAACCTAACAGCCAACTTTAAAAATCTTATTTTGGGATTATTCCATATTAGATGGCAGTTGAAGCTCTAGAATATGCCACTGTAGCATAAAGATTATTTTGAGCTCAAGATATTTGAGAATAGGTGTTTTTTTTTTTTCCTGAAGTCCCAAATCTGCTATAAAGCAAAGCCTTCCCAAAGACCTCAATTATCCCCTCTCCAGGGGTTTCACAACCAGGGATGATTGGCTTATCACCGTAGACTTGGAAGCTGACACCATACCTAATAGACATTGTCACAAAATTATCATATGTCCCATATTTCCTTCTAAGGGTCCATTTACCTTTTCTAAAAGCCATTTGTTTTCCTATGTGTCTTTTCTCCCCATGACTGTCCCCTATTAAGAAGTCATTTGTTTCTTTGTAAGTGTCTGCTCTGCCTTCCCTTATTCTGTTAAGATAGTGTATAACCCCCAAATTCTAGCCCCCTCCTTGAGCCACATTTTTCTGTGAATTCCTACATATGTACGTGAATTTTTAAAATTTGTCTTTTCTTTTGTGAATCTCTCTTTTGTCAGTTTAATTTGCAGGCTGGGTGCAGTGGCTTACACCTGTAATCCCAGCAGTTTGGGAGGCTGAGGTGAGTGGATTGCTTGAGCTCAGGAGTTTGAGATCAGTCTGGCCAACATAGTGAGACCTTGTCTCTACAGAAAAAAAATACAAAAATTAGCTGGGCATAGTGGTGTCCACCGGTAGTCCCAGCTACTGGGAGGTTGAGGTGGGAGGATTGCTTGGGCCTGGAATGTTGAGACTGCAGTGAGCTGAAATTGTACCACTGCACTCCAGCCCAGGTGACAGAGTGAGACCTTGTCTCAATAAAATAAAATAAAAGTAATTATCCACCATTGACCAGAAAGCAGTGAAATGGGAATGATAATGAGCACATACACTGAAGAGCAGTCTGAATGTATGTATTAAAGTCCTTTAGGATGTGTCTAATACTCATGGACCCAGGCATTTTATTCTAAGGGGTGATTTCTGAGGCAGTCATCAAGAATATGAACAATAATTTACATATAAGGATGTCTGTCGCAGCATTGTTATATATTGGAAAAAAAAACTGGAAATCACTGAAGTGTCCATCATGAAGAAGATGAGAGCTGAACCATTAATGTTTGGGAAACAGGAAGAAAAATGAGTTTGAAACTTGGAGGAGAGGTCACATTTAGTTTGGAACATGCTGAGTTTGAGGTGCTTCTGGGATATCCAGGTTGTGATATCCAGAGACAGGCAGAAATTGAGGCGTGAAGCTTAAAGAACATGGAGGCTGGAGAAAGAGATCCAAGACTCAGCCTGAGAGAGGATAATGGGGCCTCAAAATTACATTCTCCAGTGGTATCTAAGGACAGGGGTAAATGTTAAATGAACAAGGCTGACTCCAATCAGTATACCCAATTTGGTAAAAGGAAACAAATGTTTATATGTCCCCACTAAAAAAGAAATATCTAGAAGGATATGTAGCCAAATGTTAAAATTATAGGTGATTTAAATATTATTTTTCTTTATACTCATCTGTATTTTTCTTGTTTAAAAAAGCAATTGATTCATTTAACTAATGTATATTGAGTGACTATAATGTGCCAGCATTTTCTTAAGGGCTGGATGACAAGTATATACTGTTTTTATAACTTAAAGAACTCTTTTTGAATTGCTCATCTAACCAACGCCTCATTTCACATATAAGAACATGCTGACAGGAGGCTGAGGCAGAGAATTGCTTGAACCCAGGAGGCAGAGGTTGCGGTGAGCCAAGATCGTGCCATCTCACTCTAGCCTGGGTAACAAGAGCAAAACTCCGTCTCAAAAAAAAAAAAAAAAAAAAAAAAAGAACATGCTGACAATTTTGAGAGAAGAAATGACCTGCTCAAGGTCACAAAATCAGCCCACACAGCTCCTGAAGCCCAGCCTGGAGCCTCGGACAAGCGACAGAAAAGGGGACTTGATTTGCAACCAAGGTTTCCGAAGCACAGCTCTTCCACAAGTTGCGGAAAGCTCTATAAATGCAACCGTAAATGTGTGGTGTGCTTAATCACATGCCTTGCACTGCCTTATAAGTAATCACCACAATGGCATTTTACCAAACATTTCAAAGCAAAGTGTAATTTCCTTTCTCAATTTACCAAACATTTCAAAGCAAAGTGTAATTTCCTTTCTCAATAATTTTGAGAACTTTTCATCCTTTACAATAAAGAAGAAGAAAAGAAAAAAAGAAAAATGTGTTGCGTGGTTTCCCAGATTTTAAAAAGATGTTTCTCCCGCCAGCTACTGACACTTCCAGGTTTTTAATACGACTCCACTCACTCCGACCTGCATATGCCTATGAATATAAATTCATGTATATTTGAAAACTTGCCAAACTCTTATAATTTATTCTCTTATCACAGGATGTAGTAAAAGCAAAGTCACAATTCTTCCAAATTTATTAAATTCATACCACCCATTGAATAAAAAATTCCATTGTCCTTCCTTACAGTTATTGAGTTATCTGAAGAGCACTGTACATCTGGTCTAGACTAATACAATGAAATATGATTTCTTTAAAGCAGAACATTATTTCCATTAGTTACTTCAGAAAGCTTTTACCTGTAATTAAGTTAATCAATTATAGGCTTTAATCCAATCTCTGACATGAATTAGATTTACAAAATAAATAACCTTTAGTTAACCTATATTCATTTTTAAAATTGAATCCCATCACAGTCTAGTGATCGATAAATAGAGTACCACGAACAATATCCTTTTCTATTTGTCAGGTATTATAAATGATCAGCCTGCTGGATGTAGAATGCAAACAGCTATTGGCCTAACCTTTTGGGGCCCGTCTCCTGAAAGCATAATATATCATTTTTACTTTATGTTTTTTCTATACTTAAGGTTCATTTCTGTACCCTTGCAGATGATGTGGCTATAAATATATGTGTTATACAAATGCCTTATAAACCATTAATACCTGCAGTGTGTATTTATTTTGATAACCTTAACTGCCTCCAGCTTTAGGAAAGTGAAGAGCTACTGTCTTTTCTAAAGATGACTCTGCTCCATTTTTGGGAAAGTGGCCTTGCATTAACATGCAACTTACATGGCTTTGTCATCTATCACTTGCTACCCTGACAAATCTGAACATTAGATGTTTTTTCCAAAGAATAGACACTAGTAGGTAACAGCTTTAGTGATGGGGTCAGGCAGTACTGTATCCGAAGAGCCACTCAATCAGTTACAGCCCTAGATGAGCAACCTTAAGCAGATTACTTGAGCTTCAATTTCCTCAATTGTAAAAAAGTGGATAATGGCATCTAGGATTTTTGGAAGATAATGCACAACTTAGGGCAATGCCTGGCATGTGCTTGATAAAATAGATGTTACTTAAATGTATTAATAAGAAGAAGATGTTTTTCAAGTTTAACATATCATACAACCAGTATTTACGAAAGGCCTATCTCTGTCTCTAGCTCCCCAGAAGGAACACCCACCAACGTTGCTTTGGGGATTATTGTGAAGGCAAGGAAAGAATACAAAATAACTCTCTAATGCCTTCTTCCAGAACTCAAGCCAATACTGTAATGTTCATGTTTATCTATATTTCCCCATCTTGTTCACTTTATGAAGCCTCAGCTGTTTCTGGGGATGGGAGTGGTCATCTCTTGGGATCCAACCTACTTATTTTGAAGTGGACTCTTGCAACACAGTCCCTTTGCGAGTACTGTTTAATATTCAACAGGAATTTGGTATTTGCTAAACCTTTGACCTTAATATCTCTGACCATATCACTTTCTGCTTAAGATCCTAAGCTCATGAAGAGCTTGTTTTTGTTTCATGTTTTTGCAACCTTTAAGTACAGAAATGCTTAGAGAATCAGCTGGTGGATAAATCATTTGAGATGTTGACAACAGACTATATCCCATAAGGACATACATTCTCAGCTAAGAATTGTAAATCTCTCTAACTTAGAATATCTCTAAACTAGAATCCCAGAATGGCTAAAGAACAGACACAACACCAAGAACCACCTCCCAGGAGCTTGCAACACACACAGATAATCTTGAGGAAGAGAGGGAATGCCCCTCCCCCGCATAATTCCAGTTCCTCTTCTTTGCTGCTTCATCTGGAACCCTGATGGAGAAAGAGAATGAAAGCTACTGCTCAGCTCTAGGAGGGAGAATGATGCCAGTCGGTAAGTCATGGTCAGCAGTAGCAGCTCCCCGCCTTGCAGACGGGCCTGTTCAGTGGGATGCCCTGCCATCAGCAAAGCACTTTCTTAATGATAAGTCTGTGATAACAGAAAGGGCTGGCACTATCACTGAAAACTGCAAGTTATGACATTTTAAATACAGGTGTACACATACACATAGACGCATGCGCAATATGATCTCAATTATGTAAAACGGAGCATATTAAAAAGCATGAAGGCAACACATCAGAACAATGGCTGTCACTGAGAGGGAGAGTATTATTAATATTTTTCTTCTTTTCACTTTCCTATTATTTTTCCAATTGCTCCCTAGAATCATATATTGCTTAGCTAAAAAAATTATTTTAAATGTAAAAATAAGTTCATTCAAATTCAGTGCATATTACTTTTTTAGCAAAAAGGATAAACAAAGTTTGCTAATTTTCAAAGCAGACAATGATCTGTCCTACAAAAGACTTTATTGACGTAATGATAACGGTTGATAATTAGTAACCAGGGAGAAGCTTTCCAAATGGCGATTTCTGCAGCCTGCCCAGATCCTTCTCTCTGGGTCAAATATAGACTGCCTTTCTTTTTTTCTGTTAAACATTTCAGTCAATCATAGAGGACTTGGGAACTTGGAGGGGGGAGTTGTAAGGAGAACAAAACTGTCAGAAATCAGTATATGAACAAAGCAGCTATCATCAAAACTGCTTTGAAAGACTGTTAGGCTGTCCGTAGTAACATGGGAAGAGAAAGACAGAGAAAGAGAGGAGTGGAGCAGGTACGGGGAGGGAAAGAAGACAGGGAGAGATGGAGAGGGAGGGAGGAAGAAAGCCTACTATATGCTGGACTTAATAGCCCAACTTGTTTCACACATCAAGGTGTGGTCCAAGTGAAAAGCCGAGGCCTTGAGGATATCAATACATCTTCACTTTGGAAGGTGCCATTTCTCTCACAGCAGCTCAAAACACAAGACTCAGGAGGGTATGGGCTTTACTTTAGCCCAAGTGCTGAGAGCAGAATTTTTACTCTTTCTTCTTGTAAAGCTTCTCTGTCAGTCTCTTGATCTTGTGTTGAGGAGCTTTGGGGAAATGTTGCAGGAGTGTCCAATCTTTTGGTTTCCCTTGTCTTGGACCATACATAAAATATACTAACACTGGCTCACTCCTATAATCCCAGCACTTTGGGAGGCCAAGGCTGGTGGATCATGAGGTCAAGAGATAGAGGCCATCATGGTCAACACAGTGAAAGCCTGTCTCTACTAAAAGTACAAAATCAGCTGGGCGTGGTGGCACAGGCCTGTAGTCCCAGCTACTTGGGAAGCTGAGGCAGGAGAATTGCTTGAACCCAGAGGAACGCAGAGATTGCAGTGAGCCAAGATCACACCACTACACTCCAGCCTGGTGACAGAGTAAGATTCTGTCTAAAAAACTCTATCTTATATCAATATCTATATCTATATATGCTAATACTAACTGCAGCTGATGAACTGATGAACTAAGAAATTAAAATTACAAAAATATGTCACAATGTTTTAAGAAAGTTTATGAATTTTTGTTGGGCTGCATTCAAAGCCATTCTGGGCTGTAGGTTGGACAAGTTTGGTTTAAGTTTCTTTCATTGACCCAAACTTCTAGGTCTTTTTATCTAGAGAACCCACGCCTACCTCCACCTGGGGAATGGTGATCTGACTGCCCTCCTGCAACATCAGTAAAACTATGGGTACTCCAGCAGCAAGAATGTTGTGTCCCAGGGCAATGGGATGGAGAAGAGCTAAGGCGAGGCTGCCTTGGAGTGTATGAGTGTTGCGAGATATCATTTCTGGAATACTTTCTCTTCTAAACCCTGGTCAGAGCTATATTTTTTCTACTGGCAGTGCGAGTAGGGGCAGAGGGTAGGGGACAGGAACGTGCACACAGTGGGCATCTAGCCCACCCAGACACATCAGCAGTTACACTGCTAACTTTGAGTCAAGGCTGTAACTAACTACCAGGTGAATGGATTTTTCATTTGGTTTTGGTTGGGGACAAAGGATGGGTAGAAATGGTTGAGGGAAATGGCTGGGAGTGCCTACTTTAAAACAAAGATTCTAAAGAAGGTATGGCCCTGTCTCTACTATAAATACAAAAAATTAACTAAGCATGGTGGCACACGCCTGTAACCCCAGCGACTCAGGAGGCTGAGACCAGAGAATCGCTTGAACCTGGGAGGCCGAGGTTGCAGTCAGCCGAAATCGCGCCATTGCACTCCAGCCTGGGTGACAGAGTGAGACTCCGTCTCAAAAAAAAAAAAAAAAAAAAAAAAAAAAAGAAGAAGAAGAAGGTATGGAAGAGTTAGGACTTCCACAGAACACCAATCAAAATGGGGGGATTTGGGGAGTACGCGGTATAGGGAAATCAGGGTAAGGGGATGGCCTTAAAGAAATTAGCCAAAGGGAGGAATCTGGGGCGTCTGGTTGAGCCAAGGCTGCTGGGCTGCTGCCGAGAAGGGGCGCCGGGAAGGAACCCCAGCCAGGAGATTGAGTCCCCTCTGACACCGGCGGGGGCTGCGCTCTCTCTCACCCACCGAGCCCCTCCGCGCTGCGCTGCGCAAGGCGGCCCCGCTGGGGAGGCTGCCCGAGGCTCCGTGGGTATAGCGGGGCGGGGGCGCGGCGGGACATGTACCTTGGTGCCCTGGTGGAAGTCGTCGATGGACTGCGAGCCCATGAAGGGGAACTGCATGTGCGTGTGCGTGTCGATGCCCCCCGGCAGGACCAGCTTGCCGGCGGCGTCGAGGACCCGCAGCCCCGAGGGCGGCCCCCTCGGAGGCAGCAGGTCGCGCCCGAGCGCCCGCACCACACCGTCTTCCACCAGCACGTCTGCCACCTCGGAGAAGTCGTCGTTGACCACGCGACCCCCGCGGATCAGGAGCCGCGACGGCGCCGCCATGGCCAGAGACGCGCGGGGTCCCACCAGCTCGGGCTGCGCGCAGGGGCGGGGCTGGGCTGGGCGGACTGGGGTGCCCTCCTGCAAGGTCCCCACGGACAGCCCGCGGAGCTCCGGCTCCGGCCGCAAATCCAGAGCCCAGAGGCCTGGCGGGTTTCTGACCTGGCCGCAGGGGCGGCTCCTCCCCCGGGAAGGCCGGGCTGGAGCTCAAAGGCCAGAATTAACAGGTCCGCAGGGTCCTGGCACACTCAGACCCCAGGTGTTCTGCGCCCTGAGTCTAGGTATCCACCCAGGGTTCGGAGTCATTGGAAGGGAAAGATCTTGGAGGTTTTTTTTTTAACTTGGTTTTTTTTTTTTTTTTAATTTTTATTGGATTTTAGGTTTTGGGGTACATGAGCAGAGCATGCAAGACAGTTGCGTAGGTACACACATGGCAGCGTGCTTTGCTTTTCTTCTCCCCTTCACCCACATTTGGCATTTCTCCCCAGGCTATCCCTCCCCACCTCCCCCTCCCACTGGCCCTCCCCTTTTCCCCCCAATAGACCCCAGTGTTTAGTCTATTCCCCTTTCTGTGTCCATCCTCAGCAAACTGACACAAGAACAGAAAATGAAACACCGCATATTCTCACTCATAGGTGGGTGATGAAAAATGAGATCTTGGAGTTTTAAGAGAAAGAGACATGTGTTTTCTAACATAAGATTAGGCTCTTCGAGGGAAAGAAATCCACTGCACCTTTCCCGTGGTTGGGGTGTGTTTGTACCAAAAGACGGACCCAGAGAAAGAAAGAAAGAACCATCACCAAAAGCAGCAACAAAAATACCCAAACCCACCCAAGCCAGAACAGAGTCACTCATCTGGGTTTGCTATCAAACGTTCTTAAGTGAGGAGCAAACCATATAATCCCAGTAACTGGCAGACACAAGGAAAGATCAGAGTGAAATATTTAATCTATTTGAAAGAAAATGACTTGATGTCAACTACTGTTCACGTTTTAATGACACAATACATATCAACGAGTTTTTCTTGGAAAATAACCGGTACGGTAACTCTAAAGATCTAAGTTCCTACTCCCAGTTTTTCCACAAAATCAGCTTGGAGATCTTCAGTTAAATCTTTTAATCTCTTGGTTCCTCAGTTTTCTCATATATAAAACTGAGTAATCCGTGTAGTTACCTTCCAGATTTGCTTTGAGAAGCAAATACAATAATGGATGTGAATACACCTTAATAAAGTGGGAAGCGCCATGCAAATTCACTTAATGAATACCGGCTTTGTAAGGACTATAAAGCTTACCTGACTCGGGGGATTGGCTAGAGGGCTAAGTGAGAAAGATAAACCACATTTCCACCCTCAAGTAGCTAAGAGCCAACAGTGACACACATACATATTTCAACATATAAAACAGAAAATTCTATCTTTGAGAAGGGATAAAGATAAGAATTCAGAGGAAAGAGTGAGTTTATTTCTGGCTTAAAGAAAATCAGATATGGAAGATTTGGGAAGCAGTATTTGAGCTAGGATACAGAGGATGTGAACAGGCAGAGGTGAGTGGCGGGAAGAGGACAGGCAGAGGGAACAGAGTGCATAAAGGCACAGAGCAGGTGAAGGAATGCACTCCTTGTGGGTAGGCTAAGAGGGATAGGCTTACACTGACCCCTGGACCATCCCTTTACTTATAGGGGAGGAGGAGGAAGAAGAGACAGTGTTCAGAGAGATGGCCTGTGTGATGGAAGGCAAGAATGTAGAATTTCAAGAAGGGCAACAGGATGGAATCTTGCAGAAGGGTTATGAAGGGTTTTGGAGAGGTGGGGAGGACATCTGCTGACCAGGCATGTATTCTCATTCTTATTCTGGTGACATCACTGTTGTTTCTTTGGTGGGAAATCCTCTGCCTGCAGTCTCAGGACACTTGTCTTTGGAGGAACTGATGGGATCTCTAGCTGGGTGACTGAGCTCTCTCACCTAGCCTCTTCCAATCATAGCAGGGAGTCCTTAAGCCACAGTGATGATACAGGGATGGGCACATGCTCCGAGCTGACTTCCCAGGCCCAAGGAGTGAGTGCAGAGCCCAGGACTTTTTAGGCTGAGCAGACAAGAGGCTTGTTCTTTCCTCTTGGACTTGAATCCTAGGAAGTGTAAACAAGGGGCTTCTGGGAGCCTTCTAGACAACACAGAGAAAGAGCTCTTCTGTGAACAGGGCCAACACCAAGAACAGGAAGTAGAGACAGAGAGAAGCTGGTTTGATGACATTGCTTGAGTTCCTGAATCGAACCATGCCTAAAGCCCCTCCCCTAGACTTTCCATGTTTTGCTTAAGCTGGTTTATTTTGAGGTTTTGTCACTTGCAAGTTCAAATGACAGACACTGGGAAGATACCTTCCTCAGGTTTTGAGACAAGGTGGTCACATGTGATCTTGGAGGTGGCATTTTCAATAGTGGAATGCAAGATATTATTATTGCCAAATTTCCTAAAGTTTCAGCTTACACAGACCTCAAAATAATTAAAAATTAGAAAGCATCAATAATTTAAAGTTCCATAGATTTGGCTGTCAAGCCAGGAACAAGAAACCAAAGGAGGTTATGCAATTATTGTCAAGGGACCTTTGTGTAAGGGTGAAAGGGGTAATTATAAACATAATGAAATTTCTACAAGCTGTACAAGTAAGCACCACCTTAGGAAAATGAGATTGGATTTCCGTGGAGTTGGGCCATCCTTTCAGAAACTGTCCAGATTAATGATTTCAAAGGTTCCTTTTATCTTATTACATAATGAAATGCCCTGTAACACAACACAAAAACAAACTTACAACATTTAATTAACTCAAACATATATCAGAAAAGGAGGCTTGTAGAATGTCACCGAAGTGGGAGGAAATGGCTCACCAAGATTCACTGACAGCAATAAAAGACAGGGGTGTAGTTTTAGGGAGAAATGCTAGCTCACAGAACAGAAGAGGCTTTGCTCGTTTCTGGCCATCATTCCCACACACTAGCTTGCAGGGCAGGTGGCTGAGCCTGGAAAAACGTGCTCAGTGGGGAAGCTTGTTCTCAGCACACTCCAACCTTCATTTTCTTTTCTTTTCTTTCTTTTTTTTTTTTTTGGAGACGGAGTTTCGCTCTTGTTACCCAGGCTGGAGTGCAATGGCGCGATCTCAGCTCACCGCAACCTCCGCCTCCTGGGTTCAGGTAATTCTTCTGCCTCAGCCTCCTGAGTAGCTGGGGTTACAGGCACGCGCCACCATGCCCCGCTAATTTTTTTTTTTTTTTTGTATTTTTAGTAGAGATGGGGTTTCACCATGTTGACCAGGATGGTCTCGATCTCTTGACCTCGTGATCCACCCGCCTCGGCCTCCCAAAGTGCTGGGATTACAGGATTGAGCCACCGTGCCTGGCCCCCTTCATTTTCTTTGTCCTACCCAGCCACCTCCTTACCCAGACACTCCAGGCCCTCAGTGGGCAGCAAACAAGAATTAAGGGGCACAATGTTGGCATTGAGAGAGAGGTGGGATGCAGAGCTCCTGCTGTTCTTCATTCTTCTTGCTGGGGAGAGTCAATTGCATCGATGAACGTATCAAGCATGTCTGAGAACACATTACTCCTCAGAGGAATAGTTTTAAAGAAGCATTTTACAGGACGGTTACAAAGATTGTCGATGCTTAACCCATGAAAACACATCTGTCTGGAAGTGTAGGTGAGGGCGATTTGGAAGGAAGGGCCTCCATCCCTGCTTGATGGTCTACAGGGACAGAAAGCCTGAAGAAGGTGACTTCCTTCACTGAGTGGTTGAGATTTTGAGAAACAAGTCCACCAAGCTCAGTCGTATCTCAGACTTCAGCTACTGTGGAGGTGCCAAGTTTGCTTTCCCTTTTGTCCTGACCTTCCCCACTCCTACTAGAGGCTCCTATGGGCCAGGAGAGGCATTTAGGCTGCTGTTTCCACCTGATGGAAGAGTTCTCTGGGGCGCAGGAAAGAAAAGATGATTAAGCGAGACTGAGCAAGGAGAGTTGGGTGTCTCAAAGCAGTGCACGTGCACCAGCGTCTGTGGAAACTCCATTACCTGGACAACTGAGAGAGAGAATTCCCTGTTAGGGTAATGTATTTATACTTGAATCAATGATGAAAATGGGAGTTGGGAAAGATAGATGGCATGGAAAGGGTGGAAGAAAATTGAATAAGGAAATAGTAATCTAATCTAATAGTAATCTGATGCTGGCTTCTGCTGTGAGCTTGGGCAAGTCACGTAATGCTCAAGGTCTCTGCCTCCTCCCCAGCTAGGTTGACAAAAGCTCGCAAGACCCACCCTCGCCACTTTTATAATTTTATGATTCTGTGGCTGGAGCGTGCCTGGTGTAGTCCTAGAATGATACTCTTTCCAGATTTAGATGAGCGAATTGGGAACGAAGTAAAACTTGCCTTCTAGATTCAGAACTATTTTATTTCTGGTCCTTCCACTGGGGCCAAAGCACATCTCCTTGTAAAGGACATACATACAGAGTGTAAAATCTACAGTCATGGGGATGGGGTGTTGATGCTTGGTGGAACTGGTTTTAAAGTCCTCAGACTGAAGAGCAGGTACGACGTTTTAATTACTGCTCAGAATTCACATGCACGACAGGCAGGGATGGTCACCCCTGACTCTGGTGGGGCATAGAGAAAGCTGGCCCACTACACAACTCCAGTGGGTACTGTCCCTGAGGCACCACTCCTGGGCAGAAGGAGAAAAGAGGTAATCCACATAATGGTACCAGCGACCGTAGCCAAGACTTCTCCAGCACTAACATCAAGTTAGTACTGGGCCAAGATTTTTTACGTGCATTATTTTACTTAATCCTCACAATTCTTTGAGCTAAGAAATGTTTTTCCCTTTAACAGGTGAGCCTTTTAAGGTCAAATGATTTGCCTAAGATCACATGGCAGTCAATGCTGGAGGCAAGGCTTTCCTTCTGGAACCTGTAATTTACCATTACGCAACTCCACAGTCCAAAGCCAAGTCCAAATCCTGCCTGCACCTGAGCCGCAGATTATGTAAGTGGATCAATGATGATCTAGGAATGAAATCTGACATCGCGGACACTATCTTCAGACCTCTATCACTTCTGTCTGCTGCTTCATTTAGTCATCTCAATATTGTAGAGCTGCTTCATTTAGTCATCTCAATATTGTAGAGCTGCTTCATTCAGTCATCTCAATATTGTAGAGCCAGTCTATGTATTGGCTCAGATGATCAATGCCATCAGTGTTCAAAAAACTATAAAGCAGGCCTTTTTGTAACAAATTAACAAATTTGGTGGGACCAGACTCAACACACCAAAACTAAACTGCCTGGGGGAACAAAAACTTTCAGATATGCTATTGTGTAACCCCAAGAAATTCAAGGAAATACTTATTTCAAAGTTCCTATTTCTAATACTGTCTGGTATTACATGGTGGTGGTATTATTTTTGGTTGTTTGCTTGTTTTTTGTTAAAGATATTATGATGCTAACCAGGCAGTTTCAAGCATATCCAGGAGAAGCTGACTCTAACAGTGTACACTAAGTCCTCCCCGATCCTCAGGGGACACACTGTGGATAGTACCAAAATTGCAGATAGTACCGAACTCGATTGTCGTCAGCTGGAACACATTTCTTCAGCAAACTTAATGCCTTTTCCGTCTTAACTAAGCACCCATCACACACTGTGGCTGTAACTCTTGTCTGAGGAGCAACAGCAAAACTAGCACTAATTCCTTTTTCCTTGGTCACAATTTCATGCATAGAAGTTTGGTTCTCACCACAGATCTCAGCAACCTCAGTATATGATTTTTTTTCCTTTCCTTATTAAGTGGAGAACTTTTACCATTTTGCTTAATGAAAACTCTTTTCTGCTTCTCTTTAGCATATCAGAATTGCCAGCATCACTACTCTTGTGCTTTGGGGCCAGTATGAAGTAAAATAATGGTGGCTTCAACACCAGCATGGAGATACTGGAACAGCCAATCTGATAAGTGAAATGGCTTCTAAGTGTCTAGCAGGTGGGACGCCACTACAGCATGGGTACGCTGGACAAAGGGAGGATTACCATTTTCAGACCCAGGTTTACTATGGGCAATGAAACCTTGGAAAATGAAATCAGGGATAAGTGGGAGAACCAAGTATATTAGTCTTATGGCTGCTGTAACCACTTATCACAAACTTGGTGGCTGGAAAGAACATAAACTTATTTGCTTACATTTATGGATGCCAGAAGTTCAAAATTAGCTTCAGTGGGCTAAAGTCAAGGGGTTAGCAGGGCTGATTCCTTCTGGAGGCTCTGAATGGAAGACTCTGTTTCCTTGACCCTTCTATCTGTTGGTGGCTGCTGGCATTTATGTATAATGGCCACATCACTTCATTCTTCCATAATCACATTGTGAATATCTCTGTAATCACATTGCCTTCTCCTCTTCTGCGTCAAATCTCCCTCAGTCTCCTTATAAGGATGCAGGTGATTACATTTAGGGCCCACCTGGATAATCCAGGATAATCTCCCCATTTAAAAATCCTTAACTCACATCTTCACATCTTGGAAGTCCCTTTTGCCATATAAGGGAACATTCACAGGTTCCAGAGCTTAGGAGCTAGATGTCTTTGGGGGCTATAATTTAGCCTATCATACTACCTAGCATTTTGTTCCCTTGAACAAAAGGATGCTGCCTTCTCAAGCAATGACGAAGAAACACCAGGCTATGCTCAAGGGTTTGTCTGCCCATCCTGCCAGCAGCCCTCACTTGTACCCAAAGAAACCCCCCTACTCATTTAACTCACTCATATTGTGTCACAATTTCCAAGTTGTTTTGAGCTTTCTTAGCAGACTATATTCCAGCAATATAATAAAGTTTAGAGGAATAATGAAAGTCTTCCTTTGATTAGAAAAAAAAAATAAAGCAAAATAAAATTAATAAATAGGGTTGTACTTGGGAGCCAGACTGATCTGAATGTGAACTCTGACCTTATTATCTGTTATCTGTGAATTCTTTGAAAAGTTTCCTAACCACTCTTAAGCTCTTGTTTTCCCCTTCATGGTGCTTCCCATCCACAGGGTGGCTGTAAACTTTAAATAAGATCATTCATTTACAGCCCACAACACAATGCTTGCTATGTATTATTAGCAAAACCAACTATGTTATTCCCATATTTCAGCAACTTTCATTAGCAGTTACAACTTTTAAATATGAGATACACAAGTTTATAAAATGCTTATTCTGATCTTGAGAATTATTTAAGGAGTAAGATTATTTTAGCATTAACAAAATACTTGGAATTTTGCTACATAGATCAAATAGTTTGGATATCATATTATATATTTTGCTTTTTAATAAAAATAGACAAAAATACATGGAGTAAAAGTCATCTTTAAGAAGCATAGAGTTCTGTGAATCTTGACAAAAAAAAAAAGTTATGTAACCACCACCATAATTAAGATGGAGAACATTTCCACGACCCCAAAATAGTTTCCTTGTGCCCCGCTTAGAATCAATCCTCTCCCCCCACCCCACCAAATCCTGGCTCCTGGCAACTACAAATCTATTATTTGTATTTTATTTTGTTTAAAAAGAAAATGTAACTTTAGGCTTGGATATAAAGCAAGCTGCAAGATAGCTGCAGAGGAAGAGATTACCTACTTTGGTTTTAAATGTTGTCTGCGACTTGGCAGCACGGTTTCTGTTCCCTACATATAAAACAAAAACGCTTAATGATGTCAAGGTCCAAAGCGAAAGGCGGACCTCACTGGGATTCACTGCAACTTTTTCAGGACCCCTTGGAGACCTTAGGCAAGAACCACAGCTAGGGCTGGAGCAGAGAGAGCAGGCACTGTTCCAGAACCCTCATTTGTTTGAGTTGTGTCGACAAGACACTGGTGAGGTTCTGATGACCCAGATTATGGAGGAATCAGTGTAAGAAAGACTTGGACATACAGACAGAGGCAGTGATGGTGTGCCCCTCTTTACCTACACTTCTCCCCACTCTCCCTGAAATTAGAATCTTCCTATCTCTGCATCACTGTCTATGCAATCTCATTTCACTACACTTGTGTTTCTCTAACATAAATGGAAGGTAATGGAGTTACCTTCCTTCTTCATGAAAAATGTGGTTCACATTATACAAATACTTCTGGAGAGAAAACTATTTTTGCTGAAAGAGATATTCATTTATAAACATTCATGATAAACACAGTAAGTATGTTGTTGTGGGTTAAGAGTGACACCTAACTACCTATCTGTTACATAATCGTGTACTTAAGGGCACTAATCTGTGAACTTCTGCGAAATAAAACTAGATCATATATTTTTTGCATTCAAAGACCTATTGAAACAGTAGTGCAAAAAGAATAACTACCTTTTCATTTTCGCCCTGTTAACATTCCAGTATGGGGCTCTATTATAGGATTTCAGCATTTGTTCTGTATTAATAAGGACACAGACCAGATTTTTTTTTTTTTTTTTTTTTTTTTGAGACTGAGTCTCACTGTGTCCCCCAGCAGGCTAGAGTGCAGGCTCTCAGCAGCCTCAACCTCTCAGGCTCAAGAGACCCTCCCACCTTAGCCTCCCGAGTAGCTGAGACTACAGGTGTATGTCACTGTGTTTGGTCAATTTTTAAATTATTTGTAGAGATGAAGTTGCCCTGTGTTGCCCAGGCTGGTCTCAAAATCCTGGGCTCAAATTATTCTCTGACCCCAGCTTCCCAAAGTGCTGGGATTACAGGTGTAAGCCACTGTGCCTGACCCAGGAATCTTTTTTAAAACTCCTTTGGATCTCCAAACTCAGCTTAAGTATCATTTACTTTTCATTTCAAGGAAGTTCAACTGTTACAAAAAACAAGTTATTGAACAAATACTATTGTGCAAACTATGTAAGTGTGATGCTGGAATAAACCACTAGATGGCTTCTTGAAAAGACGATTTCTTTGGTTGTTCAACAATTTGTCATCAAAAATGTGTCACTCCTGATGACTTTGTATCTATATTAACATATAGTTGTTATCCTTTCTTCAAAACTGGAGAGTCTTTGATCCCTTTGAATATGATTACTGCATTCTTTTGGGCACATCTGTAAGTTATAAGTCCAGTTTTATATTGTAAAAGTATAACTTTCTAGATTGATACAATGCATTCTTCACATTAAGCAAAGTTTTCACATCATGATTTAAAGGCAATATAGATCAAGCATATTATTCAACTCAAAAAGGTTTACTAATGGGATTTCCTTAAATAATAAGCTTCCATCCTACATTTCCAATATTATGTACTTTACATATGCTTGATTTACATATTCCTATTCAGGCATTTAACTTTCACATCAATTATACTTGAACACATTGATTATACCTGATGTGTGTAGACTTGAAACATTTAGGGAAATATCAAAATGTTAGTGACACATCCAATAAGGAATTAAGTAACCACCTTTATTTAGAGATACAGAAAGAGAAAGAATAAAGTTATTCCATCAGTCTCCATGAAATATTTTTAAAATTCTTCTTCCATTCCTCCATCTCACATTTCCTCCCCTTTTCTTGACATCTATTTATTCCTGTGTACATTTTCATCTGGGAAAAGATGACTACATATGGTACATAGGGAATCTGAATAAATGACTTTTTAAAATATAATGCATTTTTATTCTTATTGACATTTTGATTTTCTTTGCAATAAGTCTTTTATGGGAACAAGAAAAAATATAAATTAGAAATGAAGTGAAGATGCATAATTACTCAAGGCAATAATTCTTCAT
This sequence comes from Callithrix jacchus, assembly GCF_049354715.1. Classification (NCBI taxonomy): domain Eukaryota; kingdom Metazoa; phylum Chordata; class Mammalia; order Primates; family Cebidae; genus Callithrix; species Callithrix jacchus. The sequence continues at coordinate 92,493,044 of NC_133517.1, read as the reverse complement.
TCATTGTAGTTGAAGTCAAACAGTCTTCAAGGGGAAAGACAAACTTTCAGAGCCATAGCTTTGTACTTAGAGCTAAATGGGCTTAAGCTTTAAGAGAAAATAAAAAGTTAAATGCACTATAAGTATTCTTCTAGTTGGCAGAAAGCGTTTATAATAATATTCATATTTGTTTTGGTTATTGTCTTATCCCTAGAGCCAGAACCTTCCTTGTCCCTCAAATTTGCAGTGCTCAGGGCAAAGATGTGGATGGAAAACATTTGTCCCTTGTCTTCCTATCCCAGGTCCTGTCCTGTGCTGTGAGAGGCTTTGTGCTCATGCACTAGGACACCACAACCTGCCTGGCCACAGTCCATTCACAGCTCCGCACTTCCCCCGGGGCCTGGGATACTCATGCCAGCAGTTCCATCTAGCCCCAGGAAGACACCAGGGAGGTCCTGTATGTGGACTTAGGCCATTTGGATGGGAAAATCTGGGATTCTGCGTACCAAGAGTGTGGTCTAGAAGTTGAGGGAGAAAGAGCAGCACTCATGTCCCCGTAACTCTTATGAATTCCCTTCCCTTTAGGAAGGCATGTGGTGTGGAGAGCCAGGGAGAGGCTCTCAAGCAGGGCTCCAGTGCTCAGGTCAAGAGTGGTTACTCATCAGAACAATGCCTGGCATGTGGCATTCCCCCCACCAATGTTCATGGAATATGAGTGTTCATGGAACATAGTTATTGAATTTGAATATGCTTGGCCTTGGACTATGAGGCCCTTGCATATATGATTTCATCACTAGAGGAACTCTATGAGGTAGGAAATACTACCTCAGTCTTACCGATGTACAAGCTATGGCTCAGAGAGGCCAAAGTAATATTACTTTGATCAGATTTTAATGCCAGTGGTACTTATAACCACTACACTGTTTTTTGTTTTGTTTTGAGATGGAGTTTTGCTCTTGTTGCCCAGGCTGGAGTGCAATGGCATGATCTCAGCTCACAGCAACCTCCGCCTCCCAGGTTCAAGCAATTCTTCTGCCTCAGCCTCCCGAGTAGCTGGGATTACAGGCACGCATCACCATGCCCAGCTGATTTTGTATTTTTAGTAGAGATGGGGTTTCTCCATGTTGGTCAGGCTGGTCTTGAACTCTCGACCTCAGGTGATCCGCCCACCTTGACCTCCCAAAGTGCTGGGATTACAGGTGCGAGCCACCTGTTTTTGACTAATGGAAGATGAACGGTATTTTCTGCAACTTTATTTATTTATTTATTTATGAGATGGAGTCTCGCTCTGCTGGCCAAGCTGGAGTGCAGTGGCGTGATCTTGGCTCACTGCAACCTCCACCTCCCAGGTTTAAGCAATTCTCCTGACTCAGCCTCTCGAGTAGCTGGGACAATAGGTGCACGCCACCACACCCAGTTAATTTTTGTATTTTTACTAGAGATGGGGTTTTGCCATATTAGCCAAGCTGGTCTCGAACTCCTGATCTCAGGGTGATCTGTTCACCTCAGCCTCCTAAAGTGCTGGGATTATAGTGGAGCCACCATGGCTGTCCGGTGTTTTCTATAACTTTAGTTTCATAAAGCAACTACTTTTTTCCTGCAGAATAAGCAAGGTTATTTATAGTGGAATAGCTAGCTCCAATTCTAAAAGCAAACAGAAAAAAAGGATATTATTTGTATTTTTGTTCTCTGATCTTTTAAAAACAGCTTTATTGAGCTATAATTTACATACCATAAAGCTGACCCATTTAGGGTGTACAATTTAATGGTTTTTAGTACATTTACAGAGTTTTACAACATTCATTTGATCTAATTTTAGAACATTTTCATCATATCAAAAATAAACCTTGTATCCATTGGCCAAGACAGCATTATTATTCCCCTCAGGTTGAGTAGCCTATAGACAAGTTTCTTCCTGATTATAGGTCCCTGACCTTCCTTTTCTTAGAGCATTTACCTTAGAAACTTGTAATTGAAAATTCTTTGCCCCTTTGAAATGCACATAGATCCTCTTCCAGCTTCTTGCCAGGTTAATAACTGAAGAACCACTTTCTCAAGGACCTGGAGCCATTCCTTTAAATGTAATCAAGTTAGCTCGTGCCCCTATCTCCCAGTCTCTGTGGAAGGGCAGGAGTTCAACTTCACTAAGTGCAAATTTGCAAGTACAGATAGATGCCCCCATTACACTGACCAACCTCCCCTACCACGTCCTCCAGGACTTTTCCACTAGCTTGCCCCAGTACTTCTAAATCTGCTCACCTTTTGTTTCAGCAGACTTGAGTTTGATCTGTAATAGTCTTAGAAAAGTCTTCCTTGCCTGTTTAACTATGTAACACAATGTTCCTCTGATACCCACCTCCTTCTAAATTCCTTTGACCTTCCTTAGCCCTGAGCAACTACTGCTCTACTTTTTGTCACCACAGATTTGCCTCTTCTGAACATTTCATATAAATGGGATTACACAATTTGTGTTTTTTTGTTACTGGCTTTTTTCAGTGTTTTTGAGGTTCATCATGTATCAGCACCTCAGCATAGCATTCCTTTTTGTCACCAAATAATATTCCATTGCATGAATATGTCATTTTGTTTGTTCATTTATCAGTTGATAGACATTTGGCTTGTTTCCACTTTTCGGCTCTTATGAATAATGCTGTCGTGAACATTTATGAACAAGTTTTTGTGTGGATATGTTTTTACTTCTCTTGGGTATACATCTAGGAGTGGAATTTCTGGGTCAATATGGTAACTCCACATTTAACTTTTGAGACCCTGCTCTACAGAGCAGCTGTGCCATTTTAAAGTCCTACCAGCATTGTAGGAGGGTTCCAGTTTCTTCACATCCTCGACAATACTTATTATTCCCTGTCTTTTTTATTACAGACATCCTAGTAATTTCAAATTGATTGTTTTATAATATTTTTATATTTTGATTCCAAAACAAAACATAAATCCTCATTTTGAGGCTATAACTTTTAAAATAGAAATTAAATCCTTCAATTATTCTCAGTGAAAATATAATAAGGAATTAGTTAAACCTCCAAGAACTAGACTGCTTCCACTCCCAATGATGGAGACACTTATTGATACTTCTGTAGCTGTTTGTGTGGATAAGAACATTCATCACATATTTGTTCTAAGGATTAGAAACAAAGTACATAAGGCATCTAGCATGAGGGTTGGTACTCAGGAAGTACCAATAAATGCTTATGTTCATTTAAAAGCAAGGAATTGGTTACACACAGTTGCTTTGCACACTTGACTAACAACTCTTTTTAATTAAAACAAACTTTTTTAGACACAGGCTTTGCTCTGTCACCCAGGCTGGAATGCAGGTATGCTATCATAGCTCACTGCAGCCTCAAACTCCTGGCCTCAAGCAATCCTCCCACCTCAGCCTCCCAACTAGTTGGGATTACAGGCAGTTGCCACAATTAGTCTGCCTAACTAATTTATTTTTATTTTTAGTAGAGACAGGGGTCTCGCTGTGTTGTTCACGTTGGTCTCAAACTCATGGCCTCAAGCAATCCTCCCACCTTAGCCTCAGCCTCCCAATGTGTTGGGATTACAGGTGTGAGCCACCAAGCCTGGCCTTTGACTAATTACTCTAATGGCAACATTCACTAGAGAAATGGAAATTAGGTTAAATGGTAAAATCTCAATAAAAAATGTCAGTGTGCAAAGAACCACCAAAGGAAATAGAAAAAGGATGCAGCTAAAACTCACAAAATGAAAATCCCCCCATGCATAAGGGGGGATACCTGTCATACCCCCAGTAGATGCCTAAACTGAGGCTAGTACCAACCCCTCTGCATACTATCCATAAACTTTTTCCTTCTTCACAATTTCACAAACAGATTTGTTCTTAACATAGACCTTAGCAACCTCAGCCTGCAATTCTTTTTCTTTCCTTATTAAGTGAAGAACTTCCACCATTTAACTTAAAGAACACATTTTCCGGCTTCTCTTTGGCATATCCGAATTGCCAACATTATTATTCTTGTGCTTTGGGGCTAATAAGAATAGTAAAATAAGAGTGACTTGAACTCAAGCACTGTGATACCACAACAATTGATCTGATAACCAAGACCACTAATAAGTGACCAGGGGCACGCGATGTCCACAGTGTGAAGCCGAGCAAAGGGAGGATACACAACCTGCGTGGAATGAAGCTGGACAGCATGAGATTTCATCACGTTACTCAGAACAGCACACAATTTAAACCTTATGAATTATTAATTTCCAGAATTTTCCATTTAATGTGTTCAGACCACAGTTGACTGTGGGTAACTGAAACCACAGAAAGTGAAACCTTGGACAAGGAGGGGACTGTTGTACAAAATTTATATTTAAGGCAACTCAGACTTTGGAAAACTAAATCTGTAAATTTCCAGGGTTATTTGAAATCAGAGCTCAGAAGTAATATAGAAATATCTTTAAAAGTTGCTTCCGTTGTAATGCAATTGAGAATATTCCATTGAATATTGTATGTATATTGCTTTTTATCATAAATTTTATTATTTATATGAGCTTAATGTACATTGCTAAGTTCACAGGAAGTAGCCACCTCTTTTCTGTTCTGGGGCTCAAAATGAAGAACATCTGTGGATGTTCTTCATTTTGGCTTTTGTAAATAATAAATAGGACTGTGCCAAGACATCACTCTACCTTTGTTTAGTGAATTTAGTTTTCATTGAAATATAGCCACAAGGTGCCCTGTAACCAAGAAAACAGGACAGTGACCATTATAAGAAATCTGCTCTTTCAGAAAGCTCTAGCAATACACAAAATGCTCAATATCGTATAGGGGAGTTCTTTTAAAAGAGTGTTTTATTTTGGAAAATCAATCTATAACATTGACAATTAAAATTTGTTTTCAATCTCTGTGTGTAAAGCTCCAGAAAAGGGTTCTGCATAATTTTTTCCTTGCTTTTTAAAAAATGTGTTGATCTTTTCAGTAACACTTAAGGGTAGGTATAATCCCATTTTCTAGGTAAGACAGGAAAACCAAGTGATTTACTCAGTTTACAAAACTCTTAAGTAGTGGACATAGACTTCAAATTGTGATGTGCCTGACTCCAAAGCCCATGCTTTTCTATCTCACGGTACTCTATTACTTCTCCCTACTAAAGCTTCCAAGTCACTTTTTGAGGGATATTAAGCTTTCTGGGGTTTGAGCTTCCTTCCAACATATGGAAAAACTGGCCCTAATCAACACCTCAGTATTCTTACTGTAAGACACACTAAGCCAATTCTCATTTCATTCCCAGTAAACCACGCGTGTCCTAGGTAGACAGAGGGTGACTTGGTCCTGTGAAGTTCTAACACTAGTTTTCAAGTTGTCTTAATCGTTAAAACCCTTTGTTCAAATGAAATCTTGCAGAGAAGTCCAAGATATAAATAGAATTGCTGTTAGGAGAACACAAGGATGAGCAGTTTATTGAGATAACCCCCTCATCAACTGGGGCTACATTGACTGAGCACCTACACCAGTTGAGCTCCATTGATACATGCCTCCTCATCACTGTTCTGCTGCATTCACATCATCTCATTTAATCTTCTACTCCACCGTTACTATTCCTGATTTAAGAACCAGTATATCAGTTAAGGTTACTCCATAGGTAATTGAGAAGCCTACCAGTTGCTTAAATACATACAGGTTTATTTTTTTTTCATAGAACTAGAAATCCAGGGATAGCCAGGCCACAGTTGATGCAACTGCTCAGTGAAATCAGGTGTTTTGTCTTTCTTTTCCATCACTCTTAAAATGAAGCTTTTCTTTTCATGGATATTGGATATGCAACTAGCAGTGTTTGCTACAACAAGGGAACCAGGTGATCTGAAAATCATCTGGATCTAGGAGCTCTGTAAAGACCTCACTCTAGTTCCCTGTCACTAAGGTAACTTCCTTGGACCCCCTGAGCTCTGCAAGATCCTTTCAACTGTGTTTGGTCTTGGAATTCTACTAACTCATCACAAGTGGGTTCCTACTGTTTCTTCTCCCCTGCTCCCTCACTGACCTTTGTTCTGGGTTGCAATTCACTTTCATGATCCCAGGAATAAGCACGCATAAGAAATAAAAAATGATCTGTTTCCATTTCTCTTCAGAAACCACTATTATTTTAGAACTTTTCACGTACAATAGTTCATTTAAATGTAAGCTTCTGAGATTTTTTTTTTTTTTTTTTTTTGACAGAGTCTCGCTCTGTCACCCAGGCTGGAGTGCAGTGGTGCGATCTTGGCTCACTGCAACTTCCGCCTCCTGTGTTCAAATGATCCTTCCGCCTCAGCCTCCAGAGTAGCTGGGACTACAGGCATGTACCTGTAATTTTTTATTTTTAATAGAGATGGGGTTTCACCATGTTGACCACACTGGTCTTGAACTCCTGACCTCAGGTGATCTGCCCACCTGCCCTGTCAAAGTGCTGGGATTACAGACATGAGCCACTGCACCCGGCCAGTTGTTTTAACATTTAAACTGTAACAATGGTAATAGCAAACAGTTACACAGCACCTACTATGAGCCAAGAGCTGCTGTATATATACATATTACAATGCTGCTCCAAGAGTATTATGTATATTAGTTTAATCCTCCAGTAGCCCTATTATCCCCATTTTACAGATGAAGAACAGAAGTACAGGGTGATTCTGAATTCCTGAAGGACAGATGCCAGTAAGGTGTGGGCAGAGATTAGAATCCAAGCAATTTGGCTCCAGACTTTTACCCTTTTATACTGTTGCCTCTAAGCAATTTAAAACTTTTATAGGTTATAACATGTTGAAATATTAATAGAAGTTATTTTAAATGTAGTTGAGAAATAACTGCTAATCTTTAAATTTTACCAACTGCCTAAATGTCTAAAATTGCATCAATGCTGTGATTTCTGACTCAATATCCTAAGGCAAATTGTTTTATCCTTGTATTTGTAATAAACAAATATGAGATACACATACATGCCTGACACGACAGTGGAATGGAGCTTAGTTTTATATCCTTTTAGCAAATACATTTCTAAGGCTGTAAAGCTTTTTCTACTTAAAATATTAATAATGGCAACTTAATGTTTCTTGCTATGTATAAGGTACTGTGCTGGGGTAAAGATGGCATGACTTCTCTGCTATTCCTACTATTTAGAGACGAGGCTATTTCTTTTCTTACTGAATCTGGGTTGGCCAGTGATTTGACAAATAGAATGTATTAGGTTGGTGCAAAAGTAATTGCGGGTTTTGCCACTACTTTCGATGGCAAAAACCGCAATTACTTTTGCACCAACCTAGTAACATTCTAGGATGTCTGAGACTCGGTCCTAAGAGCCTTGCAGCTTCTGCAGAGGTGTACTGGAACATTCATTCTTGGGTCCAGCTTTCACACTGTAAGGAAACATAAGCAACCTTGAGGAGACTCGTATGAAGAGGATTCCAGGCTCCTGGCTTAGCACCCAGCCAACAGGCAGCAGGAACCTGCCAGCTGTTCAGGTGAGCCCTTTGGGGAGTATATTTTCCAACTCCAGCAGAGGCCAAGAGGAAGAGAATGAGCCTGTATCACTGAGCTCTGCTCACATTAATGATTTGTGAGAAAACTGAATGACTGTGGTTGCTTTAAGCACAAAGTTTGAGGGTAGTTTGTTATGCAGCAATAGATGAACAGAACAAGTGCTAAGGCCTTTACACATGGGATATTTATTCCTTGCAATGATCTTATAAAGAAGCTATCATCCTTACCTCAGGATGAGAAAGCTGAGGCTCAGTGGGCTGGCCTAATAATCCAGGTCTGTCAACTCCAACTTGGTATTTCTCCTGATAAATCTTACTTCACTTTATGATCCATCTTATTCATAACTGTTGAGTCAGACATGACTAAGGTCTGCCTTATTGGCTATATGCCCTTAGATAAATAGAAGACAAGTTTGTTATTCCATAGAACTGTGAGATTCCAAGTATACATACAAAAAACTTGGCAGGTGATAGGCACTCAATAATGGGCAAATATTACTTGCTTTGAAAATTCCTATAATGCACAAGCAGCTAGTGGTAAAAGGCTCACAGAATGGCATTTGGTGGCATTGTGAACATAGATACACACATTTAGGAGCAGGAACGTGCAAAAATGTCAGAATGGCCTGACTTCTAATAGAAAAAAAAAAAACCTGTGACATAGTATGATGGTCAACCATGTATGCATACATGGCTTATGCTTACCTGTATGTACATATAATATGGGTAAATAGATTTCCTTGAAGTCTAGAAAATTCTTGACTAAACAGCTATGTCTGTTACTTCCTCATTTTAAGATTCCTTCCAGCTATAAAATTCTGTGAATTTTACTTTGCCTTGACTACCTTGCATGTTGATTACCTTAGGAAAAAATGTAATCACAGCCATCAACTCATGCCAACATCTATATGCAATTTGCAATTTGTATGCTATTCCTGAACAAGAGTTCAGATATTCAGAGAAAAGGCCTTTCTCTCTACTGCCTGCTTCTACCTATTTTTAAACAGGGATCTTCCTGAGTAAAATAGGTCCTATCGACTTGCTGTCATCTTCTCCCTTGGAATTCGGGGGAAAGATGTGAGGGAAAGGTGGAGCAGTTAGTTGAAAGGAGGGCAGCTGTAAAATGCTGTGAATGTTACTGGGTCTGTTGTAGGTGCTCAGTAAATACTTAATTGAATGAACTTGTTCTTCCTTTATCCCATTTAGCCTGTCTTACTCACTTATTCCCAGATTAACAGTGGATGATGGTGATAAGCAATAGCTAAGAACTAAAACCTCAACAGCTTATCGAAAGTGCCCTTCATCTTGTACTTACGTTCTTAGTGCTAGCTTATGACATGAGTCAACACCAGGGCTTCTGGCCCACAGAGCCCTTCTGACACAGCACTTTTTTTTAAAAAAGTGCTGCTGGGACATTTGAAGACTGAAAGACAATAACTGACCCCCCCCCCCAAATACATATATTATACCCTTAACGTTGTTTTTGATACCATAAAACGAAAAGAATCAGAAAACAAAACTACCACTCACACCAAAAAAAATCTCATTATCTAGGAAAAAAAGGAAAGAAAAAAAATCCTCTTTCATACCAATTTTGGATTAAAGAATGTATCAAAACTGAAACTTAAGAACATCTAGAAAATAACAGTAATGACAACACTAATGCTGCCAAATGATTCACCTTAAGTGGTGCTCACACTTAAGTCCATGTCTTCATCTCTTCTTAAGAATTAAGAAGTAAAAATAAATGAGTACATGCTAACTGAAGGAGTTAGAACAGAAAACAACAAAATAAACCAAGGAAAGCAAAATGTAGAAAACTTACTAAAGTGTAAAACAAATAATTAGCGAGAAAAAATTTAACAGAATAGACATCCAGTTTGGGAAAAACAAAAAAATACACAATTAAAACAGTAGGTAAATTGTTAGCTACCTTCATCAAGAAAATAAGGGAGAAAGCATAACAAACTAGGGCAATAGCCACACACATAGAAGGGTTAACATTCCTCAACTAGGCAAATAAATTTGAAAACTTGGATTGTATGGATGGTTCCTAATCCAGGTAATATATAAAAACGACAGACTAATTACCACATACAATATCAACAAAGTTGTCAAACCTACTTGCCACTAGACCCAGATAATTTCACTGAAATGTTAAGAAACAGAAAATTCCAATGCTATTTAAACTGTTCTAGGGTGTTGTAAAAGGAGGGAAGTTTCCAAATCCACAAGCACAAAATACTAAACTTCTCAAAGCAAACACGTGTATGTACACACACACAAACTATAGACTAGTTTACAAGTGCAAATATCCTAAATAAAATATGAAGTGCAGCCTAGCAATATATTTAAAAAATACACATGGCCAAAAAGAATTTATTTCAGGAATGTAATGATAGCTCAAAATTACAAAATATATTGGTAAAATTCATTTTAAAGGTTGAAAGGAAAAAACATCATATGATCATCTCCACAGATGTTGAAAAGGCATGTGATAAAATTCAACATGCAGCCTTGAAAAAATAAAGGGATTAGTTGTTACTCCTTAATATGATTAAATCTATCCCAACCAGATTTATTATAGCCAGTTATTGAAGATGACATTAGACATTCTAGACAATGCAATTAAGATACAAAGAGGAAGGCAAACTGTAGTAATGGTTACATTACCAGTGTTTGCTTATAACAGAATTGTGTAGTTGGAAAACACAAAATAATGAAGTGAAATAATATTACAAACAATAAAAAAATGGAATCAGGTAGTTGGGTAGAAAATTAACATAAATAATTAGCCTTGGGCCAGGCGCGGTGGCTCAAGCCTGTAATCCCAGCACTTTGGGAGGCCGAGGCGGATGGATCACGAGGTCAAGAAATCGAGACCATCCCGGTCAACATGGTGAAACCCCGTCTCTACTAAAAATACAAAAAAATTAGCTGGGCGTGGTGGCGCGTGCCTGTAATCCCGGCTACTCGGGGGGCTGAGGCAGGAGAATTGCTTGAACCCAGGAGGCGCAGGTTGCGGTGAGCGGAGATCGCGCCATTGCACTCCAGCCTGGGTAACAAGAGCGAAACTCGATCTCCAAAAAAAAAAATAATAATAATAATAAATAATAATAATTATCCTTTATATACACTAAAAGGCCAAATTATAAAGATAATTTTGTTAATAAAGGCAACAAAATGTAAAAATTTTTAAAAATAAACTCTTAAAATCTGTTATCTCTGTAAAGTGTAAAATTCAACAATAGACAAATAAATGGAGATAGTTTTTAGATAGTGTATCATGGTTTAAAAAGCTTTAACATGATGATGATGTCAAATTCCCTTAATCTATGAAATTAAAACTGTCAAAAAAGAAAAGTACCCATGGATGTTTTTTGGAACTAAACAAACTGATTCTGACAGTCAAATGGAAATATAAGAATGACTGAAACTTTTAAAAATTAGCTGTTTTAACAATAAATTGGTACAAAAAAAGAAAAGCAGATCAACAGAAGAAAATCAAGTCTAGAAACATACTCGAGTAATATGGAAATGTACGATATAATCAGTTCCATTTCAAATTAGTAAGGAAAGGATCCATCCTTTCCTTAATAAATCCATCCTATTACTTAATAAATAGCTTTGTGAAAACTAGGTAGTCATCTGGAAAAAAAATAGCGAAGTCCTAAATTCAGGATAGACCATGACTTAAATGTAAAAAAAACCAAATAACAGAAATGCTCAATTTTACTTGTAATATTCAAACTCTAATGACGTATTTTTTCCCCTTTGAGAAAAGGTACAAAAAATATATGCACAGTACGTTACAACTTGTATTACTATATATGGCATTTATATGCCTATGTACGTATATGGTATTTCTGGAGTGATATACAAGGAACTGGTACTGGTATGTGTCTCTTTCAAGAGAACTAAAAGATGCGTGTTTGGATAGGAGAGGGATTCGCTTTTTACTCTTTGAACCAGGGAGATACATTAGTTAATTAAAATACGCTAGAAAACAAAACCAAAACCACTATACTTGATAGTATAGTAGTACTAGGGCGTAAAAGAAGATTATTTAGTAACCCAAATTCTGTCAGTAGAATATACTATAGGGGTCTAAAATGTATGTGAAAACAATTTAAAAAAAGAACTAATTGTATTACTGCATCTTGTGAGATATGTCAATTAAAGGGTAAACTCATCTTGTGAGACACTTCAATTGAAGGGCAGTCTCAAAGACAAAATAATATTTAAGTCCTTAGAAAATTTTACCCTCGAGTACTGGTAAAAGCTACTACTTTACCATAAGGTAGTTAAGGAAGAGTCTCCTTCTAATCATTTTTATTCTAGATATATTGCATATTTTGCATATTTTATGGCCTGAATTTGTATATGCATCACAATTCAACAAATAAAGAACAACTTTAATTTAAAACGTACCTCAAGGCAATAAAAAAAATCATTTTAATTTTGATACATATTAAAACATCTTAGTCAGTTCCTCCTGACAGCATAACACAGACAAATACACAAGACCTCAAACATGCTTTAAAATGACATTCAGCAAAGTACTTAAAATTTAATAAATAGCAATAATCACACACGAATACATTTTTCATACTCAGTCATTAAACTACTAAAACAGACAGCTAAAGAATAAATAAACAGCAACTGACAATACAAAAATATGTTGGGTTCTGCAATTCACTCTACTTAAAAAGGAGGGGATGATCCGAATGATTTCTTAATTTTCTTTTCTTCAAGAGTGTAGCATGATCCCCCCCTCCAGGAATAAAATATATTGAAAAAAATCACTCTTACAACAATAATGTATTTCTTAAATACAACAAATAAATATGAAACCAGCAAAGCAATTTCAAGTTGTAATAAAAATGCCCCGCCCCGACCCCAGCCAAAAGCTATGGAAATATATAGTCACTGTGGTAGCAAATAATAGTATTTAAAGTGATAGTGCTTGTGCACTAAACTCATCTGAGACCTTGACATATTTTTAGTGCAAATCCCTAGGGTCCAATACAAGCGCAACCCTGTATTAGGGAAAGACATTACCAGTTGGAACTTATCTTGTACAATTCTTGTACATATTTTATAAAGTTCAAGATTTAATGCATAGTAGAATATCTTCATCCACTTAATTCTGTCCCTAAATAGAGATGAAAAAAGAAACGACTTGGGATTTTACCATTTGGTTTGTACCATGTTAGAGTATTAAAGTCAACATTAGAAAATCTATAAAAGAGTTTTGTTTTTGCCATTCATTTATCTAACTCTGCCTAAATTTCACATCACTGTATTTTAAACATCAGAGAAAAATTTTTAGACAAAGTTTGTTTCCCTTTGACAAGTTCATATGATAATGAAATCCAGTAATAGACAAATATTAAACAAACAAAAATGCAGGTGAGTATAAGCATTTCTTTTGTATATTAACAACCTTAACATCTAGTATATTAAGTTACAAGATGTGTTGGCAAAAGCATGTTTCAATTAAAATAAGGTATTATTGAGTATAAACAAACCATTTAACACAGGATAGATAAAATGACAATCAAATGAGTTTCAGCAGCCACATTTCTACCGTCAACTACAGTATCAGGATGAAAACAATCAGAAACAAATGAAAGGACATAACTGAACAATATGAACATGTAATACATTTTTAGCTGCTAAAATAGTAAACTCTAAGTTCATAGAGTTACAAGTTGTTGATTTTAACCATGCAGGCTAACATATAATAATACGAAATCACCCTGCATTTTTTTTTCTTTTTAAACTAAAACTAGTTTAACTGTAAGTTACAAAATAATAAATGGATATTGCTCCAACTTGTATACAATCTCCCTTATGTGATTCGTAGCTAACAAAGTAACAAAGCCTCATCATCACTTGTTTCATTTTTCAGTGTTACTTCTAAGCAAGTGTCTGGTATCTGGGCAGTGTGGACGATACCACAATGCTCACAGGGGCCATCTCGATTACTTGGCCTTACTCCAGGGTTTGTTGCACTATATGGTTGTCTAAGCCCTTGTCCTTGATCTGAGGCAAGATCAAGAAGAGGTCTGGAGCAGTCATTCACATCAAAGTCTGAAGCTCCATCAGAAATTGGAATTAGCATTTCAACATCATCATCATCATCTCTTCCGCTTACTCCATTATCAAGTTGTCTCAAAGGACTCTGGTTCTGACTTATGGAACTTGATCGTCCTAATGTAAAACGTACCCAACGTAGTCCCTGAGTCACACGACTGAGTGCACTTGTAAGCTGGTGACGTGCTGGACTCACACTTGGGGGTTCCACACTTGTCACATCCCTTCCATTATCTGCATGACCACCTCGGGTACTCTGAGTTGATGAACTTGCACCTGCTCCTACTGTCGCTTCTACTGCCGTTGTGGGAGGGACTTTTTGCGGCAAAGGAGCTGTAACCCCACCAGATGCTCCTGCCGTATCTCTTCTCTCATTTTCTGTGTCTGTATCATCAGACTCCACGGAAAACAAACTTCTGTGAGAATGATTTCTCTCAGGTTCTCTGTTGGTACTCTGACTAGGGACAACCTCATCTCCATCTGCTGAGACCAAAGCCAATGACCCAGAATGACGTGATCTTGCAAAATTAAAAATACGGTTCCAAATGTTGCTTGATCTGCCTGCCATAGGAAGCCTGACTGAAGTAAATCCAAGCTGAGATCGAACCGCTAGCCTCAGATTTTCCAAAACAGAAGCCTACAAAAATAAGAAAAGATCTTAAGATGGTTAACAACAAGGTACTAAGATAAAAACATACCTCTATTAAGAATATGTGGTGTTTAAAAATTCTGTTACTCATTGTTGCTTGGGTCTAAGGTGGAAAAATCAAATTCTCTTACTTATGTAGGTTCACTCTACTCAGAATCTAATCTACTCGTTGCTGTTTAAAATTTTGATATTCCACTTTATATATGCAACTCAAATATGATATTTAATGTCAGTTATAACAGATGTTTCAAAATCTCACATAGTAATCCGATGCTAAAAGTGTACCAAAACTAGAAAACAAAATTGCTATTTCTGTAACTAGGAACGTAGAAGAATCTACCATAATTGATGAAGTGACCAAAAGAAGTTTGTGAAAACCAGGCCTTTTATCTTTTTTTTTTTTTAATAGAACAAATTAGATTTAATTTACAAGGCTGAACTTTTCCAAAACATGTGAAAACTGTATTTCACAGAGTTGGTTTTCAAGGATTTGCTGAATGAATGGATACTGAGGATTTAATTATACTTCACAAATAAAGGAATTATATTTGTAATATAGCACAGAAAACAACAAGTTAACTTGTTTGTATCATTACTCAGTGGTATCTAGACATTTAGATTTCTTCGCATCTTTAAAGTTTTATTTTCTAGAGTTTAGTATTAAGCATAAATTATCATTATCATTATTCTATGAATATGCTATAATTAGTGTATATGAAGGGTTTCCCAACTGAAAGAAAAATCTGTTTTCTAGATGAACAAGTTTAGAGTTTATTTTTAAAAGTATATAGCATTATATAACATGTCTTTAAGCTCCATCTAGTGGTTATAAAAAGGAGTATTCAAACTTGAAACAGCTTTTATCAACCTGACATTTAGTATTTAAAATATATATTTCCAGGAAACAATGGCAAATTAATATACTCTCCTTCAAAGGATAATACAGTCTCCTTCTGCCAAAACTCACACCTCTTCCTTTTCCCCTCACAGAACAAAGACAGAAAATAAGGAAGATGTTCTCTATCTCTTTGTGACTGGTATTGCTTTTTCTTTGAGACGGAGTTTTGCTCTAGTTACCCAGGCTGAACTCCAATGGCGCGATCTCGGCTCACCGCAACCTGCGCCTCCTGGGTTCAGGCAATTCTCCTGCCTCAGCCTCCCGAGTAGCTGGGATTACAGGCACGCACCACCAGGCCCAGCTAATTTTTTGTATTTTTAGTAGAGATGGGGTTTCACCATGTTGACCAGGATGGTCTCGTTCTCTTGACCTCGTGATCCACCCGCCTCAGCCTCCCAAAGTGCTGGGATTACATGGTATTGCATTTATTTATGATTTCCATATAGGCCTTTCCATAGTGCCATGAACATAATTTATGGAAAGTTAAGAAGCTGCTATCGTAGGAACACTTGGTAGTCTAGCTTTAGTAAAGCAGAGATTGTTAATAAGATATTTAGATATCAGCACACATGGATTTGCTATACAGATGAGATTTTTCACCAATTAAGAAGTACCTAACTACAAATTAAAAAACAAAAAAAAAAGAAAAAGTGGTTCATATTTCTAAAGAACTTTTCTGCAGATGTGCTCCTCAACAGTGAGCATGCAAGCTGTAAGGCTTTGTGTTGTGCCCTATGCTATTATGTCCAGCAATGAACAAAAGGCTCTTCTCCTAAGGTCCTTCTCTGTTGTGCTGCTAATTAGCCATCAACATCAACAATGCCTTCAACATACATTAACACGGACTTTAACATTCTGCTTTGTCATAGTGAGGTGAAACTCTCTACTTAGTTAAACGTTTGCTTAATTAGGATTGCCAATCTAACATTAGATATTATGAGGGGATCTCATGAATGTTCTAGGAATAACTTCAGAATAATTTCATATACTTCTTCAGTTTATGAAGCAGAAAACATTCCTCAAAAGGCATTTCTATTTTGAGTGAGATGATGAATTACATCATTACTTATTTTTTCAAAAACTGCTATGAAAATTTGATAATTTGTTACCAAAAGCTTCAAACTTGAGAGTTTAATCTCCTTAAATGAATAAAATCTAACTTACCACCCATAAACGTATTTAATTTTAAAACATTGAAGTAGAATTCTCCCACAAGGGTAACTATAACCTGAGAAATGGGTAGCGTGAGGTAATGAAGAATTTATCCTCACCCAAAGCCTCTGTCCTTGGCCTCTGGTATGTGATCTCTAAGTCCTTCCACTGTCTTGTCTGAAAGAAGTGTCTCTGCCTGGGGGCCTTGGACCAGCCAAACAGTGAAAGTGAAAGCTCTGAACTACACCAACAATGTGATGCAGGGTGAGGGCTTTGGGTCCATCAATCTCTGGATAAGGCTAGAAATTGATATTGGCCACACGTGTAATCAATCCTGCCTATGTGCTAGTGCACCAGTACAAACTCTGGACACTGAGGTTTCCTGGTTGGTAACACTCCATGCATACTGTCACACATCTGTTGACAAGGTAATGCCCTCCTGTCTCTATGAGGAAAGGACAACTGGAAGGTCCAAGTTAGGTACCCTTCTGAACTTTGTCTTACGCATCTTTTCCCCTGGCTAATTTTAATCTGTATCCTCTCCCTGTAATAAACTAATCGCAAGTGAGTTGCTTTCAGTGAGTTTTTTGAGTCTTCCTAGTAAATTATCAAAACTGAAGGGGATTTGGGGAACTCCTTGAATCTATAATTGGTGTCAGGAGTGAGGGCAGTCTTGTGTGGACTGTGTTCCCTCTAACTTTATGGGGTTTAGGAGTGGTGAGTGGTAGAGAATGAAGTAGGTGTATGAAATTAACCATGATCTGATACTTATCTAAAAACAAATTTCCCCATAGCAGGGCTGATAAACAGAAGCCACAACTTAGGTTTTTCCTACTTTGCACACAAAATTCCAACCTGTGGAACTTCTGAATGATTTACTTAACAAATAACATATGGAAAAAATGTTTTGAAACCACAAATTCTCACTGAAGATTTCCTAAAAGACTACAATAAGGTGACAAACTGTAATCAGAAATCACATTTACCAAAAAGGAAATGGTATTCTATTTTGAAAAGAATTATATTACTAGGAAAACAATGTTTATCAGTTTTAATTATAATACTGGGAACAACAATTTTTATAAATGTTTTCGAATGAATTTACAATTTAAATGTATAAATCCTTATGCCTACAATGAACAGCATTTTTAAGTACTACAAAAAATTTTTTTAATTGCTGAGAAATTTAAAGAATTCAGAAACATATATGGAATTACTATATAAACAAAATGCTATAAATTGTTGAACACTAGAAAATCCAGCTTGAAAAAGTTTTTCCTGAGGGAGAAATGTTAACTTCATTTCAATTACTTTTACTTATAACTGGTTAATCTAGCATGTTATATTACTAGCTTATTAATTTTAGTGTTCATTCTTAAATCTTCTAGATGTTCAGGTCAAGTAAAAAATAATTTGCCAAGCTTATTACTTTTGAATTATAATGCACTAAATTATCCTAAACAGTAAAATGCTTAAGAATTGCACAACCAAATCAGTGGAATGAAAAATATACTTTTGTAGTTTGTAGTATTAAAGTATAATGAAAACTATGATTTAAAATTTTCCATACATTTAAATCCTTGACTTGATTGCAAAAATTCTGACAGTCAAGGGTCTTTGCTTTATCATATATACAGGCACAGATTTCATTTTAAGAGGAAATGTAACAGAAATTACTTATCGTAATATACCTGATTAGGTGAACAAACGGGAAAATCTTCAACTGGTGGAATTAAACCCTGAGCAATCAATTGTCCGTAAGAGGGAGGAGCTTCTCTTCTTAACAATTCTGCTTCCACTCTTGACAACTGTGTTTCAAATGATCTTTGAGAGTAGATGGAAATAAAAAAAATTAAAAGGAGAGCAAACAAAAAGAACAATTTTCTATTTTAAGTAATTAAAACAATCTGAATCTTGGCATATTTGATCATTTTAAAGCTTAGTCATTTGACCAACATTTACTGAATATATGTATTATCCCTGCCCTCCCTGGGAATACAAAGCTGAAGCAGGCAGTCTGTCTTCATGGGGCTTTACACTAGTAAAAGCCTGGATCACTGAGTTTTACTGAATGAAAATCCCTATAATAGGTAAAGGGAGAAATAACACAAAATTTTTAAACTCCAAAGAATACTGGGGAGGAGATGCTCTAGACTTTAGGTGACGGGATTTGAAAGCTCTCAGAAGACACTTTATTTATAAAGTCCAACACATTTATTCTGTAGATGAGAATGGAATTAGTCACCAATATCCTTTCTAGAATAGCTGGTTCTTGAACTTGAGATCTTTTTTTTGTGATGGAGTCTCACTGTGTCGCTCAGGCTGGAGCACAGTGATGGACAGCTCACTGCAACCTCCACCTCCGGGGTTCAAGCGATTCTCCTGCCTCAGCCTCCTGAATAACTGGAATTACAGGCACGTGCCAACACGCCCAGCTAATTTCTGTATTTTTGGTAGACACGGGGTTTTACCTTATTGCCCAGGCTGGTCTCGAACTCCTGACCTCAGGTGATCTGCCTGCCTCAGCTTCCCCAAGTGCTGGGATTACAGGTGTGAGCCACTGTGCCCAACCAGGATCTCTGACTCTTCACTGTGCTCTTTTGTTGCAATGTGGTGAATAGTTTTCTGGCCATTTATACTTGCCCAAAGAAAAGATGCAGTGGCTGGGCGCGGTGGCTCACACCTGTAATCCCAGCCCTTTGGGAGGCTGAGGCAGGTGGATCATGAGGTCAAGAGTTCGAGACTAACCAGGCCAAGATAGTAAAACCCCATCTCCACAAAAAATACTGCCTGTGGTGGCAGGTGCCTGTAATTCCAGCTACTTGGGAGGCTGAGGCAGGAGAATCGCTTGAATCCAAGAGGCAGAGATTGCAGTGAGCCAAGATCGCTCCACTGCACTCCAGCCCGGGTGACAGAGCAAGATACCATCTCAGAAAAACCAAACAAAACACACACAAAAAGATGCAGTAATGATTATTATGATACTGTGCATCTGTGTGCCATCTATTATCTTAGCCATCTGTTATATAAAAAGTTCTTTGTTAAATCTATTACTTGTAACTCTCCTGGGACTGAAGGTCGTTGTCTCCACAGTTTTCAGTATGATGCAGTATGATGATGATAAGTTAATCTCTGCGTTAACTTCTCCCATTTATCCTGCATCATACTGAAAACTACTCACTCTGAAGGTCACCCTTTAACAGTTAACCATTTCTTACTAAACTGAGAACTCTAAAGTGCTGCTGTCACAGAACTCTACACCAGGACATTAGTCTTGTGTTCCAATCGTATCTCCTATTTCATATCTGCATTTCATAAGCATCCTGGGCTCCAGATAAACTGAACCATGTGCTTACTTTTTGAGCAATGCTGGCCTTCTTTTTTCTATATATTTTCCCAGGCTATTACTTTAACAACACCTTTTCCCCTATCATATTCTACTCATACATTGCAAGTGGCACCCCTCCAATTAAAGCCTTTCCACATCCCTTCCTCATCAGATTAAGTATTTTTGACTTGGTATCATTTTGTTCTATACCTCTTTACAGCATTACACTTTTGTCATCTTACTCTATGCACCAACTCCTTCCTCCTAACTGCAAACTTCTTATAATACTATGCCTTATTCATTTCTCTATTTACCTATATGCTTTAAACATAGGTTCTTACATATCTGTAATTTTTGAATTAGTATTTATAAAAATACAGGTTAAAACACTAAAACTGAGAGCGATAGCTTACAATATTCCTATAAAACAGATTAATCTGAGAACAGGAGCTGGTAAACAGATGGGCTTTTTCTCATAACTCTAAATATTTAGTTTGTAATGTGTTTGGCCTTTTGAGTCTTGGGCTTTTCACATAATTTTAGATATCATCAACAATCTTTATCCATTTCTAAACTAATATAAAACAAAAATATACTGCTAATCATTAAAGTACTTGTTTCAAATATTTGGGCCTGCTCTTATTGTGGAGAGCATAACCTCTATAGTTCTGTCTTGATACTGACCTTCGTTCAAACATTCTGAGAGAATAAAGCTTACAAGTACATCCCAATGCAATGACGAGTAACAGGCCACAGATGAGGCTCCCTATGACGGCAGCAGTGATGACTCTTGTAGGTACAATTACCGGGCAATTCTCTTCATCGCTGCCATCACCACAGTCATCTTGAGAATCACACACCCAACTTTCAAACACGCAACGATTGTTTTTACAATGGAAATTTCCTGGCTGGCAAAAAAAGCAGTTTTTTTCATCTGAGCCATTTGGGCAATGATTCTGGTAGTTGCAGCGATCAGAACGAGGATAACAGACACCGTTTCGGGAACATGGAAATTCTTCCTTCTGGCACATGGTACAGTTGATTTCATCCCTTCCATTTGGGCAATGCCAATACCCATCACAACGCTGCTGCTCAGTATAACACCCCCAGTTACCTCCACAGGGTATTTCCCATGGCAAACAGAACCCATCTACTTGGTAAGTAGCATTAAATCCCCTCGCAGCGTTCACTTTATCAGCACAAAAATGTACCCTTATCTGTCCTGAAGAAGAAACAACTGTAAGAGGTGCGTGAGAATCAAACGCTGTCAACACACGCAAAAGCCTGTGTGGATTCTCCTCTAATCCATCATATATTTTGACATAATCACCATAGCCAGTACCATCAAGTTTAAAGTCAGTGAAGCGTAAAATAACTTTACGATGATCACCAGTGTCTATTAACCAGGTGCAATTGCTTCCAGGAGGATAAAAGTCTGGGTAATTGGGAGAGTTAAAAGTACCATAAAAATATTTTAGCCATTGCCCACATGTTGGCACATCACAGTCTATCTCATCTCCTAGGTCAAGGCAGTCAATGTTCCCATCACATTTTAAAGATTCAGGGAGGCAAGTATAAACTTTGGTAAAACGAGATAAACACTGGAACTGGTTGTAAGCACAGGGTTGAAAAGCAGCAACAGTTGGAGGATTTGCTTCTTTGGCACAGATATCTTCATCGGAGCTATCTCCACATTCATCCATGTTATTACATTTCCAGGCTTCTGGTATACACTTTCCATTACCACAACGAAACTGATCACAAGCACAGTTTGGTTCCTCAGATTTCCCTGTGAAAATGGAGTAGAAGGAAGATAGAAAGAGGAGACAAGAACATAATCTTTAAAAGATATAAAACAGCAAGTGATATTTTTATAATAAATGTTGATAAAGCCCAAGTGATAGTTTTAAACAATAGGTTGGGTTCTTTTTTATATATATATATATATATAATCATTTTATTGTTTATTGTTTTTAAGTTCCGGGGCACATGTGCAGGATGTGTAGGCTTGTCACATACATAAACATGTGCCATGGTAGTTTGCTGCACCCATCAACCCAACACCTACGTATTAAGCCCAGTATGCATTAGCTCTTTTTCCTAATGCTCTCCCTACCACCTCACCCTCCCCTGATTGGCCACAGTAAATGTGGGGCCTGTGTCCATGTGTTCTTGTTGTTTAGCTCCCACTTATAAGTGACAACATGTGGTGTTTGGTTTTCTGTTTGAGTTAGTTTGCTGAGGATAATGTCCTCTGGCTTCCATGTCCCTGCAAAGGACATGGTCTCGTTTCTTCTTAGAGCTGCATAGTGTTCCACGGTGTATATGTAGCAACATTTTCTTTATCCAGCCTATCACTGATGGGCATTTGGGCTGATTCCATGTCTTTGCTATTGTGAATAGTGCTGCAATTGAACATATGTGTGTATGTACCTTTATAAACAGAATGATTTAACAGGCTGGGTTCTAATGACAAATTAGTACTGGCACACTTACTCAAACGGCACACTTACTCGTCAATTCAATTTGTTAAATGCTTATTATTATTCCATGAAGATCTTTGCATTCTGATCTAAAAGAAAGGACTAATTCTGAATTATTCACATTTCTATCATCTGGTCATGCTTTTTAGCCACAGCTTAAGAAAAGAAATATGTCTTTTATTCTGAGACTATAAACTATGAAGGTGAAATGTGTTATGTCTTTTCTTTGGAGGTATAAAAACAATGACAATTATCATAAAAATACATTCTGAAGTAACTTTCTGTATATGAGTAAGCGCTTGAGGGAGAAAAAGGCTATTCTTAGAATAAATGTATTTAAGTTGTTTAAAAAGAAAATCAACCTTAGTATATACGAAGTTAATCATTTTGTTAGAATTATACAAAACACCTTTTGGAGACTCAGCTTTAGGGCATCTGACTTTAGCTTCTAATCCTCAATCTCAGCTGCCTTAAGGGCCTACTCCTAATTAAATAAACATTTTTTAGAAGACTAGCTCCAAAGTGATAGAGCAGTTACTATCATAAAATTCAGTTCAATTATCTTTCTTCTGTAAAAACACACCTGAAAAATATGCCAGTCTGAAACCCTTTCTAGAGATGCTGTCATCCGAATGAAACCTGATCCAGATGTGGTCTTGTGAGGAGATATATGGAGGTGGAATTGTGGAACCACAAGCTCTGTAACTTTCAATATTCTTGAATGTTTCTATTGTCAACCAGTCCAAACTGCACCTTCTGGACCCTTGAATATCAAAATCCTGAAAACTGAAAAAAAGAAAAAATCAGATATGTCTATTAAAAAGGCAATTTTGGAAAAAAATTCCTATTATAATGTAACTGAGGATATTATTATAAGTCTCCATATACTGACTGATTCTCAGGCATACAACCATATCGTTAGCAAATAATATTTGGGTTTTCCAGGCATACAACCATATCATTAGGAAATAATAATATTACTTCTATGCTCCTAATATTTGTATTTCTTCCCCAGACTGTAGAAAACTACTTCATAAGTAATGCCAGTTTCCAAAATAATGTTAAAAAACAAGTGACACTGGCACCTTTTCGTTTTCTTCTGTGTGTGTGTGTGTGTGGTTGGGAAAGACCACTTCTACCTCAGAACATTCTAAACTGTTCTGTGTTCCAACCAGAATCACGTCTCCCCAGTCTGATGAACTGAAGTAAACACAGAGAAACTTAGCCTTCTCTTGGATTAATACTTGCTTAATGAAAAGTTTGCAGCTGACATTTTTCGGAGAGTAATTAGGACAAATCTGAGCAAGGTAAAAGATTTAAAAAATGAACATATGAAAAATGTTTTCGGTGAAAAGTTCCTGAGTTTGGGAATATATTTTTACATAAATCAATTTATAGCCAAATACTATCTTGTAGTTAATAAATTATGGGCATAAGTTTAAGCCAAAAACATCAAGTAAAATCATATAGAAAATTAGTCACTGGTTATCAAAAAAGAGAAACCAAAATACAGTTTTACAATATCCAAACACATCTCAACAAAAAGTGAAGATCTGATTTTATCTTCCCGATTTTGCCTTAAACTAAGCAGTAATAAAGTTAATTACCCAAGGATTATTATACCAGAATGTTTCTTCTTTAAGTATTCTGAATAACACAACTCTGATAGACAATTTGATTGTTTCCAGTTTTGCATTATTATGAATAATGCTTTAAAAACTCCTGGCTGGGTGCAGTGGCTCATGCTTGCATTGCAATCCCAGCACTTTGGGAGGCTGAGGCGGGTGGATCAGAAGGTCAGGAGTTTGAGACCAGCCTGGGCAATACGGTGACACCCCATCTCTACTAAAAACACAAAAATTAGCTGGACATGGTGGCGCGTGCCCGTAGTTCCAGCTACTCAGTAGGCTGAGGCAAGAGAATCATTTGAACCTGGGAGGCGGAGGTTGCAGTAAGCCAAGACTGCACCACTACACTCCAGCCTGGGCGACAGAGCAAGACTCAGTCTCTTAAAAACAAACAAACAAACAAACAAACAAACAAAAAAAAACAACTCCTTATACATATACGTATTTCTTTTACACACAAGAACAAGTATTTCTCTAGGACAAACTGTTCTAGAACTAGTATTCCTAGGTTAAAAGACATAATTCCTCTTTAAATCAGACAGACACTGGCAAAACATGTTTATACAAATTTACAATTCTACCGAGTATGTACCAAAGTATTGTACACCACACGTTTAGCAAAATAATACTCTATTTTAAAAAATGTTTTGCCAATTAGGTAGAAAAAGGAGATTTATCACTGTTTTATTTTGCATGTCTTTATTTACTGAGATTGAAGTACTTCTCCAATTTTCCAATTTACTGGATATTTCTATTTCTTTTACTGTAAATTGCTTTGTTATATACTTTATCCATTAATTTCTCTTATGTAAGAACTCTACATATTATAAACACGAACTTATTTGGGGGCACATCTGTTATGTAAGACATGTGCATATCCACCTACATCCACATTCTTTCTCTCCAAGAGTCAGTGTGGGCAGTCTTTTTCATTTTAGTCATTGGTGGGTGTGGAATGGCATCTCTCATTGTGGTTTATGTGCACTTCCCTGAAGACAAATTTGTTGAACATCTTTTCTGTGATTATTGGCCATTTTTATATCTTCTGTGAAGTATCTGTTCATGTCTTTTGCTCATTTAAAAAAAACTTAATTATAAAAGTCCTTTTTATATTCTTGACCAGGTATGGTGGCTCATGCCTGTAATCCCAGCAGTTTGGGAGGCTGAGGTGTGTGGATCACTTGAGGTCAGGAGTTTGAGATCAGCATGGCCAATATGGTGCAACCCCATCTCTACTGAAAACACAAAAATTAGCTGGGTGTGGTGGCGCACACTTGTAAACCCAGCTACTCCGGAGGCTTATACAGGAGAATTGCTTGAACCTGGGAGACGGAGGATGCAGTGAGCTGAGATCACACCACTGCACTCCAGCTTGGGTGACAGAGCAAGACTCGGTCTCAAAAACAAAAATAAAATCCTTTTTATATACTGGATTCCAGTACTTTGTTAGATGTGTGTATTTCTAATATTTTCTTCCAGTTTATAGTTTGTCTTTTCATTGTCTTAATGGAAGCTTTTAATGAGAAGTTTTTAATTTTAGTCTTGATGAAGTCTAATTTACTATTATGCTTTATGTTTAGTACATTTAGTGTCCTCTCTAAGATACCTTGGTGTTTCCAAAGATCTCCAAGATGTTCAACTATTTTTTAAGTATTTCAGAGTTTTAGTTTTTGCATTCATGCCTGAGATTTACATGAAACAATTTTTGTATGTTTTCAAGTAGAAAATGATTTTTTTTCTTACATTTATCTAGAACATAGAAGATACTAATTTTTGTTCTATCACACAGTTATATTAGTCTAATGACCCTGAAATTATGGAGGTTTGGTTTTACATTTTGTTTAGAGTGAGTTTGTTTCTGCTTTGCCCTTAGTCTTAGGGGGAATTCTTAGTTTAAGGACACTGTCTTTACTTGTGAAGTATGACACAGAGTTTCAATAAAAATCTCAAGATATTTGAGAACCTTACACGCAGTCTCCCCTGTGATAGAAAGGATTCAAACTCTACATGCTGTGTCAGCTGTGGGGCACAGCAGCTGAAATCCTTGGACAGTCTTTTCAGCCTTCCCGCTGTTACTTTCCAGCAGGTTCCTTGGAGACTTCTTTAAGCACACACAATTCAAGCATCAGCTAAGGATTCGAGAATAATTTAAATGCAGTTACTTTCCAGCTTGTGGCTCTCTCCAGGAGTTACCTTATTAATTAAGTTCCAGTTACTGTTGTTGCAGCCTCAACTGAATCCTGACACCTAAAACTGACAAGACCATGGTGATTGCTTAAGTTCCGGTTACTCCATGCTACACAGACTGGCAAGAATCTCACCAAGTGTGGTTCCTTCTTTCAGGGGTGGAATTCTCTCCAGTTTTTGCCAGTTTCTTATTACTCTCCAGTACCTTCACATAGTTGGTTTTAGAATATTTTATCCAAACTTGGTAACTCTTGTTTATGGGAGGCCTAGTCCCATTCAAACTAGGGAATCTCTCAATAAACTTTTAGTCCACTAAACATTTAAGATTCATGAAGGCAAAGGCTGGGAGCAGTGGCTCACACCTGTAATCCCAGAATTTTGGGAGGCTGAGGTGTGTGGATCACCTGAGGTCAGGAATTCGAGACCAGTCTGGCTAATACGGTGAAACCCCATCTCTACTAAAAATACAAAAATTAGCTGGGCATGGTTTTTAATTTTAGTCTCGATGAAGTCTAATTTATTATTTTTGCTTTATGTTAGTGCGTTTAGTGTCCTCTCTAAAATACCTTGGTATTTCCAAAGATTCCAAATATGTTCAACTATTTTTCAAGTTATTTCAGAGTTTTAGTTTTTATCCACCTGTAATCCCAGATACTCAGGAGGCTGAGGCAGGAGTACTGCTTGAAACTGGAAGGCGAAAGTTGTAGTGAGCCAAGATGGTGCCACTGCACTCCAGCCTGGGTGACAAAGCAAGACACAGGTCTCAAAAAAAAAAAAAAGATCCATTAAGGCAGGGCACTTGTCTAGAATAACAGAAATCTGTTCATGTATACTCTAGTTGATTTAGTTTGCTAATTCATTTAAGGTTTTTAAATGAATGAGTAAAACTACTTTTTAGTTTTTTTAGTGTTTCATAATAATTTTTTTTTTTTTTTTGAAATGCAGTTTCACTCTTGTTACCCAGGCTGGAGTGCAATGGCGCGATCTCGGCTCACGGCAACCTCCACCTCCTGGTTTCATGCATTTCTCCTGCCTCAGCCTCCCGAATAGCTGGGACTACTACACACAGGCGTGTGCCACCATGCCCAGGTAATTTTTGTATTTTTAGTAGAGACGGGGTTTTACCACGTTGACCAGGATGGTTTCAATCTCTTGACCTCGTGATCCACCTGCCTCAGCCTCCCAAAGTGCTGGGATTATAGAATATATTGAGTCAGAGAGAGAGTTTCAATTTCTTAATGTTTTTGGTTTAATCAGTGTTTCCTAAACTTTTAATCATTTAAATTTTCTTAGAAATTAATTTTACGTTGATAATAAAATCTATTACCACAAAGCTCTGTACATAGTACTTTATACAATTTAAAGACATTTTGTTCTATCTGTGCTCTTAAGTTTGCTTTAAACTGCTTAAAACAAACATATAACTGGCAAATAAAAGTTATCTCTTCCTTCCCATTTTTGTATATGGCTATTTTCTACCTGTGGCACTGACTTGAAATTCTAGCATAACCAGTAAAAACACACATTCTCATCTTGGTCCTTGGTGCTAAAATTAACTTTGACATTAAATTTGCTTTTTAAAATTTTTAAACAGACTTCCTTTACCAGGTTAAGGAAATTCCTTTGCTATTCATTTGGCCAAACTTGCCTAGTTCTAGAGTCTTATTTTGAATGCTGATTCAATTTTGTCAACAGCTACTGATTTCATCAGTTTTCTAATTCTTCTTGAATCAATTTTGGTAACAATACATTTTCTAGAAAATAATCCAATTAATCTACTTGCACAAAAGTACTAACATAAAACTGGTTAAAATTTTCTTACGACTTTAAAAAATTTTATGTTTATAATTATACACACTTTTGCTCTTTTTATCTTCTCTTTTTCTTCAGTTTTGCTTTGACTTTTGTCTATTTTCCTGAGTTTTTCAGAAAGTCAGCTTTTTGTTTTATTGAATTTTATTGCTAATTTTTCTAGTCTTTACTTCTACTTTAAAATTCACCCTGTAATTCTTTTCCTTAACTCTTGAGTTAAATGCCGAGCTTATTTATTTTCTAATTTTTAAATCGATGCATTAAAGCTGTAAACTTTTCTAAGTATTCTTTCAATGTATTCTAACAGTTTTAATATGTATTACTTTCACTATGACTATTTAAAAAATATGTAGTCCCACTGTAATTTCCTCTTTAATTCAGGAGTTATTTAGGAATGTATTTCTAAACATACAGGTTTTGTTATTTTTTTCCTTTATTTTAATTGCACTGTGGTAAGAAAACACAATCTGAATGATGTAGAATCTTTGAAATGTATTGAGTACCTTTGTGATTTAAAACATAATTTTTATAAGTGTTCCACATCTTTGAAAAAAATATGTGTTCTTTGTTGAAATAAATATCAAAGGTGTGTTAAAAATTTCCCACTGCAATTGTGGATTGGTCAAATTTGCTGGGCAATTCTCCACATTTTGTTTTGCATGTATTTTAGGCTAAGTAGGTACAAGAAATTTACTGCTGTTTTATCTTCCTGCTAGATTACCATGATTCTTGCTAATATTTTGTGCCTTAAGCTCAATTACAACTAATATTAATCTTCCTACACTAGCTTTCTCTTGATGAGCAGCTCCAAAGCTAACCTTTTCTATCTTGTTTTTTGTTTTTATTTTTGAGACAAAGTCTCACTCTGCCACCCAGGCTGGAGTGCAGTGGTGCATTCATGGCTCACTGCAGCCTCAACCTCGTGGGCTCAGGTGATCCCCCTCCTGAGTAGCTGGGACTACAGGCAACATGCCATTACACCTAGCTAATTTTTTGTATTTTTTTTGTAAAGATAGGGTTTTGCCATGTTGCCCAGGCCAGTCCTGAATTCCTGAGCCTGTCTCAGCCTCCCAAAGTGCTATGATTATAGGTGTGAGCCACGGCGGCCGGCACATCTCCTTGTTTTTAGACATTCTGTATTAGTTTGGTTTTAAGTGTGTTACAACCTTTCTAATTGGGAGAGAGTTCTCATTTTCCTTCTTTACTTTTTTTTTTTTTGAGACAGGGTCTCACTCTGTTGCCTAGGCTGAGGTGTAGTGACACTTTATCTCGGCTCACTGTAACCTCCACCTCCCGGGTTCAAGCAATTCTCATGCCTCTGCCTCCTGAGTAGCTGGGATTACAGGCACACACCATCACACCCAGCTAATTTTTGTATTTTTAGTAGAGACAAGGTTTCACTAAGTTGGCCATGCTGGTCTCAAACTCCTGACCTCAAGTGATCAGGCCGCCTCGGCCTCCCAAAGTGCTCGGATTATAGGCATGAAGCCACCGTGTCTGACCTTCTGTCTTTTTTTGAATATATTTTTAAAGTTCCATTTCCTGTCTTAAATGCTCAATATTATTTCTATTTTTAATCAGTGGCTAACTTTTGATATTTTAATTAAAAAGCTAAAACACACTTTTTTTCTAACAAAGGCCAAGTAAAAGAGTATTCAGTGTTTCTCCTGTCCCCTCAAAATCACAAATAAGATGGAACCAATTTACAGCTTTATTTTCACTAACCTCTTACTAAAATTTAACATTTCCTTCACTTAGAAACAACAAACCATGTCAGTATTAACAGTACCTGACTCTACCACTATTCAAAATCACAGATACTTTTATGTTACATTTCAGTTTTTACAGATATTTAAAAATACTATTTACACTTAAAAATTTTATTTTGAAATTAACCATCACTTGATTTTGTTAATGTGCTAATAAATAAGCATATATTATTTTTTTGCTTTTTTACAAATATTTTTAAAATCTGATAGCTATAATTCTATATATTTTATGAATTTAAACATATTATTCTAGAAAAGAATACATAGGGTTTACCAGACTAGTAGGTGTTTGCGGCATAAAGAAAGTTAAGTAAAGACTCCCTGACAGAATACATTTTAAAATGTATGGAGTAAATTTGAGTTTCAACTTAATTTTGTTTGACTGTTTTTCTCAGCATTCAATTTTTTCACACATTCTAGAATTCTGGTTTACAGGTTTATTTTATGTAAGTTTTTTTGGGGTTTTCTTTCTTTTTTAACCCTCTCTTCCTCTATATTCCCCTACTTGGGTCTACATTCTAGAACAGGTCTTAAATGATGGTTCAGAAAATTAAAGATCCTGTCATGGAGTCAGTAGATGACACAGTTATTCATATTTTTTAGGTTATGCCCTCTCAGCTCTCAGCCCCATATAAAATTCAGGCTGTGGTTTGTGTGTGACAGACTTTTCAGTGTGTTGTCTTGAGCAAAATTGCCTGTCCCTAGTCCTTAGCTTCAAGTAGAGTGCTAGGATTCAATCCTCTCTTCCCCATGGATAAGGTGGCCTTTGCTGATTATAGTGGGTTCTGAGGGAGAGGAGTGAAGTAAAAATATCTTTATTTCACCATCTTCAGCAAGTTTTATAAAGATAGCTCTCAGTATTGTTTGTACTTCATAACTTTAGTTTCCCTCTTCTATCCAAATTTTTAAAAATCTCTACTTCCATTTTACTAAGAATTTGAACTTTTTATTTTAAATTCAGGAATGAATGCTGATTTGCTTTAAAGCATCTATGTACACTAGACAATCACATACTTTTCATTTTCACTTGTTAACATGGCAAATTAATATTTCCTAATACTGATGCGTTTGTATGTCAAAGAGCTATTTAATTATGGCATATGATTCTTCTGACTCATTTAAGATTATGTATCAATAATCATATAGAAAACTTGTCTTTGTGTATATGCACGTATGTCATCTTTTTCAAGTTATGGTATTACCATGATAATGACTTCAGTAAAGAATTTGAACAATCACTAAAATCTATATAAATACAAATTCATCCAAATTCATTGCTCCTTTCTAGAATTCAGGAAATTTTCCTTTAGCTGAAGGGTTCACTTCAATTTTATTCTGCATTTCAGTATTGTGCTTGGTTTTCAGTGTATCTTTGAAATCTCAAGGATCCAATCAATACATGATCAAAACCAGATGGCAGTTTTTCATGCAATTTCTTCTGTGCTGGTAAGATTTTCAAGTTTTACAAAACTAAGCTATAGGCTGTAAGTTTAATTTTTAGGTTAAAATATAAAGTTGTCTATAAATTCTAGTTTTATGCTAAAAACTCTAATATGTGGTAAAAATGCTATTTTGTAAACACATTTATACTTAGTCATACTACAAGTAACAGAAAATAGATACATTATTTACATTCCAATACTGACACTGTTGCAGAAAGATAACCTTAATGGTGCATTCTACCACTCAATCAGGCAAAAGAATAACACTTTGCATGGAGAACAACAGCTTCTGTATGAGCCAAGCTCCAGGGTTCCAGAAGAGGTAATGTAAGGTAGAGAAAAATAAAAGGAAAACAAACTATGGCCCCTGTTTATGGCTTCCACCAAAAAAGGGGACAGATGACAATTATGCTCCTCAAAAGAGACTGGGATTTCCTGATTAGTTAATAAATACAAAAAAGGAAGATGAAAAAGATGAGAAAGTAGACTAAATGTATAAGCTTTATTTTGAAAACCTAAAATCAAAGAGTGAGTTTATGATCTCCAAAGTCTCTTCTAAATCTAAAATTCTATGCCTCCTATCCATACAATGTTACACATGAAAGCATGCTGAAGGTGCCTTTGTGCTACACTCTTTCTGTGATGGAAAGGACATTCTTATTTGTGTTTTCATTCCAACTGCAGTTCTTTGTTCAGGCACACTGTATTTTTCCCCCAGTAGGTAAGCATGTTTTTCCTAATGGCCTTGATACAATTTTCCTAAGCAAGCAATATCTAGTTCTACTAAATATATTCTTTACTGTCTTATTCCCGTATCATTTTTCTCTGCAAGTAATTTGCTAATGTTTTAAAATGTAATCTTAATCTTCCTTATTTATGTCACATTTATTCCTAGAATCTTAAATTTATGGTTATTCCCCTAAGAATGCCTTTTACTTCGTATTTTTAACAAATGTTCTTTTGAGTTATAAAAAAAGATTTTTCTAGATGTATTTTTCCATTATCAGTTTGTTTCAAGTTTTATACATACATACACATATACAGACATGCATGACAATTGTGTTTTAACTCATTTAGGTAGAAGGCTCTACTAATGAGACCAAGGTTAAGGGCTAGATATCCAAGTGAATTAATGAGTTTTGTTTATTTGTTCTACTGCCAAAGATTATTCTTGATCCTAATAGGGTATTTTGCAAATATGTATCTTTTGTTAAAAAGTAGCTTAGAATAATATAGATGATTCAATGCAAACACATTACCACCCTTAGAAATACTCAAAACACATACCAGATGGGTTGTTATTCTTACTTTTAAGATGACACCAATAGCTGTTCTTTATTACATCTTCTTAAAAACCTTTTTATATTACTGCATGTTGTGATAATAAATGAAAATGGAGTTTATGTTTTGTAATAAATGATATAATAATACAGAAAGGTAGAATTACCTTATAGTAATGATTTCACCTGGGTTTGCTCGTATGAACCAGCTACAGTTGATTTTTGCAGGATATTCAGAAGGCCAGCCTGGGCTTGTGATTATGCCACTTGGTGCTCGAATTTGCTCTGGAGTCTCTCCACAAGCTAGAAGATAGCCAAAGCAATCTTTGCTTATTATTATACTTTTAAAATAGTCGTAGGTAAATCAGTGTTTATTTTTTAAAAACCAAAAAACTTTACACATCAAATAATATCCAATAAGATGTGGGAGTATCAACTTTAAAAACTTATTATTCTAATGAGAGATTTCAATTTCCTCCCTTCTAGACAAAGTCCCTTATTCTAATTAAATATAGTAGTCCCACTTATTGGACATTTTGCTTTCCATTGTTCAGTTACTCTCAGTCAACAGTGCAATATTTTATGAAAATACTGCATTTAAAAATTCCAGAAATAAACAATTCATAAGTTTTACATTGTGTGCTGTTCTAGTAGTGATGACATCTCTTGCTATGCTTCTCTGTCCCTCCTGGGACATGAATCTTCTCTTTGTCCAGTGTATCCACACTGTGTATGCTACCCACCATTAGTTACTTAGTAGCCATCTCGTTATCAGATCAACTGTCACAGTATTGAAGTGCTTGTGTTCAAGTCACCCTTATTTTGCCATTATGAATGGCCTCAAAGCACAAAAGCACTGATGCCAGTAATGTGGATACGTCAAAGAGAAGCTGTAAAATGCTTGCATTAAGTGAAAAGGTGAAAGTTCTCAACTTAACAATAGAAAAAAAAATCATATGCTGAGGTGGCTGACCTCTAAGGTAAGAATGAATCTTCTGTCCATGAAATTATGAAAAATAAATTCATGCTAGTTTTGCTGTCATACCTCAAACTGCAAAAGTTAATGGCCATAGTACCTACTTGTTCAGATAAGACGGAAAAGGCATTAAATTGGATAGCTATCAGGTTTGGTACTCTGCAGTTTCAGGCATTCACTGAGGGTCTTGACGGTATCCCGCATAGATAATGAGGGACTACTCTACATGTTTTGGGCAGGCAAGGAAATAGGATGACTGAGTAAGAGTTCTGCATTGCTAGCTTTGGCCATGGAGACTGATCTATCCACCCATCCACATTTTTTTCAAAACTCATCTTTCAAATTTATTTTCTTTATTATAAACTACCTTTCCAATATTTACTAACCTACTTTGTTTAGATCCTTTGGAGAGTCATGCTGCTTTTAGGGTATTCTAAATAAACCTAACATCAAGATGCTGGATTGTAATTTCTGTTAAGAAGTCAGTGGGTGACTGAATAAAGACAGTAAAACATTCAAAATTACTGTAAAGCAGTTCTTCAATTTATTCCATTAACATTTCCAAGCTATTTATTACAGGGTTTTGAATGATTCCTAAGTTATTTAAAAATAAAGTCTTGAAATAGTGCTTTAAATATCATTATGATTAGACATCTGCATATCACAGAGGAAAATCTTCAGGCATTATAGAATAAATTAAAACTAATACCAACACTTTCCTGGATTATTCTTGCATTATCTGGAACTCTTGTTGTAATATAGTTAACATTATCCAGAATTCAGTTGATAATGTGACAATTTATTCTTTCTCAATTAAATATGTGATGTTTAAGCCTTTAGTGGAATTTAACACCCTAGAATCTCCTATTTAATACAATTTCAACAAATTAGATTCTTGATTTTTAAACTAAGAGCAGATTAGAAGCAGAAAATTAGAAGTGGGGAGACTAGCTGCCAGGGTACACAGACAGTTATCAGAAGTGATGAGTAAATTTTTGGAAATACAATATATGTTACATACTAAACTCAATAACCATGAGCTCATAATTTACACATTATTGCCCGTCTCTCAAAAGGTAAGACTGTCATATTATACCATCATAATAAATTAATATTCATACTGATCTAAGAGTTGTTGAGTGAAAGATGAAATCAGTACAGGCCAAATGACTGTACAAAATGACTGTTCACTGCCTGAACTCCCATGCTTTTTAAGTTCTGCTGTAGTTTAAAAATCAGGTAACCCAAGAGAAGGCCAAATATTGCTGTTACAATTTTATTTTGGAAAAAGGATTTTTTTTTTTTTGGAGACCAAGTCTTGCTGTCACCAGGCTGGAATGCAGTCGCGCAATCTTGGCTCACTGCAACCTCTGCCTCCTGGGCATAAGCGACTCTCCTGCCTCAGCCTCCTGAATAGCTGGGACTACAGGCATGTGCCACCATGCCCAGCTAATTTTTGTATTTTTAGTAGAGACGAGGTTTTGCCATGTTGGCTAGGATGGTCTTGATTTCTTGACCTTGTGATCTGCCTGCTGTGGCCTCCCAAAGTGTTGGGATCATGGGCGTGAGCCACCGCACCTGGCCTGCTTTTTTTTGAGACAGAATTTTGCTCATTACCCAAGCTGGAGTGCAATGGCGCGATCTCGGCTCACTGCAACCTCTGCCTCCTGGGTTCAAGCAATTCTCCTGCCTCAGCCTCCCGAGTAGCTGGGACTACAGGCGCGCACCACCATGCCCAGCTAATTTTTGTTTTTTTTTAGTAGAGATGGGGTTTCACCATGTTGACCAGGATGGTCTCGAT
Source organism: Callithrix jacchus (assembly GCF_049354715.1). Lineage (NCBI taxonomy): Eukaryota > Metazoa > Chordata > Mammalia > Primates > Cebidae > Callithrix > Callithrix jacchus. The sequence goes on along the minus strand of NC_133517.1, from coordinate 92,458,070 downwards.
CTCTTGATCTCATAATCCACCCGCCTGAGCCTCCCAAAGGGCTGGGATTATAGGCGTGAGCCACCATGTCCAGCCTCGACCTTTTTTAAGAGATGAGGTCTCACTATGTTGCCCAGGCCAGAGTGCAGGGGCTACTCATAGGCACTAGCAAAGAACACTACAGCTTTGAATTCTTGGGCTCAGGAGATCCTCTTGCCTCTTCTTCCTGAGTAGCTGGGACTGCAAGGAACATACCACCATGCCTGGCAATTTCTTTTTTTTTCTTTTTGGTAACAGAGGTTATAGTCTGTTCAATTTAGGTTAAGAATGCTAGGAAGTATACTAGGTAATTTAAAGGATTTTAGCCATATGATCAAAATAAAATAAGCTATATAACTTAATGTAAATTCTTATTTCTATAGAATAATCTATTCCCTGAAGAAAACATGCAATCAAAGCTTTAAAAGTATATTATACTGCAGAAAAAAAGTTCATACCTAAAATGGATCTGCCCTAGAATTACGGTGCATTGCCAAAGGGATCCTGTTTCAAACTGCTTTCAGAACAGATTCATGGCATACAGCACAGAGATACATCAAGGGCTTAGCATTCATCTCATTGCCAAGGCATAGTCAAAGCCTCCTTTTTTTTTTTTTTTGCTGCTGCTGCTGTTTCATTAGTAATCTCCCTTACCAAAAAGTTTTAATTTTAATGAATGTTTTAGAAAAAGACTAAATGTATGCAAATGTAATTCTTTTTAAGAGTTCATTAATAATAAACTACCAGAGTTTCCTTCCACTTTGCTCTGAGTTATTATTACAATAATTTAATAAAAAGATAACTAAGTTATTTATAAGACCTCCTTTTTCTCCTGGCCAACATGGTGAAGCCCTGTCTCTAAGACAAATACAAAAATTAGCTGTGCATGGTGGTGTGCGTCTGCAGTCCCAGCTACTGGGGAGGCTGAGGCAAGAGAACTGCTTGAACCTGGGAGATGGAGGTTGCAGTGAGCCAAAAGCACGTCACTGCACTCCAGCCTGTCGACAAAGAAGAAAAAAACAAAACAAAACAAAAAAACACCTTCTTTTTCATTATCTCCTACCAAAACATTCTGGAGTAGTACGCTAAAGGAAATCTTAAGTTCATGAAAATATAAACAAACATATAAATAAACAGCCAAAAGCAACCATTACCCTTTCCCAAGAATATGGAAAATTACTCATTTTTATTAAAAAGATTGACCTACATTAAGAAGAATAATGCAATTTTGAGATAATTACATTTAACTCACAATTGTAATACTGTACTAGCATACAAGTATTCAACTATTTATTAAATGGTTTAACAGCAGTGAGATATAGCCAAAAACAAGGTGGGAGTAATCTATGACAAAGCAGAACCTTCCTAACCTTTGACTAAATGGATAGACTAATTATAGGGAAAACCTAGAAAGAATTTTATGAAGTTTTGTTTTAGGAAAAACATTTCAAGTACATGGGAAACCCATAGGTGGTGCTCTTATACCAAAAACGGAAGATTCTAGTATGGTACTCAAAAATACATTTTGTGAATATGTGATTTCCATAAAACTGCCCAAGGAAAAGACATACCCCCTATAAATAAGAATGGTTATTTTAAGATTCAATACTTATATTTCTAATTCAATATGTACTTTAACAACATTATTTAAAAATATTAATGATTCTTCCTAATCAAAAACAAAACTATTGTATCATAAAGTTTCTTTCTGAATTGGTTATAAATACATATATTGATTTAGTTATGCACATTTCCAACATGACTGAATTTGGAATTTGGCTCCAGATCTAGCCAGTGGCTTTTTATCAACGTATTTCTGCATGTACAATATATTGAGTATGCAGACAAATGTACTCCAGCACAGCCATAATGTATTCCTTTCTATATCTAAGAAAGAGTACATTTCAAAAGCCAAAAGAAACCATTAAAGCAATTTTTAACTCCCTTTTCGGTTAAGAGTTTGCCTATGCATACTGGCAGATTTGGAATTGGAAGACCTACATGCTGTCTGTTCTATCTGCCACTTACTGGCTTTGCATAATGTAAACTACTAAACTTTTTGGGGTACTATTAATAATTTCCTCATGTGTTAAAATAAGGAGTTGCTATTTGAATACCTCTTAAGTCTATTTCAGCCCTCAATCATGCACTTCTTCCCACTATATTTCTGAGAGCTCATTGGGATACATTGATAAATTTTTCATTTTCTTTCTTTGCATTTTCCCTCTGACCCACTGAAACAGACTTTCAATTCTGACCTTATTTCCACAGAAACTATGCTAGCAGGCAAAGGCCATCAGTGACCTCACTGCTAAATACAATGGACACTCATCCCCAAGGTATCTGATCTTTCTGGAGCACTTGGCACTGACTATCCAGACTTGGAACTATACTATTCAGATTTTGTGGATGTCACCTCTTCTGATTCTCTTTCTAACTCTATTCTGTGTTAACTTTCTAGCACTATATCCTCTGTCCTTGGCCAGCAAGCCAGCCCCTGATACTGGTTTCATGGTTAATTCCAAAGCCCTCTGCTCTTTTTACTCTCAATGGAAGATTTCATCCACTTTTACAATTTCAACTATGGTCGTGAGTTTAACATTTTTAACCCGGAGGATTTGCATAGTCAAATGCCCACTGGACATTCTAACCTCAAATTCAACATAATCAGACCTGTGTATTTCCCAAATCCGATTTCAGAATATCCTATATTCTGAATCTATATTGTCTTAGGCAGCATTTGGTTGATGGAATAGGTACTTTAGTAAAAAGAAACTGAAGAATACCACAGGTAATTTAAGAATTTTCAGGAAATAAGCTGGGCCTCACAGAGATTAAAACTGGAAACTTCAGTCAGAAATTGAGCCCGCCCCTTCACCACTTCTTAGGGAACCAAGGCCTGCTTTATCTCTTACACATCTGCCCCAACTTTTCAATGGACCCCCTCTGGGTCTTCCATTTTTTCATTATTTCAGTGCTTCATAAATGACTTCCCAGTCCCAGCTTATCATTAATACTTCAGCTCCGGTACCTACTATCACCTGTAATTTCATTTTTCTTAGTTTATTATATTTATACTACTGTTACTCATTTTATATTATACATTTGAGGTGACTTATTATTATAATATTGATAAATTTGATAAAACCTGAGTCTCAGGTCAGGCGCAGTGTCTCACGCCTGTAATCCCAGCACTTTGGGAGGCTGAGGCAGGTGGATCACAAGGTCAGGAGTTCGAGATCAGCCTAGCCAATATGGTGAAACCCTGTCTCTACTAAAAAGTAAATAAATAAATAATTAGCTGTGTGTGGTGGTGTATGCCTGTAGTCCCATCTACTCAGGAAGCTGTGAAAGGAGGATTACTTGAACCTAGCAAGCAGAGGCTGCAGTAAGCAAAGTTCGCGCTACTGACTCCAGCCTGGGCAACAGAGCGAGACTCCATCTCAAAAAACAAAAACAAAACAAAACAAACCTTACTCTATTTCCTCACTTGTAAATGGGGATTAAAATACTAGTACACAGGGTGTTCCAAGGATTACATACAATTATTTTGGTAAAAGATATAGCACACAGCTTGCATTATAGTAAATTATCAGTAAACAATATTATGTGATAAGTCAAATTGGATTACTTGCTAGTAATGTCTAAAATGCTGTACTGAGATGGCAACTAAGGCTGCGTTCAGGCTAAGTGAGAAAGAGGACGGTGACTGAAAGAGGATGTGTGACTATTTACTTAGTAACTGCTGGGTACCATTACGCACTGGAAAGAATGAGAAACTCTGTCATGATTAACTGCTTACCTGACACAGATAAAAGCCATGGGAAGGATGGGGTTTGGACACAAACTCACAAAACTTTAGGAACTAAATCTCTTTTTGAGATCAAAATCTTTACATGGTTTAGGTGGTTTGAACTTCATCTTTCTACATTTGACTACACTCTCAGTTTAAAGTATATCAAACTTACCTTCTTTTGCTTATATTCATTCTAATCATACCTTTTCTAATGCTTAAACATAGTTATTTCAACTATGGTCTGGCTAATTCTTCCTTAAGAATTAGTTTATATATAATTGGCAAATAAAGGAATCTTGTCAGTACAATGCAAAATTGTGTAAGATCTTATTCCCGGCATGCCAATGATTTGAAATAACCAGATGTAGAAGTTTTAAGAGTTTAAGAAAAAATATGAAAACCCTATAGAAGCTGCCTTTCTTTACTGCAAAATGTGGTTACTTTTTTTGGCTTAAATAACTGCTTGGCTTTTTTCTACATTAAGCTATCCTGGAAAACTGCAAAATGCAGATGGAAATGTGAAGACATCACACGGCTATGAAAACAAAACACCCTAATTGATAAGGAATATGCCTGAAGTATATTTTTATTATTGATTAAATTGATCCCTATTAGAAGCAAATATTGTTAAGGGGGGAAGCAAAAATCTATATATATATGGCTGCAGAATATAGATTGATTCTAATTGTAAATGTCCACAGGTATTTGACTGTGTTAGTATTTGGACTAATATTTTATTTGCTAGGGTTATACTTAAAACGTATGTAGTCATAAGCGATCTATGCCAACACTACTTTTCTCAAAAACTCTTTGTTCACTTTGCTTCTTTAATATATCTTTTAATTACTAGTATTAACTTTTTAAATTTACTTAAAAATTTTTTTTTTTTAATAGAGATAGGGTCTCCCTATGTTGCCAAGGCTGGTCTTGAACTCCAGGGCTCAAATGATCCACTCTCCTTGGCCTCCCAAAGTATGAGGATTACAGGTGGGAGCTACCACACCCAGTTAGTATCAACGTTTTGTTTTGCAAAAATCATCTACCTAATTTACTTTGGTCAGTTATCCTTAGATATAAACAAATATTCAAGTACTTTGCATAATAACGATCTACATCTCTACCTTTTATAAATTTCCCATAACCTCAGAAATAGAAATCCCCAAATTAAAGAGGTCATCCTAAATGTTTATTCAAAAGATAGCAACTTTCAAACATGGATAGTATCTTCTTAGTAGGAACATATAGGTTATCTGACTAGCCCCCACAAAAGCCTATTTTTTTTGTATGTATGAAGTAGCTTTATTTCTTTCATAAAGATATTATATTGCATCAGCATCATTTATTGAAAAGACTTTTTCTCCTCCCTAAATTTTATAGGCTGTATTTTTTTTATTGCATTTTAGGTTTGGGGGTACATGTACAGAACATGCAAGACAGTTGCATAGGTACACACATGGCAGTGTGTTTTGCTGCCTTCCTCCCCTTCACCCAAAAGCCTATTTAATTTACACTGGATCTAGTGTATAGGACATCTGAAATGAAAAAAAAAAAAGACAATGACATTATTATAATGTTAATGGTTAAGCCATATGAAAAGATAAACTAATACATACTTTTAAAATCTATCAAGTATGCTGTCAATTGAGAAAGAGAGAATTAACTAAAGAATCAATAGGTAGATATTCGCTTAAGTTCTTAAGATTTTGGTAGTAGTCTTCTGGTTTAAAATATAAAGATCTCATTGTGTAGTTTAGAAAATAGGGCTAAATTAACTGATAATAAAACACTGATCAGCCGGGCGTGGTGGCTCATGCCTGTAATCCAAGCACTTTGGAGGCCAAGGCAGGTAGATCACCTAAGTTCCGGTTTTGGACACCAGCCTGACCAACACGGTGAAACCCTGTCTTGAAAAAATAAAAAAAATAAAAATTAAATTAAATTAAAAAAACACTGAAGACCACTTCATGTTTATACTGATGCTATGTTAATAATTCCACAGAAAAGCACAAAACTATGGTTTCAAAACTAGATTAATGCATCATACTTATTATCTTAAAATCAATTATTTAAAAACTTGGAAGTGCTCAAACAACCTCTATTAAGAGGACACAGGAAAAGAGGGAGGATCACTTCAAAATAATGTCAAATAAACTGCCTTGCAATTTGAGATTTCAGTTTCAAAATATGTAAAATGTTACGGAAAATATACATAAGTAAAGATATTCAAATTAGAGATGAACTACTGTCAAAGAAAAAGCACAATTTCCCATTCCACAGACAAAAAACTAGGTTTTTCAAAGCTGACAAGACTTGATACTTTATGACAAAAAGTAGTTGAGACTAAAAGTTACGTGAAATCTTTGTGACTTTGATTTTAATAAATCACAAAACTGAAATGTAAGTAAATGTCAGTTATGTTTTCTGACCACCTAACTTCAAAAGAAGGGTACAAAAGACATAAAGAGAACTCATGCCCTCATGGAAATCATAATTTTATAACAATGATAAATGCTTTTTAACTGAATCCAAGAAGCATATAACAGTTAATATGACAGCATATCAGATAATAAAGTACTACACGATATAATGCATAACAAGTAATTTTAGGCAAAGTATCACATGTTCAGTTAAACATGTGGTATTATTAAATAGAAACAAGGGCCCACCAAAAACCTACATTATACAAATATAGAACAGGGAAGGTTATTGACTATGAACAAAGGATTTCCTTCATAGAAGAGAAGTTGGTAGACCCACAGTAAAAAACATACTCTAAACTAGTTAAAAGAATTTAATGATTCAATTCTATAGACACTAGTCAAGCCACAGTAGACCTACTACAAAAGGAAGTGATGTGATCCAAGTATTTTGTAAAGGTTATTGAAGGAAGAGAAACCAGTGAGGCAGAGATCACCTAAAAGACAATTATAAAAGCTCATCTTTTTGTACCATTTTACTTTATGAAAGTTTCAAGATAGAGTATGCTCACTGTTCATAAGCAAAGGATAATAGCATATATAGGTAATGGTGGTCACTGTCATTTGGCCGTCTCATTTTTCAGAGTACTGTATAGAGTGTCTTATAAATAATATTAATTCTATTACGGCTGATGAGTACAAAAGCAATCCCAAGTATTGAAAACTAGTAAGAAGAATTTGATTCCAATGGAAATAAATGTACTTAAAAAAACCCAATAATCTCCAAAATAAAAATTTGGTAAGCAAATGGTATCTGTTGAATGGCCATATGAAATGAAAGTAGGAATTATTCTGAAAGTGTACAAGTGAATCATTCAATACATGGAAAATATTATGCTTCTGCAAACAACAAAAGGTACCAAAACATGGAAAATTTAGAGTATATAGTTAGATGATTAGCATGAAAATAAGATACCTCCTGGCCTATTGTTAATTTAGGAAAATAGTAACAGTTTGAAAACTTGAAGGCTAAGTATGTATGACACATAGTGCTGAGGATAAGATTTCTGTTTCAAGTCAGAAATTTATGGTTTCTAAGTCTGAGGACTGTAAGTATCATCAAAGTGAGGCATATATGCAGGCTGGTGGATCCATGGCTGATGATAATATTATAAAATTATCTAACATTTACTAAACTCTAACTACCTGTCAGGTACTTCCTTTTCTCATTTAATACTTATTATTATTATCCCCATTTAACAGATAGGAAAAAAATGGAGGCATAGAGAAATTTGGTAATTTTCCTAAGGTCACAAAAAAGCTGTGTCAGAGCTGGGATGGAATCCAGGCAAGAGGCTTCATAAAAGCTGTGTTCTTAACCACTAAGGCAAACTACTGCCCACTACTGAACTTCATATGACATCTGGAAAAACTTCCAGGGAGGTGAAAGGGAGTAGCTTCAGTAGCATTTAAATGACAAAAGTGGTCTATTCTGGAAAAATGAACTGTTGGTTCTACATTAATATGGACAAAAAGGATACAGGTTCTATAATAACACAGAAAAAATAAGTACAGTTCGTTTTAAAGCTTCTAAGATTGATTCTTATTTGCTACATATTATCTAGGAATTATAGGGAGGACTGACCAGCTTCTTATTATCTTTGGAATTAAAAAATATTTCACAAACAGCATTCTAAAACCTACTTTTAGTGGTAAGAGAACATATATGCATATAGTTAATTATGGGTAAGATGCTTGGGGCAAGGAGTAGAATAGCAGCAATAAGGGGAAGAAGTGGAGTCTAAGGGAGACATTTCAAAGGAAATAACAATGGACAGATACTTAATATTGGACAGTCTGTAAAGCATGCATGTTCAGCATAGTGTATGGGCCACTGAGAATACAGGGCAAGTGACTAACTGTTAGAATCCGCAAGAAGAATAACTTAAAGTATTACTGCTTCCCTCTGTTGGACTGTCATGTAGAACATAACTGAGACCTGTAACTTGAACACGAAACATAAGCCCACGGCTAGGAAGAAACGATGTTGATTCCAAAGTCCACTTCCTGTATCTTGACAGTGTTTGTTGCCTATACAGCGTCTTGATTTCTCTGACCCTCCAGACTCCTTAAATGGTGTTTTCTGACTCCCTGGCACCTGAGCCAAGCTGCATCATAATGGGAATGTCAGAAGAGTCAACATTTTGAGGCTGGACAGAGTTGGAAGGGGACAGAGACTGGACATGAGTAAGATTTTCTTAGAATTACTCCAAATTTTATTCTTTTTAAAAAATATTGGTTACAAAACTGAACTTCTCCCTGTATGGAAATAATTACTAGCACTTGAACATAGGTTGAGTATCTCTAATCCAAAATGCTTAGGACCGTAAGTGTTTTGGATTTCAAAATTTGGAATATTTGCATATATATATATTGGTTGGGCATCCCTCATCCAAAATCTGAAATGCTTCAATGAGTATTTCCTGTGAGCATCATGTCAGCCCTTTAAAAGTTTCAGATTTTTAGATTACGGATGCTCACTTATAGCAATATTTACTAGTCTAAGATGGGAAAGGTTTTAATTATGATTTAAAAGGCAAGAATCAGGCAAGCAGAAAAAATTATATTAACCCATCACTCCCACTTAGGACTCTCATTACTCTCAGACCTATTATTAGAAACCACAAGTGCCTCTGGCAAGTAGGAAATCTTATATCCAGCTGTTTATAATTTAAATGAATATTCTTCTGGATTAGTACTGACATTTAAGACTGAATGGAACCATATATTTATTCATATTATTCTAAGTGACATTCTTTAAGAACCGAAACATTTTACTTGGCTATCAGCTGTAATCGAGGCAAGTAATTCTTTGGCATCTTGAAGGTCACTAATGTTCAGAACAAACAAACTATAATCAAGGGTTACATGGCAGTAAAATAAAACATAGAGTCAGAAGAGGCACAAAATATACATAAAGAGAGAAGGAAAAATAACAATAATAAAAAAACAGGGTCATAGCACAGTATGAATAAAGATGAGGAGAGCAAAGAAACTGAATATACCCACCTAAAATGGAACTATCTAGCCAGTTTCACCCTGAAATTTCTTAGTAAGAGTAATTTAGGATTTTGCTAACAATGCATAAAAGATGAAAAGATTCATGCTTTTATGTCTTTTTAAAAGGGCTTATGAGGGCAGTTTTTTTTCCTGCAAGGGTATAAAAATTACTGATATGGTACCTACATTCTCCAATTTTAAGCACTACAGAAGACTAAAATGCTAAAGCAAGCTACTCTATTTCCCGAATGGGAAAAATTAATAATTTTTGAAGGTTACTGTGACTCTGGCTGGAAGCATAAAGAGGTAACACAAAAATCATCACTTAGGTTAACAAACTGGCCTTGGAGGTCATAATTTTGTAACCCATCAGCTTTGACATAATTTTTAGTATACTCACATCTTTTGGGAATGTTCCAGTTGTTGTGTCCTTTGTCAAGGGTGGTACCCAGAAATAAATAATACCAGAGTATGTTAGCGTGAGAAGTAAAGAACTATCATCTGCTTGGTTCTGGATACTGTATTTCTATTACTGCAGTTTAAGATCAAATCGCCGCCTTTCTTATATAAGGCTGTTAGTCAACTGGCACCCAAGTCCAGTTTGCTCATCCACCAAGTGACTGGCTTTTGCACCACAGTCTCACAGTATATCTAATTCAAATTCATGCCTTGGCAAAATTAGAGATAACTAACATGGCATCAAACTTTTAAGACTTATTCCCCTGAGGCAGGAGAATTGCCTGAACCCAGGAGGCAGAGGTTACGATGAGCCGAGATTGCGCCATTGCACTCTAGCCTGGGTAACAAGAGCGAAACTCTGTCTCAAAAAAAAAAAAAAAAAAAAGTAATGTATAAATAATAGTTATAAATAATATATAACTATTTTGCTATAAATACATAAGTATTCAAAAAATATTTGACATAAAAAATAGGTTACAAATATATAAGATAAAGATGTTTCATATAAGACACTGGCCATAAGATTAAATTATAGAGTATATAATATGGAAATAATACCACCATTAGTTTCCTTTCCAAACTTAAGGGGAGTTCTGTACTTTAAAACTTTTAAGTGTCTTAGCAGTAAACTCTCCAAAGGTAGACAATGACTTTAAAAATTATTAGTGTCCTATAGTAATGTTGTGTATTTTTTTTAAAAAAAGAATGTACTCTGTCTCGTATTCCCCACCTACTTTCTTCATATGAAGGATAGTTTCTTGGGTTCACACTATGTTCTATTTTTATATTCTGAAATCCTAAAAACCCTAATGTATTAATAATCAGCTAAAATGTAATAAGCCTCCTTTTCTTCATCTGAAACACGGATGAAAGACATTTTTATAACACTGGTCAAAAGAACTACTAAAATTCTTCTTAGTAACTTTAACAAGAGGTCCAGGTACCTGATTGAATAATTGTAAAATAATACTAAAATTACATAAGAAAGGTACAAAGGACCACTTGATCTGCTACTTATTCATGTAACTTTTCTATATTTAAAAAATAATCATAAACTTCTATCAGAGATAATTACAATTTAAGCTTTATTTCCTTTCAGATTGTTTATTTGGAAGATCTTAAACATTCTAAAATAACAAAAGTTGTATCAGACCAGATGTTCTTTCAAAGGAAAATTTCAATATACCATGTTATAATATTTAAGTCTAAAGCTGTCGTTAAAAACAAAAGCCATTTTAATTTAGTGCTCTACATTCTTACAAAATGTTGTTAACGAATCTGAAAGAAAATGTATTGCAATATAGAAAATGTGTCCCTATTATAAGGCCACAACCAAATTACTAGTTGTAAAGGCATACAGGATTAGCAATGTGCTAGGCCTTCAAATATTAGAGTGGAAACTATAAAATGCAAATATATAAAAGCAAGAAAGGATGATGATTTTGATAGAATAAAATTCTGACAGCATAAACAATATTTAAAAACTATCTGAAGTCTATTTTATATACTCTGCTAATTCAGTTAATATGAATAAGGATTAAGAAACGAACTTCCTAAGCAAATATTCTCTCTCTCAGCTCTCAGAAATGTCAGCTTTGCCTGACAAAAGATTCCAAGTCAAATGCAAAGTAGACTCAAAATGCAGCTAACCCCAGATAGAAACTTCAGCTATCAATTAAAGGTAGGAATATTTGGAAGTCGTATCACTGGTAATCGGAAATACCATGTTAATCTTCACATGTAAAAAAAAGCTTCTGCCTGAGAAAGCAGCAAGCCCCAGCATCTATTTCTATTAGCAAACAAAAAACCTTTTATAAACTTCAGGCTAGTTTTTGCTTAACTATAAAGAAAAGCAAATCCCATTCTCTTATTCTTTGCAACGTTACAATTCCAGGCCATGAATCAAAAAGAAAAGAAAATGGTTACTTTAAAAAAAATTTTTTTAGGAAAAATAAAAGGTTGAGACTTTAATGAAAACATAATAAAAAAAAAGTTAAGCAAGAAAAAACATGATTATATTGAAAATAAATGTAGACAGCTGTGTAAATTACAATTTCCTTTTTGGAAGGCAATCTGTCAAAAAGTTTCTAGAGTCATCATATTATTTTTGACCTGTGAAACAGTAATTTTACTTTCGGAAATGTATGCTAAGAAATAGAAATAGAAAAGGCTATATATACAGTCGATCCTTGTACAATGGGTTTGAATTGTGTGAGTCTATTTGTATGTGGATTTTTTTCAATAAATACATTGGAAATTTTTTTGGAGATTTATGACAATTCAAAAAACTTGCAGACAAATCCCATAGACTAGAAATTTTGAAAAAAATTAGGGTATATCATGAATGCACACATATGTAAAATACTAGTCTATTTTATCATTTACTACCATAAAAAATCCACTACCGTATAAAAGTTACAATTTATCAAAACTTATACAAACACCTGCAGACCACACACAGCACCATTTACATTCATGAAGTATAAAGATGAGTACTAAGTCATAACTGAATAAAATTAATTATAGGCATTAATAATTCTGTAACCACTTCCTATTGCTATTTTGGTGAGCCCAATTTGCAAGTATCTGCTTAAATCACTGTGTGATGCTAATCATCTCCACATGAACAGTGGTCTCTCCAGTAAATTGTGTGTCACAGTATAAAGTGATCTCTGGTGGTTCTTGAGTATTTTTCATTGTGTTTGGTGCAATACCATAAACCCAAATAACACCACGGGATCCATACAAAGTGCCACTGGTGATGTTGCAAGTGCTCCCTAAAAGCAAACAAAAGTATGAGAAAAAGCTGAATTGCCTGATATGTACTGTAGACTGAGGTCTGCAACTGCAGTTTCCCACCTCATCAGACAGATGACTCATCTGTAAATAGATAATGTAAACTTATGGTATCAATAAATATAGTAGCATACTATAAATGAACTTTCTCATGATTTTCTTCATAACATTTTCTTTTCTCTAGCTTACTCAAAGAATACTACAATTAAGGCTGGGCAAGGTGGCTCACACCTGTAATACCAGGACTTTGGGAGGCTGAGGCAGGCAAATCACTTCCACTCACAAGTTCGAGACCAGCCTGGGCAACATGGCAAAACCCTGTCTCCACAAAAACAAAAATTGGCCGGGCATGGTGGTGTGCACCTGTAGTCCCAGCTACTTGGGAGGCTGAGGTGAAAGGATGGCTTGAGCCCAGGAGGTGGACGTTGCAGTGAGCTGAGATCATGCCACTGCACTCCAGCCTGGGTGACGAAGCCAGATGCTGTCTCAAAAAAAAAAAAAAAAAAAAAAAAAAAAAAGGAAGAAAAGAATACAGCATTTAATACATATACTGTACATAAACTTAATTGAATGTTTATGTTATTGTTAAGATTTCCAGTCAACAGTATGCTATTAAGTACTTAAACTTTTGGGGAATCAAAAGTTACATATGGATTTTCGACTATGGAGGGAATTGATGCTCCTAACCACCGTGTTGTTTAAGCATCAACTGTATATGAACATGTCTCTTGAGCATGATCCAAATCAGGCAAAATCCACTGGAAACAAACCACTGTAATGAAGTCACATGATGAAAATTTTATGCAGGCATAATGAATATGAAGACTAAGAGCAAAATGTACTCTATAAAGTGTTAAATAGAAAGGGCAGGAGATAAAACTGGGGATAATTTAAATGCATACACAATTATTTTTAAGGTATGTACACAAAAAGGACAAATAAAAAATTTAATATACTATTATTAATTATTCTAAGAAGGTAGGGTTAATGAGTGATTTTCTTAATCTTTTTGCTTTTCTCTAATTTTCCTAAATGCTTAATGAAACTTGTATAATAAATAGAATTTGTGAAAACAAATAAAAAACTTGATTTAGAAGTAATCATGAATTAGGAGAACATAAATTATTTCTAGAATATCCTGATTAAAGTCAGTATCATATATTACAGAGTAAAATTCAGTTTAAAGTAGATACATATTAAAAAATTAAATGTTTGTTTAATGTGTACCAAGGCCTTATTAAAAATAAACTTGACCTAAGATATATTTATTCTATGTAGCAGATGAGCAGTAATTTGGTATTTTTAAACATTTCCAAAAGAAACACATAATTTAGACATTTTTTTTAAAAGTCATTAAAATGGCCTTTCTACACTCTCATGTATACAATTAAATTACTTGCCAGTTTCTGTGGTATAATTCATAATGATTTTCATTTATTATTAGATTTATGAAAATGCCATTTGTCTTTTCTCCTTTTTCTATTGTATATATAAAGAGAGGTTTAAAATTCTGGACCAAGAAAAGCTCTAAATTAAAGAAAAAGTAAAAAAAATTAGTACATTAAGACCACGTTACAGGTAGTTTGCACATTTACTTCTGCTATTAAGTGATAAGTTCCTTGAGATAAGAATATTTTACTCATCGCTTACTTCCACCCTTCTTGGCACAAGGTCCTATCAAGTGCTTGATACATGTTAAATGAATTGAATTCACAGCCAACAGGGTGACTATAACGACTGATTTGTCCAGGGCAGTTCTGGTTTAGTCACTGGTGCAGCGTAATTAAAAATAGTGTATTCTTTCACTTTCAAAGTGTCCTGATTTGGAAAATAAATTACCTGATAATACCAGATGTAGACAATTAAAATTCTTCCTAAGATCGTCAATATACTTTCCAAAGTGCAAACTACAATCAAGCAGGGCACTGAGCACCGGCAAATGGAGTAGCAGAGGTTAAAAGAGCAGAAGAGCAGAAATAGGTGGCAGAACAGAATACTGAAGTGTCCCACCATTTCTGTTGCTTGCTGATCTCAAGAGAAAGCAAGTCCTATATTTTGAGATTCTTCCAAAGGCTGGCTCTCCATTTAGACCTGCACTGAAGGGAGCCCTAGTTTCTACCAGGGATGCAAGGATTTCAGAAAGCTTATACTGTTTTAAACATTACATCTATAGCTCCATACTGGCCACAATGCAGTGAGGGTGCTCATGCCTGTGGGAGGCCAAGGTGGGAGAATTACTTGAGGTCAGGAGTTCAAAACCAGCCTGGCCAACATGGTAAAACCACATCTCTATTAAAAATACAAAAATTAGCCAGGTGTGGTGGTACACACCTGTAGTCCCGTCTATTTGGGAGGCTGGGGCAGAAGAATTGCTTGAACCTGGGAGACAGAGGTTGTAGTGAACTGAGATCATAGCACTGTACCCAGACATACCTTTGGAGATAACATCCATTTATTTTTTAAATGATATAAGTGGAATAGACTTCATGTATTATTCTTCATTCTATGTTAGAAAGATTTTGTAAGATGAGACTTTAGAAAAAATAAGCCATGAATATGGATTTACTCATTTCTGAAATAGACTATTTTATTGAGGCATAAATATATGTAATTAAAACATACATTTTGTTATGAGCTGAATTGTGGCGCCCCCAAAGCTCATATTTTAGTTTAACTCTAGTACATCAGAATGTAACTGAATTTGGAGATAAAGTCTTTAAAGAGGTAATTAAGTTAAAATGAGGAAGTACGTGTGGTCCTTAATCCACTACGACTGGTGTCTTTACAAGAAGAGGAGATCAGGACAACGCACACGAAGGGAGACTATGTGAAGACAGTAGTAAGGCACCCATTTATAAGCCAAAGAGAAAGAACTCAGAAGAAACCAACCCTGCTGACACCTGGATCTCAGACTTCTAGCCTGCAAAATGGTGAGAAAATAAATTTATGTCGTTTAAGTCACCCAGTCTGGGACATTTTATTATGGTAGCCCTAGCAAACTAATATATATTTCTAAATATGTATCTGAAATTCAGAAGGAAAAAAAAGATTAAAAAATGTAAAACATCTTTACTGCTTTCTTTCTTTTTTTCAAACAGGAATTTACTTATAGGTATTATCAATTCTCAAGAAGAGCATAATAGTCTAATCACAAGCTATAGCTAAAAATAAGTATTATCTAACTCTTGATGAGTTGACACAAAGTTCAGAACATAGTACTGAATCTGTCCAAATTTCCAAATTTCTATAACTTCTCAATATTCTGTATTAATCTGCATAACTCAGCAAATCTGCATTTGCAAGTGATCAATATACATTATAAAATCACACATGGTAAGAAAATGAATTCAAAGGGTAAGAAAGACCCACTTAGATTTTAATGTAACAGAGCACAAAAAGCTCAATGATACGGTTTCAGACTCCACATTGCAACTAACCTTAAAAAAAACTACCTCTTTTTGAATTTTGGTATAGTATCACAGAGGAATATTCTCAGTTATCTGAAAAAGGCTATTAAAATATTCCTCTCTTTTCCAATTACACATCACTGTGAGGCTGGTCTGTCTTCTAGTATGTCAAACAAAGCATGATGTTGCAAAAGACCAAATGCAGAAACAGATATGAGAATCTATCTTCTTTTAAGCCAATCATTACTTTACAAAATTATAAAACGATGCTGTTCTTATTGTTTTTTGAAAAATAATTATTCATAAACCTATATTACGTATTGATGATAACATGCAATAGGTTACTATTATTTTAATTGAACTAATGAGTTTTAAAACAAATTCTCAGTTTTAATTTCAAATATAGTAAATATCGGTTGCTGTAGCCCATATAATCCAAAATTCTTTGAAGTCCTTGTTATAGACTGGGTGCCCCCTCAAAGCCCATATGTGGAAGTCCTAACTCCTAATGTGAGACTGTATTTGGAGATACAGCCTTTAAGAAGGTAAATGAGGTTAAATGAGGTCATAAGGATGAGGCCCTAATAAAAATAGGACTGATGTTCTTGTAAGAAGAGGTACAAGAAGCCTCTTGTTGCTTTCTCTGAGCACTCATAGAAAAAAGCCCATGTGAAGACACAGTGAGAATGTGGACATCTACAGGCCAGGAAGGAGGTCTCACCAGGGACCAACCCTGCCAGCACTTTGACCTTGGACTTCTGAAACTGTGAGAAAATTGAGGTCTCTTATTTAAGCCATCCACAGTGGTATTTTGTTGTAGCAGCACAAGTTAGACTAAAACAGGCCTCTGTAGTTTTTAAAAGTTTATAACCTGTCCTGAGACCAAAACTTTTGAAAACTACTGAATTTAAACAGTAACCATTTGGTTGTATAAATTACAGTGTTTGTAAACAAAAATACTTTATAGTTACAACTTGGAAAAGTAATTATAATTCTCATTAACTATTTGAAATGCAAAGAAAAAGGAAGAAGGTCATCTTTAAAATAACCTTATTGCTATTTGATACATATAATTCTATACCATTTGAAAACATATATTTTTTTTTTTTTTTTTTTTTTTTGAGACGGAGTTTCGCTCTTGTTACCCAGGCTGGAGTGCAACGGCACGATCTCGGCTCATCGCAACCTCCGCCTCCTGGGTTCGGGCAATTCTCCTGCCTCGGCCTCCCGAGTAGCTGGGATTACAGGCACACACCACCGTGCCCAGTTAATTTTTTGTATTTTTAGTAGAGACGGGGTTTCACCATGTTGACCAGGATGGTCTCGATCTCTCGACCTCGTGATCCACCCGCCTCGGCCTCCCAAAGTGCTGGGATTACAGGCTTGAGCCACCGCGCCCGGCCCTGAAAACTTATTTTTAAAAAGTGAAACAAACTGTGAAAAAAACTAATTCAGGCACTGAAACATTTGCTTTACACTTTTAAGAAACTAGACCTGTTTATGTGTTTGACTAGCGCACACTAACCTTTAGAGTATTTGTTAAATCTATTAACCTTCTGAATACGAAATCAGACATAAAACAAAAGAGCAAACCTTTGGTTTTGCTTCATGTGAGGAAAAGAACCAATCAAATTACAAAATGACACAAAGAAGTCAATCAACGGGTTGATAAATACATTAAGTACAGTTTTTAACCACACAAAACTTATCAATATAGGAAAATAATAAATGAACAGTAAGAAAATCTATTTCAATATAGGCAAAAATAATTATTTTACTTCTCCTAGTAACTGTGGTGGACATAGCAAAAATGGTAACAGAGCTGTGGAACTCACCTAAGAATAAAAATTTTAGTAGTTATAAGTCTTTAAGTAATTATAAAGTTATAAAGTAATTATAAGTTACATAAGCCTAGATGAGTGGAAAAAATGCATTTGCCTCAACGATGAATATCTGAACTTTATGAACACCAGTATATTGAGTTGCTTTTAATAGCAAATAAACTGTGCGCTCAAATACAATAGTTTCATGTACAATAGTACTATAATCTAAAAATCAAGCAAAAAGCTTAATTTCTAAGGCTCTAATCCTAGGGAGAGCATTCAAAATCACATTTCAATAAATTTCATTTCAAATAACTTTGTATGGAAAGAAAATACTAATTCAACTTGAGCTAACTTTTCTCTAGGTTCAATGTTTGTATGAAAAAATAATTATGCAGTCCGTTTGGAAAAGTATAATCAATCCATGGGCATGCAAGTATCAGTTTTATCTTACGCGAATTTCTCCATGTTCCAGTTACTTCATTCCTTATTACATACTGCAAAAAGCAGTAATAATTTTTATAGCCAAATATCACTTTGTAAGATACCAGGTGGCTTTCAATATTTACCATATAAGTCATGCGTGAAATTTAAACATTACAAAAAATGACTTACCAGTTGACACTCCTGAAATATGCACATTTTCAGAATGTTCTGCAAGAGCACCATTTCCTAAAATTAAACATAATGAATAAACTAATATCCAAGATAAAATTTATAAAATTTTTTCAGATCCTCCCTTTAAGAGAAACAACTACAGAGAGCTACGTTTAATATTGAGAAACTAAGTTAAAGTTTCTTACAAACTTCTTAGTGTTGTTTTACAACACTAAGAAGCTCAGAATCATAATAAGAAAAACAAACATTTTGGAAATCTCAACAATGTTGTGTTATATATCAAGGTCAAATAGATAGATCTGATCAACACCAGTAAGAATATTTCATCAATTAGTAATCCAAAGGGAAGTCAGTACTACTACAAGAAAAAAGAGAACACAGCTTGTTAAAAATAGCATTCCCCTAAAAGCATGTCCAAATCAGCCACAAGCCGGTGTAATTTCTGTTAGGGCCATACACGTTGGTACTTTAAAAAAAAAAAAAAGTCTTGCATTGTCTTCTAAATCTTCGAAAAATCTTTATTCCCTCAAATTGGTGTAAACAATGTCTCTTCAGGTATTTGTCTTAAAATTTTGTATTTTATACATCATTAGTTCTAAAGGTTTCTCTCTCTACCCATTAGTTGGATCTGGCATCACAACAGCTCAGAAACTGAGCAGAGAGAGAAAGAGTTCACCTTGGAGTCAGGTTAGGAAGGAAGCTGGCTGGAAAAAGCTTAGAAGGTAAAAGCAGAATTTTCTTTCATGGTTGGGAGTAGAGAAAATAGCAAATACTGTAAATAACAACCTTTTGTTTACAATTATCACACTTGTATGATTGCTCGAATATTGTATAGCACCCCCCCCAACCCAATGCACTAAGCTGTATGAGAACAGAATCTGTGTTTATTTGGCTCCCCCTTGTAGGCACAGTTCCTGGTACAGAGGAGGCACACAAATAGCTGAGAGATGAATAAATGAGGGATGTCCTGATGATTAAAACGAAATCATGCCCATTAAGCACTTGATACAGTGCTTGGCACATAGCATTGAACAGGTGTTGCTTTTTGTAACTGTGCAAAGTATATCATTACTATAAGAAAAAATAATAGTGATAAAACAATATTTTTGGTTCCACTACAACTATACCCTTCAAAACGCAAAGATACGTTATGTTTCCCTCAATTGAGAATGAAACAGTGGAAATGATGAGATAGGTGGGAAGGCCATATTAAGTAACAAATAAATGATTACATTTATTTTAAGTACTGTGCATTGATACCACAAAAGGGACTTCTTTTTCTTATTGTTAAAAGCCATACATATAAAATTAAAATGACTAGAAAGACTACTCATTTCTTTAACACACACAACTTATAAAAACAGGCAGCAGAAACGAAACATGAAACCAATTCAATAAAACACCTAACAAGGTTTGCCAAAGGTCATTATAAGCTACCTAAATCCTTGCCACTCACAAATAGCCTAGCAGTACTGGCCACTGTGGGAGTGTGTTAGAAATGCAGGCTCAGGCTCATTCCAGATTACGGAATCTGAATTTGCATTTTAACAAGATCCTTCTGCACACTCAGTGATCTATATGAACATTAAAGTTTGAGAAGCACTGGCAAGGTTTTGGCTTAAACCTTCTACTTCTATATTATACACAGCTACAAATTATAGCTATGTAATCTGTGATACTAAAGTTTCCAATATCTGTAAGACTGCATATTATGCTCAGGAGAGTTTTAATATCAGATTTTATTTTTTTAAAAAAGAGACAGGGTCTGACTATATTGCCCAGGCTGGACTAGAACTCCTGGGCTCAAGCAATCCTCCCATCTTAGCCTCCTGAGCAGCTGGGACTACAGGAGTGTACTACCATACCCAGTTTAGATATATTTTAAACATGAAATCTTTTTTCCAGTTTGGTAACAGAGGAAAAATAGCCAGAAGGCAAAAAAGCAGCATAATGTAATATTGAAGACTATGAATTCTGAGCTAGATTGCCAGGATCCTAAAACCAGCTCCATTACTTACTTGGTGTGCAATTTAGGGCAAGTTACCTAACCTCTCTGTCTCTCAATTTCATCTTTTAAAATGGAGATAATGTCTACCTTATAGGGCTTAGTGAAATTCTTTATAATAGTAAAAAAAAAAATCTAAAACTATTATCAACATGCACATGAATAAACTGATATAGCCTTATAAAATATTCAATAAACTGAAATAATTTTATATGTACTAACTTGGAGAGATACACAAATTTAAAATGTTTCAGATAAACAGTAAAGTATGATTTAATTTTAACTTTAAAATGATGTATGTATAGTTTATAATATGCAGATGTTAAACATGTCACATGTATGTCTATGCATTTATATAAACACTGATGAGCCTAAGGGTATACACAAACTGTGGAGGAAAACCTCTGGAACTGGAATTGGAGAGGAAGATTTGTATTGTGTACTTGAGCATTGACCAAATATGTTACAAACAGGCACATATTTCTTTAAAAATTTTATTTATATTAAAAAAAGAAGAGAAAAAGGTGAACAGAATATAGCTCATTCCCATCATTCTGGATAAACAGAAATCTGATAAATACCATGCTAATTATAAAGTATTAAAATTTCATTAAAGTATCAATGATTTTAAAAATTAGTAACACTTTAAAACAGAAAACATGATACTGTTAATTAATTTCCCATACATTTACTCTTAACTTCCTATTTAGAAGGTAAAAAAAAAAATGATAATTTCTGTTAATATCAAAGTAATGTTTCTGCTTCTGAACATCACTTGAAAAAGTGGGCTACTTAATTTATGTGTACTGCCATTCTAAAAAACATTTTTATGAAGATGTCACTTTTAATTATTTCTAGGTTACCAGTAGATAGCCCAAAGAAAATTGCTTTGCTAATAATAAAGCAAATTATATTCTCCCTAATGTCCCTCTCCCAATCCCCAAGGAAAGAAAATTTCATATGTATAAATATGAACACCCACCACCAACCTTACTATGACTACAGTGTTCAAATGCAGCCATTTCAGATATTTTTTCAGAAGTCACCATTTAGAGGTAGCGAATGCTGAAAAAAAACAGTCTGATAAAACATTACTTAACTACACATTAGCAGCTAATTATTTAATGAACCAGTTAAGTAGATAACCCCTAACAAAGTTTTTTCAAGTAAGAAAAAGTTTCATTATCATCTAAATCAGAAAATAGTTTGTTATAACAATATTTTGGTCTCATTAAATACCAATGATTGATTGGTATTGATTAATCATCCCCACTTATTGCTTCCTGTAGTTTTGACTGCAATATGAGAGAGAATCAAACTAAAATAGATGCTGTTTTAGGGAGTTTGAGTTCTAGATTCAGACTTAGGTAATAAAACCCAGTTTTAATATTTATATAGTCATGAACTTTAAATGACTTCTAAGATTCAGTTTGCTCACTTACATAATGGGGATATTATCATAAGAGAATGTCTAAATTTATTGTCTCTGTATCCCTGTTGCTTTATCTTTCTGTCTTCTTTAATATATTGCTGTCCTTTTTATTTAAGAACTAAAGTTCTTAAAGAATAGCTAATAAAGACACCCAAGATTTGATATATATGTACCAGCCAAATCGTAAGTGCCTTACAAGTGTTCACCCATCTAATCCTTAAAACAACAGCTCATTTTACAAATGAGAAAACCAAAGCTTCTAGCAGTTTGGTAATTTTTTTTTCAAAGAGCTTATAATTGGATGGATTGAACATTCAAATACAGTCATTAAAAAGTCTGTATTCCTCACTTCTTAAAAAGAATTCAGGTTCAATACTAATTCCCACAACAGTAAAGTCTGTGTTCCTTACTTTTTTTTAAAGGATTCAGACACGAATATATTTTTTATAAAAGAAATAGTGCTTAGCTCTCAGAATTAAAATGTACCTGCTACAACATTCCAATTCGTAAGAAAAACATTGGTTTAAAAGTTAAATGACTGGCAGCTGCAAGAAACGAATATGCTCAGCATACTACAATTTGTTTTCTACTGCTCAGTGAGAGGAGTTATCAAACATAAACACATATATACACACATACACCAAAAAAGCAAAGATGGTTCCTATTTTATTGTACTTAAGGAAAAAGTTCATAATCCTAATAGGGCTTGCCAAGCTCTCCACAGTCTGATTCTTCCTAACTACATCTAAAGCTTTAGCTCTTATGATCCACTTTTCCATTCTCTCTCCTCTTTCCAGTAATAATGGATGCCTTTTCAAAAACTATCAACTGTCTTTCTTGCCCTCGGATTTTCATTAAACATTATTTCTTTAGGGAGGTATCTCTTGATTCTCCCACACTAGGTTAGGTCATTCTGTTATAGATTCCTTTAGTATCCAACACTGTCACTTTTTGAAAATTTATCATATATGTTTTATCTGTGTAATGCCTATATTCCTTACTACATTATAATCTTGGGCTGGGGGAGGTGTTCTGATGGGACACAGCAGGGTTTTGTTTTGCAACCCCAGTGACTAGCACAGAACATAAAACATAGCAGAGAACACTTAGTCCATATAAGTAAGAGGCCTGCAGAGCTCCTGTTCCCAAAAAGCTGATAATCTGTTGATAAAATAAATGAAAACAAACAGAACAGAAGCAAACAACATAAAACAAAAGATAATTAACAAGCTTTCTATTCATGTGGAAAGCTTAGAGGCTTTTCTACTAAATAATAGAGATGTGGATAGGAGTGGCCACTATAGTTACTGATATTAGTCCAATTAGACAAGAATTTTTTTTTTTTTTTAAAAAAAAGTAAAACTGTGTCTATGTTTATATAGATAGGATTTTATATCTACTTGGAAAACCCAAGACAGTCAATAGAAAAATAATTAGAACACAAAAATTTAGTAAAGGCGTAGGATATAAAATAAGCATACAGAAATCAAAAGCCTTCCTAAATACAAACGATAGCCATTTGGAATCACAGCAGAAAACCCCATTTTCAGCTGCAACACAAAAAGATTAAAGAAAAAAACTCATATAACTGCTGCTGGTCATAAAAGAGGAATTAGTAACAGATCAGCAATTCTGCTGTGAACAATTTAAAAAATGGAGAAAAATATGCTTAAAAAAATTCAGACACTGGACAACAGGCAGTGCAAGATTGTGATCCCTGAGAAAAGGGAAACAAATAGAGGTGAGCCCTATTACTGTCCTTTCTGCCTGGAGACTTCCTGGACTCTGGCATATTGAGGGAGAACCCAAGCAAAGCAGGGTGATCTTGCTAAGACAAGGAGACAGAGATGAGAGCTTAGAGGGGCTCAGGCAACAGAAACATTAAGAGAACCAGTATGTTTTTTAAAACAACCACAACAATGAAACACACACACACACACACACACACACCACACACACACACACACACACACACGCACAAATCAAAATTTTCATCACAGTCCTAGTCTTAGGCTGAATGGTAAGCTGCACCTGTGTAAGGTGACACCATATAAGAATAGGCAAAGAACTACTAATGAAAGCTTAAATAAACACTACCATCCCACAAATCTGCAAGATGCTAAAGTCTGACCAGCAAGAGAGAACTCTAAAGTGTGGAGACACCTTGATAAACACATGGGTATCACAAGACCAGGAAGTCCACGCACACCTTAAGAGTAGGGCTAATGTAACTGCCAAGTAAAAGCTACTCTGCAATTGTCCTAGCAAAGCTTCAAAACAAGCTTCAACTGGAACTCTCAAAACTTGCCAGTGGGAATATAAAATAGTACAACCACTTTGGAAAACAGTTCTTTCAAGATGAATGTATACTTATTATGACCTAACAATTCCACACCTAGGTAAGGTTAATGAAAACATATCAAAAAGACAAAAAGATATTCCAAAAACATACGGAGTAAAAGAAGAAACACAAAATAATTCATCCTGTTTAATTCTATTACATAAAGTTCTAAAACAGGAAGCACTAATCTATAGTGACAGACAGATCAGTGGTTGCCTGATCTATCTGTGTGTTATTTCTTCAGCTGTGTGCTGGCTTCCTCATCAGCCTGACAAAATAACTGCAGCACCTTAAGGAACCACTCCCAGGGGAAGAGAGAATATTTGTATCCCATCACTTGCAACCAAAAGCCTTGGTATTCATTCTATTTAGAATAGCCTGGGTCACATATCCACCCGTCAAGGAAAACAAAATGGAATATGATGATTGGCACAGGCCTAGGAGTGAGGTGTTGAATTACATTTTCTGAAGCATATAAGGGCATTGTTAAAAAGAGAAAAGGGATAACTGGGTGGTAGGCAACCAACAAATAACTACTATAGCATTTTTCCCTTCAAATAAAATCCAATGCCTTATCCTTGCACTCAGGATCTACATAATATAGGCTCCAAACATACGTCTCAATTTTAATTTCCCATACTCCTTGTGCACCAAACACATTAGTCTTCTGCCCTGTTTAAAAAACAAAAACAAACGCAACCATCACAGCCCACAACCACAAAAATCCTCTTCTCTCTATATCTTCACTGATCAAATTTTTAGAGAAATTTCAAAGCTCAATTAAATTTTAACTCAGCCGTAAAGCTTCTGGAGATCACCCCAACCAGAAGTAACTTAAACTCCTATGGTCAACATTTCACATCCTTTAATGAATGAATGGAATCAGGCATTGACTATCAATAACTGCTAACATCAGGGAAAAAAAGAAAAGACGAGGCATCAGACATCATGGGCCTCCTAATGGAGAAACCTGAATTTGAGCAAGCCTCTATCTAAAGCAGCACTGTCTAACAGAACTTCCCACATGATGGAACTGTTCTATCAAGGCACTGCCCAATATGGTAGCCATTAGCCACATATAACTTTAATCATTTAAAATGAGCCTCATGTACCTTAGCTACTTAATTTTTATTTTGTTTTAAAGGTTTAAATTTAATTTAACCTTAAATTTAAAATAGCTCCTCTGGCTGATCGCTACTGTATTAGGCTTTATAGCTCTAAATCCATTTACAAGTTTGCTGAAAAGGCAAAGGACAGAGGACCATTTTAAATCCTATTATAGAGGAACACTCAACAAACTCCAGCATAAAAAACTCTAAATTGTTTCAAAAAACAAACTGCAAATTTTTTTTTTAAAAAGAAAGTTGTGAAGGAAGTCTATAGATTGAAAAAGGCTTAAAGGAAGTATCCAATAATTACAAAGTGTGGACCTCATTTAGATTCTGATTTATAAACAAACACTTAAGACATTCATGAGACAACTATAAACATGAACTAAACCGGTTTTATAAAATTGGGGAAAAATTAATAATCATTCCTGAAATAATGGCATGGCACTTATATTGATTTAAAAAGAAAACATACTTGTTATTTAGAGACACATTCTAAAATGTTAGTGGATGAAATGATGCCTGGTATTTCTTCAAAATATGCAGAAGAATTTAATAGGCTAGTAAGGAGGCGGATTGGCTCTGGGTTAGTATATGTTGGGGCCTACATACTGGGTACATACGGGTTCATTACCGTATCTATTTTCACAAATAATTGAAATTATCCATAAGAAGTTTTTAAAACAAAAAAAAAAAAACCTTTTGATAGCATATTATACAACACAAAATATTCTGGATTTGAGATTTGTGCAAATGACTGATAAATCTTAAAACATACAGGTGTCTTCAGATCAGGGTTAGCATCATAAGCATTGTTTTATCCCCCTCAGTATCTTAATTTAGTATCACATGTGCAAATTATGCAAAATAAATATTTCCAATTATTATAGTTTTAAATTTCTTATTTAGTTTTATGGTAAGACAGCACTGTAAGGAATCTTATAGATAATTCATGTCAAGTTATGTGAGAAGACAAAAAAAAATGAGGGTGGAGGGTTCAAAGCACAGGTCCTAGAATCCTCAAATCTGATATGCTGCAGCCTGATCATCACTTTTTACTTGTGAAGATATATATACAAAAAACAAAGCCACACAAATACATATTTGTCTTTTACTACCTGTAAGGCGAAACCCTGATATAGTTTACCAAAAAGGCAGGCTTAATAGTGGAGGCCTCATTTTGCCTGTGTTACATATCAGCAGGCCTAACATCTAGAACTTTCTCGTTGAATGAGAACATTCTCAGTGAATTTTGAGAATAGGGAAGGGTGGGGGCCCTAATCCAAGAAGGCTGGTTCCTCTTATAAAAAGAATAGCCACCAGAGATCTCTCTGTCTACACATATTATGCGAGGACGCAGTAAGAGAAGAGGCCATGTGAGGACACAGTAAGGAGGACATTGCATGCCAGGAAAAGAGGCCATACCCGAAACCAACCCTGTTAACACCTAAATCTCGGACTTCTAGCTTCCAGAACTGTGAGAAAATAAATTTCTGCTGTTTAAGACACCCTCTCTGTGGTATTTTGTTACAGTACTCCAAACAGACTTATATACCCACTTTCCTCACGTAGCGCTACAAGGGGAATCCCTTTCAAGTGTATGAAGAAGTCAGTATATTCTTCTAAAGAAAGATTCCATAATGTATAACAAATACCTATAATGAGATGTTTAATTTTGTAAAAAAGGTTAAGAAATCACTGAGAAATAAGATATTTTCCTGATTGATTTAATTACTGGTATCCTCAAAGCATTATTTCTATAACTTTTTTAATTGTGATGCCATCCATTATTTATATGGACTAGCCTTGAACCTGTTTGCTACTTAATAAAATAACAGTAATGATTATTTATAACATTACTTTTAATAAAAGGATACATTATAATTTTAAACCACATTCTCAATGGACATTTGGGAGTTCAGTATTTTTATATGTTTAGAGTTCCTGCAGTATTATGTTAGTAAGATTTTTATGTTTGAAATGTCTTAAAAATAAGGATATAATGACAATGAACTACTATACTGTTTAAAGAACAAATACTAAACAAACACAAGCTCCTAATATTGAGAGAATAAATCAGATCTCTTAGAACATGCAGAGATTTTTATGCCTCCTACTGCTGAGCATCTCAGTGAGTGTTCATACAGATGAAAATCATCTTCTCTACTCTAAAACTAGCTAAGGTTCTGATAAAGGAGCTCACAATACAAATTGGAAAAGCAATTTTAGGACTACCGAGTTCAAAGGTTCCTACCTATCACTGTGGTTCACAAGAATGAATATGAAAGTTTGAAATAATTCAGAACTCCAGAAAAAAAAAATTACACCCCTGTACTTCTTACAGTAACAGCTTTATTGAAAGAGGTATCACAAAATTCATCTTTTTAAAGTATACAACTGGTGGTTTTTAGTATGTTCAGGAAGTTGTACAACCATCACCACCACCATCTAACGCTTGAACATTTAAATCACTCCCTCAAAAAAGCTTGTATCAGCAGTTATTCCCCCTTTAGTGTCCTGCACCCATCCCCTAGCAATAGGTAATCTGGTTTTTCTATCTCTATGGATTTGCCTATTCTGGTCATTTCAAATAAATGAAATCATATAATAAGTGGTCTTTCATGTCTGGCTTCTTTCACCTAGCCTTATGTTTTCACGATTCATCCTTGTTGTAGCATGACTCAGTACTTCATTCCTTTTTATGACTGAATAGTATTCCATTATCTTAATATATCACATTTTGTTTACATATTCATTAGGTGACAGACGTTTAGGTAGTTTCTACTTTTTTGTGACTAGCATTGCTATGGATATTTGTATACAAGTTTTTATACAGATAT
The DNA here is from genome assembly GCF_049354715.1 of Callithrix jacchus. Taxonomy (NCBI): domain Eukaryota; kingdom Metazoa; phylum Chordata; class Mammalia; order Primates; family Cebidae; genus Callithrix; species Callithrix jacchus. The sequence goes on along the minus strand of NC_133517.1, from coordinate 92,429,949 downwards.
TTCTCTTTAGTATATATAGAGAGTAGAACAGGTAGGTCTTATGGTATCCCTATATTTTCTTTTCTAAGGAACTGACAAACTGTATTCCAAATGGCAATACCATTTTACATTCCCATCAGCAATATGTAAGGGTCCATTTCTCCATATCCTTGCCAACATTTGTTACTGTCTTTTTCATTTTAGCCATCCTATGGGTGTGAAGTGACACATCATAGTGGTTTTGATCTGCACTTCCCTAATGAGTAATAATGTGGCTCTTTTCATGTGCTTAAGGCCATTTACGCATATCCTTTGGAGAAATGTCCATTCAAATCCTTTGCTCATTCTTAGCTGGCTGGATTGTCTTTTTGTTATTGCTGAGTTGTAAGAGTTCTTTAGACATTGTAGATATCGACACCTTGGTTAGATACATAATTTATGAATATTTTCTCCCTCATTCTATAAGCTGACTTTTCACTTTCTTGATGGTGCCCTTTGAAGCACAAGTTTTTAATTTTCAGGACAGTTAATTTACCCATTTCTTCTTTTGATGCTTATGCTTTGGTCATAGTTTATAATTATACAGTTGACCCCTGAACAACACAAGGGTTGGGGTGCTAACCCCTCTGCACAGTCATAAATCTGCATATAACTTTTGATTCCCCCAAAACGTAATTTCTAGTAGCCTACTGCTGACTGGAGGCCTTATCAATGAAATAAACAGTTGATTAACACATATTTTATATGTTATATATACACTACAGACTGTATTCTTATAATAAAATTAGCTAGAGAAAAGAAAATGTCATTAAGAAAATAACAAGGAATAGAAAATGTATTTGCTATTCATTAAGTGGAAGTGAATTACTGTTTTCATGGTGAGTAGGCGGAGGAGGAGGAGGAGGAGGAGAAGGAGGAAGTGGGAGAAGAGTTTATCTTGGAATCTCAAGAGTGGCAGAGGTAAAATGAAGTTAGGAAAAATTTGTGAAAGATACATATATGCGTGTGTTCACAGAATACATACAAATATATATATATATACACACACACACACACACACACACACACACACATACCCTAAAGCATGCACAAACATGCTGAGTGCTTTTACTCAGGTATTTTATTCTCATTCAAGGAACTAAACTTTTATACACTTATATACTTAACTACAAGCATACCTCTTTTTATTGCTCTTTGCTTTATGATACTTTGCAGATACAGCGTTTTTTGTTTGTTTTGTTTACAAATTGGAGGTCTGTGGCTCACTATATGGAACAAGTCTGTCAGTACCATTTTTCCAAGATAATGTGCTCATTTTAGGTCTTCGTGTCACAGTTTGGCAATTCTTACAATATTTCAAACTTCTTCATTATTATAATATTTGTCATGGTGATCTATGATCAGAGATCTCTGACACTACGATTGTAATTGCTTTGAGGTGCTATGAACTGAGCCTATAAAAGAGGGTAAAATAACTAATAAATGTTGTATGTGTTCTGACTATTCTATCAACAAGCTGTTTCTCCATCTCTCTCCCTCTCCTCTGGTCTCCCTCTTTCCCCACACACAATATTGAAATTAGGTCAATTAATAACCTTATAATGATCTCTAAGTGTTGAAGTGAAAAGAGCACTCACACACGTCTCACTTTAAGTCAAAAGCTATAAATGGACCACATCCAGTGGCTCACATCTGTAATCCCAGCACTTTGGGAGGCCAAGGTGGGCAGGAGTTCAAGATCAGCCTGGCCAACATAGTGAAACCTCATCTCTACTAAAAATACAAAAATCAGCTGGGCATGGTGGTGCATGCCTGTAATCCCAGCTACTGGGAGGCTGAGGCTATAGAATCACCTGAACCCGGGAGGCAGAGGTTGCAGTTAGCTGAGATCTCGTTACTTCACTCAAGCCTGGGTGACAGTGACACTCTATCTCAAAAAGAAAAGGAAAAAAAGCTACAAATGATTAAGCCTAGTAAGGAAGGCCCTTACTAAGTAAGTAAGGCCTAGCTTTTAGCTAGGCCTCTAGCACTAAACAGTTAATCAAGTTGTGTATGCAAAAGAAAAAGTTTCTGAAGGAAACTTAAAGTGCTACTCCAGTGAAAACACAAATGATAAGAAAGCAAAACAACCTTACTGCTGAAATGGAGAATCTGTTGATGGTCTGGAAAGATCAAACCAGCCACAACATTCCCTTAAGCCAAAGCCTAACGCAGAGCAAGGCACCACGAACACTAACTCGATGAAGACTGAGAGAGGTAAGGAAGCTTCAAGAGAAAAATTGAAATCTAGCAGAGGTTGGTTCATGAGGTTTAAGGACAGAAGTACTCTATGTAACATAAAAGTGCAAGTTGAAGCAGCCAGTACTGATGGAGATGATGCTGCAAGTTATCTAGAAGATCCAGCTAAGATCACTAATGAAGGTGGCTACAAGCGGCAACAGATTCTCGATGTAGATGACACAGCCTTCTTCTGGAAGAAGACGTCATCTAGGACTTTTATAGCTAAACAGAAGATGTCAATGCCTGGCTTCAAAGCTGCAAAGGACAAAATGACTCTCCTGTTATAGGCTGATCCAGCTTGTGACTTTAAGTTGAAGCTAATGATTATTTACAATTCCAAAAATCCTGGGGCCCTTAGGAATTAAGCTAAATCTACTCTGCTTGAGCAAAGCCTGGGTGACAGCACATCTGTTTACATTATTGTTTACTGAATATTTTAAGCCCACTCTTGAGACTCACTGCTCAGAAAAAAAAAAAAAGACTCATTTCAAAGTATTACTGCTCATTGACAATTCACCTGGTCACCCAATAGCGCTGATGGAGATGTACAAGAAATCCACATATTTCCATGACTGTTAACACAACATCTACTTTGTTGTCCATGAATTAGGAGTAATTTCAACTTTCAAGACCAAAGGACTCACAAGCCTAAAGCTGCCATAGTGAGTCCTCTGATGGATCAGGCAAAGTAAACTGAAACCTCTGGAAAGGATTCACCAATCTAGATGTCACTAAGAACATTCATGATTCACTGGAGGTCAATGAACTGTGACCAAACAGGAGACTGGATGGAGTTGATTCCAATCCTGATGTATGACCTTTGAGGTGTTCAAGGCTTCAGTGGAGGAAGAAACTGCAGACATGGTGGAAATTGCAACAGAACTAGAATTAGAAGTAGAGCCTGAATATGTGACTGAATTGGTGCAATCTCATGAGAAACCTTTAACGGATGAGGAGTTGCTTTTTAGGGATCTGGAAAGAAAGTAGTTTCTTCAGATAGTTTATTCCTAGGGAAAAAGCTGTGAACATTGTGGAAATGACAACAAAAGATTTAGAATATTACATAAACTTAGTTGATAAAGCAGCTGCAGGGTTTGAAAGGACTGACCCCTATATTTTGAAAGATTTCTACTATGGGCAAAAGGCTATCAAACAGCATCACATGCTACAGAGAAAGCTTTCATGAAAGGAAGAAAGAGTCCATTGATGTGGAAAACTTCATTCCTGTCTTATTTTAAGAAATTGCTACAGCTTTGGCAACCTTCAACAACGACTACCCTGAGAGTCAGCAGCCATCAATACTGATGCAGGACCTTTCACCAGCAGGATTATGACTTGCTAAAGGTTCAGATGATCATTAGCATTTTTTAAGCAATAAAATATTTTTAAATTAAGGTATATATATTTTTTTAGATATGTCACTGCACACTTAATGGACTACAGTATAGTATAAACATAACTTTTATATGCACTGGGAAACCCAAAAATTCACGTGACTCACTTTATCGTGGAGGTCTGGAACCAAATCATATCTCTGAGATATGCCTGTATATTACTTTTGCTTCCAATTTTTCTTGTTGGTTTATCAAGCTTTATAGCTTATTACTAAACAGTGGGTAATTAGCTTGTAGATTATATTATAACATTTCTGCGAAGTAACTAAATGGCCTGCTTGAATCATATTATGTATCAAGCACAGTACCTAAATTGATAAATGCAGTCCATGGTTAGCACAGTATAGGAGAAGAGCATACTGGACTAATAAAGGTAGTTTTTTCTTTCTTTCTTGTTTCCCAGCAGGCAAATCTTCCACATTGTGGGACTTGTGATAGGGGCTCAGAGGGGACAGTAAAAGACTAGTGACAAAAATGTAAGAAACCTTTGGTATCAACTCTATTTTATTAATAGCTGATATAAGTGGAGTACATAGAAAAAAGAAAGGCAGTTATCTTTATAAAAATGCTTTGTTGAGGTATAATGTATATGCAAAAATCCATCAACTTCAAGCATTTTGATAAATGCTAACAAATATGTTCAGTCATGCAACCAACACTACAATCAAGATACAGAGCATTTCCATCACCCAAAAAAACCTCTCTGATGTTCCCTTGTAATAAATCCCCTTCCCACAACTTTAAACCTGGACAACCACTAATCACAGTCAAAATTTAATAAGCATTACAAATTGTATGAATTTATGATGTACTATTAAATCTTCCTTCTAAAGTTAAAAGAATAGATTCCATCATCCCCATATTATCGATGAGAAAACGGACTCAGGTTTTTTCATATAATTAACTCATACAATTCTATAGCTAGTATGTGACAGAGACAGACTCAAATTGAGATTTACCCAATTTCAACATTAAAAATTGAGAGTTTTTACCTAAAAATACTGAATTTTGGGGCTTTTGAAAAAATTTTAACATCTGTGTACATACATTTCTGCATACACACCTACTGAGCTGAATCTGTGGCTGACTTCTTGTAGAAGAAGCATGCCATTTTCAGGTGCCCAGTGCCCACTACCTTCCCCTGTCATTCTGAGACTGATCCCAGACGCTCTTCATTCACTTGTTACCTTCCTGGTCGTAACTTAAACTTGTGACCCCTGTTGTTACTCTGTGAGACCAATTTTTTAAAATTAAAAAACAAAGTACACAAAACAGCCAAGTTACACATGTAGAAAAATATGTGGCAGATAAATAAATATGTGTATACATAAACATATGTATTTATATATTACATATATTTATATATGATCAGATGATCATTAGCGTTTTTATATAAAAAATAGCATTTATGCTATTTTAAGAATATTTATGCTAATAAATATGTCACATATTTATTAAGCTTTATAGCTTAATACTAAACAGTGGGTAATTAGCTTGTAGTTATTACATTTCTGCAAAGTAACTAAGTGGCCTGCTTATACATTTCTATAATGTTTGAATTTTAAAGCATTGACTTCTGCAATAATGTGTACTGAATATGCACTGGAATGCTAACTTCTGAAAAAAGACAACATAATGAAATTCAAACTTTTCCTTATAACTTCATAACAAAAACATGATTACAGGTGATGTCTTTTTTAATATTATTAACAAAACAGTACAAGAACTATCATTTAATATAAATTTCCCTCTTCTACAGCAACAGGTAACTTTAAAAAAATGTTCCTATATATAAGACTCAATGATGAGAAGATGAATATGTAGACACAACGTTTTTATTCTTGGTGACATCACTAACAGCACTAGGTAGTCTATGCAAAGACTAATGCAAACAAATAAAAATGGTGTTGATTTTTGTAATAGAAACAAATAACTTTAATGTATTATACTGCAAAAAGAAAAGCCTTTAAAAGTAGAATTATAGAGAAAGCAAAATCTAACTGTTTTTAAAGTATACTTTTAACAACATTAAAAGAAATTACTAAATTGTTAAAATCAGTCAATAGTATTTGTAGATCTAAATCCTTCTTGACCTTAACTCTGTTTTCTTTTTTTGCATCAAACACCCTAGTAATGTCTTCTTCCCTATCTTTATTACGTATAAATGATGAGAAAGGAAGTAGTTTGTTTCTACTTCTAGCACTATTTATGATCAGAGAACATGAAGTTATGCATGGTATTTCACTGATAATAAAGGTGGTTCTCAGCCAGGCCTGGTGGCTCCCGCCTGTAATCCCACCACTTTGGGAGGCAGAGGAGGATGTATTACCTGAGGTCGGGAGTAAGACCAGCCTGACCAACATGGAGAAACCCCGTCTCTACTAAAAATGCATGCCTGTAATCCCAGCTACTTGGGAGGCTGAGGCAGGAGAATCACTTGAACCCAGAAGGCGGAGGTTGTGGTGAGCCAAGATCATTCCATTCTAGCCTAGGCAAGAAGAGCGAAACTCCGTCTCAAAAAATAAAAATAAAAAACATAGTAAAAGCGGTTCTCAAGTTTATCAGAGGCTTTATAATGGGTACCAAGGACATACTAGATCTAAGATAACTCTGGATCCTGGAGTCATTCATTAGCCCATCTCTTTGCTTCACCTTCAGACCTTTCCTCTCTTTTGGTTCCTTTGTTTCCTCTTAAATACATATTCAAGTAATTCCTGTCCATTAAAAAACAAAAGCAAAACCACCACTTTCTTGCCAGTTCACCTCCCTCCTTACATTTTCCTATTTTGGTCTTTTTCAGTCAAAGTTTTTGAAAGAAGAATCTATATTGATTAATGAAGCTTCCTTTCCTATCATTTGCTCCAGAGCCCTCCTCAATCTAGCTTTTATCCCTGGCACATTTCTAAAGCTCATGTGGAAAAGGACATCAATGACCTACTTAGAAAACACTTTATCCTCAAAAACATCAACTCTGAATCTACCTTTTTTTTTTGTTGGAGAAAATAATTTAACTATGAAGAACAGTATCACTGTAAATTCATCTGGATAACCAATGCTGTTGTATAACCTTTAAATAATTACTCAGCTCTACCTCTAATGCCATTGAAAACTTTTATCAAGCCCTTCATTATTCACTTCAAGCTTCCAACCAACTTCCTCAACCACTATTCTTAGGAAATAGCCTTTCTTTCCAACTATTCAGGGATCTTTTGGCACATTATTCTCTCCCTTTCTAGAAAATCTCTTATCAGCATACATGTTTAAAGGTTCAAGTACTCCCTGTTGATAGGTTCCAAATTTTAACACCTAATCTGAACTTTCTCCTAAGCTGCAACTTTTTATTTGACTCCCAGTAGTCACTGGGCACTTACATTGTGCCAGTCACTGTAGTCAGTACTTTTCATATATCATTGCTAATTTTTATAGCACCCCTCTGAAACAGATATTATTCTAGTTTTACATGTAGAAAAATAGACTCAAAGATTCTAAGAGACTTGTTCAAGGTCACACAACTGACAAGTGGTGCTGCCACCACTATTTAGGCAGATTTGTCTAGCTCAAAGCTCACAATCTTGAAATAATAATAATAGCAGCTAACCTAAGTATGTACTGTGTACCAAATGATGGTCTAAGGAATTTCCATGTTTCTGTACATTTGATGTTCACAATTGCCTTATGAAGGAGCTGTTAGTTCAATTTCTACACTAGATATTGTCTTTTAACTTTCTATTGTACAGTTTAGCCTTAATATCCTAGGTATCTCAAACTCTGTTAAGTGTGTGACTGAACTCTTATCTACCCTCAGTCTCCTCTTCCTCTTATATTCCTTACCTTGGTGAAGGACACCAGCATTTCCCAGTTAGTTGTCCAAGTAGAAACCTGGAATTCATTTCAGTCTCTTCCTTATCGTTCCTTCCTTTCCTTCATGCACTATATATTAAGTTCTCAGTTCTTTCCACCTCTCCTGGTATTTCCTTATTTTATGTCTTTGGTATTTCTTTCCTTTCTTACTGCATTAAATATAACCTTCAAAAGGACAGAGCACAGAGTAGTGCCTGGTTCATATTAGATAGTCAATGAATATTTGCTGAACGTATAAATAAATGAATTAACTTGTAAACTGGTTTTCCTACTTTTGGTCTCACACTCTTCGATCCTTTTTGGACTACTCTCTCATGAATCCTCTATCATTCTTTGCAATGCTACCAGAGATCTTTTTTAAAGGCACATCTGACATTAATCTTCAGCTTATAAACCTGTAACTAGTTCAAGTCCTTCTATGCGTCTAAGGCTCACCATAATTGGACTCTTCTATCTCTCCATCCCTTCAATTTTGCTATTCCTTTCCTGCCTTTACCTTGTACTTATATATTCTGGATTCAGCATTACTAAAATATACACAGTTTCTAAAATTTTGCCATTGTTGAACATGATGTCCCCCTTTGCATGGAAAAGTCTAGTGCATTGCCACTGGTTACTCCTTAATTTCTTCAACCCAGTTCAGGAAATACATTTCTGTCTACCTCAAGATAAGTTAAGGGTCCTCCTTGATGCTCCCACAGTACATTGTACATACTGCATTACAAGCATATTACTATCACAATCCTTATATTTTGGGGTTAATTTTTAAAAATAATTTCAACTTTTATTTTAGATACTGGGGGTGTATATGCAGGTTTATTACATGTGTAGATTGTGTGATGCTGAGGTTCGGGGTATGGATCCTATCACCCAGATAGTGAGCATAGCACCCAATAGGTAGTTTTTATACCTATATCCCTCTCCCTTCTACTTCTAATAGTCCCCAGTGTCTACTGTTCCCATCTTTACATCCATGAGTACCAATGTTTAGCTCCCACTTGGATGTGAGAATATGCAGTATTTGGTTTTCTGTTCCTGTGCTAATTCACTTAGGATTATGGCCTCCAAATGCATTCTCGTTGCTGCAAAAGACATGATTTTGTTCTTTTTTATGGCTATGTAGTATTCCATATACATATGTAGTACATTGTAACTGCTAGTCTTCCACACCAAATGTTGAGTACCTCAGGGCACAGAAAGTCCTTCTCCCTTTCTTTCTTCTCTCCTTCCTTTTCTTTCTCTCTTTCTCCCTGCCTTGCTATTCCCCAGCAACCATCTCCCACCCAGTTTACAACACAGAGTGAGAGCTCAGTGAATGTTTGTTGATTTAATGAATAAAAATTATCAGATTTTGGAATTAGGCATGAAATGTCCTCTACATAATTAACAATTTGGCTTCATATGCTACTGTTTGTTAGGAAGGTAAGAGGACAGAAGGAAAATGATAAATAATGTAGAAAGAGAAAACTAGGCATTCTTTTACGAGTAAACGAAGTCAGAAAGCTACAAGTGAAAGATTTTAAACTCAATTGTTCCCTTGAATTAGAGACTTTAGAGAGAAATTTATTAACACTATCTTTCAAAATGTTTGGTAAATGACTACCAAATATTTTACATTTCGAGAAGCTTCAGTCTTTAGACTGAAAGGGACTTTACTCTGCATTAGCTTTAGAACTTGTTGAGAAGGAGGATACCAAGAAAATGGCACGATTTTTTAATTTACCATTTTTGATCTTCAGTGACTTCTGGGCTCTTAACAGCTTACAGCCCATCAATATAATAAATGTATAAATACATATTTTATTTCTTTCAGCAAATACGTAGCTTTTAACTTACTTCTACTGAAGTCATCTCATAGCTTACCTAATCTTTCATGGAACCTTAAAGTACTACCTTCCAGTTAACCTGTCAGCTTGGCATTTTCCTGTAGAAGCATCACATGTGAGGCTGAGGATTATCCTTTTTCATACCATTAATAAAAGTTGTACAATGTAAGAAAAAAAATGGCACATAGGAGGTGGGACTACCTTGCAGCTTTCATTCGGACAGACAGAGCACTGTGTGGAGACCCCCAGCATAAACTTTTTTTTGCTCCAAGAACTACCACAGAAACATACCAGGAAAACCTAGAGAATCCACAGATCCTTTGAATGAAGTTGCTTGCTGCGGCAGGCTCTGTGAGATAGGCAAAAAACTGTGAGTGTCCAAAGTGTGAAAAGGGGAACGTTCGCCCCTGAACACACATCCTCACTGGGGAACCTGAATGTCCAGATCACAGGAAAAGAACTTGACCTTACCTGGAGTTGAGATGAATTTAGAGAGCTGAATGAAATATAGGGGTACAGGAAGCAGTAGGAAGAGCCCTGTGGGCACTCTAGGTCCATAGGAAAGCCACTTCTGACTTTGTCTTGGAGTCCTTGGGGAGGGCTGCTAGTGGAACTGGTGAAAAACCACAGAAAGAAGGAAACTTCCAATTGAACTTTACAACAATTTTGACTGAATGCGAAGTTTACTGAATAGAATCCAGGGGAGGGGGCAAATGGGGAGTGCAGATATGAGCACAGAAGGCTTGGCAGGTGGGGAGGCATGAAACCTGAAAGCCCTGATTGCCTTTTCAGTAGGGAGATTTGTAGACTGGGACAAATTGTCAGCCTTGCTCACCGGCTGCCTAGAAATAAACTTGGTGCTGTTGGAAGAAGCACGGAGGGAGCGGAACCAGCCTTTCAGGCTGCATGGGAGCTGGGTAAGGCCTGTCACTGCTGGCTTTCCCCTACTTCCCTGTTGACCTGTATGATACAGCAGAGGCAGCCATAATCTTCCTGAGAATGTAACTCCATTGGCCTGAGAACTACACCCCCATTCCCCACAGCAGCAAGCCTTGCTCAAGGAGAGTTTGAGCTTGGATACACCTAATCCTGCCCCCACCTGATGATCTTTCTCTACCTCCCCTGGTAGCCAAAAACAAAGGACATAATCTTTTGGGAGCTCTATGGTCCCACCCACTGCCTGAGAAACCTCATCTAGGTAACCCTCGGGCAAGCTTGTATTCTCCCTACGCTACCACAGCTGATGCTCTGTTAAAAGTGCCCGAGCGATGGAGGCCCGTGCGATGGAAGTCCGAGGGATGGAGGCCAGAGGCATGGATACCAGAGGCCCAGTGCCTGGCCCTAGAGGACCTATACCTAGTGGAATGCAGGGTCCCAGTCCAATTAACATGGGGGCAGTTGTCCCCCAGGGATCCAGATAGGTCCCAGTCATACAGGGAACAGGCATGCAAGGAGCGAGTATACAGGGTGGAAGCCAGCCTGGTGGCTTTAGTCCTGGGCAGAACCAAGTCACTCCACAGGATCATGAGAAGGCTGCTTTGATTATGCAGGTTCTACAACTGACTGCAGACCAGATTGCCATGTTGCCTCCTGAGCAAAGGCAGAGTATCCTGATTTTAAAGGAACAAATACAGAAATCCACTGGAGCACCTTGACAGGTTTTCAAAAATACCTGGCAAGAAATCTGGAAACTAATTCTATAATTATGTTGAAATATTGAAAAAGATGCCCTGCATCCTAACCCTTGAATAACTCAAATCAGTGCCAGGTGGAGGACTCCCATCACCTTCTCTCAGAACAAAAGCAATTGATTTTATTGTCTTAGTTTGTATATTTTCTGTGACTTGAAATAAACTTTAAACACAATTTTAGTACACTTCAAAAAAAAAAAAAAAGTGCCATCTCCAAGCTGGAGGCCAGCCAACAGAAAACCAGTGCAGTAAACAAAAATACAACCAAAGACTCTCACAGAGGCCACTTCCTTCCCCTGCTACCCCCACTGGAAAGATGCTCGTATCCATGGTTGAGAGCCCTGAAGATGGATCACATCTCAGGACTTTTTACTGACACATAAGCACTCCTCGCCTGGTAGTTCTGCTGGGTGGCACGACCCACAAAAGAAACAACAATCACTGCAGTTCAGCTCTCAGGCATCTCTACAGTAAGGGGGAAAACACCACATCAAGGGAGCACCCCATGGGACAAAAGACTCTGAGCAGCAGCCCTTGAGCCCCAGATCTTCCCTCTGACATAGTCTATCCAATTGAGAAGAAACTACAAAAACATTCTGGTCCTATGACAAAACAAGGCTCGTTAACAACCCCAAAAGATCATACAAGCTCATGAGTGATGGATCCAAACCAAGAAGAAATCTCCGAATTGCCAGAAATATAATTCAGATGATTGATTATTAAGCTACTCAAGGAGGCTTCAGAGAAAGGTGAATACCCACTTTAAGATCTTTTTTTAATATTACAGGACATGGCCACAAAAATCTCCAGAGAAATAGATAGCATAAATAAAAACAATCACAACTTCTGGACATGAAGGGCACACTTAAAGAAATGCAAAATACACTGGAAAGTCTAAACAACAAAATCGAACAAGAGAAAACTTCAGAGCTCAAAGACAAGGTTTTCAAATTAATCCAATCTGCTATAGACAAGAAAAAAAGAATTAAAAAACAAATTTAAAAAGCCTCCAAGAAATTTGGGATTACGTTAAACAACCAAACCTAAGGATAACTAGTGTTCCTGAGGAAGAAGAGAAATCTGAAAGTTTGGAAAACATATCTGAGGGAATAATCAAGGAACACTTCCCTGACTTTGCTAGAGATCTAGACATTCAAATACAAAGCTCAAAGAACACCCAGGAGATTCATCGTAAAAAGATCATCACCTAGGCATACAGTCAACAGGTTATCTAAAGTCAAAATGAAGGAAGGTATCTTAAGGGCTGTGAGGCAAACACATCAGGTAGCCTATAAAGTAAAACTTACCAGATTAATAGATTTCTCAGCAGAAACCTCATAAGCTAGAAGGGATTGGAGTCTTATTTTTACCCTCCTTAAACAAAACAACCATCAGCTAAGAATTTTGTATCCAGTGAAGCTAAGCTTTATAAATGAAAGATACAGTCTTTTGTAGATAAACAAATGCTGAGACATTTCGCCACTACCAAGTCAACACTGTAAGAACTGCTAAAAGGAACTCTAAATCTTGAAACAAATCCTTGAAATATACCAAAATAGAACCTCCTTAAAATATAAATCTCAACGGACCTAAAAAAACAGTAACACAGCCGGGCGTGGTGGCTCACACCTATAATCCCAGCACTTTGGGAGGCCGAGGCGGATGGATCATGAGGTCAAGAGATCGAGACCATGCTGGTCAACAAGGCGAAACCCTGTCTCTACTAAAAATACAAAAATTAGTTGGGCATGGTGGTGCACGCCTGTAGTCCCAGCTACTTGGGAGGCTGAGGCAGGAGAATTGCTTGAACCCAGAAGGCGGAGGTTGTGGTGAGCTGAGCTCGTGCCATTGCACTCCAGGCTGGGTAACAACAGCAAAACTCTGTCTCAAAAAAACAAAAAAAAATGCAATAACATAATGAAAAAAACAAGGTATTCAGGCAACAAATAGCATGATAAAAAGAAAAGTACCTCACATTTCAATAGTAACACTGAATGTAAATGGCCTCAATGCTCCACTTGAAAGACACAAAATGGCAAAACAGAATTCACCAATCAAGTATCTGCTGTCTGCAAGAGACTCATCTGACACATAAGCACTCACAGAAACTTAAGGTAAAGGAGTGGGAAAAGGTATTCCATACAAGTAGATACCAAAAATGAGCAGAAGTAGCTATTCTTGTTATCAGACAAAACAAACTTGAAAGCAACAACAGTTAAAAAAAAGGCAAAGACGGACATTATATAATGATAAAAGAACTAGTCCAAAGGAAAAGATCACAATCCTTAATATATATGCACCTAACACTGGAGTTCTCAAATTTATAAAACTATTACTACTAGACCTAAGAAATGAGATAGACAGCAATGCAATATTGGTGGGGGACTTCAACACTCTACTGACAGCACTAGATAGGGTCATCAAGAAAGGAAGTCAACAAAGAAACAATGGACTTCAGCTATACCTAAAACAAATCGACTTAATAGATATTTACAGAACATTCCACCCAAAAACTGTAGAATATACATTCTATTCATCAGCACATAAAACATTCTCCAAGACAGACCAAATGACAAGCCACAAAACAAGTCTCAATAAATTTAAGAAAACAGAAATTATATTAAGTACTCCTTCAGACCACAATGGAATTAAATTGGAAATCAACTCTAAAAGAACGCTCAAAACTATGCAAATAGATGGAATTAAATAACCTGCTCCTGAATGATTGAGTCAACAATGAAATCAAGATGGAAATTAAAAAATTATTTGAACTGAACAATAATAGTGACACAACCTATCAAAACCTCTGGGGTACAGCAAACACACTGCTAAGAGGAAAATTCACAGCGTTAAATGAAATAAAAAAGTCTGAAAGAGGACAAGTAGACAATTTAAGGTCACACCTCAAGAAACTAGAGAAACAAGAACAAACCAAATCCAGCAGAAGAAATAACAAAGATCACAGCAGGACTAAATGAATTTGAAACAAACAAAAACAATACAAAAGATAAATAAAACAAAAAGCTGGTTCTTTAAAAAGATAAATAAAATTGACAGACCAATAGCGAGATTAAGCAAGAAAAAAAGAGAGAAGATCCAAATAAGCTTAATTAGAAATTAAATGGGAGACATTACAACTGATACCACAGCAATACAAAAGATCATTCAAGGCTATCACGAACACCTTTATGCACACAAACTAGAAAACCTAGAGGAGATGAATAAATTCCTGAAAAATAGGAAGAAACAAACTCTGAACAGATCAATAGCGGTGAGGCTGAAATAATTAAAAAATTGTCAAAAAGAGAGAGTCCAGTACCAGATGGATTCATGGCTGAATTCTATCATACATTCAAAGAAGAATTGGTACCAATCCTATTGACACTATTCCAAAGATAGAGAAAAAAAGAATCTTCCCTACATCATTCTATGAAGCCAGCAGTACCCTAACAACAAAAGCAGGGAAGGACATAACAAAGGAAACTACAGACCAATATCCCTGATGACCATAGCAAAAAACCGCACCAAAATACTAGCTAATCAAATCCGATAGCATATCAAAAAAGATAAACCACTAGGATGAAGTGGGTTTCATATCAGTAATGGAGAAATGGTTTAACATACACAAGTCAATAAATGTGATACACCACATAAACAAAACTTAAAAACAAAAATCCCATAACCATCTCAATAGACACAGAAAAAATATTTGACAAAATCCAGCATCCCTTTATGATTAAAACCCTCAGTGAAATCAGCATAGAAGGTACATACGTTAAGGCAATAAAAGCCATCTATGACAAACCCATAGTCAACATTACACTGAATGGGGAAAGTTGAAAGCATTTCCCCTGAGAACAGGAACAAGACTGCCCACTTTTACTACTTCTATTCAATAATGCCCACATTCACCACTTCTATTCAACATGGTACTGGAAGTCCTAGCCAGAGCAATCAGACAAGAGAGAAATAACAAGCATCCAAGTTGTAAAGAGGAAGTCAAACTGTCACTGTTTGCCAATGACATGATCCTAACCCAGAAAACCCTAAAAATTCATCCCAAAAGTTCTTAGAACTGATAAATGAATTCAGGAATGTTTCAGAATACAAAATTAATCTACATGAATCAGAAGCACTGCTATACACCAACAGTTATCAAGCTGATCATTAAATCAATAACTTAATCCTTCTGCAATAGCTGAAAAAAAAAAAAAAAGAAACAACAAAAACCACTTAGGAATATACCTAACCAAGGAGGTGAAAGACCTCTACAAGGAAAACTACAAAACACTGCTGTAAGAAATCACAGACCACACAAACAAAAGGAAATATATCCCATATTCATGGATATGTAGAATCAATATTGTGATAATGACCATACTGCCAAAAGCAGTCTATAAATTCAATGCAATTCCCATCAAAATACCACCATCATTTTTCACAGAACTAGAAAAAACAATACTAAAATTCATATGAAACCAAAAAAAAGCCCACACACCCAAAGCAAGACTAAAAAAAAAAAAAAAAAAAAAAAAAAAAAAATCACATGACCTGACTTCAAACTACACTAAAAGGATAGTCACCAAAACAGCATGGTAATGGTATAAAAATGGGCATGTAGGCCTACCACAGTGGTTCACACCTGTAATCCCAGCACTTTGGGAGGCCAAAGCAGAATTACTTGAGGTAAGAAGTTTGAGACAAGCCTGGATGACATGGTGAAACCCTGTCTCAACTAAATATACAAAAATTAGCCAGGCATGGTGGTGTGCACCTGTAGTTCCAGCTACTCAGGAGGCTGAGGCAGGAAAATTGCTTGAACCCGGGAGGAAGAAGTTGCAGCGAGTTGAGATGGTGCCACTGCACTCCAGCCTGTGTGACAGAGCACGACTCCATCTCAAAAAAAAAAAAAAAAAAGGCACATTGACCAATGGAACACAATAGAGAACCCAGAAATAAAGCCTCTTTGACAAAGCAAACAAAAACATAAAGTCAGGAAAGGACACCCTATTCAACAAATGGTGCTGGGATAATTGCCAGGTCACATGCAGAAGAATGAAACTAGATCCTCATCTTTTACTTTATGCAAAAATCAACTCAAGATGATCAAAGACTTAAACCTGAAACCATAAAAATTCTAGAAGATAACGTTTGAAAAACCCTTCTTGACACTGGCTTAGGCAAAGACTTCATGGCAAAGAACCCACAAGCAAATGCCACTAAAACAAAGATCAATAGATGGGACTTAATTAAACTAAAAAGCTTCTGCACAGCAAAAGAAATAATTAGCAGAGTAAACAGACAACCCACAGAGTGGGACAAAATCTTCCCAAACTATACATACAACAAAAGACTAATATCCAGAATCTACAAGGAACTCAAATCAGCAAGAAAAAAACCAATCCTATCAAAAAGTGTGCTAAGGACATGAATAGACAATTCTCAAAAGATATACAAATGGCCAACAAACACGAAAAAAATGTTTAACATCACTAATGATCAGGAAATGCAATTCAAAACAGCAATACAATACTACCTTACTCCTGCCAAGAATGGCCATAATCAATTAATGAAAAAATAACAGATATTGGCATGGAATATGTTTAAAAGGGAACACTTTTAACTGCTAGCGGGAATGTAAACTAGTACAACCACTATGGAAAACAGTACTTTTAAAGAACTAAAAGTAGATCTATCATTTGATCCAGCAATCCCTCTACTAGGTATCTAGCCCAAAGGCCCATCAAACCAACAAGTGGATAAAGAAAATGCAGTATGCATATACCATGGAATACTATTCATCAATAAAAAAGAACAAAATAATGGCATTCACAGCAACCTAGATGGAACTGGATACCATTATTCTATGTGAGATACCTCAGGAATGGAAAATAAAACATTTCATGATCTCATTCATAAGTGGGAGCTAAACTATGAGGACTCAAAGGCATAATTATGATACAATAGACTTTGGGGACTCGTGGGAAAGGGTGAGGGGCATGAGCGATAAAAGACTGCACACTGGATAACTGGGAACAGCATATACTGCTTGGGACGGGTGCACCCAAATCCCAGAAATCACCACTAAATAACTTATTCATGTAACCAAACACCACCTGCTCCCCAAAAACCTACTGAAATAAAACTTACCTAAAAAAAAAAAGGAAAAACCTCTTAACAATATTTCATGTGTCTATCTAAAAACAGAGTATATCTCTTCATTTAGTATTCTCTTTATGTTAGAGGAATTTTCTTCATGTAAGTTCTGCATTAATTCTTTTTTTTTTTTTTTGAGAGGGAGTCTTGCTCTGTTGCCATGCTAGAGTGCAGTGGTACGATCTCGGCTCATTGAAACCTCTGCTTCCTGGGTTCAAGCAATTCTCCTACCTCAGCCTCTCAAGTAGCTGAGACTACAGAAGCGCACCACCATGCCCAGCTAATTTTTGTCTTTTTAGTAGAAATGGGATTTCACCATGTTGGCCAGGATGGGCTCGATCTCTTGACCTCATGATCTGCCTGCTTTGGTCTAAAGTGCTAGGATTACAGGCTTGAGCCACCGCGCCTGGCCATGTTGCTTCTTTTTGGTGTAACTTAACTTGGCTCATCTAGCTCAAGGATCAACCTTTTCTGTGAAAAGGTAAGTATTTCAGGCTTTGTGGGTCATACAGTTTCTGTTACAACTACCCAGCTCTGTCACTGCAGCATAAAAGCAGATACAGACAATATGTAAATGAATCAGAGTGGCTGTGTTTAAAAAACAAAAGAAAACAATGATATTTAAAAACAGCCACTAGGTTGGATTTGACTGAAAGGTCGGATTTTGCCAAAGTCTGCTACAGAAGCTTGATCTTAATTTGACACAGGCTCAACATTTTTGGCTGGAAAACTTCAGAGCTTATGCTGTATGTTTCATATGTATGACAGCAGAAGACATACACTATCTGCTTACCCTACTTTTCATAAGACTGAGATTAAGCAATAGGTCCAGGCAGGGCAGACTGCTTGTTCCACTGAGAAGTTCTCACATGATCATATGTCTAATGCTTTCATCCACTGATGATCATAGCCTGAATAAATTATTTCATTAGGATTGGCAAAATGATATTCTAATCCTTCATTACTTCCACATTCATTAACTAAAACTCTGCAAAGAACTTTCCCTCAATAAATAATGTTATTTGCTTACCCTATAACAGTGTTCTTACAGAAAAAGGATAAAGGTTTAATTCTTTCTTCATAATTGCTCGTTATCAGTGTATGGAGTTAGTGCCTATTTGTTTTTACTGTATCCAGTAATTCACTGTTGTTGTAGTGGGGTGTGTGTGTGTGTGTGTGTGTGTGTGTGTCTGTGTGTTCCTTATTACACATCCACTGTTATGAACCAAGGAATTTTTACAAATTCTGTGCATTTCAACCAACTGCTTTCCTTATATTCTTTTATCATGCTCAAGTTCTCTTGTATTTGGTCACTGGGAGCCCCCTTTTAATTGGCCATTGTGTCCTTTTGGCTGGAAGTATTAGCCTTTGGTAGCTTCCTTGCTTTCTGATACAACAGAACATCCCTGGTTTCTCTTTATTTTCTGCCCTAGAATGGAAATAGTCAGTCATCCAATGATCCTTTGATTCTTTCAGTGAGGAATGGTATTTAAAGGCCATAATTCAGAGGTTCTAATTGTGTGCACTGCTATTGCACTATTACCACAACATTTTATTAGGGAGGGCAATAAAAGGGTATATAATCTCAAATTCTACAGGCAGAAGCTTAAAGTGGTATAATTTTTCTGAAAAACAAATCCTAGCTTGAACTGTTTGACTTTAAGAAAATTATTTTAATTCCACTGTGGCTTAATTTCCCATAAAACAAGAGTCAAAACAGGGTCCATCTTATATTTTAATGTAAAGATTAAATGAGTTCATATATATGTAAAGCATTTAGAGTAATGATTGCACATGGTAAGCATTCAGTACAAAGTAGGTATTATTTTTAATGAGAGCTTGGAAAACACTCCAACCTTGGACCTAGTAATTCTACTTTTATAAACAATAAATAATAAAAATTCAAAGATAAAAACACATTCATGTGAACAAAATTGCAAACAATTTAATGTTCAACATTAGGAAATTATGAAAAAAATGATAAGAAAAAAAGGCCATGATATGTCAAATAATACCAATAAACCCCATCCGCAAAGATGAACATTTCTATTTATCAAGTATGAATGCCCATTTCATTAAACACTAATCACATTTTTATTTTATACCTTTACTGAACATTTGATAAAATAGTTGGATTTTTATATATTTACTAAATTAATAAGTGGTATTTATTTGTATTTCTCTGACTAGCTTTTGAAGTTAGTCTTTCTTTTAATTTTGTTAGCCATTCAATTACTGTTTGTATAAATTATCTTTTGTCCATCTACCAGAGAAGGAAGAAAATTAACATTTAATATAGAAAGTATTTGCATAAGTTATTTAATAACCTTGTATCAAACCTTGAGGGTAGGTAGTGTAAAATCCAATAATCTAGCTTCTTGTCATTTAGAAATCTCAAATAATAGCAAACCAAAATTAATTCAGAAAGAATTAATGATCTGGCATGTCAGGCTCATCTATCAGCACCACAAGCAGATGAGTTCTAGTAATGAATTTTAAATGGTAAATGTATCAGGAATTAATCAGCTTGCTTTTGAGCTGCATTTTGTTTAGGGAGATCTCTAAATACAACTACAAAAGAGCAGTATAGTGCAATGGTTAAGAACACAGATTCTAGGCTATGCTATCTTGGTTCAAATTCTAGCTCTTTCATCTACGAGTTATGTGACCTGGCTAAGATACTTAACCTTTCTGTTCCTCATCTTCCTTATTTGTAAAATGGAAACAGTACCTAAGCGGATGTATGTATATGTATTTATTCACACAGATTCATTTGCTTGTCAGAACAAATGATTTGCTTATTTCATGAAACACTAATCACATTTTAATTTTATGCCTTTATTGAAGATTTGATAAAATAGTTTGATTTTTATATATTTACTAAATTAACAGGTGGCATTTATTTGTATTTCTCTGACTGCTTATCATATCAAATGATAAGCAAATGAATCTGCGTAAATACATATACATACATACATACATACATACATACATACATACATACATTCACATAGTCTGAATATTTGTATCCCTCCCCAAATTCACATGGCTGAAATCCTAACCCCTAAGGTTACAGTATTAGGGGGTAGTCTTTGTACCTCATGAGGTGATTAGGTCATAAGAGCTCTGCCCTCAAGAATGGGATTAGTGTCCTTATAAAAGAGACCCCAGAGAACTAGCTAGCGTCTTTCACCATGCAAGGACCCCAGAGCAAGAAGACACTGTCTATGAATCAGAAAGTGAGCCCTCAACAGACACCAAATCTGCCAGTGCCTTAAAGCTGGACCAGCCCCCAGAACTGTGAGAAATTTCTGTTCTTTATAACCCACACAGTCTATGTTATTTTGTTACAGCACTGCAAATGGACTAAGACACACAGATACAAACACATACACATAAACAAAAAGACAGTGATTAGAATGCTGCCTGGCTCATAGTAACTACTATGTAGGTGTTTGCTGTTGTTATAAGATCAGTCCCTGCTTGCCTCCTGCTACTTCATATAGCACAGCTTGCTATTCAAATACTATACTGTATTGTAACTACTTCAAAATATATCCACTTTACAATTTTGGTAATCAAGTCATGATTTTTAAAAAAGTGCTACAGACGACACTACAGATACGCAACAGGAAAAGAATCAATATATATCACATAAACCACAGAGGTTTCTAACCTCTTACAGCAGGGCTTCTCAAACTTGAATGTAAAATAAATCACAGGGGATCTTGTTAAAATGAAGATTCCAATTTGGTATGTGGCATAGGGCCTGAGATTCTGAATTTCTAACCAGATACCAGACAGGACAAATGTAGCTGGTTCTACAACAGCACTTTGAATAGCAAGGATCTAGAGGTCATAAATGAGCTTTTAGACATCTAGAATCACACAACATTATGGAAAAAATCTTCTCTGAATGTGCATAGGGGGATTGTTTTCTGAGGAAAGGACCTACAGTTCTTATATTCTCAGGTGTAGGGATGAGAGTAGGGGACAAGACAGTGAGAGAATTCTCAGAAGAGACGAGAAAGACACAAATCGGCTCCGCATAGCTAACTGAAAAATAAATAAATAAAACTATCGTTATAAAAAAAAGAAAAATTAGGCTGGGGGCAGTGGCGCACACCTGCAATCCCAGTACTCTGGGAGGCAAAGGTGGGCAGATCATTTGAAGTCAGGAGTTTGAGACCAGCCTTGCCAACATGGTAAAAACCTGTCTTTACCAAAAAAAATCCAAAAACAAACGAGCATGATGGTGTAGGCCTGTAGTCCCAACTACTCTGGAGACTGAGACAGAAGAATCACTTGAACCTGGGAGGCAGAGGTTTCAGTGAGCTGAGATCATGCTACTGCACTCCAGTCTGGGTGACAGAGCAAGACTCCGTTAAAAAACAAAAACAAAAACAAAACAAAGACAATTATTCATAGATGTATTGCACACAAATTATAATTTAGAAGACTAAACTGAAGAGTCTTTAAAATATAGAATAAAAAGATAAAAATATAAAAACCTAAGAGATAAAAAAGAGCTAGGTACTTCTATTAAGTATTAAGCAATACAATATTCACTTAATAGAAGTTCTAAATGAAGGAAACTTACAGGACAAAAGGAATTTAAAACACATATACAAGTGTCGACATATATATGTGCACATACCCATAATAAATACACATATGTACATATATTCACACAACTAGACATACACACATATAAGTATTTTAGAAGAGTATCAGTATGTCCAGATAAAATGGTCTGCCAAATAGCAAACATTAATAATGACTGACGATACACAACAAACACACACTTGTGAAAATTGTAAACTCCAAATAGAAAAAGGAAATTACAAGCTTCTCAAAGGACAACTCTTGGTATAAGAACCAGAACGGTTAACTTAAAAGTTACAAGATAATAAAATAACATACACAGAATTCCGGATGAAAATATTGGAGCCTGGAATTTCACAACCAGCCAAACCACTACTAAAGTGTGAGGGCAAAATAAAAAAAACAGTTTTAGCTGTATACCCGTAAGAATATATAGAGCCCATACATGTGTCTTGGTTGTGGGGGGAAGAAGGGAAAGACAGAGGGAGAGAGAGACAGAGAAAAAGAGAGAGAGAACACAGCGAAATAAACTTCAGCCTGATTAAAGACTTCAAGAAAAACGGCAGGTCACTAACTCGTTGGCACTGTCATGGTGGGTATGCTGAAGACAATGGGCCTCAAGGGATTGGCTGTACTCAAGAGTCCATAAGAGAGGGTGAGAATATGGTACACAAAGATTCTTGATGGTCTTGACCAAATCCCTGAAAATGCAGAACATAGAAAGTATACAGAACAGACTGTAAGTGAGAAGCTAGCTATGGTTAAAGTAGAATCAGACGTTAAAAAATCAGAATACCAACCTCAAGGTGGTCAAGTAGAAGAGGTGATTCCTCAGACTGAAAATTAACTAAGTCTGGTGAGAAAAATGCAGTGAAAACCATGGGACCCATTAAGAGAAGAGTGTCCCGCCAATCAGTGGAAATGGCCAATATAATTACTAAATGACTTTGGTGGGTTGATGGGAAACTGATTTAATTAAGTAGTCTGTTATACTAAGAGTATATCCATATTACTGACATATTATAATCAAGAAAAGTGATATTCAACATATTTAGGAGACTTGCTAAAATAAATGATTATAATAACATAGTCTTGTGAATCAATTTTTAATTTGTAAAGCATTCACACAAATTATTTGAGAGATGTTATTTCTTTGAACAAAGAGGATGTGGGAAGATCTGACAATTAGAAAAATTACTACAGATCTTCAATAAAGAGGCCATAATCAAAAAGTGGAGTTTCTTTAGTACTATCTTCAATACATCATCACTTAATTTTTTTATTGTCCCAAAGAAGAAAAGGCTCTTAATTATTATTGTCTAAACAAAGTTACAGATCACTGTTTGTAGTATTTTCAAACATAAAATAGCATAAGTGACTGGTGACAAAATGTAAAATTATGGTTAACCTCCTTGGCTGTGATTTTACGTATGTAAAGTAATATTTAAACATATAATTATATACTGATTACAAAATCCATAATAAATGTCATTTTATTTAAAAAAAAGAAAAGAAAAATGACAGGACAAAAAAACAGCAGTATGAGAGCAGGAAAATTAAAGGCAATTACAAATAAAAACAAGTTCTATCCACTCTTGCGACTTCTATTCAACACTGTACTAGTGGTTTTGCTCAGAACAATTAGGCAAGGAAAAAAGGCCATTTAGATTGGAAGGGTATATTAGTCCATTTTCATGATGTTGATAAAGATACACCTGAGACTGGGAAGAAAAAGAGGCTTAACTGGACTTAGTCCACAAGGCTGGGAGACCTCATAATCATGGCAGGAGGTGAAAGGCACTTCTTATATGGTGGTGGCAAGAAGAAATGAGGAAGAAGCGAAAGCAGAAACCCCTGATAAACACATCAGAAGTTTATCATATTCTCAGGTATAGGGAGACTTATTCACTATCACGAAAACAGCACAGGAAAGATCGGCCCCCATGATTGAATTACATCCCCCAGGTCCCTCCCAAAACACAGAGGAATTCTGGGAGATTCAACTTGAGATTTAGTGGGGACACAGCCAAACCAAGTCACAAGGGAAGAAGTAAAACCACCTCTATTTGCATATGATACAATTTTGTCTCTGAAAAATCCTAAGGTATTCACAGAAACAAAAACTTATTACAGCTGGTAAGTTCAAGAAGGTCACAGGATACAAGAAAACATATATTCCTATGCACTAACAATGACAATCTGAAAACTAAAAAAAAAAAAAAAAAATCCACTTAACAATAGCATGAAAAGGAATAACAGTTTCAGAGGGTAAGTTTTGCACTTCTTTTTCTAAAGAACAATTGTGCCTCAAAGAATACCATTAAGAAAGTAAAAGGACAAACTACAAAACAGGATAAAATACTTGAAAATCATATATCAGATAATGGGGTTAATAACCACAATGTTTAAAGAACTATTACAACTCAACAATAAAGACAGATACTTTAATCAACTAAGAAATGGGCAAAGGATTTGAATAAATATTTCTTCAGAGTATAAACACAAAAGGCCAATAAACATTTTGCACTTCTTTTGTTAAAGAAGTACAAAACATACATTCTGAAACTACAAAACATTATTCTGAAAGAGATTAAAATCTACATGAAGACATATCCCATGTTCATCAATCAGAAAGACTAAGATTGGTAAAACAGAAATTCTTTAAAACTGTGTTCTAAGGATTCCACGCAATCTCTATCAAAATCCCAGCTGCCTTCCCTTGAGCCTAGAAATTGATAAACTAATTTTAAAATTCATATGAAAATTTAAGAAATCCAGAATAGCTAAAACAATCTTGAAAAATGAAAACAAATTAGAATACTTATACTTTCTGATTTCAAAACTTACTCCAGAGTGACATTAATGAAGGCAGTGTGTTACTGGCAAAGGATAGACAACATAGGTCAATAAAATACAGATCTGAGAGGTAAACTCTCATAATTTCAGCCAGTTGGTTTTCAACAAGGGTGCCAAGAAGATTAAATGGGAGAAAGACTAGTCTTTTCAACAAATAATGCTGGAACAAAGGAAGCCATGTGCAAAAGAATGAATTTGACCCCTACCTCACATCATATACAAAAAAACAGGTCAAAATACAGATCAGAAACTGAAATATAACAGCTAAATTATAAAACTCTTACAGGGAAAAAAACACACCAAAGTAAACCCCTATGACCTTGGGGTAGCAAATGACTTCTTAGACGTAGTATCAAAAGCACAAGTAACAAAAACTAGGCAAACTGGACTCTCTTAAAATTTAAAACACTTGTGCCTCCAAGAATACCATTAAGAAAGTAAAAGGACAAACTACAAACAGGATAAAATACCTGAAAATCATGTATCAGATAACAGGGTTAATAACCACAATGTTTGAAGAACTCTTACAACTCAACAACAAATACAGATACTTTAACCAATTAAGAAATGGGCAAAGGATTTGAATAGATATTGCTTCAGAGTATAAACACAAAAGGCCAATAAACATATAAGAAGAATCTCAACATCATTACTCATCAGGGAAATAAAAATAAAAACAACTCTGACATACCACTTTACACTGATTGAAAGAGCTGTAATAAATAAGACAGACAATAAAGTGTTTGCAATCATGTGGACAGAATGGAACCCTCACACACTGCTAGTGGGAATGTAAAATAGTGCTGCCCTTCGGAAAAGAGTTTGGAGTTCCTCAAAAAGGTAAACATAGAATTACTTTATGAGTTGGTAATTCTACCCCCCGTATATACCCAAGAGAATTGAAACTATGTGTTCACACAAAAATTTGCACACAAATAATCACAGCATTATTCGTAATAGTCTCAGTGCAAATTATCCAAATGTCAACTGATGAACAGATACACAAAGTGGAATATCCGTACAACAGAATATTATTTAGCCAGAAAAAGGAATAACATACTGAGCCATGTTACAAATCATGCTAGGACATGAATAAACCATGAAAATATTATGCTAGGTGAAAGAAGTCAGACGCAAAAGACCAAATAGCATATGATTTCATTTATATAAATGCCCAGAAAAGGCGAATCCATAGTGATAGAAAGTTGATTTGTAGTTTCCAGGGGCTAGAGGGTAGAAAGAAGAGGTAGTAATTGTTAATAGGTACAGTTTCCTTTTGGGCCAATGCAAATATTTTGGAATTAGATAGTGGTGACAGTTGTGTAGCTCTGTGAATATGCTAAAAACTGAACTGTATACTTTAAAAGGTTGAAGTTCATCATATAAAATTTTTTTTTTTTAAAAAACAAACAATATACTAAAACCAAGTGGTTTATCCTCAGAATAAAAGGCTAGTTATATATTTGAAAAAAATCAATCAGTGTAATCCATTATACTAACAGTCAAAACAGAAAAATCACATAATGACATGAGTAGATACAGAAAAGGAATTTTTCAAAATACAACATCGATTCTTATTAAAACTCTTAGCAAACTAGAAATACAAAAGAACATCTGCAACTTGGTAAAAAGGCATCTACAAAAACCTTACAGCTAATATACTTAATGGTGGAATCTGAAATACTTTCCCCTCATGATGGAAAACAAGGCAAGCATTCTCACCACTCCTACTCTACAACTAAAAGTCTTAGCCAATGCAATAAGGCAAGAAAATAAATAAAAGATATATAGTTGAGAAAGACAAAAATAATACAGTCCATATTCACAGATGACATAATTATGTAGAAAATTTGACAGCAATCTATACAAATACTCCTAGAACTAATAAATGAGTTTAGATACAAGGTCAACACAAAAATCAATCATATTTCATATCCATTTAAAAAAAACAAAAATCAAAATTTAAAAGCAGTATTATTTTCTATAGCTCCCCTCAAATGAAATATGTATAAATGTAACAAAACATACAAAGGATCTATGTGTTGACAACTACAAAACACTAATAGAAAAAATCAAATTTACAAAACCTAATTTAACAGAGCAACTCTGCATTCATGGATTAGAAAACTCATAGTAAAGATGTCAATTCTTCCTAAAGTGATCTATAAATTTAACATAATGTCCATCAAAAGCCCTGCAGGATATTTTGTACATAAAGGCAAGCTGATTCTAAAATGCATATGGAAGAGAAATTAGAATAGTTAATTTTTACAAAAAATAAAACTGAAAGGACTGCATGCACTACCCAATTTTAAGACTTATGATAAAGCTACTGTAATTAAAACAGTGTGATAATAACAAAATGATACACACAGAAAAATGGAACAGATTATAATCCAGAAATAGACCCATGCAAATATGACCACTTGATCTTTGATAAACGTGTAAAGGCAGCTCAACAGGAAAGACTAATCTTTTCAACAAATGGTGTTGGAACAACTGGTGGTTATCCATATGCAAAAACTGACCCTCTTCATTAAATTTATCTTTTAGAAGATAAATTATAATGAATTTTAGATCTAAATTGTAACATAAAACTCTAAAACTTTTAGAAAAAAAATAAGAAGAAAACCTTTGTGATCTGGGATTAGGTAAAGAGCTTTTAGAAATGACACAAAAAATAACTCGTAAAACAAAAAAACTGACAAATTCAACATCAAACTTACAAACTTTTCCTTTGCAAATGCCACTGTCTAGAGAATAAAAAAGACAAGCTACAGATTCAGAGGGAAAAAAATATATACAAGAACTCCCAAAACTCAACAGCAAAAAAACAACCAACCCAATTAAAAATGAGTAACAAACTTGAACATTTAACACAAGATGGCAAAAAAGCATATGAGAAGATGTCCAATATCATTAGCCATTAAAAAAATACAAATGCAAACCAGACAAGCTACCACTATTTCCCTTCTAGAATGCAAAAATAAAAATATTAACAATACCAAGTACTGACAAAGATGCAGACAAGTGAAACGCTCTCATGCTGCTAGTCAGAATGGAAACTGATATAGTCACTTTGGAAAACATTTTGGTAGTTTCTTATCAAGTTAAGAGTGTATGTCTAACTTAAGACCCAGCAATTCTTCTCCTAAGTATTTACCCTAAAGCAGGGGTCTCCAACCCATGGCCTGCAGACCAGTAATGGTCCATGGCCTGTTAGGAACTGGGCAAGCACAGCAGGAGGTAAGTGGGGGGTGAGTGAGCATTACCATCCGATAAGGTCTGGACATGTCTCCCACCCAAAAATCTCATCTTGAATTATAATCCCCATAATCTTTATAAGCCCCATGTGTCAAGGGAGAGATGAGGTGGAGGTAACTGAATCATGGGGGTGGTTTCCCCCATGCTGTTCTCATGATAGTGAGTTCTCATGAAATCTGATGGTTTTAAAAAAAAAAAAAAAAAAAAAAAAGAAATCTGATGGTTTATAATTGTTTAGTAGTTCCTCCTGTGTTCATTCTTCTTCCTGTCGCCTTGTGAAGGAGGTGCCTTGCTTCCCTTTCACCTTCCACCATGACTGTAAGTTTCCTGAGGCCTTCCCAGACACGCTGAACTGTGAGTCAACTAAACTTCTTTCATTTATAAATGAGTTGGTCTCAGGCAGTTCTTTACAGCAGTGTGAAAACAGACTAATGAACCACCTGAGGCCCACCTCCTGTCAGATTAGTGGCAGACTGCAAACCCTACTGTAAACTGTACATGCAAGGGATCTTGGTTGGGTGTTCCTTATGAGAATCTAATGCCTGATGATCTGAGGTGGAACAATTTCATCCAAAACCATCCTCCCTTCCCACCAGGTCTGCAGAAAAATTGTCTTCCACAAAACTGGTACCTGGAGTCAAAAAGGTTGGGGACTGTTGCCCTAGAGAAATAAAAAAACTTTGTCCACACAAAAAGCTGTACTGGCTATTTGTAGAAGCTTTATGTATAATAACCAAAAATGGAAAACAATGGAAATAGCTTTCAATAGGTGAAGTGATAAACCATGGTATATCCATACAATGGCAAGAATAAACTACTGATTGTTGCAACAGTGTGGATGAATCTCCAAGATATTATGCTGAGTAAAAGCAGTCAGTCTCAAATGATTATATGTTGGACAATTCCATTTACATGACATTCTTAAAAAGACAAAACTATGGTTAGGAACATCTCAGTGGCTATCACTGATTATGGGTGAGGACTGTAAAGGAAGAGCAGGTGGGAGTTTTCTGAGGTGATGGACTGTTCTACACCCTGATTTTAGTGGCAGCTACACGAATGTGTACCTGTGTTAATAGTCATATAACTGCATTAGAAGAAGAGTTCGTTTTACTGCATAATGTCTAAAACAGAATTTAAAAATAAACAGCCAACTAACAAAAAATATCAAGAAAATAAACAGTGAAAGGAAATTAATAAAATAGAAAACAAGGAAAGCAGTACAGCATAAAACCAAGAGCTGGTTCTTTGAGAAGAACACCTAAAATAAAGAAACCTTTGATAAGTCTGCTCACAAAAAGAATGACAGACAAGAGAAGCAGATGGGTATTAGGAATGACTATGGTGATATAATCACAGATAGAAACTATCTTAAAAATAATATTATTTAGAACTTTAAAGCAAATATGGAAATACAGGTACAATAATGTTCTAGGAAAATGTAAGTTAATATAAATTAGCAAAACTGACTCAAGGATGACAGAATTGAAAATTAAAGAGTTATTTCCCCAAAGGCATTATGCACATATGCTTTGAAAGTAGAGTTCTAATAACCTTTAAGAAACATAATTTCTATTTTCGTAGCTAGCCCTCTATTTAGATCATGGAATAAACGAATAAATAAAATAATAAAATAAATAAAAAGCAGAGATAAATCATGTATTCTAATTTTTTTTAACCCACCCACATACAAGCAATCAAATCAAACACTCAGACTCTTATTCTTACATGGTGGAAAAAGATAATGTGAAGCTGAATCGTATACAAATGTAACTTATGCAATTTCTTAATACTCCTTTGTATTTTTCAAATGGCTCCTAACTTTGGTGTAGTGATCTAGGCCAGCAGCACCGATAGTTGTAGGTTCTCCTTAATCTGTCACCCTTTGTACTTGGGCAAATACTTTTATATACAAGTAATCAAGTTAGTAACACTACTAGGTCATAGTTTAGATAGCACTGGTGCTATATTTCAGTAAACTTTATATCTACTACTTTCTGAGCAAATTAGTTTGGTCTTAAAAGTGTCATCCACACAAATTCGATGTACTCAACTGACAGAATACAGGAGTCCTATCCCCTGACTTTAGCTCAATTCTCATTTAGCATCTCCATTTTACCTCCCATACATCTCCTGCCTTCAGATGTGAGTTCCACTTCTCAGGGAACTGTTCCATCTCCACTGAGGTCTCTTACTGGCTTACTCAATCCCAAGGCCCATGTGTAAGAAGGGATCTACTTCTTACAGGCTCATCTGTATTATCTTGCTTAGTGAAATAAAGTTTAAACACACTAGGAATGAAAACATTTCTCCCCTCAGCATTTATTAGCACAAAATGCTAATTTTTGCTTTCCTATTACAGTACCTATACAGTTCATAAATAATCACTTATCTTCCCTTTTCTAATCTTAAAAGGCAAAATAATAACTGGAACACTAGAATCTCTTATATTGCTCTTAAACACTAAAATTAACAAAAAAAGATTTTAAGTACATCTAAAATAAAGATTAGCAGATATGAAAATCAAGCAGAAGGAAGGGGAGGTTAGGTTACACAAGGGAAGAAAATAAAAGGGGTAGAGAGTAGAAGAAAGCTGAGACTGACAATATACTGATGTCATAAATATAAATGCAAAGTATAAAAAAATCAGTAAATGTATTCTGGCAGATTAAAATATTTCAGTAGTAAGTTGATATGGCCTATGAATGAATGCAAAAGTGATTCAAGATTAGGAATCACACAAATGTAATTTACTCTACATATAGATAAATAAATTTATTTATTCAACAAGTATTGTCTGGCATTATACTAAATATGTTTTACATATAACTTTAATCATGTGGCAATTGCAAAAATGGAAAACAATGTCACTATTCTCACAAAATTTTTTTGTGTTGGAAAATATAATTGTCATTTTACATATTTTTATTTACCATGTTATTTATGGTAATATGTAATAGGTTTCTTATTGTCATTTTAAATGGATTAATATTTTAATAATTCCTCAATTTTAATTCCTAATATTCTTAAAAGCATATGTAGCTCCTACATTAAAACCATTTTTTGGATTCCTCAATAACTGCAGAGTCCTGCAATCTGAAAGTTTGGAAACTGCTGCAAAACAGAATTACCTTATGCTAATACACCATAATTTATTCACCTATTCTATTGCTGATGGAGATAGGGGTTGTTTCTAGTTTGGGACGATAACAAATAAGAACACTATGAATATTCTTGTACATGTCTTTTGGCAGGCATTATGTGCCTCTTGGGTTCATATCTAAGGGCCGAATCGCTGGGCCACAGGACATGTTTACATACAGCTTTTAATAGACACTGTTTTCTAATGTGGAAATGTGGTTAGTTGAATTGAGATGGGCTCTAAGTATAAAATTTACACTGGATTTCGAAGACTGAGCATAAAAAACATAACGCGGAGTTTCTCATTAATAATTACTTTCTACTGATTACATGTTTAAATGATAGCATTTTAGATATATTCATTTTAGAATATTAACATTACTTTCACCTGTTATTTTTTTTAAAATGTGGTTAATAGAAAATTCAAAACTACATATATAATTTACACTTGAGGCTGTCATTATATATCTGAGATGCTTCTAAGGACACTTAGTTTTGAGGAAGACTTCCCAAAGGAGGTAGCAGTGGGAGGAAAATTGAAGGAAAGCAGGAGTTAGCATAGTGATGAACAAAGTAGTGGAGGAAGAAATAAGGCAGGAAGAAGAAACAGTGTACATAAAGGCTGGGAGTTGGCCACGTGCAGTGGCTCAAACCTGTAATCCTAGCACTTTGGGAGGCCAAAGCAGGTGGATCACCTGAAGTTGAGAGTGCAAGACCAGCCTAACCAACATGGAGAAACCCCATCTCTATTAAAAAATACAAAATCAGCCAGGGATGGTGGCACATGCCTGGAAACCCAGTTACTTGGGAGGCTGAGGCAGGAGAATTGCTTGAACACAGGAGACAGAGGTCGCAGTGAGCCGTGATCGCACCACTGCACTCCAGTCTGGGCAACAAGGGTGAAACACCGTCTCAAAAAAAAAAAAAAAATTAAAGTAAATAAATAAAGGCTGGAAGTCACAAGTACTGCAGGATCATGGTGTGGAAGAGGAAGAAGGGCAGGGGTGAAGGGGAGTGACCAAGATGAGGCAGAAAGATAAAAAATAGCCAGATCCCCTGCCCTTAGTGATCATTTCTGCATGCAGAGCACAGAGAAGGAAGCCAGATTTGCCAGTGCCCTGACCACAAGCCAACAGCACCTCCAGTGTGACTAGCACACAGTCACCAGCAGGGAGCCCCTGACACCCTGCCTAGCTGTGTTGCCTCCACCACTGTGGTGAACATCCACAAGGAGGCAGGCACTCTGGCTCCACTAGCACACTGCCGTAACTGCTGCAAATTGGTCCCCCCAATCCAGCACAATGGATTGAAGAGCCAGAGAACAAAGTTGGGGCCCAATTCAAGCCCCTCAGAGTTAGAGCATGCATTCCAGGAGTTGGAAGCTGAGCACTGGTCCCCTAAAATCTTCTAGAAATGAAGCCAGTCAGCTGAATCCACCTTACATTACCAACACTCATAGTTATCAAAGGGGATAAAGGGGCGGGGGGGAATCCAAAGATCAGCAACCTCAAAGACTGAGGGTAGATAGGCCCACAAGATAAGTAAGAATCAATACAAGAACCCCGAAAACTCAAAAAGCCAGAGTGCCTTTTTCCCTCCAAATGACGGCATCACCTCTCCAGCAAGGGTTCTGAACTGAGCTAAGATGACTGAATGACAGAAATAGAAACCAGAATATGAATAGTAACAAAGATCAACTAGACTATAGGAGTATGTTGAAACTCAACCCAAAGAAGCTAAAAATCTTGACAAAACAATTCAGGAGCTGACAGACAAAACAGCCACTACAGAAAAGAATGAAACCAACTGAAAGAGCTGAAAAACACACTTTAAGAATTTCATAATGCAATTACATTAACAGAACAGACCAAGCAGAGGAAAGAATCTCAGAGCTTGAAGACTGGCTTTCTGAAACAAAACAGTCAGAAAAGAATGAAGAGGAACAAACAAAACCTCTGAGAAATAAGGGATTATATAAAGTGATCAAATGTACAACTCATTGGTGTCTCTGAAAGAGATGGGGAAAATAGAACCAACTTGGAAAACATATTTCAGGGTATCATCCATGAGAACTTCCCCAACCTAGCTGGAGAGGCCAACATTCAAATTCAGAAAATGCAGAGAACCCAAGTAATACATTTCACAAGATTATCCCCAAGACACATAATCATCAGATTCTCCAAGATCGAAATGAAAGAAAAAGTGTTAAAGGTAGCTAGAGAGAAAAGGCAGGTCACCTACAAAGGGAAGCACATCAGATTAACAGCACACCTCTCAGTAGGAATTCTATAAGCCAGAAGAGATTGGGGGCCAGTATTCAAAATTCTTAAAGAAATTCCAACCAAGAATTTCCTATCTTGCCAAAGTTTCATAAGCAAAAGAGAAAAAAAATCCTTTTCAAACAAGCAAATGCTGAAGGAATTCATTACCACCGGATCTGCTGTGTAAGAGCTCCTGAATGAAGCAATAAACATGGGAAGCAAAGACCATTAGCAGCCACTACAAAAACACACTGGAGTACATAGAGCAACAGCATAAACAAGTCTGCAAAATAACCAGGAAACATCATGATGGAAGGATCAAATCCATACATATTAATACTAAGCTTGAATGGAAATGGGATAAACGCCCAAAGTAAAGGACACAGAATGGCAAGCTGGATAAGGACGCAAGACCCATTGGTATGCTATCTTCAAAAGACTCATCTCACATCCAGTGTCACTCATAGACTTAAAATAAAGAGATAGAGAAAAATCTACCAAGAAAATGGAAAAAAGAAAAAAGCAGGGGTTGCAATCCTAGTTTCAGACAAAATTTAAACCAAGTCAGAGCAAAAAAGATAAAGAAGAACATTATATAATGGTAAAGGGTTCAATTCAACAAGATTTATTTTAAATATATAGGCACTCAACACAGGAGCACCCAGATTCATAAAGCAAGTTCTTAGAGACCTTCAAAGAGACTTAGACTCCCACATAATAGAGGGAGACTTTAACACCTCACTCACAGTATCAGATTCAGACAGAAAATTAACATAGATATTCAAGACCTGAATTCAGACTAGATCAAATAGACCTGACAGATATCTACAAAACGCTCCACCCCAAACAACAGAATACACGTTCTTCTCATTACCAGATGGCACGTACTCTAAAGTTGATTACATAATCATATGCAAAACACTCCTCAGCAAATATAAAGGAATTGAAATCATAAAAAACAATCTCTTGAACCACAGCACAATCAAATTAGGAATCAAGACTAAGAAACTCACTCAAAACCAGTTACATGAAAATGGAATAATCTGCTCCTGAATGACTTTTGAGTAAATAATAAAATTCAGGAAGAAATCAAGAAGTTCTTGGAAACCAATGAGAACAAAGACAGAACATACCTGAATCTGAGATACAGCTAAGGCAGTATTAAAAGGGAAATTTATAGCACTAAATACCCACATCAGAAAGTTAGAAAGTTCTCAAATGAACAACTTAACATCATAACTAAAAGAACTAGAGAACCAAGATCAAACAAATCCCAAAGCTAGTAAAGACAAGAAATAACCAAAATCAGAGATGAACTGAAGGAGACGGAGATGCAAAAATCATTCAAAAGATCAACAAATCCAGGAGCTGGTTTTCTGAAAAAAATAATAAAATAGACCACTAGCTAGACTAATGAAGAAGAAAAGAGAGAAAATTCAAATAAGCACAATCAGAAACAACAAAGGGGATACCGCCACTGACCCCACAGAAATACAATCATCAGAGAATACTACAAACACCTGTATGAATATAAACTAGAAAATGTAGAATAAATGGATAAATTACTAGACACATACATCCCCCAAGACTAAACCAGGAAAAAAACTGAATCCCTGAACAGGCCAATAACAAACTCTGAAATTAAGTCAGTAATAAATAGCCTACCAACCAAAAAAAGTCCAGATGGATTCACAGCTGAATTCTACCAGATGTACAAAGAAGAGTTGGTATTGTTCCTGCTGTAACTGTACTAAAATTGAGAAGAAGCTCCCTCCTAACTTATTCTATGAGGCCAGCATCATGAAACAACAACAAAAACAAAAAACAAAAAAACTTCTTGGCAACAAAAGAAAACTTCAGGCCAATATTCTTGATGAACACTGATGCAAAAACTCTCAACGAAATACTGGCAAACTGAATCCAAAAGCGCATCAAAAAGCTTATCCACTAATCAAGTAGGCTTTATCACCCTTGGGATGTATTGATTCAACATATGCAAATTAATAAATGTGATTCA
Source organism: Callithrix jacchus (assembly GCF_049354715.1). NCBI lineage: Eukaryota > Metazoa > Chordata > Mammalia > Primates > Cebidae > Callithrix > Callithrix jacchus. Next base: position 92,394,618 of record NC_133517.1, on the reverse strand, counting down.
CGGCATAAAGAGAGCTAAAGACAAAAACCGCATGATTATCTTGACAGATGCGGAAAGGGCTTTTGATAAAAGTTAACACCCCTTCATATTAAAAACTCTCAGTAAACTAGTTATTAAGAAATATACCTGAAAATAGTAAGAGCCATCTATGACAAACCCACAACCAACATCATAATGAATGGGGAAAGTTGGAAGCATTCCCCTTGAAAACCGACAGAAGACAAGGATGCCTTCTCACCACTGCTATTCAACATAGCATTGGAAGTCCCAGTTGGGACAATCAAGAAAAAGAAAGAAATACAGGGCATCCAAATAAGAAGACAGGATATCAAATTATCCCTGTTTGTAGATGACATGATCCTATATCTAGAAAAACCCATAGTCTCAGCCCACAAGCTTCTTAAGCTGGTAAGCAACTTCAGCAAAGTCACAGGATACAAAATCAATGTGCAAATATCACTAATACTCCTATACCCCAACACGAGTCAAGCTGAAAGCCAAATCAAGAATGTAATTCCATTCACAACTGCCACAAAAATAATAAAATACCCAGAAATATAGCTCACCAGGGAAGTGAAAGATCTCTAGAAGGAGAACTACAAAACCATGCTTCAAAAAAATCAGATGACACAAACAAATAGAAAAACATTCCATGTTCACGGATAGGAAGAATCAATATTGTTAAAATGGCCATAGTGCCCAAAGCAATTTACAGATTCAATGCTCTTCCTATTAAACTACCACTGACATTCTTCACAGAACTAGAAGAAACTATTTTAAAATTCACACGGAACCAAAAAAGAGCCCAAATAGCCAAGATAATCCTAAGTGAACAGACAAAGCTGGAGGCATCATGCTACCCAACTTCAAACTATATTGCAGGTCTACAGTAACCAAAACTGCATGGTAGTAATACAAAAACAGATACATAGACCAATGGAACACAACTGAGAACCTAGAAATAAGGTGGCACACCTACAACTATCTGATCTTCAACAAACTTGACAAAAATGAGCCATGGTAAAAGGATTCCCTATTCAATAAATGGTGCTGTGGTAACTGGCTAGCCATATTCAGAGAATTGAAGCTGGACCCCTTCATTACACCATAGGCAAAAATTAACTTAAGATGGATTGAAGACTTAAATGTAAAACCCAAAACTATAAAAATCCTGGAAGACAAGCTAGGCAATACCATTCTAGACATAGAAAGAGGTAAAGATCTCAGGACAAAAATGCCAAAAGCAATTGCAACAAATGCAAAAACTGACAAATGAAATCTAATTAAACTGAAGAGTTTCTCTCCAGTAAAAGAAACTGTCAACAGAGTGAATAGGCAACTGACAGAAGGGAGAAAATTTTTGCAAACTATGCATCTGACAATTAGGTATAATTTGCAAACTATCCAGCATGTATAAAGAACTAATCTAACATCCAGCATCTTTAAAGGACTTAAATTTATAAGAAAAAAGAAAAAACAATAAAAAGTAGGCAAAGGACATGAATGCTTTTTAAAAAAGATATACATATAGCCAACAATCATATGAAAAACAGCTCAACATCACCAATCATTAGAGAAATGCAAATCAAAATCACAATGAGATACCATCTCATACCACTCAGAATAGCTAATTATTAAAAAGTCAAAAAAAAAAAACCAAAAACAGATGCTGACGATGCTGTGGTGAAAAAGGAAGGCTTGCACACTGTTGGCAGAAGTGTAAATTAGTTCAACCATTGTGGAAGACAATGTGGCGATTCCTCAAAGACCTAAAAACAGATATATCATTGACCCAGCAAACCCATTAGTGGGAATATACCCAAAGGAATATAAATTGCTCTATTATAAAGACACACGCACATGTTATGTGTATTGCAGCACTAGTCACAAAAGCAAAGACATGGAATCAACGTAAATGCCCATCAATGACAGTCTGGGTAAAGCAAATGTGCATATATACCATGAAATACTATGTAGCCATAAAAAAGAACAAGATCACGTCCTTTAAGCAACATGGGTGGAGCTGGAGGCCATTATCCTTAGCAAACAAATGCAGGAACAGAAAACCAAATACTGCATGTTCTTACTTGTAAGTGGGAGCTAAAAGATGAAAGGAGAATGATAGAGGGAGGGGAACAACACACACTGGGGCCTATCAGAAGGTAGAGGATGAGACAAAGGACAGGATCAGAAAAAATAAATACTGGGTACTAGGCTGAATACCTAGGTGATGAAATAATCTATACAACAAACTCCCATGACACAAGTTTACTAATATAACAAACCTGCACATGTACCTCTGAACTTAAAAAAAGAAACTAGCCAGATCATGAAAGCTATAATGAGTTAAATTTATATTTTTAAAATAGGGAATTACTGTTGAGTTTTAAGCAAGAAAGTTACATGATTAGATGTGTACTCACTCTGGCTAATGCTAGGTGTGGTATGACTGAATCAGGACAAGACTAGAGCCAAGACTAGTTGGGGGCTGTGACAATGATATAAACAAAAAAAGAAGAAAGAAAGGGGCCTCTACACAAAGGGCATAGCAATAGAGAGACGTGAATCTTAGGCAAAACTACTATTCTCAAAGCTTCAGTTTTTTCTAATAATACCTACCTCAAACAGTAATTTTGAGAATTAATTGTGGCATTTTTTTGTATAAGTATTCTGTATTCTCTTAGAAAAACTTTTACAGGCAATAATTTCAAGAAACAATTCTACTTCAAAATATATCAGATACAAAGATTATTATCATGTTTTCTCCAATATACGTAAAAGATGCCTTAACTATTAATGAAATGAAGTCAGATTATGAAAGGTTTACTCTTTTCCTTATATTTGAAAAGGTAAGTTCCAACTACTAAATATCCTATTGTGCTACATTTAATCCTAATATTGAAAGATTGGTACTATTTTAATTTCTCTAAAAACTAAAATGTAAATGAATTAAAGGTAGATATCAAGTTAGTCTCATTCAATGACAAAACATGAGCAAAAAAACAATTTCACATCTTCACCAAACATACCAGCAGGTCAATGAGTTATTAAATATTTAAGAGGAAAATTAAAAAACTGTTCTGTCAGTTTTATTTACTTTGAAGTTTTGGGACCTACTAAAGTTATATTTTCTGTAAAAAAGCTATACAATCCCCACCCACCCAAAAAATATAAAAGCTTGATTTTTCAAAATCTCTTCTTAAATTCACCAATCTTTCAATACATTCTTGACTCTTATAGACAATCTGACTTCTAAAGCAATCTTTGTTGATAACTTAGTAGAAAGCATTTAACTTAGGCAAAAAAGTAATGGAAATCCAGCTTTTGCCCCACCCTTTGCTTCTTGCCTAAAATATACTTAAAACACTGTAAAACGTTATGTTCTATACTTATTTCATTGACAAAATGACTGCCCTCAGAACTGAGTTCTCCACAGAACCCTTCTTAAAGTTCCTCCCCTTATAATTTAAGCCCATCTCTTCCTATCATCTGTTGTATAACCATTCACAATATGTCTGTCTTCTTGCATAGTGTTCGTGGTCTTCTCTAGTCTACATTACATAACAGAAATCTAACTTGCTAAGGGTCCAAACTGTTCTATTGAATTGAGGGAACAAAAATCACCCTCAACTTTTCATTCCTACTCTTCATTGATGACCTCATGTCATATTACTTTGAGAAAATAAGAACAATCAGATGTAATGTCCACCTTCCCACCCCAAAACCTACAGACCTAAATAGACTTGCATCAGTATTTTCTTCTTTTCCTCTTAGTGCAAGAGAGGAAAAATCCCCTTTTCTCTATCAATAGGGCAATTCACACACCTTTATCTCCACTACTCCCTTGGTCCAAGCTCCTGTTATCTCTCACCTGGATTACAGCCAAAATCTCTTAACTGATCATCCCATCTCTATGGTTTCCCACTTCACAACAATATTCAACGCAGTAACAAAAGTGACTGCTTCAAAACATAAATCACATTGTCACTTAAACCCCTTGAATAGTTGTACTTAAAATAAAACCAAATACTTTATCATGGATTCTAAAGCCCAGAGTTTCTAAGTATCACTCTAATCTTACCCTGTTGCTCTCCCTTATAACCATTATGTTCCAGTTACAGTGATTTTATTAATTTACCTGAACATACCAGCTCTTTCTTGATCCTGGGCCTTTCATGCATTGTTCCCATATCCAAAGCTCTCTTATCCAGCCACAACATAGTTAGCTATCCTCTAGGTCTCATGAAGGTCCCTTCATCAAAAAGTCTTCCCCTAATTACTCTGTGCCTGTTACTCACTATTATCTCTGCTGTGTTTGTTTCTGTGAGAGCACTTATTACAATATATTCATTAGACTATAAGCTCCATGAGAGCAAAAACCATGTGCCTCAGGTTGTATGTAATATAATGCCAGATATAAGCAAGGGCTCAATAAATATTTGCTAAATGAACTGAGTGAAGAGACAGCCAGGGTTAGGCTGCAATCCTGACTCTACTACTTCATAGTGGTCTGACTTCAGTTAAGCCACAGTATCTCTGAGCTTTGACTTTCTCTTCCATAAAAGAAAAGAAAGAGTACGTATCTGATAGGACTGTCAATAAGACCTACTAAAGATTAACTGGCAATAAATAAAGACTAATCATCAATTTTTCAATATAAGTATTAAGTACTTGTAACTAAATAAAACCTATTAAACATAATGTTAGTTTCCTTCCTTCCCTTCTGTAACTTAGTGAGAATTCCCTAAGCTAATAAAGTATTAAAACTATATATTTATACATACTTAAAAAGAAGAAACTCTGATGACATGTATTTGAATAGATACACAGATAATTTGTATTGCAGGATCTAATTCTAAATTTTAGAAAATGGCAATAAATAATATACATCTATTATTTAACTCTCTTATAAAGGGGGGAGGAGTGATGATAAGGAAAACAGAAGAAAAACAGAAAAGAAAGGTAACCTTAGAAATCAGAGATCATCAACTTCAATTCCTAAATTTAGAACTACCTTCCTTTACTTAAAAAAACTTGCAGCAAGAACAGAATATCTATTCTAAACTTCTGAAGTAAAAATATTCTCTATTTACCTAAATCTATATAATTCTCACTTAAATTTCTTGTATATTTTTACTTATCTTTCACCCCTTAAATTCTAGTATCATTGGTAAAATGTAAAAAAAAAAAAAAAAAGCAAAAAACTAACCTCTCATATCAGAAACACACAGGCCCTTTTGTTCCCTTAATATTTTAATAAGCTTTAAATTTTCTAACTACAAAAGTAAATCTTAACGTTTTAACTGCTGCTCACTTTTCAGGCTAACATACCTTTTATGTTCTTCAAAAAAAATTTTACTTTCTAGGAACCTTATAAATCATTTACCACACATCCTTCAAATCTCCTTCATACTCTTATGTGGAATACAGCTAACAGTGCTTGTTTAATACTTTCTGCCTGATAACCACCTAGAATTTGTGGTATGTGCTGCCTACGTTCATATTCTCCCAAGGATATGGATATAATTTAGATTCTGAACTCAAGGAAGGGTTTATGTTAAGCAATTAGTTCAATTTTATTCAACATATTTTATGTAATCAAGCTTGACTTTTTAAGAAGTAATTGGTATCTGGTTTAGACTTTTCCCTCATGTTCGAGTTACTTCTATAACCTTTCTAAAATTGGAATTTCTTGTCTACCCTTAAACTAGTTATTAAGCGCTATTGAATGTTCCATCAAATTAATGGGAAAAGCTTCATCCATTAGATGTACGCAAGAATAAAAAGATCATTTTATGCTACCACAACATCTAGAATAGTACTGTGCACAGTAAGACTCCTGACTAATAAGCTGAAAGCCAGTTTAAGAATGAATTTTATCACAAGTCAATCAGTATATGCAAGGAACAGTTGTTACTGCTACGAAATGCTCTGGCAGCAAGCAACCAAAAATAACCATTTGCAACTCTTCAAGGTTATTGTAAAATGATATACAAACACAACAACAAACATTCTAAATTACTATTTTTTGTTTTTGAGACAGAGTTTTGCTCTTGTTGCCCAGGCTGGAGTGCAATGGCATAATCTCAGCTCACTACAACCTCCGCCTCCGAGGTTCAAGCAATTCTCCTGCCTGAGCCTCCCAAGTAGCTAGGATTATAGGCATGCACCACCACACTCAGCTAATTTTCATATTTTTAGTAGAGATAGGGTTTCACCATGTTGGCCAGGCTGGTCTCAAACTCCTCACCTCAGGTGATCCACCCGCCTTGGCCTCCCCAAGTGCTGGGATTACAGGTGTGAGCCACTGCACCCAGTTTCTAAATTACATTTTAAGGCTTCATTTTGGGTAATGTTTTTCAAGCTAGGGACTGCAATTTATTATCCAAAATAAATTTAATGGGTCTAGACCAGCAAACGATGAAGGGAAGGGTGAGAAAGAGGAGGAATAAATAGAAAACATCTTAGTGCACAGGTAATGAGGTTACGTACGTATTTCATTAACTTTTTTCTCCATGTACATAGTACCCTAAGCAATGTGTATTTTAAAGGTGGGTTTGAGTAAAAGTTAGAAAACACTAATGTGGGAGACAAACAGAAGTAGAAAGGATAAAGCAATGTAACCATCAGGGTTACCAAATTGTGGTTTAGGAGGTGAGCAAGACTGACAGCTTCTATTGACTAGGAGAGAGGTTTTGGAAACTCCCATAGATTTGTAAAAGCCAGATGTCCCTATGTGAAAAATAACAAAGTACTTTCTTTTCTTATAGTAAGCCTAGGACAATGAGCAGAAAAGCTTCTGGTTGCCACCACTGATGTTTTTATTCCTTCAAACTTCCCAAAGTGGAAGAGGTCAACCTTTACTCTCTCGTCCTAACTCTTGGGCACATTTAATGCAGTTAAGACACAGTAGCCCCTTGAAAGATAATTACTGGTCCTTGAACAACTACTTCTAAAAAACATTAACTGTATTCTAGATTACAATTTAGAGTTTCAGGTCACACTCTGGCATTCAGAAAAGTTAATTTAGAAGTATAACAGTCATACATCAGAGCCCACTAAATCATCTGGAGAGTAGTACCAAAATAAACAACAAAAAATTTTTTTTAAATATATGAAATGTTTCAAAAATCCGAAGCATACCTTAGAGTCATCTTGTTTTGAAAAGTCACTCTGAAGAACTAACATTGGAATTCTCTAAATCTTGGCCAATCAATCTGCTTTTCTTTGTTAACAGTGATTCTGAATATTCAGTGTCATTAATGTAGCTGATTATTTTTGAAGTCATTTAAAACGCATACACTTTTTACTGTATAGGGGAGAGTTTCATAAATTACAGCTAGTATCTGTTCTAAGAGGCTCAAGGCGATAGCTATTTCTCAGGATGTATCCACTACCCATTACAACTACTATATATTCTAAGTTACCCAAATCCCACTATTATTACAGAACCACATCCCCCCATACTATTGTTACAGCCCTTTTTCACTATTATAAATCCACATATGGTTAGAGACAGAAGAGGACAAAAAACATGCAGCTATAAAGAGAATTTCCCAGTTGCAAGGTGAAGGGTTCCCTTTAATCTCTTCTGATATAGTTTAATGTTCTGCCTGGTTCACTACCTCCTTTTTTCTTACACTTTGAAACTTGCTGTGGCTTGAGACATCAACCTTTGGCATAATCACCTGCTGGTTTTATAATCCGAGCGCACACTGTTGGAAAAAGGAGTTTTAGTCTTTGCTTACTAACAATTCTTCATGCTTACTAACAATTCTTCACTGAACACAAATTCCAAAAAGATAAAACTTTGATACGCACCTACCAGGAAGTCACTTTGTGTACAAGGGGTTCACAGCCTCTTATCCCTCGAGGCAAAAGACTTGTGGTTCAAACACTGATGACACAGGTATTAATGAAAGAGACCATTTATTTATCTATTCTGATCAAACATCCCAGAAATTCAATTCTTACTGTAGTAGAGGACAAAGCTGGACAACCCTAATCACTCTAAATTAAAGATACTTCTCAATTTCTTCTCTCTCCTGGGCCATTACACCAAACCGAGAGCAGAACTATACCCACCTTCAGGCCAGACGAAACAACGTAATAGCTTATTGATCTCTGGTGTAGACCCAAACCCACAAGTCATCAGGCAAGCAGGGATCACAGCCAGTTGACGAGGCTAACAATCAAAAGTAATGCACTGGTTTTGGTCCCACACAAGCACACCTTTGGCAATTGCCCGATCAAAAATGGACCAAACCACTATCTTCACCAAAACAAACAAAAATAATACTAACCAGGTACGGGAGCAATACACCCTGAATTGTACCAAAAGACCACTATTTCTTGGCTGTTGGTAAATGACCAATTATACTCATTAATTCTTCATTTAGTGACACTTGCCAGGTTTTAAAAGCCACCATCACATTCAATTCCGTAGATAAATGCATTCAAGAGATAATATTTGCCGACAAATTGCCTGTTGACCAAACCTCACCACCACCACCACCATTATACTAATTAAATCAGTGTTTGTGGCAAATGATGTAGGCTTTTTATAAGTAAAATTTACCAAAGGAACGATAACTTCTAATGATCTTTTTCTGAAGAAATCAAAGCAACACTCCAAAAAGGAAAGGTTAAAACTGAGCTCCTTGAAACACCTATTCAATGTATTTAACTGATGAATTAAGAATGGTGAAGTCAGAAGTGGAACTCAATTATCTTAAGAGATAAATGTTCTTTGCAATTCATTCCATTCAGCTCTTGTTTTGATCCCAACGAAATATAAAGCTGTCCTCACACAGAGTCTTCAGCCTTCTCTTAACCCGAAAGGAGTTACCTCTAACCCGATCCCTCGACTGGTATAAAGTAACAGTAACCACAGCGGCGGGCTATGATGGATGAAATGACAATTGAATTGGGAGTCAGAGCAGTTGTGTACGCCCTAAGAGGGACAGACCGAGGTGGGGCTGGAAACTATTTTCTGGCCTTCTCCCGCGTGCTGCTCCCGGGAAACCAACAGGATCCAGCACGCTCGGATTCAGCAGAGCCCTGGCCCCCGAGGTGGAGGGGTGGGGAAAAGGCAGCGGGGAGCCTTTTCAGGGAGTGGGGTAGGGCAGGGCTGGTGCAGGGGGAATCTCACTCGTGAGAGAACTTCCTAACCCCAGAAGGGGAGTGGGGGGGGGGCGGGTGGCAAGACCGTCCCGGCAGCGGCGGGGGCGACCTCCTTCGCTTTCTCACAGTCTTACATCTTTGTGTGGATTGTGCCGGGCTACGGGTCCTTGAGCAGCTGGCCGCGGGGGGCCTCGAGCCTAGGTCGGGAAGTCCACCCGCCACCCCCTGGCTCCGCCGGGCCCTCCTGGCCGGGACCCCCAGCCCCTCTCCACCACTCGAGTGTCTGGAGGTGGGCGAGCGGACGAAAGCATCTCTGTGCGGGGACAACCGTTCCGCCACCTCCACCCCCTCGCCGGTCTTTGTCCCGTCGGTAGCCAGGGTCTCCGCCGGAGTCCCCAGGGGAACCCCGGTCCTGGAGGCCTCGGGGCCCGGGTCGCCCCAGCTTTGTTCGGTCAGCTGGGTGCAGGGACGCGGACACTTACCGTACACCCCAGCGAGGAAAAGCAAGAGCAACGCAGACTTCCACCGCGGAGACTCTTTTGTGCTCCAGCGACGGGCCATAACCACGGCAGATGGAGGGAGAAAGGAGATGGAGAAGGAGGGAGGAGGAGCTGGGGCTAGACGCCGCCGCCGCCGCCGCCGAGCCCCCAGCTGCTCCCTGCGCTCTCCGCGGCGGCGGGAGGGGGAGGGGAGGGGCCGCCGCCGCCGCCGCCGCCGCCGCAGCCGCTTGCGCGCGCTCTCTCCCTCCTCCCTCCGGCCCTCCCTCAGCCGCACGCTCGCCTGCTCCCAATCCGGGCTGTGTGAGAACCCCGCGCGGGGAGGCTCCTGGGTACAAGAGCAAGGAGCTCCCGCGCCGGCGCCAGGCGAGGGGGTGGCGGACGCGGGACTCCGGCCTCGCACCGCTCGGGGTAGCTGGCGCCGCCACTCGCCAGACGGAGCGCGCGCTCATCCGTGCGATCGGCAATCCCCTGGCCCGCCTGCCTCGGTTCCCGCCCGGCGCTCTGCTGGACTTTCCAAGTCTCGGGCCGATTTCCCCGCGACTGGAGCCCAAGGAGCAAGGCAGCGCCAATCGATGAGCGAGCGCGCGAACGCCGGCCTCAGGATGCCCGGGGGCTGTAGCGCGGGGGCCGGTGAAGGAGCTGGGTCGCAGTTCGAGGCCTAGGTGCTGGCCAAAGGAGTGGGGTGGGTACGAGTTGGGAGGTTGAAAGTGTTTCCGTGTTGGGGGAGGCGTGGAGGGTCGGAGGCTGAGAACTTGAGAGTTCCTTCCTCTATCCCGTACCCAAACGTCTCCACTTGCGGTCGGCGCGGAGCTCGGAGTGGAGGTGGGCGCAAGTTAGTGCGGCCCACCCGGCAGCTGGTCGGTCCAGGGGCAGTGTGGATTCGCATGCTTAAGGTCCCCGGGATGAGTCGGGCAGGGTGTGTGCAGAGCCCCTGCAGTCTGGGGTGGAAGCTCAGGGAGGCCGTTTGACATCTCTCGCGGGGTGAGGGGTGCAGCAGGGCGGGGATGCTCGCTAGGGCTGGAGCTGACTTTGGGGGTAGATTAATGACAGGAGAGTTCGCCCATCACTCTCCAGTTTCCCTAAAGCTCTTCCCCAACTCCCGACATATTCGAGTCCTCCTTTACTTAGATCCCCAGAACACTTTTCTAAATACGTCTGTAGTAACGCTGGCACCTCAGACCTTCCGTCGTGTGTTTTTAAAGTGTTTGTCTACAGCATCTTATTTCTGTTAGATTTATGGTTGCCCTTTGCAAGCACTCTCCATGCTATTCATTGAAGACCTACAATACACTATGCTGTCCTATTGACATAGCTTATCCCTTTTTTAATCCCAAACATCCTTGTGAGATAAATATTACCCACGTTTCATAGAAAAAAGTTGGAGAGCTTAAAATACTAATGGCAGGTAAGTTGTCTGAAACAGTTTTTCTTATTCCAAAGTCAAGAGTGTTTCCCCTAAACCACAGCAAACGCTAGCACAGTGCTTAGTGCCCAGTAAGTAAATGTTAAATTTAAAACATACTTTCTGGGGAATACTTTTAGACTTTCCCTCTATCTCCTACCGATTTCCCCCCTTTTAATTTTTTTTTTTTTTTTAGAGACGGAGTTTCGCTCTTGTTACCCAGGCTGGAGTGCAATGGCGCGATCTCGGCTCACCGCAGCCTCTGCCTCCTGGGTTCAGGCAATTCTCCTGCCTCAGCCTACCGAGTAGCTGAGATTATAGGCACACGCCACCATGCCCAGCTAATTTTTTGTATTTTTAGTAGAGACGGGGTTTCACCATGTTGACCAGGATGGTCTCGATCTCTTGACCTCGTGATCCACCCGCCTCGGCCTCCCAAAGTGCTGGGATTACAGGCTTGAGCCACCAGGCCCGGCCTAATTTTAATTTTTTAATCAGGAAATGGTATTCCAAAAGATACGAGAAAAAAAATTATTAATAAATATTACAAAAATTTAATAATTAACAAATCTTACCTGGCAAGAAAAAAAAAAAAAGCAACCAGCAGTCCAAAAATGTTTTCCATTCTCATTGAAAAGAAGGAACTTCAGTGTTTTTCACTAAACAAATTACAGTTGCGTTTCCTAGTTTTAGGATTCTAAACTCCGCTTTGTTTCTTAAGATCTCTTTCTGTAAATTGCACTGCCGTGACAGCTGGGTTAAGAACAGGTCACAAGCAAAGTGAAGAAGTAGACTGGACTGCGTCCTCCCCTGTCCACTTTTATACCATTCAAGGAACTCTATCCCCAGCACGAAAACACACAGGGCTCTCATCAGTCGCTTTTACACCCCTCCCACCCCTATACTGGCTCATTCACCCAAATATGTCTTCTCACACTTGCCAGGTTATCAAACTTCTGGGTATCTGGACCCCTATAACACTTAAAATTTGGTTAGGACACCAAAGAACTTTTATTTATGTGGGTCATATCTGTTGATATTTACCATTTAGAAATTAGAAAAAAAGTAAATCCATTTAAAATAAAAAATGCATTATTAATTTACGTAATTCTGCTTTCTAAAACAAACACAAAAAAAATTAGTAAGAAGAGTGGCATTGTTTTCCACTTTTATAAATCTCCCTAATGACTGGTTTAATAGAAGACAGCTGGATTCTCATATCTGCTTCTGCATCCAATCTGTTGCAATATGTTGTTTTGGTTGAAGTATATGAAGAAAATCTAGACTCACACAGATATATAAATTGGCAAAGGGAGGACCTCATGTACTTTTCTGAAATAGTCAGTGACACCCCCAATAACCACCCTACCACCAGAAAAACTTTGAGAACTGTAGATCTAGGTGTCTGTCTTAAGGCCTTCAAAACCTAAGTATTCTGTTTTTTATTAGAAGGTGTCTAATAAGTATTCAGTGTTCACCAGTGAAGGGTATTTAAATTTTATGGGGGAACATTTTTGTTTATTGAAAATTCTAGTTGGATATCAGATATTGATAAGTATCATAGCACAGAATAGGTACTCAATGTTACTTCCCTTTTTGTCATCTAATCTACCTTAGCTGGCCATCTGGGTTGATAACACCAAATTGTTTATCTGTGAGAAAGCACTTTGAAATCCAGAAAACTATAGCTAGCAGTGGTTAATATTGATAACAATTGCATTGCAGTTTTGCTTGGCCAGTGTTCTGATCTACATGATTTAAAGCATAAATCATGCCCCTGAGACCCATATCATTCTTACTCTGAGTCCTCTGGATCCACAGATAGGCTTCAAAGAATCTCTTAAGCCTTCTGAAATTATATGAAGATTTTGTGTTCATGTACTATTATAGACAGAAGACATTGTTTTCAGCAGATGCTTAAAGGATTGTCTCTGCCATTTTCTTTAAAGTTTAAGAAAAACTGAATGAGGCAACCATTTGAGCTGCTGCTTAATCCTTTTCCAAGTCGTTTTGGAGCTCCTCAAGTACATGCAGTTGGGAGTGGAGTAGTACAGGGACTGCTTCTTTTTCCCTTGATATATCTTGAAAAGGGCTACAATTCCACTATATGGGAACATCCCCTTAAATAATCAATCCTTTTGTTTGATTTTAAACTTCTCTTTTTTCCTTGTTTGGTTATCATCACATATAATGGTCTAATTTTTACTTGTCACCAATTAAAATTTGTTCCATCTCAATGTAGATGCTGCTTCATTTAGTAGTGTTTGAGAATCTCATCAACACTGAGGTTAGACTGGGGAGCATTATCACTCCCACTCCAAGAATCATCTTTTATTGGAAAGAAAATTGATGATAGTTGGTTTTCTATTTGGCATGCTGCCAGAGAAAGTTAAATCTTTTAACTCCCCCTCAAAGGAATATTATGTTTTTAAAAGAAAAACAAACTTGAAAAAAAGCATGTAAGTAACTAAAAGAAAGACAGTTTTTTAAGATTGAAGTTAAATAAATGAGATCCCTTTACAAGTGAATTATAATTTCCATTGGAGCTGAATAATATAGGCTAGCAAATGAGAACCATCAATCTAGGTAACTTCTTTATCAGTTCACTAGCACATTTATTGTGGTTAAATATTCTGGGCTGTGACAGCATACCCAGCATTGTACCAAGTAGTCAAAGATGTAATCCTGGCTCTAAATTAAATAACCCCAATTCAAATAGATTTAGTTTTACCCTCATAAACTCGACTTAATTGTAAAACCAGACCACAGAGCATGCAATAACTTATAGTGGCAATAGCATCTAGCTCTTGTAGGCATATAAAACAATTGCCCCCACAAAGAAAAAAGAAGTAAAGGGAGCATTAACTACAGATATTGGTATATATAAAGAGATACTCTGAGCTTTTTTGTTGTCATTTAAGTGCTAAGTTTCAAAATGCACATAACTTTGTGTTTAAGTTCTCATGATTGATGGAGGATATGAGCTAGAAGTGTAGGTAGGATGAAATATCATTCCATATCTCCCCATGAGCCCATCAGAAATAAATTTGGCAGCTGTAATGGCAACTCGATGGCTCTTTATGGGGAAATATTGCTAATTTCAGGCATATATAACTTATTTGTTTGTGTTCTTCTTAAATCCAGAAAAGATTTGACATTCCCCAGTATATTTGGCAAATATAGTTATCCTTTGGTATATGTGGGGGATAGGTTCCAGGACACGTCTCTCTTCCGTATACCAAAATCCATGTACACTTAAGTCCAGTGGACTCTATGGAACCAGAACCCACCCATATAACCGCAACCCTCCTATATGTGGGTTTCGCACCATCAATATTTGATCCATGTTTGGTTGAAAACAAAATCACATAATAAGTGAAGGATGCAAGCACTTCAAACCTGTGTTATTCAAGGGTCAACTGTCCAGTATACTGTAGTGGATAAAGGCTTATATGGTTTGGATTCATGACCCCACCCAAACCTCATGTCCAGTTGTAATCCCCAGTATTGGAGGAGAGGCCTGGAGGGAGATTATTGGATCATTAGGGTGAATTTTCCCCTTGCTTTCCCTGCAGTATAGTAAGTGCATTCTCATGAGATCTGGTTGTTTAAAAGTGTGTAGGGTCTCCCCTTTCACTCTCTTCTTCCTGCTCCAGCGATATAGGATGTCTCTGCTTCCTCTTTGCCTTCTGCCATGATTGTTAGTTTCCAGAGGCCTCCCCTGCCGTGCTTCCTGTACAGTCTGTGGAACTGTAGGTCAATTAAACCTCTTTCCTTTATAAATTACCCAATCTTATAGCAGTGCAAGAATGGACTAATACAAGATATAAGCCTCAAGAGTTTAACCGTGCTGGGTTTGATCAACCTTAGTAAAGAACCTAACTTCTTGTACCTCATATTCCCTCCTATAAAATGGGGAAAATATGGGATCTTCTTTGATCATCCACATACCTTGAGATAATAATTGCTAAAATATATTGAATTCCTATGGTATGCTATGAATTCAGTCCTCAAACAGTCCTATGATTTTGATAGTATGATTATCCCCATTTTTCAAAAGAACAAACAGGCACAGAGATATTTGGTAATTCTCTCAAGATCATAGTAAATGGAGAGCATTTACACTCAGGCAGTTTGACTTTAGAGCATGCTCTCTTAATCATTTTGCCAAGTTGTATATAAAGCACTTAATACACTTCCAGGCACCTAGGAGGTACTCAGTAAATAGCAGCTACTGTTATTCAACATATAAATGACATAAGCAAGATGATCCTATTCTCTCATATCATACACTTTAAAGTAAAATCTGTATGGTTATTCTCCTCTGTTTTCCGGAAACAACCATACTAACTTGAATTCTGTTTAAGCTAAATAGACATAAGCCTCTTTTAGATTTATATTTTAAAGTTTTATTTCCTTGAATTTTTGAAAGTAGCAAGTGAATATAAATTAGATGAACCAGAAGCCTGGCTTTTTGCTGCTTGTAGTTTTTTTCGTTGACCTTGGAGTCAGTATTTATAGTTTCCTTTGAAGATCAGAGAACCCTTGGTTGCTTATTGCCTTAATCTTCGGAAAAGATCTATGACATTTTTTCTGATCTCAAAGAATACATCAAATCATATGAAACTGCTCAGTTATCAGGCCATGAAAACACGGGTCATTTCTACCAAAGAATAGATTACTCCAGCTTCATCATGAAAAGAATATTCTCCTTGGAAATACCCAAGCAGGTTTGCATTTTGAATACATACCAGCTGTGATGGAAAAGAATAGTCTAAGCCTTTCAATTCCCAGAGTCCACTGCCTCACTTGCACAGAACAGGACATGAAAGAAATTGTGTCAAAAGCATTTCAATATAAAAATTTTATTCCTGTACTCAATGAAGTGAATTAAGTGAAAAAAGTTAAGTACCTTAGAACATTGTATTGGCTGGTCACCAGTGCACTTAACTCCAGCCACTACAATGTGTTTTTTCTATGTAATTAGTAGCTCAGTTTAAGTACAAACACGCATCAGATGGTAACTCCAATTTATAAACACTCATATATACATAATTTCATAAAATACTTTCGGTTTTTAAATGCATAACTTTAAGGCAATTAGTGGCAATGAACAGTTTTTAAATTGTATAACTTAAAGGCAATTAATGGCAATGAACCTGCTATTTGGAGGTTACCTTAGCTGGCCTGTGAATGGGGAAGAAAGGGCAAGCCCCAGAGCAGCTGTGCCACCTATGTTCCTTCTGGGATAGATTCTCAGCAGTTCTAATCTTCAGCACTCCAGAGACCAGGATATATAGGCACCAAGCTCCTCTGGACATTTTGCCCTTTTTCATTGCCTCAGACAGACAGAAGCAGTCACCCAGACTGCCTACCATGTACACTTACTCTTCCCCACTCCCATCCTATCTTTCTGTTCAGTGGATGATGTCTTTCAAGAAGTCTGTTCTTACAGCATTGGCCACGCTCATTAAAATAGTTGACCAATTTCCCTATAGCCTCCTTCTGTTACAGGCTCCTCCTGCTGGCAAGGCACGTTGTGGACATTCCTCATAACTGAAAAAATAGTGTTAAGAATTGAGACATGGACCTCTCTCTGAAGATAAGAGAAGTACTCTGAATTCACTTATCCATATCTTTTTGACTGGTGCATTTGCAGATGTGGGGAGTAGAATCAGAATATTCAGATTCTCCTGTCTTCATTGAGGAAGAGAAATAAGGAATGTGAGGAGAGAAGGCTCAGATAGACAGAGACTTTTGTGTTTTGTTCACTGGAAGCAACTGGAAGAGGGCCTGTCACCAAATAGATGTTCGGTAAACATTTATTCAGTGAATGAATAAAGAATCTCAGGAATTAAATAGATTATTGGGGAAAAATGAGAAACAAAGCTATTAGACAGGGGTAATGCATTGGAGAGAGAGAGAGAAAGAGCGAGAGAGAGAGAGAGAAATAAGGAAAGAAAGAACAGATACCTGTCTGGACATTAGTGTCCAAGTAGCCTGCAGTGAAAACTGCTAGGTTTGGAGCCTAGGCACAAAGGGAGTGAATCTTTGATGCCTAGTCTTAGGAACAGCCAATGAATACACTGCAGGATGAAACTCACATATTTTCATTTGCTGATATTCAAGATACTGCTTAATGAGGGTTTTTCAAAACATGAATCTGGTATTGAAGCCATAGTTTTCTATTATTTTATTGTCAATGTTTAATATTTCCTTTATACTAGGTTGTAGGCTTTTTATAGCCACAGCTGGCCTTATACGACCTGTGAGTTGGATACTACTTATTTTATTGACTATTAAACAGGATTTTTTTCTGTAACTCAGCAGAAACCCTTAGAAAATAAGTATTTCAGAACGTTCTTCAGAAAGCTGTGAGCTAACACTTTGCTTCAGATGTGCAAACAGATTCCAATTCTGTTGTCTATCAAGTTAAACTGTTCCTTAGAATTAGTCTAAGAGGTGATGAAATTAATGCCCAGTGTGAAGTCAGGATCAGGGAGCAGAGAAGGGAATCCAGATGGCCAGACCTTTGCAATGTGAATTCAAAATCTGTTCAATGCATTATGAATTTCTGGCCATCAGTCACCAACATAAGAAAATGATAAGTGTAAAGAGCACTTAACTTTGAAACTCCAAAGTAAATTATCTTTATTATTCATCATTTGCTATTACCAACATTGTCTTCTATCAGTATGTATTTGCTGAAGTTGAGAGTTCAGCAAAATAAAACCAGTTCTCTAAAAATTAACTAGAATGTTACCGAGATTTTATTCATAATCCGCTCTATATTTTTGAATACTTGAAATATGCTCAAGATTGTAGACAATGTAGATGTTCACATTACCTGACTCAATCACCAAACTGTGGAGGTTCTACTCTGTCAGGCTAGTCATTGCAGATACAACAGAGCTTATAATCTAGTGGGGGAAACAGACATATCAATAAATATAAACAACATTCATTCAATAAGTATTTATTGAGCACCTACTATGTGCCAGTCATTGTTCCAAGTGCTGGGACTGTTCAGTGAACAAACATGGTAACAGTAGAGATACAAACGTGTAACATACATCAGAGCCATAGGGAAGAATTACAGAAGTTTTCACAGAGGAAAACCACCTGATTTCAGAAAGGAAGAATGAATAGAAGACTGCCAGTAAAGAAGGAGATTTGCGAGGGGTAATGGAAAAGCATTGAAGCTAGAGGGACATCAAATAGAGATAGGAGAGGAGAACAGGGTGTGTTCTAGGAATATAAAGTAGTTTGGTATTGCTGATTCCATAGGGGTGGGGGAAGGTGAGGAAATCAAACTATAATCAGGAATTACATCACCAAGGATTATAAGTGACATGCAGATAAGTGTAGTTTTATTTTGTATGATGCAGGCTGTGGAGAGACTTGAAAGGATTTTGAGCAGAGGAGTCAGGCTCCATTTTGACGGAGCTCAGAATGAGAGGAAAAGGAAAGGTGGAGATCAGTCAGGAGGAGGCTACAGACCGCACTGAGGAGATGAGATGAACTGAGGAGTGCCCAGGAGCAGTACTATGGGGAGTAGAGAACACAGTCAATGGTTGTGTAACAGATAGAATTTAAGACTCCCACATTTCTAGTTTGAGCAACTAGATGGAGTGAAGTGGGGAGAAGAGGACAGGGAAAATATTGAGTGTAACTTAGAACCATCACATTCAGGTAAGGAAATTCAATAGGCAGTTGGGTATACTGTGTATTTCAGAGGAGAACAATAGGCTGAAGGCAGAAAATGACTGGCATTGGTAAGATTGCTTCCGGAGAGGATGAAGTGTCCCTTAGAGAATATGGAAAACAGGCTCAAGCCTGTAATCCCAGCACTTTGGGAGGCTGAGGCGGGTGGATCACGAGGTCAAGAGATCGAGACCATCCTGGTCAACATGGTGAAACCCCATCTCTACTAAAGATACAGAAAATTAGCTGGGCATGGTGGCGCATGCCTATAATCCCAGCTACTCAGGAGGCTGAAGCGGGAGAATTGCCTGAACCCAGGAGGCGGAGGTTGCAGTGAGCCAAGATCGCGCCGTTGCACTCCAGCCTGGGTAACAAGAGCGAAACTCCGTCTCAAAAAAAAAAAAAAAAAAAGAGAGAATATGGAAAGCATCAGTATTGCAGAGGGCAGAGGTGGTGCAGAAAAGGAACCGACAACAAGAGGAGAGAGAGAAGGTATGGCCAGTGGGTGGAAAGATATGAAGAAAAGTCTGGTATCACAGACACCAAGCAAAGAAAAGTTTACTAAAAGAGGAAAGGTAAAGTGTGTCTGTGCCAAAGAGAACTCAAGTAATAAAAGGTCAAAATGTGAAGAGGAACTAACAAAATTGTCTACAAGAAAGTCTAATGTTCTTATTGGAGGCCTCTACAGAAATCTCTTTGGCCTTTGATATAGATTAGAGCTGAATTCTTGGTGATCTTTATTTTTTTTTTCTGATTTCATCAAGAGTTTTGTCCTTTTTTTTTTCCTCAGCCTGTTAGATTACAGCATTATCCATTTTGAAGTTAAACAGAAGGATTTCTAAATTCGGCATGGACCCTGGATACAACATTGAAGTATGTAAAGTTTTTCTTCACCACCCAATGGTTCCTTTTTTATTTCCCCTCTGTTCTCCCCAGCCTTGTTTACCTTCTTTTCCTTCAACTTCAGGCTCCCAATATACTGAAGCTTTCTTACCCTCTCCCCCCATCAGAAATGATTCCTGGCAAAAAACATAAAACAAGCAAACAAAAACTTTATAAACAAATCCACCTCGAAGCTACATATGGCTATTCTTCTAGAGTATTTATAATTTAATGGGTTGTTAATGCAAGTGTCAGGGTGTACTTTCAGTGGGTTGGGGAGACATTCATGGTCAGGGATGTTTCCCGATTCCCCTCTAAGGTGACCCCTTACTGCACAGCAATCCTTCCCTGAGACAGAAGACAAGTCAGTGCAAGAATGCCTAATTATTTCTCCTAGAGCCACACTAAACCTTTAGAAGACTTAAAGGTCACAAACATTTATTATATCGGTAATGTTCTTTTTGGAAATTATATTTTTGGCTGATAGTATTTCAATGTACTCAGTTGCTAACATAATAGCCAAAGAACATGTATCCTTTATCTTGTTTAATGCCAATTACTCTGTCACTATTTTCCTTGGCACTACTGGAATAACTTCCAATGTGGTATGGGACAGACAAGTTCAGCTCTATAGAGGCCAAAAATATCTGTGTCTACTAATCAGCTGTTCCCTATTACCTTTTTTAAACAGTATTATTAACTGACTTCCGTACAGCCAAGTAGTTTGATCATGCTTCTAATTTAATTCAGTTGTTTGGAAAGGGAAAACAATCTCGTTAATCATTTTTAAGATTCATTTTATGTGTGCAGTAAGTATAGACACCATGTTTCCTAAAACAGTCTCTGCTGAAGTGCTCTGATTGGAAAAAAATAATAGCTCAGCAAGTGAAAAATTTTATTGTCATGAACTTCACTTTTAAAAGTAAAGGTAAATGACAAGGATTTGCCTATTCTGATATGCAATGTAAAATTATATTAACTTTTGTTCAGTGTATCCTTTAAAATGTGTTATGGTTTCATGGATATGTTTGTATAGCATGTAAATTATTTATGCTCTTAATCCTTTATTTACATTTAAGCCTTGGGGAACAAGGTTTCTAACAAATGCACTGTGTAAAAATATTCTTTTGCCAAAAGAGAGGAGGAAGTGTACAAACTCAAAGCTATTTCAACCATCAAAGCCCCATTATCAGAGGCATGTGTGGACCAGCGAGCTCGTCCTGGACAGAATGCTCGGTCTCATGCTCCTCACAGGCAGGAAGCAGTGGATTAGCAATGCTTTCCGTTTAAATTAAATTTGTGTTGTGTAAGAAATGCAAAGGAAAATCTTTAGTACATCCCTTAATAGTCTCACTAGAATAGATTGGGTGAACTGATAATGACTATGGTATTTAAGGAAAAGTACTCTCTAAGAAATAGAAGCATTACTCCAAACGAATGATGAGAAATTTATTATCAGAAAAGAGAGCTAGGCACAGAAATGCAGGAATAGAAATAATCTACTCAGGACCTGGTGTGATTGTATTTTCTCTGAGGTGTTGTCAAGGACCATTAAGCAGAAGAGGCATTTATAGAATCCTAAGACTGTCAGAACTGAAAGGGTCATCTTTAGTCCAATCTTCTAATTTTACAGGTGAGAAAACCCAGGCCCATTTTTAAAAGGGTAATAATACCCTGTGAATTCTGTCGAGGGACAGGCATTCTTGGGGAAATGGGGACCTAGAATTAAACCTTGGGTAGAGGTGGGGGAGGAAAGACAGACTGGTTTTCAGAAAGGAAGCCCAAACTCCCAGAAAAGAGAATGGCACAAAGCCAGACACAGTGGCTCATGCCTGTAATCCTAGTACTTTGAGATGCCAAGGCAGGCGAATTGCCTGAGCCCAGGAGTTCAAGACCAGCCTGGGCAATGTGGCCAAACTCCGTCTCTACTAAAAATACCAAATGTTAGCCAGGCATGGTGGCAGGTGCCTGTAGTCCCAGCTACTTGGGAGGCTGACTGAGGAGAATCACTTAGACCCGAGAGGCTGAGGTTGGGCAACAGAGTGGTACTCTTGTCTCCAAAAAAAGAAAGAAAGAAAAAAAAGGAAAGCTTATGGCATATGAAGGGCTGAGATGTGGCGGGAGTATTTCAACAAATGGATAGCACATAGCTGTTACTAGGAGGCAGTCTGTTAGCACATGTACATCTAGGTAGGTATGAACCCTGAGCAGATAGATGGGACCTTAGTTATTCATCTTCAATCAGAGGCAGATGCCCTGCCCCTAGAAAGAAGGGAAGTCTAACAAGAGCAAGACGAGGCTTCAATCCCAGAAAGACTGGGATGCCAGTTAGGTTAAAAATAGATAATCAGCATCATTAGACTGGATGTTCAAGGTGAGTATTACAGCCTTAGAGCAAGATATATTTCTAATACTGGTGCACAGGGTCAGAGCTCATAGAAACAAAGTAGAAAAATGGTGTGTTCCAAGATGCTAGGGTAGAAGCCTCCACATTCTTCTTAAGAGAAGGATTTTTCTAAGAAACTCTAGGATGTGGAAATTCAGTGGTTCCAGCTGTGAGAATAGGGTTTCAAATCCCATGAAAGTACATTTAGACACTTAGAACATCCCAGACTCAGTTTAAAGCAATTTTTGTGCATTATCAGGTTACTTTTCACATTTAATAGATGTCTTAGTCAATTCAATTTGCTATAAAAAGACTGTAGACTAACTAGATAGTAAACAATGTATTTCTCATAGCTCTGAAGGCTGTGAAGCCCAAGATTAAGATGCTGGCAGATTCAGTATCTGTTGAGGGATTGCTTCTTTGTTCACAGACAGCAGTCTTTTTGCTGTAACTTCACATGGTGGGAGAAAGTGAAGGAGGTCTCTGGGGTCTCTTTTGTAAGGACCGTAATCCAATCTATGAGGGCTCTTCTCTCAAGACCTAATTACCTCCCACAGGCCCCACCTCCGAATACCATCACATGGGCATTGGGATTTAACATATTAATCATGAGTGGGGAGAAGATACAAACATTCAGTCTAACTCAGTAGATGAACCTAATCTAGGGATTTTACTGTAGCAATTCTCAAATATAACTTGTATTAGCAACATAGGAATAAAGGAGTAGAAGAAAACTTGTTCTTTAATTCCTCATTAATAATATTATTTGTTCTCATACATGAATTTAATAACAACTTTGAATAGTGCCTCTTGATTTTATTTCAAACAAAAAGAGAAAAGTGAAGAATAATGAAAATGTAATTAGAATACTATACAAGATTTCAGATAAGTGGAATAATTTGTGTTCTTTGAAAATTAATGTTATTCAGTTCAGCATTTGCTTAGACCCTACCCTGTGAAGGAGCTTTGGACTGAAGGTTAACATGGTGTGATAGTTAATGTTATATGTGGTACCCAGTTGTTTGGTCAGAGACTAGTTTAGCTGTTACTATAAGGATTTTTTAAAAAATACATAATTAGCATTTAAATCAGTAGACTAAGTAAAGCAGATTACCCTCCATGATATGAATGGGCCTCTTCCAATCAGGTAAAGGCCAAGACCGAGGTTTCCTGAGAAAGAAATTATCCTCAATATGGCAACACAGAAACTTTTCATGAGTCTCCATCCTGCTGCCTTGTGGAATTTGGACTCAAGACTGCAACTTCAATTCTTGCCTGAAATTTCAGCCTGCTGACCTGTCCTACAAATTTCAGATTTGACAATCTTTACGATCACATGAGGCAATTTCTTAAAATCAATCTCTATCTAGCAATATATTTATCATCTATTTATCTATCCTTTTGGTTCTGTTTCTCTGGAAAACCCTGGCTCATGCATATGGCCTATTTTCACACTGAAAGTCAGTCAAATGCAGAAAAATCTTCAACACCTAAAGTATAATAGATTGGTATGGTTAGGCCAGAAGCATTTGGATTTCTTTTTTAAGTGTTGAAAGGAAAACAGCACATCTCAATACATTGTACTTCAATTTCCCATGCCAAGACTTGATTGGTTTCATCTAAATTTGAGTCACAATAAATCTTGCATCTACTGAATCTCTGTCATTTTTCCTTTCAGGAGTTATTTAAGCCAAGTTTTAGTAAGAACATGTGAAAATAAAAGTGAGACCATGGCAAATAGGAAAATCTGATAATTTGAAGGGCCCTTGGATCAGTAGCTTAGATCATCATTAATTATACCAAGCATTTATTTTTAACATGGTATCAAGTTAAGCAACTGTTTTGTTGTTTGCCATCAATTAAAAAGCATTTAAGTAAACCATGGATTTAAAAAATACCTTTTCCATTTGTATTTTTATGACTTCTTAAAAGTTGATTGTAACCTAATAGGATCTTCAATTCTCACTTACTGGTTTTATAAATTGGATACAGAAAAATTAAATGATTGTGAGTAGTGATTTATTCTCAACCAACAGCCAGACTGAATTTTTGTAAACATGTCAAGTCATGTTAGCCTACTCAGAAATGTCCAAGGACTTCCTAACTCTCTTTGAGAGAAACTAAAATTCTTTCAAGTCATACAAACCACCCCTTGAGGTAGACCATCCTTCTATGACTCCAGTTACCACTTTAACTTCATCTCCTAGCATTGTCTTCCTAGTAAGAACAAGATAGAAGGAGAGAGAGAGAAAAAAAATTTTTTTAATGAATTGTCTCATGCAATTACGGGGGCCAGCAAGTCTGAAATCTGCAGGCCAAGCTGGCAGGCTGGTGACTCAGGGAAGAATTGGTATTGAAGCTTAAATCCAAAGGTAGAGGCAAAATTCTCTCTACCTGGGGGATCTTCAGTTTTTGCTCTTAATGCCTTCCACTGATTGTATTAGGCTCACCTACATTATGGAGGCTAATTCGCTTTACTCAAAGTCTACTGATTTAAATGTTAATCTCATCTAAGTGTGACATGGTAAAAAGCCCCATAAAACTGCATACCTCAACCATACCTCAGCTCTCTGTTGAAAGTGCTCTCTGTGTCCCCAAATGTGAATAAGTAATTAAGGACTGTAATTGCCACAATCAGAATGTCAAAAGTCCCCTGGCCCTCGGAGTGTCCGGAGCCCCTCACCCTCATCTCCGCCCAGAAAGTGATTTACAGAATCCACTAGCCCCCAGGACATCTGAAGCCCCTCACCCCCACCCCCGCCCCTCACCCTCACTCCCAAGGTGATTTTTACTGGTATGAAAGGTCTTGACACCCTCCTTTCGGACAGGTTGGAGAGATGCGAGTCCTCTGCAGCCGCCGGCAATAAAGACCCTGCAATTTGGCATACTTTTGTCTTGGTGTTGACTTTCTACACTCGGGCCAGTACAACATAAGAAATGCTTTCAGGCCGGGCGCGGTGGCTCAAGCTTATAATCCCAGCACTTTGGGAGGCCAAGGCGGGTGGATCACGAGGTCAAGAGATTGAGACCATACTGGTCAACATGGTGAAACCCCGTCTCTACTAAAAATACCAAAAATTAGCTGGGCATGGTGGCGCGTTCCTGTAATCCCAGCTACTCAGGAGGCTGAGGCGGGAGAATTGCTTGAACTCAGGAGGCAGAGGTTGCGGTGAGCGAGATCGCACCATTGCACTCCAGCCTGGGTAACAAGAGCGAAACTCCGTCTCAAAAAAAAAAAAAAAAAAGAAATGCTTTCACAGCAGCATCTAGACTAGTGTTTGACAAAATATCTAGGTCAAGCCCAGCCAAGTTGACACACAAAATTAACCATCACAGTGTTATTAAGTGAAGAAAGGAGAATAGAACTTAAGAGGAAATGGAAAGGAGGAGAGAAGAAGAATGGTACAGAAGCAGTAATGGGGAACCAAGGGTTATGTATTTCATATATAGTCTGACTTAATGCTGAGTCAATTTGCTACTTAACTAGAGAGTTTTATTGTCCTGTTACATAAGAATTAGATTGGCTCCTGAATCAGGAACCAAAGTAACCAGATAGGTGTAACACAGTCTTCAGTTATTAGAGCAAGTTAGGGCACAATAGCTCAGATCATTGACATTCTAGCCATATAT
The DNA here is from genome assembly GCF_049354715.1 of Callithrix jacchus. Classification (NCBI taxonomy): domain Eukaryota; kingdom Metazoa; phylum Chordata; class Mammalia; order Primates; family Cebidae; genus Callithrix; species Callithrix jacchus. The sequence continues at coordinate 92,368,991 of NC_133517.1, read as the reverse complement.
GTTGAATATACTTGCTTAATTGTTATAATGCTTTGCCTCATTTTTTCTCATAACACATATAAAATACTACCAACTTCACTACAGCAAATAGGACTAAATATGTCATTATATAATCTATGATATGCTAGCCTAGCATATCAAATTAGTCCAACAAGAAGTTACCATCCTGATTTTTAGTGTTACATTATGCTACCTATACATTATCCATTTTTAGCTCCAGATATGTGAATATTTTTGTTATGATTATGGTGAAGACCACCCATGGACTAAGTCTGGTTTTCTTAGAAATATGTGTATTTCCTATTACACAGTTGCTATTTGACAAACCTACTAAGCAGAAGTTGCTATTTGGCAAACCTTCCTAGCAGAAGTGTACAGATATGAATCCAATGACCTTTTCTCTTCATTTTGTGATCTTTTTGACAAATTCATCGGTAAAGGATTTTGTTACGGTCATGTATTTTTTCTATTTCACTGTTGTTTTTGTTGTTTCCTGTTTCTTTAGAGTATGCTTTCTTCTTGCTTCTCCTGGTCAGGCTTGAGATAGGAGCTTCTTTGATTATTACTCCCTTTTAATTATTATTTGAGCAGTGATTTTTTTTTAATCAAAAGTTACTTTTGCAGAATACTCATAATAACCACCATTTCTTGACTACTCAATCTTCTCTTTATGCATAGGAATATTGTTAATATTCATAATTTTGACAATTGAGGTAACCAAAGCTTGAGAGATGGAGTAACTTATATAAGATGTCACAACTAATAAATGGCAGGGAATGATTTGAACCCATCTGTTAGACTCTGAAGCCCTTGTTCTTTGCACTTTGTCATGCTGCATACACTAGCTCATTTTATCTTTTAAGCAATAACAAGTGCTGACGCATTCTGAACACTTAATACGTATCTGTTTTACACAGTTGACATATATTATCTCTTTTAATCCTTAAATAGCCTTACAAGATAGGGACTATTGCTATCTTTCCTTTGTAAAAGAAGAAATGGAAGCACAGGAAGGATAAGTAACATACCAACATGTATATCTATGTGACACGCCTGCACATTCTGCACATGTACTCCAGAACTTAAAGTATAATAAAAAAACCATAAAAGCCGATAAAACAGCTCATGAAGCTGAAAAAAAAGAAAGAAAAAAGATAATGTGCCAAAATCAGATAACTAGTTTCTGGTGGAGTTGGGTAAATAAAGGAGATGTCATTATGATTCCCATTTTACAGAAGAAGAGACAGATTCAGAGAGATCAATGATTGGCTCATATTTACAAAGCTGGTAAGTGGCGAAATTAAGTCTCATTGCTCTTCTGGTTTCAAATTTAATGGTTTAACAAGAGTAGTATAAAATTATTTTTTAAAAAGTAGAGTTTTTAGTGGTAATTGAAGGATAAAAGAGCTGTATAATGAGAACTCTAAGCATTTCCTGTACATAAAACTTAAATTAAGTGAATGGAAGTAAGAGATGCAGAGGAAACACATTAAAAACACTAAATAACCCTTTCACACCATGAAGAATAACTGTGGGCCACTGAGGAAAAGCAATAAAAGACAGCCCAACCAAGCATGCAGAAATCAGAAATTAGATTACTCTTTGAAAAGAGATGTAACTAGCAATTGTAAAGATATTTTTAACTCTTTGCATTAAGGGGAACCATTTAACTCTACATCTTTCTTTTCCTTTTCACCATTTTTTTTAAGTTACATAATCTTGTAGAAGAGATATATATATATATATTTTATTCTTTTAGCATTCTGTACACTGACAACAGGTAAAAGAAAATGACTGAAACTTAAAACGTGAAAGAACATTTCACAATTAAATCCACAATTGTAAACATCTTACTCACATGTCAGTGAAAAATCACCAATTATTATAAAAACAGGACAAATTACATTGCAAAAGAAGCAAAAATTAGAAAAAAATTCATAAAAAAATATATCCAACTATGAAAAGTGTTGCTCTCTTGGTGTCTTCACATCCTTCTCTTCTGTGTACTGATGTACAACACATTGTTTCCTCAGATAAATGCGTCCCCATACTTATTCTTCAGTTGTCCATTTACATATTCCTCTGTCTGCTCCAGGGCTATATTCATGTAGCCATCCAGGCAAGCCAGGACCCCTCGATAATCCACTCCAGAATTTAATTTTACCACAACTGGTCGTCTAATGATTTGCTTTAAGAAGTTACTAGGGGTTTGCTTCTGAAGACTCATTTTAACAATCCTCGTCGGCGGGATCCAGCCTTTTCACCATTTTTAATAGACAAATCACTTTGGTCACTTCTTTCAACATTTGAAATGCAAGCAATCATGACTTCATCAGTATTGTGCTGTGAAGTTTGTAACACAAACTTAAGACCTGAAAGAATCAATTTTAAACTTCAAGTTCCTCCTCATTTCTATTTTTTTTAAGGAGTGAATGTAATTATTTATTACCAACAGTGAGTATCAGCAGTAAATGAATTTTCATTTAAGGCAGAACTTGTCCTCAGTTCTAATTATCTGAGTAATGTGCTATGATCACTAGTAGCCATGGCAAACTTGCCAAACTTTCCAGACTAGCAAACTCTGCACTCATTCAATCACATGTCCTATGGGACAACAAAATTTAAGACAAAGGAACAATAATAACATAGAAATTTATACTTGTTTAGAAAGTCAGAGTTTAATTTTAAAACACTTTAAATATTATGAACAGTAAAATGAGGGGATTATGAGTCTGGTGGAGATTGGGTGAAATAATGCAATTACCCATCTGAAGGAATCTGTGTTACTAAATTTATATCATTGCTCAATCACTCCATGTGACATGGAGTGTATTTTTTTTAACATTTATTTGAGGTCCAGAAGCACATGTGTAGGTTTTGTCATATGTGGTTTGGGACCTCAAATAAAAGTTTAAAAAAATACATTTGCAGGGTGATACGGTTTGGCTCTGTCTTCACCCAAATCTCGTCTTGAATTATAGCTCCTATAATCCCCACATGTTATGGGAGGGACCTGGTCAGAAGTAATTGAATAATGAGGGCAGGTGTTTCCCATGCTGTTCTGGTGAGAGTGAATAACTCTCATGAGATCTAAAGGTTTTACAAAGGGCAGTTTCCCTGCATATGGCCTCTTGCTTGCTGCCATGTAAGATGTTCCTTTACTCTTTCTTCACCTTCCCCCATGATTGTAAGGCCTCCCTAGTCACGGGAACTGTGAGTCAGTTAAACCTCTTTTTCTTTATAAGTTACCCAGTCTCAGATATTTCTTCATAGCAGTATGAAAATGGACTAATTCAGTAAATTGGTACTGCAGAGAATGGGGCACTGCTGTAAAGATACCCCAAAATATGGAAGTGACTGGAACTGGGTAACAGGCAGAGGTTGGAACAGTTTGGAGGGCTCAAAAGATGATTGGAAGGTGTGGGAAAGTTTGAGACTTCCTAGAGACTTGTTGAATGACTGACCAAAATGCTGATAGTGATATGGACAATAAAGTCCAGGCTGGGGTGTTCTCAGATAGAGATGAGGAACTTTTGGGAACTGGAGTAAAGGTCACTCTTGCTATGCAAAGAGACTAGCAGCATTTTGCCCCTGCCCTAGAGATCTGTGGAGCCTTAATTTGAGAGAGATGATTTGGGGTGTCTGGCAAAAGGAATCTCTAAGTAGCAAAGTGTTCAAGAGGAAGCAGAACATTAAAGTTTGCAAAATTTGCAGCCTGATGATGTGATAGAAAAGAAAACCCCCCATCTGCTGGGGAGAAATTCAAGCCAGCTGCAGAAATTTATATAAATAATAAGGAGCAGAAAGTTAATCACCAAGACAATGGGGAAAATATCTCCAGAGCATGTCAGAGACCTTCATGGCAGCCCCTCTCATGACAGGCTCAGAGGCCTAGGAGGGGCAATGGTTTCCTGTTCTAGGTCCAGGCTCCCCCATCCACATGGGTGTAGTCTTAGGACTTGGTGCCTTGTGTTGGGCACAGCCTCCAGCTGTGGCAAAAGTTCCAAGGGACAGCTTAGGCCATGGCTTCAGAGGGTGTAAGCCCCAAGCCTTGGCAGCTTCCACATGGTGTTAGTCTTGCAGGTACAAAGAAGACAAGAATTGAGGTGTGGGAACCTTTCCCTAGATTTCAGAGGATGTATAGAAATGCCTGCATTTTACAGGTTTTCTGCAGGGGTAGAGCCCTCATGGAGAACCTATGCTAGGACAGAAGGGAAATCAGAGATTAGAGCCCCCACACAGAGTTTCCACTGGGGCACCACTTAGTGTAGCTATGAGAAGATGGCCACTGTTCTCCACATCCCAGAATGGTAGATCCACCAACAACTTGAACCATGTGCCTAGAAAAGCCATAGATGCTCAGTGCCAGCCTGTGAAACAGCCTGAGTGAGGGCTATGCCCTGCAAAGCCACAGGGGCAGGGCTGCCCAAGACTATGGGATCCCACCTATTGCATCAGCATGACTTGGATATGAGACATGGAGTCAAAGGAGATCATTTTAGAGCTTTAAGATTTGATTGGCCCACTGGATTTTGAACTTGCATAGGGCCTGTAGCCCCTTCATTTTAGCCAATTTCTCCCATTTGGAATGGGTTTATTTACCCAATGCCTGTACCTCCATTGTGTCTAGGAAGTAACTAACTTGCTTTTAATTTTACAGGCTTATAGGCAGAAGGGACTTGCCTTGTCTGAGATGAGACTTTGGACTGTGGACTTTTGAGTTAATGCTGAAATGAGGTAAGAACTTTGGGGATTGTTGGGAAGGCATGGTTTTGAAATGTGAAGACATGAGATTTGGGAGGAGCCAGGGGCAGAATGATGTGGTTTGACTGTGTCCTCACCTTAATTTTATATTGAATTATAGCTCCCGTAATTCCCACATGTTGTGTGAGGGGCCTGGTGGGAGGTAATTGAATCATGGGTGTGGGTTTTTCCCATGCTGTCCTCATGATAGTGAATAAGCCTCATGAGATCTGATAATTTTATAAAGGACAGTTCATCTGCACACAGTCTCTTGCCTGCTGCCATGTAAGATGTGCCTTTGCTCCTCCTTTGCCTTCCTCCATGATTTTGATGCCTCCCCAGCCATGTGGAACTGTGAGTTCATTAAACCTCTTTACTTTATAAATTACCCGGACTTGGTAACTGCATGTCATGGAGGTCTGGTGTACAGATAATTTTGTCAAATGAGTAATAAGCATGATATTCAGTAGGTATTTTTTCTGATCCTCTGCCTCCTCTCACCTTTCACCCTCACATAGGCTCCAGTGCCTGTTGTCCCCCTCCTAATATCCATATGTTCTGACCTATCAATAAATATATGTGGTATTTGATTTTCTGTTCCTGTGTTAGTTTGCTTAGGATAATGGCCTCCATCTTCATTCATGTTGCTGCAAAGGACATGATCTTGTTCTTTCTTTATGGCTGCATAGTATTTGTGGTATACATGTACCACATTTTCTTTATCCAGTCTACTGTTGATGGGCTTTAGATTGATTCCATGTCTTTGCTATTGTGAATAGTGCCACAATGAACATAAACATGTATGTGTCTTTATGGTAGAATAATTTATATTCCCTTGAGTATATACCCAATAATGAGATTGCTGGGTTGAATGGTATTTCTGTTTTAAGTTATTTGAGGAATTGCCATGTTGCTTTCCACAATAGCTGAAATAATTTACACTCCCACCAACAGTGTATAAGCATTCCCTTTTCTTTGCAACCTTACCATCATCTATTATTTTTTGACTTTTTACTAATAGCCATCTGACTGGTGTGAGATGGTATTTCATTGTGGTTTTTATTTGCATTTCTCTAATGATTAGTGATGTTGAGTATTTTTAAATATGCTTGTTGGCTGCTTATGTATCTTTCTCTAAATATGTCTGTTCACACTCCTTGCCCATTATTTTTTTTAAGACAGAGCCTGGCTGTATCATACAGGCTGGAATGCAGTGGTATAATAATCAAGGCTCGCTGCAACCTCTGCCTCCCTGGCTCAAGAGATTCTCCTGCCTCAGCCTCCCAAGTAGCTGGGACTACAGGCTCATGCCATTGTGCCTAGCTAATTTTTGTATTTTTTGTAGAGTTAGGGTTTTACCATGTTGCCCAGGCTAGGCTTGAACTCTTGAGCTCAGGTGATCTGTCTGCCTCAGCCTCCAGTCCCCCAAAGTGCTGGAATCACAGTCATGAGCCACTGTACTTGGCCCTTTGACTACTCTTTAATGATGTTGTTTGTTTTTTTTTCATGTAAATTTGTTTAAGTTCCTTATATAGATTGGATATTAGATCTTTGTCAGGTGTGTGTGTGTCTGTGTGTGTTTGTGTGAATATATATATAATTATTTTTTTTAATTGTACTTTAGGTTCTGGGGTACATGTACAGATCATGCAGGATTGTTGCATAGGTACATACATGGCAATGTGGTTTGCTGCCTCCATTCCCCCCATCACCTGCATCTGGCATTTCTCCCCATGTTAGCCCTCCCTGACCTTCCCACCCCCCACTGTCCCTCCCTTGGCCCCCCCAACAGACACCAGTGTGTGATGCTCCCCTCCCTGTGTCCATGTGTTCTCATTGTTCATCACTTGCCTGTGAGTGAGAACATGAGGTATTTGATTTTCTGTTCTTGTGTCAGTTTGCTGAGAATGATGGTTTCCAGATTCATCTATGTCCCTGCAAAGGACACAAACTCATCATTTTTTTTATGGCTGCATAGTATTACATGGTATATATGTGCCACATTTTCCTTGTCCAGTCTATCATCTATGGGCATTTGGGTTGGTTCCAGGTCTTTGCTGTTGTAAACAGTGCTGCTATGAACATACATGCCCATGTGTCTTTATGATAGAGTGATTTATAATCCTCTGGATATATACCCAGTATCTTCCACAATGGTTGAACTAGTTTACACTCCCACCAACAGTGTAAAAGTGTTCCTATTTCTCCACATCCTCTCCAGCATCTACTGTCTCCAGATTTTTTAATGATCGCCATTCTAGCTGGCGTGAGGTGGTATCTCAATGTGGTTTTGATTTGCATTTCTCTAATAATCAGTGATGATGAGCATTTTTAAATATGTTTGTTGTCCTCATAGGTGTCTTTTTTTGAAAAGTGCCTGTTCATATTCTTTGCCCACTTTTGGATGTTTTTTTTTTTTTTCTTGTAAATCTGTTTTAGTTCTTTGTAGATTCTGGATATTAGCCCTTTGTCAGATGGGTATATTACAAAAGTTTTTCCCATTCTGTTGGTTGCTGGTTCACTCTAATGATTGTTCATTTGCTGTACAGAAGCTCTGGAGTTTAATTAGGTCCAATTTGTCTATTTTGGCTTTTGTTGCCAATACTTTTGGTGTTTTAGTCATGAAGTTCTTGCCTATGCCTATATCCTGAATGGTTTTGCCTAGGTTTTCTTCTGGAGTTTTTACAGTGTTAGGTCTTATGTTTAAGTCTTTAATCCAACAGATGTATATATTGCAAATATTTTCTCTCACTCTGTGTATTGTCTGTTTACTCTGTTGATAGTAACCTATGCTATGCAGAAGCTTTGTAGTTTAATTAGACCCCATTTGTTGGTTTTTACTTTTGTTGCATTTGATTGGTGTATTCATTATGGAATTTTTGCCAAGGCTTATGTTCAGAATGGTATTTCCTAGGATATCTTTCAGGGTTCTTATAGTTTTAGGTTTTACATTTAGGTATTTAGTCTATCTTGATTTTTGTATGTGGTATAAGGTAGGAGTCCAGTGTCAATCTTCTGCCTATGGTTACCCAGTTATCCCAGTACCATTTATTGAATGGGGAATACTTTCTCCATTGCTTGTGTTCATTAATTTTTTTTGTCAAACATGAGATGGTTATGGGTGTGTGGCCTTATTTATGGGCTCTTTATTATGTTCAGTACGTCTATATGTCTGTTTTTGTACCTGTATCATGCTATTTTGATTACTGTGGCCCTATACTGTAGTTTGAAGTTGGGTAACATGATGCCTCCAGCTTTGTTCTTTTTGCTTAGGATTGCCTTGGCTATTTGGGTAAGTTTTTGGTTCCATATAAATTTTAAAATAGTTTTTTTTTCCTAATTCTGTGAATAATGTCATTGGTAGTTTGATAGGAAAAGCATTGAATTTGTAAATTACTTTGGGCACGCAGTATGGCCATTTTAACAATATTGATTTTTCCTATCCATGAAAATGAAATGTTTTACCATTCATTACAAGTGTAATGATTTCTTTGAATAGTGTTTTGTAGTTCTTGCTGTAGAGATCTTTCACCTCCCTGGTTAGCTGTATTGCTGGGCATTTTATTCCTTTTGTGGCAATTGTGAATGGGATTCTTTTCTTTTGTTTTTTTTTTTCTTCCTCTTGCCTGATTGCTCTGGCCAGGATGTCAAATACCATGTTGAATAGGAGTGTTGAGAAAGGGCATCCTTGTCTTGTGCTAGTTTTAAAGGAGAATGCTTCCAGCTTTTGCCCATCGATGAAGATGTTGGTTCTGGGTTTGTCATAGACGGGTCTTATTATTTTGAAATATGTTTCTTCAGTGCCTAGTTTACTGAAGATGTTTTACATGAAGGAATGTTGAATTTTGTTGAAAGCCTTTTCACATCTATTGAGATTGTCATGTGGTTTTTGTTTTTAGTTTCGTTTATGTGATGAATTACATTTATTGATTTGTGTATGTTGAACCAACTTTGCATCCCAGGGATAAAGCCTACTTGATTATGGTGAATTAGCTTTTTGATGTACTGCTGGATTTGGTTTCCTAGTATTTTGTTGAGGATTTTTGCATCTACGTTCATCAAAGATATTGGCCTGAGATTTTGTTGTTGTTGTGTCTCTGCCAGGTTTTGGTATCAAGATGATACTGGCTTCAAAGAGTGAGCTGGGGAGGAGTCATTCCACCTCAATTTTTTGGAGTAGTTTTAGTAGAAATGACACCAGATCTTCCTTATATATCTGGTAGAATTAGGCTTTGAAGTTATCTGGTCCTGAGCTCTGTTTTCATTGATAAGCTTTTTAATACGGACTCACTTTTGGAACTCACTATTGGTCTGTTCAGGGATTCAATTTCTCCCTAGTTCAGTCTTGGGAGTGTGTATGCATCCAGAAATTTATCCATTTCTTCTAAATTTTCTAGTTTGTGTCCATAGAGGTGTTCATAAATAGTCTCTAATGGGTTCTTTTTTAAATTTATCTGAGATCAGTGGTAATGTCCCCTTTATAATTTCTAATTGTGTTTATTTGCATCTTCTCTTTTTTTTCCTTTATTAGGCTAGTTAGCAGTCTATCTATCTTATTAATATTTTCAAAGAACCAACTCTTGGATTTATTGACTTTTTTGTATCGCTTTTCATGCCTCAATTTCATTTAGTTCAACTCTGATTTTGGTTATCTCTTGTCTTCTGCTAGTTTTGGGATTGGTTTGCTCTCAGTTCCCTAGTTACTTTAGTTGCTATGTTAGGTTGTTAATTTGAGGTCTAACTTTTGGATGTGGACATTTGGTGCTATAAACTTCCCTATTATTGCCTTAGCTGAATCCCAGAGATCCTGGTATGTTGTATCTTTGTTCAAATAATTTCTTTATTTCTGCCTTAATTTTATTGTTATCCAAAAGTCATTCAGGAGCAGGTCATTTATTTTTCATGCAATTGTATGGTTTTGAGTGATTTTCTTAGTCTTGATTTCTATTTTTATTGTGCTGTGGTCCAAGAGTGTGGTTGGTATGATTTTGGTTTTTTGGAGGGCATTTTCTGAGTATTTTTTTAATGTTGAATTATATGGTCAATTTTGGAATATTGCAATGTAGTGATGAAAAGAATATATATTCTGTTGTTTTGGGGTGAGGAGTTTCTGTAGATATCTATTAAGTCCATTTGATCAAGTGCTGAGTTCAGGTCCTGAATATCTTTGTTAATATTCTGTTTTAATAATCTGTCTAACACTGTCAGTGGGATATTGAAATCTCCCACTATTGTTTTGTGGCAATCTAAGTGTCTTTGTAGGTCTCTAAGAACTTGTTGTATGAATCTAGGTGCTCCTGTGTTGGGTGCATATATGGTTAGGACAGTTAGATCTTCTTGTTAAATTGAACCCTTTACCATGCCCTTTCTTGTCCTTTACGACCTTTATTGGTTTAAAGTTCATTTGTCTGGAATTAAGATTGCAATTTCTGCTTTTTTCTGTTTTCTATTTGCTCAGTAGATTTTTCTCCATCCCTTTATTTCAAGCCTATGGATGTCACTGCATGTGAGATGAGCCTCATGAAAATAGCATACCATTGGGTCTTGGTTCTTTATCCAGTTCACCACTCTGTGTCTTTCAATTGGATACTTAGCCTGTTTGCATTCGAGGTTAGTATTGATATGTGCAGATTTGATCCTTTCATCATGTTGCTAGCTAGTTATCATGCAATCTTGTTTGGGTGGTTCCTTATAGTGTCCCTCATCTGTATACTTAAGTGTGTTTTTGTAGTGGCTGATAGTGGTCTTTCTTTTTCATATTTATCACTCTTGTCAGGACTTCTTGTAAGGCAGGTCTGGTGGTAATAAATTCCCTCAGTATTTGTTTGTCTGCAAAGGATCTTATTTCTCCTTCACTTATAAATCTTGGCTGGATGTGAAATTCTTGTTTAGAAACTTTTTCTTTAAGAATGCTGAATACAGACTCCAAATCTATTCTGGCTTGTAGGGTTTCTGTTGAAAAACTGCTGTTAGCCTGACAGGGTTATCTTTGTAGGTGACCTGCCCCTTCTCTCTAGCTGCCTTTAACATTTTTGTCTTTCATTTTAACCTTTGATAGTCTGATGATTATGTATCTCGGGGATGGTCTTTTTGTGTAATATCTCACAGGGATTCTCTGCATTTCCTGGATTTGAATGTTGGTCTCTCTAGTGAGGTTGGAGAAGTTCTCATGGACAATATCCTGATAAGCATTTTCCAAATTGCTTGCTTTCTCCCTGTTTCCTCTATGGATGCCAAAGGGTCATAGATTTGGTCTCTCTTTACATAATCCCATATTTCTTGGAGGTTTTGTTCATTATTTTTTCTTATTTTTGTGTGACTTATTTCAGAGAGCTGATCTTTGAGTTCTGATATCTTTTCCCTCAGTTTGGTCTATTCTACTGTTAATACTTGTATTTACATTGTACAACTTTTGTAGTGTGTATTTCAGCTCTATCAGATCAGTTTTGTTTTTTATAATGGCTATTTCATCTATTAGCTCTTGTATTGTTTCATTGTGATTCTTCGCTTCCTTGGATGGGGTTTCAATAGTCTCCTGAATCTCAATGATCTTTGTTTCTGTCCATATTCTGAATTCTATTTCTGTCATTTCAGCTATTTCAGCCTGATTAAGAACTTTGCAAAAGAGCTAGTACAGTCATTTGAAGGAGAGAAGGCATTCTGGCTTTTTGAGTTGCCAGAGTTCTTGTGCTGGCTCTGTCTTATTTATGTGGGGTTCCTTCAATCTTTGAAATTTCTGTTCTTTGGATTTTTTTTTTTTTTGCTTTTTTCTTCTTTGATGCCTTTTGGCTGATTATTGTATAGGGTGGGTTCAGTTGATTGACTTTGATTCTAGTCTGTTCTTGGGTCTTGGAGGAGTCCCCCCTGATTACTATCTCCATGCCTGCATTTCTTTTGTTGTGTGTTCTGGTACATGGGACTCCTTCAGGCAGGGCTGTAGTTGGCAGACAAGCTGTATTCTTGCCAGGTTGGCCCTATTCTGCTGTCTTTATGCTTCCTGGGGAAACTTGGGGTTGTACCTATCTGCAGAATTCAGATGGAAGCAGGACCAATGGGATGGAAGCTCTCTCGGTATGGCCCATCTGGTATGAGAGGCAGGAAGGTGCAATTGCCCACCCTGCCACCTGGGTGTTTCCAGGGTAACAGGAGGATATGCCCCTCAGCAAATTCAGGCAGAAGTAAGACCAGTGATCTGGAGGCTCTAGCACAGTGGTCCCCAGCCTTTTTGGCACCAGGGACCAGTTTCATGGAAGATGAGTTTTCCGTGGATTGGAGTGGGGAGGGCAGGGGATGGTTACAGGATGATTAAAGCACATTACATTTATTGTGTACTTTAGTTCTATTATTATTACATTATAATATATAATAATTATAAAACTCACCATAATTTAGAACTGGGGGTGACCCGAGCTTGCGTTACTGCAACTAGATGCTCCCATCTGGGGATGATGGGAGACAGTGACAGATCATCACACATTTGATTCTCATATGGAGTGCACAGCCTAGATCCCTCACATGTGCAGTTCACAATAGGATTTATGCTCCATGAGAATCTAATGCTGCTACTGATCTGACAGGAGGTAGAGTTCAGGCAGTCATGTGAGTAATGGGGAGTGGCTGTAAATACAGATGAAGCTTTGCTCGCTTGCTCACTGCTCACCTCCTGCTGCATGGCCAGGTTCCTAACAGGCCATGAACCAGTACTGGTCAGTGGCCCAAGGGTGAGAATCCCTGCTCTAGCAGGCATGACTTTCCTGGCTACCAGGGGTAAGGGTTGGTGGGGATTCCTGCCCTGACATCCAGATGCTTCTTGGGATAACAGGAGGCTGGCCCACTGGCTGAATTGCCACAGAAGCAATAACTCTGGGCCAGAAGCTCTAGCAGGCCTTGCCTGTACAAGTTCTGGGGGTGAGTGGAGGGGCCGGCTGAATTTGGACCAAGGTGGGACTCCTGGGCCAGAACTGGCACCAAGCCCCATCCAGTAAGGGGGTGTGGAGCACCTTACTGTTCCCAGACACTGTAACTAAAGCCTCTACTGGGTCTATGGTGGCAGTGCTGGTCTGCTAAGGGACCCAAGGCTTGTAGAGGTCCCCTTGGACTTGAGAGTTTTTCCTGCAGAATGTTTGGGTAGCTCTCTGCTTCAGTCTAGAAGCATAGTAGGATAGTGTATGGGGGACCAAAAATTCTTCTATTCCCAGCCTTGCACAGGTTCCTGTAGAAAGATTGAATCTCCCTGGGGGCTATCACTCACTCATTCTTTCCCATGTTGGAGAAGTTCTCCTGGCTCCATACTGAGCCCAGACAGACTATTGCCCAGCTTCATTCCTCTCAGCTCCCCATGTTCTCCAGCTGCCTTGATGGATCCATGTGGTTTCTTAAACGATTGACCTGCAGGGTCAGTGATCACTAGCCCTTTCATTTCCTCTCCATGAGAGTGGTGCACATTAACTGCTTCAAGTCAGCCATCTTGGCCCCGCCTGGAGTATATTTAAAAATCTCTGATCTTTCAATTTCTACGTGGAATCAACTATTTAGAACTCAAAATACAAACACTACAAAAATGAACAAAATTTCTCCTGTTGATCTTTCCCAAACTTGGTGTCTGTAAATATATCTTTTAAGTGGTGTGTTTAAAAATATCTTTTAAAGTTCTGTCAGCCAGGCAAGCTGGGTCACACTTGTAATTCCAACACTTTGGGGGCTCAGGAAGGAGGATAACTTGAGGCAAGGAGTTTGAGACCATCCTGGGCACCATAGAGAGACAGTCTCTGTACAAAAAATTAAGAAATTAGCTGGGCATGGTGGCACATATTTGTAGTTGTAGCTATTTGGGAAACTGAGGCAGGAGGATTGCCTGAGCCCAGGAGATTGAGGCTACAGTGAGCCGTGACAGCATCACTCTTTTCTAGCCTGAGCCACAGAGTGACACCTGTCTCAAAAGCAAAACTAAATAATGTTATCCTTACACAAAAGATGTTTTGTTACCTTATGTGCGTCTTACCCCAGGACATTAATTTTTAGTAAGATTATTCCTCCTATAAATGCACCCTTTTTTGCATATGCTAATAACATATATTTTATGAGTGATTTTTGTTGTACATGTACAGGAAACAAAGCTTAGCTACTACCTACTGCATCCACATGTTAGTAGGAAAGGTTGGAATCAGTCCATTCTGGATATTTGGTGATTGAAGAAATAATAACATTTAAGACCTCCAATGAGATATAATTATACCCCAACTTTTCAGACTATATTGAAATTCTCAGAGTTGAAGGTCAAGTGGAGGAGAACAAGCTGCATAAGGAAACTGAGGCAGTATACCTAAAGAGACTGTAGGAGCTTGTCATAGAAACAAATAGAAATTGAGTCACTGTAGAAAGAGGACCATATTTTGAAATCACCGTCCTATTATTTAAGCATATTAGAGAAAGGGTAAGTACACCAAGTAATTATCTGCACAGAGAAATACTCACAGTGGAAGAAATTCCCTAGGAAAAAGTCATAACAGTAATTAACCAATATCTTTAAAAAAATTCTTGAGGAAGGTGAGCATAATGGAGTTGTTGGGTTTGAACAGTACACAAAGCTTCTTCAAATGGTGAAATGTTGAACCAATGAAAATATATCAGGAAAGAAAAAAGCAGCTGATGACTTTGTAGGGTCAAGTGTAAGATAATAATAGCAGCATGAACAGTAACCACATCCTATGTGTCAGGCACTCAGCCAGGTGTTTAATGCACCTTAACTCTAATCATTACTGACACTCTTTTTTTTGATGGCATCTTGCTCTGTTGCCAGGCTGGAATGCAGTGGCATGATCTCAGCTCACTGCAACCTCTACCTCCAGCGTTCAAGCAGTTCTCCTGCCTCAGCCTCCTGAGTAATTGGGACTACAGGTGCGTGCCACCACGCCCAGCTAATTTTTGTACTTTAGTAGAGACAGGGTTTACTGACACTCTTGATGGTTCAGGGTACTTGGCCCATAAGCACAAGTTTTGGAGTCTAACAGCTGGGTTACTGTTGTGACTCCATCACTGCCTGTCCTTGGGGGCTAGGCCAATTCTTGGTATGTCTTGCCTCTGATTCTGATAGATCTACTCTCCCATCTCTACTTCTTAAACTCTACCCAGCATACACCTTTTTGGATCAGATAATCTTTTATTTCAAGGAACCAGATCTGAGACTGGACTACATCAACAAATAACTTCTTATAAATCTTGATCTCTGACCTCTGGTACTGAGGACCCCAGTTCTGGCTCTGTTCTTATTATTCTCGCCAAATTTTAGTGAATTTCCCCTTACCTAGGTATTATGTCCATTGCTTCTAGGACATGGTCCATGTCCTCCAGGAACTAATGATGAGAAAGAACTAAAGGTTAGATTAAAAAAATGGGTCAGATCCAGGTAGTCAGATAATTCAGGAAGGAAGAGAAAGTTAAGTAAGGCAAGGTCAGGAGTGTTGGATAATATCTTCAGTAGGAGCCCAGCATGGGCTTCGCTCCAGACCAAGGATATCATTTGAAGTACAAAGTGTAGATATAAAATACTGTAGCTCCTGTTCTTTGACCTCTTCACTCTTATGCATCAGCAGCATGGAGAGGGCTCAGGATCCACAGGTGTGTAACTGTAGCTTGGAGGAACATTCAGAGGTCTGCAGAGGCACACCTGCTTCAATGTGGTGCAGGAGCAGAGGAGTTGAGGGTAATGGAAAGGTCTTACTATATTGTACAGAAAATCTCCAGGCAATCATGAAAACCCATGCTTTCTATATGTGTTGGAAAATATCATTCAATGAACATTTAATATTTCATTATTGTTGTAGTTAGGATTTCATTTTGAAGGCAGACCAGATTTTGAGGTAGAGATGAATGTTGATGTAGTGAATTTTTAATGTGCTCTATTATCATTTTTAGACAAGAGGACTGTCTTTCATGATAGTGTTTTTATTCTTTTGACAATGTAAGGGCTATTCACTCATTCAACAAGCTGACGTTATCGTCAATTATGTGTTGCACACTGTGTTTGTGCTGGGAGGAGAAAGATAAGTGAGTTTCAGTTCCTGACATCAAGAAACCCTTAAATTAGAGCAAAGGGAACTTAGAATATAGGAGAATTATCTGTAGGTGCAATACACTGTTTAGGGTGGCATGGCACATGTCAGTACTGAATGCCGTGGAAGTAAAGGATGACTCATTGATTTTATGGGGTTGGGAGGGTTAAGAAATCTCCACAGAGAAAGTTATTCTTGAAATTTGTCTGTAAAGTGGGTAAATGCTCTGTGAGTAAACAAGGACTAAGACACTCCAGGCCAAAGATTGTGGATAAACAGATACAAAAGTATAAGAAATAGGGCATAGAGAAAAAAACTGCAACTTGAAAAAAAATCTGACAATATGGTGGATAGATAAAAAGACTGTTAAGACTGGAGGCAGAGAGAACTTGAGAGTATGATTTCTATCAAATTGAACGAGGCAATAGCCACAAGGTTGAAAACAAGGATATCAATTGGAAAAATGATTTTGAAAAGGCAGAGTTAATAGGACTTGATTTTGAGTTGGAATGAGGAAGAGAGAGGAGTCTAAGATGATATCCAGATTCTCAGCCAGGTTAGGTAGATTATTAATAGGCCATTCACTCAGATGAGGAAAGTTCACAAGAGGAGCAAATACAGAGTAGATATTGGAGATGCATTTGAGACATCTGTGATTAATCCAGGCAGTAAGATAGGTACTTCTAGATTACAGAAGAGGTCTGACCCAGAGGCACGAATTTGAGTGATACTGATATGTAGGTGTTAACTGAAGATACAGAAATGGATAAGATCACATAGGAGAATGTTAATATTGTAAATAAATAAAGACAATATCCCTTGCAATTACCAACATTAAAGGACCAGGGAAGGAGGGATCTGGCAAATAGAAATAGGGGCAATATTAGTAGCACAGGACTGAAGAGAGTCATTCTCTGTTAACCAAAGGAAGAATTATTCCAAGCAGAGAGACAACAGTATGGTCAGTTGATGCAGAGAAACCAAGATTTTGAATTTAAAAAGACTGGTGGATTAGGATGTCAAATTTAACTTTTGTTAAAGCAGTATCATAAGAGTAGTAAGAGCAGAATCTTGATGGTAGTTCACTGAAGAGGAATAATGGAAGAAAGACTAGTCTTTGGAGGAGCTTGCTGAGAAGAGACAGAGATAGCTAGTGGAGAATTAAAAGCCAATGAGTGTGTATTTTGAAATGGGAAGCTGAGCTTGTTTAGGCTTTTGAGAAGGGGCCTATGGAGAGGGCAAGATGTCGAAACACAGGAGAAAGAGGAAATAACATTTGAAGCAAAGTACTTGAGGATATGAGAGGAAGTGGATTCAGGAACCCAGGTGGAGAGGTTAGCTTAGAAGAAGAAAGATACTTCTTCCTTTGAAACTTGGTGGAAGAAGGTGACATTTGGCATAACCGTGGTTCTGCCATCCTTCAAACACACTCTTCCTTATGTTTTATTAATATAGATGGAATCATTTGAATGTTTACTTCAGGTTTTCATTCTTCCTCTGATATTTAATGAAACATGGGTGCTTGTTTACTAGTTGTGTTTTCATGTTTTTGAATTTTTTGAACATACAGTCTTTCTGTACAAGCATTTGCAAATTTAGAGTTATTAAATCCATAAGAGCTGAAAAACCCTGATTGCCAGCCTAATTATCAGCTTTAATTCTCTCGATTGCGTGAATGTTGATGTCACAAGGCAAATCCCAAACGTCTGCTTACAGAAGTTCTTCTGACACGGTGTTTAAGAACTACAAAAACTGAAGCTTCTTTCCTTATGTAATATCTTCTGAAATTTCCCTGAAAATCGAACCTTTAGTTTCTGGTTACCTACAGCCTGTCTCTCCTTTCTTTCCTGCCTCTCTCTCTCTTTCTCTCCTTTCCTACCTGCATCGCATTCTTTTCTTCCTTCCTCTCAGCATTTTATTTAGTGCCACCATGTGCCAGGCCCTGAAAACATAGCGATGGACCGCCGGACGTGGCTGTGTCCTTGTGGAGCTTGCATGCCAGTGGAGGAGATGGAGAATGAATGAGTACCCTAAAACATAAACGCAATGATTATAATTTGTGTTGTAAACTGCTATAAAACAAATAAAGATGGTTCTGGATGGTTTTGTGGTAGAGAACAAGGTATGTGTAAGGGGTCAGGCTTCTTTGGATAAGGTGACCAGGAGATATTTCTCTAAGGAACATTTACTATCCAAACAGAAGATGAGGAAGCAAAAAATAAGGAAAGTGTGTTCTTAGAAAAGGGAACAAGAGTCTGGCAGGGTCTAGGAACTATAGAAAGGCCAGTGTGGCTGCAGCCCAGGGAGCACGGGGTTAAATAGGTTAAGAGAAAAGTTTGGAGTCAGGTTTTGTGGCACTGTGCAGAGTTTGGGTTATATTCCAAATGCTCTGGGAAGTAAATGATTTTTTTTTCTTACATAGGAAGTTATATAAATCTACATATACTTTTAAAAGAGTACTTGACTGCTGTATGAAGAATAGCTTGGAGAGGGACGTATAAGAAGCAGAGAGATCATCAGATATTGAATGGAATAGTCCAGGTGAGAGATGATGGTGGCTCAAACTGGGGTAGTGGCAGAGGAGACAGAGACAGTGGAGGGTATTCTAAGTAGATTTTGGAGGTAGAACTGAGTGATGGACTGAAGGCAGAAGGAGTGTGAATGTGGGTAAGGAAACAATCAGGGTTGACTTGTATGTTCTGGCTTATGAAACTGAATGTCCCTTACCATGATTGGGAACACCAGGAAAAGAACAGTTTTGGGAGGTGCAGATGAAGAAGAAGCAAAAGATCTGTGTTGGATTTGTTAAATCTGAGATACCTATGAAACATTCAAATGGAGATATCAAATAAGCAGTTGGATATATACATCTGGTTCCTAAATCTTTTAAATTTGTATGTCATAAAAATTAGAAAGTATTTGAAGGCACAGGAATGGCTTGGGAAAAGGTACAAAAAAAGAGAAAAGAAGCTCTGAAACATTTAGAGGTCAAGTATGGGGAAGGAGATAGTATTTATTGGTGACTGAAAAGAAATAGTCAGTGAGACTGGAGGAAACCAAGCTAAAGCCATATCAGAAGAGTATGTCAAGAAAAATAAGTCCCTTTCTATGTGGAAAGGATGCTTAAGATGAGGGCAGAAAAGTACCCACTGAATTTTCAACACAAAGATTGTTGATGAACTTGACAAAAACAGTTTCCATGGAATATGAAAGCCATATTGGAGTAGGTTGATAAACACTGTAACACTTACTTTAGAATTCATTTGTCTTTTCACAGATCATTATGATAGCTAACTCACAAATATACAAACACATGATTTTACCATCGTGGCAATATTCCTAGGAGCTTATAATGACCTTGTGGTTTTTCACATAGATCTCTTCTCTGACTACAGCCAGGTCTCAACTTTTTCACTAAATTCAGACTCAGTACTAGTTACATTTTATGAATGACTTAAGTAAACTGACTAATAATATTGGATGACGATAACAAATCAAGTAGAG
The DNA here is from genome assembly GCF_049354715.1 of Callithrix jacchus. Classification (NCBI taxonomy): domain Eukaryota; kingdom Metazoa; phylum Chordata; class Mammalia; order Primates; family Cebidae; genus Callithrix; species Callithrix jacchus. The sequence continues at coordinate 92,349,693 of NC_133517.1, read as the reverse complement.
TGATTATCCCTTTGAACATACAGATTAAAATATAAATTTCCATGAAAACAGAAGAATGAAAGACAAATATGAGTGAATTCAGAAGATATTGAAGCACATATCTCTAGCCTTTACTCTTACATGTGAGTATCAGACACACACTTCTACCTTGAACCCCTGCCTGAATGACCCAGAATCAATTTAAATTCAACACAGTCTACCATGGAAATTATGATGTAATTCCTCAAATTGCTCATCTTTTTCATGCAATTGACCAAAATAGGAACTAGAAAATGATCCTTGATTTCTCACTATGCTCCACTTATTACAAATCAGAGTTCTCCCTATCTATGTTGTAAATAATCCAATAAAGCAATATAACATTGCCAGTTTCTTCCAATATAACCTCATCATTTCTCACTTTAATGGTGCAGCAGTCTCCCAACTTGTTCTGCCACAAGTCTTAATCCTTTTCAATCGCTTTCTATATAGCTATTAACTTTGTTTTAAAAACATTAATTTGCAACATGGAGACTATGTTTGACCTTGACAAGTATAGTTTTAGCTAAGTGGTAGCAAAGAGAGCCGCAAAAGACTGGGTTGATGAATTGTCTTACTCCATTTCTTTAGAACCTGATAGGACTGACATTGACAATAACACAGAGACCAAATGCATTTAAGTTTTATCCTCTATCTCCAATTTATTTTTCAAGACTTGATTCTCTGCTTTGTATCTTATCTTTTCTACATTTGCGTACAACTGAAATTTTACACTTTTGCTATGCTGGAGTAGTTTTTTGTCCCAGATGTTTTATGTTTTATCACATCCTCATGTTTCCTTTTCCTAAAATGCCCTCCATCCTTTTTCCATATTAAAAAAAACTCCTACTTACTCTTAGGGTGCAGTTTAAATATCATCTCTGTTAACATCTCATAATGTATTGTTGCAATTTTCATTTCATTGCATTGTCATTATAAGAGATACCAGTTGCTATTTTAAAGTAAGTAAAACAGGGTTGCCGGGAGGAGTTCCTGTGGTTTCTACTCTGCCTTATTCTGCAGATAAAAACTTTGCTAACCCCATTTGAAGGAAGCGGGTCGTTATCTCAGGGTTCCATTGCTGTTGTTTATTTGTCTACTTCCCTTGCAATATCTGAGCTTCTTAATGGCAGAGTCGGTATCATTAATTTTTGTGTTCCCAGTGCTTAGCTCATAGAAGACAAATAGATGTAGAATAAATAACATTTAACAGAATAAACAGGTGATTCCTAAGTATTAGCTTTGTCATATGTGGCAAGGGATAAAAAGGAGGCAAGTAGATCAATGAATTCTGATAACCATTGTTGTGCAGTTGTATTTTGAAAGCTACAGCAAGGTGTCTAATAATATGAGGAAGTGATGGTTTCTCACACTAGTCAGATTTCACTATTGACCTAGTTTTTACTGAAGTGCACATGTGGTTTTAGGGTTCATGAGTCAAATATAGCTCAGTGGTTTTAAAGACTTAAAGAAGAGTCTTGTAAAAGACTACGTCTATTCAGCTTTCTATGAGAATAATCATCTCTTAATCATATATTTAAAGAGTTTTAAAACAGATACCACTCAGAAATGTGTGTGTGTGTGTTTGTGGGGTAGAATTTTAACAAAGCATTTATTCACCAAAAGAAGACTGGCTGTGTAGAGTTCCTGGTGTATATGCACCATATTTTCTTTATCCATTTCAGAACTGATGGGCACCTGGTTTGATTCCATGTCTCTGCTACTGTGAATAGTGCTGTGATAAACAAATGGGTTCGTGTGTCTTTTGGTAGAATGACTTATTTTTTGGGGGGTATATATCCAGTAATGGGATTGCTGGATTGAATGATAGTTCAACTCATAGCTCTTTGGGAACTCAGCAAACTGCTCTGAACAGTGGTTGGTCTAATTTACATTTTCACGACCACTGTATAAATGTTTCCCTTTATCTACAGGTTCACCAACATCTGTTGCTTTTAGATGTTTTGGACATTTTTTTTCTTTTTTTTTTGAGACGGAGTCTTGCTCTGTTGCCAGCTGGAGAGCAGTGGCACAATCTCAGCTAACTGCAACCTCTGCCTTCTAGGTTCAAGCAATTCTTCCACCTCAGCCTCCCCAGTAGCTGGGAACACAGGCGCGTGCCACCACGCCCAGCTAAATTTTTCTTTTTGTATTTTTAGTAGAGACGGGGTTTCATCGTGTTGGCCACGATGGTCTCTATCTCTTGACTTCGTGATCCACCCGCCTAGGCCTCCCAAAGTGCTGGGATTACAGGCGTGAGCCACCATGCCTGACTGTTTTGGACTTTTTAAAACAAAGGCCATCATGACTGTTGTGAGATGGTATCTCATTGTGGTTTTGATTTGCATTTCTCTGATGATTAGTGATAATGAGCATCTTTTCATATAAACATGTGAAAGATGTTGACAGAACGAGGAACTACATGAATTGACTAATAGTATTGGCCATGATAAAAGCAAGAAATCATGAGGGTATGAAAGAATGAATTGGCAATGTCATATTGCTTTATAAAATTATTTACAACATATAAAGGAGAAAAATCTGTTATTTATAATGAGGGGAGGATAGTAAGAAACCTAGAATCATTTTACAGTTGGCTGCTTGTATGTCTTCTTTTAAGAAGTGTCTGTTCATGTCTGTTGGCCATCTTTTAATGGGGTTATATTATGCAGCATAAAAAAGAATAAAATCTTGTCCTTTGCAGCAACATGGATGCAGCTGGAGGCCATTATACTAAGCAAACCAATGTGGAAACAGAAAACCAAATATTGCATGTTCTCACTTATAAATGGAAGCTAGCTGGGTGCAGTGGCTCATGCCTGTAATTTCAGGACCTTGGAAGGCTGAGGCATGTGGATCACCTGAGGTCAGAAGTTCGAGAACAGCCTGGCCAATATAGTGAAACCCTGTCTCTGCTAAAAATACAAAAATTAGCCAGGTGTGGTGGCTCATACCTGTAGTCTCAGTTAGGAAGGGGTGGGAGAAGGGTTCAAAAATGAACTATTATGTACTACTATCCTCACTACCTGGGAGACAGATTCATTCATACTCCAAACCTTAATATTATGGAATATACCTTTGTTACAAACCTGCATATGTACCTTTGAACCTAAAGTAAAAGTTGAAAAATAACAACAAAAAAGAAGATTGGCTAAAATTCCTGGACTTGATTGTTTCATAATTGGTAAAATGAAAAATTACATAGCTCAGAAATCAAGTAGACAAAAAACGTGTTTTTAAATGTTATTATTTACCAGTAATCACTACAATTTATAAGTGCTTATCATGGATCAGTCACTGTACCTTCTGTTGTGGAGAAAACTGTAGATAAATTTGTTATAAAAGAATATAAAGTTTTTAAACAACTTTTGCAAACTTACTGAAATATTAAAAACACAGAGACTCTTCAAAAATATAATACAAATGGTGACGAGGCAAGCCTACCACATTTGGAAACAAATTTTAAAATGCAGTATTGAAAACTATATAATACTTACATTATCATAGGCAATTGGATTAGAGAAACACAATATATAGAAACAGATACCATTTTATATGAGAATTTCATACATAATACAACAAGTGTTATAAAGCAGTGGAGAAAAAATTGATTATTCAATAAATGGTGCAACAAATGGCATTGTTGCATTATGAAAACAATCAATTTAGTTCTCCAACTTGCACTGTGCACAACAAAAGTATATTTCAGATAGAAAAGGGGTTAAATATAAAGTCAAGCCATAAATAATCTAAAAGCAAATAGAATTTACTCTTTATAGCTTTCTTCTAGAGGAGGAGTAGGGGGTTTTCTAAGTTTAGAAACAAAAGAAGCACCAAGGAAATATCAGCTCTTTGTCTTATTTGTATAGATGAAAGTTTTGCATATCCCCTTTAAAGACAGAAACCTAAATCCAACCTAAATAAACTGGCAAACAATAGAGTAAGATAAAGTGTTTAAAGCAAATTTAAGAAACAAAAGTGTGATGTCTTTGCTCTAGGAGAAATACATATAAATCTCTTTTAAAAAAATAAACTTTGCACATGTACAAAAGAAATAAAACTGATAAGCAAATGTGGGAAAACATTTATTTTCATTAGCAACCAAAGAAATGTAAATTAAAACAATATTGACAAACTATTTTTGCATATCAACATAGCATACATTCAAATTAATGAAAATATTTAGTGATGAAGAGGGTGTGGTGAACAGATACACTCTTACATTATTGGTGTTAATAGAAATTGTTTTATGAAACTTATTTAGTAATCTTCATTATACCTAAAATAAGGGTCATAGAATTTGATTCACAATTCCACTTTTAGGAATCTGTCTAAAGGAATTAATACTAAAACACCAAAACAATTGTTATGGAAAAGATGTATATCAGTGTTTGCATTGGTTTTCTGTGTCTGATGTAATAAATTATCATAAACTTGGTGGCCTAAAACAACAGAAATTTTAGGGTCCAAAAATCCAAAATCAGTATCACTGGGGCCAGGCATGGTGGCTCACACCTTTTAATCCCAGTACTTTGGGAGGCTGAGGTGGGTGAATCATTTGAGGTAAGGAGTTTGAGACCAGCCTGGCCAATATGGCAAAACCCTGTCTCTACCAAAAATACAAAAATTATCAGGGTGTGGTGACTCGTGCCTGTAATCCCAGCTATTTGGGAGGCTGAGGCACAAAAATCTCTTGAACCTGGGAGGCAGAGCTTGCAGCAAATCAAGATCACATCACTGCACCTCAGCCTGGGTGACAGTGCAAGACTCTAATTCAAAAAAAAGAAATCAGTATTGCTGGGTTGAAATCAAGGTTTGGCAGGGCTTTGCTCCCTCTGGAGTCTGTAGGGGAGAATCTATTCCTTGCCTCTTTGACCTCCTGGTGGTTCCTGGTATTCTCTGGTTTGCAGCTGCATCATTCCAATGTCTACCTCTGTGGTCTTGTGGCTTTCTTTTCTTCTGCCTGCAATCAGGTCTCCACCTGCTTCTCTCTTAGAAGGATACTTGTAATTGGATTTAGGGCCCATGTGGATAATCCAGGATAATCTCTGCATCTCATGATCCTTAATTGAATCACATCTACAAAGAACCCTTTTCCCCCCACAAGGTAACATTTATAGGTTCAAGAGATTAGGATCAAGGACATCATACACACCTGCCCTCAAAGAGCTTACAGTTTGGTGGGGAAGCCAGATAATAAATCAGTAATTGCAATTCACAGCAAGAACATGAAGGGAACCTGATTTTTAGAGTGTTAGGAAAGGGAGGCAATTATGTGCCCTTTGCAATTTAAATGATAGGTAGGAGCTGGCTAAGGCATAACATGGGGAGGAAGACCACCACTCACACTGAAATTTGAGTTCTTACGCATAATGCACTCTCTTATTTTTGGATCTTTGTTCCTTTGTACCTTCACACGTGCTGTTATCCCTTCATGGAACACTTCGCTAAATCCTTCTTATCCCTCAGGTTTTAGCCTACAGGGTGATGCTTCTCTACCCAGTAAACTTCTCCCAAGCATGCTCCCATGGCACTCTGTACTTACCTACCGCAATCCTTACACTCATCTCTTACTGCTGGCTTATTTATTCACATCCTCTTCTAAGTTGTCAGTTCTGTGAGATTATGGCTTATGTTTGTCTTGGTTACTCTTCCTTCTTAGTTTCCTATCTCTTAATAAAATACCTGGCACCTAGTTGATGCCAATAAGTACTGTTGAATGTGTGAATGAATGAGTGTAAAAATGAACTTCCAATTGAGCAGGATTTACTTACCAAGCCTCCTTTTTCATTGAATTTACATTAAATATGCAATTTATCAAAGCAGGTTAAGCACCAGATTTGACATTGGTCAGACAGATGTATGCTCAAGGTTTGTTTTCTCATTTCCAGTTGTGCCTATGTGTCACCTAACATCCCTTTGTCTTATTTTTGATTTTCTTTGGTCCATAATATTCAGGGTTTGAACAAAATACCTCTAAAATCGCTTTTTGCCAAACCATTTCTCTGTTCATGTATCTCCCTGTGTTTGTCTTTTCTCCTCTTGTCTCCCTTGGAGAACTCCTGATGCCCCCTTAGGGCACAGCTCAACATCTGCTTCTCTTACTCCTCCCCCAAAGCTGTTAGGACTCCCCACTCCTCACGAGAACACTTTGCAGATATTACTATTATCGTGTGCACCACATTGTTTCATGATTGTTTATGTGTTTCCTATCTCACTCCCAATTCCACCACTTTACTCTTAACTAGAATGGCAGTTCCATGAAACTGGTATCATGTTTTCAAGTTTTAAATCCCTTTGTATCCCTACTACTGAGTGCAATTCCTGCAACAATTAACAGTGAATATGCCAGGGCCTGGTGGCTCACGCCTGTAATCCCAGAACTTTGGGAAGCTGAGGAGGGTGGATCACCTGAGGTCAGGAGTTTGAAACCAGCCTGGCCAACATAGTGAAACTCTGTCTCTACTAAAAATACAAAAATTAGCCAGGCATGGTGGCACAGCCTGTAATCCTAGCTACTTGAGAGGCTGAGGCATGAGAATTGCTTGAACTCGGGAGGTAGAGGATGTAGTGAGCTGAGATCGTGCCACTGCACTCCAGCCTGGGTGACAGAGTGAGACTCCGTCTCCAAAAACAAACAAACAAAAAATAGTGAATACAACTGAATTAATTCTTCTTCCATTTTCTTTTCATGTTACAGATGAGAATTTTAGAATATGGGGTAGGAAGAGGAGAAGAGTGGCGTCAATATTAGAGCAAGTTAGTAGCATCTGGGTATCAACAGTGCACTGTAATCTTACAGTTTATGGAACTGCTTTCTTCAGCTATGTAAGTTCAGTCCAAATGGTTACTCTGTTTAAATATATTCTCTGTATATTATAAACAATAGGTGGTTTTGGCTGGTATTGCTCAGAGCAGGCAAAGGAGGCATAGCCTGCCTCTTAGTAGGAAGTAGCAGGTATTAACCTTTTTGAGCTACCTGGATCCATTTGATAATTTACTCTTAGTAAATTGCTTAAATAGAACCTTTGTGGTCTAGAAAGTTAGCACATCTGCCTGAAAGTAAGCAATTTACTCTCTTCTGGGTTATTGGATTAGTCCTTAATGGACTCTTTAAATCTTAATGACTTCCTCTGAATGTGAAATAGGTAAACTTTTATGGTATTCTAACTAAGCATTTCAAATCAAATCACATATATTTGTTGAGCTCTGTGAAAAGCATGGTGCTTAGCCATGGGGCATACAAAGATGAATAAAACAGTTGCTATCATTAAGGAGGGTACTATCTTACTGGGTACACAAGACGGATGTATGATAAGTTAAATAATAATACATGATTTAAATAACAATTTGAGGGACTTACAGAAAAGATTTTATGAAGCAGTAAATGATTAATTGGTAGATTAATTATTCAGATTACATATAGTAGGCACTCCAGAGAGCTGGGAGAACCCTTCAGGTTACGTAAAGCTTTTTGAGGAAGAAAGCATTTGAGTTAAGTCTTCAAGAATATCTGGTAAGGGAGAAAAAATTTGTGTTATTTGGGGACATGATGGAAATGACCTGTCACCTGGTGGGATATGTAACACTATCAGGAAGTGGTAGGTGGTGATATCAGACAGACTAATTTTCAGGGGGGAATTCTACCTGGAACATAGCACCTAGAGGGAAACGAACAGTCAACAACATGTGTCATGATCCAGGCAAGAAGTCAGTATCAAGAGATTCAGCATACAGCATGGTACATGGTGGCTCATTCCTATAATCCCAGCAATTTGGGAGGCTGAGGCAGGAAGACTGCTTGAGCCCATGTTTGAGACCAGCCCAGGCAACATAGTGAGACCCCATCTCTACAAACAAATTTGTTGAGCATGGTAGCATATGCCTGTGGTCTCAGCTACTCAGGAGGCAGAGGTGGGAGGATTGCTTGTGCCTGGGAGGTCAAGGCTGCAGTGAGCCATGATAAGGCCACTGCACTCCAGCCTAGGTGATAGAATAAGACCCTATCTCAAAACAATAAAATCCAGCATAAAGGAAAAAGGTGTCAAAATAATTGATTGTTCATAAGAAATTATTACTTATAGCAACACTGACGAACAGCAGCAACAATGGTGGCAGCAGCAACAAATGTTTTTTAAAATTTAGCATCTTCACCATTTTAAGTGTACAGTTCAGTGGCAATAAATGTATGTATATCCTTTTGTCCCCCTTCATCCCCAGTCAACAATTTTTTAGTGTTTTCTAAGTTCCAGGCATTTGTACATTATCTTATTTCATATATTAATTCTTCTAACCATCGCTAATTTATGGATTAGGTACTATTATAATTCTCATTTTATAGATAAGAATATTGAGACATCAATCCACAAATAGATGGTACTAACCAGTCAAACAGCATAAGAAAGTTCTAACCACCGCTAATTTATGGATTAGGTACTATTATAATTCTCATTTTATAGATAAGAATATTGAGACATCAATCCACAAATAGATGGTACTAACCAGTTAAACAGCATAAGAAAGTTCTGTCCACAAATGGTACCAGCATCTGGGCAAAGGCTGTCTTGGCCAACTTTCAGTCCTGAGAATTGAACAGGAGTTGTTAGAAAACGGGTTGATTCACAAGGGCCTTTAAACTGTTGTACATCTCCATGTACTTACCAGGCCATGAATTTCAGCTGCAACGACTCAGTGGGGTATTGGTTCCACTTGGCCTGGAGTGACCAGGGACCTTATGTGGACTCCATTTCTGCCTGCTCTATCCTTCTAGCTCTGAGACATCTGCCTTGATTTCCTGCCTCCAGCTTTTGCATTAGTCTTTGGACCTAGTCTCTTCAGTCTTAAAACTTGGTATTTACCAGTGGACTTGGATTTGACTATTGTCTTGATTCCCAGCTGGTTTATCTTTAGGGGGAAGTTCTAGTTTCCATTCCAACACCCAGACCTGGTTTGAGGGACCCCAAACTGTCTTCACCCAGTATTTCACACAAGCCAACCTTAGTTGAGCTTGTGAGTGCCTTCGTTGCTATTCCTCTAAGTAGGGATAGGGTGGTGAGTATATGCATTGCTTCAGACATGAACAGAATTTGGCCCATATTTGAGAATCAATGAGCTGGAGTAGAGCAGAGTTCTTCAAGAAAAGAGAGGAATGCAAGCCTTACACAGTCCTTTGGAATGAAGACGGGGAAAACCTTTTATTTCAAAATACTTAAAATGTAGCATTTCTAGAAATGACTTTTATTTAACGAAAAGATAATAATAAAACCAATACAGCGATGTGTCCTAGATGCTCCAACTCTGGGCTACTTCTGCAAAATTGAAGTCATACATGGATCCTATATTAGGTAGATTTTTTTATTTCCAGTTTCAAGGAAAATATACAACCTCAGGATAGCTTAGCTTTGTGTTTCTTAAGGGATGATTTATTGGACCATCAGGCTCAGATATGTAAAATGAAGATACCTAGGTCATGGCCCACATCTACTAGATCAGAAACTCTTTACAGCTGCAGGTAGCAGATTTTTAATTCATATCCTAGGTGATTATTATCTACACCAAATCTTCATTGAGAGAAAGACTAAGAAACACAACAATAAAACAAGCTGGTCTCATAGAAAGCTGTAAGGACTTTGTGATTCCACGTGATTCCGTGTGGAATCACTTCGTGATTCTAGTGATGGGTTTTGTCTCTTTAGTGCTATTGTTACTTACCTTAATGTGCCATCAGTGTAATGACTGCTTCTTTTTTTTCAGTCACAACCTTTGAGCTCGCAAAACCACGATTCTCTACTCTCTTACTTGCTGCGTCCTGATTTCTGCTTCTTGTGATTTCTGCCGCCTTGCAGATTCTCCTGGCTGGTGGCTTGGGCCTCCTGCCTTTTTCTGGATTTCTGACTGCTTGGCTTTTCCACCCGACAGATGTTTTTGCTGTTGTCTGATTAGAAGTTAGTGCGTAAGTTGGTTTTAAACCACAGATTAGTAGATCTTCACACAAGATAATACTTGGGGTTTTTATTTGATTTTATTTTCTATCCTCATGAATAATTTTATTATTTTCAGGATTATAGAAGAGATAAAACTAAGGTTTATATATCTCAAAATGTGTGGTTAAAATAACATATTCTATGTTTCCCCTATTTTTCCCCTACCTTCCTCTAATGGTACCTGCATCCTGCATTTAAACTCTCCAAGAAAGATAATCTGATTTGTTTAGTTGGTCACTTTCCCAAGTAAAGTAGCCCTGTTGGCAGAGGTCTCATGCCATTTCACAGATCACTGGCCAGCCTTGAGTCAGGCACTCATCCCTGATCCAGTTAGCTGTGGTCAGAGTAATAAGGTCACATGGTCAGCTCTTCTTAAAAAACAGAAACCATGGACCAGTCAAGCATTTAGAACACAAAACCTTCCTCTCTGTTACATAGCCACATTCCTAGTTGGCGAATTGAGGCTTTGGGAATAGCCCATTGTAAAATATAATCTGATACATCATTGCCTGACTCAGGTGTCTGGATTCACTTGGTGATAGCTCTGGACATGCACAAAACTCACATTCTCCTACTCCACTAGGTATTTATCACTGTGGCCTTACGGTAGAAATGCAGATATGGCTGGGCTATTCCAAGCGTACAAACTACTACTACTCTATTCCAGAGAGGCTGGATATATAATAAAGATTCATGAACTTTATTTCAAGTGCTAGCTAAAAACAAGACAATAAAGTCAGCTGAAGGATTCCATAGATATAAGAAAATCACAGGCCTAGAGCTTTTAGACCAGGGAATCAATTACCTGCAGGGTTCCTTGAGAAACCATGCATTATTATTTACAGAAGGATGTCAATTGATTGTTATGATCTGCACTTTAAAGAACATGAAGCCTTGATTTACAGGCACCTGTTTTCTCACAATGAATAAGAAATGCTGGTATTCACTGTGTTCATGAGACAGGAAAAATTATTCAACATGTGTCATGATGGTCATCTTACAGGAAAATCTAAATGAATAATTATTTTTCTGAACACTAGCTATTAAATATATTGCATGGATCATGAAACTCCTTTTCAAAAAGTATTGCTCCTTACAAAGAGAAGATTCAAAGTTTATATTCTGTAAAGTATTTCTACTGGCATTATTGTGAATACATACTTTATGAATAAAGTTCCCAATCATTCACTTAACAAATATTTATTGAGAGTCTATTGTATTCCAGACACTATCCTAGCTATGGGAAGGACAGAGTAACGGTTTTAATGGAGCTTACCTTTCAGTGGAGGAGCCCAGAAACAAGGTGTTTTCAAAGAGCCAAAGGGACCCAAGAAAATAAATCAGAGTAATGGACTGAAGAGTAAGGGATGATGGGGTGGAATACTTAAACTAGGATGGCCAGAAAAGGATGCTACAAGGAGATAAAATTGGAGCTGGAACCTGAATGAACAGCAACAGCACACTTATTTAATGCTGGTGAGAGGTACATTAACACTACACTTTGGTATAATATAAGGAGAGTTGAAGACACACATGTCCTATGACTCAGTAGTTCCTCACCCAGATATACACTTAACAGAAATGCTCGCAAGGGTGTGCCAAGAATTATGTACGAGAGTTACCTGTTTCCTTACGTAGTTAGTAATGGTGCTCACATTTGTGCCAATATCACAGTGAGTGCCAATATCAGCACTGAGGATGTGGAGTTGGAATGCATTGTATATTTCTGACTGCTACTGATTTACTGAAAAAGTTATTGCTCCAATGACCTATAAGAGTTCATGTCAACTGTCTCAACAACCCAAATATCCATTAACAATAGAACGCCGATGAAAATTACATTATTCTATACAGTGGAAACTTTATAGCAATGAAAATGAATGAATTACATTTACATACTCATAATGGACGAATCTCAGAAATACAATGTGAAGTGCAAGAAGCCAGACACAAAAGAATACATGATGTATAATTTCATTTGTATAAAGCTCAAAAAGGAGGCAAAACTAAACTCTAGGGTTTAGGAAATGCAAGCCTAGGTGGTCAATCTAAAAACAAGCAGGGTGGTGATTAGTGTGTAAGTCAGGTTAGTACTTACTTCTGGAGGGAGGGGATTTTAATGTTTGGAAGTGGACAGGTAGGAGGCTATATTAGTTAGTTCTTACATTGCTATAAAGAAATACCTGAGACAGTAATTTATCCTCACTATTGCAAGGACAGTACTAAGAGAGATGGTGCTAAACCATTCATGAGAAATCTGCCCCTAAGTTCCAATCACATGCCACCAGGCTCCACTTTCAACACTGGGGATTACATTTCAATATGTGATTTGGGGAAGGACACATATCCAAACTGTATCAGAGGCTTTAAGGTACTGACAGTATCTTTTGACCTGCAAAACAATCCCCATCCTGCTAGCATCTTCTGACCCTGGTTATACCTAGTGAGGGCTTTCCTTTGTGACACTTTGTTGAACTCTGTGCATATAACTCTTTGTTATATTTCACAGAATAAAAAAATTCATAAAAGTCACCACCCATGTTGTATTAGTCAGGGTTTTCTAGGGACAGAACTAATAGGATAGATGTATATATGAAAGGGAATTTATTAGGAGAATTGACTCACTTGATCAGAAGATGAAGCCCCATGATAGGCCAGCTACAAGCTAAGAAGCAAGGAAGCCTTTCTGAGTCCCAAAACCTCAAGAGTAGCAAAGCTGATAATGCAGCCTTAGTCTGTGGCTGAAGGCTTGAGAGCCCCTTGGCAAATCACTGGTGTAAATCCAAGAGTTCAAAAGCTGAAGAACTTGAAGTCTAATGTTCAAGGGCAGGAAGCATCCAGCATGGGAGAAAGATGGAGGCCGGAAGACTCAGTAAGTCAAGTCCTTCCAACTTCTGCTTGCTTTATTCTAGCCTCAATGGCAGCTGATTAGATATTACCCACTCAGACTGAGAGTAGGTGTGTCTCTCCCAGTCAACTGACTCAAATGTTGATTTCCTTTGGCAACACCCTCATGTATACCCATGAACAATACTTTGCATCCTTCAGTCTAATCAAGTTGACACTCAATATTGACCATCACCCATGTATAATTTATGTACTACTTGTCCAATAAAATAAGAACAGTCAATGCTTATACTTTAAAATGTAAAAAATGAAAGAAAACATTTATGAAGAAAAAATTTAAAAAATTAATGACATCTTTATGTTGTCATAATTTAAATTATTAAACACAAATTTAATATATTCATTTGTGTAGAAAATATATTTTATTTAATTATTATTTTCCTACTTCATTACCGTTTACCTGTAATGAAGCAGCAAAATAATAATTAAATAAAATTTATTTTATTTAAAAATAAATAGCTGATGAGTGATTTTTTTTCTTAATTTAAACTATATTAGAAGGTGTTCTAGCTATTCGATTATTATAGGGATAGAAAATAATATTTTATACAAAAGCCTTTATACTGAGAATGCCTTAAGGCACTTTACAGAGTAAACATTGATAGTGAATAACCTTGAGCAAATTTTGCCTTTGTTATGCATTGAAAAGGCTATACATAGCAAATAAGGAAATGTTGGTGAGAATGCAAGGCTTTTGTAATTGTTAATATTTATTTCCAAGCCGACTAGGGAGACATATATAATAAAATACCTTGTGGAAATAATAAAGGTCAACAATCATTAAAAAAAAAAAAGGATTTACCTGTCTACTTATCTACTTGGTAATGATGATCACATTTCTGCTAACATCACAATGCTCACTACTGAGATTGGGACTTGGGGATGTGTTGTACAATTTGACTGACAACTATTGATTTACTGAATAACTTAATGCTCAATCCACTATTAGGCAGGGAACTGTCAAGGTGCAGAGCAATCTCATTACAAAGGAAAGCCTTGCCTGTTTTTTTCTTCGTTCTGCTATAAAATCTGTAATTTCCTTTTTCCTTTGTATGTGTCTATGTGCACACATTTGTTCACCAAAAATGTACTGTATCTGTTAACTAGAGTTTATTACCTAAAGTGATAAAATCTACTAACAGCCCTTAGTCACACTTGGGCTCTTTCTGGCATCTTAAACATGGAACTTGAAGATTGCTAAAACAAGGAAGAACTAAATTGCGTTTGGAATCCAAGGACCCTCTAGGGCAGAAAGGTCCCTGGATTTGGACAGAAGGGTCCAATTCAATGTTATACAAATCTATTAAGGCAGCCTACTTGTCCTGCGTAAGGCTCAATGGCAAGGTGGGCCTAAAAAGTTCAGTGATAGGGCAGTGCAGTGGCTCATGCCTGTAATCCCAGCACTTTGGGAGGCTGAAGTGGGCGGATCAGCTGAGTCAGAAGTTCAAGACCAGCCTGGGCAACATGGTGAAACCCTGTCTCTACTAAAAATACAAAAATTAGCCAGGTATGGTGGTACATGCCTGTAATCCCAGCTACTCGGAAGCTGAGGCACGACAACCGCTTAAACCGGGAGGCAGGTGTTGCAGTGAGCCAAGATGGCACCGTTGCACTTCACCCTGGGCAACAGTGTGAGACTCCGTCTCAAAAAGTAAATTAAAAAAAAAATTCAGTGATAAAATTCTGAGATAAAGTTACTTGAAGTTTACTTTGAGTTATCTTCATCTCACTGAAGATAAACTTCAGTGATAAAATTCTGAGATAAATGTAGAAAAACAATATTTTTGGCCGAGTGCAGTGGCTCATACCTGTAATCCCAGCACTTTGTGGGGCCAAGGCGGGTGGATCACATGGTCAGGAGTTCAAGAACAGCCTGGCCAACATACTGAAACCCCGTCTCTACTAAAATAATAAAAAAATTAGCCAGGCATGGTGGCAGGTGCATGTAATCCCAGCTACTCGGGTGGCTGAGGCAGGAGAATCACTTGAAGCCGAGAGGCAGAGGTTGCAGTGAGTCAAGATCGTGCCGTTGCACTCCAGCCCAGGTGACAGTGCACACATCTCAAAAAAAAAAAAAAAAAAAAAGATTTTTAAGCCAACCAGGGCTGGCTTGAGCAAAAGTTAGATGATTAAAGGTCAAGGGTTTTTCTGGGGTCTGTGAGGCAGGAGACATGAGAACCTATCTGCCTGCATCCAAGTGGCTTCCTGAGTTCTAGGAGGTGTCTGAGTGGCTGATTCTAAGACCTAAGCTACCAGTAACCCAGGCCAGAGAAGGATCTTCCTCTCTTACTCCATGAAGAAGTAGTGCAGTTCAGCCAGGAGTCTCTACCTCAGGAGTGGTTCAGGCTGGCTCTCCTTCTTTAGGTTGTACCAGCAGAGTTTATGTCTTTAGACTAACAGCCACAGAAACAAATGGAGGATTTCTTCAGATAACCTTGGGAAGAGCCTTCCCCTAGGGTGCTGTTCTGGGAAATATGGACCTAGAATAGCAAGATCAGCGTCACCTGGAAACTTGATAGAAGTGTGTGTTCTTAGGACCCACTCCACACCCTAGCAATCAAAGTCTCTGAGAGTGGGGATGAGCAATTTGTATTTTATCAAGTCCTCTGAGTCACTCCAATGCAGGCTAAAGTTTGAGAGCCACTATCCTAGAACAACCAGCCTTCAGTAGAGGTGGTGGACCCCTTTAGCTGCAAGGCTCTAAGGTGAGAATCAATAGGACTGGCCTGCTAGTCTCCACAAGTGGTAACTTTGAGCTTAAGTACAAATGGCAGCATCAACAATTAGTGACAAGTCAGGGGCCAGTGATATCTACCTAATGGTGGCAAAAGCAGCATGATTTAGTTTGTTTGTTTTGAGACAGAGTCTCACTCTGTCATTCAGGCCAGAGTGCAGTGGCGCAGTCTTGGCTCACTGCAATTTCCATCTCCTGGATTCAAGCAATTCTTATATCTCAGTCTCCTGAGTAGCTGGGTCTATAGCTGTTTGCCACCATGCCGTACTAATTTTTTTTTTAATTTAAATTTTTTCTTTTTAATTTTTAGTGGAGACAGGATTTTGCCATGTTGCCCAGGCTGGTCTCAAACTCCTGAACTCAGGTGATCCACCTGCCTTGTCCTCCCAAAGTGTTAGGATTACACACATGAGCCACTGTGCCTGGCCAAAAGCTGCACTATATTAACTTCTGAAGAAGTCCAGCCTTCATTACTGCTGAGCTTCCACCCATCTTAAGGAAGCTTCTATGAATTCTGGCCTCAACGGGATTTGAGAGTAGATTGACTGGAGTTTCGGACTCCAGAAAGCAGTCTGGGGGCTTTTAAATAGTCAGGAGAGGTGGACCTAGTGGGAGGAGAGATAGACCTAGCAGGAGGAGAGGTTGAATGAACTCTTTCTAACCTGTGATGGGGGCGCCAGTGTTTCATGTGGCAGTGCGCTGGGGGCTGTCATTTGCACCTAAAACTCTAAGGAGGGATACTCTAATTATGCAAAAAGTATTTTCACTTGTTAGTTTACATTTTTAATCAGTTTTGTTTAGAGTGTTAAAATGCAAAATATCTTTATAGATTCGTTCAAAGATCAACATCCAGACTTAAGAGTATTCCTAACTTCACTTTGGTATCTTAAAGATAGTCCTTCTGTGCGGTAGATGCTAGCAAGGAAGGAATTGATACTCCCATCTGTAGGCAGCCAAGCTGGAAGGCTTTGACACAGCACTCAGCTGAAACACGCTGCTTTTATTCACTCAGGAAAACAGAACTATAAAAACAACATCACCCTCAGCAAGGAAACATAGTACTCACTACAAGAGAGATGACAGGACCTTTGTCGTGCTTATCTATGGCTTATGTAACAAGAGTTAACATTTTTAAAAAATGTGATGTGGCATGAAGACATTATTAAGATCTAGCATAAAACAATGCAAAGCTAAAACCGGAGAAGATTGAGGAAACTAAAGGTATTTATGGAAGGTCACTGCTGCCTTCCTTTTTAAATACTTTGTGAAATTTCTTTCTCCTCTAAGGAAAAATTAAAGAAAATAATCCTCATACCTCCATGATAAAGACATATCAGAAGATGAAGAAAATGTTGTTACTGCAAAGGCTGATACCATTATTTTGTATTTTACATTCTCCTTAATTTCTCTCACTTTCCCCGCACCTGAAGAATATATTACATCATCTCCATATTAAAGGGCTGCAAGAAGCTATAGATTTCTCTGCAAAGTTTTTGAAACTGTGGAAATAGCCATACTCATAAATTGATGATGCTTAAAATGATCATGAGCTGTAAAATCTTACTCTAATGATTCTGAGCATATAAATGAGAGCAGAATTTGTTCTAAGCCAGTTATTGCTATACTAGCATTTCCTCAGTGGGGCTGTTGGATTCTATGACTATTCATGATTGGTTATATGTGTGAAATAAGTTAGTGGCATTTTTTTAATACAAAGTCTAGATAGTCTTGCAAGTAGTAATACTGACTTTTATCAGTATAATCAACACACAATGGGTCACTGTAATAATTGTGATTTGAAATGTGATGGGGATCTCAAATCTAGAAAATTTAAGAATAATGTGGGAAACTTGACATGTATGCATGAAGATATCTATATCTTCACCCTTGGAGATTTTCATTTAGTAAGTCTAGGTGGAAATCCGAGAATCTGCATTTTTAAAAGGTTAGCAGATGTTTCTGTTATTAACCAGGCTTGACAACCACTGAAGTATTGTCTATCTATCATCTCTCATCTTCCTCCCTCCCTCCCTCCCTCCCTCCCTCCCTCCCTCCCTCCCTCCCTCCCTCCCTCCCTCCCTCCCTCCCTCCCTTCCTTCCTTCCTTCCTTCCTTCCTTCCTTCCTTCCTTCCATTCTTCCTTCTTTCCTCTCTCTCAATCTGTAGATCTACATAGATATAGGGATTGCATCTGAAACTTGTTTATAAATTCATAGTTTACAAAATGTATTCTGAGGTAATGACACGAACCTCACAATATCTATTGAGGCAAGCAGGGAAATTTAAGGGCAAGGACTTGAAGTTCAAAGAGGTTCTCAAGCTGAAGATCTCTTGGTTGATAGAAATAGAATTTAGATCTATATTCTTTTGTTTCAGACCTCTTTTTCTGTATCATAAGGGGCTACAGTAAAGTCTTGCCAACAGTTTAATGCCATCTTTCTCCTTCAAGAGGATGTGAACCCAACCTTCTGAGACTGGAGGTGGGAGGAAACAGTGAGAAGAAGCCACACTTTCTCCATTTTCCAGAATAACTCAGTAGCTTAATCATTCAGTGAGGTGAGAACCAAGAATATAGTACTTACGTTTAGACAAGGGGTTCTTGACCTGATGGTGGGCAGGGCTCAAGAATCCCAGAAGATATATATATATGGGCTGTATATAGAGTGAGAGAGAGTCTGTGATTCTTCCAAAATTATATGTAAAATTGTATGTTTACATGTAGTTGAAACATTAGATATTTTTGGTACTCTAGGATGCTGAATTCTGTGTTATTTTAGTAATAGCATCATCCTGGTTTTCTTTGGGAGCATAGCTTCTTCCTTATTGAATACACCCTGGTAAGCTATTCACAAACGTGCCTGTGCTTCAGTAGCCCGGGTCTATGTATATGACCCATGTTAAGTTAATTGAAAAGCCACCATTTGAAATTTAAATCATGAATCAAGCGATATAAGAGTGAAATCAGTTCGAGTTTATTCATTCTAGCAGAGGTGATCTGAGCATCCTATGACCAAAACCCTTTAGAATTACTTAATTTTTACTTTTCCCAGTCAATCTGTCAGTCTCCTCTTTGTATTTGTGAACTTCTCTGTATGAGTCAGTGTTCTCCAGAAAAAGAGATGGATTTTAAGGAAGTGACTCACATGATTGTGAGTGGAGTCTGGCAAGTCTAAAATCTGCAGGATAGGTCAGCAGGCTGGAGACCCAAGAAAGAGTTGATGCTGCAATCCAAGTCTGAAAGCAGTCTGCTGGCAAGTTCTCTCCTTCTCCTTGTCCTTCACCTTCATCTTTGCCTTCTCTGTCTCTCTCTCTCTCCTCCACCCCAAATATCTGGGTACCGTGGTGTAAAAAAGTTGACACATAAAATTAACTATCACATCTCCCATTTGCTTCCATAAATTATTTTTGTTTGTGGAAGCCAAAGGTGGTTCTTGTGGTGTGCAAACAAAAGAGCTCTAGAGAATGTGTACATCTTTCTAGGAAGAAAGCACAAATTTTTATTAGATCTTCAATTCAGCCAGTGACCCAAAGAATGTTAAGCCTCACTGGCCTAGAGCAATTGGGAAGGAATTTGGTAGGAAGTGTCAGTGGGCAGACAGCTGGAGTGTGCTATCTCTAAAATTTGAATGACGGTAGCAATGTCCCACAATACCCCTTCACAATTCTTCACTTTATCTCCATTTTAGGGGTGATGTTGACAGCCCAGTTTACATGAAAGTGGACCAGATCTTTGCAGAGTCATTTTTCTCTCTTCATATCTTTTGTTGACAACTAAATGAATCTATTTCCCTTCTGTGTATAAGAAATGTTTAATTAAACAAGCCTTTTTCCAGATGTAATTAGGGGTCTAACCACATTAGAATCACCTAGGGTGCACATGAAAAATCCATATTCCTGTACTTTTCCTCTTGCTACCATAGATGAACTAGCTTGTTTCAATGTAAGGCAATTCTTTCACTTGTGTACTTAGTCCTATCACCCCTAATTTATCCAGGACTTTGTGTCACAAGTACCCTCCCTTCAAGCTCTCTCCCATCTCCTGCATCACTGAATTCTCTCTATTGGATCATACCCTTCAGTACACAAACATACTGTATCGTTCCCAGTTTTAAAACTCTCTAGACCCTTTATTCTCATGGAGCTATTGCCCATATCTCTTCTTCCCTTTTAGCAAAACCTCTTGAAAAAAAACTTTGAATACTGGTCTCTCACTTTGCTTTCTTGTTTCAGTCAACTTTAATCAGGATTTTATTACCACTACTCTAAGAAACTGATCTTTTTCAGATTACTAAGGTTACTAACAATCTCAGTTTTGCCAAACTTAATGGTCGGTTCTCAATTTCCCAGCAGCCTTTTGACCAGTTGATCACTTTCTGATTCTCAGAAAATTCTCTTGTCTTCAGAGACAGCACACTGTCTTGGATGTTTTTCTTACTCCAGTGGCTTATTTTTTCTTGATTTCCCCCTTTTCTTACCTGTAAATTTTGAAGAACTGAAGGGCTAGTTTCTCTGCTTTCATAATCTAGTCTTACTTCCTAGGTGACCTTTTACACTATTGAGTCCCCCAATCTTTCCCCGTGAATGGTAACCTTTCATATTCAATTGCCTCCTCAGCATATCCATTTGAATATCTAATATGCATTTCAAACTAAACTCCTGTATCTATGGCTTTTGAAAAATATGCTCCTGCCTGAGGGCACCCCAATTCAGCCAGTGGCACCACTATGCCTTTAATTGCTCATGTCTGAAACCCGAGAGTCATCCTTGACCTTTTTCTTTTTTTTTTCACACACCCCACAGCCAATCCATCAGCAAATTTATATTTTACAACATTTAAGATCTAGTAACTTTTCACCTCCAGGATGGTCTCCCTGCTCCTGATAGTCCTATTATTAATTTTTCATATAATAGCCAGAATGATAATTTCAAAATTATATCAGATCACATAAGCTACTACTCAAAATCTTTCGGTAGTTTTCGTCATACTCAAAATACAGTTCTAACTCCTTACAATTGTCTATGCTGTCCTGTGAGCTGCTCTGAGCCTTTGTCTGGTGTCACCTTCAACCACATGTCTCATTCACCTTGTGCTATCCTTATGGGCCTTCTTGCTGTTCCTGGAACATGTCAAGATTTACCAAATTCAGAGACTCTTTACCCTTAACTGGTCCTTCTATCGGGAATGCCATTCCTCTCAGATTCAGGTCTTTCATCCAGTGTTAGCTGTCAGAGAGACCTTCTCTGACTATCTTGTCTAAGTTAGTCTCCCCAGGCTTCTATCATCTTGGTAGTATTCTAGTCCTTAACCTGAGTGATGGTTACAGAGATTGTGACTTTATAAAAATATGACATATTATAAAATATATGGTTTTTAATTTATAGTATATTTCATAGTAAAAAAGATTTTAAAACAGAGGTGAGGCAACTATTAATAGAATGATTTTAAAATTTTTCCTGGAATTGAAGGTCATGAATCTTGAACCTGATGGGAAAAAAAAGACGCAGGACAAGGCATACTGATCAGCCTGCAGTGTGGATACTGGAGTGGGGAGGTGTGATAGGAATGGTTCAGAAGATAGATGACAGAAGCCTGGACCAAGTTTTCAAAAATGGAGATGCTTTCTGGAGCTTTTCTGCTCTTCAGCAATCTTTAATTCCTGTCTTGTTGACCCTCACTCTGCCTTTCCACTACAGTCATTCAAAAGCTTTCTTTCACCCCAGGATTCCCAGGCTTTTTTCTGGTTTCTAGCAGAAACTTAGGATAAGGCTTTCTACTGAAGTGAGAAAGCTGAGGTCATCTGACATAAACTTGGTTCTATCCCTTCACTTTAATATTTTCTATCTCTGCTTGTTCTTTGCTGTTTCTATCCTGTTTCTGATATAAAATTTCTTTCCTTCTATTTGCCAAGAAATATTTTCACTCTTGATTCCATTATTGTCCTACCACCCCTTCAACCAAACTTGAATATTATTCCATCCCTGCTGATATGGTTTGGATCTGTGTCCCCACCCAAATCTCATGTTGAATTGTAATCCCAAACGTTGGAGGTGGGGCCTGGTGGGAGGTGACTGGATCATGGGGGTGGATTCTCCCTTTTGTGCTCTTCTCTTGATAGAATTCTCATGAGTTCTGGTTGATTAAAAGTGTGTGGCACTGCCTCCTTCCTCCTGCTGCAGCCATGTAAGATGTGCCTGCTTCCCCTTCACCTTCTGCCATGATTGTAAGTTTCCTGAGGCTTTCCCAGAAGCAGAAGCCGCTAGGCTTCCTATGCAGCCTATGGAACCATGAGCTAGTTAAGCCTCTTTTCTTTTTTTGAGACAGAGTTTCACTCTTGTTACCCAGGCTGGAGTGCAATGGCGTGATCTTGGCTCACTGCAACCTCCGCCTCCTGGGTTCAGGCAATTCTCCTGCCTCAGCCTCCTGAGTAGCTGGGATTACAGGCACATGCCACCATACCCAGCTAATTTTTTGTATTTTTAGTAGAGACGGGGTTTCCCCATGTTGACCAAGATGGTCTCGATCTCTTGACCTCGTGATCCACCCGCCTCGGCCTCCCAAAGTGCTGGGATTACAGGCTTGAGCCACCGCTCCTGGCCTGCCTCTTTTCTTTATAAATTACCCAGTCTCGGGTATTTCCTTATAGCAGTAAGAGCACAGACTAATATACCTGCCTATCTTTTCTTGAAATTATATTAGTTGTTTATTTAATGTTTGCATTTCTACCCCTAAAGACAACAGGGTCTTTGTCTCCTTCCCTGCTTTGTTTCCACCTCTTAAAACAGTGGTTGGAACATAGTAAGTGTTCAATAAACAATGGTTTAATGAACAAATGAATCTTAAGATCTCTGCATTATTATGTTCAACATGTTTTGTATCATTTTCTTCTTAAGAAGTAGCACAGGAAAATGGGAAAAATTTAGTCATTTTTCTCTGTCAAGGGACTTCTTCATTCTATTTTACACATATAGTATTTTGCTTTTTTTCCTTTAGATATGTTATATTTATAATAAACAATAAAGACAATTCCATTTAAAATAAGCAAAACAGGCCAGGGATTGTGGCTCATTCCTATAATCCCATCACTATGGGGGAGGCCAAGCTATGAGGATCAGGAGTTTGAGAACAGCCTGGACAACATAGTGAGACCCCATCTCTCAAAAAAAAAATGCAGCCAGGT
The DNA here is from genome assembly GCF_049354715.1 of Callithrix jacchus. Lineage (NCBI taxonomy): Eukaryota > Metazoa > Chordata > Mammalia > Primates > Cebidae > Callithrix > Callithrix jacchus. Next base: position 92,326,874 of record NC_133517.1, on the reverse strand, counting down.
ATGGTGGTGCATGCCTATAGTTAAAGCTACTCAGGAAGGTGAGGTGGGAGGATGGTTTAAGCTTGGGAGGTTGAGGCTGCAGTGAGCCATGATAGTGCCATTGTACTCCGCCTGGGCGACACAGTGAGATTATCTAAAAATATTAATAATAATGACAATAATAAATAAAGTAGGTAAAACAGTACCATCCAGTATTCTCTGCCTAATTAGAATGCTTGTTTTTCTTTTACAGCACTCACTGCCTGAAACAATACATTTATTTATTTGTGGTCTGTCTCACTGTCTAGAGTGTCAGCTCCCTGAGGGCAGACACTGTGTCTTCTTCACAGCTGTACTCTTTCTGCCTAGAACAGTGATTGATATACCCAAAATACTCAAATGAATTTTACTCTTCATCCCAAACATGCTGCTGAATCACTCTCCTGATGGTACCCCAAGATATGAATTTTTTATAAGTTCCATAGTTGATTCTTATGAGCTTTAAAGTTGTGAACTACTTGTCAAAATGATCATTACTAGGTAATAAATATAGGAGTTCAAAGTATTCCTAAATCTAGGGATTATCCTTTGGTTCTATTATGTTAATCCAAGTAGTCCTGCTGAAGAATAGACTGAGAAATTAGGCAATCTATAAAGGAGTGAGAGTAAAAATGCTTTCTCCTTATGTCTCGTTAGTACTGTTAAAAGTAGGTACAAGGAACAGCCTCCCTTCAGCTTTTCTCTCAGTGTTTACTAGTGTGTTCTTTTTTCTCTCTTCTATTCAGAATTGTAAAAAATAACTGTTGAGTGTTGTAGGTATTGTAAATTACATTGGTCTAACCTACTTAAGCTGTGTGAATTTCAAATATTTCTCATCTTACACAGTAGATGTGTAAAGTGTATCACATCAGGACAGAAATAAATCTTGTTAAGAGAAAATTTTGTCAGGGAAGATTTTTACCTAGTTTTGTCCACTTTAGGATCCAGGTAGCAATGTACATAACAGCCAGAGGTGTTCTTTATCACCTTTTGAAAGTGTAAATTATTTTTTGGTTATTATTCAACCCATAGTTTATAATGACAACTATTTACAACTTCCCATACATATGTATACCTCAAAGTAAAATGATTCTGCTAGCAGTCTTCAGATCCTTCTCTCTTTGGAAATTGAATTTGTCTTTATCCCATCATATGAAAGGAACAGACTTGGATTCTTTTCTTACTGCCCTGGAGATGGTTGGCTTTTTGAAACGCACCCTGATCACCTGGTCTCAGCTTTGGCCTCCATATTTATTTTTCTGTCCAGTCTCTTAAGACCTGAATGTTTATCAGAGATCATATATGGGAGGTTTTACTCCCTTTCAGCGTATTCTGGATATTGTTGGTTATCATTATATTTTGTCACTTCCTGCCTGGTGTGCCAAATAAAAATGGATATTTCTTGTATTGGTCAAAAATTTGAAAGTGATGTGATGGCTTTTTAAAAGACATCTGAAAGTTCATTGACACTTCTTCCACCAAGAGGTGGACTCTAAATCTCTTCCCTTTGTGAATGGACATAGTGACTCACTTCTAAAACAGAAGTGACTATATGTGAATAGCCAGTTTAGGGTAGAAAAGGCATATTCTTTTTGGGACATTGACCTTGAAACCCAGCACTGCTCTGAGGAAGCCCAGGCCACATAACAAGGCCTAATAGACAGCCCCCACTGAGGTCCCAACCAATAACCAGCAACAGCCACCAGGCATGTGAGTGAGAGGACCTTTGAGATGCCACCACACCAATCCCCCTTTGAATTCAATAGCGCTAGAGACTGGAACCATGTAGGTGAATCTAGTCAACCCTTTGAATTGTGAAGTGATAATAATGACAATTGCTAGTTTTATTCCACTAAATTTGGGGTGGTTTGTGATGTAGCAACAGATAACCACAGTAGACATGACACTCCCTTGATTAAACTTAAACTTGCTCTGAGCATTTAATCCTTTTGCTTTATTAAGTCTTGCCTTTTTTCTCTGTTAAATTTATGATGCAAAATGCTGACTCATGTTGAGTACTATTTTTAGAGACAGTGGACTTAAGAGAGAGATTTATGGACCAAAGGAAACAACAGAGTGGAACCATTTTTGTTTCAATATAAAAAGATGTCACTTGGTAATTGCAGAGAATTAAGATGAATACAGAACTCAGGGGAAAACAGTGATGGAAGGAGAGTTGATTACTGTACTGAGATCATTGCTCAACAGGTGGTCTCTCACTTCCATCTCATCCAACTTCAATCCAGTGTCCGAATACATTTTCTAAAGCAGCTATTCTATTATTCACCAACTTGCCTTAAATGCGTCTGATGCATTGTCTGATATAAAGCCCAGTTTCCTCCGCATAATACAGGAGGATCAGTGTGACCCCCTAAAGCTCCTCCATCACCTGTCTCTGCAGCCTCAGGACTCCTCCCACCCTTTCTTACATTCTGTGCTTTGATTGTTTCAATCACGGCTCTACCTGGCTGGGCATAATTTTGAACTTGCTCTTTCGTCTCCCTGGAATTCTCTGTCCTTCTTTCCATGGCCAATTCCTACTCATTTTTCAAGTTCAAACTTCAATGTGGCTCTTTCAATGCTGGCTGAGTTATTCACACAGTCGGTGTATTCTTTAGGCCCTGGGTGGTTACCTATCTGTCCTGGGACTTTCTGTCTGGAATTGTCCTTGTCTATCTCCTTACCAGGCTGTGAGCTCCTTGAAGCTAGGAGTTGTGTCTGTCGAATCCCCTGAGCCTATCAGCCCAGTAAGTGGCTTATAGTAAATACTCATATATGCTCCATAATTCATGAATTATGGCCGACAGTAAGTGAGAGGAAATTGGAGAATGGCAAGCTACTGTTGTTCTTAGTAACTAGGAGGAAAATATTATTGTGGTCTTAACACTTGAAATCTTCCTACTTAAAAATTTAGAATAAAGTGGAACAGATGGGATTTAAGCCATGAAATAGCTTTGGGTCAGACTGTAAATGGAAATAGGATGAAGAAATCAAATGATTACAAAATAAACTTCATCACAGTAAACTGAAGGAATGCATTCTTCGTAACTACAATTTTTTCTTCCATATTATAGTACACAGAACATATATTTTGAAGGTGAATTTTACTATTAGTAACTTATTCTATATGCTATACAACTGTGTATATATGTATGTATGTAAAAAACACAAAAGTATTTTGGTGAAATGATGTAGCCAGTGGTGTGTTAGAGATGCTCATGTCGTTTTGTGAAAGCCAATTGTTAACTGTTTAGGAATTTTGGAAGCCAGTTATTAAACGTGATTAGCTTGAAATTGGCCATGTTGGTAGTATTATTTATTTATTTATTTCTACTGATTTATTTATTATAGATTGAGTCTCACTCTGTCTCCCAGGCTGGAGTACAGTGGCGCAGTCTCCGCTCACTGCAACACCTGTCTCCTGGGTTCCAGCAATTTTCCTGCTTTGGCCTCCTGAGTAGCTGAAATTACAGGCATGTGCCACCATGTCTGGCTAATTTTTGCATTTTTTTCTAAAGACAGGGTTTCACCATGTTGGTCAGGCTTGTCTCAAACTCCTGACCTCAAGTGATCCACCTGCCTCAGCCTGCCAAAGTGCTGAGATTACTGGCATGGGCCACCGCATCTGGCCCAATGTTGGTAGTATTTACACCACAGGAACAGGCAAATACTACAGCACATACTTATTTCCTTCAATACCTAACTGGTTATTAAATATTCAGTGGCTTATCACTGGATATAATTTTGTTATACTCAGTAGAATGTTTATGCCGAACGAATGCACAAACTCTTTGTCTTTCATAATCTGAAAAATATGAGAAATGAAAGTTGATCAAATGAAACCTATCATGTATGGAGGCAGATAACTGAAAGAACTAGACTGTCTGCTTAGAATATACCCCAAACGTGAAACTTACAAACATAATGGAAATAAGCACCATCCTGCTTCTATGGCACAAAGTTATTCTTTATATATTGTCTGTCTTTTTTGCTCTTTTTATTGAGATGACCAAAAAGGAAAAAGAGCCATGGTTTTCTGAAGTCAAAGTTTTGTCATTATTACTATCAAAGCATTTTTTTCTTTTTTCTTTTGAATCTGTAAGTAAATGCTAAATGATTCAGATGTAAGCTTATTATGACAAAAAAACTTATTTACTCACTGAGTTATTTGTTCATTCCATAAATATTCTTGAAGTACTTATGATCTGTAGAGGAGAATATAGTGGTAAATACGGCAAACCCAGATTTGCCCTTATGAAGCTCACAGTCAAACTAGGGAGGCAGAAAATCATCACCCACTTTGTGTTACATGTTATAAAGAAGTTCAGAGGGAAGAGGAGGAAGTTACATGAAGCTAATGAAGCTTGAGTTTTGGGATACAGTCCCTGTTCCCTGTGTATGCATGAGGGCCCTCAGGTAAAGTGGACTTTGTCATGTTTGCAAAACTAAAGGTAGCCAAGGCACTAGACCAGCAGACGAAAAAGCAACTGGCACAAAATAAGGCTGGAAAGTTATGTAGGGACAAGCTCATGGATGGCCCTTCATAAGGTTGAAAAATTTTGGACTTTTTCCTAAGTATAATGGAAGGGTAATAAAGGGTTTTAAGCTGAGGAATGACGTGTTTTAGAAAGATTGCTCTGAACTCTTGTGTGGAGAATGGATTGGAGGGGGAGCAAGGGCACATAAAACATAATGAAAACTGGCCCTGTTGTGAATTGAGAGAGGAAGAGGTTATCTAAGGAGAATGCTAGTAGGATTATTATTATGAGGCTACTTACATTGGATATCATTTTTAATGGCCTGAAAGAAGTGATAAAAATAATTTGATTACGCTTGCAGGCAGTAATAGGGACTTATCCATAAAAGTGGAAAAGGACATAATTTTAAAAGCTCTGAAAAAATCATAAGGAGCCAAGAAATAAAACCTATTAATCCTGAATATTGGTGTGTACAAACAGAAAGCAACTAGGAATTTCTCAGTACTCATGGAAGAATGCATTGTGAACAATAGCACGTCTTGTCCAATGTTGTTTTGATTCTGAGAGCTCTTTATTGTTTGCTTCAACTAGCTGTTTCCAATTAGCTCCTAATGCTTTTAAGTTCTACTTCTGCCAAAATGACTACCGACAATTCATTTAAAGAGCTTGCAGAAGGATGTCCATTCATGTTAAATATTGAGCACAGCCTTATTTCTCCCATAAAAGCCTTAGAGCATCTCTAATACCATAATCAGCAGGAAACTCTACAAACAAGATGTTTTCAATAGTCTGCACAGAACAGAAAGTAAAAATAATCATTGAATAACCTAGTTGGCCTTGAAATCATTATATAGTATTTGCTGCTTCTTATCACAAATGAAGCATGGAATAGTGATAAAATGCAACAATTCAATGTTCAAGTCAGAAGTGTGAATATTCAGCTTTCATTAAGTCCATTGGAGACAAAACTATGCAAATGAAAAATCCACCTGAATTGTCACAAAACAAGTATTAATTTAAGTTATATCCTTGGAGAATATTCTCTTCAGTTCCTCTAAATGAAAGATCATTTACCTTCTGTTACATAAGTTTAAGTTGTACTAACTATAAACTTACTGTTTCTTCTTTTAATTCCACTTAACAAATCAAGCAGAGCAGATGGTCGTTTGAACTCAGACCATTTCAGAGTCACCAGTGAATAAGGCAACATGGCTAGTTCTGCATACAGGGACATTAATGTGCTGATGACTAGTCATCAGGTGTGCAACTCATTTATTAATTTTGACTTTTATGATTATTAAATTTATTACCGGTTGTCTTAATCAGCTGGAGCTGCTATAACAAAATACCATAGACTGGATGGCTTAAGTAATAGACATTTATTTGTCACATTCTGGCTGCAGACTGCCGCCTTCTTGCTGTTTGATCACATGGCCTTTGTGTGTACACATGGGAGAGAAAGAGAAAGAAAGAGAGAGGTATCTGTCTACCTCTTCTTATATGAGCATTAACCCCATCATGTGGGTTCCACCCTCATGACAATCTAAACCTAATTACTTCCCAAATGCCTCCCCTCCAAATACCATCATATTAGGTATGAATTTGGGAGAGGCACAAACATTCAGCCCATAACATAGGGAGAGTACGATAATTGCTATAGTGAACAGTATCTATCCCACCCTTACCAAAATTAAAAATGTTGTTAGTGCTACTATATTTTCTTTTCCTAAGTAGAGAGATGTAAAACACTGGAAATTAAAAACAATAGATTATGTTTGAAGCTAAGAAATATAAACAATTTGTGATGCTGATGGTTTGTTTGTAATATGATGTGATTAGATGCTTGATTAGAAATGTGTCTAATGCTGTAGAGTCACCTGATTTACAATCTAACTGAGCAGCCTGAAAGATTTCTCAAATGATGTAACAAATTAGCCTTTAAAAAATAGTTTTATTCAGGCTTTTTGATGGAAGGCCTAACTGGTAGTAGTTTGATGAAACTACTAACTGGTATACCTCCAGGAGTTGGCTGGCCAAGACCCAGGCTGGTGCCTAATAGTGTAATCCAGCAAGTCAGCTAGTATTATGACTTTGGTACTGTGGAGGTCACTTTTCAGGTAATAGTCTGAATTTATAATCCTTGGGTGAGGTATAGGAGGGAATAATGGAGGGGAAATGGAGACAGAAGGAGAAAACGGGGCAGGAAGTGTAAGAAAGATTCCTAGGTACAGGCAGCAGCAGTAACAGCAGCAGCAGCAATAGAAATTTGGCAAATGAATACTGGGGGAGAATGAAAGCACTGTAAATCCTGTATTATGCGGATCTGAGTAGTAGCAGATAAAATGATATATAGATATAGCTATGAAAATAATATGAGAGATAATAAACTGAAATGTATACAGGAACCAAGCAAGTACCATAAATGTAAACAGGGACCAAGAGATTGCATAAAAGCATGAAGCAGGCTGCAAGTAAGGTACTGGTGTGTCTTTATTGCCATTAAGTACAACACCCATCATGTTATGATGCCTTTTAAGATACAATTTGAACTGAAAAAAAATGACCCTACAAAACACACTGAGGTTGCTTTATGAACCCTGAGATACTGTGCTTGGGGTTTGAACTTTGAGCAATTGTATGCAGTGAAAGAATTTTCTACAATGACTGTAAAAGTGCTGAAAAAAGAAATTGTTTCTTGTAATGGAGGCAAACAGAGTAAAACATTTCAGAATCATATTTTAAAAGCATGTATAGCTGAAAGTTTTGTTTCAATAAGTTTCCAGGTATGGGAGAATTAAAGTTAATATCAAAGGTTCAATTTATATTATTTACTCTATGTGTATGTGTGTGTGTCTATGTGTGCATGTGCGTATATGTGTGTGGATATATTTGCTGAAGTTAGTAAGTTTAGTAAACTTTTCATAACTCATCTCTTAGAATTAGTCATTGTCAATTCAGCACTTTATTTGTATAGTGTAATATTTTCAAGTTTAGTTTATTCCCCATTGCCTCTGGCTTGAATTGTTGTAATTTTGCTCTCACCAGTTTTTTTTTGTCTCCAGTTCCCACTACCCCTGACTTATCATCTCTAACCATTTCCTTAGGGAGCATCTGGGACTAGCCTGGCTTGGATTTCCATCAAGGCCAGCAATGGGTATTGAGTATGAGAAGGCAAGACCAGCCTAGACTCTCCTGTTCAAGGTGTTCTATGGGTGGAGGAAGTCAACAGACACTTTGAAATCAGAGTCCACTGGAGAACACGGAGAGTTAAACACTGCAGGGTTCAAACACCAAAAGCTAAAGGGCCAAAGATAGGTTTGTAAACTCCAAATAAAACCCTAAGCCCTCTACCAACTGAACAGGCCCTGCTTAGCCAAGGGCACCTGCAGAGAAACCTGAAACAGAGTTCCTGGCCATGATGGGGAAAAGAAGTCAGATGTGCCTCATTATGCTCCCTCTCTCTTGGAGTTTAGTCACAACTGAATGTTTAGTCACAACATTAATGTTAAAAACAGAGATTATAAGACTGACAAAACAGACTTTTTGTGGCAATAAGATACCAAACTATAAGCAAGACCTAATAAGTTACACTTGCAGGCCGTTAACGAACAGGTCATTCGGACCCAGTATATTGTGTCTGACACTGACATAGCGCACTTATCTTAACTTACACATTCCTTTCTGCTGACTCCAAGTTTTAGACAGAACCTTACTCTAATCAACTGCAAATTAAAAAATCTCAGAAACCATCTATATATAACCAGTAAGCCCCTGCTTCAAGATATCCTACCTTTTTGGGCCAAACCAACGTACACCTTTTATGTACTGACTTAGTCTCTGCCTTTAACCACTGCCTCCCAAAACTATATAAAACCAAACTGTAATCTGACCAGCTCAGGATCAGTAACTCAAGGCTTCTTGAGTTTATGTTTCCCCTGGGCCACAGTCACTCGTATTGGCTGAAGATAAACCTCTTTAAAATATTTTACAGAGTTTGGTTTTTCTGTTAACAGGTTCTTAGCTGGGGATGAATGAGGAATTTCGAGTTGAATAGAGTTAGGTTAGGATGAGAATAGGTGAGGAACCTACAAGGATGGTCCATGGTTTATGTCTGTTGGTCAGTGGGTGTGCGCATGGTGACTGGCATCCCAGGCTGGAACTGGGACAGGGTAGATACTGTTCTCTGTGCTGTTGTTAAAGGGGACTTTCTAAAATATGAATCAAATGATGTTACTTCATTTCTAATAATCATGTTTAGAATTCTGCTTAGAACCTCTATACTTGCCATAATACTCTCTGATATGAAGTCAGAATATCTTGGTGTGCTCTAATCAACTAGGTGTGTGTGCAGTCACATTTAGGTGTGTCTCATGCAATTTCTTGCTCATAATAAAGTGCTAAAGTTTGTGAAGTTTTTTTTCCAATGCAAATGAGAGCAAATCTATTCTCTAATTCATATTTTGTTGGTCTCTCATTTGAGGTGTTTCCTTGCTGTTGCTTTTAACTGGAATGCTAATATTGGGCTGCTGTGTTATATAATTCCAGAAAACACCATTCCTATGGTATTCTTAAGTTGTTTTCCTAGGAGATAGGGAAAGGGTGGCGTTCACAGAGGCGAGAGCTGTCCCTGAAGTTGTAAAGAGGGTATTTTTCATTATGCTCCCTTTTCCTTATGGTTATATTTATTGAACTTTATTTTTCCTTTAAAATTTGTTATTGAAGTCCTCTTCCAAAATTATCCTATTAATTATATGTGATGACTTAACTGTTGAAATAAATCAAAGATTATTAAATTTTAAAAAATCATAGTAATGTACCCTCACCATGTCTCTATTCTCATCCTTAACATCTGAGGTTATCAAGAAAAACACTCTGGTGAAAAAAAATTTTTGTAACTTTCTTTGAATTCTTTTTTTTTTGTTTTTTGTTTTTTTTGAGAAAGAGTTTCGCTCTTGTTTACCCAGGCTGGAGTGCAATGGCACAACCTCGGCTCACCGCAACCTCTGCCTCCTGGGTTCAAGCAATTCTCCTGCTTCAGCCTCCTGAGTAGCTGGGACTACAGGCGTGCGCCACCATGCCCAGCTAATTTTTTGTGTTTTTAGTAGAGATGGGGTTTCACCATGTTGACCAGGATGGTCTTGATCTCTTGACCTCGTGATCCACCCGCCTTGGCCTCCCAAAGTGCTGGGATTACAGGCGTGAGCCATCGTGCTAGGCCCCGAATTCTTATAAATACCTATCTATCTATCATCTATCTGTCTATCTAGCTAATTCTTCTAAAAAGCTGCATTCTCAGCTTGAGTGTACCATGATGTATTCAAGTTCTCTCCTATGCAGGTTGTTTTAAGTTTTGCCAACTTTCTCAGTGCTATAACAAACATAATTGTATAGATACTTTTGGGTTCTGAAGTTTTTGTCTCCATAAAGTACCAGAAACAGGACCGAGAGGTTAAAGTCCATGTATATATAAAATTTATTTCTATTGACAGGCTACTCGCCAGGTAGCTGCAGAAATTCTCATCTCTTGGTGAGTTTCTCAATAATAGGATACACTTTTAAATTACCTAGGCCACAATCTCATCTTTTTACACTCCACTTATTAGAGTTTATGAATCAAGGGCCTAAAGTTGAAGCTTTTTAATGGAAGAATGCCTAAAGATGTTTTTCTTTCTGTTGACAAATATATCCATTAAACCAAAGGAAGATTACAGTGATTATCTTGGAACCTGAAAAAGGTCAATTTCATTAACTTCAGAAAAACAGGATAGACTGGCAGATACTAGAGTCTGGAAAGCCCATGTAGGTAGGAGTGAGCAAGAGAACAAGCTTTGCTAATTTTAGAAAAAAAAAAAAAAAAGAAAAAGAAACACAACTGGTCCAGGTGATATGTTATTGTATTAGTTCATTCCTGCATTGCTATCAGGAACTACATGAGACTGGGTAATTTACAAAGAAAAGAGATTTTAATTGGCTCACAGTTCCACAAGCTGTACAGGAAACATGGCTGGGGAGGCCTCAGGAAACTTAGAATCGTGGTGGAAGGCAAAGGGGAAGTAGGCACATCTTCACATGGTGGAGCAGAAGAGAGAGTGAAGGTGAAAGTATCACACACTTTTAAATAGCCAGATCTTGTGAGAACTGTATCATTAGACAGCACTAGGGGATGGTACTAAGCTGTTAGAAACCACCTCCATGATCCAATCACTGCCCACCAGGCCCCACCTACAACACTGAGGATTACAATTCAACATGAGATTTTGGATGGAGACACAGAGCCAAACTATGGAATGAGGAGGCTTATTCAATAGAATAGTTGTAGTCACCGGGTGTAGAACAGTTGTGGTGGTCCCAGGAAGACCAAAAGCTGGGCCAAGTAAGGGGGAATTCAGGAGAAAAGCATATTTGGAGACTCAGGAAAATAGGAGGGAGGAGGTTGGTATCTGGACATTTGTTGGAAAGTGGCAAAGACCCAGTCCCGGTCACCTATGGGAAACAGCAGGGAGCCATGGATTCCTGGGAGAAGATCAGCCTTTCTAAGTCAGACATACCTGCCTTCAAAGTCTGGCTCTGCTGCCTGCTACTTTTTGACCTGGAGAAAGCTGTTAAATCACCACGGATCTTGATTTCTTTATCTGTATGGCATGTCAAGGAGTTGGCTTAGTGCATAGCAGATACAATATATACAGTGTTTGTTGTCATACACGTGCAGCCTAGCATTTCTAAGACTGCTGAATTTTTCTATGACAAGGGGTACATTTGTAGGTGTATAGTGTAAAATGAGTTGACAGTTGTATACTTAGACTCCAGTATGCCATATTTACCTTGTCTTCCAGAGTAGTTGTCTCACTAGAACTGGAACTATATCTAAAACTTTGTCACCTTTCCCCGAACCTCCTACCAAAGTCCTCTGCTGGGTGGCTGGTTAAAAAAAACTATAGGAAACCTTGAGGCTGTCATTCCCTGACAAGTAATAGCAGCACCTGCAATGCCTTGATGTTGGAGCTATTTGCTGGATTACCTCTTCTTGAATATCCTTCAAGTCCTCCTTTCTTTCTAATACTTAGTCCTAGTTCTGTTTTCATAAAGTCTCAAAAAGACTTGCCTATTCATCTGTTTTCATAAAGTCTCAAAAAGCTCTCCGATCAAGCACACCTAAGTTAACAAATGCTGATGCTAAATTTCAGAGCATTGAGCCCATACTCCTGGAAACCCTTTTGCCCAATTGTCTTGTTTGGTCCTCAGGTAGAAGTGGTTGAGCCTATCCCCTGGGGGGCCGTAGATGTAGGGAACATTCAGAACTTGCCAATGTCAGTGTTTAGAACTGGGCATTTATTGCATGAAGGTGTATGTTATGTACCAAGTTCTTCTTGAACAGAGTTGATCCTTAATGTCCTGAGAATAAGAAGGAAAGTACTTTATGAATTTCTATGATTTGTTATGTTAACAGCCAACAAAAAAAAGACATAACAATAAAAATAAGAACCACACAGGGTGGATACCAGCTATTTTTAGCTGCTCAGAATCCGTTTTTCTTGCTCTGGGAAATGGTATCTCAGTTTTCCTTTGGGTCCCCACCCTCATCCCCAACTCTGAGTCCATGTGATGAGCAGATGACCCAAGCCTTGCCAATCAACATTTTTCAGTTGCTAGTCATGGCACTTAGTTTAACAGTGAACTGATCTAATGAAATTCAACCCCAAGACTTTTGTTGGAACTGTTAGGAAAGAGGCTGTTATGGTGTAGAACACAAGCCAGGAAGTGGTGGTGGTCATCTTGCCAACATATGAGAAGAGCTTATTTAGAGCCAAGTAGTGCCTAAAACCACACTCCTCTGGACTACTTAGTCATGTGAGCCATTTAAATTGTTTTTGCTTATGTCAGTTTGATTATATTTCTGTCACTTGCAATCAAAAGATTCCTGATTAATTTAGCTGGGTTCCTGAAGTTGTTAAAATCCAAAGTTAAACGTAATGCTGTTGAACTGAAGACTTCTCTAAATGGTTAAAAATCTGAATAGCAAATCTGAGGACTGAATGTGGTTTCTGTTTATCATTAAAATAAAAAGAATTCTGAGCAAAAAATATCACCTCACTCCTTCCAAAACTAAAATGATACACTACGTAGCAAAAAGGATACCAGCTTGCGATTTTCAGTGGCATTACTATTACCTCTGAGCACTACAGGTAAATGACAGATTTGTCTGAGGTCAGATGTTTAATCTGATTATTTCTAGAGTTCCTTCCAATTCTTCAGTGTTAGACAAACTATGTAGAAAATCAAGTATGATTTGATTTTTTTTTTTTTTTTTTTGCCGTAGTGTCATTTTATGGGATCATTGAAAGGGAGCCATGGACAATAACAGTAGCATGATATTGTTCAACATACGTAGTTTTTGGAGCCAGACAGACATGTTTTTGGAGTCTAACTAAATGACCTTGAGAAATTTACATAACCATTCAGTTTCAGTTTCTCATTTCATGTAACATGGGGATAACGATACTTACTCCTCCCTTAAAGACCAAGTGAAATGCATACTAAATCTAATGTTGTGCTTGCTGCATAGAATCCCAGTTTTTGTTTTTAAGTTCTATAAAGGTGACTTAGTTATAAATGAAGTTTCTAAAGTTACCTGTTATGTGTTTGTGTAAATGATACCCTCATTCATGCCTAGAAAGCCCGGAATAAATCTTTCTGTTACATGTTTTACACATGAGACACCCTTCTCTCCCTAAGCAGATATATTTTTAAGTAGTTACCTGAGTTTAGATTTGTTTCAGCAAAACAAGTGGCAATTATGGGAAACCGATTTTTCAAAGAGTAGTTTGGGGAAATAATGCATAACTCAGGCTCAGGTTGAGAATACAACCATTTAAAATGCAGACATAAGGACCAGTAGAAAGAAAGCTGGGTTATTTGTAATTCATAATGATGAAATGCTATATACTATGTTGATTTTGCTAGCGAGTGGATGTTTTATTTTTGATATGCTCCATATTTTTAAGGGTTTTGTAATCTGAATTACAGATGATACTGAGTATTTGCTAAGTTCCAAATAGCATCTGTTTCTTGCCATTTGATTTTTATCTTTTCTGAAAATGCATATTTTAATGATTCTAAAACCATAAATCTTCTCGACAGTGCTCTGTGAGTTTAAATAAGTAGTAGCCAGGGCCAACTTCCACTTTCAATTGTTAAATGTTAAACAGCATTGAAAAATGTTAAGTTGTTAGATAACTGACTAGTTTTCTCAAACCTCCTCTGGGAAGCTAGGAATTAACCATGCCTCCTCCTCCCTTTTCCACACTCCAAAGGGAATATGCTAATCCACTATTAGCTTTACAGCAATGGCTTAATATTCCATTTCAAGAACTTGTGCACAAGCATTGTATAAATTGATTTCATTCCATCGGGAATTCACACCTAGAAGCACTGCCCTGACATGAGAGTAGGAGTGAAGGGAACCTCCCAACTCTCCCAGCTGCAGGGCCCTGAATGACAGATACATGGTATGTGAAAGGGGTGCATCGGTGCATGTTTGTGGAATGAATGAAAAAATAAACACTGTAATTCTCTTCTGTAATGTTTCTGCTCACAAAACATCCAAATCGACTTGAAGAGGAGATGGAAAGTAATGCTGTGTGTGGGAAAACATGAAGTTAGGCCTCTTAGTTTTTTTTAGTAAGGTCCCTTGATGTGCCTTTCAGGAACAAGGCCTGTGGGACTCTATGACTCAGGAACATGGTACTTTTCCTGAAGGCAAGGCAGCATCAGGATCCTTTGGCGCTTGCATTCATTCCTCTGGAAGCTGGATGTCACTGATTTTACTCTTCCATTCCTTCCTCATCATCTAATACTCATCTATTTTGCTTTATTTGTTTTGTTTTGTTTTGAGGCAGAGTCTCACTCTGTCACCCAGGCTGGAGTGCAGTGGTGCGATCTCGACTCACTGCAACCTCTGCCTCCTAGGTTCAAGCTATTCTCATGCCTCAGCCTCCCGAGTAGCTGGGATTACAGGAGTGCACTACCACACTCGGCTAATTTTTTGTATATTTAGTAGAGATGGAGTTTCGCTCTGTTGGCCAGGCTGGTCTTGAACTCCTGCCTGCCTCAGCCTCCCAAAGTGCTGGGATTACAGGCATGCGCCACCATGCCGGGCTGACTTTTACCTCTTTAAGCCTCTGTCTCCTCATCTGTCAAGTGGAAGTAACAATGCCTGAGGATTGCTTCGTGACTCAGTGAGGACTAAAACAGACAATATACACAAAACCATCTACAGAGCATAGCTTCCAATCTACCTGAGAAAAAGGCCGATTTGTGTGACTTGGCCTAGATGTGAGACAGACTCAGAGTGATGCTTTTTAATGTAGTAAAAGCTTCTCTCTCTACTAAAAATACAAAAATGAGCCAGCCATAGTGGTGGGCACCTGTAATCCCAACTACTCGGGAAGCTGAGGCAGGAGAATTGCTTGAACCTGGGAGGTGGAGGTTGCAGTGAGCCGAGATTGTGCCATTGTACTCCAGCCTGGGCAACAAGAACAGTGAAACTCCACCAAAAAAAAAAAAAAAAAAAGAAAAGAGGTAAAAGTCTTTTTCACTTAAAGATAGTATCTTGGTCTTTAACAGAGAGAGAAGGAAATATAAGCAGACAGGCAGGATGCTATGTCTGAACAAAACATTTTAGAAGTGGACAGATCTTTATGGTTAATCTTCTACTTATAATGCAAGAGGTTTTATTACAAATATGTTAAAAATGCATTTATCTTACAATCTTATAAATATCTCTAAGCCACTCCCAGGCCTGTGTAATGACTTTTATGTAATACGATCTTTTCATGACTGCCTCCCTTACTTCCTATATCACCACTTAACTTTCTAAAGTATTTTAAGTCCCAGCTCAGATGTTACCCCTCAGAGATGCCTTCTAAGATGACTCTAGACCCTCCAATCACTCTCTATTCCAATATTCCATTTCATTTATTTCATAACTTCTTTTGCTGTGGAAAAATCATATTTTTTATTGTGTGTATCTCTACTGTGAATGGGAGCTGCTTAGGAGAATGGTCCTTGTTTGTTTTATTTGCCCCTCCATCCCCAATCCTTAGAATAGTGCCTGGATAAATTATTGCATATTCTTCAAGATGCATACTAAGGTAAATGGCATGACTCTTATCCTTAAATACTGAGGGATTGGCAAGGGCAAGGCACTGGTGGGGCCCAGTCACAGACAGATGGAAGATAAATGGCAGTACTTTCTTTCTTTGCCAGCTATTGGATTGTTCTGGCTCAGTGCACTAAGGTGGGTATAATTAGCCTTGTGGCCTGTCCAAACAAGTGCCCAAGTCCCAGTATAAAGCGATCTTTATCTTGGTTCCTATAGGCATTGACTGGGTTGTGTGAAGCCAAAGCAGCCTCAGTGGGTACTCATAACTCCTGGGACATTAAATAAACCCTAATGAAGCCAAGGGATTTCTGTTTCAATGTAGGATATGTGTAGATTACTTTGAAAATGACCAAACTCCTGGATCCCTGCAAATGACTGCATGTAGTGATTCAGATAAAACCCTTCTCTTCACTAAGTGCTTTGTTAATTGCTTTAATACCACTTAATTTCATCTTTAAACACATCTAGAGACATATACTATTATTATCCTCATTTTTTAGATGAGGAATCTGAAGCTTAGAGAGAGTAAGTAAATGACTTGCCACTGCTAGCAGAGGAGGTATGCAAACCTAGCTGACTCTTCTCAAAATTGATACTTAGTGACTAATTGGCAAAGATCTGATGTCCCATTCTGCTGTGGCCTATAACCTTTAAGAAAATTACGTTTGTCAGCTATGAATGAATGCTCACAGTCTGAGGATAGGCCTAAGAGACATTGGCAGAAACTTGGTTTAGAAGTTAACAAAGAAGTCAAGGGAAATCATGATTTTTAAGTCCTCAAAAAGAGAAATCTTATGCAAATCAATTTTTGGAAAGAGCTTATTTTAATTGATTTGAACTATATATGTACTTTGGAAACATACAGACAGACTTGAGTTCAAAGCCCAGCAGTTATTTAATGCTATGTAACCTTCAATAAGTTTCTTATTCTTTTCAGATTGAATATGGATTCCAATACCTATTTCCAAAATATATGCAAAGAGAGCAGCCAGTTCAGTGCTTGGTGCACATAGAATGGGGAACAAAACATTATTTTCTTTTCTTTAAGTATTATGGTAGGGAAGTTTTTTGGTTATGAAGTTTTATGTTTTCTTAAATTTCATGTTAAAATTTTATTTCTATTCATTTTATTTCTCGCCTCAAGTACAGTTTAAAGATTACAATTCATTTCTTAAGACTTGTGCATCATTGCTCTGAAAAATCTCTTGGCCTTCATAGTAGTTGGTAAAGTTTACTTTTCTTCTTCATTGAATCCTCCCATACCTCATCCCTGACCATAGTGTTTGTTTTTGGCTTTGATTTTACCTCTGTTAATTCATGAATCTATGCCACAGCTTCTTCTGGCATTATACTTAACAAGTCTTCCCAAAGCATGCTTTTTAAAAGTTGGGGCACAGCAACCTTGAGAGAACATTCTTCTTGAAGGAGTAGTATTAGAATTTGACTAAATGATATCACCTTTAAAAATTGGATTTTTCAAAAATCATTTTTATGGTCCTTGTCTAGAAACACTTGTGGTAAGAAGTAAAAATACAAGCATGAAGTGGCTTAGTCATGACCTATATCAACAACAAAAACAGGGGCCATTAGCTTAATTGGAACATATGAATCTGAAAGTGCAGCTATTCAAATAAATATAGCCAGCTCTATGAGTTCAAGCAGGGCAAAAACTACCTCCAACAGGAGAGAGACAATGTAAAAGCAATAAAATGTAAATTGTCTATAATATCGCTCTCAGAATAATGTCAATTTGTTTACACTTGACAGGCTACATTTAATAAACTTATTTTTGTTCTGTTTATAAGACAAAACAAGTTGAATAGCTTGCATATTTGTCACTGACATTTCATGGCATGTGTGCAAAATTATAATTAACATACTCTTTTTACAAACTCCTATTTTTCCTTTGTTCCTAAAAGCTCTTGGGCTACTAGGCTATTTTTGCATTGCCCAAGTCACTCCTAACTTACCAAGGTGAGCCCGTGCCATGATGCACACCTGTAGTCCCAGTTACTCAGGAGGCTGAGGCAGGAGGATTGCTTGAGCACAGTAATTCAGCCTGAGCAACATGGCAAGACCCCATCACTACAAAAAGAAAGAAAGAAACAAAACCCCAAAAACTTACTAGGATGCTAAAAGGCTGCCATCAGTGCTAGGACCCAAGTACTACAATCCTTGACTCCATACTAAAGGTAGATTACTCAGTCATTTCTCTGCATTCTTGTCTTATGTGCTGTTGTGCTCAGAGTTGACTGTGAGGAAAGCCTCTGCATCTGTGCAGGGATAGAACTGCAATACCAAAAAGTACTTCTGATCTCCTTTGATTGGTTGTGAATAAGCATTAGTATCTTCATTTTGCAGATGAAGAAACTAAAGTTCATAGATGCTAAGTAAGCTACTGAGAGATGCTGAGTCACACTGATACTAAGTGAGTCACGCTATTAGTGAGACTGTGAGGAGCAGTCATACGATCTGTAAGTTGCAAACTAACTGGACTCAGGGTGACCAACTTTCCTAGTTTGCTCAGGACTGAGGGGTTTCCTGGGAAGCAGGACTTTCAGTGCTAAAACTGGGACAGTCCCAAGCAAACCAGGATGGTTGGTAATTCTAGATGTCTGATTTTAGAAACACTACACTCTTGGTCTTTTTGCTTCAAGCTCTAAAATATTTAGCT
Source organism: Callithrix jacchus (assembly GCF_049354715.1). NCBI lineage: Eukaryota > Metazoa > Chordata > Mammalia > Primates > Cebidae > Callithrix > Callithrix jacchus. The sequence goes on along the minus strand of NC_133517.1, from coordinate 92,308,543 downwards.
CTCCTTAAGATCTTTTTCCCATCATATCCTGCTATAATCCTCACCCACCCACTACCCTACCTTCTTCTACTAGTTTAGTTGGCAGACTGCGCTTGCAATTGCATTTGCTGTGAGACTCACTACAAATTGCAGCCGATTTACCCTCTTTTCTGAGCCACAGGAAATTGAAGGGCTGACAACTCAGTGTCTTTGCGGTTTTCTGGGCCTCTCATTCTATTGGATTTTAGCCAGAAAATTATTATTCTTCCTTTTTGGTGACAATTGCATAAAAAAAACCCAACAACTTAACAATTATCTTGATTTTAAAGATGACAAGGTCTGTAAAGAGGAATAAAGCTAAAGACCTCTGGGCATTTAAATTCTTCCATCCAGATACTCTGATGCTATAATGATGGTTCTTGTTAACCATCAAATCATCTGTCAGGGATGTCTCAGCTACTCTTGGCAATTTCTTTCAGCAGAGGAGCATCCTGATGGTGAAGGCTCCTGGCACCTGCTCTTATTGGCCTTGCTCTTCTTAGCAAGGATCCTCCCTTTAGGTTCCTCCCTTTAGTTGATCCTATTATTTTTGACAGCTTTGAGAGATAGAAATTGCTTCTAGTGGCTTTTGCTGATGGCAACAGTCCTCTTAACAGCAGCTTTTCTGAGACTTTGCTGAGTTCTTTTGGTTTTTCAGAAAGCCCCATGCTTCCTCTATAGCTGATAACTTAGTTTGATGCTTAGTAGCTACTAGAGTGCTTATTAGGCCCTGTAGTGACAAATCATGGTGCTTTACCACGGTCTATGGCAGTGTTGTTCAAACTGTAGGTCCTTACTCCTTAGTGGGTTATAAATCAATGTAGCAGATAAAAACCAGTCATTTTGTTACTTGTGGCAGATATGTGAGTTACCCCAACTTACCAGTGTCACATCCGTATGGGTCTGTAGCAACATCTGTCCTTGACTTCTCAGAAGAAAGAATTCAACGGAGGAGCATAAAGGAAAAAAAGAGACAGAGGCAAGTTTCAGAGCAGCAGTGGAAGTTTGATTAAAGGAAAGAAAGGAAAGTTCACTTGGAAGAGATTCAAGAGCGCCCCTGAAGGTCAAAGAGAGAAGGGAGCATTTAACATTGATCCTAGGGCTGTAATGGCTCCTCTTTCCCATGATTCTTCCCTTAGGGTGGGCTTTCTGCATGAGCAGTACTCTCCTTACCCTTAGGAATTGAGCACACACAGTGTGTTTAGAAAGTTGCATGCATGCCCATCTGAAACTTTCTTCGCTTTTTCCTGTGGAGTGCACCCGTAAGGTCATATGTACCATTTTGTCTCTTAGTGCTCATGGCCAGGAAGTTTTTCTCCCTGGCATCTGCATTCAATCAACACTTTAATGTTAATAGCTGTGGATCATCAGGAAATGGCCTCTCCCTGGCACCCTGGGTGGGCTGCCAAATTGTAATTTTTAGTGAGGCAGTGTGATAATGATACAGGAGGTAAGAAGAAATTACTTAGGTGGATAGTGAGGGTATGGAAGTCTTCAATAAGATTTACCTTATAATGAAAAACAGCCCCAAATCATTTTCCTTTCTAACAAAAAGCAGCCTGTAAAATTGAGCTACAGTCATAGATGCCGGCAGTTGTGGCAATCACATTCAAAATGGCGGCCCCATCTTCCCTTCTCTTTATCAGCTGCATGTACAGTAAGGAGCAGACAAGATGGCTCTGGTTAACAGGAGAGTTCATTTGCATAATAAGATTAGGATGGGGTGGCCAGCCTTCCCACATGCTATGTAAATGTCATACCTGATCAATCTGGGAGCCTTATGTAAATCAGACACTGCCTCCTCAACCCTGACTATAAAATTCAACATATTTGCTGCCCACCAACTGGCCCTTTCTGCTGGGAGACCCCTCTCTCCAACTTCCTAAACTATAGCGAATACTGTTTCTTTGTCTCTTCTCTTCTGCCTATTAAACCCCAGCTTCTAAACTCCTTGTGTGTGTCTGTGTCCTAAATTTTCCTGGTGTGAGATGACGAACCCCAGGGTATATACCCCAGACAATGTAGCCACATCAGTAATTGTTGAACCTGACATTCCTAGTAGGTGGGGGGAGAGCCCTCTCCTGCCCAGCTGACACCTATCTAATTACTTGTAACAATTTTGAAAAAGAAATTTTATAAGACTATAATGGAATAGACAGCTAGGAATACATTATATATAGTAAATGTGAAAAGTAGAAAGGTCCTCTTCAAAGTTTTCCTTCTTGTTAAATAATAATAAATGTTAGAAATAATAGTTTCTTTCAAAGACTAACTTTCTTCAAAGCCTTTTTGCTTTTTGCTAATAACTCTTTGTTGAGCTCTATCCTCTGTAGCTATCAGACATAAAGGAATAAGTACATTCTATGTCCTTGTACTTTAACCAAGATATCTGTGCTAGATGTGCTCACAGGCATGTCCCAGCTTGCAGCCTATGCCCCTTCCTTATTTAGGAATGTTATTACTTTTCTAAGTACTTTGCAAGCAGTGTCCTCTTTTCTTTGTTCTCCATTGTCTTTACCTATTTAGAAAAGTTTTAAGTTGTTAGCCAATCAAGTTCGATTTTAGATTGTGAGGTCTGGCTCCAACTGAGATCAGACACAGCAGTGAGGACCCAATGCATAAAGAATAAATACGCCTGCCTTTCCTTTGTTGATTGTGCTCTTGTAGTGAGACTGCTGGTGAGTAGTGCCCTTTCTGAAGAAAGTAAAATTGCCTTGCTGAGATAACTTTTTGTTTGAATACTAACTTTTCCTTGTAGTACCTAGGAACAAGCATTCTGTCTCTAACAGTAAGGATTCATGTTTCATAAAATTTTTATTTCATTATTGTGTAAGTGTGTGTGCTTGCACACATGCAAACAAGATTTTAGAAAGATATTTGTAGAAAGACATTCATCATACTGTTTCTGAAAGTAGCAACACATTGAAAACACCTAAATGTTTGCTGGGATGGGATCATAAGCTCCATGCATGCCACATCCACAACATTCATTACTGTATCTTCCCAGAGCTTAGCACTCATGTCCCATACATAGCAGCTGCTCAATAAATATTTGCTGACTGGCATTATTGCTGAGAGATTGAAAGCATTCTAAAGCATCTACACAATAGAATTTAATGCAGTTATTAAAACTGTGTTTTCAATAATTTTGTAAACATTTGGAAAATATTCATAATATAACATTAAGAGAAAATATACATGAGGTAATTATATATGTAGCTGTGTATATGTATGAATGTAAAAGATTGGAAGGAAAACACCAAAATGTTAACTATAGCTATTTCTGGCTGGTAAGATTATGGTTGATTCTAAATTTACTTTTTTCCATACAGTAAACAAGTCATTTTCATAATTAAAAACTTATTTTATTCTTTTGGCACTGCATTAGATAAGTAAACTTACTGACAACCACATGGTATCCCAGATTTAGGTGCCCTACTTAGCCTTTCTTGGAACCTCAAGGTAAGGAAAAATTCCACTGATTCACCATTCCAGAGGAATGTCCACACACACACCCGACAAAGGAGTCTCTTAAGGGCACACTCATTTATTCAGCACAACTGTATTAATCGCCTTCTTTGTGATAGCCGTTAAGCCAGATACAAGGGATTCAGGGATGAACAGAGCATGATCTCTCTCTTTTAGGAGTTCATAGCCTGCTAAGGAAGAAAACAAGCGAAAAAAAAAATTTTTGCACTATGTAATAAGTGCTACGGTAAAAATATGACACTGTGCTGTGGCTCATGAATTCTGACCTCATCACTCCCTTTTTGCTATATCTTAAACTTTAATAATTTAGGGGCTGGGAAGACATTCTAAATTTATCTTTTCAGTTTCCTTGTTTGACTGAAGCCTGGGAAAAGCCTTGCAAATCAAGTCCCAGTTACCAAAGCTGTCATCCTACAGCTCTTTAAGTAGAGGTGTTGATTAGAGGCAGTATAATGGAGTGATTAAGAACATGGGTTTGTGATTCAGCATATGGTAAAATAATTTATAATTTCACTGCTCTGTGACCTGTAAGTCATTCAATTTATCTGGTTTCATTTTTCACGTTTGTATTTTATAAGGTTTATTGCCCTTTAGTGTATTGAGATTAAATTATTCAGCATGGTCCCAGGCACAGAGTAGGACTCATTATATGCTATGCAGTTGCTTTTCTTGGTTCTAATGGTTCCAAATTGTTGTCTGGACATATAAAACTAAGTTGATGTTTTACTATATTAATATACTATATTAATAAAGGCACCAAGAAAGTTCAAATTGTTAAAAAATTACTTTAGTTTTTAATACACTAAATGACTTTTGCCAGAGAAGTTGTATAGATAAATAGATTAAGAATTAAGAAAAATCATAAATGAGAGACTGACAACTGTGAAAAGTCTCATATATATTTTAAGCAAGTCTTAGTAAAGATTTTTGGGGAAGCTGACTGACAATGATGACTTGTTTGCTGGATGGAGGTCACGGAGGGCAGTCATTTAGAGAAAGGAGGGGTCATTACGGTAATCACCAGTTCAGTTTTTCCTTTGCTTCTTCTCTTGGAAGATTCCAGCTTATGTCACTTCTACAGTTCTCAAAGTTAGTGTCTTTATAGCTCTGATCTGGGAAGATTAGTGTTTGTATACCTCAACACAAACAAAAATAAAATAATATTGTCCAATAATGATTTGCTGGCAATTTTGTAAAAAGAGTTTCATTTTTTAAATAGCTGTAAATTTATGATAGAAGGTTTATTTTCCTCCTATTATGATTCTGACTCATTTCTACAGCTGTGTGAGTAAGTCAGAATTCTTTCTGTTGCAAGTGGTATGTCCAGAGATAATTGAGCTTCAAGCACAACTTGATCTGATAAACGAAATGATGCCACCAGGAAGTCTTCTCTTTGGCCCTGTTAGTTCTTTTCTTCTGTGTTGACATCATCCTAACACAAGCTTTCCCCAAGGGGTGCAGAAGACTGAGCAACAGTTTTAGGCTTACAGAACTTCCAGCTTAGCAGCTGCAGCTAAAAGTGAACTATCTTTCCTGAAAGGATAAGTCTGGGCTGATTTTATTGACACAGATTGTGGTCTACACGTGTCCTTACCCATGAAAAGGGAGGTATTATTTCTGCAAGAATCCTCAAATGAGATCAGAAGCCAGGCAGGCAAAAACCAAACTAAAACAAACAAAACCAGAATAAAAACAAGAACAAATGCTTACTATATTATTAACTCAATTAGCTTATTTGAGCTAAGTGTAAAATTTAGGATAATGGCTCTGTTAAAATCTTTAGACAAATTAAATTTAACAGAGTTTAATTGAGCAAGGAATGATTTGAGAATGGGGCAGCACTCAGAACCAGCAGGGATTCTGCTCCACAATGTGGGCAGACAGCATTAATGGACACAAATCAGAAGTAAGGAAGAGAAACAGCTTGATTGGTTATAGCTCAGCATTTGCCTCATCTGAGCATAGCTTCATCAGTTGACTGCCTGTAACTGAAGCTCAGCTGCTGTGATAGGCTTGAGACTCAGCTGTTTGTTACAAAAGTACACTCCGAAATTAGGCTTTCAGTTAGTTTACATGCTAAGTTAGGTCGCAATTTGTTATGTAAGGACTCAAAGCACCAACGCATCCTCAGGCCAAATTTAGTTTAACAGCAACTCATTAAGGCATCTTTCTCTTCCATTTATGATTTTATCCATTGACAAGCTTTCTATTGTTTATTCTAAGCAGATAACTCCCATATCCCTGTCTTCACACTGACCCTATCTCCTTCACGTTAGAGCCAAATATCTTCCTTCTTGTTTGGTACCTCTATCTGAATGTCACACTCTCATCTCATTCATAAATAAACATCTTTCTCTCACACACATTCACAGACACACAGAACATTCGAGTTTGGTTTCTGTGTGTGTGTGTGCACACATGTGAAAGAGGGAGATGGTTTGCAAGAGTACTTGGTATTTTTAAAAGTACATTGTTGACATATATCTACTTAAGCAAAGCAATATTCCCTTATCAACTGGCAAAAAAAAATTAATAAGCTAACATGTGGGCAGATCAATGTGATCCTTTCACCAAAACAGTAATTAAAGGAATCGCTAGGGTTTGATACTGAGAAACAGGGAAAAACAATACACTGTTCTGCTGGATCTTCATAAGAAAATCTGTTAATCTATAACTGGACTTCTTTTTAAACAATGCACTGCTGATTCCATTGATTGAAAGGATACACAGTGTGGTCCTGGCCCAAGCATTGGCATGCGAACTTGCTGGCAAACCATACTGTATCAGGTCCCACAAATGAGTCAGTTGTGAAGGAAATGCCAGTTAGAACAGATACATACTCCTGTTTTTATTTGTCACCTTAAGGAGCTGTCATGATTGTCACAGTGTACATATTTAAGTTGGTGAGTTTTAAGGTTTTTAAAGATGAGGACATCCTATTTTCTGCAAATATTGGAGAGTGTGGTTCTAGTGAGGAGATGCCAGGCTGCAGACCGTAAGAATAAGAGATAAAATGAAAATTTTTGTCATGGATGTTCTTTATAAAAATTGCACTTTTGAATGGAATTATTTTGTACCATTTTTACTTAATTTCTTAAAATGCAAACTAAAAATATGTTTTTATAGGTCTTAAGCATTTTGACTTTTAATATGTATTTTGTTAAACACTGTCCTAAAACTGAACAGAGAATGAGGAAAGACAATTTACCAAAATATGGGTATTTTCCTTCCTTCAAAAGCAGCATTGCCTAATGCCAAACTCATCATCTTCTGCCCAAACCAGCTCCTTTTTCTTGGTTACTTGTTTCTGCTCATAACTTGATGATTTTCAAATGTTATTTGCCTCTGTTTCAACATAGTGGTATAATATTGATCATGCTTTTGTTTGTGAGTATGTGATGTGAAAATTAATTATGTCTGTGCTGAAAATGGAAAAACATTCACTTTTTAATGTTTGATTTCTTCTACTCAGAGTTTTTACACTTAGGAAAATCTTGTTGCTGGGGAAATACCTGGTCATGGTATACTTAGACGCCCTTTGTTTTTCTAAGGTGGAGGGTGGGGTGGAAGGACAAAAAGAGTGAGAAAAAATAGTTGCTTATCTTTCTAGCCTTAGTTTGGAAGAGAAAGAAGTTTTAATCCGAAACAATTTGATTTCACAGAAAGAAGTGTAGAGAATGAATATAACTATACACATATATATTTTCTTCTGCTGCTTTTGTTTCAAGAAATGCTTCCAAGAATCAGGTAATAAACAATTTCTATTCATCTTTATAAATATATAATGCTAATAGTATTGTAGTAAAAGGGTAGTTTCCCTTTGTAATGTTTTTTTAATGTTGGTCTATTACATTCTCTGAGCACTTTGCTTGCAATAGTTTCATTTATTCTTTAGCTCTTCGGGCCATCAAAGGCTTCTGCTCTGGCTATAAAGAATGGTGCTTAAATGTGCACTGAGCTCTTACTATAGTTTATCATTTACATTCTTCGTATATCGTTAACTCTCAGCCTCTCTCTTATTTATAAGTCCTCTTGCCTAGTATTACTGTTGTCACTACTGCTACAGAATTTTGCTGATCTTAGAAGTCACCACTGTTAGACCTGGTAAAGACATAGTTTGAATTTCTAACAGTTCAGATAGACATCATATCAAAGCAGTGCAATTATATCCAAAATGTTTGCTGAAAAATGTGGGTTATAATAAGGGACAGAGTTTTCAGTTCAAGGAAGACCTGTTTGTGTTACTTACTTATGAGGAATTTGACAGTATCAGTCCCAAACAAGATTATGGGGCATTCAAGGAGTTGATGGCAGTCCAGGTGAGTGCCCTCAATAAGCTGGGTAGGTGGTGCAATATTATTGCAGGCCTGAAGGTTTTCTTCCCATCTATTCACAAGATTTCACAGGGTTGATAATAAAGTGGCTACGGGTCCATTTTAGGACAGTGCTTAGATGGCTTTGCATTTTGGTTCTTATTGCCATAGTTCTGCACAGACTCTCATTATGATATATCTGTATCGATACAAGCTTTCAAATGGTTTTCATGCCTTCTAACTGATCCTAATCAAATCCATGGTTTGCATGCTTGACCATGTTATCTTTTTAAAAAAATTATTAATTCAGTCACTCAGGATTTACTTAACTTTATGGAACACCCATGATGTGCCAGACACTGTGACAAGTCTAGTGGGAGATAGACTTGTACACAGAGAATTACAAGAGAAGGTGCAATGTATTATATCTGAGATACAACCACTCTTTGATGAGAACTCTTCCATGCTTCTTTATTGTTAATAAGAAAAAAGTTTATGTTCTCCTGAAATAAAAGATCCTCCATGATTTGAATCCACTTGACCGGTACAGCCTCATGGCTAGGCCCTTCCCCCACTTGCACACCCTGTGTCAGCCACACAGATTGTGCTGATGTTTCCAGGAACTGCGTAATTCCCCACAACTGGTTAATTCCTACACATTCTTCAAGATTTAGCTTAAGTGTTATTATTTCCTTTGTGACTCTGACTCCAGACCTTGAACACATAGCTAGTTATTCACTCCTTTTGGCTCTTATGGAAATTTTTATATATCTCTTTTTTGTGGCTCATCATATCCTTTATTTCATTATTATAGCCACTAACTTATGTGAAGGCAGGGCATATATCCCACACTTTTCATTTTTCTGATGTTTGGTTTAATGACTGATACATTTGATGCAAATGTATTTTTTTACGAATAAGTGAATGAATGAATAAGTGAATAAAATATGAAACCAGCATGTGGAGTTAACATTGAATTTTTTTTTAATCAACGGTGTTGAAATATTCTTTACGGTTAAGCAATTATCTTCCTTTAGAACACCTGGTACAAAATCTATAACTATGTTGGCCAACAACTCAAAGTGATTAGTGAAACCAATTTACTGCAATTAGAAGGAGGACCACACTCCATAGAATTTAAGAGGTGCATTGACTACACACCTGTACGACATAAAAGAAACTATGACCACTGCAATAACCATAAAAGCATATTATTGTCTCATTAATTGTTAAATAGGCCAATGACATAGGTATTTTATAAAATTAAGTCAAAGCATAAAAGCAAAAGGTGAAAAGCAGACTGTACAAGATTTAAGAAGAAATATCAAGACAAAGAATTTTTAAAAGAAGATGATATAATTCCACATACACATTCGCTTATATCTGTGTAATAATTTTTATATCTTGCAACGATATTTTTAGTTAGTAGAGGGAAGTGGATTAGAGAAGGCCAAATTCCATGGAAAGCAATCTTCACGTGGCTTCCTTCTGGTATGGAATCTGTAGTGCAGTGGTTAAGTGCCTGGGCTCTTGCAGCAGACCACTGGGTATGACCACTGCTCCATCCTATTCTAGCTATGTAATATTAGGAGAGTCACTTAACCCCTCTGTTTCTCAGAGAATAATAATAGTACCTATCTGATAGGTACTGCAAAATGAGAATAATAATAACACCTGCAAAATGAGAATAATAATTTTACCTATATGATAGGATTGTGAAAGGGCATAAAATGGTAAGCTCTCAAAAATACTAGTTTTTATTACTATTTGTTAATTTCCTCTTTGGGCTCATGTCATATCCTATCTTTACCATTTTTTAGCATGTGTTCTTACTGGCATTTGTGTCTCTCATATGTTTTCCAATTTGTATGTTTTTAATATGTTCATGTCAAGTTTCTATATCCCAAATATTGGCATTTTGTTTTATGTAAGAAACAGTAATAATCATTAGTGAATGCAGAAGAAGTTCCAAATCCATTAATAACCAAGGCAACAGTATGATTTCCTTCTTTTACTTTGATTTTTTGCTATATATTGCTCAGAAATCCTTTATGTTGCCTACAAAGTCTCTGAATAATCTATTATCATTGAATTTAGGGCTAAAATAAGCACATTTAATTGTAACCCAGTTGATAAAAACTAAGTGCTGAGAAAAATTATTAAAAGCTTCTGTGTAATGATAGTTGTATTCCTGAGCCTAATAATTGGAGTAGGGTAGAATAATTATTATATTGGTTAGAGCTATACCCTGCTTTAGTTTGACAATCAGAGCCAAAGACACAGCAATCATCCTTCAAATATTGGAAGGGCTTTGTACTCCTGAATAACTATTTCAAATAATTTCTTTTGTGATCAAACTTAGAAAATAAATAACTATTCAGATGACGAAAATACTAACGTTTGAAGAGTTATAAAAATAAAATCAATTAATGAATGCCAACATAACAAGGCATTGTATGTATTATGAAATATAACTTAAGATTTGGATCTCAATACTTGGAAACACTGAACTATGAACTATGTGCTATTATTATCTTAGAAAGCTTTACTCCGTTTTAGACAGACTATACCATTTAAAATGGGCGTTGATACAAAATTAGCGAAAAAAAATGCATCAGTAGAACCTATTTGAATTCAGTATTAACTGGTCACATTTCAAAATTATGTTCTATATTGTCCTGTGACCAAACATGCTAAAGGAATTCCTATTTAAGAGTACCATGAAAGGGTATGGGTGGAGGGTAAAATAAGGAAAGACACAGAATGTATTGTATTTGTAGGAATTAAGAATAAGCATGTGCTTCAAATGGAACGTTGAGTATCATCATGGCAACTACTTTTTTGATTAACAGGAATCATGAAAAACCAGATGCTGTGTCAGCTATGCTTTGGACAAAGTTACTGCTTTTTAAAAATCCAGTAAATGATTCACAATAGCAAAGACAATAGCAAATAATTCACAATAGCAAAGAATCAGCCTCAGTGCCCATTAATGGTGGACTGGATAAACAAAATGTGATACATATATACTACTGAATACTACATAGTCATAAAAAAGAATAAAACCATGTCCTTTGCAGCATGGATGCTGCTGGAGACCATTATCCTAAGTGAATTAACACAGGAACAGAAAACCCAATACCACATGTTCCAATTATAAATTGGAGCTAAACATTGGGTACTCATGGATGTAAGGATGTCAAAAATAGATCCTGGGGACTTCTAGAGGGGGTAGATAGGGAGGGGGACAAGGGTTAAAAAACCAACTATTCCCAGCACTTTGGGAGGCCAAGGCGGGTGGATCACGAGGTCAAGAGATTGAGACCATCCTGGCCAACATGGTGAAACCCCGTTTCTACTAAACATACAAAAAAATTAGCTGGGCATGGTGGTGCATGCCTGTAATCCCAGCTACTCAGGAGGCTGAGGCAGGAGAATTGCCTGAACCCAGGAGGTGGAGGTTGCGGTGACCTGAGATCACGCCATTGCACTCCAGCCTGGGTAACAAGAGCGAAACTCCATCTCAAAAAAAAAAAAAAAAAAAAAAAACCAAAACTGACTATTGGGTATTATGCTCAGAACCTTGGTGATGTGATCATTTGTACCCCAAACCTCACCGTCATGCAGTATACCCAGGTAACAAACCAGCACATGTAACCTCTGAATCTAAAATAAATATTGAAACAAAATCAAGTGAATGAATCAAAAATAAACAATAAAATTTAATGTGATATCTAAGCATACTTCTACGGTTCTCTACTGAACAAATCTTATTGAGAAAACAGTCAATCAAGAGTTCCCCGTAAAGATGAGGGATTGAACACACACATCTACAGTCTGCTGGATTTCTAATTAATGAAGTAAAGGGATTTTTAAAGACTCTATGAGTTAGCTTTTGCTGCATAGCAATATATGCCCAAAATAAAGTGGCTTAAAACAACAACCATTTATTTAGCTCAGATTCTGTGAATTAGCAGTGTGAGCTGGGCTCAGATAAATGATTTTTTGGTTTCAACAGGGCTTCTTCATGTATTTGCAGTCAGCTGCAGGTCAAGTGCAGATTTGCTCATCTTGACTGGACTCCCATATCTCCGGAGCCTCAGCTGGGACTAATGAGTTGACTCAGGCTACTATCCAGCATCAGGTCAGATCAAGCTTGTCCACATGGTGAAGAAGGGGATCTCGGGAAAGTGAATGGAGTATCTAGGGTCTCTTGAGATCTACCCTTTGATCTGACACATTGTAACTTGTACCTTATTCTGTTAGGCTGAAGCAAGTCACAAAGCCTGCCCAGATTTAAGGGGTGGAAAAAAATTGGCTTTGCCACTTTGTTAGTGGAGCTGCAATTTACATTCCAAGGGGCATGAATATAAGGAGAAAATTAATTACAGATATATCTATATTTAATCTACCCCAAAGGTATAAACCCACAAGGACAAAGAGAACAGAAAAGAAGACAATAGTAATGAAATTTTGGAGGCTAGAAGGAAAATTAATGAGTAGCCATTGACTTAGAGACACTTGAGAGAGCTGAATCCTAACCTTGCAGTGAAGGAGAGACAAGAAGCAATCCAATGTACTAATTTAATCCATAGAATCTTCTGAAGTCTCAGAAATTGTTATACCTGGTATACACACCAGGTATTTATGAAAATGGGAAGATGAAGATGGAGACAGAAATAGGGAGACTCAATGGAGACAGAAATGGGGAGACTCAATGGAGACAGAAATAGGGAGACTCAGTGAAATTCTCTTTAAGAATTATTGGAGTTAGATATTCAGATTCTATCCCCCAGTCTGCCCAGTCATTAACTGCCATTGTCTCCCTATTCTACCCTAAAGAAAACAGGAGGTTTAGTTTATGAAGTAGCTAAAACCAAGGGTCTCTGGACTTATTGACACCCTAAACACAATTGAGGACCGAGGTGTTGCAGTAGGCAAAATAATGGCTGTCAAAGATGTCCATATCCTAGTCCTCAGAACCTATGGATATGTTAGGTTACATGGCAAAGAGAAATTAAGGTTGCATGTGGAATTAAACTTGTGTCAGCTGACCTTGAGATGAAAATTTAGCCTGTATTATCCTGGTGGGCTCAATGTAATCACAATGGTCTTTATAGGAAGAGATATATGACAGGCCTATTGAATATTCTATGTTCCACGGAATCTCACTCTGTTGCCCAAGCTGGAGTGCAGTGGCACAATCTCAGCTCACTGCAATCTCTGCCTCCTGGGTTCAAGAGATTCTCTTGCCTCAGCCTCCTGAGTATCTGGGGTTAACTGGCGCATGCCACCAGGCCCAGCTAATTTTTGTATTTTTAGTAGAGATGGAGGTTTCACTATGTTGGTCAGGCTAGTCTTGAACTCCTGACCTCGTGATTTGTCCACCTCAGCCTCCCAAAGTGCTGGGATTACACGGATGAACCACCTTTCCCAGCTTAATGTCACATTCTTTGTCATACCCATTTATCCTTGGGATTCCTAAAAAGCAAAAAACTCAGTCTCATTGCATTTCTGCAGCTGGATAACCTATGAAGTTTAGATTTCTTTTTTGGATTAATTTTCCTACTTTTTCCCTAAGAATTTTTTTTTAACATTGGGAGCATCCTGTTTGGAGAAAAGGGAAAGCACAGGGGAGTTTTAAGTGATCTGCAAACAGTGCCTGAAGAATCTAGTTAAGATATAGCAATGGCTCCTCACTAATTGTGACTCTCAAATAAAATAACTCCTCATCCCCTTCTGTGGAGAACATGATGGAGAAAGAAACCAAACAAAATTGTTCCTTCTGAGTCACTCTGCTTGTTCTTAAAACAGCAATAACAGCAGCAGCAAAACTCTGGTTTTAGCTTGTTGGATTTCCTACTGCAAGAGTTGCTGAAGGGCTCCAGGATTTTTAGCCTGCTTGAAGCTGTCAGCTTCATCCCCCGCATCTTGTCAGCAAATAACGATTAAACTTTAACTTGCCTACTCTTTATTTCCGTGGCAGTGTAACTTTTCTTTAGGAGTGTCTGTCTTTTTGGAGATGCAGTGACAACTTTACCAAAAATGTGTTGTGAGTGTCTAGCACGTTGAATGGTACAGAGTTGGCCACTCAAAAAATATTGGTAGAAGTGAACTCAATAAGATTTAAAAAGTAAGTGAAAGGGTGGATTAGCAAAATCTTATTTATAGAATACATTCTAAGCTTCTTTTAATTGCAGACATAGTTGTGATGTCTGGGTACTTTCTGATTATAAATTGGTTCAATTTAACAAATATTTTCTGGGCCCTACTAGCCACACTGCACCAAGAGCTTGGGACAGAGGAGATGCAATGCAAAACTGTATCCTCCAGATCCCTTGTTCTTACAGAAGTTATAATCTAGTAGGACAGGTGGACTAGAATAATGGTCTGTTTTTAAAAGTTGAGTAATAGAAAGAGTTGGAATGTCTTTAAGAAAAATCTTACTTAAGTAACTCAAAGAGTGCTAGATAAATGAATGGAAAACAAGATTCCTAGCCCGAGATTGAAAAAGAAAAAGAAAAAAACCAGGGTTGGGTGTATAGTGTTTTCCAAAGGTAAATAAGATGCTTCTTATTTATAAGAGCCATGGTTTCTTATTCCAGACTTAAGGCTGGCTCCCTTTCTTTCCAGTGTCACCCTGACTCCTTACCTGTTTCTCCATCTCTTCCTAAGAACTTCACTAGGCTTTGACACAAACTGGTCAACATTAGGGAGTTCCCACCCAACAGTGATGCTCGTACTCCCCAAACCTCTATGCTACACAGATGCCCTCTACTGGTTTGGCTTGCTTATAAGCTGTGCTTTTAGGGGATTGGATTTACAAGCTGAGATTGGTAAAGGATTCTTGAACAAGAAAACACTTCCATTGGCCTTGGAGGAATCCATTTTTCTGGGCACTCGATGTTTCTTCGGACCATGCCAGGAGTATGCAGGCCACTGCCAGGAACTCAATGGAACCTCCAAACCAAAGAGGGCCTGGGGGGCGACCTGTGGAGGACCCCACCTGTTTTATGCTTTCTAAGGAGACAATGATCTACTGTTATCTCTCAAACTTCTAAATGGTTTAGAATTATGCTACGTTGAGAAGAGTAATGAGTAACTCTAGTTTGTCTGTCGAGAGCCTTGTGGGAACTCTCTGTTGATAACTGCTTTTCCTTCTGTTCTAGCTATGTGATTCTGCAGAGAGCCGCCTTGTTCTTATTTGACGTCACTATATTGTAGTACCTATGGTATATTACATACCTATGGTACTATAATTGGTGCACAAATTACCCAAAGTGAGAAAATAGAAGTAATCTCTGAGGTTTTCCTAACTGGAACTGGAAAATGAGAGTAAGTCCTTCTCAGGTTGTGGGAGGCTTGGGGTAGGAAGTTTGCTAGCTTTTGGCAGTTATGCTTTCTATCATATGGTGTCAGCTCATCTGCAGTGGTATGTGATGCATGTGATGTGGAGAGAAAAGCAAAGACAAGAGCTACACAAAGAGTCCTGATGGTGTGGAATCCCTGATTCCTATTGTTTGAGAGGCACAGTTTAACTCCGGATGGACTTGGTTATTTAATTGTTCCTTTAGTTAGTAGAAATACACTAGCATGCTTCCAAATAATTCCCTCTTTTCTGTGTATCCTGTTTCACAAGGGCTTTCTGTCATTCGCAATCTTTAAGAGTCCTGATTAATAAAAAGAATCTGCTCTGATGCTATCCCCTTTTCTCCCTGTTTCCTATAATCTTCCCTTTGCTTTCATAAACCACTAGCTATTTCCATTCTTTAGTATGTGACTTTCTGTTTATTTCTGCTCCATTTCTTCCTGGTCCTTCCTTTCTTCCTTCCCCTTCCCTTTTCTTTTTCTTCTTCCTCCCTTCCTTTCTTTTCTTTCTTTCTCTTTCCTTTTCTCTCCTTCCTTTCATCCTTTCTTCTTTTCTTGAGCCAAGGTCTTGCTCTGACACCCAGGCTGGAGTCCACTGGTGCAATCTTGGCTCACTGCAACCTACGCCTCCCGGGTTCAAGTGATTCTCATGCCTCAGCTTCCTGAGCAGCTGGGCTTATACAGGTGCCTACCACAACACCCAGCTACTTTTGGTATTTTTCTTAGAGAGAGGGTTTCACTATCTTGGTCAGGCTGGTCTCAAACTCCTCAAGTGATCTGCCTACCTTAGCCTCCCAGAGTGCTGGGATTACAGGTGTGAACCACCGCTCCCAGCCTCTTCTCTTTTTCGTCTTCCTTCCCTAACTGCACAGAGGCCTGTTGTTCTTTCTTCACCGTTCATTTTACATAAAAAACCAGTTTAAAAGCTCTTTTGAAAGTGATTCTTTGGCAGCTGTTATTTGGGATTATGCTAACAATACAGACAGAAAAAATAGAAATAAACATGTGGTTCCAGGCATGGTGGCTCATGCCTGTAATCCCAGTACTTTGGGAGGTCTGGTCAGCAGATCACCTGAGGTCAGGAAACCAGCCTGGCAAACATAGTGAAACCCCATCTCTACTAAAAATACAAAATAAGCCAGGTGTGGTGGCATGTGCTTGTAGTCCCAGTTACCCAGGAGACTGAAGTAGGAGAATCAATTGAACTGGGAAGACAAAGGTTGCACTGAGCAGTGATCACACCACTGTGATACAGCCTGGGTGACAGAGCAAGACTCTGTCTCAAAAAAAAAAACAAAAGGAAGTTAATGTGGTGTGTTCCTGTTGAATACCTCTGGGTTATATAATTACAGATAAGTTTTATGTTTTTCTTTTTTAGAAAATTCCTATAATAAACATATATTTTCCTTTTATAAAAATATTTTTTTATTGATCACCTTAAATTATACCTACTTGTTTCTTACTTGTGCTTGTTGAGAAACTACTTAATATTAAAAGACCTGGCCGGGTGTGGTGGCTCATGCCTGTAATCCTAGCAGTTTGGACAGCTGAGGCGACTGGATTACCTGAGGTCAGGAGTTTGAGACCAGCCTGGCCAACATGGTGAAACCCTGTTTCTACTAAAAAAATTAAAAATAGTCCGGGCACGATGGCTCACGCCTATAATGCCAGCACTTTGGGAGGCCGAGCGGGGTGGATCACAAGGTCCAGAGATGGAGACTATCCTGGTCAACATGGTGAAACCCCATCTCTACTAAAGATACAAAAATTAGCTGGGCATGGTGGTGCGTGCCTGTAGTTGCAGCTACTCGGGAGGCTGAGGCAGGAGAATTGCTTGAACCCAGGAGGCGGAGGTTGCGGTGAGCCGAGATTGAGCCATTGCACTCCAGCCTGGGTAACAAGAGCGAAACTCCATCTCAAAAATAAATAAATAAATAAATAAGAATAATAAAAAATAAAATAGCCGGGTGTGGTGGCTTGAGCTCGTAATCCCAGCTACTCGGGAGGCTGAGGCAGCGGAATCACTTACTTGAACCTGGGAGGCAGAGGTTACAGTGAGCTGAGATCGTGATACTCTGTCTCAAAAAAAGTAAAAATAAAAATAATAAAATAAAATAATAATTAAAAGACCTTTATAAGGATGACTCTCAAAAAATTTCTTCGAGAGAGTTAAGAGACTTATAGCTTATGTGCTTACTTGTCCTTGGCAAATATGGGTGGATAAATGAATAAATGAATAGACAGGTGAATGAATAAGTGTTTCTCCTAAACAGAAAGTAAGTACCAGTATGGCAAAGCCTGATTCAATATGAAGCCCTCCGATAATTTACCAGACTGTCAATTTTACCAGGAAGTATGTCTGCGCTCTTTGACCAAGGATGAATATTCAGTAGACTCTGGGCTAAACCTGGATATGGTATATTTGACAGCTTTAAATAGAGAAAGAAAGCTACACTCCTGCATTCATCCCAGCTGGTAAAGGAAAGGCAGATGCTCAATACAAATATTTCAGCAAGTTACAAAGACAGTGAGGAAGAAAAAGGTCAGACTGAAAATAATGCTCTCTCAAATGAAACATTTGGCCAAGGAAAGTCACAGATGTAGTATCTTTGGTCTAAAGGGAACTATAACCCATATGACTTCAGTCTGAGTTGCCACACAGATGGCAAGTTAGAGGAAAATAGGCAGTTAAGGAGAAACTGAGGTAGTTTAAAGGGAATGATAATACCCAGGATATAGAGAAATTGGCACATCATATAGATATAGTACCCATGGAAATGTATATCAGAACCACATTTATGCAAATACTCTGATCATATGTCTCATCCCTTCTAAACAAGCAAATCCCTTTGAAAGACTTCATACTAAGGAAAGTTTCAGGAGTTTGTACTTATATATATATATAAGAATGTTGATCTGAGTGTTTGGTTGCTTTTATAACAAGAAAGGAATGGAAACAAACATTAATGAGGTACCTGGTTAAATTACAGCACATACATAAAATAAATATTATGCAATAATTTAAAATGATATTAATTAATATTCATGGTTATGAGAATATAGCCAACATAGTCACATATGCTTTTAAGTGAAAAAG
This sequence comes from Callithrix jacchus, assembly GCF_049354715.1. Lineage (NCBI taxonomy): Eukaryota > Metazoa > Chordata > Mammalia > Primates > Cebidae > Callithrix > Callithrix jacchus. The sequence continues at coordinate 92,290,258 of NC_133517.1, read as the reverse complement.
CATATTTTAAAGTAGTGTGCATAAAGTGATCCTGTTTCTTGTTAAAAATATTAGTGGAGATATAGACATAAATACATGGGTATTTAAGAAATTCTGAAAGGTTATGCCATGATATTTGCAGTAGTTGTATTTGGATGGCAGAATTACAGACAATTAAAACATGTTTACTTATCTTAATTTTCTGTCTTTCTATAAGGAATATATGTTACAAGTACAATAATACAAATTAAATTAACTTTGAAAGGGAAGATGGGGACATTGACAAGTAAATTACATCCTTCCTTCTCACATTTCATTGTTAAAGACCCCACCCTCAGTGACTCAGTTCCTGGAAGAAGTAGGTGTATTATGTGTCACAGAACCCTATCTATCCTAGACATTCCCCTGGGCATCTGGAATTGAGATACTGACGAGCAGAGGCAGATGATGAGTGCTTGAACTGAAAGGTCATATAGAGAGAGCAGAATCCAGAGTTGTCACTGTGATGTCAAACCACATGCCACTGAAATATGGGAGAATAAAGAGGCCCTAAATAAACCCAGAAAGCCAGCCTGCAGAGAAGAAACAGGGGTGAAGGCAGATGTCCAGAAAGGAACAGAACTGAGAGTCCAAGGGGCCCACTGAGGAGTGGAAGGAGCAGCTTCACTATCAAACCCTCAGTTCTGATTTCTACATGGCCCAACTCTATTTAATTTCTGGCTCGTAGAACATTTATAAAATTGTGTGTATGTGTGTGTGTGTGTGTGTGTGTGTGTGTTTGTGTGTATTTAAATAGAAATCCCATTTACCCAAATAGATTGGAGTGAGTTGCTGTTCACTGAGAGAGCCTTGATGAAGACAGAAATGTATACCCTGAAAGAAACATCAGGGTCGGGCAGTAGGAGGGGCTTTGAGTAAGCTACCATCTTCAATGCACTGCCACCCACAGACTGTGAGAGACTTCCCAGCATATTAAACACTATCTTATTTGTTCCTGCTGCTGTAAGAAAATCCCTTAGATTGGTTAATTCATAAACAACAGAAATATGTTTCTCATAGTTCTGGAGGCTGGAAAGTCCAAGAACAAAAAGTGTCAGCAGACTTGGTGTCTGGTGAGGGCTTGTGCTTTTCTTCCAAGATGGTGCCTTGTTGCTGTGTCCTCACATGGCAGAAGGACAAAAGGAATGAATTCACTCTCTTAAGCTCTTTTACAGGGGTCTAATCTCATCCATGAGAGCAGAGTCCTCACGGTCTAGTCACCTCTGAAAGATCCCACCTCTCAATATGGTTGCATTGGAGATTCAGTTTCAATATGGATTTCGGAGGGACACAAATATTCAAACCTTAGAAAACACCAAACTGGGATTTTACTGTTCTATTCTTGGCCATGAAAGCCATGAAACTAGTGACAGCATTCTCTTTCAGTAACGAACTGAAAAAAATGAGAAGTAAAACCTTGACAATTGTTTCTCGCAAGGTAGCTGTAATTCCTCATATCTACCCAAAATGTGGTTTTGTGAATGTCGTTAAGACCTTTGAAGGTGAGGAATTTTACAGTGAAGCTCTCCTACTCAGTATTCGGAATTCTGTTGTGCAGAACTTAGCCTAATGTGCTTGACAGCCTTGGTGAAAAATGCACTATATAAATGCATCATCAATATAATAATATAAATTGAATTAGAATGCTTATTCTGTTCTGCTGAGTTTCTTTCCTGAGCTGATTACATCTGAAATCGTTCTTGTTAGAAGCTTTCTCATTATGAGGAACTCACTGTTCTGTTCCAGCTCTCTGTCAAGTGCCACCTGTTTGGCACTTTTTACTCTTGTATTTTTAAAGTCAAGTAGCCCATCATGTTAATATTTGAAGTTTAGAGCCATGGCATTCTAATTGTAACATGCAGCTTCCCTTGGTTATGTTTACGCTAATAGTGTCTCACTCTGTTCTGTATTGCTATTACAGATACCACAGACTAGGTAATTTATAACGAACGGTAGCTTATTTTCCTCACAGTTCAGGAGGTTTGAAAGTCCAAGAGCATGACACTGGCATCTTGTGAGGGCCTTCTTGCTGAAGGCAGAGGGCCAGAGTGTACTAGAGAGAGTAAGAGAGGTCTGAAATTGCTTTTATTAATAGCTAATGCATGTGGGGCTTAATACCTAGGTGATGAGTTGATAGGTGCAGCAAACTGCAATGGCGCATGTTTACCTATGTAACAAACCTGCACGTCCTGCACATGTATCCTGGAACTTAAATTAAGTTTTGAAAAAATCCACTCCAGTGATAACGACATTGATTCATGTGTAAGGCCAGAGTCTTCATGATTACATCATCTCTTAAAAGTTTCACCTCTCAGCTGGGCACGGTGGCTCACACCTGTTATCTCAGCACTTTGGGAGGCCGAGGTGGGTGGATCACAAGGTCAGGAGATCCAGTCAGCCTGACCAACCTGCTGAAACCCCATCTCTACTAAAACACAAAAAATTAGCAGGGCATGGTGGCACATGCCTGTAATTTCAGCTACTCGAGAAGCTGAGGCAGGGGAATTGCTTGAACCCTAAAGGTGGAGGTTGCAGTGAGCCAAGATTGTGCCACTGCATTCCAGCTTGGCTACTGAGCAAGACTCTGTCTCAAAAAAAAAAAAGTTTCACCTCTCAACACTACTGCATTGGGGATTAAGTTTCCAATACATGAACTTTGTAAAAAGTATTTCACAATTAATTTAGTTGCATTTTGAAGAGTAAAGGATGATAGTTTGGCTATTTGATTGTTGACAAGGTCAAATGGTGGCCCAAAAAATAATGAGCCCAACATTTTCTCTAATAACCTTCTAGTTGCATAATTTATCTTTGTGAAAAAGTTTGGACTATTGGCCGTGTCCTAAATCACTTTCCATTTGAGTGAACTGAAGTGTCTAAATTATTCATTGCTAGAGATAGATTTTTTTTAAAAAATTGAGAGGCTTTATTTTTTAGAGTAGTTTTGGAATTACAGAAAATTGAGCAGATAGTACAGAGTGTTCCCATACGCCTCTCTCCCAACTCCTGCACCAAGTTTTCCCTATTATTAATAACTTACATTAATATGGTACATTTGTTGCAATTAAGAAGCCACCATTGATACATTGCTATTAACTAAAATCCACAGTCTATTCAGATTTCTCCTGTTTTTACCTAATGCCTTTTTATCTGTTCCAGGATCCCATCTAGGATGCCACATCACATTTACTTGTCATGTCTCCTTAGGCCCCTCTTGGTTTTGTAAAACAAACCAAAATGAGTAAGAGTAGGAAGAGCAAACTCTAGGACAAGAAACACAGTTCCTGAGATTCACCCACTCTTTGTGACTCTTCCATGAGGCATGCACCCCTCTTCCTTTACATTGGTCTATCCCTAAGTATTGGTAATCCAGCTGTAATTTTCACAAATGACCATTAAAAAGTGAGGGATAAGAAAAATTCAGGCCGGGCACAGTGGCTTACGCTTGTAATCTCAGCACTTTGGGAGGCCGAGGCGGGTGGATCAGGAGTTCAAGACCAGCCTGGACAACACAGTGAAACCCCATCTCTGCTAAAAATACAATAATTAGCTGGGTGTGGTGGTGGGCACCTGTAATCCCAGCTACTCAGGAGGCTGAGGCAGGAGAATCGCTTGAACCCGAGAGGCGGAGATTGCATTGAGCTGAGATCGTGTCACTGCACTCCAGCTTGGTGACAGAGCTAGACTCCATCCCCCACAAAAAAAAAAAAAGGAAAAAAAGAAAAATTCAAAATGTGTAGAAAAAACAAATAGCTCAAGGACAATATGTTCTGTGAATTATAGCATTTGTATCTACTACCCCAGTACAGGTATCAACATGCTTTATCAAACCCCAGTGTTCTTTATTCTAATATAAAGTTGGTGTAGTTTTTTTCTCCCTTCTAGTGTCCTAGGTGACTTGGAGACCTAGTCTGATCACTATCTGTGTTCCTGGCTTTGTGATGTTTCTTTTATGCCCAGTCAAGTGCCAAAGTTCATTCTTTATTAAAAGTCAAACCTTCTCTGAGTTTGAAGTTTCTAGATGATTTCTTCCTACTCAGTTTTAGTTTCTAGTTTGAGATACCTGCTGAAGTGGAGAGACCAAACTTTAGAATGCCTGCAAAGTCTATGGTTTTCTTTTAGAGGGCCACCTTCCTTCCTTCTTGAAGGAAGGCTGCAGGCAGTTGTTCCTGTTGCCACCATGAGACCCTGTCTTCTTGGGCATGGTTGATTAAACCAAATGTAGATTTCTGGCTAAAGGCAACCTATAAGCTGTAAGGTCATGGATAAGAGCTTTGTTCAACCAGAACAGTGGGTGTGAAATTAGACGTATCAGAATTTCTGAAAAGAAATCTAGAAGATGAAGGCAGCAAGGCCATAAGGGAGAAGGGTCATAAAGGTTCATGAGTAACAGAAGTTGTGAGTGAGCAGAAGTCACAGTACACCAAAGTGATGAGTAAGTGGGCACCAGATGGCACAGGAGTTATTTGTAGCAGTAGGAGGGGTAGAAGGAGCTGACTCATTACACTAGCAGAACTCCCTGAACTCCTGGGACTGAGGGGGTGACAAGGTAACAGAGCTCTAGAATTGCCTTGATTCCCAAGCCAGCTTCCAGTTCTTGAGCTTCATTCCTTCTCTTGGTGGGGTGTGGGGCTTTTATTTCCTTCTCTTGGAGGTCCAATCTTTCAAATATTTTGAGCCTGCCGTCCTCATTTCCACCCTTACACTGCACAGGTCTTGTTCCTCAAGGTAACATAAGGGAGGTTTAAATAGTACATGTTCCTCTCTCCATTCAAGCGGGCAGGAGTTGAGATTAAGGCTACAAGTCACCTGGCCCTCTCTGGCTCAGCTTCTTGGCTCTGCACATCACAAGAGAAGTTCCAGATTGTTGTACAGAGTATTGGTCTTCACCTTCAACATAGCGAGGGAGCCTCATAAAAGTCGAATTAATGCGATAAAAATTATATCATGTGTAAAAAGGGTTGTACCCTCCTCCCCAAACTTCCTTTGCCACCTCTCATCCACTTACACTGAGTTCTTTTGTTAACTGACTTAGCAGAATCAAGTTAGTTACTCTGTTGAATTTCAGACTGGTTATGGCTGGGTTCTCTCATAAGCCTTCTCTTATAATAATGAGCTATTAATATTTATATATGCAAGATAATGTTCTAAAAATTTACATATATTAATTCATTTAATCTTCACATCGAGGTACACTCATCATTCCTCTTTTATATGTAAGGACATTAAGGCTTACGGAGGTTAAATAATTGGGCAGAGTTCAGCTATTAAGTGGGATTTGAAGTATTATCTGTTTGATACTAGAACTTAACTTTTGACTAAGGGCTGTGTTATCTGATGCCCACCATCTCTATCTCCAAGTCCTTCTCACCTCTGGTGGTTGGCACTGAGACCAACATCCAGCCAACTGCTTGCCTGGATCTCGCTGAGATCCAGATTCCCAACTACAGTGCTCAGTCTGCCTGTAGACAAGTCTCTAATAAACATCCGTTAAGGATGAATATTGAGGAAATCAGGCACTTCACTTTAGAGCCACAAAAATCCAATTCCCAATGTCTGTTTTCTCAATATAATCTATTTCGACTAGGTTGCCTCAATATCCTGTCAGTGTACTGAATACACAAAACAATATGATTTCCTAGGGAATTGATTTTTTTTTCTACTTTACCAATGGTTGGTACTGTTCTTTGTTTGTTTGTTTTTCTTTTTGTTATTTTGTCTCTAAACACAAAAGTCTACCAGGCAATGGGACAGTGAAAGCTGTGTGGTGATATCCACTCTGCTCATAAGGTGCTTCCACAGTTGCGGGATGTTGAAAAGCACCTATCCTACTGTGACGGTGACTTTCTTTTGAGGCCCTCTTCTCTGTGCTGGAAATGCTGTGCTCTGCGGCTGGACCCTCCGTTACGGAAGTTGCTGTTACCCAAGGAGGTTGATCTCTCTCTGTATGACTCTGATCTCTTGTTAATGGTGGGAGGACCCCTTTTTCAGTTTCCTAATGCCTTTTTCTTTTTCTTTTTTTTTTTTTTGAGATGGAGTTTTGCTCTTGTTACCCAGGCTGGAATGCAATGACGCGATCTCAGCTCACCACAACCTCCGCCTCCTGGGTTCAGGCAATTCTCCTGCCTCAGCCTCCTGAGCATCTGGGATTACAGGCACGCACCACTGTGCCCAGCTAATATTTTGTATTTTTAGTAGAGACGGGGTTTCACCATGTTGACCAGGATGGTCTCGATCTGTTGACCTCGTGATCCACCCACCTCAGCCTCCCAAAGTGCTAGGATTACAGGCTTGAGCCACCGCGCCCGGTTTCTAATGCCTTTTTCTAGCATAGGCAGAAGGGTGAGGACTGACTCCAAAGTTTAAATCTTCTTATGGCAACCTCAGCTTGCCCAATGGCATCTCTTTCTCTCTTTGCAAAGCCTTACCTCCAGGGGGAGACCCAGAATTATAGGACTGATAGCTCCCATGCTTTCCGAGCAGTGCATGGTGAGAGAACTAGCCTAATCTTATGGACCATTGGCACTATTTGTTGGCTTCCCAGGAGCTTCCTTTTCTCTTTCCTTATTGGAGAGGCCTTTCTCCTATTAGAGAAAATGTGTTACTATTTTCCAAGCCTCCCTTACAACTAGTGCATTGGCAAGTAACTCAGCATTGGCTCATGGAACCCAAAGGGGTGTCTGCTAAGGGCTTTGGGGAAAGGCTTCTCTTCCTAGAAAAGAGGAAGCATCATTTTTTTTTCCCTTTTCTAGATTTTCTTTTTATGTGACCCCCAGAACCACCGTAGCCTTTTTGGGCTCATAAAAGAAGGGATCATGTCACACTGTGAATGCAAAGCACAAAGAAAAAAACTCTTACATCTCTGAGCTGTTGTACCAACTTTGAAAATGCCGTCTTGACTTTTTTCTTATAATGTTAGTAATAATAATTATTACTACTGATAATAGCAGCTAAGACTTCCATAAAACTTACTGTGCTCCAGACACACCTAGTTATTATGAGAGACTATAAATATCTGTCTTGTTGAAATAATACCTTCTAGTTGAGTGTTTTATTATTTGTAGCTGAAAACACCCTAACTGATACATTTGCCACGTGGATTCTTGTTTTCTCTAAGCCACAGAGATCAGAGAAAGGCCACTCCGGGAAGCAGGCTTGGGCATGTGCCCTCCAAAATACATGATCTTCTCATTATGAGATGAATCCACTTTTCCCAGTTTCCTTCATGAAATTCTTCCTCCCATGCAAGCATCTTGAGTTCTACATGTAAAGGGTCCGGGAAAACCAGGTATGAACTTGCCATGGCCTTTATTTTCAGTGATCTCCAGGTTACACAGATGACAAGAATTGGTGCACATAATGTTCCTCGAGTACCTCTCATGAAAACATCTGAAAATGAGGGCTAGGAGTGAGGATGGGGGAAGATATTTCTGAGGCTCCTGCATTATTCTCATTTCCTTCCTGACTACACAATTTCAAGAAGTCAGTCAGGTTACCATATGGGCTCAGGTCCTCTGAGGACCTGTAATTAGTCCACTGCAGAGAATGTTTGTCTGGACACAGCAATCATTTCCTGGCTCACACACTCTGCTTGACAACACCACCTATGTGACATACCCTTATATAATAAAATAAACACTATCACCAAAGAGCTCTAAAAACTGTAAAATATTACACACATGTAACTTATGATGATCACAAAGATGAATACATGACCTGCCTTCAGTATTACCAGGCCTGGGTCCCAGGAATATATTTAGTATATGCTAGTCTGTTTTATCACCTTATTCAACTGCCAATATAACCTGATTTTCCACCAAATACATGGATTGTGTCAGAACAGGTCATGTTTTCTTTGACTGCTATTAAATATATCTCGCATTTTACTAATAATTATAACTAATGTTGATCGACATTTTACAATTCACAGCTTGCTTTTTTCACATGTTATTTCCTCATTACCACCCCTATGGAAGTGAGACTATGGAAGCTCAGATTTGCCTAAGATGACTCAACTAAAACATGTGGTCAAGGCAGGGAAAAAAAGAAGGTTCTTTTGAAGCCAAGGAAAGTTCTTTCTGCTATTACACTCTGAGTCCCCTTTAGGTGATGTGTGGCTTTAAGACCAAAGCAGGGACTGGGTGCAGTGGCTCAAGCTTGTAATCCCAGCACTTTGGGAGGATGAGTTGGGAGGATCACTTGAGGCCAGGAGGTAGAGACCAACCTGGGCAACATAGTGAGACTCTGTTTCTATGATGTAGGAAAAAAAAAAAAAGGAACACACAGTCTAGGTCTTAAAGCAAAGAAGCAGGAACAGGGGCCAGTTCTTGAAGTAAAGGAGCAGAGATTTGGGGAAATGTATGATAATCTGAATGACCACATGATCAACTTCTGCAGCTCAAGGGCGAGTTACTTGAGTAAACTGCTTCAATTTCCTTATCTGTAAGAGTTCCCAACAGCATCCACCTCATAACATTACTGGTTATATTAGGACAGTGCTTGCCACTTAATAAGCACCTTATTAGAATTTGCTACTTTGGTTTTATCCTGTATGAACACTTGGGAGGAGAGAGCTGGGGGAAATCAGCTGTTTTTCTCTCCTGACAGACTCTTCCATTTTCTCTGTCTCTGGAAAAGTTCTGTACAGATTACAGAGCCTGTGTCTGAATGTCCTCAGGGATCAGCTAACCTTGAATGTAAGCACCTGGTAGTAAAGTGAATCCTGAGCTTAAATGAAAACCGTACTATTCAGCTCTGTTCACTGTTTAAAGAATTCCTTTAAAGAGCTTAATATAAAGGATCAGCAGGATTTTAGGGTATTAACACATCTTCCAATGCAATATTTTAATGAGGGAAGTATAATACAGAAAACCCTTGGATTAATCTTCTCTTAAACTACCCATGAGCTCAAGATGCAGAGAAAAATATCCTCAGAAAATTGTAGGAATTTCAGTGAACCCATGTGTCAAAAGAAAGAAAATGATGGGCGCGTGTCTTCTGACCCCCATCAGGGCTGGTTGGCTCTGTCTCTCCTGAAAATTCTAAGGCAAAAATGACCACAACACAGGGAACTCAACGGTTTTCCTTCTTTGCTCATCCCTTTCTAGATTGCAAGCAGCAATCTCTGGCTCAGTTTACCTCGGTGGTTGGTTAGAGGACTGGGGACAGTGCTCACCATAATTGTTAGCAGTGCTGGGTGTTGGGGGCAGTGTTGACAGCTTCTTTACAGAAGTTCTCGATGTACGCCCTCCCTGCAAAGACCATCTTTTTCTCTGACGGCGCACAGTTTATTTTTAGCAATTGGTACCAAGACCTTGTGCTGTTTTTCTGCATCAGAGTGTGGCAGTTAGGAAGCGCATACGCAATTTCTGAGCATGGGAGTGTTTGTCTGGTGTTAGTCATTAGGAAGTGGCTGCTACCTCCTTCGTCAGTGCTTATAACTGGGGCTGTTTTAAGTTCCTTGTCCTGGTGCATTTAATTTTTAGTTCTTTAGTTTAATTTTGTCCTTTGAAGAATTCCTTCATAAATTACATAATCTTGTGATTTATTTTTCTTTTCCAAAAAGGAAAAGACTAGTATATATAATCTCTAAAATAAGAGAGAAAGGAAGGGATAGAAAAAAAAAGGGAGGGAGAGGGGAGAAAGAGCAAGAGCGAGAGCGAAAGCACGAGAGAGAGAGAGAGAGAGAGAGAGAGAGAGAGAGAGAGAGAGAGATAGCTATTCTCTTCTTTTTTGCCTTATTTTGGACATTGTGATATGAGTTCAAATGACCTCACCAGAATTCAAAGGGCAGATGGAGTACATGATTTCTGTGGGGTTTGATTTGACAGGCACATGGATTGACCAATTGTCACGTAATATCTTTCCTTTTTGCCCTGATCTATTCCCTTGAGTTTAGCATAGCCTTTCGCTAACAAAATAAAAGGCAAATCCCTTTGAGAACACTAACCATGACGTTTTTAACACTTGGTGAGAATGATAATCTTGGATTGGTGGTTCCTGAATTTGGCTGATCATCCTCAAGCCCCTGCGAGTGATTGTTAAGCATACGGACTCCAGAGCCTCAACCCAGATTTAAGGAAGAATTAGAATATCTAAGGAGGTATACCTTTTATATTTATAAAAATGCCTCTTAAGTATTTTAATGATTTAGGAATTCCTTGCAGATCTGCAGACCCGAGAGGCTTGTCCTCCTAGGTAGAAAGAAAGGGCAGGTAGCAGAACTCTGGAGCCTTTGGTGAGACTGGAAGATCTCCATAGGAAGGAGTGAAGGTGGGGAGTTTGCGAACAGGCAGTGAAGGGCTCCAGTTCGCTTACCAAGTTTTGCTCTAGGTTAGCTATGTCAGTGGAGAATGTGCCTTAATCAAAAGCCATCTTTATGAATAAATTCCATAAACCATCACAGAGTATCTTGTTTTCATTTCACACTTCAAACTTTGATGCCAGTCAACAAGTTCACACTGATTTTCTGGCCTTGACATTACTGATTTGGATAGAAAAGCCAATTTGTGTCAAAGAGGAGATAGCTTATTTATAAACACACACATCCCCACTCCCCCACACCCCCAACACACATACACACACTCATACACACATATATTTGTTTATATCAGTGGGTTATTTCAATTTACCTGTAGGTGTGATAATCATGGATGGAAGTCCTGTTGATGAAACATCATCATTTTGGCTTCTGTTCCTTTTTTCTTTTGATTTTCTTATTTCTAACATAAAATAAAAAGATTAGAATAGATTCTATACTTGGGGCACATGAAGGTGATAATAGGAGTTCATATGCTATTTTTAGTATCTGAAACAGAAAACAAGATTAAACATTATATATTTATGTTGCAATAAAAGTAAATAAGCTCATTCATTACTCAAATCTCATGAGTGAGAACATGTGGTGTTTGGTTTTCTGTTCCTGTGTTAGTTAGCTGAGAACAGTGGGGCACAGGGAAGGGAACATCACACACGGGGGCTTGTCAGGGGGTGGGGGACAAGGGAAGGGAGAACATTAGGACAAATACCTAATGCATGTGGGGCTTAAAACCTAGATGATGGATTGATAGGTACAGCAAACCACCATAGCACATGTATACCTATGTTACAAACCTGCATGTTCTGCACATGTATCCTGGAACTTAATGTAAAATAAACTAAGAAGAGAGAGGCCAGAGATATCTCTCTCTCTGATGCACATACAGGGGAAGGGCCATGGGAGGACACAGTGGTAGTCTTCAAGCCAGGAAGAGAGCCCTTACCAGAAACTGAACATTGAAAAACAGAAACAACAACAACAAAAAAATCAGCTAACAAAAATCAAAATTTCTTTAAGATTTTAAAAAATAATAATTATATTAGCTTATTAGCACTGGTTTATTCATGTTGAGCTCAAGTTATGATGGGAGGTTATAAATAAATAATAAATAAATAACAAAATATAAAAGAAACAAAATTTTGAAAACATAGTGTCCATTTGTTCATTCCTTCAGCAGTTTCAACTAATACTAGGTTAAAATATTGCTCCAAGAGGCATTTAACCTAAAATATTTCAAAGCCTTCAAAACAGAAAGCAATGGAAGAAATGTTTTAAATAGGTGTACCTTCCATAGACCCACAAAATGTAAATTTCTATCACATTAGAAAACCTCTGTTTTATACTGGGACTCTTCAGGAAACAGATTCTTAGATGGATTTTTGCATGCAGGACATTGATTGGGGAGGGCTGATAGGAGAAAGCCCTGTGAGGGAGGAAAGTGCTTTTGGGCAACACAGAGGTTCTCAATCAATCCCACACAGAGCTCAGGAGCTAGGATGATGTTTCAGAATGGTTACAATTTCCAGAAAAGCATTCAGCTGAGCTATCACCCTCAATAATCCAGGGAGTATCTGAAAGTGCATCACCATATTGACCCACGGCTGGCCTTGCTTTTGTGCAATCACCGATGTTCTGTATCCTCTGATATATAGGAATACCTGTCCCCTACCCCCAGGATCTGGGTTCTCACATAAAATGTAAAATACCTCTTTATTCAGACTTCCTAGTTACTAAGGAGTATTAACAGAGTACAATGAACAACTTTAAGATACCAGTTCTTTGGATAGTTTCATAGGAGGTGGGTCTCAACATTGAGAGCTCACAAATACCCTTATTGGTAATAAGACTTTATCTATGAAGGAGAGCATGAGGGAGGGGAGAGAAAGGAAGAAAAACTGGTAAGTACAAGCACATAGCATATGCTATGTCCTATGCTGAACTCTAGAGATCAAAATAGAAAGAGAATAAGACACAGTAGAAATGTACAGACTTGTAAATTAGCAATTGCAATAATGTGTAACGGGTGCTCTCAACGAAGTATGATTAGGGCACAGTGGAGGTATAATGAAGAGTATGGTTAGTTTACCAAGAAGAGTGTTCAGGAAAAAGCTTTTTGTGAAATTTGAAATTTCTATGAAATGTGAAATTTGAAGTGAGTCTTGCAAGACGATTAGATATTAGCCAGGGAAAAGGTACAAGGAAAGATTCTAGATAGAGGAACCAGGGTATACAAAGGCCCGGAGGCCTGGACTTGCTTGGGAAATGCCAATCATTTTGACATCGTCAAAGCTTAGGTTTGGGGGAATGTCATGCTGAGTGGCACAGCTAAAACATAGGAAGATCATAACGTTTTTATATCTTGCTGAGCAATTTGCCTATATCTTGAAGGCAAAGGGAGACCTTGGAAAGATGTGTGCATGTGTGCATCTTTTTCCATTTTAAACACAGGAGTGAAGTGATCAGTTGGGCATTTTCAGGGACTCACTTGGCAGCACATGTCAGTACTAAGTTAAGCAAGTTGTGAACTCGTGGAGGGGCAGGCCCTTTTCACCATCATTTTATATAAATGTCAGTCAGGAAATTAAAACAAAAAATTATGGTGCTTCAAAATCTGCTGACTTTGCTTCATATTTGCTTTTTAAAATTATTAAATAAAAGTAAATGTTGTATTCAACTGTGAGTAGTAAATTTTATTTTAAAAATAGAAAAAGAAAATGTGAGGATTCATATTTATCAGCTCTATACAACATTATGGTCTTTAAAATTAGACAAACCAATTTACCTTTGCCAGCCTACTTTAGAAACTCATGCTGGTTGTTTCTGTTTATCCAAAAACAATCTAATAACATGTAGACAGATAATTTCTTTGGAATGTGTTTGGCAAATAAATATTCTTAGACACACAAAAAATACACAGCAAGAATACATTCTCATATCCATTGATTAATTCATCCATCTTTATCCTGGTCCACTGTAGGCATTTTAGGAGATACCAGAGCTGCAAAAATGAATAAACTCAGTCTTTGGTCAATGAGCTTACAATCCAAGTTCAGAGAAACATGTGTAAACAGATGATGAAAATACAATATGGTAATGCACATACTATTATAAAACTATATTTTCAAATAAAATAGACATATAACTTGTCTTGGTTAGTATGATGACAAAGAAAGGTTAAAGTAGTTGAAATTAAAATTTCAGGGTTTAAGTTCCAGATTTATTATCTAGGTAACTTTGATCATGTTATTTGAGCACACTGACATAAAAGTTTAAAAAATATATATAGAGGAGGACTCAAGATGGCGCTGTGAGAACAACCCAGGATTGAAGCTCTCGGTGAATCCATGGAGAGGTGAGTCGGAGCTGCATTTCCAGACTGATCTTTGTTGCCCACAGAACGGGGAAATTCCCAAGTATAAAGGAGACGTGGGACGCCAGGCAGAGGTACTGCCTGGTGAAGCCAGCAGCCGGGGTGGTGGCGGCCGGCCCTACCCAGCGCTCTCCACAGGGTGCGCTTGTCCGGGTGCCCTGTTGAACCAGCAACCTGAGACTTGAGAGGCTGAACTTGAGACTGAACGGGACTTGGACAGTGGGCCAGCCCAGGGGAATGCAGGGACACAGCGTTTGGGGTAGCGCAGTGGGACGGACAAAATGGCGATTCCAAACACTCCCCGTGCAGACGGTCCCTGAGACGCTCCATGGGGGAGGGGCGTCCACCATTACCGAGGCAACCCGCCCCTACTGAGATACACGCCCACTGCTGACGCAGCCTGCCGTTGCCGAGGCAACCCGCTACAACAGAGAGACTCCACTGCAGGGCATGGCGGAGACCACAGCAGAACAGCAGAGCCTGCAGCAATAGGGCGAACCTCACAACAGCAGTGCGGAACCTCGGCAGGCAAACAGTGGCTAGTCTTCCTCCTAGCTGGGCAGGACACCTCAACGGACATCCAAATATAAAGCCCGAACCCCCCAACACAGAGCATTTGAGAAAAAAGGGTTTTTTTAATGAGCTCTGTTGCAGCAGAATCAAACATAGCAGCCTAACAGCCCTAAATGAACAACAGAGCTCACAGCTCAGCAATTGAGCTCCTATAAAGTACAGACTGTCTCCTCAAGCAGCTCCCTGACCCCTCTATATCCAAAAGACTGACATTTGGCAGGCATCATCCTGGGACAAAGATAGCAGAAAAAGAAACTGGTAGCATCCCTCGCTGTGCCACAGCTGCTAGAGGTGCACCCCAGACAAGCAGGGCCTGGAGTGGACCTCAGCAGTCATACAGCGAAGGAGCTAGACTGGTAGAAGGAAAACCAAGTAACAGAAATACTTCATCATCAACAATCTGGGTGTCCACTCAGAGACCCAATCGAAAAGTCAGCAACTACGCAGATGACAAGCGGACAAATCCACAAAGATGGGAAGAAACCAGCAAAAAAAGGAGGAAAACACCCGAAACCAGAACACCTCGCCTCCTAGAAAGGACCAAAACTCCTCACCAGCAATGGAGCAAAGCTGGACGGAGAATGAATGTGATGAAATGATGGAATTGGACTTCAGAAGGTGGATAATGAGAAACTTTTGTGAGCTAAAAGAACATGTATTAAATCAATGCAGAGAAACTAAGGAACTTGAAAAAAGATATGAAAAAAGATTTGAGGAAATGATAACAAGAATGGATAACTTAGAGAGGAGTACGAATGAATTAAAGGAGCTGAAAAACACAATACGAGAACTTCGTGAAGCATGCACAAGTTTCAATGGCCGAATTGACCAAGCAGAGGAAGGAATATCTGAAGTCGAAGATCAACTCGATGGAGTAGAGCGAGAAACCAAGATCAGAGAAGAAAACGCAAAAGGGAGTGAGCAAGGCCTCCAAGAAGTGTGGGACTGTGTGAGGGGACCTAACCTACGTTTGATAGGTGTACCAGAAGGGGACGAAGAGAATGAATCCAAGCTGGAAGATACTCTTCAGGACATCATCCAGGAAAATTTCCCCCACCTAGCAAGACAGGCCAACACTCGATTGCAGGAAATACAGAGAACACCACAAAGATATTCCACAAGAGAAGCAGCCCCAAGGCACATAATCATCAGATTCAACAAGGTTGAAATAAAGGAGAAAATGGTAAGGGCAGCCAGAGAGAAAGGTCGGGTCGCCCACGGAGGGAGGCCCATCAGACTCACAGCGGATCTCTCAGCAGAGACACTACAGGCCAGAGGAGAGTGGGGGCCAATATTCAACATTCTTAAAGAAGGAAACTTTCAACCCAGACTTTCATATCCAGCCAAGCTGAGCTTCATAAGTGAAGGAAAAATAAAATCCTTTGCGAACAGGCAAGTGCTCGGAGATTTCGTCACCACCAGGCCTGCTTTACAAGAGATCCTAAAAGAGGCACTACACATAGAAAGAAACAACCAGTACCAGCCATTCCAAAATCACACTAAACGCTAAAGAGCATCAACATAATGAAGAATCTACAACAACTAACAGGCAAAACAGCCACTTAGCATCAAAATGGCAGTATCAAATTCACACATAACAATATTAACCCTAAATGTAAATGGACTAAATGCACCAATCAAAAGACACAGACTGACAAATTGGATAAAAATCCAAAACCCATCAGTGTGCTGTATCCAGGAAACCCATCTCACATGCAAGGATACACAAAGGCTCAAAATAAAGGGATGGAGGAAGATTTGCCAAGCAAATGGAGAGCAAAAAAAAGCAGGAGTTGCAATTCTCATCTCTGATGGAATGGACTTTAAAGCAACAAAGATCAAAAGAGACAAAGAAGGCCATTACATAATGGTAAAAGGATCGATACAACAAGAAGAGCTAACAATCCTAAACATATATGGACCCAATGCAGGAGCACCCAGATACATAAGGCAAGTTCTTAATGACTTACAAAGAGACTTAGACTCCCACACAATAATAGTGGGAGACATTAACACTCCACTGTCAAAATTAGACAGATCAACCAGACAGAAAATCAACAAGGATATCCAGGGCTTGAACTCAGACCTGGAGCAAGCAAACCTGATAGACATTTACAGAACTCTCCACCCCAAATCCACAGAATATACATTCTTTTCAGCACCACATCACACCTACTCTAAAATTGATCACATAATTGGAAGTAAAGCACTGCTCAACAAATGCAAAACAACTGAAATCATAACAAACAGCCTCTCAGACCATAGTGCAATCAAGTTAGAATTCAGAATTCAGAAACTAACCCAGAACCGCACAGCTTCATGGAAACTGAACAACAGGCTCTTGAATGGTTGTTGACTGGGTAAACAATGAAATGAAGGCAGAAATAAAGAAGTTCTTCAAAACCAATGAGAACGAAGACACAACATGCCAGAATCTCTGGGACACATTTAAAGCAGTCGCTAGAGGAAAGTATATAGCAATAAGTGCCCATATGAGGAGAATGGAGAGATCCAAAATTGACACCCTATCGTCAAAACTGAAAGAGCTAGAGGAGCAAGATCAAAAAAACTCAAAACCCAGCAGAAGACAAGAAATAACTAAGATCAGAGCTGAACTGAAGGAGATTGAGACACGAAAAACCCTTCAAAAAATCAATAAATCCAAGAGCTGGTTTTTTGAAAAGATCAACAAAATAGACAGACCACTAGCCAGATTGATTAAAAAGAAAACAGAGAACAACCAAATAGATGCAATAAAAAATGATAAAGGGGAAATCAGCACAGATTCCACAGAAATTCAAACCATCATCAGAGAATATTACAAACAACTCTATGCACATAAACTAGTAAACCTGGAAGAAATGGATAAATTCCTGGACTCCTGTGTCCTTCCAAGCCTAAACCAGGAGGAAGCTGAAACTATGAATAGACTAATAACAAGGTCAGAAGTCGAGGCAGCAATTAAGAGCCTACCACACAAAAAAAGCCCAGGTCCAGACAGGTTCACAGCCGAATTCTACCAGACACACAAAGAGGAGCTGGTACCATTCCTTCTAAAACTATTCCAAATAATCCAAAAAGAGGGAATCCTTCCCAAATCATTTCATGAGACCAACATCATCCTGATAGCAAAACCCGGCAGAGACCCAACAGGAAAAGAAAACTTCAGGCCAATATCCATGATGAACATAGATGCAAAAATCTTCAATAAAATATTGGCAAGCCGATTGCAACAGCAAATCAAAAAACTTATTCATCATGATCAAGTAGGATTCATCCCGGGGATGCAAGGCTGGTTCAACATATGCAAGTCGATCAATGTAATTCACCACATAAACAGAACCAAAAACAAAAACCATATGATTATCTCAATTGACGCAGAGAAGGCATTTGACAAAATTCAACAGCCCTTTATGCTAAAAACCCTCAATAAACTCGGTATCGATGGAACGTATCTCAAAGTAATAAAAGCTACTTATGACAAACCAACAGTCAATATCATACTGAATGGACAAAAACTGGAAGCATTCCCTTTGAAATCTGGCACTAGACAAGGATGCCCTCTTTCACCACTCCTATTCAATATAGTACTGGAAGTTCTAGCCAGAGCAATCAGGCAAGAAAAAGAAATAAAGGGTATTCAAATAGGAAAGGTGGAAGTCAAATTGTCTCTATTTGCAGACGACATGATAGTATACCTAGAAGACCCCATCGCCTCAGCCCAAAAACTCCTGAAACTGATAAGCAACTTCAGCAAAGTCTCAGGATATAAAATAAATGTGCAAAAATCACAAGCATTCATCTACACCAATAACAGACTTAAAGAGAGCCAAATCAAGAATGAACTGCCATTCACAATTGCTACAAAAAGAATAAAATACCTTGGAATACAACTCACAAGGAACGTAAGAAACCTCTTCAAGGAGACCTACAAACCACTGCTTAACGAAATCAAGAGGACACAAACAGATGGAGAAACATTCCATGTTTATGGTTAGGAAGAATTAATATCGTGAAAATGGCTATACTGCCCAAAGTAATTTACAGAATCAACGCTATCCTCATCAAGCTACCATTGACTTTCTTCACAGAACTGGAAAAAACCACCATGAACTTCATATGGAACCAAAAGAGAGCACGCATAGCCAAGTCAATTCTAAGCAGAAAGAACACAGTGGGGGGCATCACACTACTGGATTTCAAACTATACTACAAGCTACAGTAATCAAAACAGCATGGTACTGGTACCAAAACAGAGATATAGACCAATGGAACAAAACAGAGGCACCGGAGGCAACACAACATATCTACAACTATACAGTCTTTGATAAACCTGACAAAAACAAGCAATGGGGAAAGGATTCCCTGTTTAACAAATGGTGTTGGGAAAACTGGCTAGCCAAATGCAGAAAGCAGAAACTGGACCCCTTCCTGACACCTTACACTAAAATTAACTCCAGATGGATTAAAGACTTAAACATAAGACCTGGCATGATAAAAACCCTAGAAGGAAATCTAGGCAAAACTATCCAGGACATAGGAGTAGGCAAGGACTTCATGAACAAAACACCAAAAGCATTGGCAACAAAAGCCAAAATAGACAAATGGGACCTAATCAAACTCCACAGCTTCTGCACGGCAAAAGAAACAGTCACTACAGTGAATCGGCAACCAACAGAATGGGAAAAAATTTTTGCAGTTTACCCATCTGACAAAGGGCTGATATCCAGAATTTACAAAGAATTCAAACAGATTTATAGGAAAAAAACAAACAAGCCCATTCAAAAGTGGGCAACGGATATGAACAGATACTTTACGAAAGAAGACATATATGAGGCCAAAAATCATATGAAAAAATGCTCATCATCACTGGTCATCAGAGAGATGCAAATCAAAACCACATTGAGATACCATCTCACACCAGTTAGAATGGCGATCATTAAAAAATCTGGAGACAACAAATGCTGGAGAGGATGTGGAGAAAAAGGAACACTTTTACACTGTTGGTGGGAGTGTAAATTAGTTCAACCATTGTGGAAGACAGTGTGGCGATTCCTCAAGGCCTTAGAAATAGAAATTCCATTTGACCCAGCAATCCCATTACTGGGTATATATGCAAAAGACTATAAATCGTTCTACTATAAGGACACATGTACACGAATGTTCATTGCAGCACTGTTTACAATAGCAAAGACCTGGAATCAACCCAAATGCCCATTGATAATAGACTGGATTGGAAAAATGTGGCACATATACACCATGGAATATTATGCAGCAATCAGAAATGATGAGTTTGTGTCATTTGTAGGGACATGGATGAATCTGGAGAACATCATCCTCAGCAAACTGACACAAGAACAGAAAATGAAATACTGCATATTCTCACTCATAGGCGGGTGATGAAAAATGAGAACACATGGACACAGGGAGGGGAGTACTAAACACTGGGGTCTATTGGGGGGAAAAGGGGAGGGCCAGTGGGAGGGGGAGGTGGGGAGGGATAGCCTGGGGAGAAATGCCAAATGTGGGTGAAGGGGAGAAAGGAAGCAAAACACACTGCCATGTGTGTACCTACACAACTGTCTTGCATGTTCTGCTCATGTACCCCAAAACCTAAAATGCAATAAAAGAAAAAATATATATATGTATATATAATATATATATGTAAATATACACATATATATAATGTATATATACACATATATACATATATACACATATATATACATATATACATATATATATACACACACCAAGGAAATAATGATTGTACCTTGTTCAAAATAATGAGTTCAATAAGTTTTCTGCATACAAGACAAGTACATAAGACCCAACAGCATTCATGTATACCTTTTGTGGAGGGTGATCTGCCATCAGCCCTAAGTAGCTGTGCATATTCTTGGTATATATAATAAGAAGGCAAGATCCCGACCTGATCATTCTTTGCAGGCTGGGTTTGCAGCAAGCTTCTTTGAGAAATGAGGGAATATTTCCAGCGAAGCAAAAGTTGGCTTGCTTTTTCTCACTATTCAAGTGGAGAATACCCCAAGCTCAGGGTTCTTCCACAAATGCAGCCTGCTGCATATATAAGCATCCATAGGGCCCCTTTGCTTTGTCCCTGTAGGAAGATGGGACATCTTCATGTATATTGTTACTGCTTTGCTGTGAATAATAAAGATTTTTCTCTTTGGAGGAGCCTCATGAGATCTTTCTCTGAGGAGCCTCATGTTTTCTGCCAGAATTTATGAGAAAACAGTAACAGTCTGGCTTATTAGTCTATAATTAGTATAAAATCTCAGACCCTGTATTGTTCTTGACAATAACTACAATAGATATTTAATGCCATAACAAAAAAGATCTTTCATCAGCAGCAGTAAAAATATAGATTACATAGGAATAATCTTTTGAAAAAGTACTTTTGACCTATATAAAGAAAAATGCAATATTTTATTGAGGTTAAAGGAGACTAGAGCAAACAATGTCATATCCTCACAAGAGAAGATTAAATTTTTATTAAAAAATTAATTCTTTCCAAATATTTTTATAGGTTAAATGCAACTCCAATCAAAATCCAAATAAGACGCTTGAGAACATTACTTCTTAATTCTAAATTTAATAGAAAAGAACACTTCAAGGGGTTTATCAATGAAACTCTAGAAAAGAGAAGAGAGGGAAGTCACACAGTATGGCAGAGTGAAGCTGGCAGTATGGCAGAGTGAATAATAATGTGGCTTTGCCATCGGAACGATCTGAGTTTGAGCCTTGCTTCTGTCATGTGTAACTGTGGGACTCAGCCAAGGTAGTTGACTACTAAGCCTCAGCTTCCTCATGTGTGTAATGGGGCCTGTAATAGCAACTACTTTGAAAGGTTGTATGGATTAAAGTACTTAGCAACATGCTTGCCACTTGGCACTCAATGAATATTGGCTATTAGTAGTTTTAACAGATATTAAAGTGAATCACAAAGCCATTTATGAATGGCATAAGAACTCAGACAACTGAATCTGAATGTATTATCTTTGATTCATTGTATCTACATTTACCCATACAGAAAAGGTAATTTACAACAAAGTAAATATCACAGATGACTAGAAAAGGAACATGCACACACAAATGTGTACATGTATTTATAGATTTATAAACACATTTATAATGCAGAAAATGTGGGTTATAGAGAAGGAAATATATATGTATATATTGGGGATGTTTATAAACACATACATATATAATAAAGCATCATCTTCAAAAGGTTGAGACTCAGTGCTGCACTTGACGAAAAGACAGCCCTCAATAGACTAATAATTCAAAAGGAAATTCCTTAAAGCACACTAAACCTTATTTGATATGTAATCTTACCCACTAGGAAATACTTTACACAGAATTCCTGTTGAATAAGCTCTTTTTTTCTTTTTGGGAGCGCGGGGGTTGCCAAAATCGAATACAGGCTCTGGTGCAAAAGGTTAATCACATCCCTTTAAGGGGAAACCCCTCTAAAATCTGATAGCTAAGTATGAGGGGAAAATTGTAAATATGTAGTAAGTTCTGAATTAAATTTAAGGTTATTTTAATTATAAAAGCATTAATGACAGCAGGAAATTTAATGAAATAGTGGACCATGAAATCAGTGTTATCATTTTAATACATAACAGAATATGACAAACTCTATAAGATTCCTGTTCTCTTTCATGTCTATTACAATTTCCTTCTATTAGTTTCTACAAATAGAAAATTACATATAAAATTGAGTTTAACCAAATCTCTGCTTAAATCAGACAATCTGATTTGGTATTATATAACCACACTGAAATTTCATTTAATTTAGAAAGGGCTTCTCCTGGTGCCTTGAATACTAACTATTCTTCTAACAACACGTGTGTGGAGCTCTGGGTTTGACAGGGGAATAATCCTCTTGCTGAACAATAGATCAAGATTTTAACAGAGAGAATGAAGACGAATAGAAATGGAGAGCTTGACTCAAGCTTATAGAGGAGGGATTTCAAAAGCATTTCTAGAAATAGTCTGAAAATATTTACTCTTGCTTATCATCTCACAAAAGAATTCTTTCTGAGAAAAAGTTGAAGATTCAGACATCAGGCCTGACTGTCTTCCAATACGGCATGTCTGAGACTCCTCTGGTCTTTATGAAGAATAAAAGGCCTTAGAAAACAGATCTTAGGTGCTTCAACTATACTCATAAAATTGTTACTATAGCTGTCTATTGTAAATTGGTAATTATTTGAGGTCTGCCTCATCTTTCACACACATGAAAGGTATTTCAAAGGTAATATTTTAATAGGAGATTAATTTGTTTATTCTAGCGAGAAGGATCAAATCAAGAAGTTAGGAGAGGGGTGATTCTTGGGGAAAGTGTACTGATTTAAAAGAAAAATGAAGCAGGCTCTGGGGTCCTGATATAACTCTATAACCAGTTTCTGTGTCCTATGTGCTGTTTATAAAGTGTGTGATTGTGAAAATTAATTGAGTCATAGAATTATATGTGCACATTTCTGTATGTATATTATACTTCCCAGTGTTTTATTTTTTTTCAAAATAACTGCTTTTACATTCTCTAATAGAACTACAGATGGCTGAAATAATGAGAAATCTCAAATAGCAAAAATGTCTAAGTTAGCATTTAGTGAAAATTTCTAGGTTTGGCTTTACCTTGCACATCATAATTGCACATCATAAAGATAAGATTAGAGGCAAATAAAAGGATTCTTATTTTTTTTTGAATCTGGCTAGTCCACTGTGACTTGTCCAGTCCTAACTCCCAAGATCCACATATTGAAAGTATCCTTAGCCACGAAATCCTACAGAATCTTAAAGTGATTGCCTAAAATGAATGCCTAAGCCATTGGTCTTATTTTGCTTGGTTTTCAAGTCTGCAGTTCTCTACCAGCTGGGCACTTGTATTGAATCCCTAGCACCTAACAGATACTGAATCACTCACTCATTTGGGCAGGTTGTCTTCAGAGGATCTCAAATGTAACACACTCTCTAGCCCTTAAGAGTTTCCACATCCAGCCAATTCTCCCCTTTGGCTACTGTACCCAGAGTGGTGTGTCAGATAGTTCTCTCCTGTGACTCTAAATTTCTTAAAGAGATTATTAGAAGGTCAGGTTGGGAAGCAATGCAAAGTAATAAAAATAGCAGAAAACTAAGAATCAGAATGAGAATCTGTTTTATCTTAAGCTTTACTTTTCAATAGCTGTATGACCTTGGGCAACCTCTTTGTAAAACAGGGTTCCAACATCTGCTGCTCACATATTTATTATGAGGATCGGATCAGGTAATGTATGTGAATATATTTTGTATACCATAAACAGCAGTACCAGAGTTATTACAGTCATGCAGGTTATTTATTGTAGGCTGCGGGGATGTGCTTGGGAGTAAGGAGTTACTATCACTTTGAAAGTATTTTTAACTGTTCTCCTGTAGAGCAATATTCACAACTACATCCAAGGCACAGGAGTGCTGAACTGTTTTTGTTCCACTTCTGGCCACTTCATTAGGCACCTTTCAAAGGCTCTGTGACTTAGCTAAGCTTGAAGTGCAGATGCCAAATTACAGAGCCAACCCTGTGGGGTGGGACAGTCCTTTTGCCTTCCAGATGACTGTCTGAAAGGATTTTGTCCTCAATTTGCTGCGCTGAGAGTTCCCAGATAACCAACCAAAAGTGGACAGACTGTGACAGCAGCATCTGGGTCATCTGAGGCATCTTGGAGCAAGTCTGTGCAGAAAATAATAAATGAGTTAAAAATTTCAAGCTCCAATGATAGTGGACAATGGGTCAATGGGGCTCTATTAAAAAGCTGGCTCAGGGGAAAGTGACTTCTTTGGGATGCTCTGGTAGACTGAGACCATTAGTTTCGAGGTGGATTGTTTCATGGATCAAGAATACATTTCCTGGGGTGAAGCTATTGCATAACCTTGGCCTGTCTCTTGTAGAATCCTAGGGACCCCATCTCCATTTAATTCAAACAATGTTTAAAAAAAATACCAGTTTAACCCTGCAGGAATTACGAAATATGCCTCAAAGGCTTTGTAAGGTTACATAGCCCAGAGGGAGTTGGAAACTAAATTGAATTCTTGAGCTTTACAATTTCTTTACTTGGCTGGAGCTTACACATTACATTATTTAATGTACTTTGGAGTAGTAGCCTCTGTCTTGTTCATAAGTCCCAGATAAACCATAACTAATACTTAAGAATTACAAATTCAGAGAATAGACAGCTGAAAATAAACATAAAGATGTTTGTAATTCTCACAGAAAATAACAACTCTCTATTCCAAGGAATACAGACCATAAATATGCCCATAGACCAGAGTTCTAAATCTTTTTCAGGGGAAGCTTGTGGCTAAGCAAGTTAATTATATTGTTGTCCTATGGGCTGAATGGAAGGTCATGTAAGCCTTCAAACGCTTGTTGCAGTTCTATGTTTTATAAGAATGACACTCTCATCCGTGCAGCACTCAAGCCATTCCTTTTGCAGTAGCAACTTCATTACATGCTTTCAGAAGCTACAGACCTCTAGCTATAGCCTGGTGCAATTCAAAGGAACAGAAAAAAGGAAACAGACTGGAGGCTGTAGAAGAGGGCCTTAAGGTCAATTCCCCGCAAGAAAGGCCGGGGCATTCCTTAGGAGAGAGGTTGAGGGCATAGCTAAAGATACAAAAACCTTTGTCAGCAAAGGAATTGGTGTCAGGTGCAGGTTTCATCAGAGATCTGGATGGAGAAGGCAGAATTCATTGTGCTGTGATTTTTCAACAGGCAATCACCTCCCATGCTAGACTAATGCTGGTGTCTAATGGCTCATGTCACGTCCCCTGTGTTACACATTGGCTTGGATGAGCTGACTCTTTATAAGTAGAAATCTTCTCAGGAGAGGCACCTCATTAAGCTACTTAACACTTTTGAGTGAATGAATCTGGAGAGGCAGGGAAGGGAGGAGAAAGAGAAGGTGAGGGATGTCAACAATCAAATTACAAATATATGCAGAGCCTTGCCTAGGGAAGGGAGGCTGGGCAGGAGCCTGGCAGAGGAGGGGCTATATGCCACTTCTGGCTTGCACAGTCCCAGGGTAGTATCCCTGACAGCTCAGTGGAAAGTTGCCATGAGGAGAGGAAGGCCAGTATGCGAGTCCCTGCTGAAGGAAGAGTACCTTCCTGCCCTGCCTCTCCATTCTCCAGCTCTCTCATGTTTTCCCCTCTTCTACACTCATTTCCATATGGTGTTGTTCTCAGGCCTTCCTGTTTGGTTTACAGACCCTTTTGATGTTTGTCTTATGATCATTTCAAATCCTGTGTAGCTCCTCACCTGGGGAGGGAGCTGGCAGGCAGGGAGGCACTGTTTAAGGGTTTGAAAATAGTATGTCTGGCTGGATGCAGTGGCTCATGCCTGTAATCCCAGCAGTTTGGAAGGCGTAGAAGGGTGGATCACTTGAGATCAGGAGTTTGAGACCAGGCTGGCCAACATGGTGAAACCCCATCTCTACTAAAAAAGTACAAAAAGTAGCTGGGCATGGTGCATGTCTGTAATCCTAGCTACTCAGAAGGCTGAGCAACGAGAACTGCTTGAACCCAGGAGGCAGAGGTTGCAGTGAGCCAGGATCACGCCACTGCACTCCAGCCTGGGAGATATAGGTAGACTCTGTCTCAAAAAAAAAAAAAAAGAAGAAAATAGCATGTCTCAGGAGACATGAAAGGCCAGGACCTAGATGATGCTGCTTAGAGGAGATACAGCTCAAGGGCAATGGAAGGAACATTCCACAGCTCCTGAAGGGCCTTTTGTATTGGGTGGGGAATACTGTCCTCTATCCTCCCTGTGGTTCACACAAAAAGAAGGGAAATGAATGACAGGTAGGGGATCGAGGTTGGATTTAAGGAAGCATTATTGATACGGTTTGGCTCTGCGTTCCCACCCAAATCTCATCTTGATTTGTAATCTCCACCTGTCGAGGGAGGGAGGTGATTAGATTGGATCATGGGGGTGGTTTCCCCATACTGTTCTCTTGATGGTGAGCAAGTTCTCACGAGATCTGATGGTTTTATAAGGGACCCTTCCCACTTCACTCACTCTCGCCTGCTTCCTTGTGAAGAAGGTAGCTGTTCCTCTTCTGCCATGATTGTAAGTTTCCTGAGGCCTTCCCCAGCCATGTGGAATTATGAGGCAATTAAACCTCTTTCCTTTATAAATTACCCAGTCTCAGGGAAGTTCTTTATAGCAGTGTGAAGATGGACTGATACAGTTATTGTCCCCTTTAAAAAAAAAATAGGAGTGAGGGAGGGGTTTGGCTTCACTGGGAATGTACTACAGGGGAAAAGTGGAAGAAAAGTAATTTGTAAAGCCTCATGCTTTTCCATTTTTTAAGGTTACTGAACCCTTATTTGAATTCAATTGTATATCAAGTTCTAATAACAGCCAGCTTCCATGGTTGAACCGGGGGTAGGCAGTCAGGGAGCTTGTCTGAGAGCCTCAGCAGGCTTCCTCCCCGGCCTGCTGAGGCTCTCCTCAGGAAATTCGTGCTTTGCTGAAAACAAATTAGAAACCCCTGGTATAGACCTTTTAGTTTACAAAGCCTTTAACATCATTATCATATTACAGTGGAGGCAATGAGGCCAAGAGAGCTGAAGGGAGTGACCTGTTCATATTTGATATAACAAGGACCTCCCCAGGCGTTCTGGCCACAAGGAAACAACCCACGCCCCAGTGTAACACACTCCTTCCTTGGAGCTGCCTTTGGACCTCTAAGAACCCCAGTATGTTTACCTTCTGGAACCTCAGTGAGATGCTCATACAGGTCTAGCTGTATTTGAGAGTGGTTCCATTCTGAAACAGAACAAAGGAAGGACAGAGAACAAGCAAGGTTTTTGTGATGAGGGCATCCTTCTGAGTCTGGCCACTCTTCCCACAGCACAAATAAGAAATGGAATGGACTGTCCCTAGGTCTGGGACTCAGGAGTCAGCCAGAAGCCTGAACACTGGGCTAGGTGAAACAGGAAGAGGCAATGAGACGGTAGATGAACCAGCTGATGCTTTTAAAAAAATTGAGATAAGAGAGGCAGATGTATAATGGAAATGCTGGCTTGAAATGGTTAAAATCAGAAAACAAATGAGCACCTGTTTTATCTAGTTTGGCACCATTCAAATGGAGGTGCACGCCCCACTTTTGTCGCTCACTCCGGGCACACGTTTATGAAACAGGAACACAAAATTGTACTTCCTGAGGATGGTCTACAATTCTTGCTCCCATCTTACATTAGAATGTATTCCTTCCTTCCTTGTTCGTGCCATGTTCGCTCTGTGGTGTTTTAATTGGCTCAGGTGATTGTACTTAGCACTGCCCTCTCCTTTCTCCCCCGACTCTGACTCGCTTCTCTAATTTCCCTTCCCATCTCCCTTTTAGTCCACCCACATCTTTCTCTCCCCGAAGTGCTGCTTCCTCTCTCTGCCTCCTTCACGTCTCCCTTCAAAGAAGAGACCGAGAAAAGAGGGCAGTAAGGGAATTCCATGGCCTGAATACCTTATTGTGCGTATTCTCTAGTACCCATTATCAGGGGAAACTGTTCTGTACTTAACAGTTTTATATTTTCTACATGTGCTAGTGTGTTTTTAACTATTTCAATGAAAAAAAATAATGCTTTCCCTTCATGACAAAATATGATCTGTGTAAAGTGCAAGTCCGGCAGAAAGTGGCTTTGGCAGGAGCCAGTTGGCTCTGGGCGAGGGCAGGCACCATCCTCAGGTTCTTCAGTTCCTTGCAGTTGATATGAACGTCCACTCACCAGGGCTCTCCATCCTCAGTGGGGAGCAGAGAACACAGCCATTGTTCCGGGATACCAGATCAACAATTCTACATATTCAATCTGGCCTTATCAACCCTGGACTCTTGGCTCGCTTGCCTGGGACATTTCTAGTGGCAGGTGAGTAACCAATTTCTGTGGATGTGACCTCTTACTGGTCTGCACTGTTAAAAAAGCAGGAGACCAGGCCGGGCGCGGTGGCTCAAGCCTGTAATCCCAGCACTTTGGGAGGCTGAGGCAGGTGGATCACGAGGTCAAGAGATTGAGACCATCCTGGTCAACATGCTGAAACCCCGTCTCTACTAAAGATACAAAAAATTAGCTGGGCATGGTGGCGCGTGCCTGTAGTCCCAGCTACTCAGGAGGCTGAGGCAGGAGACTTGCCTGAACCCAGGAGGCGGAGGTTGTCGTTAGCCGAGATCGCTCCATTGCACTCCAGCCTGGGTAACAAGAGCGAAACTCTGTCTCAAAAAAAAAAAAAAAAAAAAAAAAAAAAAAAAAAAAAGGCAGGAGACCATAGGCCTGAGGCTGTCTTGTATTTGAGTTCCTACCTAAACAAACTGAAATCTAATTTAGGAGTATATTTTGTAACAAATTACTAAGTTTCAGCCAATCACAAGCAGCCAGCTGATCAGACCATGCCCCAAGAAGGCAAATGCCTCATCACACTATGCCCAAATAAGGCAAACACCTGCATATACCCAACAGGTGATTTCTCCACTTTGCTTCCGTATTCATCCTATAAAAGCTGTCTGTGCTTATGGGTGGAGTCTCTGACCCTCTTCTGGCTCTGAATGTTGTGTAATTTATGAATCGGTTTTTGCTCAAACCCTGTTAAATTGAATTTGTCTGAAGTTTTTCTTATAACAGTACCTTCCCAATTTTACCTTTCCTTTCTGCTTGCCAACTCCTCTGCTTCTTTATGTGCAAGCTCTGGCAGCATGTTGTGTTTGTGGTACAGAAGCATTGGCATGGTAGTAATCATTTAAGTGAAGAAAATAACGTTCATATGCAGAAAACTATGACCATGGATCTCGACCTGTCTCCTTGGTCCACTACTCCCCCTGTGGTTATTAGATGATTAGTGGTATTACTGTCCTATAATTTCTTTGTATAGTATATTTTCTTTTCTTTATAATTTATACAAGTATACTCCAGTCCTTCTGTTATTTTTTACCTGCAAAATGTCCCTTGACTTTGTCCCCTCCATTCTATGCCCTAGTCAGGCTCCTGTTATTTCTTATCTTGAAAGATGCCATTCAATAGTTTTTTTCTTTTCCTATTAATTTTCCACATTTCAAATAATTTTCTTACATCTGAAATAAGATTTTTATCACTCCCTGGCCTAAATATTGCTGCTGACTTTTCTCTGGCACAATGTTGAAGTCCCCAGTGACCTGGACCCAGCGCACTTTCCAGTCTCATCCCCCATCATGCGTTTTCCTGCCCCTCATCAAACTATTCCATGGTTGATGACAAGCCAGCCATACTAGGTCACTCTTTGGTCCTTGACTCTGCTGCATAATTGCTAGCATTTATGCTTGAGGCCAGACTGTTTCCTTTGCTCGGATATATTTTTTCCATCTCTACTTCTCAATTTCAAGGCTGACTCAAATTCTGCTTCCTCTGAAGGGTCCTCTTCTGTCAAAAGGCAGAATTAAGTACCCCTTCTTTGTTCCCATAGCACTTGGTTCATATGACTCTTGTCATAGCCATCACTTTCCCTCGTTATAGTTATTATTAACAGATCTATTTTCTTCCCTTAGCCTGTGAGCTCTTTAAGGATGTTGTTGTTGTTGTATTCTTAGCATAGAACTTGGTCCCTGGTAGGAAACAAATGAGATGCTATCAGCTTGGTGACTGATTCTGAAATGTCCTAGTTACTCCTGTGGCTGCACACATTAAAGTGATGTCCCTTAAGATAACCAGGACAGGAGAAGAAGCCCTTTCTATAGGTTGTTAAAGTGGGACTCTTCTAAGTCTCGAGGTTTTTGTCTGAAGCCTGAAAGCTGAGAACAGATTCCAAGTATATTCACATACTAAGGCAGATGTTAGACCATTTATGAGGCATTTGCAAAGGGAGTAATAAAAATGGTATTATCAGCAATATTAAGGCTATGAAAGAAAAGGTTAAGAATTCATTAGCTGAAGTAGTCTCCAAACTGGGTTCCCAGTTTCTTCCTTTCTCTTCCTTCTCCCTGGTATACTCAGCATAGCTGTCAGAGTGATGGAAGTCAGTCATGTCTCTTCCCTCAGAAGCTGTCACTTAGAGTGAGAGCCCAAATTCTTACAATGGTTTCTGAGGCCTGACAAAAGCAGCTCTCATTTTCTCTTCAACCTCATCTCCTGCTATGCCTCCCTTTGATTTCTCTGCTACAGCCACACGGGCCTCCTTGTTATTCTTCAAACATGCAAACACTGTTGCCATGGGGCCTTTGCACAGGCTTGCCGTGGGTAAACTCTTCAAGTCTTTGCTTAAGCATCACTTTCTTACTGAGACCAATACCATCACCCTATTTAAAATTTCAGCCATAAATGCTGCTCCTCCTAAGTCGTCATATGCTCCTCTGCTTTTTTCCCCCCACAGCTATTAGCACTATAAAATTGAATTTTTCATTACTTTATGGTTTATTGACTGTCTCTGAGGAAGTGAGTTGATCTTGTTGTTCACTGATTTATACTAAGCTCCCATTCTACCAGTGAAGCTTAGAATATACTTGGTAGTCATTAGTTAAGTTGGAATTTCCAGGAAAGAAAGGATGGTTGATCAAACTCACTTCCCATAACCATATTTTTTCTTGGATTTGACTCCTACTCATATGTCAGCTCTTGAATTGTTCAAGAAGGCCCTTTGACTGAGATAAGTTTTCACTATTACTAGGATTTTAAAGAAGCTATATGAATTAGCATTATCACTGAAAAAAAATCCTTTCAAATGTAGGTAACAAAGATTTTGTCTTATTTTCCTTTCACTGTATTTTGTCTTTTCAGTGTTTCACTCCACCCCTTTCCTAGGTGAAGGAAGAGATTCATCTGTGTGTTTTATCTTAAGGAAGAAGAGGGATCAAATGAGCCAACTTTGGCAACAACAACAAAAGAAGGCAACTAGAAGGAGGGATAAGACACATGAAATTAGTTTGAGTAGACTTGTTGACAAAGCCAATCTTTAATGCCAAGTTTATAAAAACAAAGGGTGAGATAACTTGTCACAGATTATAGCATCATAATAAAGCACAAATATTGGGTCCTTATGCTTCTCCACAAATCAGAGAGATGGTAGAAGGACCATACAACTTGACGCCAGAATACTGGGCAACATACTGATCTATCCATCAGCTGTTGTGTAGACATGGGTCTGTCAATTACTCTCAAGTGGGAATAATAATAATACACAGGCTATCCGATTTCGCAGAGTTATGGTAAGGTTAATAAGAAAATTTTGGGGAAAGACTTTCCTTAGTGCTCTATAAATATTGGAATAATGTATTCCAGAATTAGGGGGCTTTATTTATTAGTTTACAGAACAAAGGCATTAAGATTCATTTAAATCTCCACGAAAAAAGTTCAACATTGTTCCATTTCCTGACTTGAGGGAAGCAAATTCTTTTATAATGTGTCTATATTTATCAATGGAAATCCAGCCCCCAGCTATCCTCTTCCCACCAAGATTAAGAAATGTAACAGTGGCAGCTGGAAAAACACAGAACTATGAATAGAAGATAAGAATTATACACACTTCTTAAACGTCTTCACCTCCAGTACTTTCCGGAGCAGCAGAATTTTTCTTGTCATTGATGTTGCTTACACAGCATGATCAGCCAGAAGCCTCGCTACTCTTTAAAACCACTCCTTGTTGCCTAAAAGTCCGTAATTGGAGATCCCACTTCTTTGTATTAAGGCCTTAATTTCTGCTCAAATCACTTTAAATTGTTACATTAAAGAAAGGAGAAAAGATGTCTAGAGCATCAGGTGTCCCTGGAGAGAGTTAGGGACACTAAAAGAATTGTTTAAAAAGACATTGGAGGCCCAGCATGGTGACTCATGCCTATAACCCCAGCACTTTGGGAGGCCCAGGTTGGGGTCTTGCTTGAGTGCTGGAATTCAACACCAGCCTGGGCAACACGGCAAAATCCTGTCTCTACACTGTCTCTACAAAAAAAACACAAAACTTAGCAGGCATGTTGGTATGCACCTATAGTCCCAGCTATTCAAGAGGCTGAGGTGGAAGGATTCCTTGAGTTTGGAGGCGGAGGTTGTAGTGAGCCAAGATTGCACCACTGCACTCTGGCCTGGGCAATGGAGTGAGACCCTGTCTCAAAATAAATAATAAAATTAGATACATAAAAAGATGTTAAAGATCAATTTTATTCCATCTGAATTGTACCCTGAGCTGTCCTGTAGAATAGCAATCCCTTCTGCCCTCAGCCTGGTGAAAGGTGCTGAACAACAACGGTCGAAGCAGACATGTGAGCTCTTACATTTCTCTAGGTGTCTTACTTGCAAATTGAAGATTAAATCACAATTTTGCCCGTAAAGTGTCTTGGCTTCTATGAAACTCTACTCACAGCCAACTGCTGATGTTCATTCCTACCATTTTTAGCACCATTTTTTTTCTTCTATATGTGCCATCAAGGAACCATTGGGGGTTTGGATTGCCTATCATTTGACTCAGTTATGAAGCATGAAGTTAGTTATGAGGGCCTAGATCTCTAGCAGGTGCAACCAGAAGAGCTACTTGGGACTCAGAGCAGTCCCTGGGTAATGCTGATGACCATGGGCTTGCATTGTTATTGTAAGAGAAGCTTAGGGAATGCAGAAATTGATTTTGGGAATTCCAGTGCAAACCTCTTTAATCACTGATTTGTATTTGGGGAGGCAGACTTCTATGTTGGCTTGGTTTGTATGGGGCTTGCCGCTTTAAAGTACTTTTTTCTTTTTAATAGCACCTCTTTGGGATGTGGGTATAGAGGGTAGAGAGGTATGGGAAAGAAGGCGAATTAGTGATGGTTAAGACCAAAAAACTAGATAAGAATTTCAATATGAGACCCACTGGTTTTGCAGAGATCCAATTTCTATGCTGCTTTTGAGGGCAAGTCAGTCAAATAGACATAAAGATGGTTCTTAGCTTTCTGCTGCCTATGCCTATGAAATGCTATTTAAAGCTATGAAAAAATGTAGGAAGAAAACAATTTTGAATGTCACAGGAAGGAATAAAAACCAAGATTATAAGAACCGTAGTAATCATTGCTACTATAAGAAAATCAGTCATGTGTATTGCAAAGAACCCCTATCATCCCAAGACAAAGACTTAACTGCTACTTCTGCATAATAGACATTGATGATGAGGGGCTCATAAATGTCCAAGAGGGCTAAACCAAAGGTGACAACAAATGCCCACCACTAAAGGTGTATTGTGAGCACTAACAATTTTATCTTTGGCTCCAAGCATGAGATGAGAATCTGTCTAGAAATCTAAAAACAAAACAATTGAAGGTAAAACAAAATTGTGTGTTTGGAGAAATTAACATTTTAAAAATGAATATGATCTCTTGCTTACTTGCCCAGCTTCAAGTACACAAGGAGTTTCTCCCTTCTCCCACTTAAATCATGTGTTTAATTCCCTGTTTGAATTTTTTGGAAGTAATGTATTAATTAAGAGCAAGAGTCCTGAAGTCAGACTACCTGTGCTCAAACTCTGCCATTGACCCCTGGATGAGTAAATTAACCTCTCCAAACTTCAGTTTCCTCATTTGCCAAAAAAGTATGGCTAGGATATAGTAAGTACTTGATACAGTTTAGATATTATGACTACAGTAAAATTATTGTCTAGCTCGTATTCCTTTTACCAGTGTACCCATCCTTCAGCTCTTTTCAATGTTGATGCTTAAAGATCACAGCTAATTTTTTTTTTTTTGAAGACTTACTCTTGTCAAGAATGAGGAATCTAGATGAAGAGATTGCAACCCATCCTGCCCTCTGCTGCTGGCAGCCAGTGACTAATAGGTACAAAAAACTACAGGTCCTTTCTACCTGTTTCCTCCCCATTCCCCAGCATGGAGCAGACTAGACCTAGATTTTTCCCAAGATCACATTCTTGCTTAACTACTTCTTCCCTAATCGTCTTTCCTTCTCTTAGAAGTTACTTTTCTTCCCCTAAAAATCATTTTTTAAATAAACCATATTCACTTGGATCTCTGTCTCAGGCTTCTAGTAACCTGACCTAAGCAAGAACCATATTTCTTTGATTTTTGCCACACATACTTTCACATTTTAACAAGTTTGAGGTCAAACTGTATCTTAAAATCACTGTAAACTAGGGTCAGGTTTTCATTTTCTGCACATTGACATGAAAATGTACAGAACCAGTGTCAAGTTTTTGAAGAAAATCCTTGGATAAGAGTGGGGCATTCTTTTGCTGCATCTTCAACATTCTTGATGGCACAGAGGACCATGCTTTGTGGAGAAACAGTCAGCAATGACTCTGAATTGAATAGTTGGAAAAGTGAGTCAGACTAAATGATTAAAAATATTATCAATATTTTGGCCTATTTTTCTTTTACTTTCCTTTTAATATATGCAAAAACTTATATGTAATACATTTTATTGAAATAATTCTAAAAGAGATCTTTCAAAACTACGAGAAAAAATTCTATGTGACTCGTGTAACAAAGATGATACTCCAGTGCAGTGGGGAAGGGATGATCTTGCAATGAAGGCTCTGGGTGTATCAGATGTCCACAATGAGGGAAAAAGCGTCATCCTTCTGACACCAGACCCCAAATCAACCGCAGTTAGATTGTAGATCTAAAAGTGAGAGGCAAAATAATGAAACTACTGAGGCATAACATGAGACTATCTTCTTGAGCGTGGGTTGGGCAAATATTTATTAACAAGAACCCCATATGCTTTAATTTATTTATTTATAAAGAAAAATAAATTGAAATATATAGGAATTAAGAGCAGTTTTTCGTCAAAACACACCATTAAAAGAGTGACAAAGCAAGTCATAAGATGGGAGAAAATATTTACAAAATGTATATCTGACAAAGGGTTACAGTCCATGCAATTAAAAGAACTACAAATCAGTAATAAGACAAACATCCTAATAAAATAATGAGCAAAAGCATGAACAAACAAGGATATAAAATGATCAATAAACATATGAAAGGCGCTTCTTTACTCATCAGGAAAATGCAAATTAAAACCACAGTTGATAACACTATGCATGAGAAGGCTAAAATACAAACATATCAAGTTGTAAGCTGATTTAGCTATTGGAACTGAAACTCTTAAATATTACTAATGGGAATGTTAACTGAGCAACTACTTTGGAAAAATATTTTGGCAACATCTGTATCTTCTCTGATCCAGCAATTCTCATTCCAGGTATGTATGTACCCAGTAGAAATGTGTATACTCAGCCAAATAAAAGTACAAGAATGTTAATGGCAGCATTGTTTGTAGAACCTTCAAAATATAAATAGCCAATGTCTGTCAATGTGATGGATCATTACATTATGTATATTCATATGATAGAATATTATACAGCAATGAGAACAAATATGTTCTAACAGCATGTAATGGTGAATATCATCAACATAATGTTGAACAAAGCCAGACTGAAAAGAATATGTGATGTATAGTTCTATTTATATAAAATTCAAAACTAGGAAAAAATCTTTGTGTTGTTAGAAGCCAGGATGATGGTTACTTTTGGAGGATGGTAGTAATGACAGCAGGCATACAGGCCTTGTAGGGTTCTGACAATGTTCTAGTTCTTAATCCAGGGTGCTGCTTACATGGGTGTGGAGATTCATTAAGCTTTGTTGATGAGTTTCATACTTTTAAGTATGTGAAATGAAAGCATTGCCATTGTTTAACTGGCAGCAGTATCCCCCCTTTTCTAGCAGTATTCAGATAATGATGTGTCTTGTAATTGATGGCATCTTGGTTGAAGTAAAATATTTTCATCAGTGGTCAAGTAGTAATAGCTCCCTAACTGATCTGTCTTACTCTCACTTTTCCAATTCATCTCAAATGCTCAGTGTGGCACCCCATAATCTCTTCTCAACTTTTTTCTTAAGAGTAAAACTGATTCTTAGCTTGATATGTATTCACCTAGAGAAAAAATTATCCTGCCCAGACTCCCCTGCACCTAGGTGTGGTTAGTGTGATGACATTTTGGTCTCTATCAGAGGAAAGGGTATGGAGTAGTGTGCAGAAAAGTGTTAACTCAGCTTCCTCAAGTTGCAAATCTTGCAATTTTCTAAGAAGGACCTGTTTCATGACTGGCCCTTGGCTGCCTCCTCAGAATTGAGCTCTTAGAATGTTTTAACTGATGAGTGCTTTGCATGAATCACATTATACCTGTTTATCTAGATAGTTTGTGCCAACAATGTGATTATGATGGATACCTGCTTTCCTTCTTGGGGTCTGGGACTCCATTGACTGCGGTCAGTCATATAGAAACTGTATACCTATGTGACTGACACCTGATAAAAGCCCTAGACTCAGACAAGCTTCCCTGACAGACCCCTGCACAGAATGGGTTCTCACAACTTGCTGCTGGGAGAAATAAGTGCTTCCTGTGTTACTGCACTGGGAGGGACTCTTGGAAATTTGCCCTTGGTTTCCTCCGGATTTCATCCCATGTATTTTTCCTTTGTTGAATTTGCTTTGTATCCTTTCACTGTAATAAACCATAACTGAAATGTAATGATTTCTGCATCTGGTGAGTCCTTCTAGTGAATCACCAAATGTACAAGTCTTGGGGAACCCTGGTGCCGATGGTGTAATATATTACGATTCAAAAAATATCCATTCCTCTCCTTCAACTTTCATAGAAAGAGTATACTTTTCATGTGATTGATATTGAACTTGACGATGTGACTTTCTTTTGGCAATGGCATGTAGGTAGAAGGGACTTTTTGCTAATTCAAACCTCATACCCTAAGAGGCATTGCACATTTTTGTTTGTCTTTCTGGGAGCATTTGAACTCCTCCATGGAAAGAATATGTTTCTAGAAGCTGTTGATTTTATTAGCCTGGGCACTAAAGTGAAAACACATAAAGCAGACTGAAGTCCAAATCACAGCGTGGTGCCAAGGGTGGTCAGACTAGCAGCCTGAAGCAGAGCCACCCTGCTGAGCCCAGACTAGATCAGAGCCACAGGCATAAGAATACTTTCACACAGCATTATTGGTAAAGAGTTAACTGATACAGGCATTTCTGGAAACCTCATTAAAGGACTGTGGGTGTGTATCTTCTCTTCCTTTGTCTCCTTTGCTGTCTGGAAATCCAGATTTGGTCCTAAAGCTCTATCTGATATTGTGGGTAGTGATGATGGAGACCAGACCCTAGAGACAGCTGGAAGGCACATGAACCCTAATGACTCTGTGGAGCCACCACGCTTCCAAGTTTTGGGTTAGATTTTCTGTCATATGCAGCTATACTTAATTCTAACTGACAGCAAATCCTTATTCACCAATAGACTCTTAGACTAGTCGACCTGAGAGACAAGTCAAATGAGGAAAGCTCAGGCAAACCACTTTTACAGTCTCTTGGAAGGTCCTGGGCAATTTTCTGAATATGAATCTGTTACCAGTTTTAGTATTTCCCCCATATTTCATGCCTAAGAGAATTTCCAACTCTAGAAGAATTTTTTTTAAAGCTACTGCTAATCTTTGGGATAGTTTATCAATTTCTTTAAAAATAAGTTTTTCTTTTCCTGTCTCAAGCTCTTTCAAATGAAACCTGAGTGAAAGCCAGTATGTAAAATAAACATGAGCCAAAATACTCTGAAAGAAGGATGGTGACAAAGTGTGGCATTATGCATCATCTTTCTCTTTGTCCCAGAGTGGTCTCCTCCTAATTGCTCTGGCTGTGTGTTGCCCAGGACTGTAAGGGGTGTGGGTAGAGGTGGGTGGCAGGCTGAAATCCTGTGCATTTTCAGAGAGGGAGACAGACTCCCCCACCCCCAGAAGAAATCAAGGGACCAGATTTGGGTTTATTTCCAAGAATCAGAGGCATCCAGTGATAGGGTGGTCTGCCTTGTGAGGAGGTGATGCCACCATCCAGAAGTGGTATCCCTTTCATCTCTGGATCCCACCCCCACTTTCCAGCCAGCCCAGGGCTTTGCTTGAGAACACTTTATTGAATGTCACATTATTATTCCCTTCAATGCACTCTGTCTTCCATCTGGGGTGGAAGGGAAACAGTGAGGCAATTACATTGCTGATGTGGGATTTTTAAAGGAAAATTGAGGGAAATTATGGGGACTACCCAGCTGTGGTGAAAACTCCTCACTGTCTTCCCACGGGACCCATTATTTTGCAAACTGCAACTATTAAAAATGATTTAAAATCACTTGCCAACTTTATCATGCTGTTAGATTCACTTGAATCCTACCTAGCTCTTAAAAGGTACAGGCAGTCAAAGCATGTTTACTCTCAAAATGGTGTGGAATATGATGTCTACTATTTAGAAAGCTGAAAGCTACTACACCATCAATGGCAATCTTCCCGACATTCCCTATTCTATTTGATCTTATTTCTTATCTTCTAATTCTGTCTCCTGTATCACTTCATTTTTACCTTGGTATTTTTCCCACTAAAGATATCTCTGGGCTTTTGCTTGTTTAGTCCTCTCCTTCCAAATATAGAGAAAACCCCGAGAAGTTTTTGTCTTTACTCCCCTTTTTAAAAGGTGTTTACTATTCATGTTCACTTTTATCTTCCTCCTTTTCAGATTCTTCAAGAAAGACATCTGAGATGTATGATTATCCTGTAAGACTGACCCAAATCCTGCTGGCTTGGTGAGCTCATCTCCCAGTTGCCTGATTATCTTAGAATATTGAAAAGCTCCCGTAAAGATGAAGGTAAACAGTGAGGTGGTTGTACAGCAGCAACTGTGAACAAATCTTTAGCTAATTAATAAAAGGCAGCCTCTTCAAAGCTTGATGTCAACTTTGGGGACCTAGGTTGAAAAGGGTTTTTTGGTCTGGTTCATTTTGTATTCTCACTTCAGAGGTTGCTGCTCTGTACAATTAACACGAAGGAAATGGAGAAGAAAGTATTTTTCTGCAGAAAATGCTCAGGAGACCTCCCAGTTGTTTAGATTCTAGCAAAGGAAATGTCTTTAGTGTGACAAAAGCACAAATGGAGCAGAGATAAAAAATAAGTCACTTTCAAGATGTGCATTTAAGAACTCAAGAGTAATAAGTTACTTTGAATAGAAACAAAATGGATAATTTTACTAGTTGTGTATCACCTTAGGTAACGATCTTTGGGTGGGGGAAGAACTTCTGAGATTCTAATTAGGTAGTTTTCTAGAAAACACGCTATATAAGGTTTTAGTGCTTTGTTTTTATATTATAAAAATAATGCATGCTTGCTATAAACATTTTTAAACGGAGAAGAAGATTACGTTGTGTATGGTAGGCTAGGTTATGCTGCCTGTGGTGGTCAGCCACAAGGATGGTCCCTGGGAATCCAGCTCCTGCTCTTCATGCCTTTGTGCATTTCCCATCCCCTTGAATGTGGGCTGGATTTAGTGACTTGCTTCTAATTAACAGAATAAATGTCACTTCTAAGATTAGGTTACAAAAAGACTGTGGCTTACACTTGTTCCCTCTCTCTATGCCCCTCTCTCTTTTATCCTCAAGTCTCTCTCTGGGGAAGTAAGCTGCCTTGTCATGAGCTATGGAGAGGTCATACATGTTTTTAGCCAACAGCTGTCAAGGAGCTGAGACCAACAACCATGTGGGTGGGATTAGGAGCAGATTCTCCAGCCACAGTAGAGCCTTGAGATGTCTGCTGCCTTGGCCAACATTCTGATGGTAGCTGTATGAGGGATTCTGAGCCAGAACTCCTCCTGGGTTCCTGGCCTGTGAAATAATACATATCGGTTGCTTCCAGCTGCTAAGCTGTGGGGGTGGGGGCTGGGGGAGTAATTTATTACCCTCCAATAGACACCTACTACATTAATGAACTTCCATCTCTCAGTGCCTTTACACAAGAATCCCCTCCCACACACACATATGCACACTCACACATTTTTAGTTCAAGTTGGGCATACCCCTGGGAAGCCATCTTCTGTGGGTAACAGTGATCCAGGCTGCTGCTTTTTTGTAGTAGGGAGATTTCTTGAGGGACACTTACAACTTCAAGTATCCCAGAGAGAAAGTGATGTTTGTCACTTCTGCTTACATGTCATGGCCTGAAACCAGTTATGTGATCCCACCTAACTGTATGGGAAAATGGGAAATTGCAAAAGTGTATGGATAGTCAATGAGAATTAAAGGTTTGTGCTACATGTATGGCACAAAAAGTGAAAATCCCTTTTCTCCCGATCAAACATTTCATACATAACTGAATTGTGCTTTTTCAGATACATACACTTCTCATATAAGCACATAATTATATATATAAGCACAAATAAGCACAGAGGCATATAAAATATATATGATATATCTAATATACCAAAAATATATCTAGTATATAAATTAGATATATATATATATTTTACATGCCTCTGTGCTTATATGATTATATTTGCTATATATAGATATGATTATATATTATATATGTATATGTAAAAATAGGATTAAATTTCTACGTAGACATCTATTTCATTCTTGGTAATATCTGCTTGGTATTTCATGATATGAAATATACCATAATTCATTTTGTTGTTTCCCGATAATGAGGTGTAATATAATTTAATCATTTCTATGGCTACAAAAATGACTCATTAGCTTCTGATCCCTCTTTAACTTGTCCACATGCCATCATGTGCATGTACTGAAACCAGTTCAGGGAGGGAAAAAATCTTGTCTCCATCAGCACTTGCCTTACCCCATTCTTTTTGTCTGCTTAAATAAAGGGCATCCTCATGTTTGCACCTTTTTTTTTTTTTTTCCCTCGGAGGCAATAAGAGATATTATGAAACTGTTGAAGAATTAAACTTCAATAGCTATCATTTTGATAAAAAATACAAAGGACAGAAGGAACTAGCATTTATTAAGTGCAGAATACTTAGGCACTGTGCTGCACATTTATATACTGATTTCACTAGAATCTCATATCACTATGAAATCTGTAATTATTATTTATCTCCCACAATGAAATCTTCATCATAGGCGTTAAGCACCTCCTTTCCTCCACCCCACCACATATACTCAGCATGTAAAATAAATATATATATATATATATGTGGTAGAAAGCAGAATTAACAAGGCTGTAATGATTGCTGCTTTTCTTAATAAAGGTACTATAAAGATCTGTGTGCCCTTTCCCAGAAGATAGACCATACATATTTAAAAAGGAAAAATAACATGCAATGTTTGCAAATTTCCTGGGAAGATTCTCTCTGTCTAAAAGTGTGCTAGCTTGCTTTCTAATGTTTCTATTAAAGAACAAAACAACAAATATATGTATGTATGTGTGTGTATATATATGTGTGTGTATATATGAAGGAAGTGAAATATGACTGTCTCCTTTGGTCCATTGTTTCCACTTGGGAATTCTCTAAAAAAGCAAGAACATCCTCTGCCTTTGAAGTAGTTGCCAGTTTATGTCTGTGGTTTCTGAGGGTTGTAGGCAAACTCCTCTGGGTCCTTCTCTCTGACCAAGCAAGCTGTTCCAGTTCAGAGACCTGGGACTACTGGACAGCAAAATATTTCAACTTTGGCAGAGAGGTGGGAGCAGGGAGAATGATACCTGAATTTTTATAGCATTTTCATGGATGGGGAATAGAGGGAGAGAAAACTCCATTTACTGATCTCTGGTTTCTGGAGTTCTGCTGCTTCCTTCTGTCTGCAATTCAAAGAAGTAAGGTAAGGCTCAGTCTACAGAGGGAGCCATCTCTAATCCAGGCAGGTACTAAAATAGTATTACTATTTCAACTTTGCAGATGAATAAACAGAGGCTCAGAGAGATTAAGGACTTTGATCCCCAGCTCTGAATAACCATAAAGGCCTTCAGGACATGTGCTATCTTTACCTGTTTGGATTGAAGTAGGTGGTCTCTTAAGGTCTCTAAATGTTTAAAATACATTATTCTAAGCAGAGCTGCAGCCAAATGATAAACATCCAGAAGAGCTCTCCTTCAGTCCCAACACCTTGAACATTTTCTCTGGATAGCCTAAAAATAAATTCTTACTCCACAGCCCTTCAGCTGATGGAAAGATTGGAGACCATTTAAGAGAATACTCTGCTAAAGAATTTGATCTGTTCAAAGGAAAGAAAAATTTTAACAATAGACATTTATATTTTACCATGTTCCTACAAATGAACCCAGCAGACAGTGAAGTTTCTGTTGGGTAGGGATTACAATGGGACTTGTTTTCTATGTATCTGCAGGTTCCTGGGCATTGTATGGAACCAGGAAAGGGAAACAGAAGCTGCTCTGAAAATCAATGTTAAATGGAGGTATCCATGCCCAGATAGAAAAGCTA
This sequence comes from Callithrix jacchus, assembly GCF_049354715.1. Classification (NCBI taxonomy): domain Eukaryota; kingdom Metazoa; phylum Chordata; class Mammalia; order Primates; family Cebidae; genus Callithrix; species Callithrix jacchus. Next base: position 92,247,722 of record NC_133517.1, on the reverse strand, counting down.
TACAAATTAGGTTACATTAATGAACAGTTTTCCTTTTCTTGGTATTATATGTTTCAAAATAGCTGGAAGAGATCTTGAAATGTCCCTAACACATAGAAATAATACATGCTTGGCCAGGCATGGTGGCTCATACCTGTAATTACAACACTTTGGGAGGCCGAGGTGGATGGATGATAAGGTCAGGAGTTTGAGACCAGCCTGGCTAAGACGGTGAAAACTTGTCTCCACTAAAACAAAAGTTAGCTGGGCATGGTGGTGCGTGCCTGTTTTCCCAGCTACTTGGGAGGCTGAAATAGGAGAATCACTTGAACCCAGGAGGCAGAGGTTGCAGTGAGCCAAGATCGCGCCACTGCACTGTAGCCTGGGCGATCAAAAAAATAATAATGATACATGCTTGAGGTGACAGATGTCCTAAATACCCTGACTTGATTATTACATTCTATGCATGTAACAAAGTGTCATATGTACCCTATAAATACACACTAATGTTATATATCAATTAAAAAGTCAGGTTTTTAATTGATACATAGTATCACCACAGTAATTCCAGCACTTTGAGAGGCGAGGTGGGAGGATCATTTGAGACCAGGAGTTTAAGACCAGCTTGGGCAACATAGCAAAAACTCATCTCTATAAATATTTGCTTTTTAATTAGGTAGATATGGTGGTACATGCCTATAGTCCCAGCTACTTGGGAGGCTGAAGAAGGAGGATCTCTTAAACCTAGGATTTTGAGGCTCCAGTGAGCTATGATTATGCCATTGTACTCCTGCCTGGGCAACAGAGCAAGACTGTGTCTCTAAAAAAATTCATGGTGGCTCATGCCTGTAATCCCAGCACCTTGGGAGGCTGAGACAGGTGGATCACTTGAGGTCAAGAATTTAAGACCAGCCTGGCCAACATGGTGAAACCCTTTCTCTACTAAATACAAAAAATTAGCCAGGCCTGGTGGCACATGCCTGTAATCCCAGCTACTCAGGAGGCTGAGGCAGGAGAATTGCACGAATCCAGGAGACGGAGGTTGCAGTTATCCGAGATTGGGCCACTGCACTTCAGCCTGGGCTACAGAGTGAGACTCCATCTCAAGAAAAAATAAAAATTAAAAATTAAAATAGATAATCAGACTGAAGTATTGTAAAAACACCTTTAAAAATGAAGAAAAAATTAGACCGTCCCTCCAAGAATTGTTGTCATTGAGAGAGATGTATGTGTGTTCTAATGTCCATTTATTCATTCAATAAATATTTACTAAGTGCATACAATGTGTCCAACACTGATGTAGTTGCTGGGAATAAAATAGTGAACAAAAGTGATATCATGGATGTTACCATCATGTAGCTTTCTCATTCCAGAGAGGGAAAAGAGTTCAAAGCAATAATTAACATAAGTAATATGTCAGATGCAAAAGACTACTATGGAGAGAAAGCAGAAAGAGGCAAAAGAAAGTGTGGGTTGGAGGAGGTTTCAATTTTAAGTAGAATAGTGAGGGGGTGATAGTTTGAGTGCTAAGCCTCTCAGTTGTCAGAGGGAGGAGTGTTCTAGGTAGGAAATTGCCAGGAAAGGCAAGGATGCCAGAGGGGCTGGAGAAGAGTGAAACTGGGGAGAAAAGTAAGAGATGAGGCCAAACGGGAACAGAGTGTTCGGGCATATGGTCCTTTAGAGGATTTACTATGGACTGTACGTTTTACTGAATTGAATGGGGGAACATCGTATGGATTCTGGCATAGGAGTGATAAGGTCTGATTTTGCAGTAGAAACATTCTGGCATATGTGTTGGAAATGAACTAGGGAGGCCATTTGGAATCTCTTTCAGTAATCCAGGAGAAAAACAATGGTAGCTTGGATCAAGTCACAAAGAGGGGGCAAGAAGTGGTTTGATTCTGGATATATTCACTGAACGATTCAATGTGGGATGTGAGAGAAAGAGTCACAGATGACTTCTACATTTTTGGTCTGAGCAATTGGAAGGCTAGAGTTACTATGGAAGGGTAATCAGGAATTCAGTTTTAAACATAAGTTTGAGATGTCAGCCAGATCTTCAAACGGCAAAGTATGAGTCTGCATTTCATAGGAGAGGTCTAGACTGAAGAAAAATGTTTGGGAATTATAGACTGGTACTCAAGTCTTGAGACTGATGAGCTTACTTAAAAATGGATGTAGGCAGAACAAAAGATCTTCTGACTGAGCCATGGGGCACTGCAAAGTTGAGAGGCTCGGTAGGTGAGGTAGAACCAGCAATGGCATGGAGAAGTCATTTTAGATGCAAGTAATACCAAGGGGTGTGATGTCCCGGGAGCCGAGTGAAGAACATGTTTTAAGGAGGCGGTGATGAACAGAATCAAATAATGCTGACAGATCCAGTAAAATCAAGACTGAAAACCTGGCCATTGAATTTGGTAAAGTGGAGGTCCTCGATGGCCATAGCACAGGGAGTTCAGTGAAACGAGCAGTGGAAATCTAGAGTGGGTTCAAGAGATAATGACATGGAATGAATGACAGGGAGACTTGGAAGAGGACTGGATATCACATTGTGCCCCACCAACCCATGACATTAAAGGGTACCTGCCTCACAGGTCTTCCATTCTCTGTGGAGGTCTTGTGTGGATCTCCTAGTTTGAACAATTCAGATTTTGAAATTATTTTAGTGAGAGGAAGAGGATGGATTCTAATGTAAATCCGGCCCCTGTTTGTAGAGTGGGGTAGAGATTTACACTGGGGAGAACTGAAGAATTGGTCTGTTTAGTCAGCTTGGGCTGCTATAACAAAATACCATAAATTGTGTGGCTTCAGCAATAAACATTTATTTCCCATGGTTCTGGAAGCTGGAAGTCTAAGAGTGCCAGCGTGGTTAGGTTCTTAGTGAGGGCCCTCTTCCTAGTTTACAGATGGCAGCTTTCTTGCTGTATTTTCACAGAGACGGACAGAGAGAGAGAGAGAGAGAGAGAGAGAGAGAGAGGCGGGGGAGGGGGGACTCTCTCCCATGTATCTTCTTAAAGGGCACTAATCCTATGGGGGCTCCATCCTCATGAATTATTTCCCAAAGGCCCCACTTCCAGATATCATCACATTGGGGGTTAGGCCTTCAATATATGAATTTTTGGAGGGCACAAATGTTCAGTTCATCATAATGTCTGTCTTGGAGAAAATGAAGAGTGCATCTTGAGCAGTGAGGAAAGATTAGAAGATGGTGCACTTCTATGAGGCAAAGTACTGCATGGGGTATTCTGCATCAGGTTTTAGATTTCATTTGTTCATTGTAATTGCACTATTTTCAATCCCCCAGTAAAGTTTCTTTTGTTCACATACAAACCACACACACATACCCACACACTTGTATTCATGGTGGGGTTGGGAATGTACAGAAGAGGGGTGGCTCTCCCTAAGTATTTTCTCGCTGAGTTTTGTTCACATACAAACCTCATACACACCCCTCCTTATGTTCATGGGAGGGTTGGGAATATACAGAGGGGTGGCTCTCTGAGTATTTTCTGGCTGAGTCTGACATGCTAATAACAGGATATATTGAGGAAAGTATGTGGTATAAGAGTTGCAGGCAGCAACCCACAGAGGCGTGAATGGAATTGAACAGTGAGGGAAAACATGGAAAAGCATCTGTCAAGTGAATGTAGGGGCATAAAACTAATGGACCTCCTCTTAAATATACAAGGAAACAGTGTCAATGTCAAATGGATGCTGGCACTTTGGCACATATGACAGAAGGAGAAGCTATGTGGTGGGGAAGGTACTGTTCAGGAAGCCCTGCTGCCCTCTCTCCAGCCTTGATTTTTAGGGCTGGCTCTCACTGACCTATCTGGCCATGATAGCTCTACTCTATACTTCAGACTGAGCATCCCTAATCCAAAACTTCAAAATCTGAAATGCTCCAGTGAGCATCTCCTTAGCCATGTCAGTGCTCAAAATGTTTTGAATTTTTGAACATTTCAGATTTGGGCTTGATGTGGTTTGGCTGTGTCCCCACCCAAAAATCTCATCTCGAGTTGTAATCCCCAAAATCCCCACATGTCAAGGGCAGGACCAGATAGAGGTAATTGGATCAAGGGAGTGGTTTCATCCATGCTCTTCTCATGATAATGAGTCTCACAAAATATGATGGTTTTATAAATGTCTGGCATTTCCTCTGCCTGCACTCTTCTCTTTCCTGCTGCCTTGTGAGGAAGGTGCCTTGCTTCCCCTTCTACCATGATTGTAAGTTTCCCAGCCATACTGAACTGAGTCAGTTAAACCTCTTTCCTTTGTAAATTACCCAGTCACAGGCAGTTTTTTATAGCAGTATGAAAACAGACAAATACAGGATTTTCAGATCAGGAGTGCTCAACCTGTATTAGATATTGTTATCATTCCCGAATTACAGATGAGAAAGTTGAAGTGGAATAAGATAAAGGGATTTGATCAGGTTCAAAGTTTTTGAATGTGTTAACAGTAGAGCCAGGTTTAGAATGGACTTACTGCTCTCAGCATAAAGTACTAAGTGCTGTTGATAAAGAAACGAGTAAGATGCAATTCTTCCTCTTTCCCAACCTCGGCTTTCCTGTCTCAGAGTTTAGTGTAGGCCTTCTCAATTTGGGCACTCTTGACATCAGGCTAGTTAATTCTTTTTGAAGATGGCACCTTTCAATGTATGATGTTTAGCAGCATCCCTGGCTTCTACTCACTAGCGGCCAGAAGCACTACTTCCTTCAGTTGTGGCAAGCAAAAACGTCTCCAGATATTGCCAAATATCCCCTATGTGGGGAAAATGTCTCTGGTTGAGAACAGCAGTTTAGAGTCTCTTTCAGCTCAGACCGAGTTCTGGACAGTCCCTCTGTCACAGTTTCACAGCAAAGCTGAGTTCAGGGGTATCTGAAGGCTCTTGAAGAGTCTCTGTGCAGGGTCTCCTGGGGTCTGTGGGCCGGCCTAATTGTGGCATTTCCTGCCCTGGTGGGATCCTTGCACTGTCTCTTCCACAAGGACCTTTCCTTTGCTCGCTCTGCTTCTAAGGAGGTTCCCTTGTATACACTTAGCTTTCTACCTCTATTTCCTATATTCCCTCAAATGTCCAGAAAAGACAGTAAAGAAGAGTTAAAAGGTGACTTCTCTGATTGTGTCTATTAGCTAACTACACAGCAAGTGTATGTGGCTGTTAAACTGCAGGAGAAAACATTATACACCTGGATTTGTTTGGATCTACCTCTGATCAGGATGAGCAAGTAGAGAACTGATGAATATATGTTGGTAAGAAAAAAAGTTTAGCACCTTCAGTCAAAAAGGATTTAATGAATACCGAATCTAAATGTGCTTAGCACAGTAGCTTTAACCCCAGATATATCCTTTCCATACAGAAATGAAGAGACATTAATTTGGAATTCTATTTTAAGTATTATATATATTTTGAATCTGTCTGATTTCCCAGAAACCCCTGGATATGCTTGGATTCCTCCAGAAAGCTTGGCCTGTTGCTTGGATTTTGTGTGTTTCAGTGCGTTCTATTGGAGTATTTTCTTTCAGACGTTTATATCTGCCAAGTCCATGACATTTCTCTCACGAAGTGTGCCTCTACGAGTCACCAAATGCTTATTGTTAAGCTGTAGCTTAATTTCTGCATTGACTAATTCTGCTTTATGCATAAAAGGCTGCTGGGTTTGTGCTCAGGGAGTGAACGCAGGAGTAGCCACTGGGAGGGCAGTGAGAGATCTGGAAAGAGAGATTCCCAGACCTTTATCAGTTTGTTTTCCCATTTAAATTCATCAGGACACTCTATTCTTAATTCAGAGCATGTTATGATTTAGTGAAAGAACCGCTTCCCACTCTTCCACTTGTGATTTATTAGTAAGTGGCAACCTGGATGCTGGAAGGCCTGGGATATCATTTGGTTGACAACGTTAAGCTCTTTGAAATCTTCTCCTTTATTCTGTTTTCTGAATAATTTCCTTATGGGAAGGCTTTCCTTATAGGCACCACTTAAATTATGCAGGGTAGTTCTTGGTTTGATATATTATTAGAGAGTCATGAGCCTCTGATGTGGGTTTAAATACAGTAGCTCTAGATAATTTTCCCATGAATGGTCTTGTTTGGTCACATGAGGTTTTCAGGAACAGCCACTGTACTAGTTTTGCCTAACGACCTTCTCCTTTGTCTGCCTGCCACTATACAGGCTGATAAAATTACCAGCTTTCCCAGCTGCTCTCAAATCTAGACATTTCTATGTGACCTAGTTCAGACCAAGGAGATGATAAAGGACGTTTACTGGGTTTGGGAAGGTTCTGAGAAAGACTTTTTCTCACTGATGAAAAAACCATGCAAGGATACTGCTCTCTAACTTCCCTGACTGCTCACCTGTTTCCTACTTTTGACTATGGCCATGTGAGATGGCTGACATTGTGGCAGCCATCTTGCGACCATAAGGGAATGGTCTCTCTTCAAGATAAACTTACAAAGTACTTCTAAAACTGAAGAAAAAGATGTATAGATAATAGGATGTAAAGAGATATGACTTCAAATAATGCTTAATTCATAAGAATCTTTAAAATTTACCAAATCCAGTAAATAAAACAGTACAAGCAAAAGAGTAGGTCCTGAGATGCAAATATCTACATAAGATTTTTGGTTTTTTGTTGTTTTTTTATGTATATATATATTTTTATTGCATTTTAGGTTCTGGGGTACATGTAAAGAACATGCAGGATTGTTGAATAAGTACATACATGGCAATATGGTTTGCTGCCTCCATCCCCATCACCTATATCTGGCATTTTTCCCCATGTTATCCCTCCCCAACTCCCTACACCCCACTGACCTTAGTCCCCCACCAACAGACCTCAGTGTGTCATGCTCCCCTCCCTGTGTCCATGTGTTCTCATTGTTCAACACACGCCTGTGAGAACATGTAGTGTTTGATTTTCTGTTCTTGTGTCAGTTTGCTGAGAATGATGGTTTCCAGGTTCATCCATGTCCCTACAAAGGACATGAGCTCATCATTTTTTATGGCTGCATAGTATTCCATGGTGTATATGTGCCACATTTTCCCTGTCCAGTCTATCATTGATGGGCATTTGGGTTGGTTCCAAGTCTTTGCTATTGTAAACAGTGCTGCAATAAACATTCGAGTGCATGTGTCCTTACAGTAGAACAATTTCTAATCTTTTGGATACATACCCAGTAATGGGATTGCTGGGTCAAATGGAATTTCTATTTATAGATCCTTGAGGAATCACCACACTGTCTTCCACAATGGTTGAACTAATTTACATTCCCACCAACAGTGTAAAAGTGTTCCTATTTCTCCACATCCTCTCCAGCATCTGTTGTCTCCAGATTTTTTTTTTTTTTTTTGAGACGGAGTTTCGCTCTTGTTACCCAGACTGGAGTGCAATGATGCAATCTCGGCTCACCACAACCTCCGCCTCCTGGGTTCAGGCAATTCTCCTGCCTCAGCCTCCTGAGTAGCTGGGATTACAGGCACGTACCACCATGCCCAGCTAATTTTTTGTATTTTTAGGAGAGACGGGGTTTCACCATGTTGACCAGGATGGTCTCGATCTGTTGACCTCGTGAACCACCCGCCTCGGCCTCCCAAAGTGCTGGGATTACAGGCTTGAGCCACCGCGCCCGGCCTGTCTCCAGATTTTTTAATGATCGAAATTCTAACTAGCGTGAGATGGTATCTCAGTGTAGTTTTGATTTGCATTTCTCTAATGACCAGTGATGATGAGCATTTTTTTATATGTTTGTTGGCCTTATAAATGTCTTCTTTTGAAAAGTGTCTGTTCATATCCTTTGCCCACTTTTGAACGGGTTTGTTTGTTTGTTTTTCATGTAAATCTGTTTTAGTTCTTTGTAGATTTTGGATATCAGCCCTTTGTCAGATGGATAGATTGCAAAAACTTTTTCCCATTCTGTTGGTTGCCAGTTCATTCTAATGATTGTTTCTTTTGCTGTATAGAAGCTCTGGAGATTAATTAGATCCCATTTGTCTGTTGTGGATTTTGTTGCCAATGCTTTTAGTGTTTTAGTCACAAAGTCCTTGCCTATGCCTATGTCCTGAATGGTTTTGCCTAGGTATTCTTCTAAGGTTTTTATGATGCTAGGTCTTATGTTTAAGTCTTTAATCCATCTGGAGTGAATTTTAGTGTAAGGTGTCAGGAAGGGGTCCAGTTTCTGCTTTCTGCACATGGCTAGCCAGTTTTGCTAATGCCATTTATTAAACAGGGAATCCTTTCCCCATTGCTTGTTTTTATCAGGTTTGTCAAAGATCAGATGGTTGTAGATGTGTGACATTGCCTCTGAGGCCTCTATTCTGTTCAATTGGTCTTTATCTCTGTTTTGGTACCCATACCATGCTGTATTGATTATTGTAGCTTCGTAGTATAATTTGAAGTCAGGTAGCATGATGCCTCCAGCTTTGTTCTTTTTGCTTAGAGTTGTCTTGGCTATGCGGACTCTTTTGGTTTCATATGAAGTTTAAGGTGGTTTTTTCCAGTTGTCTGAAGAAAGTCATTGGTAGCTTGATGGGGATAGCATTGAATCTATAAATTACTTTGGGCAGTATGGCTGTTTTCACAATATTGATTCTTCATAACCATGAGCATGGAACATTTCTCCATCTGTTTGTGTCCTCTCTTATTTCCTTGAGCAGTGGTTTGTAGTTCTCCTTGAAGAGGTCCTTTACATTCTTTATTAGTTGTATTCCTAGGAATTTTATTCTCTTTGTAGCAATTGTGAATGGCAGTTCATTCTTAATTTGGCTTTCTTTAAGTCTGTTATTGGTGTAGAGGAATGCTTGTGATATTTGCATGTTGATTTTGTATCCTGAGACTTTGCTGAAGTTGCTTATCAGTTTCAGGAGATTTTGGGCTGAGACAATAGGGTCTTCTAAATATACAATCATGTTGTCTGCAAATAGAGACAGTTTGACTTCCTCCTTTCCTAACTGAATACCCTTTATTTCTTTTTCTTGCCTGATTGCTCTGGCTGTAACTTCCAATTGAATAGGAGTGGTAAGATAGGGCATCCTTGTCTAGTGCCAGATTTCTTTCTTTTTTTTTTTTTGTATTTTAGGTTTTGGGGTACATGTGCAGAACATGCAAGATAGTTGCATAGGCAACACATGGCAGTGTGATTTTCTGCCTTCCTCCCCTTCACCCACATCTGGCATTTCTGCCCATTCAGTGTGATATTGGCTGTGGGTTTGTTGTAAATAGCTTTTATTATTTTGAGATATGTTCCATCGATACCTAGCTTATTGAGAGTTTTTAGCATAAAGGGCTGTTGAATTTTGCTGAAGGCCTTCTCTGCATCTATTGAGATAATCATGTGTTTTTTTTCTTTTGTTCTGTTTATGTGGTGAATTACGTTTATAGACTTGCGTATGTTGAACCAGCCTTGCCTCCCTGGGATGAAACCTACTTGATCATGTTGGTTAAGCTTTTTGCTGTGCTGTTGCAGTCAGTTTGCCAGAATTTTATTGAAGATTTTTGCATCTATGTTCATCATGGATATTGGCCTGAAGTTTTCTTTTTTTGTTGAGTCTCTGCTGGGTTTGGTATCAGGATGGTGCTGGTCTCATAAAATAATTTGGGGAGGATTCCCTCTTTCTGTATTGTTTGGAATTGTTTCAGAAGGAGTGGTACCAGCTCCTCTTTGTATGTCTGGTAGCATTCGGCAGTGAACTCAAATGGACCTGGACTTTTTTTGGTTGGTAGGCTATTAATTGCCGCCTCAACTTCAGCCCTTGTTATTCGTCTATTCAGGGTTTCTACTTCTTCCTCCTGGTTTAGGCTTGGGAGAGTGTAAATGTCCAGGAATTTATCCATTTCTTCCAGGTTTACTGGTTTATGTGCATAGAGTTGTTTGTAGTAATCTCTGATGGTGGTTTGTATTTCTGTGGAATCTGTGGTGATATCCTATTTATCATTTTTTATTGCATCTATTTGATTATTCTCTCTTTTCTTTTTTATTAATCTGGCTAGCAGTCTGTCTATTTTGTTGATCTTTTCAGAAAATCAGCTCCTGGATTTATTGATTTTTTGAAGGGTTTTTTGTGTTTCTATCTCCTTAATTTCTGCTCTGATCTTAGTTATTTCTTATCTTCTGCTAGCTTTTGAGTTTTTTTTTTTATCTTACTTCTCTTGCCCTTTCAATTTTGATGATAGGGTGTTGATTTTAGATCTTTCCTTGCTTCTCATGTGGGCATTTATTGCTATAAATTTTCCTCCAGACACTGCTTTAAATGTTTCCTCGAGATTCTGGTATGTTGTGTCTTCATTCTCATTGGTTTCGAAGAACGTCTTTCTTTATGCCTTCATTTCATTGTTTATCTAGTCAACATTCAAGAGCCAGTTGTTCAGTTTCCATGAAGTTGTGCAGTTCTCAGTTTCTGAATTCTGAGTTCTCATTTGATTGCAGAATGGTCTGAGAGACAGTTTAGATTTCCAGTCCTTTGCATTTGCTAAGGATTGATTTACTTCCAATTATGTGGTCAATTTTAGAGTAAGTGTGATGTGGTGATGAGAAGAATGTATATTCTGTGGATTTGGGGTGGAGAGTTCTGTAAATGTGTGTTAGGTTTGCTTGGTCCAGGTCTGAGTTCAGGTCCTGGATATCCTTGTTAATTTTCTATCTTGTTGATCTGTCTAATATTGACCGTGGAGTGTTGAAGTCTCCCACTATTATGTGGGAGTCTAAGTCTCTTTGTAGGTCATTAAGAACTTGCTTTATGTATCTGGGTTCTCTAGTATTGGGCACATATATATTTAGGATCGTTAGCTCTTCTTGTTGCATTGATCCTTTTACCATTATATAATGCTCTTCTTTGTCTCTTTTGATCTTTGTTGGTTTAAAGTCTATTCTATCAGACACTAGGATTGCAACTCTGGCTATTTATTTATTTATTTATTTATTTATTTTGCTCTCCATTTGCTTTGTAAATCTTCCTCCATCCCTTTTATTTGAGCCTATGTGTATCCTTGCATGTGTGACGGGTTTCCTGGATACAGCACACCAATGGGTTTTGACTTTTTATCCAATTTGCCAGTCTGTGTCTTTTGATTGGGGCATTTAGCCCATTTATATTTAAGGTTAATGTTGTTATTTGTGAATTTGATCCTGCCATTTTGATGCTAGCTCATTGTTTTGCCCATTAGTTGATGCCGTTTCTTCATTGTGTCGATGCTCTTTACCATTTGGTACATTTTTGGAGTGGCTGGTACTGGTTGTTGCTTTCTATGTTTATTGCTTCTTTCAGGAGCTCTTGTAAAGCAGGCCTGATGGTGACGAAATCTCGCAGCAATTGCTTGTTCTTAAAGGATTTTATTGGCCAGGTACAGTGGCTCATGCCTATAATCCCAGCATTTTGGAAGGCTGAGGTGGGCAGATCATGAGGTCAAGAGATTGAGACCATCCTGACCAACATGGTGAAACCTGCCTCTACTAAAAATGCAAAAATTATCCAGATGTGGTAGCGCATGCCTGCAGTCCCAACTACTTGGGAGGCTGAGACAGGTGAATCGCTTGAACCTGGAAGGCAGAGGTTGCAGTGAGCCAAGATTGCACCACTGCCTTTGGCCTGTGGTGACAGAGTGACACTCCGTCTCAAAAAAAAAAAAAAAAAAAAGATTTTATTTCTCCTTTGCTTATGAAACTTAGTTTGACTGGATATGAAATTCTAGGTTGAAAGTTCTTTTCTTTAAGGATGTTGCATATTGGCCCCCACTCTCTTCTGGCTTGTAGGGTTTCTGCCAAGAGATTAACTGTGAGTCTGATGGGCTTCCCTTTGTGGGTAACCCGACCTTTCTCTCTGGCTGCCCTTAGCATTTTTTCCTTCATTTCAACCCTGGTGAATCTGACGGTTATGTACCTTGGGATTGCTCTTCTTGAGGAATATCTTTGTGGTGTTCTCTCTATTTCCTGGACTTGAATGTTGGCCTGCCTTGCTAGGTTGGGGAGTTTCTCCTGGATAATATCCTGAAGAATTTTTCCAATTTGGATTCATTCTCTCCGTTACATTCAGGTACACCTATCAAACGTATTAGGCCTTTTCACATAATACCATATTTCTTGGAGGCTTTGTTCATTTCTTTTTACTCTTTTTTTCTCTAATCTTGCCTTCTTGTTTTATTTCATTGAGTTGATCTTCAATCTCCGATATCCTTGCTTCTGCTTGGTCGATTTGGCTATTGAAACTTGTGTATGCTTCACGAAGTTCTCATGTTGTTTTTCCGCTCCATCAATTCATTTATATTCCTCTCTAAGCTGTTTATTCTTGTTAGCATTTTGTCAAACCTTTTTTCAAGGTTCTTAGTTTCTTTGCATTGGGTTAGAACATGTTCTTTTAGCTCAGAGAAGTTTGTTATTACCCACCTTCTGAAGCCCTTCTCTGTCCATTCATCAGACTCATTCTCCATCCAGCCTTCTTCCCTTGCTGGTGAGGAGTTGTGATCCCTTGGAGGAGGAGAGGCATCTGGTTTGGGGTATTTACATCCTTTTTGCACTGGTTTCTTCCCATATTCGTGGATTTATCTATCTGTGGTCTTTGTGATTGGTGACTTTCAGATGGGGTCTCTGAGTGGACATCCTTTTTGTTGCTGATGAAGTTCTTTCTTTTTCTTAGTTTTCCTTCTAACAGTCAAGCCCCCCTGCTATAGGATTGCTGGAGGTCCACTCCAGCCCCTGCTTGCCTGGGGATCACCTGCAATGGCTGCAGAACAGTAAGGGTTGCTGCCAGTTTCTTCCTCTGTTATCTTTGTCCCAGAAGGATACCTGCCAGATGTCAACCTGAGCTCTCCTTTATGAGGTGTCTCTTTGGTTATATGAGGGTCGGGGAGCTGCTTAAGGAGACAGTCTGTCCCTTATAGGAGCTCAAGTGCTGAGCTGTGAGTCCTATTGTTCTGTTCAGAGCTGCTGGACAGGTACATTTAAGTTTGCTGCAGCAGAACTCATAACCGCCTTTTATTCCCAGGTGCTCTGTCCCAGGAATGTGGGGCTTTATTTATAAGTTCCTGTCATTCTGCTGCCTTTTTTCAGAGATGCCCTGCCCAGCAAGAAGATAGCGTAGTCACAGTCTGCAAGCAGAGTTGTTGCTGAACTGCCATGGGCTCTGCCCAGCTGCTGTGTGAACTTCCTTGCAGTTCTGTTTATAGGGGTATAGTTAGAACTGCCTCAGTAATGGTGGATGCCATTCCCCCGCCAGAGCTGGACTGTCCCGGGTTTAGTATGCTTGCTGTGAAACTCTCAGTCCAGAGCGTTTCAGATTTCTGGTCTTTGTGGGGGTGGGAGCAGCTGAGCCAGATCACCTGGCTCCCTGTTTCAGCCTGTTTTTTTCATTTGAATGGGTGACTCTGTCTCCCAGGCGTTCCAGTCACCAGTTGAAACAGCACCTGGATTTGTGTGAGTTTTTGTGCGGAGACCTGCACTGGCTGAAACAGCCATGCTGGAGACTCATGGCGTTTTCTGTCTGGGAATCTCCTGGTCTGTGGGCAGTAAAAATTCATTTGGAAATGCGGTGATAACTTGCCCTCTGTGTTTGCGCTGGGAACTGCAATCCAGAGCTGTTCCTATTCAGCCATCTTGGATCCTCCCCTGCATAACGTTTAAGTCTGGATTAAGGTAAAACAATGCAGAAACTCTGAAGTTTCATACTCTATGATTTAAATAACATAATAACAATTTAATTTGTCCCCTGCCCTTTAACTGTAGGGTCTCCCTTAAATCCTTCTCTACCTTGAAGTCAAGCTGTTAGTGAGTACCATAGAGATCATTCTCTTATTATCTTCAAAAGAAACAACATAAACAGGCAGCTGTTCCCCAGCTCTCTGAGCCAGGTTCATCCAATTCCCTTTGGTTTTCTACATCAAGGCCAGCGATATTTGAAGTAAAGCCTCTTCCTAACATTTGGAAGGTTTTTGAAGGGACTTGGCCTTTTGTTCACAGTTGCACTTAAATTAAGGACAAATGTAAAGTTGGTAAAAGGCTCAGACGTGTAGATGGCGTTTTGAATATAAGTGTTTAAGATATAGAACCTTATAGGATTTGGAATCCAAAATTACATTTAGACTGACAGCTTGTATGCAGCAAGATTCATCTTAATGTAATTTTAAAGAGCTGAGAGCCTAAGCTGCAGGAATCAGCCTTTGAAAGAAAAAGATGAGCTCAATATGCCATTGCTGTGCTACTTGAGCAACTACAAGATGTTCAAATATGCTAACTCTGAGCAGGGTAATGCACTGTGACATGTTCAGAGTAAGAATTGAATTCCATGAGACAGGAAAGCCAGTGATACAGGCTTTTATGCAAGTTGATTAATAAACTTCTCAAAGGATTACACCACAATCAGCTGCTTTCCCTGGAATAATGTACAAAAGGGGGTGAAAAACATCTCAACTAACAGCTGGTAGTAGAATTCATTGCAGAGATGGAGTTGGCTCTGGTAGGCACAGCCTTCTAGGATGTCTTTTGGGGAAGATGGTGAGTCGCCTAGGCTTGGGTGTTGGCTGGTCCTACAGAAACCTGGAAGGAAACAGCCAACTGCTCAGCCTAAGAGGTATTTTATTTTTGGTCATATTGAAGGAGGCTGTGAAAGGAGAGAGAGAAGGAGAGGGGAGGTATAAAGACATGGTGTGTGCTTTGGGTCGGGAGACGTCTATAGAGCAAGAGATAGCCCATGAAGCATTCGGGTGGTGAAGAGGCTGAGGACTTCTAAGCACATGGGTGTCTTGTTCCATTTGAAGTTCTTTGTCATGTGAACTCTTCTTTGGTCTCCCTTCAAATCTCCAACATGATCTGATAAGCACAAAAATTGCCTTTTGTGAGTGGATTTTGTTTGTGTGTGGAAGTTGAGGAAGGAACTGCATCTTACATCTGAACCTATGTGCTGCAGACCAAGATAGCAGCCATGGGTTGCCAAGGTATGGTGTAGAGAAGAGATGGGAGCCAGAGGTGAGCAGAAGAACTTAAAAACACTCTTTTCTCCCAGCCCCTTTTTGTTGGAAATGCTTGGAAATCTTGGGGAGAATTTGAGTAACTCCACCTTGTTACTTGCACCATGACTTGTGAGGTCTGTGCTGGGCAGGACACTGGGCATCTTTGCCCAGACTCTTCCATGTGTCTGTGTCTGGGCTGGGTGCTCTGTTTACTGCTCTAGGTGCACCCTTCACCCTTTTCTGTCCTCTGTGGAGCAAGCTTCTGGTGGTCTTTGGCTCATGGAGGGGTGTGGGGGAGGGGTCCTATGGGGAGCTTTGGCAGGAGTTTAGAATGAGGAAGGAGAGGTTTCTGTTTCCTCTGATTTCCTCTCTGTGAGGTCCCTTTGGTTAAATGTGGCCTTATCTGAAGATCATTGCTTCCTTTAAGGGGACTGTCTTTCCTTTCAGGTTTTAATAATCATCCTTATTCCTTCCTACCTCAACCCCAGGTAGGGTGATCAGTTTTCTTGGTTTGCTGGAACTAAGATTATTCCGAGGACCTAGGACTTTGAGTTTTAAAATTGGGAAGTCAGCCAGGTATAGTGGCTCACATCTGTAATCCCAGCACTTTGGGAGACTGAGGTGGGAGGATTGCTTCAGGCCAGTAGTTCAAGACTGCCTGGACAAAAAAGTGAGACCCCCATCTCCACAAAAAATTTTTTAAAATAATAAGTAGCTGGTCATGGTGGCATGTGCCTGTAGTCCCAGCTACTCAGGAGGCTGAGGGTGGAGGATTGCTTGAGCCTAGAAGTCCAAGGCTACAGTGAACTGTGGTTGTGCTGCTGCATTCCAGCCTCGGTGTTAGAGTGAGACCCTATCTCTAAAAAGTTTAAATAAATAAATTGGAAGTCCCAGGCAAATGGGGATAAGTTGGTCATCCCATCCCTAGGATGGTTAACAGCTCCGCTTCAGGTTATCGAATTATCTCTGCTGGTTCGCCTATACTTCAGCCCTACTTTAGTAATAGTGCTTTTGTGAAAACAAACGTATCCTCTGGAATTATCTTAAGTATGCTTCCTCTTCCCTGCTGGGACTTGGTGTGATACAGTGGGTATCCATGAACATCCATGCCCATTTCCTCTCCAGGATTTAGTGTCTTCTCTGGCCAAATAACGAGGGCTACACCAGAACAGTCCCTGCATTTTTCCAGCTTCAGCATCAGACTGACATCTGATAATGCCTGACTAAAGTGGTTGAAAAGAAAATCATGATCTTCATCTCTCAAAAATGTTAAACTATCTTCTTTCTTCCCATTGTAATCTTCTAGGAATTCCTCCCAGACAATTCATGAAGGGACTTTTATTGCCAGGTCTTGGCTGCGCCTAGGGGAGGCTGAGATGCAGGTAAAGTGGTCCTGGCCCTGGAGAGAGTCATGTCTGGAGGAAAGGAGGTAGAGGTCAAACTGTTAGCAGATTATTATAGCACAACATGCTACCTGTGGAACAAGATCAATACATAATACCCTAGATGCCAAAAAAGGAGTTCCAACCAAGTTCAGGGGAATCACAGAAGGCTTCCTGGAAGAAGGGATACCTGAACTACTTTTCCAGATGAGGAGGGGCAGAGAACATAGAAATGGAGGCATCTTTCTTATAAGGACACCAGTCCTGTTGGATGAGGGCGGCACCCTTATGACCTCATTTAATGCTGATCACCTCCTTACAGGCCCTTTCTCCAAATGCCATCATACTGGGGATAAGGGCTTCAGCATGTGAATTTTGATGAGTCACGATTCAGTCTATAATATGACACATTTGGGGAATGTGGTCACGGTTTACAAAGAGCTTTTGCATATGTTTTCTTGGCTTCTGTGGTAAAGTTAGCCACAGTTTAAAATGACCCTCCATTTATTTATTTATTTGTTATTTTTATTTATTTTTTTGTGATAGAGTTTTTTTTTTTTTTTTTTTTTTTAACCCAGGCTAGAGTGCAATGGTGTGATCTTGGCTCACTGCAACTTCCGCCGACTGGATTCAAGTGATTCTCTTGTCTCAGCCTCCTGAGTAGCTGGGATTACAAGTGCAGGCAATCACACCCAACTAATTTTGTATTTTTATTACAGACAGCATTTCATCATGTTGGCCAGGCTGGTCTTGAACTCCTGACCTCAGGTGATCTGCCCACCTTGGCATCTCAAAGGGCTGAGATTACAGGCACAAGCCATCAAGCCCAGCCTGACCCTCCTTTTAAACCCAAGGCTCAGGTTCCTCCATGACTCACCCGTGGTTGTGTCAATAGTAAATGGCAGCAATATCTTCTCACGTGGAGTCCAGTAGTCTCTCAGTCACACCATAGTCTGCTCTTCTTTAAGTTGCTGCTATGAACAAAAAGAAAATGCAGATGCGATATATACTGTGTGTAGGGATGAATACCTGGGCTGAGGTGAGCAATGTCAGCTCTTTGTTCTTCTTGGAGCCAATTTGTGGTGTGGATCTAAAGTGTGGCTCTGTTAAGTATGAGCACGTTGTGAAACTTCAGGGGAGATTTTCTGTTACCAGTTAATTATCACTTACATTTGTCAGGAAGGGAAAAAGTGCCTCTCACATTTTATTTTAAAATATGAAAATCTTGGAGAAGTTTGAGGGCAATTTGCTGGTCTTTCACTTCCACGGGCAGCTCCAGAATCAGGACTGAATGTGGTGACAGAAGGCCTGTCAGTGTGCCCCCGAGGAGTCCTATAGTGGATGGCTGTAGGACTGGCGCTTTCACACCAAACAGAACGCAAATAATGCAACAAGGGCCTGAGGAAGGCAGAGAGAGGATGGCAATGAAAGATGGATCTCAAAGTAATTCACTAGAGGTGATCTATACCCGGAAGGTTGCTAATGCTAAGTGAATGAAGCCAGACACAAAAGGCCAAATTGTATGATTCCATTTACATGAAATATCCAGAAGAGACAGAAGACAACTTAGTGGTTTCCAGGAGATGGAGGCTGGAGTGGCAAGGATAAGAAAGTTGCTGCTTAATGGGTACAGATTTCCTTCTAGGGTGATGAAATCTTCCAGAACTGGATCATGGTGATGGTTGCACGACATTGCAAATGTACTGAATGTCACAAATGGAAATTTTTTGTTAAGAGTATTGTAGCTAATTAAAACACTGTGTGTGTGTGTGTGTGTGTGCACGCACACACACACACACAATAATCCTCTTACAGGCACATTAGTACAAACTTCAATCTCTAAGGTGCTTCCAACATACCTAATTAGTTGTCATCCAGACTGTACCTAAATATATATTTTCAGTAAGAAAAAATTTCCATTTCAAAAGTAAACTTGTTTCATTTTATAGGAAGCCCTAAATGTAGAAACTCATTATTAAAGTGAAATATATATATATATATGAGAGAGAGAAAGGACGGGGGGTGGAGGGGGGAGAGAGAGAAAGGTTGCTAAGTGACCAAGTGATCAGGATAAAAAGACTATCAGGTATCTCAGGTATCAATATCACCTCATATTGATATTTTGCCTTAAGAAATGGTGCAGTTCTGGACAAGAAGCGACAGTCTTGCTAGGATGGCTGTGTAATGTTTGCTCTAATCTGACGCAGGCTTGCTGCCTTTTCACAAATAGATTTTTCTAAGGTCTTGTGTGGGATACAGAAGTTATGCCTGAGGGTATTCCAGAATTTAACTGTAGATTATGCAAAATCTGGCCTTAGTGAGGCACTGCAATAGACTGGGCGGATCTATCAAGAAAATTATAACAATTTTCTATTTGGAAATATACTACTATGCCCATTTTCTAAATCAGAAAACACATTCCTACTTGAAAAAACGCATGAGTAAAACCATATTTATCAGAAACATTATGTATTTTATAAGCAGGTATACAGTAAAATGTCTTCAAATCATGACGCTTCCAAGTGCTTTCATTTGATTTATAAAATGCAACTCACTCATGTTTCCTAAAACATGTCTATTGTATAAGCCCGTACAAAAGACATTTCCCTTTATGTACTATAACCCAAAAAGCACATACATAGTTCAATATCAGGAAGATTAATAGTTCAGAAATTATTGTACATTGTGATGTAATTAACAAGGAAAAAATCAGTAGGTAAAAGGAACTGGCTCCCTGTGAGCAGAGCTGGGGAGTTTTTGTGACGAAGGGCCGCAGCAGCTTCTCTTGACTTCTGACTCACTCAGGCCACCGTGTCCCAGTTCCTCATCATCATGCACCAGCTTGCTTCTGTGCTTCTCACAGCTCCTCTGGAGTGTCACAAGTAATTAGGGCTCCCTTCTACAGGGGTGTTGAAGAGCTTTGTGGTGACACACACAAAAAAGATGTAAATTTTGTCCCTAGGAACTAGCAATGTTTTGTATTTTCAAAGCTCTGCTTTTAGATGGTTCCCAGCATCAGAACATTTGAACAATGTCTTATCTTTTATAATCATTGTAGCGGAACAATACTAGCCTGAGGATGTGGGCTGTGAAAAGCTGTCTTTTCCAAATACTAAAGGTAGGCAGAGTCTGCCTACCTTTAGTATTTGGTAATGACAGAATGACAGTAGACACTTTCTGTAACCCATACTCAGATCTGACTCAATGTGTGGAGAAACCAGAAATACCAGGACATCTCAGGAAAAATGTAAGAGCAACAAGGGAGAAGCCAAGAGGAAAGGAAGCTTTGTTTCAGACCTGAGGAGAGGGAGACATAACCAGGTTAAGACACAACAGATGTGAAATACATGCATCTTTTTTCAGAAAGTGGTGAAGACTGGGGAGAGGAGGACCCACGCAAAGCTTCTATTCATTGAAACTCTGAGACTTGTGATTTTCTCTAAATGTGGGAGGGGCAGGCAGCTTGAGATGAAGGAGACACTGAGAACACAGTGTGATGCTGAGAACTTTCCTTCTCTCTCCCCTCCCTTCCTGTGGATTTATTAGTCAGGCAGGCAAATCGGTGTGCAAACAATAGGTTTGCTGGAATAATCGCTGGGTAAATGGTGAATTATGCAATTTTGCAGGCGCACACAGATCTGCAGTTGCACAAAAGTGAAATTATATGAGGCGAAGGGCTCTGCTATGCCAGCTTTGGGGCTGAGTGCTCTGTGCTCGGGAAGGGTTTTATTTGGAGCTTGACTTACAGCCTGGAGTTCTGTGCTGCGCCATCCCGAGCACGGAGGTGGTGTTTACTCACCCATGTGAAGAGGACGTTTTAACTCTCCATCTTCCCCTCCAGTGTGTGGTATTGATTTTCTGCTGTAAGGAGACAGAAAACCTTTCTTCAAAGTATCTTCAGAGGCAGAGTTGGCTGTGGATCTGGCTTTGTGAGAAAAGGCCTGAATCCAGGGAACACACAATCTCTTTCTCAGTCTCAAATTGTGTTTGTGCAATTTACTAGTCATAACAAGTTCATGTTTGTTAGTTGTTCAAGAAAAATCCAACAGATTGAAGCTGTTTCATCACTTGATTAGTCTAAAGAAGTCTGGATAATTAGCCTGGCTAATTAATACCTATGTCTATTGTATGGTTTGAGCCGACATATTTTGAATGTGGTGCCAGTTCAAAAATGTAGAAATAATTACTCTATAAAACTGGGTGTGAGGCATCTTTCCATGGGATTTCACCTTGAATATGCAAATTCTTTCTCTTTTGGAATGTGATTTGCAAAAATGAGAAACATTTGAAAATTCTCCAATCTGGAACAGTTTTTTACAGGAGTTTATGGAAACTCTGATCCTGCCTTGCAGACATAAAAGGCTTACCAACAGCATCTTGTAAAAAAAAAAAAATAAATAAAATTAACAAAGCTATCCCTTGTTCTAAAAAAATCCTCCATATATAATATGCTGAATTCGTAGTCTCGATAAAGCAGAGAATTAGCCTTTTATTATTTTGAAATTAAGTACTCAGGTTCAGTGACTCCCCATTGTTTACCAAGTTAAATACAGATTTCCTTGCTTGCTTTTCAAAAGGCCTTGAACACATACAACTCAACATCTACAGGTCCAATGTGAGATGGCAACTTACTTTTATTAGATGTAAATGCCATGAAATACAGTCCTCAGACATAGGAGAAATTCCTGATCTTATTTCTCCTAAAGTGAGAGGAAAAGACAGGCTACTTGAAGCAAAGGGGAACTGGTTTGTCAATGCACTGATTTATTTAAGATCTATTTCCCGAAAAGTAACCGAAGAAGTATCATGCATGGTACTCAAACTGAAAATCTGCCTTTATGAAGTTATTGGTGACTTCTAGAGATCGAAGGCTTAATATGCTTTGGAGCTCACCTTTTTGTTTTGGGAATAATCAAATTTGGTGATGCCTTCTAGTTTTGTAGAAGTGAGGCAAATTTGGATAGAGACCGAGAAGGGTTCTTGGTGGAAGGGAACTGGCACTTTTGCATTTGAGGTTCCATTTTTCTATAACATGTTTGGTGGATTAAAGTGATTGTGATTGAAGACAGCTGTTTATAAATAAAGGCCTCAAGAGGACACTCCCTTTAAGGAGAAGGGAAGTCTAGAGTGGTAGCCAGGGCCAGCAGCATCCTTAGAAGAAGACACAGGGTGTGGATGGCATGAGAATACCTCTTGGCAGACAATGGATTATGGTTTTAAGGCCCTGGCTTACAATGGTGGGCTATGAGAGACCTATTTCAGCCCTTCCCTGTACCCCAGGAGGTACTGTCACAGCAGCAGGTTCCTCACTACCAGAGCACGGCTGGGAGAGAGCAGAGGGTGCTCAGAATCACTGGAGTACCTGGCTAAGAGCCTGTTTTCACAGAGGCCCCATGATGCAGAGAAGGGAGCATTTCAGAAGACAGGTGCAGTTCCAAGCCCGCTGGAGTTCTTGACTTATTCTGTGGTCTAGGGGTTGGATAAGGGGTGGGGTGTGTTTTGTGTTAAGGAAGGAAACACATAATTGAGATAAATGGAAAAGGGGATCTGAGTTGGTTAATTTTAAAACAAAATTAAATGTGACCTAATCATGTGTCCTAAGAAATAGAACCAATGCATATCTATATCTATCAAATGATCAATCAATCGAGAGAATTAGTTAAAGGAAAGGAATTAGCTCACATGACTGCTGGGGATAAGAAGTCCGAAATCTGTAGGGCAGGCCAGCAGACTGGAATGCAGGCAGGATTTCTATGTTAAATTTTGAGGCAGAATTTCTTCTTCCCTGGGGAATCCCAGTTTTTGTTCTTAAGGCCTTTAGTTGATTGGCAGAGGCACACCTGCATAATGAAGAGTGATCTGCTTTAATTAAATGTAACTGAGTGTAAATGTTAACTATATCTAAAAAATGCTAATTATGTCTGCCGGCACAGTAACATCTAAACTAGTATTTAACCAAACAGCCGGGCATCCAAAGCCTAGCCAAGTTGACATAGAAAATTAACCCTACAGGGGAGACAGGACAGCCTGATTATATAACATAGGAGCTTCCAAATTAGTAATGGAATAATACATTTATCACAAAAACTAGGGTACAAGGTAGTATGTGGCATATCCCATAAAAGGTGTTCAAACAGGAGATAAAGGGGTGCTAGAGGATTGGGAATTCACATATACCTCAGGTGACCATGATAAAGACATTTCAGATTGAAGAAAAGGACAGAACAGTTTCAGAGGAAAGTCTTAGTGGAAAGCATCTAATTGGGAACAGCACAACATGAGACAGATAGGGAAGCAGTAGAGGACTGGAAACACACTGGAAATTGGGAATTAAATGGAAGCGAGGGAATTATTGGGGTTTCTGAGCACAGGGATGACATAAATACCCTGGTGCTGCTGATTGTGTATGGGATGGGTAGGTGTGCATCCATTTCTGAAAGTGATGTGAGAAACAAAAGTAATCTGACTGATTGGAAGTAGAATAAGAACCTTTAGAAGTCTGTCCAGAGTGACATACACTTCTTGTTGCCCATTCTGTCTTCTGTGATCCTATAACCCCTGAAAGATAAAACATGAGAAAGATATATGAATAGAGGTGTGTGTGTGTGTGTGTGTGTGTGTGTGTATGTGAAGGATATGGACAAGGTTGATTTGCATTTTTGAAGAGTGACATAGATACTCAGGTGGAGTATCTATGGGAGGGAGCAGGAAGAACAGTTCAGAATAAAGGTCAGAAATCAGTACTTTGGTTGTGGGAGTTCAGGTGAGGGAGAGCATTCCCATGGGGAGCTCAAGGAAGGCAGTACAGGAAGCTTCCTTTGATGTGGACCCGGAAGGATGAGGAAAACTTCAAAAGGTAGATGATGAAGTAAGAGTATTTGAACAGGCCGGGTGCAGTGGCTCAAGCCTGTAATCCCAGCACTTTGGGGGGCTGAGCGGGTGGATCACAAGGTCAAGAGATCGAGACCATCCTGGTCAACATGGTGAAACCCCGTCTCTACTAAAAATACAAAAAAATTAGCTGGGTATGGTGGCACGTGCCTGTAATCCCAGCTACTCAGGAGGCTGAGGTAGGAGAATTGCCTGAACCCAGGAGGCGGAGGTTGCGGTGAGCCGAGATCGCGCCATTGCACTCCAGCCTGGGTAACAAGAGCGAAAACTCCGTCTCAAAAAAAAAAAAAAAGAGTATTTGAACAAAGATGTGGTAAAATATACATAGAATGCATTTTGGCCAAGATACTGGGTGTGTGGAGGGGACCAGTAGAACAGGCTTGGAAAGATGTCCTAGAGATAAATGGCAGGCAAGGGAATGCATGTGATTTAATAAGCAATTGCAGGAGGTGAAGGGTGTCATTGAAGGTTTTGTTATTGAATAGGGTGGCAATGTTGTTAGAATTGTGCTCCAGGAAGACTAATATAATAGAGTTATTCCGGATAGCTTTGAGAGAGAGTGATGTAGGATAAACATTTGGAAGGTTAATAGCTATTGTCAGCTGAAGCTGTGGCAATTGAATTGAAGGGTCATATTTTAAAGATACTATAGAAATTAAATCTATAGGATGTGACAATTAATTTGGGGTGGAGTGAATAGAAGTGGGAGGAATAAATGGAGATATTAATATTTCCAGACAGCATGACTGAAAGAGTAGGAATAATAGTAACAGAACAGAAAATTCAGGAAGAGAAATGAGTATAATTTCATCTTTAGACATTTTCGATTAACTATGCTGGTGAGATGATCTGGTAAAATATTTTGTAGAACCTAGTTGAAAGCATGGTCTGGTAGTTAGGAAAGAAATATTAGTTAGAAATATTAGACATATCAGTCATGTGTTGCTTAATGATGGGGATACATTGAGAAATGCATTACTGGGTGGTTTTATCACTGTGCAAACATCACAGTGAACTTACCCACACCTGTATGCTGCAGCCTACTATATACCTATGCTTTACAGTTTAACCTTCTGTCAGGAGCATATGAACCAAAGCAACTCGATCATAAATAGGAGCTGGGTAAAATGAAGCTGAAACCTACTGGGTTGCATTTCTAGACATCTAAGGCATTCTAAGTCACAGGATGAGATAGGAGGTCGGCCCAAGATACAGGTCATAAAGACCTAGATGATAAAATAGGTTGCAGTAAAGGATAAAACCCACCAAACCAAAGTGGCCACAAGAGTGACCTCTGGTTGTCCTCACTGCTACACTCCCACTGGTGCCATGACAGTTTACAAATTCCATGGCAGCATCAGGAAGTTACCCTATATGGTCTAAAAAGGGGAGGCATGAATAATCCACCCCTTGTTTAGCGTATCATCAGGAAATAACCATAAAAATGGGCAGTCAGCAACCTTTGGGGCTGCTTGGTCTATGGAGTAGCCACTCTTTTATTCCTTTACTTTCTTTTTTTTTTTTTGAGACAGAGTCTCACTCTGTTGCCAGGCTGGAGTGCAGTGGCACGATCTCTGCTCACTGCAACCTCTGCGTACCGGTTCAAGTGATTCTCCTGCCTCAGCCTCCCGAGTAGCTAGGACTAAGGATGTATGCCACCAAGCCCAGTTAATTTTTGTATTTTTAGTAGAGATAGGGTTTGACCATGTTGCTCAGAATAGTCTTAATCTTTTGACCTCGTGATCTGCCCGCCTCGGCCTCCCAAAGTGCTGGGATTACAGGCATGAGCCCCCAAACCCGGCCTCTTTTACTAAATAAACTTGCTTTCACTTTGCGGACTCGCCCTGAATTCTTTCTTGCACGAGAACTGAGAACCCTCTCTTGGGGTTTGGATCGGGACACCTTTTCTGTTGATCACAGAAAGGACTATAATGAGGAAAACCCCAATCCAAATGTTAACTTTGCGTGAGCGGTGGGGTCCTGTAACATCTTCCTGGCAACTACAGAAGCGATTCTAGTGCAGAAACCCTGACCCAATGGCTAAGTGTTGGGGTCCCATTATGCTACTGCTCCTAGGTTGCAAGCCTGTGCGGTATGTTACTGTACTGGATACTACAGGCTGTTGTAACATCATAAGTATTTCTGTATCTAAACATAGAAAAGGTACAGTAAAAATACAGTATAAAATACAAAAGTGGCATACAATGATGCACCTGTATAGGGCACTCACCGTGAGTGGAGATCACAGAACCTAAAGTTGCTCTGGGTGAGGCAGTGAGTGAGTGGTGAGTGAATGTGAAGGCTGATGGCATTACTATATACTACTGTAAACTTTATAAACACTGTATGTTTAGGCAACACCAAGTTTATAGCAAAATATTTTTTCTTTAATCATTAACTAACCTTCGTTTACTGTAACTTTTTACTTTATAAGCATTAAAAAAATCTTTAAACTTTTGGACTCTTGTAATAAAGCTTAAAACACAAACACGTTGTACAGCCATAAAAATATTTTTTATTTATATCCTTATTTTATGTTTTTTTCTATTTTTAATTTTTAAAACCTTTGAAAAAGTTTTCAAACATTTTAGTTAAAAACTAGGATACAAACATACACATTATTCTAGGCCAACACAGGGACAGGATCGTCAAGATGTCACTAGGTGATAGAAATTTCCAATTTCATTATAATCTTACGGTGCCACTGTGGTATATGCAGTCTGTCATTGACAAATGTTGTTATGTAGCACATGGCTGGATTTGCTTCTAATGACTGTTTTTCTGAGTTGTGACTTGGATGAACCCACATCTGGAAGCATCAGCCTTTCAGACAACCATCACTTAATACTTACAAGGATGATGTGGTGTAGTGGTTAAAACTTTCGCTTTGGCTCCAGCTGGGTCCAGCCCAGCTATTTACAGAGTCTGTAAATGTTGGAGGTATTACTGAGACTCTGTGTATCTCAGTTCGTTTGTCCTTAACTGAAATGGTATGAAAATTTTTAAGTAAGTTAATGTGCATGAAATACCTGTCTGGGCTGCTATTGTGGTACCTGCTGGGGTTTGCTAATGGAAGGGAGTTTTCTTCTCTGCTAACATCTCATGGTTGTGGATATCAGGAAACCTTCCCCTCCTGGTCATCCAGATCTCCTTAAAGACTCCTTTTCCTCTGCCGGCATGAGTTGAGTCCAACCAAAGTGGCGAGAAAGGGTCATTCTAATCCTACTCTTCTGCCTGTGGGTCTTCTTTCTTCCCCTCTGTGTCTTGGGAGAATGGGAGGTGACCTG
The DNA here is from genome assembly GCF_049354715.1 of Callithrix jacchus. Lineage (NCBI taxonomy): Eukaryota > Metazoa > Chordata > Mammalia > Primates > Cebidae > Callithrix > Callithrix jacchus. The sequence continues at coordinate 92,221,250 of NC_133517.1, read as the reverse complement.
AAGGCCAGATTTCACCCTAATTCTCAGGATATATGCCTCTGGCTTAACTCTACCCATGCAGACAGAAATAAAAACTTATCTTTATCATTTCCCCTGGAAAGAGAAAAAGTTGTCCTTAATCAGAGAAATTCATTTGCGCAGAGGTGATGTCTGAAGCTGCAGAAGTAGATGGCATTGCCACTGGAGAGGGGATGAAGAGAAAAACATCTAGAACAGAACTTTGTGAGATATCATCATTTAGGAGTCATGGAGAAGAAACATGTGCTATTGTTATCAGCAACAGGGCAACATCATGATTACTAACAAGAACCCTCAGCATTCATCTATTCAATTAACATCTAAACACAAACCACTATTACAGGCACTAAGCATATAGTAGTCAGCAAAGTAGGCAAAAATATCTCAGTTCTCGTGGAGTTGGACTATGGCAGACAAAAAAAATTTGTTGAATGAATGACTAGTTGAACAAGAAGCATGTCTGAATGAACGGAACCTCAATTAAGCACAAGCACTGCATTTTGCATTGTATATTGATGGGCACTGGAAAATCTTTGCAGAGGAATAAAGATAGGAGGTGATTGCTTGGAGAATGGGTAGGACTTAGAAGAATAGAAAGAAGGGTGAATATTCCAGGCAGGAAGACAGATGGATGCAATGAAAGAAAAGAGATGGGTATTTCTGTAATGTCTTTAAGGAATAAAAAGACAGCAGCTGGAGCAGTTTTGGGGCAGCAATAAACTGGCTATAGAGAAGCAGAATAAAGAAAATGAGGCCAAAATACTTGAATTCTCTTATTTTGCAACACTTCATTTTTTTTTTTTTTTAATTTTAGAGCTGGAGCCTCATTCTGATGCCCAGGCTATAGTGCAGTGTTACATACAATCATAGCTCACTGCAGCCTCGAACTTCTGGGCTCAAGTGATCCTCCCAATGAGGTTACTATTTTGAGCAAGGGCCTTCTTCCATCATTCCCAAGGTCAGCAAACTTGACTATCCCAGAATTTTCTTGTCAGTAAAAAAAATGTCCCAAGAGGAAGCTAGCATCTGTTAAGTTTCCACTAAGTGCCGGACATTGGATGAGGAGCTGTACGCATACCTACGTGACCTCTATTAATAGCTCTGCAACACTTATGTGCAACTAACATTATGTTTCTTTCTTTCTTTCTTTTCTTTTTTTTTAAAATCCAATTATATCTGGGTTGATCCAGGTCAGTTAGGGTTGGTAAGAAATTCAATTCTTCCTGGGGAGGAGTAGGCCTCGTCCCTTCCCTTAGGAAAGCACCAAACCTCAAGATTTACACAATCCAGTAAAGAATCCCTGGGCTTTGATCCATTGTTAGTTTTTAAGATGCTTATATTCTGTGCCTTCTCCCTTTATCAGCTAATGCCTGGGACATATCCCAGGCCTTTCAGTCTTGAGGTGTTTGGTGTTAAATCCCCACCTATGCATTTGGCACCTTCGTTAGAACTTCTGTTGTCTTTTGGTTATGGGTATTAGGGAGGACAGAAAGTCTTATGGCCTGGGGCCTCTTGTAGATGATGAACATCCAAGTTGACTCTTTCTTGGCAAGGGTTCCTACAGAGGTTCCTTGGGGATAGCCCCCTTCTAGATTAGACTGCCAGCAGTCCTTTTGGCCAGCCCCAGATTCTCTCCATCTAGATGTCTCATGTATAAATGAAGTACTGGTCTCCACATTTTTCAGACTCCAAGGAATATGAGTTTTGCTCCCCAAATGATTCTTCTAAAGACTCCTCACTTGGCTTGACAGAGGGAGGCAGGATCACCTCCTTTCCCTCTGCCATGGAAGGGTGACTCTAAGAGAAGGGAAATGACTCAATCCAAAGCAATTCTCACTGCCTGCCCCTACAAAACCTCAGTGAATGTCTTACTGTCTTGTAGTCATGTGCCGCTTAACAATGGGGATACATTCTGAGAAATGCATTGTTAGGCAATTTCATCATTATGTGAACATCATAGAATGTACTTACACAAAGCTGGATGATAGCCTACTACATGTCTAGGCTACATGGTATAGCTTAGGCTACAGACCTGTACTCTTAGGCTATAAACCTGTACAGCATGCTACTGTCCTGAATAGGCAATTGTAACACAATGTTAGACATGTGTACAGCTAAACATGGAAAAGGTACAGGAAAAGTATGGTTTTATAAGGTTGGGCATGGTGGCTTATGCCTATAATCCCAGAACTTTGGGAGGCTGAGGCAGCTGGATCATTTGAGGTTAGGAGTTTGAGACCTGCCTGGCCAACATGGTGAAACCCTGTCTCTACTAAAAACGCAAAAAATTAGCCGGGCATGGCAGTGGGCACCTGTAATCCTAGCTACTCAGGAGGCTGAGGCAGGAGAATCACTTGAACTTAGGAGGTGGAGGTTGCAGTGAGCCAAGATCACACCACTGTACTCCAGCCTGGGCGACAGAGCAAGACTCTGTCTCAAGAAATAAACAAAAACAAAAGTTTGGTATTATAATCTTATGGGACTGCCCTTGTGTATACAGTTTGTCATTGAGCAAAACATTGGTATGTGGTTCATGACTGTATGTAACCTGGAGCTGGAGCCTGGCTTTCTCTTTGTGACCAAGGACTCTGTTTTGCTCTCTGGTCATGCAATCTTAAGAGCTCTATTTTTGGGTTCCATAGGCTTTCCCAGTCCTTCACTCAGACAGTCTTTGTAAGTAGTAGCTTGATGGTACTTTGGGGATGGCCTATCTGTCACTGTTCTTTCTTAGCATTTTAATTGCTTGGGAGCCTGATTTCAGGTCATCCCTCATTCTACTTCTGAGGATTTTCTCTTGCTGATGTTCTTTACAATCGGCGGACTCAGTGGACTTTCTTAATCCTAAGAGTGATTAGTAAATGACTCAGAATACCAAAAGAAGAACATTCAGTGTAGAGGCAGAAGATTCAGTCCCACTCTGAAGCTGATGCTAATTTGGGTTAGTTTTGCATTGACTTGGGTCAGATGACGGTGTTTTGTGCATTAACCAGGCACTGGGACATAAAGCTATTTTCAGGAGTCATTGTCACTCAACCTACATTTGGAATTCATAAGCTTTCAGTGAAATATGGTATCTTTTACCAGGCTCTATGCAACCTTATGTTTACCCAATCCTATTACCAGACTGATAGCTAATGTGTTTGGTCATAGTAAAAAGACAAAAATTTATACCACAAACATGTATTCTCAAAAATCTAGAGCAATGGTGACAAGATGGTAACAAGAGGGGATAGACTTTGTTAAATTTCTTTTGTTTCATTGCTTATCTTTTAGACCCGTGTGAGATACCCTAACTAAAGCCCTCATAACTGAGTAGTACGGTAGAAAGAATACAATCTTTGGAATGGGGCAGATTTGATTTTGAATAGAGTCCACCAATGCCATCTGTGTCATCTAGGACAAGATTTTACTCTCTCCACAACTTTGTCTTCTCATTAATAAAATGAGGATAATAATACCTATCTTGCCCAGCTGTTGAAATGCTACCACATAGGACAGACTCATGGACATGATGGATTCACCTATTTAACATCCATTCCAAACTCCTTGTGGTGTACGCCCTCACTGCAGTGGTTGGAAAGCTAAAAAAGCCATTCATCAGCCTCTCTTGCAGCTCATGTTCTGGCTGTGTTTTAGGTTCCATCAATTGCATGGACACAAATAAGACCCGAATGTGGGACACAGTTAAGGAGAGAGAGCTATTGACAGAGAGTAAAGTGCCTGTTTTATAGAAACAAGCTATGGCAGGGGCAATGTGACTCTGCAGTCAACAACTTCCTAGGGGAGTGGCTTTCCAAAGCATTGTCTGCTTCCTGCTGCTGGCAAAGGCAGTGTGATTCTAGGGGCTGAGGGTCATTTAGTGATAGTATTAATAGTTTCTATCTAAAACTGTTACTGAAACAAACCGAGTAAGCTATAGCTAGTCCTCCCCCTCATTATGCCTACATATTTGCTGACATTATACAAGATTCTAGGAAATGCAACAGAGAATAGGGCACGGTCCTTGTCCTTGAGGAGCTTATTGTTTTGTAGAAGAAACACATTTGTAAGTAGATGTATTTTTAAATGGTCTAGCACCATATGTTGTCACAGTGCTTTGAGAATCAAAGGATGAGGTAAATAACAATGGCTTTATGAGCTAGGAAAGGCCTCAGAGAGATAGATGATGTTTTACAGAATCAAGAAGACTGGGTAAGAGATCATTAGATGAAAAAAAGCGAGGGTGAAATAAGAGAAGGGCATTTATAATTAAGGTCTCAGCATTTGTCAAGAGGCCAGGATGTGAAAGTGCTTCTGTGCTCACAGAAGTGTGAGAAGCTTGGTGTGGCTGGGGTGTAGTATAGTGGGAGTAGGACTGGGGGGAGATGGGTTTGGAGAGTCATGTTCTGACCAGATTGTGTAGAACTGTATGTACCTAATTAGAGAATTCGAATTTCATCATCCAGTGAGAGTGAGCCAGCAGGAATTTTGAAGCAAGGGAATGAAAGCAAACCATTTTTCGTTGTTGTTCATGAGGCAAACTCGGGTATTAGTGTGGAGAATAAATTGGAGGTTGAAGGATCTTTACAGTAGAGTAGTAAGCTGTTAAAAGCAAGAATGAGGGTGGCAATAGTGATGAAGAATTTGGAATATATTTTAAAAATAAAAATGTATAGGATTGGAGAACAGTTGGATTGGAAGGAAAGGAAAAAAAAGAAAATGAGATTTCTTGCCAGAATATAGGTTTCACTGGAGTAAGAACTTCGTTTATAGATTTATCTTTAGTACTGAGAATAGTCCCTAGCACATCGGTGGTCACTAAATATTTCTTAAGTGAATGGGGTAAATGGTGATACTGTGAGTTCTATCGTCTTGAATAATGACGTTATTCTCGAATGTCTGCAGGACCCAAGTAGGGGCATTTATTGTGTAACTCTGGTGCTTCTGGGAAAGAACTAGGTTGAAGGTATAAACTTAGAAGTCATCAGCATAGAGACAGAAGTTAAAGCATGGACAAACTGTTCCAGGGAGATTATGTCAAGTGAGGAGAGAATGAATGATACATTTCTGGAGCCCACCAGACCTTAAAAATTTGGCAGAGTAGAGGGAACTTGTAAAGAAAATTGAGATGCAGTGATGAGCAAGGGACGCTGCTTGGGAGAGAGTGGTGTGTTGGAAAGGAAGGCCAGGAGAACTTGCCGGTGTACAGCGTCAACGCTGAAGCGTGAGCAAATGGGGTCAAGTCCTAAAATAGGCCGTTGAATGTTTAAATTAGGAGGTCTTTAATCACTTTTGCTAATCCTATTTTAACAGAGTGACGGGGATAGGAGTCAGATTGCAACAGGTCTGGTACTGAATAAAAGGTAAAAAGTAAGAGATAATAAAAGTAGACTTACTATTTCAAGAAGTTTAGAGGCAAAGAGGAGGAGGCAAAAAAGCAGTAACCACAGGAAACAAGACTCTCCTGTTTAGAAGTGATAGAAACCCACCCAAAGTAGCTTAAGAATATAAAAAAGTGATCAGCTTATTTAACCAAAATATATGTAGGGCAGGGATGCAGCTGGACTAAGGATTGGCAGAGCCATCTCTTAATTTCTTAGCTCAGCTTTTCTCTATATTATAGTTTTATTCTCTTGGCAAATTTCTCCAGAAGGAATAGACTACTGGCAGCTTTAGCATCCACAGTTATTTTAACAATTAAAGAGAAAACAAGTTTCCCCATCCCAGCTCCAGTTGGAAAATTCCAGGGAAGAATTCTAACTGGGCTCATTTGGGTCATATGACCATTTATTGAACCAATCAGTATGGCCAAGGCCTTGATCATTGGCTAAGCCTACTTACCTGACCTAGACCAATCATTGTGATTAGGCTGATATCCTTCTGTAAGATGGCAGCTCCCATATGGAACACATGTTGGAAGGAAGAAGAGGTAAGGAGGAAGGAGAAAGAAGCAGCACGTATCAAACATGGCCATGGGGAGAAGAACTATGAACAGAACAGCTACTCCAAATTTTGTCTACTATAAGAAATAGAAAACAGCCCAGTAGGTTAAGTGGTAAATAAAAAGAGGGAAAGCTAAGATAGTAAATGCAGATTTCTCTTTCTAAAACATTGAGGGTCATTTTTCTTGAGAGTGGTGAGAAGGTGATTTATCTTTCCCTTAGATTCTGAAAGTCCTCATACACCACTCTAAGAAACATACAGTACAAGCAAAAACATTATAATTAGTGTGTAAATCCAACTAGTCTCCACATTTGCTGGTGAAAAGGAGAAGTCTAGAGGAGAAGATGAGATTAAAGATACAGGAAAGGGAGAGGGTAACAAGTTCTAGAAGGCAGCATAGAAAGTACATGTGGTCTTTCTTGGAGAAGAGTGTCATCTTGTCTCAAGAAAAATATGAAGAAGGTGAAGTGTAAATATGTAGATATTAATACAGCTTGCCAAGGGGTTATAAATATGTTTAGAGTGGATAAATATGCTTAGAGTGGAAGGAATAGAGGAGGAAATACCTTGTACTTCACACAGCCTTTACCTATGAAGCAAATGGCACAGACTGGCTTAAATAAAAGAGATGGTGTCGGGCGGAGTTAGGAATTTAGAGAGACCAGTGGAAATACTGAACTCCATGATGGAGGATGTGAACAAGAATTGCCTGGGGATAGAGTAAAGGATTTTTGAGCAGCATGATGAATTTTGATGATAAACCTGTCACTTAGGGGAAATGGGATGTTAACCAAGCAATTATAAAAGCTCAAATTTTCAACTCTTCCTGTAAGTTGAGCACCATGCTAAGCATTTCACTTGCACTGCTTCATTCAGTCAGCTCAACCATCTATGAAATAGGTGGTATCATCTTCCTTGACAGAAGAGGGAACTACAACAGAAAGAGGGTTTTGCTTAAGCTCACACACTTAGAAAGTGGCAGAGATGAGGTTTGGTTGTAGGCCTCTTTGACCTCAGAGTCAGAGCTCTTACCTTCACATCACTCTTCCCCTGATGTCTACTCAGACATGTTCTGGTCCTGCCTCTAGTGAGATGATGCTGTCAGCAGATTTCTAAGGAACAATTTCATTTTTTTCAGGTTCTTAGTCTGTTTCCTAGCTGCTTTGCTTACCACATGCTCCAAGGGGATATCCTCAGGGGGCATGGAAAGCTCAGATCCCAAGGTTACAGCTTTTTACAGCTGCTCCTGGGTTGACTTGTACAAAGCACATTCGCATCCCAGCATTGACCATTACCAGCATCATGACCTTGGGCACAGCCCTTGGCTTTTATAGGAATGATGGTGAGTTTATCAGATGGTGAGCAGCAGAAATGAAGCAAATGGGCTGGGCGCGTTGGCTCACGCCTGTAATCTCTGCACTTTGAGACGCCGAGGCGTGTGGATTACCAGAGGTCAGGAGTTTGAGACCAGCCTACTAACATGGCAAAACCCCATCTCTACTAAAAATGCAAAACTTAGCTGGTGCGGTGGTGCACGCCTGTGCTACTCAGGAGGCTGAGGTGGGAGAATCACTTGAAACCAGGAGGTGAAGTTTGCAGTGAGCCCAGATGGCGCCACTGCACTCCAGCTTGGGTGGCAGAGCGAGACTCCATCTCAAAAGAAAAGAAAAGAAAAATGAACCAAATGAACAGAACCAGATGGTATAGTTATGAACCAAATGAACAGAACCAGATGGTATAGTTGAAGGCACATGAGATTTAGAGTAGAGAACCTAAATTAGAAATGGATCTGCCACTTTTCAGCTCGTTTTGGGCAAGTTATTTAAACTCTGTGTACATCCTTTGGTTTTTGTTCCCCTTCACTATTTAATATGGGGTTGAAATATGCTCCTGGCAGGAATGTGGTAAAAATAAGCGATAGTTTAAGTAGAGCTTCAGAAGAGTGCCTAATGTACAGTAGGTGCTCAAGTCTTAGTTCTTACATTATTGAGTTATCCGTTACTAGATGGATGCAGGAGGGCCATTTGTCTTTACAAAGAATTAGCAAGTATGTTTGTGTTTTTGTACCTTCTCTTCTAGTCATATAGACCAGTGTTACCAAGTAAGGGTAATTTTTGCTTCCCAGAAGACATTTGGTGATGTCTAGAGATTTTTTTTTTTTTTTTTTTTTGAGAAAGGGTCTCATTCTTGCCCAGGCTGCAGTGCAGTGGCCTGATCTTGGCTTATTACAACCTCTGCCTCCTGGGTTCAAGTGATTCTCCCACCTTAGCCTCCCAAGTAGCTGGGACTACAGGCATGTGCCACCATGCCCAGCTAATTTTTGTATTTTTTGGTAGAGATGGGGTTTCACCATGTTGGTTGGGCTGGTCTCAAACTCCTGACCTCAAGTGATCTGCCCGCCTCAGCCTCCCAAAGTGCTGAGATTACAGGCATGAGCCACTGCTCCCAGCCTGGAGACATTTTTGGTTGTTGCCAGGTGGAGGGGTACTACTAGAATCTAGTGGGTTTGAGGACAAGGATGGCGCTAAGCTTCCTAAATGTGCTGGGCAGCTCCCCACAATAAAGAGATTTCTGGCTGTAGTACTGATGCTGAGAAGTCATGCTATAGAAGAAAACACTGCTGAAATGAATGGTGTGGGGTGAGATGAAGGAGAGGATTTTTTCCCCTTTCAGTGTGTAACACAGATTCATCAAGTAGTGCTTAGAAAAGGCTCTGTTGGCTGGGCATGGTGGCTCAAGCTTGTAATCCCAGCACTGTGGAAGGTCGAGAAAAGAACGCCTAAGGTCAGGCGTTCAAGACCAGCCTGACCAACATGGTGAAACCCTATCTCTACTAAAAATACAAAAAAAATTTGCCAGGCATGGTGGCGCATGCCCATAATCCCAGTCTATTGGGAGGCTGAGGTAAGAGAATCACTTGAACCTGGGAGGCAGAGGTTGCAGTGAGCCAAGATAGTGCCATTGCACTCCAGCCTGGGTGACAAAAGCAAAACTCTGTCTTAAAAGAAAAGAAAAGAAAAGAAAAGAAAAGGCTTTGTCAGTGGAATACAAGCTGATTGGGTAAACCAGCAGAACAAGTGGCCTCAAGAATACTGTTGCCTCCTTTCTTCCTCGCCACATTTGGTGAGACAGTGGGATGTGTCTGGAAGCTAGCTGCCATTTATCCTCTTTGTTAGGGAACATTGACTCTTTGTGGTCAACATTGTCCAGTGTGTAATCAAGACTGTGACCACTTTTTCTGAACTAAAAATTGATGATGAGTCAAGTATGAATTTATCTATAGGGAGGAAGGGACAGGGCTTTTGAAATTCAGACTAGCCTGGAGTTACCAGGTTATGTCATTGGAAGACAGAAGACAGGAAGAGCTGTGGGCATGAAACTGTGAGATCCAGGCACAAATAGCTCCCCTGATTACTGGCTGCCTGATCCTAAGATGTCCCTAACCTTCTCTAGGCCTCAGTTTCTTCATTTGTAAGATTCCATTAGAGATACTGAAGTGGCTAATGTGAGGTTTAATGACATGATGCATTTGAAAGTGTTTTGAAAGTTGGTAGGTCCAGTCAGCAAACACATGTTTTAATAAACAATAATAGTGGCTGGGCATGGTGGCTCATGCCTGTAATCCCAGCACTTTGGGAGGCCGAAGAGGGTGGATCACCTGAGTTCAGGAGTTTGAGACTGGCCTGGCCAACATGGCGAACACCATCCTAGTGAAAAATAAAAAATGAGCTGGGTGTGGTGGTGCACGCCTGTAGTCCCAGCTACTCAGGAGGCTGAGGCAAGAGAATTGCTTGAACCCAGGAGGTGAAGGCGGCAGTGAGTCCAGATTGCACCACAGCACTCCAGCCTAGGTGACAGAGGGAGACTCTGTCTCAAAAATTATAATAATAAAAAACAATAATTGTGACATATATAAGGTGTGAATATAAAATAAGATTATAGTTTCTATATTAAAGATACATATTACTGTAGTTGGAATTTAGGTACCGCACCAGACATAGGCTTCTTAAGAGAAGAGTCTTTGGCTGTGTTTTTCACTTCCTGGCATTTACACCAAAGGAAAACTACATAGACTTCTGAGAGAAGATTTTTGTTCTTTCCCCTTTTTTTCTTTCTTATTTTGCAAATGTAAATCATATGCAAGGGAGCCCAGCTTTTGAATTAACTGGCTCTCAGAATATAAAGAAAAAGTGAAATGTGTAGTTGAAATTATTAAATGGTAGTTGGCAATTCTGATTAGATGTGTTTTGGGCCAGTTTCAATAAACAGAAAGTTATATCTTTCATTAATATAAAAATTGAAAAACAACCCCCCACTCCCAACAGAATGTTCCTGGGATTTTTGTTCGTTTGGTTTTTGTGTCTTATCTAAGGGTGGAAAACTTTTGGCAAGGCCTTGTAATTCATTCATGGCTTATTTCTTGGAGTGAAAGTCTTTTTAGAAATGTAAATTTCTTCTGGGGCATGATTGACTATGCTCTCTGTCAGGCTAAGTTTTATCACTTTTGCATAGTAGACATTCAATAAAGAAATATTTTTCGAAGGAACAGAAGAGGAGGGGCATGTGAGATAATGCATGTAAATGATTATCAGAGTGCCTGGCTCACAGTAGTTGCTCGAAAAAAGAGTTGCTTGGATTTGTAAATGAAGAGGTACTATGAGTGAGAATATTTTTTTAAATGTGCTGTGAATTCTGAAGAAGACACAAGAGAAATTATTCTGGGGGTTCCTATGAATGCCTTTGCTCTCTTGGTAAAAGTGACAGACGTTGATGGGATTGCCTCTACTCTCCTTATTCTTATGTTGAATAAGAATATGATGCCTAAAATTGTGACATAAAGTGACAGAGATGAGGCCCAAAGCCACATGTCAAGAATGGCTGAATAGAAAGCTCAAAGGAGCTTGTGTTCCTGGCAGCATATTGGTGCCAGCTTATCGGCCCTCTCTGTTTACCTCCTGACTTGTGATTATGTAAGCAAAAGTAAAACTCCTATTTGGATGAGCCACTAGATTATTTACAGCCAGACTGAATCCTAAGGATGCCGCCCACATTAGACTCAGCACCACATCTGTACACCACCTCCTATCACTAACGGGTGGCATCCCGAATGAAAGAGCGAAGCCGTTCCTCTACGCCTCCTTCATACTTGCTTTCAATTTTGTTTTTTAGCAAGTCTTGAGTTATATTTTTATTGACATTACACATAGGTTTACCATTTCTTGAACTTACTTTCATCTCTCATCCTGTATTTCCCAGTGACCAGTCACCAGTATAATATATTTAAGAGAAAGGTGATGTCCATACCCAAGTTTCAGGCCCCACTCAGCTGAGATGTTTGTCAGTGCCCCTGTGGGACACATAAGTTCACAGCTGGAACTGCCATGTAGGCACTGAGGAAGTACGTGGAGAACGTCAGCTCTACTTGGAAGTGTGGAGATGATCTAGTCCAAGGAATCCTTGGAGATACATCATAAATTTCTCAAGGAAGGTGGGTTAGCGGGATGCTGGGAAGGTCAGGATACATCCTCTCTCTTCCCTTTCTCGCCTCCATTAGAATTTCCCTGTATTGATCTGAGTTGTATGATGTATATTAGAAAAAGTGTTCGGTAACTAGAAAATTGTGATTTACAGATCAGTCAGATGAATACCACAGAGGTTAATCTAACAAATATTTGTTGAGAATCACTATCTACACAACATCATGACAGGCAGGTCTGCCCACTGTACAACCCCAGGGATGCAGTTCTCCATACCACAGTGGAAACACTGCCTGGGAGTTGTGCAAAGAGGCAGCCCAAACTGTCACACAGATGGGTAAGATAGGGTTCTTACCTTCAGACACCTATAATTGTGTGTAAGGAAGGAATGGAAAAGACATCAGACACACTGTGGCAGTTGTGTAAGGCGGTGAAAGACATAAATAGATATCAACTTTACATAATGGAAGTTTAAAGAGATGATAGGTTTAAAAGGTGGAGGTGTCAGAAATTGCTTCATACTGGAAGTAGTATTTAATATAGACCTTGAAAGGAATCTAGAGAACTGTGTGTGGATTAGTCAAGACTGGTGAAAGTGAGTTAGATCTTTACTGAGTGTAGGCATAGGTCCTATTTCCTTTAAATTTCATCCCCATTTCACAGATAAAGAAACTGAAAGAAGTTGAAGAATTTGCCCAAGGCCTTACAGCTAATACAAGGGTGGGGGACATAGGATTCAAAACCAAATTCACTTGCTGTCAAAGTCTGTGCTCTTTCTAGTTCATGCTTAGAATAACTTCAGGCAGAGGAGAAGGAAACTCTCTACCATGTGAAAAGGAAATGATCCTGTAACTGCACAAGGGGTTCACCTTGCCTGCTGCCTGGACAGAGCCTATTCATCAAGACAGGGAACTGCAACACAGAAAGAGTAATTTATGCAGAGCCAGCTGTGCGGGAGACCAGAGTTCTGCTATTACTCAAGTCAGTCTCCCCGAGCATTCAGGGAGCAGAGTTTTTAAGGATAACTTGGTGGGTGGTGGGGGAAGTCAGTGAGCCAGGAGTGCTGATTGATCACGGATGAAATCATACGGAGTTGAAGCTGTCTTCCTGTGCTGAGTCAGTTCCTGGGTGCGGGGGGGCCCACAAGATCAGACGAGCCAATTTATTGATCTGGGTGGTGCCAGCTGATCCATCAAAGGCAGGGTCTGCAAAATATCTCAAGCCCTGATCTTAGGAGTAGTTAGGGAGGATCAGAATCTTGTAGCCTCCAGCTGCATGACTCCTAAACCATAATTTCCAATCTTGTGGCTGTTAGTCCTACAACGGCAATCTAGTCCCTAGGCAAGAAGGAGGTCTGCTTTGGGAAAGGGCTTTTATGATCTTTGTTTAAACTATAAACTCAGTTTCTCCCAAAGTTCAGCCTATATCCAGGAATGAACAAGGACAGCTTGGAGGTTAGAAGCAAGATGGAGTTGGTTAAGCTAGATGTCTTTCACTGTCTCAGTCATTTGCAAAGGGGGTTTCAGTCCTATAACTATCTATAACCTGGTTTGAAGACTTATCTAATGCTCATGCAACCCCAGAAAATCAGTGATATGATCCTCACTTTACAGAGAACCCTGTGCCAAGTTCCACCAGTTGTGGTGATGGTGTAGCCTTGGTTTGGTCCGATTTCAGGGCCGTTCACCTTCCTGTCATGCACATGGTCACATGAATCAGGAAATAAGAATGGGAACCTGTGCAAGTGTGTGCATGCATGTGAGTGTGTGTGTGTGAGTGTGTGTAGGACAGTAGATTCTGTTACCAGATTGGTGGAAGTTGACTGTAGCGTGGAATGCCAAGTTGAGGAGTCGTGTCAGAAGCTGAAAACTTTGCTGACCCCTTTCTCCTATCTGATTTGTTTTCTGTCAACTGTGGGCTTTCTGCCAGGCATGGTCTTCTCTTTGGAAAGCAGATCCTGAAGCAGTAGCTTGTGTTCTGGTATTTTTTTCTGGGAATTAATCCCAGAGAACAGGAGTGGGGCAAGGAAAAGTGAGACAAAGAAGGAGGAAGAACTGTACAGAAGTGTGGTCTTGAGTCGGTTGCTGCTGTGAGGAGCTGGGACTCAACTTCCGTGGTCTCTTTTGAGGAACCATGGGGAATGCACTTCAGCATTGTCTGGCTAAGGACCGAGGAAGAGGACATTGTCTACCAGCCTCTAGTCCCTGCCGGTTAACTCTCTCACACTTGTAGGTCATGTATGTGCAAATCCTGGGCTGGACACTGCCGAGTTCTTCCCATATGTTAAGGAATCTCATGGTGCAACCGAGGTGTGATGGTGATTGCAGCAGCCAGGGCTGGAGTGAAAGGTGGGCCCAGAGGGTTTGAGGTGGGGGCAGGAAGTGTCACAACAGGAGACTCTGTCAGAAGGTACCTGGAGCAAGATTCTGAAGCAAAATCAATCACAGATGGAATGTTGTTTCTTGTCTGATCAATTTACAGTGTCTTATAAATGGAATAATTTCCTATAAAGGAATTTTTTATAAATAGAGTAATGTAATATGTGGCCTTTGTATCTGGCTTCTTTCACTTAGCAATGTTTTCAAGGTTAGAAAACAAATTTTGAAAGGAGTCTTTTTGATGCACCATCAAGCTATTTGGTCCTGCTTAGTGTTGGAACACGGCCCCTGGAGGTGTCACTGCTTGCAGAACAGCGGCCCCTGGTGGACTTGAGGTGAAGTCCACCAGCCCAATTGCACAAACATTTGCTAAGCCACTCTCTGAATGAAGAAATGGAGGTACGAGAGTTTTTCATAAGGCTAAGGGAATTTCAAAAAAATAAAATCTAGTTTGTCCCTACTACTGAAACTGTTCTAAAATAAAATTGCATGGGGAAAACATGTCAATCAGGTATTAGCAATTGTTGGTCATCATGCTCTATAAGAATCTGTAAGGTTGAGATAAGTATACGGGGCATTTGCATTGCTTGAGATTACTCCATTGGGATTTGATGGTCTTATAGGCTAGTCCCAATGACATAGCAAACGCATTTGGAGAAATCTTAAATAGCCGTAAATCAAACAGCTGTGCTATTACTTTGGCTGTTAGTAGCTATCAAGTGTTTAAGACCTGAAAATTGTCCCTTCAAAATTCAAGTCTATGGCAAACATGATAACGAAGAAGCATATTCTTATGTTAATAAGACTATATTATATCTTGACCTCCCCGCAGTGAGACGCTCAAATGAGTCTTTGGACAAATATGTGTTCCCATTATTTGGTTCCTCCACTACTTCAGCTTCAGCACTTAGCTGGCCACATTTTTCTCTTCCTGACCTAAAATTGAACCAAGCACAGTAGAAGAGAGTCACCTAAAAAAGGTTTTGCAGAGAGCAGGTGAGAAGGTCCCATCTACTGATCCAAACAAGAGCCCTTTGGATGTGCTTCAGTGGCTCCATGCACTTTTTCAGCAACCAGTATATGGGTGATTACTTAATTATATAATATGCCTGGATTCTTTCTGCATGAGATTTTACATATACCCTGAAATAAACACATGTATGTCTTCCATGATGGCATGTATGTCTAGCCTGTTAGTAGAGCTACATATAAAGATATATTGTGTTCCCAGAGCCTAGGAGAGTGTCTTGCATGTAGCAGGTGATCAGTAAATACTTTTGGATTGATTGTCTAATTGAAAAGTGCTCTGAAGATATGATTTCTAGCTCTGACTCTGTGGCTGGTGTTTTGACCTAGACAAGTAAGTTCTTGTAAAAATTAAAAAGTGCTTTAAAATAGTAAATTTCCATAATGCAGCTTATTCAAACCAGTGGTCACAACTGGCCTTCTGCAGTCTTCGGTTTGGGCCCACTGAATTCATTGAAGGCCTACTGCCTGCAAGATACAGGCGCAGACATTGCTCAGGAGTCCCGGAAAAGTTAGCCCCAGCTCCTATTCCAAAAGAGATGAAAGATTTTGATAACAGGACAGGAAAATAAGACAAGTTTGAAAATAAGAATATCTGGTGAATAATTCAAAATATTTAATCATTGGTATGACAGAGGCAATTAACTATAAGCATGAAAGTCTGCTGTAGAACTGAATATCAATTCTAAGTAGAGGTGACATGAACTTTATAGTAATGTCTTTACCTGACAAGAAGTGAATAAGGAGTAAAGTAATAGTGCTACTCAGGCTTTCTCATGGAAGTGTATATAAGAGCAGATAGGTTAAAAAAATATTTTCTGTAGTCTGGGCCTGTGTGGTGCCAAGTGGCATGCCATGATTTTGAAATCACTTTGAAGTCCTGGGCTTTGTCCCAAACACCATGAACATTTTGCCTTCTGTACCATGATGCACATAATATAATTTTATATTATAATCTGTTACCTTGGATTATAATATAAAAATACCATCCTCTACTCCACTAAAAGTCTGAATATAATTGACACTCCAGGAAGCCCTGCTGAGTTTAGTGAGGTATACTTGGTTGTTGACCTAAGCGGAAGAAGCTGAGGCAAAATTAATATAGACAGTTAATCTGGGCCAAGGTCGAGGGCTGCAGTCTGAGATACACTTCCAAGTTGCCTTGGCAGGTGCCCCAGAGAAGAAGATAGAGGCTCGTTTTTAAACAAAAAGGGACGAATCAGGAGCGGGGTAATAACAAAAGTTGTTTGTTAGGAATTCTCACTGGTTTACAGAAATAACATTGGTTACCAGAAAGAGAGGATCTCGAACAAGAAAGCATTCTGGGTGAATCTATGAAGTGAAAGCAAGTTTATTAACAAAGTAAAGGAATACAAGAATGGCTGCTCCATAGGCAGAGCAGGCCCAAGGGCTGCTGGTTGTCCATTTTTATGCTTATTTCTTGATGGCATGCTAAACAAGGGGTGGAATATTCATGCCTCCCCTTTTTAGAGCATGTAGGGTAACTTCCTAAAGTTGCCATATGTAAACTGTCATGGCGCTGGTGGGAGTATAGCAGTGGGGATGACCAGAGGTCACTCTCGTGTCTATCTTGGTTGTGGTGGTTTTGGGCTGGCTTCTTTACTGCAACCTGTTTTATCAGCAAGGTCTTTATGATTTGTATTTTGTGCTGACCTCTTATCATCCTGTGACTTAACATGCCTTAACAGTCTGGGAATGCAGCCCAGTGGGTCTCAGCCTTATTTTCCCCAGCTCCTATTCAAGATCGAGTTGCTGTGGTTGAAACATCTCTGACGCTGTCAGCACTGGGACCTGGGGGATTACTTCCTCCAACTAAACACAAAACTTTTCTGGGACTTTTGTGAGAATGCACATTAGTTTTCTTCTAGTTTCTGCTGTCACTATTGCTGAATTTTCAATATGGGTGATCTCCCAGTGTTAATTTTTAACTGTTTGCATCTCCCTCTTTACTGTTAATCTTTGGGCAACCAAATCCTGCCTTCCTTTCAGTGACTACTAATATGTTACAGATGCTAAATGGTGGGCCTTCACAGTTAGTGTCCTCAGCCCTAACCCTGTCTGATCTCCCATACCATAATCCAACAGCATAGAAGGCATTCCACTTGGACATCTTCCCATCACTCAACCCCAGCAGGTCCTAAACCAGTCATGGTCGTCGTCCTTCCCAAACCCCCTCACCTCAGGACTTGCCTGTTTCTGACGGTGTTACCACGTCCTATCCTTCCAGTCATTTGGGCTAAAACCTTGGTATCATCTTTCCCTCTTCCTTCTTACTGGTACTTTATATCCACCCAGTTGCCAGGACTTACTGGTTGAATTATTACCAGTCGTTAAAATTTGATAGAATTAGCAGCAGTATTTTACTTTGTACTAATATCTGTGCCTTTCCTTCTTTCCGCTTATACTCTGCCCCCATCCCCTGTCAGTCTAAGGCCGGGAGCATTGCCTGAAGGGGAGTAGGGATTTCAATGCAGGAATGTAAAGATTAGAGTTAGCTTTCTTTTGACTTCCAAACTATGCTCTTGAGAACCAAAAGAGAGAGTGCCAGCAGGCAAGGCTTAGTGTTTATGCAGCAACGAAGATTAGACAGAGAATTAAAGGAGAGAGTTAAACTGTAAAGGCCACCTGGAGAGTGACCTGGAAGCTATTTTGAGGAAGCCCGTGAAAGGCTTGGAAGGCGGAAAACACCAAGGAATCCCTGGGAGCTGACCCTTCCCTATCAGGCTTAACATCCAGCAGAGCCCCTCTTAGCTCAGGGAGAATGGTCCATCCAACACTTCATCTCATCTGCAAATTGTGAATTGTCCCACAGGGTTCCTATCCTAACTGCCCTGTACGTTAGTCCTTCCAGAAAGGGAGAAGGTGGGACATTCTTAACTTAGCAAGTGGTTAAGGTTCTTAACCTTAACAAGTGGAAGAGCGAGCCCCAACATCTGGACTTGGGTGTGACCCTTTTTACCAACACCTCCACACCTCTGCAGCTGGTAACTGCCAGAGTTCATCAAGGAGGTGTGGATGGGTGGGGCGGGTGGGGTGGGGGAATGGGGGAAATGCTGCACACATATAACTGTCTTGAGAAAATCAACAAAAACAAGCAATGGGGAAAGGACTTCCTATTTAATAAATGGTGCTGGGATATCTGATTAGCCATATACAGAAGATAGAAAGTGGACCCCTTCCTTATACCATACACAAAAATAAACTTAAGGTGGATTAAAGACTTAAATGTAAAATATGAAACCATAAAAACCCTGGAAGACAACCTATGAATTGCCATTTTGAACATAGAACTTGGCAGAAATTTTATAATGGAGGCACCAAACAATTGCAACAAAAACAAAAATTGACAAATAAGACCTAATTAAACTAAAGAGCATCTGCACAGCCAAAGAAACTATCAATAGAATAAATAGTCAACCCACAGAATGGGAGAAAACATTTGCAAACTATGCATTTGACAAAGATCTAACACTGAGAATCTATAAGGAACTTAAATTTATAAGCAAAAAAAAAAACAAAAAAAAAACCGAAAAAACCCAACCCCATTAAACAATGGACAAAAGATCTCAACAAACTCTTTTCAAAGAAGTTATACCTGGTGGCCAAAAATCATGAAAAATAGTTCAGCATCACCGATTATTAGAGAAATGCAAATCAAAACCATGAAGAGATGTGACCTCATGCCAGTGAGAGTAGCTATTATTAAAAAGTTATAACAGTTTCTGGCGAGGTTATACAGAAAAGGGAACACATACACTGCTGGTAGCCATTGTGGAAAGCAGTTTGGTAATTTCTCAAAGAACTTAAAACCAAATTACCATTTGACCTAGCAATCCCATTATTGGGTATATACCCAAGGAAATATAAATCATTCTACCATAAAGACACATGCACATGTATGTTTACTGTAACACTATTCACAATAGCAAAGATGTGGAATCAACCTACGTGGCCATCAACAGTAGACTAGATAAAGAAAATGTGGTACATGTGCACCATAAAATACTATGCAGCTATAAAAACAGGAATGAGATCATGCCCTTTGCAACAACATGGGATTGCGCTGGAGGCCATTATCCTAAACAAACTAACACAGGAACAGAAAACCAAATATTGAATGACCTCTCTTATATCTGGGGGCTAAACACTGAGTACATATGGACACACAGAAGGGAATAACACACACCAGGATCTACTGGAGGGCAGAGGGTGAAAGGAGAGTAGGGAGTGAAAAACTACCTATCAGGTACAGTGCTTCTTACCTGGGTGATAAAATGATCTGTACACCAAACCCCTGTGATATGCAATTTACCCATGCAGCAAACCTGCACGTGTATCCCTGGGCCTGAAATAAAAGTTAAATAAATAAATGAAATAATTTTATTTTTAAGGAGGGCTGATGGGAAAGTAAAATCTAACTCCTTTCTTTTTCTTAGAGGTTTGCATTGTCTGGAGGAGATTTGGAGATACTAGTCTTCCCCTGAGCAGCCCAAAGATCTGGCTTCCTAAAATATAGTGGAGAGAGAGAGAGAGAGAGAGAGAGAGAGAGAAAAGGAGGATGTAAAAACTATTAGGGAATTGATTTTATTCAGGTTTTATTCAACATTAGAGAAAATGTTCATCAATCAGGACCATTTCAAAGAAAGAGAAAACCTAGAGTTCTGTTGAGGTAAATAAGGAGTCCCAAGGAAAAGTGGATAGAAAGCGAGTCTTTGTAAGTGTGTGTGTCTCTCTCTCTCTCTCTCTCTCTCTCTCTCTCTCTCTGTCTCTGTCTCTCTCTTTCATTATGTTGCCCAGGCTAGTCTTGAACTCTTGGGCTCAAGCAGTCCTCCCACCTTGGCCTCCCAAAGTGCTGGGACAAGTGTGAGCCACTGCACCCAGCCTAACAAGCAAATCTTATCTGAGTCACAAGGAACATGGAAAGGCAGGGTGGAGCTTTGTGATGTGCCCTTTTTGGGGACACAATAGGGTTCAGGGGGGATCTTTTAACTGTAGCTGCTTTCTGGGAACACAGGGCTCAGATAAAGTTCAATGTCACCAAGGGAAAACTGTAAAGCAAATATGGGTATGCTGATACTTCTCACCTTTGCACTTAAAGGCGTCTTTTCATAAGGCTGGCATCCTATCTTGTTCCCTGTTAGTTGTCAACTAATTCTTAATGAAATGCCAAAACCTCGAGGTTCTGATCTGCATAAAAATGTTTTGTGTGAGGTTATGTTTGGACTATGTTATGACTTTTAAATTAAAAGGAGGCCCACTTAGTAATCTGTAAAAGCTAAGCTCTGACAGGTGACAGTTCACTTGGACTATTACATGAAAATCTTCTGTCTTAAAAGAAACATTCTGGGCAGTGTGCAGTGGCTCATGCCTGTCATCCCAGCACTTTGGGAGGCTGGGGCAGGTGTATCATGAGTTCAGGAGTTCGAGATCAGCTTGGCCAATATGGCAATACTCCATCTCTACTAAAAATACAAAAATTAGCTGGGTGTGGTGATGCATGCTTGTAATCCCAGCTATCAGGAGGCTGTGGCAGGAGAATCACTTGAACCTGGGAGGTGGAGGTTTCAGTGAGCTGAGATCGTGCCACTGCACTCCAGCCTGGGCAACAAGAGTGAAATTCTGTCTCAGAAAATAAAAAAGAAACTTTTTTTTTTTTTTAACATACCCAGGTCTGCTTTGATAGGACTCCTATGGTTGTAAGACCCCTCTGGAGCCCCTTTAAGTGGAGGATTTTCAGCCTCTAGATATTTGGGATTTTTTTTTTTCTGGTAGGGACTGTCCTGTGCACTGTAGCATGTTTAGCAACATCCCTGGTCTCTACCCTCTAAATACCAATAGGGTCCCCACTTCCGACATCTGGTCCCCATTCCACCTCTAGTCATACCCTTGTACAATTAGAAATGTCTCCAGTCATTGCCAAATGTTCCAGATGTCCTTGGGGGAGAGGAGGAACCATCCCCAATTGATTACCACTGATTTAAGAGTCGATGTGTTAGAATCAGAAAATGCTGGGATCTGAGTAGGGATAAGAATATAAGATGTACTTTGAGACAGAGTTTAATGAAATAATCATGCTGCTAGGATATCAGCATGAAACATCACTGGAGGCCAAGGAAGTGGATGGAAAAACCCAGCATAACTAGTTTCAAGTGTTAAACATCCAAAGTATGGTCAAAGGAAAGACTGGTAACTAAGTAAAAGCAACTCAGGAGTTTCCAAATTAACAAATGTAAAGAATAAATGTGTTCAGGACCCTAAAAAGTATTCTCAAAAGAGATGGGTTATAGCCACTGGATTCTTATCCTATTATTTTTATATTTAATCATTTCATATTGAGATATGGGTTACTTCGCTATATTCAATTTGTATTAATTTTATACAACAAAATGGTTATTTTATATTTTAAGGGGCAGGTGTTTCATCATGCTGTCTTCTTTTTCATATTCCAAACTAAGAGAACTTAATTACTTGATGTAAGACCTGATCGTACCATCTTGTGTTACAAACCTCAAACTGCAGGTGAAAGAATACTGAGAAAGTTTTTTGAGGGCCTAGTAGGCAGTTTCATTCCTTTCAGAGAGAAAGAAAACAAGATAAGCTGTTATTGATAACAGCTTAATGCATGGCTCTTCTCAGTGACATTTCTGTGTTAACAGTATTTTTCGCTAGTTTTAAGTCTCTTGAGGGCAGGGAGCATATCTTGTTTGCTTTTATATCTTAAGCACAGTCCTTGGAGCATAGTAGATGCTTAATAAATATTCTTTGAATAAATGGATGAATACACACAATTCGAGACTCAAAGAAATTGATGTTCCATCTAGAGTTTCATGCACAGACTGGCACATTGTGATGGGAAATGGTGGGATAAGGCAAGTCGTTAAACTGTGGCATCTTTGAGAAGTGATCATTATAGAATAGACCTATATAGTAAAGCGGGTCCAACATTTCAACATCGTTTGCAGCATTTATCATTAGCCCTATGGAGAACATTTATTAACTAGGGCTGTCCATGTTTTCAATGCACTCTCACTGTTGAGCCACAGTTATCTTAATCCCAGCTCCAACTGTATCAAAAGGACCCCATCCTCATTCTGCAACCCAAAACTCTGAGGCTTACATGCTACATTTGTGCATAAATATAGCCACCCATAAATATAGTTTGTTTTCTTAGACCCTGCTTGCTCTTGAATTTGCATGTCTTATTTAAATATCCTTATGAAACGAAGATGTAGAAAAAATGTGTTATAGACCTTCTCTTGGATTGCACGATGTGGTTGAGTGTCACCAGATTTGTAACTTGAGAAGGCAAAGCACAGATTTATAGAATCTTCGGGAGGTTTGCCAGAATGAAAGGCATTCCTCTGCTTTTAAGTATTTATTTTAGAATAAATATGGATTTACTTATGATGAAACAATAGTTTCATTCTTTTTTCACTCATCTTTTCTATAAGTATGTACCAGTTCCATGCTTATTTTGAATGGAAAATTGTGTTAGGGACTTCAAAAAGCCTAAAAATGAGGAAAATTAGTCTCTTCTTTGAGTCTAATTCAGTTGGAGTGACTTGAAGGAATTAAAGTATATTGCCTTCCTATTAAGAAAAGAAAGATACAAAAGAGTGTAAGAGTCAAGCAAAAATGCAACTGGTGCAGTTTTATAAGCTCCTGACTACATTCTGTGATTACAGTTTGACTTTGAATATTCTTATATGGTGTAACGAAGTGAGAAGTTGAGTAGAGTAAATCCTCATTGTTCATCATGTTGCTCATCATTTGTTAATTCATTTTTGAGAATAAATGAATGCTAATGGGTATCCCTTTAACTCTACTAGCTAAGTGCCATCATGCTCTTATTAACTATGGTTTTATTGAGGAAGGAAAGTGGGAGATAAGTGCTTTTGTCCTCTGAAGGGAAGATTTTAGTTGTAGTTCCGGTTAACAAATACATACTATTAAAAACTTCCAGAAGATTGGGGGTGGGATAGGAAAGGGAGAGGAGGAGAAGAGAGGACACACACACACACACACACACAGAGAGATAGAGAGAGAGAGAGAGAGAGAGAGAGAGAAACAGAATGAGAGAGAGAAAGTTGGATTTTGAAAGATAACTGACAGAACCATATGGAAGAAGAATGATTTCTATATAAGTGGTTAAAGTACTTGGTAGTGTTCATCCAACTGACACAAGTGATGTATCATTTGAGACAGGTGGTGGTGTTCTCCTTTTACAGAAAAAGAAACTGAACTCTAGAGATTATTTTGACTTGTCCAATGTATAAAAGTTGTATGTACAGAAGACATGCTTTAGAAATTGAATCTTCCTATTCTGGATTTTATGTGTTTCCTCTCATCCTATCAGGCTCCACCATATAGTTGAGAGGAAACAGAGACCGTGGATCATAAGGAAAACATTGCTTAATGCTCCTTATTTTCAATCCCTCATAAATTCACCAATTCTTTTAGCAGGTACTTACTGCATGTCTAACACACACAAGGCCATACAGCAAACATACATCCCACTTTGAGAATGAAGCTAAGGCGAGGGCCAGGAAAAGTCCCTGTTTTTAAAAGTTGGAGGATTCTTCTAGAGCCACCCTCTTGCTCTCTATCCTGCCATTCCAAATGCCTCATTCTCCATTACATTAAGTGTACCATCTTTCTAAAACTCTTGGTCTGAGCCTAGGGATTGTTCTAGCCCAATGTATTCTTGCCTGCTGCACAGAAAAGCCAATACACTGAGACAGCAGTGTTGTAGCACAGAAAGAGTTTAATTATCTCTTAGCTACTTCTGGCAGCTAAGCAAGAAGAAGGGAGTTATTTCTCAAATGTACCTGCCTGAAAACTCAGAGACAAGGGTTTTTAAGGATGATCTAGTGGGCAGGGGACTAGGAAATGGGTGTTGCGGTTTGGTTGGGAATGCTATCATAGGGATGTTGAAATTGTCTTTGTGCATAGAGTCAGTTTCTGGGGGGAGTTCACTGGAGAAGTTGACTCAGTTTCTTGGTATGAGTCACAGGTCCAGGTGGCATCATTTAGTCCACTAGGATGCAAGAGTCTGAAAAATATCTCAAAGACCAGTCTTAGGTTTTATAATAGTGATATTATTTATAGGAGCAATTGGATAAATTAACAAATCTGTGACATCCAACTACATGACTCCTGAGCAATTATGGAAAAGCAAGCTAGGGAACATTGGCTGGCTATCATTTTACTATGTCAGTGTCTTAGCAGAATTCAGGCCCTTCTCATACTTCTAACCTTGTGGCCTTTCATTTGCTTTTACAAAGGCAGTTTTGGTCCCTGAAAAAGGAGAGGGTTTGTTTCCAGAAGGGACTATCATCATCCCTGCTTTAAAGTTAAATCATAAACAACATACCTCCCATTTTTAGCTTGGCCTATGCCCAGGAATGACCAAGGGCAGTTAGCTTATGAGGTTAGAAGCAGGATGCAGTCAGTTATATCAGATTTCTCTCACTGTTATTATTTTTGCAAAGGCAGTTTCAAGATGCCCTTGTTTCTTCTTTTGCACCTGCTCCAAAGTGGTCATCAGGTCTTTCTCCATATTTCTTTAATTTCTAATCCATGCAGTGCAGGTCTTCATGATTACATGTTTAATTTTTTAATAGACTCCTGAACAACTATAATCCAGTGTACTTGGCACGGAGCTCCTAGAGTCATATTTGATGAACATATTTTACCATCTTCCATTCCCTTAAGAATGTAATGTCTCCTTTTCCATATCTCACCTTATCCTAACTCTAACCAAGTATGACAGACTCTACATTCTCCAGCTGCTTCTCCTTCCCTCTAAGCCCATCCCCAAGTATTCCCCAGTATAATTCCTCTACTTTCTTGGGACTAGATTTTACTGTCTACTGTGTGCATGCATGTGAACACACACACTTCTTACCATTGCTCTCTCTTGAAATTCTTTCTAAAAAAAATTAATATCAATTGTAAAATAATTTTATAAAAAATAATGTAACAAGTAAAAATAAAGTGCTCTGCCTGGTACAGAATAAGCTTTAAACAGGAAATACATTATTAATTTGTATTTATCTATACCCTGTTCACATTGACCACTCTTTTGCTTTGGGCAATCTCCCCTGAATTTATGAATTGAAGGAGTCCAGAATAAACCATTGTGGCATAAAAATTATTTTTAGCTGAAGGCATTTGGGTTCTAAAATCCCTTATTTGTCTATAAGCAGAGCCTCCCAAAGAACACAATTGTCATAAATCCCCTCCTTGGGGAGCAACTCTAATCTTTTCTTGGAGAAGAGAAGTTGGCACCACACCCAAACAAACATGGTCACAAAATTATCACATCTCCCATCTATTCTCCTAAGGGCCCATTTATCTTTCCAAAAAGTCATTTGTTTTTCCATAAGTTCCTCCCCACTCCCCAAGAAGTCATTTGTTCTCACAGAAATACCCTTTTGTCCCTTCCTATACCCTGTTAAGATGGGGTACAAGCCCACAATTCTAGCCACCTCCTTGAGTCACATTTCTTTGTGAACTCCTGCATACACTTGTAATTAAATGTTTTGTTTTCTCTTGCTGATCTGTCTTCTGTCAGTTTAATTTGCAGGCCTCCAATCACTAAATTTAAGAGGGAAGAGAAAAGCTTTTACTCTCCTACAGTATCATTCATATTATCTTGTGCTTGTTACATTATTTAGGTTTGCTTGTTTACGATGCTGTACCTTTTTTCCACAAGTTGATTGTAAACTGCTTTAGATCGAGGACCATATTTTTGTCCGTGTGTTTGTGTCTGTGTGTGGGTGCACATGTGTGTATCTTATGGCATCTATTATAGTGCTATGGATGCTATAGAATTAAGGATCTGTTACAGTGTTGCATATGAAAGAAATGATATTTCTGAATGAATGAACAAAAAAAGGAAATTATGGAGATTGGTCATGTAATTATTCTTTAGGGTGCAAAGCTACCTATGAGGGTCTCTTTCTAATCATTTACTCTTTTCTAGCTCCTTTTGTTGATTCCTTCCTCTCCTTCAACACCTATACCCAGTCAGTCATTATGTTTTGTCAGTTCCACTTAGCTCATCACTCTTGAATCTATATTTCTATTAGTCCAGACCATCTGCTTTCGCTTACACAGATTCATACTTTGCAGGGCAGCCTAGTTGGGTTGTACTAAAGGCCTCTCTTGCTTAAAGTGCTTTATTCGCTTCCCACTCCCCTTGGAATGCAGTCCAAATTGCTCAACATGGGTATCATAGTTTGGGTTCTTCAGAGGGCACAGTATGAAATACGGATTTGGGTGAAGGTGGTTTATTTGGGAGGTGATCCCACAGGATAAAGTCAGAGAATCAGGAGAGTATTGAGAGGAAAAAAAGTAAATGCAGGGTATGTTATTGAGCTGGTCCTTGTGGAGGATGACTGGGCTTAATTCCCTGGAGACCATCTGAGGAACCACACAGTATCCTTTTCAGAATTGTCCCCCAAGGATGAGATTGGGGCACATATCTTCTGATACAATTTCTATTAGTTGGAGAACTATTCCTGGAGCTGGGTTACCTGCTTCCCCTAAACTTCTGGCTGCTTCTGTGTATAGGTGAGCTACTTTCTTTTTTTTTTTTTTTGAGACGGAGTTTCACTCTTGTTACCTAGGCTGGAGTGCAATGGCGCGATCTCGGCTCACTGCAACCTCCACCTCCTGGGTTCAGGCAATTCTCCTGCCTCAGCCTCCTGAGTAGCTGGGACTACAGGCACGTACCACCATGACCAGCTAATTTTTGTATTTTTAGTAGAGACGGGGTTTCACCATGTTGACCAGGATCGTCTCGATTTCTTGACATCGTGATCCACCCGCCTCGGCCTCCCAAAGTGCTGGGATTACAGGCGTGAGCCACCGTGCCCAGCCTAGGTAAGCTATTTTCTACAGCTTCAGAGAAAGCCTTGAGGCAGAACACTTACCCTACAGGGTATACAACCCATGCTTGATATTCCCTGACTCCCCCAGATGTACCATGCTTTTGATTACATGTACATCTGATTCCTTGGACACATTCAGTTGGTGTCCATAACCATGAGAAGGTTATGACATCTGACTTACCTAAAATAGAAAGGAAGCAGACCACTCAGTCTTCTTTTCTGTCCTGTAGTTCCCTTTAATTAGCTCCAGGTAGTGGACCTGAACATATATGGCAGATGGAACATTCACTCGTCATCTGAATAATTTTCATTCACTGTCTCTTATCTTCTTCAAGCATTGCAGTAGGTTTAAACAGCCATGTATTTTAGTGATTTCTCTATTTAGATTTCAATTTGAACATATGTTTGTTATAGTTTCTGAACTTGAGTTAATGTCTTAAGGGGACAACTATGAGAAAATTCCTTAATTGGGGTTCTGTTTGAGTTCAATTATTAAGGATAATGAGTATAACTATTTATTAGTCTAAGTAAGTCCCCCTGCCATGGAAACATCTGTCATGTGAAAATACAAGGCTATGAACTTTGCTGGTGTACATTTCCTTTCCACTGATGAAACTTTAAGCATGCAAACATTAATCCTCAGTTGATCTTCAACCTTATGGGATCTATTAAGTCATTCTGATACTGTTCCTTTGGTGGTATGCTCCTCCACCCAACCCACAAGTTTTAATTACTCTTTAAATAGTAATTTGAAGCCCCTTATCACGCTATAGATATAATTTTTTTATTTTTTATTTTTTTGAAACGGAGTTTCACTCTTGCCATGCAGGTTGGAGTGCAATGGCACGGTCTCAGCTCACTGCAACCTCTGCCTCCCAGGTTCACGTGATTCTCCTGCCTTAGCCTCTCAAGTAGCTGGGATTACAGGCACCTGCCACCATGCCTGGCTAATTTTTTTATTTTCAGTGGACATGGGGTTTCGCCATGTTGGCCAGGCTGGTCTTGAACCCCTGACCTCAGGTGATCCTCCTGCCTCGGAATCCCAGATTGCTGGGATTACAGGCATGAGCCACTGCGCCCAACCTATAGGTGCAACTTTTGAAAAGAGTCCTGGAATTAGGCCCAGTGGGTAGTAGTATGAGTGTAAGTGAACAGTGTATTAAATGCAATCACTGCTGGTTATGGAGATTGCTGCTTGTGGCTGTGTATGTCTCTCTCCTGTGCCGGGGCATGATATAATATTGAGTGTCTCAAAGTTCAGTTCTTCCCTGTCTTTATGGTTTCTATTCACAGGTACCATCATAGGTCATAGTGCACCACAGTCTCCATCTCCTGGCCTTAAGTAGTCCTCCTGACTCAGCCTCCCAGATAGGTGGGACTGCAGGCATACATCACCATGCCCAGCATTTGCTCAGTTTTTAACTTAAGACTTTTCTCTACATTAACCCACATTTTAAAAGTTTACATACTACTTTAGCCTCATCTTATGTGATAATGTCCCTGTATCTGAGATGTAGTGAGCCATTTGTATACCTTATCTCATTAGCTCTACGGTACACGTTTCCATAAGTTAACATCTTTGAAGTCACGATGCATCATACAATGGATGCCAATTCCCATCCTTGCACTTTCTGTTGATCCGGCAGCAATCAGGACGTAGTTGTCATTGCCTGACACCTTCTGGTAAGAAGAAGGAGGTACCAGATAAAAACGAATGGATGTTAGCAGCATGGATAAAGATCCTGAAGCCAGTGCGGGGAGCATGCTTAAAGAAATGCAGCTTCTCCGATGTTATTGATGGGGTGGATGATGACATTATGTGGGAAACACAGGCATTTTGACCTCAGTTTATAAGTGGTTCCAAAAAATTGATCACTTGATTGTAAAGAAATTTAAGAAATATTTAGCTAATTAAATTTGCATATGTATATATTTTTTATGTATGCCCAAGTGTGATATGTTTTAAAATTCTATGGCTAAAGAATCTTAAAACTGTTCTTTCAGTAAGAATAAAATAGAAATGTTAAGTGATAAGAAAACTTTGGATCATAGCAATGTTCTGTTTTTCTTAGCACTACATAAAATACTGGTGTATATCACATTCGAAAGTGTCTTATACTTGAGTAAATGTTGCATTATTTTCATTTTTTTAAAATCATTTTTTATTCTTGTAGAGACAAGGTTTCACTGTGTTACCCAGGCTGGTCACAAACTCCTGACCTCAAATGATCCTTTGGCCACAGCACTCTCAAGTGTTGGGATTCCTGGCATGAGCCCCTGTGCCTGGCCTTCCTTTTCAACATACACCGATATATGGACCAACCAATCCATTCATGTGAAATCTAAAAGCTCCAACAGTGTGTGTGTTATGTTTGGGCAATGTGAGTGATTAAGTGGAATTTATTGTGAGTTGGAACCTGGCCTTATTCACTTACTAGTAATGTGATTTGGGCATTCCTTACTTGTCTCAGAAGCAGATCCTGAGACAAAAATTAGAATATAAATAGTACCTGTGATCCTAACACAGTGTCTTAGTCCATTCAAGCTGCTATATCAAAATATCATAAACTTGGGTGGCTTACAAACAATAGATAGTTATTCCTCATATTTCTGGAGTCTGGGCAATCCAAGATCAAGGTACTACCAGATTTGGTACCTGGTGAAGGCCTGATTCCTGGTTCATAAATGTGCCTTTTTGCTATGTCCTTACAGTGTGGAAGGGGCTAGTTAGCTCTCTGGGGTCTCTTTTATAAGGATACTAATTCCATTCATGGAGGATCTGCCCTCATGAATCAATCACTTCCAAAAGTCCCCACCTCCTAACACCATCACCTTGGGGGTTAGGATTGTGACATACGAATACGGAGGGGGCACAGACATTCAGATCATAGTACAAAGATAATGAAAAGTGAGACAAGGAGAAAAAGGAAGCCAACACAGGTATGTTAATGAGCGGATCATCACTGTGGGCCATTGGGGCTCCATCCCTTTGGGAACCTCTAGCCCAGCCATGTGTAGAACATGCCTCAGTGTTACCCCATCTAGAGGGCAATGAAGCTAGGGTATTTATCAGATGCTGTTCTGTATTAATTCAGCATTGCTCCCAGGATGTTAGCTCCATAGCATTTCTGGCCTGCCCCATGCACATGCAGTCAGACATATGCCTGCAGCCAGAAAAAATCCTGAGGCAGAGATGAGTTGGTGATTGCAGGAGGAAGCTGCTGACATGGACGGGAATGGTGAGTGCTGTGAGAATGCAGGCAGGGTGTCAGTAACCTTTCCTCCAGTGGGAGTAATAACACGACCTCAAAATGCTGTTGTGAGTATTAAATGCAATCAGATGTATAAAGACTTATAGGTAGTAAATGTTTACAAATGTTGCTAACTTATCATTAGATCTCATTCTTTCCTTAGATTGTTGACTGTCTCACCAATCTGTTGGGCTGGAATTCAGTATTCTGTAGCAATCTGACATTGTGTGAGAATTTGCTTTTGTGTGTTCTTAGGCGCTTCATTCTCTACCTCTTGGTTCCTGTGTTTTCACTCCAAATGGCGAAACTTTAAGAAGTAGGTTCTTGGCTGGGCACGGTGGCTCACGCCTGTAATCCCAGCACTTAGGGAGGTCGAGGCAGGAGGATCACGAGGTCAGGAGATTGAGACCATCCTGGCTAACATGGTGAAACCTGTCTCTGCTAAATATAAAAAATTAGCCAGGCATGGTGGCACATGCCTGTAGTCCCAGCTACTCAGGAGGCTGATGCAGGATAATTGCTTGAACCCGAGAGGTGGAGGTTGCAGGGAACTGAGATTGTGCCATTGCACTCCAGCCTGGGCAACAAGAGTGAAACTCCATCTCAAAAAAAAAAAAAAAAAAAAAGAATTATGTTCTCTTCTCTGTATTTGAATGTGGTACTGCTGCCTCACCACAGTAAGGCATTTAGATGACTTTCCTCATTTTTGGTATTTGTTCACTTCATTCCACTCCTGATTATGAATACTATATATTCAAATTCATTTAAAAGTAACTTTATATTTTCACCAATTACATAATTACATGCTCCTATAAGGATCAAATAGGCTGTACATGGTGGCTCACACCTGTAATCCCAGCACTTTGGGAGTTCAAGGTGGGTGGATCACAAAGTCAGGAGTTCGAGACCAGCCTGACCAACATGGTGAAACACCATCCTTACTAAAAATACAAAAATTAGCTGGGTGTGGTGGTGCATGCCTAAATCCCAGCTGCTCAGGAGGCTGAGGCAAGAGAATCGCTTGAACCAGGGAGGCAGAGGTTGTAGTGAGCCAAGATTGCGCCATTGCGCTCCAGCCTGGGTGACAGAGACTGTGTCTCAATAAAAGAAAAAAGGATCAAACACTTCTAACCCTACCACTGAAAGAATCACTGATAACGTTATTATTTTCTGAGTAGGGGTTAATAAATTTTGGTAGGCATTCATCTGTCTCCCACCCATTACTGACACTGTCCTTTTCCCTTCTTAACTGCACCCAGATTTTTTGGCGCATGAACATTCTCCCCCACCATCACGTATATGGTTTGTGCTGTGTTCTAAATGTTTGTGTCCCCTCAAAATTCATACACTGAAACCTAATTGCCAATGTGATAGTATTAGAAGATGGAGCCTTTGGGAGGAAATTAGGTTAGGAGAGCTTCACCTTCATGAATGGGATTA
Organism: Callithrix jacchus; assembly: GCF_049354715.1. Classification (NCBI taxonomy): domain Eukaryota; kingdom Metazoa; phylum Chordata; class Mammalia; order Primates; family Cebidae; genus Callithrix; species Callithrix jacchus. The sequence goes on along the minus strand of NC_133517.1, from coordinate 92,189,820 downwards.
GTACTCTTTAGAAGAGACCCCAGAGAACCAGTTAGCTCCTTTTACCTTGTAGGAACATAGCTAGAAGGAGCCATCCATGAACCAGAGAGGGAACCCTCACCAGACACCAAATCTGGGTGCCTCAGTTTTGGAATTCCCAGATTCTAGAACTGTGAGAAATAAATTTCTGTTATATATAAGCCACCCAATTTATGATATTTTTGTTATAGCATCCAAAATGGACTAAAATAGTTTGATGGGACTGACCTAGCCCACCTCCTGGAATGGAGTTTAAGTGACCTAAATCTTTCAGAAAATTCCACCTCTTTTGATAGAGAATTTTTGGTTCAGTGATGGGCATCAACCCAGGCCTAAACCAACAAGTGCATGATATTTCTCTGGTTCAGAGGTAGTCATAACATCTACAGTAGCCAAACAGATGTAAGGAAGGAGCCTCTGTTCCTTCCCCTGATGAGCAGGGGAGAGAAACCATTCCCCTTCTGCTGGACCAGAATGAGAAAGGCTACAGCTTTGATTGCTGCTGACAGCTTTCAATCCTATACATCTGCAAGGCCTTAGTCTTAGATATTATTGTGTATGGGAGAGTGACGAGAAGACAAGCAAAGAGTGGGTTGGGTCTGTTCTAAGACAGCCAACTCTAGAGAATCCTCAGGGGTGGGATAATTCACTTGTCTCCCAAATGTTTTTTTCCATAACCAGAGAGATGCTCAGGATATTCCCTTGAAGTTCCACATGAATTTCAGTGTCCATAGAGGTGGATAACACAAATACTCATTTTCTCATCAACTGGGAGAAGGTCAATAGTGAGCACCAAGCCTTTTGCGAAGGTGTATGTTTCTAAACTATACTCCTCTATGATGCCTTCCATTTTGTCTCTGCTGTAGTGAAGATGTATCACGATGTTTGCTCTCCCCAGGGGTGAGAAAGTGAAAGAAGTCTTGACACTCCTTTCTTGTGAGATATTCTTAAAGTTTGCTGCACTGTGTTCTAAGCCAAGTCACAAGTCTGTGGGAGTAGTGATATTTAGTGGTCATGTTTAACTGCGGAAAAAGAGGAGACATTGCTGGGATAAAGGATCTTAAATTCTCGCTCGGTGCAGTGGCTCGTGACTGTAATCCCAGCAGGTTGGGAGAGAGAGGCAGGCAGATCACCTGAGGTCGGGAGTTTGAGACCAGCCTAACTAACTAACATGGTGAAACCCTGTCTCTACTAAAAATGCAAAATTAAAGCTGGGCGTGGTGGTGCATGCCTGTAACCCCAGCTATTTGGGAGGCTGAGGGATGAGAATCACTTGAACTCGTGAGGCAGAGGTTTGGTGAGCTGAGATTGTGCCATTGACTGTAGCCTGGACAACAAGAGTGAAACTACATTTCAAAAAAAGAAAAGAAAAAAAAAAGGATCCTAAATCCTCAAAAGGCTCTTTATCATACCTATAAATTCTTGAGAGATTTCTGAGGAGGGGAAAACTAAGGAGCCTTTGCTGCTACATGGTTCTGGTGAGCTGGGGTGTGCCACATGGAACCCCTAAGGGTCCGTTTGTCTAGGTTCGAATCCAGGCTCCGTAAGTTCCTACCTTGGTGATCTCAGTTAAGTTACATAAACCTACCGAGCTTCAGTTTCCTCATCTGTACAAACCATATACTATTAGCACTTACCTCATAGGGTTGTGGTGAGGATTCAATGAAAAAATGATTATAAAACCTTAGCACAATACCTGGCAAGAGTAGCTGCTCAGTACATATTGACCACTGCCTTGGTGGCTGCTGCTGCTGCTGTCACTGTTATTTGCCTAATAAGACTGAAGTAGATTGATACAGAACTCTGACACTGAGATCCAGACCCTTAACATGTGTTTTTGCTCTTATTCCTCCCAGTGAGAAAGCCTGAAGGAAGAGTAGATGAGGCTCTTCCTGGTGAGCATGTGCCCTGGAGCAGAGCGAATTCACTCTACCTTCTGTCCTCCAGGGTTGGGGCATCTCCAGAGAGAGAAGCCTCTTCAAATCTCTCCTACCTCACCAGCCCCATGGAAGATGCATTTTCCAGTAGTCAAGCCTGGGAGGCTTTTCACACAGAAGCTAGCTTCTTTCTTTTCTTTTTTTTTTTTTAGATGGAGTTTCACTTTGTCGCCCAGGCTGGAGTGGAGTGGCATGATCTTGGCTCACTGCAACTTCTGCCTTCAAGTGATTCTCCTGCCTCAGCCTTCTGAGTAGCTGGGAATACAGGTACATGCCACCATGCCTGGCTAATTTTTGTATTCTTAGTAGAGATGGGGTTTCCCCATGTTGGCCAGGCTTGGCTCCAACTGCTAACCTCAAGTGATCTGCCTGCCTCGGCCTCCCAAAGTGCTGGGAATATAGTCGTGAGCCACCACACTCAGCCCTCTTTGCTCTGCTTTCTGTTAGCCTGGCTCTGCTTACTGGGACAACTGCCCGGCAGGGTCCTTGGCTGTAATCCTCTTCAGATTTCTTTCTGGGTGATAGGAAGAAAGGAGCAAAAGGCTTTGAGGAAAGGAGAATTGCACTGTTCCTAGAGTCAACAACACCTCAGCACCTTGATTCTGTGCACTTGGATGCTATTTCCAGTTTATAAAGTGTTTTTATCAGTATTTTCTATAAATCCCAGTGAATATTAAAAAGCAAAACAGTTCTTGCTTCAGTGGCATATATACTAAAATTGGAATGATGCAGCGAAGATTAGCAACTTAAAAAAACAAAACAGAGTTCTTTAGAAAAGATAGGAAGCACATGTCATCCACCAGCATACAAATTTATGCATATAATTCATGCATATTCATGAATGCATTTCTAGTAATCTGAGAAATATTAGCAGTAGATTAATTTGGGTAGTGATGAGGTATGCTATGAGTTAGTCTGAGGGTTGGGGCTAAAAACAGGAAAGCGGGGAAGGGAATATCTTCTAAGCTCTAGTTGCTTTACATATGTTCTCTAATATAATGTACAAGTATCAATTTATTAAAGAAGTATTATTCCCATTGTACTGATGAGTAAACTGAGCTTAGCATCACAGACAATAAGCAGTAGAGTCCAGATTCAAATCTAGAACTGTTTTGTATTTGAAGCCCACATCCTATCCGTTAGCACCAGAATCGACTTGCCTTTAAATAGTAAAAAAATTGGTGTGATATGAAGCTAAATGGGAGTTTTATATCAGTAACTTGCACTGAGATAATACTGTATGCCCACTCTCATGCTCACTGAATGATAATTCTGCAAGTTTGGGTCCCACCTGTATCTATATATAATCTTTTATTCCATTAGATCTCAGTGGAGGCCAGGCTGGACTCTGGACTCCAGCACATTCTTACCTCTTGCCTGTGCTGTTTCCCACATCTGGAATGGCTGTCTTCCCACCAGTTCAACAACAAACGTGTCTTTTCTCCTCCTTCCTGTTATCTCTTTCCATCCCTGCCCTGAATTTTGGTATTTAGGCCTCCATTTTCATCTCTAGCTCAGATGGGAGAAGTCATGACTTAGGGTTTGTTTCAAATGCCTAGCCCTGAAGAGAAACAAGATGTTTAGGCAACTTTATGATAAGTAGATTGCAAAACTGAAAATAGACAAAGTTTCCCAGAGCTGGGGGGAGGAGAAAAGCAGAAGAGAATCAGAGGGTTTCATGTAGATACATCCCTAAGTAGTCGGCCTTTACAAGGCTGAGTCCTGGGGATGGGGATGTGAATGGAATCCTCATTAGTTTGGGGAGTTGGGGATCAGAGATGGCCTGTGCCCTAGACCTTAGAGTAGAGCCTTCAGAAGTGGCAAATCTCCAGAGTTCTCTGTGCTTCCATTTGATATGGGGTAATACAATGATGTCCTTTGCCTAAGAGGAGCTCTGATGCAGTCCCTGAAACTCAGAGCAGCAGTTAAGTAGAAGGAGTTCCCTGCAGAGCAGCCTCAACAGGAACCACTGGATTCAAGGGGCCTTGCAGTTGGAGACATGAAGGACACAGCTTTCACCTATGGGGACTGATAGCCAAAGTCCAGATGGGAAGGAAAACATCTAGGCAGATGCCACTGTAGTCAGAGGAAGGCAATGAGACCTGATGCAGTACCTGTCCTCAGGACAATGAGATCCAGTGCACCCCCATGCACCGTGATTAGTATCGTAGGTCCTCTTCCCCATCTTAATGTGGACCTGCTGAGATGGAGGCAGATTAAGATTCTGCCTCTCAAATGGGGTGAAAAATAAAAATCAACTTCTGAGTTTGTGAAGTGATATTCAGAGATAATTGACATAGTCTGCAGAGGTGAAGGGTGGCCACTCCAGGCCTCATAATGGTCCAGTTTCTTTTTATTCATTGTCAGGCTGAAAACCACCTTTCCAACACAAGAAATCTGTTTGTTGGTTTCACAAAGGTTCAGCCAGATTCATGCACAGAGAAGCACAGGAAAGTCACTTCTACAAAGAAATGGTAGAGAGGAGACAAGGTCTGGGGGGAAGTAGCATTGCTGTGGGTGGCAGATAGCATCTGGATACTTTAGAGGCATCTGGATACTTTAGAGGCAACTGCACTAGCTTTGCAAGTAAGTCAAATTTTCATGGAGGCATCCCACTCAGCATCAGGGGAGAAAGTCATCAGTGGATTGAGTAGAGAGGCAGTTTGCTAGCATACCTCAAGTGGAAAAGTTGGTGGTAGACTTTACAAATCAAAAGCATCTGCAAATCATCAAACATATTAATTAAAACAGCAGTTGCCCACTTGATGATGATTGGAATAGATAAGAATGATAACACCCAGCATTGGTGAGGAAAGCTGGTAGGAGTAGAAATTGTTCAAATCCTGGGCAGTTTGGTACCATGGATCAAAATGTAAAGTTTCCCTTTGAGTCAGCACTTCTAGAAATTTGTCCAAAGGGAATGATCAGACAAGCTACAAATATGTATGTGCAAGGAAATTGATCCTAGCTTTGTTTATGGTAGTAAAATTTGGATATTACAAACATTAATAAAGAGTAAAGTGAGGGCAGGAGCAGTGGCTCATTCCTGTAGTCCCAATGCTTTGGGAGGCCAAGGTGGGCAGATCACTTGAGGTCAGGAGTTTGAGACCAGCCTGGGCAACAGAGCAAGACTCCATTTCATGAAAAAAGAAAAAAAAAAGAGTAAAGTGAATAAATTATGGACCATCAATATACTCTTCAGCAGTCTGCATGCAAATGAATATAGAGCTCTTGTGTAGACATTGCAATAATTATGCAGGTTTATATATATCAACATAGTATGGTGTTTAGATATATTGTCAATGATGAACGCAGCTAAGAAAGGCATATTTGGTATTAATGAATTCAGACACAGACTAAAGTCTGGAGGTCATTACACAGAAATATTAAAGGTAGGTGTTTTGGGGGCACTGGTGATAATAAAACCACTAAAGCCAAATTTTACTTTCTTATTTCACTTTAATAAAATACCTGAAAAACATTTTTAGAGTGAACATGAATTATATTTACATATTCAAGCACCTAGGGATGTGGGATCAGGCACCCTCTAAGGCTCTTCCCTCCCTGCCAGGCTGAGCTTTCCCCCTTCCCCACTGTACTTTCTCCTTTTTTGAACTCCTGGGGCAGTTAAAACCTGATATTTGTCCAAGATAGGAGTTCAACAAAAACTTTTCTATTAAAGATGCTGCTGGTAATGAATCTGGCCTTCATTGCTTCTCTTACTGCTTTGTGAATTCAACTCAATTCTAAATGATTTGAGTTCTAAAATTGGCATCACAATAAACACACTTTTTTTTTTTTTTGAGACAGTTTTGCTCTGCCACCCAGGCTGGAGTGCCGTGTGTGATCTTAGCTCACTGCAGCATCTGTCTCCCAGGTCCAAGTGATTCTCTTGCCTCAGCCTCCTGAGTAGCTGGGACTACAGGGACTACATCATGCCTGGCTAATGTTTTACATTTTAGTAGAGACAGGATTTTGCCATGTTGGCCAACCTGCTCTTGAACTCCTGACCTCAGGTGATCCTCCCACCTTGGCCTCTCAAAGTGTTGGGATTACAGGTGTGAGCCGTTGTGCCTCGGCACAATGAACACTTTTTGATGTGGCACAGCTAGCACAAACTTCTGAGAACACAAGAGGCAGTAAATAACTCTTTATGGACTGATCAAGGTGTAGACATATCGTTGAGGGAAAAAGGCCATCCTGAATTTTAAAATGACATTTCTGAAATGGAGCTTGAGACCTGCTGTGGTAATAGGGTAAAATCCAAGCAACAGGTGATGGTCAGAACTGCAGGGCATGACAACTAGAGCTCTGTGCTGGGGTCCTTCTCTTCTTTCCTTCCTAGTAGTAAACAGGGAAGCTGCTTTGGCAGTGCCTGGGAGGAACTGCCTAGGGAATGTTGAACATCTGTCTGGTTGTGCTTGTGGGGTACAAATCTTTTATACTTGGGCAGGAGGGAGAGCAGAGCCTATATCACCCTTGAGCATAATTCAGAGGTAAGATCTGAAAAGCAATGGCCTGGATTACATGCTTCTTCCTAACTCTTGACAAGCAAACTGAAAGGAAAACTTTGGTTGCAAGTAAGTATGTCAAGGAGAAAGCAAAAAGAAAAGAGGGAAACAAGAAAGTGAAGAGAAAATAAGGCAGGTTAGAAAGAAGGAAGGTTAGCAGGAAGGAAAGATGAAAGGAACAAAGGAATAAAAGAAGGCAAGAAGTGGTTGGGCACAGTGGCTCACATCTTATTCCCAGCATTTTGGAAGGCTGAGGCAGGTGGAGCTTGAGGTCAGGAGTTCAAGACCAGCCTGACCAGCATGGTGAAATCCCGTCTCTACTAAAAACACAAAAAATTAGCTGGGCATGGTGGTGCACGTCTGTAATCCCAGCTACTTGGGAAGCTGAGGCAGGAGAATCACGTGAACCCAGGAGGCAGACGTTACAGTGAGCTGAGATTGCACCGTTGCACTCCATCCTGGGCAATAGAACAAGACTCTGTCTCAAAGAAAGCAAGAAATAAGAAAAAAATGAAAGAAAAAGGATCCAGGAACTTCTGAGGATACTAGCTCTGAAAATATTTGTAAAAAACTTGAAGGCCTTGGACTTTGTTGTCCTGACTATACTTGCGGGAACTTTTTAAGGCCCTTGAAATGTGAAACATTAGAAGTTGGAAAGACTGGCAGAGGTCTAGCTCTGTCCTTAACCAGTTGCGTGACTATGGACCAGACACCATCTCTCTGGGTCTCCTCTTGAAAACACGGGGATGAACTAGGAGTTTCCTCCAGCTCCAACATTCCATGTCTTACAAATTATAAAAGCAGACATTTGAAAGACGGATGGGGCAGGATTTGTTTCTGGGGGCTGTATCACAAACTCACCCACCTGTTCAGTTTTTCATTTGCCTTTGTTTCCACTCTGCTCAAAACAGTGATGGTTGGAAGATGTTCTCGTAGCTCCTCACAGAACAATGGGTCCTGCCCCCTGAAACAATGATGAGTACAATTCACTTTATTCAGTCAAAACCTGACTAAGGAGTTGTCCTAAGAATTCCGGTCGAATTATAGAAATAGTAAGAACCCAAGTCCTTTATATAGTGATGTTTAGGTTTCATAGATAATCAATTTCGTATCAAATTCCTGAGGATCCTGAATAAATCTGTGGGGGACTTAGCTCTTACTGGCTACAAAAGGCTTCCTGCGGCTGTTATCTCACAGGATAAGAGTAAAACAATGGTTACAGAGAAGCTTCCTTTAGAAATTGTATTACTGACTGGGCACCATGGTTCATGCCTGTAATCCTAGCACTTTGAGATGCCGAGGTGGATGGATCACTTGAGGCCAGTAGTTCGAGACAAGTCTGGCCAACATGGTAAAACCCCGTCTCTACAAAAAATACAAAAATTAGCCGGGCGTGGTGGCAGGTGCCTGTAATCCGAGCTGTTCTGGAGGCTGAGGAAGGAGAATTGCTAAAACCTGCGAGGGAGAGGTTGCAGTGACCTGAGATTGTGCCACTGCATGCCAGGCTGGGTGACAGAGCAAGACTCCAACTTAAAAGAAAATGTATTACTGAGGTATATCATGCATACAGTAAAGGTTTACCTCACTAATGTGGATTTTTCTCTACAGTTGCAAATCACCACAAATATAGCTTTTCAAAGCTATTTCTGTGTTTGCAGTACCTCTGAATAGCCATATTTAAATATGCCAAAGGAGCATATTTTGGGGTGAAATATTCTGGTTTCTCTTAACTGGTCTCTTTGTATAAGTGACAGGAGGCATGTCACTTTGGAACAATGAACCAAACAAATGCTTAATTCATTTGACTTAAAGGCCTTCCCAGAGATGCAAACAAATTACATGCTATTCAGCATATTGTCACTAGATGGGGATCTTGAGTCAATCATCGCTTGTTAGCTTTCTTTATCTCGTGTTTTCTTTATTTGAATCTGTTTTACCAGGGTCTGAGTACACATATAATGCAAGTTTACAATTTTGGCATTTAACATTTTTGTTGAACTTTTTGGGGAAGGTAATTTGGAGTAAAATGAATTTAGTTTTTAAATGTATTAGCTTAATTAATTTCTCATCTGGGGTCCCAGGGAGATGGAAATGCCCCTATGTGCAGGCGGCATGCTATTGATCTGCTGCTTATTTCTGGCGGAAGTTACCAGTGTTTATTCACATTGCCCCCACAGGGTGTGGCTGGCTGTAGAGGCTGTCATTATATGTTATAACTGATTAAAAAAGGAAATCCTTACTAGAAATTGCTCTGCGGTGGCCAAGAAATGAACTCAACTGTTTTATTTTCAGAGAATAAGCAGTTTCAATCTCCTTATGTCTAAAACTGTTACAGCAAAAGCTAATGATTTTTGTCCATTTTCATTCCAAGTAAAATTCCAAAGTGATTTTTATACTGAATCACTATGTGACCATCTAGAGAAATGTAGAAGTATGAGGTGAAGACCTTTGCCTTTCTCTTTCATTTGTTGAGGCAGTCATGTCATTCAGGAATAAAATCTGCAGATTGCTGAAAACAGTGATGGAAGCAGCTTATCTTCTTGTCTGAGTTCTCAAGCAAACTCAGGAGCTAGACAGTTTTGCTTGTAACACGTTGACCTTCTACCTAGGGACGGTGTGGTTGTTTAGCTTTGGCTGCTATCTGGAATGAGTTTGAGTGTTTCAGCTCATTTCCTAAGAAACACAAATGAAGCCCACATAATAAAACATGCAATTTGGGATTATTGCCAGTCTCTGTTCAGAAGATGCCCAGAACCATGTTTCTGAAAACTAAATTCCTGTTGCACGTAGATAGAGACTCTCGTATTTCCAGATGGGTCCAGTTGGAGGGGAAGGAAGGAAAAAAGAGAAGCAAAGGAAATTGTAAACGACGAGGCATCGTGCTGGAGGAAATGACCCTGGGGACCCAGAGGGAACGCCCTGCAGTCCCCAGGTCCCTGCATTCAAACTGTGTACACTTCTGAAGCCGTGTGACTTGGAGTCTCAGGCAGAGGCCGTTGCTGCTTTCCCATTGTGTGTTCTGCTTTCCAGTGTCTTCAAAGCTGCAAGATAAAGAATGACATGGACTTTACTTCCTGTCCTACCTGTCCTTGTCCCTGCTGTAGTTCCTACCCACAGGGCAACCAGGGAGACCCTTGCCCACAGGTCTGCACAGAGCATGGGCTATCACACTGTCTTTTGTCTTCTCCTCACCTGTCTAGCTGGAGAAGCAGGCTCTCAGGTCTAGCTGTGGCTAAAGCAGGGGCTTTGTCACTTGGGTTTAACTCTGAAGCAACTTTCATAAGTATGGGGCATTCTTCAAGAAGTGTCTCCAAAGTTTGGACTCTGAAGGATCACTTTTCTCAAGAGAGGATATTTTCATTTGTTTCTCTGAAAAGTAAATCGCGTTCATCAGAAAGAAAAATTCTAGTCTACTTCAAGAGAAGAAAACCTAAAAGTCACTGTGATCCTACCACCTAGGTTAAAACTATTAACGCCTTTCTGCATATCCTTAATCAAAGGTCTATGGCTATGTACATATGTAAACATTTTTCAAAAAAATGGTCATTTTATAATACTGTTTTGTGACTTTTATTTTTACAAAATGCTACATCATATCTTTCTATATTACTAAGTGTTTGTATGTAACCTCACATCTAATGGCTTCCTTGTATTCTATTATAAACAATTCCTTACCATTCAACAGCAGTCTCCCTGAATTTTATTGGCAATACAGATAAAACTGTAATTAATATTCAAGGGAGATTTTTACTGTATGTTATAATTTTCAAATATATGCAATTTGCAAATACTCGACTATAGAGCTATTCCTTCCAGTGGAGACTATATGCCTTTTACAAAAACAGGAGGTATATAAATCAACATTTATAAATAATGCAAAAGCCTTCTTCCTTCACCCCATGTTAAAACACCTCCACATTTATTTACCTGAGTTGTTCATATAAATCTGGATACTCTTAAATGATACACCATTTTAATATGATGGAAAATTGTTACTTTAATCCTTAGAGTTGATTCATATGTGAGTAAATGGAAAAAAGATGCTGGGAATACAAGATGCATGAAAAATGTTTTAAAGTCTTTATTGGGCTTGAAATGATGAGAGTTTACATAATTAGTCATAAGGGGATGTTTTTAGTCACAGAAATGATCATTAGTACTGCACTAGAGTTAAGTAATCTTTATAGCAATATAAAAATGCCATTTTGCCCTTAGATCTTACCGAGATTTTGTCTCTCTTTTATGCTCTTTGGCATTACAACACTCAGTAATTGAATGCTACTTAATAATGAGGGTGGGTAATGAAACCATCTAAGCTAATGTGTCCATGGAAATTTCTGAAGCACAAATCCCAAATATCACTACAGCACATTGTGTTAGCCCAAAGCTAGGAAAAAAAGAAATTAAGTTGCAATCATTGTGGTGGTTAAAAAATTACTCCTTACTTTTATAATTATTAGCCTTTGTTCTTCTTATTCTTTTTTAAATGAGGTTTTAAGATGCAAAGTCTGCATTTTAGCCTCAGCTCACATTTTCATCAGTTGCTTTGGTGGGCTGTCATAAATTTGAGCTATCCTGAAGTTACAGAGAAGTTTGTGGTGAGTTGTTTGATAAACAGATGGCTCATGTCTGATCTATTGTGATAAAGAGGCAATAATAAAGACATTCAGTGATTCCTACTTGTTTATGTGAGAATAAAAGTCAGTGGTTAACAGTGCAGCCTCTGGACACAGAGGGACTCCATTTGTTTCAGGGCCCTGCCATGGCCTCACTCAGAGATCTTGGTAGGATCATCTGCTATCTCCAAGAGGGTGTGTCGCCTGAAAAATGAGACAGAAGTATTGTGGTAATTAAATGAGGAAATGCAAAGTGCTCACCACTGTACCTGACATAGAAAAGTTCAATAGTGATAACTAGAATGAGAAGTTGGCTAACAGTTGAATTAAAAGAGTGAAATTATACCTTATTTTTTCTCTAAAACAACGCCTGTAGATGAGTGCAGTTGCAGACTTTTGAGTCTATTTGGTCAGAATTAATTGTGTCATCATCTAACTAGAAATCTCCCAAGAACTCAGTTCAGAGACATTTACATTTATAGAAACAAAAGCGTACAACTTTGGTCTAGATGTCTTAACTTTTCTTTCATCTGTTCAGTGAAGAGGCCCTTCAATTGAGGTACACGTCTTCTTATCACAAATGTCTTCTCATTATGGCTTTTAGCAAATGTAACTTATTGAAAATAGGAAAAGCTGCCTAAAGTATCATTTAATGAAGCACCTTTAAGTTTTAAAAAAGCAAGAATATCTCTTGTGCCTTCGGAATGTAACTTAATTGGTTCCAAACATGAGCAGTGGATTTTGATCTCAGTCTATATATATATAAAAAATCTTTGATTTTGACTATAAGACCTGGTTTAAAATTTAACTGCAAGTAATTGATTTGTAAAATTTCAAAAGCGACTCTTTAATCTTTTAACTAAACTATTAATAAGTTAATAACCTTATTCCATTGAATTTGTTCTTTTATTATAGAAGTCCAGATCCTTGAGTAGGTCTTTGTTCATTCAAAAATATGCTCTTATTTTTTTGAAATGTCCATCTTGCTGTGTAAGAAAAATGAACTTGTAGCATCTTTTTTTAGTTATAGGTTTTCGCTGAAATTTACCTTTAAGTGAAAGTGGGGTGAAGGAGGTCAGCAGAAGGTGGCCATGAAGAATATCTTACCTCATACTCACATGGGCCCTAAATTCTAGCAACTGATTAAGTAAATGGACTCTAATTTTCTTTAATCATTCCTGATAATAGATACAGCTAGGTAGATCACCAGATTCATTATTGTTTATACATTTTGAAACCATCATTCTTTTAATGACTGTCACATGGGAAGAGAATATAAATCATATCTTCCCTATAATAAATAGACTGCTCTATTCAATTTTGTATGAGAAAGAGTTTGTGCAAACGTTTTCTATCTATACATTACTTATCAAAATTTCCTTCCTTTCTAAAATACTGACACTGCCTGTCGTAAGCTTAGGATTGTCTCTTTAATAAGTAAATTTTATGGAAGTTATGTCTGTTTACTACCTCTCAATTGTTTGCAGATGGATGTATTTAAATGCTCTAGTGATGGGAAAAATGTGGATCAGCTGTCTTCTATTTGAGGTCAGTAGTTAACTGATATAAAAGTAAAAGCAAAAATAAAGTAGCTTTGATAATATGTTTGAATCTATCAAAGGTGGTGACTATATAAGTCTGTGTGAGTGAACGAGAATAGCTACATATGGTAATTCATGAGAAGTGGCTCTTTTGTCAGCTTTTAAAAGTTGGGCATAAGTAACTAGCCTCACAGCTGTTACAGTGATGGTCAACAAAGATTCCTAAGCACATTGATATGGTTTGGATGTGTGTCCTGCCTAAATCTCATGTGGAGTTATAATCCCCTCATTTAATCCCTAGTGTTGGAGGTGGGGCCTTGTAGGGGGTGACTGGATTATGGGGGTGGATTTCTTATGAATGGTTAAGCAGCATCCCTCTTGGTACTGTCCTTGTGATAGTGAGACCTCACAACATCTGGATGTTTAAATGTATAGCATCTCCTTCTCTGCTCTTGTTCCTGGCTCCTGCCAGGTAAGAGAGCTGCTCCTACTTTGCCTTCTGCTATGACTGGAAACTTCCTGAGGTCTTCCCCAAAGCAGAAGCTGCTATGCTTCCAGTACAGCCTGCAAAACTGTGAGCCAATTAAACCTCTTTTCTTAGAAATTTGGAGTACTAAACACTGGGGTCTATAGGGGGGAAAAGGGGAGGGCCTGTGGGAGGGGGAGGTGGGGAGGGATTGCCTGGGGAGAAATGCCAAATTTAGGTGAAGGGGAGACAGCAAACAAAGCACACTGCCATGTGTGTACCTATGCAACTGTATTGCATGCTCTGCACATGTACCCCAAAACCTAAAATGCAATTAAAAAAAAAAAAACCTGAAAAAAAAAAAAAAAGAAATTACCCAGTTTCAGCTATTTCTTTATAGCAGCACAAGTATGGGCTAACACACACATATTTATAATTTGATTCTAGATCTTTTAAAAATTTTTCTTTACAAAGCTCAAACTTCTGGATTTCAGACCTTCTGAGAATTCATGATACATTCAGATAGTGACTTGTGAGGTAGGGGCAGTTGGGAGGATGAGATATGTATTTTCTTGTTTGTGGACGATCTGACTCCACTAGAATGTAAGGTATATGACAGCCAATCTCTGTTTTATTCACTGCTGTGTATTTAGTGCCTAGAAGTGAGTTAGGTACTTAACTTAGGAGGGCCTCAGTAAATATTTGTGGATTGATGACATTGATTGAAAGAAAGAAGAGATGTGTTTAGAGGGGAAGGAGGTACAGAAATGGAGAAGCAAGGCCAATTTTCAACCACAGCAGGTAAAGACATTTCCATTTTTCCAGCCCTGAAGCTTGCAAATGGGTGTGACTTATGGTATCACTATGAACCATGTAGTGAATGTCACTTTGTTCTAGTTCCCTCTTGGGACACCCCGTGGCCCGGAGTATTTGGCTACTTCCTAGCTGCTCGGCTTCTTAGTTCCGTTGGGGCTTCTCTCCTCCACTTGCCCTCTGCTTGTGTCAACATGAAGCCTGGGCTTTCTGGGTAATGAGCAGAACAATGAGTGGTTGAGATTATGGGTGTGGGCTTCAAACACTTCTGGGCATCAGTCCAGGACCTGCCACCTTGATGTATCTGATCCTAAGCAAGTGACTTTGTCTAGCTCAGCCTCATTTTCCTCATCTCTACCTTTGGACTGATAATAATTATGCCTATCTTGTTGGGTTGCTGAAGGCTTAATGAGAAGATGCCTGATATAAATAGCAAATGATAAAGACATAGTGTAGGTGGTTCATTGCTTTCAATAGGTACAACTTCACAGAGGGATCCTGCATGTTAAGCACTTAGCATAGGACTGACTTGTGAGAAGCCTTTGAAAGTATGTTGAAAATATGTTAGTTTCTATTTCCTTGTGTGTGTTTTCATTGTTCCTGGTGTAGAGAAACAAAAATTGGGAGCAAAAGTGACTGAAAGACAAACAAGAGTAGGGAGCAAAAGAGACCGACAGACTTAAAATCACAAAAGATATGGAATAAAGAGGAGCTCTGTAGTTAGCAGCATCTAGGCTTGCCTTCCCCAGGCCACATAGCTGTGCAACTACTGAAATGATCTACATGAAATACACCTTCTCCAATGTGGGCAGTAAAATTCCTTTTGTATATTATCATAGTAATTTTAGTTTTGCTATTACAGAAGACACTTAACAGATTTTGTTTCTCCCTTTAAGTTGATTTTTTTCCTTTTGTTTTTTCCTATTTTTTGAGACAGAGCCTTTCTCTATTGGCCAGGCTGGAGTACAGTGGTGTGTTCTTGGCTCACTACAACCTCCATCTCCCAGGGTCAAGCGATTCTCCTGCCTTAGCTTTCCGAGTAGCTGGGATTACTGGCGTGTGCTACCACGCCCGGCTAATTTTTTGTATTTTTAGTAGAGACAGGGTTTCACCATGTTGGCCAGGCTGGTCTTGAACTTTTGACTTCAGGTGATCCGCCTGCCTCACCCTCCCGAAGTGCTGGGATTGCAAGTGTGAGCCACTGCACCTGGCCTTAAATTTATTTTTGAAAGCCCAAACAGCATTTGCCATCATGGAATAGGCTTGGGGTTGGGAGGCTGGTGCTGAGCAGGTCTTTCATGTTATGAAAATGTGCAGCTGTGATGGGACTGTGGGTCTTCATTGGTGATCTGCTGGCACAAGGAGTCAGTTCCACCATGACAGTGGTCAATCAGTTAATCTTGTGAAAGAAAGAAGGTAAGACAATTTGACAGACTACTAATATTTGTTTGGTGAAAAATAGATCTCTTTATTAAAAGAACTAAGCATAAACATAAGACAAAGCTACGAATTTTCCTGTAGAGAAATGTAATTAGGACAAGCTAATAAAGAAAATAAGTACCTAAAGACAGCTGGACACCTTTATCATTAACCTTCCATTGTTCTGAATGTTAATTCTTTCTCTTGCTTTTCTTTCATAACTTGAAGATAAAAACATTCAAACAATTTTTTTTCACACATCTTCCTTGACACCCTCTACCTTTCCCTAGGTTCTGACTTCTTGACTTTTGGAGTTAAAATATTCATATCTTTCTGGAAATCTGATGCTCTCTCCTGCCTGCTTGCCCTCCCGCTTTTTCATGTACTGCTCCCTTAGTCAGGAAAACGCTTCCTTAAGGAAGAGACCCCCATCTGGCAAGACTCTAATTTCTTCAGGGGCCAGGACTGGGGGTGGGATTTATCTTTTTTGGAGGGACGTATAATAAAGTAGTTTTATCGAGATAAAACTCACATGCCATACAATTCACCCATGAAAAGTGTACAGTTCAATACCTTTTGGCAAACGTCAAAAGTTGTGCAAACGTCATCACAATCAATTTTATAACATTTTAATCATCCCCAAAAGAAACCCTGTACCCATTAACTCATTAGCAGTCACTCTCTCCCTTTAACACCCTCCCATCCTCAAGCTCTAGGCAATCACTATTCTACTTTTTGTCTCTAAAAAATTTGCCTGTTTCAGGCATGTTATATAAACATCATTTGCTCTTAAACTATACTGCACATAATTAGAAGCAAAGAAAGTTCATTAAATGCCAGATTTTGAAATGCATCCCTAAATATTTTCCCTTACCACAGAATTGAAGTCCACTGGAACCAGAGCTGCATTATTTCAATTACGGTATAGTGCAAATGCCAGGACATCACAGATTAAATTTGACAAAGAACCCTTTACCTGTGTTTCAGTGAATCACCATCAGCAACCACAGAGCAGGAAGGAAAGTTACTTGGGTCTCCTTGTTTATTTCAGGGACACAGTTCTGTTCAATTTGGATAAAATTCTGGAAGAAAAAACCTCTCTCCTAGTGTTATTGCAACGACTTGCCTTTTCTTGTCAGAACTGAATGCTGACATAAATCTTTTTTGCATAAAATGAACTATTAAAATTATTTTTTTTCCTGAATGATGGCTGAAACAGATGTATTTTAATCTCTAGGGCATAGAAAATGAAATTTACATGTCACTGAGGTCTTTCTGGTTAATAAATGTTTTAAATAGAAAGCACTAAGCTAAATAAATATGAAATGATGCTGTTTTGCATAGGATTAAAGAAGCAAAATTGGAAGTCTTTCCACTAAAGAATTGACTTTTAAGGTGAAGGTATTTTATGTCATCAAATATCAGTCTTTTGGGATATCATGAAAACGCTGCCTTGATGCTCTTCTTTAAAAAAAATTGCAACATGTAGTTCAGAACACTGCCTCTGCCTCTCTAACTCGGTAGATGCGCGTGGTATGTAAGTACTCATTCTCTAGTTTTGTGTGCTAGTGAGCTAAAATAAAATAATTTTACTAATAGCCTGGTTCTAAAAATATACACATTTAAAAAAAATACCATAAAGCCTATCTAGGTTTTGTTTTCCACTGACAAAAAATGTTCATCATAAAAAATGAGACAATTAAAACTGCCCTTTCAAAATCTTGGCAGACTTTTTTTTTCCTTTTGGTAAAAAAGAACTTATGCTGGATGATTTGACTATTGTCAAACTAGATAAAGGTAAAAATGGCTGCACTTTCTAAATTGCTTGCATGGAAAACCTTCAGATGACTTTCATGGACAGTCTATACAGGCAGTGCCACTAATCCATCTCCCCCAAACTGTTCAGCCTCCCACCTTCAATGAGATGAATCCCTGGTGGAATCAACCTTGGAAAAATAAAATGGCAGCTCAGATGACCTGAATTGCACCCCAAACACAACAATGCCTTGAAAGTCACTCTTTTCATTGTAGTCAGTGGGCTGAAAATACAGGAATTCTATTCCAAATTCACCTCTTTACAGTTAAAAATTGTGGTAAAAATCATTTTTTAATAAGTTTTTATAATAAGAGCTCAGGTGTTAGTCTAGCCTGATTAAAACTGGTTGTGAGTCCTCCTTCCCCCTTTTAAATTGCAACAAGACAAACTCTCATATGATGCACAGATTTTTTTTTTTAACAACAAACTGAGTTTTGGAATGATAATTTAGAGTGTATTGGATGTATCACCAGAAGACAGGGTGGCTGTGCAATTGTAAGGCGGTGTTGTATTGTTGCTAGTCGGAGTAAATCTAAATCTTTTCACGCTTTGGTTGAGTGGGTTAATTCCAGGACCTGAATTACAAGTGCAATTTGAATTACATTGCAAATGCTGAACTTACTTCACTTTAGCAAAGTGCTTTCTTTCCCCCTTCTAAGACTTATGAATTCTAGGTATTTTGATGTTTTTCAAATGTCGAAATATTTCAGTTAGCTGTAAAAAATAGCAGTTCCAACTAGAAATGGAGGAAAAGATTTTCCCCCTTTGCTTGTTTATTAATTCTCCCTCCGCCAACTTTTTTTGGTTTGCCTTTATTTGGTGAAATCTTCACATTTAGCATAGATTTAAGCCTTTAAAATTGTAGCAACCCCTGAGCCATTTCAGGCAGAATGGCATTAACCCTTCAATCCTAAGATACGTATTTTGTGAAAATACTGCCACAAACGTTCAAAACAGCCCAGCCTTCAAGTTGAGAGGGAAATCAAAAAACAGGTAAGAAATTAATATACCATACAAATTGGAATTTCTGCTTTAGAGATTTCTCAGGCATAAACAAACATTGATAAACATGGTTTCTCAGAAACCCTGTGAGGCAAATCCATAGGATGGGCAAAGAACAAAGAGATCAAGTGGATTTTTCAGAGGTGGAAATCCCATCGTTCCCACCCAGGTCTAACCACAGTTCTCTGGGTTAAGGATGGAAAAGTCCTGCAAAGAGAAAACAACAGGTGTGGGGCACAACCAGGGGCTCTGCTGCCACGTGAGAGATAATGTCAGGCGTTTCAACAGTCGCAAGTGGTGGTAGACAAACTGCCTGGTAATTAAGCACATACCAATTTATTTGCAGCATGAAGTCTAAGATCAGGCTGCTCAAGCATGACACTATAGTTTTCAGACTGTGGAGATATTTATCTTGTAGTCTTCACAAAAGAAATCTGATTGAATAATTGTTGTCAGAAGACAAGAAAATGCAGGTTAATATTGGGAGTCCAAAAGCCCGACAAATTTTTAAAGAGAATCTGTAAATGGGATACTGTCAAAAATTGCAGTAATCAAGGGCTTTCAGAAAAAGCACTGGGAGTGAGTGATCAATCTAGAACATTGTATGCTGTGGTTGCTGTGAGCATTTGGGGCTTCATTAATTCCTGCCTGCTCGTCCCTTCTAGTTTAAAAGCCTCCATCCATTAGAGCATGTCTTCTTCATGGGACTGGGTAGTGTGGTGTCTCATTTATTGAGTTCCAAAGAGGACATGAGAAGGCCCTGCAGGAAATGCAGGAGCCCTCTCTGTCTTCAGAACGATTCTCCAAACAACGCAATTGCAGATTTTTCTGGCTTGCACTTTTATTGCTCTGCTTTCATTCTTTGAATTTTTGCAACATCACAATTTAATTAAGACAGATTTATGCAGTTCAACCTTACGTAATTAATGAAACATTTTGTTGCACCACTGAAGATTTGTAGAAGAAATGCTAGCTACATTTAAGAACACGTAGTGCAGTATATTATTTTCAGCTTTCAGACATTTTTAAACAAAACACTATGCTTTCCTTCAAAAGTGGAAGAGCAAATGGCTCTGAGAACAACCATACTAACTGACTTTAGTTCCAGATCAAGAAAAACAAACCGTGGAATTTTATTTTTAAAAATCATTTGATGTATTTCCCCTCTAACTTTATATTTTATAAAAATTCTCCCTTTATGAATGAAATTTTTGTTCTTTATATAATTTACTTGTTATACTTAATAATAGTAAGTATAACCTCACAATTATTTATTATACATTTTTACAAATCTGTAACTTGGAATATCTTACCGAACTACTCAGGTAATCCAAGCAAAGTACACATTTTTCAACTAAATAATTTTTAGAAAGTCCCATATTTTGGTCTAATTCATTAACCAAAATATGTTATAAATGTAGAATTCTGTATTGATGAAAAATACAGTGACATTTGTGTCTCTTCTGTTTTCCTTCTATTTTAAGAAAATAGCATTATGAGGATAGGAATAATGCAATATTCAGGCAGTAACTTTTAAAACAAAGTCAGAGGTTGTAAAATTTAACGTTCTCATAACAGCATTAACTTAACCATGTTGCACATATAGTACATTAAGGGATCACATTTGGCTGTCTTCCGTGTAATTGGAAATATTCTATATGTACAATTTGAGTGAGTTAATGTTTCTAGGAGAACCTTAACTTTTGCATTTCTTGACTTTTTTATGTTTGAATTTGTAGCCTTAACATTTGCATTAACATAGTTATTTGCATTTCATTACAGCTGAAGTTAGCCTATTCAAGGACTGAAGTTAGAAGGAGTGTTTACTCAACGGTCTGTTTAAATGAAAACTCTCAACATTTTTAGTTTACATATTTACAGTTAGAAGATATATTAGTTTGGGACTTTGGTTCTTTTTGTGTGTGCTAACGTAAATCTTACTATTTTGGTGCATGATGAGTGTCCCAAAATTGGGTAACAACCGAATAGGTGAGTAAATGAACAATTGCTTCAAGAGTTTCTTGGCAATGTAGAAACAGGAAAGCTGGCAGTAGTGGGTTGGTTGGATTAAAAAGCAACTCTCAGGAAACTTGTCCCAGAAAGGGAAGAAGGTCTCAGCTTTTTATTATATCTTGCTGTTGGCTTCTGCTGTTCTATATATTCTTAATGTGCTATTGTTTTCAATATTCCTAATTTAAAAGGAGGAATAATAATTCCTCAGTTCTGTACATAAAGGAAACTAGTTCCTGAGAAATTACATAATTATTTCAAAGAAGAAAAAGAGGGGAGGGAGTAGTACAGCAAAAAAATTTTCTCAATTTAGTTGTGCCTTGATTTTTGGAAACTTATGTGAAGACATGAATATAAGCAAATACAAAATGTCAGAGATAAGGAAGGAAAATCGCTATTTTGTTTTTGAAGAAACCCCTTCCTCAGACTAGAGACTCCATAAGAGCAAGAGCTGTTTTGTTTTTGTATACTAGTTTCTAACCTAAACTAGAGACATATTAGCTGTCTTTCTAGGCCACCTAAATAGAAAAAAAAGTAGTCAATTATACTACCGTATACCCTTCCGATTGTATTAGCCAAAGTTATCTTTTCAGGAGCACAGCTACTATTTAAAGTGTCTGAAACCAAATACTCTGTTCTGTCTGATTATGCTGCTTTATATATGAAAGGTTTTTAGGCGTTTGTGAAAACTGTATGCTAAAAAATGTTTTTAAATATATAAATACCTGTAATAAGAATGTTTTTAATAGTAAATAGGTTTGTGAACCTCAAAAGGTGCAAAACCTTTAATCACATAATTGATCTTAATAAGTCCATGTTAGCGATAAATATGGATGTCATATGGATTAAAGTTTTGTGGGGAAAGTAGAGAAGAAATAAGGTAGGTGGATACAAAGACTCAAAACAAAGGGATGGAGGAAGATTTACCAACCAAATGGACAGAAAAAAAAAAAAGCAGGAGTTGCAATTCTCGTCTCTGATAAAATAGACTTTAAAGCAACAAAGACCAAAAGAGACAAAGAAGGACATTACATAATGGTAAAAGGATCAATGCAACAAGAAGAGCTAACGATCCTAAATATATACATACCCAATACAGGAGCACCCAGATACATAAGGCAAATTCTTAATGACTTACAAAGAGACTTAGACTCCCACACAATAATAGCGGGAGACTTTAACACTACATTGTCAATATTAGACAGATCAACAAGACGGAAGATTAACAAGGATATCCAGGGCTTGAACTCAGACCTGGAACAAGTAAACTTAAACAAACATTTACAGAACTCTCCACCCCAAATCCACAAAACATACATTTTTCTCAGTACCACATCACACCTATTCTAAAAGTGACCACATAGTTGGAAGTAAATCACTCCTCAGCAATTGCATAGCATTTCACAAGTTTAAATGAAATATTGGTTGGCTGCTTGTTTGTTATTTTCCTCCCTTAATCCTTCCTGTCTCCATTGTTAAGCACATTTATTGGCATAAAAGAGGTTTTTAATACCCGTTTTTAGACTGCATTCTAGCCTGGGCAATAGAGCAAGATTCCCGTTCTCTCCCCCTCTTTGTCTTCCTCTTTCTTTCTCCCTCTCATTCTTTTTTTTCCTTGCTTTCTCTCTTTTGTTTCTTTCTTCTTTTCTCTCTTTTTCTTTTTTAGAAAAAAAAAAAAGAAATAAGGAAAGTATGGAAAAAATCCAAGAGAATAAAAAGTCCCTGCTTCCATGGGATTTACCATCTAGTGGATAAGAGAGTAAGAAAAAAACACATAACTAAGATTATTTCATTGCATTTAAGTGCTACAAATGAAACAGGGTGGAAGGGAGCTGCTTTGAATTGGGTATGGGGAGGGTGTATTTTTGATATGAAGATCAGGGAAGACCTCTTTGAGGAGGTGAAGTTTGAGGCACAACCTGAAGAAGCAGCCATACGACATCTCAAAGAAGTTCTTAAGGAAAAAAGAAAGTGCTTGGGTCCTGAAGCTGGAATTGGTGGGCTTGAGGACCATCACGGAGGTCAGGATCACTGGATTTAGTGAGTGGGAGAGAAGGGTTGGCAAAAGCCTGACCATGTGGACCTCTCTCAGCAGTGGAAAAGAGTTTGGGTTTTACCTTAAGTGCAATGGGAGCCATTGGAATGAGAGACCTGGCTATGATCTATTCATTCATTCCTTTTCTCATTCATTCATTCATGCACTCATTTGTTTTCAAAATAGAACTAATATTTTAGAGCAATTTTAGATTCACAGCAAAACAGAGTAGAAAGTACAGACAGTTCCCATATACCCCTACTTCCACACATGCACAGCCTTCCCTGTTAATACCTCCCACCACAGTGGTATATTTGTTACAGTGAACCTACATTGACCCATCTTTATCACCCACGTTCCATAGATTACTCACTCATGTGGTTATACATTCTATGGCTCTGTACAAATATGTGATGTCATATATCCACCATTATACTGTAATACTATAGTATACATTATACTATACAGTATATTATACATTATACTATAATAACAGTTGTTTCACTCCCTGAACAATCCTTGTGCTCTGCGTATTCATCCCTCTCTCTTCTGGAAACCACTCATCCTTTAATCTCACCTTTTATGGTGGTGGTTTCCAGAATGTCATATAGTTGAAATAACAGTATGTAGCTGTTTCAGATGGGTTCCTTTAGTAACATGCACTTAAGTTTTCTCCATGTCTTTTTATGGCCTGATAGCTCATTTTTTGTGTGTGTGCTGAATAATAATCCATTGTCTGCAGGTACCAAAGTAAAACTCATTTAAAAAAAATCAAATATTGCCAGTTAGTGTATTTGTCACCGAAGTTATATAGTGATTAGCACAATAAATATAACCTGTGGAACTCAGTCTAGTGGGGAAGGTAGATGTTAAATAAATAATGAAATGTACAAATCTAAAATTTCAAGCTGATATGTGCTCTGAAGGATTGGGACATCTTTTAATGGGTATGTGTGAAGAAGGAGACTTGGGGTCCAGGAGAAGATTTTCTGACAAAGTGAGGCTGACTTGTAGTGAGTTCTAAAGGATGAAGTAAGAAGAGAAGGCAGAAGGGGAGAAAATAAGACAGAGGAAGCTTGGCCCATTTGAGGAGCAGAAGGTCAGCGTATCTGGAGCCCAGCTCTCAATGGGAGATGGGTGTGAGGAAGGCCAGGGGCAGGGAGGGGCTGCCTGAGCAGGGTCCTATGGGCCAGGGGATGGTCACCCTTCCATCCCAAGAGCAGTGGGGTGGCCAAGCAGGAAAGTGGCTTTGTCAGAGGGGCATGCTAGAAGGAACAGAGGACAGCAGGCTGGTGGGCAGCGGAGGGTCCGGCTAGGAGACTGTTCCAGTGGCCCAAGTAGCAGTCACCAGTGGCTCGAACAAGGGTGACAGTAGTGGACATGGAGAAACACAAATGGATTGGATAGCTATAGAGGCGAAACTGATGGGCCTGAGGGATGAGAACTAAGGGAAGAGTTCTCCTGGATTTCCAGCTAGAACAAGACAACTGAGACTGGGAGCACAAGGGAAGGACCAGAGTTGGTTGTAAAGTAAATTAGTCATGTTTTCCCACATTAGGAAAAAAATCATATTGAGCTGCTATCAGGCTTATGCAAATGTTAGAAACTAAGAGGAGAAACCCTTGTTCAAATTGTAAAGAGGAAAACTACCTACGAGGGATGGTGCTTAACAGAAGGCCTGTAAGTATGAAATTAAAAGAGGATTTTTGGGGGGATTTGGGAACTCAGTAGCTGAGCAAAAGTTAGACTCATGTAGATTTTAGAAAAGCCTGAGATTTGTTTTGGGAATAAGCAACATTTCTAAGACTAGTATAACATTTTACTATAACTCATTAAGACTACAGCCTATAATATATAAATAACATTTATGGAAAGCATAATATTTATGTAAAACTGTGTTATTTATTGTTTGTATGCATTATTTCCTGTAATACTAAACAATAATTATTAAATACACACTGGTATCACCTTTAGTGCTAGTCTGGTAAATGTCTAATACCTGGCTCTCTAGCAGGAAAGGGGAATCCTCTGTAGCTTTTGCCAATTTCCTGCAGTGTAAATTTTCTCATTGTGACGGATTTTGAACTACCAGCTAATGTCATGGGAAATGAAGTTGGGAAGAGATGCACACAATTCTCTGCTGAGTTTCTGTGAGCCAGCGCACCACCAAGTCTCCCTTTTATTAATGAGGAACTTGGCCTTGGAAAGGTTAAGTAACTCACATGAGTTCACAGAAAGTAAATGGCAGAGTGAAAATTTAAACTCTGGCAGAGACCCCGAAGCCTGTGTGTTTAATTGCTGTGCTGTATACACCAAAGCTGAATCATAATGTTGAAAGGTTGCTGTGAACCCAGAGCCCATTTAAGTTCAACTTCTTTTAACAGAGGAGGAAACTGAGTCCAAAAAGCTTTTATTGATTTGCTCAAGGTTAAAAGGCTATTAATTGACAAAGCTGGGGCTATAACCAAGTTCTCTGGTCACTGCCCTACATAATGCTGTAGCTTCTTGATTCCTTTTTTTTTTTTCAAACCTCTTCTGCAAAATGTTTGAGTAGTTTGTCTTTTAATAGAAAAAAAAAAAAAACAATTGTGGGGCTCTTTTCCTTTCCACACATTTGGAGTGAAAATTTCATCACCTGGCATTGTAATTTAAGAGCATCACCCCACTTAGATGTGGTTAATTGTATATAAAATTTCTAAAGAATAGTCATAAAAATAATAACCATAGCAGCCATCATCTGCATAGAACATGCGAGTACATTTTACACAAAGGTGATGTGTCTATGAAGATATGAATGTGTTCCTATCCATAGGCACCTTTACAGTTACTTTACAATGTAACTAAACCAACACCAGCTGCATGACTAGTTGCATAGCTAGTTACATCACTAGGAATTGAGCCATATTTGGTTACTCCAAAAGCCTACATTTTAAAAGCCAGTCCCTGTGCAATTCCAGCTCATTTTAGGACCAAGGAAATGACACAATTTGCTTTAAACCCAAACTTAACAGTTTAAAAGAGAAGGAGAGGATGAAAATGAATTATGGATTGCACACATGCATGACAACCAAAATTTCAGAACTTCTAGTGAAATTGCAAACAATTTGGCTAAGTTACCAGCCCTCTCTGAAGCATAAAAAATAGTTATCCATTTCAAGAACTATTGTTAGGATAAACTAATTAGTGATAGTAATGCTAATTATAACAACTATGTTTAGAAAAATTCTTAATTTTGAGAAGGCTAATTCTTGTAGCAATTGAAAACTGAAAATGTTATTACTTATGAGAAGATATATAGTATGAGAGACATTATTGACATATATTTTTGACCAAAAGTTTAAAAAAAAAAAGCAAATTAATGCTACATGTGGAGCAGGTATGCTGCATGTGGAGAAACATTTTTATTTCCTTGATAATGAGGAAAGACTTGCTATTTATTGCTAGTTAAAGACTTTATTTTTTCATCTTTCTCCTTAAATCATAGACTATTGAGGATGGAAATAAAAAATTCTAAGAGTTGTATGTAGAAATTATTAAAGAAAAGTTACTTTCATTAAGGTGAATGGTTCGTTGCACTTCTTGGGTTTAAATCTGGTCTATCAGTGTTTCTATAGCACAGCAAATAGATTTGTGGTCTTAGGAAGTAAGAACTGAGTTATTATTCTCTGTTTTTAGAATGTGCTGAGCATATATTGGGCCTATGGAAATATGATATCCAAATTAACATTAGACTGAAGAAAAGGGTGAGATAAAATGAAGATCTTAAGTATATACTTGAATGTTGTAGATGTTCCCAGGGAGAGTCCTTGACCTTTTTTTAGAGTTGGCACTTTAAGCCTGGGGACAAATAGTTGCATTTTTGACAGTCATGTGAAGATGGCATTGGGGACTGCAGATGTGAGACCTTTTCTCTGTCAGAACTTAGAATTAAACCCACATCAAAAGCATTGCAAGAAGTGGAAGATCAGTGGGACATAGTAAAAAAATTCTTAATGAGCAGATAGACTGCTGTATAGCCTCTGTGATATATGTCAACTTAGTCTTGACACAGCCAATTCTCAATTCTCTGTGCAAGATAGAATGAGGGTAACAAAGATAATTGAAACCCTCAGATACTCCACAAGTTCCATTTTAACCCTCGATTGTAACTGCCTGCCTTGCAAGCCTTCTAGGAGATCAGGGAAGAGGTGTATCTCCTCTCTTTGATGTTGACTCATCAGCATATCCTGAAAGTGTTGAGAAACTATGAAATTAATAGAAGAGGGTATATCATTCAGGGTCCTGGCAAGAAGCAGATGGTACACTCAGGAGGCAATTAAAAAGAGTTTAATGAAGGGTCCATTTTCAAAGGTATGGGTGAGGTCAAGGGAGGTCAAGTGGATGAGGAAACACCCTGGGGTTAGCAACCACCAGAAGCTTCTCCCACTTCCAGGGATGAAGGAGCAAGAGGAGATAGCTGTGAGTAGAACCAGGCAAGACCTGTCTACAGTCACTGGTAACCACAGCTCCACAGAACAGTAGCCAGGCCAGGCAGCGCCCAACCTTTCTCTCTTGATTTCACACCAGAGCCTCTCAATGACCAAACCCCTGTGGAAGCTAGAGAGAAGGGATGCCTGTTGATGTGGTCCATAGCTGCCAGGGTTCTGGGGCACAGAGCAGGGCAGAGAAGGGTAAAGAAAGGATCTGGAAGGACAAACAGAGAATACCTAGTCTAGAAGGGATGAGGAGAATGGTGGGTCACCCAGTCATGCCCCTGCATTTGAACACAAGACCATATATTTTATTTAATTTTTTATTGAGACAGGGTCTTGCTCTGTCTCCCAGGCTGGAGTGTGGTGGCATGATCGCAGCTCATTGCAACCTCCTAGGTTTGAGCAATGCTCCCACTTCAGCCTCCCGAGTAGCTGGGACTACAGGATCCCGCCACCATGCCCAGCTAATTTTTGTATTTTTTTTTAAGAGACGGGGTTTCACCATGTTGCCTAGGTTGGTTGCAAACTCCTGGGCTCAAGCAATCCTCCTGCCTCAGCCTTCCAAAGTGTTACCATTATAGGCATGAGCCACCACACTTAGTCAAGACTATATCTTTTAGAAGAGATACTTTTAGAAAGCCAATGAAATAGTAAGATCAAACAACATGCTTTAGGAAATGACCATTTGCATCACATAACAGGTAAATATTCAGTCCAAGAGAAGAGGAAAGAGAGAATAAGGATAAAGTTAGTGCTTCTTTAACTTTTGGTGATAGAAAACTGGTGATTATATTACTTTTTATCGACAGGGAGTCTTGAGGAAGACTTTGATGAAATCTGAAAGTACAGTTCACTGAGATTCTGAAGGCCAATTTTAAGATCAAGTTTCTATTGCCCTTTCTGAATTTCAAATAAGTTCCTATTTTTCAGTGGTTCATGGGAGTGAGATGGGGATGAAGGGAATATTACTATATTATCAGTTATAAGAAGAATGTTAAAAGTGAGCTTTCCTTACAGATACAGTTATTGAGAGGCTGAGGCCAGCAGATCACTTGAGGCCAGGAGTTTAGGACCAGCCTGGCCAACATGGCAAAACCCTGCCTCCATTAAAAATACAAAAATTAGCTGGGCATGACGGTGCACACCTGCAGTCCCAGCTACTCGGGAGGCTGAGGCATGAGAATTGCTTGAACCAGGGTGGTGGAGGTTGCGGTGAGTCGAGATTGTGCCATTACACTTCAGCCTGGATGACAAAGCAAGGCTCTGTATCAAAAAAAAAAAAAAAAAAAAAAAAAGAAAGAAAAACGAAGAAAAATCCAGTTATTGTCAGAAGGTGAATTATAATACCTCTAAATGCTTATGGCTTAACTATTTTAATATGTTTATTTGCTTATGGTTTCAATAATATGGAAGATCCTGTGTCAATATAGTCTCTCTCTCCCTCTCTCTCTCTGAGGCAAAGCGTTCTAGGGGATTTCTGGGGCTCACGTAAACATGCAGGAGAATGTGAATGCCTGTCTTCTTCCATCCCGTCCACTTCTTGTGACAGGCTTAGCCCTACCCCATTCCCAAGCCCAGTGTTACCAGCATGGGGAGCATTTTAACATCTTTCCTCTGATAGTTGTTGGAGGCTTGAGTAAGTTCCACTGCTATTATACATGAATTGAAAGTGCTGGGTAGCCCTGAGTGCCCAGAGCCTACACTGATCCCAGCATGGGGTCCCACTTCAGGTGACAAATCAAGTTTAGAATCAGGGGTTTTAGTAACCCCACATGGAAATTCAGCTTGCTTGATCAAGAAATTGTTACTTTTTCTCACCATCGTCAGACCTCCATCCCTCCTGAACAGGGTCTAGACCATGATCTCATCATCTTTCTTGATGTTCTGCTGGTGTTCCGCCCACCACATTGGGGTTTATAACAAGGAACTTGCCCCTTTTCTCGACCTCCCTGCCTCTGCTTTAAATCCTGTCGTATTTTCCAGCCTATGAGACTGGGCTTCTGTCTTCAAGGAGAAGTGAGCTCCCAAAAGAGGTTTAATATGAAAGGAGAGACTGAGTGAAAACATCAAGTTGCCTCTCTAATTGTGAGGATTTCTGATATCTGGCCTCTTACATTTGTTCTTCAGGTGTTGGGTGGGATGTTTTATACCGTCACCTGCCTCCACAAAGCCTAGTGTGAGTTTGCTAACCCGTGCTGAACCTGCTGAAGTCAGGCCCATATCAGGATGGTGGTGGTAGCTTCCCATCCTACCTGATCCCAGGATCCTTTTCTTTTTTATTGTTTCATGCTGCTCAAGTCCCCAGTTACCTGGGTACAAACCCACCTAATGTGTGACACATTGCCTGAGATGAATGAATTCCTTATTTTCTAGTGCTTTTTATATATTCAGCAAGATATGAAATTTTATTTTCTCAAATAAGAGACACTTTGGAGGCCTTGGACTTTATTATTTGCTCTGAAAAATGTCATACAAGTTTAGGAATCTTCAAACTCCTCTTTGGTTATTTCATTAGGAAAATGTAATCTCATTTAACTGGCACTTTTACATCTACATTCATGCTTTTAAAACACTGAAGTGAGTGTTCTACAGCTATGTAAAGAAACACATTATCAAAGCATTAGGAAATGATTAAACTGACATTTTCTTAAGAAAACGAAAGGAGCAGGAAAAAGCCATTCTAAAAGGACTGAGTGCTACATACTCCAGATATTATCTTCAGTGCTTACTCAGGGATCTTTAAAGAAGCTTATTACCAAGTACCCTAAGAAGACAAGTGTGGATGTGTACAGATCAGAGGGATGCAAGTTAATGCACCTGCCAGATTTTACTATCGTACAAAGTATGTCAATCAGCACTCAGACCTTGCATTTAAAAATGTGTTCTTTCAGGTTTCCTCTGTACTGTATCATTCATAACTCAAGCCTCCAAGTCAGTAACTATTCCACGTTGCCAGTGGTCACAAATGGCACACACGTACACTCACACAGCTTTTGAGGTTATTAACAGTCTTTTCTAGACATAATGAAATATTTTGGAACAATAAAAAGTTAGAATCTTGACTATTCCAGCTGTTAAAATCTTCACATCCGGCTAGCATTTATGAAGCATTTGTGTGCTCAGCATCCTTTTCACACGGTCTCATGTGTGATCTCAGGAGATCAGTATGCAGAACTCTAGGATCAATATCCAAATTGTTGGGTAATTGTAGTCAGACACTTGCTTTCTTAACATATATGGGAGAAGTGATCGAAATTGGTAGATGTTCTTTGAAATGAACATTTGTCTGTCTCCTCAATAGAACTTGGCACAGTCAAGCATGCTCACCTCCAAATGCCATATTTCCTTGGCTCTCCATACCACATACAATAACCCTTTCACTCCCCAACTGTTCCTTTCCAAAGTCACTTACAGTCTCCTCTTCCTCATCCCTTTCCTTGAATGCCATTGTTCCTTGGGGGTTAAGTACACAGACCCCTACTCCTTCCTCACACTCTCTCTGGGAAGTCTTGTCTATCCCTTCGCCTCTAAGATGCTGAATCTATTCCTGAGCTTCAGACCAGTACAGCTGGCCTTTGTATTACAAAGGCTTGGAAACTCCATAAACATTTCAGACTCAATGCATTCAGAACCAAGCTTCCCCACTCCTCCTAGACAAGCTGCACTGGGTATTCACTATGTCAGGAAAAAGCACCACCATCTGTTCATATGCCCTAGGCACTTTGGGCATCATTTTGAACTTATTTTCCCTTCTCAGCATGTCCATTCTCTAATCCAATGTCAGCCACCAAATCCAGTGATAGGTTAATGTATAATATTTTTTACATCCATCTTCTTACCATCCCCACTACTGTTTTCTGTACCTTTGGTATATTTTATAGAAAAACTCCATAAAGCAAGTAGGCTTGGATATTGAGAAATTGATGAACTTAAGAAAGCACCAGACTGAGGATTTTGAGACCTAGATCTTTTTATTTATTTGTTTAGAGATGGGGTCTCACTATGTTACTCAGGCTGGATTTGAAATCCTGAGTTCAAAAAATCCTACTGCCTCAGCCTTTTGAGGAGCTGGGATTACGGGACTGCCTTATGGTCCCCTGGCATAGACCTAGATTCTGTCCTCATGATGTTAACACCTGGCCAGAAGGATGAGAATTATTATTATTATCATTATTTTTTAAAACATCCTATTTTTTAAAATTGCATTTTAGGTTTTGGGGTACATGTGAAGAACATGCAAGATTGTTGCATAGGTACACACATGACAGTGTGATTTGCTGCCTTCCTCCCCTTCACCTATATCTGGCATTTCTCCCCATGCTATCTCCCCGCACTGTCCCTCCCCTGTTTCCCCCCAACAGACCCCAGTGTGTGGTGCTCCCCTCCCTGTGTCCATGTGTTCTCATTGTTCAACACCTGCCTATGAGTGAGAACACTCCATGTTTGATTTTCTGTTCTTGTGTCAGTTTGCTGAGAATGATGTTTTCCAGGTTCATCCATGTCCCTACAAAGGATATGAACTCATTATTTTTTATGGCTGCATAATATTCCATGGTGTATATGTGCTACATTTTCCCTGTCCAGTCTATCATCGATAGGCATTTGGGTTGGTTCCAGGTCTTTGCTATTGTAAGCTGTGCTGCAATGAACATTTGTGTGCATGTGTCCTTATAGTAGAATGATTTATAATCCTTTGGATATATACTCAGTAATGGGATTGCTGGGTCAAGTGGAATTTCTATTTCTTGGTCCTTGAGGAATCGCCACACTGTCTTCCACAATGGTTGAACTAATTTACACTCCCACCAACAGTGTAAAAGTGTTCCTTTTTCTCCACATCCTCTCCAGCATCTGTTGTCTCCAGATTTTTTAATGATCGCTATTCTAACTGGCGTGAGATGGTATCTCAATGTGGTTTTGATTTGCATCTCTCTGATGACCAGTGATGATGAGCATTTTTTCATATGATTGTTGGCCTCATAAATGTCTTCTTTTGTAAAGTGTCTGTTCATACCCTTTGCCCATTTTTGAATGGGCTTGTTTGTTTTTTTCTTGTAAATCTGTTTTAGTTCTTT
Organism: Callithrix jacchus; assembly: GCF_049354715.1. Classification (NCBI taxonomy): domain Eukaryota; kingdom Metazoa; phylum Chordata; class Mammalia; order Primates; family Cebidae; genus Callithrix; species Callithrix jacchus. Next base: position 92,158,089 of record NC_133517.1, on the reverse strand, counting down.
GTAAATTCTGGACATCAGCCGTTTGTCAGGTAGGTAGACTGCAAAAATTTTTTCCCATTCTGTTGGTTGCCGATTCACTCTATTGACTGTTTGTTTTGCCGTGCAGAAGCTGTGGAGTTTGATTAGGTCCCATTTGTCTATTTTGGATTTGTTGCTGAGAATTAGTTTTTATAGAGCAATGGTGTTAGTTTTTTTGAGTGTAGGAGCTATCTTATCTCTTTTCTTGTAGAGCCTAGCACTTATAGATATTTCATCAGTGTTTCTTGAATTAAGGACCAGGATTGGAGATATTTCCTTAATGTGAAATTTTAATGAAGTCTAGAAAATTCCTGTTTCTGGAAATAAAAACACTTTAGGTAAAGATGGGGCAAAAATAAAAAAGTGGATAAAGCAGAGTATTAGAGTAAACAAAATGGTGTATTTGAGTACATGTCTTTAAGATCCTGTAAGGAAAAAAGCCGTAGCATGACAATTAAGGCAAATCCAGTGGCTAAATCCAAGTTCTGTTCTTTCCAGCTATATAGGCTGTGCGCAGCACTAACTATGATTTTGCTGTAGTTCGAAGTGAAGGGGGCAGAGCGTATGTACTTTTATATTATTTTATTTTGTTTGTGCTGGGTTAGTGTCTTTGGTCTGGTATCCAACAGGCAGAACTGCGATGGGGACTCAAGTGCAAGTTATTTGTTAAGGAAGTGCTCCCAGGAAAAATTTGTAGGGAATGGAAGAAGCAGGACAGGCTGGGGAAGAAGCCAAGTAATTTCAGCAAAGTCCAGTGGAGGGTAGCATCTCCCTGTTGCCACCGTGGGTCTGGAGTGCAGGTTTTGCTCTAAGTGTTTGCAGTTCTCTTGGAAGGTAGCTGGGATTTCCTACTCTCGCACTAGTCAGTTGCTGCCTAAAGGTCATCCCAGTGTATGTAAGCCCTGCACCCTTCTTCTGTGCCTATGGACAAAACAACTTCAGTAGTCCCAGAATGGTCCTAAGAATAGGAATGGCAGGGGTGGACACTGTAATCAAAAGACACTGAAGCCATGGTAGAGCCCCTGGGAATTGGGGAACTGACAGGGTTTGTTCTCATTGGCCATCTTTACATATTTTTGGCCATTTCAGGATTGATTATTTTGATTTAAATTGGAATAATCACCCATATTGACAGAAGAAAACATGATTGTGATAGCTGGAAAATCCTGTTTTGAGAGACCATGCTTTATCCTGTTCCGTGATGGTTGGTGGTCAGGGCGGGTTCTTTCTTCCGATTGGAATGGCTGTTCTATCTTCAGGATAAGTGACCTGTGCCATTAGAAGAACAGAGGAGACAGCGGAAGCCCTGTTTATTGTTGAGGTAAAATACGGGTGTTTTGAGAGCAATCTGCAGATAATGTTCCACTTTCATTGTTTAAACCCTAAAGGATTGCTCTTTTGGGCAAGAGAAGAGGGGAGATTGTGCCAGGGCACTAAGTAACATCCCCAGGTGACACAGGGAGGTTCTTATGGCTTTTGCTCTGAGTGGAGAGACTTGGGATGGTGCACATGGCCTCCTGATATTCTGCTCTGAAGGAAGCAGTGATCAATATGAAATGGGAAAGCTAAGAGTCTGGAATCCTGGATCTGTTCTGAATCCTCTCACTACTAGCTGTGTAATCTTGGCTTGGGTGTAGCCTCATGTTCTTCTTCTGTAAAATGGGGATAATAATGCCTACCTCGTAGGGCTGATGTGAGGAGCAATGGTTATATATATTATTTCTCTTTGAAGTTAAGTGCTATTTAGACTGTTTTCCTGTGTTATCAAGGTCAAGTTACTCAATCTCCTCTGCTGTGGTTTCCTCAACTGTACAAAGAGCATATTAAAAATAGGCACCTCACAAGGTCATTTTAAGGTTAAATTTAGATGACCCATGTAAAATGATTAGTACAGTCTAGCAAATATGAAGCAGCCTATGGATACCTGCAATTTAAAAAAAATGGTGACGTGACAACCTTAAAGCATTTAATTAAAGGCATAACCACTTTACTTTCTAGCATCATTCTATTCTACCTGAATTTACATGATCTTCTTTTATAGCACTTCAGGACATAGTAAATACGTTTATATTGTTGACTTGTCAGTCATGCCTCTTCTCAATCTTCATCTTTTCAACCTATATTATAGGCTATAATATTTGAATAATCTCTAATTGAATATGAAAAATATAGAAAGAAAACTATAAAATGCCCAGAAATATACAAGGTGTTTAGACAGGGCTATCTCATGCTTCTTCAAGGGTAGTTTTATTACCAATACTGTTTTTTTCGACACTTGGGAACAATGCTTCATTCTCAATAATAATTTTTTGATGTCCGCTTAGAAAGGGATAGTTAGATTAAACTCAGGCCAAGAATCAGAAGATGTAAGGATTATTCTCAGCTCTTCCATTGTCTCCTTGTATGTCTTTGGATGGGTTTCTTAACTTTAAAATCCCAAGTTTCCGTGTCTCTAATCAGTACCTTACAGCACTGTTGGGAGGATGAAATGAAATCCTATATGTAAAAAACACTTGGCATGTGGCTGCCACATGGTAGATCCTGGGTGTAGTACAGCATCATAGTATAGCTTCAAAAATGTTGATTTCTCATTACCTTCTTTCATACTTCTCTGACCCTCAGCATCCCAATGTATGGGATATAGATTTTAATTTTTGTTCTGATGGTTATGAGGCACAGTTGAGTTGATGCTCATGAAGGCACCCCAGTCATTGCAGAGGTGTAAAATATTATTATTCCCAACAACAGTGGCTAGTTATTTACTAATTGATTGGGGAACATTATTGTGTGTCTGTTATATTACAGGCACTGTGCTCGGTGCTGAGGATATACCATTGACTGTTATAGTCTCTATTTTCAATGAACTTTTAAAAAGAAAATACATGCATAAATAATCTTCCCTGGTACCTGATTTTAAGAAAATACAGTATTAAAACTTTGTTGATAATTAAACCTGTTATTTTTGTTTAACCTAGCATTTCTTATAATTATTTGACCATAGAACAACCTCCCATGTCATTGATGTTTATTGGATAACTCACTGGGATGGCATGGAGCACAATTTGGAAGGCACTGTTGAAGCAAGCAGGATTCTTTTCCCATGAGGCCTGGTTCCTTCAATGTGCTGTATTTGCATAAATCATATTATGTAGGTGGCAGCCTGCTTTGTCTGTGGTCAGGGCTGGCCCTAGATAGGGTACAACCCTGAAGTGAACAAAACAGGAGTCAGTCCTGGGCAGAGAACACAAACTTTGTCAGAAAATAAATTACTGGAAACATTATTAGTAAAGAAGAGGAGTAGTTTTGAGGGTGTGATAGCTTCTGTTAAAGCTTATGCAGTTAATCATTCCTTGTTTGAGGTTTGGACTTTCTTCCCTTTGATGTAATTAGCCATTAGGCTTTCTGAAGTACATTTTTCATGTCAAGGAGACAATGGTTTCAAAGGAGAGATAGGGTGGGGCTGAAAGGAAGGCCAAGTTAATGTACAAAGCAGCAAGAGACAGAAAAATATCAACACTTTTTGCACAAGCTGTTTGTTAATGGCGCATTAGAACATGATGCTATTTTCACTTCAAATATAGTAGGGTCTTAACTGCTTTGCTGCATTGTAATCATTTTCCGGAGCTTCTGGTAGCAAACAGTACCTTGCATGTAGTATAGTTTCAATAAACATTTATGGAATGAATACACTGTTTGGATAAACAATTCTTTCTTTGAATATATTGACTGGATAATTTGTTCTGATACAGTAAAGCCAGTTTTGATAGGACTGGGGCAACAGGTGGTTAACCAGAGCTTTGTCACTTAGTCAAACCGTCTATTTCACAGGTTTTAAAATGTTTTAGTAGTTATTATTTTTTCAAATAACATATTGCTTTGAATCATAAACAAGCATAATAGAAGAGCTATTAGAATTAGAAGATGTTCCAAGCATCTCCAAATACATACACTACCCCGTCGCGCATGTGTGTAACATGGGTATGTGGAATGCGGTGTGTGTGCGCTTGTACAAATTAAAGGAACTTCAAAGCTGACAGTGATCTGAACTCCATACATACAAAGAGCTTTCTGTAGTACGAGAGGAAAGGCATGAATACAGACAATTATAATTAAAGTTAGACTGTAACGTGGCATCTCGTAGGTGAAGATTATTTTACATTGAAGTTTAAATAAAAATATTTCTACCCCAGATAATATACGTGCTTAGTCATTTGTCTTAGAAAAATACAAAAAAATTATGAAGTACAGAGGTTAATATTAAAAACACCAGATTTCTACCACCCCAAACTGATTATTTTAAAATTATTTTTTGTCATATTTGTGTGGGTCTTTTATTAGATGCAAAAACTACAACAAATTCTGTTTTGATGGTTCAATTCCCTTCCCCCAAGTCAGCATCCATGAATTTGGTGTGAGTTCTTCCTGCCCTTGCTTGATGTTTCTCCACACATATATGTGTATCTACATTTAATGCTTTCTGTGTTTTTCTAAATTTACATAGGTAGTATCAAACTTCTACGTTTTTGTATTTTTTCCCATTCAACATTGTAGTTTTAAGATAAATACATGTTTTAATAAACACATATGGCACTTGTTTATTTCTTTTATTGCTGTTCTGGTATCATATCACCTGTTGGGATGACATCTCTTTATATTTATTCCTTTTCCTAGCGATTGGTATTTAAGTTCTTTCCAATTTTTCATAATAGCAAAGAATGCTGCAATAAACATCTTTGTATATGTGTCCTTGGGTAAGTGCATAAAAAAGTTTCAGTAAGAGTTCCTTTAGAAATGAGGGGCCACAGGGGGTACACTTTTACCAGACCCTGCTAGATCAGTCTCCAAAGCAATGGATAGATTGTGATTTTACTTCCAACATTAATGTATGAGAGTTCCTTTTCTCCACCTTCAGGCCAGTGTGTGATGTGTTTGAACTTTAAACATTTTGCCACTCTGATGGGTATTTTTATTTGCCATTTCTTAATAATTAGTGAAACTGAACATTGCTTCAAAGATTTAGTGAGCATTTGAATTTTTTCTGTGAAATTTTTAAAAATCATTTTGTCAGTTTCCTTTTATGTTACTTCTCCATAACATATTTTGTAAATGTCTTCTTTCATAGGTTGTTACTTTTCCTTGAAACTTGTTTATAGTATTTTTGATATACATAAAGTTTTCACCTTTCTAATGAATGAGATTTAATTTTTGTAGCTATGAAATAGAGATCTAATTTATTTTTTTTAAGAGGCAGTCTTGCTATATTGCCTAGGCTGGCCTCGAACTCCTGGACTCAAACAGTCCTCCCATCTCATCCTCCCGGGTAGCTGGGACTATAGGCATGTGTCACTGTACCCTGTTAAATTATTTTTTTTCCTATAAGGATCGCTTTTGATCCTTCTTTAGATCCCATTCAATTTATTATTTTGATCAAAGAGGGTAATGGAGCATAGGTTAAGAACACAAGTTCTGAAGCTAGAATGCCCGGGTTAATATTCCAGATCTATCACTTACAGACTTTGTTCTCTTAGATGGGTAATTTTCTGCCTCAGTTTTCTCATCTGAAAAATGGGGATGATAATGATATTATTCTTTATAGGTTGTTTGTCACGTCTAAATTAGTTCATGTATGTAAGCATTTAAAACAGTTCTAGAACGTAGTAGTACTATATGTACTTGCTATTACAACAAATTCTTCATAAGAATAAATATAATAACCTGAGTTTTAAAATACCTATCTCTGTGCTATCTTTTATTGGGCATAATAAATGTATTTGTATGTGGCAAGGGGAATCTGGGACACAATGGCGTACATATTCAGAAGACTGAAATGACATACAACTAACTTTTAATTATATGAATTACATTTATGAGTCCCTCCAGGACAAGGATTACACATAGCTCATTTTCTTTTTATCTTTAGTACCTATCACAGTGCTTGGCACAAGTAAACTCTGACCAAGGATCTGATAAATGAATGAATGAAAGAGCAAGTGAATGATTTTCTTATGTACATATTTAGCCATACACTCCACTATTTCCAGTCAGTATTTTCTCAGAAGAAAACTTGCCTTAATATCAGCACAAACAAACCCAGGAGGATCAATCAGCTGCAAAATTATTATGCAAAGCATTCCTGAGCCAAATATAAATGACTTTTGGATTATCTGATGTTATGTATTTTCTGCATCACTACCCGCTCCATCAGTGTGAATATTCAGATAGGTGTGCTAAGCAATCAAGTGCCTGTTTCACCATTAGGGAGTCCAAGGAAGTAAAACCATTCCAAATTATTTTAGAATGGCCTCCTCTTTGTTGATGCTACTCATTCTGTTTTTGCTCTTGAGCTGATTACAGTGTAAGGCACTCAAGGCTTTTAAAATGGAACTTACTGCTATGAAATTTACTGATGTCTTCATTTGGGAGGGGAAATGGCATGTCATGGTTCATATATCAAATTACTGCCCAATCATTCACCTTCCCATCTATCCATCTACTACAGATATTTGGGGTGATACTGCTGTGTGCATTGGGTAGTACTGTGGAATGTGCAAAAGAGCCTGTTTGTTCCAAGAGCCTGTAGGAAATTACGGCACCCATTCCTTGAAAAAATGGACAGATTCTAGTGTAAGATTCTCTACCTTTGAATTAAAGCTCTAACATCTACTGATAGACTTAGGGTAACTGTTTAAACTTCTCAGAGTACCCATGAGGAAATGCCTATAAATTATGTGGAAAGTAGTAAATACTTTCTAAAGTTTAGTTTTTGTTCCTACAATCTTGGCCCTCAATGGATACCTTAAATGCAAACATAATGCCAACAACATGGGAAATCTGACGAAGATATTCGTATTAGGAACTACAATTGGGGCGTCCCAACCATGATTTCGTGTCTGTTTCTGCAAAGGAGTGAGCATGCCATTTATTACAGCTAATAATTATTGAGTACTTATTATTGGGCAGGTTCTCATTTAAGTGCTTTTACATGAGTTCATTATTTTAATCTTTCCAACAATGAAGTGAGGTAGGTATCATTACCCCAAATTTACAGATGGGGAAAGTGAGCCAGGGAGTAGTTAACTAGGTTGCCTCAGGTCACCAAATAGTAACTGGCAGAGTCAGATCCATACTCTGAAGTTTGGCTGCAGAGCCCCCACTTCAGCTGTTGGTGCTTGCTTAAGATGGTAGGTTGAGGACTAAGTTGGACCCACTAAGCAGCTCATGGCCTGGAGGTTGTCTCTTGGTTCCAAGTTTGTTTCTAGGAAGCACAGGGTCCTATGACATGTAGGACATGGAAGTCAGCTTTATGTTTTCCTCAAGAGAAATAACTAGGTCTTGCTCTACATGAAAAAGTTTCCTTGACCTCTAAGTGAAGAGAGTACAGCCCTCTGAATTTGAGTTCAAAGTAAACATTTCTTTAATTTATTCAAGAAATATTTATCATGCACATACATTTGACAGATGAGGTGTTGTCATTTCATAGTGGATAGCAAGATGAACATAGTCCCAGCCCTGAATGAATACATTGAATTGTACATTATCACTGTATTCAAATTTATTCTACTTTGATGAATCAAGAATTAGTTGAAAGTATTCAATATCTTATATCTATCATCAAATTTATTGTTATTTGTCAGTCATTTGCATGTATTATAGGTCAACTCAAGTCCCCCTGAAACAATTTCATCCAAACTAATGAGGTATAGCACAGACTGGATAGTGGTTCACCAAACCTTCCAAGCACATCCCTAACTACATTTTTCAGCCTCTTTTGCACTTTAGGGTGGCTGTGTGACGGAGCACTGGAAAATGGGATGGGGCCAAAGAAAGGCACACCATTTAGAATTCTGTTTCAAAGCACCTCTCATGTGATCCTCTGCTATCTGTCTTTTCTTGTCTGCTGGTTATATGCTGATGTAATATTGGGGTTCAGGGTGCCCTCAGTTCCCCTGAGAGGACGTTTCTCCAGGTTCTTGGTCTCCTGCCTTCTCAAGAATGAGAGAGGGGACCACGGCGCAGTGTGCGGTAAATGCCAGACTAAAAATTGTTTGTAGAAAGTGATTTATTTAAAAAGAGAGAGAGACAGGAGGAGAGAGAAAGAGCTAACTCTCACACTGAGAGAAAGAAAAGCCACTCTCACACTGAGTGAGAAGGGTTCCCAGAGGGGGAAAACCAGAGAAGGAAAGTTCCTCTCACACTGAGTGAGAGAATTTAGAAAGATGGAATCCAGGGGAGGAAAGCAGCTTCCACACTGAATAGAAGGGAATTGAGAGAGAGAGAGATGGAGTTTAAGAGAGAAAAAGTAGCTTCCATGAGAGAGTGTTCATGGAAGGGGACCCAAGCATGGAGTCTGAAGGGATGTGGAAGAAGAGGAGTTTTAACCTGGGAGGAACCCCATGTTCTCTAAGACACCGGGCCAGTGAAAGGAGTTCCTTAGAACTTCTGCCGGAGTAATTGACTCTTAATTTCTTCCCGCACCTGCAAAATTCAAACATAAACAGTTAAATCTCCCGGATGGAGAGAGATGGGAGGGGGCATGGCACTGGGAAATTCTTGTCCTTAAAACTACGCTCCCTCATGGATACAGAAAGAGAACACATTTCCTGGTTGACACCCAGAATGACTTTAAAAAATTCTGTTAGCGTGGGACCTGAAAGACTACATAGAGCCTAACAACCACCTGTAGCAGTACTCCAGCCAATTGGGCTTTCTATAAATGACAGGTCAAATTCTGTTAAGCCACTGATGTTTTGAAATTGATTTGTGATAGTTACTTTCTCATATGGGCCAGGTTTGAGTATTTTTTTCATGTGCATTCTAATAACTTTTTATTTTAATTTTATTTATTATTTTTATTTTTATTTTTGAGATGGAGTCTGGCTCTGTCGCCCAGGCTGGAGTGCAATGGGCATGATCTCGGCTCACTGCAACCACCACCTCCCAAGTTCAAGTCATTCTCCTGCCTCAGCCTCCTGAGTAGCTGGGATTACAGGCACCCACCACCATGCCCAGCTAATTTTTATATTTTTAGTAGAGATGGGATTTCACTGTGTTGGCCAGGCTGGTCTTGAATTCCTGACCTCATGATCCACTCACCTAGGCCTCCCAAAGTGCTAGATTACAAGTGTGAGCCACTGCTCCTGGCATCTAATAACTTTTTAAGAGTTCGGTTTTCTTTTGTTTCCTGATGCCAAATCAGCTCCCTACATTCTGTTGATTTTTTTTTATTGTTGCTTCTGCCTGTAGGCATGTCTAAGTCAGGGCCTTGATACAAGGAAGATGAGCAGTTATTGAAGAAAGGCCTATGACACCAAACGCATACAGAAGTAACTAAAGAATCTTTAAAGTGGGAGAGATTTGGAGGGAAATGTGGGCTGCTGCCTGAGGCAGGATTTTTAGCAGGAACAAATACCTCCGGATTTTTATATTTATTTAACAAAGAATAGTCTTACATGGTATCAGAGAGACATGAAATCTAGAACCTGCTCCCTGAGAATGAAAAAGGTATCTTCCAATCAAAACAAATACCTATGAGACATGTGTTAATCCTTCCCAAGGGTGTAGTAGTTCCATTATAATTGAAATGCCACCATTTTTTCACTTTGTTGGCGTCCTGTGATCCAGCCATTTTCATTGTATTTCCTTTCTGTGTCAGTTTCTGTTCTACAATGATAAAATATTTGAAATTCTGGTGTTGAATTTTATCCCCTCATGAGACTTTCCCATTTAGAGACATGGCTCTTTTAGCAGTGCCAAAGTTTTAGCTTCTAAAATTCAGATGCAGAGATTTAAAACAGTGGCAATCTGGGCAGATATCAGCGGGTGAGAGGTTTCCACAGCCAGTACTCATAAAGCACATAGCCATACTGCACTGTGGCTTCTAATCCACAAATAAAACACAGATCCTACCGTGATCATCGGCAGAGTCTTATGTCCAAAGGCAGATATTTTATTCAAATGATCTCACTCTGCTCTGTGGGAAATACTATTTTCATTATGTTTGCAAACATGTTAGCATTCATTAAAATGTGCACTGCCTTCAAGAAAGGTTCATGGCGAGCTCTTCCTGTTAGGGACATATTTGGTAACAGCTTTTGTGAGGCGGAAGTTTATAACATTGGTGGTTTGAAGTGTGTAATATTTTATGTTGCTACTCTCATGAGAAAGTTTCGGAGTGCAGGCATCTGGGTTACGTTTCTTCCCTCCAGCCATCTGACAGGGCCAGGTCTTCCACAGGCTTTGAAGTTTGTCAGTTTATATTTTGATAGGTTTCTGTAGGTGCCAGACTTGACAACTTGTCACAGAGAAAGGAGATTTAAACATTCCAGCTCAGGTGGAATCCAGAAAGGAGGTTTTGTTTTTCTTGTGTGTCTTCTCTTGTGTGAGAATAAGCAGTCCTTGTGTGTCTTCTTCATGGGAAATGTATTGGAGTTTGAAGATATTTCATTAAGCAACTGTTTTAAAACTGCAGTTATAAACTACAGAATTTGAGAATTGGAAGGACTTCAAGATCCTGTTTTCCTGCATAGGACTTCGTTCCAGACTGGTTTTGTGTTGTTTCTTTATTCCATGCATGGTGTCCCTACCTGTTGTAATACTTTTGAAGGCCTCCTTTTCAGTTTTTTATTGTTGCCCTTATGTCACTTTCTGTAGTCTGTCTGGGTTTTCTTCTTGTATTAACAACTTCATATCCTATTTTTTTCTGTCGAGAACAGGTTTTGTCCTCTTCCTCCATTGTATATTTTTATTGCCTGTCTAGGTATTATTCTGTTGTACAATAGATGTGATACTAAGATCTTGAAAGTAAAAAAAAATCTTCATAAATTAAATATAATTTTTATATAGACTCACATTAACTTTTCAAGGATGTGTAGCAGTCTGATGAAATACTCTCTATAGAGTTCCAGAGGTGCAGCTAGAGTGGAGTGTTTCCTTTCTAGATGAATGGGCACTTATACAGAGGCAGGGCTCTATAGAGTACACATAAAAATTTAAGAAGCTTTAATTTTTAAAATGAATGTAATCCCCACAGCCATATATGCATTGAATGCATATTACACACACACACACACACACACACACACACACACACACACACATGCAAATACCTGTACTTCATAGTAATGGCCGGGAAGAAAAGGACTAAAAGTGTAATCATATCAAAAGTGACTAGTGTTTAGGGTATATTGGGCCACCAGAGACCTTAACAATTTGAGTTTAGGCAGACAATGGTAAACCATCACCCCACACCCGAGCAAAACATTTATCCTTAAAAATTATGCTATAACAGTCATATCTTTTATTTTAATGGAAGTTTTGAATACTAAAATGAAACCCTGTGTTGTCAAATTATGTCAGCCATGTTTGTGTTTATTGTTATTTAACAGAACAGTCTGGTAACCAAAAGAAGAAAATCTCATTCTTAGAGTCCTTCCCTAGGAAGAGGCTATGTCCTTGGAAGAGAGAAATGTTCCAGGGATTCTCTTTCAATACTTGCTGTTTTAAATTTTCATTTTGATGTGTCTTAAACTGACTGAAAAATTATTTGCCTCTTTGTGATTGCTAAAAAATGATTGTCACAATACTGAGCAAGTTGTTTCACTTTTATTTCTTCATTAATTAAGGGGATCACAATTCTGGTTTAGTTGGGTTGTTGGGAGGATAAAGGAATGTGATCCTTGTAAAGGTCAGAACACAATCTGATCCATAGTAGGGACTTCATGTTGGCTCTATCTTTTGACATTCACTTTGGGGCTGGTATTGTGTCGTCTCCACTCCTGTCCTTTTTGTTGTCTATTTGCTTGTATTTCCAGGAAATCTAGAGGTCATGCTGCACTCACAAGGATCTACTTTCCCCTTTAGAGCTTTGAGATATTCCCTGGCTATCTAGGGTCTGCTTGTCACAAGAATGGTTCCTACAGCTTCCACAGTTGTTATAAGTGAAACTTTGTTTATCCTTTCTGGGGATAGGATACAATGGGATTTATGTAGATTCAATTCAGTCATTCTATTTTACACTAGTATTTGAAGCCATCTATATCTTCTTCTAAACTGACAGAAAATCTGATAATCTAACCAAAGCATTCACTCTAACCCAAGTAAGGGTCAGTGACTTCTGGTGATCAGGGCTCTAGTATTTTGGCCTAATTTGAAGGTGGGCTGTAATTGTAATAGATACAATGGAATTATAGTTGGAAAAGATCTAAAAAATTATTAGGCTCAATTCCTCATTTATATACATGAAACTGAAGCCCAGAGAGGTTAGGTACGTTATCCAAGGTCACCTAATGAATTAAATTGAGATCTGAGACTGGAACTTGAGTATTCTGATTTCAATTTTTTCCCACCCCTCTAAACTCTATTATATATGGAAATACATGCTTTCTTGCTGGTTGGATACATAAGGCTCCTCAACTCACAGAACATGAACAGCTAAATGTTTCTGTCCTTAAATTTCTTTGACCCTGGTCTTTCTTACTCAGATAGCTGAATACCTAAAAGCTCTGTGCCAGCAGTGTTCTATTCATTGATAAATACTGTAAGGATGTTATACTTAATTAATCATAAAATTACGGAAATTCAGGGTTCATCAGATATACATTGAGCACATGTCAAACACTGTGCTTGTTGCTATGGATACAGCAATGGACAATATGTATTTGCTGCCATGAAGAAGCTCACAATCCAGTTGAGGAAACAGATTCATAAATAATTATAATTCAAATAGATATTACAACTTACAGTGTAAACAGGGTCCATTTCTAATAGTTTGAATGTGATTGGGAAGCATGTATGCATATAGTTTTTGAGTCACACTTCCTTACATTAGGATGAATACATGAGAGTACTTATTAATCAGTTCATTTTCCCCTCTCCCATCCCTTTACCATTTAACGCAAATTGTATTAAGAGAAATATTTAACCTTATATCTCAGCATTTAATCTACAGGATATTTAAGTGGGACATCAGCCAAAAGAAGAAAGAATGTCACCCAAAGACGGATAAAAATATATTTTTGTATCATTTTTTGGTGACAGCTTGCATGTTTCAGTCATATGAGGGATAGCTGTATAATGTTAGGTGGAAGCATTCATTTGCTATGAATTTAGAAGTTAAATAAGGTTAAAAGAAGTATGTGTGTGTGCCCATTAAAGGTTGGGCTTTAATGACTTTGTGGAGTGGCAAATGAGCTAAGCTGGAGCTGCATTTCCCGGAATTTCATTAACTGTGTGGTTGCTCTTTGGGGAAACAGAGTGCGGCAGTAACCTATGTGCTCTGAAAATCACAGATGGTGTTGAGTGCCACCTCAGCTCATGCACCTCGCCCCTGATCTGCAGATTCACTGTGAATGAACATGACACAGTTACTAGGTCCACACTCCTCTAGTACCCACTGATGAATATTCCCTTTCAATGCCACCGAGACTTGGGCCAGGCTCAGGTACAGCTCCAAGGTGAAGGGTAGCAACTTGTTTTGCAGATCACCTATGTCACTGATGTTGCAGGGTGCAACCCACAGATGCAGGCTCTGGTTTTTCCTAAGTATACCACTCTTGACTTAGAGCTTTTCTTTTGATTTTCTGTTTCACTGATCTACAGTGAGTTCAGGACCAGACTTCTTCACTAGTTTCCACAATTTCATAAGGTCTAATCCCTATTATACATCCATTATTTCTTGGCATTCACACTGGTTCTGTTTCCTTGAAGAAACCTATTGGTATCCAAAAGAAGACCTTCATAAACTATGCATCTGAAAAAGGCTTAATATTAAGAATCTATAAATAATTTAATTCAACAAGTGAAAAACAACCCCATTAAAAAGTGGACAAAGGATCTGAATAGATGCTTTTCAAAAGAAGACATGTGCATGGCCAAAAAGCATATGAAAAAATTCTCAACATCACTAATCATTAGAGAAATGCAGATAAAAACCACAATGAAATAACAACTCACACCAGTCAAAATGGCCATTATTTTTTTTTGTATTTGCACTTCAAAAATATATCTTTAATTTTGTTATCAGAATGGCTATTATAAAGAAGTCAAAAAGTAGGCCAGGCACAGTGGCTCATGCCTGTGATCCCAGCACTTTGGGAGGCTGAGTTGGTCAGATCACCTCAGATCAGGAGTTCAAGACCAGCCTGGGCAACATGGTAAAACCTTGTCATTACTAAAAGTACAAAATTAGCTGGGTGTGGTGGTACATGCCTGTAATCTCAGCTACTTGGGAGGCTGAGGCAGAAGAATCACTCGAACCTGGGAGGTGGAGGTTGCAGTGAGCCAAGATCACACTATTGCACTCCAGCCTGGGTGACTGAACAAGACTGTCTTAAAAAAAAAAAAAGAGTCAAAAAATAACAGATGTTAGTGAGGTTTAAGATAAAATGGAATGCTTATATACTGTCTGTGGGGAGATGAATTAGTTCAGCCACTGTAGAAAGCAATTTGGAGGTTCTCAAAGAACTTAAAACAAAACTGCCATTTAATCCAGCATTCCCATTACTGGGAATATAACGGAAAATAAATTGTTCTACCAAAAAAACACAGGCACTCGTATGTTCATTACAGTGCTACTTAAAATAGCGAAGACGTGGAATCAACCTAGATGGTCATCAATAGTAGATTGGTTAAAGAAAATGTACATATATACCATGGAATATTATACATCCATAAAAGAACAAAATCATGTCCTTTGCAGCAATATGGATGCAGATGGAGGGCATTATCCTAAGTGAATTAATGCAGGAACAGAAAACCAAATACTGAATGTTCTCATTTATAAGTGGGAGCTAAATATTAAATATACATGGACATAAAGATAGGATCAGTAGAAAAAGTTGGACAAGATGGCTGAATAGAAATCTCCAGTGATTGTTTTCCCAACCAGAACAGCAAATTGAACGACTATCTGCACAAAAAGCACCTTCATAAGAACCAAAAATCAAATGAATGCAGTCACAGTACCTAGTTTTACCAACATATTAAGGAAACAAGAGTTTCTGCCTGGTAATCCAGGGAATTCTGGATCTTTCCCAAGACTCCTAACATAGTACCTCTATGAACCTGCAGGAGCCAAAGTGTGACTGGGATTGAGGTGCTCCCTAAAGCAGATATTGTTGCAGTTACCAAAGTCTTGGTTATAATAAGTCCTGGAATACCTGAAAACCTTCCCAAGAAGGATGGGTTTCTTCAAATATCTGGAAAACCTTCCCAAGAACGATGGGTATAAACAAACTTAGACTGCAAAGACGATAAATACTTAACTTTTCCATGCCCAGACACTGACAAAGATCTACAAGCATCAAGACCATTAAGGAAAACATGACCATCATGGAAAACATAACCCCACCAAGTGAACTAAATAAGCCACCAATGACCAATCCCAGAGAGACAGAGATACATGACCTTTCAGAAAGATAATTCAAAATAGCTCTTTTGAGGAAGCTCAACAAAATTCAATTCATCACCACCAGCACATGTTTCTCTTCTCTCTGGAATGTATTTTGGTTGAAACAAGTGACTCTAATTTATTTAGAATATGAAAATAAACTTTTATGATTTTTTTTCACCCCTTTTGGGCTTACCAGTATTAATTGTATTCCTTTCAGACTGAATATGATTCTCTTTAAAAGATAAGAAAGGAATATATTTAGAATTGGGACCAAGAATTTCTTTGAATAACTTTCTCCTATTAATTTATAATTTGGTACAATATTTGCTCAATGTTTACCTAGAAATTCCATGAGCTGTATGAAAGATGATTACTTCCACTGATTTTTTTTCTTTTCTTGACAGCAAATATATTCTTCTTTTAAATCAAATACATCTGTAGGATTTATGATTGATCCTATTCTGGTATCATAACATTTATATTTCCTGAACAATGCAATAAAAGTATTTTAAGAAAAACTGGGAAAGATGTTTTGAATATAGAAAGCCTAGAATTATCCCAAAACTTTTGGAGAAAATAACTATTATAGAACTATAAATAAATATAAATACATCTTATTAATGATCTTTAAAAATTAATATCCTATCAATGAGACAACATTTGAAAGTATCTACATTTTTCCTTCCAATGTCTATCTTGACTAGGCATTTGGGCAGAGAGTGCTATAGTGCTTCTCAAACTTGCCTGTGCCAAGGCTAAACATTACAGATCCTCAGCACCTTTCTTTAGAAATTTTGGTTCTTTAGGTTTAGGATGTGTTTATAATGCTGGATGTTTAATAAGTACTCCAGAAGGTTACATTAGGGAACTTCAAAAATTCATGAAAAATTGAAAGATAAAAATGAAAAACACAAACCTTATTTCTCAACATAAACTCCATCAAGGACAAGACACTTTTGTAAGAATGAAATCTGCCATTTAGTCCATCCCTAAAGAACTGAAGGTACTTGGAATTTAACTGTGTCATTGCAGTCATTTGTGTATGATCAACTGAAGAAAAATGGGTGCACTGTAGAGACTTCTTAAGAGAACAAAAAGAAGTCAGAAAAAAACCCATCAAGACTGTAAGGTGGATGCCTAATGACTCCACATTGAAACTCTTGCAAAATTGCCCTTGTTTGATGAAAGGACTGGGTAGGAACTTGGTTGGGGTGGAGAAGGACTTTCCGGTGAAGTTATTCCAAATTTTTTTTTCTAAAGCTAACTCTCAAAACACTTTTATAGTGAGTACATGTTATCATTCTTTGACCCTCCAG
This sequence comes from Callithrix jacchus, assembly GCF_049354715.1. Taxonomy (NCBI): domain Eukaryota; kingdom Metazoa; phylum Chordata; class Mammalia; order Primates; family Cebidae; genus Callithrix; species Callithrix jacchus. Next base: position 92,141,367 of record NC_133517.1, on the reverse strand, counting down.
AAAGTCAAGAGCAAAATCCCTTAAGCATCCCAGAAAACTGTTGCCATGATGTTCACTCTTGATTTGCCTGCTTTTGCTTTGACTGGACCACTTCCATCTCTTGGTAGCCACTGCTTTGATTGTACTTTGTCTTCAGGATTGTACTGGTAAAGACATATTTTATGTTTTGATACTTTGAAGAAAAGCTTCAGGATCTTGATCCTCCTTGTTTAAAATTTCCATTGACAGCTTGGTTCTTGTCAGCAGCTGATGTGTGTGCAATGGTTTTGTGTAAAAATCCTAAGCATATCTTAAATCCAAAGAACCAGAGTTTTCAAAGAAGGGTCCCGGGAATCTATAATCAAGTGGAAAGTTTGCTCAACTTTAATTTTTCAGTCAGAATGTGTAAGCTAAACCAATTGAGATGTCTATGGTGTTTGTGCTGTTCATTGTCAGTTCTTTTCAATTAGGGCATGAATGAGATAAATTTTTTACTTACGAATTAATATGGAAGGTCTGCTGCTGCAGGCTTCATCTTCAACATCATCTTGTTCCTTGTTAAAGTAAGTTATTCATTTCTGAACGGCTGACTTCTTTGGGGCACTGTTACCATAAACTTCTCATAAAGCATTTTACCCTTCTTTCACCCAAGATCTACCCTAAGTTTGTTCTTGATTCAATTTCAGCAGAATTCATTTTGCTCTGATGTGGCTTTCTATTTTTTCAAACTAGTGTCTTTTCTTCTAAGTGCCTCACACTAGATCTTGTTTAGACATGTTATAAATTAGTACAAGTTAATTTTGGTGAAGAAACATTTTGAAATCCATACATAGTTTTTTCATTATATGTATAGTTTTTTCATTATATGCATTTTTTGCAAACTTTTTGATAACAGGTGAGTTTGGGAAACAATGGAAAGAACCCATTCCTTTAAAATCACCTTATCCATTTGTGAATTCAGAGTCTAAGGCTTACCAGCTGCATGAACTCAGGTTCCTCATCTCTAAAGGGGAAATGTTAACACCTTCCAAAAATAATTTTTATGTGGACTCAGTTATATAATATTCAAAATATGTAGCAATTCCAGGTGCTATTTTTTATTGAAAACTTGGAGTCTTTTTTTCAAATCTTTTAACCTTTACTCTTGCTGGAAGAGAAACACAAAGATTCTGAAACAATACAAATATAAATATTTAATTCTTCTTTCTTTTTCTTAAATTTTTTATTGTTTTTAGAGACAGGACTTTACTATGGTGCCCAGGCTGGACTTGAACTCTGGTGCTCAAGCATTCCTCCCACCTTGGCCTCCCAAGTAGCTGGGCCTACTACTGTGCGCCACCCTGTTTGACTTCACTTCTTCTTTCTCAATGTAAATAATAATAGAATTATTTATTTATAATGTATTTGAAGCATGAAAGCTCAAATTTAGAAGATTGGTAAACCAATTAGTACTAGTCTTTTTCAGACTAGTACTATTTAAGGACACCATCACAATTGTGATATTTCCATTTTATTAAATGTGAGAAATTTTTTGTAGATTTTTTCTATATACTTTAAAAAAGTCTATAGGAAGTTCTGTTGTTTATTAATTTCTTAAAATAGTGTTTCTCAAAGTGTGTCCCCTGGTTCAGCAGCATCAGCATCATCTGGGAACTTTCTGGAAAAGCAGTCTCATTCACTATCCAAGACTCCTAAATTAGAAACTCTTGAGTTGAAGGCACTGCAATTTGCATATTAACAAGGCCTCCAAGTAATTCGGATACAAACTCAAGTCCAGGAATTGCTAGTCCAAATCCAACTTCTGATCCTCTTCCTCCTTCCAATCTGTTCACCTTGTGGGTTTCCGGTGTAAGTAATAAGTGGAAATACTATCTTCTCAGATCTTCATGTCAAAAATGTTGTAGTTATCCTTGATTTCTCATTTGCTGTCTGTCCTACATCCAATGTGTCAGAAAATCTTGCTGTTTTTACCTTTAATCACCAGAATATCACCATTAAATGCCCTCTAATATTAATAGCCTGATCCAAGTCTATATTCTCTGACATGGATTATTCAACAACATTCTAATGGATCCCTCTGCTTCCACTTTTGCATTCCACAGACTATTCCAATGCTGAAACCGTCCTTAATGATGCCTTTAAAACAGAAGCCTGACTATGTAACTTGCACTAAATTTTGTATTGGCACATGAGCTTCTTTCCATTCTTTTTATATCCTCTTTTGTATCCTAGAAGTTGGAGGCCTAAAAACTATATTTCCCTGAATTACTGCCACTAGAATTCTAGATTAAATGACAACATTTGGAGAAAATTCCTAGAGATTTGGAAGGTGGAATTGAAGAAACAGAAGAATATGATGCAGAAGCCATATTATTATTCCTCTAGCAAAGTAGAGAGCTGTCTAAATTTTGGTAGACATGAGATTTTATAGGAGCCTCAGGAAATTTTCTCTGGATTACCTCCCTCTGTGTTGGTAGTTTTACAGCTGTTTCTGAAATTTCTACCAGTTCCCAACATTCTGAAATTTAGTAATCAACCTAAAAACTAGTTAGCAGTAGCTTTTTCTGATCTTTATTACTGTAACCCTGCCAATGATTTTATAAACATAAATTCCCCTGTATAAATCTCTTCCTGCCTGAAATACCTGGAGTTGTTTCTGTTTTTCTGAGAGAACAGTGATAGTTCTTCTGTTCAAAATGTTTGATTAGCTTCCCATCTCATTCAGAGTAAAATTCCACAGATGCCTACAAGGCCCTACAAAGTCTGGCCCCCTTTACTTTAATCAGTTCTGTGCTTTCTTGCACGAACTCTGTTCCTGTGAAACGGGCTTTCATGTTCCTTAAAGTATCCAGATATTCTCCTATCTAAGTGCCTTTGCACTTGTGTTCCCTCTGCATGTAGTGTCTTTCCCCCAGATAGTTGCCCATCCTATGTTCTCATTTCCTTCAGTTCTTTACCCAAATGCTGTCTTTTCAAAGAGGGCATTTTGCTGACAACCAAACTGAAAAGTAACTTCTACCCCCAGCACAAGTTAGAAGAAGTAGGTGGTAAAATTATCACCATTTAATATATGAGAAAATAAACAACCAGAAAAAAAAAGCTCATCGAAGTCTCATGGTTTTTAAATGGTAAACCAAACTCTTATCTCATCCAAAGGGCCTAAAAAAGAATTTTGAGAAGACTGGGTGATTAATAAATATTCATGTTGATGTTGCAGTGATGGGGATAATTTAAATTCTCTTCAACAAGATCAGTTAGGACTGTCCTATAATAGGGAAGTCCATTGGAGTTTCAGTGATTGATTGTAATAGATTTTACAATGTATTATGTTCTCTGAGAGGTTAGATTAGCTCATATATATGTGTAGTTTTCCTGCAGAGGTAGGTCAGAATAAAAGAAATTCCAGTGTATTTTTTAAAAATAAATCTTCTAGTATAGCCACTAATCCAAAATTCTGGTAAAGGCATTCAGGACAATCTACGTGTTTCCTAATGTCAGCATGTTATAATGGTAAGATGGTCTTAGATTAAATTAAACTCCTATTAGTTCACAGTATTCAGTGTTAAGAAATTTATATACTACTGTGTTAAAAGTAATGGCAAAAAGGAATTTGAGTTTATAGAGAAATAACAAAATAGAATTAATATGACAGAAACGCTCCAATAGTTCTCTGTAACCTCCGGATATATTGATTATTGTCATGAATGCATGGTTGGAGGGGAGTGGTAAGAAGAACAATTTTATGTAAAAAACTTTCCAATTTTTAGTGTGAAGAGTAAAAATAAATCAACTGGAGCCAAAGTAATATTGAAAGGGTTTGGCAGAGCTGACTAGAAAAATAAAATGGATCTAGTAATCTCTGTGACCTGGGCTATTTAGTGACAACACTGTGCTCTGCCTCTAGAGAAAACAGCAAACTCTTAAAAAACAAAAATAAGATAACTGTTTTAAAGAAAAATGGATAGAACAATTCAGGAATAAATGTAGTTGAAAATGGCAAAGAAACACAAAGGACAAAATTGTCCTTTATCCAATTTAAGGACTGAAAAACGTCCAGAAGTGTGCTAAGATTCTGTGCTGCAAGAAATCTGAAGAGACAAAATTGAAGGTTGAAGTTCTGGTCACAGTTCTTCTGGAAATGGGCTTTATGTAATATCTGGTCATAGACAGCGAAAAAGGATCCGGAACTGGGTTTTCTTGTTGTTTCCTGTAAACTCCAAAAGACAGGTTTTTTTTTTTTCCTCTCTAAATGTCTAGGGACACTAAAGGACATCCATAGATTTCTCTATTTCCTTAGTTTTGTTTCTACTTTGGATTATAAAAACCAGCTGATACTTTCCCTTTCTTCCTCTAGTTTTGTCCCCACTAATTTATTCTTATAGCATTCAGTGTGCTCTTTGCAAATGCAAATCTAATCCTATCTCTTTCGTGGTAAAAACTATTCAAAACTCTCCATGGACGACAGCAGCAATTCCCAAAGTCTTTTCCAGTAACTGCCATACAGTATTAGTAGATATTAAAGACAAGATGTGGGAAATTCTAAGTTAAGATTAAGCAGTTTTATTTACAGTAGGTCTTCTCAAGATCCTTACTGTTAATGTCCCCAGTGAATCTCCAAAAGGGGGAGGAATAGAATATGCAAAGATTTCCAAACTAACTTTATGATGAGATCCATTTCTTTTTCAGGAATGTCTTACAGGACTAGTTTGGAGTGGGATACATATTTGAAAATGCTTGTATATAGCACAGTGCAAATTTATGAGCAAAGCAAGGAATGAATGGAATGATCTGGAACCAACCATCTGCACATACTGGAAATTCCCCTAACTCCGCAACCCCACCTTATCCAATCCATTGAGTAACATCTACTCATCATTTAGGACTCATCATTTAGCTTTTTACTGGTAATTTCTACAGTTCCAACTTTGCACTTATTCTCTTCAGCTTGCAGAATTGTTTAACTGGCGTTACTATTTACATAAAGCATTCCTCTGACTTAAGATCTGAAAGGAAGAAAGTGAAGGAAGCTGAGAAAGGCCTGTCAACTCAGTTTATAGAAAGATAACAGATCTGATTGCTCTCCTGATATTTTTAGATGAGTAAACAGAAGGAAAAGCAATTCAGGAAAAAATTCTACAAAATAAGATGGTCAGCAATTCTCAAGATATGTAGAAAGAACATTTGAAAACAAACTACTAAAAAAAGAGTACAAATTACATAATAACTTTTATTTTTGAATAATATGAAAATGTCATGAAAGATGCTATACGTAATAAAGCAAGTTTGAAAGGAAACTAAAAGGCAATAGCAGAGCCGGTAATTAACTAGAAATTGGAAATAACAAAATATACTGTGCATAAAGTCCAAATTATTTTAAAGAAAATTATTAAGACTCTTTTAGAAGATAGGAGAAACTCAAGTAGTGATAATTAAAGAGAAGAATATAGCTATGGATAACAAAGGATAGAAATTTAGGCTAAAGATAATTGATGTTCTTAAAGATGAGTCGGTAATAAATGGAACAGAACTAATACTCATAAATGGAATAAAAAGAGGGTAAAAAAATCTCACCATATATAAAATGAGATTTCTGCGTATTTGACAAAATTAAAGAGAGAAAATTAGTATCTATATCCTGTAGAAAATTTAAAATCACAAAATAAAAGAAAGAATCTTATAAGCAAGATTTCAGGCAAGAAAAATATTACCTACAAAAGTAGAAAAGTTAGGCTGCCTAACATTAAATTTGTAGATGTAATGGCATAATGTTTACATAATTTTGAATGGAAAGATTTGTGACTCAAGAAACTTGTATCTAGCTGCATTGTTGTTAAGTTATGAAGGGAATAGAAGGACGTAATCAGATTTAGACACAAACAAATATATTTCCTGTGTTCTTTACTGAAGAGTTACTCAAAATATGTTCTGCCAAATGCGAAATGAATCAAAATAAGAGACTCAACAATTAAAAAGTGCCAGACATCGTGGCTTATGTCTACAGTCCCAGCAGTTTGGGAGGATAGCTCAAGTTCAGGAGTTTGAGACAGGTCTGGGCAACACATTAAGACCATGTCCAGAAAAATTACAAAAGAAAAACAGCAACAAAATTAGCCGAGCATGGTAGTGGGCCTTTGGTTCAAGCTACTTGGGAAGCTGAGGGAGGAGGCCAGGGAGGATTGCTTTAACCTGGGAGGCCAAGGATGCAGTGAGCCGTGATTGCATCACTGCACTCCAGCCTGGGCAGTGGAGCCAACATCCTGTCTCAAAACAAGCAAGAAAAAACTAAACTAAAAAGTTATATATAAACTGAATTGACAGTGAGCATTTCAGTCAGATATATAAACTTAGATACAGTATTTATAACAATGGCTAAAATATATAACTCAAATACAAAGTTATCAAAATATAAGGAGTAATTGTCAGAAACACCATACTGGAAGACTTAAATACACCCTTATTTAATACACAGAATTGGGAAAATATTACTAAAAGATTTAATTTGTATTTATAAAATTAATCTACATATATGTGTATGCATCTAATTTTGTCTACTAAATACATAGAATATTTCACCTTGTTTTTGAGGTGGCTCATGAAACATTTATAAAATAATCACTAACAAAAAAGCCTCATTCAGTTCACCAAAATGAATTAAATAGATCACTTTCTTTAAAAGGCAATGAAATAATCTTTTTCTGAATTTGCAACCCCTTATACTCTGAATATTTTTCCAAATAATTATTGGCTAAGTTATATGTTAAGATTGTAGTTAATGAATAATTTACAAAATACTAGCAATGAGAACACAGCATTAAATCTCAGATTTTTTCCAGAGCCATAATATAAAATGATCAGATTTTTAAGTGTTTTTATTACTGAAGAGGAAATAATAAAAGTAACTTACTAAAGGCTGTGGCCCACTTATAGCTTTTGTTTTATATTTCCAAATTTCAGAGTTCTCTCCCTCTACCATACTAATATACACAATCATCAGCATGTTCAAGAATATTGATTTAGTGCATGCACTTGGCTTTAGTTATTATTTTAAATAGTAAAAAATTTGATATATTTAAAAAATAAAAAGTGCTTGGTTACTCATGAGGTTAAACAATTTTTTTTTTATTTTTAATTTTTGAGACAGGGTCTCACTCTGTCACCCAGGTTGGAGTGCAGTAGTACTGTGATCTTGGCTCACTTCAACCTCTTCCTTCCAGGCTCAAGTGATCCTCCTACCTCAGCCTCCTGAGTGGCTGGGACTAGAAGCATGTACCACCACTCCCAGCTAATTTTTGCTTTTTTTTTTTAAAATAGATGAGGAGTTTCACTATGTTGCCCAGGCTCATCTCCAACTCTTGGCCTCAAGCAATCTGATTGCCTTGGCCTCCCAAAGTGTTGGAATTACAGGTGTGAGCCACGGCGCTTGGCCTAAAGAATTTTTCTACTGTTCATAAACATTTATGTTTCTACTATTGAAACTTGACTTTTATGGGAAAGGGATTATAAATTTATCAGAACAACCAAGATAATTTTGAGAAAGAACAATAATAAAGAGGCTTCATGCTACTGAATAATCAGTGCAAGACTGGCACAAGTGCACACACACGGATCAGCAAAAAAGATGACAAGCCCTGGAATAGATTGTTGCCTGGACCACACGGTGGTTTTTAAACATGCTTTTTCCATTCTTCCTAGGCATACAGAGATACTTTATTTCCTGTCTTCTCCTGCAGTTAGAGGTGGCCACATGTCTGAGTTCTAGTCAATGGAATTCACCTCCCCATAAAAAATTCTCATGGAGGTGGGAAATCCTCCATGCTTCTCCTGCTAGCTTGAGACAGACCAGCACAGACACCTTGCAAGCACATGCTGAAGTGACATCTCAGCATGGAAAGTTCTGGGTCCCTCAATCCCTGCTTGCAGGAGAGCCACCTGGCAATCAGCAAAACTGTTTTGGATTCGATGTGATCAAGACAAACATTTCTTTTGTGTTAATCCATTAATATTTTGGCATGTTTTGTTAAGACAGCTAGCCTTACTCAAAACATAGACCTTTACAGATGTGCATAAAAATAAATTTACTCCATGAAAATATGAAGATATAATGGTTATATGTGGTTGCTGTGAACCTATGTTTTGTGTGGTACCTATCATGTATTAAATGGTTAATAATAATTATTATTAACTCATCATTTCAGATAGTTCAGATTAGTTGTGAAAAACTTGATTATCCAAAAAGTGGTGTTGGATTACATGATTTAAAATTTGAGAAAAATAATTTGGATCTCTAACTCAATTCCTACTATTATATTAAGCCGGAGTCCCCAATCCCTGGTCTGCAGACCAGTACCGGTTAAGAACTGTGCCACAAAGTAGGAGGTGAGTGGTGGGTGAGCAGGGCATTACTGTCTGAGCTCCACTAAGAATCAGTGGCAGCATTAGATTCTTATAGGAACGCGAACCCTATTGTGAACTGTGCATGCAAGAGATCTAGGTTGTGTGTTCCTCCTGAGAATCTAATGCCTGATAATCTGAGATGGAACAGTTTCATCTTGAAACCATCTCTGCCCGTCTGCCCAACCCCTTAACCTCGATCTGTGAAAAAACTGTTTTCCACGAGACCAGTCCCTGGTGCCAAAAAGGTTGGGAACCAGTGGCCTATGTGGTGTCAGCCTATTTGAATTCACATTCTAGTTCTGTCTCTTTCTGGGTATGTGAGAACAGTCAAGATACAATGCAGAAATTTAAATTATTATGAAAATGATGATGATGCATAAATTAGTTACATTCACTCCTAGTAAAACCTTAAATGAGTAAAATCGGAAAGTACATTAATTTTGCATGTGTGTAAAATGTCTTAAAATTTTAAAATAATTTTATTGTACTTACATAGCTTCTAGGAATTTATTTTAAAGAAATAATCGCAAAAGTTTAAAGTATATGTACAATAATACTCATAGTTGCATTATTTTTAGCAGGGATAATCTGAAGACAAACTAAATGTGTACAAGGGAATTGGTTGTAAATGTAGGCACATTTGTCAGACACATCCCATGGCGATCAAGGGTGTGGCTTAGTGGCACATAGGCCTTGCTTTGATTATTTTCTACTTCAACCACTTTATTAGCTGTGTGAATTTGAATAAGCAACTTAATCTCTAATTTGATTTCCTTATTTATAAAATGGGCTAATAATAGCACATATTTGTCTTATAGGGTTGCTAAATGAGAATTGAGATAATTTATGTAAAGAATCTGATTCATAGTAAATGGTGGCTATTATCAACATGTAAAGTATTAGAAACTAGTTACAGATTACAACAGACCATACGTGAGCAGAACATCTAATGAATGTGTGCCTCCTGTCAATAGGAGTCACCTGGGAATTTTTGATTTTTCTCTTTGTGCACCTACTACGTCTAATTTTGCAGCAAGTTCTGTTCTTTTACTAATACTTCCTGCTTCTCACCATCCATCATCTTTACAGCCCCAAGCTTAGTCTGAGTCACCATCAGCTCTTCCCTGGACAACTGTGATGGATTCCTGGCCAGCCCTGGCATCATTGCTTGTCTTCCTAAAGCCTGTCATCTATATATACAGTGGCCAGGCTGAAATGTTAGGGTTTTTCTGAACCCCATAATCCCTTCTAAAGGCTTCCCATTACAATCAGAATACAATCTAAACTCCCAAAGGTGCTCTTGGATCTGGCTGTTACCTTTTTTTTTTTTTCAGCCAGTGTCTCAGTCTGTCACCCAGCCTGGAGTGCAGTAGCATGATCTGCAACCTCTGCCTCCTAGGTTCAAGTGATTCTCTTGCCTCAGCCTCCTGGGTAGCGGGGGTTAGAGGCGCACACTGCCATGCTTAGCTAATTTTTGTATTTTTAGTAGAGATGGGATTTCATCATGTTGGTCAGTCTGGTCTCAAACTCCTGACCTCGTGATCCACCCGCCTTGGCCTCCCAAAGTGCTGGGATTACAGGCTTGAGCCGCTGTGCCCAGCCTGTCTCCTAACTTTTTAATTTTATCTTTCTCCACGATGTCTCTCACCACATTTCAGAAATAATGATCTTTTTGCCCCTCATATACTCCAAACTCATTTCCATATTAAGACCTGTGCTCCTGAATGCTCCTTTTGCTAGGAATGCTCTTTCCTGAGGTCTGCGTCTACCCTCAAGTGTCATCTTCCCAGGGAGGCCTTCAGACTGCCCTCAGGATAGGAGCTTCCATAAATACCTTTTACCTCTTTACCCTATTTTTTCTTCTTCATAACACTTATCTTCTTAATTTTCTTACTTACCTCTTTTCTAGCCATTAGGATGTAAGTTTCTTGAGGAGAGGGCTCTGTTCCTCACATTCAACACTGTCCCAAGCACCCAGAACAGTTCCTGTGCATGGGGGCCCACCCACACAGTATTTGTTGGCTGACTGTCCTCCTTGACTATGTGGACATTTGTGTTTTGGAATGGTGGAATAAAGGGACTTCACTGTTTACCTTATAGGTGACATATTTGTAATTTTTTTGTAATATAAAGTAATGATGATGATTTGTTGACATGGTTTGACTGCGTCCCATCCAAATCTCATCTTTAATTGCAGTTCCCATAACTCCCATGTGTCATGGGTGGGACCCAATGGGAAGTAGTTGAATCATGGAAGTGGTTTCCCCCTTGTGATAGTAAGTTAGTTCTCACCAGATGAGGGTTTTATAAGGGACTTTCCCCTTTGCTTGGCTCCTATTTTTCTCCTTGCTGCTGCCATATAAAGAAGGACGTGTTTGCTTCCCCTTCCACATGGTTGTAAGTTTCCTGAGGCCTCCTCAGCATCCTGAACTGTGAGTCGATTAAACCTCTTTCCTTTATAAATTACCCAGTCTCGGGTATGTCTTTATTAGCAGCATAAAAAGAGACTAATACATTTGTGAATTAAGGGTACTTTTAAATCCTTTTATTTATATTTTCCACATTTTATGTATTTCTCTAAAAAATCAGATACTTTTTAGAATCAGAATAATGTTTTAAAAATGCTATAAAATCTGAATCAGATTAAAAATTTTGATTACACATCTTCATAGATACTTAGGTGGTAATTGGTAATAAGAATACATAATTCATATGCAGCTAGCCATGTTTAAGCAATGGATAATGATTAATAATTATGGTGTCGATGATAATAAACATGGTAATTAGAAAACAGAAATGGCTGTGCCTGATTAGGGCAGGAATTGTAAGAAACATTCTTCATTTTCTTTCTTTCATTTTTTGTTATTCTTTTCCTGTCTCTCAGTAAATAAATATAATGTTTTCTGTCTAAAGGTGACCATCTCTTTACTGTGAAATTTCTAGTGTAGCCCTTGAATGTACCTGAAAATAGATATAATGCTCAGTGGTGAAAATAAGGCTGTAATCTGGAGATGAAAGAAGAGAGCCACTGAATTCAGAAAAATATTCTAAAATACTGAAACTGAGAAAGGTAGTTATTTCACAAAAAGAAGATGTAGTTTTACTTGTGAAAAGATTCAATAGGATCCTAACAAGCTTCCTGATGTTTCTTGAATAGAGTTTTTAAAAATTTCTACTTCTAGCTTTACTATTTATCCATCATTTCATTCATAAAACATTTTTCTTGTGTTCTACTGTGCCAGGTACTGTGCTAGCATTTGGGAGAAATTATGACATAGATAGACACAGTTACATTTCAGAGGAAAATACACAAGCTAGAGTTTGTGAAACAAAGTTCAAAACATTGAGAGAAATCAGAGATGCCTCATGAAGTAGAAAGCAAAGTTAAATTTGTATTTAACTCTGGTAAAATTTTATTTCTGAAGAGTCAAAATATAAAGGCATCTATTGTGATAATTCACCTGTTTTCTCTTGTAGCTTTTGGTCTGTTTTTAGTGTTTTACCTCCAACATTTCTTATTCAGAGAATTGAGTTTATATGGGTGCAGAGTATAAGATGATTTTTCTGGAAGCAGTTGCCCTGGGCCAGCAAAGGGTGCAGCAATTCATAACACTATAGTCTATGTCTCCCTGCTCCCCATTTTAAAATTTAGCTTTGCTGTTATTTCTTTGACCTGCCCCCACTCCATTTTCAGATTTGTATACTCGTGTTTCATGTATCAGTGATGATTCCAATTACACGCTAGGTAACAAGAGTTTAATAAAATGTGGCAATAAATTGTGGAAAGACATCATGCATGTGAAAAAAATGTATTAAGAAATGTGTTCCAGGTAGAGCTTCCAGTATTAAATGACTAATCACTTCCACACACATACACAAAGTGAGGGTTTTATTTAGTGGAACTTGGCCTTTCAAAACTAGAATGCCAAGCAGTACCTTCCAACTGGTTTTCTAGCCTGTCTGAGGCATGGGGGCAATTGTTTCTTTTTACAGAAAACTTTTCAGATGGTCTTCAGTGGCCCTGTCACTGCAAGAAAGTGGGGTACCTTGTTCAAACTTGTATTATTTTTATTTTAATGACAAACAGTAATAAAAAGAATGGGAAAAAATTTATATTCAATACAACCTAGTGGGCAAATGACCTGAAATTGAATTCAGGCTCTTCTTTTTATTGTGAGCTTAGGCAAGTTTCTTATGCGTCTCAGTTCTTTTGTGGCTACACTGAAAGAGTAATTTATTTACTGAGATTTTGTGGAAGATTAGTAATTTAAAAAAATGAATGCAAAACATTTAGCCCAGTGTGAGACACAGAATAAGCATTCAATAAAAATATTATTACGAGAGTCAAATTTAAAGATTCGAAAAGGCAAAACAGTTCTACAAGAAAGGAAAACAGGCTGTATAGAGGGTAGAGATGTGATTGTTTGGCTTTTTATTTCTGTGTCATCTCCGGTATGCTTTATGGGACCTGCCTCTCCATCAGCTGTAGCATCAGATGGGTTTAATTCTGCTCACCTGAACTTAATTAACAACTGCCAAGGGGGTTCCTAAGTTTCAGTAGCCATTTTCTGAGACAGGAATCATGAATGCAGCTCGTTTCTGTCCATTTTGTTTTAAAAGAAAACTACTAGAAAACATAATAGATAAGGAATTCACTTGCTCTTCTTCAGGTTGGTCTTCTCATTGCTCATGCCTGAGGGATGTTCTTGTCTTTATTTTGTTCAAGAGATGGAGTCTTGCTCTGTTGCCCAGGCTGAAGTGCAGTGATGCCACCATCACTTACTATAACCTCAGCCTTGTGGGCTCAAGCAATCCTCCTACCACCTCAGCCATCAAGTAGCTGGGATTACAGATGTGTGCCACTACACTCTGCTTTCCGGAACATTCTGAGAACCCATAAACAAACCAGCCAAGATCTATTTGTAGGTGATTGTGTAGGCCATCTGGGCTGTGGGCTCAGAAATCCAATCACTTTCTTACTGTGTGACTTTGAGAAAGTTGTCAAACTTCTCTGTACCTTTTTGGTCTCCTATGTAAAATGGCAATAAATGATACCTTACAGTGCAGTAGCAAGGATTAGATAGCACATCTTTCATAATGCTCAGGATGATGCCTGGTACATAAAAATAATTCAATAAAGGCTAGTTATTGGTTTGTTATTGATGATTTGTGAGAATAAAATGTCAAGTTTGATGGTGAAACTGGAACTGACACACCATATATTTATAAATGAATTGACCTTTATCCTTAGGGAGGTAACACATAAAAAGGTTACCCATGATTGCAGTTTTGGATGCAGAAAAATTATGGTGAAGAACAGATATTAGAGGCTACATATTTCTCATAAATGTATGAATAAGGAAAGAGACAGTCAAATCATAATTGAAATTGTAGTATCAGTCGTTATGCACATTATTAGATCCTGTTTCAAATGTAAATAGACACTAAAAACAAAACTGTTTTTTAAAAAGAATGCAGATATCCAGAGATTTGGGGGCTTTGCTTTTTGTATCTTCTCATGAATTATAAAAATAATAAACAGTTTTTGCCTGCTTACGACACTGAGTGTTACATGTGTGTGGCTTATATAATTCTCACAGCAACTCCATGAGGTGAAGCTATTTCTTTTAGCATTTTACATGAATAACATTTTCCATTGTATCTTCCCAAGAAAGGGTAGAGATCTCCTTTTCCCATGGTCCATGAGATTTGGTAAGCCATAACTTGTCTTGTGTAGAAAGAAAAATTGAACACTACAAGATCTGTAGGAGGGAAGGAAGCCATATCTTAGGCAACCTCTTATGGTTCCATATCTACTCATAGTTATGATCACATATAATAATATTCCTATTACTAGTATGAATAACATTTGTTAAATTCTCAGGAATTTCTGCCTTATATTTCTAGAAATTAAGGGTATTGAAACATATGCTTTTAAATTAATACAAGTATGATAGTGTACTGGAGTGTCCATTGAAGAAGGTGAATGATATAGTTTGGCTCTGTCCCCACCCAAATCTCATTTTGAATTGTGACTTCCATAATTCCCACATGTTGCGGGAGAGACCCGGTGGGAAGTAACTGCAATCATGGGGGTGGCTCTTTTTCATGCTGTTCTCTTGATAGTGAATAAATCTCCCTATGAGATATGATGGTTTTTCAAAGGGGAGTACCCCTGCACAAGCTCTCTTGCCTGTCACTGTGTAAGTCTTGTTTGCTTCCTTTTCCACCATGATTTAAGTTTTCTGAGGCCTCCTCAGCCCTGTGGAACTGTGAGTCAGTTAAACCCCTTTGCTTTATAAATTACCCAGTCTTGGGTAGGTCTTTATTAGCAGCACGAGAACAGACTAATACAGTGATACATACTTGTCTATTAATTTGGAGATATATATAAAATTTCATGTCTTTGCTATTGTGAATAGTGCTGTGATGAACATACAAACCCAGGTGTCTTTTTGGTGGAATGATTTGTTTTCTTTTGGCTATGTACAAAGTATTGGGGTTGCTGGGTCAAATATGTGTATATATGCATATGTGTGTGTATAATTTTTTTAAGTTATAGCATATATAAAAAATACCTTCATAGGAAAAAGGATAATCACAGAGAATGATTTTTTTTTTTGTTTTAGCTCAGAGTCAGCTACATTTTATGAGTGCTGACATGCTCAGCTGATTTTTGAGGGGAGGGGTAATGATAACATCAATGGGATTAGTACTTAAGTTATAGTATATTTATAAATCAAATATTTTATAAAAATATGAGTCATATCTTAGCTAATATTCCATAATAATCATACTTTTTTGATTCTTATGAAATATTATAAATAATTTAGATTATTTTAATAATTTTTATATAAATTTTTTTCTTTTTCTTTTATTTTTTTATATATTATTTGATTGCACTTTAGGTTCTGGGGTACATGTGCAGATCATGCAGGCTTGTTGCATAGGTACATACATGGCAATGTGGTTTGCTGCCTCCATCCCTCTGTCACCTATATCTGGCATGTTTCCCCATGTTATTCCTCCCCAACCTCCCCAACCCTGCTATCCCTCCCATAGTCCCCCTCAACAGACCCCAATGTATGATGCTTCCCTCCCTGTGTCCATGTGTTTTCATTGTTCAACACCTGCCTATGAATAAGAACATGTGGTGTTTGATTTTCTGTTCTTGTGTCAGTTTGCTGAGAATGATGGTTTCCAGATTCATCCATGTCCCTACAAAGGACACAAACTCATCATTTTTTATGGCTGCATAGTATGCCATGGTGTATATGTGCCACACTTTCCTTGTCCACTCCATCATCGATAGGTATTTTGGTTGGTTCCAGGTCTTTGCTATTGTAAACAGTGCTGCAATGAACATACATATGCATATGTCTTTATAATAGAACAATTTATAATCCTTTGGATATATACCCAGTAATGGGATTGCTGGGTCAAATGGAATTTCTATTTCTAAGGCCTTGAGGAATCGCCACACTGTCTTCCACAATGGTTGAACTAATATACACTCCCACCAACAGTGTAAAAGTGTTCCTATTTCTCCACATTCGCTCCAGCATCTGTTGTCTCCAGATTTCTTTTTAATGATCGCTGTTCTAACTGGCATGAGATGGTAGCTCAATGTGGTTTTGATTTGCATTTCTGTAATGACCAGTGATGATGAGCATTTTTTCATATGTTTATTGGCCTCATATATGTGTTCTTTTTTTTATTGCATTTTAGGTTTTGGGGTACATGTGAAGAACTTGCCAGATTGTTGCATAGGTACACACATGGCAGTGTGATTTGCTGCCTTCCTCCCCTTCACCTATATCTGGCATTTCTCCCCATGCTATCTCTCCCCAACTCCCCACCCCCCGTCCTTCCCCTATTTCCCCCCAACAGAACCCAGTGTGTGATGCTCCCCTCCCTGTGTCCATGTGTTCTTATTGTTCAACACCCGCCTATGAGTGAGATCATGCGGTGTTTGATTTTCTGTTCTTGTGTCAGTTTGCTGAGAATGATGGTTTCCAGTTCATCCATGTCCCTACAAAAGACACAAACTCATCATTTTTTATGGCTGCATAATATTCCACGGTGTATATGTGCCACATTTTCCCTGTCCAGTCTATCATCAATGAGCATTTGGGTTGGTTCCAGGTCTTTGCTGTTGTAAACTGTGCTGCAGTGAACATTCGTGAGCACGTGTCCTTCTAGTAGAACCATTTATAGTCCTTTGGATATATACCCAGTAATGGGATTGCTGGGTCAAAAGGAATTTCTATTTCTAGGTCCTTGAGGAATCGCCACACTGTATTCCACAATGGTTGAATTAATTTACACTCCCACCAACAGTGTAAAAGTGTTCCTATTTCTCCACATCCTCTCCAGTATCTGTTGTCTCCAGATTTTTTAATAATTGCCATTCTAACTGGTGTGATATGGTATCTCAATGTAGTTTTGATTTGCATTTCTCTAATGACCAGTGATGATGAGCATTTTTTCAAGAGTGTTCATATCCGTCACCCACTTTTGAATGGGGTTGTTTTTTTCTTGTAAATCTATTTCACTTCTTCGTAGATTCTGGATATTAGCCCTTTGTCAGATGGGTAGATTGCAAATTTTTTTCTCCATTCTGTTGGTTGCCGGTTCACTCTAAAGTTTCTTTTGCTGTGCAAAAGTTCTGGAGTTTAATTAGATCCCACTTGTCTGTTTTGGCTTTTGTTGCCAATGCTTTTGGTGTTTTAGTCATGAAGTCCTTGCTTATGCCTACGTCCTGAATGGTTTTGCCTAGGTTTTCTTCTAGAGTTTTTATGGTATTAGGTCTTATGTTTAAGTCTTTAATCCTTCTGGAGTTAATTTTAGTGTAAGGTGTCAGGAAGGGGTCCAGTTTCTGTTTTCTGCCCATGGCTACCCAGTTTTCCCAACACCATTTATTAAACAGGGAATCCTTTCCCCATTGCTTGTTTTTGTCAGGTTTGTGAAAGATCAGATGGTTGTAGATGTGTGGCATTGCTTCTGAGGCCTCTGTTTTGGTACTAGTACCATGCTGTTTTGATTACTGTAGCTTTGCAATATAGTTTGAAGTCAGGTAGCATGATGACTCCGGCTTTGTTCTTTTTGCTTAGGATTGTCTTGGATATGTGGGCTCTCTTTTGGTTCCACATAAAGTTTAAGGTGGTTTTTTCTAGTTCTGTGAAGAGGATCATTGGTAGCTTGATGGGGATAGCATTGAATCTATAAATTACCTTGGGCAGTATGGCCATTTTCACAATATTGATTCTTCCTAACCATGCATATGGAATGTTTTTCCATCTGTTTGTATCCTCTCTTATTTCGTTGAGCAGTAGTTTGTAGTTCTCCTTGAAGAGGTCCTTTACTTCCTTTCTTAGTTTTATTCCTAGGTATTTTATTCTCTTTGTAGCAATTGTGAATGGGAGTTTGCTCTTGATTTGGCTCTCTTTCAGTCTGTTATTTGTGTATAGAAATGCTTGTGATTTTTGCACATTGATTTTGTATCCTGAGACTTTGTTGAAGTTGCTTATCAGTTTAAGGAGATTTTGGACTGAGATGATGGGGTCTTCTAAATATACAATCGTGTCGTCTGCAAATAGGGACAATTTGACTTCCTCTTTTCCTAATTGAATACTCTTTCTTTTTCTTGCCTGATTGTTCTGGCTAAAACTTCGGGTACCATATTGAATAGGAGTGGTGAGAGAGGGCATCTTTGTCTGGTGCTCGATTTCAAAGGGAATGCTTCCAGTTTTTGCCCATTCAGTGTGATATAGGCTGTGGGTTTGTCTTAAATAACTTTTATTATTTTGAGATACGTTCAGTCGATATCTAGTTTATTGAGAGTTGTTAGCATAAAGGGCTGTTGAATTTTGCTGAAGGCCTTCTCTCTGTCTATTGAGATAATCATGTGGTTTTTGTCTTTGGTTCTCTTTATGTGGTGGATTGCATTTATAGACTTGTGTATGTTGAACCAGCCTTGCATCCTGGGATGAAGCCTATTTGATATTGATGGATAAGCTTTTTGATGTGCTGTTGCCATTGGTTTGTCAGTATTTTATTGAAGATTTTTGCATTGATGTTCATCATGGATATTGGCTTGAAGTTTTCTTTTGTTTTTTGTTGAGTCTCTGTCAGGTTTTGGTATCAGGATGATGTTGGTCTCATAAAATGATTTGGGAAGGATTCCCTCTTTTTGTATTGTTTGGAATAATTTTAGAAGGAGTGGTACCAGCTCCTCTTTGTATGTCTGGTAGAATTAGGCTGTGAACCCATCTGGACCTGGGCTTTTTTGGTTGGTAGGCTATTAATCACTGCCTCAATTTCAGCCCTTGTTATTGGTCTATTCAAGGTTTCAGCTTCTTCCTGGTTTAGGCTTAGGAGGTTGCAAGTGTCCAGGAATTTATCCATTTCATCCAGGTTTAATGGTTTATCTGCATAGAGTTGTTTGTAGTAATCTCTGATGGTAGTTTGTATTTCTGTGGAATTGGTGGTGATATGTCATTTATCACTTTTTATTTCATCTATTTGATTCTTTTCTCTTTTATTAATCTGGTTAGTGGTCTATTTTGTTGATCTTTTCAAAAAACCAGCTCCTAGATATATTGATTTTTGAAGGTTTTTTTGGTGTCTCTTTCTCCTTCCATTCTGCTCTGATCTTTGTTATTTCTTGTCTTCTGCTAGCTTTTGAGTTTTTTGATCATGTTCCTCTCGCTCTTTCAATTTTTATGATAGGTTGTCGATTTTAGATATTTCTTTACCTCTCATGTGGGCATTTATTGCTATATATTTTCCTCTAGACACTGCTTTAAATGTGTCTGAGAGATTCTGGTATGTCGTGTATTTCTTCTCATTGGTTTTGACAAACATCTTTATTTCTGCCTTCATTTCATTGTTTATCCAGTCAACATTCAAGAGCCAGTTATTCAGCTTCCACAAAGTTGTGCGGTTCTGAGTGAGTTTCTTAATCCTGAGTTCTAATTTGATTGCACTGTGGTCTGAGAGACTGTTTGTTATGATTTCCGTTCTTTTGCATTCACTGAGGAGTGATATACTTCCAATTATGTGGTCAGTTTTAGAATAAGTGTGATGTGGTGCTGAGAAGAATGTATATTCTGTGGATTTGGGGTGGAGAGTTCTGTAGATGTCTATTAGGTTTGCTTGGTTCAGATCTGAGTTCAAGTTGTGGATATGCTTGTTAATTTTCTGTCTCATTGATCTGTCTAATATTGACAGTGGAGTGTTAAAGTCTCCCACTATTACTGTGTGGGAGTCTGTCTCTTTGTAGGTTGCTAAGAACTTGCTTTACGTATCTGGGTGCTCCTGAATTGGGTCTGTATATATTTAGGATCATTAGCTTTTCTTGTTGCATTGATCCTTTTACCACTATGTAATGCCCTTCTTTGTCTCTTTTGATCTTTGTTGGTTTAAAGTCTACTTTATCAGAGACTAGGATTACAACTCCTGCTTTTTTTTGCTCTCCATTTGCTTGGTAAATCTTCCTCCATCCCTTTATTTTGAGACTGTATCCTTGCATGTGAGATGGGTTTCCTGAATACTACACGCTGATGGGTTTTGACTTTTTATCCAGTTTGTCAGTCTGTGTCTTTTGATTGGGGCATTTAGCCCAGTTACATTTAAGCTTAATATTGTTGTGTGTGAATTTGATCCTGCCATTTTGATGCTAGCTGGATGTTTTGCCTGTTAGTTGATGCAGTTTCTTCATTGTGTTGATGCTCTTTAGCATTTGGTATGTTTTTGGAGTGGCTGGTACCGGTTGTGCCTTTCTATGTTTAGTGCTTTTTTCAGGAGCTCTTGTAAGGCAGGCCTGGTGGTGACAAAATCTGTCAGCAATTGCTTGTTTGTAAAGGTTTTTATTGCTCCTTCAGTTATGAAGCTTAGTTTACCTGGATATGAAATTCTAGGTTGAAAGTTCTTTTCTTTAAGGATGTTGAATATTGGCCCCACTCTCTTCTGGCTTGTAAGGTTTCTGCCAAGAGATCTGCTGTGAGTCTGATGGGCTCCCCTTTGTGGGTAACCCAACATTTCTGTCTGGCTGTCCTTTGCATTTTTTTCTTCATTTCAACCCTTATGCATCTGACAATTATGTGCCTTGGGGTTGTTCTTCTTGAGGAATATCTTTGTGGTGTTCTCTATATTTCCTGGACTTGAATGTTGGCCTGCCTTGCTACATTGGGGAAGTTGTCCTGGATAATATCCTGAAGAGTGTTTTCCAGCTTGGAGTCATTCTCTCCATTCACATTCAAGTACACCTATCAAATGTAGATTAGGTCTTTTCACATAATCCCATATTTCTTGTAGGCTTTGTTCATTTCTTTTCACCCTTTTTTCTCTAATCTTACCTTCTCATTTTATTTTATTGAGTTGATCTTCAATCTCTGATATCCTTTTTTCTGTCTGGTCGATTCAGCTATTGAAACTTGTGTATGCTTCATGAAGTTCTCATGTTGTGTTTTTCAGCTCCTTCAAGTCATTTATATTCTTCTCTAAGCTGTTTATTCTCATTAGCATTTCATCAAACCTGTTTTCAAGGTTCTTAGGTTCCTTGCATTGGGTTAGAACATGTTCTTTTAGCTCAGAGAAGTTTGTTATTACCCACCTTCTGAAGCCTGTTCCTGTCAATTCATCACACTCATTTGCCATCCAGCTTTGTTCCCTTGCTGGTGAAGAGCTGTGATCCCTTAGAAGAAGAAAGGCATTCTGGCTTTTGGTGTTTTCATCCTTTTTGCATTGGTTTTTTATCATCTTTGTGGATTTATCTACCTGTGGTCTTTGTAGTTCATGACTTTTGGATGAAGTCTCTGAGTGGATGTCCTTTTTGTTGATGTTGAAGTTATTTCTTTCTATTTTTTAGTTTTCCTTGTAATATTCAGGCCCCTCTGCTGTAGGACTGCTGGAGGTCCACTCCAGACCCTGCTTGCCTGGGGATCACCTGCGGTGGTTGCAGAACAGTAAGGGTTGCTGCCAGTTTCTTATTCTGTTATCTTTGTACCAGAAGGATACCCACCAGCTGTCAGCCTGAGCTCTCCTTTATGAGGTGTCTCATTGGGTATATGGGGGTCAGGGAGCTGCTTGAGGAGACAGTCTGTCCCTTATAGTAGCTCAAGTGCTGAGCTGGGAACTCCGTTGTTCCATTCAGAGCTGCTAGACAGGTACGTTTAAGTCTGCTGCAGAGGAAATCATAACTGCCTTTTTTCCCAGGTGCTCTGTCCTGGGAAGGTGGGGCTTTATTTATAAGTTCCTGACATACTGCTGCCTTTTTTCAGAGATGCTCTGCCCAGCGAGGAGGTAGCCTATTAACAGTCTGCCAGCAGAGCTATTGCTGAGCTGCTGTGGGCTCTACCCAGCTGCTGTGTGAACTTCCTTATTGTTTTGTTTACAGAGGTATAGTTAGAACTGCCTTGGTAATGGCAATCTGCCTCAGTAGTGGTGGACTGCTTCGGTAATGGTGACTGCCTCAGTAATGGCAGATTGCCTTAGTAATGGTGGACTGCCTCAGTAGTGGTCGACTGCCTTGGTAATGGTGGACTGCCTCCATAGTGGTTGACTGCTTTGGTAATAGTGGACTGCCTTGGTCGTGGCTGACTCCCTTTTCCCCACAGAGCTGGACTGTCCTGAGTCTAGCTGTGCTTGCCGTGAAACTCTCAATCCAGAGCATCTCAATCCAAAGTCAGATCACCTGGTTCCCTGTTTTAGCCCCCCTTTTTTCAGTTGAATGGGAGGCTCTGTCTCCCAGGCATTCCAGGCACCAGTTGAAATGGCCTCCCAGATTTGTGTGAGTTTTTTTGCAGAGACTCACTGCACCAGCTGAAACAGCCATGATAGAAACTCGTGGTGCTTTTCAGCCTGGGAATCTCCTGGTCTGTGGGCAGCAAACATTCATTTGGAAATGCAGTGATCACTCACCCTCTGCATTGTTCTCACTGGGAGCTGCACTCCAGAGCTGTTCCTATTCAGCCATCTTGAATCCCTGCCCCCAACTTTTATTTTAGATTCAGGAGGTACATGTGCAGGTTTGTTACTTGAGTATATTGTATGATGCTGAAGTTTGGGCTACATTAGATTCAGTCACTCAGGCAGTGAGCCATAGTACCTAAGAGTTTTTCAACCATCTTCCCTCCCACATCCAGTAGTCTCCAGTGTCTAATGGTCTCATCTTTATGTCTATGAGTACCCAATGTTTAGCTTCAACTTATAAGTGAGAACATGCAGTATTTGGTTTTCTGTTCCTATGATAATTTGCTTAGGATAATGGCCTCCAACTCCATCCATGTTACTGCAAAGGATATGATTTTGTTCTTTTTTACAACTACAATGTATTCCATGGTATGTATTCCATGATGTATTCCATGGTATGTATTCCATGGTATATATTCCACATTTTCTGTGTTCAGTCCACCTTTAATGGGCATCTAGGTTGATTCTGTGTCTTTGCTATTGTGAATAGTGCTGCAATGAACATAAAAGCACAAATGTCATTTTGGTGGAATTATTTGTGTTCTTTTGGATATATACAAAGTATTGGGATTGCTGGGCCAAATAGTAGTTCTGTTTAAATTTATTTAAGACATATCCAAACTGTTTACCACAGGGGCTGAACTAACTTACAATCACACTAACAGTGTATAAGCATTCCCTATTCTCTGTAGCCTCACCAGCATCTGCTGTTTTTTGACTTTTTAATAATTGCCATTCTTACTGGTATAAGATGTTATCTCATTATGATTTTGATTGGCTTTCCTGTAATGATTAGTAACGTTGACGATATTTTTCATGTTTCTTGGCTGCTTTTATGTTTTCTTTTGAAAATGTCTGTTTATGTCTTGCCCTTTTTTTAAGGGGGTTACTTGTTTTTTGCTTGTTGAATTAAGTTCTTTTTAGGTTCTGGATGTTAGATCTTTGTGAGATGCATAGCTTTCAAATATTTTATCCATTCTGTAGGTTGTCTGTTTCCTCAGTGGATAATGTATTTTGCTATGCAGAAACTCTTTAGTTTAATTAGGTCCTAATGTCAATTTTTGTTTTTGTTGAAATTGCTTTTGAAGGCTTAGGCATAAATTATTTTTCAAGGCCAATGTGAAGAATGGAGTTACCTAGGTTTTCTTCTAGGATTTTTATAGTTTGAGGTCTTATGTTTAAATATTTAATCCTTCTTGAGTTAATTTTTGTATATGATAACATGTAGGGGCCAAATTTATACTTTTGCATATGGCTAGCCAGCTATCCCAACCCTATTGGTTAAACAGGGAGTACTTTCTCCATTGCTTATTTTTATCAACTCTGCTAAAGTTCAGATGGCTGTAGATGTGCAGTGATATTTCTGGGGTTTCTATTCTGTTGCATTGGTCTGTCTATTTTTACACCAGGACCATACTCTTATTTTAACTATAGCCTTATAGTTTAGTTTGCAGTTGGGTAACGTGATTCTTCTGGCTCTGTTCTGTTTGCCTAGGATTGCTTTGTCTATTCATGCTTTTTTAGGTTCCATATTAATTTTAGAATAGATTTTCCAGTGCTGTGAAAAATGATATTAGTAATTTGATAGGAATAGTGTTGAATCTACAAATTTCTTTAGGGGAATATGGGCATTTTAATGATATTGATTCTTCCAATTCATGAGCATGAAATATTTTTTCATTTGTTTGTGATATCTACAGTTTCTTTCACTAGTATTTTGTAGTTCTCCTTGAAGGGATCTTTTGCCTACCTGGTTAGATATATTCCCAGGTGGTTGTTATTTTTAAAATTTTACAGCTATTTAAGTGGGTGTGCATTCTTGATTTGCATCTCGGCTTAAACATCGTTATTGTTTATATAGAAATGCTGCTAATTTTATACATTGATTTTTGTATCCTGAATCTTTACCGAAGTTGTTTGTTAGTTCCACCAGCCATTTGTCAGAGTCTTTAGGGTTTTCTATGTACAGAATCGTATCATCAGGTAACAAATAGTTTGAATTCTTTTTTCATATTTGAATGCCTTTTATTTTTCATCTCTGATTGCTTTGGCAAGGATGTTTTGTACTATGTTAATTAGGAGTGGTGAGAGTGGGCATCCTTGCTTTGTTCTAGTTCTAAAGTGGAGTTATTTCAGTTTTTGCCCATTCAGCATGATGTTGACTCTGGGTTTGTCCTATATGGGTCTTATTATTTTGAGTTGTGTTCCTTTGATGCCTAGTGTCTTGACTTTTTTTTTTTAATGGAGCAGTGTTGGATTTTAATCATTGACTTTTTACCTGTCTATTGAGATGATCATATGGTTTTTTTATTTTCTGTTTATATGATGACTGAAATTTATTGATTTGCATATGGTGAACCAATCTTACATTTCAGGAATGAAGCCTACTTGATCATGGTGAATTAAATTTTGATGTGCTGCTAGATTTGGTTTGTTACTATTTTGTTGAGAATTTTTGCATCCATGTTCACCAGGAATATTGGCCTGAAGTTTGTTTGTTTGTTTGTTTGCTTGCTTTTATTTTCTTTTCCTTACTCCTTTCCTTTCCTTTTTATTTTTCTTTTTCTTCATTTTTGCCAGATTTTGGTATCAAGGTGATGATGACTTCATAGAATGAGTTAAGGAGGAATCCTTTCTCCTTGACTTTTTAAAAAAGTTTCAACAGAATTGGTACTTTTTTTGGTTGGCAAGTTTTCTTTTTGTTACTGATTCAATTTTAGAACTCTATATTGGTCTGTTCAGTGTTTCAGTCTCTTCCTGATTCCATCTTGGGAGAATGTGTGTTTCCAGGAATTTATCCATTTCCTCTAGATTTTCTCATTTTTGTGCTGAGAGGTGTTTATCGTAATCTCAGGATCTTTTGTATTTCTGTGGAGTCAGTTGTAATGTCACCTTGTTTCTGATTTGTGCTTATTTTTTCTTTGTTAATCTAGCAAGTAGTCTATCAGTCTTATTTTGGAGATCTCTTGTAAGGTGGGGTTGGAGCTAAGGAACTCCTTCAGCATTTGTTTATCTGAAAAGCATCATATTTCTCCTTTGCTGAGGAAGCTTAGTTTGGCTGGATATAAAATTCTTGTTTGAATTGTTTTTTCTTTAAGAATGTTGAATATGGGCCCTCAATCTCTTTTGACATGTAGGGTTTCTGCAGAAAGATATGCTGTTAGCCTAATGGTGTTCCCTGTGTAGGTAACCTGTCTTTTATCTCTAGCCACCTTTAACATTCTTTCTATCATTTTGACTTTGGAAAATCTAATTATTATGTGTCTTAGGGAGGATCTTCTTGTGTAAAAACTTGCAGGGGTTCTCCATATTTCCTGAATTTGGCTGTTGTCCTCTCTAGTGAGGTTGGGGAAGTTTCATTGACAATATCCTGAAATGTATTTTCCAAGCTATTTGCTTTCTCCCCATTTCTTTCAGGAATGTTAGTGATTCCTTGATCTTGTCTCTTTACATGATCCCACATTTCTCAAAGGTTTTGTTTCTTTTCTTTTCATTCTCTTTTTATTTATTTATTTTTGTCTGATTGTCTTAGATAATCAGGGAGCTTAGAAAAAAAAATCAGGGAGCTTAGACAAACAGGGAGCTAGTCTTCAAATTCCAACCTTCTTTCCTCAGTTTTGTCTATTTTACTGTTAATACTTGTGATTGCATTGCGAAATTATTATAGTGTGTTTTTCAGCTCTATTTGACCCATTAGATTCTTTTTTTATCATGGCTATTTTTTCTGTCAGCTTCTGTATTGTTTTTATTGTGATTCTTGGGTTCCTTGGATTGGGTGTTGCTCTTATTCTGTATCTCGATCATCTTCATTTCTATCCCTATTCTGAATTCTATCTCTGTCATTTCAGCCAACTCATCCTGGTTAAGAACCCTTGTTAGAAAACTGGTGCAATCATTTGGATGTCATAAGACACTCTGGCCATTTTAGTTGCTGTAGTTATTGAGTTGTTTCTTTCTCATCTTTGTGTGTGTGTGTGTGTTCCTTTAACTGTTGGGCTGCCTCTGATTGAGATGGTCAGGTGGGGGCAGGGTGATTGTGCTGGAGTACCAGCTCTGGCAGCCCTGCCCAGTGAGAAAAAGTGAGGATCAGGACCTGCATGAAGAACAGTCTGGTCATTTTTTTGTTAAGTGGGTGCTGTGCTACAGGTGTTAACCAGCCCTTGGTCTCTCTGGACTCTCCAGGGCCTGGAGATAGCAAAAGTCATGGCTGTAAGACAGCAAAGTTGGCAACCCACTCTTCCCAATGGGAGCTCTGTCTCAGGGAGTTGCAGAGCTGCTGCTGTCTTGACAGCCCTGGTGTGGGGGATGGTTGGAGACGCAGGCCAGGAGGACCTATCCTGTGCGGAGATATGGGATCAGGGACCAACATAGCAGTCTGTCCATTTTTCCATAGGGCTGCTGCAGCATGCTGGGGGTCCACTCCAATCTCCAGTCACCTCAGATCATCCAGCACCTGAAGGTATCAACAGTGAAGGCTGCTAAACAATCAAGATGGTTGCCTGCCCTTCCCTCTGTGAGTTCAGTCCTCGGGAGGTAGGGACCTGTTGATGGCCAGAACATACTGGTGGGGTGGCTGTAGACCCTGGCTCAGAGATTCTGCTTAGTGAAGAGAAACAAGAACTGGGACCTGCATGAAAAAGCACTCTGGCTACTTCTCTGTAGAGTTGCTATGCTGTGCTGCGGGACTCCTTTAGTCCCCAGTCACCTCAGACTCCCTCGACCCAAAGGCAACAATGGCCAAGGCTGTGAAACAGCAAAGATGGCAGCCTATCCCTACCACTGGAAGTTGCATCCCAGGGATGGTCGGAACCACTGACAGCTGGAAAACTGGTGAGGGTGACTGGTTACCCTAGTCAGGAGATCTTGCCCAGTGAGGAGAAATGGGATCAGGGACCTGCATTAAAAAAGCAGTCTTGCTGCTTTTCAATAGGGTAGTTGCACTGAAGGCAACGATGGCTAAGGCTGAGAAAGAGCAAAGATGGCAGCCTGTCCCTTTCTCTGGGAGTTTCCTCTCAGGGAGGTGTAATGCTGCTACTGGTGGCTGGCTAGAGTTCCACATAGCCAGTGGGAACTGGCTATCCTGCAATGAGCTGTCGACGTGGGACCTGCAAACCATCACTGTTTGGCCCCCTGGATTCAGCCCCTTTCCTAGGCATAGTATGTGTGGGGGTCTAGCTTACTATACTTTACTAGAATTGCAGCCGCTTCTGCCTGGAAGCCTGGATATCTAAAGCTCCTGGACCTCTGTATGTGCCTTTGCAGCTGTTGTACTGAGACTCCATGTAGTTATGTGTGTCAGACTGCTGGCTCTGGTGGAGTGCGTTTATGTGGGGATCTCCTGACCTGAGGGTTGCAGAGATCTGTGGGAGAAGCATGAGTCCCTGGGGTGACTTGTGTACTCACTGCTTCCCTGGGCTAGGGAGTCTCCCTGGGCTCTGTGTTGCTCCTGGGTGGGTGGCATACTGCTTTGCTTTTCTCCATTCTCTGTGGGTTGAGTTGTTTTCTTGATGAATCTCAAGGCATATACCTGGACATTTCTGTTGAAGGTGCTGTGTTTACTTGCCCCTTATATTTTTCTCTGTGAAAATGGTGTATGCTGGTTGGTGTTCACTACTTGCTTCTAGTTGGCCATCTTGACCAGCCTCTGACTCTTGTCTTTCTCATCCACTCCCTTAGCCAATCTGTCAGCCTGAAAACTTATTTTAAAAAAGCAAAAATATAAATGATTAAATATATATTTCATAAAATAATGTGATAGTACAGAGATGGAGTGAAATGCTAAATTGACTTTCAATCATGTGTTATATATTTTAACACTAACAATAAGCTTCTCTGATATTAATTGTCATATATCCACCCATCATCTTTTAACTAGAAATATTTTAGATTTTTCCTAGCTAGTCCTTACAACAAAAACTTTTTAATTTTGGTGTTATGCTTTGTTACTATAGGGGCTCTATTTTCTCCTTTGGCTAACCCTCCATTCATATTTTGACATTCTTGTTGAAATTTAGGGTGTTGGATCTCCAGATTTCTCTTTACAATGTGAAGTTACTTGCAATTCAGTGTCTGTATGTGTAAAGCAACTTTTATTTCCACATAGGGTTCATTGTCTATGTTTCCCAAGGCCAGAAATCTTTCTCTACCTTCCAGGACAGCAGATTCCTTCTTGGAAAAATCATGAATAGGAGAGGAACTAGTATTTCTTGCCACTTGTGGGAAAGCACAAAGATATTTGTTTAAATGGGAATGGCTGGAATTGTTATCTCCCTTTTAGAGATGAGCCAACTGAGTCTTAAGTCTTGCTCTGTCGCCCAGTCTAGAGTACAGTGGCGTGATCTCAGCTCACTGCAACCTCTGTCTCCCAGGTTCAAGCAATTTACCTGCCTTAGCCTCCCTAGTAGCTGGGATTACAGACATGTACCACTATGCCTGGCTGATTTTTTTGTTTACTTACATAGCTTGTTTAAGATCATCAAATTAGTAAGTGACAGACCTATAATTAAAACCACTGTAGGATCCCACCAAAGCCAATGTTCTTTTCATGCAAAAAGGGATTGGAAACTATCAGGACTTGTATGATATTGTGCTTTGAGAACATGTACTTGGTACCTATGAAGGAAAAGGGATAGTTGTGAAGGGACAAGTGGTTATTATGCATATACTATGTGCGAGGCATTATTAGTTTAAATAACTTATTTCTTTGATTTTAGAAATATTACATGATAGTCATTAAAAAAGCCAAGGGAAATACATAAAAACGCAAAGAAGACAACACAGCAATTCACAGCTCAGAGGTAACCACAGTTGACATTTTGGTGTATTTCTCCTCAGTCTTTTACTATTAACAGATTGAGATCTGGAATGATACAAAAGGTTCAGACAGTAAAAACAAAGTTATCTTTTGTTTTTAAAGTTATATTCGATGTTATATTCTAAAGTTATATTCTATGCATTGTTCTAGCTAGAATTTGAACAACTACTTGAAATTTTTATAATTTGACCTGTGCCACATTTTTTTTTTCTGAGAAGAAAGGATTGGTTTAACTAAAGTTACATAAAAACCAAAGTCGTATGTTGTTCTTGTTGCTGTTTTGACACAAAGTCTTGAGTCTTGCTCTGTCACCCAGTCTAGAGTACAGAGGCGTGATCTCAGCTCACTGCAACCTCTGTCTCCCAGGTTCAAGCAATTTACCTGCCTTAGCCTCCCTAGTAGCTGGGATTACAGACATGTACCACTATGCCTGGCTGATTGTTTTTGTATTTTTACTAGAGATGGAGTTTTGCCATGTTGCTCAGGCTGGTTTCAAACTCCTGAGCTCAAGCAATCTGCCCACCTTGGCCTCCCAAACTATGGGGATTACAGGTGTGAGCCACCACACATGGCCAAGTTTTTGTAGGGAAAAAAAAAATATTTCAGAAAGGAAGTAGGTACAGGATACACTGTAATTTTAAATAGAATGCTATTTATATAAAGCAGGCCCTTATGTGATACTTCTCTTGTAGGAGGCTTCCTAAAGGCACAACAAGGTGCTTGATGTGGGGGAAACATTCAAACTGAGTAGACTTCTGACTTTTGACCTGTTTTCTGAAAGGGACCCTAAGCAGATCCTAGTAGACTTCAAATCATACATGGATTTCTTCTGGAAGGACCTGGTGCTTCCTCCTGTCTTCTAGTGTCATCAGTCAACACAGCATTTGCTGAGCTGACACTCTGGACCAGGCACTCTGTTAGGCACAGGTAATGAGACTCATGAGGCCTCCCCTTTCATAGAGTTTACAATCCAGTGGGGGAGAAAGGTAGGAATCTGCTCTTTGCCTGCTCACCTGAGGACAATGGTGGAAACTGCAGTGAAAGAAAAGCAGAAGGTTCTGGGAGGCTTGGGGTGGGAGCAGGTGGGAAGTGGGTGGTAGGGAAAAGTTTTTGCAAGGAAGAGAGATTTTATCTGAGGCTTGAATGATGAGTGAGCTCTGTCCAAAAGAAGTGAAGGTAGGGAGAGAATTCAGCGGGAGAGAGGACATGAATTCCTGAAGGAAGAGAGTAGCTTGGGGTTTTTGAGAGATGGAGAAGAGACCAGGGTGGTTGGAGCATAGTAAGTGATTTGAAGTCAGTTTAGAGAAGTACTATTATCTATCTGATGCTGTATCCTTTGACTGATACTGCAACAGAATCTAATAAATGCCCAACAATGGTTGAAACACCCATGTCATACCGGTAATTAGGCGTAGGAAAGGAACAATTTTAATTCTTAGGGAAGGAAATACAATTAAATGTCTGAGAAGGCAAATGCAAGAGAGAGACTAAAATGGGAAGGATTGTAAACTGAAGGCAAATTTAAAGGCAGTTTTCCTTTGTTTTAATTCTCAGTGTTTATTTAGAAGACAATATGAGCATACTCCTAAATTTAATGCTTCCTCCTTGTAAAAACCATTTTTAAACACATTTTTAAAATTCCAAGAACAGAAGAAGCTAATGCTCACATTTTTATTCTGAATGAATTGCCAATATTTTATTCACTAGTTTCACAAAAGAGCTGAAACCTCACTGAGGTTTCTGAATTAAATTAGCTTTCAGAACCATTTAAAGTTCCTCCATTCTATTAAT
The DNA here is from genome assembly GCF_049354715.1 of Callithrix jacchus. NCBI lineage: Eukaryota > Metazoa > Chordata > Mammalia > Primates > Cebidae > Callithrix > Callithrix jacchus. The sequence goes on along the minus strand of NC_133517.1, from coordinate 92,110,415 downwards.
TCAGCAGACAATCAAGTTGTTCACTTGTTGACTTTTATCCACATGCACTCAATCAAATCAACTATCAAAGAAAGATACCTATTAGTTGTTAATTTCATATGTTAGATAGGAATCCTAGAACTCCTGTTTATATCTGTCTGATAACCTTCTAATCTTTGCCACACTTACTAACAGCAGCATTAACTAGTCTGCCATCTATGTTGATTAACAACTGGGACTCAGAAAGATGTACAGCACCTGATAAGCCGAACAGTCCAAACTTCTAACAATGCCTGTAGCTCTATGGAAAATGGGCTTCTATCACCATTTTTACAAACCCTTAAAGTTGTCTTTAAATCACAGTTTTGTGAATTATTATTTTAAGCAAATGTGAAGAGCTCATTTGCGTGTAAAAGCTTTTAATAATTGGTAAGACAATGTTTTACAACATTTTAACCCTCTATTTTGTGTCCGCTGTGTTTGTAGTTTTAGAAATTGCTTTTGTCTTATATCGAATTTTAAATAATCTTTGGATTAGATCAGTTCAACCAATGTTTATTTCTAAATGTGTGACTAGCGCTTATGAGGTACATAAAAGATATTATAGAAAATACAGATCCACATACCATAAAGTTCCATATATTTGAAATTACAGAAGATTTATCTTATAAGTGAAATTATATTGGATTTAATAATGAGAGAAAGAGAATAAATAATTATAATCTTTGCTCCACATAGTAAGTTCCAGGTAATTTTTCAAGCACTTCTTTCAAAGTCTATTTATTCCATTATCCAATTTCTTTGCTGAAATCTCAGCAACTGGCCTACAGCCTTTCCCTCCATATTACTTCCAGGAATTCCTTGGTGACTTCCATATCTACTCTGTCAATGCTTTCACCACCACGACCTCATGGTTTCATGTTTTTAAAACTTCCACTCACCCCATTTTTTTTTTTTTCATTTTATACATTCTTAGGCATGACTACACCATAGAGCTTGGTTAAGACCATGTTGTGCCCAAGGCTGAAATCTGAAAGTTCTTTATGATATTTTCTTATTTGAATTTTTATTGGTCTGTCTACTCCTTCAGGTGGCTTGTGGGAAGAAAATATCGACAAGAAATTGGAGCAGAAGAATATGGGATGAATGATCTCTGATGCGGGACATCCCTAGACACATCTTGAATAAAGTTGAGATAGAAGGGTTGGATTTTCATCTTACAAGGGCTAATTTAATCCAAATTATATTTTGTCACATCAGTATTTAAAAGTGCACAACACATTTTAGGTATCCACAAGAAGTAGATATCTAAATGCACACAGCACATTTTCGATATTTATGTGATAAAATATGATTTGGATTAAGTGTGAACTTATCTATATCCTTAGATAGGTGGACCATAAAGACATCCAAATTTCTTGTTCAACTCCCATAACTATGCAAATGACTCCTTAATCTATTTCTGAAGCCAACGACACTCTCCTGAGCTCCAAACCTGGGTATCTTCAAATGGATCCTCTAGAGAATCTTCACACTCAAGCTGTTCCAGTTTGTATTCATCATCCGTCCTTTTACGCTGGCACCATCTGTGAATTTTGTTGTTCATTAATGATACCACTATTCTTTAAGCTATCCATACTCTCTGTTTTCTTCCCCAGCTTCTGATCTATTACGAATTCCTGACAATTCTTTTCCCCACAATTTCTCTTAAGTCTATGTCTTTTTTTTTCTGTTCCCAAATCCACTTCCTTAATTCAGTTCTGCCTTAGATCTCATTCTGAGTATTGCAATCCATGTACCTCTATCTGACTTCCCCAGACTCCCATTTCTTTAATACATCTCCTCTAGAAATGAAGATTTCTTTCATTAACCTACTTTGGTACAGTCATTCCTGCTCAAAATTATTCAGTAGTTCATCTTAATGAAGTTCAGACCCTTTAATCTTTTGGTCCTTTGCAACCTGACCAAACTTTCAAGGTTATTTTTTTCTCATGTACCTTTTTAATATTGATATATGTATATATTTTGGGGGTGAATGTGATATATTGATGCTTTCATATAATGTGTAAAGATCAAATCAGGATAACCTCTCATATATCTTTAGCCATATATCTCTCCCCTCATTGCCTTGGGTTTTACATTTCATACCTTAGCTCATGAGGTTCCTTCTGCCTCTAATTCCCTTCTACATAAATGTTACTTACCAAAATGGTTTTCAAAACTATTTGAATCATTGTTTTAATCCTTTGTTCCTTACTCCCATCCTTCGTTTTGATAAATAGGTACATTCATAGGCACCTGTTATGTGCCAAAAGCGTACACAAGGCCACTAATCCCTCACAGTCTAGGAGAGCTGATCGGTACATGAATAGGTATAATCAAATATGCAAGCAGAGAAGAAAAGACTATAATCTATCTTTGAGAAGTGAGAAGTGAATCACAGGAGAAGTTTTGGAGAAAGTTGCAGCTATGCTGAATCTTAATGTATAACAAAGAATTATCTAGATGAAAAGGTAGCAGAGAAGAAAACCTTTTCCAAAGAACAGAAAAAGTTTAGGCTAGTTGAAAAAAGCTAAAACTCAGTGGCTTTGAGCTGAAAAAAGGAGGTGTTTGGTGAAACCACTAGGGGGTAGGTGCTATTTCAGCTCAAGGGATGGAGGGAGAAGCAGAAGATGAAGTCTGAAAGGTAGGCATGTTTGGGGAGGAACTGCTGTATCACATTAAAAACTTTGGAATTTGTTCTATAGACATGAGAACCATGAATGGATTTCAGTACTGACATGACTAGATTTGCAATTTAGATAGACCAAGCAGGAAGCTATGTTGAGGATGAATTTGAGGAAGAAAAACCTACAACCAGTAAGAGTAGATGGAACATGTTAACGTAATCTAGGAGTGAGAGAATCAAAAGGAGGAATCAAAAAATACTCAATAGCTAATATTGGCAGCACTCTTTTCACTGATATTGCAGATTAGGAAGAGAGGGAGAGAGTCGGTGATCACTAACAGATTTCTAGTTTGCTTAATTGGCTGGATAGTGGTTCTACAAATTTAAGATTAAAAAAATAACACATGAAGAACAAGCTTAGTGGGGGAAATGAGAAGGAAAGGTTAGGGATAAATGTGAAAGGCCTCATTATCTTATCAGGTAAAGATGAATGGAGTTAGATAACATACCAGAGGCATGGCCTGCAACCTGAAGCTTAGAAGGCAGGTCTCCACTGAGCTTTAGAGTGGAATTAATCAGCACCCAGGTGGTATTTTACACATGAATTGAGTCTGTAGTAATGCAGTGTATCCTGAAAGGAAAACTTAAGAGATAGTATAGGAAAAAGAGCTGAGGAAGTAGATCAGGAAGAAATCACTGAAGAGGAAAAAACATCAAAAAATACATTTTTCTTGATTTCAATGTCCCTCTTTTCTTTGAGTTCCCAAAGAATTTGATACCTTTTTTGAGGGGGTTGGGGGGAAGGTGGGCATTTCTTCTATTTCTCTTGTTCTTTACAGTATCCCAATCTGGTCAGAGTAAAGGAAATTTATTGGGCTGTGTTTACTAATGGATGCATTTACTATTGCAAACTGATGTTCTCTTGTGCCCAGATCTCTTTCTTCTCCTTCCTGTTGCCTTTAAAAGATACAAATGGTAAGCTGTGGCGGGGCTCTCTGGAAAGACTATCTTGCCTCTCTTTCATTACACACTCCCAAATTCTCATCACTTTTGGTGAGTAGTTAGAGAATTAAGACAGGGGGGCACGGTAGCTGAGTTTTGAGCATCAGACACTCACTTAACCAATTTTACAGGAGAACCCTGCATTGGAGTATTGGATCCTGGTCCAGCTAATTCTAAAGTAATAATGTGTCCATTCTTCTTTGTCTCTTGTTGTATTGCTTCCTCAGTAATTCAGAGGAAGAAGAAATTGTTGAGCAAAGGTAAAATTCAGACATTCATATCTTTTCCTCTCTATCTCAACATTGTTTTCTGGCACTTATTACTTTACACTATATATTTTTATATGTAAATATGTATTTTATTTATGATTATATCTTCTATTCCTTCTGTTGTATCATAGAGCCTTTGATAGTTCATTCATATAATAACAAAAGAGTTTTTAAAAATGTTTAATGAAATGCCAGATTCTTGGATAGTTTGAAAGATTATGCCAACCTTCAACATTCTAAGTTGAAGGTGACAAAAAATGAGGTATTAGAAGCATGAATTGATAGCACTTTGTGTAATGACTACAAATGTAATTTGAAGTTAGGATCATGGATGAAAACCAAGACTTATGAAAATATTATGTTACATGCACTTTTCCCCACCAATTCAGTGCCTCATTCAATGCTTTATAAACACATTGTTATATTTCTCTTTCCAGCAATGTATGTGGGCTTTCCTACAGTCCTGTCCATAGATGCTATAAATATCGTAGTATTTGGGGATTTCAGTGTAAAGAAGGCAAGCTGTCATGCTTTGACATTGATTTGTTGGGTAATGGCGAGAAAGCCCAAGTGTCTATAAAAATACATAACATACTTAATACTTTTGAAGTGTGTACTGAAGACCTGAAGTGAGGAAATGCCCTTGTACTTCTTTCACATAATTTTTTACATCTAAGCTTTTCATTGGTTTATTCTAAGCATCCTAGTTTCTTGACTACTGAGTTTATGAACAATATTTTGGAGCCTTTTATGACTTTCTTAGTAATAATGGTCTTCCTAATGGCAAGGGAGTCACCTCCCATGGTAGGGGAGTTCCTTGGATCGCTCCCTTTCTCTCTGTGTGCGCGTGCCCGCACGCGCGCGTGTGTATTTTACGCAGTCAACTTAGATTTGTGAACATGTACTTTGAGCCAAACCAAGTACAAATAATTTCAATTTCCCAAAAAAAGAATTTGATTTGCAGGTACTAGAGGCTAGATATCACCATTAAACCTCATATTTCGGGCATGAACATGGCTTGACTACCCAACACCCTGGGCTCAAACCAACTAGATTAGTCTTTACTTATACACAGTAACTCTCCTTAATACTAAAGGGTACACTTATATTTTTCAGTTGTAAGTAAATAAATTTTTATAAGGGAGTAATGTATTATGATATTAAAAATCTGGAGATTCTCAATGATATGTCACTTCATGAACACCTTATTAATATCTTCTTTACTTTTAAATATAAGATGGGATTCTTATATTCAAGGAGGAACCTACACCTAGATTGCAAAATCTATTTGAAGAGAATATGAAAAGTTCAGCTGCAGACGCTAAAAATACAAATATAGAGCATATGAGATATCAATCCAAACTTCATAATAAAGTTTACATTTATCTTAATAAAATATTTCCTTGACTTCTTATGATTCTGTAAATGTCCTCAATTCCTGTTAAGTGCCTGGGAAATGGAGCCATTGTGAGTGCTTGGTCCATTTTGTAAGGCGTGGATGATAATTTTTGAAAATTCAAGAGAGAAGGAGTGCTTTATCAATGAATTTGGATGAAATGCATTATATCATATCATGACCATCAAAGTTCTATTTTTCTGAAGTCACTCAGGTGTGGCCACAGAGGCAAGGCTTGAATATTGCTGTCTTGTTTTCTGCTCAAATTCTAGGCATCATGGAAGGCAAAAAATAGCTGATGTTGATTGTGGTCTGGGTCCCCAATCTGAAAAATGAATCTAGAAATGACCTAGAAGTTTCTTCCTGTTTGATGACTGGCTTTTATCAAATCACATTTTTTTCCCCCTACATTTCTTGGCAAAAGCATTTTTCTTTCTTAGTTGAAACTCAATATTTTAGTCTCTCTGTATCCTCTGAAGTATGGTTTACTTTCCTTCTTTGCTCAGTGCAAATGATAACGACAACCTTAGCTTTGGGAGGGTGGTTGGGCTCTCCTTCTTTTCTACCAGTTCCTTCCTGAAAACAGTATTAAGTGAATCTTTCTTTTGTCCCTTTGCTTTAGTTAGTTAATTTGGCAAGTAATTTTTAATCTATTCCTCTATGTTCAGAGGATAAGAAAATTGTATGCAATTACAGAAACTTTGTTTTATACTTTTAGTAATTTTTCCATCCATTAGTGTAAGTCTACTAATTTCTAGTGAATATTCAACTAGATCACAAAAGCCTGGATATTTGATTTCCATTAGAAAGGCTAGGATAGATAAGGTATTTCCCACAATTTGATTAATATTAACTTCATGTATATCACCTCCCCTAGAACCTTTAACCACTCTTTTTGTTTTAAAATACGTTTACTCTTTATAGTAGAACAATTAGTAGTTCTTTGGATATATACCCAGTGATGGGATTGCTGGGTCAAATGGAATTTGTTTTATTTTGTAGTGCTCAAAAAACAAAACTTCCTGTCCCTATGTATGGCATTTCGACAAAGCACAATCATGACAACCTTACTATTATAAGTCTCATTTTAAAATATTCATCCTATCTAATAATAATGAGCACGCCTTACAGTAATTGCGTTAAATGTTTAACATTACAGAGCACCGAGAGCATTTCAAAGCTGAGTCTCTTGATCTGACAGCCACAGGGGGATCTTGTTGAGCACAGCTCACAGTAAGGAGGGAGCTCTCTTAGTTTTCATTAACTTCTCATAGTATTCATTACTAAGAGAAGATGTAAAAGGAAGAAAATTGACATTTGTTGATCATATAGTGCATATTCGGTACTATGTGAGATATTTTTTCACAGAATCTTTATAACAACTCTATGAAGTAGGAATTAATATACCCATCTTATAAACATGGCTCAGAGGTAAATGACCTTGCCCAAAGGAATATGACTAGAAGGTAGGCAACCTGAGATTCCCCAACCTGAGGTTCCAATCCAAGTCTACTTGGTCACAGAGCCCATATATTTTTTTCAATGTATCTGCTGCCTTCCAGCATCAGAATAGCATGGAAGAAAAGAGTGCCTTAGAGAATGCTAATGCTTGTCAGAGTTATGAGTTAAGGATTGGGAGTAGAAGCATGTAAGTTGCAAATGTATGCCCTGAATTCTGGTCCTTGTTAGCATACATCTTCAAGAAGTATTTCCTCTTTTTATGATTCTATTATGAGCATATGCATTAGATTGTTTTCATAATGCTGCAAATAACTACCTGAGACAGGGTAATTTATAAAGAAAAGAAGTTTAATTGACTCACAGTTCCACATTGGCTGGGGAGGCCTCAGGAAACTTGGAATCCTGGAGGAAGGGGGAAGCAGGCAGGACTTAGATGATGGCAGGAGAAAGAGAGAGATAGCATGTGAAGGAGGAACTGTCAAATGCATAAAACCATCAGATCTCATGAGCACTCACTCGCTGTCATAAGAACAGCATGGGAGGAACTGCTCCCATGATCCAGTCACTTCCTACCATTCCTCCCTTGACACATGGGGATTATGGGGATTACAGTTTGAGATGTTACTTGGGTGGATACACAAAGCCAAACTATCAAGCACTTACTACATTCCATGCATTGTACAAGGCAGCAAATACACAGGGGAAATCAAAACGAATAGAACCTTACCCTTAAAGCTTACAGTAAGATATAAAGACACTGAATAAGTAAACTAACAAATAAAATATAATTTAGAAGTTGTAATAAATGCTAGCTTTTCCTACTAGTTTCTAAGTCATTCATAGTACTTTCCATAACATGGAATCCTTTTATTGATTTATTTGTTTATATTTCTATCTTTTCTGGTAGCCTGCATGCCATGTATTTATGTATCTATGTATGTATCTGTCTATCATCTATTTATTTACCAGAATTGCTTTCAATCCCTGGCACAGTGTTTGGCACTGTGCTTAATAAACCTTCATTGAAAGAGAGAGGTAGGAAAGAAAGAAAAGAGCAGGACATTAAGGGGAGAGAAAATAAGAGAATTAATTTAGTCAAGTCCAAGACTAGAGAAGACCTCTCTCTCATGAGTTATTTAAAGATTTGACCACAGGATAAGTAGAATTCAGGAGAAGGAAGGTTAGATAAGGGTACAGGGAGTGAGAATTTGGTTAAGGACTAAGTATTTGAAGGCTATGAGGCAGAAAAGAACTTGTCACATTCAAAAGTCATTTGTGAACAAATGGAGAGTGCCAAAGACGAAGTTGGCAAGGAAAAGTCATGAAAGGCTTGTAAACTAGAATCAGTGTGTGGATCAGGGTGAAAGCCAGATTGCTGGAAAAAGAGATCCCAAAGTGCAATGGCTCAAACATGATGGCAGTACATTTCTTTCCCATAAAAGAGTCTGGTAAAGCTAAGGGATCTCTGCTAGGCAGATTCATCCAGTGATGTAGGCTAACAGAAGTGTCCTGCCATTCTCAATACTCTCCTTCCAAGATTGCTCTCATTGTTTCTATATTTAGTTGGTGGAAAGGTGAGAGAATATAAGGGTGTGGGCATCCCACATTCGAAGACCTGGGTGTGGAAATGGCACACACCACTCTCATCCATTTTAGACCCATCATTGGAACCTAATTATATGGTCACATCTAGATCCTAAAAGAACTGCGAGTTCTTGTTGTCCAGACATCTATTGTCCAGATGCAACTGTATCAGCAGAGAAACAGGGGAGTAAAGACTTAGAGTTTTATTCTAAGGTCACAGAATAATTACTGCAGGTTTTAAGCCAAAGATATATGATCAGATTAACATTTTAAAATGGCTTTTGTGAAAAAATTTATTATAAAGACTCAAGAATGGAGGTGAAGAGATTTGAGTGAAAATTATTTCAACAGTGGTGTAGTAGAAATGCAAATGCAGGGAAGCAGTTGAGATATAATCTGAAACTGTAATTGCCTGGGAAAGTATTGGAGATGTGGATGGAGCTTACATGAATGAGACAGATACGTAAAAAAATGGCTTCCATAGTTCTGATTTGAGGGACTGAGTAGATGGTGTTGCCATTGACTAAATGGGAAGGCTGCGGGGAGAAGTAAGTCTTGTGAGAAGATCAGTAATTCCATTTGGCACATCTTGCGTTTGAGATGTTTGTTTCCATATGAACTCAACTGACTATGGAAAGGTGGTTAGTAGGATGACCTTCCTAGTGAGACTTGGGCTGGATATACCCAATTGGGCTAATTCCTCAAATATAATTCAATGGATTGTAAATGGAGCCTTATGCTTTGCAGAGTACCTGGAGGCATTATTTGCTTCATCCTGATGAAATACATGAACTTTCTCAAACATGTACTGTTTTGTGTCTCAAGTGTTGGTCCTCTGAATTATCTTTTCTTCTGCTTCATCATTTAATTTCCTCCTCCTGGTTTTCTTAGACCCCAAGATCTCTGTTTGACAGTCTACCCTGTTCTTGAGGCCTTCCTTTGGCCCCATGATATTCTATGCATGCTTCCACCCCAGAGATGATCACAATAAACTATAACTAAACATGAAGTTTTCTCTCTGCCCAATAGACTCAGCTTCCTGAAACTGGTACCTGACCCTATTCATCCCTGTATCCCAAGGGTCTAGCATAGTACCTGGCACAGAACAGATGCTCAATAAATATTTAAGTGGATAAATCATTCTTGAGCAACCTACTCTTTGTTACTAGAAATGCTTTCCTTATTTTAAAATAGTAATTGTATATTTGGAATAGAAGTAGCTAAAATTTTAAAAATATACATCTATGTGCATAAACATATTCAGAGGGAAGAATATATTTTAACATGATTAAGCTTTCTGATGACAGGGTTGATTTTGGGAAAATGTGTTTCTGCAATGCAGATTCCACCTTACATTAAAGAGCACAGAGTTGCTTGTGGCTATAGCGATACCTTCTGTCTATGCAAATGCTGACATATATGACTAATGTAGGTGCCCTCTCTTTTGAGTAACAACAACAAAAAAGATTTTTACCTGAATGTTTTTCATTCCAAATATAAGCATAGAGATTTATGTAGAAATTGCAGATGACTGAAAACAGAACGAATGTGTAAAAGAGTTCAGATTAAAAAAAAAAAAAAAAACGAACATGCTGAAATTTTGTCTCCATAAAATTCTTAGCATTTCCATTGGGTTTTATTTGTTTGTTTTGTGATATTGATTATTTACTATACTTGAGGCACTTAAGCATCTCACATGCTTTTTTTTTTTCATTTAATCCACATAACAGCACCAGAAGATATATATAATAAATAATGAGTTTTGGCTTATGCTCTTTCTTATTAGCTTTCATGGACTCTAAGCAGAATTTTGGGGGTAGATTCTTAGATATATATGCTAAATGCTAAACCATAGTAAGCCTGGCTGCTCAATTACAAATGTGAATGTTATCCCCGCTTTTATTTTTTGTGCAAACAAATGAACATTTGTGCATTTACCGTGTTGAACTGGTAGAGTCTTACTAAGGTTAAATGTTTCTCATGAAAAGGCTTGCCATGGACTCTTAGTCATTTGAATCTAGCCACTCTTTTTGGTTCCTCTTGTGTTTGTGGTAAGCTGAGGAGTTGCAAAGAATCCCAACAGTGAGCAACTGTCACTGGCCCAGCCATAAAGCACTTAAAAAGAATGCCAGGTGCTACGAACCACAAGCGAGGCAACTGGTTTAAGCCTTGTTTTAACTTCAAAGACCCACGAAAATATTGCTATGTGTTGTAGTAATACTAGGCTTAGGACTCCTTGACTCTGGCTTATGTAGGCCCAGAGGAAGATGACTGTGTCATTACTGCAGTAAATGATGCTCCCAGGGAACCCTCTTACTTCCCAGGTCTCTACATAGTGAGAAGAAGTTGCTGAAACTTTCCTGCATCCTTCTTCTGAAACTTTCTCTGGATTTTATCAAGAATTGTTTTTGTCCTATTCTTGAAAACCTTTCTTTCAATAAACCTTGAAGAAATGTTTCATAAATATTATTGTGTTGGGATATTCAAAACCATTGGCTTTTAGCTCCTGAGGTTACTCAATTTTTTAGAAGATCATTACATTTATAAGAATAAAAATAGTCTTAAATTTGTGCAGTCAGCATTTTCTCCAATATGACTGTACTTAATTATCAGATTGCCCGGTATAGGTTGTTTAGGTTCACATTTATATATATGTGCTTTACATGGTAAAGGACGGATTTACAAAGGGGACTTTCTCTTTTTCCTCCATGTAACTATTTATGTATTGCTTAATTTAAAGATTACCCTTGGAGATATTCTAAAAGATTGGGATACAGTATTTTACTCAGTTTACATTTAGTTTCAGGATGCTTGCATTCTATGAAATGTATTTCAAGACTCCCTAAAAAAGACAAAATAGTCTTTAAGCAGTTTACAAGATACAGATCTTTATCTCTTACAAAGGAAAGGAAACAAGAAAGCTGTAAATAATAAGTTCTGAATAGAAATGACATAAACTGCCTAATCAATGTCTTCCAGAACTGGCAAGTGACACCTCTTTGTTTTTTGCAAATAAAAACCTTCTTCCCATCACAATATAAACCATTATCTCTGCAGGCAAGGTATATTTAGAAATGTACAAAATGTACATTTCCTGCCAGCCTCTAGATCAGTAGGTGGAGATCTAAAGTCATGCAAATATTACAGTAAATGCAGGCAACCAATTTCTAATTATTCCATATCAGCAGATTTGTGAGGAATATAATTTATTAAAAAAAGAACAGTTTATGATCAGCAGACCTTGGTTATGACTGTTTAGGAATTCAGTGCATTTTGATCTAATCACAAAATCAAAATATTCATGAAACACAATGATATCTCCCCAAAGCAGCCGGGCAGCCATTAATTTTGAAATTCGGGTAATTTATTAACACTTATCTGAAGCTGTAAAAGCTTACCTCTGTGTTTGTAATACGGAGAAAAGTGAAAGCAGTTTTAAAACTGATTCCTAATGATTTATAATGGTTTGCTGTAATTTGAGCCAGAAATTCAATTAAAATGTATGTCTAGTTTTGTTTCAAGATCTTTAGTTAAAAATTCTATTAAAATTCTATTTCCTTCTTGCATTAAATGTATCTGTTATCTGCATATACAAGAAATATAAGAAAATTCTATCATTTATTCCCCAGTCCCCATAAATGCTTTAAAAAGCATTCATTTTTATTTCATAATTCTGCTAAGGTAGCATTTGGAATTTATATACAGTAGAAGAAGAATTACTGTATATGCCATTTTCTTGGTAAGGAAAGAAATCTAACACTGAATACTTTAGGGACAAGTCAAGTAATATTTGCCACTTTATCAAACTAGGAGAAAACAAATAAAACAGACATTTTTGATTCCAAATTATTAACCTAATGGGATGTCTCTGAGGTTTAAAAAAAAAATGTAACATTCCAGAGAAAGGAGCAGGAGCTGGGGAGAGGTGTGGGAAGACAGATGTTCTACTTCTCTGAAGCAAATACAAATGAATTAAACTTTGAAGGAATTGTTTGCAGGCATGAGATTTTTTAGATTTTTTTTAAACACACACACACACACACACACACACACACATGCATGCACAATGAACTTGGTGGCTAGTTGAAGGAGAACCTGATTGGTTTTTGCTTTTTATTTTTCATTATTTTCTTGAACTACCTAAATCTTGGAATAATAACCAAATGCAAACATTAAAAGAGCTGGTTTGCGTCTTATTTATTTATTTATTTATTTTTTGGTACAGGAGTCTATAAGCAGAAATAGTAAATGAAGCTAATAATTTATTGAACATTTGCTATGTATAGATACCTCACATGTGTTTTTAAAGATTTTAATCTCCTTAATATGTGTGTTAGATACAATTGTTATTATTTATATTTTACTGAAGTGGTAGCAGAGCCATGACAAAGTTTCATAAGGCCGGGAAGTGGAAGGGTGAGGAAATTGAGGAGGGTTATGATTGATCTTTTCAACTTGACCCTACAGTGGGGTGGACAGGTGGATGGCGGTGACAGGCACTTCATAAAGCCCAGAGGCAGAATGAAGTGAGCCAACTCAAAGTTTGTGGGCTATTTTGAGAAACAGGAAGATTCAGTTAGCAATAGTTGGTGGGCTGTGGGAAGAAGCAGCATTTTCCTTGGTGTATCTCTTGTACCTTGATACTCACAGGGTTAGGACCCTGCTTGTCTCCCCTCTCATGGTGAATTGGGGTCCTGAGCAAGGTGCAAGCCTTCAAGAATGGAGAGCTGAGCATCCTAAAAAATACCAGAACACAAACAGGGTAAAAATGATGAATCAAATGATTATAGAGAAAGAAAGAGTGAGCAAGCAGGCTAAGTTACAAAGTCATGTGAGCCTGAGACAGAGGGAAGCCTCAGAATGAGATGATTAAAAACAAAACAACAACGACAAAAACAACAACAACAACAACAACAACAAAAAAAAAAAAAAACAGAAGGGGAGGTAAGCCTGGAGGCATTCTTAAGCTAAAAGCTTTTTGTTCTTTAAAGTTTTATAATATTTGAATTTATTTAATCTAATATGTATATTATTATCGCAGTACTTAAAAACATGCTCAATATAAAAATTAATCATGTATTTTACATTTTTGAAACCTAGTGTGCTTTAATGCTGTTCTGAAGGTTCCTTGTGGGTATGAACCAGCATCATATAAAGCAACGGACACCAGTAAATCATGTACTTTTATTTGGCCACTTCCTTAGCCAGAACCACACTGAGATTTCCTGGCGTCTACCTGGTGAAAGGTACTAATGGCTGGTGGGTTTCCATTTTGTACTTCCAGGTGGGCTGCGATCTGACATCATCAGGAGAACAGCTCTCTCCTACACATATGAGTTCCTTATATGGTGTCATCAGAGTCTTGGCAGGGCCTTTTTGGACTGAACTTATTGATGAATGATGCAAACCGGCATGGATGCCAGAGCTGCTGTGAAAGTGGATATTGATAGAAGCAGATTCAGGGATGAGGTTGGGGTGGGTAGGGGGTACAACTGCAATTGCTGATATGTCGTTTATTGATGGAGGAATTTTTCTAGGAATTAATACGCTCCATCTGTCAACAATGGCTAAGTGGACATGAATGTGAAAGGCCTTAACCCTGTCTAAAGCAGGCCTGTGAACTAGACTCTGTGGTCAGACGAAGTAGGTAGGTTAGAGGTAAGGAAGACGGGAGTTGAAAGATAAGGAGTCTAAATGTTCCACAGCTGCCAGGATACTCTTATGGTAGAGGGAAGAGGAAGTCAGAGATGCAGCATAATGTGGTAGTATTTGTGGGTATTCTGAATGCAGTTTTCAGTGTTCTTGGTATTGGCTAGACCAGTATTTGACACCTGAACTACTTCCTGTCACAGGTGGGCCCACCAACAATCTCTACATGTTGCTGAAAGGTTTGCATGGGTCAGGTTGGCCAGTGGCATTATGACATAACCACAGTGTCTAGATTCTGGTCTTTCTAGAATGTTTATATAGTTGCCTACCTTTCTAGAATAGATCTTTCAGTATCCTCTGCTTTCCAGGGCCAGGCCTGGGAAGCCCTGCACTTTTGAGAGTATAAGTTCTGGTACTAGATCAATTATCCAATTATATTTCTGATAAGGGGAAAGTTTTTGGCTCCTTGTCAAGAAAGTACCTCCTGTTAGGAAACATACTTGTCCCATCCTGGGCATGAGAACAATTGATAGGGAAGTTCCAAGAGAAAGAATCATTTCTCTTCATAGAATTTTGATGTCAAGTAGAGGTGGCCATTGACATTCTGATGTCAAGTCCAGGTGAACCTCTATCCCTGTTCAAAATGGAAAGTTAACTGAGTAGAAGCATAGCTACAGCGCCCCCTCCAGGTTCCCTGATGTGACACTGCCAAGAATGCAAATTGGCAGAAATAGAGTCCATGGAGATTAGGAAGAAGATGATTGTGGAAGAATTCATACAAGATTTCGGAACGAATACAGGCAACGTAAAGGGCTTATGAAGCTATCCTGATTTTCCACTTCTTTCTCTCCTTCATTGCCTGGGAATTTAACTAAAACTCTGACACAAAGAGCCTAGGGCTTTCTGAGTATTTAGTTTTTGTGAATTTTTTTAAAAAAATAAATTGTTTCTGTTAATTAAATATCTTCCTATTAACCTTCCAATAAGGGTACTTTTTTGACAAGGCAGATGGGATATAGAAGAAATATCTCTGTGAAAGCGTGTGGCTGACAAAAGGTTACAAAATGGCAAGGGTAACATTTCCAAAGGTTACCTGGTCAAGACAAACCAAAAAGACCTAGAAATAATGATGCTTAGAATGGTAAATAATGCATTGAAGAATGGGGATGGGAGAGGAAATCATTTGATTCCCTGTATAAAAGTCTAGTAGTCACTAAGGTCCTTTGATTATTGAAATAACATGAGAACACTAATAAATATGTTAAGAAATATTTAGAGTTTTTGAATCCAAAAGTGCAATATAACATTTTAAATAATTTGTTAAAAATCAGAACAATTTATCCAGGGTTAATTGTCATAACAAGTAAATTCATGCATATTGTTTTGGCATATATTAATTTATTCAGTTTTTAAACTCACCAATTTTAGTTCAAAGCAATCCTACTATTCCTTTACCATCAAACTTCTTGAAAATAATGTTTTACGGTTGATGTTCTTCCTTCCTTCACATTGACTCTTCACTTTCATATGTAAGTCCACATAATCTGGCTGATGCTCCTCCGACCCTAGTGAAAGTTTTTATTATTTTCTCTGATGGCTTTGTTTTTGGGCACCATCTTTCTGGATTTCTTTAAGGTGTGTGTTTCTGTTAACCACTCACTACCTCTCTTCATTCTTTTCAGTTTTGGCCAAACTCTCCTGTTTCTCCTTGATCATCCTTCTTGGTTTTTTCCAAGTCCATTCTGTGGTTTCCTAAGATTCTATTCTTGATCTGACTTCAGGACCGGAATGCAGGCCTCCTGTTCCCTGGGTCAGACTTTATCAGAGCCATCCTATCCCACATCAAATTAAGGGCAGGTGGCTTCTGTAGCTATCATTGTTCTGCTTTCTGCTCCAATGAATAGCAATTAGATGGGTGCTTCCTCCAGCTAAATGTTCATTTATCATCTGCAACTACCCTTAAAAGGACTATTTGATCTCTTTGATAATTAATAGGCATCACACTTTCTGTATTATCAGAACCTACTCCTCTATTTGCAAAACCACTTGTTTTGTTGAAGTCAAAGATAGACATGGCTTCATCTGCATTGTCTTCACTAAATATATATAGTTTAGTAATCCCAAATACTTTGAATTTCCCTGTTGTTGCTTTCTTCCAGTTTGTTGATTTTCTTCTGCCGTTAATGAATTTTGTCTAAATTTTAAAGTCATAAATGGTGCTAAGGTTTTACTAACTCATTTATTCATATGTTTGTTTATTTCATTCATTTCTTCCTTCAATCTTTTAACATCAAATTACTTTGTTTTAAAATGGCAATGTAAGAAGTAGCCCCCCAAGGGTTTTGTATTTAAGAAATTTGATGCCGGAGAGGATGTGGAGAAATAGGAACACTTTTACACTGTTGGTGGGAGTGTAAATTAGTTCAACCACTGTGGAAGACAGTGTGGCGATTCCTCAAGGACCTAGAAATAGAAATTCCATTTCACCCAGCAATCCCATTACTGGGTTTATATCCAAAGGATTATAAATCATTCTACTATAAGGACACATGCACACAAATGTTCCTTGCAGCACAGTTTACAATAGCAAAGACCTGGAACCAACCCAAATGCCCATCAGCGATAGACTGGACATGGAAAATGTGGCACATATACCCCATGGAATACTATGCAGCCATAAAAAATGATGAGTTCATGTCCTTTGTAGGGACATGGATGAACCTGGAAACCATCATTCTCAGCAAACTGACACAAGAACAGAAAATCAAACATGGAGTGTTCTCACTCATAGGTGGATGTTGAACAATGTAAACACGTGGACACAGGGAGGGGAGCATCACACACTGGGGTCTGTCAGGAGGAAATAGCGGAGGGACAGTAAGGGGTGGGGAGTTGTGGTGAGAGAGCATGGGGAGAAATGCCAGATATAGGTAATGGGGAGAAAGGCAGAAAATCACACTGCTATGTGTGTACCTATGCAACAATCTTGCATGTTCTTCACATGTACCCCAAACCCTAAAATGCAATAAAAAAAAGAAATTTGAGGCTTGGCCTGAGGGCATTACATTAAACAAATGAGTATTTTATGCTTTCATAATTTGAGAGAAATTGTGCTAATAATTATTTCTTACTTCTCATTGTGTGGTCTGGGACTTGCTTCTGGCTCATAGGTGAATATATGTCTTGATGGCCTTTGACATGAAGTGTTTTCCAATGTGCTGGTTAGAAATTTGATTTTATTTCATAAATTTTTCTTTCATGTTTCCTTTCTATAGGTTTGTGGCATTTTCTTTACTGATTTATAAGTTTATAATGCACAGAAGCATTAATGCTTTGTTATACTTGTGCATATATTTTCTTTGTACTTGCCTTTTAATTTTGTAAAGTTTTGAGCCTTCCAATTTTAACATTTTATAACCATACCAATCACTCTGTGAGTTTCTTTACCACATATAAGCTATAAAAGCCTTTCTACCTCCAAAGACTTAATAAATATTTGCTTACAGTTTTTTGATTTTTTTTTTTTGCCATTCTTTGTTCTATTTTTAATTCCTTATTCCAGTCAAAATTTTAGTATATAGTGAAGAGAGAAAATCTGTTTCTTTCTAAAAACTTCTAGTATCTTTTAATGTTTTAGCATTTTTAAAGTGTTCTCATGCCTTTAAAAATAATTTTAAATTTCCTTCTCATCTGTGACAAACACATTTTATACCATACTAAATTTTGATATACTTAGCTCTGTTTCTGAGTTGCGTATTCTCTTCCATTACTTTGTCTATCTGGTCTTATCAGATCTTTAATCATTATCACTTTACATTCAACTCTAGGATGGCTAGTGTCTTCGTTCATTTTTTTTTAAGCTTCTTTTATTCAAAATTCCCTTAGTCATATATTACTGTTTATTCTTACTTTGAGAAATATTATTAAAATTTATGGTGTTTTACAAATTTCAAGTTGCCCCACAGAGAAATTTTCTCTGGGACAAAAGCCAGAAAGACTTTTGTCAACATACAAATGTCTTGCAAAAGAGCCATAGATAAAATAAAAGTTGCGAATTCTAGCTATGACCTTGAGCAAGTTACAACTTCTCTTAATACTACTTTTTCATTTATAAAGTAAGAGCTTTGTTCTGCAGATTTTTAAAGACTTTCTTTCAACTCAGGCTTTTTACATACAGAGTTCTGATGTAAGAAATTTAAACCATTCATTTATCCTCTCATTAAGTTACAGAACACTTCTAGGAACAATGGCTTTAATAGTGACAGGGATGGGGTGGGGTAGGCAAGGGAAATAAACACACATAGTGTGTAGTTCCCATTTTCTAGTAATTTACAGTATTATGTGTGTTTATCTCTGCCACTAGACTGTAAACTCTGGAAGGGCAGAGCCTGTGCCTTGTTTCTTGTTCCTGACAAATACTAAGTGCACATAAAGATGATTTGTTGAATGAACAAACACTGACTCCTACAAATTGGAAGAACATTTTTCAGGGCCCTCCAAAGGCAACAGTTCCATAGACTTCTTTCTCTTAACTGTCATTGTCCATGACCTCTTCCTATTTTATCAGTCAATTCAGTTTTGTCTTCCATCCTATAGTCTTGGGCCCAGCTCCAGTGACTCAAGATGAGGAGCAGGATACACAGTGAAATAAATACCAGACTCTGGCCAGTACGTTGGTAAAGTCTAGTTCTTGAGCAATGGGAATGGG
This sequence comes from Callithrix jacchus, assembly GCF_049354715.1. NCBI lineage: Eukaryota > Metazoa > Chordata > Mammalia > Primates > Cebidae > Callithrix > Callithrix jacchus. Next base: position 92,091,699 of record NC_133517.1, on the reverse strand, counting down.
AGGAAGGGTTTAACCCAACCACCACCCAAGATTTTCAGCAATTGCCCAGGATACCACCTTCCTATTTCCAATTTTCTTTTCATTTTTATCCTATTTCTGGTCACTCCTGACTGTTTCTTCTTACAATATTTTTGGAGTTTGTATTCATACTTGGAGTGTCTTGTTTAAACCATAGGTTTCTCTAACTGACTCTGAAGTCATGCCATTCTGGCTGTGGGTATGTCAAGACGGACTTGTGTAAAAACCCCTGCCTAGCCAAATGCTGCCTTTGCCCACCTCATTGGTTCTTTACTGGAGCAGTACCAACACTCCAGTGAGGAATTGCTTATTCAGGATCACTACGTAGCCCCAGAAAAGCTTCCAAACTGAGGACAAAGTGTAGCTACTGAGAGAACACTGGGAGCCTATATATTTTTCCCAATATTTTAATTTCAGTAAATACACATAACATGATGTTTACCACTTTGACCATTTTTAGTGTACAGTTCAGTGAGTGAGTACATTCATATTGTGCAGTCATTATCACCATCCATCTTCAGAAGGCTTTCATTTGCAAGACCGAAACTCTATACTTAGTAATCAATAACTGCCTATTCTTTCTCCCTCCAGTCCCCAGCAACCCTCATTCTACTTTCTGTCTATAATTTTGACTACTCTCACATAAATGGGATTATACTTTTCACAAAAAGTACTTGTCTTTTTGTGACTTGCTTATTTCACTTGGTAACATGTCTCCAAGTCCATTTGTGTTGTATGAAGCACGTGTCAAAATTAATGCTGAATAATATTTCATTGTATGTATAACACTTTTCGCTTATCCATTCATTTACTGATGGGCACTTAAGTTGCTTCAATGTTTTAGCTTTTGAATAATGTTTGTATACACCTGGATATAAAAACATTTCTTTGAGACTGTGTTTATAATTCTTCTGAGTATATACCCAGAAGTAGAATTGCTGGATCATATGGTAATTGTATTTTAAATTTTTTGAGGAACTGCCATGCTATTTTTCATAGAGTCTATACCATTTTACATTCCTACCAACAATGCACAAGGGTTCCAATTTCTCCACATCCTTGTCAACACTTGTTATTTTCTGTTTTGTTTTTGTTTTTTTGTTTTTATAGTAGTCATTCTAAATGGTGTGATGTGGTAGTTCATTGTGGTTTTGATTTGCATTTCTCTGACTGGTAATGTTCAGCATCTTTTCATGTGCTTATTGGCTATTTGCATATCTTCTTTGAAGAAATGTCTATTTAAGTCTTCTGCTTATAGGAGCCTGTTTTTAGAACTTGCATCAAATCTTTTTTCAAGTTTTCCAGAATATAACTTTCCCTCAAATGAAAAGTTAATTTTTTCGTCATCTGTGAAGCCTCCTCTGACTCCTTTAGGTAGAATTAGTTGATTCATTTTTAATTTTTATCCATGTCCTGTATGATGTGTTAAAGCATTTATTCCAGTACATTATAATTGTCCAATTAACAAATGTGTTTCCTCCCACTTACACCTAGGGCCAGCAACCATGCTTTATTAATCTTTTTACACATAATCCTTATTGCTATCTCTGGCACATAGTAGGTGCTCAGTGAATCTTTGTTGAAGGACTACATCAATATATTCATTATCTACTTTAAAAATAAATCATCTACTTCTATAGACACCTGAGTATGTGTGTCATGCTTTGCAGCAAACTAATCAAGGTGTCTGTTAAGGCTGTTTGCATTGTTGCTTTTCCTGCTAAAAAGCAGTGGTGGTTCTCAACTCTGAATGAACATTAAAATCATCTCATTTCCTGGGTTTAGCTCAAAGATGTCAAGTGAGGCTTGGGCACTGTGTTTTTTAAAATAGTTTTCCAGGTAATTGTAATATGTGGCCAGCGTTGAGAACCATGAAGAATCACTGAAAACTGAGATCACAAAGTATATTACTTTCTTCCAGCTTTATTGGGCTGAGTCACACTGGTATTACATTATGGAGAATAGCCAACATGTGCATGAAAATTAGCTTATAGATCCACTCACTTCATAAGTGTTTTTAAAATAGCCCAGTACTTCCTCTCTATACTTTATAAACCTTGTCATTAATCATATTATAATCCAGTTAGTAGTCCAACAGTCGCAAGTTTACACAAGGGTATTCCTCTTTATTTTAATTTGAGAAACATGAGTTCAGGTATTATTAATCCAGGCATTTTGAATTCATGGAATCAGGTAAAAAGCATGGCATATCTCTAAGTTTGAGCTATTTCCACGTGGAATGTTATCAAAGTTTTCAGGGAAATGTTGGTAACCTCTTTGCACTGGTAGATGTGGATTTTATAATTACTTGTGACTTTGCTTCTTTTATTGTCTCTGGCTCTAGCCTTGGTATTCTTTTAATGTACATTTCTGTACAAATGAGAAAAGCAAGAGTTAAGATGTGGAACTTATGTGTCTGGCCACAGCTGTTCAGAGCAATTCAGCGTGTCAAGCTGAGGTCAAATGAATAGGGAATGTCATTACTAAATGGTAACATTTTCTGAGGGCTTTAAAAAATTTCAAGTCCTTTTTAAATCTACATTTATTTTATCTTTTTTTTAGGGGTGATAGGTTGCACTTCTAGTTCTTGTCAGAGATTTGTACATTAAAATGACTCTAAATTTAACTATTCTAGAAATCAACTTTCCAAACAGATTTTCAGGCAGCATCAGCTGAAAGCATGGATTTTATTTGAGACACACAGTCTTTTTTTTTTAAAGTTAGTAAGATGTACTTGCTTATTTGCAAGGATGATGTGACACATGTCTGTGTACTATATCTCTTTGATATATGAACAAAGACCCTGGGGATTGGTCATATTTCCAAATTCCATGACCTGATTTATAGGTATTAAAGCAAATTTCTCATGGTTCATGAAATTTAAAATGCTGTTATATTTAGAAGTCGAGACATACATGTACCAGCTTGGAAGTTAACAAAATGAGTAACATACTTGCATAAGTGGGCTGTGTATTGTAATAATATGTTGATAAATAGGGAATTTGGGCTATAAAATACATTATGTTCATGTCATATCAGTGAGGTAGCATTTATGGTACAAAGTTTGCAAAAATGGATCAAGGGCAAAATGGGGTTACTGAGGTAGCATTTTAGCCATGTCAACCCTATTATACTTTTAAGGAACTGTGTCACATGATGAACAAGAGAAAAGTGGGTGTGTCCCTCTCTTAATTATCTATGGAATAGAGGTTATTAGTCCGTTCTCATGCTGCTATAAGGACATACCTGAGACTGGGTAATTTATAAAGGAAAGAGGTTTAATTAACTCACAGTTATACATGACTGGAGAGGCCTCAGCAAACTTATAATCATGGTGGAAGGCACCTCTTCACAGGGTGGTGGGAGAATCAGTTTCAAGTGAAGAGGAAAGCCCCCTCTAAAACCATCAGATCTCATAAGAACTCACTCATTATCATGAGAACAGCCTGGCAGGGAACACCTCCATTATTCAATTACCTCTTACTGGGTCCCTCCCATGGCAACTGGGGAATATGGAATTACAATTCAAAATGAGATTTGGGTGGGGACACAAAGCCAAATCATATTGAGAGATGAGTAGAAATATAGCTAAATATGTAGTGGATATCCAAAAAACCATACTGTTGTTGCATCATATGTATCCTGCAGGCCTTTTCATTTCTGTACACTATGCTATTCTTTTTTTTTGTCTGAAGACTTTTTCCAAAGCTATGAAATTCTGATTAACTCACTCACAGACCAGACTGAAGGGACCAGAAAATTATTTCTTTTTAGGCACAGCCCTCTCAACCAATGACAGATAGTAATTGATGGATAAATACCTTGGCTCCCTCTTCCAAAAGTAGAACTCCAAACTACGTGTTCTCTTTTCCAACTGATCCCAGAAAATCAGCTGAATAATCTCTAGGTACCCAGAGGGACAATTTGCTTAATACACCATTTCTTGTCTTACCACTTTATTAGCATTCTGGCTATCTCTCTGTTTTTTCCCCAGTATCCTACCAGTATTTCCTGTACTTCCCAAACTTGCAAACTAGTCTTTGTCTTAGGGTCCACTTCTGGGAGAACTCCAACTATGATAACTGACAATGATATGTGCCTTTAACCGTCATGCACAAATGGAAGTTTGGGAGAATTCACCTAAAACCGGTTTGCAAAGCAATGCCCTAAGGAACTCTGTGGCTTTGGCTTTGAGACACTCACACCATCTTTTTGAGCCTCAGTTTCTTTATAAAATTAATAGATGGAATCAGTGACCTCATTCTAATTTTCTATTATTTTAATACCTGAATTACGGTTTCTTCCACCCTCAGCCTAGCACCGTTTCAGCAATTTACTGCTGGGTGTTACTTTTCTATGTTGGTAAAGACCATTCTCTTCCAGGTTCTTCTTAATAGATACAAACGGGGTTTCTAAAAAGTCCTTCTATTGGATACATTCTTTGTATACCCTGTTGTTGCTTGTCATCAGCTCAAACTCTGGATACAATTTCTCCTACTACCTTTCTCTCCTTTGAAGTTGATAGTCAAGGCCTCAGCTACGGAACAACCAAGATTCCAAGGCCCTTTCTCTGCAAAATCCCTCACTTTCTTCTTCCCTCTTAGATGTGTTCTGTCTTGATGAAATTGAATTTGCCTCTCTGTGAGACTCCCCTAGTCACTCCCTACATGAGGTATAAGCACTTGCTCCTCTATCTGATTTCATTTGTACAGTTCAAAGAAAAGGAATTTCACACCATGCTGAATAGATACGTACAGCATGACAGGCTGATTCCACAGATGAAGTTGGTGCCTTTTCAGGTGGTTGAAATAATTGCAAGAACTACCAGCATGGCTCACCTTCAGGGAGATGGGAGTAAAGACAAAATGTAATGTGAGGTATACATTTTGAATAATTTATTTTTTAAACATGCAAACATGGTTATTTTCCATTGCTTGGCTGGTCTGGAGATGGCTGCCTCAGGTTCCTGAGCACCTGTGACTCCGCAGTCTGTCCTCCTGGCAGAGAAATGCATTTTGATTCTGGGTGTTTGTTTTATTTTGCTTGCAGCTATTTTTAGATTGGGAATAGATACATGAATAGATACAGTGCTATGGAAACAGATTTATGGGGTCAACATGGAATCACTGTTGATCAAGAGGGGCTTCCTAGAGAAGGATTATCACTCGTTGTGTCTTTTGGGGGGTGATTTATCTCAATTTAGTGAGGCTTTGTCATCCAGAGACTCAAGATCACAGTAATTCCAACAGATATCTCACCATTCAAATGAATGAGAGCAGACGTGTGAGTTATTGGACTTGGTTAGACCCAAGGCGAGGCTCTAAAGCACTGAGATAGGATTCTGACTGCAGAACCCATGGAGGAGCTAGATTTCCATCAGCCAAATAAAGAGAAGTCCCTATGACCTACCTCAGCAGTGAACTGGGGATTGCAGTGATGCCCAAAGCAAATAGAGCTTCCAATGTGGTCGTGGTGAACTCACTCATCTACCAGTGTGTGTAGGGGTGAGTTCATGATTTTTCAAGTCACTTTATTCCCATTGGCATTGAGCTAGGCTAAACTTAGTTGTACCGTTATCTGGAACTGCCAGGGATTTCAATTAGAAGATCATTTTTAAGTTCCCAAATGTTTCCAGTTTAAATCTGATCAAGGGAACACTGGAGTGGGTAAAGGAGGAGCAGTTCAAAACACATACAAACAACTTAGACTCTTCCCTAGATTGGAGCAAGTTCTGGGGGTGGGGTCTAGAACCAGCCTGTCTGCTGATGGTTCTTTGCAAATGATCATGTCTTGGGTTTGAGGCAGCTCCAGATGCAGATGACTTCAGAAGGCTATTTTCTATGGATCTTGTGTTTTTGCTTCACCAAATTTGAAGCCCTTTGCTGGAAGTATCTTCATTTTTCTTATTTTGAAAATTGTACACCACATTCATGTGTCAGGGTCAATAACTCTCATCAAATATGCTTCCGTGAGGTTAGGTGGGTCATCTGGTTAGTTCTGACCAATGAAATACTTGTCAGTGCTAAGCTGAGGCAGCAAAAAACTCATGAATGATCCTGTGGATTTTCTGTCTTCTGCTTTGCTGGATGATAACATCCCAGCTGATGGTGCTTCTGTCAGTCTATGTTCCTGAGTAACTGTGCAAAGCATGGCCCTATTTTGACTCACATTGAGTATGCAATGCAAGCAAAAAATGTACTTTTGTTGTATTGAGCCTCTGGAATTTTGTAGTTATTTGTTATCGCAGTACAATTAGTCTATCTTAACTAATTTGGAAATTGGTAACTGAGATAGGGTGAGGCAGAACAAACCTACATCGTGTTCGTTTACTGATCTGGTTATGGGTGGTGACAGTAAACTGATACTGGGGACTGGAAAAGTGGTGATCGTGGAATGCTAGCTCCCAAAGACATCACCGAAACAAGCTGTTTTTAAGACAGCGTAGAGTTTATTGCTTTCCATGTAAGGGAGAATCTCACCTTGACAGAGCCCCTTGGGAAGGATCATCATATAAGTATAGAATTGGTGAATATGATGAAATAAAGGTAAGTTAAAGTGATGGTAGATGTTTCCTTCTCTATAGCAAGTGTATGATCAAACAGCCTTTGCTAATTTGACCCCTAACTTATTTTTGTTTTTGATAAAGTAGAATTTGAATAGGAAGTTATTATAAGAAAACCCCCCGCTCATTAAATAACATTTTAAAAATACATACTTTAAAATGTAGCAGCTCCAGAACACTTTAACAGCGATCTCTACATGAGCTACCTACATGAAGTATCATCTTCCTCAAGCAGACTTCTAGGGAGATCATTTAGCAGCTAGAAAATGATCTTTTGATCTTATCTGTTGTCAAAACCACAGGGGACTATTGTAGGCTCTTGTGTAATTATTATTATAGCTCAGTAAACCCACAGAACTGCAGGGTGGGCTTTTATTCATATTATTTTCTTTCTGTTGCTTCTCATCCCCACCCAGAGAAGTTCTTCTAGGCATAGATTTAATGATTTAATGATAAAACCTCCTTGAGTCTTTCTCAGATCTGCCAAGCAGAGTTAATTCAACCTCACTCTGCTCCCAGAGCCCTTTATTTATTTTTCCATTACAGCATTTAACAGAGGTTGATTTTGTGTTAACAGTTTTTTGTGTCTACGTCTTTATTATGTTTCCCTTAGTCTCCATGCATGAACTAAAGTTTTCTAAAGTTCAGATGATATGGGCTATAAGTCAGAAAAATTAACTGCACTTAATCAATTTTTTTCCAATAAATTTAAGTGAATAAATCTCTCTTGTGCACTTGTTCAATCCAAGACATTACTAAATGGATTAATCAGGATGGAGTAGGTTATAGTGCTGTAACAACAAACTCTCCAAATTTCTATGGCTTAACACACTCAAGTTTATATCTCACTCATACTATGTGTACAAAATAGATCAATTTTCATCTCTGTTGCATCAGTGACTCAAGACAGAGGATAACAAATAACTTATCATCTGGAATGTTGTTGGTAGCCATCACAGAGGGAGAAAGTATCTGAATCATGCATGAGCTTTGTATTGCCTCAACTCAAAAGGCTCATGGAGAGATGGCTAGTAAGGTGTTCTAGAGCTACTAAATTCTAAAATCCTATATTTAAAAAAATGTTATTCAATGGGAAGCGTTTTTTTTTTTTTAGATGGAGTTTTACTCTTGCTACCCAGGCTGGAGTGCAATGGCATGATCTCGGCTCACCGCAACCTCTGCCTCCTGGGTTCAGGCAATTCTCCTGCCTCAGCCTCCCAAGTAGCTGGGATTACAGGCATGCACCACCATGCCCAGCTAATTTTTTGTATTTTTAGTAGAGACGGGGTTTCACCATGTTGACCAGGTTGGTCTCGATCTCTTGACCTTGTGATCCACCTGTCTCAGCCTCCCAAAGTGCCGGGATTACAGGCTTGAGTCACCACGCCCGGCCTCAATGGGAAGGGTTTTTAAACAACATAGTTATATTCAAGTTCTATGCCAAAACCAAAACTAAGTCAGAAATCAAATTAGCCAGTGCTGTTTATTTATATGTTTGCTATAGCAAGGGAAATGTGTATGGTCACTTTTGCTCCTGTAGAGGTTGAAGGTGATTTGAAAGAAAAGAAAGAGGGTGTTCTATTAAGGTGAGATTTTTGGAAGGAGCATGGGGAAGTCTTATGACAGGCCTTTAGGTATATTTGGCTGTTCTTGTTCAGTTGCAAGGGAACAGGTCGTTTGAGGTTTCCAAGAAAAAAAAAAAGAGGCTATTCAACCTGTGGCCCAAGATTTTCTAAAACTAGTCAGTGAACTGAGCATTCTTATAGCTAAACTGATAGAATATTTGAGTCATGGTCCTGTGGTAAGGATGGTGGTGATGGCAGACAGTTTCTCAAAAAGTTATAAAGCACTGAATTCTCATTTAGCGTGGCTAACTGTGAGGGCCTCGGCCAGGCAACATATCTCCCATGACTGCATGTTTTTATACCCTGAATTGTGTGATGTTTATATTCTCTTCAGAGTCTCGCATGTCCAGGATTTCATGATGACACTGGCCGCAAACTGAATTAATTATGTTTATCAATTGCTAATTGAGATGAATAGCAATTCATCGCTTATGTTGGTTACATCATCTCTTAGGTTGGTTACATGGAGAAATCACATTTATCCGGAGCCTTATGAACAAATACACCTACTGAGTTATGGAACTTTGTAATAACCAGACACTGTGCTATTCAAAGGTGACAGCTTTGGGGGGTCCTTATTCCCAGCATATGTGTCTGTAGCTCACGAGACTGATGGGGGTGAGCCCTCTTCTTTGTACATCCCTGGAGTAAAGGCTCTTCTCAGATTGTGGTTACATCTTTGCCTTCCAGAACCCAGGGCCATTCCTGACCCTGCCACTTAGATGTGCAGTCAGCTGGAAACCTTTATTCAAAGGAGCTGCTCTAGGCTTAGCTGCTGCCAGGTTGATGCAACTTGCCCAGCTGCCCACATCCATGCTCCAGAGTTGGAATGTATGCCCTGGAACAACCTGGATCCTTCCCTGCATATGGTTTCTCCACTTCAGCTCACCCACAGACTGCAGCAGGGTTCATCTCGGGGCAGAAAGTACTGTCATGGTTTCAGAAATTGCACAGTGGCCCTCTTTTCATGTAAATTATAAATAATGGATGCTCAACAATAATTTGAAGATGTATTTGTCAATGGCCAGTGTTTTGCTAAGGCCTGTCTGTAATTCACAAAGCAGGAATTATTTATCCTTCCATTGGGAAGGGTTATCATTTGCCAGTTCAAGTAATGCATTTGAACTTGGCACAGTATGAGAATTCTAACATTTACTCAGCTCTTACTAGGTGCTAGGCACTGTGTCAAGTTTTTTTACATACACAATGAATCATTTAATCATCAAATCACTTGGGTTGAGAGGCTAATACTATTTATAGCATCATTTTACAGATGAGAAAAATGAGGCTTAGGAAAATTAAAGTAATTTGCCTGGGGTCATATGTAGAATAATGACATATTCTAGTAATGTCATTAGGGATGCTGAATAGGCAGGCTTTCTATTTTTAATTTTTTTTGCTATGACTATAAATTTTCACTTGGGAAAAAAATTAATGAATTATAAGTATCTTAATCTTATTTCACTTCCAAAATATCATCACTATGATGCCACAATACAACAGGCACTTAGTTCTTTTGAGTGGCTTACCCGGAACTGTTATTGGTTGGTGTAGTGGCCTATGAGTATATGCCATTATAAGCTTCCCCAGGAAGGAGGAAGAAATATGTTCTTCATTTTACACTTGGTGGCAGTCATTGTAGATGCCATGTTTCCTGTTGAAAAATGATCATGCTCTGAACCCTGCCTCTGCAATCTGGCAAAATTTGTTGCTTTAAAAAAATCATTTCAATGAATGAAAAAGGAGCTTACTAATTTCTGTGGATCCTGAGAGAAGCAATGAGGACAGGCATTGTGTCACCCCTCTTTCCTCTCTGATTGTCCATCTGTAAAATGGGGACTATGAGTGACCTCAAAGAGAATGCATGCTGAGCATTCTGGAATGTACTGTGCAGATGGCAAATATGACTCATTTTCGCATATGGCCCTTCCCCAGAGAGTGGGGCCGGGCAGCAATTTCCCTGAATCTTTGCAGGCATGGGCTTCAATGAGCATTTATGAAGTGCTTAGAGTTGTGCAGTATATCACTTGGTAGGCACATACATTTGGTCTGAATCTTGATGAAGAATTTTTTTTTAATATTCTCCCTGTTTTCTTGGCATAATATTCTGAACAGCAGCAATGCAATCTGTTGTTTGTTTAGAAAAGATGGCAGAGGGGCGTATGTAGTGTGTGTGCATGTGTGTTTGTTGTGGAAAGATATCTGTTCACAGTCCAGTAAAAGAGTAATCCTACAAAGTGGAATTACCTGAGTTAGTTATTATCATTTGGGAAGACGTTGAGGTTTAGAATGAATTAGTTAAAGCTATGCTCCCATGGTGGGCATACAGCAGAGGAAATCCTCTCTTTAGCCCTCCCTCCCCAATGTGGGCATATGCACACATGTGCACACATACATCACACACATACACATACAGACACTCACAGAACAGGGGGAATTTTATCTCATGATCTTCCCACAGTATAATTCTTCTGGCCTAGGCTTCAGCAGCTCATCTTTTCCTTCCCCACCTCTCCTACTCCCTTTCATCTTGGAGGCGGGCTTTGCTAGGGAGCAGAGGAAGCTTCTGAGCTGGTGGAAGAATCGCCATAGCAACATGGCACTGAGTCCTGCTCCCAAAGGTCTCAGCCATGCTTGGCTTTTGGTCTTAGCCCAAGTGAAGCAGTATGAGGGTCTTTCCCACTTCTCATTTTCCATGGCTCAATCAGATGTGACTTTGAGCTACCTTTAAAACTCAGATAGACTCATACCTCTGGCCTCTGCATGCCTTTGTGAGCTGGCTTTTCTTTTTTCTCCATCAGGTTAGAGATGCTGAGTGCCAATTTATTTACATGTTTCAGATATCAAGCCAGTCTTCCATAATGTTGGGTTGGCAACCACTTGCTGTTGTGATTCTGGGCTCCTAGGAAGAGCTTCCTATGACTAAACATTTCACTCAGAAGAGGAAAGGATGCTTGGAGGTCAAAAGTGACACTTTTAGGGTAGTGAAGCAAGTGCTGGTGTTTCAGTTAAGAGATTGGGGTTCAAATATATTTCCTGTAAACATCAGAGAGCTGGACTGTGTGTGTGTGTGTGTGTGTGTGTGTATGTGTGTGTGTGTGTGCGTGTGTGTTTTCTAACCAATAATTGAACTACAGATACATGCAACATTATGGATAAACCCCAGTAATGCGATGGTGAATATGAAAAATAAGCTCCAGATTACCTATTTTATGATAAAGTTCAACCTCAAGTGAAACTAAACAACATTGTTTAAAAATGCCTGTATTGTGATTAAAAAAAAAAAACTGTGTGTGTGTGTTTGTGTGTGTATGTATAAAAGCACCATAAATATTTTAGCTATAATGGAAAAAACAATTGGATAGGAGAGGTGGATATAAATTATTATTAATGTGGAGTCCTTAGGTTGAGCCATGAGTTTATGAATATTCATTATTTTATTTAAATTACTCGTTAATTAAAGTAAGAAGGAGCATGCCTAGACACTAATGATGGTAAGTCCAGTTCCATGCATTAGAGGACCATAATACCAAAATCAAAGAAAACATTTCTTAACTGTAGTTTTGGATGGAAGTTACCCATGCTCTCTGAACCTTAATTACATTACTTGCAAAATGAGGAGTTGAGCTAAATTGTCTTATAGATCTGTGCTAGGCAGAATAGCAACATGGTTGAGAGAGACTTTACAGCCAGATTGCCTGGGGTTAATATTTCAACTGTGCCACCTGAGCAATGCAATAGGCCATTTTAATATCAGTACTGTCTATGATTTTGTTGTCAACATCACAGATGTTTCCATATCACATTAAAATTTTTCAGGTACTTCAGAATATTATTTAAAGTCATAATTTCTTCAAAATTATAGTAGCTAGTGGAACTGCTTCTAGATCTTATTGTTGAATGAATTAATAAAGCACATATATTACCATATTATGCAGTTTTATTTTGAAAACTATAATATACTTGATTTCCTTTGTAATCCTGTTTTTTCTGAGGTGGGTTCTGTAGATTTCACCAGAGAGCCAAAGGGATCTGCTGCTCAAAAATCGTACACAACCTTTATAGGAAACTCAGGATTCTCTAAACACACACACACATACACAGAGAGACACACAGTTCAGTTAAACTGATAGAATAGCTTGGAGGGCCTGAGAAAGTTTGAATGTTTTTCCCATCCATTCCCCATAAGCTGTGTTTTTGGTGTTTGAGTTTCTTTTTGGTAGGTGATCTGCATTTATTCCTTTGAAGATGAATAGCAAGTTGGTATTTTTGACACATTAAATACACGAAGAAGTGTGCTCATTACCTTTTCAGTTAAACTTCGCAAAAGAAAACAGTGCTTTTGAAGCTGATCTAAACGTGCTAAAATATTTCCTTCAGGTTCTAAATCATTTGTGAAAACTCTTGAGAAAATTTTAGGACCTAATGGTCTTTGGGTTATTTCTTCCAATCTAAGAATAAGAGTCAGACAAAGTGCCAAACAACACCCTCACAGCATCTCCTACAACACACTTTTTTAACAAAGTGAACACCCATGTCCCTGTTTGCTGCAATCCACCTAGGGAAGAATTTCTGATTTCTACTTATGCTTTCTTATTCATTGACTTTGCCCTGGGGACTTTGAGTCCCAACTAGTTCTGATAAAATTACCTATCTCCATGTAAGGTTTTAGTATAAATGTGCAGCAGATGTGCTAGACACTAATTTTAACCACATACCCACCAGTTTAGGAGGGATTTCTCAGGAGCCTATTTGTTTGAAGGACCAAGGAGTCTTTGAGAAGAGGGAATCTCAAATGAAGAGGAAATTGAGGCAACACAAGAGCTTGGTCCTGGGACAATGAGCTGTTGTTAGAGGAGTGCCAATTTTCAGCAAAGAATAAAATATATCTTTTAGATATCTTTGTCCACCTGGGACTAGAGCAGATCTCAGAGGTGGTAAATATGACAGAGCTGGGTTACAGAAGAATCTCTAATTTTTTGGAGCTACTTTCTAGCCTCTGTGGTGAATCTAACAGATGGTGCAGCTTTCGATTGTCTCACCATCCACCCCTTCCTCACTGTGTAGCATCCTTGTTGTGGGTAGTAATCATTCTGCCTCCATGCCCTGAGTAAATCAGCATAATTTTATTTCTTCACCATAAATACTGGTTGTCAGGTTGGGCACAGAACGAAAGGTGACTCAGTCAAAGTAAAGCTCTGAACTTGTATTGGATGGGAAGGGGAAAAAACCTCCTATTTCTTGGTAAACGTGAAGCGTGGACTTAACAACTGGATATGGTAAGGTCATTTTGTCCCATTTGCCCCATGGCAGAATCCAGCCTGGGATGAAGGATGACCAGGAGGGAGGGGAGAGAGACAATGTGTTTGTGTGGAAACAGAGCTAGAATCCTGATCACAACAGGCCTGAAGCTGCTGTATTGCTGGATTTTTCTGGTACGTAAACAATATAGTGCCTTTACTATTTAAACCACTTTTATTTATGTACCTTTTTTTTCTATTGGGAGCCGAAAGTGTTGCTTATTTTGGTTACTGAATTGTGATGACTACCAGGGCAGTTTAAGTTCTAGGAAAGAAGAGGAGGAAGAGGCAAGATTAGAGAACCACAGTGATTTGAACTCCTAGCCTTGTAGCCCTCTGTAGAAATTTGTTCATGAGATAATATTATCCCAGTTTTTCAGATAAAAACACATCTGCATTGAGAAATCTGCTGGTGAGTCTCATAGTCTCATATGAGTTATTATGTAAATTAAGAATAGAAATCACTATCTTTTGATTCTGTTCCCCACTCACACAGAGAGCACAGATTATTGTTAACTTTTAAGTACTTATTTGAAGTTTTAAGACCTGGAGGCATTTTACTAAATTCTTTCAGATTTGGGACATGTGTATGACTTAGGTCCCCCTGAAATTCACCCACAAAGAATAACTAGCTGATCTGGGGTTGACACTCTTTTATTGTCATTAGATGAAGATGACAGGGTATAAATTATTGAAGTCACTTCAACCCTCATTAGAAAAATTGTACTCATGCTCCAGCTCATGGAATTTCTCTGGCTGGCAGGGAGGTTAGACTGTAGTAATAGTCTAACCTATTAGCAATTGTTCATTGAGCGTGAGCTTTATTGTAGGCATCGTGTTAACTGCTTTATTCACATTATCTCATTTAATCTTTACAAAAACTTTAGAAGCTGTTACTATCATGCTGTTTTTCATACGACACAACATTAGAAATGCAACAGGAATGTGACCCGGGGGTGCTGTTAAGAGGTTTATGAGGGTTAATAATCTCAGCCCTATCTGGGGCATTAATATGTTACCATTCAATATAATAGAAACAATCATCATGCCACTCAGGATGCAAACAGGTTCCTCTAAAATGGTTTTGTGCCATTCATGAACTGAAAATTGCTGTCTTAGATGCTGCCACTAATTTTTCTCTAAAATCTTCAGTGTTCGTCCTTTTGAGTTTAAATTACATTACAATTTTTGAAAATTTGCTTTCTGTATAGGAAATAAAATTAATTTTTCAAAATAAACTGTTATATTTAAAGTAATTTGGTTGAATACTTGATGCTTCATTTGTTGGCAACTATATATAAGTGTCTATAAGAAGATGGGCATTGTGTTTCTGAATGATAGTGATGAAGAATCGATTTTTATAACTGCATACCATTACATTTTAATTTTAAAGTTGGCATAATGGTTTTATAGTTCCAAGGTATTTTAGCTAAGGTTGATTATTCAGACCTTTTCATAAGAATAAACATATATCTCATAACATGCTTATAATGTGTTGAGTAAAACACAATTATATGTCCTACAACAAAGCTTTGTATAACACATATTTCTTGAAGGTGAATGGTATTTCTGACTGAAATGGCTAAGCAATTAAAAATAAATTCTGCTGAAGGAAATTTACCAATGGAGATTTGAAGTATTTTGGGGTAAAAGTGGTTAAGATGTTGCCAATTCAGGAGCTACGGGGTCTCACAGTACATCTTTGGATTATATGATATTGGCTGAACAAGGTTTTAAACTAGAAGTTTGCTTTTGCCTTAAGACATTTTGTTAACTTGAGTATATCCTTTCTTCTGAGTGCTAGGTGTCATTCCCTTTCTCTTATGTTCTTCTTGGGTCAGGAGGACCCATAAATGCTTTTCTTCTTTCCAGTGATCCTTTGATTTCACATTCAAACCCAGGAAAAGTGTATTGCATTCTTTCTTGCTTTGCTTATCCAAAACCCAGACTAGGTCATTATTTCCCCATGAGCATACCAGGCTGCAACATTACGTTTTGCCAGTAGGTTTCACCATATCACACATGATTTATAACATCCTCAAGTTCAAGGTTTCAGGAAGAAATTAGATTCCAACTGATTTGATCAAGTTTTATAAACTTGAAAGTCTACTGTCAAATTTACGTAGAACAGGTATTGTCTTGTATCGTAAGAGTTTCTAATTTGTAATAGCTATGTTACTGAATGGTCAAAAGTGGACATTTTTCTAACAAATGGTATCAAATACAAACACATAATTAACTTATCTTAGCACTCCTCTCAAAGCGAGGCAGCTCCTGCCAATCTACAGAGCTTTAGAGACAGATAAACGAGAAGGCGAGGAGCAGTGGCTTCGCTGCCTGCAGTATCTCTTTCTCCATCCACATAGAGATAGAGTTTCTTCTCATCACCTTCAAATCCCCTTTAAGCTCCACTCTTACTCATCTCTAAATTTGATCCTCTGACGACTGATCCAGACACAGCTGCAGGAGGGGGGTACCTATCTTCGCTGAAAGCTAGACTTGGCTTGTCTTAGTTCTTGTCTAGTGTGTTGCTCTTTCTACAACCCATCTGCAGTAAAAGAGAAAATGTCTGCACTCTACGTCCTGCATTCATGCTGGTACAGTGACATTTTCATGCAAAGACATGAAAATTATGTAGACTGAAACAAATTATTGAAATAAGCATGCATGCTCCCCTTACCTAATCAATGTGATGTTGAATAAAGACAGCAATCAGTCAGAACTAGGGAGGGAGTTAGATGAGTTGACTTGAAGGCCTTGCAATCCTGATTGTCTCTGAATCTAAAGACTGGGGGACAATTGGACCAGCACTGGAAGCCATGTGACATAGCTATTGGCTGCGTCCTCTCTCCTCTTCACCACCTAAATTCAATTCAGAAGAAAGTGGTGTTTTACATTTTTACATCCTTTTTTTCTTCTCTAAATCTCTCTACCCTATTCCAACTTTTTTTTTTTAAATCTCTTGCTTTATCACAGCATTCTAACCTGTATTTTTGCTTCTCCCTGGCTGCCTTTCAATTAGTACTATGGAGCATAGCCAGATGAAAATGATAGAGATGAACTTCCAATTATGCTATCCCCTACAAGTGCTTCTTGTTGATTTTAATATTAAAACTCACATTCTAAGCTGGATAGCAAGCAGTAAACGGTCTGATCTCTTTGAGGTTCCCACCACTACACCTCTGCCTAAGGCAATGACAGGACCTGATTTGAGATTCTCAAGTGGCTGTGGGTTTCAGACACGGGGGGTTGCCATACACTCAGAAGTTTCCTGAACCTTTATCAAAACTCCTACTCTGTGGTTGATGTGGGTTTTGCAGTCCTCCCTTCAAGTTTATCTTCCCATTCACCCTTCAAGCCTCCAGGGCAAAGCCGCTGGCAACTGTTTCTCAGATTTCCCAGCTATGTCTTTCTAGACTTGCACTTGCTTGCCTCTTTTGTATCCCTGAAAGTTCTACTTCCTCTATGATATCCTCACCTGCCTACCTCTCCTGCTCATTCTATGATTCATTAATATTGTTTTTCAATTTGCTTCCCTTATTCCCATGTAGGCACCCTTTCACCAAATTAGCTGTAACTTTTCCGTCCAAGTTTGAAGGTAGATCTCACTTTGTCAGAGGATTTTTCCTTGAATTCTAGATTAGGTCTAGTCCTCCAATTATGTGTCCTTCTACCTTTATTTAGGATAAAGGTAGAATAACACATATCTTTTATTTGGGATCCCTTATTTAGAATACGATTTTCTTAAAGGCTGTCTTTTGTACAGGACCTTAAGCCCCATCAGAGCAGGCATTGGGTCTGTTTTTCTCAGATCTAGTTCAGTGCTTGACACATAGTAGGCACTCAATTCACATTTGTTGAGTGAATGAATGAATGAACAGACTGGATTTTTATAAATCTACCCCGTGGGTCTGCCTGAATAGATATAAAGCAGTGAGATGGATGTGATATGGACCTTATCCCTTTTGATCTGACTTGTTTATCCAGAGACTCTCTTTCTCAATAATACAGTTTCTCTTTAACTCATTTCCGCTTGGGAGATCTATATGATAACTTTAGCACCCTATTTTTAAACATATACATGGTAATGAACAACTTTTGATGCAGATGATTTAATTTTTTAAAATTTTGCCCTTTCCTTGAAAAGCCTGAGGGCATAAGCTCGGTAAATATAATGAAAAGATCTGAAGTTCTCAGCAGTGAAAATGAATAAAATATCAATCAGCACACGGATGCTGGTCGCATCTTGCCCTACATGGATGCATGCTTGCCTGCTCAGGAACCTCCTTTTGCTAAGCAGCGCTGTGTGTGGACTTTACCCATTCTCATGACTGTGATACATAACACTTCACACTTTAATATTATCTAGCACATGACACCTGATCCTTTCATAACTGATGTTCTTTTCTCCACTGTTGCCAAATACAATATTTTTTTTTTGAGACAGAGTCTTACTCTGTCACCAAGGCTGGAGTGCAATGGCATGGTTTTGGCTCACTGCAACCTCTGCCTTCCAGGTTCAAGTGATTCTCTTGCCTCAGCCTCCCCAGTGGCTGGGACTACAGGCGCGTGCCACCACACCCAGCAAATTTTTGTATTTTTAGTGGAGATGGGGTTTCACTCTGTTGGCCAGACTGGTCTCGAATTCCTGACCTCGTGATCCGCCTGCCTCAGCCTCCCAAAGTGCTGTGATTACCAGCATGAGCCACTGTGCCTAGCCTCCAAATACAATTTTAATGGTTAATATAACCCATTGGATGGTTCTCAGGAAGATTTTGGTCAAATAGTTTTGCCTCATGACCTGAGCTATTGCTGTCACCTTCTACATCTTCTTGATCTGGAAAGCCAGGCTTTCAGTGAGGGCTGAGCTATGGCATGGACATGTTGATAAATTCCATGTCCATGAATAAAGGACTGATGAATAAAGGAATGAGGCTGATGGCAGGGCATGGCTGGAAGCCATAGAAAGTCATCTCCCCTTCAAGGTAGGGGGCCTGAAGTAGAGGGAATAGATCAAGTTGAATGACCACCTGAGTAGCTCTTAGGCTTCTTCTTCCTTTTCCTATATACTTTCTCTTCTTCCCCAATTTCCCAGTCCATTAAATGTAAGGTAGATATCATAACACACAACACTGGATAGCATGAATTTATCCTTTCTCTTTAAAGTCCCTTGAAAAATATAGAATGTGGCCCTAATAACTAGACACTTCAAACTGATGGCCTTTTTCTTTCTGTCCTTCCTGTTATATTGTACCCATCTGAACAGTAACTTTATAATCATCCACTTTGATAGATTACTTTTAATATTTCTTCATCATGAATATTTTTTGCACTAATTTTAATTTTGTAAATATTGCATTAAAGTATTTATCTTGACTACTGAATTTTTGGTATCCCTTTTATTTCACTCTTGAAGTGTACTGCCTCATGTTAGTGCCAGCCCAGCTAGCGTGGCACGCAAGAATGTCCTTAGATGTGGACAGTCGTGAAGTTTTCTATGGCATCCTAGTTACGCATAGTAATTTTCTTTCAAATTTAGAAACCTGGCTATTTTATGATATAACAAATTATTAGTTATTGTTGTGATGCTGGATAAATGATTATCCAGCTTGACATTTAAATATTGTGTTGGGATTATAGGTATGAGCAAATGAAGCCCTTTATTTTCTGGGGCTCATTTCTGTTATTTTCAGAAAGGAGCTTCCTGATGGTTCTGGGACCACTACATCCAGCCTGTGGTGCTGTCACACTGAAGTCAACAGCTTTGATTTGAAAGAAAATTAGCTGCAGGCATGTACGGACATGAAATGCAGCAAAGACTTAAACTGACACCATCTACATTGTGAGTGGGGGAAAATGTTAGGGCCTATTTAAAGGCCAAAGCCTTTCACCAGGGACAGAAATGGCCAGAGAAAAGATGTGAAATCACTGTTAAAATCATTTTGTCCTCCTAAGAAACATTCAAATCAGTTGACTAAGAATGGCTGATGCTGAAATGACTTGCTGTCTTGGTGTGGAGTGGAAACAATCCTGCTAAATTTCACATTGCAGTGACACCAAAGCAAAGGACAGATCTCAAAACAACTTTTATTGGAATGGAAAACAGTAATTTTAACTAAAGAATGAGAGAAATGCCAACAGAAATAAGAGACCCAGAAATCAGAGGACAATGTGCAAAACTCTATATACTGAGACACACAAATTGAAACAACCCAAATAAATGCCAAATGCACAAGAAAATAAATGTAACTTATCAGAGGTTAATGCTTTTTATGTTTTGTTCATATGGCAACTTGTTCTGTGGTTAAATAAAAAGGATTGGGGACCAACAGGGCATGAGGCTTTTCTAATCCACATTGAGTTACTGACTCAATGTGACCTCAAGCAACTCTCTAGAGTGTGTTGGCCTCACTCAATCATATGTATATATAATATGTACTTGTTCTCGGCTAATAAAAAAGAGGGGAGTTAGTAGATTGTGTAATCTGCCATTATTTTTGGAGACCAATTATCACCTCTGGTAATTGCAGAGAAAGGGGACTAAGATGTGTTCAGCTCTACAAGGGAGTAGATGCTCTCTTTCGGCTTTTGTTAGGACAGACAGTTCTTAAAGAACAGAGTGTTTACTGTGTGCATATTTCTGGCAAGGGTTTTGGAGGATTAACTAGCCTGCTGATAGGAGAACAAACAGTTTAATCTCACTGGAACCCCTGCTATGGTGTGAGCTGTGCTCAGAACAGCAGGGAAGCCAGACTCCTCCCTCTTTTCTGTTTTAGTGCCACACACCCTGGACTTCTAGATGTGTGGAATGGTTATTTTAGGGGACAGAGGACCTCCTTTCACAGTATCCACCAAATAACAACAGAAGAGCCCAGTTACTTTGCTCAAGTATAAACTCTGCCAAAATAGTCATTGTAGGGCCACAAAGACAATGTGCCTTCAGTGAATGGACTTCAGGTTTGGTAAAGAGCTTGCAATTCCACATTCTTGGCCTGCGGGACTCCTTCTGTTTGGTAAGTCTCCCCAAAACTCCCTGAGACTGGCTAGGAGCCAGTGTGCCTGCACCTGCTCCCAGAGCACACTGGGCTCCTTTGCACAGCAGCATTTCCTTCCCTTTTATGACTTGAGACAAGCCCTTCCTGCAACTCATGCCCACAGTTCTGCATCCCAATTTCTCACTCCCTTTCCTTTCTCCACTGTGCTCTAAAGCTGAGCCAAACTGATCTCTGGTTTATCATCTCATACATTCTTTGTTCATGCACATTATCTCCAGAAGCTCCTTGTGGTGGGTAGAATTACTGAGCCCATTCTGAAACACTTCTAGCCCCCCTCCTGTATCTGTGCTTTTTCCTACATAAATACACTTGTGCTAAGGTAGAATGTAGCTCCTGTCCCTTGGCCCCTTGAATTTGGCCTTGGTCATGTGACTTGCCTTGGCCAGTGGCATGTGGGCAGGAGTGATAGTGTGCTGGTTCCACGTCAGTTCCAGGATTTTCATTTGTCCTTTTGTGCTTCTGCCGTTGCTCCAAGGATAGCTTCTGCCATATAAGGGCTGCCCCTTCAGCCCAGACCACAGAATGAGATCAGGAAGAGAGAACCACTCCAGTTGAAGGGCACACCTTCAGCCTCTTGCCCCTGTTGAGCTGCAGATGCACAAGAAGCAAGGACTCTACCACTTCCTGATGAACTTCTCCTTGTCCTTTAGATTAATTCAACCATTGTGGAAGATGGTGTGGCAATTCTAAAAGATCTAGAACTAGAAATATCATTTGACCCAGCAATTCCATTACTGAGTATATATTCCCCAAAATAGAAATCATTCTATTACAAAGATACATGCATGTGAATGTTCATTTCAGTTCTATTTACAATAGCAAAGACATGGAATCAACCCAAATGTGCATCAGTGATAGACTGGATAAAGTAAATATCTCACCATGAGATACTATGCAGCAATAAAAAGAAATGCAATTGTGTTCTTTGCAGGGACATAGATGGAGCTGGAAGCCATTTAGTTTATCCTCAGTAAACTAATATAGGAACAGTAAACCAAACACCACATGTTCTCACTTATAAGTAGGAGCTGAACAATGTGTACACCTGGACACAGGGAGGGCAACAATACACACTGGGGTCTGTCAGGGTTGGGGGTGGAGGGAGGGAGAGCCTCAGGAAAAGAGCTAATGCATGCTGGGATTAATACCCAGGTGGTAGGTTGATAGGTGCAGCAAACCACCATGGCACATGTTTACCCATGTTACAAACCTGCACATTCTGCACATGTACCCCAGAACTTAAAAAAATAATAACAAAAAAACTCAGCTAAGAGAACCTCTTTCAGGATGACTCTACTGGTATGCTACACTTTGGCCTCTCATATGTTCTTGTAACTTGGGGTGAGGTTTAGAAACTCTGCCTCAAGTGCCTCTATCCTTATTAAATCTAAGATGGCAGTGTGTAACCCTTCCTCAGCATAACCTCACACTCCACACTGAATCAATAGTTGAGTCTTCTGTCTCTCCAAGTCTGTGGAATGGCTGCAGTAGCCTCCCACTTGGCTTCTCTGCTCCTGCTTCCCATGTTTCTCTACAGTTCTCTTCACAGAGTAGCCAGAGTCAGCATTCCACAACTGAGCCCCTTATAGCATGCCTCCGCTTCCCTGTCACCCTTGTCTCCCACCCTCTTTTAGCTTGAGCTCTGTGCTCGACTATGATCTTTCTTTCTTTCAGCAAAAATTTTTATTGGGGCCTGACTTTGTAGTAAGGCACAAATTATAATCCCTATCATGAAAACTCTGCCACTTCTTACCTTCATGCCTCCCTAACACAATTTTCCTTCTAATTCTTTCCTATTCACACTTCAAGTCTCAGATTGGTTGGTTGTCCTGAGTTAAGTATCCTTGTTATGTGTTCCATAGGTGTTCTATTTATTCCTTATTTCTGTAAGTACATGTATTGCGTATTTAATAAGGTGCTTTAAAGTGCTGATTTGTTGTAATACTGTTGGTCTCTGAAGTAATTTCTAATATATAGCTATAGATCATAACCACCCATTCCAGTATGTGTATATATTGTCATGCTCTGAATGCTATTGTTTGCTTTAAAACAATGAAACCAGAAAGGCAGACTGCACTGCACTGTGGATTCTTGGCTAATGAGAGTTAGCACCTCATGCTGCATATGCTTCCAGCCAACAAGTGCTCTGCTGCTGTATCCTGAATGAAGTGTGTTCTGCAATGCAGGCTGTTCATTTTGCCCTGACCTCCCTTTCTACCATTTATTTCATGCCTGGGAAACAGCCTTGACATATAACAGTAACAAAGGGTGTGCAGGTGAAATGAAAGTTTTATATTAGTGGGAGGACTTCTCTTTTGACATTTTGAAGATCGTGCACCTCAATGCAGCCTGGGAGCATTGACCGATATAACTATATCAAAGGCAGTTGAAGTTAATATGGATGGAGCCATGGCATGTCTTCAAATGATGTAAAGAGAGATGCAGAATAATTGCCAATGTACCATGCCTGGAATGCATTTCCTTAGGAACTTTACTGAAATGACACTATGCAGAAATGATCCACTTAGCACTCTCATTTATAGGATCACAACCCTCATTTCAGTAGGAATCTGCATTGAATCAGAATTTCTTGGTTACGCCTTACTTTCTCCTACCAGTGCAAAAGCTAGGACCTCTCATGGCTCATATAAATAAATATTTATAGAATGAAAGGCTAGTTAAGTTACATCCCCAATTCTTTTGGTGATCATGAGGTCCCTTATCTGTCCAGTGCCCTAGTCCTCTGGTCATGCCAGTCCCATTGATCACAAAAGTGGATGGCGATAATTCTGAGTCTTCAATTTCATTGCACCAGGATACAAAATGTTTATGAATAGATCCTACAAATACAGCTTTGGTTCTAAGTTTAACTACCAAGAGAAGCTGAGTCACAGCAACAGTGGATTCTGCATCAGTACCGTTATCAGTTTATTATCTAAAACCTTAGATTCCCCCATCCATGAATCTCTCTTCCTTTGTGAGGTACTGTGGCCCTTATATTTCTCCTCTGAAGCTGATGTTGAGGTAATTGAGTGTAGTATTTGTAGTAGATCAAATTGTTGGCCCCAATTTTTCCATCTTTTCTAATAAAATTATGTATTTGTGGCCTCATGATTATAGTCTGTCTCTTGGCTCTGGGCTCAGACATGTGTCTTGCTTCAGCCTATGGGTATTAGAGGGATTCACTGAGTGCATGCGTGTCCAAATTTCCCCTTGTTATAAGAACATCAGTCATGTTAGATCAGGGGTCCAGTCTACTCAGTATGATCTCATCTTAACTGATTATATCTGTGATGACTTTATTTCCAAATAAGGTCACATTCCTATGTTAGAACTCCAACATAGGAATTTTGAAGGGAACACAATTCAACCGTCAACACTGTATGTTCAATGTGTCCCCAGATGAGGTGCATGTGAAGATAACTTACACTAATGAAACATATAAAACTAGAACCCTCACTCTTCAAACACGAGGTCCTCTTCATTGACCTTTCTTCCTTCTCTCCCCTTTATTCCTCCTCTCATCTATTTTTCTCTTTCTCTCTCTCCTTCTCCTTTCCTTTTTTCTCTTTCCCTTCTTCATTATCAGTACTCTCTACTTGTGTTATGTTTTATTATTTACATAGCACTATTTCAAAAGCTTACATCTTATCATTGGCATATTCATCAAAACTCTGTGATTAGGCAGGTGGGTACATTTTCTCCATTTAACATAAAAGAAAGCTGAGGTTTCTGCTGGTTAATTGACTTCTCTAAAGCTACCCTGTTATTGACTGTTAGAGCCAGATTTCCAACTCCCATTCCAAAGTTTGTTCTATTTCACCACGTCCTTTGATTTGAAAAGGATTTTGCCCATAAGGGACCAGTGATATTGGAACCCTCAGTACCTAGATAGACATCCACAAAGTTAAGCAAAATGATGTGCTCTCCATTCTGTCCTCCCCATTCCTACAGATAAAGTCTATAGGAAGTAGTAGGAAGAGATTGTGAGTAACGGGAACTTCCAAAGATTTAACCAAAGGGTTAAAAAAAGTGAAAAGACTTTTTAAGAGCATTGGGAAGAAACCTTTTCCCAGTAAATCTGATGATATGCCTGTAATTAAGTCAAATAGGTTAAAGGCTTGTTATGCTAGCATTAACACGTAATTCATCCATTGAATTACAATGAGATTCATGTAAGGATTACACGTAAAATTCCATGTAATGAGATGTATTCATCATCAAAAGCTTTTTGCCCTTTAAGAAAATGTTACAATAATTATCCCATGAACGTGAAAAGTCAATAGAGGTGAAAATGCATGTCTTTTTATACCATCATTGTGATTGTATTTATATTGGCAAGGCCTAACCCTGCTGACATTTAACTTTCCAGGGAGAGAACCCGAGCTGCTCTCTCTCCTCTCATCTCACCCTTTCCTCTTGGGCCATCCAAGAGATGCTCTTTGCCCTCATTCTCATCTCCTCTACCAGAGATACAGAAGCAAGAATCTTGTTTCCCAACTTACAAAACAGATAAGTTGGAATGTGATTACTTACTTTGCAAAAGGATTCACTAGAGACTTTCTTTAAAAACTCTCTTCCTTTTTTAATTGCAGTGTTTCTTAAAGTGAGGACTCAGTGGTATTTAGAATAAAGGCTTTAAAGATTATTATGCCTTTAGTGTAAATTAATCCAAATTTGTGTAAATATGTGTATTCCAGATTTATTAATATAAAATATTATAACATTTTAAGGATGCTTATATAGAATTCAGTGATATAAAAGTAGAGGTGAGTTTTCAGAAAGCTGCAACATAGCCATTTGAAGAGCTGGGCTGCACACATAAAATATTATATTTCAGAAATAGAAGTAAGTTCTCTGTCCCTGTGTCCGGAGCAATAAAAAGGGTAACTAAATGGCATCAGACAATGATTTTTGAGTAAATTAAAAAGTGTGACTCACCTTAAGATACATACATATATATATATATGTTGAATTTTGAAACATTCAACTTTTGTATTTTATCCAAGGGAGAATGAAAGTATTAAAAGGTGAGTATCAATATGTTAAATTCATGTTGTATGAAAGGAGAGAATGTTACATATGTTAAATCCAACATGTGAAAGACTAGACTTAATAACATACGAGGAGGTTATTGGTCTTTCAACACTAGGTTCTGACTTCTCCAACTTCTGCCACCATATGAATAAGGTTAGGTTGGCTAGGACCACTGACACATCCCATGAAAAAAGCCAGCAGAAGCAGTCAAGGTTATTTTATTTTTCTTGTGTTCATGAATGGTTTTAGGCAAGAGCTGCCCGTTTAAGTGAAAAATTTCAAGTAATTTTGTGTAAATATGCAAAATATTTTACAGCAGGAAAATAACATTGTAAAAGAATTTGTCTTTTGAAAAATGCACACGTTTTGTTTAGAACATTCAGTGTGGAATTTAAATTAGTTGTTTCAGTCATAAATTATCTTCTACCTATCTTCTACCTATGGCTGCTTAAGAAGACATCTGTCACTCACAGGCTTTTGCTTTCAGTTACGCTTAATAAAGAAAAGTATCATCTGGAGTGTTAGAATCTAATTTGATGTGTATCTTTAATGTATGTGTCATGTGATATCCTAATTTTGTATGGATCAGCAGGTACTTTTTACTGAGACTGCTATTATCTGAGGTAAATTTGCCAATGTTCTTTCTGCACAGTCTAGTTTCTTTTATGTAAAAGAGATAAGTCTTTATAATACTTTATTTTCAGTACATGGAAGCTGATAGCAGATCTTATGTTCATAAGAATCAGAGTAGCCATTGCCAGAGCTCACAAAGTCAGCTCTGAGGACTGAGGACAGCTGCCTGCCACCCTCTGTTTTCACAGAAGTTCCTTGACAAAGCATAGAGTTAGCAATGTGCCTCTGACTAAAATAGTAGGTCTAGTAGCCACAGACTTTGTGAATAACCATCGGTATTCATCTCTATTTAGCTGATTTTCATTTCCAATAGTCTTTTTTATAGGAGAGAAGGAATGACTTATTTTTTAAAAAGAAATATTTAGTCCAATTTTTACCTCCTTCTCCACAATTTGGTCAATATTCCCTCGTTCATTCATTGATATCTCATTTATTCACTCAGCAAATATTTAATGTCTTGTGGCCATGCATCAGACATTTTTCTTGGTCCAGTAAGGAATATAAAGAATAATGATGAATCACAGCCCCAGTTTTTTAATTTTGCTGACAATATAATGAGACAATAAATCAGATGGTTAAATAATAATAATGCAAGGTGAAATTGTGATGAGATTCGTAACAGCAGTTCATACAAAATAGTATAGAGTTTTGGAGGGGATGGGAATTTCCATCCAGTTTTCAGGGGATTAGGCAAAGCTTGATGAAGAACATGGAATGTGATTTAAAATAGTTGGATTTCTATGAATAGACAGGAAAACCAAATAGCAATAACAATGACATGAAAGATATAAAAATGGATACTGTCCTTGGGAAATATTGAATAATTCGGTTTGCTTGTGTTGGTAAATGTGAGGAGCCATTAAATGCCCCAAAGAGGCTGCAATTTATTTAGTAGGAGATGGTGTATCACTGAAAGTTTTAGAACAGAATCATGCCATGGTCAGAATAATAGCTAAGGAAAATTTATCTGGATAGAAATGGCATGTTTAGTGACTGACTTGATGTATGTAGGGTGGGGAGAAGTGTTGAGACAAAAACTTAGAGTTTAAAAAGATGCCAACATTTTGAGCCTGGAGTGCAGAGAGGATAAAAATCATCATTAAAATTGTGAAATTAGTTAGAAGAAGGCACTGGGGCTAAGAGAAAGATGATGAGTTAAGTTTGAAAATTTGTTAGCTCATCTATTCATTCAGAAACCTCCCCTAAGCACCTCTTAGACAGACACACTTTAAATAATTATTTAAAATATGTCAGGAAAGGATATATAAAAATGCCACTTTTGTAGCTCTAATTAACTGCTAAAACCTTTTTTAAAAATTGTATTTAGTAAATTTGGGGAAATTTGTTATAAAATTATGGTCTTTCTCTTTTGGTGTTAAGGTGGTGTTGTTCATTATATTAAGTGGCAATGATGCAACAAGGAAACTTAAAATTAAAATTAAAATTTTTTTAATTAAAAAGTTATTTTTAATTATTGTAAGTACATAACAGCTGAATATGTTTGTGGGTACATGTCATGTTTTGATACAGGCCTACAATGTGTAATGATCGAATCAAGGTAATTGGCATATCTATTCATCCCCTTAAGCAATTATCTTTTTTTGTTTTAGGAACATCCCAATTCCACTCTTAGTTATTTAAAAATATACGATACATTATTAACTGTAGTTGCTCAATTGTGGTCCTAAATAATACATATTATTCATTCTAATTGTATTTTTGTATCCATTAAGCAATCCCACTTTATCCCCTACCTTGATACCTTTCTGAACCTCTGGTAACCATCATTCTTCTATTTCCATGCATTCATCTTTTTTAAGCTACCACATATGAGTGAGAAAATATGATCGTTGTTTTTCTGTGTCTGGCTTATTTCACGTAACATAATGGTCTCCAGTTCCATCCATTTTGTTGCAAATGACAGGATCTCATTTTTTATAGCTGAATAGTGATCCATTGTGTATACACCACATTTTCTTTATCCATTCATCCATTGGTGGACACAAGTTGATTCCATATCTTAGCTATTGTGAATAATGCTGCAATAAACATGTAAGTGCGGCTATCTCTTTGATATGCTAATTTACTTGCTTTTGGATATATACTCAGCAGTGGGATTGTTGGAACATATGGTAGTTTTATGTTTAGTTTTTTTGAGGAACCTCCATGCTGTTCTCTATAGTCGCTGTACTAATTTAAACCCTGGAAATGTACAAATGCTCTCCTTTCTCCATATCTTTACCAGCACTCATTATTTCCTGTCTTTTGGATAAAAGCCACTTTAACTAGGTTGAGATGACACTTCATTGTAGTTTTGATTTGTGTTTCCCTGCTGATTAGTGATATTGAGCATTTTTTAATATAACTGTTTGCCATTTGTATGTTTTCTTTTGAGAAATGTCTATTCAGATTATTAATATTTTTTGCCCATATCTGTTGTGAGATAGCAGAATTCCCAAATAGTCTTCACCCAGTTTCCTGTAATGTTAATATCTTACATGATACATTTGTCATGGTCTGTATTCTATCCTGGGGTCCCCTGAAAATCTGCTTGCTTTTTTAAAAAAATTGTATATAGTAAGATCCATTCTTTGTGGCATATATTTCTATGGATTTTGACAAATGCATAAAGTTATATATTTACCATTGCAGTACCATACAGGATGTCTCAATGGCCCCCTGAATTCCCTCATGCTACCCCTTTGTAGTAAACCCTTCTCCCAACCTTAACCCCTGGCTTCCACTCATCTGATTTCTATCCCTTTGGATTTGCCTTTTGAAGAATTTCATATCAATGGAATAATTCATTAATAGTCTTTTGATTTTGGCTTCTTTCACTTTGAAAAATGCATTCAAGATTCATTTATGTTGTTGCATAGATCAATAGTTTGCTTCCTTTATTTTTGAGTAGAGAAATAGAGACAATGTGTGGATATAACATTGTTTATCCATTCATCCATTATCTGGGTTGTTTCCAGTTTTAGGTGGTTGTGAATAAAACTGCTATAAATACACACATATGGGTTTTTGTGGGAATGTATATTTTCAGTTACTTGAGTAAACACCTGTGGGTGAGACTGCAGTTTGTACAATATTATACATTTTAATGTTAGTTATACTATCATTCTTATAGGCATGTAGTGGTAATTCATTGTGCTTTAATCTTGCATTTATCTAATTACTAATGATACTGAGTATCTGTTTACATGCCTTTTTGCCTTCTGCATCTCTTCTTGGGTGAAGTGTATATTTATATCTCTTGGTCATTTTTAAAAGCTAGGTTGTTTTCTTATTATTGAATTTTGAGTGTTTTTTCGTATTTTCTAGATACAAGTTCTTTGTCAGATATGTTTTGCAAATATTTTGTCACACTCTGTGGCTTTTAAAAATTTTTCTTAAGATTGTCTTTTAAAGAGAAACCATTTTAACATTCAATAAAGTTTTATTTATAATTTTTTAATTTTATTTCTGGTGCTTTTGGCAATAAAATACAAAATATTGTATCTCAGTATTGTTTACCTATCTCAATATCACACAGATTTTCTGTTTTTTTTTTCTAGAAGTTTGCAAAAGGCATCATTCTCCAAGAAAACATGCCCATATTAAATGCACATTCACAAAACAAAACAGTTTTAAAATAGCTGAAAGAGAAACATATATCTAAATGGTAAAAGTTTAAAAATCCAAAATTATGCTTGGATACATTAACACCCTTTTACAGCAACTGAAAAAACAGATAGAGAATCAGAAAGGATGTGGATAACCCAAGCAGCACTACCAACCTGTTTATTCTGATACTTATTTCTAGAAGACTCTATCCAATAACAGGAGAAAACTTGTTCTTCACAAATACACATGGAAAATTCATCATGATAGAATGTATTCTGGGTTAGAAAACTAAAAATAATTGGAAGAATATAAAGTATGTTCTTGGACTTACTGGAGTTAAATTGGAAACCAATAGCAAAATTATTAGAAAATATTCCAATATTTGAAAATTAAACCACATAGTTCTAAATAATACAGGGAGTAAAGAGAAAGTCACTAGGGAAATAAAAACTACTTTTAAATAAATAAGATATGGAACAAATAGAATATAGCTTTTGGATACTCCCTCCTGGTTTATGTCCCTCTCCATCCTTTTTTTTTTTTTGTCTTTTTGTTTCAGTTTGGGTGATTTCTACAGATCTAACTTTTACTTACTCTTTCTGTGGTTGCATTGAGCCTGCTAATCAGCTCATTCAATGCATTCTTCAACTTTGTTAATGTGTTTTACATTTCTATTGATTCTTTTTTAACTCTGCTGAAATTAGCCATCTGATCTTACATGTGGTTCATCTTTTCCATTAGATCCTTTAACACATTAATCGTAGTTATTTTTAATAACCTCCAGGTAGTTCTGTGTCATATCTAAGGTAAAATATCTGTGTCATATCTAAGGCTGATTCAGATAACAGTTTTGTCTTGTGGGAGTTAATTGTTGTTGTTGTTTTAACCTTTTGTATATGTTGCCATTTTCTGTTGAAAGCTAGCCATAATATGTAGTAGGAAAGACTGAGGTAAATAGTTTTTATGCTTTGAGATCAATACTCTTTACCATCTTCTAGGTCATTAGTGTGGAGGTTAATGTTAATGTAGATAGGACTTGCACTCTTTTCAACTCTCTGAAGTCCCTGAGCTGAGGCTGATATGTCTTCTTACTCTCAATCTCTCTTTTTTTTTTTTTTTTGACACAGGGATTTTAAATCTGAGGTCCATTGGCATTGAAGAAATCTTTAGAGCCTTTGAAATTGATGTAAAATTTTGTGTGAATTCATACATTATTTATTGGTTCATGATTTAAAGCAATGATTAACAATGATTAAAAATACCCTTGCTTTATTAAATCTTGAATATTCACCCTATCCTCTTCTTCATTGTTACCTAATGCTATCAAAAGCCCCAATCTTAAACTTAACTTGCTACTGTAAGTTCTTTGCCAAATTCTAGTAAAAATGAAGAATGAGATGGATTTGTAAATAATTTGGTCTGTGGATTCACAACTGCAAATTTCAGGAAGGTCTGCTATACCATATGTTAATTGCCAAAATAACAAATCTGTATCCCTCTACAATGTGGTGGCCACATGGGTCACAGCTACTTATGACTTGCCTATTTGAAGGGTTGATTGCTGGAAATGATCAAAAAACAATAGGTAAGTGATGACTCCTCCTAACACTCTTTCAGAAGATAAAGTTAAGGGGTGCTTGATACCTATGAACTATAACTTTGCTTTTATAATGAAAGTCATAAAAAATATAATTTTCTTTGCCAACATTAAAATCATAAAATATGTTAAAATTATTTGCTGTATAATGTGAGATGGATTTTAGAGTACTTAACTGAAATTTTTGGGAGAAAAGTTTTGCATTTTTTAAATTGTTAATCACTTTCCAATTTGTTTTCTTTTGAGAGGTAGGGATTATTACTTCTCTGTGAGCATTTTTACTTTTTTATTATCTGGAAAAGCTTACTGACGTTTGTGTTTAGGATATTATACTAGAAAAAGGAGCAGGTTATTTGGTACTGACCTCATGCAGTGTTTTTATTACTTGTTGGGTGGTCATGAAGATATGACTCTGTTATGGGCTAAATTGTGTCTCTCCCACCCCAAACTGCCCCACCAAATTCATGTTTCATTGCTAATGCCTAATGCTATTAATACTACTGCATTTGGAGATAGGACCTTTAGAGAGGAAATTAAGGTAAAATGAGGTCATATGGGTGGGCCTTAATCCAGTATGTGTCCTTATAAGAAGAGGGAATTAGGACACAGATGCACAGAAGGAAGAATGATCATGTGAGAACAGAGCAGAAAGACAGCCATCTGCAGGCCAAGAGGTATGGCCTCAAAAGAAACCAAACCTGCTGACACCTTGATCTTAGACTTCTATCATCAAGAATTTTGAGAAAACAAATTTCTGTTGCTTAAGCTACCCAGCCTGTGGTATTTCATTATGTAGCCCTAGCAAACTAATGCAGCCTTAAATGTCATCTTGCTACCCTATTTCATTAATCCTTTTAAGAGAAATATAATCTTTAAAAAGGTATTGACAATATTATTGACTTGATAATAGTAAATATTCATTCTTCAGCTTGTATTGCATAATATGACTGTCCTTGCATTTATTTTCTTCATGGGTAACATGGATGTAATTGTATCTAGCCACTCGGTTTTCTAGGGAGATCTCTGCAAAATGACCACAACATACATGAACATTTTTAAAGAAAGCTTCATCTTAAATGAGAGAAATGCACACTTTGGTGAACTCTAAGAATAAGGTCATACATTGCACAGATATTTTGAAGCTGAAATTACTTTAATCTGGTACATTGTCAAATATGGTACCATATTTGTGGCAATATTTTGAAATTTATAGAACATTGTAGTAACTGTCCAGAGTTAAAATGTTTCCAGCATATACATACTGGGGATTCATTGACTTTTCTATAAATGAGGTATCATTGATTCATAAAATTAAACCGCCAAAAAGACATAGTGATACAGTAGGGTGTAGAGGTCAATAGCATATACTTTGATGATGGCACAAACTGGGTTTGAGTTCTGATTCTGCCACTTGTATAACTTTTGCACGTGGTATTATTAATAGCTTCTAAGCCTCAATTTCTTCATCTGTAAAATGGGGATTATTATACAGCATTGTGAAGCTGGATAAGATAATGTATATTAAGTACTTGGCTTAAGTGCTTGGCAAGTTATAGGTGCTTAATAATTACTAGCTATCATTACCATCATGAGCAGCAGCAGTGTTAATAAATGCTGAAAAAGTGTTAACACAAAGGAAAACAGAGGAAAATGTCAGAGATTGCCTCAGCAGCATAATTAATCAGTATTATCAGGTTAGGCTTTTATAAACACAGCATTTAACTTGATACCGTGAGTTTCATAGCTCAGTAGAGAAAAATTAAGTTACAAGAATGCATTCCTTGATTAACGTCCTTGAACCAAGTTTTCACGGAAACTTTTTATTTCCTTTCAGGAAGAAGCTGCCTGCTCAATAGATCTCTTTTACAGTGAAAATTGTCAAGGGTGAGTACATTGAAACATTATAGAAAAATAAAGGTTATAATATTAATTTGTTCTGTCTATTATAGGACAAGTAAAACATATGGTCATGACACCTACAATTAAGTCTATGGGTAGCTGGATAGGAAAAGATGTAACTGAAAAGTGTCTTACTTACAGTCAATCTAAGGGTGTCTGATCAGGATACTGTGCTTTCTGTTAAACAGGATGTTGTGAACCAGAAATATTTACAAAAGAAATATGTATCCCAGTATCTTCTCTTCCTTATTAAATGGGTCATGATCTAGGGGATCCGCATACTGGGCATTTTAATTTAACTCTTCATTTACCTTTTAGCTCAAGACTTCATTGAATGGCAGAATTTACATATCACCACTGACAGAAATGGTGTTTCAATCTCAGCTTCTCTTCAAGCTGTACTAACAGGATTTACTGGGCTTGTTTTAGTCTAGTGTGGTGCTTGATGCTGTGAAGCACAGTCCTCCTAAGGCTTATTTTTCTCTCTCTAGGAAAATGATCCAAGAACAGGGTGCCAAACTTTATATTTTTGAGCTAGTAGTTCTGGCTGGGTCAGTATATTAAGAAGTCTAGTATAGTTTGCCTATATTTACTATCATAGTGCAAGGGACTTGTTCTGAATTTTGTAGACATCATTTCTTAGATGAGGGTTTCCAGATGACGCCTCAGAACTGAGTATCCAGGGGTCAAGAATGCCTGAGAGAAACAATTTAATTGAAAATTGGCAGTAAAAATATTGTCAGCCTGGAGAAGAAGTTAGATCAATTAAATATGAGAGGGCATTCATTCTGAGCCATAGTAAACCAGTTGAATTAATAGTATACATTTCTTTCCACACAATGCAATAGTTTTACCTTTGAAATCATAACATGAATGGTGCCTTACTTGCTATAGTATACTTAATTTTTAATATTTATTCACAATTTTTAAAAATTTTGGCCAAGTTTATAGTCTAAGGTTACTCCCTACAAGTAATTGTAAAATCCCCTTCTGAGTAAAAGTGGACCCCGTGACTTGCTTCTAATCAATAGAATGTGACCGAGGAGTTAGGATGTTATTTTCCTTGATTGAGTTACATCATGTAAGACTCTCTTTTAGTAGAATGAAGTGAGAGGTTCTCCTTATGGCATTAAGGAAGTAAACAACCATTTTGTAAGCTATTTACTCAGAGGGACTGCATGGCAAGGAACTGCATGCAGGCAGCCTCTAGGACCTGTGGGCAACCTTTAGTAGCCATCCACTGAGAAGATGGGGCCTTCAGCCATATAGCCACAAAGGAATGAATTTGGCCAATAACCTTACTGAGCTTCTTCAGTTAAGGTACTAGATGAGAACAAATCCTGGACATTTCCTTTATTTGTTGTCCTGAGATCCTGAGCAGATGAACTTGCGAAGCCATGCCCAGACTCCTGACCTACAGAAACTGTGAGATAATAAATACATATTGATAATACATATCAATTTAGCCACTAAGTTCATGGCAATTTGTTATGCAGCAATAGACACATAAAATAGTGGCAAATAGTGAATGAGATACTTAACCTTAATTGGAAAGCATCCTTATGCAAAAATTTTTGTTTGTTTGTTTTTTATTTTACTTTAAGTTCCAGGATACATGTGCAGAACGTGCAGCTTTGTTACATAGTTATATGCATGCCATGGTTGTTTGCTGCACCTATTGACCCATCCTCTAAGTTCTCTTCCCTCATCCCCTACTCCCCAACAGGCCCTGATGTGTGTTGTTCTCCAACCTTTGTCCATGTGTTCTCATTGTTTAACTCCACCTTATGAGTGAAAACATCCAGTGTTTGGTTTTCTGTTCTGGTGTTGGTTTGCTGAGAATGATGGCTTCCAGCTTCATTCATATCCCTGCAAAGGACATGCTGTCATTCCTTTTTATGGCTGCATAGTATTCCATGGTGTATATGTACCAAATATTCTTTATCCAGTCTATCGTTGATGGGCATTCAAGTTGATTCCATAACTTTGCTGTTGTAAATAGTGCTGCAATAAACATACCTGTGCATGTGTCTTTAGAGTAGAATGATTTATATTCCTTTGAGTATATACACATTAGTGGGATTACTGGTTCTGGATCCTTGAGGAATTGCCATACTGCCTTCCACAATGATTGAACAAATTTACATTCCTATCAACAGTGTAAAAGCATTCCTATTTCTCCACAGCTTCACTAGCATCTATTGTTTCTTGACTTGTTAGTAACAGCCATTTTCCCTGGTGTGAGATGGTATGTCATTGAGGTTTTGATTTGCGTTTCTCTAATGATCAGTGATGTTGAGCTCTTTTATGTATGTTGGTTGTGTAAATGTCTTCTTTTGAGAAGTGTCTGTTCATATCCTTTGCCTACTTTTTGATGGGATTGTTTTTTTTTTGTGTGAATTTGTTTAAGTTTCTTGTAAATTCTGAATATCAGACCTTGTCAGATGGGTAGTTTGCAAAAGTTTTCTTCAATTTTGTAGGTTGCCTGTTCACTCTAATGATAGTTTCTTTTGCTGTGCAGAAGGTCTTTAGTTTAATTAGGTCCCATTTTTCAATGTTGGCTTTTGTTACAAATGCTTTTGGCATTTTCGTCATGAAGTCTTTTCCTATCCCTATGCCCTGAATGGTGTTGCCTAGGTTTTCTTCTGGGGTTTTTATGCTTTTAGGTTTTACCTTTAAGTCTTTAATCCATCTTGAGTTAATTTTTGTATAAGGTGTAAGGAGGGAGTCTAGTTTCAGTTTTCTGCACATGGCTAGCCAGTTTTCCTAGTACCATTTATTAAATAGAAGATCTTTTCCCCACTGCTTGTTTCTATCAGGTTTGTTGAAGATTAGATGGTGGTAGATGTGTAGTATTAGTTCTGAGGCCTCTGTTCTGTTTCATTTGCCTATATGTCTGTTTTGGCATGAGTACCATGCTGTTTTGGTTACCGTAGCCTTGTAGTAGAGTTTGAAGTTACATAGCAGGCTGCCTCCGGCTTTTTTTTTATGCTTAGGATTGTCTTGGCTATATGGGATAAAATAGTTTTCTCTAATTTTGTGAAGAATGTTGATGGTAGTTTGATGGGAATACCATTGAATCTATAAATTACTTTGGGTAGTATGGCCATTTTCATGATATTGATTCTTCCTGTCTGTGAAGATGATTTTTCCATTTGTTTGTGTCCTCTTTTATTTCCTTGAGCAATGGTTTGTAGTTCTCCTTGAAGAGGTCCTTCACATCTCTTGTTAGCTGTATTCGTAGGTATTTTATTCTCTTTTTAGTGACTGTGAATGGGAGTTCATTTATGATTTGGCTCTCTGCTTGTCTATTGCTGGTGTAAAGAAACAGTTGTGATTTTGAACATTTATTTTGTATCCTGAGACTTCGCTGATGTTGCTTATCAGCTTACAGAATTTGTTTTGGTTGAGATGATGGGGTTTTCGAAATACAAAATTGTGTCATCTGCAAAAGAGACAATTTGACTTCCTCTCTTTCTATTTGAATACTCTTTATTTCTCTCACCTGACTTCCCTGGCCAGAACTCTCAATACTTTGTTGAATAGAAGTGGTGAGAAGGCCAGGCACGGTGGCTCACGCCTGTAATCCCAGCACTTTGGGAGGCTGAGGCGGGCGGATCATGAGGTCAACAGATCGAGACCATCCTGGTCAACATGGTGAAACCCCATCTCTACTAAAAATAAAAAAAATTAGCTGGGCATGGTGGCACGTGCCTGTAATCCCAGCTACTCAGGAGGCTGAGGCAGGAGAATTGCCTGAACCCAGGAGGCGGAGGTTGCGGTGAGCCGAGATTGTGCCATTGCACTCCAGCCTGGGTAACAAGAGCAAAACTCCGTCTCAAAAAAAAAAAAAAAAAAAAAAGAAGTGGTGAGAGAGGGCATCCTTCTCTTGTACCTATTTCAAAGGGAATGTTTCCAACTTTTGCCTGTTCAATATGATATTGGCTGTGGGTTTGTCATAAGTAGCTCTTATTATTTTGAGATATGTTCCATCAATACCTAATTTATTGAGAGTTTTTAACATGAAGGGATGATGAATTTCATCAAAGGCCTTTCTGTATCTATTGAGATAATCGTGGGGTTTTTGTCTTTGGTTCTGTTTATATAATGGATTACATTTATTAATTTTCATATGTTGAACCAACTTTGCATCCTGGGAATGAAGCCTACTTGATCATGGTGGGAAAGTTTTTTGATGTGCTGCTGGATTCGACTTGCTGGTATTTTATTGGTGGTTTTTGGATTAATGTTCATTAGGGATATTGGCCTGAATTTTTTTTTTTGGTTGTCTCTCTGCCCAGTTTTGGTATCAGGATGATGCTGGCTTCATAAAATGAGTTAGGGAGGAGTCCCTCCTTTTAAGTTGTTTGCAATAGTTTCAGAAGGAATGGTACCAGCTCCTCTTTGTTCTTCTGGTAGAATTAGGTTGTGAATCTCTCTGGTCTTGAGATTTTTTTTTTTTGGTTGGTAGACTATTTATTAATTACTGCCTCAGTTCTTCCTGAATTAGCCTTGGGAGGGTGCATGTGTCGAGGAACCTATCAATTTCTTCTAGATTTTCTAGTTTATTTGTGTAGAGGTGTTTATAGTATTCTCTGGTGGTAGTTTTCATTTCTGTGGGCTCAATGATGATATCCCCTTTATGATTTTTTATTGTACCTATTTTATTCTTCACTGTTTTCTTCCTTATTATTCTAGCTAGAGGTCTATTTATTTCATTAGTTTTTTCAAAAAACCAGCTCCTGGATTCATTTTTTTTGGAGGGTTTTTTGTGTCTCTATCTCCTTCAATTCTGTTCTGACCTTAGTTATTCTTGTCTTCTGCTAGCTTTTGGATTAGTTTACTCTCGCCTTTCTAGCTCTTTTAATTTTGATAGTCAATTTTAGATCTTTCTAGCTTTCTGATGTGGACATTTAGTGCATAAATTTCCTTCTTAACACTGCTTTAGCTGTGCTAAGGAGGAGATTCTGGTACATTGTTTCTCTGATCTCATTGGTTTCAAAAAACTTCTTGATGTCTGCCTTAATTTCATTATTTACCCAGGAGTCATTCAGGAGCAGGTTGTTCAATTTCCATAAAATTTGTGGTTTTGAGCGAGTTTCTTAATCCTGAGTTCTAATTTGATTGCACTGTGGTCTGAAAGACTTTTTCTGTCTTGTTGATCTGTCTAATATTGACAATGGGTTATTAAAATCTCCCACTATTATTGTGTGAGTCTAAGTCTCTTTGTAGGTCTCTAAGAACTTGTTTTATGAATCTGGGTATTTCTGTAATGGGTGCATATATATTTAGAATAGTTAAGCTCTTCTTGTTGAAATATTCCTTTTATCATTATGTAATGCCCTTCTTTGACTTTTTTTTGATCTTTGTTGGTTTAAAGTTTGTTTTGCCAGAAACTAGAATTGCAACCCCTGCTTTTTTTTTTCTTTCTTTCCATTTGCTTAGTATATTTTCCCCCATCCCTTTTTTTTGAGCCTATGTGTGTCTTTATAGGAGAGATAGGTCTCCTGAATACGGCACACTGGTGGGTATTGACTCTATCCAATTTGCCAGTCTGTGTTTTTTAATTGGGGCATTTCACTCATTTACATCTAAGGCTAGTATTGTTATGTGTGAATTTGATCCTGTTGTCATGATGCTATCTGGTATTTTGTACACTAGTTGATGCAGTTTCTTAATAGTGTCATTGGTCTTTATATTGTGGTATACTTTTGCAGTAGCTGGTACCTATTTTTCCTTTCCATGTTTAGTGCTTCTTTTTTTTTTTTTGAGACGGAGTTTCGCTCTTGTTACCCAGGTTGGAGTGCAATGGTGCGATCTCGGCTCACCACAACCTCCGCCTCCTGGGTTCAGGCAATTCTCCTGCCTCAGCCTCCTGAGTAGCTGGGATTACAGGCATGTGCCACCATGCCCAGCTGATTTTCTTTATTTTTAGTAGAGACGGGGTTTCACCATGTTGACCAAGATGGTCTCGATCTCTTGACCTAAGGCGGGTGGGAGATCCACCCACCTCGGCCTCCCAAAGTGCTGGGATTACAGGCTTGAGCCACTGTGACTGGCCCACTTCTTTTAGAAGCTCTTGCAAGGCAGGCCTGGTGGTAATGAAATCCCTTAGCATTTGCTTGTCTGGAAAGTATTTTATTTCTTTTTCACTTATGAAGTTTAGTTTGGCTGGATATAAATTCTGAGTTGAAAATTGTTTTCTTTAAGACTGTTAGATATTGGCCTTCAATCTCTTCTGGCTTGTAGAGTTTCCACTGAGAGGTCTGCTGTTAGTCTGATGGGCTTCCCTTTGTAGGTGAGCTGGCCTTTCTTTCTGGCTGCCGTTAACATTTTTGTTTCCTTCATTTCAACCTTGGAGAATCTGATGATTATGTGTTTTGGTGTTGATCTTCTAATGGAGTATCTTAGTGATGTTCTTTCTGTATTTCCTGAATTTGCATATTGACCTGTCTTGCTAGGTTGGGGAAGTTCTCCTGGATAACATCCTGAAGTGTGTTTTTCAGCTTGGTTCCATTCTCCCCATCTCCTTCTGATACTCTAATCAGTTGGTCTTTTTACGATGTCTCATATTTCTTGGAGGCTTTGCTCATTCCTTTTCATTCTTTTTTTCTCTAATCTTGTCTGCATGCCTTATTTCAGCAATGTGGTCTTCTAACTCTGATATCCTTTCTTCTGCTTAGTCGTTTCAGCTCTTGATATGTATGTATGCTTCATGAAGTTATTGTGCTGTTTTTCAACTCCATCAGGTCATTTGTGTTTCTCTCTAAACTGGTTATTCTTGTTAGCAGCTCCTCTAACCTTTTATCAAGGTTCTCAACTTCTTCACATCTGGTTAAAACATGTTTCTTTAGCTCAGTGGAGCTTTTTATTACCCATCTTCTGAAGCCTACTTTTGTCAATTCATCCATTTCATCCTCCGTCCAGTTCTGTGCCCTTGCTGGAGGGGTGTTGCAGTCATTTGGAGGAGGAGAATCACTCTGGTCTTTTAGGTTTTAACCTTTTTTCACTGAACCTTTCTCATCTTTGTGAGTTTGTCTGGTTTTGATCTTTGAGGCTGCTGACCCTTAGATGGGGTTTTTGTGGGAACATTTTCTTTGCTGTCAATGTTGTTGTTGTTGCTCTCTGTTGGTTGGTTTTTCTTTCAATGGCCTGGTCCCTTTTCTGTGAGGCTGTTGTAATTTGCTAGGGGTTCACTTCAGGCCCTACTCATCTGGTTTGCTCCTGCACCTGGAGATAACACTCAAGATGGATGGAGAATAGCAAAAATGGATGCCTGTTCCTTCTTCTGGGATCTCTGATCTTGAGGGGCACCAACCTGATGCTAGCAGTATTGTTCCTGTATAGAGTGTATGTTGGAGGGTCTCACCCAATTGGGTGACACAGGGAATGGGACCTCTTTAACAAAGCACTTTGACTGTCCCTTTGTGGAGGTGTTATGCTTCACTGGGGGGAAACTTGTTTGTTTGTGCTGCCCAGATTCCTCAGAATTACCAGGAGGAAAGTCGAAGTCTGCTTGTCACAGAGACTGTATCTACCCTTCTCCCTGGGGGCTGAGGCTCAGGGATATCCAGGTTCTGTTCCTGAGCCTCTGACTGGCGGTGTTGGAGATCCTGCAGGGAAAGCCTGCCCAGTGAGGAAGGATGGGTCAGGGTCAGGCCTGAAGAGGCCACAGTCTGCCACAGCAAGTGTTTTGGGCTGTGGGGGACACCTCTTGGGACCAGGCTGTCCAGCTTCCCTGGCTCCAGCAGGGGAAAAGCATGGCCTAGAGCTATAGAGATGGATGCTACCCTTCCCCAACCCAGAGCTTAGCATGTTAGGCAGTTATGTATCCCAGTGCTGCCTGCTGCCCTTCCCCCAAGGAGCTCAAAAGTCTTAGACAGCAGGAAGCCACAGCTGTGGCACTGGTCACCCCTCACCCTGGATGCTCAGCAGGCTTAGGCAGATTTCAACTCAGAGGTTGTTGAGAATCTGCACTGCTCCAGGGTTGGGACCCTAGGCCCTGGTGGCATGGGTTCGTGAGTGGGATCTTCCAATCCGTGAATTGCATAGTTTCATGGAACAAGCATTACTTCCCTGGCTGGGTAGCATGCTCACTGACTGCTTCCCTTGGCTGGAGTGGGGGCTCCCCTGCCCATGTGGCTCTCAAGTAAGCCACCACACCATAGTGCTCTTTCTTCCTCTCCGTGGATCATGCCAGATGCCTAGTCCATTCTGATGAGAGAACCTGGATATCTTGGTTGCCAGTGAAGGATTCACATGCTAAATACTGTTATTTTGATGACAGCCTCCGATCGGCTGTTTCTAGTTGGCCATCTTGACCCTGTCCCCCCAAAATTGTTTTATTAGCTTAAAAAATTTTATGCCAACATTATGGTGGTATAACTTATGTATAATAAGATAACATTTCAAATGTACAGGGCAGTGGGTTTTGACAAATGTATAGAGTTGAGTAACCTCTAACCCAGTCAAGATCTAGAATTTTATTGGCACTCTAGAAACTTCCCTCAATCCCTTATACAGTCAGTCTCCTCCTATCCTGTCCCAGGTAACTACTACTCTGATTGCTACTCTGTATCTATTTTGTTTCAGTTTTTTAAAATGCTATTTAAATAATCAAAGGCTATAATTTTATCATTTTCTTCCCTCCCAAATGTTCTATTTTTTCCCTTCATTCATAATATATAAATCAGAAAGTTACATAGCATTCTTATTTTAAGGGCTTTTATAATATAATATGGAAGAACAATCATTAAGTCATGTATCTAGAAAAATGGTCACACACACACACACACACACACACACACACACAAATGGAATTGTCCAAATGATCAAGAACTATTTGCTTTTTTTTTTTAAAAAAATAAATCTCAAGATGACTGGCTTTGTTTGGAAAGAAAAGCAGTATACATTTTTAGTATTCTTTATTTTAATTATTTTTTCATTTTTTAATGGATAAATAATTTCAAATTCACGAAAACTTGGAGGAAAAGAATAGTACTAAGAATACTTAGATTGTTTCCCTATGGTTAGCATTTTACTTATTTGCTTTATCATTTTTTCTATCTCTTCTTATTTTTCCCTGAACTTTTTTTAAAATTGTACTTTAGGTTCTGGGGTACATGTGCAGATTATGCAGGATGGTTGCATAGGTACGTACATGGCAATGTGGTTTGCTGCCTCCATCCCCCTGTCACCTACATCTGACATTTCTCCCCATGTTATCCCTCCCCCACCTCCCCACCCATGCCCCGCTGTCCCTCCCTTGGCCCCCTGCAACAGACCTCAGTATGTGATGCTCCCCTCCCTGTGTCCATGTGTTCTCATTGTTCAACACCCACCTATGAGTGAGAACATGGGATGTTTGATTTTCTGTTCTTGTGTCAGTTTGCTGAGAATGATGGTTTCCAGATTCATCCATGTCCCTACAAACGACATGAACTCATCATTTTTTATGGCTGCATAGTATTCGATGGTGTATATGTGTTACATTTTCCTTGTCCAGTCTATTGTTGATGGGCATTTGGGTTTGTTTCAGGTCTTTGCTATTGTAAACAGTGCTGCTTTGAACATACATGTGCATTTGTCTTTATAGTAGAATGATTTATAATCCTTTGGGTATATTCCTAGTAATGGGATTGCAGGGGCAAATATAATTTTTATTTCTAGGTTCTTGAGGGTGGTCTAGTGGTTAGGATTTGGCACTCTCATTTTTAGCATTCTTAAGAAAATCAGGTCAGTGAACATTCTCAGTGTAAAGGAAACTTGGAACCAGCTTGCTGAGGACCCTAAAGGCTCAGTTGAAGAATCTAAAATATATCTGACAGTAAATGGAGAATTTTCAAGTTTTAAAGGGCTTTGCTGACCAGCATCATGTTAGAATAGACAACAGTGACAGCACAAGTAGGGAGGTCCTCACCATTCCATTCCATACACATAGTATGTGCAGGACTTTGGGCCAACTTCTGAGGCTCAAAAAGGTATGATGCATAGTCCCTGCCTTCATGTAGCCTGGAATTTAGTAGATGAATAGTTCTATGCATTGAATAATAATATAAAATATGATCCAGTTACTAAAATAATCAAATTAATGTTCAGTAAAAGGTAGATCAGCAGGAAAAAAAATTCAGACAAAGCACATGGGAAAGATGTTTATAGAATAAGGGACTTCTTAAGACCAAAGGAAAAAAGGTAGATATAGCTAAGAGGAATGAAGACATTATTCTAGGCTGAGCTTCATTCAACCCCAAGGTGGAGCTTTATATGATACATATGGGACATGAAGGGTAGATGGACTTGGCTGAAATTGAGAGCTGGTAAAGAGAAGAGTAATAATCTAATTTCCATGATGGCAGAGATTGGTTTATTTTGCTACCTCTTCTGTTCTCAGTACAAAGAACAGTGGCTGGCATTAACAAATCATTGGTAAATGAGTGAGTGAATGAAGAAATGAAGGAATAAAGCTGGGACATGTGTAGAGTAGATAAAAGAAAACCTTGATAGTCTACTTATGCAAACGTATGAGTCAAGATTCTTCATTTTCAACAACAGGGGCTGACTCTGGCTGATTATGGCCTTTCATTGGGTTGCTCACAGGATTGTTGAGAATTCCAGGAATCAGACTAGACGTTGAACTTCCAAGAACAGAACCATGTTGCAGAGCTGGTCTTATGAAGAGACTTCTGTCTCTTCTGTGAAAGTATCTTCTGTGACTTTACTGAACCTAAAAGCCACTGCTTTTGCCCACCCTCCATTCCATTTCTGCACCAGAAACTTAACTTTACAACTTCTGGGAAACCAACATTACCACGATTGCCATCACCAAAAACAGAATATCTCAATCACCAGCAAGAAAAGGGAACTTTATACAGAGCGTGTTCACTTCCAAATCAAACTGTTACGTATGTGTATCAGATTACACTTAGCAGCAGCTTACCCAGCTGCCTTCTACCTGCAAAGAGGCTGGAACTTTTAGATCTTACTCCTATGTCAGGGAGGCAGAGTTTTTCCAAATATAGGAAGTCTATTCAACATATAAAGGGCAGTTATGAATATGTTTGCTGTTCAGTGGATTGGTAGGCAGCAGGGAAATCAAAGCACAAACTAAAGGTCTATCATGGTGATTTAGCAAGGTGAATCTGACAATATCATGTGGACGTACCTGTGCATTCTAATTTAAGAGCTCAGTTGAGAAGCCCCATTTGATAATTATTTGGTCATCTCAGGCATCAGGTAAACTAGACTTGCCATAAGGTGATAGCCATGGAAATTTTAAGGGCATGATGATGTAAGGAGATATAGATGACCTTATAACAAAGGGAGAG
Organism: Callithrix jacchus; assembly: GCF_049354715.1. NCBI lineage: Eukaryota > Metazoa > Chordata > Mammalia > Primates > Cebidae > Callithrix > Callithrix jacchus. Next base: position 92,047,040 of record NC_133517.1, on the reverse strand, counting down.
AAAATAAGAGAGGAGTCAGCAAAAACACCTTGGTGTTTAGATTCAGAGAATGATCTTGCTAGAAATGGAAACAAGAATGTCAAAGAAGGAAGAGTTTAGGGTAGGAAATATCTCATTTGGGGTGATGTCATCTCTTTCTTCTACTGTAATTATGAGAGCAGGGACTGTGCTTTCCATCTTTGAATCTCAGGAATCTAGTACTGAGGTAGCAGATGGTAGTTGCTCAACGAACATTTGCTAAATAAGGATGTCAAATGGTAATACATGAAGAAGCTGAAGACCAGGGAGAGGACAGCACTGGAAAAAACAATCTGTGAATCATTCACATGGGTAGATAAAACACAGAAACTCTGGGTAATCTCCTGGAGGAGAAAAGCAAATAACTAAGGAATGAACCTTATGAGAGATACGCAGTTAGAAATAGAAGCAAGAAAAGAAGCCAACAGAGCAGACTCATAAAGAGGAGATCAAAGAAGCAGGGGGAGAGCCTAGAGTGAGGGATTGCATACAGTCTTTTGTACTTAAGATAACAACACTTTTCAGGGGGGTAAGAGTTGGTAACAGTTGCTCATGCTGCTGCAAATCAGAAAAGAAGATCTGAGAAATGCGTACAGTGACTCTAAGTTATTTTCCAAAAATTGTGACTTAACCGTGCCTACCAATGTCATTAAAAGTCCATCAAACTGGGAAATATATCTAATGGTGAAACACACACATCTATACATACATACACAAAAGCCAGGTAGAACAGGACTTAAATTTATTTATTTATTTGTTTTTTAAATGGAGTCCTCATCCCCTCACCATTAGCATTAGAAGCCTTTCCTTCAAGACTCAGATTAAATATCCCACCTCCTGCAGGAAGTTTTCCCCATCACTTCAACAGAATGATCCTAATCTAGAACTGTGCTTGATACATAGAAAGTGCTGTTTTCTATTCCCACAGATTTCACAACAAATATGTGAAATTTTAATCTCTCCTTACTAGGTGGCACCCCTGCTTCAGGTGGCCAGAACAGAAGACAAGCAATTTTCTGGTTGTTAGTGGAGAACCAGAGAATAAAGGTGCTAATTTTTTTATTTGATTCAGCTGTGAGATAAGAACGATTTGAAAACATGCAGTCACAACGGTCTTTCTGTCCCTCACCTAGACCAGCCAAAGATTCCACCATGTAGGGAGTAACAGCAGTGATGGAAAGGAAGCAGTAAGTTACATTTGTCCTATTTCTGTGATCCCAGATATATTTGAAGATATCAATAAGGAGGGGGAGAAAAGTCTCCTTGCTCTCACAGAAATGTATTGGAACATGATGCTGAAAAAAACAACAGAGATGCCTATGGAGACTGCTAGGGCAGAGTGACAACCTGCTAGGCCTTCTGACAACCTCTGGCCTCCTGGGACTCTGGAAGTATGTGGGAGAGAGCAGTCAATCTTCCCTGAGCTCATGGGAAGATAGCTGAGACAGAGAAAGTGAGAAAGCACGTTTGAACAAGTGTGCGTGGACCTGTGGGGATCCACCAATGGGTGGGCAGAGTTTCTGCTGAGCAAGAGCAGCACAGAGCAAAGGAAGCCTGGTTGGTGACTGCTTTTAGAATGTGGCAATATGCCAATCAGCTGCTCATGTGGAAGGGGACACACCTAAGGATCAGACTGGAGCAGGAGACCAGCACCAGGCTGAGCTAGATCGAGGTTGGAGAAGTCACCATAATCTGTGTTCACATAGGTCATTGGAGCATACCCTTCATTCCAAGGGACGGGGAAGCTGTTACAAAACCCTGAATATTGATGAATTTTAAAACCAGAATGACCAAACAGACACTGAGTTTTATAAACCTGTTTGGAAGTGACTAGATTAAGTTTTCTGTATCAGAGAGAAGACAGGTTGAAGTTCTGGGAAGGTAAACTTCATTTTTTGCAGATATTAGTTTATTAATTGATTGTGTGACTAGAAAATTCACACCCATCAAAGGCTGATTAGTCCCATCCACACAGAATGTCCTAGATTACCTTTTATCTCTGGTATTTACATGCAATAATGTCAGCAGTTCCTGACTTAAGCATCCAGATTGTCACAAGAGGGCATATCATTCATCTGGACAGAATAGAGGTCAGTGAACTTCATTATCTTCAGATAATGAAGATAAGTGCTTGCAGAAGGAACAACATCACCAAGGTTAGGTGAGGAGCTTGGCAATATCATTAGGAGATCCAGGCGCTCCTTGGCAACCAGTTGTAACTAAAGCAAGTAATATTGTGTACCTGGCCAAAGGCTGAGACTCAGACAGGTAGACTTCTGTATTAGGGGATGCTCCCAAAAGCCAATTTTCAAAAGTCCCTTAGATAAGTAGACACTTTCTAAATCATGCATCTCTAATGGGGATCATGTACTGAGATCTGTATTCAATGGGAAAAACTTTGTACCTTGGGTGAACCTCTAGAGAAAGTCAGTTTTAAGAGTACTAGGAAGTACAATAGACATAGATGGTTAGGGATTTGTCAGGGTGTGTCTGTTAACTGCCACACAAGAAGTAATGAGCAAATCTAACTTAATGTTGAGTCATGGCCCCTACTTTCTTTATTTCTCCTGGATTAGAATAAAATTAATCTTACAGTCTGGGGTATAGGTTAGCCTGCATCTGGTGAATAAGTGACCCCAGTTCTATGATGGTCATGACCAATGTTTATTGTTAGCCACCCTTATTTTCATCGTAGTCCTTTGAATGCTGTGAAATTATGGCAATGCCCTTCTAACATCAAGTCATCCTTTATGTTTGTCCTGAATCTTCATCAGCCACACTTTATCACAGCTTACATTCTGCCACCTCATCCTCCTGAGGTCCAAGGTTCTGCTGCCTTTCCGGGTGGCTTCCCAGAGAGAGTCATGGAGCTCTAGAGCTGCTGATGCTGTAGTATTGCATGATCATACTACTGACAGAAGTTTTTGGACTGATCTATAGGTTGATATATATTTGAGAAAATTATGGGAACTTCAAAGTTGGCTTGAAATTATCTTCAGAAGAAAGCCCAACACAAAATGTGCCCTCCCAGATGTCCATCAAATTTTCAATCCTGTCTTCTGTTCTATCAAGTCTGCATGTAACATCAACAAGAGCCAGGAACCGCCCCCTGCTCTTACTCACCTACTAAAGTCCTCTAAATAAATAAAGTCCTGAAGTTTCATTTATAGGATAAGTAAAGAAAAAAATCTTCCTACTCTAGGTTTATTTTGCTAGCACCACTGAGTGGTAATAGCTTAAAGAATTGTTTCTTGGCTGTCAATTACAAATGAAGCTTGGTGAGAGCTTTTGTTTAAAAGTTGTACATTCCAATGTTAATATGGCCCTTCCTAGAAGAGCAGCTGCCTTTTATGGATTTTAAAAAGCAACTTAGTTTTATCAAAGGTTCCTCTTTCATGTTCTTTGATTGCTAAGCTATATAAGTTAACCAAAGATAACTAAGCATTAACCCATGTTGCCTTTTGTTTTTTATCTTCTTTTGAAATCCCATGAGTTTAGCTAAGTACATTAAATGGAGCATAAATCTTTATGTTGTTTTCATTAAGTCACATATTTGGAATATATATCCAAGACTATTTGATCAATTGTGAAATATTAGCTGCCACACTAAAGATTTGTGACACGAATTTTAACAATTGAACAAACATTTCAGAAGCACAGTGAAAAGCCCTGGCTGGGCAGCATGGATAAATTACAACACTTGGGTTTTAGAATATTTAAAGAGTTTTACTTCATAGTATTTGCAGCTATACATTGTGATCACAATAATAAACATAACAAATTTGAAAATAATTTTAAGATTTATAATATTTTCTATTTTTCAAGTTTTTCATTTTTATATTCGTATGACACTTGCCTCTCAAGTAAAAAAACCTCAAATAACTATTAAAAGTCTGAGATTATACTGTTCCAACAAACATATGTTTTAGATTTATATACTCTACTTCTTATAAGTATAAATCTCAACTGTTCCTTCTGTCTTAGTCCTACTTTGTCATTTCCTGCCTCTGAGCCCTTGTTAATGCTATTCTCTTTGCTTAGAAGTTTCTATCCTTCTCTCTCTTCCTATCAAAACCTCATTCATTCATTCATTCATTCACTCATATATAATTATTAAGCTCCCATATGCTAGACACTATCTTTCAGGGTATAGTTTGAATGTCATTTAACCTATAAAACATTTTATAATCTTATCTCTCCTTTATAACTCATCTCTTTAACCATAGCATTTCATTTATATTTCTCTTTTGACATATCAAATACAATCACATGTTATGATCATTCTTATGGTTGCTTATTCTCACCTTTCCCCAATTCTAGAAATTTGAATTACTGTGAACAGAGGCTTTGCTTTATTGATCATTGTGACCAAATTAGCATCTATCACTATGCCTGCATATAACAGCTGCTCTATAAACATTTGTTCAATATGAAGTACTCCAGCTATAAAGTCAGATATTGAGGCTAACAGTCCAATTCATTTCAAACATTTAGTGTTTAAATTGGTCGAAACATACACAGTGCTACTAAAAGTTCTACCAACTTACTTTGCATTAGGCTTTGATGCTAATCTTCTTTAAAGTGACCAGCATATTTTATTAATGTAAAGATACTACTGAAAAGAGAAGCATTGCTAATGAAAAAGTTCATTTGCTTTTTGTAAAAATAAGTTAGGGTCTACTATTAAGTTAGCCACAGGACTACTAAAGTTAAGTGTTCCAATACAACTGAGAACTACTGTTATAATGATTTTAGATTCAGATTTATTTCAAGGAAGCTACTTTGCAAGAAGCTTACCCTAAGAAAATCTTAATATCTTCCATGATTTGAGTTCCAGGCATCTGATGTTTAAGTCTTGCTTCTCTTCTTATACAGATGCCAAAGCCTATAAAAGCAACTATTCTAACAAGTTATCCAGTATATTATTTTAGAGAGAGGGTGTCTTTAGCCATTGCAGCTCAGCCTCCGACTGCCCAGAACCCCAATACCTTATCCTAAGCTTATAGAAATAATTTTTTTTAAAGGTTAAAATTCCAATGAAGGAAAATAAAAAACCATGATAGACAATCTCCAGGAATTTTAGAGTAACTTAATGAATAATCCCTGAGCACCTAGTATCTACTCAGCAATATAGGTCAAATATGAATGTTAAAAATTTTCCTAGTTCTGGAAGCCACAGTCTATATATAGAAGGTTTACATTTAGGGAAATTGTAAGGAGGCTTTACAGTTGATGAATGGAATATTTAAAAAATACCATCCTATACTACAAGTTATTAGAGTTATTTATACAGGTTAGCTTTGCCATTGAAATATTGTGAGTAATTCTCCGGAAACATTGCCTCAGCATTCCTATATAGTAGAAAGTGGTCTGAGGTTTTCTTGATTTAAGTGTGGTCAGGTTTCTTTTGCTTTCCTCTAAGGAAAGTCAGACATTTTCTATCACTGGTGATAGACATGGGCTCGCCAAGCCATAAGCCAGTTCATCCATTGTCTATGATCTGCACATCTGTCTCTGTTCTGGCCACTGGATTGTGCTACTTAATCCTGTCTCAGTGGCTTCCCAGGAAAGGGAAACCGATTTCTTTGTTCTAACAACCCTGAAAAGACAATGTCTCCTTGACAGGAGAAAGGGCTAGAACCTTTCCAAAGTGAGAGATGTCAGTGAGAGACTCAAAGGAAAAATTTGTCCTATGTGGAGTCCATTTTCTCTCAAATAAAGTCACAGGCAGACATTGAATTTCTTGAAATTACTTATAAAAAGAACAGGAGAGGCCTGTATTATGACTCTTCATGCATTTTGGGACAATTTTCTATGCAAGAATTTAAGCCTAAAGATAGGGTGTGGTATTCCTAGGGAAGACATTATCAAGTGTTGCTGGTGTTTGCTGCTGCAAAGTAGGTGAGGGACCCAGATTATTATACAGAATTTGTTTTTCCAGGTAAATGACTATATTTCCATATGGTTAATTGATGCTTTTTAATTCTTTTTTTTTTTTTAATTTTGTGGCAAAATTTTGTGGCAAAATTTTGGCTTGATAATAACACTCTATAGCTGGAGGTCCTGTACTGGAACGAAGTTAAATAGATTCTGGAGAGCAAAAAGTTCTTTCATCATCTAGAACTTGAAATCATTTATGCCATAAATCTGTGATGTGAGATAGAACATTTGGAATAAAAAATAATAATGTATCTTTGACATGCTTCCAGATTTGAGATCAAACAATTTAAGAAGAAAAAACAATGCCACCTATGAATGTGGCAGAATAATCATTATAATCATACTGCCTAGAATGTTGCTTGCTATATGGTAGGTTATCAATAAGTATTTGTTTTATGAATATTAATCAGACTGTCCTTTCTTCTCTCCTTCTTCAAACATGGCCATTATGATTTTTTTTCTTTTCTTAGGCATAGATTTATCATTAGCCGCAGGGGACAACATTAGCACTGAAACTTGAAAACAGTAGAAAAAGAAGAGCATTTTTTACTTTTAAGTTCAAAGGTGTGATGGTTGATTTTCTGTGTCAACTCGTCTGGGCCATGATGCACAAATACTGAGTCAAACATTGTCTGGATATTTTTCTGAGGGCATTTTAGAACAAGATTAACATCGGAACCAGTGGACTCAGTAAAGTAGGTTGCCTTCTGTAGCATGGGTGGGCCTCATCCAATAAGTTGAAGCTTGAATAGAACAAAAAGCTCCTCTCTCCAAAGCAAGAGGGAATTCTCCAGCAGACTGCCTTGTGATTTCATCTGTAATATGGTTTGGCTGTGTCCCCACCCACATCTCATCTTGAATTGTAGTTCCCATAATTTCCACATGTTGTGGGACGGACTTGGTGTGAGATAATTGAATCATGGGGCAGTTTCCCCATGCCATTCTCATGGTAGTGAATAACTCTCATGAGATCTGATGGTTTTTTAAGGGGGTTCTCCTTTGCTTGGCTCTCACTCTTCCTTGCTTTCCACTGTGAAGACATGCCTTTTGCCTTCCATCATGATTGTGAGGCTTGTCCAGCCATGTGGAACTGTGAGTCCATTATACCTCTTTTTCTTTATAAATTACCCAGTCTCAGGTATGTCTTCATCGGCATGAAATGGGACAAATACAGTCTGCAACATCAACTCTTCCTGGTTCCGCAGCCTTTGGTCTCAGAATGCAGCTTTCCCGAGTCTCCAGCCTGCTAGCCTACCCTCTCAGATTTAAACTTGCCAAACCTCCATAATTATGTGAGCCAATTTCTTAAAATAAATTTCCTTCCTTTTCTATCTATACACATTCTATTGTTTCGGTTTCTCTGGAGAACCTTGACTAATACAAAACATAACAGATACAAGGGTAGAATAACATGTTTTAGAAAGCAGGAAGAATAATCAAAGTCAGATATATTCTCTGTCCACTCCATTCCCCTCCAAACTAATTACAATCCTCTGAATTTTGAAGGAGGGGAGAGAGATAAAAACTAGTATGGAAGCAACAGAGTTAGTATGGGAGACTCTATAGCCTGCCCTCTGATGCTTGATGTAGACTTTTCCCTTGTGCCAGGTGGAAAGCATGATAGACACTCCAACTCTGAGTCTGTGGATCTGAAAGGACAGTGAAACTGTATTTCATGTGCTTTCTGAGATCCAGGAGGAACGGAGCCATAGTATACTGCAAATACCACATAGTGGAACTGGTAGAATTATGAGTTTCAGAAGAAGCCAGAGACAGCCATGAGCTTCCCAGAAGGGAATTCCCAAGAATTCCAAAATTTCTTGGGCATTTAAGTAGTGCATTGATGTTGGAGGAAGGAGAAAACAAGTGTGCCTGCAAAAGATTCTAAAACCAGTTCTGGCCTCCTCACAAAAGTACAGTGAGAATGGTCACCATGTAGGGTGATTTGAAGATTTGGATAGACCTCACCAACTGGCAGAAGGTTGGACAAGGGTTCAAGCTGAACTGGTATCCATGTGAACACAACTCATTAATAGCATCTTGTCAGCCTCCTTGACTGTCTTTCAGAAATGGTTCTTGCTTGCGTCCTGGGATTGTGCTCGATTCCTTATATGAATGACCTACTCTAAGCGGTCACTGACTTTAATTGGGCTCAGATCAGAGTGGATAGCCCCTCACACCTGGGAAACTTGGGAAAAGAAGAAACTTGATGGAGCTACTTCACTGAACAGAGAAAGTGTCAGAACATATTTCTTACTACAAGTAGTAATTTCCATAAAATGAAAACCTCATACTATTACATTTTTGAGTCCCTAGAATCTCACAACTCTTGTGGCTAGAGGAACAGTCTGTTTCTTCACAGAGAAGCCTCCGCTTTAGCATAGCCTAGATGTTATCCCAAAGCATATAACTTGATTTCCAATTTTTCTTTCTTGTGAGCTGAACAAATCATTCATTTATTTCAGGGTTTTGTGTCACTGATCTCACAATCAAACAATTCCTTCTGGATGCCTTGTACTTCTCATGTAGATCTTTTATCTCCTAATAAGTTATTCTGGAGAAATTGCTTAAAATTTTGAAGCTATTTCCCCCATTTTGTGATTATTTGCTGCTCTGGGATCTTTTTGAAAGTAGGTAGGGGTATGAAACACAAAACATTATGTTAAAATGTTCTTCACCATATTTTTTATATGTGGAAAGATGGTTCTACTCTCTGCAACATTTTGAAAATCAAATATTTAATTAGACTAAAGTCACAAAAATAAAGTGCTACAAACATGTGGAGAGCTCAAGTTTGAGAGATTATTGATGAGCAAATGATGCAGTAGGTAGTGAGCAAAAGTTAACGGTGCTTTCCTTCCTGGTCATATCCTTGGAAGCTCCAGTTAACTAAGCCATATATTGGGTCTGTTAGACTGAGTCTATCAGCTGTTTTATTTAGAGCAGCAGGTTTCAAACTTGCTTGACAGAGGAATCATTCTTGCAACAAAAACAAAGTCCAAACAGCTACAAATGCAGAAAGCTTATAAAAGTGGAGATTTCTTGCTTGAAGAGCAGTAAGGAGCCAAGCATTCCTCCAGCTCAACTTCTTCTGCTCTCATGGGCAGTGCTGGAGGCATTTAGGATACCCAGGGCTCTAACAGGACCAATGGCAGAGGAGGTTCTCAGAGACTAGGACATAATATATGGGAAAAAGTGACTCTGCTGAATGTTCTCTCTGGGGCTAGGGCTGAGATTCTGAATTGCAAATTGGTATCCAGATATAATAACTGGAGAGCAAAGGTCAAATGTTGCAGAGTCATTTTATTTGAGAGTGGTTTGCCCGTTTCTTGCCTTAAAATATCTGGCCAATGTTATATAAACCAGTGAGAGTGTATACTTTCAGAGTAAATGGGATGAGAGAGGTTTTCACTAGACACTGTGCTTATCCTGACCTGTGATTATTCTCCAGAAAGCAAACTTGAGTGTTACATTGCCGCACTTAAGTTTTCTCTGTACTTCAAATTTCCATATGGAGAACCAGTGTGATATTTGCTTTGTATCAGAAGGGAATTCTCAGTGTTTACATTTGTTCTGTTTTACCATACTAGAAAAAAAAAAAGAATTCATCTTCTGTTAATGTACATTGCTTTAAGCATTGCAAGTGAATGATTCCAGTCAAATTGTTTTAGAATCAGTAACACACCATTTTGAAATCTGTAACCTACTGTTAATAAATTGTATACAATCATTCTTCTCTGGAGATGCAGTAACCCTTTAGAATTAATATACACTGTGGTTCTTCTTGTTTTAACTAAGTTGTACATTAAAAAGATAAGCTAGGCTAGTACTTAGTGATGAATTATTTGTATTGATTAGTAGTCTGAAATCTGTTGGAGTCTTCCATATATTTTTCATGAAAGCTATGACTAAAAAGTATTCCACAGATAAATGTCATAAGACTTAAAAGAAAAGTGAAAATCTACTTTCTTAGAAAAGAAACTTTTCTAACTTCCTTAGAAAAGAACGAGGTCATTAGTAAGTACATTGTTTAGCTGCCTAGTAAAAGAAATGCCTATTTTATTTGCTTTTTGATGACTGTAAATTTGCACAGTGATATTTGAAGAACTGACATGCAGGATGGAGTGTATATTGGTAATAATACTATGCAAGTACTGTGTAGTTACATTTCACAGAGATTCAGATATGCCCATTGCCCTCAGAGTGGGGAATCTCTGGTAACTTCTTAAATAAACCTGGGTGCAATGAGCCCTTTGAATTCTTCATTAACCAATTGCAGAACAGTTATAGAACTGGACTAGAACCTTGACTCTGCTTTTGCTAAATACAAGCTATCACCTGCCATAAGTAAAATTCTATGCCTTTTTTCACCAATTAAATAAGAAAGTCGTGTGTAGATGAAATGACAGTGCTAGAAAATTTACGAAAGAGATTACTCTAAGTCCCATGTATCTTAGAACAATGTACTAAATAGAGGGGGAAAGAAATATTTGGGAAAATTTTGGCGAGTGGTCAGATTTCTCTAGGTGGTGAGGACAATTGCTCTCAGATAATCTTGTTACTTATTGTTGATGTGGCTTTGGATTTGAATAGGAACAGGATCTGGAAAACAAGAAGGGGTTACCTGCTTCATTATTGATGAGGAGAACTCAGCTGGCCCAAAACACACACACACACACACACACACACACACACACACACACAGACACACACACCATGCTAAATCTGTAAATTGGACTGGAACTCAAAGTCAGTGGGGCAAAGAAGAAAATCAAGACATCTTATTTGCCTGGCTTTGAAGGAGTAGAAGATAACCAGACAGAAATACGAAGAGCAGAGGGACCTCTTGCAAGGTTTATGTTAAACTGGGTGAAGCTGGTTTGTAACTTTCTTCTGTGCCTTACCCTGATGATCTTTGTGTTCCTTACCTGTGAGGAGTTCCTCACCTGTGAGGAGTTCCTCAAACCTACAATAAAGTAGCTTTATGACTCAGAGCCAACTGACCTGGAAATTTGCTAGTCACATGCTTTATTAGTCAGGGCAGGTTTCGAAGATAAAAGTCAAACTGGAAACACTCTTATCTTAGAGATTACAAAATGATTTTTTAAAAAGCCATAAAACCAAAACTGTATCATAATGAATGTAAAATAACACTTATTTGATCCTTAAGGCTTGTAAAGTTCTTTCATAAATATGATCTCATTTTGAACCTTGCTCTGAGTCTGATATTACCATTGTGACTACTCTCCTTATTAAATACAAGAAGATACTGAGGTTTGGATTTAAGGTTTGTCCAAGGACAATGATGAGCTTACCTTTGTATCCCCAGTGACCAGCACAGTGTCCAGCACTTAGAAGACACCCAAAAAGTATACTCAGAGAAATGAATATAGTTAAGGCTCATAAGGTGAAGTTCTAGAAATATGACTAATTCTTTATGTTAGAATTCTTTTAGAATTATAATTCTTTTAGTTGCAAGTAATAGAAATAAACAAAATTTAGAGGTGTTATTATAAATATATAGAACCTAAGGTCACGTAAGTTGTACAGGTATTAAGAAAAAATGAAAATAAAACTTGAAAGGCAGTAGTAAACAAACAGCATTTTCTCTATTCTCTCTCTGTCTCTCTGTCTCTCTCTCTCTCTCTCTCTCTCTCTCTCTCTCTCTCTCTCTCTCTCTCTCTCGTGTGTGTGTGTGTGTGTGTGTGTGCGTGTGTGTGTGTCTGCTGCTCTTTCTATAATTTCCTTCTGTGTACCAACTGTCTCTGCTTTTCAGGTTTAAGGTGGAAAACACAGCTGCCCCATAACTCCTGAGTTCTTGTATTCCAGATTGTCTTTGTCTCAGTTGCAAATTCTTAAAGAAAAAAATCTCAACTGGATCAACCTAGTAAAATTCCCATGTCGGGAGTGATCACTGTGGCCAAGAGGTGAGGTCATACCCTACAAATACAACTACTGGAATTCTACTCCTGAGGTGATGTGGTTGAGTGTAGTTCACAGAGAAAGGAAGACGGTATTGGCTTATGGGCTATGTAGACACTTCAAAAGTGTTCATTACAGTTTCTTTTACAAATCCCATGTTCACTCTAATTTTCTACTTTGTCTTGGTGTCACCGTGAAGGATAATTTTTTGAGATACAATATTCTCTGTAATTTTCTCTCCTATATGATTTCAATTGAGAGCAAAGCCCTTAGTAATTCCCTGCTTTGTCATTCTTGCAGAGCAGAAAGTAGAAACTATTTGGGATGAACAGTTATTTCTCTCTTTTGCAGGAACTCAACTTCTTTGTTGAGATTATGTTTTCTGTCTAGAGGTGAAGGGGACTGAACAGCTTTAAAAAAAAAAAACCAAAGTGGAAATAGCAATTTTATTATAATATTGATGAGGCTGGAAGTCTGTACATGACATTTCTTAGTCTAGTCTTTGATGCTAGTTGGCATTTCAGTTGTGAGTCAGGATTGACGGCCAAACCCAAACTATCCTGCGAAAAGAAGAGGATGAAATATGTTTCATTTAAAGGAACAAACATCTGAGGCAAGCTATTTCTGGGAACATTTACATTTCAGAATAGCTGCAGTACATATCATAAGGTGGAGGAGTAGCAAGATGTGGCAGAAAAGGCAGAAGGAAGGGGCCAGGGTAACTAGCTTTGGGGCAATTTCCTAAGAATGTGAACTTGAGTTCACTGGGCAATGGAAGCCATTGAAGAAGTTGTAGCATCACATTTTAGTGTAAAATTTCACTGTCATGAAAAAATACTAGAGCAGGACTAGAAATAAAACAGTAAGAGCAGTTAGGAGATTGTTGCAATTATGGATGACAAGATCAATGTGGAAAATAAGGGCTTGAATAAAAGTAGTAGCAGTGGGAATAAAGAGCATAGGGCTCAACAAAAGATCATAACAAAGATGTCAAATCTATAGGTGTTGTTGAGAATGTGGAAAACAAAGGAAGTTTTTGGCTTTGGTATATGACAGTATTATTCCTAGAAAGAGGAAATCTTATAGGAAGGTCAGGTTGGACATGGAGATAATGTGAGCAGTATCTTTAAACTCAATGAATTCTAAGTGTTTATGGAACATCCAAGTGAGAATATATAATAGTTAGCTGGGTATACACATCTGGAACTTAGGGAAGAAGTTGTGACTACAGATTATTAATTTGGCATTCATCAACAGAGGGTGTGGAATATCACAAAATTTGAGAATTTTACATTTAGTTTTGCATATCTTTAATCTCTGCTTGTAGCGTAAATAGTATGAAAATTCAGCTGAAGTAGGAATTTCTAGGCCTGTCACCAGATTATTTCCTTCCATAATCTGTCTTAGCCATAACAATTTTCTTTACTGTTGAAACTGAGCCTTATAAAACCTTCATCTCCCAGATCACATTTTCCAATGGAGAGCTCCAAAGATAGAAAAGTATATTGGATGGATACTAGTCTAACCTATTCTAATATGTCATTCAAAAAATATGTTTTTGTTGCTACATGTAACTTTTTGGTAGTATTTTTATAAAAATGAGATAAAATGCCACTTGCTTGGTGCTCACAAGTTGAATTTCTTTTATTGGTTTTCTGACTTTTATGATGTAGATACAGTGATTAGTTGCATAGATGATTCTTCATGTTGATCTGCGTGAAATTTTTTAACACGCAGTTTTGTTGAGATATAAAAATTTGGTATGAGGAATGAATAAAAAATGCCTTTATTCTCTCATGAGTAGTGTTCCTGGAGCACATCACAATAAACTTCCTGCACACTAATTAATATTCCCAAATCTGTTTCATGGGGAGCCCTATGTAAATCATTGGTAATTCTGTCTTTAGCATCTAATTCCAGAAAATTGTCAGTATCCTAAGGACACAGGATATCTTATTCATATTTTTATTTTGAGGGCAGTAGTTATTCAGTAAATGTTTCCATATCTTACCTTTGTGAGAATTTTGATATAAATCTTAGCAAATCACACATTTTCCTTCTACCTGGGTGACAGATAACACACATCCATAAATGGCCTCTTTTCCCTCATTCTCACCTAAAAACTCTTCAACATAACTTCTATGTTCAGGATTTCAAACCCAAGGATGCCTTCTTGAAACAAAATGTCACTCCTTTTTATACTGCATATTTTCAATTACTAGATTTTCAGCAAAATTAAGCTGTAACCATAGGTCACATTAATCTTGTGTTGGCAGCATAGTTTAGTGATTGAACACAGGATTTTAGTGTCAGACCAGAGTTGAAATCTTACTCCACCACTTTCTAGGCACGTGGCCTTTCTAAGTTTCATGTCTACATCTTTTGAATGGGGCTAATGATAGTACCTACTTCATTGGGCTGCTGGAAGAATTAAAGGAGAAAGTGTGTGCAAAACGCCAGACATACAGTAAACACAGGAAACATGTTAGCTATTGTTTATGGTTATTTCACTAATATTTCATTTTATTGTTTATTCTCCTAAATTTATTTTCAGACAGATCAAAATATTTTCTAGTTTTCCACATGAATTTTTTTGTCCTACAGGTTACTTAAAAATATGTTGCTTAATTTTCAAATATTTATGGATTCCCAAATTTCCATCTGTTGTTGATTTCTAACTTAACTCCACAGTGCTCACAGAATATATTTTGTATGATTTCAATTCTTGTAAATGTATTAAGATGTGTTGTATGGTCTACATCATTCTTTGGAAATTTAGCATGAGATATATAAAATCTAAATATTTCTCCAGATATTGTCTGCATTATTGTTTTGAAAATGAACGCATACTTCCTTCAACAGATTTTGTAATACTATTTTATTTCCTTTAACAGATTTTGGCCTGCCTAATAGTAATTTGGGTATTTTATCTGTGAAGTTTTTCCTCTTCCCCCTTCTGATAAAGGCCATCTTGGTCAACTCAGCTATCCTAGTGCCAGAATTATTCTTCCTGCACTTCATAAGAGGCACCGAATCCCTTGCCAAGAGCTCATCGTTCTTACATGATAAGCTATGGTCTGAAAACAAATTGTGTATTTCAGCATGTTCAGCTGATCCTCTTTCTTCCTTTCCAAAGCAATGACCTTATGCAAGATTGGAGATAAACACAACACCTGTGACCCCAAGTCACTTAGTTCTATCTAGGACTACAAATTTCTGAGAGAGAAAAAGAGAGAGAGAACGAGAGAACAAGCAGAGACTTTTCCTGGCAGTGTGCTCACTCTTGCATGATACAGCAGAAGCTGGTCATAGTTTTTGAAAAGGTATATTAAGAATTGAGGGCTAATGCCATAGTTATATGTGGCTGATTTATTTTCAGTGTTGTAAAATCCAAATTTATACATGTATTCAATGTGACATAATGAAATTGTCATCAACAAATTTAAACCAGATCACAAGTATTGAGAATATTTAATGCCAGGGAATTCTTGTTTCCAAACATTTACAGGGAAGGTTGTCAGTTCTTGTATTTACATGTAACTTTTTGTATTGACATTTTGCTTTTCAATATAGAGCCAATAAAAAATAAACCCAGTGAAAAAAGAATCAAACCATAAATAAGTAAATAAAGGAGATGTCATAGAACATTGGTTAAAATCACCAGCTTTGAATCTAGGCAGAACTGTATGTCACTTCTCTGAGCTTTAATTTTCCTCATCTGTAAAATACAGATAAAAATTATACCTGTTCACTAGTTAGGGTTTTTGCTGCAAGCTTAGGGCAAAAAAAAAAAAAGAATGTATTGGAAGGAGAATTCACAGGATTTGCAAGAAGCCTGGTGAATTGGGCTTGGAAAATGGGCTAGAACCGTGCCTACATGTGTCAAGGAAGAGTAAATGTCTGGTCTTTTCAATTCATGTGATACCCTCATGCATTGATAAGCACAACCAAAGAAACAAATACTGTCCAAATATCTTCTACACAGACCACAGAAATTTTCTGTGGGTGTTAAGTGATACAATATATATGAAATGCTTAACAAGACATGTACCTATTAGGGATTAGTTGTGATAGCTCTATCTCTCTTTTATTTTCTGAGAAGCAGAACCACGAGGAGTAATAAATATTAAATGATTTATTATAAGGATTCAACCTATGGAACTGTGGGAACTGGTTAGAGAGTTTATGAGGACAGGCATAAAGTGAGAAACAGCAGTTGAAAACTTTAACTGAAGGATGAACTGGAACCCATGAAGATAGACTAGAATCATGTAGATCTCTTATACCCCATGCTCACAACTTTGATGATGTGAGTGATCTGCCAGTAAAGCTAGTACTGCTCTTCATGAAGATTAACATGCATTTCCCGGTAGTAGAAGCTGAGGGAGGAGATATAGTAAGGAATAGAGGAATTGTGGGTTCACCTACTGCACCAGGAGCTGCACATGCCAGTCCAAGATTGTAGGCAGATAGATAAGTGTAGATAGATAGACAGATGATTAGTATATGCATATATAATAGATACATACACACATAGATGATTGGTAGGTAGACACGAAACACATATATACATGTGCAAAAATAACTGTAAAGATTATAATTAGGTTACTTAATATTTGTAAAACTATTTACAAAGTTTTTTTTTTAGAAAAAGGGTTGAATGGTTGATTGATTCAAAAATAATTTTTGAGCACCTATCTGTGTTAAATACTATTTCAGATACTTCAGATAAGGCAGTAAATAAAAGAAAGGTGCTCATCCTGCAGATCTCATTTTCTTGCATTGGGATTCAATAAACAATAAAGATAATGAGTAAGCAAATTATACAATGCATTAGAAGATGACATGTCCTTTGGAAAGGAGAATTGGGGTGTTGGCTGGAGTGGCAGGTTACAATTTTAGGGTGTTCAAGGTCAGCTTTATAATGACATTTGAGCAGAGAAGGGAAAGAAGTGAGGTGTGAGTCATGTATTATCTGGGGAACAGTGTTCTAGGCATAGGGAATGGTCAAATTTTAAGGTAGAATTGTTCTTTATGTCTTTGAAAGCATTAAGAAAGATGGTGTCCCTAGATCAGAATGGGCAGGGGGAAAAGAAGTAGGCTAGGAAATCTCATTCAAAATATATCCCATTCAAATTTCATCCTGAAATTTTATGTCTAACTTTTAAAGATTCTTCAGAAATTATCAACCAACAGCCAATATCACACTGAATGGGAAAAAACTGGAAGCATTCCCTTTGAAATCTTGCACTAGAAAAGGATGCCCTCTCTCACCACTCCTATTCAATATAGTATTGGAAGTTCTAGCCAGAGCAATCAGGCAAGAGAAAGAAATAAAGGGTATTCAATTAGGAAAGGAGGAAGTCAAATTGTCTCTATTTGGAGACGACATGATTGTATATTTAGAAGACCTCATCTTCTCAGCCCAAAATCTCCTGAAACTGATAAGCAACTTCAGCAAAGTCTCAGGATACAAAATCAATGTGCAAAAATTACAAGCATTCCTATACACCAATAACGGACTTAAAGAGAGCCAAATCAAGAATGAACTGCCATTCACAATTGTGACAAAGAGAATAAAATACCTAGGAATACAATGAACAAGGAAAGTAAAGGACCTCTTCAAGGAGAACTACAAATCACTGCTCAAGGAAATAAGAGAGGACAGAAACAGATGGAGAAACATTCCATACTCATGGTTAGGAAGAATCAATATTGTGAAAATGGCCATACTGCCCAAAGTAATTTATAGATTCAATGCTATACCCATCAAGCTACCAATGACCTTCTTCACAGAACTGGAAAAAACCCACCTTTAACTTCATATGGAACCAAAAGAGAGCCCACATAGCCAAGTCAATTCTAAGCAAAAAGAACACAGCAGGAGGCATCACACTACCGGACCTCAAACTATACTACAAGGCTACAGTAATCAAAACAGCATGGTACTGGCACCAAAACAGAGATATAGACCAATGGAACAGAACAGAGGCATTGGAGGCAACACAACATATCTACAACCATCTGATCTTTGACAATTTTGACAAAAACAAGCAATGGGGAACGGATTCCCTGTTTAATAAATGGTGTTGGGAAAACTGGCTAACCATGTACAGAGAGCAGAAACTAGACCCCTTCCTAACACCTTACACTAAAATTAACTCCAGTTGGATTAGAGACTTAAACATAAGACCTAACACCATAAAAACCCTTAAAGAAAATCTAGGCAAAACCATTCAGAACATGTGCATAAGCAAGGACTTCATGACCAAAACACCAAAAGCATCGACAACAAAAGCCAAAATAGAAAAATGGGACCTAATCAAACTCCACAGCTTCTGCACAGCAAAAGAAACGGTCATTAGAGTGAACCAGCAACCAACAGAATGGGAAAAAGTTTTTGCAATCTACCCATCTGACAAAGGGCTGATATCCAGAATATACAAAGAACTAAAACAGATTTACAAGAAAAAAACAAACAAGCCCATTCAAAAGTGGGTGAAGGATATGAACAGACACTTTACCAAAGAAGACATACATGAGGCCAACAAACATATGACAAAATGCTCATCATCACTGGTCATTAGAGAAATGCAAATCAAAGCTACATTGAGATACCATCTCAAGCCAGTTAGAACGGGGATCATTAAAAAATCTGGAGACAACAGATGCTGGAGAGAATGTGGAGAAATAGGAACACTTTTACACTGTTGGTGGGAGTGTATATTAGTTCAACCATTGTTGAAGACAGTGTGGCGATTCCTCAAGGACCTATAAATAGAAATTCCATTTGGCCCAGCAATCCCATTATTGGGTATATATCCAAAGGATTATAAATCATTCTACTATTAGGACATATGCACACGAATGTTCATTGCAGCACTGTTTACAATAGCAAAGACCTGGAACCAACCCAAATGCCTATCAATGATAGACTGGACAGGGAAAATGTGGCACATATATGCCATGGAATACTATGTAGCCATAAAAAATGATGAGTTTGTGTCCTTTGTAGGGACATGGATGAATGTGGAAGCCATCATTCTCAGCAGACTGACACAAGAACAGAAAATCAAACACTGTAGGTGGGTGTTGAACAGTGAGAACACATGGACACAGGGAGGGGAGTATCACACACTGGGGTCTGTCGGGGTAATAGGGATGGACAGCAGGGGGTGGGGAGTTGGGGAGAGATAGCATGGGGAGAAATGCCAGATATAGGTGATGGGGAGGAAGGCAGCAAATCACATTGCCATATGTGTACCTATGCAACAATCTTATGTGTTCTTCACATGTACCCCAAAACCTAAAATGCAATTAAAAAAAGAGAAACAAACAGAAAATAAAATAAAATAAAAACAGCAATACGAAATAAAAAAATTGTAAAGCTAATTTGAAACCAATATATTAATATTTGACAAAAGTGTGAAAACAGCTTTTGAAAGTTATTAACATGTTGAATCTCTTGGAGTCAGGGTAGACACACTATGTAGTGGGTTAAGATAGGGCCTTTCCAGTTACTATCTATCAATCAATCAATCAATCATCTGGCTAGCTAGTTAGCTAGCTATCTAAAATATTCTGGATTTGAATTTGGATTGCATTCTATTTTAGTTGCCTTCATAAATTCATAATCTTCTGGTGTCTCTGTTGAAAGGATAAGTATTTCTGCTGTCACTAGGAGAGAAGAAAGGAAACTGGGATATGGAAGAGAGGGAAAAATTCTTTTACATTTTCCCCAGATCCTTTCTATTTGATTTGGATTAGATGACTCAAGGATATATATGAGTCAAATTATTTAGTGTTGCTGTAATCTCATCTTAGGTACACTGCAGAAAAGTAAGACATGGTATATACCCCTTCAAACGGAGCATCAAACAAATAGAAAATATTAAACTACTGATTGTGGTTCAATGGATTGTGGTAGTAATACAGAAACAAGTGTTAAGATCTTGGAGAGTTTTGGATAAACCTGGTGGTGACCTTCCATGGTAAGTGGACAGTTTGAGCTGAGACTCATCAATCAGTGCACTTGGCTGGAAGTGCTGGCCAATTGCTGTCGCATCAATGTACTGAATATTTTAGAACTGCTGGTGTCCTACAAGACCAGCAGTAGACCTAGGGTCATAACTACAGAAGAACTGAAGTAGTTTGTGACATCCTATCAGTCACTCTCATATTCCATAGTACTAGCAACAAGAAGAATAGCTGGATTGATATTGGCGAATGACAGGTAATATTTTGTTCACAGGACCTGTGCCTGTTGATAGTTCCTGGTAGGATGAGAGCTGTTTTTCCATCTCTACCACACTGAATGTACAATTGGTAGTATCTTAGCTTTGTCTTGGACTACCAGGATCCCGGGCTATCCTAGAGACTCAGCCCTTGATGCATTTCTCAGCCAGAGGGAACTTCACTCACTAGGTATGGTTTAGTGTGTCCATCCACAGTTACACAAGAGGTATTCCTTGATCCAATTTCATGTAACATTTTTCACCCCTGGCTAGGAAACAGAATGAGGATTCATTGATATATTCACTTAAAAAATACTGGGTATCTACCAAATATCAGACTTTCTGCCCTCTACTCTATTTCATCTATATCTGTGTCTATCATTTTACTAATACCATATTGTTTTGACTACTTTAGTTTTATAGTAAGTCTTGAAGTTAGTAGTGGAGTCCTCTAATTCTATTCTTCAGTATTCTGTTGGCTACTTTAGGCCTTTTGAGTTTTCAGATAATTTTTGTCAAGACCTACAAAACAGCTTTCTTGGTTTGTACTGGGATTGTGATGAATCTGTAAGTCAATTTGTGAAGAACTGGCATCTTAATGATATTAAACCTTCTTGTCTATGAAGATGGCTATCTTATTTGATTTGATTAATTTATTGATTTATTTCATCAATATTTACTAGTTTCCTTCATACATATCCTATACATAATTTGTTATATTTATACCTAAGTATTTCAGTTTTTTGTTGCCTTTGTAAATGGAATTGTTTTTGAATTTACATTTCAATTGTTCATTGATGATTTATAGGAAAGTAAATAATTTTTGTATATTGACCTTATATCTTGCAACCTTGAAATATTCACCTATTAGTTCCAAGAGATTTTTTTTGTATATTAGTGTTTTTTTATATACAGACAATCAAATTCTGAAAGGAAAACAATTTTAGTTTTTCTTTTACTATTTGTATGCCTTTTATTTTTATTTCTTTTCTTGCTATGATATCTAACAATTCTAGTATAATGCTGATAGAAATGGTGAAAGAGAACATTCTTGCCTTGTTTCTAAGGAAAAAAGCATCATGTTCACACCATTACCTATGGTAATAGCTGCAGGGTTTTTTGTTTGTTTCTGTTTTGTTTTGTCTGAGGAAGTTCCCCTCTACTTGTAGTTTGATAAGAATTTTTATCATAAATGGGTGTTGGGTATTTTAAAAGGTGTTTTCTGAATCAATTGATATAATTATATAATTTGTCTTTCTTAGCCTGTAGATATGGTGAATTACATTGGTTGATTTTTCAAATGTCACACCAGCTTTGCACATCTGGAATAAATCCAACTTGCTTGTGGTGTCTACTTCTTATAAATTCTATAAGACTCTTCACTTAGGTGGGATAAAGCTTCTTTTTGTACACTGTTGAATTAAATGTGTGAATGTTTTTTGAAGATTTTTTGCAATGATATTCATAAGAAATATCAGTCTGTACTTATCTTTTGTTTACCTGGTTTTGACATTAAGGTAATGATTATCACCCAGAATGAGTTAGGAAGTATTCCTTCTGCTTCTGTTTTCTGGAAGAGATTGTAAAGAATTTCTATTATTTATTTTTTAAATGTTTTATAAAATTCATCAGTGAAACCATCTGGCGCTGGTGCTTCTAAGGTTATTAATTAGTGATTCAATTTCTTTAATAGATATAGGGCTATTCAGGTTGTCTATTTAATTTTCTATGTGTTTGGTAGTTTTTGTCTTTAAATAAATTTGCCCAGTATATCCAATTTATCAGAATTGTGGATGTAGGGTGGTTTTTATCGATGCTTGTAATATTTCTTTATGATTCCTTCATCGTTCATGGTTCAGTAATGATGATATCTTTTATTTTTAATATTGTTAATTTATGTCTTCTTTTTTTCTTGATTAATCTAGATAGAGGTTTATCAGTTTTCTTGATTTTTTTTCATAGAACTAGGTTTTGGTTTCATTGATTTTTTTTTTCTATTCAATTTTGATTTCTGCTCTAATTCCTTTTATTATTTCTTTTAGTCTGCTTACTTTAGGCTTAATTTCTTCTCTTTCCCCAGAGAGAAACTTAAGTTACTGATTTTAGGCTTTTCTTATTTCTGATATATGCATTCAATGCTATAATTTTTTCTAAGTACTGCTTTTACCATAATCTACAAATTTTGATAACTTGTATTTTTATTTTCATTTAGTTCAAAATGTTTTTTTATTTCACTTGAGAGTTCCACTTTGGCCTATGATTTATTTAGAAATGTGTTTATTTTTCAAATATCTGAACATTTTCCAGCTATCTTTTGGCTATTGATTACTAGTTCAATTCTACCTTGTGATCTGATAGCATACAATGTATATTTATATTCTTTTAAATTTGTAAATGTGAGTTTTATAGCCCCAAACTTTGTCAATTTTGGTGACTGTTTCATACGAACTTGAGAAGAATATGTATTCTCATCACTGGATGCAATATTCTATGAATATAAATGAGAATAAATTGACTGGTAGTGCTAGTCATGTCATCTAAATCCTTACTGATATCTTTTTACTCGACCTATCATTTACTGATAGAGGGGTGTTGAAATATCCATCTATAATAAGAGATTTGTTTATTTCTCCTCTGAGATCTATCAGTTTTTCACCTCATACATATTAAGGCTCTGTTGTTAAATACATATACACTGAGTATTGTCTTTTTAGAGAATTGGTTCCTTTATTGTTAAGTATTGCTTCTCTTTATCTTTGATAATTTTCCTTTTGAATGTGCTTTGCTTGAAACATATATTGCTTCCCCAGCTTTTGTTGTTGTTGGTTAGTGATTTCATGGTATATCTTTATTCATTCTTTTATTTTTAAGCCATCTGAATCTTTATATTTAAATTGGATTTATCATTGACAACATATAGTTGGGTATTGTTACTTTTATCCACTCTGACAATTGGTATATTTACACAATGAACACTTAATGTGATTACTGACATGGCTGAATTAATATCTACCCTGTTTATTATTATTTCCTATTTGTTACTCTTACTCTGTTTTTTCCCCCTCTTTTCCTGCCTTCTCTGGTCTTTACTGAGCATTTTATATGATTACAATTGATATTTTCTCTTAGCAAATCAATTACATATCTTTATAAAATCCTTTTTGTGGTTTTCCTAGTTTATGGTATGTATTATACCTTCAAATAGCACACTATGTTGCTCATGGTACAGATAGGTGCCTTGTAAAAGAGTATTCTCAATTCTTCCTGGCTGATCTTGCTGTCATTTATGTCACTTATCCTTATGCTATAATTACCCAATAGGCTGTTACTATTATAATTTTAATAATTGGTGGCTAATTTTGCTTGATATGGAATTTTAGGTTGATGATTATTTTTCTTTCAACGTGTTAAATATTTCACTCCACTCTTCTTATTTGCATGGTTTCTGATAAGAACTTTTTGTAATTTTTATGCTAATTTCTCTACAGATAAAGTGTTTTTTTCCTTTCAACTTTTTTCAAGATTTTCTTTTTGTCTTTGATTTTCTGTTGCTTGAAGATGATATCCCTAGGTGTGTGTGTTGGGGGGTGGAGTATGAGAGAGAGAGAGAGAGAGAGAGAGAGAGAGAGAGAGACAATGTATGTTATATTTATTCTGCTCTTAGATTTTTGGATCTGTGGTTTGGTGTCTGTCATTAATTTTAGAATGTGCTCAGCCATCACTCCTTCAAATATTTATTCTGTTCCTTTCTCTCTTTCTCATCTGTATTATAGTTATGTATATATTACACCTTTTAAAATTGACTCACTATTCTTGGATGTTCTGTTTTATTTATCCTTGCTCCTCTTTGTATTTCAGTTTGGGAAATTTTGATTGATTTATCTTCAATTTAAAATTCTTTTCACAACCTTTTTTGTGTCTACTAATGAACTCATTGAAGGCATTCTTCATCTCACCTTTTAATTTCTAGTGTTTCTTTTTGACTTTTTTCTTAGAATTTTCATTTCTGATTATATTTTTCATCTTTTCTTGCACATTGCCTACTTTTCTCATGAAAGCCCTTAACATATTAATCATGGTTATTTTTAAATCCCATTCTGGTGAGTCCAATATGTGTCATGCCTGCGTCTGGTTATGGTAGTGATTGCTTTGTTTCTTCAAAGTGTGGGTTTTCATGCCTTTTTTGTTGAAAGCCAGTTATGTTCAAAGCCAGACATGCCAGAGATAAATAAGCCATTAGTGTGAGAATTTATGTTAAATGGGAATTTATGCATAAGATTTGGATTGTGTTTAATGTCTGCCAGGAACTTCAAATTCCTCTAGTGTTATTGTTTGACTTTGGGCTTCCCTAGGTACCCCTCCTTAGAGAGTCTGGGTCTTGCAGCTCTGTCAGCCAGAATTCCCTATTATTATACTGGGAGCATGTTGGTACAATAGTAAAATTCTGGGGAGAGAGAGGATGCTATAATATTCAGTCAAATCTCAGCATTTCAGTAAGTCTGTGTCTTGGGGCTGTGACTCTCACAATAGTTTCCCCAATTGTGTAGCGTTTTACCCCCATTCCTACTCTTTTCTGACTGTAGTATTTGCAACTATTTTCTAAAAGCCCTGCCCCCTTTTGACTATTCTTCTTCCCTTATGTGAGACAGAAAGGCAACTTGAGTTGGGTAAATAGTCTCCACTTAGGTGGGTTAAGCCTGTGGTAATATCTTTTGCTCTATAGAGTGGGCCTTTGTTACACTGAAGGCTCTTGATGTATTTTACAGTGATTACTTTCCCCATCATCCTGCCAGAACCATGAGGTCTCTTTTCTGAAACTTCACCTTGAGAACTTAATGGCATTCCTGCAGGTGAAGCCTACAATGCTATGGAGGACATCCTGAGACAACAGATCTCGTAAGTTTTTCACTCTTATGCTAGTCCATATTTAGCCTTCAGAAATGCATTACATTTTTCATTCAAGTGTTTCTACCAGTTTATGGTCCCAACAGCTTCTGCTTTATGGAAGCAGTTGTGACTCTCTGGATGCACTTTTTTTCCATATTTTGGGGTGGCACTTTGCCCTGAGTCCTCAGTTCTCTGATGGATCCAAGAACAGTCACTGATTTTCAGTTGTTCACGTTTATCTTGTTGCAATAATGGGAGCGACAACTTCCAAGCTCTTGCACAATGAAGGCAAATTAGAAGTTACAGCTTCTTCTTTTTAACTTGTTTTTCTAGTCCCTGTATTTTATTGTTTAATTTCCTTCACAACTCCTTTTTTTCACTTAATTTTTTTTCTATTTATATATTGGGGGTTTTAAGCATTTCCCATCAGCCCATATTTATTGTCTTGTATTTGGCAGTTATAATCACTGGTGCTACCTTGACAGTTTCTTCTATTTTAGGCTATAGGGCCACTAGGAAACAAATCCAACTTTCATTCATGTATAAGCAACATTTGACATAACAGATTTATTTATAGTGAAAAATGCATTAGTAACTTACTCTAAGTTAAGGGGTGAAACACTAGATTAGAGGGTGTCATGAACCAGGAAAGAGCGTTGTTATCAGTGGTCCTGAAGTGTATCAGTCAGCATTTCAGATATCCTTATTTTAAATATCATGTGCTTAAATGTTGAGTGTTTGTGGGTCCTTTAGAGTATCCAGACAAATGTCATAAACAAATGATACACGTGGTCAACAGACATTAGATCAGAGTACACCAAATTATTATAAAACGAGATCCCTAAACTCAATAAATGGAGACAAAAGAAAACTATGACAAACACAGTGTGGAAAAGTGAAAAATAACAACAATGAAAACACTACCTCAGGACATCTACTTTGGGTGTGGTTGTTGCACTGAGATTATATTTCTTTAAATATGACTCTGGCATTACTTGTTTTCCATATTTTGGAGTGGCAGTATAGCATAAAGTTTAAATAGTAGTATCAAGGTTAAATAATCCAGGGAAAATAAAGCTGTTTAGTTTTCTTAAGAAGACAAGAAAACACTTTTGTTCCATATTGATCGATTTGGTGAATTTAATCTAAAACCTGCATGGTAAAGAACATGAATAATAGAAGGAGTGAGAAATATTTGCTAAGATAGTGACTTTACCCTGTGTTTTTGCTACGAGATTCTGATTGAGACACATGGTATAGAAAAATACAGTGTAGCTTGGGGCAAGATAAATTTTTCAAGACTTGAAAAATTATCCTAGTGAATAATCTGTGCACAGATATGCATCACGTCTTGATTTCTAATAATAGAACTTGAAATAATCTAGATAAGCATCAACTGAATACTGTACTTTGCTCATTGCATGGAGCATAATACAGCCATAGTATCATTTTTGCTGTATTTTGGAAAAATATTGCACTTGCTAAGATTATCAATGTTTTCCTTGCAGACAAGTCCAATGTACAGTTCTTTAGTACTTATCCTACTGTGGAAGCTCAGTTCCCTGGGAAATAGACTCTAAAATACATATTTACATGGATGGGAGGTTAAAGTGCACTAAGGAGCAGCACCACTGCAGGAATGAAGGATGTGACGCTAGACTGAGGGAGAAGTCGGGCTGTGATTCGCTTGCTACAAAGGCTGAAGCCCATCCTAACGGGCAGCTCTGAAGCTGAGAAGACCCTTCAGGCTTGTCCTGGATTGGGACTAGGATTGGGACTTTCTTTGCCCTTGTTGAAGAGTCATCACATGCTGGCCATTATGCAAGGAAGACATGAGCTTAAGCAAAGTGTGGTTCCCTTTAGCTGAAGGCAATTCCCAGAGAAGGGTCAGCTGAGAGCTATTGGCCTCCAAGCAGATGGAGGAATGAGAGGTAGAATAGAAGGGAAATCTAGCCATACACCATATCATATCATCTACTTCGCTTCCTTTGCTTCTTGCCATTATTTATTATGATTAGACGCGCCTTCTTTCAAAATGCTCCTCCCTTTGCTTCTGAGTTGCCGCATTCTCTTGGTTTCTTTTTCTTTTTTCCCTCTGAGTCTCATCCTTCTTACCCAGATTTCATAGGGATTTCCTTGGACCTTTGTTTATTTGCACTCTACTCACATGAGCTGATTCTTTCTCCTGTCTTGAAATATTAGCTGATGACTTCTTACCTTATAACAACTCACATCTCTCAACTACCTCCAGTTAGAACTATGCGCCTAACCAGTTATTCCTTATTTCTTCTTCGTTGTGTCATAGGCATCTCAAACTGAGCACATTTAATGGAAACTACACTCATTATTTTCAGTTGCAATCTTCATTCAATGTTCTCCATCTCCGTTACTCATGCTGCAATCCAGAAAGTCATTCTTAACAGCTCCTGCGTTATACTCTCATTCAAGAACCACCTAGTCCTGGTGAATTTGATGAATAAAATTCATCTCACATACATCTGTTGTGTTTTTCTATGTCTATTGCTACAAGCGGCTTTTGTCTGTACTGCTGTGGTAGCCTCCTAACTGGCCTCCCAAAAGCTACTTCCCTCAAACTCATTCTTCATACTGCAAGTAGCATGAGTGTTTAGGAATAAAGATATTACCGCGTTACTTGTGTGTTGAAACCTTGCAATAAGCAATTTAGGATCAAATCTAAAATTATTGCCATGACCTAAAAGGCCCTTTTGGGGGTTACACTAGACTTATGTGTATTTCTCAAATGTGTTTTCCATATGCTGTTCCCACTGCCTGGAATGTAGTCTCCTCAATAGTTCCGTAACACCTGCTAATTCTTCAAATTTCAGGACAGACTCAATATATCACTTTTTCAGAGAAGTATTTTCCTACTCCCCTGGCTAAATTTGCTTCTCCGGCTAAATGCATTTTTAGCATTCACTTCTTTCTCAGAAGCCTTATCAGAATTTTAAATATAATATATACATTTTATTTGTCCTCTCTCTCTCCCATTAGACTGTAAATTCTTGAGAACTAAAATTGTGATTTTTGATTCACCACTGGATCATCAGCGTTTAGAAAGTTTCTTGAACATGGTAGCATCTCCATAAATTTTAGCTGAGGATTTTATTAAATATACATGTACATAGAGATTATATACATACACACATAATAAAACACAAAACAAGTCTGAAATATATGACATGAAATCATGACTTCTATACATAAATTCTAAAAATGTGTTAGAAAATGCAGGGAATAAAAGTTGAACAGAATGTTATGAGGGGCAAGGAACCTTCCTAGAGAAAGAAGATACCTCCTATATCTGCTCCAGCAGTCCCAGATTTTTGAGTTCCAGCAAGCCTCACAGCCATTGAGAGTACCAATGAGTAATATGTAAAATGGTGCACACTGAAAGCACTATGATAATCTAGAATTATTGTTTCCTGGGATTTTAATGTAATCTCAAATGAACTGATGATTTCGAGCTTGAATAAGTATTAAAATTGGAATTATCTGAATGTGCAAATTAATTTTTTTAAATGGAGAGTAACCACATTTTTTCTAGCAACCCAAGATTTCCTTGGTGAATAAGAAAAATTCTGTGTTGAATGGGAGCTGCCTGAAGTGTTTCATTTTTTTCCCTGGAGAACATCTTCCTCAAGACTGATGTCTTTGTGGTCTAGTCACTTGCCCTTATGAGAGGCCATGTAGATCTATGATGTCATACAATGCCTGGAGCAGCTTCTAAGGCAATATTTTCCCCATAATATGTGGACTTGTGTTTACCCTTACTGAGAAAGCCAAATAATCTTTCATTGAGTTAGGATGCTACCTGCTACAATTTTCCTTTTCCATGAATGTAAGCATGAGCTATACATCAGAGCAGGCTATACTTTCCTATGCAGCATTTAGTCTGAGCTTCTCAGACAGCCTGTTACATGGGGAGCCTAAAATAAGAGGCAAGAGACTGACTTATGATTTGGTTTAGAAAGATGTTCAGTGATTTAGTTTAAGCAGTCTTGCAAAAATGTGTGATCCCAGAAGCATTTTCACAGAAACTGCTGGTTTGTATTTCCCTCGTCAATCAAATTTCTCCTGTGTTTGGCCTAGTGAATATGATGTAATACAGCCTGCAAAATGGGTGCATCTTATTTGAATAGACCTTGGTAAGTTTCTTTTGGCATTGTTGCCATTTTTTTTGTGTGTGTTTGTGCTTATCTCTTTAAGGTTTTAGGAGAGACCCGATGTATGTGCGATTTCAAGTCTATTTGTTTTTAATGTCTCTGGAAGTAAATAAACATGTATAATAATTTAGAATCATTAATTTCACAACTTTTGCAGAAATTCTGGAGAGTGCCAAGTTTGTGATATGTGTTCGGTATATGCTTATTGATCAAGTAGGCAATAGAATAAAGAGAATTATAAGCCATGTTACCATTTTGTGATCTGGAGCTTGATTACGTGAGTTATTGTTAAAAGTCAGAGTGTTGGATGCCCTTTCACTTCTTTTCCTGGCTTATCATGGATTATAATGAATTATGTTCCAAAGTGTGATTTTTCCTGTATGCTTTGATATTAACACTTGACAACTTTCTCTGTTTCATTGGAATTCGGGTAAGGAGGTGAGTTACATGAAAAGAAGTCTGAACAAATTTTACTTTCTATCATACAAAATAAATTATCTTCCTAACTGTAAAACTTAAATGAAGAATTTAAAAGTTCTTGGCTCCAGGGTGTTTACAGTCACCCTAAGACCAAGTACCGGTAGAGATCATCTATGATCTACTTTGTATTCACTGATACCAAATCTGCTGTGGAAAGCACTAGGCAACTGACTGAAGACCTTTCCTGTAAACTAGGCAGAAATTCTGAAGTAATGAACTATGCTCCCAGTGTGGGTACCATAAACTTTGTAATGAATAACACTCTTTGAATGTCTGGACAAGAAAGATGTCTCCCTCCAGGGGGCATGTTTTCCTTTCTGTAACCAAACTGTGCTTAGCTGATATTTGAAGCCTGACTTCACACTCTTCAGAGTTCTTCTTTGATCCAATACAGTTTAGTCAAATTGACTCTGATATGTTTGCAGATTGGAGTAGGGGTTAGGAAAATGTGGGAGTGAGGGTGTGAACCCATATGTTTCTCTTCAGCTGGGAATTTGCCAGTATTTGTCCTCTAAGGAATAAGATTCCCTTTCCAGTTTTGATTGATGGATGGTAAGAAAAGATTCCAATACAGCTTTTGGCTCTAATTGTTTTGGGGGAGAGTCCCAAAAAGAGCCACGAGGTTGGATATCGTTTGACAAGTGAAATATAGAAGAGGAGATAAAAGAAATGTCAGGAAGGAGGAAAGAACATAGGAACAATTGACTAATGCTGTTCAAGCATGGAAGAAGAGGGTTGATTACTTCGCAAGACATACAGAAGAGAAAAATAAGAAAACTGCCAAAATGTAGACTATTGTATAAATGCTGACTCCACACAAAAATATTTTTGTCAGTTTATTGAACTAAAAGAAAATTATGAATGGAAATCACGAAATATTTTCCAGAGTCTTTATAATGAGTCAGTTCTCTGTCTTATCTCACTTAGATGTTTGAGATGCTTCACATTAGAGAAAAGATGATTGATGATATCTTTTCATATATGGATATCTGGTATTTGTGGAAGCTTATGTTATCATTCAGCAAACACTTACTAGCTTTCCATCATCTGCCCTCCAGCCCCTCCATGGGAGGTGGTGTACTTTCCCACCAAATGGACACTGGGCTCAGCTCTTGATGTGCTTTGAATAAGCGGATCAATGTGAAGGGTTCCAGTTCTGCAGTTCTAAGCCATGCCCTTAAAAGACATCACGTGTTTCCACTTAGCTACCTGCTAGTTTCTGCCTTCCATCATGAGAAAAATATGCCATAGTTGTGCCTTTAATTCTGGATTCAGGCTGGGCCCCTCCAGCCTGGATCCAAATTGAACAGTTGACCCACAGTCTGAAGCAGAAGTTGTCCTAGCTGCCTTGTAGACCCGTGGGTGAGAAATAAATGCTTATTTCTTGTGTCACTAAAATTTTGTGATTGTTTAAATGAGTTCAGTGCTTATTCATTCATCACGTCTTTACTGGGCATTTACCATGTATCAAGCTCTTTGCTAGATCCAGGAGATGCAAAAGACCCAGCATTCAAAGAGCTTCCAGTCTATTGAAAGAGATAGATATGTACACAATGAGCTACATTCATAAAAGGCACCATAAGTCTTTTGACAAACACTATAAAAGGTAAAAGTATAGTGTCATGCAGGTTGAAGAATTGAAGCGATAACTAGCTTAGAGGGGGTGAGAGTATATTAGGGGTGACTTTATAGAGACAGGTTGTTGAATACATTAATTAGAAACATTGCTTGTATAAATTGCATTGACTAATGCCTCTTTGTGTGTATGTCTGCATATATGTTCATGTGTATGTACGTGTAAGGTACTCGCCTTCCCTAGCGAAGCTATGTAATTTGTGTCGTGCATGAAGCAGCTGCACAGAATGAGGGTCAAACGTAAGTATCCACAGCATGAGGTCATTTTCAAAACTCAGTTTTAAAATGCATAACATACCCATTCACCATTTTTATCTGTATTCATACAAATATAGAAACCATTTTACACAAAATGGGATTTATAGTTCTCGTATGATGAAAAATACACAAACTAAATTTACTGAGACTTTTTGGAACAGAAGTCCTTTCTAGGAAGTAATTCTTCCTGTGAAAAGTCAGATTTCTCATGAAGTTCTAGTACTATTGGAATCATAATCAAAAAAAAATTATATTCATCCCTGCAACAAGTAAACAGAATAAAATTCCAGGAGAACAAACTTCAAGATAAAAATTTGATTTTTGACATCTTGACTTTATGGTTTAGCTTTCAGTTTAGCTGTAGATTAAAGGACAAAGTCAAGACTTTAAAAATATTTATTTATAATTTATTAGCATTAAAATGCAAAGTATGTCCTCTCAAGTTAAGAGACCAGGTTATGAACTCAGGATGCCTGGGTTTGAATTTCATGTTGTTTTTACCAGAAATATGACCTTGGGCAAGTTCTAACATCTCTAACCTTCAGCATTTCTTTCTGTAAAATGGAGATAATAACATCTCAAAAATTGTTGAGAGAATGTGTGTAATGTACTTTGCATTATGCTGGAATTTGGAAAAACGTTAAGTGAATGTTAGCTGCTATTGTTATTATTATGATGGGAGCTAACTTTCAGTAGAGAAACATCAACATTTAAAATATAGTATTAGTTATTATTTATGAGACATTTGTGAGTATGACTATATGAGTATAAAAACCTGCACCCTTAAGTTATACACTAAAACTTTGTATTCTTTTGACTTCACATGACTAAGAACAAAATGTGAGCTCACCTGAATCCTTTAGACTTTATGAAGTACTGTTAAAGACACTTGTGACAACAAACAGCACAGGGAAACACATTCCCTGCCTTTAACCTCTGAGTCACAGTTATAAAACATAAATCAAACAAACCATCTTGGACATGTACTATAGCTTAAGTCTCTCCTCCTCGATTATTTTCTTGTAAACTCAATCTGTGAGGAGTATTTGGGTAAATAACCATTCTCCTTGTTTCTGTTACTTTCCACATGTCAAAAATAGAATATGGCCAAACTATTCTTTTCCATATTACTCATCTTAACCAGGAATGCTCAGAAAAGTTTGGAAATGACTTTCAGAGAAACATTTTTAATTGTTTTTAATTTATCTAAAAACAGGCTAAAAAGTTTAATTAACAGGCTCCAAGTAATAGTTACACCATTTTTCCTCTGCTATCAGCTTTCACTTTTATTTACGACGGATGTCCCCTTGTGCCTCCTCTACGCCAAGGTCCACTATCACTAATATTTCTGTGATATGTGAATAAACCTAAATGTAAAGTTAGCACTTGCAATCAGTGCAAATTAATGATTTTTTTTTTTTTTTTTTTTAAATTTCAATCAGGAAAAGCAGCTTTGTAGTTGAAAATCCCATGCTGGCCCTAGAGTGGGAGTTTTTCCAGCCTCTGCTTAAATCCAAAAAAATACTGCAATCTTCTGGCACAGGCTCACTGTAATGCTTTAAAAACAATTTAGCAACTGTCATTGCTGTAATTACAGTAACTAATTACCATCCTTAGCAAACAAATAGCTTAACATAATACGCAAGCCGAATCAATTTTGAAGAAATGCAAATTCCAAAAGCGAAAAAGGGCATTTTGGCAAACCTGAAAGAGAAGCAGGAAAATAATACACTTTGTTTTATCTGCACATAATTCCCAGGGAATATCATATCATAAATATTTGCATTCAGTTCTTATCAGGACATTTGCATTTGCTTCTTATCAGTGTGCAGACCGGACTCGGCCAGATAGAGAGGGGAGCGCCACACCATGCACATATTTCTAATGAATCACGTCTCGGGCCCAGAGAATATTTTGGCTGGAACTTTATCACCCAGATGAAGAGGTCATTTACTCTTCGAGTTGGTTCATCTTGGAATTGTCTTGAGATTTTGATGTGATTCACCCGACGCAACATTTATTTATTTATTTATTTTAGACAAACACTAGAGGCAGTTTTTTTTACTGGAACATTTCTTCCAGAGGCCAACTGTTCAAAAGACACATCTCCCCTCGCCTGCCACCGCCTCCCCACCCACTCCTCAACTTCTGCAAAAATAAAATCATATGTAAATAACAACTGATTAGAATTATTTCTAATTCTGTACGAGGTTCGGCCATCTTTCTTTTGTAGGAATCAATAAAGAGAATAAAAGCAACGCACAGAATAAATCAAGCCCTACTCGATCATCATTATCAGGAAATTTAGGGCCAAATCCTGCTGTAGTTCTCCAGGAGCACATTTGATCAGCAGCGGCTTCCTTAGTGAAGGGAGGCAGTGTTGCTGGCTGGGAAGCTACCTTACTAATGAGACTATCAGATTCCTCTAACAGTTTATCCAGATAAATCAATTTCTCATCTTGTTATGAGTAACAGTGCATCTTACCCCTGAGCACACATAAGGTCAATAAGGGAGCTGATAGCAGTTTCTCTCATATGTGAATGAGAATTTAGTCCTTTTTAACCCTTGAATTATCATCTGACATGACACCCAGCACTCATTGGTTTGCTGCGTCTATACATAAAGCACTCAAGCAGACTATTTTGTTTTGGAGAGAGAAGAAGAAGTATTATTCATCTTGATTGGATCCTTTCTGTTGAGTCTTGCTGTTTAATTAAACCAGATCTGTATTTTAGCTCTTTGGTAACATGAGGTTCAAATAGACCTGGATATTATATCCTTATGTAAAGCAAGGACAGGTTGGTATCCAAGAATCATGGCTACGAAAGTACAGATTGCTACAGGAGTGCCATTATTACACAATTTCCCCTGTAATTTTATCATCTACTTGATATTATTGCACAAATTCTGAGGTCAAACTTCAAAGTAAAACTCTGGATGGGATCAATCTGAGTACCAGGAATTCAATTTCCAATTATAAATTAAAATATAGGTATAATGGGAAAGTTTCTCATTTATAATAGTAGCAAAAACGCATTTAATTGTGCTTCGTAGTGATTTTATTCATGAATATAGTCACTTAAACTTAATTTCACCTTTTGCCCAAGTAGAATTTCACTTTGATTTATTTGTTTAACATAAAAAGAGAACTTGTGGCTTATTATGATTCAAATGATTGACACATCTCTATTGGAATCCAGAAAATACATTTAAAATCTTATAAGAATGTAAACATCTCATGAAACTTTATTCCCATAACAGTAAAAGAAGTTTCCGTTAAATTATTTGTTTTAATTATAATTTTTCTTAATCATATCTTTTTATTTTTCCCTGAATAGTGCTACTAACATAGATATTTAAATATTTTTTATTTTCGCATAAATTACTTTGTTTAAAAATGTCTAGACACAGTTGCTCTACTGACTTTAAGAATTTAAAATATTAAGTCTTAAATGAACATTTTGTGATATTGTGAAATTATTTCAATAATTTCCCAAAATGTTACTAAGAAATGAACATTTATGCACAGAGGAAAGGTTAAAATTATGTGACATCTTAAAAGCAATTCACATGAAGTTGTTCAGAACATTTGTGTGTTTTGTCTAAGTGCAACTTTTGTGTACATATTTACATCATGCGTTATGCTCTAACTCCAGGCTCCATCATGAATTATATTTAAAACAATCCTACAAAAAAGTAAGAGCCTAGAGAAAGAGTAACACTAAAATATATTTGCGAGACTCAATAATTCATCTGGAAAAGACTTCATATCTGTCTTTTATGTTTTATCATAGTTTTTAGCTCTTTCTTTGAGGTGGGAAGAGCATATAGTTAAGAGCTCATTATCAGGGCGAAGGATGCAGGAAGTCCAAAATATTTATGTTTGTTCATGGCACATGGACAAAAGACAGTTCTCAGGAAAAGGGCTTTCTGATTAAGTGATTGAAAACACTCTGGTGTATTTTAATAACTTCTATCCAAGAGATAACATCATCTTTGTCCTTATCACTGTTCTGAAACTTATTTTAAACATTCTCCTGTTCTCTTCCAATTAGATACTCTGCTCTCTTGGCTTCCTGTGTCCTCACTGCAACTCATCTCATTTGTTTGCTTTCTCATTTTTGTCAGCAGGTTGGGTGTAAAAGAGGCATTTAACAGATAATTGAAGGGACTTGCTTTCCAGAGTGAAATTCATTTACATGGCATTCAGCCATAGGCTCTCAGTGATAAAACATGGATGTGTAAAACATCAACTTGTGATTTGTAAAAGCCTAAAATATTGATGATTGATTGAACGGGGTTACAGGAGATGATAGAGGGGAAAATGTTCAATTTTAAATGAAAAAATGACAATGCCCAAATAGGTAATATAAAATCAGATCAAACACTGGGGCAAAATTTATTTAAGGAAAACATATATATGGAGAAGTAGTTTATATTATAGCTACATTTACTGACAACTTTGTCTAAAACTCTTTTCTCCAGACTTTTGTATTGCTGATGGTTTCTCAGCATTCTGACTCAACTGAAAGGCTGCCTCTTTACAGAAGCCTTCCCTGGCCATTCTACCTAAAGTAGCTGCCTCCCACATACACAGTCATTTTCTGGTTCCTGTTTTATGTATTTTTATTTGCTTCATGGTGTTTACTGTTGGCAATAACTTATGTGTGTTTTATGTATGGATGACTTTATAGTTTGCACTTAACTCCCTTCTGATGAGGTTTTCTGTTGTAATAAAAGTATCTAGAATATTTCTTGGCACATAGTAAACAATCCTGTTTCCTTTTATTAAATAAAGGAATTTACTAAAATCCAGATGATGTGATTAGCCTTTAAAAATAATTTTTACAATGATCCTATGAGAAAGGTACTGGTAATAAACCGATCTCATAGATGTGAACATCTGAGAATTAGAAAGATTATCGGAGGCACACAATAAATAGTCACTGGAGCTGGGACTTTCACAGCTCTTGCTCTTAATAACTCTCCATTTGCCTATATGAAAAATTTCAAGTGATTCTACTTTTATTAGATTAGATAAATGTATGTTTTTATACAACCTGGAACAGAGGTACTGTCACTGAGTTTGGGGAAACTTTCGAGAGAAAATGACAACAGATCTCTTCACTGCATTTTCAGAAGACATATCTATTGACCGTCAATTTCCTCTCTTTTGAACATTCAAGCTTTCAGTAGCACATGGACCTGTGAAAACCCAGGTGACAGCTGTGACTTAGAAAGATCTTTTCCCTTTTGCACAAAGCATGAACATTGCAAATTTTCCTCTCAAGGAGGATAAGATAAAAGAGAATTAGAAGTGATATTATTCTTGACGTGTTCTGCAGACCAGCAGACCAGACAGAGGATATGGATAAAGGTTTCCGAAGGCAGATTACAGAACTGGCCTTGAAGAGAGGGGAAAATACACCCTTTGGAATGTCTGCTGAAGTCTTATTTCACAAAAAGCAGGGCATCTGATAAATTTTAGACTTGCTGACAACTCAGAAAGATGAATAAGCAAGGAAAGAAAACAATATTCTGTACCAAATTATGAAAGGACTGTTTTGTGATAGAGACGTGATATAGGAAACGTTGTAGGAAGTAGTCAAATCATTTGAGACATTAGGTTAAAAGAGAGAGACAGTGTGAGCATAGGAGACACCCAATGTTATATCTTAGGCTTTAGGAAATACGTTTCTCAGAGTTTATAACCAGGGCAAACCACATTTCATGGTCAGTGAAGTCAAAAGTTCATGGGGCTCAAGAGTCAATCTTTGAAAAGTCAAGTTTCTAACAATCACAAATGAGAATACTTAAGCAAAAATGTGATATCTAGTTTTCACAAGGTGACCACAAAGAAGTCTTCTGATAAAGTCATCTAGTAGTAGGGCACCTACAGAAAGGGATGGAGGGAGGCATTGGCCAAGTTGCTGGTAGGAGAGGAAAGTGGACTTGTGAAAGAATGTCAGGAAGGCCAAAGTCTAGGGTGAAGTGCAAGTTTAAAACAACAGTTGAATACTACCCAAAGGGCTGATTGCTTTCTGAACAGTAAGAAGAATAAATAGGTAAGTCGATCTATAAGTGCTACTGTAGATACATGCCCAAAGTAATAGCAGAATTATTTAGATCCTACTTTGATTACATGTTTACCAGCAAGGAGGATCATCTTGAAGATGGACAGATAGAACAAGGATCATTAAATGGAAATAGATGCCCATGTTAGATGAGCAAACAAATGGTAAAGAAACATCTATTAGCTTTATATGAGTAAAGGCCTAGAGGAATAAAATTGTAAAGTGCTGAAGGATCATGCCGAGAACATCAGTGTTATTCTGGGTGCTCTGTTTAGACATCATAGTGGTTGAGAGATTTACCAAAATACCGTAGATAGGTATATGACCTGCTTTTAGGCAGGAGAAAATAGTGGAATTTCTAAAACTTGACTGCTCAGTAAAATATTGTTAAACCATGTCAATGTCTTTGGAACAATGGTCACATATGCAGTTTGTTAGTACTTATCCAAAAAACAAGTAGTGATACTAGGAACAAATATTGACTCATTGATACGATCCAATTAATATCTTCTAAAATGAGGGTGCTAGAGAGAAATGCACGGTAATGGTAGATTTTTTATTTCAGAAGACATTTGTTAGACAAAATCATTCAAGAAATGTTGGATAAGGCAGAAAATGTGACTTGGATGAATTTATCATTGTAATGCTTTATCCCACACAAATGGCTTTGAAATTTTGATTAAATCAGAGTAGTTTTGATTGATATACTGCATTCTAGTTTATCCACCCTAGTTTAACATTCTAGTTTATCCACCCTAGTTTAACATTCTAGTTTATCCAAATCAGCAGATTTGCAGATGTCACAAAGTTAAATATGATGGCCAGTGCAAAGGAGAGGGAAGGTTTGACTACTTGGCCATTCAACACTAATGTTCTGTTTACCTCCTTAGTATCTCTGTGCTCTTGAATCTCCTAAATGCAGTTTACTCCAGAGGGAGCTATTGGACACTAGTGCCAAAGTTGCAGATGCTCAAGAATGCAGAAACTTGTAAACCCTCAGTGGAATGAACAGAAGGTGGACTGCTGGCTTTTTAGTGCTATTCACTTTGTTGACTGAGACAATAGAGCCTTTGTTTGTTTGAATCAGCCTTCGCTGAGAAGTAAGTCTTTATCACTCTCTCTGTCTCTCCCTTTCCTCTGCCAGTCCTTCCTGAGCTGATACTGTATATGCTCACCCAAATGTTCTTTATTGAGCTAGTACATCTTTCTCCTACTTGTTTGGAATGTTGGTTGGGTAAATTCATAGCTGCTGCTTCTTCCAGAGAGTCATTCTCTGCTGAAGGAAACAACCCCCAACAGAGATGCCTGGGACCTTAAGTCCCACTTCTAACTGTGACCTATAGCCAGTGACTGACTCATTTGTGAATACAAAAAGCTGAACCCTGGCCTCAAGCTAAGATCATGGTTGGTGTGATTTATGCTCTAGAACTCTGCTCAGGTTTAGGCTGAAACTAGACTACAGTAGAGACCCCTTTTCTGATTAGCTCCTTCCCCTCTTTTATCCTCCCTGCCTCCTCCCTTCTTTCTCTTGAGATGCCTCCCTCAAGTATCACTTGCACAAGAATAAGCTCTGTTTCTAGGGAACTGAACAGAAGGCATTCCCTCTTTCTCTCTTTTCCTTTTTCTGCTCTTTCTCACTTTCATCATGGCAAATAAGATTAATCCATGACAACATTACTCTGTAGTTCTGTCTGTAATCTAAAAGGAAAGGTCAAACATTTAACATTTAGCTAAATTAGCACTATTTCTGGGGTTCGTGTCAAGAAGCACCTGGAAGGTTTATTAAAATGCGGATTCTCGAGCCCCATTTCAGACTTGCTGACTCTTGGGTAAAACCCTGGAATCTGTATTTTTGTCAAGTCTCCTTGGGGCTGATTTGTACAGGTACAATAACGATTTAAAAACCCTTGAGATATGATATGATTTTACTTCTGCCAAAGTTATGAGTTTGATCCATCGAAGGTCACTTAGGTAAGCATGAAACATTTTATATATACATGTGGATATATAAACTTTTTCAGGTCTCTGAATTTTTCTCTAATCTTTCCAAGGTACTTGAAAACATGTATTACTCAAACGGACTCACATGTGTATAGCATATTGTTCAAGCTCAATGTCACCTCAACTTTGAGGGGAAAATCACATCAAAGGGCCTGTGATGAAGCTTCTTCAAATACCAGCGTTCTTGCATTTAACACAGACACTGTCTTGACATAAAGTACCAATTACTATCCTGGCGATGGGCATGGTTCCTTGTTTTTCCGCTGGTGTTACTTTTGTGACAAAGAAGCAGGGTACAAATATAGCACAAAACTACTAAATACAGCAGAACTATGGCAGACAGCACCTCACTGGCAAGAAAGCAACAGACAAACAATTCCTGCTTTCTGGCAATAAACATCTTCAATCTAGTAACTTGCACAGAGGCTAAATTAATCAAATTAATCCTATGAATATAAAAGGTTGGCATTTGCTACTATTTCTCTTTTTTGAAGGTAAAGTTCAGATGTGGAGTTTTAACCTCTGCCTGGTAAGGCTTTCCCAGCCAGTGATGGCATCTAAGAGTAAAGCTGCCTGCCTGGCATTCCCCTGTGGCTCCTGAGAGGAAGGAAGAACCACAGAAAAAATATATTCTATAGGTATTCATTCTGTCTAACTAAACTGCTGTTTATCCCCACTCCTCAGTTGCTACTTCTCCTTCACGCCCACTGCAAAGCCTGGACTGTGGCATCGGGCCACATACCACACACTCCATTCCATGTGCTATCTTGGTTTTGGCTGTCCCATGGCTGTTGAAGAGCCCTCAAAGTATGCTAGTTAGAGCTTGTTCTAGGGTTGCCATTTGTACGTCAGCATCACACTCAGGTAAGAAAATTATATTGAGTTATGCCTCAGTGAATTACAATGTACAGTACAAGAAAGGTAATATTCTACAATTAAAGGTAATATTCTACAAAGAGCTAAAATTTGCTATTTGGGGAAATTCATGCATCTGGGCTTTTCAGTCTCCAAAATTCACAGATTAGAAGAGTGTGGAATTGTCAATATGAGAGGCTGACACAGGCCAGGAATAATTTCCAGAGCTCTGCTTCCAGCTCCCTGATACCTCTCCACCTGGGTGAGCCATCTGAGCTCGGCACGGTGATTCTGCCATCTGTCACATCCCTCTGGGTAGCAGCCACATTTTTGCACAAGTTTCTCACTCAGGAGAAGTGTTGGCAACTCAGGGGACCTTCTGACCCACCTGAGGAGATTTTGTGGACATCTATAGAAGAAAGCATTATAAGAATAAGAAGACAAATGAACAAGATGTTCTTTCTGTCTTCCCTTTAGTCACACCTGTTGCATTCCCAACTTCTATGAGGCAAAGAAGAAAAAATGAAAATCACAAAGGCAACAAGAAAACATGCACTATGGTTTTACAAATTGCCATTTCCCCTTCAAGAAAATATTTAAACTAGATGTTCAAACAGAAGCAATTCTCAGAAAGAGTAGGTAGCTACATAAATGTATGATTATGAGATAATATAGAATACATCTAATACTGATTAAGAAAAATTGCATGCGCACACATATGTGTAAATATATGTATGCATGGTTGCATGCACCTGTGTGTGTGTGTATACATGTTTTTCAGGCGTGTGCATATGTGAATGTGTGTATGCACCTATGTGTATGCATGTCAGTGCTTTACAGGTGTACACATGTGTGTAGCTGCAGGTATATGTGTGCATTCTGTGTGTACATGTAAGCATGGATGTTTCAAAACCAAACATAGGCTTATTTATTCAATAGGAGAGAACACTTAGGCATCCATGATACGGAATTCTTTCTGATCATATCTCTAATGGAAAGTGTGAACATTTTATTCGTTTTAAATGAGGTATGTCTCACTTTTGATCTGACTTGTCTCAGGAGCTTTGTTATTGAGAGTTCAAACTTTGTTTCTGTCATTCATGGTTCCAGATTACCTTTCCAGTCAATCTCCTTTCCTTCCACATGTATACTCTGAAG
Source organism: Callithrix jacchus (assembly GCF_049354715.1). Classification (NCBI taxonomy): domain Eukaryota; kingdom Metazoa; phylum Chordata; class Mammalia; order Primates; family Cebidae; genus Callithrix; species Callithrix jacchus. Next base: position 92,005,393 of record NC_133517.1, on the reverse strand, counting down.
AACAGGGATTATTAACTCTCCATGCACACACAATGTTTCTGTGACTTTGCTTATTTTCTACTCCTTGCTTGAAACATTTTTATATTAGTTTAAAGCTAGTGGCTTTAACAAATAAATCAAAAAATGTCAGTGACTTGGCAGAACAAAAGTCTATATATTTTTTCCTTATGCACTCATATAGGTATCCTGGTCTGCAAAAAGAAAGAGAAGGTGGGGAAGGTGCATCTGCATCTTTACTGCCTTGACAAAGGAGAGCCTTTCATTACTTCTGCTCAGATTCCACTGAGAACCAGTCACATGGCACAGTGGCCAGGAATGTCATCCTGGATAGCAGCTTCTCCCAAGTGACAGCTCTACTATGGAAGTGAGAACACACATATTGATGAACAGTTAGCTGTCTTTCTAAAATAATGACCATCTGTCTAAAATTTCCAATGATCTCAAATTCAAATTAATTGTTCCACCCTTTCTGATCCCAAAGCACTTTGTTTACACACCTCTTATAGTAAGCATTATGTTATTGTTGTTATCCTTATGACTATCGTTTATTTTGGAGTATAGCACAAGATGCAGAGTAATGGTCAGGATGACTTAGGCTTTGAATCAGGTAGACTGGGTTTGGATTCTGGTTCCATGGTTTGGCAATGGACCCTCAGATAGGTTATCTTTCAAAGACTCTAGATTGTTCTCATGGGGGTAGTTGTATCTGCATAATGAAAATAATAGTAATACCTCATATGATTGCTGCAACAATTAAACGATATCAGGCATTTAAAATACTTAGCAAAATATCTGGCACAAAGTCAGGGGTTAACGGATAGTAACTATCTGTTAGCTTTGTCTCCCCAGTAAATTACAAATTTGTTGAAAGTAAAAGAATCTTTGTAGATTTGCATTATTCAGTACAGTTTCTGGGACATAAAAAGGGTCCAATAATGTTGAAGTGATGTATAAAAGCTGGTTTGGTTTTTGCATTAGAAGTGTAAATAGGATCAAAACAAATTCACCTTTTCTATTTTATTTTCTCTAAACAGAGCTAGTAGCCATCTGTTTCAATTGGTCTCTCACTTATCTGTAAAGCTGAAAAGCATAGGGAAGGAGAAATGGTCTTACTCATGCCTCTGTCATGAAGCAACTTGATGTCTAATCCATTGACCTCCCTAGAGATGAAGTTCTTCAAGATTCTCTGGCTACCCATTCCAATTCCTTATCATTCCATGCTGAGAAATTCTTCCTTAGGTAAGGGCCACATTTCTCCTCTATGACTGAAGACCATTTCCTACTTGAAAACCTTTGATCAGAAGCAAATATTAAATCAGGTGTTGATGTCCCCTGTTTAGAAAAAACATCTATTTTCTTTACATGGTATATGTGTTTTAAATTGAAATATTTTAATTCTTGCTACGAGAACTCACTTTCCTTTTCAGAAATGATATCTCAAACTGAATATATACTTTAAGATCTGCCTCATATTTTCCATGAAAAGATATCTTTAATTATTTACCATCATAGTTTCTTTAATGAAGGGAAACTCACTCCAAAGATGGTGTGGTTGTTTCAACTCAGAGCAGAGGCATGGCGTGGCTGACTTTAAATTCCCCATGCTATTAGTTAGGAGACATTGTGTTTCTTTCCATTTGACAATGAAGCCAAGTACCAAACATAACCTGGCACATAGCAGATGATATATATGTATCATAGGGGTTTAGAAAATAAATAATTTAATTAATAATGAATTGACTAACTTGATTGGTTGGTGGAAGGAGGTGGTCATTGGTCCCAGTATAAGAGGAAACTTGTATTTCTTTATTCCCCCTTTTTACTAAGCTACTTGAAAATATCCCCACTGCACTGTTGCTAGAAGAAACAGAATCATCACTTATGGTTACGTTTCTGTAGTTGACTTTGTGTACTTTTGGCAGTTCTAAAACTTTACTGAGCATTCCAATCCTCTTTGTCTTCTAGGGTCTTAGGGACAGAACAAAGCATGAGCAGCCTGTGCTTCCTCACCTCCCTTGTACCTCCCCCTCCCACTTTCCCCACTCACACAATCTACATTTATTCATCATCAACAAGGAATCTAACAGGCACTTAGAACTATGAGGATGGCAACAGTTCATGAAACACCCCAGAGAATGACAAGTTTATTAAACTAATGCCCCAACTGTACTTCCAGATTGATATAGCCTGAGGAGAAAGCTTTCATAGTAACCCTTCACAGGGATTTCTAGTTTACAGAATGCTTGAATGTTCATTATCATTTGATTTTTCACACTAAACTATCCAGTGATTGAAACTCAGAAGAATTAATCAACTTGTCTAGGATCACATAGTCAGAAAACCATGAAGACTGTCCTTATAGCCAGGACATTTCTGATTACAGCTGATACAGAATCTGCTTTTGCTACTTATAATGACCATGTTTCTACTGGAAGCTAAATTACTATTCTACCCTCACCTATTTTCTACATGTGTGAAACTCACCCAAAGGAGCTGAATTTCTATCAGCATTCATTCATTTATGCCCCCTTTCAACAACCATTTATTAAGTACTTTATACATTCTAGGCAGTGTACTAAGTGGTAAGACACAACACTAAAATAAATAGCATAGTCATGATCCTTGCCCTCTTAGGGCTTAGAATCCCATGGGAAGTAGGGAGTGGGATACAGAACATTCAAATGTCAGATTCTGCTCATGCGCTACAGAAAGAGCAGCAGCAATTCCACTTAAACTCATTGCAAATATTAATAGGTCATAACCTACATGGGCTTTGCCTACCATCTTGGGCTCAGGTATATTTTTTAAAACATACATGCACTTAGATTCTGATATAAGTGTTAGGAAATGTGTCAAGAGCTCTACAGGCATGTAGCTGTAGCTAGTATGCATTCACAGCTTAGTGCATGGAAGGTTGTATTTGAGGAGATTTGTATGTATTAACTTATTTAATCTTCAGAACAATCATGTGATATAAAAATGATTGTTACCTACATGTTGCTAACAGGGATTCAAAGAACAGAGAGGCTAAGAAAATTATCTAAGGAACTCTGGCACCAGGGCATATATCCTAACCACTGCATTACAAGAGAAATGATTAAATTGAAACTGAGAGTTTGGGAAATTCTCTGAGAAAGTGTCACATAAATGTTGCATCAGTTTTCTTATCTATAAAATGTGGGCAACAAGGGTTTCTACACCAAAGGATTGCACCAAACAATAAATGAGATAATATATGTAAAGTCACAATGATATGCCTGGATCATAGCACTCAATAAATTTAGCTGTTATTGGTATTTTTATTATAATTATCAATAAACTGAGACAAAAGTTGATAATGAGTCAAACAAAATAAAGTGAGGTGGTAAAGAGTGCTCTGAGAGGGAATGGCATTGGTAAAGGCTCAGAGGTGAAGGAGAGTGTGATAAGATCACATTCAGATATCTGGAATATTGCTTATGACACTTTTTTATCTGGCATTTTCTTCCTTGGCCATATAAATTGTCTTTGCCGCTGGACGGTGTGCTGCTTGATGGCAAAAACCACGAACGGGTTTCAGTTTAGAACTGATGGTGAATTGATATGTTTCCTTTCTCCCTATGTGAGTGATGATGGTGATGATGATGCTAACAGACTTCATAGTTGATGCAGTATCTCTAGAACATTTCCTCATCTCTGTCTCTATGAGTTGTTATGAATAGCAGTATCAGTTAGAGCTCCATAAAATGATTTGACTGCAACTGAACTTTTCTTAGACCTAATGCTGCTCTACCTTGACCATGCTGGGGATGCTCTTGATTCTGAATCTGAATGAACCATGAGGGCAAAGCTCTTGACCCTTTGTAGTTATTACTTTGTTACAGGGCAGACCTCTTTAAAAGGTAACACAGATTTCCAATTTAAAATGGTAGATTGACGACACGTTTATTTCCACTTTCCCTACAAATCTCATTGAATGGAAAGATAGGCATAAACACAGAGAGCTGATGGGGATGGTTTGATGCTGTTCTCGAGATAGTGTGTTCCCTCTCTGGTGATGACTGTATTAGTTCTTGCTGGAACAGAGTGGATTGTTATACAGACAGGACACCCTTCCAGGTTTGCATCTTTGCATGTGTCCAGTTCCCCCAGGCCTTCTTCACCATGAATTGACACAGCATGAAAGCCCTTGCCAGAAGCAATGGCCATGTCTTTGAGCTCTCCAGCCTGCAGAACTGTGAGATAAAATAAACCTGTTTTCTTTATACATCACCGAGTCTCAGGTATTCTGTTGTAGCAACACAAAATAGACTAAGACAAGACCCTTTATATTCCCTGTTCCACCTAAGCTAAAGATTGGAGTTTTACTTTGGAGAGGCTACATCACAAAGACTCAGGTATCTGTACCATTAAGCAAAGCACAGGGAGGATAAGTGTTACATGAAAACAGAGGGATTAAGTGGACATTTCATACTGGACAAAAATAAAAAACCCACCCTTTTTCATTTTTACCTCCTAGAGCATCGGGAGACTCTCTTTTCTTACTCAGACAAGAGAGGGAAGGATTTTTTGTGATGAAACTGATCCACTCAAGAGACAAAGTCTACAAAACTAGACTTGAGATTTCCCTCCACACTAACGGTCTCGCAAATACCCTCCACCCAGTTTCTCTTACTGTATGAATCCCATTATCTGACAAGTACCTCTCATGTACACAGACATATCCTAACCAGCACTTTCTTACTTTGCTGAAATTGGAATGGACCCAAAGATTACCTGATATTTCAGATAAGTCTCAACATCAAAGACAGTGCCCAAAAGATACAGGAAAAAAAGGAAGCCCAAAGATAAAGAAACCATACAGGAAGCTAAAGAAATTTCAGAGAAACTATATTAATCATCCCAAGAAAGATAAGATATTGTACACATGAAATGCAACCAAGATGGTATAAGTACCATTTAGAGGCCAAAAAAAAAAAAACCTTGAAAAAAAAGAAATAGATATAAACATTCAATATAAGGGTTGAATAATATGCTTAAGTAAATCTTCCAGAAGAAAGATCAAAATGTTAAATACATAAAAATATGGGAGAAAAGGACAAGAAAATTAGAAGATAATTCTAGAAGTTCCAATGTAAAAAAAATTACTGCAGAATATAACAAGTAAAATTGTGGGATAGAAATTATTAAAGAAATAATAGAAAATTTACCACATCAAGGAGGGCTGGACATGGTGGCTTATGCCTGTAATCCCAGCACTTTGGGAAGCTGAGGCAGGCAGATCACTTGAGGCCAGAAGTTTGAGACCAGCTTGGCCAACATGGCGAAATCCTGTCTCTACTAAAAACACAAAAAAATTAGCCAGGCATGGTGGCACACGTCTGTAATCCCAATTACTCAGGAGACTAAAGAAGGAGAATCCCTTGAACCTAGGAGGTGGAGGTTGCAGTGAGTTGAGATCATGCCACTGTGCTCTAGTCTGGTGACAAAGTGAGACCTGGTCTCAAATAATAATAATAATAATTTCTCGGTCAAATCTCTTACCAAGTAAAGATGCCCATCGTGTGAAGGGATCCATAAAAATATAAAATATCCAATATTATTTTATGAAATTCAGAACAGCAGAGATAAATAGCAAATCCTAACAGATTCCAGAGAGAAGCATTGAAATGAATAGGTCACATGGCCACACTAAAAAAGGAACAGGGATAGAAATGACTTAGATCTATGACAATGGGGAAGTATCTTCAAAGTTCTGAGGGAAAACGATTCTCAGCCTAGAAATCTGTACTCACTAAATGTGTCAATCAGTTGTCAAGATGGAATAAAGACATGTCCAGTCAAGCAAAGTCTCAAAACCCAAGTACTGTTTCTTAGGGAGCTATTGGAGGATGTGTTTCACACAGGGAATAAAGGAAGGATGAAGAGCTGGGGCTAGGCAAAGGTTATCCAAACCAAGTGAAATGTAGGGACTTCTCATATGGGCAGCAGAGGAAATCTTAGGATAACTGCTGTGAGGCATCCCAGATAATCATTATCCAGGCTGGTGCAGGCAAAGGGAGGCTCTAGGTCAGCCGATGTAAACCCACCATGTGTACCAAAGTCTGCTGTCAGCATTGCGGAAAAGGAAAAGAGGCTACGCTCTGGGACAAGCATCAACTTGTGGAGAATTGAGAACAGACCGCATTGTGCTAATGGGCTAATTTGTATTTCCTTTAAAGGAAAAATGTAAAAACATGATATCCATGCCTAGCAGCTTTTTTTTCTCAGATAGTGGTTTTATTTTTTTCCCACTAAGTGAACATATGGAGTGCTAACCAGATTCTTTAGAAAAGCCATGTATTATCCCTAATATTGAATGATTTTAAGTGAAAACTACAGTACTTCCGAAATGTCACCACCATCATAATCTCCCAGAAAGATTTAAAAGACTATAGTAATGAATCTCTTTCTGTCCGTCAAAAATCTTGTCAAATGATATGCTCAGATAATGAACTCAAATGCAACTCCAAGCCTTACAACGCTGCTGTTGTTAAGGTTAGTGTCATTGAAGGAGGATCTTTGTCCTTTTATTCCATGAACAATGTATCGGATTTTAGAATTAGGACTTTCTTTTTGGACATGAGGGAGTTGGTTTGTGGCATGACTGTAACATGAATCAGATTCAGTACGTGGCATTACCCAGACTCTGCATGAAGGGGCATTCGAAGAAACAGATACAACGAACAGAAGACTTTGAATTTTTACTTGCATCTTTCAAATATGGAAGGAACTAAATTTTAAAACCACTACACATATCTCAATCATCTCTTTTTTCCCCAACTGTAGCTCTAGAGGTCTTCACATGCCAAACCTTCAAAATTCTCCCCAGAACCCAGCTCATGAGGCTTCACCGTGTCACTTTCTGTTAACCCTTCTTCCTCAACAATTTATACCATAGATCAGCTTGATCTCTTAATTCCCTACCTGGCTTTGCTGTAACAAAGGAGAGTTCAATAAATGACTCAGCAAGGAAGAGTTGTGTTTTGATTTTTCTCTCCTTGAGAATTCCCTATCTTTTATCCATTTTCTGGATAGCTTCATGGCAAGGTGTCAAAGATATATTTTACCTTAGAAAACAAAGGGGAATTTAGTTGATCCTAGAAAGACAAAATTATGTGTGGTAAAGAGGGAAGAATACATGTGAGCTGAGAAAATCTACACATTAATAAGTCATGTTGTTGATAGATAGGGAATAGTTTTCATTAGAGGTTGTAGAAGTGCTCTAATTTTTCTATCAGTTCATGCATGTAGATACATCGGATGGCCCGGCTCCAGCACTGTCAGCAACGCTACCCATTGTCCTACTTTCTGCAGCCTGAAACAATAAATGAAAGCCCTTCACATCCAGAAAATACACTGATTGAAATATCATCTTTGGGAAGTCTGTTCTAAAGACGCTAATTGATATTGTGTGAAGAAGTGTAAGTGTCTGTCATGAAAACCATTTTAACGGCGGGTTTGTTTTCTTCTTTAGTTTGTGTAACTTGGCAAAGTGTTAACTTTCCCCTTAGAAAACCTATTTTGATTTATGAATGTTTTCAAATTTTTAAGATTCTCCAAACCGTTGTTTCACCTGTAAGTAGAGAGATAGCTTGTTTGGCTAACTGCCTTGCATGACTCTGTGCCAGGCAATGAATAATGCCATGTTCAATATTCTAAATTTGTGTTCCAAATTCTGAATTTCCAATGAGCTGCGTGGAACTCTACTGATAAGTGACTGATTTTCCCTGCAAGGATTGTCTTATTTTAAACTTCAAATTTAGTTGCCAATTTTGAATGGGTTTTAAAGTGCAGCTAAAGACTATTCATACCTTTCTAAACCTAGAAGGCAGAAGAAGTGAACTAACGATGGAAGGCATCTTATCTAAGAGGACTACAGGTCTTAACAGCAGCACACAGGGAACTCTCTTTCTTTTGAAATGTTGCTAGCCAACCTTGAATAGAAACCTCAGGTACAAAGCATTACTGAAGTTGCTGATGTTCACTGCAAAGGATTTCTGTATATTTAAAAATACAAACATACTGGTATACATTGAACTGGAGCTGAGGAAACAATAACGAATCATACAAGTGACCAGATATTTCTTCAGCACTTAAGTAGGCTGATCTAAAATTCTAAAATTTGGCTGAACTTAAAAATGCTGTTTACCAATTTTTGTCATTCTCTGCACTTTATCCTAGGCTGTATTATAAGTACCAGTCTTTCCAGCATAAGGGGAAGGAGGACTTGTCAATGGGGACTATCTCTGAGTATTCCAAAATAATTTTGTGAACTTGGGCATCATTTTTTTTTCTCTTCTTTTTGGTTTCCAGCTTACATGTCAGCCATGACTGTACCTAACTGGATCTGAGTTTGCATAGATTACCCAGTTCATTTATATAGTATAGATGGTTTGAATACAAGTCCTTAGATAACTCACACAGCTTTCCACACTGACCTGGGTTGACCAGATTACTGCACTTTCTCATGTATCTCTTTAGCTTTGTAAACCTGTCAAGAGCTTAAAAACCAACAATCAAGACTTTCTTAAAAATTATGTATAAAATATATTTAATATCATCATGTACTATGTATTTTTGATTAAAAGTATAAAAGATGGCTTTGTTTTTCTGGATGTAGGGATCACTGCTATGGAAGAAATGAGTATGTTAAATTCTGAAAAGAAAGACTTGGTATTCTGTGGCTAGAACTGTGATTGGACAGGCAGGATTCTTTTGTTTTCTGTGGTCACATCATATTGGTAGCTGATATTTTGTACGTTACTAGAAGGATAAAACAAAACTGATCATAGTGTCCAATAGCTACTGAACAAGGAGAAAAATAGGACCTAAGGCAGTTAAGCTACCTATCAAATTACTGGCCGCTGGAGTTAGACCAGGGAAGTGTGTTAGTGCTGGCACACATTTTGGATGAAGAGACTGCTTGACAAGCTCTTTCCCCAAGCTAATTGGGTAGATATGCTTAATATTGCTCCCTCTAGTGAGGGGAGGATAAAAATATAACAAGAGACAAACCAGAGGAAGAGACCACTTCACCTCATGTGGGAGACTGATACATGGAGATACAAAGCCAGCCATGAACTTGCTGCACAGAGGCCAGAGTGACTGATTTTCCTTTGAGTTACCCCTCATTTTGAGAACCATCTTCTATAAAATGCAGACCCATGAAATACAAGAATGAATTATTAACCTTTACAAAAGAGTAACTTATATTAACATCGCCAATGCCCATTTTCACTCCAGGCATGGCTCATTGAGGGGAATTACAGTTTTCTGCAGACATGAGGGGAAGAACTTTGAGTGGTAGAGGTAGAAGTGATGACATCTGGGGGAGAGTTTGTGTTTGCACAGACTGGGGATGGTATGGCAGAGGCCAGTGGCATAAAGGGCTTCATTCATATGGAGACACTGGGTCTGAAATAGGAAATCACAGTCAGTGTGGCGGGGCAGGTGTGGATCTCTGAGTCCACTTGGAATGATGGTGACTGAGACAGCATTGGCAAGTGCTCAGCTAGGTGCCATGGACCAAGACATGTGAGGACTACAGCAACCATGGACAAAAGGCTACTTATCACCTAGTTGTCTGGTGCTATGAAAGTTCAGCAATTTTATGAGGTACAAAACAGAGGGATGAAGGGCACCTCAGTGACTAAGATTGAAATTCTCAGAAACCAAAAGGTTAGGGACTTAAAAACAAAACTTGACTCAGAAAAACTTAATAAAAGTGACACTTTAAAAACTCAGATACTTTAGTGTTAAATTCTTCTGTGTTTCGAGGGAAACTTCTATAAAACACCTAGTTCAGAGCATGGCTTATGACAGTTGTTCATTATTTCTTCAGAAAAGGTTTATTGAGTACCTATCCTATGCCAGACCCCATGCCAGATCTTGGACATAGTGAGTCATAAAACAAGACACAGTTCCTGTACTCATGGAGCTTACCTCAATCAATGGGATTCTCTCCATTCATATTTAGTTACATGAGGGGAGCCAGACTTAAGGACAAAGCTGACTCACAGATGAGATCAAAGCCAAGGAAACCAGAGGAAGTTCGAGTCAGTGGCCTGATGACACTGTAAAAGTCTGGTTTAAATCCTTGCTGGGAGTCCTACCTCTTGGCTTTCAATTACAGGAGGAACGAAGTTCCGCTACACACACAGACACACACACACACACACACACACACATGCATGCACATGCACTCTCTCTCTCACCATTTCTTTTTTACTAAGCCAGTTAGAGAGTTCTAACACTTGGAACAAAAGATTCTTTACTAAAGCACCCAGAAAAAGAGAATGGTCAGATATGTGTCATATTTAAGGATGGTAAATCAGGAAAATCAACCAATCAAAGGAAACTTAAGCACTTTCATAGCCTCAAGAAGAGAAAGGAAAGCTGTTCAGAGAAAACCCCAGTGACTTGCACATGATTGGCATTTGACAATAGTGGTTTACTTGAGTAGGGTTAAGTTAAACTTTACCAATATTATCGATCAGATGATTAATAAAGAGGATGCTTTTAAGGAAGTCACAGTGATGGCTACAGGAAACTCTCTATCATTAAGCACTCACAGAAAACAGTCAAGGAGGCACCCATACTGCAGCAGGGAAACAACAGGATAGAACAGTCCCATAAGAATTCCGTTATATTATAGACCAAAGCTCTAAGATGCTGAGGTTTGTGAAAACTGCTAAGAATCATAAAAAGGAGTTTTAAAAGTTACAGAATAAACTCTCCTAACTGACCTCTGCCTAATGACATGCCAGATTAACTGACACTCTTGATTCTGTTTTTTAAACATCCTCAGCCCACTGAGGCTCATGATTGAATCCTAGGCTCTCTCTGGTGTGCCTGTGCATACTGGACAAACCTGCAGTCGGAACTGCGTGCAACTTGGAATTCCATTTTGTTTCTTCCAGTTCAGGGAGGTTTTTTGTGCCACAGTAGTGAAATATGTGAATTCATGAAATGATTAGAAAAGTTCAAAAATTAATTCTAAATTGTTTTAAAAGACTTTGTAAAAATAAGTTGCTAGAATAATATAAATGAATAATGACATAAAATAAAGAACAATAAAGGATACCACATTGTAACCAAAAGTTTTTCTTGCTAGTGTTCTAAGCTTTTATTTCATTTTAAGAAATCAGAAGTCGAAGATTGGGGCCCATGTTTCCAAGTTCTGGCGTATGAAGGAAAGCGATGCAGAACTCCAAACCGGAGATTCACACTCAGAAAACAGGCTCTTACTCTGTATCAAAGGAATAGTGAAAAAATATACATTTAGATTGTTTAAGTGTAACACACACACACACACATACTTAAATCTACCAAGTACTCTAGATGGATCACATTAATTAAGAAATTTCTACTACATGTTCAGAGAAAAAACAACGAGAAGGATCAGGTCTTCCATTCAGGACATTTTGTGTTATGCTAAATGAGGAAGTGCACAGCGAGAGCTATGCAACCCTATTTTTGTTCCATCTCTTCTGTCAGGAAGAGTGCTCTTTATATTAGAAATAATAAACTGTTCTAGTTAAGAGGGAATTAACAAACAAAGTAGGTGGGAAAAAGTGCCAAGATGTTTTAAAATTTAGTTCTTTGGGCTTTAATAAATTCATTCTACAGGTTTCAAGAGGAGTTATAGTTGAACTCTAAAGAATGGTAAAAAGTAGAAGAAATAACAGAGGACTTGTTGTAAGGTTCCAAAAGGGAAGAATTTAGATTCAGTATGTTTGGTTCAATGCTAGGCAAACACTGGAATGTATTATTAAATGTATTATTTATGAGGACTTAAAATCAGTGATCACTTAGAAATCACATCAGAACTATGTCACATCCTTCTTCTTGATATTTTATAATATGCTCATGAAATCACAGGAAATGGCCAGAAAACTCTAGACATATGCCTTTAGCATATTATGATATTCTGATGGACAAGCAGAAGAAATATGGTAATATGCAAAGAGCTGGCATTGATTTAAGGTCTGTATCCAGAGTATAGTAAATGCTAGACTAAGGAAAGGCCTCTCTTGGTGCAACTAAGTTTTCCTCTTTGTCTTATCTTAGCTGACTTCAACAAATAATATTTATCAAGATTTCAGATAACAAGAGACAAGAAGAAATGTTTAATACAAAGAGTGATAGACTCAGAATCAAAAGAACATGACCAAATAGAGTAATAGACTGAGGTCTGTTAAGACTAAAATCCAACAATACTGGATTTAATTGGACATGATGCATATAGTATGGAGAGTTGAATTTCAAACTCATTTACAGTTCACCAGGAAGTCTTGTAGCAGCCATGGAAACACCATTAAGGGATCTTATTGTTAATGTCACGCGATTGGCAATGTCTATCTTATAACATGTTGTGGTTATAAATCATTAGCCGTTAGACAGTGTGTAGAGTGTGTGTGTTAGATATTCTCAGTTCCCATTCCAATCAGTTCCAGAGCATCCTGTGCAAAGTGGAGACTAACTCTTGGGGAAATCTGGGCAGCATGTGGATATCTGAAATTCCAGAGAGAGCTTCAGGTCATAATTTTGAGAAATCTGTTCATTTGAAAAGGACCACTCAACCCAAATGCCCATTGATAATAGACTGGATTGGAAAAATGTGGCACATATACACCATGGAATATTATGCAGCAATCAGAAATGATGAGTTTGTGTCGTTTGTAGGGACATGGATGAATCTGGAAAACATCATCCTCAGCAAACTGACACAAGAACAGAAAATGAAACACCGCATATTCTCACTCATAGGTGGGTGATGAAAAATGAGAACACATGGACACAGAAAGGGGAGTACTAAACACTGGGGTCTATTGGGGGGAAAAGGGGAGGGCCAGTGGGAGGGGGAGGTGGGGAGGGATAGCCTGGGGAGAAAAGCCAAATGTGGGTGAAGGGGAGAAGAAAAGAAAGCACACTGCCATGTGTGTACCTACGCAACTGTCTTGCATGCTCTGCTCATGTACCCCAAAACCTATAATCCAATAAAAAAAAAAAAAAAAAAAAAAAAAAGAGTGAAGCTAGCCAGCAAACAAGTATCCATGGATGGAATTGGAGTCCCAGAAGTAGGGCCGTGGTCAAAATGAGACAGATTAGAAACCTAGACTCAGCCTTTATTGATGGACTCAGTAAAGGCAGGAGAAAAGAGTTCGAGGTTGACCAAAGAGACCATTGTAAAGACAGTGAAATAAGAGCTCATAGAATAGTAGTTCAAAGTTCTAAGTTAGGACTGGGCCTAAGCTTGGACTTCCCAGCGATGATCAGTAGAACTTGCACATTTCTTTTGGCAATACCAATCTACTTTCCATTTGGGAATTCCCTCTGACCCATTGTGCATTCTTGGTGGGACTACAAACCAAGCCACCTTGCATTTCCCTGACCAGCATGAGAATGTGACCCAAGATAAGACACTGGACTTTGAGCTTTAAGAAAGTGGGATGCAAGAATATATAAAAGGTCAGTGAAAATGCTTCCTTTTCATTTTTGGTTCATCAAATGTGTGTTGAGGTTCTAGTTCTCCTGTTCTTGGTGATTATTCAACTTTTGAAGAAAGTTATTTGCTGCTAGAAGCAATGAAAATTGGCCAAATACTGTGGTATAAAATGTTAGGAATGTACTTGGGTTGCTCTGTGTATTAAAATAAGCCTCGAGCTGCTTTCTGGGGAAAAGTCTGGCTTTTCCTATGGGTACCAGGGAGCCTGCCTTCAGATTGCCTTTCTCCACTAAATCATTTTGACATACTTGTGCATCACCATCGATTGTGCGGTATGATATGAGTGATTTGTTTCTGTAGAGTAGTGATGTTTGTGAGTGGCTTATATTTTCTTATAAATTAAATCAGATCTAAGACACTCTTTACAACAAATTCACTCCATTCTAACTAACTTGGTTGCAAATAGGCTTTCTTAAGTGGGAGAGAAAAGTCTGAAATGACCTGTAATTAATGGAATTATTCAGTGTCTGGTGTCTGCTGATGTGGGATGTATCATGATTGGAATCTCTTACGTGTATCACTATAAGCTGACTGCTTTCCAGAGCATAGTGAAGTCATCAGCTGAGAGATGAGTAATATTACCTTTAGGAATCTAAATTCCATCCTGGAATAAAGCTTCCCAGCCTAGCCTGTGGCTGTATAATCAGATAATAGTACCTTAGTTTGTTAAAGATTCACCTTTGCTGATATAGAATTTTACCCTCTATGTTTCTTTTTTTAAGGACACATCAGAAAAACATACTAAATTCTTACTGCATGTGCTGCAAAATATTACTGAGGACAGTACCTGCCAGGTTTTCAAAAAATATATTTTTAGTACCTTCTAGGTTTCAGACCCTCTGATAATCTCCAGGTTTACAATGAGAATGAGGGCAGACCCAGTTGCTCAACTCACAAAGTTGCATTCTAGAAGTGGAGACACATTAATCAAGCAGTCACATAATTAGATGTATGATTACAAATTGATAATTGGTATGAAAAAAAGACATATACAGTGTTGTGAGTGCCTTGACTATGGACTCTCTTCAGTCTAGAAAGGACTTTCTGGGAATCTAAATGATGATTTAACAGCTGAAGGATGAGTGGCAGGCAAGCAGGAATAAGGTCACAGCAGGGACTCCAGTCACACATTTGCTGGATATTTGGGTACCATTGTTGTCTCTTTACCTTTCTTCAACTCCTATATTCAATTTTGACTCTGCGTAAGTTGTATTATTATTTTTTTTACCATGGAAAATCTGCCCAAGGCAGAAAGAGGCTTATCTTTGCTATATTTTGAACAATGAAATAGTTTATCTTATTTTTTCTAGGAACATTCACTTCCTAGCTTGAATCTAAATCTTTTTTTAATTGATCTGTTTTGTAAATTTTGGTTACTATGACAATAAATTGATTCACTTCAAAAGCTATTAACAGCAGATTGGCTATTCTGTTTTCTTTGTCGAGACTATTATAATAGTTAAATGTCAGCCATAACCACGAAAATTCAAGGGACAGGGAAAAACGGTACAGGAATTTGGCAAGATATGATATACTTCCTGATGCATTATAGAATTTAATTTCTGATGGATAATTGAGAGATATTAATTCATTCCATGTCAAAAACCAGAAGCGCAGGTTTAAGAATGATAACCTTTCTTTGGTTTTCACCTAATTTCATTCAATACTTCAAATCTATATTTATTGATCTTCCACTATGAGCTAAGAATTGTGCTAAGTACTAAAAATAAAAAGATGAATAAGACAGACTCTTCATCCAATGATGAAGCTACATGCCTGAATTGTCATGGGCACAATAGAGGAACATTAAATTCAGCAAAAAATGTGAAGCTGATGCCAGGAATGTTTCTTTCTTTTATGTAGCATATCATAAAAAAGACAAGAGCACACCTGAGCCAGTGACACTGTCTTCAGTGTATTTTTCATTTTCTAAAAACAGTGGATGTGAGGTAAATATATTAGCCAAATACACTACCTGATGATAAAAATACCATTACCATGGACACTCAGTGCAAAGCTGACAGGGTTCATAGATTACATACCCTAAGAAGAGGCATGTCCATGAGTTCCCAACCAGGAACTTTCTGCCTTAGTTAAGGGCTGGCCTGACTTTAGGGCCAGAATGACTCCGCTCACATTTCAGCACTGCCAGTTGACAGCGATGTAACTTTGGGCATGCCACCTAGTCTGAGTTTCAGTTTCCTCATCTGTAAAATGAAGATAGCAATACTAATATCTAACTTAGGGGTTATTATGAGAAGTAAATATATTAATATTTATAAAGTTTTTTGAATAATGACTAGCAAATAGTAAATACTTGTATGTGTATGTATGTGTGTGTTTGTATATTTCGGGTAAGTAAAATGAATATGGCACACTTAAGGCCGAAATGAGTGTTTATCTAAAGGGAAAGAACTCAGATCAGGAATCCAAAGGAAACACCCAGCTCACTTTAGACCTTGCTTTTAGGCTTCTTTTACATTTGAATTGTAATGCACTGGAGAATGTTGTCAGCAGGAGGATGCAATCCTGAGCCACAAGTCCGTACAGTCCTTTGCACCTGGTTCTGTGATGGCAGAGCCTTTCATCTCATCTTAAATTTTTTACTATGACCCCTTTGTTATCTTCAAATTAAAAAAAATTTTCTGTTATTACTTTCGTTGTCAAATGACCACTGGTGGATATACCTTTGTTCTGAGCTCTGGTCTGTCTTTCTTGACTGTGGCCATCACCATGGCACCTACACCAGCACTGGGAAGTCTGTTCAGCTGTGCCTTGATCTCCCTCACCAAGATGATATATAGATTTTCAGTTTCTTTCCCATCATCATGGTGGATCACTGCTCATAAAGAAGACCAAGGGCAATCTGGAATTTTGCATCAGAGGACCCACCGTATCCTGGCTTCAACATTTTTAATGCTGGAAAGGGACAGAAAGGGAGTGAGTACACAGGAAATTGGGATATGGATTTTGACACCCTGTCCACCCCTTCACATCTTAGTTCTCTAATCTTGAAAGATTAAAAATCCTTTAACATGTTCCAAATCTTAAAAATCTCATTTGGTCATGCTGGGTTAGAAACTCATAGTAATTAAGAATAGCAACTATAATTTCTTAAGCACTTACATTGTGTCAATACCATTATAAGCAATTGACATAAATTAACCCCATTCATATGCACATTTTAAAGATGAGGATGCTGAAGCTCAGAGGACTTAAAATATTGCTCACATTCAAATAGTAATCGGCTAATCCAGTATTAGAGTTCGGATTTGTAAAACTGCATAGTCTGTGTTCTTGCCACAAAATCTCTTCACAGTCTTCAAGTCCCTTCCACTTTGTTTCCTATGGGGGAGAAAATAGATGGACCTCATAGCTTATTATCCTCCATCATCTTTCAGTTATCCAGGACCTGTTTTCCCATTTTCAAAATATCTTTGCCTCTTATTGATCTATCTCTTTTATACTTTTTACTCATTTTATTTTTTTTTATTGTACTTTAGGTTCTGGGGTACATGTGCAGATCATGCAGGGTTGTTGCATAGATACATACATGGCAAGGTGGTTTGCTGCCTCCATTCCCCCATCATCTATATCTGGCATTTCTCCTCATGTTATCCCTTCCCCTCTCCCTACCCACCACCGCCCCCGGCTGTCCCTCTCTAAGCCCCCATCAGCTGACCCCTGTGTGTTATGCTCCCCTCCTTGTGTCCACCTGTTCTCATTGTTCAATGCCTGCCTATGAGTGGGAACATGCGGTGTTTGATTTTCTGTTCTTGTGTCAGTTTGCTGAGAATGATGATTTCCAGATTCATTCATGTCCCTACAAAGGAAATGAACTCATCATATTTTATGGCTGCATGGTATTTCCTGGTGTATATGTGCCACATTTTTCTTGTCCAGTCTATCATTGATGGGCATTTGGGTTGGTTCTAGGTCTTTGCTGTTGTAAACAGTGCCTCGATTAATGTACGTGTGCATTCGTCTTTATAATAGAATGATTTATAACCCTTTGGGTATATACTCAGTAATGGGATTGCTGGGTCAATTGGAATTTCTATTTCTAGGTCCTTGAGGAATCGCTACACTCTCTTCCACAATGGTTGAACTAGTTTACACTCCCACTAACAGTGTAAAGTGTTCCTATTTCTCCACATCCTCTCAAGCATCTGATGTCTCCAGATTTTTTACTGATCACCATTCTAACTGGCGTGAGATGGTATCTCAATGTGGTTTTGATTTGCATTCCTCTAATGACTAGTGACTATTTACTCTTTATATATTAAATGGCTTATTAGTAAGTTTTCTAAACCATGAAATGTGGAAGGACTAAAGTTTGAAATCAATGAGTATTCTTATCCAAAAATTATAAAAGAATTCTAATGTAAGAGAAGTCTTAAAGGCAAGGCCTAAAATGCCACAGTGTTGAGAATGTGAACTGTTTGAAGTGTGCTGCTTTTAGAAGCTTTGTGTTTTCATAAGTTTCCTATGTAGGTTTAGTGTGCCTCTTCATTCTGCTAACTCCCTACCCCACCCTAGTCTTCTTTTCCCATTAACTTGCATAGCAAGATTTTTCTTAATTAGTAATAAACAGTAGCATTGGTCTTACCCCAGGATGTAATATGAATTCTGCACTAGTGGAAGCCAAATTAAAGTTTTACTGTATCAAATTCCTGCCTTAGTTTTTCTATTGTTCCTGGATTTGTTAGTTTTCTTTTGATGAGTATTTACACCTCCATAACAAAGGAAGATTACTTAACAAATGACCTTCCCAAATGACAGAAATACCAGTATATGTAAAGCAAAGGCTGGTAAACAGCAATGACTCACATTGATCTTAACTTTATTGAAAGCATCATTGTGTTCCTTGGCATGAGGAAAAGTCATACTTTAAATCTTTCAAATGCAATAATAGGAGGCTGTAGTGCTTTAGGAAATTGGAATCTGGAAGTCATAGGATGGGTCAAGAGACCAGTTCCTCCTCTAAGGAGTCTGGGTAGAAAGAAAAATAGCAGCATCGTGCTAAAGGTCCAATGAGACACCACCACCAGGGGCTCTCCTGCTGAACTCCCATGGAACCTACTGAATGCTTTGAAAAAACTTATACTTTTAGGTTAATTCTACAGCTGTGAATTGGCAAATTGGCCAGGGTCCTGAATAGCCTTGAATTTAAGTCTGAAAGGAGGAAAAAAGGATATTTTATCAGGTCTTGTAAACTTATTTGATTTTCCTCAGAGTCCAGACCATCACAAAACACCCATTTGACTTTGAATATGTCTTATACAACCTCCATGAGGCCACTGAATTCTTATCTATTTATATGCAGACAAATGTGTGGTGTGTGTGTGTGTGTGTGTGTGTGGGTATGTATGTGTGTCTGTATGTTGGGGTGGCAGGGTAAATCTTTTCGAGTGCAGAAGTTTAATGT
The DNA here is from genome assembly GCF_049354715.1 of Callithrix jacchus. Classification (NCBI taxonomy): domain Eukaryota; kingdom Metazoa; phylum Chordata; class Mammalia; order Primates; family Cebidae; genus Callithrix; species Callithrix jacchus. Next base: position 91,986,437 of record NC_133517.1, on the reverse strand, counting down.
TTTAGCTTATTTTGGGTCCTGCAAAATAATTTAAAATGGTCATACATAAATGACATAAATTTATTGGCTTTCATTCCTAAGATGGTTATGTTTTTTTCCAGAATAAAAAAGCTTTACAAAGATTACCTGTGGGTCACAACACTTCTCTCCCCCAATTAATTTTAGTATTGCTTTTTTGTTTGCGCATTTTGAGGTTGAGGGTTATCTATGACTGATTGGTAAGCTCTAGTTCAATCAATTGAGAAAGAACTTTTAGGGTTGAGTTATTTTTAAATGCTTGAAAATGAGAGCGCTGTAAATGGAAATCTAATCACAACTTAACCTGTAGTCATGCAAACAGTCAACTATGAAATCAAATGAGTTTCCAACCCTCTTAACCCATTAATGCTTACCGACTAGCTGTGTTGGCCAAACATCATTTTTCAAAGAGCAGGAAAAGGGAAAGGCACATATCTGGATGGGGGTGTGGTAGAGAGGAAGGGAGTGGTGCTGTGGATGCAAAGAAGGAAATCTCTAGGATGCAACAATTTCCTCATAGACACAAGCATGCAAGCTTACATAAGCATATATCTTCCTGTGTTACACATTGTTCATGGTTTTTCATGAAGCCTTTTCCTAGTAAATATCAAGTAAAAAACTGTATTGTTCTAGTTCAACTGCTTCTGATTTTGAATACTTGACATTTCAGAGATTCATCCTCAGCTGTCCTCATGATTGGACTTGCTGAAAAACACAGTCTCAGAATTTCTTGGGGTTTTGTGTCCATTTGAAAAGTATATAACATTGGCTGGTGCTCTCTCTAGGAAACCTCTGTTATCTTTCCCATTTTTGCAGGTTTCCATCATTATTTCCATTCTCTCCTTTTTTTCTTTTTCTTTTTTTGCCTTTGACACTATCTCCTTTTCCCTATCACTTTTCAGAGTACTGTGATCCTTTTCATATGCTCAGCTCAACTTTAATTCTGTTACTATCCTAAGAGCTACATCAACAGACAACCAAAAAAGTATCCAGAAAAGCTGCTCTGGGGGGAAATATAGTTGTCTAAATGTGTAAGGATTTGAATTAGTGAACAGCGTGCGTGTAAGAAAGGAGGTGTGTGTGTTTTGTGTAACACATATCTAAATGTCTGGTGTCAATACAGGTGTTTAACTGATATGTGTTAGTTTTCTTTCTTTTATTTTTGTACTTAGGTCTCTTCAGAAAAGGCAGGTATTCTGTTATTACATACATGCTGGCTATTACAAAATAACAACTGAATTAAAATTATCTACTTCATTAAATTATCAAGGCTCATTTCTTACCTCCTGAGTTGCCACCCCAACTAATCTGAATCTAGACCAAGGTAACAAACCCCTGTGAATACGGAAAATCCAGTTTGGCAGTCAATGAAAGCCATGCTTGACTATTTCATCTCTTGGTAGAAAAGGCAAGCTTGTTAAATGTTGCTTTAGTGCCAAGTGGTAATTACCCCCAAATGATTTCCTGGGGTTGGACCAAGCCTCTTTTATGAACATTTACCTCCAATGTCAGAGTGTGAGTAATAGCAAAAACAGTCTTTCTTTTTCTTACACACACTCTCATAAAGATGAAAAATAAAAGAAAAGCCAAAGTAAACATGTTCTGTTCCTTTCTTTTGTTGGGTGTGGAGCCTTGAATAATACATCTTTCCCTGTGCACTCTGAAAAAGGCAAACTGGGAACATGGTCTTTTGGTGGAACTTACACAATCTGTTTGTTATACTTAGCACATGAAGTAGCCGATTCTTAAGTTATTACCCTTGTTTCCAAAAGTCCACCCCAAACTGCAAGAAAGAAAGAATCATGTCTTAGTGTTGAAAGGTTAAAATTGCATGGAAAAAGCTCCCCTCCCCACATTTTTTACAGGTGTCATTATTCCTTTACTAAAGATCCTCTTTGCCATTGTATACTTATCTATTATAAATACTCTGCCACATCCACACCAAATGGGTGTACACGTGAAATAGAATGAAAATCGTTTGCCCCTACCATGTGCAGCTCTCACATTATTAGTTGGTATACTCAATGCTTAAGGTCTCATGTGGCCTTCCTTTGAAACATGTTACCACAACATTTAATAAGTTGGCAGTTGATTCGTACTCCAGAATGAATTCTAAAGAATCTCAAAGTCCTTTCAAAATGTTGTGAACACTCAACAAAGTATTTTGTTGTAAGTTTTTAACATTTGTGATGGTTATAAGCTGTTTTGTCATTAATATCCATCAAACGAAAGACATTTGGCTGAAAATGAAGAAAAGATTTATGAAACTTAGCTTCAGTTCTATTCATGAGACTGAAATAAATGTAGGAATATGAAAAAGACTAATGTCTCTATGTTAAAGAAATCGATTTCCAGGGTGCCAAGTAGAAAAGTGTAATTGAAATTGACCCATTAAATGATTACATTATTTGTGTACCAAATCTAATATATTTCATAAAACTATAGAGCTGTTTCAGTAACTACCTGCCAAACTGTATATATTGTTCCTAATTAAATTTTATAAATGTACTTCTAGAAATGTGAGGTTGTAGAATTATCCAAGTAATATGTCTCCACGTTTATGAATCCTGTTCCAGAGAATTAAGACAAGGCAGCGCATTTCTAATCTCATGACTATTTCATGACTCGTGAAAGCTGTAATAAACAAGGTCACAAAATAAATATTCAAGGGAAGGTTTCAAGTTAAATTTCTGAAATATACTTTGAAATACATCTATTTCTTTCCAATTTTCTCCCAATAAATCACATTGTAGTAAGCCCTTGACCTTTACAAACACATTTAAAATCTACTCTTTGAGTACCTACTAAGATATTTTAAAATGCCAGGCATATACATTTTCAAACACACAATTTCCTTTAATCTTGGCCACCACTAGGTATAACAGTTCTCATTATTCCTGTTTGTCCAGTGAGAGATGATGGACAACTTATTTATGGTACAAATATTTAATTTGATGGTTGCTTTAAATCTCCCCCCTTTAATTATTAGATTGTGAGTTTTTGAAGGGCAGGAATAATGCCCTATGTATTTTTGTATTGAAAGGATAAAAGAAAAAAGGGGTTGTTTTTCAAATGATTTAAAGGTGTGTTTCCCCTTTGATTTTGTTTTGTCTACACATAATTTTCACTGAAAACAACCAGAAGACTGTATGATAATTATTTTATTAGGGTATAGTTGACAAATAAAAATTTATACATATTTAGATTCATAATGTGATGTTTTGATATGTGTATACATTGTGAAATGCTTAAATAAAGCTAAATAACATGCATTACTTTTCATACTTATTTTTTGTTTTGAGAAGGTTTAAGATCTCTCTCAGCAATTTTCAAGTATATAATACGTGATTGTTAACTATAGCCACCATATTGTACAATAGACCTCTTGAACTTATTTCTTCTAATGGAAATTTTTATCCTTTGATCAATGCCTGTCCTTCCCGCCCCCCTGCCAGCCCTGGGTAGGTACCATTCTACTCTCTGCATCTATGAGTTTGACGTTTTTAGATTTCAGATATATGTGAGATCATGAAATGCTTTAAAGGCTCTAAGACAGTGAAGATTTATACACACACACACACACACATATATATACACACACACACATATATATACACACACACACATATAACAATCAGTGTAAATTTTTTTACACTGTACTCTTTGGGAGAAAATATGTTCTCCTTCATATGAGAAGATGATTCTAATGGCCAATCTTATTTTTTAAAACGTTACTGAGTATAGAACATGCATGCTGCACTATGTTAACTACATATAGAGAAGAATAAGGCAACATTCTCAAGGAGTTTTAGAAAATTATGAAATAGGCTGTTAGTTGCCCTGGTGCTTTTTCTCTCTTTGGTCTTTACCGCTTGTTTTTTACCCAGGACTATCTTTCTTGAGGATAATTAAATACTTCCTGTTAATCATTTGGATGGAACTCAGAATGCATGAGATGACACAGGTAGGGGCCTGCTTTAGAAATTCATCTATCTTTCTGTGGTGGCCACAGAACACAGTGTCTGCAAAACAAGACAAAGGCAACAAGCAAGTCAGCACAGCAATTGGCTTCCTCTAGATCAAATGGCCAAGCAATGTGGGGAAAATTTACAGCAGGGAATTCAGGACCAAGAGATACAGCACAATCCAAGAGAACAGATAATGCATTGAGATTAACTGGGCTCCAGTTTCCAATCCCATAGCTCCAATGACTCAGAATCTAGTCCTGAGCAGAAAATGGCAAATCTGGTCCCCAGACCTAGTAGCTGGTTTGCTAAAAAGTTTTCTAAGGAAGGAACTTACAGGGAGAAACCTAGGTATGAATGATGCCAAGATTGGTGCTAAACTACGTTAGGTTAGGGTGATTGGAGGACAGCCCTCCCCAAATCATAGTTGGCAGCTCCTCATATCCATCTAATCATGATAAGGGATTAGTTCTAAAGACAGTGATGGGGTTGAACCTGTGTGTTACTGGATCAGATTTCTATTGTTATTCCAATGCCATATGTCAAACCACCTCAAAACTAAAAGACTTATAAAAATAAGCACTTATTATTGCTTATGCATTTATGGTTCTGCTAGTCAGGCCAGCTTGGCTGATTGCATCTGAGCTTACTCTTAGTCTGCAGTCAGCTGGAGGGAGCTGGCAGGAGCTGGCTGGGATGGCTAGTCAAGGATGGCCTTACTTGTATGGCCAGTTGATAGTTAGGGTGATAGAGGTTACAGGGATGCATGTCTCACATCATCCAGCAGCTTAGCTCAGGCTTATTCTTAAGGCACCAGACTGGTTGCAAGAGAACAAGCCAAAGCATAAAACCCAGGCTCAGCACTGACATGTTGTTGCTTTTCCCTCATTCTGTAGCCAAAGTCATAAGGACAGCTGAGATCGGTTCTACCTCATGATGGGAGAGTAAGTAAAGTTGCATTCCAAAGGGCATGGATGTAGGGAAGAGTGAAGAATTGTGGCCATTTTGCAATCTACCACATTTTGGGTCCTGAACTTCAAATGTTAGGAAGAAGCAATATGTAATCTAGAAACCAGGTGGGGCCAGGTGGGTTTCTAGCTCTTCCCTTATTTCCAGCTATAAAAATGCTGCTGCTTTCAATGTTGTTCTCACCTTGTTGATGACTATAATAACTTTCCTTAGAATATGAATAACTAGTTACCTGCTTAACAATATAGTACTTGTAAAGCAATTTTAATCGCAATACCTTACATGCAGTTTTTTCTTCTGTAAAATGTGGATAACTGTAATACTTACCTCATATGATTTTCATGAGGATTAAATGAGCTAAGAAAAGCACTTAGATGGCATCTTGCATAAACGGAGTGATCAGCAGGTGTTAGGTGCTGCTGTTATTGTTTCATTATCATTAACTTCATTATCATTATTTGTCCTAGTTTACCTAAATAAAATGAGATGTTGCAGGCAATGCAGAATTTTGAGGATTATGGGGCTTTAAAAACTAAACAACCTTATTTCTTTCACATAAAGACAGCTTTGAGTAAGATAATCATTTTGAATCTCGTTTTTTTCCTAGTAAGGGTCATAAATGTGTGCCAGTTGGCTGTACTTTCTGAGAAACACAGCTTGAAAAATCATTCCTCTAACTGACCAAGTATCACAAACTCAAATGCCTATGAGGCCTGGCTGGTAACACCAATCAGCAAAGCCAGTAGGTGTAATTCAGTAGAGAGGTGGGTGCTGTGGCAAATTGGAGCACCGTCTATACACAAGAAGGCCAGTCTTAGATAGATGTGGCTTTGAATAGTGAGAGAAGGAAAAAAGAGGCTATTTCTTGTGATCACAGCTTTTTCAGAAAGTAATGAGATTTGTTGGAAGGATAGAAAATAAACATGATTCTGCCAGCCATGGTGGCTCATGCCTGTAATTCCAGCACTTTGGGAGGCCAAGGTGGATGGATCATTTGAGGTCAGGAGTTCAAGATCAGCCTGGCCAACATATTGTGAAACCCCAGCTCTACTAAAAATACCAAAAAAAAAAAATTATTCAGGCATGTTGCTGGACACCTGTAATCCCAGCTACTCCAGAGGCTAAGGGAGGAGAGGAGAATCACTTGAACCAGGGAGGCAGAGGTTGCGGTGAGCTGAGATCTCACCATTGCACTCCAGCCTGGGTGACGGAGAAACTGTCTCAAAAAAATTAAATTAAAATACATAAAAAGAAAATAAACATGATTCAAGAAGTGATAAAATTATGGAAGCTCTTGAAATTGAGATGAAGTCGGGAAATTTAGATTTAACATGGTGATGCTGATTCAGTGGAAAGATGACTTAAAAAATTTGCTCCATTTAATAAAAAATAATTTTAAAATAGTATGAATCATAAAAGTATAAGTATTGCCAGGAAAGTATAAGTATAACCAGAAAAGTCTAAGCATAACCAACGAAAGTATAAGTACTGCCAGGAGGGTTTGTGCTTGTTACTGAAAAGCTGAGGCCAGAGGTAAAGACTATGGATTTGGGGAATGAATATTCTTTGAAGTCATAAGTTAATGGCCTGAGGTGTGGAGGATCTGTGGTGCTAGACATTTTGCATGCATGACTATAGGGCTCTTTAGAACTATGCCACAGTACAGCATCATGCAATAGAATCTAAGTTGTTCCTTGCAATAATGAACCCCAGCAATGATTTCTCAATAGTGTCCATGCATTAGAGAATAAACCTGGGATATGTGCATTTCCATGTAGGTGTGTGGACAGAACGAAAAGGTTTAACATCTCCTACAGATACTGCTGGAAATTCTGTGTACAGATTGTTGTCCTTGTGTGGTACATCTAGAATATGTTTCCAGGTATCTCTCTGTCTTGAAAGCTTGGTTTTCGTTGGGGTGTGTCATCTTCCTATTGCAAACGCATGAGTACTAAAGCACTGTGGTTCTATTTTATGAAGATAGTCTCTCCCAGAACCATCTACTAATTTTGCTAAGTCACATCCTACTTCTCTGATTGGTAGATTTCTTCCCACCTTCCTAGTGAATCTCCTTGGAGTGCTTCATTTTCCCCTGTAGGCGATGCTCTTTGAATTCATCTTATTCCTTCTCCACTTAGAGTGGTTCCAGGTAGCATGTTGATATTTTTTTAAATGCCCACTTTTAGTCACAGGAGATCCATTTTTTTTTCTCTCCAAATGCTGATTCTGCCCATAAGGTGCTGAACCTTTCTTCATCTATGCCTTCATCAATCCCTGTCTCTAAAGTGCCCTGGCTATTTTCAGATGCCAGGGTTTCCCCTGCTGGGTTTATAGTAGGGGTTCCATAGTCAAGTTCCAGTTTAGTCTCTTGAGTAGACCAAGAATGCAGATTATGTAGAGAGGCTGACTTCAGAGGTGTATCTTCTTTGGACTTGATGTGTTCCCAGGGAGAGGAATCTTTGGTCTGCTGAAGGGGTCATTGTTTTCTTCTGACCTGGAAGTGAAGGTCGAAGTCAACTTCTGAAACTTCACATCTGGGAAGAGAGCCCCCAGAGCTCTCTCACCCCCACAACTTCAGCTCGGATTCTTCTCCAGAAAATGGGCTTCGAAGGTGGTTGTGGCAGCTGCTGCAGGAACTGACCTGTGTTTAGTCTGAGCAGAATTCTGTCCAGCCAGTCATTTTACTTCAGTTTCTTTGTTCATAGAATAATGGGTTCATACTAGGTGATTATAAGTGTCTTTCAGCCCTAAGACTCCAATCCATGTTAGTTGATAGGGAACCATGGTGTGGTCTTACATAATGTAAATTACTGTGAAAATATATGAGCAACATTGGGTTACTTGTCTACACAGTTTTTAGCAGATCAAAACCTCATTGCCTCCAGCTACTTCTGACACTTCCCATCATATTCCTGCTTTTTCATGATTCCAGTTTTTATAGAGAAAGCAGATTAATAAAGAAAAAGTGTAAAGTTGAAGAAAAATAATAGTCACTTAAATGGGAAAAGCTGGTTTGGTATATCAGTTCATCCCTCCAGATAGACTGTATTAGAAGTTATGTAAGGATAGAAAAAATATGTGTTAGATAAACTGAATTTTTAAATAAATTAGGATAAAGCATTCTGACACATCCATTTCAGGAGAGAGACTGTGCTGCTAATGGGATTAGATACCTGCCAAATTCTTTGATTTTTAACTTTATGCATTCATCCTCATGCAAGAAATGGCCTTTCATTCCATCTGGAGAGGACGGACTGATGTCCAAAAGCTCCCTTTCTTTTGGACAGTGCTAAAGTAGGCACTGCCAATGTTTGTCTGCATGAGTCTCCTTTTGTATGCTTTCTTTGCTGACTGACTCTTCTAAGCTGATATTTTCTTTTTCAGATATGTTTGTTTATTCAAACAGGATGCTCTACAGTCTTGCTGACTTGCAAGTCGTTTTTTTGCATGGCTTTGTACATCTCTGCTTTGCTCCATTGTAGGTTGATATGACTCTTGATTTCTCACTGGGAATCTTTTTCCCTTTCCTAATACATGGGAAGTGAAAATGTCATGGGAAGTGAAAATGTCATGGGAAGTGAAAATGAAATGTATTTTCATTTTTATTCTTGGCATGTTTTGTACACAATCTTGCATGAAGAAGTTGGGATGTGTTTCAAAGTTATGTTCTATGTCCCTAAAGTGTTGTGGGACTTCATTAGAATCACAATCTATGAAGGTCTCTTTTCTCAGTTGTTATCACAACAATTTTTTTAAAAAAATTAATAATCAGCCTTTTTCCTCTAGCATTACTTATTTAACTTTGCTGCCTGACCGTTAGCTCTAAGAGAGCATGTATTGTATGTATTTTATCTACAGATCTTTCGGGCATCAAAGTAACAATGCTATACTGTTGAAAACTATATTTAAATATAATCTAAGCCAAATCTCACTCCTCCCCTTACCCTTCCTCTCACGTCCTACCCTACCTCTTGGTAAAACGGCATGCAACTTCCCCAGAAGTATATACATAGGTAGCTACATTGCCTTGTGTTAAAATATTATTTTACTTTCAAGCAGACCATTTTACCGTTGTATATTTAATGAGAATTTTTTTGAATATTTTTTAAAGAAAATGTCATAGCTTGCTTAAGGAATTGTTTCAAGTATTTCACACCCAACACTCTCTAAATCTTCTTTAAATCCAAATCGACCTTTATCTAGATCTCTGTCCCATAGAGGATTGACTTGCCATCAGCACTGCAAAATTTCACTTTGGCAGAAGTCATAAGCTTCCCTGATTTTACCCAGATGATGGTTTGCTATTTTTATAAGAGAACACTGCCATTTTGCCAAAAGTCTTCTGTCTTGCAGGAATTGGCTGCCAGTACTGATTTCTTGGGCTGCAAATAGGGCAACAGCTGTGCCTTCCATACCAGGCTGTGGATACAAAGTTGCCAAAGAGGCATTGTCCTAAAAACTGGAATACTCTGATAGTCAGCTCAGCCATCCCTATAAACTTGTGTTTTCTCTTGGACTTACGAAAAAATTAGCATCAAAATATATATTATTTGATTTTATGTAACTTTTGTTAAGTCCCTGACATTCACTAGGTTGACTTCTAGTTAGTACAATAGACAATGATGACACAGTGGAGGGAAAGCAACTCTAAATGAAAAATGAGGAGACTCATGGTTGGGTCCCCACTCTGTCTTGCTGGACCTATTGAGAATTTGGTCTTACCATGTATATATAAAATGAGGCTGTTGTAAAAGGTGATGTCTAAAGTCTTTTGTTCTAAGATTATCTGTGAGCATTTACCTCTATATTAGTCAGGGTTCTCTAAAGGGATAGCACTAATAGGATAAATATATATATGAAGGGGAGTTTATTAGGAGAATTGACTCACACCATAACAAGGTGAAATCCCACAAAAGGTCATCTGCAAGCTGAGGAGCAAGGAAGCCAGTCTGAATCCTAAAACCTCAAAAGTAGGGAAGCCAACAGTGCAGCCTTCAGTCTGTGGCTAAAGGCCCGAGAGCCCCTGGCAACTCACTGGTGTAAGTCCACGGGTTAAAAAGATAAAGAACTTAGAGTCTGATGTTTAAGGAAAGGAAGCATCCAGCACGAGAGAAAGATGAAGGCTGGAAGACTCAGCAAGTGTGCTCTTCCATCTTCTCCTACCTGCTTTATTCTAGCCATGCTGGCAGCTGACTATATGGTACCCACCCAAATTGAAGGTGGATCTGCCTCTTCCAGTCCACTGACTCAAATGTTAATCTCCTTTGACAACACCCTCACAGATACACCCAGGAACAACACTTTGCATCCCTCAATCCAGTCAAGTTGACCCTCAGTATTGACCATCACACCTCTAATCTTAGAAAAGGACCACCTTTCTGGTTTGTTTTCTTTAGGCTATGAAATGCTCAGAGTAAGTTTTTGGTAAGCCAATAAATATATGTTACAGATTTCCAGGTCTAATGTATTAGATGAAAAGATGAAACATTGTTAGAGGAATTTCCAATCACATTTTAACTTTCCATTCATTCAGACATTATTTGGATAGCAACTGCAAGCTGTTGGGGAATCTTCTTGCAACTGAGGGATCTGCCTCCTGGTGCTGGTGCCTCCATATTCTCATTCTCTCTCTCTCTCTCTCAATTCTAATATCTGTTCTCTAGTTTAGCAATAGAGGAAGATAAATTCTTAGGGTCCTCATGAACATTCTTGTTACATAATTAGCTATATAGAGGGTCATTCAAGGATTTTATTTAGTAATTCACAATGTGTTTGTGAATTCCATATGGAAACTCAAATTAAGAGTATAGCTTTTACAAAGGAGGAGATCCCTCATGTTCTTTTGAGCCAGAACGTATCTCAAATGGGCTTCCTTGCCGCATTCAGCTGTGTTTCTCTGCCTAAAAATGGTATCTTTCCCAAGCCACTTTTACATCCTCAAATTTAAGCAGCAAGGTCATAATCTCTCTCCAGTGCCAATGGTTGTTCTTTCTAGTTATGTGAATTTTGTTGTAGCATGCAACAGCATAAATCACTAATTTTTAGGCATGAGGAAAGAAGAAAAGTGTAGAGCTTTAAAAAATCTTTTAAAAAACCCATGAGATATGGTTTTTTATTCAATTATATAAGAGTTTTTGCTTATTCAAGCTAAAGGAATATAGAAAATAATAATTAGCCATTAGTAAAGCTACTGGAGGGCTTTTTGAAGAGTTAAATTGTGGTATTATTTATAGACAAAAAGGTAATATTTTCTGTGTTTTCTCGCCTCAATTTGTCTTGTTGCTTTAACACATTACATGTTATAATGTAATCTATGAGATAGAAACAATACCAGGAGTCCTAATTAAATTAAAAGTAATTACCAGTTGTACAGATAGGGCTTTCAATTGAGCAGCAGGAAGTTGATATTTTGTCATCCCCAGTTTATCTCCATGCACCGAGCACCATTCTTTGTACCAGTTATTAATGGCATTTTCTCAACGGTCATGAAGAGTATGGGAAATAGGGAACAAGAAAGAACAAAAGGAAGAGAGGAATTAGAGGAGGCTCAGAGCAGGACAGAGACAGAGAGGAATCTTTCTGATGCTCTTCTTCAACTAAGATCCAGAGAGATTTTTTATACATTGAGGGGCCTATATCTGTTCTTCACTCACCTCTTAAAGAAATATTTGCCCTGCCCATATTAGTAGCATATCCTAATTTTTGTCTAACTGAAGCAGAATTTTAAAAAGAGAAATCTCACACATTCTGTGCTCAAGGTTTGGTTTATGATGTGACAGATTTTCCATTTGCAGAAGGAAAAAAATAGTTCCAGCTCCCAACAGGAGTTTAATTTGAGAGAGGGAGGGAAATGGCAATATATAAAGATTTTCTACTGTCCAATTTCTTATTCTGCTTTTCAACTGGGCATCTTTTAACAGTTAGAAACAATGCCATTCTCCCAAGAAGAAACACAGTGCAGGCTTTTTAAGAGCATGTACAGAGTGATGTCCGTTTGATTGACCGTTATCTACCTGGCATGCTGCTGCTACAAATATGAGCAATTATTGAGAAAGCAGTCAAATTAAATTTTCATAACTGTAAAACTGCATTTTACCTTAGGGGCACAGCTTCCTGCCTATTTCTACAATCTATTTGCTATGCTTTATATTAAATCTAAACAAATGAATGTTTACCAACATTAATATTTTAACAGCATGCCAGTCTGTGCCCTCTCTCCCAACAACTTTCTCATCTTTCTAGGAATATTCTACAGGGAGTTGAACTTTTCTAGTATAATGTGGATGTTTTGGGTAGGCTTTACTTAATGGGTTATTTCTTGTCCACCCAAGTATACCTTTGGTTCATTCTTGCCTTTAATAATCAAACAAAATCAACAAATGGCTTAAAGGATTTTTTGTTTGTTTATTTTTAGATCATTCTTACCAGGGTTTTAAAGCCCGATGACTTCAACATGCTCAACCAATCTAAAGATGACAAATGTTGTACGTGGCAGGTGGGCAAGTGTGTTCCTTTTCCATACTTAGGGCCAACATTACTAACCGATTACGGCACAGGGCATCATGGAGAACAGATATTGGCTCTTAGCAGCCACTCAAATCGATTTGAGTTGACAAGTAAGGTGAAACTGATCTTACTATCCCTGGTGTAAACGGTTTTATCTTTGTGTTCTTGCCGCCCTGCCTGGATCTTGCCCTGTCATTCCATCTTTGGCCTGGTCTCACCCTGACTTACTCTTCCCCGAATCCTAAGAGCTTGCTGCTCCCGCTTTGACCTGTCTTTCCAATCTAGCTCAAGTCCCATCTCTTTCATGAAGCATGATGTTTTTCTAGATTTCTCTGGATCACATTGACTCTCCTTCACTGATGATTGTACCCTTGTCACTAGAGCGACCATATGTCTTGGTTATTTTGGACAGCCGAAGATTTGCCTGTTGTCTTGGGTTCCTGGCTGACTAGTGTCACCTCTCTCTCTCTCAAAAGTGTCCCAGAGTGTACAGTATATTACATGGTCTCCTTATGCATAGCCTGTAACTTATATTTGGCTTTTAATAACCTGTCATCTTATATGAATCTAACTGTTTTATGGGTGAACATTCCACACTGGCTGAAGGGCTGAAGGGCTTCACTTTTATCCTGCCTCTGGAACTAGGTCAGTCACACAGAAAATACCTTATAAATCAATGATGTTTGAATACTGGTACATTCTCAGTGGAATGTTTGGAGGGTTGTTTTTTATTTTTTCAGATGTGCTTGGATAGCTCTAATTGTGAAGGGCCGCTTAGGGCCCAGATATATGGCTTATTCTTGTTCTTAATTTGTACCTTGCCCCCTGTGCCCTCCCAGGGGTAATGTCCTTGGCAGCAACCCCTCCCAAGTTGTAGGGGTTTCTGATGGATGGTAAAGTACCTTTTTTTTGGCCTACTCTGAAAACTCAGAAACTCCTGTCAACTCTGATTGCCTTCATTTTAGCAGACATTTATGTGTTACCTTTGTTTCCTTACCTTTCAAGGAGGCACTAGAATACATATGTTATTCAATGTGGATGGAGATTCTTTTGATCAAAGGGAAAGTTTAACTTGTGTCTATACCTAAATGATATTGTTTGCTTTAATTTTGTAGAATTGGATAATTTTAGAACAGAAAAAATATCCCCAGAGATGTAATTTAGGCTAGCATCTCATTTACAGAGGTTAAGAGCTTCAGAATTTTATTTTTGAGTTTTCATCTGGATATAAAACTGGGCAGATTGCAATTAAAATACTTTCAAGTTGTTTTGTTGCTTGTTTTCTAAAGGGTGAAGTTTTGATTTGAGAAAAAGAAATTTTTACCAGGAAAGAGCCATGGGAAGGGAAAAATGGAAAGCAAAACAACCTAGAAAGAAGTCATAGGTTCTTGGGCATCTGTAGTACTACTGGATGGGACGATGAGGTCTTTATATCTCAGCTCATTGGCTTTATTCATCATCAACAAACTTAATAGTGAATATGTTAAGATGAACATTTACTCATGACTATTACTTTGATCTTGCTGCAGTATTACCTTGCTTGATAGGGATGTTATTGTCACCCTCTCACTTTGTCTTCAACTCTGTTTTAAAAAGGCAAGAAAAAGGAAGAGGAGGAAATATATTGTCTAGAGAACATGAAATGAAACATTGTTTGTAAGGTAGAATGGAAAATAACTAGAGAAAGATCATTTAATTACTCATTCTCAGGCCTGATACCTGAACCATTCATAAACTATTTCCAAGAAGTTGAAAAATAAGAGGACAAAATAGTAATTTTTGGAAATAAATGATTTATTAAATTAGAGACTATCTGTGCAAAACAGTGATGCAAAGAATGTTTCATTTTCCTAATAATTATTCACTTTTTCTTTTTTTAATCCATTCCATCCTGACATATCTTTGTGATGATTTTTAAATTTTTTATATCTTAAGACGTTGTATTAAAAGTATATCAAAAGTAAATGCCACTCTGATCACCAAGGGAAAGAGTTTTTGAAATATCCACTAATTTTTTCCATCTTAAACATGTACACAGACTCAAACAGCTTTAATAAGTGGAAAGAAAGAATTGTAAAAAGTGATTTATACCTTTATCATAGTAAAATTTGGGCAGTTGTGGAGTGAACATCTGTGTTTCTCAGGGGAATCAGTCCTATGGTTTCAGGCAGTGAAAGACATTTTTGAATCTTTTCCAATGGCTTCCCACCTTTTTTGGCCACATAGAACTGGGCTAGGCAAATAATCAACAGCATTTTTTTTATCTCTCTCTGTGCTGAGTGTTACACTAGGTGCTTTGGGGAAGGATGCCAGAAGGTGTATATATGGTGCCTTGATATGGCTGCATACTCTATTATTGCACTCAACTTATTCTCGGAAGTCTTATTTCTCAGGAGAGCAGCTGGATAAGCTGCTTCTTCCTTCAGCAAAGTGATGCCAAATATTGGTTTCTGAAACTGGTTTCCTGATACATGCCTTTGTTTCCTGAGAGACCCAGGCTTCAAGCACCTAGGAAGGACCACAATACACCTGCCTGCCTCATTTGTTAAGTTGACAATAGATGCTCAGGATTTTTCAGTATGATAACCAGTACATAAAGTTTTAAAAACAATTGAATAACCCTTTCATCATCTTTTTCTTAATTAGACCTTTTGGGGAATTATTGGATCCTGATTTAGGAAAAATTAGTGAATTTTACATTATTTAAATCCTAATTTAATAATGTACAGTTTACATTGAACTGTAAAATCAAGACAATTCATATATATTTCATATTATTCTATATGAATGTTTCTAATTTTGTTTAGTTAATTAGTCATTTATTTAACAAATATTTGAATACCTCTTATTTGGCAAATTTTATGCCAGTTGCTGGGGATACAAGTAGTAAAGATTCAGGTTAGCTGATGCAATGGAAGTTAAATATGGTATGGGGGAACTACATTGCATGATAATTGTTTACTTTTAATTACAGTATCACAGTTTTAGGTAATTCTGATTCGTTAAGCATTTGTGAGCTCTCTACTCTCTGAATTCATGGACGGTGCTCTAGACACTGTGGAAGGAGTGTAGCATGGCTCTTGCCTTCCAGAGAGTCACAATGTGGTCTCCGATTAAAACATATTGAAAATTATTCTTACAGTAGATATGTGACAATAAATGAAGTGCTAGGAAAGTTGGAAAGAGAGGACAACTGTAAAAGGGAATGAGAGTGAGAGAGAGAGAGAGGAGTCATAAAGGAAAGAATTTGGGAGAGCTTCTTGAAGACAGTGGGTTGGAGTTGAACCTAAAATAACATATTGAGAACAGGGGTGGAGAGTAAGAGGGGGAGATGGCAAGAACTTTCTGAAAGATTAACCTGTATAGCCCTATGCAGAAAACTGAAACTGAACCCCTTCCTTACACTTTATACAAAAATTTACTCAAGATGGATTAAATACTTAAATATAACACCCAAAAGCATAAAACGCTAGAAGAAACCCTAGGCAATACCATTCAGGACATAGGGATAGGAAAAGACTTCATGACTAAAATTCCAAAAGCAATTGCAACAAACCAAAATTGACAAATGGGATCTAATTAAACTAAAAAGCTTCTGCACAGCGAAAGAAACTATCACCAGAGTGAACAGGCAACCTACAGAATCAGAAAAAATTTTTGCAATCTGCCTATCTGACAAAGTTCTAACATCCAGAATTTATAAAGAACTTAAACAAATATACAAAAAAAAAAAAGAACCCCAGAACAACCCCATCAAAAAGTGGGCAAAGAATATGAACAGACACTTCTCAAAAGGTGATATTTACACAGCCAACGAACATATGAAAAAAAAACATATTGATCATTATTGATCATTAGAGAAATGCAAATCAAATCACAATGAGATACCATCTCACACCAGTCAGAATGGCAATTATTAAAAAGTCAAGAAACAATAGATGCTGGTGAGGCTGTGTAGAAATAGGAATGATTTTACACTCTTGGTAGAAATGTAAATTAGTTCAACCATTGTGGAAGACACTATGGCAATTATTCAAAAATCTAGAAGCACAAATACCATTTGACCCAGCAATTCTTTTATCCAAAGGATTATAAATTGTTCTACTGTAAAGACACATGCACACGTATGTTTATTGCAGCACTATTTACAATAGCAAAGTCATGGAACCAACCCAAATGCCCATCAGTGATAGACTGGATAAAGAAAATGTGGTACATATACACCATGGAGTACTATGTAGCCATAAAAAGGAATGAGAGCATGTCTTTTGCAGGGACATGCATGAAGCTGGAAGCCATCATCCTCAGCAAACTAATAAAGGAAGAGAAAACCAAACACATCTCACTCATAAGTTGGAGTTGAATAGTGAGAACATATGGACACAGGAAGGGGAACAACACATAGGGCTTGTTGGGGGGTGGGGGGAAAAGGGAGGGAACTTACAAGATGGGTCAGTAGGTGCAGCAAACCACCTGACACATATACCTATGTAACAAACCTGCACATTCTGCATTTGTATCTCGAAACTTAAAATAAAATTTTAAAATAAATAAACTGCCTAGATGTTTGGGTAAGCAAGTAAAGTTATTTTCTAAAAACAGTGAGAAAATTTGCTGTAGACTGAGAGTTAAATCTAGATAAGTAAAGCCTGTGTTCTTAAGGAGTTTAAATGATAGGTTGAGGAAGTAGGACATTATAGAGTGTGTGAAGGAGACCAACTGCAAGCTTTCTAGCAGGAAGTGGCATTGGTTTGATGTTTGAGAAAATAATGCTGGTGGCAATACTCATATGTATTGGAATGGACAGAGATTGGAGATCAGTTAGACAGCAACTGTAATTATTTGGGTGAGAGGTAATAGGGATTGCAACTAGGGCAGGAGAAGTGAGAACTGAAAGGAGGGATGGAGGGGAGAGAGTGAATTGATACAAAACTAGTAGAGCTTTTGACCACTTAGAGGCTGGAAATAGGGGGGATTATTATTTGTGAGTGAACTGACAGGGATGCTTGAAGGTTCTAATATTGATATTAATAATATTCTATGACTGAGTCACAGATTGGATTTTGCATGTAGTAAGTTTTCGATGACTTTTAATAGAGCTGTTTTAGTCAGCATCACAAAGGTAATGACTGATGACAAAATAGAAAAAAGGAAGTTGCATTTATGAGTCGAGCCAACTCAATTTGTCAATTTTGGAGCTAATAATTGTCAAGAAAATTGGAAGAAACAGATTTGTTTTTCATTTGCTTAGAACCAGATGGATGGTTTTCTTTTTTTGCTGTAAAGAAAGATTATAAAACGATTTTCTTATTTTAATAATAAGAGTAAATACTAACATTTATTGAGCACTTCATAGGTACTAGGGACTGTTCCAGGTGGGCTTATATGTACAATTAGAATGTTGATCATATAGATAATACAGGATTGGTAATTATCAAATATCAGTAGCAGCTTCATTTTCTGTTAAAAAGTTCAATACAAAAAAGATTGAATCCTGATGTCTAATTTGTATTATGTTGTTTGTTCTACATTTGTTTGAATACCTATCATGCAGAAATTCTGATGCTGAAACAGAAAATGTAATAAAATATTTTGCAATTTCTAGCTGGCTACTTGGCTCTTCTGAGCCCTTAGCTTCAAGGATTTTTCAAAATATATATTTTTTTCTGCACCATAGCTCAGAGTTGCTAAATCCAGAAATTGAAACATTCTGAGAACCAAATCATTTCAGGGTGAATCAAAGCTCTTGGAACATTGCCCTAGGATTTTGAAGATAGTGTTTAATACTGAAAAATGTTCCATATTTTTAAGGAATTCCCAATTATGGAAGCTGCCCTGTTTGCATCCCCAGCAATGCAAGGTGTCTGATGCAGGGTGTCTTGGCCCAGCTGTCACTCCCATGACAAGCCGGGAGGCTGTGGGTGAAGGCGAAGATCTTCTGACCCCTAAGGCTGGTGACTGTTTTCACCTCCACCTTAAAACCTTGACATAGGCACCTTCTTTATTCTGTTGTAACAAGCAGCTCTCCCAGCTGCCATTTTAGTGCCAGAAACTGTGGGACAGTTTTGAACAGGAATTTCTCTCCCTGGTCAAACCCCTGCCACTATGTTGCTTGTGTTTTTGCTCGCTTGTTCTCTGCAGAACTGGTGATGGGCCCAAAGATGGTAAGAGAGCGTGAACACTGATGAATCTTAAGACTGGGAGGCATGAGTTAAGGAGGCTGACACAATGTGATGTTACTGATTGTATCACTTGAGAGCAAATTATTTAGTGCTTTTGTACCTCAGTTTTCTCACCTATAAAATGAGAGTAATAAAACCTACATCCCAGGGTAATTTTGGGAATTAAACAAAATAAGCAGAGCATATTGTACATAATTAATACATGCAAGCTGCTGTTATTATTCCTAGTAATAATAATAATAAAGTAGAATAAAAAAAGTGAAGCAAGAATGATGGGGAACCATGGAGTAAAGGCCATTAGCCAGAATACTTCACAATTCAAAAGATGACTCTTACCAACTCTGTAACATGATGGAGGAACTTGGCTGTCATTCCACAGGAATTTTGCCTCTAATAAACAGGATTTCAAAGTAGAGTGAAGCTGCATTAACTTGAAATATGTTGTCTCTCCTCTTCTTCTTTAAGTTCAACTCAGTTTTTCATAAGCTACCTGAGCTATCCTTTTCTATGATGCTGTCACCACTGACTTTTTCTAATCATGACCTCCTTTTGTGTTGCATTACGGCAGCATATTACATATTGTCTGGTAATGTTTTCTGATTGCTTTCTGGAGGTATGGCTTCCAAGTGATATTGAAGTTTCCCAGAGTACAGGAAATTTGCCTTATACTTCTCATGTATCTACCACAGGACCTTATATAGCTGAGTATACTGAGAAGAGCTAAACCAAATACCATAATGAGATGCAAAGAGTAATAGACTTAAGTTTCTTGTTTTAAACTTCTTTCAAAGTATTTATTTTTATGCTTTATTTTTTTATGGCAAAACTAGTACACATTTGCTTTACAAAATTGGAAATTTACAGAAAAACACAAATAAGAAAATCAAAATAACTTATGATCACATTAGATAGAACTATATATTGTTACATCATTTTAATTACTCTGAATACAAATTTGCTTTGAGCTTTGTGGAGTGAGAACCCTTTCTCCCATAAGCAATTTGGGATTCCTAGTGTTAAGCTTCTTATACTATATAAAACCTTTTGGGGAGAAGTTACTTTTTTCTTCAATAGATAGTGTAGGTTTGTACAAAAGTACTTTTGGTTTTTGCCATTGAATATAATACCAAAAACTGCAGTTACTTTTGCACTAACCTAATACAATTTTCCTCAAAGAAGGAGTATGTACTTTTTCCTTGTTAATTTTCCACACGTGACCTCGCTTTCCTCTCTGGTTCATACAAATTCATAGATCCTTGACTTAGATGGAGTCTTTAAAATCATTTTATTTAAATTTCATATTTGAATCATGGGGATATTGCTATCCTAGAGGCTGCAGTGATAATAATCAAATGAAGTTTGGTCCCCAAGACTCAGGCCTTCTGGGCCAGGGTCCATGGCTCCTCATCCTTCTTAATGGAGAATGATAACTTTCATCTGACCATCTGCATATACTGTGCCTGTGACCTTCTCTTATTTTTCCCCTGTTGAAATCATTCAAGAAATTCCCATTTTACAGAGGTGAAATGTATGTCCAAAAAGGGATTTCTAATTGGACGAAATTAAAGTTTGCTAAAGTTCTATAGAGGCATTTCTACTAAATCTTTGAATTTCTCTGTGAAATTAATTCTATTTTACATTTCTTAACTTGAGGACACGGACACATTTGTGTCTGCATATACTGGTACTTGTGTGTGTGTGTGTGCATGTGGGCACATATGTAAACATACACACATTTGTATAATCTTTCTAATCAATAACACTCATCATTATTCTCCACAGCTCTTTGTCCTAGCGTAAATATAGATTGTGTCAGAAAGCAATCAGTACAAATATTATCACTCAGTTCAGAATATATTATTATAAGGCCAAGGGAGGTTTGGTTGGTAAAAACCCAGAGTAAAAAGCATTGAAATGAGAGGAAAAACTTAAGCAAATAATTTCCACAGTCTCCACTCTTGACTATCCTAGTATTATCTCTTCAACCTTTTATCCCACGTTTTCTCCTCTCTTATATTAGTTATCTGCTGTTATGTAACAGACCATTTCAAAACTTAACAATTTAACACAACAAACATTTATTATCTCAGTTTCTGCTGGTCACGAATCAGAGAGAGGCTTAGCTAGGTAGTTCTGGCTCAAGCGTCTTATGAGGCTGAATTTAAGATGCTACTTGGGGCTATAGTCATCTGAAGGATTGACTGGGGCTGGAGGATCTGTTACCAAGCTCACTCATGTGGCTGTTGGTGTGAAGCTTCAGCTCGTTGCTATGTAGGCCTTTCCAAAGGGATGCTTATGATATGGCTCTCCTCCAATCAAGTAACCTGAGAGAGGGAGAGAGGGAGAAGAGAGAGAGAAGACCAAGGAGATAGAAGCCACAGTGTCTTTTATAACCCAATACTGGAAACTGCAAACCATCACTTTTGCTGTGTTTTGTTCACTGCACAGACCAACCCTGGTACAATGTGGGAGGAGACTATACAAGAATGTGAATACCAGGAGGCAGGGATGACTAGAGACCATCTTGAGGTTGGCTACCACCTCTCCCCTCTCCCTTAATCTTCCTCCTCTTTATCTTGAAATCTCTCCCAAAAATTCAGCATGAATTGTTGGTTACCAATTGGTAGAAATTTTGTTTCATTGCTGTCTGTCATATATACACATATAAACATGCACATGTGCATGCACACACACACATTATCAAATTTTAATGCTTGATAAAATGTTTTCATTTGAAACTGAAAATAATTTGTGACCTCAGAAAAAAATGTGACCAACCCTGTTTACAGGGTGTTGCTGCTAGACAATGGAGGTTACTGTTGATTTGTGTGGGCCTAAGGTGAACTCTGAAGGTAGAGCTAGGATGGGCTGATTGAGTTCTTATTTTGATAAATAGCTGGATGAATTTTTAAAATCGGACTGGTTTCTAAGTATATGTATTTAATTTCTGAAAAATTTTCTTTAGACAATAAACAGCAGTACCAGGCTTTCCATAAATGCTACTGCTAATTCTCAAGTGTCTACTTGTAGTCCCTTTCAGTGTAAGCTTTTTGGTCATAATAATGGCTGAAAGAGCAGGAGGATATCCCAGAAAGTGCCTGCAACATGGGCTGTGTGCAGGCCCTGAAGGAGCATACTGTGTTTTACCAAATTTGGCTTCACCATTGATACTGGACTTTTTAAGTTCCTTTTATGTATCTTGGTATATTACAAGAGCATCAAATGCTACTAGCTATTTTCATGACTGGTACTGGGTTGGTAAAAATGAGGTATGTTCTCCTCCAAAATGAAATGAGTGTTTGGTAGGGGCACAGGAAGGAACTGCTATTTCTGTCCTCAACTCTTCACTTTCTTTCAGAAAATATTCTCATCAGCGGTACAGGTCTTTTTTTCTGTGTATACTCAAGTACTTTTGGAAACATGATAATTTGAATAAATTCCTAGTATTTGAAACAACATCCTGATGAGATTACTTTGTACTTGGCATGTCAATTTCTAGGAAAAAGACCCAATTTCATCTCTCTAGTCTGAAAAATACTGTTTTGCTCTATCATATTTCATGACATCCCATTTAGTCACCATTCATTCTATTGCAATGTAGTGGGAAGAATATTTGTTTTTGCAGTAAAAAAGAATGAGGTTCACACATCACTGCTACTCTCTGGCTGGGTGGAATATTGTGCCTCAGTTTGCACTTCTGAGAAAGGAAACGTAATAGTAGTAAAGATATTAGGAACTGTGCTAAGGACTTACCTACATTCTTCAATTTATTAAAATATTAGCATATGTGGTAAGTTTTCACCACATATACTAATATTTTCTATATTTTGAAAATAGGATTGAGATAGAGTTTAAGTTATTAAGTGGCATGGCAGCGTTTTGATGCAGACTCAGACGTACATGACATTAAAGTCTTTCCTTAACAGTTTGCTATGCAGTTCTGCATAATAGTACCAACATATGAATTATGTTGCTTTAAGAATTCCATATGAAAATGAACTTCTATCAGCTGGCAGAGTCTCATAACATTAACACTTTAAATAAATGTTAATTCTCTTTACTTCTCTTATTTTGAGCAATTTAGCCAACAGATGAAAGGAAGAACATCTGTTTAGCATGATGACCTCTGTTAAAAGAGGCTTCTATTCTTAGTTTTGCATAATGATACCATGATTGTTTTTTTTTGGGAAACAAATTATAGATGTTCATAAAATTGACAAAGGAAAAATATGAGCACCCCTGGATTCTTTCTAAAGCTTAAAAACCTGTATGAAGAAAATGCACATTAAAGGTAGTCTTTCCTCTCTTAAAAGGTGCCTATTTTAATCATAACCTTCGGAAGAAAATTTAAATGTAAAAGGGTGACAGTTAAAGGAACTATAAATAACAACAAATGGCTACCTTGTAAATACAAAGCCACATTCACTCCTGGGGCTGTTATGTCTACAAACTATTTGAACAACAGTTAATAAGCACATTCCCGATGAAAGAAACAGCTAACTGATGTTTCATCTGAGTGCACCCTTTGTGGAGCATATTCGGAAATGTAGAGCTGGGAGATAGGGATTTCTGTGCTTTTCACGTTAAGATGTGTGCCTGTGCCCACCAAAGAAAATGAAGGGTTTTTCAGGTTCCTCAAATATTCCTTTGCAAATATTCATCTCTTTCAAAAAATAATAATGTACTCTTCTTGGATTAGCTGAAAAATTATCTCCCTTTCTTGATGGCTTTCCTTTTCCCTGTGTTCTCAGGCTGAGATAACCCATGTATGGTTCACGGGCCGGTGTTACCTTGGTTCGTATGTTGTTTATTAGGCTTGACTTTTGGGGATCAATGACCTAGACCAGGGACAGCAGAGTCCAACTTTGGCTCTTCCCTTGCAGCCAAGGGCAGACTAAGAAGTCACTGGCCTAACTGAACTTCACTCCATCCTGTACATTCTTATTACAAACCTGGGGGTATCGCAGGACTAAGAACTTAGGGTTGCTTTTTAGAAATTTGACCCCACATTCTTTGGGTCACAGAAAATGAAGACAATCCTAACTTCTGAATTGTACTCTTTTATTTTTGTCTCTAAGTTCCCATTTTTCCCTTGATTTTTTTCTATTTTTTAAGGGTACAATTACTTCCCCAGAGAAAATTATTTTATATGAAAATAAATTTGTGTTTTTGAATGGTCTGGCACATAAACATGCTATTGAGTGATTAAAGCTAGCATAAAATGGATTTGAATCAGTTTTTATAATAGTTCGGTTTTTGGATTACCCAGTTTCATGTTCTGATTACATTAGTTACTATGTTTGATTATGGGTAAGTTATCTAGCTTTTCTGAGTCTTACTTTCTTCATCTTTAAAATGGGAGAAAATAATGGCTATTTGATGGGGTTGTTTTTAAAAGTCATTGATACAGTCTGTACAGTGCTTGTCATGGAGCTTAGTAGAGTTAAATTTCATTGCATATGTCTTTTGACTATTTGAGTTTACAAGTACAAGGAAAATTAGCTGAATTCAGTAACTTAGTGCATTACAATTACAAATTAAGTAAAAACAACCTGTTTCTTCTAGCCTACAAATACAGGTATTCAGAAGGCACATCTGTATCTCATAATACTGCTATTTATTGAGTACCTAATACATTTGTGGAAACCAATGTAATAAGTTTTTTTCAAAGATATGTATTACCTAAATGAATCCTTCTAGTCACCTATTTTTATCTTATAAATGATGAAACCAAGGCTCATGGACAGTAAGGACCTCGTCTATGATCTAACAGAGTTAACAGAACAAGAATTTAGAAGCAGCGTCTCACTCAGCCACCATGATGCACTGTCAACCCATCAGAGAAGCTAAAACATAGACTGGGATTGTACCACAGGACCACTCAAAATATAGAATCATAAATTATAAATATCGTATAAATATTTCAAAATGTGCCTACTGTTTTAAAAACCTTTTAACCAGTTCATTTGTTCCAAGCAAGAGCCTTTGAAAACCTTTGAGTACATAGAAGCTTGCAAGTCTTTATTTTGACCATTGCATTAATAAGAATATGGCTTAATTTCCTCTTTAGGCTTTTCTAATATTTTTATGTTCATGCTAATTACACCATGTACAAAGGAGTTTCACATATGTTTACAAAACAAACCCTTACTATACTTTTGTAATTACAAAGTCTGCCACTAAATTACTGTTTCATGTGTTTGTGTTTCAATTATTAACTGTGGCGGCATATAACTAAAGCTGAAAACATGTCATTTCTATGATAATAAGTGAACGCAATTAGCAGCATATCTATTCCACACACAAAATATATTCATTTGCATTCTGTCTCCTTGTATTATTTAACTGTATTTAGGCCAAGTCATGTCATTTCTCTGTTACCTTTTTTTCAATCTAGAAGAACTCTGTCTTACTATATAAGTGCTTTTATGATGTCTAAATAAACAGAATTGAGTGAGGTGAGATAAACAGACACATACTTCACTCACTCATTTGGTTATTTTCCGAGTATTCTCCTAAAGCTCTCAATTCTTCCAATTTCTGGTGATTATTTTTAAACTGATAAGATGGACAAACAGTAAAGCATTGCTAGTTAGTTATATAGTTTTATCAATCTCTTTTCCTGAGTTGTGAGCCAAGCCTCTATTACTCGCAGCCATGGGCAAGTGGAAAAGTAGCTCTATTGTTAATATTACTTTCACATTACATTAGCTAAAACTCTGGGTGATATGTAACAGAAACCCAACTCAAAATAATTTTGGCAAAAACATGAATTAATATAGGGAATTTGGGATCTCATGTAGAACTCAAACATAAGAATGTAGCTGAACCTAAAAATGAATTGAGGTCAGGGACTCAAAACTCATCCAATTCTGGTTCCCTCTCTGTTATCTTAGTGTCTACTTCTTTCTTCTCTTCTTTCCACTCTCTGCTTCATCAGCCATTCAGCTATGGCCATGGATGGAGTCATCTGTTTATACATGGCTGCTCCTTCTCCAATCTTGTGGATTAATTACACATTTGGGATTCTGAGGAAAAAAATCTTAGAAATACGAGTATTGGTCAGGCAATTCAATCCTGCAGTCCCATATGTGCACAAGTGAACACACACAAATCAATGGCATGTTTGGATGACCAGAAAGTATTTCCAACACCATCGCCTGCTTAATATTGGTCATGTTCTCATATTACATAAAAATATAACATGCTACAGTGTAGGAAAGGGCAATGGTTTCACTAAATGCGCTGAAAAATAACAATTGTTGCTATTACTGAGCTATTACCTTTGAGTAAGGCACAGTGTTAGAAGCTTTAAAAGCACAACCAAATTTAATTTTCACTACAATACTATAAAGAGGGAAGTATTATTATCTCCATAGAATAATATGATGATTATGGGCTCCAATACTAACATTATTATAACATGATGAAATGAAGGCATAGAAAGAGCAAGAGCCATCTCAAAATTGCTCAACCATGAAGTGGCAGAGCTAGATTCATTCTGCAGGCTCTGGGGCTGCAGAAACCATGCTGTTAACCACTAACCAGCTTATAATTGCATTTTATTTTTATTTTTGTGTCTCCTGTTCAAGATCTCAAAGTCAGTTCCTAAAAACTAAGCATCCAGAGCATTCCATTGTGCCATGATTTGATGGAGGGAGATAAACTGGTAAGTGATAAAATTATGCTAATTATAAGAGAGTTATAATTGTAGCAGAAATTGTCTGAAAATGGCTCTGGGACATTTATATCTTAGCCCAGTTCCATTGGTTTTTATCTGCCAAACCAGTTTCCTTTCTGATGTCCACTTTGCCTTGTATACATTTTTTTCTATTCTTGTTCCTTAGAATAGAATTCCATCCTATTCTGTTAGCCTGCTTTTTCCTTTGCTTTAAGCTTGGAAGGTAAGCCTACCCTCAACAATGAGAGGAAATCCTAAACCAAACTATTCGCCCAAAGCAGGTGTAAAGGATAATTTTTAACACCTATGTACATGCCATTTTTAAATGGAAAAATATTGTCATTTAGTCATCTTTCAGCACATCTTTAGAAATATTAATAAAACACAGACATATTCTACAGTATTTTTAATTGTTTGGTATGTTTTTAAATTTGTATATTTGATATTATGCCACACAGAATACTGTACTGTTTGCTTTTCTTTTACTTGATCTTATGCATTTGAGATCTGGATTAATTAATACCGTGTATTTTAGCAGTGAATAATATTCTAACACATGAGTATTACAGCACTTATTTATTAGTAAACCTACAAATGGACAACTAAGACGTTCCCATGTTTTTACTATATAAAACAATGCCACGATATTCTTATGACTTGTTACACAAATATTTGAGTTTTTTTATATATATATATACATACATATATATAATGTACATAACATTTAGAAATATTGTACACATACACATATATATTATGTGTATGTGTATATGAATATTTCTAAAAGTATAATTTCTATGCCTACAGATGTGTGTGTGCAGTGTGCCCTTTCACCGTTATTATATATTGTTAAAATGCTCTCCAAAAAGGTTGTATTCCTATCATCAGTTTATGAGTCTTTATTTTCCCTGTATTCGCATTGATGCAAATATTGCTCCACTTAAAGGATATGTATGAAATGTGGTATGTATGAAATGAAAGCTTGTTTTTAATGTGAATTTCCCTGGTAATTAGTCTAATATTCCTTTGTGCTGTTCACCAAACATGTCTGGCTACATACTTTCTGGTTTGGTGGATAATGTCACTAGTTTTGGCCAGAGCATTATTTGCCAATGAGGAGCCCTCCAGAGCTGTTTTTCCCTCTTGCCACGGTGATTGGCAGTGTTTGTAGTGGTGGCTGCTCTAGTAGTTTGGGTTTTAGATAGAACTCCCAGCTGATTTTCACAGGTCATGGAGTATAAGTGAGAAACCTTTGTTGTAATATGTCAGGGAGGTCCAAATATTGTTTGACGTAGTATAACCTAGCCTATCCTGACAAACACTACTTATATGATCAAGCATTTTTTAAAGTGGGTGTTTGTATTTTATCATCTGTGAGTTATTTCTATATATTATTTCCAAATTTTTCTATTAGTTTAGCTTTTCTTATTGCTTTGGCAAAGTCCTATATTTATTAAGAATACTGATACTAATAAACTACCTTTTTCTAATCTGTCTTCATATATTGTCTTTTATCATAGAGATATCTTGCTATCTTGCATTTTTAAGTTGTCAAGTTTAACAATGTAGTCCTTTATTATTTGTGCTTTTATGTTTAAGAAATCCTTACTGCTATGGTTTCTTTCTTTTCTTTTTTCTTGAGAGAAGTCTCACTCTGTTGCCTCAGAGTGCAGTGGTACAATCTCGGCTCACTGCAACCTCTGCCTCCTGGGTTAAAGTGATTCTTGTTCCTCAGCCTCCCAAGTAGCTGGGATTACAATGTCCGCCATTCGGCTAATTTTCGTATTTTTAGTAGAGACCATGTTGACCAGCCTGGTCTTGAACTCCTGACATCAAGTGATCCACCCGCCTTGGCCTCCCAAAGTGCAGGAATTATAGGCTTAAGTCACCTAAGCATATTCACCAATATCATCATCATCTTTCCTCTTCCTCCTTCCTGTCTCCTTCTTCATTATTGTCATCGTCATCATTGTCATCTTATTCTCCTCTTTTTTTTTCTAAGAGTTAGGGTCTTGCTCTGTCATCTAGGCTGGAGTGCAGTGGCACAGTCATAGCTCACTGTAACCTCAAACTCTTGGGCTCAAATTATCCTCTGGCCTCAGTCTTCCCAGTAGCTGGGACTACAGGCATGCTGCCACCACATCAGGCTAATTTTTATTTTTGTAGAGACAGGTTCTTGCTGCATTGCCCAGGCTGGTCTCAAACTCCTGGGCTCAAAGTGCTAGAATTACAGATATGAGCCATTGCACCCTGCTCAATATTTTCTCCTAATAGTTGTAGTTGTATTTTTCAATTTAACATCTTTTTTTATACATTTAGACTTCATTTTTGCTTTCTTTATGGTGTATGTTGCAGATGCTGCTATCATCTATACCTACCTAAGCTTTCTTGCGGCTGCAGAGAATTTCCGTAGCTGACTATTCCCTTAAAAGTGTCTGCATCTTCTGTGCATGCGAGCTTTCTCTGACACGACAGATATCAAGATCCTGGGCAGGTGTGAGGGAAGTTGATGCCCCTGGTGCAACCTTAAAAAAAATGGAATCCATAGCACTTCAGGAGTCGTGGCTTAAGGTGCAGAGATGGGCAAGCCCTAGAACCCTCACCACACACAACCAGTCCAAAATGGCATCAGGAAACCCTGATCACAAAGATGTGAATCGCTAATGGGGGTGGACCCCAAATTCCTGAGGAATATGCACTTTGCTAAGAAGTACAACAAGAATGGCCTAAAGAAGATGCAGGCCAACAATGCCAAGGCCATGAGTGCACATGCCGAGGCCATCAAGGCCCTCGTAAAGCCCAAGGAGGTTAAGCCTAAGATCCCAAAGGGCGTCAGCCACAAGCTTGATTGACTTGCCTACATTGCTCACCCCAAGCTTGGGAAGTGTGCTCGTGCCCACATTGCCAAGGGGCTCACTCAGGCTGTGCTGGCCAAAGGCCAAGCAAGGATCAAACCAAGGCACATGCTGCAGCTACAGCTTCAGTTCTAGTTCAGGCTCCCAAAGGTGCCCAGGCCCCTACAAAGGCTTCAGAGTAGAGATCTCTGTCTGCCAGCCTGAGGAGAGATGGACTAGTGTGACCCCTGGGCTGCCATCTGCATGGGGCTGGGGTCCTCCTGTGCTATTTGTACAAATAAACCTGAGGCAGAAAAAATAAAATGGGATCCACAGATAAATGTTACAGTTTCCCATCCTCTGGGCGACAATCTTAAGGAATATATGCCACATGTTTTCTCCAAATTCACAATGAGGATTAAGCTCCAGTTGTCATTAACAGCAATCTGTTCGTTAACACACCTTTTGTTAGCTTAATTCTTCTCACTTTCTCCCACTTCCTCACTTGAGCCCCCAAAGATTCCTTTCCAAATAAACTACTTGCACCCAAGTCTTCATTTCAGGGTCTGCCAAGCTAAGACACTGTGTGAGACTTTTTACTTTTATTTTTGGAAAGCCTTATATTGAGGAAATCCGCTCTTTTTGCACAGATTCAATGAAATAATCTTGTATGAGCTTGGTTCCATTTTCCAACTCGTATTCTGCTATTCCATTCATATATTTCCACCAGTACGGCACTGTTTTAAAACTCTGCTTTCCACACATCTTTCTTACCCTTTTAGGCAAGTTCTTATCTCACTTTTCCTTCGAGAATATCTTACTCATTTGAGTCCTTTATACTTCCCAAATGAACTTTAGAATCATTTTGGGAAGTTTCATAAAAGATGGCACTTGGAATTGTATGGAATTTATATATTGATGTTGAGATCATTTATCCTCATAAAACTGAATCTGTATATGACAGATAAAAATGCCACATCCCTTCATTCAATGGGAAATTCATTAAGTTTTTCAAAAAGATTTTAAAAAAATTTCTCCATAAAGACTTTGAACACCTTTTATGAAATATATTATTGGTTTACAGTAATTATTCTTTATAATCAATGTTTTTTTGTTCTATTATATTTTCTAAGTAGTTAATGCTGCCTCCACTGCTGCATGCTCATTATTAATCCTTGCCATTAATGGTAAGTATTAATTTAGCTCAATTCTGTGCCAAGCACTGCGGTACTTGTTGAGGATATAGAAGTAAGCAAGACAGTTGTTTTTGCTCTCTAGGAGCTTCCAGTCCAATGGAGTAAGATGTCTCTTATTAGTGAGTATTCATAAATGCTATGAAGAAAAATGATAGTGTAAGGGGAAAGAACATGACTTGGGGAATAAAATTCAAGAAAGGCATCTCGAAGCAGAAATATGAATATGGTAAGGAAAAAAGTTACTCAGTATCTTTGGGGAAAATCCTTCCTAACAGAGGAAATAGCAAATGTTGAGGCCCTACAACAGATCAATTCTCCGTATGCTAATATTTTATCCAAAAATCTCAACTATCTTATTTATTCTAATTATTTAGAGTTTCCATTGAATTTCTACACAGACAATACTGCTGTCTAAAATTAATAAAGAAATATCACTTCTTTACCTGTCTCTATAACATTTATTTGTTTTTCTTATTTTATGAGATTGACTGAAAACTCCAGTACAATGTTAAGGGAAGAGAGACAGCAAAGATAGTTTTTTTTAACTTTAAGAAGAAAATATCTAAATGCTTATAATATGTTTAGTAAAAACCATTCATGAGGTTAAGGAAGGTCTTTTTCCTATTCTCTTACTATTTTTTAAAATTGGTAATAAGTAGTACATTTTTCTGCAGACTTTCAATAAAAATTAGCAGTGACCTTGGCCACTCCTCTCAACTCTGATTCCTA
This sequence comes from Callithrix jacchus, assembly GCF_049354715.1. NCBI lineage: Eukaryota > Metazoa > Chordata > Mammalia > Primates > Cebidae > Callithrix > Callithrix jacchus. The sequence continues at coordinate 91,955,357 of NC_133517.1, read as the reverse complement.
TCCCAAGATGCACCAATTTTAACTTTTTGTCCTCTTGTTTTTAGAATTTCCTCTACATTTTTGAATAATATACTAATATGGTTATTTCTTTGTTTTTTAGTTGTAGACATTATTGTAGACTTCCTACTAGAGGAGCTTAGGATTTAGTTCTGTTTTTCCCAGTCCATTCACACTTCTTTTACCCCTTTCTTCTGATGAGAGTCATATCATTTTTTTTGTTAATACACTATTTAGTGTGATAATGTATGGATATAGATACATGTTTCACAGCCTAATCTATAGTATACTACATGTACATTTCTCATGTCACATTTTGTTTCTTTTCTTCCTTGTTTCTGTGGAGCACACCCTCCAGTCAGTTCCTGACATATTTTAGATCTTTATTATGTGTAAAAATCCTATTTCTACCCCCATACTTGATTGGGAATGTCACCAGAAAGCGAATTCTGTAATAAAATAGCATTTCCCCAGAATTATGAGGATTCTTTTTACATTGTTTTCTAGTTGCCAGTGTTGCTGTTAAAATGTCTGATATCATTCTAATTCTTAATGCATTTTGTATGATTTTTCCTTACTAGAAAAAAATGTTAAGTTTTTATCACTAGAAGCTTTTAAGTTCTCTTTATCCTTGTTTTTTGAAATTCCGTGATAATGTTGCTCAAAGTCTGTGTTTGTGTGTATGTGTGTGTATCTTCTCACATTCATTGTGATAGGCGCTCAGTAGGCCTCTCCATTTTGAAGACTCATATCCTTCAGTTGTAGGAATTTTTTGTCTCTGTTCTTTGACACTTTTCTTCTTCCTGTTTCTCTGTTTTTTTCTTTCTGAAATCTTACTAGTCACATGTCCATTTAATCATATTTTCTTTCTTTGTAAATCTCTTGGGATTTTTTCTATGCTTTCTGGGAGATTTCTCCAACTTTGTATTTTTATCATCCAATCCTTCTTTTAACCATTTTATTTCTGATACCATTAAAATTTTTTTTTCAAAGAGCTCTTTCAGAATTTGAGTGTCTCTTTTTTTCACACTTCCTATTCTTATTTCCAGAATGCAATATCTTCCCTTTTCTTTGAGAATATTAAATGATGTCTTTAGAAGTTTTCTTCTGCTTCTTTTGTCTTTGTATCCTCCATTTTTCTTTTTCCTTATGTATTTGCTTTGTTTCCCTCTCAAAGGTTTAGTGATCCATCAATGCCTGTTCATGCTAAAATCTGAAGCACAAAGCGCTAACCAGAAATAGGGATGTTGGGTTCCCCATTAAGGGAGTTCATTGTAAAGTGACAAGATAGTTATTATTAGGTGTTTGCTCTTGGGCAGGTTGCTTTTCTCCACCTGCTAATGGTCTGCCTGAGGGATATATGCCTGGCTGCTGGTCCAGGGCAAAATGGAGGAGAGGTTGGAGTTCTCACACATCAAGATGTAAATGCTCACTGAGCTGTCTTGTTTTCATGACCACTCCCTCAGCTCTAGTGTTTCTGCCCAAGCTCCCTCTGGTTTAAGAGAGTGAGTCTTCAAGCATTTGCCTGTTACTGAGGTGATAGTGGCCCTGCTCTCTTGGGGGGATGAGGGCATCTAGCACTCTAATTTTTTTTAATGCAAATTTTCAACTAATCTTCCTGTTAGTACCAACTACATCTTGCTGAAATATAGTGTTTCTAAGTCCTGTGTTTTTCAGAGCTCAAAGGCATAAACTAGACTATTTCTTGACTCCATACCCTCTGCCTTGCTCATAAGCAAATGTAGACTTAACTTCTAAGAGAAAGTGAGTTTGTTTTCCAGCTTCCAATGTTCTGTAGACATTTCTTGTTATTTTTCTGATTCCTTTCTCCTTGAGCATTTTGTCTTTCTGATACCTTTGTCATCATTTAAATGGGGTTTTAAAAAGGAGTTCAATGCATGGACAAAAGAATAGTTTTTAAATGGCAGCACAATGCTGACGAAGTTGCTAACAAATTAATTCCTGCTAGTCAGTTGTGAAAAATCTCAATATATAATAACATTAGAGATGTAATTATTGATATTCTTGCTATTGTTGGAGTTATTGTTAGAGTTAGTTGGAATGAGTTGAGTCTGTGAAAGGTTACAGATCCTTAATGACACTGATACAAGAAAGAATATAAAGTGTAAAATATTAGATAGTTATAATTCAAATAGAAATAAATATAATAACATTTTATTTTTATTGTTTTGAATAATAATAGAGTTTTTATAGGGATATGTTTCTAAATTATGAATATGTAATTGTTCCTATTTGGAAGAATAATAAACGAACATGGGACTATGAATAAGCTAAATAGTTCTAGAACAAGTGGGAGAAAAGATAACGAGAACAGACTATAAATATGAACGTTGAAAGGACTTCTAGAAACACATACAATTCAAAGATTATAAATTATAGTCAAAACCACACAGAGAAGTCGGTATTCTCACACGAAGGGGTGGGAATGGTCTTTAGGTGAGTACCTCTCATATGTTGCTCCTTAAGTATCAGCCAGATTATAAACTCATTGATTCAAGATCTTTCCTTTGCTAAAATGATATAAACCTTATTACACACAGTAATATATCACACTATAAACTAAGCATTTAGATTCTTTAAATGATTGCTAGTCCTGAATGATAAGAGAAGGTAGGCAATTTCCTAGCTATTATAACTAAAATGAAAGCAAAGAGGTTTCTCATGTGTATGATGTATATTACAATGTCTACAGAAAACATGTCTAGATTTACATAATATGAACCTCAATCAGGTAAAAAATATTATAAGAATCAGGAGGAACTTGGTGCTCAACTATATCATTTTTTTCTTTTTCAGTTTTTGGGATTTATTTTTATTTTGATGTAAGTTGGTCTTACTTGAGGAATTCTTAGTTTTTCTGCTGCTGGTATTTGTTTTCTTGCCTGAGGAACTGGACGATAAGGAGTCCAGGGAAGTCATGTTGTGTTAATTTGGATAAGTTGTCTTTCCCAAGTTGGAGTCTATTCTACTACATTATGAGTCTAAGAGTCATGAAATTGGGTGTTTCCTTGAAGTTTGAGATTCTGCATGTTCCTTTGTCTGTGTAGTATCCAGTAATAAAGGTCAGGTTTGCAAACATCATGAATTTTCTGTTCCAAGTACTCATTTGATATTTGAATTTTCCCTGCAGCAGTTTTACCAAGTGGCAAACTATCAGTCTCTGTAATGACATTGCCAATTCTCTAGATTTCCTGTTCTTGTATAGTATCTTCCATTGTTTCTAGTTTTATCCTTCGATATCAGAGTAAACGTAAAGTGCTCCGTTCCCCTGCCTATAATGCTTTTATTCCCACCTTTAAAAGATACAATCATACTGATTTTTAAAAATCAGATTTTATCTCTTCTATAAGTGTTCTTTTTTTATTACAAATAATCTTAAAAATTCCTAGGAAAAATTAATAATCCCCTTTGAACAATGTCTATAATACTATAGACCTTGTTCCAAGCATCACTACAGAAGTTACCAAATTAGACATGGTTAATTGTATAAACATTTAGTTCTCTGCTAAATTTTAGGCTACTTTAGATGCCATATCACCTGTCACCTTGCACTTCCTAGTACAATATCTTGCGTAAATCATAAGTGTAAACAAAATACTCTGAAGTTAATTTTTTTGAAAAGTTTCTCAGTTCCGTAGCCATTTTTATGATCGGCTTCTCAGAGAAGAGTGGCATAAAACACAAGACAAAAGAAGCAATATTTCATATTCTTGCTATAAAGAGGTCTGTACAGTTTTTTAGATTTTTATATATAATTATTTTTCCATTATTAAAGAAGGAAAATCAAGCTATCACCAGCTATGAAAATGCCCTTGAGTAGCCCCAGACCAACATCTAAATTCAATTTAAGAATATCCCCAAAAGAGTAATGAGAACTGCATTTATTCTGAAGAGACTATATAATGAGCAGTTGGAGAGCTTTTGAGTTTCTTCTAATATCAGAAGAATCCCAAACTGGTGTATGCTGGTAACTACCAAGTAAAGCCAGTCAGGCCAGTGAGCAGATCTAGGGTCTTTTGACAAATGTTGGGTCTTCACATGTTATGGAAGTGATTTCCTCCAGTGACTGGTAGTTGTCTATTCCTAAAGTGGTTTTATTGTAAAGAAAATAATTAAACCATTATTAGTAGAGGTGACACAGATTTTATCTTAGTTAAGAGTGTAGTTAAGAGTTTAGGGCTAAAGAGACATCACTTAGTTAGACCTTTGATCTGCAGAAATCACACAGAAGGACCTTAGACAAGTTAAATAGCTTATTTTTGTTTTACTTTTCCTATCTGGAAATTTGAGATAGCTATTTCCAACTGATGTTCTCTGGATTAATAGCATATTTAAACCACTTAGCTAAATGCCTGGTACCTAGTAAATACTCAAAACTTGTCAGCTCTCATCATCATCATCGTTATCACTATTATTAACAAGAAATTCAGTGATTCATTATGGGTTCGTAACACAAATGACATAATAACAAATTAGTGTTAATAAGTATCAGATGAAAACTAAATAAATATTTGGGGTGCATATGAACTGGAAGTAAATGTCTTGCCATTTTTTCCTTCTGTTTATCAGTCAAGAGTATTGGATACAGTGAGAAAATAACAAAGCTTTAAAAATAACTTTATAAATTCCTCCCTTGTGTATGTGTCCATCTTCGTATGCTGTTTCCTTTAGATTGCAAGGACCTTAGGCCAGAGACTGAATTTAACCTAGTGTTTAATACGGGCATTTATTTATTCAGTCTTAAAACTTCACTCTTGAATAAGCTGCCTTGGAGCTAAGGAGATCAGGCATCCCATTTTTTGAGGGATTATTTTATTTTTTAGTACATTTGATGGGTGGCCTGTGAAATCCTAAGAGTATGGCAATTTCTCCCCCAACTTTTTTTTTCATAATGCAAATATGCTTACTCTAGTGTAGTAGGATTGTCATTCCTAGGTTCAGGCAGTCGCTCTGCAGTCAATACTTCTTTAGCATTATATAGCATAACTCTGCCCAGACTCTCTAACTTTACAAGTTCTGAAATTAGTGAATGAATGAACACTAAGCATTTTCTTTGGACCAGGACTGGAGTTGGACATTTTAAAATACCTTATTTCAGTTAATCATCAAACAACTCCAAGGATGCATATTATAATCTCCATTTTACAGATGAGGAAATAGGCTAAGTATTTACCTAATGATATTCCAGGTGGAGGGCAACAAGTTGAGAGGCATATTTGGAATTGTTGGAGCATAGGGTGCTGGGAAGAAAGCAGGTAGAGAGGTTCAGCAAAACACATCTGGAAGGACAAGCAAGAGCTGTAATATGAAGCACCTTTTCACCCTGGAGTTGACTTTTATCATGGAGATTAGAGGTTTTCAAATTTAGTATTCATTGACATCATCTGGTATGACTATTAAAAATTCAAATCATTGCTCTAATCCACCACTCTGGTTCAGTAAGTTCAAAGTGGGGACTAGAATCTGTATTTTAATAACTTAGCAGACCAAGTTATTCTGTTGGTTTGAAGTCTGTGGAAAATGGGGAGCTTTAGAAGAATATTTTCCAAGTGAATTTCATCATTCTTGGGGAATGAGAGGATAGAGCGTGAGAATACTAAATTAGAGGCAAGAAACCACTTAGATCACTGGTTCTCAAACTTGTCTGTATATAGGAATCACCTAGGAATGTTTAAAAAGTACTCATGCCTGCATTCCAGTCTCAGAAATTAGAATTTAATCAGTCTGTGGTATGGCCTTGGAATTTTAAACTTCCCACAACAACTTTTATATGCAGCAACTTTTGTGAGCCACAATTTAGGAGACTATTGCAATAGGAAACGTTGCAGCCCTGAATTAATGCAATTGTCAGTTCATTAACAATTCTGGGTAGATTAGAAAGTAGAAGTTCTTTCTCCAAATGACACTTGATAGCCTGTGGCATGGCCTTGGGCTGATTTACTGAGTCTCCTCTTCTGCTGAACACCTGCTTGGTGCATAGCCTAACACAGCAACCTGAAAATGTTAGGGAGGTAACAGAAATGTGAATGAAGCTAGAGAGGAGGAGAGACTGGTTTCCAGCAACGTGATTTCAGGCTTACCACTGTCTACTTTAAGTCCCTACTTTGGTCCCCTCTAGTCTGTCATCCCCTGGTTAGGAGAGTTGATTAGCTTGACAAATGCAGCTGAATGGTAGTGGCTATTTGGGATGTTGTATTGAGAATTATTTTGAGATCAGGTCAGGAATCAATAGGAAAAAGACCCCAGTTAAATAAAACTTTCTGCCAGGTGATCTGAAGGGGGTTATAGGAGCCTCAGGATAACATTTGTTATCCTGAGCAAAATGTTAATTATGAAAACATTCTCAGCCTAGATTTTATTTATATGTAATTGTTCAAAGTCCAATTCTAAAAACAAAGAAAAAATTCCCTGCCTTGACCTATCATGCACTGATCAGAAGCAGATTTCTTGTACACAGTGTTATTTATTTTTTGGTCTTCAACTAGTGTTCTACAAATCTTCCACTTTGTAGTAATTTGGATGAGAATATTCTGTATGGCTTCCTTTGCTTGATCTTTCCAGGGAACATATCCTGTTATAATAGAAGAGGTTATATGCACGTTCATTCTCTTAAGAAGAAAAATACTGCCCTTGGATGTAAGTGAACCCTAAAAGACTCTCCCTCAGGATTTTCTATCATGGTTACAACTATCTTTCCCTGTAGGTTGCTTTCTGGAATTTTCTAACCCTGGGATGCCTAGTTGCTGGCTTATGCTTAGTTGCTGGCTTATGCTATTTCAAACATACTTTTATGGGGTAAATATGCACTTCCTGCCAAAGATATAAGACCAATAAGTGGCATTAATTAACAAAATCTTGTGTAGCAATGTAAGTCTCAACGAAATAGTGGAGATATTAGAAAAATCCTGAGTCAATATTATCTTACATTGGATAGTAACAATTCCATTTTACAGACAACAAAATTGAGGCTCAGAAAAGAGAAAAGGAATGAGATTAATATTCATGACTGGCAAGTCTGGCACTCAGCTAAGTGTTTAATATACTTATTTTGTATATTCGCAAAAGCTATGTGAATTAGTTATTATGTGCTCTGGTCTGAAAGTTCCTCAAAATTTGTATGTTGAAACTTATCCCCATTGTAGTAGTGTTAAGAAGTGGGGTCTTTTGGAAAGCAATGAAAACATAAGGGCTTCACCCTCATGAATAGATAACTGCCTTATAAAAGGCTTGGAGGGAACTAGCTTAGTCCTTTTCTGTCTTTCCATTCCTTCCACCATGTGAAGATATGGTTTCCTCTCTCTAGAGGATGCCACAACAAGGCACTACCATAGAAGTAGAAACTGGGTCTTCATCAGATACCAAACCTGCTGGTGCCTTGATCTTGGACCTTCCAGCCTCCAGACCTGCAAAGAAATATATTCTTTTTTAAATAAATTGCCTAGTCTGTGTTGTTTTGTTATAGCAGTACAAATAGACTAAGACATGATCCCTGTATCATGGATGAGGAAACTGAACATCAGAAAGGTAAAATACCTTGTCCAAGGTCAAACAGCTGGAAGTAGTGAAAACATCATTCAAATTTTGCTTTGATTTACTCCAAAGCTCCTGACCGTTTTATTATCTCTTGCAATAAGAAGACCTGGGAGATCCATGACCTTCTGACTTTTAGTCCAGCATTTTTGCTTAATCACCATCAGAGTTGCTGCTATTATCCTTCAGGTATCAGAATAGACTTAGCCTGTATCACATTTGACCCCATGGTTAAGAAAGTGTTGTCTCTAGAGTTTTAGAGCATATTCTTACTACAGACTTTAGGCTGAGAGCTCCAGAATTTCTTGGGCTATACTTAACCTAAGATATGAGAACAGTAAACCTGTGTAGAGCATTGAATTACTCAGTTCTCTCATTGCTATAAATTCTTGAGATTGGGTAATCTATAAAGAAAAGGTGTTTAATTGGCTCGTGGAACTTCAGGTTGTGTAGGAAGCATGATGCTGTTATCTGCTTAGCTTCTGGGAAGACTTCAAGGTTGTAAGGAATCCTGCAATCATGGTGGAGGGAGAAGGGGGAGCAAGCACTTCACATGGCTACACACTTTTGAACAGCCAGATCTTGTGAGAACTCTATCACGAGAACAGCACAAAGGGAGATAGTGCTAAACCACTCAGGAGAATCTGCTCCCATGATCCAATCACCCCCCGATGCAGCCCCATGTCCAACATCAAGGATTACAATTCGACATGAGATTTGGGTGGGGATACAGATCCAAACCATATCATGCATTAACTATGTGCCTGACACTATTCTAAAGTACTTTACACATATTTACTCATTTCATTTTCTTAACAACTACTGGAGTAGGTACTATCCTCCGTCACATTGTATAGCTCAAAAAGCTGGAGCACATAGCCAGAGTCCAAGTCCACGTTTCTAGCCGCTTCTCCATGCTGCTCGCATGTGTAAGTTCCTTCGTCTCTCCTTCCCTCCGGCCTAACAAATGCTGCCCAGCAAACTGACCTTCAGATTACAGCTACTCACTGCTCACTCCGTTTTCCGACTGTACTTATCTTACATAAAATCCCTCCTGGGATTTCTAAAATAATTCTTTTCTTTCCCTTTAAAAGCACAGTGCCGTAGTACAGATCTTGGGGTCAGGCTGGCTGGAGTCTTCTACTTTCCATCATTGCTTGAATTGCATGTTACCGTGTATCTGCTTTAGACTTATCTATTTTGCTTTCTCTGCTTTGGGTTTGGTTTTTCTACTGGCATAGAATGTATAATCTCCAAAGCATAATTTTCTTCACATTATTTTACATTTCTGAGAATGCTTTTAATGGTAGATATTTTAATGTTCTATTTTAAGGTAGTGACAGGCCCTTTAGCTAATCCGCTTGCAGTTAGATTTATTTGCTATCTGAGCCTCAAAAGATCAAGCTTTTTTTTTTTGAGCTGACAATGGAAAGTATATTAATGTTTCTGGCACTATAGGTACTATATAAACTCAAGAGTTTATGAAGATTATTTTCTGAAATTGAAATTGATTATTTCCTATGACGTCGATTATAGCATTGAGATCATGAAAATAAAATGTAAGCACTTTTATTATTTTAGTAAGTAGAATTGCTTTGCTTTTTGTGATAAAACAGCAGTTTCATGATATAACTTTTAAACTATACTTGAGGGTTTTTTTTCCCCTAAATAGCCATTTTCAGAGAGATGATCTATGGCTTGTCAACTTACAGTATAGCTGATGTAAAAAGTTTGTGATGGCAACCCTAAATGTTTTATCACCTGTCAGAAATTTCAATGATAATAAAAAGTAACATCCTTTAAATTAATTAGACATGATTAGGACTTCAAGCCCAGAGGCCACATCATTATGCAAAAATTATAACAGTTAGCTCTTTAAATTACCATTAAATTGATTCTTATGTTAATTGATATCTCACTTACAACCCTAGATTTAATTTATATAAGATCTTCAGAAATAGTAAGGTGTAATGAAATATTATTTTGAAAAAATTCCTTTGAGAATAAACACACTGAAAAATTGATTGTTATATTTGACTCTAGGTAGAATTTCTGTGTTAGAATAAAGCTGATTTCTCGTGAAATGGCATGGCTTACATTCATCTCTTGTGTTTGTGCAGCCCCCCACAAACACCAACAGAAGCTGCACGTGTGGTTCAATAGGGTAATTTTTTTCCCCAGTGAGCACTGTCTTATCTTCTCCTGTCTGACACAAGAAACAGGGTTTAATTTAACCATTTGAGATGCAGCATGTGCTGTGACACATTTTGGAAAAGGAGGGTAATGTGGCTGTGCACAGAGTTGACTTTGAAGATAGGAAGTGACATATATTTCAGAGAAGAACTGACACCATGGGGTAGAATGAACGAGTGGAGTATTACCCACAGGGTTTGAATAAGCAGGTGCTGATGAAGTACAGGTTTGAAGTTAGAATACTTGTAGCAAGAACTTGGAATTAATCGTTCCTTATGGACACATTGGGATGAACTGAGGCATAGCTTCAGTTCAGGTACGTAACCTCCTCATGCCTGTGTTCCCCCATTGACTAGTTCTGTATCTGCTAGATGGCAAAGCAAAATAAGTTGTCTGGGCTCATTTAAGCATCAAGTTTGTACTAACTAAAATACCTTTATGTTGGTATTTTGAAATTTTTGACCAGACTGCAAGTTCCATGAGTGTAGGAAATGTGGCTTATCCATATTTTATGGGCTTAATTCCTGGGGGTAGATTCTCAATTACTTAAGAATGTCCCAAGGAACCTCTGATTTACTTTGTAGGTTTTAGCAATAATAACATGCAAATTGTAAAATGCAATTACAATATTATAAATGACAAGAGGCTGTATTTATAAGAATGAAATTAAGATTGAGACAACCAAAAAAACTGTTGGAGATGGGAACTTTTCATAGTGCAGGCTAAACTTCCCCCATAAATGGATGCATTTCCTCATCTTCATGGATAAGATTTTCATTCATGTTTTAGTTGTTTTTATTTTGTTTCTGTTCTGTTTTCTTTGTTTTTCACACCTTGTCACAACCCAGAGACTGAGCAGAGATGCATCTAAGAGGCAAGAAATGTCAGTACCCACGAATGCGCAATAGGAAGCAAGCATGGTCTAAGACAGGAGATGCTAGCACAGAAGCTTGTGAAGAGGGAATCCAGTGTTATCTAAAACGTCCACAAGTCATAATGCAAGGAAGGTGCTGAGATGATGTGTTGGTTCCTAACCACTTGGAAGAATATTTCCATCATTGCAGAAAGTTCTATTGGGCGGTAGTGCTATTTAGTGCCAATGTAAGTAAAACATTAGTATGAGTTTTACTGGAGTCTTTATATTGCGCAATGCCAGTTTTAACTGTAGATATCAGAGCATTTAACTCATCTGTGGAATCTCTGACTTTACACAATTTGTATTTTGTGGATCTTTCCTGGAAAATGTCTGCAGATGGTCAAGAGGGATAGACTTAAATTCAACTCACAAAGGCTGGAAGGAGGAAGAAAAGATACCTCCAGGCATAGAGTTTGGCTAAGTAGCATTTTCAGGCATGGTGTTACTCACAAGGGCCCAGGACATGCCCCATAATGCCAGAGATGGAGTCTAGGGAAGTCAAGCCAGGTAACATCCTTTCTCATGGGCCTGACACTGGACCCACAGCAGGGGTCTTATCTTAGGTCTACAAGAAAGGATGCCCCCTAAGGATTCTTTAAAAAGGTAGCCCCCTAAGGATCTTTAAACCTCAGTACTTGGACACACTAGATATCTAAATGGGGTGGGTAAGAGTCTCGCCTCATCCAGACAGAGCCTCCCTCTCACTGCTTACATCAAAGGCTGTGCTGCTGCCAGCCCAGGGAGGACATGGTTGCTCCCAAGCCCTGCTCCATGAAGCCATGTAATACATGCATCCAACCCTAACCCTCCTGCTTTCATGCTGGGGTGGAGGGTGACAGCAGTCATTGGGCAGGGTTGGGGAGAGGGAGGCTAGTCAGGGTTTGGGCACCAGAGTGAGAAAGAACAGGTGGGTGAGAACCCAATCTGGGAAGGTGTCAAAGAGTGGAGCCATGTGTGAGTGGAAGCTTAGAATGTACTCTATCATTCCATAGGACTTCACGTACAAAACACAACTTCAAATGTAAAATTATTAAGAATTTTAATTTTAATATAGTGACCACAGAGCATTAAACTCCATCTGTGGGACCCTCCTGAGCATGGGGCCCTGTGTGAGTATGTTAGTCATGTGTATGTGAAGCTGGTCCTGATTAAGGTGACTATTTAGTTCTGTCTCCTGATGGGACCCTGACTGATACATATGGGAAATCAGAAATTGGGTTAACGCTTGAACGGAAGAGCATAGGGCAACAAATTCTGCTCAATGTTTTCTCCTCCCCGACACTCCTATCTGAACACATAGTTGGCTTTTTAACCCAAAATTATTTGGGTCCTCTTTTCACTGCTGATATTTCTCAGTTGACTCCATTATTCACTGGCACGTTCTTTTTTAAATGCAAAGTATTAGTAAGTTGATTTTCTTTATTACTATTGTTTGATCTCTACTCCCCTCAACTTTTACCTTCTCCAGATGCTTCAATTTTACCAAATTATCTCAAGAATAAATATTGCCATGCAAAATTATTTCTATTTCTGTTATTGACATACTTCTGCCTTTCACTTGAGAAACAGTGTTTTCATAAAGGAGGAGCATTTTAAGTGTTGCATCTTACTCTTTGCAGAATGTTTAAGTTCTAAGCCTCTACGTACAAATTTCTAAGAGGCTCATGGTCTATGAAACTTTCATAAGAATTTCCAAATTCCTTGGGTAGCAAATATGCATACCTATGCTTTATGCTCTGTTTCCTCTGCTATATTGACTTTGGTGTCTTGCGGGAGCAATTTCCAAGCTAATGTTTCTGTATAGGCTGGGTGCTTGATTCTTTGGAGGTAAGAAGGGAACTGGCTTTCTTTCCTCCTGCATATCTAATTGGAAGTGGCCTGGAGTTTCCTTCATTTTTTTGTACTTAGGGCACTCTTTGCAGGCTAGCTGCCTAGCTTCATGATCCCTCCTATACCAGGGCTTCCTAGATTTTTTTCAGCTCTGACACTGAGTTCACTGGGGGCAGAATGATAGGCTCAGTAAAAGTTTACTCTAAATTGAATTTAATCTATGACTTTGTTGCAGTACAAGAGAAAACAGAGGATGGAGCTAGGTTTGTTTTCTGTTCATTCAAACCCTGAACCACATTTTTGTTCTCAGGCAACATATATACACATTCATAGAGTCAACCATTTACCAATAGATTTCTACATTTGAGTTCAAATGAGGAACAAAGTCAGCTGAGGAAAATCCATGTCATTTGGCCAACCAATGAGAACTTTGGTATCTTCCAAGAAGCTCCAACTCATTTACTGAAAAGCAGTTGTTACTAGGCTTAAGCGGCTTGGAAAATAACAGGGAAATTTTGCTTTTGAAGAGCTGAATAACTGTAAGGAAAGAGACTAACAGAAGCTAAATAATTGTCGTTTTTACTGGAAAATATTTCTGAACTAAGAGGGGAATTTGGGAAGACAGAGGAGTTTTTACCTGAGGAATGTTTCTTCCCAAAACAGATCCAAGAAAGAACCAACCATCTTGAAAAGGGCATTTTTTATTAAGATAAGTCATGTAAATATTGTACAGGTATCAGTAGAAAATGTTTCAGTAGGGAAACAATCTGCTTTCTTAAGACAAAATTGATCAAATGTATATTTCCAGGATAGAGAGCCTGCTGTCAAACTTCACCACAAGTTGTTGAGGTGTAAATGTAGAGAAAGTGATGTATCACTTTTGCCCCATGATGATTATGAGTACATGCCAAAAAATATTAAGCACTTATTTGATGTCTGAATCTGTCATTGCTCATTGCGAATGAACAACGAGTGACTTTTCAGGACTAAAATTGGAGGCTTATTTCATGCATCTTTCTCTTCTTGTAATAATAAATAAGCCATAGTTATTTTGTGCCAAATACATGTACCTCAAAGCTTTAATTGAGGAATATTTTGTTTTTATAACTCATATTCTATACTGATTTGTCCCTTATTTTATTCAAACACATTTTCTTATTATATTATATCAAAGACTATTTAATGTAGAATTTGGAATGCTGGACTTAATGGTCTCTTGATATGTATTTTTATCCCAGAAATGTGACTATTTCATATTATGGTCTAATTGGTTTTAGTGTAATATGCATTGTGTGCATATAATACAAGTATGTAATATGCATATAAAAGTTTATGCATATACTGTTTAGTATTCTCAAGGTAAAATATTTTAGCACTCTTACATCTTTGAGTCAGTAGACACTATAAATGAGCCACATCATATGAAACATCTGCTGTAATTGGAGTAGTCTTTAAAATGTATATTTCTTCATTATCAGCCATCTTGATACTCACCTTTCTGTTCTTTATGGCACTGGAATAAAGATCAGATCGATTGGATTAGGGCTCAGGTTAGATAGCATTTTAAATCAGTGCCTATATCTATGATGTTACCTTTGCAAGATGCATTGGAAGGCAGTTGATTTTTCAGTTATATGACTACATAGGAAAACTAAAAATGTTTGTATTTGCTTTCCTCATTTGTATTTTTTTCAGCTTGTTAAACTGAGATCTGCTTTGTCTAGGTTATTTGAAAGCTCATCATCATCCACAGAAATGTGGATTGCAAATTAAAACAGTAACATCCGCATTTTCCCTAGAGAGACTTGCTTCTACTCTGCCGGAGGCAGTATCACTCAGTAACAAATAGAAGGTTTCTCTCAGCTGCTACTGTGTTTATGAGTATATGAGCACTGGCAGGCAGGGACCTGTCCTCTGTAGATGCTAATACAAACAAATATGATCCATAATCACAAATTTCTTTTGGAGAAATGGCATGACTATTATTACTACTGGAATGTTTGCCAAAGGCAAAAAGCAAACAACAATAACAAAATCTTTCTGATCCCTCCACTGTCTGCTTCATTAAGTGATGCACCAGACCTCAGCTAAATACATTCCCTCTCTGGCCCTAATATTGCAATGCTCATTCCTATCAAAGTAGAAACATGGGCCAAGTAAAGACTGTAGAACCACAGCCTAAGATTGAAAGCGAATTGTGTTTTTGTTTAGCTTTGTTCTGTATTTTTGATTGTATGCTTGATATGTGTGCTTAAGCAAATTTGAAATCTTGTGAAAAGCAATGTGTCCTTCACAATCACTCTGATGACTTTTTGAGAACTCGTAACTGGGACAGAGGGAAGAGGAGTATAAGCGAACCTATGCTTGTGTGCACACTTGAAATTACATGAAAACTATCAATATCCTTCTGAAATCACTATTTATTGTGTATGTACATTATTGCTTGTATATAGCTCTGTTGCTATATTTCATTATTTATAAAATAAACATCGGTGGAGCTATTTGCCAGTTTATGTGATGATGCTAAAATGAAAATATGAATTAGCCTCTGACATAAAGTATAAATAGACATCTATAGGGACAGAGTAAGAAGAATCTGTTTAGTGGAGTAGTTTTACAGAGAAAGTTATATTGAAGGCCAGTGTTCAAGCTAATGAGAAGATGGAAAAGTATTCCTGAAAGAGTGAGTGATATGAAAAATATCCTGGCCACAGGCGGTTAATTCCAGAATTGGATCATAGCTCAGAATGCCTGAAATGCGGGATGTATGGGAGACAGTGAAATTTGATTTTTCAAATGATTTTAATGACTTATCAGGAGGAAAGGACAAGCAGTTGATTCTGTGGCTTTTTCTCTGGCTTCAGGAATATGTGAGTGTTTGAATCTCCCTTGCAATATTAACTCAAGAAGTTGTTAGGTGTTTACCTGTACTGGATTCAAGATGAATGAGAATCTGTCTAAGAGATATCAGACGAAACACCTGTACATCACCATCCAGATGTGTATTTAGTAATGAGTGGTTGGCATTGATAAGATGAAGCAACACTAGAGAATGAGCACTAGTTGTACACCTTGGAGGAGCCACATGGCTAGCTAGATATAAAAGCTGAAGAGATCTCTAATTATCTACATACAGCAAGCCTTGTCTATACTGACCACAAACAACTTGTATGTGAAATGGTCAAGATATTGGAAGCTGCCTGGAAGTCACTAGGCCTCTTTTTTGGTGGTGGTTTGCATATAGCTGTTTCCTCTCCTGTCTTCGTTCTTAAAGCTAGATATACTCAGTGCCAGGTAAAACTACTAATCTTTTAAATTAGATGTCAATCTGGACTCAAGACCAGTGCTGTTAGTAGAACAAAGTGGGAGTTTAAGCACTTATTTGATAGATAATAGCTGTACATGCAATTATTATTTTTTATCATAAATATTTTATTTCTCAGTATAAACATAAAAATTAAAATTAAGGTCACCAGTTAATCTAGAGATGAGTATTGTTAATATATGCTTGAGATTCAGATACATCTATATCTAATGATTATTAGATTTCATATATTTAACATTTACTCTTTTATATTTTAATTTTCTCACATGTGTTTTTGTATTGCTAAGGGTAAATATGCATCATTTTTAATGGCTGCATAGAATTCCATTGTGTGGCTCTTGCATGATGTATTCAACCAATCCCAATACATACAACTGATAATTTTTGACTATTAAATTCAATACCATCATTATATATGTAAAAATCACTTTTCCAAAAATTCTTATCAATGTATAGTTCCCAAAAATGGTATATGCAAAGGTCATCTACGCATTCTTCTGCCCACACTGAATTTACATTTAAAAAGACTCTTGCCAGCTTAATAGTTGGAAAATATCTTTTTGTTGGTATTTGCATTTTCTAAATACTCAATATAAAATGGAAAAATATAAAGAAGAAAGTGAGTATCATTCAAAATTCTGTCATATAAGAGATAACTATGTTAAAATCTTGGTGCTTCGCCTTCTGAACATTTTTCAATGCATACATGCATATGATTTTTCCAATATAAATGGGACTATACATGCTATTTTCACTCAATAATATATTTATAAATAATTTCTAATGACAAAATCGTATTCTATTGTGTGCATTTCAGTTTCCCTATTGTTGAACATTTATGTTGTCTCTTATCTTCCTGCTATTATATAATAATGCAGTGATGAACATTCTTACAGTGTTGCACACTTGTCCAATTATTTTCTTAATATGCTTGTCTAAAAATGAAATTGCTGGGTAAGAGTATATTTTATATATGCATATATATATTCAAATTGTCTTTCATAGATACCAATTCCAACTTTTATCAGCAGTGTATATAAATATCCATTTCTTCACACTCTAGCCAACACTGAATGTAATAATATTCTAAATCTATACCAGTCTAGTAGGGAAAAGGTGTTTTAAATTATACATTTTAGATTCAATGAGATTATTCTTTAATATTTATTGACTATTATTATTTCCTGACTTGTAAATTGTTTTCTGATGACCTTTGTTCATTTTTCTAGTAGGTAGTTCATCTTTCTTTTGAAGAATTCTGCAAATAGTAGAGGATATTAACACTTTGCTATGTGATTGTTGCTCAACTTTTAGTTTTAATTATAACAGTTTTTCTGAGCCAAATGTTAAATATTTATTTAGAAAAGTCTACCAATCTTTTCTCATATGCTTTCTGCTACAGAATTTTTCTCACTGTAAAATTATTGAATTATTTTAAACTTTTCTTATAGTGTTTTATTTTAATCAAGAAGTCAGTCATTAAGTTATTTAGAGATTTTTGTTTCTAGATTTCCTAGCACCATCATAACTCTTCTACCTCCTCTATCAGTTTGAGATATTATTTTTCTCATATATTATTTACTTTGTAATGCATATATATTTATCTTTTCTATCAATAGTGCTTAAGATAAATTTTAATAGTAGATAGACAATGTCCTTGTAATATTTAGTCTTCCATATAAATGTCAGAATATTGTTGCTTCATTCCAATTTTAAATTCATTAAGATTTTCAGAGGCCTTGCATAAAAATCATACATTTATTGGTAATCTTCAGGTTCATAATATCAAGCCTTTTCATCTAAAAATAATGATCAGTTTAATTAAGGGTTCTTTTATGAGTCTTATGAAATGCTTATATGTTTTAAAAATATATTTTGCATATGTGTTGTTAATTCTTATGTTTTTTAATGTATGTTATTACTAATGAGGTTTTATATACACACATACATATATTCATATGTGTATATTTAAATTTGTATTGAAAAATAACACATATATCTAAAAAGTACCAAAACATACTAATAAGTTACAAAAAAGTAACTAATCTCATAAAATGTAAACCCATTTAACCATAACTGAAGTCAAGAAATAATATTTTTGATGTTCTAGAAATTAATGTGCCTCTCTCCTATCATGACCATCTTCCTCCTCTCAAAGACAATCAGTAACGAATTTTATGATAGCATCTTGCCTTTATATTATCTAATTCTAAATACATAGAATTATATATAAATACATAATGCATGTATACATTTCTAATAATATGGTTTTGTTTTGCTTAATGTTTAACCAAAATGACCATTATATTATTTATCCAACTTGTGTAATTTGTTGCCTTCATACTTTAGCTGATACTCTTTTCAATATTTTAGCTGATTGTTTCTTTGTTAAAGAAATAATTTACCAGCTTGGGCAACACAGCAAGACCCCATAAGTGCAAAATGAAATAAAAAAAAACTTAGTTGGGCATGGTGGCACGTGACTGTAGTCCCAGCTATTTGAGAGGCTGAGGTGGGAGGATTGCTTGAGCTCAGGAGGTTGAGGCTACAGTGAGTTGTGATTTTAACACTGTCCTCTAGCCTAGATAACAGAGTGAGACTCTGTCTCAAAGAAAAAAAATAATAATAATGTTAAGTCTTATGTTGTGTGTAAATTATGTTAGTCATGTTCTCCTCTCCAACGTTTATAATGCTCATTTAAGTTTTTAGGGTTCTTCTTAACTTTTTGACTAATAACATTGGTTACACCTAAAGAGAACAATAATAAACAATGGCGATAGTGAGGAATTTCAGTTTTGTTCCTGACATTAATGGCCATACTTTCTTAGTGTTTCATCATTATTATGACACTAGTGGTTGTTTAAAAAATATATATATGTATCACATAAAGCAATATCTTTTTATTATTATTCCCCAAAACATGTTCTTCAGAACAAATATAAAAGATTATCATGGGCGTTTTTGCTGTCACTCAAGGCAATCATTTGGTTTTGTTGTCTTGCCTGGTGAAGAAAATTTACATATGTGTGTGTATATATATATATATATTCCCTAGAATATACATATTTGTGTGTGTCTGTGTGTGTGTCTGTGTGTGTGTGTATATACACACACACACAGACACACACATATATACACATTTGTTTTTGTTTTGCCTGCTGAATAAACTTACACAGACATATGCACACATATATATAGTCTAGGGAATGTCTTTTATACTATATATAATGTCATCTGAAAACATTATATTCCCTTAGTTAATATTCTCCAGGAAAACTGAATCCGTTTTTCATATTTCTTAAGTTTACTTAGAGTGATGCTATATTTTCATAGGGCCTGTGAATGGGATCTTTTAAAATTATAATTTATACATTTGAGTTTTATAAATTTGTTTTATAACTGTAGTAAGCTCTCTTATTAGATCTAATACTTTTTATGTTTATTTTCTTGTTTTTCTAGTAAATAATTATAGCATTTGTAAATAGTACTTATTTTTATGTCTTCCTTTTAAATAATTATGACTTTGGAACTTCTGCTTCTGGCTAAGATGAAGTAACAGGGATAGATTTACTCTCCTGCTCTAAACGATAAAAGAATTGGACAAAATATGTGAAACAATGAGTTCTGGACATTTAGAGAAAGACAATGTGGAACTGTGCAGAACTCTTCCCAAGAGAAGGGAAATAAGCAAGGAGTCCTCTACTTGTACCAGCTTTTTGCCTAAAGGCAGTTTCCAGGCTGCAGTGCATGGGGGGAGAAGCCAAACAGAGCCTGGTCAATTAAGGAGAAGTATGTTAGAGCGAAGGGATGTCAGCAAGCTAAGGTTTGCTGAATACTGTAGAGGGGGAATCTGCAAGCATCGAAAGAGTCCCTCTTTCTGTGTGCAGATGTCCAGAGCTCCTCTCAAGTCTTTGGATAAGTACTGATTTGCACCTGTGTGAGAAAAAATTACCTAAGCCAGGACAAACAAAACTACCAACAACAACCAAAAAAAAAAAAAAATCACTGAGCAGTAGTAGACAGAATTTCTGAAACTCGTAAGACCTGAGATGATTTATGTTTCCAAAGGCCTGAATGGAAAGATGTCAAAATATATGTGGCATTGAATAGAATTCCAGAGAGGTATTATCATAATAGTGGGACTAAGTTAGCATTAGGCTAAAGATCCTGTGGGTTCACCCCAAAGTATCTTAAAACAATCTTTTATAATATCCAACTTTAAGTGTTCTCACCACAAAGAAATAATAATTATGTGAGATGATGGATGCTAATTGGCTAATTATCACAAAGAAATGATAATTGTGTGACATGATGGAGTTAATCGTTTCAAAATGTATACATGTATTAAAAATAAAACCCCATGCATAGCAACGATTATTCTTAAAAATTAATATATGATTTTTTCAATTACAATGTTAAAAAAAAATAATTCCAAGAAGTTTGGCTGCATGCTAAAAACAACACTATTTAAGGATCACAAAAAATTCAACATCTAACTATATCAAATTCATATATTTTTAACAATACAATGCAATATTAACAAAAATACAAAGAAACAAAAAATGTGGCTCACAACTAGGAGAAAAATCAATCAAAAAAATCCCAAAATAACAGATGGTAAAACCAACATAAAAACCATTAAGACAGTTATAAGTATGATTATACGTTCTATACATAGAGGCAAACAGCATGATGATAAGAAAAGTGAACCATATACAAAAGCACAAGTGGACTAGAGATTAAAAATATATACCTGAAATAATTATATGATGAGATTAATAGCAGATTAGATTCTGCAGAAATATATTATCAGTGAATGTAAACATATAGTAATAGAGCTATCCAAAATAAAGCACAGAGAAAAAAATGGAAAAATGAAACAGAGCATTAATATATAATCAAGTAGCATAACATAATGTATAACCGAAGACCCAGAAGGAGAGGAAAAAAGTAAAGCAGTACAGCAGTGAGAAATAATTCCCAGTTTGATAAGTGTATACATCTAAGAATGTCAAATCATTCCAAACAAAATGAACACACTAAACAATGTCAAAGCACTTTATTTAAAATTTGATCAAAAACAATAAAGAAAAATATAAAACAGCATAGGAAAGACACATTATACACAGAGAAACACAAAATATTCACAGTAGGCAACACTTTAGAGATTATACAAGCCAGAAAATAATGGAGAAAGGGCTTAGATGTTCTGAAAGAAAAAAGAGTAACCCTGGTTTTTTCTAGGTTTCTTAACCCAGAAAAAAATTCTTTCAAAAATGAAGAGATGTTAGACAAACAGATGCTGAGAGAATTTATTATCACTAGAATTCTACCTGTGGAAATGTTAAACAGAAGCATGTCAGGTAGAAGAAAATGATACCAGATGGAAATTTGGATTTATATCTGGGAATAAGGAACACCAAAAATAATATCCACATAGGGAAATACTAAATAATTTTCTATGTTTTTAATCACTTTAAAAAAGAATTAATTGTATGAAGTCAAATTAATAGCAATGTGTTTGGGGACTTATAGCACATGACATCAGTGGCACAGAAGATGGGAAGGAAAATGGAAATATTATTTGAAAGAAACTGATAGGTTTAAGATGCATATTGTAAGCCTTATGGCAACCACATACACAAAAAATAAGGAAATGAACCATAAAAGGGTCTAACTAATAATTTAATAGTGGAGATAAACTGAATTATGGAAAATCTCAACAAAATCACAAGAAAATAGAAAAATTGATGAAAAGAAAGAATAAATAGGAAAATAATCAGACCATCGATTTCCTATCTGTAACTACGTTAACATTAAATGATCTAAGTATTCCAAACAAAAGACATAGGTCATCTGATTAATTTTTTTAAAGGAAGAATTAAGTTTGTACTGTCTATAAGAAACCTGTTTTAAATATAAAAAGACACAGAGAAGCCGGGCGTGGTGACTCACACCTATAATCCCAGCACTTTGGGAGGCCGAGGCAGGTGGATCACGAGGTCAAGAGATCGAGACCATCCTGGTCAAAAAGGTGAAACCCTGTCTCTACTAAAAATACAAAAATTAGCTGGGCAGGGTGGCGAGTGCCTGTAGTTCCAGCTACTCGGGAGGCTGAGGTAGGAGAATTGCTTGAACCCAGGAAGCGGAGGTTGTGGTGAGCGGAGATCGCACCATTGCACTCCAGCCTGGGTAACAAGAGTGAAACTCCGTCTCAAAAAAAAAAAAAAAAAAAAAAAAAAAAAGACACAGAGAGATGAGAAAAAGGATGAAGAAAGATGTATGTTTCTACATTTAAAAATCAATGACTACTAATCAGTAGAAAGTTGAAGAGACAATATTTATATCAGGTAATGTGGTTTTTAGAATAAGAAATATTATTTGGGATGAAAATAAACTTTTAATAATGATAAAGTAATCAAAACGTCAAGAGGGCAAAACACTCTTGAAATGTTTGCATGAATATTTCTTCAAAATACATGAAGCAAAAACTTATAGAGCAGGAAAGAATAGACAAATCTTGAGATGTAGCTGGAGATTTCAGTAGTCTTCTTTCAACAATTAATGCAATATATATATTTGGAAATTCAGTAAATATATAGAAGACTTGAAGAACACTATCAAGTGATTTGACCTAATTAGTAGCTATGGTATTCCCCATCCAATCATAAGAGGACATATATTATTTTAAGGTGCACCGTGATTTATCATTATGATAGATTACATTCTGGATCATAAAGTAAACCTCAATTAATGTAAAAGGTTTGAAATAATACAAAGTATATTTTTTACCATACCAGAATTAAGAAAAAGGTTTATAACAGAGAGATATCTGAATAATCCTCACATATTTAGAAGTTGAAAACATACTTCTAAATAAACCCTAGGTCACAGAAGTAATCAAAGGATCACTAGAATATATTTTCGTTTTCTTTTTTTTTTTTTTTTTGAGATGGAGTTTCACTCTTGTTACCCAGGTTGGAGTGCAATGGTGCGATCTCGGCTCATGGCAACCTCCGCCTCCTGGGTTCAGGCAATTCTCCTGCCTCAGCCTCCTGAGTAGCTGGGATTACAGGTGCGCACCACCATGCCCAGCTAATTTTTTGTATTTTTAGTAGAGACGGGGTTTCACCATGTTGACCAGGATGGTCTCGATCTCTTGACCTCGTGATCCACCCACCTCGGCCTCCCAAAGTGCTGGGATTACAGGCGTGAGCCACTGCGCCTGGGCCTAGAAAATATTTTCAATTGGATTATAATAAAAACACACCACAAATTATCAAAATGTGTAGAATAAAGCTAAGGCGGTGTTTAGAGGAAAATTTATAGCATTAATTACTCATATCAAGAAAGAAGTACAATCCCAAGTCAGTGATCTAAACTTCTACCATAATAAATGAGTAAGAGAAGAGCTAAACTCAAAGGAAAAGGAAATAATGAAGCTAAGAGCAAAACCAATAAAATTGAAAACAGAGAGGCAATTAAGAAAAGTCCATGAAACCAAAAGCTACTCCTCTGAGAACAATAAATATTATAAATTCTATAGTTAGTAAAGAAGAACTTAATACATTTGACAACTCAGATGAAATTGACACATTCATTTTAATACACAACTATAAAAACTCACTAAAGAAGAAATAAGTAGCCTGTTTAGTGCAGTATATTTTAAGGAAATTGAATTTATACTTAAAAATCTTCCAATAAAGGAAACTTCAGGCCTAGATGGCTTTATTGGTGCATTCTACCAAACATTTAAGGAAGAAACAATAGCAATTCCATCCAAACTGTTTCAGAAATGAGAGTGGACACCCCCAATTCACTTCATGAAGCCAGTATTACTCTGGTACAAAATGAAAAGTATAATAAGAAAGAAAACGTCAGACCAACATCTCTTATAAAGAATTGAATCCAAAAATATATAAAAATATTATACTTAGAGCTGTTCATCTATTATAAAGACACATGCATGTGTATGTTCATTGCAGGAGATTTCACAATAGCAAAGTCATGTAATTAATCTAAATGCCCAGCAATGACAGACTGGATAAAGAAAATGTGGTACATAGACACCATGGAATGCCATGCGGCCATAAAAAGAATAAGATCATATCCTTTTAGGGGATATGGATAGAGCGGGAGGCCATTATCTTTAGCAAACTAGCACAGGAACAGACAACCAAATACTGCATATTCTCAATTATAAGTAAAAGCTAAATGATGAAAATACATGGATAATGAGATCTTTCAGAGGATGGAGGGTGGGAGGAGGGAGACCAGGAAGAACTATGAGTAATAGACTTAATACCTGGGTGATTAAATAATCTGTACAACAAACTCCATGACGCCAGTTTACCCATGTAACAAACCTGTACTTGTATCCCTGAACTTAAAAGTGGAAAAAAAAATGTCTTACACATAATATATAAAGCAGATTATGTGTCATGTCCAAATGGGATTTATCCTACAAATGTAAGGTTATTTCTGTATTTAAAAAGCAACATAATTTCCCATAGCAAAACACTAAAGAAGAAAAATTATGTAGATCATCTCAGTAGTTACAGGAAACATTTAAGCTGACTTGAACTCCTAGGCTCAAGTGACCCCTGACACCTCAACTTTCTGAGACCCTGGAACTATAGATGTGTACCACTGTGACCAGCTAGTGTTAAAACTATAATAGCCAATATAAATTTGAAAAAGATGAACTAAGATGGACTTAAGCTTCCTGACCTCAAAACTTACTATGAAGCTACAATAAATAAGGTAATGTGTTCCACATACAGATATGTGGAACAGTATAGCCAGTCTAGAAAGAGACCAACACATATATGATTAATTGATTTTTGATTAAAGGGCCTAGTTATTTCAATAGGGAAAGGATAGTCTTCAAAAAATCATCCTGGAGCAATTGGATATCTATATTTAAAACAATGAACCTTGATTTTTATCTCACATTACACATTAAAAAAAAAACCTCAGAATGGATTACAGACTTTTGTGTAACATGTAAAGTTATAAAACTTCTAGAAGAAAGGGCCGGGCTTGGTGGCTCACGCCTGTAATCCCAGCACTTTGGGAGGCCGAGGCGGGTGGATCATGAGGTCAGAAGATCGAGACCATCCTGGTCAACATGGTGAAACCCCGTCTCTACTAAAAATACAAAAAAAAAAAAAAAAAAAAAAAAAATTAGCTGGGCATAGTGGCACGTGCCTGTTATCCCAGCTACTCAGGAGGCTGAGGCAGGAGAATTGCCTGAACCCGGGAGGCGGAGGTTGCAGTGAGCCGAGATCGTGCCATTGCACTCCAGCCTGGGTAAACAAGAGTGAAACTCCGTCTCAAAAAAAAAAAAAAAAAAAGAAAATTAAATGATAAATAATAGACTGCAAGAAATTCTTTGCAAAACATGTAATTGATAAAAGGCTTGTATACAGATTATATAAAGAGCTCTTTCAATTTAAGAAGCCAAATCAAGAAAAGGTAGGTTGAGACAGAGACATTAACATAAAAGATATATGAATGTCAAATATAGTCGTGAAACATGCTCAACAGCATTATTCAGGAAGGAAATGTAAATTAGAACTACAATAAGATTTGTGTACACATCATGTTTAAATTTCTAAAACTAAAAAGACAGACAATTTTGTATATTGCCAAGAATTCAGAGCAACTGGTAAAGCAAAGCATGTTACAGTCTCTATGGGAAAAGTTTGGCAGTTTGTTATTAAGTTAAACTTACAATTACACAGTGATTCATCAGTTATATTCTTAGGTATTTACTTAAAAGAAACAGAAAGATATGTTCATACAGTGACCTGAAATCAAATATCCATAGTAGCTTCATCATAGTAGCTAGTCTCAAACTAAAAGAAACCCGGATATCCATCAGCAAGTTAATGGACAAACAAATGGTGGTATATCCATAAAGTGAACGACTGTATAACAATCAAAATTTAAACATTACTAAAACATTCACCAACGTAAGTGAATTTCCAGAGCGTTATACTTAAAGAAGCCAAATGCAAAATATTATATCCTGCATGATTCTATTTAAATGAAATCCTAGAAAATACAAAACTATAGTGACAGAGTATGGATTAGTGGTTGCCAGAGGCGAGAAATAGAGGAACCTGATTGATTTCAAAAAGACAATAGGGAACGTTTTGCACTGATGGCAAATATCATGATTATGGTCAAAGTGACATGATTGTATAAATTTGTCACACCTCACTGAATTTTACACTTAAAATTGGTGAATTTTATTTTATGTAGATAATATAAATACAGCTGAGAAATATAACCTAATACTTTTAAGTTATATTGTTTTCCTCAGTTACAATGTTGACTAGTATTTCTAGAATTATAGCGGTAAGAGAATGACCTTGCACTTTGTATTAGTCCATTTTCACGCTCTGATAGAGACATACCTGATTGTGTCTTATCTCGAATTGTACTCTCATAATTCCCACGTTATGGGAGCGACTTGGTGGGGACACAAAACCAAACCATATCAGGCTTTCACCTTATTTCATTACTTGTATATCTATTGTTTCACTATTAGGTAGAAAGACGAGCTACTCATTTGAAATTAAATGCCCTCACAATGCTTAGTAAGTATCTTGTATTTCTGTTTTGCTAAATATCTTCACAAGGAATAAGCTGCTGGCACCTGTCTAATAATCATATGGATTTTTGGGGGTCTTTGGATATGATGAATCATATTAATAGATTTTCTTATATTGAATTATCCATGTAATAATTTATAAAATACATGTTTTTATACTAATTTTTATATTGTTTTTATAATTGTTTAAGTGTGGGAGCTTTGCCTTTACTTTCAAAGTAAAATTAACGACTTGTTTTCTTCTTTGCTCTATCTTATTAAATTCTGTGATTGGAGTGAGTTAGTTTTTAAATAAATTGAATAGGTTTTCTTCTTGTTGTGTGCTTTAAGATACTTTAATGAAGTTGTGTAAATTCCTTGAGTATTTTGACATCAGTGGTTTGTGAGACTACCTCCGTCATGCACCCTCTTGCAAGTATTTGACGACCTTCCTTAGTTCTCTGAGAGTTATGGAATTAATTTGATTAACTTCCATTTTTCTTGGAAGTGGTTTATTAGAAAGAGTTTGTTTTCACCAAGATTTCCTGCCTTATAAGAATAGAATCCAATAGATTTAAACATGTTTTTTAAAAAATAATTTTAAATATGTTCTACATGGTTTATTATATTGTTTGTGTTTTTTCTTTCATATTAAATTAACCTTATCAGAATGCTTCTACTTTATTGTCTTTTTTTCAAAGAGGAAGCTAGTCAATTTCTTTACCAATTGAACATTTTCTGTAATTTCTTCTTTTGTTTTTCTATGTTTTGTTACTCCTTTCCTATCATTTTCTGCTTTTCAGTTTTTAGTATATATGCATTTCATGTTTTTACTTCATCGTAAGACCTTAAAAATTGATATTTATTTCCTAAAAACAGCTTTGGTTATATTCCATATGTTTTCATATATAATACTTTTCTGGAAAAATTGTCAGCATGACTATTAAAGTTTTTATTTCCTTAAGAACTGATTGTACATTATTCTTTAGACAGTGAAGAGCCAGCAAAGGTTTTGACTGAGGAAGTGATATGATCAGATCTTTAAAGAAATACCTGACAGTGTTGTGGAGAATGGATTGCAGTAAAGTGACACTTAAGATGAGGTTTAAGAGGCTATTCCAAGAGCCTCCATAAGTGGTGATGACTCTGATACGAGCAAAAGTCAAACTACTGAGAGTTGATGTGTTAAAGGAGGGGAAGATGAGGAAACAATGAGAGTCTGATCATAAATTTAAGCAGACAGGAGGGGCCAGCTATATCTGAGACTACAGCTTCAGACAAAAGGATAAGCAGGTAAACAAGAGCTGAGTAGGGGCTTTTAAACAGAAAGTAAGAAATAGAACAGTTAAAATGTTTTGGCACTGTGAGACCATAGCCACAGTTGCTATTTTATAAGACACATTGTAGACATCAATCATGACTGGAAAGTAGCTTGTGAGAGTGCCAGCCAAGTCACAATGGTGCTTCTAGATTATACATGAAGATGATAGGATCTACAGAGAAGGAAAGAAATCACACTTAGATGGCATTGTTCTAAGAATGGTTGGCATAGTCTTATTTGCTTTGGGACAGGAAACAGTCAGTGATGAGGGCAGTTTGGATTCAGATAATGACATCATGCCTTAAATTGCTGAACTGCCAGTCCATTATCCAAAGGCAAATCTCTTCTTCATCTGGACTTTTCTATATTCTCATCCATATACTGCACTGTTGAGCTTAAATCCTCTTGTTCTGCTTTCTAGAAACTTTCATCTATGAGTAACCCCTATTCTACGGTTAACTAACTTTAATATATTTTGCATCGTGGCTCTCCTCTAAGATGTTTCTTTCCTTGAAGTTCTGTCAATTAAAGTCTCACAGGGCTGAGAAGAAAACATTCAGTATTCAGTCTACCAACCCAGTTAGGATCTGGATTGCCAAGTTTCCAAAGAAAAGTACATTAAGGTAGTTTTCCCCTTAAGGAATTTGGCAGTTTGCAAGTGGTATAAATTTTAGATAGTTATTGAAGAAGTTATGAAGAAAGAGATAGTTGAAAAGACTGGTAAGTCATTCTAAGCTTTCAGATATTTTATAAAGCTTAGGAGTAAGAGATTAGAGTTCAGAGTTAGTGGTGGCTTGCACCTGTAGTCCCAGTTACTTAGGAAGCTGAGGCAGGAGAATTGCTTGAACCCAAGAGTTCCAGGCCAGCCTGAGCAACATAGCAGGACCCCATCTCTTTCTCTCTCTCTCTCTCTCTCTCAACAAAAAGAGAGAGAGAAAGAGTTTAGAACCTGAGAAGGAGAAAAGATGCTGATAAACATCCCAGACTTTTGATAAGTTCCTAAAGTGAATTGAAAATAATGAAATCTGAAACCCAGTTTCCAATCAGATCAGATTCCATTTAGATTCAAGAGATCTGCTGTTAGCCTAACTGATGCCAGAAATAATACTGAATTATTTCCAGAAGAGGATAACACTCCCCAGAGCCTCAAATAATTTATATAGTTTTTAATACACAATCTCAAATATTTAATTTAAAAATTACTGGGAATAGCCGGAAACAAGCAAAACCAAGAGAAAAAATTAAGCAGTAGTATTAAAGCCATATTGTTCTAACTATCGGAGATAGCAGGTAATGATCTAAAAATAATTGTACTGAATACACTCAAGAACATTTATGACAAAAAGGAAAATTGAGGGCCAACATCTAACAGGCAAAAGTTAAATAAAAATTCTAAAACTGAACAACTGAAGGTAAAATATAAATCAAAAGATGGGTTTAACAGCGAATTCCACACAGCAGAAGACCAGATTAGTGAATTGGGAGATTTATCTATTGAAAGATTAAGTATCTTGCCTGAAACATAAAGGGAAGTGAGACTGGTAAAATAAAAGACAATAAAAATATTTAAACATGGTAAAATGTGCCAACAGATGTAATTAGAGTCCAGACAAAGTTAGGAGAAAATGGGACACATGCATTACTTAATGAGAATTGGCTGAATATTTTCCAAAACTGATGAAAGAT
Source organism: Callithrix jacchus (assembly GCF_049354715.1). NCBI lineage: Eukaryota > Metazoa > Chordata > Mammalia > Primates > Cebidae > Callithrix > Callithrix jacchus. The sequence continues at coordinate 91,925,938 of NC_133517.1, read as the reverse complement.
ATCAAATCAAATATTTAAGAAAGGCTATAAAACCCAGACACTGTTAACAAAATAACAGCAATATTAATACCAATAAAAAAACAACAACAAAATGTCCACTCATAGGCACATCACAATTAAACTGCTGAAACTAAAGTCAAATAGAAAATCTGAAGAATTGTTGGCCAAAACAGATACATTGCCTTTAGGAATGGTTGATGTTTCAAAAAAATAATTAAAGGCATAAAACAATGGAACCACATCTATGAAATACTAAAAGAAAATAATTGTCCATTTAGAAGTGCACTTTCAAAATGAAGGTCAACAAATATGTTTTCAAACAAACAAAAACTAAGAGAAATTTGTCACCAGTAGATCACACTAAGGAAAAATACTAAAAGATGTGCTTCAGATCCAGGAGGCTAAAATCCACATTCAACTACTTTTTTCATGCCCCACAGAACTACCCACTTCATTCTCAGGTTTAAAATGCCTACTCATGTAAGGTTTCTGTCATTTGCCTGTACCATATTGTATTTATCGTCATCACCATCGCCTACTTAATACTACTCTTTACCTATTTTTTAAAAACTTTGCAGCTGTCTGCTCAATCTTTCTTTCTTATCCAAGTCCAAGCGTTGTCTTTAGTAGCTTTACTCTTTGATAATATTTGCCAAAATGCAAATATAAATATATATATCTCCTCTACTAGAAATGGACCAGAGCTATCTATTGCTTTCAAGATTAAGGGCAAACTTCTTAGTATGGAAAAAATGGCCAATATCTATCTGGACCCTTCAACAATCATACACTGTTTTCTGGCCATGCTGAATCACTTGCAGTTCTCAGAATGTACCATGTGCTTGGGTACTTCCATGTTACTGAATATGTTACTCCCTTTGCCAAGATTGCCCTTCAAGCCCAACTTCTACCTATTTTACCTGTCTAGCTTCTACTTGCCGTTCACTTATTCAGTTACCAAATGTTTATTTCATATCTGTGATGTGTGTGGCATTATACCACACCATAGGGATACAGTAATGACTGAGATAGACATGGTAATTTCCTTCAATGGAGCCCTCAGTCTACTTCTTCTTTGAGGTTTAGCTTAAGTATCACTAGACACTTTTTGAATTCTTTACTTCAAAAACACACACACTCTGGAATATAAACTTTCCTCTCGGTCAAAGCCATTGGGGCTCATCTATATCACCAGACTCATTACATGAACTGTAATCAATGGTTTATTTGAACAGCTATCCCATTAGACTGGTGGTTCACAGACTGTGAACCAAGGCATCTCTATATGCTGATGAATATCATGGTATCTGTGATATGTTCAAGGTAAACACAGAACCTATTGGACACAGTATGAACCACTAGCACAAAGAAGCTGATGGTTTCAACATTAGATTACTATGTTTCAATTATGCCATATATTTTTGAAGCTGAGTTTTCAATGGTCATTGTGATCAAAAGCAAGAAACACAGAAAATTCAATGTGTAACAGAAAATGAGGATAGTAGTATCCAATCTGATTTAAAAGTTTTAGAAGTTGTGTACTGTCCAACAGGTTCTAAGTTGTTAGAACATAAATACTTAGTAAGTAGGTTGTTTGGATCCAACTACTTAATAGGTAGAACTGGTTAGTAATTCTTTTGCCTTAGTGATGCCTGAGAAAATTACTGAGATGGGAAAGTTTCTGTCAACTGAGAAAGTTTGGAAACTTCTGTGTTAGATATAAACCTAGTAATTAGCATGGCACTGGACATTTAGTCAATGTGCAATGAACTTATGAGTGAATAAACTAATACTTGAATGACAGAGATTACATGCACAAGAAAAAAGATAATTGGCAAATGAAATGATGCCTAACACTGCACCCTAACTATAGTTGTCCTTCAAGTCTTGAAAATCCTACAGAAAAATGTGTAGTACTATAAATCCCATCACTTGGAATATACACATTTCAAAAAAAATCACCATACATAGTTTTAGACTCCTCCTGATATTTACCTTATAAATATTCATTTCCATTACTTGATTTACCTCTGAGCTTGTAAAAACTGTGAGCTTCTTTGTGTAAACAAATTATTGTTTTCTTTGCCCTATCCCTGACCAATTCATTTTACTATTCTTTGCCCTATCCCTGACCTGTTCGTTTTTATGTACTATCTATCTGCACATTTTCCTTAATAGTAGTGATTCTTTAAAATATTTTATTTCTAATAAAGTGTCCATAGTTAAAAGATTAAACAAAACTAGTACACATATGATAGCAAGACTTCTTCCTACTCTCCTCCACCCAAGAGCACCCATTTCAGTCCATAAAGGCAGACACTATTAATAATTTACTTTACATTTATAGGTTTCTAGCCCATTTCTAATGTATATGCAAAGCTAAGCAATTTTTTTGTATTATGATATACACAATATCTATAACTTCCTTGAATTACTTAACAAAACACAATACATCTTGGACATCTTCATATTTCAGTGTTTATAAGATCTTCCTTTTGAAATATATAGTGTTCCACTACATAGGTGTATTGCAATTTTTTAATGAATATTTACGTGGGTTCATTTTTTGTTTTGCTAAAAGGAAGAGCTTCAATCCTTTGAAAACTTTGTAAATATTCCTCTAGGATAAATTCCTACAGTGGAAATGATGGATCAAAGGCTAGGTACATTTCACAATTTCAAAAGACATTGCCAAAAGTTTATATCAATTAATATCCCAGAAATAGTTTAGAAGGATACTAATTTTTTTTAGATTAATTCTGGTTTTACCAACACTGTCAATATTTAACCTATTCATTTCTATGTTAGAGGCTTCTAATGTAGAAATTGATAGGTTAAATATTGAAAATAGGTTAAATGTAAAGAAATAGTGTCAGACAAAAAGTTTTGGATGGTATTTTCTCAATTAACAATGTACTTAGTGCTTTAACTTTTCCAGAGAACTTTCATATTTAGTATGCCACTAAATCTTCAAAATAATCATTTGAAATAAATTTTTTTATCCTTTTATGTAGGAACACCTTTAGGCATAAAAGGACAAATTACTTGTTCAAAATCACACACATGCTAAGTGGTTATGTTGGGATTCAAATCTGGCCACATAATGAAGGTTTGATAAAAATATATATTTAAGTTCAGCTGTGTTATGTTCAGATAATTGATAAAGTTTTTTAACTTATTTTTTTCAACTGTATATAACTATATATATTACCTTAAAATTTGTGGTTTTTATTTTGTTGAAATATTTATATATTAAAAATCATTTTCTTTTAAAATATTCTATAAGTTTAATAATATGTAATATTAGGTTTTAGAGAAAAAGCAACTTTGAGAGTATAGATGTCCTTTTTTATGATAGCTAATGAATAAATAAGGTATGAAATAGTAAAACTTTCTCTGCTGAGAAAGAAAGTGTTTTGGTTCAGAGAGATGTGAGTTAGAGCTCTGTTTCTGTTACTTTCTGTCTGAATGACTTTTACTCTCTCCAAGCAGTCTATACATCACCTAGAGATAAACTTATCTTGTATTGCTATTAGGAAGATTAAACAAGATCTTCTATATGAAGTGCCTGAAAAATAGATGGCACTCAATACTGTTGCTGATATTATTATTGTAATTATTACTATTGAGGCTGCTAATTTTATAAGTAATTTTTAGAAATAAATACATTTGATAATACCAGGTATTTCTGTAAATATTGATGAACTCTGTCTTTCCAGTGTTACAGAAATCACTGTTTATATATCCATTGTTTTTTCATTTCTTTAGAATGTATATAATTTATGTTATAATCATGACATATTAAAGCTGAAAGGGATCTCGTATTAAAGCTTAGTTGTACAGATAAAAACATTTAAGTCCAGGCCTGTTAAGACATTTGTCAAAATCACACAAATTCTTGGTGCCAAAATAAGAACTTGATTCCTGGTCCCTGTTCTTTTTTATTTAGGTTTCATTAATTTATTTCAAGAATTAGTGTTCACATTTAAAATATTTTAAAGTAATTTTTGAAATTATAAGCCAAACATTAAATAATCCCTTTGACATCACAGGTGATTGAATACATATTTCTTCTAATTTCATTGACATGAATCTCTGCTGGTTATCTGGATGTGTGGACTTTTCCCCTTTATTATGTATTGTTCAGTTATTTTTTATTTTATTTATTTATTTTTTTGAGATGGAGTTTCGCTCTTGTTACCCAGGCTGGAGTGCAATGGCACGATCTCGGCTCACTGCAACATCTGCCTCTTGGGTTCAGGCAATCTTCCTGCCTCAGCCTTTTGAGTAGCTGGGATTATAGGCACGCACCACTGTGCCTAGCTAATTTTTTGTATTTTTTTTTTAATTTTTTGTATTTTTAGTAGAGACGGGGTTTCACCATGTTGACCAGTATTGTCTCAATCTCTTGACCTCGTGATCCACCCGCCTCGGCCTCCCAAAGTGCTGGGATCACAGGCTTGAGCCACCGCGCCCGGCCATATGTTCAGTTATTTTTAAGGAAAGATGTCTAGAATGCAATTCTTGTAATTGTTTATGCCCATTTCTTTAGTAAGACAAAATTTAATTTATTTTGCATTTTGTCATATATTCTGTCTCTGTGATATTACAGACACCTAAAAACCTTCGTCGTAAAACTAGTTCAAATTAAAAACATTTTCATGCCTGCATACAAATTGCTACCATTTTACAGTTGACAAAGCTTACCATCTTACTATCAATATAGCAACTTAAGGAACTTAGGAAACAAAATAGAGAATGAGTGGTTTATGGAGGTAAGTGAGATTGGAGAGCTGTTCCACCTTCATGCTTTAAAGCATTGGTCCCCAGCCAGTACACCACCAACTGCAGAATGAAGTCACAGAAACACAAAAGCAATCCTTGATTTGTAGGGTGGTTGCCCGAAAAATAAACTAGCTTCTAACTTTAATTTAACAGAGAACATTTTAATCTCGAGCTAGTTAGACAGTTTTCCACTGGCAATAGCAAAAAATTAATTTAAATTTTTATTTTCAACTTGGCTATTTGTAACTTGGGCTATTTTCCCACAGAAGCAATGAGGGTGATTCTTGGTTTGGCAATTGTCAGGGATGGAAAAGCCTGATATCCCATAAATACCTCTAGTATTGTTCTCATTATTATGTTGATATGAGTAATATTGTTCCTATGGAAAATGTATTTACTTTTGAGGAAAAATTACCATCTTTTTAAAGGGTAAGTGGTGGGATTCAGAATTTCCTAATGTTTACTTGCTTTTTTTAGCCATCTGTGCATCTACTGTTGGTGAGTTAAAACCATCAGTAGCTAAGATATTGCCTCTCAAATTTAAATAGTTTGGAATTTTGGCTTATATCTTTGAAATATAAAAATGTAATTCAAAAGTTTGTATTTTCTGAATATACTCTCACTCAAAATTTTGTATTCCTGTAGGTAAAATAATTGTAATGCTTGCTCACACATGGAAAATTAATAAAGTGACATAATGAAAGCAGTGAAGGACATACAATGTGAAAATTATTTCTTTAATGTTTATGGATGAAATAAAAGATGAAAACTAGGTAGATGAAGAGAGAGAAGAAAATGGAGAGATTATTATCAATTTTGCTCTTTCATGCTATAGTGTATATAGGGACCATCTCTGAGATTAAACCTTGATGGTGAACTACAAGCCTAAGGTTACTTGATGAAGTTCAAAGAGGAAGAGTTATTGGCCCCAGATAGCAGTCGTGCCTGGAGCCACTTAATCACTTATTTCTGTATGGTAACATTTTCTGCCTCAACACTCCTTTCTACTGCTGCTGCTACTTCTGCCTCTATTTCTGTCTCTTGTAGTCCCATGGCTGGACTCAGCTAAAAATGGGGACAAATGGAGAGAAAGATCTTTCCTCCTGAATTAAATTAGTTTGATATTGGGGAAGGCCTCACTAAGAAAATGCTTCCACATTGTGATGATAGAAAGTAAAAATGCCTGATTCACTTTATTATGCCTTTCCATTGAATAGTCATAAAAAATATGATGGAAAGTTTTAAAAACAATGAAAAATAGAAATAATAATGAACTATGTGTTGACCCTGGGAAGAATTTCTACTTATCAAAGAACTTGGGCCATAAGGTAGGAAGATGATAAGTGTGTTACATTTCTCTTCTCTCCTCTGTTTCCTTTACACCCAAAATACAAATTTATAGGGTTTTGACAGTGAGAAAGAGGGAATGTCTGTGCTCTTAGAGCTGCTTTATAAGGAGGGAAGGGCCAGTGTAGTTCGTTACCTCCTCCTCTCACCTCTCCAAAACATTTTCTCTCCACCTCTTCCCTTTACTAAATGACACAAGAGGGCATCTTACTTGGGAACATAAGAACTGAATTTTGTATCTCTGAGGTTAGCACTGAAGGGCTAGGCAGGAGTAAGAAGCTAAGCTTACCAGGACCATGAAATTAGTTGTTCTGTGGGTTACAATTTCCCACTTATCTTTTTAGCAAGGGAAGAAAGGATCATAGATAATTTCATCCAAGAATAAATTCTGCTGTTCTTAGTGTCAGGCAGGGGTGCCAAGAAATTTCTCCTCAAGATTGTATATTCACAAAGCTTAGTAAAGTATAAATGGTAAATGGTACCTCATTAAGTAATGTTTATAACAATGAATTCTCCTGGTTTAGGTCTTAGAGGGATTCTGATATCTATTTGGGAAACTGTAAAGGCAAATTATGCTGATATTACTGAGTAGACAACAACGTTTTCCATGCAGCATTAACAAGTAAGAAAAGCACCTATACATGTATTCTGAAACTCATAAATATGACATTGCACTCTAGGTGCTGAAAAAAAAATAACTTTGGAAGGTAATTTTCCCCAGCAGTCTAAAGAAAAATTTAAAAATCACCTGCTTTGAATCATTAACAAAATTAAAATATGGAGTTTATGGAACAATACATAAAAATGTTATATGGATAGTAGAGAAAACAGAATGAACTCTGAAGAAGTGAAAAAGGTAAGGAAACGTGTAAAAATGAAGGAAAATCCCCGAGGAATCTAAAGATTTAATAGCATTACTAACAGTAGCACTAGAAGCAGTAAGGAGGATAACTGGTATCACAGAAAATTGGGTTCATGAAGTTGTAGAGAACTGAAGTTGAGAATACATCCATAATGCAGAAGAAAATAATGTAGAAGAGAAAACGAAGGGAGAGAATCTGTTATCATATACAGAACAAATTAACTTTATATGCACATTTAATAACATATTTGTTCTCATCAATATGTACATATTCTTATATATTCACATATGTTCATATGTAGATATGCTATATTTATATATAAATTACATAGCAAATTTAGCAGGATAACATTTTGATATTATTAACAGTATATTTTTTTTTACTTTTAAGGTTAGGGGTACATGTGCAGGGTGTGCAGGTGTGTTACATAGGTAAACATGTGTCATGGGGATTTGTTATAGAGATTATTTCCTCACACAGGTATTAAGCCTAGTATCCATTAGTTATTTCATCTTCCACTCTGATAGGCCCCAGTGTGTAATTTTCAGAACAATGGAAAATAGGGCAACAAATAGTGTTGTTTCTATGTGTCCACGTGTTCTCCTCATTTAACTCCCACTTGTAAGTGAGAGTATGTCTGCCATATTCATTAGAGGAATGCAAATCAAAACCGTAATCAGATACCAACTCACACCAGTCAGAATGGCTATTAATAAAAAAGTCAAGAAACAGATACTGGTGAGGTTGTGGTAAAAAGGAAGATTACACACTTGGTGGGAGTGTAAATTAGTTAAAACATTATGGAAGACAGTGTGGGGGTTCTTCAGAGACCTAAAGGCAGACAGAAATAGCATTCGACCCAGCAATCTCATTCCTGGGTACATACCCAAAGGCAAATCGTGTTTTGTTTTTCCTGAGACATAGTCTTGCTTTCTTGCTCAGGAGGGAGGGCAGTGGCTCAATCTCAGCTCACTGCAGCCTCTGCCTCCCAGGCTCATAATCCTCCCACCTCAGTTTTCTGAGAAGCAGGGACTACAGGCATGTACCAGCACATAAATTTTTTAAATTTTGTTAAGAGACAGGGTTTCGCCATGTTGCCTAGGCTGATCTCGAACTGCTCAGTACAAGCAATCCACCACATCAGCCTTCCAAAATGCAGAGATTACAGGTGTGAGCCATCACAATCAGCAACATTACATCTTTTAAAACTTTTAAAACTGAAATATACATACAAATAAGAAACGGGTCATAATTGTGCAGCCTTTGTAACTGCTACTCAGGTGAAGAAATTTTAAAAAATTACCAGTTATATGGTTTGGCTGCACCCCCACCCAAATCTCATCTTGAATTGTAGCTCCCAGAATTCCCGTGTGTTGTGGGAGGGACCCTGCTGGAAGTAACTGAATCATGGAGGCAGGTCTTTACTACACTGTTCTCCAGATGGTGAATAAGTCTAATAAGATCAGATGGTTTTATAAGGGGGAGTTCCCCTGCACCGGCTCTCTTGACTGCCTCCATCCATGTAAGACTTGATTTTGCTCCTCATTCACCTTCCACCATGATTGTGAACCCTCCCCAGCCATATGGAACTCTGTGTCAATTAACCCTCTTTCCTTTATAAATTACCCAGTCTCCAGTATGTCTTTATCAGCAGTGTAAAAATGGACCAAGACAACCAGCATCCTGAAACCCGCTTGAGAACCTCCCATTTTCTATCCTTTCCCTTCTGTCCAAACAGATCCACCCTTTTGCCATCAACACCACACTATAATTTTGCCTGTTTTTGAGCTTTATGTAAAAATAATCATATGGTACACACTCATTTGTATCTAGCTTCTTTTACGCAGTATAATGTCTGTGAGACCCATCCACCTGTGTTTGTAGGTTTAGCTCATTCGCTATGATTTCTATACAGCACTGTATGAGAATATCACCAAATAACTATTTCTTCTTCTGTTTATGAACATTTGGGCTGTTGCCAGTTTTTGGCCATTAGCATTCCCATAAATGTCTTTTGATGCACCTGTGAACACAGTTCTGTGGGAGTGAAACTGTTAGGAGGTGTTATACATTCAAATTTAGTAGAATGTGCCAAAGCTTTCTAAAGTGACTGCAATAATTTGCACTTCCATCACAAGTATATCAGTTCCTGTGGCTCCTCAGCTTTGCCAACTTAGCATTTCCAACATTTTCAGTGTTAGATATTCTGTAATGGTGTAGAATGGCATCCCACTGTGGCTCGAAGTTGCACTTCTACGAGGTCTAATTAGGTGAAGCAGCTTTAAAAATATTCCTTGGCTATTTGTCTATTGTCTTGTGAAGTGCCTATTAAAATACCTTGTCCCTTTCTTCTCTTGAATTGTTTATATTTGTCTTTCATTTATTTGTAAGAATTCTTTATATATTCTGCATATGATCCCTTTGTTGGTTAGATGTGTTGCAAAAATCTTTGCCCTTATCTATTCCAATTTATCAATATTTCTCTTTATAGTGATGCTTCTTTAGTATCCTATTTTAAAAACTTAATCTCATGGATATTATCTTGTATTATATTATAAATTTTGTTTTTTTATCTATTGTATTTACATCTACTAAAACTGAATTTTGTGTATAATAGAAGAAGGATCATGTTTAATCATTCTGGCAGCTAGGTGGCCAATTGACTCCTCTTCCCCACTTATCTTTTTAACGAATCCAGTGTCCATACATATATATATATATATATATATATGTATATATACATATTATATATTTTACTATATATATATATTATACTTTGTCAGCTATATACGTGAGCACTGGATTTGTTATATGTATATATTCATGGATCTGCTGATAGACCTATTCCTTTTCATGGTTATACATTTCTATGCTTTGCCAACACCACATGATCTTAACTGATATCTAGTAGGATAAGTCCTCCCATGTGACCTTCAAAGGTGATTTGGCTAAACTTGATTCTCTGAATTTTTTTATTAATTTTGGAAACAGCTAGCCAATATCAACCAAATGTTTGGTAGAATTTTGATTGGTATAGCATTGAATCTGTATTTCAATTTGAGGGATAATTGACATCTTTATAATAGTAAATGCTAATAATGTGTTTTCTATTCCTGGATATTCCTATTATTCAATGATCATCATTCCTTGCACTTCAATCTTCAATCCAGGCAGAAGCAAGGTAATTCTATGGCCATTATTTCAGATAATTAATACCAAACCAGAAAAGAGATCAAAGTTGTCAATTTTTGCTTTTGAAACTAATGACAGAGCTAACAGTCTTGCGAGAGAAGGTCTTTAAGTCACAGGAGAGTAAGCTTTTAAAAAACTTCAAAGTCTGAGTACTTGAAGACTCAAGCTATCAAGTTTAAGCAAAAAACAATCTTTCGGATAAGTAGATGAAGAGCCAGATTGCCTTACATTCAGACTAATGAAGATTCCTATGTGTGGTGGGAAAGGAAGTCAGAGAAGAGCAAAAGGGCTCTGATGTGGTGAATGCTTGAGAAGGGGCTGTACGCTCTGCTGCTACTCCCAGAACAACTTCTCAGAGTGGAAATGAAACTATAGAATGCCAGATACATTTAACAATTCCAGGGACAATAGGATTGATGCATAACATCCAGGGTGGAACTCACAGAAGCAGCAAACATTATAGAGTTCCCAATATTTAGCATTTCACAGGAGCAGAAGGAACAGGATTTCTAGGCAGAAAGACCTGAAACAGTACAGCTTCCTTGAGTGCAATCTGGCGAGGATGAGTTTGAATGAATCTCTCACTCCTCATTCTCTGAAAGGAGCTTGGAAATAGAAGATTCCAGATCTGCAAGACCTTGATTGTAAGCCAGGAAGAGTGGGTATGTCGGGAAACACTAAATTGAGAATATTCAGTCAACACATAATGGTTTGAAATAGAATTGTATTTCAAATGTAGAAAATTAAGAAAATATACTTGAGTTTTAATACTGTAACACGTTTAAATTTTATTATTATTTTAAAAGGTTTAGTTAACTAAAATTTACTTTGGGGTCTTATATTTATACCATGTAATGTTCTTTGCTAAGCAGAGAGAAATATCTTGTTCCTGAATGGGAATATAGTACAGTAAACATGTCAACTTGCTCCAAATTAATTTATGATTTTGGAAAATCATATTATTCCCCCTTTATAGCTCATGGAAAAGTATATCTAAAATACATTGGAGAGAGAAATATAAAATACAACACTGCAACATTATTAGAAAATCTGAGGTATATTTCTCTGTTTTGAGGTATGTAGATATGGCTTTTCAAACAAAAATTTTGAAAATAAAACAGTTACTGGTATTATGACTTCCTAAGAAATCTAAAACTTCTTGATATACAAGTAAAATCTAAAATTAAAACCTAAAATTTGATACAAAAGTAAAATCTACTTTAAAAATACTGATATAAGAAATTAAATTCATTATGTATATAACTAAAAGGCAAGGAAGCACCTGAAAATAAATATTTATAATATATGTCCTATGGGAAAAGGCAAGAAATAGATTAATGCAAAATAGTGAGTAAGGTGCTAAAAATATTCGATCTTGTACTGTTACTCTACTCATCATTACTACTGATAGTAGATAGTAAAAATATTTTGACAACCAGTTTGAAAATAGGTATGACATGCCTTCAAAATATTTGTTTTGTTTGATCCCTTAAATATTCTAAGAATAAAGTCTAACAAAATAGATGTTCTCATTAAATTTGTGGTAAAAACATAGCAGCAACTTAAATATCCCACATAAGTACCTGGTAGGAGACTAGTTGAATTCTTTATAGTGTACATTAATAGATTATATGCTGCCATTTAAAAATCACATTTTAAATAAATAATGATGGGGGAAAATGCTCCCAATACATGAGAGTGATAAAAATAATATATTGATATACAATAGAGCATATAATCCCAATTTGTAAGAGCATTTTTATAGAAGTTATTTTATCTGCCCTCTATTTCTCAAAGTATCTGATGTTTCCTCCTCCCTTGGTAAAATATCTTCACTGGTATAAATATATATGGAGAGTCAGCTGCTCGCTAGAATACCCACACTTTCGTTTCATCTGTTGATTTTTATATAGACTCAGAGGCAAATGTTTGTTTTTATGCCTATTAACACTATTTTACTTACTATTATAAAGTCTATTTATAAATTAAAATGTCTAGTAAGCTCTTAGTGCTGAAAGGAGTTGTTTTGTGCAAACTAAAGATAATTCTGTAGAAAAAGTTAATAAATTTGAGTAGCTAAAAGAATTTGCTGAAATTATGTGCAGACAAGATAACTATGAAACACTGGGTAAAATGATTAAAATCCAGCAGTCTGCACGAAGATTTCTTTAAGTGTCTTTATATTATTGTTCTAATTTCAGGAAAACCAATCTGGAAAACATTTGTGAGCCATTAGGAATATGATTTATATTTAAAAAGACGATGTGAAGTTTCCATAAGTCGACCTGAAATCAGAAAAAAGAGCTTAGTTCTACATAAAAATATTAGCAAAGAAATGATTATGTATAAATTAAGTTAAACTTACATATGTATAAGTTGCAAACACTCTGCACCTTATAAAATATTTTCTGATTAATCAAAATATCACTGGCTATCCAATAAGAGGACTTCTACTGCACATGGTTATATTATTAAAAAATAGGAGTTTCAACACCAAAATTCTTTAGTATTTGTCTCTTCATAGTCATCATGATTTGTCTTTTTTCAAATATTTATTTTTCCAGTTTCTTTAGAGTGAGTATGAATTACTTTAGCCACAATTTAAAAGTTATTTGAAATAAAAAAAGGAAGCCCTTCAACTCTTTCACCACCTCCACAACCCTGCCCCCTACACACAAAAAGTTTTTACTGACCTGTCTTTTGGGACTGTCTTATCAGAAGTCCCCATAGAGATTGTTGTTATTATTGTTTGTTGCTTCATCAAAGCCCAGATTATTAGGGCTGAAGATGACCTCCAGGGTCTTGTCCAGGGTAATTGCACAAACATCACTTTGTGTGAATATTTCAGCATCAAGATTTGAGGTCGAGGAACTTGTTGGGGGAGATTATGCAGTTAATTTGAAGTGCTTGCTTCTGCACCTTTGGTCCATCATGGCAATGTATAACGGCTAAATGGACCTGATGCAAAGCTATCCTCTCTGTGTCCTAATGAACCCAGCCCAAGGTGGCACCACCCACCCTAACGTTTTCAGGTCTACCAACTATACAAAGCTCATGATAAAAGCCAAGGGTACACCATAGCAGACAAATGTACTGAGGGTCCCAGTCAGTGTATAGAACCAGCATGTAAATGATCATCTTTGTCTAGGACTGACAACTGTCACAGTAGGTGCTTCCAATCCCTGTTCCAGCATTCCAGGTATTCTTGACTGCTGGATCGTGCGCTGACTTTATATACATATACATGTTTTTCACTGTACATATGACCACTAATCTTTTGCCTGGCACATAGTAACTCAGTAAATAGTGTGTTTTTCTTTAGAAAATTATAAGAGGGGTGCATGTGAAAACAATACATTTGGTTTAGATAATAAACTACATGACAGTGGGCTCTGTGCCTTTTTTCTGTATAACTTCTTTGGACTAAACACAGCTTGTATCATGTTGGAAGTAAATGCTAGTTAATGTGCTAGTGAAGTGTCTTCCATTTTGCATAAGTGCTTCACGTCTATAGTGTAACATTACGTGATGGCATAGTCTTTCAAATTATATTATATTCCCAAACCTAAATTTCTAATTTGCTTTTCTGTTCTAATGTCTTTTTTCCCCTATGATGTCCATGGTATTAAAAAAATATGTATTCTTTGAGAAGATACTGAGTTTTTGCTTAGGGTCATACATAAAGGAAGTTGATTTAAATAATGATAGGAGTTAAATTGTGTCTGTCAGGGAGTGCTACATTTTTGGCAGTTATAGGCTGCCTTTATTCAGTTTAATGATGAAGATTTGACTTTGTTGGATTTTTTTCTTCTTAGTAAAATGAATGGTGCATCTTTCTTTAATTGTGATCCTCATCAACCATTTGGCCCAGTAATGGTATGCAAATTAAACCCTTTAAAAATTAATGCTAACATTTATTAAATAATGCATCACACAAAAAGTTAATTTGAAATTCCAAGTTAGGCTTCCTGTCTGCTCATGAGAAAGTGTTGTGTGTGCACGCGCACACGCGCGTGTGTGCACATGCACCCACGTGCCATCTTCATAAAACATCTTTATAGTCTTTCTAAATATCTTGAATGTTTTTTAGTATTTTGTGAAATTATTGGAGACCATTCATAGGTACAGACTATGCTTTTCATTTCTGATTTGTATAAACTCTCAGGTTTTGAATTTATATCACTGCTTTAACCTTCTAAACTTACAAGTGCTCATTGATGTTTCTTTATCAAAATTTAACAGCAAGTCCCTTCTAAACTTACAAGTGCTCATGGATGTTTCTTTATCAAAATTTAAAGGCAAGTCTAGTTAAGAACTATATATACTTGAATAATAGAAGCCTACATTCACTTTCCATTCTAAAAAATTAGAATATATATCACATGCTAGTTTGGCAATTGTAAACCTTAGGTAACATCGTCATCCAGACAACAGTGAGTACTGGCATTCAGCCTGGTACATTAGTGATTTTGTAAATCTGATTTGGGAAATTTAAATGAGATTTCGATAATGATCAGTATAATCTGAGAAGAATGAGCCATCTTAAAAGGTGGCTATGGCGGGGAGGACTCAAGATGGTGCTGTGAGAACAACCCAGGATTGGAGCTCGCGTTGAATCCGCAAACGGTGAGTCTGAGCTGCATTTCCAGACTGATCTTTGTTGCCCACAGAACGGGGAAACTCCCAAGTATAAAAAAGACACGGGACGCCAGGCAGTAGGTCTGCCTGGCAAAGCCGGCAGCTGGGGCGGCGGCGGCCGGCCCTACCCAGCAAACCCACAGGGCGTGCTTGTCCAGGTGCCTTGTTGAACCGGCAACCTGAGACTTGAGAGGGCTGGACTTGAGACTGAACTAGACTTGGACAGTAGCCCAGCCCAGGGGATTGTAGGGACAGATCGTTTGGGATACCCAGTGGGACAAACAAAACCGCGATTTCAAACTATCCCGAGCAGACGGTCCGAGACGCTCTGTGGGGGAGGGGCGTCCACCACTACCGAGGCAACCCGCCCCAACTGAGATACACGCCCACTGCTGACGCAGCCAGCTGTTGCCGAGGCAACCCGCCCCAACTGAGATACACGCCCACTGCTAACGCAGCCAGCCGTTGCCAAGGCAACCCGTCCCTACTGAGATACATGCCCACTGCTGACGCAGCCTGCCGTTGCTGAGGCAACACGCTACAACAAAGAGACTCCGCCGCAGGGCGTGGCGGAGACCACAGCAGAGCCTGCAGGAACAGGGCGAATCACACAACAGCAGGGCAGAGCCTCGGCAGCCAAACAGTGGCTAGTCTGCCTTCTAGCTGGGCAGGACACCTCATCGAACATCCAAAAATAAAGCCCAAACTCCTCAACACAGAGCATTTGAGGAAAAAAAAAAAAAGGGTTTTTTAATGAGCTGTGTTGCAGCAGAATCAAACATAGCAGCCTAACAGCCCTGAAGGAACAACAGAGCACACAGCTCAGCAATTAAACCCCTATAAAGTACAAACTGTCTCCTCAAGCAGCTCCCTGACCCCTCCATATCCAAAAGACTGACATTAGGCAGACATCATCCTGGGACAAAGATAGCAGAAAAAGAAACTGGTAGCATCCCTCGCTGTGCCACAGCTGCTAGAGGTGCACCCCAGACAAGCAGGGTCTGGAGTGGACCTCAGCAGTCATACAGCGAAGGGGCTAGACTGGTAGAAGGAAAATCAAGCAACAGAAATACTTCATCATCAACATTCTGGGTGTCCACTCAGAGACCCAATCGAAAAGTCAGCAACTATGCAGACGACCAGCGGAAAAATCCACAAAGATGGGAAGAAACCAGCGCAAAAAGGAGGAAAACACCCGAAACCAGAACACCTCGCCTCCTAGAAAGGACCAAAACTCCTCACCAGCAAGGGAACAAAGCTGGACGGAGAATGACTGTGACAAAATGACGGAAGTAGACTTCAGAAGATGGATAATGAGAAACTTTTGTGAGCTAAAAGAACATGTATTAAATCAATGCAAAGAAACTAAGAACCTTGAAAAAAGATTTGAAAAAAGATTTGAGGAAATGATAACAAGAATGGATAATTTAGAGAGGAATATGAATGAATTAAAGGAGCTGAAAAACACAATACGAGAACTTCGCGAAGCAAACACAAGTTTCAATAGCCGAATTGACCAAGCAGAGGAAAGAATATCTGAAGTCAAAGATCAACTCAATGAAATAAAACGAGAAACCAAGATCAGAGAAAAAAGCGCAAAAAGGAATGAACAAAGTCTCCAAGAAATGTGGGACTATGTGAAAAGACCTAATCTACGTTTGATAGGCGTACCAGAATGTGATGAAGAGAATGAATCCAAGCTGGAAAATACTCTTCAGGACATCATCCAGGAAAATTTCCCCCACCTAGCAAGACAGGCCAACACTCAATTGCAGGAAATACAGAGAACACCACAAAGATATTCCGAAAGAAGAGCAACCCCAAGGCACATAATCGTCAGATTCAACAGGGTTGAAATAAAGGAGAGAATACTAAGGGCAGCCAGAGAGAAAGGTCGGGTCACCCACAAAGGGAAGCCCATCAGACTCACAGCAGATCTCTCGGCAGAAACACTACAAGCCAGAAGAGAGTGGGGGCCAATATTCAACATTCTTAAAGAAAAGAACTTTCAAACCAGAATTTCATATCCAGCCAAACTGAGCTTCAGAAGTGAAGGAATAATAAAATCCTTGTGAACAAGCAAGTACTCAGAGATTTTGTCACCACCAGGCATGCTTTACAAGAGCTCCTAAAAGAGGCACTACACATAGAAAGGAACAACCAGTACCAGCCATTCCAAAATCACACTGAATGCTAAAGAGCTTCAACATAATGAAGAATCTACAACAACTAACAGGCAAAACAGCCACTTAGCATCAAAATGGCAGTATCAAATTCAACATAACAATATTAACCCTAAATGTAAATGGACTAAATGCACCAATCAAAAGACACAGACTGGCAAATTGGATAAAAATCCAAAACCCATCAGTGTGCTGTATCCAGGAAACCCATCTCACATGCAAGGATACACAACGGCTCAAAATAAAGGGATGGAGGAAGATTTACCAAGCTAATGGAAAGCAAAAAAAAGCAGGAGTTGCAATTCTCATCTCTGATAAAATAGACTTTAAAGCAACAAAGATCAAAAGAGACAAAGAAGGCCATTACATAATGGTAAAAGGATCAATACAACAAGAAGAGCTAATGATCCTAAACATATATGGACCCAATGCAGGAGCACCCAGATACATAAGGCAAGTTCTTAATGACTTACAAAGAGACTTAGACTCCCACACAATAATAGTGGGAGACTTTAACACTCCACTGTCAATACTAGACAGATCAACCAGACAGAAAATCAACAAAGATATCCAGGGCTTGAACTCAGACCTGGAGCAAGCAAACCTGATAGACATTTACAGAACTCTCCACACCAAATCCACAGAATACACATTCTTCTCAGCACCACATCACACCTACTCTAAAATTGACCACATAATTGGAAGTAAAGCACTCGTCAGCAAATGCGAAACAACTGAAATCATAACAAACAGCCTCTCAGACCATAGTGCAATCAAGTTAGAACTCAGAATTCAGAAACCGACCCAGAACTGCACAGCTTCATGGAAACTGAACAACTGGCTCTTGAATGTTGACTGGGTAAACAACGAAATGAAGGCAGAAATAAAGAAGTTCTTCGAAACCAATGTGAACGAAGACACAACGTGCCAGAACCTCTGGGACACATTTAAAGCAGTCTCTAGAGGAAAGTATATAGCAATAAGTGCCCATATGAGGAGAATGGAGAGATCCAAAATTGACACCCTATCATCAAAATTGAAAGAGCTAGAGGAGCAAGATCAAAAAAACTCAAAACCCAGCAGAAGACAAGAAATAACTAAGATCAGAGCTGAACTGAAGGAGATTGAGACACGAAAAACCCTTCAAAAAATCAATAAATCCAAGAGCTGGTTTTTTGAAAAGATCAACAAAATAGACAGACCACTAGCCAGATTGATTAAAAAGAAAAGAGAGAACAACCAAATAGATGCAATAAAAAATGATACAGGGGAAATCACCACAGATTCCACAGAAATTCAAACCATCATCAGAGAATATTACAAACAACTATATGTGCATAAACTAGTAAACCTGGAAGAAATGGATAAATTCCTGGACTCCTGTGTCCTCCCAAGCCTAAACCAGGAGGAAGCTGAAATTATGAATAGACCAATAACAAGGTCTGAAGTTGAGGCAGCAATTAAGAGCCTACCACACAAAAAAAGCCCAGGTCCAGAAGGGTTCACAGCCGAATTCTACCAGACACACAAGGAGGAGCTGGTACCATTCCTTCTAAAACTATTTCAAACAATCCAAAAAGAGGGAATCCTTCCCAAATCATTTTATGAGACCAACATCATCCTGATACCAAAACCCGGCAGAGACCCAACGAGAAAAGAAAACTTCCGGCCAATATCCATGATGAACATAGATGCAAAAATCTTTAATAAAATATTGGCAAGCCGATTGCAACAGCAAATCAAAAAACTTATTCATCATGATCAAGTAGGATTCATCCCGGGGATGCAAGGCTGGTTCAACATATGCAAGTCTATCAACGTAATTCACCACATAAACAGAACCAAAAACAAAAACCACATGATTATCTCAATTGACGCAGAGAAGGCATTTGACAAAATTCAACAGCCCTTTATGCTAAAAACCCTCAATAAACTCGGTATCGATGGAACATATCTCAAAGTAATAAAAGCTATTTATGACAAACCAACAGCCAATATCATACTGAATGGGCAAAAACTGGAAGCATTCCCTTTAAAATCTGGCACTAGACAAGGATGCCCTCTCTCACCCCTCCTATTCAATATAGTACTGGAAGTTCTAGCCAGAGCAATCAGGCAAGAAAAAGAAATAAAGGGTATTCAAATAGGAAAGGTGGAAGCCAAATTGTCTCTATTTGCAGACGACATGATAGTATACCTAGAAGACCCCATTGCCTCAGCCCAAAAACTCCTGAAACTGATAAGCAACTTCAGCAAAGTCTCAGGATATAAAATCAATGTGCAAAAATCACAAGCATTCGTCTACACCAATAACAGACTTAAAGAAAGCCAAATCAAGAGTGAACTGCCATTCACAATTGCTACAAAAAGAATAAAATATCTTGGAATACAACTCACAAGGAACGTAAGGGACCTCTTCAAGGAGAACTACAAACCACTGCTCAACGAAATCAGAGAGGACACAAACAGATGGAGAAACATTCCATGTTCATGGTTAGGAAGAATTAATATCGTGAAAATGGCTATACTGCCCAAAGTAATTTACAGAATCAACGCTATCCCCATCAAGCTACCATTGACTTTCTTCACAGAACTGGAAAAAACCACCATGAACTTCATATGGAACCAAAAGAGAGCCCGCATAGCCAAGTCAATTCTAAGCAAAAAGAACACAGCGGGGGGCATCACACTACCGGATTTCAAACTATACTACAAGGCTACAGTAATCAAAACAGCATGGTACTGGTACCAAAACAGAGATATAGACCAATGGAACAAAACAGAGGCACCGGAGGCAACACAACATACATACAACTATACAATCTATGATAAACCTGACAAAAACAAGCAATGGGGAAAGGATTTTATGTTTAACAAATGGTGTTGGGAAAACTGGCTAGGCATGTGCAGAAAGCAGAAACTGGACCCCTTCCTGACACCTTACACTAAAATTAACTCCAGATGGATTAAAGACTTAAACATAAGACCTGGCACCATAAAAACCCTAGAAGGAAATCTAGGCAAAACTATCCAGGACATAGGAGTAGGCAAGGACTTCATGAACAAAACACCAAAAGCATTGGCAACAAAAGCCAAAATAGACAAATGGGACCTAATGAAACTCCACAGCTTCTGCACAGCAAAAGAAACTGTCACTAGAGTGGCTCGGCAACCAACAGAATGGGAAAAAATTTTCGCAGTCTACCCATCTGACAAAGGACTGATATCCAGAATTTACAAAGAACTCAAACAGATTTATAGGAAAAAAAACAAACAAGCCCATTCAAAAGTGGGCAAAGGATATGAGCAGATACTTTACGAAAGAAGACATATATGAGGCCAACAATCATATGAAAAAATGCTCATCGTCACTGGTCATCAGAGAGATGCAAATCAAAACCACATTGAGATACCATCTCACGCCAGTTAGAATGGCGATCATTAAAAAATCTGGAGACAACAGATGCTGGAGAGGATGTGGAGAAAAAGGAACACTTTTACACTGTTGGTGGGAACGTAAATTAGTTCAACCATTGTGGAAGACAGTGTGGCGATTCCTCAAGGCCTTAGAAATAGAAATTCCATTTGACCCAGCAATCCCATTACTGGGTATATATCCAAAAGACTATAAATCGTTCTACTATAAGGACACCTGTACACGAATGTTCATTGCAGCACTGTTTACAATAGCAAAGACCTGGAATCAACCCAAATGCCCATTGATGATAGACTGGATTGGAAAAATGTGGCACATATACACCATGGAATATTATGCAGCAATCAGAAATGATGAGTTCGTGTCGTTTGTAGGGACATGCATGAATCTGGAGAACATCATCCTCAGCAAACTGACACAAGAACAGAAATTGAAACACCGCATATTCTCACTCATAGGTGGGTGATGAAAAATGAGAACACATGGACACAGAAAGGGGAGTACTAAACACTGGGGTCTATTGGGGGGAAAAGGGGAGGGCCAGTGGGAGGGAGAGGTGGGGAGGGATAGCCTGGGGAGAAATGCCAAATGTGGGTGAAGGGGAGAAAGGAAGCAAAACACACTGCCATGTGTGTACCTATGCAACTGTCTTGCATGCTCTGCTCATGTACCCCAAAACCTAAAATCCAATTAAAAAAAAAAAAAAAAAAAAGCTGGCTATGCATATTGTTATAACAAGAATGCTGGAATGTGACTGCTGGGTTTGAATGCCAGCCCTAGGTATTGGCTTTGCAGTCCTAGACAAACTCCTTAGCCTCCCTGGTCTCAGATTGTTTATCTGTGAAACTAACAGCAATAAATATATTTATCTCATAGGATTGTTATGAAGCTTAAAATAAGCAGTAAATATAAAATACTTCTAACAGTCCCTGATTCATAGTAAGGACACAACACCTGTTAATGCATTATTATTAGCATGAGCACTTTCCTCTCACTGGGAAGATTTTAGCTACACTACTTAAGGGAATATTCAAAGAGTTCAGCAATGCTTTAGGTTTGACTTTCTACTGCAAGAGGCGAAATCAGATACCTTTTTGCATTGTCTATAAAAATGAAATTTGGGAAAGAATGTAGAATTTTTTGTTATAGCTGTTGCTGTTTTGTCCATTTGATGTAAATTACTGGAAAAGGGCTTTCCCATGTATGCTTTTATTTCAACAAACATGCATTTAACACCTAACATATGCAAGGCTTTGAGATGACATGAGGAAGGGAAACATAATAAGATGAGTTACGGTTCTTATCCTCAGAGAGTTAGCCCTACAGTTAACAATAGAGATCCAAAAATATCAAAATTTAATAATGACAGAGAAAATAAAAAGATAATTCAAGAATTTATATGGTGAAAAATATCCACCATAAAAAGCATACAATTAAACATCTATAGGGTGGTATGAACAATACATGTGAGTTTGTTTTTGTTTTTTATTTATAAACTTGTTTTATATCATATGTGAGCTAAGTATGTGGCTGGGTTAGTTTTGGAAGGCTTCACGAAGAAAATGTGCTTCAGGAAGATCTTGAAGATTTAGTTCAGTTGAGCATAGTCTCTTAGACTGTTTCACAGTTATTAAGAAGCTACCTGTGTATTTACTGGAGGTGGGTATAATTTAGGATCTCAAAAGATGACATGCTTAGTTACTGTTCAGATCAACACTGAAGTAAGCTTATTGAGATTTCATCAAGAACCAAGTGGAATTAGATATCATATATTGCATCATTTTAATAATTCTATGTTTATTGAGAACCCAGTCAGTATCTGGAGGGAAAAATGAATATAAAGAAAGAGATGCATTTGTTGTTAGTTACTGGCCTCCAGTTGCTCACAACACATGTAACGAATATTTATTATGCTTTGTGATATGTGTAAAGAAGAGAGTAAGCCAGGGGTGTGATGGATCTGAGGAGTGGACAGGAGGCTGTGCCAGGGGAGGCTTCAGAAAGGAGCCAGAGTTTTCTGTTCTCTGAATTCCTGAGTGGAAGCCAAATACAAATTTTAATTTTAGGTCAATTCAAAGTGCTTCACAACTTTTTCTTTTTCACTGAATCTAAAGCTATGATCAGTGAGTAAAAATTGCTAAAATAACTATCAATCATCTAGGAGTCTGTGGGACAATCACTCTTTTTGACTGACACTTTAGTGTCATTAGAGTTTGTTTCAAAAATGGATTTGGGGTTTAGCTATCTGAGTTTGTTGAAAAACACTTTAAATCACAAATAAAGAATGTGTCCCCAACTAGTAGTGGATTTAAGCAAAAAGTGTTTCTCATTACATCTAAGAGAGATTTTCTTCAATTGTCCATTTATTCTTTTATTTTTTCAATCATTTACACACATGCCAGTTTCCCTACAATTTTTTTGGCTGATTTAGTAATGAACAAGCACGATATATTTTTTCATGAATTGTTAGAGTCTAGTATTTTTTACACAGTTGTACTACAGAATTGCCAAAGTCTACTGAGTGATAAGAATGATTGTCATACAGGGAGGGATATTGCCATTGCAGTAGGGTATTAGATGAAGAGGCATCCTAAAATCAGGGAAATTTTGAAGTACAATCTTATTTGTTATATATGGAATGAAATCATTTGAAACAACATCTCAAAATAAGTAAGCCACAAGTCCTTAAACTTGAGGACAACAAAGTCTAAATTCAAATGATGACCAGAACATTTATTAAAATATTGAGATTAAGTCACTGTGATTTTAATTGATGGTTAAGAAATTGAGGGATTTTTAAGAATACTACTTACCATTACAATATCACCACTAATAATGATTGCCATTTTTTGGTTCTCTTTCTTATGTATGTTATTGTGCCAAGTGCTTTATATTTAAGAGATTTTTGTTCCCCACAACATGTGCATAAGTATATGCCATTGAAATGAGAGGAGTTTTCTCTTATCCACCTCACAGGGCATGGGACAGGGGTGTGGCTCACTTCCTCAGAGCCCAGCAGCTCAGACCCCTTAGGGGAGCGTGCAGATAGGCAGGTCATGGAAAGCATGGGCTCTTACCCCACAACAGCAGCAGCATCTAGGGTTGAGTGTTTACGGCTCCCAAAGTCCAGTGGACGTGTGTTACAGTGTGCTCTTTTAGCTTAACTGTCTGCAGATGGCTTGTTAATTAGCTCAGTTACACCCTCTGGCTTATCGCAAGGACAGAGGGCTTTCTGTATCCCAGGGTTCTTGCCCTAGTGTGCTGGAAAAATCGTATGCCACATGGGCTTGGAGAATGAGTGCAAGGTTTCACTGAGTGGTAGAAGTAGCTCTTAGCAGATGGATGGGGAGGCAGAGGGGAGATGAACTGGGAAGGTGTCTTTTCCCTTAAGTCAGGCTGCTCAGTGGCTAGGCTATCCTGCAACTGCCATTGGCTGAACTTCCCTTGATGTGCTCATCATTTGTCTGCTGATGGCCTGCTGGTGTCTGTCAGCGTGTTCTTCTGCTGATATGTTCCTCTCGGTGTCCACGCACTTGTGTATGTGCCCACTAGGGTCTCAGGATTTTTATAGGCCCAGGATGGGGGGCATGGTGGGCCAGAGTAGTCTTGCTAAATGCAACATTTGGACATGAAAACAGGAGTGCCTATCCTCACCTAGGTCCATGGGTACAGGTGAGAGGGTGGAGCCTTAGCCAGGGACCCCATGTTTTTCCTTCTAGCACTTCCCTGACCCCCTCCCATATCACAATCATCTCTATTTGCAAAAGAAGACATTAAGGCTGAGTAATAGTGAGTGATGTGCCATATGTCAGAAAGGGGTCAGTAAATGGCTGAGCCTATACAGGTAGGGTATTCCTAATCCAAAAATCCAAATTCTGAAATGCTGCAAAATCCAAAAGCTTCCTAATTTTATTTGTTTAATTGGCAACAATTATACATATATACTAATGGGGTGATGTTTTAGTACATATAATGTCAAAATGGTTTGGATGTATCCACACCCAAATCTTATCTCAAATTGTAATCCCCACATGTCAAGGGAGGAACCTACTGGGAGGTGATTGGATCATGAGGGAAGTTCCCACAGCCTGTTCTTGTGATAGTGGGTGAGTTCTCATGAGATCTGATTGTTTGATAAGTGTCTAGCACTTTGTCCTTCTCGCACTCTTTTTCCTGCTGCCATGTAAGATGTGCCTTGCTTCCACTTCCCCTTCCACCATGATTGTAATTTTCCTGAGGCCTCCATGGCCTTGCAGGACTGTGAGTCAATTAAACCTCTTTTTCTTTATAAATTGCCCAGACTTTATAGCTGTGTGAAAACGAACTATTACAAATGTATAGTGATTGGATCAGGGTAACTAGTATATCCATCGTCTAAAACATTTGTCATTTCTTTGTATTGAGAAACTTCCATATCCTCCTTCTAGCTATTTGAAACTATGTAATATGTTTGTGTTAACTATAGTTATCCTACAGAAGTATAGAATACTAGCACTTATTTCTCCTATCTAGCTGTAATTTTGTATCCTTTAACAAATCTCCCCTTATCTCTCTTTTCCCCCACTCTTCCCAGACTCTAGTTCCTCTATTCTATTTTTTACTTACATGAGATCAATAACTTTTTATCTTCCTCCTATGAATGAGAACATGCAAACATGCAATTTTTAACTTTCCACTCCTGGGTTATTTCACTTAACATAATGTCCTCTAGTTCTATCCGTGTTGCCACATTTGACAGAATTTCTTTCTCTCTCTCTCTCTCTCTCGCTCTTTTTTTATTTAGTGGAGTTTCACTCTTGTTGCCCAGGCTGGAGTGCAATGGCAGGATGTCAGCTCACCGCAACCTCTGCCTCCTGGGTTCAAGTGGTTCTCCTGCCTCAGATTCTGGAGTAGCTGCGATTAACAGGCATGCACCACTATGTCCCATTAATTTTGTACTTTTAGTGGGGGTGGGGTTTCTCCATGTTTGTCAGGCTGGTCTTGAACTTCTGACCTCAGGTGATCCTCCTACCTCGGCCTCCCAAAGTGCTGGCATTACAGGCTTGTGCCACCGTTCTCGGCCAGAATTTCATTCTTTGTTATGGTTACATAGTATTTCATGGTGCATATATATATACCACATTTTTAAATCCATTTATCTGTTGTTAGATACCTAGGTTGATTTCATATCTTGGCTATTATGAATAGTGCTCCAATAAGCATGGCATGAAGATGTATGTCTCTTTAAAGATATATGTCTCTTCCTTTCTTTGGAAAGGAAATTCAAAACTTTTTGAGCACCAACATGATAATCAAAGAAAGTACTCATTGGAGCATTTCAGATTTCAGACTTTTGGAAAAGGGATGCTCAGTGAGTAAAATCAACCAGTAATTATTCAAAAAAAAATCCAAAATTAAAAAAAAAAAAAACACTGCTCCCAAGCACTTAGAATAAGGGATACTCAATGTGTATTGTATTTGATCTGTATCTTTCAGGTGTCTGTCTAATAAAAAAACCAGATAATTGTTCAATGACAAACAATTAAAGAATTAAGATTATTTAGCTTTAAGGCACTGAATTTTAAGCAGCGTCAAAGGATTTTTTTTGAGAGAGCTGCTTTTTATCTATATTTGCATGATCTTGGTTACTCCAATGATGATGATCACTGAAGGTAGGAACTTCAGTATACATGATTTTTATGGAAACTACCAAACAAGCTTTTTTATGTTTTAACAGAATTAAAATATAAAACATTGGGGCAAAAATGTATACAATATATATGTAAAACAAAAGTATGAATTAGTGCTTGTATGTATTGCTAAAGATTATTGTGTAAACTTTACCATTCTTTAAATTATGCAAGGAAGACCTTTTGGAATAGGTTCTATCTAAGAGCCCAGTTGAATGATGGGAGGGAGATAGTTGACAGAAATGGGCAGAAGAATTTTTCTGGTAGAGGCTGCAACTTGAAGGTGGAAGTTAGTAAAAGGCTTTGAAAACACGTTTAAAAGAGCAGAAAGGATTAGCAGGAGTAGTTGAAAAAAAGTGAGTTCTGTGCCTCCTTAATGAAATGCTTTGAAGCAGAAGACAGTTTTGTTTCTTTTCTTGATTTAAATGCACGAGTAAGATTCTATTAAAATGCCCCAGGAAGGACTAGATTCATGTTATGGCAGATATTTCATAGAACTTTAGCAAACTGCTTTAACTGGAGTTAAAAAATAAAACTTAGGATCTTCCATCCAAGATGGCCCTTTAAGAGCAGCTCAGGATTGCAGCTCCCAGAGAAAGCACAGAGCGTGAGTGGATGCCACATTTTCAGACAGATCTTTATTGCCCACAGACCAGGAGATTCCCAGGCAGAGGAGTCCTACAGGTCGCCAGCGCAGCTGTTTTGGCCAATGAGGCTGTTTCAGCCAGTTGGCTGTTTTGCCGGTGCTGCAGTGTGGCAGCTCTCCATATAAAATACACTGGTCTGGTTGCCCTTTTAAGCTGGCAATTGGTGCTCCAGGAAGGCAGATTTGCCCATTCACCTGATTAAATTGGTCTGAAACAGGGAGACAGGCCAGGAGATTCCTGGGCAGCACTGTTGTTTCAGCCAGCACAGTGGGTTGCCGCATGGGAAATCACACAGATCCTGGTGCCCTTTCAGCAGGCGACTGGAACACCCAGAAGAGAGTCAACCGTTCAACTTAAAAAAAAAAAGGCTCTGAGGCAGGGAGCCAGGTGATCAGGCTTGGTGTGTCCCACCCCCACAAAAACAAACAAAACAGCAATTGGAAACGCTGGGGGTTGAGAGTTTCATGGCAAGCACAGCTGAACCCAGGATGGTGCAGCTCGGTGGGGGAGGGGCATCTACCATTACCAAGGCACTCCACCCCTACGAAGGTAGTCTGCCATTGCTGAGGCAGCCTGCCATTGCCAAGGCAACCCACCATTACAGAGAGAGTCCGCCATTACAGAGGTGGGCCACCATTGCCGAGATAGTTTTAACCACACCCATATAAACAGGACTGCAGGGAAGCTCACAGGCAGCAGAGCAAAGCCGGCAGCAGGGCAGAGCCGGCAGCAGGGCAGAACCTACAGCAGCTCAGCAAAGACTCTGCAGGCAGACAGAGACTAGGCTGCCTCCTTGCTGGGCAGGTCAGCCCAGAAAAAAAAAAAATAAAAGCAGCAGCACAACGGATACTCATAAATAAAGCCCTAACTCCCCGGGAGAGAGCACCTGGGCCAAAAAAGGCAGTTGATGAGTTCTGCTGCAGCAGGCTTAAATGTATCTGCCTAGCAGCTCTGAATAAACATTGGAGCTCACAGCTCAACACTTGACCTCCTATAAAGAACAGACTGTCTCCTCAAGCAGCTCTCTGACCCCCATATATCCAAAGAGTCACCTCATAAAGGAGAGATCAGACTGACATTTGGCGGGTATCCTTCTGGGACAAAGACAGCAGAAGAAGAAACTGGTAGCAACCCTTACTGTTCTGCAGCTGCTGCAGGTGATCCCCAGGCAAGCAGGGCGTGGAGTGGACCTCAGCAGTCCTACAGCAGAGGGGCCAGGCTGTTAGAAGGAAAACCGAGAAACAGAAATATCTTCATCATCAACAACCTGGACGTCCACTCAGAGAACCAATCTGAAAATCAGCAACTACACAGATGACAGGTGGATAAATCCACAAAGATGGGAAAAAACCAGAGCGAAAAGGAGGAAAACACACGAACTAGAACACCTCTCCTCCTACAAGGGATCACAACTCCTCACCAGCAAGGGAACAAAGCTGGATGGAGAATGAGTGTGATGAAATCACAGAATCAGAATTCAGAAGGTGAGTAATGAGAAACTTCTGTGAGCTAAAAGAACATGTTCTAACTCAATGCAAAGAAACTAAGAACCTTGATAAAAGATTTGAGGAAATGATAACAAGAATGGACAACTTAGAGAGGAATATGAGTGAATTGATGGAGCTGAAAAACACAACACAAGAACTTGGCGAAGCATGCATAAGTTTCAACAGCCGAATTAACCAAGCAGAAGAAAGGATATCAGAGGTCGAAGATCAACTCAATGAAATAAAACAAGAAGGCAAGAATAGAGAAAAAAAAGTGCAAAAAGGTATGAACAAAGTCTGCAAGAAATGTGGGACTATGTGAAGAGACCTAATCTACATTTGATAGGTGTACCTGAATGTGACGAAGAGAATGAATCCAAGCTGGAAAATACTCTTCAGGATATTATCCAGAAAAACATCCCCAACCTAGCTGGGCAGGCCAATATTCAAGTCCAGGAAATACAGAGAACACCACAAAGATATTCCTCAAGAAGAGCAACCCCAAGGCACATAATCGTCAGATTCACCAGGGTTGAAATGAAGGAGAAAATGCTAAGGGCAGCCAGAGAGAAAGGTCGGGTTACCCACAAAGGGAAGTCCATCAGACTCACAGCAGATCTCTCGGCAGAAATCCTACAATCCAGAAGAGAGTGGGGACCAATGTTCAACATACTTAAAGAAAAGAATTTTCAACCCAGAATTTCATATCCAGCCAAACTAAGCTTCATAAGTGAAGGAAAAATAAAATCCTTTGTGAACAAGCAAGTACTCAGAGATTTTGTCACCATCAGGCCTGCTTTACAAGAACTCCTGAAAGAGGCACTACACATAGAAAGGAGTAACCAATACCAGCCATTCCAAAAACATACCAAATGCTAAAGAGCATCAACAAAATGAAGAATCTGCATCAACTAATGGGCAAACACCCAGCTAACATCAAAATGGCAGGATCAAATTCACACATAACAATATTAACCCTAAATGTAAATGGGCTAAATGCACCAATTAAAAGACACCGACTGGCAAATTGAATAAAAAGCCAAAACCCATCAGTGTGCTGTACCCAGGAAACCCATCTCACATGCAAGGATACACAAAGGCTCAAAAGAAAGGAATGGAGGAAGATTTACCAAGCAAATGGAGAGGAAAAAAAAGCAAAAGTTGCAATTCTCATCTCTGATAAAATAGACTTTAAAGCAACAAAGATCAAAAGAGACAGAGAAGGACACTATATAATGGTAAAAGTATCGATGCAGCAAGAAGATCTAACAATTCTAAATATATGGACCCAATACAGGAGCACCCAGATACATAAGACAAGTTCTTAATGACTTACAAAGAGACTTAGACTCCCACACAATAATAGTGGGAGACTTTAACACTCCACTATCAATATTAGACAGATCAACCAGACAGGAAATTAACAAGGATATCTAGGACCTGAATGCAGACCTGGAACAAGTATACCTGATAGACATTTACAGAACTCTCCACCCCAAATCCACAGAATATACATTCTTCTCAGGACCACATCAAACCTACTCTAAAATTGACCACATAATTGGAAGTAAATCACTCCTCAGCAAATGCAAAAGAACGGAAATCATAACAAACAGTCTCTTAGCCCACAGTGCAATCAAGTTAGAACTCAGAATTCAGAAACTAACTCAGAACTGCACAGCTTCATGGAAACTGAACAACTGGCTCTTGAATGTTGACTGGATAAACAATGAAATGAAGGCAGAAATAAAGAAGTTCTTCAAAACCAACGAGAAAGAAGACACAACATACCAGAATCTCTGGGACACATTTAAAGCAGTCTATAGAGGAAAATATATAGCAATAAGTGCCCACATGAAAAAGTGGAGAGATCCAAAATTGACACCCTATTATCAAAATTGAAAGAGCTAGAGGAGAAAAATCAAAAAAACTCAAAACCTAGCAGAAGACAAGAAATAACTAAGATTAGAGCAGAACTGAAGGAGATAGAGACATGAAAAACCCTTCAAAAAGCAATAAATCCAAGAGCTGGTTTTTCAAAAAGAACAACAAAATAGACAGACCCCTAGCCAGATTAATAAGAAAGAAAAGAGAGAATAACCGAATAGATGCAATAAAAAATGATAAAGGGGAAATCAACAGATCCCACAGAAATTCAAGCCATCATCAGAGAATATTACAAACAACTCTAAGCACATAAACTAGTAAACCTGGAAGAAATGGAGGCATCACACTATACTACAAACTATAAACAGACTTCAAACTGTACTACAAGGCTACAGTAATCAAAACAGCATGGTACTGGTACCAAAACAGAGATATAGACCAATGGAACAGAACAGAGGCATCAAAGGCAACACAACATATCTACAACCATACAATCTTTGATAAACCTGACAAAAACAAGTAATGGGGAAACAATTCCCTGTTTAATAAATGATGTTGGGAAAACTGGCTAGCTATGTGCAGAAAGCAGAAACTGGACCCCTTCCTGACACCCTACACTAAAATTAACTCCAGAGACTTAAACATAAGACCCGGCACCATAAAAACCCTAGAAGAAAAGCTAGGCAAAACCGTTCAGGACATATGGGTAGGCAAGGAATTCATGAACAAAACACCAAAGGCATTGGCAACAAAAGCCAAAACAGACAAATGGGACCTAATCAAACTCCACAGCTTCTGCACAGCAAAAGAAATAGTCATTAGAGTGAATTGGCAACCAACAGAATGGGAAAAAATCTTTGCAGTTTACCCATCTGACAAAGGGCTGATATCCAGAATTTACAAAGAAGTAAAGCAAATTTACAAGAAAAAAACAAACAAACCCATTCAAAAGTGGGCTAAGGATATGAACAGACACTTTACAAAAGAAGACATACCTGAGGCCAACAAACATGAAAAAAGTTGCTCATCATCACTGGTCATTAGAGAAATTCAAATCAAAACTACATTGAGATACCATCTCACGCCAGTTAGAATGGCAATCATTAAAAAATCTGGAGACAACAAATGCTGGAGAGGAAGTGGTGAAACAGGAACACTTTTACACTGCTGATGGGAGTGTAAACTAGTTCAACCATTGTGGAAGACAGTGTGGCGATTCCTCAAGGACCTAGAAATAGAAATTCCATTTGACCCAGCAATCCCAGTACTGGGTATATATCCAAAGGATTATAAATTGTTCTACTATAAGGACATATGCACATGAATGTTCATTGCAGCACTGTTTACAATAGCAAAGACGTGGAATCAACCCAAATGCCCATTGATGATAGACTGGACAGGGAAAATGTGGCACATATACACCATGGAATGTTATGCAGCAATCAAAAACGATGAGTTCATGTGTTTATAGGGACATGGATGAACCTGGAGAACATCATTCTTAGCAAACTAACACAAGAACAGAAAGTAAAACACTGCATGTTCTCACTCATAGGCTGGTGTTGAACAATGGGAACACATGGACACAGGGAGGGGAGCACTACACACTGGGGTCTGTTAGGGGGAATAGGGGAGGGATGGCAGGGGTTGGGGAGTAGGGAAGAGATAGCATGGGGAGAAATGCCAGACATAGGTGAAGGGGAGGAAGGCAGCAAATCACACTGCCACATGTGTACCTATGCAACTATCTTGCATGTTCTTCACATGTACCCCAAAACCTAAAATGCAAAAAAATAAAAATAAAAGTAAAAAATAAAACATACTTGATCAATTGTTAGGAAGTAGGGATGGGAGAATAATCTGGTAGGGCCAATTTATGTATAAATAGTTTTATACAAGATTCCCTACAAAACAGAGCTTGAGTCAAGAATTAAGAGGTGAAGCTTTATTTAGGAAGTGCAATTCCAAGATATTGAAAATGAGAAAAGAGAAAGTCAGTAAGGATGAGAAGCAATGCAAAGTGATGTCTTATATCACTGGCCATTGCCTTATAAAAACCCTAAAAAAGATATAGGTCGTTGCTTTGGCGGTGTACCTTCTTGTCCACACAGAACATCTCTGTTCAGACTGCAGGATGAAACTTCACTGCCTCTGAACAGTCAGTGAGAGGAAAGATGAGGGTATTTATCTGTTTCAATGTCAGCATTTCCCTTCTCTTCTTTCTCCTTGGCCAAATTTCATCTCTTGGAGCACCCCACCCCCAACACCAATCCTCAGCAGGGTACTGCATTCAAGTGTGGAAGTGATGAGAGGGACTCGGGACTTGTGGCTGGTCAGGCATATTGGCTCCAGATGATAGGACCACCATGAGCAGAGCTGAATGGTTGCAACTGTGTCAGATCCAGTGACTGAGGGTGAAAAGAATCTGAGGAACATGTGCAAAGAGGTAACACATTTACTATGTGTCAAGCACTGCACAGCACTTAGCTTCCTTATCTCTTTTGCTGTATTGTTATTCCCATTGTACAATGATGTAGTCACACCCTAGGAGGGTTACTCATCCTCAGATTTTAAACCAAGCAATAAACCAGGATTTATTAACCTTACTGGAGGGCAACATTTTCTCCTTCACTCTCCTCCACCTTCCACACTTCATCTCTTCCTCCCTCCCTCCCTCCCTCCCTCATCCTTTTATTCCTTCACTCCATCCTTTTTGCTTTTTCTATCCCTCTCCCACTTTTCTCTTCCTTCATTCCTCCTCTCTCAATGCTTTCTTTTTCCTTTCTCATTTTTTTGTTCTTCACCCTTCTTCCTTCTTTTCTTCTTCCCTCCTTTTAATCCTCCCTCCCTCACTTCTTTCAATAAATACTTTCATCTATTACGTTCTAGAAACTGATTTAGTTGATAAGAATACACAGTCACTGTGGCCCTTGCTCTCTTGCCTCTTAAATTCAAGTTGAGGAATGGAGAGGAGAAGCACACAATTAAAAATAAATTGCCAGAATATTTTCATGTCATGATCTCTACTATAAACACAGAGAGACAGGATATGAGAGGGTGACAGCAAGTATAAAAAAGGAGTTGCATGAGGGAAGATGCTTCTCTAAATAATGTATTCAGAAGAGTTATTTCTTTAAGGAGGAGACATTTGACCTGGCATCTGACTGATGATAAGCAGTGAGAGACAGGTCAATGTAGCTGCTAAGTAGAAAATAGATTGTAGGAGAGGCTACTTACGAGGCTATGGGATGATCCAGCACAAAGGGAACAGTGGGTTGGATTAGGATGGTCGCATAGAGATAGACAGAAGTGCAGAGATAAAGTATAGTGCTAGGAAATAGAACCAAAGAGAGATCTCAGTGATGGCATCCAGGCTTTTGATGTCAGCCATCAGATGAATGATGATTTCATTTACTGAGATGAGGAAGACAAAGGTGGATACACATTTGGAGTGGAGGCAAAAACTTCTATTTTGCATGTATTAGGCTTGAGATGTCTGTTAGCCATAGAAATCGAGGCATCAGGGAAACTTGAATATAAAAGCCTGGGTATAGGAGAGAGATATGGACCAATGATAAAATATTGGGTGTCATTAGCAGGGGCATGATATTGATAGCCATATTTTATTTAAGTATATTGATTTAACAAATAACAGATTAACAAATGCTTTCTTGGGACTTTAAAAAAAATTTCTCTGTATTTTCACTCTCAAATATAATGAAAAGTATTTGTACATCCTAGCAAAGTTAAGACAACTTTATAATATTTTGTTACAGTTTAATAGCCTTAAAATATGACTTATATTTTGGTTTTATTATTCAATTTATAAATGTATATGCTTTATTATGCTTTAAATTTGTAAACCAAAGCCTTAAAAAAAGCAAACTCTTCTCTCTAGTGGATTAGAGAGGTAAGCATCAATGTGAACTAATAACATATCCATGTGTATTCACAGAGGTTTTTTAAACCTATAAAAATGTACAAATCTAATTAACAAACAACAGAATACTAACAGGAACACTTGGAAATGGCCAGGGGGTGTTTGTATTTTAAGTGATAAAAGGTGAAGATAATGGAGAAGAATTAGCTAACTTATGTTCCTGGCATGACTTTGTTCAGTGAAAGCAATTGTCTTTGGAGTACTTTTGGAAGGCTCTGTGAGATGCTATAAATGCATCATGGAATCCATCTTTGGATATCTGGTTTATGGCAAGGTCAAAGGAATGCTGCAGAAAACAAAAGTCTTTTATGCTACTAAATATTTCCTATTCTTAAAGCTAAAAAAAAAAAGCTAGTTTCTAGTAAATATTCACAAGGGCATCACTCTGATAGTTTCCTAAAGGCCCGTGTGAATTTGAAAGCACTGTCAGTTTAAGGAAACAGTGACTGTGTGATGTTGTCTGCACCATTCTTGCCTCTCTATGAACAGAACACTCTTGACTTCTAAAACACATTGAAAGCAGCAAATTCAGTATCCACATGTTAAATCCTATTTTATATGCTGCTATATAAAGAGCGTTTAGATCAGGAATCAAGAAAGAGGGAGGAAAAATTTCCCTCTGTTATTTGAGAAGATGAGATTAGGGTTCATGATAAAAGATAAAATTTCAGACATTTTCAATAAAGAGGCAGAAGGTTGATCTGTCTGAGCTGCCATGTGTTCCCAGTATTTGGTCAGGATGCATGAAAGCAACAAGGTGCAAACTCTCACATCATACCCACATGACTTCAGTCCTTCACTCCACTTCTTTGTGTAATACAGTGAGCAGCTAAATATTTTGACCATTATTTTGAAAAATTTGGGAGATGGCTACAAAAATAGATTATTTAAAAGCTTCAAATGCAGTTTTTACTGATGCAGTACTATCCAGGAAAAGGCATAATATGATTAGCTGTATATGTAGACAAATAATCACACTGTCCATTGATAACGTTCCAAACTCTAATTTGTTGGAAACATGAAAAATAGTATTATCCATTTTTTGTGATAACTGAAACAGTGAGATA
The DNA here is from genome assembly GCF_049354715.1 of Callithrix jacchus. Lineage (NCBI taxonomy): Eukaryota > Metazoa > Chordata > Mammalia > Primates > Cebidae > Callithrix > Callithrix jacchus. The sequence goes on along the minus strand of NC_133517.1, from coordinate 91,890,797 downwards.
AGGGGGAAAGGTGGATCTAATTGTTTCTGCATTTTTAAGTGTAGACTGAATGGATTTTAACTAAACACATCTTATCAAAATTCTTTCTGATTACAGACACCTATAAAGCATCTCTAACTGTCCCAGTTTATTTTATTTTTTTTTAACAATCTCTCAGGCTAGGTCTTTATGTCCGAATTTTTTATAGCAAGGAGTGGAGATCTCTGAGTTGTTCAAAGCAAAGCAAAATAGATAGGACTCAAATTACTTTCCTCTACATCTTCTTGTACTTTTTAAAGCATCTTATTTTTGTTTACAAAGTTATAAATTTCCTGATACAGGCTACTTAACACTGTCAGATAAACGTTTCTCAAAATCTATATTAATTTTTCTGCTTAAATACCTGTAACGTTGTATTTCCTTTATGTGTTCCAGGAACACTAGTTCTATGTAATTCAAGCAAGGCATCAGGGCTCAACCACTTTGGCGAATTGTTCTGTACTCCCCTTCACTTTTCAAGATTCCCATATACATTAGAATATTAAAGGCAATAGAATTCCTACAGCCAAAAAAAGCGATTTAACTTTGTTTAATCCAGGTGGTTCCAGAATCATTTGAACTTTAACCTACTTCTTCCATTGGGAGCACACTTTGAAAAATGCAAATGTAAAGGTGTCGAATTATCTTAAAAATTTTTCAAAGATCCTTTAGAACTGTAAGGAAGTTTTGAGATCAAATAGTCCAATTATTTTACTTTACAAATAGTATATCTGGACTTAAATAGGACAAGAGATTTATAAAAGTTCACAATATCAAGAACTTTTTCAAGTTAACAAAGAGACGTAATTTGAATCTCAATCTCAAAACCTGTAGTTCTTTTTATCACATTTTGCCTTTCTTTCAAAGTAAATTTTAGAAGCTAGAGATCCCTTTTGTACATCTTATCTGTCACTTACAGCTCTGGATCATGGCACAGTGTATAGGAGAACATGGGTTAGAATTATTTATTCAGAAAATAGTGAATGGAGTGTTGAGTGAACAATAGTGGTACAACCAACCATCATAGTTCCTGCTGTCATGGAGATTATTGCCTCCATGGGGGACAGACATAAAATAGACAAATCAATAAATAGGCAATTATAAATGTGGGCAGGAAATAAGAAAGTTGCATACAGGGATCTGTGATTGTGAATAAAGAGGAATACGTAGATAGGACTCTTAGGAAGGTTCATCTTAGAAAGGGAGATATTCTTTTTTTTTCCTTTATTTTTATATTGCATTTTAGGTTTTGGGGTACATGTGAAGAACATGCAAGATAGTTGCATAGGTACACACGTGGCAGTGTGATTTGCTGCCTTCCTCCCCTTCACCTATATCTGGCATTTCTCCCCATGCTATCTTTCCCCGACTCCCCACCCCCCGCTGTCCCTCCCCTATTCCCCCACAACGAGAGAAGCCAGCTCTGCAAAGAATCCAGGACAGGGCTTTCTAAATGGGATGCTCCCACAGTGTGAGGATCCTAAGGAAGGAAATGGAGTGGAACAATGGCCCAGGTAGCTTGAGCATGGTGAGTATGGGAAACATAGAGATAAATTTGAAGAGGCTGACAGAGAATACACAATGCAGCTCATTATAGATCATAGTAACCTGTTGGATTTTAAAGAGCATAGAAAGCCATAGATAGCCTCAACCAGTGAACTGGTAGTCTGATGGCTGCTTAAAAGAACATCACAGTGATATGGTAGATTCCTGAAAATTGCTTCATTGGGATTCTTAGATGGCAGTTCCTACCAGCTCAGAATGTCAAGGAACTACAAACTTTGTGGAAGAAGGTAGATTCTTACTACAGCATCCATGTAGCTAATAATAGGAAGCCTGCAGGTTAGGCATGGAGCTCTCAGGATGGTGGTTTGGGAGGAGAGGAGGTCCATCCAGTGATACAGATAAGATGGCAAAGAAGTCCCTTGCTAGAACTGTTGTTGACCTAAAAGGTAGGCTTTCAGCCTTCAGGCCAGGGTGAAGGGGTCAGGGGTGACAGTGGACAGAGCAGGGAAGGGGCAGGCTACAGGCCATGCAGTTGTTGGGGCAGAACTGAGAAGCTCTTTGTCTTTCATGTGGACTATGTATGAGGTCCCTCCAAAGGGCATATGATGAGAAAGAAGGGTCTTTGTCTCATGGCAGGTAGTGCAGGTAAACATGGTGTAGCTATGTATAGCCTCATGGTACAAGCCAGATCAAAAGGGCTCAGTCTGAAACTTATCCTTTTGCTGCACATTTTCACCCTTCAAATAAAGATTTTCCTGAAACAGTCTAGGTATGGCCTATATACACTTTTACAACATAGGAGTTGCATTTTCATCATGGCGACTGAATACGTTTTCTCAGCACTATAAGCTCTATTCTTTTTATTATTTCAAATTATTTTTTACACAAAATGTCCCCTCCCTCCCTCCCTTCATTCCCTCCTTCCCTCCTGCCCTCCCTCCCTTTCCCTTCCTTCTTCAATGTTTATTGATTGCTAACTCTGGACACATGATCTAGGCAATGGAGCCTCCTAATGAACAAAATAGAGAAGATTCCTGCTATGGTGACATTCTAGCTGACATTTTTTAAGCATATATATCATAGTATTCTGAATTAGAATTTTCACTGCCATAAAATGATTACCAGAGGTTCATAATGTTTGAAACCTAGAGTCTAAGTTTTATTGTAATTCTGTAAATCCTGTTTTAAAAAGTATTATTTCTATTTGTATAATTGGATATTAGGAAGAGCTGATCAATTATAGCATAAGTTAATTTTGTGATTAAGCAAGGGATGGAAGAATTTTTTGTATTCACATCAGAAATTAAAATTAAGATTTATATATAAGAATGTTTATCTTAAAATTTTTAAAAAACTAAATGAAAAATATGGCAAAAGCTAAACAAATAATTATATAGAAATATGATGAAATACTAGGTACTCATTAAAATTGTGATTTTAAGAAGCAATATTATCTAGCTATTAAGGCCACAGACACTGGAGTTAGAGATTTTGTAATCTTGAGGAAGCTTCTGTGCATCAGTTTCCTCCTCAGTAAAATGAGAATAATAAAAATAATATATACCTCATAGATTTGTTGTAAGGATTCAACAGGTGTAGAACACTGTTGATACGTAGTAAGTGATTAAAAAGTCTTACCAATCAATGTCTTATAATTACATTAGGTAGAAAGATCTATGCCATAATAGTATAATAAAATGATTTACACATATGTAAGTTCAATTTTGCAGAATATATATGCATATTTCTGTGAAGTAAATACATCACAATGTTAACAGGTGATACCCATGAATTATACAATTATAGTTTATCTTAATCATATACTTCATAAATATTTTGATTGTATATTCTTCCATATGAATTTAGTATTAAATAAATAGTATTAAAGTATATTAATTATTAAGTTGCATAATTACTATTTCAACATTGTGTCACAGAGGATATCTTTATATACTGGTAAGGAAAAGTATCAAAGAGAATTTCTGATTTTGCTTGTATATTAACATCAAGAACACAATTTGAAACAAAAAGCTAAGGTATAATAACAGACTAATTAGGATAATATATTCCCGCTTCCTGACTTAATACAATATTTAAAAAATAGAGATATGAAAAATAAGAATACTGCAGTGCATTTTATGTTACAAAAAAATTAAACAATGAAAATAGTGTTAACTCAAAGAACACCTGTCGATATCTGAAGCTTGAGTAATGGCAGGTGAATTTTATAATAACACTTTCCCCATAAGGCCATTGGCAGGCCCACATTATATAAGCTTTATAGTAAGACGTAACACTTAGTCTTTTTTTTCTTTTTTGATACGGAGTTTTGCTCTTGTTACCCAGGCTGGAGTGCAATGGCGCAATCTCGGCTCACCACAACCTCTGCCTCCTGGGTTCAGGCAATCCTCCTGCCTCAGCCTCCTGAGTAACTGGGATTACAGGCACGTGCCACCACGCCCAGCTAATTTTTTTGTATTTTTAGGAGAGACGGGGTTTCACCATGTTGACCAGGATGGTCTCGATCTGTTGACCTCGTGGTCCACCTGCCTCGGCCTCCCAAAGTGCTGGGATTACAGGCTTGAGCCACCGCGCCTGGCCCTAGTGTTAGTCTTTCACCTGCCTCTTTGAAAGCTTTAACTTTACTAGCTGTTCTTTCTTTCCTATGCTACCTATCTGCAATGTGCAATAACTTCCTTTTGATTTAAGATCAGGAAATAAAAATGGCTAATATCTTTATTGTAAATCGTTTACATTAGACTTTTTGCAGGGAAATTATGTATTATTTACTAGTGAAGTTCAGGTATTTTGTGGTTACAATTCATGTGAATGTCAGGAAAGTGACATATATTCTCTGCTGTTAATTTATTTCTCAGGACTATCCAATTCTATTGGGAAGGAATTTTGAATGAGTTAGATAATTACTAAAATTTATTTAAATTGGGCTCATACAGAAAACTCACATCAATAATGCCACCATAAATAAATTTCTAAGAGGAACTGGATTAACCCTACTGTGTACATGGTTGGAAAAAATGTAGGTTAAAATGCAGAAGCTAAAAAGGTGAATGAGACAAAATCTTGCTCTCATGGAACTGACATTCTAGTGAGGGAGAGAAAAAAATGATAAAAACAAGCAAAACAAATTCACACAATGAAAATTGCTGTGCATACAAACAAAGTCAATGCTGTTGTTACTGATGGCTTTGTAAGAATGGTGAAGACTTTTCAGAGGAAGTGGCAGAGAACCAGAAATATGAATGACATGAAGACTCCAGTGAAGATTAAAGAAAGGATACTTCGAGTTGAGTGAGAGCAGCTGTTACACTGGATCTAAGCCAATACCAAGCATGGGGTGTATGAAAAACAAAGAAAACCACTATGTCTTGGATGCCATGGGGTGAGATTAGTTGGGAATGATGGGCAGAGGTGAGATTTTATAGGGCTTTGTAAATCAGCATTAGAGACTGGATTTATTCTAAGTGGGATGGGACATCATTTAAGCAGGGATATGATATCATTTGATTCACATTATATAAAGAATGCCTGGCTTCTCTATCTAGATAGCTTATAAGGAGGCAGGAGTGAAGGCAGATGACCTGTTAGGAAGCTTGTACAGTTGCTCAGGTGAGAGGATGATGATGCAGGCTGAACAGAGGTAGTGAAGACAGGAGGTGGGCCCTGATTCAAAGCAACTTTTATAGGTAGAAGCAACAGAACTTCATAAAGAATTAGGTGTACATGATGAGGGAACATGAAGAATCAAGATTTTATTTTGATCTAGAGTGGATGATAGCGTTATTTACTGAAAAGGGTAAGTTGAGGCAAGGAATGCTTTGGGGATGGGAATAAAGATACCTATTTTGCATGGTATATCATACTCTGCTGGGGCTACTATAACAAATACCACAGGGTGGCTTAAATAACAGACATTTATTATTTCACAGTTTTGGATGCTATAAATTCCAAGATCAAGGTTCCAGCAGGGTTTGATTTCTGATAAGGGTTCTTCTCCTGGGTTATAAATGGCTGCCTTCTCACATCCTCACACATGTCCTCTTTGATGTCTCTTGTAAATGCGCTAATCCAGTTGGGTCAGGATCCTACCTTTATGACCTTCTTTAACCTTAATTGTGTCATTCCAAACACAGCCACACTGATGGTTGGACTTCAACATATACATTTTGAGAGGATACAAACATTCAGTTCATTATAGATGGGTTAATTTTGAGTACTTAAGGTATAGATAATTTTTGCCACCTAAGGACTGGATAGGGTGAACAATGACTAGGTAGTGAAAATAAAGCATCCCATCACTGAGTCCGGGAGCCTTCAGTATTTGAGAACAGTGTTAGGAGGATTGGCTACAATTACTGAGAAATGGCCCATGAGAAAGTAAGAAAACTAAGAGTAACAAAAGTCAACAACAACAACAATGAGTTTATGAAAAGGGAAAGGGTTCACTGTGTCAACTACTGCTGAAAAGTCAATTAAAATATGGACAAGAAACTGATGATTTGGTTTAGTGATACCCAGATAATTGGTGAACTTGACAAAAGCCATTTCAATAGAGTGGTGGAGTAGATAATTGTTGGTAAGAAAGTGGTGTTAATAACTCTAGAGAAAATTTGCTGTGAGGAGAAATAGAGAAACTGAGTGATAGTTAAAGATATTATGCTATGTTGCAAATGGTTTCTTTTAAGATCTCAGAGAATATGTCTATGCTGATGAGAGCAGACCAACAGAGAGGGAGAAATTGATTAAAGAAGGACATTTCAGGAATAAAGTATTTGAGATAGTAAAAGAGTATAAGATGCAGAGACCAAGTAGTGGAGAGGGGCTGGTCTTCCAGAAAAGCTGAGACACATGATCTGTAGTAACAGTGGGAAGAAAGCAGAGAATGTGAGTCTTGATTAGTCTGCATTGGTAGATTTTACAGTGAGGAGCTGAAGGAGGTCCTTCCTGTTGATTGTTTCTCCATGCAGTGTATTAACATGCTCTGGTTTTGTGAAGGTGCCATAACTTGAAATCTGCTACTAAAGTTACAAAATACTTCCGTATGAGTTCAGTTGACTTAGAAGCATGCTGAAATCCATAATTAAAGTTAGATTCTTCCTGAGGGATAGTTTTACTATAGTGTCCCCAAAATTTGAACGATTTATTGTATAGTTAATAAAGCAACAAGGAACAAGAGTATTTTGTGAAAAGCAGGGCACTATTTTTTTGGTCTGTGATCCATCCTTCAGCAAGCAGTATAGTTAGAGATTAGTACATTTAAAGTAATACCCCAAACAAAAAATAGTATACTTGTAAATGCCATAAGAAAACCAAATAAAAAATATCAACCTATATTGTCACAAATGACAGGATTTCCTTCATTTTTAAGGCAGAAAGTTACTGAATTTTGAAAAGTACATAAATAAGAAAGTGTAAATTCTCAAAACTCATTGCAGCTATAAAAATTCATGTTTAAATACAAGTTTCTCACAGAGAAAAATGGAAATCATTATGATCTTTCAGCAATAAAGAGACTGTCTGCTCAATATTGATGTTATGCTCACCTTGAGTATTTATATTTCCATCACAATTTTTACCTCTATGCTTCAAAACCTTAGTTGGACCAGAAGATAAATGAAAAAAGAGAGGAAGGGAAGGGGAGGGGAGGACTATTTTCTTTCCTTCTAAGATAGTTTTTTCAGAAGATTTTTCTCCCTCATATCCTATCTGTTTCAAAAGAGAATTTGAAATAGCTCCAAAAAATACAAACTGCACAATAAGAAAAGAAACAATACAGAAAAACAAAGGCTAACCCAGAGGAAACAGAGAGATATAGTTTGGATATTTGTCCCCTTTAAATTTCATGTTGAAATTTGATTCCTGATGTTGAAGGTGGGGCCTGGTAAGAAGTGTTTGGCTCATGGGGGAGAATCCCTCAAGACCGGCTTGATGGTGTCCTCCCAAGGTAATGAGTTTTTGCTTTATTAGTTCCAGCAGGATTGTTAAAAAGAGGCTGGCAACCCCTGCCCTCTTTCTTGTTCCCTCTCTCACTTGGACATGCAGGCTCTCTGCATAGTTGGAAGCTTCCTGCCATAAGTGGAAGCTTCCTCAAACTCTCACGAGAAACAGATTCTGGCTCCATGCTTCTTGTAGAGCCTATAAATTCATGAGCCAAATAAACCTCTTTATAAATTACTCAACTTTAAGTATTCTGTCATAGCAATGCAAGCAGACTAGAGTTTATGTAGGACTACAGAGTTTATGTAGAAGGTGACTAACTCATATTCAGTACAGTTGCTGGATTTGGGCTTCTTGGAAACCAAAGCAAAGAAGAAAATGCTGTCAATTACACAAAAGCACAACGTCATACAGTAAAGATATCTTTTTTCTAGCATAAATATATCTGCTTCTGTTTTCTTTCATGTTTATTTATGAGGAAAGTGCCATGTAATATACTTTGTTATGTTAATATAGCTAATGAGTTAATATTTCCTAAACTCTAGAATTTTCATATGTATTTTTCTAGTCATAATGAGCTCATTGTGAAAAAATTGGAAAGACAAGGAAAGACGAGAGCTTAATTGGGTTCATTTCTTCTACCTTTAGTACTTTTTCTATTTTCAGGTAGTAAATTGTATTTTATTTTGAAGAATTAAGTAGAAATAAGCAGATAAGATTTTACATTTTCATTTTTTCTGATAAAAGTAAAACAGTTTTATAACAGAAATTTGAGACATACAGAAAAATAAACAGAAAGGAGTTTCTATTTTCAGTGTAAACAGATAACCTACAGAATAGGAAAAAAATATTTGCAAGCTCTGATTCTGACAAAGGTCTAATATCCAGAATGTAGAAGGAACCTAAACAAATTAATAAGCCAAAACAACCCCATCAAAAGGGGGCAAAGGACACAAACAGACAGTTTTCAACAAAGACACACAGGTGGCCAATAAGCATATGAAAAAATGGTCAACATCACTAATCATTAGAAAAATACCAATCCAAACCACAATAAAATACCATCTCACATCAGCCTAAAAGGCTATTATTAAAATATCAAAAAATAACGGATGCCAGTGAGGTTGCTGAGAAAAAGAAATGCTTATATACTGCTGGTGGTAGTAAATTAGTTCAACCATGTGGAAAGCAGTGTGATGATTCCTCAAAGAACTAAAAACAGAATTACTAATATTTGACCCAGCAGTCCCATTATTGGGTATATATCCAGAGGACTATAATTTTTCTATCACAAAGACACATGCATGTGGATGTTTACTGTAGCACTGTTCACAGTAGCAAAGGCATGGAATTGACATAAATGCCCATAAATGGTAGTCAGGATACAGAAAATGTGGTACAAATACACCATGGAATACTATGCAGTCATAAAAAATGAGATAGTGTTCTTTGCAGCAACATGGATGGAGATGGAGACCATTATTCTTAGTGAACTAGCACAGGAATAGAAAACCAAATGCTGCATGTTCTCACTTATACGTGGAAATTAAGCAATGAGAACCAATGAGCACAATGAGCAGGCACTGGCGTCTACTTGAGGGAGGAGGGTGGAAGGAAGGAGAGTATCAGGAAAAATAACTATTGGGTACTATGCTTAGTACCTGTGTGATGAAATATTCCATGCACCAAACTCCCATGACATGAGTTTACTTATATAACAAACCTACATATGTCATCCTTGAAGCTAAAATAAATATTAAAAGGAAAAAAGTACAAATTACTGAAATCCCAGTGCTAGTTTTTACCTTGCTTTTGAGAACAGTTCAAAGTAAAAACTAAAATTTCTCCTTTTCTTTTAACTCTATCAATCTATTCCCTAGAACTAATATCTATTATCAGTCTAGCATATGTATATATAAAAAACATAATAATGTAGATATATTTTATTTAGATATACATATAGGTGAGCATTTTTTTCATACAAATAGTAACAAGTATGTGTGAGGGTGTACATGTGTATTTTCTGCAATATGCTTCTATTCACACAAGCTATGCCTTTCTGTCCAAGCCAGCACAGTAGTACCCATTTATGGAAGATTTTGTTTTTTTGGTTTTGCTTTCTGTGGTTTCAGTTATCAGTGGTCAACCATGGCCTAAAAATATTAAATGAAAAATTCCAGAAATAAACAATCAGTTCTAAATTGTGTGTCACTCTGAGTAGCATGGCGAGATCTCACACCATCCCTCCCAGGACATGAATGCTCCCTTTGTCAGGTGTATTCACACTGCACATGCTCTCCATTGGCGAGTTGCTAAGTAGCCATCTCGGTTATATGAACTTTTTCTGTTTGCAGTGCTTGTGTTCAAGTCATCCTTATTTTACATAGTAGCCTCAAAGGACAAGAATAGTGATGTTGGCATTTTGTTATAATTGTCTTAATTTATTTTTATTGTTAGTCTCTGTTTAATTTATAAATTAAATTTTATAGGTATGTATGCATAGGAAAAACATAATACATATAGGATTTCGGTACTATCTACTGTTTCAGGACCTACTGAGGATCTTGGAACATATCCCCTGAAGAAAAGGGGGATTACTGTGCAAATTAACTAGCCTTTTACGTTTTCAAAACTGCATGGTGTGAACTGGGTTGCTATTTAACTATCTTCCATGTACAGATATTTGAGATATTTCCCCTAACTGACATAAACGTTGCTGAAGTAGGTATCATACATGTATTTTGGTGTACATGGATTGGCATTCCTACAAGACCAAATCCTAAAATTGGTATGTCTCACTAATAATTATACACTTTTGTAATTTTGACAATGTCAAACTCCAAAGAGTTTGAATCACTTTTACTCTCCAAGGGACAGAGTTAAATTCCCCAAATGCTACAATTTAGTATTGTTTTTAACAAATGCTCAGGTTTTAATGTAGCCATTTTTTATGTGCATTAAACCCTCCTTGAAACACTGTTGCTGCTAGCTCTCTAATTTCACTGAGTTACTGACTTTCTGTGCTTTAGCTTTCTGGTGCTCATAATGGCAATATCAATGGATTTTTATTTTTTAATTCTTTAATTTGTATTAAATAAAACGGTATAATATGTTAGCATTGCAGCTGGCATATTAAAAGACTCAGAAAATGCTATTGCAGTGCAGTAGTGAAAAGTGCCATTTGTGGAGTCAGACACTCATGATCATATTCCAGCTTAACAATTTACCAGCTGTCTTGATCTCTTTGTATCTAGTACCAAACCTCAAGGGTTTTTGTGAGATTAAATCAGGATGCTTTGGAAGAGTCTCTACCACTCAGGACATTCTTAAATGTTCCTGATTAATAGTAAATATTATTACTATGGAACTTAATTATTTAACAATCTCAAATATCCAAAGTTTTCACTACTGCTATAAAGAAACATTCTTATATTTAAACTTAGTACATATTTCTGATTATTTCTCTAGACTAGAATCCTAGAAGTGACATTTCTGAATCAAAGAGTGTGCACTATTTGAAGGCTTTTGATAGATTATATTCAAATTTCTGTCCATAAAAGTTATATATTTGTTATTTTTACCAATTTATACTCCCATCCACATTGGACAATCCAAGATCCAGCTCAGTACAACCCTGGCAGTATTCAAAGGTAATATTGATTTTTCTCTTTTCCAACCTGATAGTAAAATTATTAACTCAGTATTGTTTTTATCTGCATTTCTATGAGTACTAGAGAAGTTAAACCATTTTTCCCCAGGTAGCTGTCATTCCTATTTTTTCTGTGAAATATTATACATTAAGATATATTTTTTAGGTTGTATATTCTATTACATTGATCTGTCAATTCTTATGCCAGTTACATATTTTAATTAATTTTTACTCCTATTTCATAATTATTGGTGGCAACTATCTTTTTATCTAGTTTTTCACAAAATTGCTTTAGTTATTATTTTGGATATTAATTCAAGATGAAATACAGAGGAATTTTTTAAAGGCTTCTGTAAATAAAAATCTAATTGAAATGGTCAAATATGTACATTACTTTGGAAACATTTTACATTCTCCCCAGTGCTGTTAATTTTTTATAAAATTGTATTATGGTCCCTGAATATCACTAGCGAAATAGTTCCTCTTTGTAAATTTATTAAGATTATCTTTGTGGCCTTGAAATGATTAATTTCTGTTAATATTCTAAGGGCACTTAAAAGAGAAAATTCTCTTTAAGCTCCTAAATTTGGAAGTATTTGCAATGGTAAAACCATATCAATTTTATTATTCAAAATTTCTTTATCCCTATTTTTAGACTTTGTGTTATCAAAAAAGAAATCTAAGCATTTTCAAAAGCATATAGCATAGTATCATAAGCCTCCTTTTTTCAACATTTGGTCTTTATAATTAATAGCTTACAACAAGTTTTGTTTCATCCATACCCTTAATATGTTCCCCATTCCTGAGTAACTTTTAAGTAAAGCCTAGGCTTCATATAATTTTATTTATAATTATTTAGTATGTGTTTCTAAAATATAAAGACTTCTTGAAAATATAATCACAAAATTGTTGTTGCACCTAAATAAAACTAACAACTTAATATCAAATATCTCCCAGCTGGTGTTCAAATTTCCAATTGTCTCATAATTTTTTCTCTTTCTTTTTAAAGTAGAATAAAGGTCTAAATAAAGTTCAAGCAGCATGACTACATTTTATGTCCCCAACTTAAAAAAACAAAAACAAAAAGACTGTAGATTTCTCCTTTATCTTCTGACATTTTTTTCCCTTTTATTTGTAGAATAAATTAGATTGTTTGATGACCTAACAGTGTGGATTTTGCTGATTTCATCCCCGTGGTCTGGTTTAAAATGTTCCTCTGTCCCCTGTACTTGCTGTAATTTGATGATTAGATATAAATGTGTGATTAGATTCAGGTTCAATTTCTTTTTTAATCCAGGCTGCTTCACAGCGTAGGGTGTGTCCTTCCATCAGAAGCCACGTGTAACCGGAACGTTCCTCTCTGTGATGTTAGCAGTCTCTAATCATTGTGCAGCTCTAGTATCCTGTGAGGAGCTGCAAAGTGGTGATCTTTTTATTTCATCATTTCTTCTTACCTTCTAGGAGAAGACTTTTATAAAGAGAAAATTTCCCTCATCTTCCTTTTAGTTACCTTGTGGTACACTTCAAATAGAAAAACGTAATATACAGTTGAGTTTTTTCCTTCATTTAATTTGTCACTATTTTAAAATCTATTTTAAATATTCAAAGTTGAATGAGACTTTAGTTTCTAAAGATGGCACTTCTTAAATTTCTAACAGTTTTTGCTTGAAATATATTAATGGTACTATTTGGCACACAGCATTTGTTATACCTTTATTAATCAGAATTTATACGCTTTGATGGAGTTGGAGAAGTTCTCAATTTTATTTTGTCTGAAATTAACATCGCATTCTTATTTGGATTTTAACTAAATATTTCTGACAAATTTTTGCCCATATTTTTCTTTTCTTTTTATTACAAATTATACATTCCCATTAAAAAGTTAAAATTATATGTAATTTTATACTATGAAAACTGAAAGACTGCACTCCTCCTCTGGTGTTCACTCACCAAGAAGAAGTGTTTAATAGTTTGGTGTATATGCTTTTAGATATTTTCTATATACATATAGATATATACATATAATACATGTACATGCACATGCTTTCCTGAAAAAAAAATGGAATCCCATTTATATAACATTCTACAATTTACATCCTGCCTTGGTATAGATCATGAATCTTAGCAGATGTCCATTGAACATATTTTTGTAGTGGGTACATTGTATTCTGTAGTATGGATCTACTATAATATGTTTTACCATCTGCTTTTGATGAGCAAATTTTTATTTCTATAAATTATATGACAAATATTTCTGTATGGATGCACTTGTATGAGTGTTTCCTAAAAATAGAAATGGTTTCTAAGAGTGTATCTATTTTTTTCCCTGTTCTTTAGTGATATGGAGCATTTTTTCATATGTTTATTGGCCATTTGTATATTTTGTTTTTCTTTTTTTTTAATTGTACTTTAAGTTCTGGGATACATGTGCAGATCTTGCAGGACTGTTGCACAGGTACACACATGCCATGGTGGTTCGAGTATACCTATTTTAATTATGTTTAAGTACTGAACAATTGCTTTCTAAAAGGGTGGTTTCTTTTCTCTAAGTATGAGTGTGCTCTTTGCCCCACACTCTTACCAACACAGTATATATTCATTCTTTTAATATATTCGTTGATTTGATAGGGAAAAAATGGTGGCTCATTGTTTGACTTGCATTATTCTGATTACTCATGTAGTCAGAAATTCTTATTTGCTCCATTACACTTATATTTTTTCTTTGAATCGTCAGTTCACATCCTTTACTTGTATGTTTTCATAGGTATTTTATTGTCAAGTTGGCAGAAATTTGGTTTGTGGCTACCTACCAGGTACAAGCTTAACCTGAAAGGATGGTCAAGGATTTGGTCATTGTAGGCTAGCAGAGAGTTCAAACTTGACATAATCTGGTAAGAATGTAAAGGACAAATATTTTCAGTTCATAAATAAGGGCACAGCCTTATGTTTTTGGTAAACAATCAAAGAAAAGAGAGGTTAATCTTTTATACAAACTGAAGAGCCTACTTGGGGCACACAGAAATGTAAATAGAAGGTTCTTTTCTCTTAATTCACCGCACAAAGGATGGTACAAAAGTAGGTCAAGATGATATATGTGACTAGTATCAGAATTTTCCCTGGGGAACAGTTCTGAATTTGATGCCTGTAGCCTCAGGGTAATTTCCTATGAAGTATGAGTAGCAAGAGTGTGGCATGCCTGCCAGGGCTCCCCTCTCCTGCTCCCATGACAGACATCACTAGTAATCACGGCAGTCTTTCCTCTTGAACTTACATATAACTATCCTGGGCTTTTTCATCATAGTTTGCTAAACTCGTCTCTATTTAATGTTCATAGACAATAAAATGAAATTGATTTATACTCCCTGTTGTGTACTCACGCTTATTAGAATTTAAACTCCAGTAGATCATAGATTTGTCTATCTTACTTCTTCATGTTTACAACAATGCCTGGGACATACTAGGCACTCAATAAATGTTTGTTGAGTAAATGCACAGATAATAAATTTAGACAGAAATGTTCTAAAATGGATTAAAATATCCTTCATATTACAATAGACTTTTAATGAGCATTCATGGAATAGCTATTTCTGAGCATTTTAACTTTGTAGTCACTAGTCTAACGTTGTAGAGGGAAATCTTTGATTTTGATGCTATTTGGATATGGAGGGGTTTTTGTCAGAGAGTCTTCCTTTTTTTTTAACTTAAAAATAGAATTATTTTGAATAGCTGTGAACAATAGCAATTACAACGAAAACATTCATGGGAATGGCTATATTCTCAAACACCTCCAGCATCATCAGAATGTTGAGCATTTTCTAATGTTATTTCTCCTGAACTTAAAATTTGACTTTAGATCAAATGTGACGGTAAGTATGACTGTGACTAAACTGAACTCGACGGTAAAACATACACCCGATTCTTCTGAGGTCTACATCTTTTCTGATCTGTTCATAAATGTTAGGATGGGAAATGTGCTTCTAAGGTGGCTTGAACAAAGGGCGTGCATGGTTTCTTTCTTTGTCTTTCTTTTCACTGAAGCTTTGGTGCTGACACAGATCAAGACCAATCAGGAATTCCAGCAACTTGATTTGAATTGCTTGAAAATTGTAGCTCAATACAAAATTCAGTAAGACAGGGATGGAAAATAAAAGAAAATCATATCTTCCAGAAAACAGAAACAGTTGAGGTATATGAGAGGGTGGCATGTTTTTCTCAGTAAGTCTGATTATATAATGTCCACTTAGTCTATATCCTCAGTTGGGTTAATTTTCTAGATCCTGGTTTCCTTCTTCTTCCATCTTATCTGAAAATTAACAGCGTCTCAAACATTGACTTTCAAATCATCTCTCACAATTATATAAATGTTTTAGTTTACAAAGTGGAAAATGTCTCTGGGTGCATTCATTTAATTCTATTAGGTGAGTGATTCTATCATTATTTGGATGCAACAATAACAATAACAACAACAAGTAGACCTGATAAGGAAGAGCCCTTTGCCATGTGATCACATTGCTACTAAGTGCCAAAGCTGTGTTCTTCCAACTCCAAATCAAATGCACTTTCCAATAAACCACTTCTCCCTTAAATCACATAACTGTGACTATTTTTAAAAAGGACAAAAAAGAGAAAGAGAAGGTACAAGAAGAATATAGGAAGAAGAAATTTTATAGCCATTTAAAAATGAATGCAAAAAGGATTACAGTAGGTAGTTAGGTATTTCCTCTATGAGGGTTTTATTTTTAAATATCTCATGAATTAGTGTGCTTCTTACTCCTTTTTTGTGACCAACTTCACTGCTCTCCTCTTTGTTGAAGCTTTGGTGGCTAAGAGCGAAGCATCTCTTCCTTACAACTGAGCTCAATTTGCAGTTCAAATCATTTCCTTGCTAGAAGTGAAAATAACACTCTAATAACTTGGTGACAGTAACTATTTGACCAGGCATACATAGTAATCATTAGATTATTTATGCCTTCTATAGCAGAATTTAATCCAAAGATCTTTACGATCCTGTCTTCCTAGTAATTAATCTATAAAATCATGCTAGTGTGAGTGCTTGGAATCTCTAAGAACATGTAATTATTTTGCATTTCTTAGTGGTAGTGGCATGATTATTTTAGTACGAATGAACTCCCGTTGCACAGAGACTGAGTCTGTCTAATATCCAGAAATTTGGATTTCTAAATGATGAACGTTTCATTTTTCAGGAATCTCTCTTGGCTATGAAATAACTGAAAACCTTAAAGACTAGTTTTTATTGCAAGATGGGAAACACCTTTATAAGTACATTGAAGAACTCTTACAATCTTCAATTCGAAATGAATCCTCAAGAGGCAAAGCCTGGGGATTGGGAAAACGTTTACTTTTGTCATGATAACCTGTTTGTCTATGGCAAGGTGCAGTGATTGTGGTTTTATGAAATCAAACTGATTCACATTCTTTCTGAGAATGGGGTAAGGACTCTCAAGACATAGCTACTCTGGCTGGGAGAATTTTCAAACTTATGCATAAAGACTCAAGTATCTCCTTTTTCTTTGAAAGTTCAAATGATTTAAACAGGATAGCAACACTGCTTATGGTATATGCTGATGTCAATATCAAAACTAAAACCAGCTAATCTGAACAGAAGCTAAAGAATCTGTATTAACTGAAAATCAATCCTTTCATGTAATTCAATTAAAAACATCAATAAAAATATTATTTCAAAAGTCACAAGTAGAGTATCTACCAATATAGCACATACCATAGATAGAAAACTGCTCAACCCCCTCTGAATCGTTGCCTGTTTTAATAAGTATTCAGAAATTATACTCAGACTTCAAAAGAAATTGTAAGGAATTGTTAGCAGGTTTATTAATGTTTTATGTTTTATTAAAAGTTTGGGTGTACATTTCACAATGAGCAACATCAAAAATCAGACTTTCTGCCTGTAATTTTGCTTCCTCCTGTCTTTCTGCCTTTGGGATTCACTCTTTTCCTTTCATCAGCTGCCATTTTCAGCAGCATGCAGTAATTTCATGGCTCATTGCAAGCGCTGAAAACCTTTGAAACCACAAATGCTAACCTACCTGGCCTGCAGCCATTTAGGAAGAGATTAATTTAGCAAACAGAAGCAAAACACTTTCTACTTCTAGCCTGTGCATAATTTCACTTCTATCTATATTTATTTTACAGTGAGCAGCGTAATGACAATTTCAGTAATTGCAACTCTATAAAAATTTGCCTACCTAGCTTATCTCACTATCACAAGACTGTGAGTCAGTCAGATTAGAAAAAGTACAGCATGTGAAACAGCACTGGTTGCCTTCCAAAAATATGGGCCTTCTATAAAAACTCAAGTGATGCTTTGCACTTGTTTGCATTCTTATCTATTGGGTAACGATTTCTTCCCAATGTTTTGATTGGGACTGTGCGTTCCTCTTTAATTCATGGTGATTTATGGGGGCACCCTCCTTACAAACAGACCAATGTATTTGGAAGAGTAGAAGCGCTAGCCCGTTTCTGCAGACTTTGTTATAAATGGCTGTTAGGTTGCTGTCGAGCAATTTGAACAGAAGAGAAAGTCCATCTGGGGCAAATTTAAGCTATTGTGCTTGGAAGGATTTCAAGGATTAAATTAGCCCACAAACTGTTAGCTAAAAATAAAAGTTTTATTGTTTCTTGTCCAACTTAAAAATCCCACCATTGAAATTAACACCAATTATATCTACTGTATATGCATATGTGTATGTATAGATTCCCCTAAGGGATCATTTGTTGCTTCCTTTTATTCATTTGTATACTGCTTGCACACACACACACACACACACACACTCACAAATAAACACACACACAGTTTAGCAAAAAAGGAGCCCAGGTAGAAATAATGACTCAAGCAAAATAATATTTAGGAATTAAGAGAAAATATAGTGAAAGTTGAAGCCAGCCAGTGTATCAGAAAAAAAATCATTTATGCTGTTTAACCAGTAAGAGGCATTGTGAAAGAATTAAATGTAATAAGGTTGGGGGCTGTTGAGAAGAGGAAAATTTGGTGTGAAACTGTTGATATCAAGCCCTGTAGTGGTGGGGGCAGGACGGTGGGAGGGGTGTTATCTTCGAGGGATTTTTCTATGTATGTAAAGGATAGGACAAGAATGTCATATTGCTAAGGAATTGTTTTTCTCTAGATCAGCTATGAGAAGGACCTCCTTGATAAGTGATTATAATGTTTGTTGTATAGAGACTAGTTCAGAGATGAGAATCCAGGGTTCATGGTTGAATATTAAGGCTTGGCTTGATTTTTCCTCAGGAAGAAAGGGATATGGTAGTCACTGAATGACCTTGAACTATGTTTGATTTCTCCAGTCCTCTGATAAAAGATCATTGCTCACCATCTTAGGTTGCAAAAACTGCTGCCAGCGAAACAGGATAGTATAATAAAAGGGAGAAAAAGGAGAACAGCCAAACAGACTACAGAAGGCATTTTGGCTTAGATACTGTATCTTTTCCATTTTATATATTCCTTGTTCCCAAGTAATGGCAGTTGAACATAATTCTCTACTTTCTTCCTCAGATTTGAATATTCTGTACTCCATAAAGGAAATTCTATAACATTACATTTATTTATGCCCTGTTTTTATATTAGCTAATTCATTTAAGCATACAGATACACAGACGGCAGTAGGATGACTGGCCAGCCCCCACAGATGTACACCTCCCATCTGGCATCCCATAACATTCATAAAATATGTCAACAGAGCCTGGAATTTTTCCATGGTTTATGTTATAACATTGCCGTTCATAGCATACTGGCAAAATATTTCATGTTTAAATTCATGGTAGTAAAAAAGAAAAAAGGAATTTTCTCAATGTTTTGAGGCCATTTGCAAAAGTACTCGATCAATATCCTTCACATATAATAAGCACTTAAATCAACACAAATTGAACAAGAAAAACACATTCGTGTGCTGGGTGTTGTATAATAAATAGTTATTCATTTCTTTAAACTATTGATGGTAATTATGCTGTCTTAATGATCATTTTGAAAATGCAATGCATCTTTACAGTACTGCCTAAAGAATCATAATGTTGTGTAACAGAATCAAAGCAATAACAGAAACATATTTATAACCAATGTTGGTTATTCTGCAGAAATATATTTGTAAAGCAAATAACTTTTGGTGAAGAGTGTACTAATATCATGAGACTACTAATAGTGAAAAATTCACAATCACAATCAAGAATAATCGCTTCTAGTTTAGGGAGGGATATTGGTGAGTTTGCATTTTCCCTTCACTGGGAGATTTTTGCATCCTTGTTGCTAGAGGTTGCATCCTGCTCAGACCCAGTCCAGTAACCAGAGGCCACCAGAGCGTCTTTCATGATGGACAGTGAGAGAGAACCCTGTTTGGTTCCAGGAGACTCCCATCTCAGGAAACTTCACTTCATGTGTTATTTTTCTCTTTTTATTCCCGAATATTTGAAGATGACAGTTTCAAGGGTCACTTTGGTTAATCCTTAAATGTTATGAAAGAAAAATGAAAAGTAACGTGGAGGAATGGAAGGACTCAGGCCTCTTGAAACTAATGGAGAAACCAACTCCACTTTTTAAATTACGCAATTTAAGTAAGTATTTTTCCTTCCTATAAGGATTTGAATATGTCTGTCCCCCAAAATCCATATGTTGAAATTCTAATCTGTAAGGTGACAGTATTAGAAGATGGAGCTTTGGGGAGGTGGTTAAGGAGGCTGAGCCTCATGAATGAATTAGTGCGTTTATACAAGAAGACCAAGAAAGATCCTCTCATCCCTTCTGCCATGGAGGACATAGTAAAAGCTGCTATGAGACAGTGGGCCCTCACCAAAGACACAGATCTGCCCACATCTTGATCTTGGACTTCTCAGCCTCCAGAACTGTGAGAAATAAATATTTACTGTTTATAAGCCACTCAGTCTATCATATTTTGTTAAAGCAGCTCAAAACGAATAAGACATTTCCTGACCATTATTTTGTTCTCTGTAATACTGAAATAATAACAAATGATATGTAGTTTTTACTAAGAATCAGCATTGTTATCATCCCTATTTTGTAGCTCAGAAAACTGGGACACAGAAATATAAAACGATCTGTCTGGCTTCACCCAGCTAAAGTGTGTTTGAATCAGGTTGTGACTCTAGGTGACCTGGCTGCAGAGTATATGCTGATAACCATCATACCATCCTGCCTCAGGATGGTATGATGATTTTTCTCTTTGATGATTGTGGCGAAGATTAACCATGTCTTTCCAGCTATTCTCTGCCTGAGCTTTTGGTGCTTTAATTATTTATTCAATCTCCTTTGTACCCCAAACTTAAACGTTATTTGGGACGTATCTGAGTGTTTCCATCATGAAACACTTAGGAGAATTCAGATGTGCTTTTATACTCCCTGGTGTTGGTATTATGAAGTCAGGCAAAGAGCTCTTGATCATTTTCCATTACTGTTGATCACAACAAATTTGGGTAGTTGTCAAAGGAAAATATTAAGTGAGACTTTATAACATAAAAAGTAGATTATTATTAAGTAAATACGTGTGTGTGTGTGTGTATTACTAAATACTAGAGTCTTGTTCTACCCTTATATTTTATTATAGTACATACAGTCCTATATAAAATATTAATTATATTACATTTCTTAAATTTATAATTTCAAATATTTGTTTGCTTGAGTCCAACCCACTCAATGCAGATACTACCTATTTAGTCTCCAATGTCTTTTTCATTTTTCTGGATCACTCTCTGAATAGAATCTATAGTAGATGCTATTTCCTTCATTTATGTGTTCTGATAAGGTCCTGTACGAATCACAAATATTATTCAGGACTCTCCACAGAAATAGTGTTTGTGCGCATGCACACACACACACACACACACATTTATTACAAGGTGCTGTCTCACATGATTATGGGGCTGAGAAGTCCCATGGTCTGCTGTCTGCAAGCTGAAGATGCAGGAAAGCCAGTGGTGTAGTTCTAAGGTCTGAGAGCCAAAAAGCTGATGACATGGGTTCCAGTCCAGTCTGAAGGCTTCAGAACCAGGAATGAATGCCAAGGATAAGGAGAAAATTGATATCCAGCTCCAGTAGTCAGGTAGAGAGCAAATTCAGCCCTCACCAGCTTTTTGTTTTATTCAGGCCTTCAACTGATTGGATGATGCCCATCACATCAGGGGGGACCATCTGCTTTACTCAGCTCATCAATTCAAATGCTAATCTGTTCTGGAGACACCCTCACAGACATACTTAGAGATAATGTTTAACCTGCTATCTGGGTATTCCCGTCAAGGAAACAAAAAGTTAAATATCATATTACCTGTTTATTTATAGGTCTTATAAACCAGGGTCTGATCTGGTGAATTTATATCCTAAACAATGGCTAAAAGAATGTCATTATAATAAGATTTTTAAAAATTCCTTTTGAGTTAATTATTTTTCTACCATTTCTCTGGTTATTTTGAGTTTGGAATTAAAAATATAAAAGTAACCAATTTATTTCTATTTACAATAACTTAACTCCTCAAAATTGAGAAACAATTTTACTTTTCTTGTTTGACTAAAACATTAAAGTTGTTGATATTTGAAGTTAAGTCTTGTAAAATCTTCTATAAAAGTCAGGATCCCAATTTCCATTTCCATTCATTCATAAGGAAATACTGTATTTTCTAGGTACCAGGATAAAACAGTGAATAAGACGGAATCCTTTACGTACCTCCTAATCTAAGGTAGAGACACATTTTCTTTTCGATGGGGAGCTATGTAGATTTAGTCTTTTGCTTTCTTAGGTCCAAACAAGAGCTGTAGAGTCAGAATTTTTACTCTCAATAATTATTTCATGAAACATTTTTTTTTTTTTTTTACCGAAAGACTATATTTGTCTAGGTCAGCCAATTAACATGAGTGCCAAGTCACTGTAAGTTTCAGGCTTTGTAGGATATTATTATACACTGTTTATAATTTTCTGTATGGTTCCTAATCCTCTTGTGTTACTGAACAAGTAATTTATTTTTTACTAAAAAAAAAAAATCCTCATTGAGAAAATTACCTGGAAGTGAAAAGCCAGAAGATAGGCTTAGAGTCTAAATCTTATCTCTGTTCTCACATTAAGGCACGAAAGTGACACCATGCAAAAATTGCCCATTTTTGTTTCTGACTTACCAAGATATTAGATGAGCTGTTTACTATTTTTTTTTTTTTCTTAAATTCTACTGGCCAATCTTTCACTGATTGTGTTTCTACCTTCAAATGAGGCTATATACCTTAATCAAACAAATATCCTATTGTTTACAGAATTAGAAAATATCTGTAAAAAATTTTTAACATACGCCTTTGAGGTGTTTTGTAGAAAGTTACTCTGGTGGCCATCAGTTAATGAACATGCAGTGTACTCAATGCTCTCCATTGTTCTAAATACAAAGATCGAATGTGTAGGCAAACCAATGAAGTATATGTGTATGTGTGTGTACGTATGTGTACATATTATAAAAGAGGTTTCCAAGATACCTATATATTCAAAAAATAGAAAAAGTTGTAAAAATGTTATTTAATTTTCTAATCCGATAATTCAATAATAGCGCAGCAATCAAGACAAAACAGCTTTTGACTGAAAAAAAAAAAAAGCCTAGTTTCAGGCTGGAGTGTATTGTCAAGACCAAGTTATAAACTTCTGAAAAACAGGAATGATAATGGAATCGCTGCTACAACCTTAAGTATAACGGTGTGAATGACTCTGCTATTATTTACTATGGTAACGTAATAAAAGACAGCACTGTTTCGGCCGTTATACTCCCTGCTCTTTTTTCAGTATAAATCATTATATTTATTATCTGTCTTCTTGTATAGGGGGTCATGAGAAAGGCCAATCGAAAGCTGAGGAAATCTACTTTTCTAAAAGAAATTGAGCCTATTTCTAATTCTTTTTCATTATCAAATAGAAAGGAACAGAGAATTTTTTGTGAAAAATTGTTTCATGTAAGATTAAAGTGCAGATTATTGGTGAGAAAATGACATTCACTTCTAGATATCTTGTAGATCCCTGAGAGATATTGCCAGTCTGTCTGATATTTTTACCTTTCTTCCTTGGAGGATTTGTTTCCTGGCAGGTTTTGAGCAGTAGGTGCTGGAGCTTTCATTCTGTTCTGGAGACTGTGTTATTATTGATTGATTGATAACTAAAGCTATGATCTTAGCAAATAACTCCTTTTAGTGAATTTTATTTAAACATCAGAAATGTGTCTACACAGGTTTTCTTCCTTCCTTTGCAGAAATCCTGCAAACTATACTCGTTTTGTTTTGCTTACATGATTAGATAAAGTATTCCATCATACTTTGTTTATAAATATTCCAGAAACAAGGGTAATTCAACTTCACTAATAATTTGATTGCATATTGTTTGTGAGTATGTCCTCACTTACATCACGACTCAAACCCCCATTATGAACAAATACGGCTTTCCACAGAATGACAGTCTCTCTATTTTCAAGTCTCTGAAGGGCAGTCAGGAGCCCACTACCTCTGAATATAGGGTTTAGACCATCAAGGTACCTGGGAGATTCGAGGCTGAGAATGAATGATAGGAGTATCACAGAAGACAGCTCAAGGGCCCTTTTCGCACTTCCAGGAAAAAGAAAAGCGATATAAAATAGAACTAAAATAAAAATTTTTTTCCAGATGGAAGCTGAACCTCACACTGAAATACTTCTAAACCAAATGGGGTATATAGACAGGAGTCTGGTGATAACTTGTAAAAGAAAGGAATGTTAATGTTACCATAAGCAAATATTCATTACTGAGAATTCCAGTGTAGTAAGCACCCTGGAGAAGTCAGTTTGGAGGTACTTTTTGCATCTAACCAAAAGCATTACTCCTTTCACATATATGCAATATGCTATCAACTATAGCCAACTCATGAGAGCTGGTTAAGAATAAATTATGCTAATAACAGCCCATTCTCATGTATCCTGGGGGATAGAAAAACAAAGAATAAACAGATCATATTTTTAAAAATAGAGTAAATCTCAGGCTCTACATCTCTTTTATGTTAGTTTTCCTTGACTGTATTGGTATACTGAACAACTATTTTCCTTAGGCTAATGATGGGATTCGAATTATCTAGAAAGCTTATTTTCAAACATTTCCATCTGATTTCCAAAATAAGCATATTGGAATATAGATGAAAATGGGTACACTGGACACAACTCAGATGGTTTTAGAAGCAAGGATGTAACCCTAGACTGAGGCTGCGAATACTTGTTCTGTGGCTCAGAGCATTCATAATTGGCACCCTTTTTTAAGACAGCCAGAAAGTGAGCAGTTGCTGATGTTCCACCAGTGATGTCATGAAAGAGCTATGTGACATCACAGCCCCATTTTCTTTCATTCATAATGAAAGTCTATTCCCAGACACCCCTGCTCTCTTTTGATAGGGTGATCTCCATTTAATTTAAATCTAAATGCTAGTTGCATATATTACTTAGAAAGCCTTTATACAGTATCAGCACTTAGACTTTTTCTGAAGTCAATTGAATAAGGCTCTCTGGGGATGAAACCCAAGCACTGACTCTCACTTCCCCTTTTCATACCCACTCCCAAACAATGTGCCCTAGAGCATTTTCCCTAGCCGCAGTGCCATTCAGTCTGCCTCCAACAAACACAAGTTTGTAACTCTGTAATGTGGTTACATCCTTCCCCATTACCACACACACCATCAGCAGTCTTTTCTCTCCAGGCCTTGCATGTATTGTTCTTGTTGTCTGTGCTGGTGACTTTCTGCCATATACACCCTCTTCACCACTATCTTCTATACAGGTGCATGTGCGTGCACACACACACACACACACACACACACACACACACACAGTATCTAACTCCTACTCAGTTTTAGTCACCTCTTCCATTTCACCTCCTCAGCAAGCCTTCTAGACACTCCACGGACCCCGCACTTGGGCTATCTGTTCCTTCTATATGTATTTATAGGTTACAGTGCCTATCATTGTTACAATGTATTGAAATTGACTTTTCTGTTTCTCCCAATAGAATTGGAAGCTCTGACTAAGTCTGAATGTTTTCCTCAGCACTGTAATCCCAATTGCTGCCCAGTTTTCTTGGTATTACACCATGTTGTGACTTTCAGTGTCCTGTGCTGAGTCTTATGATACCATAATAAACATACTGAGCATTCACTGCGGAATGTTTTCTTAGTTAGGTGGCATGCTGAATAGGAGTAATAATAGTAATAAACATTGATTATGCACCAGATTCCAAGAACAGTTCCATAGGGATCCTATGAAGTAGATGCTGTTTTTATCCCCATTTTATAAATGTTGAAACTAAAATCAAAATTTTAGTGAATTTCTTGAGGTCACATGACTAGTAAGTAGTAGAGTTAGTACTTGTTCAAAGAATTCTGATATCAAAATTCATAGTCTTAGCTACTGAGCTGTCACAATCTTGAGAAAACTAGACCCTCTCTACTTTTGACATGCCAGAAGGTGTGCAGAACAAAATCCCTGGGCGTAGTGGCACCGAGCTTGACCAAATGACTTAAAAGATTCTAGCAATTCCACTGGAAAAATGAAGCTGATGCAGATTCTGCCCAGAGTGAACTTCCCCTCTGCTACAATTGTTTTCCTAACAATTTTAATTCCCTCTCAGCTGATTTTCTATAGTCCAACCTAAGCCATGTTATGGGATTTCTCCCTAAGGACATTTGTGTGTATATAGATGTGCACTTAAATGCAGCAGCACAGTCCAAATGAAGAACACAGGAGGTGGCTTAAGAGTTAGATTTCCCTGTTAGCTATTAAGCCATGGACAGCAAACCTCTGGTCTAGTTGAAGTAACCCTCTGTAGAAGAGGATACGGTGTGCATGTCTTTCTCTTTTTTTTCTAGAGAATAGCTCCATGGATGCATTCATATAATAAACAGCATTAGGCTTTTCTTGATTTTATGTTAAATTATCTTTATAGTATGTTCCATGTTTGACAAGGGAAAGGTAATTTATTAAAATGTTTTGGAAGTGTGATAACATTAATATTGATCACAATAAGGTTATTATTATATTGACAAATTTACTTAATTCAGTAAATAATTCCTGGCATAGTAAACATTGGCCACAAAGCCTATAGTTAATACAAGATAGGTAAATTGATTGACAGAGTCTGGAGATCCAGGATTCTATGAGTATATAGATCAGTAGTTTGCTGATAACAACTGGAGAGGTGGGGGTGGGGACACTAATGTAAACTTGACTAGTCAAGTCAATTTCTAAAATTCTACTTGATAAAATACTGCTTCTGAACTGGCTTTCAGACAGATTTGCTAATCTGTTCAGTGGCTTTTCATGGCAGAAGACAAAAATACAGTGGTTATTCTGAAAACATTTGAAATACCTGAATTTGCTTAATACACAGCTTTGTTTACTAGAAGCTTGAAGCTAAAATAAAATTCCTAATAATATGAGGATTTTACATAAATGTTAAAGTTACATTTTATTATAAAGGAAGACCTTGAAGAAGAGGGCTAAGAAAATGTTATTTATGCTATCTGTTATTATCTGAAAGTATGTCAATAGTATGTGCTTCAAAAGAATTGATGGGAAATGTTTATCAGCAGACAATGAAGCCAAATAGATTGTTTATGACAACATGGGGAATATATTCTTGGTAAGGTTTTGAAGTATATACATGAGGGTCATTCTCATGGCTGCTTTGGATGACATTCATCATTGCTGAATATCTAGATTTGAAAATACAACATATTTTTTTGTATGGAGAGAATTGCTAGGTAGTGTATATTGTGTTCATATTAGCCTTGATGGTACAGTAATGTCGAAATGTAGAATCTATGTTATTATCTTAATATGTGGTCATTTGCCTACAATTTACTGTTGCTTGTGGTTTATTTTTCTTGTTTATAAGGGCTTATTTAATGCTACAGCCAGATAGGTTTATTTGGATATCTTAACTCCATTTATTTGTTTACAAATCTGTGACTTAAAAGATTAGCATTCATTGACTAGTGCTTTTCAGACATCAAACCTGCTGTTAATTAATGAGGTCAAATCATGTGGAAGTATAAAAAAATTATATATTTGAAATATGGTCTATTTGAGTTTTTGTTGTAATTTAAATAAATATGCAAAATTTCAAAGAAGGCAAACAAGATAACAAATATGACTAGTACATATTTTGAGAACTGTGATTATCACATATATGTATGTGCATAAATATATTTAACAGTAATATCTTCTGAATATTTACTTTCTATTTTAATTTCTATGTTATTGTCTACTGTAGAAAACAGGCATTTGTGTAGTCTATTCAAGGGCTGGATGGGCCACTGACAAGTGGCTCAACTGTGGAAGCAGCCCTGCATGTATTCATTTTTGGATCAGATTCTTACGGAAGTACTGTTAAAAAACATGGACAGTGATTATTAATGATAACTTATTAATCATTCAAGAGAGATTGCTGTGACATTATTCTAAAAAAATACATAACTGTAGAGCCAGTAGGTGATTTATTGAATGTCATAGACTGATATTGACAACAGGGCTGCAAAATGAGTCCAGTTCCTGACTATGAGTCATGGATTCATCCAACTTCCTGTGCACCATTCATTACAATGAAATTCTTTAAGAAATCTCAGCCACCTGCCCTTGGGAGCAGAAATACATGGGATTTTGAGACCTTATTTTATACTGTATGTAAAACAAGGATTTCAAAATCCCGTGTATTTCTAACATGACTTAGAAATCTTGTATTTAATCTTGTATTTCTAAGTCATGTATTTGCAGTGTGACTTAGAAATCTTTAGAAACACTGAACTTCATGTTGCTGCTTTTTGTTTTAACTCTGCACAGTGGGAATGGTCAAAAATCTTCTTCCATACGTCAGTCTTCTCCTAGATAGAATGAAAGATCCAAAGATGAAGGAGGCTCTGGCCTCATGGCCATTATCACTTAAGGAGATCAGACAGAAACAACAAAAGTGGAGTGTAATTAGATGTGCCATATCCTAGATGTATAAAAGGAGCTGTACAGATGAATTTTACCTGGAGAGATCACGAAAGCTTTCTTAGCAAAAGTGTGAATAATCTGAGGATTAAAGGATAGAAACAAACAATAGGGAAGGAAGCCATAGTCAGAAAGGAGCTATGAGTAGAGGTGTGAAACGGATGGAGCTTGCTTAGGAAAGAGTATCGGGTGGTTGAGCTAAAAGCATGAGTTTGTGAGGAGGGTGTAATGGACTGGACGTATACATCCTAAACTTCCTGGCAAGGCTGTGATACCCAGGACAGGTTGAGGCAGGAGAATTGCTTGAACCTGGGAGGTGGAGGTTGCAGTTAGCTGAGATTGTACCACTGTACTCCAGCCTGGGCAACAGAGTGAGACTCTGCCTCAAAACAAACAAACAAAAAAAATCAGCATAATTTAGCATCATTAGAGGAAATGAAAGAACAACCAGGTTCTGATAGAATGTTTAGGAGCCCCAGATGAATGCTTGTAATAACTCAAAGGAGGAGCTTTTCTTTTTCTTTGGAAATATTATACTCAGTGTACTAGGTCTGGCCAAGGTGTTGGTAGAAAGGTAACTCATACAGTCCAACCAACACTTAGTGAGCAACTATACTGCAGTGGGCCTTATGTCCTATCCTAGTGGGCATTGCATCAAAGATGATGTGGAAAATAGATCTAGACTTTTGTTTAATTTTTGTTGTTGTTGTTGTTGTTATTCAAATTTTCTCATATAGTGTGACTTCCCAATATTGGGTGTAGAAAAATGTCACCAATTATTGACATGATGTAAATAATTTTTCCTTTTCCTTTAGCTTTTTTTTTTTGAGACAGCGTCTCACTCTTGTTGCCCAGGCTGGAGTGCAATGGTGCAATGATCACCATTCACTCTAACCTCCGCCTCCCAGATTCAAGCGATTCTCCTACTTCAGCCTTCCAGGTAGCTGAGATTACAGATGCCCACCACCACTTCCAGCTAATTTTTGTATTTTTAGTACAAATAGAGTTTAGCCATGTTGACTAGTTGGGTCTTGAACTCCTGACCTCAGGTGATCCACCTGCCTTAGCCTCCCAAAGTGATGGGATTATAGGCTTGAGCCACTGCACCCAACCTACTTCAATGATTTAATATTAAAATTGTGGTTATACTGACTACAAAAGAATCCTTTTTACCTCAAACGCCTCAATATTTTAAGAATTAATAAAATGAACATTTTTTTTTAGTTTTTAAAAAGAAAACAAATTAGCTGTTTGACAATTTCCTGAAAGTTTTTGGACAGATATTTTTAAAGTTTTATTTATTTTTCTTTCAAATTTTCTGAGAACAATAACAAATATCATTAAGGGTGTGTGTGTGTGCACGCGCACACGCGCACGTGTGTGTTTGTGCATGTGTGTGTATGTGTGTGTGTCTGTGTGTGTGTATGCTTGCAGCATATAATTCAATGGTTCTAATTCCAAAGCTAGTGAGATAATGTCCTGTTTTTCTCCTGGCCTAGAGGTGCCTTTCATTTTCATATTGACCCTACTGTAGACCTAGCTGCAGGTTCAATCAGTGAAATAAAATTACATTACAATTATTTCTACTTAAGAAATATGACAGCTAGAACTTTTATGTAATTAATCTTTGTTTTTTTATACTGTGTGACTATGTGTCATAGATTTTCTTGTAATCCAGTTTTAGTACATACTATAAATTATTTTCGTTTATTCCGTCATTACCTGACTTGCAAATGGTTAAATGTGCACTGAGTCTTTCATGCTCTAAAACCCAGTATGCTCTATATTAACATCAGAAGAAATGGTTTTGATAATCAGAAATAATTATACTAGCAGCAATAAACCACAATTCACTGAATTCATGGTCAGATTATATTTTTGTTATCATGTTAGATTCTATGTAAGTAAATTAGTACATATTAAACATGATGCACAATAATTCACAAACATACTGATATTTTCCTCAGACTCGGACTGAAGAACAAACAGGTCGCTGCCATTCTTGTTGTGCATCCCGCAGCCAAATGAGGAAGCTGCTGCTTCCTCACCTGCATACCCAGTTAAGCACCATCTGTTTCCTGTTTTAATGTGATATCTCACATAGTTTTTCCAAAGCTTTCACATCAGTAAACACAATCCTAATAGACAGTTAATATGAATTAAGGAGTATGTTTTCACGAAAGCTGTATTCTACCTTTCTCTCTTACTCTTATTTTCTAAAATGTGTAACACTACACTGGCAGCTCCAAACCCACTTCCTTAGGATAAAATTTCCTAGATTCATACAGGTCGTTTTGAGTGTATTGATGAGATGCTGTATTCAGATGCTGAGTGATGGGTAATGTAGAGGCATATATGCCTAATAAGGAAGTTAGAATTTTGATTTTGTGTGGAAGGAACTATCTCTTGCCAGCTTTTCTGATAGTTTAATTCTTTCTGGCCCTCTCATCCCAGTCTCTTACCATATGGAATTATCAAAATTTTGGGTATCTCAGCAACCAGGTCAATATTATGTTTACTTTCTGCACACTCCTTACTGGTTGTTACTCTTTTCATTCTTGACGTGACTGCTTGAAGCCAAATCAATCAGGTAATACACACTTTGCTTTCCTATAGTTACAGATAACAAATCTATTTTCTATTGGAAAACTGTGTTGGGTCTGATGAAATAAATCAATAAAACGATGTGCAAAAGACTCTCAGCTTTACTTGGATTCCAAACATAGTCTTGCCTTCCATTCTCACAAGGATGTGTGCTATTGATGTTACTTATGGAGTTTCCTTAGCCAAAAAGTCGACCAGTTAAATCATGCATGTCAAACATGTTGCTATTATGGAAGTGTAGTTTTCAAACTGTAGCACTAAAAGCACCCAGAATGTTTGTTAAAACACAGAATGTTGGGTCCTATCTCCAGAGTTTCTGATTCAGTGGTTCTATTATACAGTCCAATAATTTGTATTTGCAACAAGTTTCCAGGGAATGCTGATGCTACTGGTTCCAAGACCACACATGAGAACCGCTAGTGATTATGTAGAGCTTGGAGGATGGAGCTGGATTTACCTGTGTTTTAGCCCTGGCTCTGCCCCTTAATGACTGTGTGACCTTGGGAAACTTATTAACCTCTCAAAACCTCAGTTTGCTCAGCTGCAAAAGGAAGGTAATACCCAACTCATGGGGTTGTAGTGAGATTCAATAAGATGATGCATGCAAATTGCTAAGCCTAGTGCCTGGCAAAAATAACTATTCAATAAATGTCGAATCTTGCTTTTGATCTGTTTAGGAGACAGAATGCAATGTGGGCCATTTCTGTATTTCTGCATTACATTATACTAAGATCTAAGGGAGGGAGAGAAAGCACAGACAAGTAATTCAAACATGTATAAAAATAGATACACTCCCTGGAAGTTAAAAGAAGTTACTCCTTTGAGGATGTGTGGCCCCAAAACTAGTCATTTTGTATCCTTGCCACTGGAATCCCATCCCAGGATTGTTTTTTCCATACCCAACATTAGATTTTATGTTGATTTTACTCTTCTGCTTAGTTTTGGGAATTTCTAGACATGAATTAATGTGTGTTTATTAAATCTAAACCATCTTCAGATTCACTCAGTAAATTAGTTGCAAATTTAAAAATATAAAATATATATATGTGTTAATATATATAGATTATTGGAGTAGTATTGATATTAATTTATACCAATACTTTTTTTCTCAATAACATTAAAACTCTTAGAGTGAATAATCAAAACTTCTGTGTCATTCTAAAATAAACTTGTGGGACTAGAAGAAATTTTTATTATTTGATTGACAGAAGAAATCTTAGTGATTTTCTGATATAAACCCTGAATAAGTCATATGCCTCATAAAAACACAGATGCTTTTATCAAAGTGCTTGTAACTAAAACGTCATGTTTTCCATTACCAAAACCATGAGAACAAGCATTTTCATCACCATTTTGCAGGTGAGGGCACTGAGGTATAATGTAAATGTTGTCTCAGATGATACAAATTATTAGAGCAAAAAATAGAAGTGAAACAAAAATTTCTCAAATCCAAGCAAATTTTCCACTAGAATTATTATTTCTTGTATGTCGAACTATCCATTCAGTCACTTACCCACCATTTTCACCAAGTACCTCTCTACATGCCAGCACAGGCATCAGATGTAATGCTAGCATCCCACCCATGTGACATCAAGAATTATTTCTTCAAGCAAGTCATTTTCATTTTTCATTAGTTATTTGTGTAATGGTTGATTTTAGGTGTCAGCTTGGCTGGATCAAGGGACACTCAGATAGCTGATAAAGCATTATTTCTGGGTATGTCTGTAAAGCTTTATTTCCAGAAGTGACTGGCATTTGAATCAGTGAACCGAGTAAAGAAAATCCATCCTCACCCAATGTGGGCAGGCACCATCCGTTTGTCTGAGGGCCCAGATAGAAACTCCCAAAAGCAGAGGAAAGGCATTTTGGTTTTCAAATTTGTCCTCTCCCTCTCCTTCTCCTTGTTTCTCTCTCTTGTAACTAGGATGCCCTTATTCTCCTGCCCTCGAATATCTCAACTCCAGGTTCTCCAGCCTTTGTACTTGGGATTGTACTAGTGGCCCTCTGAGTTCTAAGGCATTCTGCCTGGGACTTAAAATTATACCATTGGCTCCCCTGGTTCTGAGGCCTTTAGATTTGGACTGAACCATGCCTCCAGGTTCTCAGGGTTTCCAGCTTGCAGATGGTGTGTTCTGGAACTTCTCATCTTCCATAGTCATACAAGCCATTTCCCCTAATAAATACCCTTTTATATATCTGTATCTACTATTTATTAATTTATCTGTCTGTCTTGATTCTGTTTCTCTAGAGAATCCTAACACACACAATATGTATCACATATAACCTGTGCTTCCAAGTTAAATTTTGCAACCACAACTGAAACTAGAATAAACTTCAAAAATAAAATCAACTGAAAACCCTAATTTGAAATCTATTGGATGACACTTCCTGAATAAAAACTGAATGTTTATTTCATCAAAACCTATACCCTAACATAAGAATATTGGCAAATTTAAGACTTAAGGGGAGTCTTCCAGGCTCGGTGTGGTGACTCATCCCTGTTTTCCCAGCACTTTGGGAGACTGAGATGGGCAAATCACTGGAGTCCAGGATTTTGAGATTAGCTTGGGAAACATAGTGAAACCCCTTCTCTACAAAAATACAAAAATTAGCCTGGCACAGTGGCCTTAGCCTGGGATCCCAACTACTTGGGAGGCTGAAGTGAGAGGATCACTTAAGCCTTTGGAAGCAGAGGTTGCAGTGAGCCCAGATCGTGCCACTGCATTCCAGCCTGGGTAACACAGTGAGAACCTGTCTCAAAACAAACACAAACACAAACGAACAAAACCGTGAGTCTTCTAATATTTATGTGTAGTTATTTGTTGAATTTTAAAATGTTGGCACTGGGCTTGCTAATACCTGAGATTCCTTACATTTCTAATATTTTGTTCTAGGATTCTAAGGTGTTTAGGAAATAAATAAATATTGAGTTGGCTTGCCATATAGTTTGACCTCAGTAAATGTTAATTTTTATTATAAGCTTTGTATTTCATAATTTTTCTTTTTAGAAAACTGTTTTCAAAGGAATTGATACCACAAGCTCCATAGCACTAAAATTATAATATGGAACTGATATTTTGAGAATGCCATATAAACTGCCATATGGTATGATACCTTTTTTTCTGGCTTCTCTTACTTAGCAAAATAATTTTGATAGTCATTCATGTTGTTGCAGTATTAGTAACTTGTTGCTTTTTATTGCTAAACAGCAATCTATTGTATGGATATACCATAGTATTCACTATATTTTATCCAAATATGGAATAGTTTATATGTGCCAAAATATTCATATTTTATCTAAATATGATGGACAGAACGGTTGTTTCCAGTTTGCAACTATTGTGAAAATGCTTCTATGAATATTTGCATAGACATCTTTTTGGGGACATATATTTTGTCAGTAAACATCTAGGAATAGAATTATCGGGTTATATGGTAAGTAAATGTTCAACCTTAAAAGGGATTTTTCTGAAGTAGCTGTATCATTTGCATTCCCACCAGCAATATATGAGAGATGAGAATAAGGAACACTATTTGATGTTATCACATTATATTTCTATTCATATAGTTATATAAATTTATCTGATATTTAATCATATTTGACATCAATAGATAGCATTCATCATATTATCAAACCACAGGAATATATTCTATATTTTATGCAAAATGTTGCAATTCATTTTTTTTTTTTTTTTGAGACAGAGTGTTGATCTATTGCCAGGTGCCAGGCTGGAGTATAGTGGCACAATCTCGGCTTACTGTTATCTCCGCCTCCTGGGTTCAAGCAGTTCTCCTGCCTCAGCCTCCCGAGTAGCTGGGACTACAGGCACATGCCACCACGCCCAGCTAATTTTTGTATTTTTTAGTAAAGACGGGGTTTCAGCATGTTGGCCAGGATGGTCTGCAATTCATTTTTAGTTGATCCTTTTCTTTGTCTACCTGTAAAGGTATTTTTTTCTAATTATTACTCTGCCCTCACAACCAGAGTGGATATTTGTAGTAACAAAATATCTTGTTATCACAATGAGCTTAATGATAAAGTATGATTGAAAAATTGTTTTCCATGTCCAGGATGGCAGGAAAAGAGTGGATCTAGAAAGTTTATACCAAAGAGCCAAGAGCAAGAAGAATGGGAATGTCTCTTTCCCAAAGTCACAAAGTGTGTGGTATGGAGAGCACAGTGTCCTGGCCAAGGTTGGGCCAGAGTCCTGTAGATAATGAGTCATCAGAACTGGAAGCCTGACGTGGGCTGGGAGCAGTGGCTCATGCCTGTGATCCCAACACTTTGGGAGGCCAAGGCAGGCAGATAATTTCAGGTCAGGGTTTCAAGACCAGTCTGGCCGCCATGGTGAAACCCTGTCATTACTAAAAATACAAAAGTTATCTAGGTGTGGTGGAGTGTGCCTTAGTCCCAGCTCCTTAGGAGGCTGAGGCATGAGAATCACTTGAACCTAGGAGGCAGAGATTGTAGTGAGCCGAGAATGTGCCACTGCACTCCAGTTTTGGATACAGAGTGAGACCCTGTCTCCAATTTAAAAAAAAGGCCCGAATTGAAAATTAGAAACTAACTTTTAAGGTGAAGCAGGAGTTAAAGAGCCAGAGGGCAATGATGACAAGGAGTATTGGGAGTGGGTGCATAGAATGGCAAAGGCTGGGCAAATTCTGAAAATAGAAGAGGCTGACATTCTCAGTTCAGTTTTTATACATTCTTTGCATGCATGTGATGGTGAATCTAGGTGATTCAAAGAGGGCAGGTGGACACTTGAAGACAATAGATATTTCCAACATTTAGAGACATAAGAGCATGTTTTCTCCTCAAAGGTATAGTATATGTATTAATTTAGCTCACAATTGAGTTTAGCCAACCACCTAAATCCCTATATCCACACAAATCAGGCATTCCTTATTCATCACTGTCAACTTATAAATCTCATAGAGATAAAACTTGATGCTTTATGAAAAATGGTTTCCATAAGAAATTTGAGTCGCAGTGTTTTTTAAGAATTTGGCAATTCTAGATTTCATGAGATATTCCTTATTCTTGTTAATGATCTCTCTTTGTAAGCAATTCCTCTACTTTGTCACATATTAATTACAAACTCCAACTTCTAGATGGCTACTCTAGAAACAACAAGGCTGATATGTCCTGGGAATAGAAAGCAGCCAGGATGGAAGAGGAGATGAGAGGTATGTTGATGGCTGTGGACTCTGAGAAAGCACCCCTTTGATTCCTGTATGGTGACCACTTGCTCCCCACCCATGACTCAGATTTTACTATGCTCAAGATTAGAGATTGAAGAAAACAAAGAGCTTTGATACTAAACATCTCTAGGCTGGTTGGATCCATCCTTCTGGCCCTAATCAACCAATTCATTTACCTGTCCTTCCCTTATTTATTCCTTATGCTTGATTTAGTTTCTGTATAAGAACCTGATTTCTCTAATTTGGGGTTTTACTGACACGTTTTCCAGATAACAGGGAGAATAATACGTCCTCTGTGGCTGGATCCCACATGTCTTCCAAGTGATGAATCTTCATGGGCTGCCATTTTGCCTTTCCAGGCCTAGCTGACACTCCTAAGGCCATGTTTCTCTGAAATTCTAATTCCCAAGGGTCTCTGATTACTCCTGTCTGTTCTTTGAGTTTCTCAAATAGTCTTCTCCATCCAGCTGCTGCAGATGGGCTTCTATTACCTTCTATTGGTCAGATGTAGTAGGTCTGCCTATTTTTCTGGTTTCAGGCATCCCTTCCTTGTTTCAATGCCAATTAAGCCATGATACTAAGAAAAGGAAGAATGGGTATGACTGTGTCTGTATATGAATGTGCATATGTGTTTAGGGAGGGAGGGTGGAGGCTTGAGATAAGTGGAGAAGAGGAAAGGTATAGTAGAAGACACCATTTGTGAGACAGAGAGAAAAAGACTGGAAGGAGGAAAGAGAGAAGAGCCTTCAATAATGGTATACAGCAGATCCTCAACAAATGATAAATCAAACAAAGTAAAAAAACAAAATGCAATGAAAAGAAGCAGAATAGACCATAAGAAAGATATTGGACAAAGAAAAATTGGAAGAAATAAGGATAAAGAAGAATTGGAGTCTAACAGAAGAGAAAACAGAGTAAATGATGTGAATGACAGACATTGAACTATAGAGAAGAGCTCTGGAAGACTATATTTACTAAATTAACACTTGAAATTAATTTAATTATTTTCCTGTCACCAATTTACATAATTCTGTTTCAAATGGTATTTCTGTTCTTGAATAGAGCATAAGCTGAATTCTGTTAGAGTTGTCAAATTTATGCACTTTTAAGCACCTCTTGGCTGAAATCAAAGGAAAGAGATCATTTCTTTTTGCTGTATGATTTATCCACTCTTCAATATTTCTGTGAGACAGTCTGATTTTGGGAGCAGGAGACAAAAATATATAAAATATACTGTCTTATTTTAAAGAATGAATATTAAAGTCATTTTCTACTCAGTTTGAAAGCTGAACATTTTTTCAGTCAATATTTTCTTTGGGGTGATGTCTTGAAAGAGAGAACCTACAGGGTAGAAGAAGTTGTTCTACAGTGTTCCTGGTCTTAGAAACAGTTCCCATAAGTTCTACCTACTGGAACAAAGCAGCCTTTCTGGAGTCCCAGTTCTTCAAGGCATGCAAAGACAAGGCCTGGAGGAACAAAGGTGACTGTTGTCATAAGACATTTCCTATTTCCTTTCAATCCCTGACATAGATTCCAGGTAGAAAACAAATTAATTCTAGTTTGAATTTCTCCCCATTGAAAGCCCCACCTGGTG
This sequence comes from Callithrix jacchus, assembly GCF_049354715.1. NCBI lineage: Eukaryota > Metazoa > Chordata > Mammalia > Primates > Cebidae > Callithrix > Callithrix jacchus. The sequence goes on along the minus strand of NC_133517.1, from coordinate 91,853,244 downwards.
TGTAAAAGTCACATTGTGTCTTGCTGACCCACCCATCACAATAATAAAAATCCTAGAGTAAGACTTTAGCTGCCAATTTTCCTGAAAGGTGCAAGGTAGGCAAGAAGAGAGCCCTTCCTCAGCTGAGCTATTTGGCCCCACCAAGGTGGCTATTAGTGACGTGCTTTTGTCAGTCAGCTGTCACCTGCTAGCATTGCATGTGCCACGGGAGGGATTTCAATCTACCACGCTCCCAACTGTGGTAATGCTTAAAGGAGGAGGAAAAGGGTGCAGCTCATTGGGAATTTTGTTTCTAGTCCTATGAAGTTGGAGCAAGTTGGCAACAATGGGATACAAATTAAGACCTTTCCCTATAAATGATCATAGTTCCTCATTTAGTTAGCATCTTTCAGTCAAAGATCTTCACATTATGCATGGTTCTTGTCGCATTACTCTGAGGAAGGCGATGTGAAATCACAAGTGAAGTGTATGAAAATCTGACAGTGATTTAAGAGTTCAGGTTCCTAATTGTCTGAGCCCATGCAGGCATTTACATTTCTAAGGTTTTATCCTAGTGCTGAAGGAAAATCGTGAAAAACATGGGTTAGAAACTGGAGGAAGGGCGGCAGAGGAGTTTTGCTTGAAAGCAATAAGAAATTAGGATGAATAGAAAGAATGAGTGTATTCTGTAGAGGATGTTAGCGTGTGCTTTCTACTTCTCACCTTCTCCTTTCCAGCTGATACGTAGGTGTAATGGCAGGGACTGCAGCAGCTATCTTAAAACACGAGGTGAGAGCCATGTGCTGATGATGGCTAAGCAACAAGAGACAGGAGCCTGGTTTTGTACAATGAGACAAACGTATCAGCCCTCAGCTGACTATGCTCAGCTTATTGTATGAAAGAGAAAGGAATTTAATCTTGTTTAAATCAGGGTATTCGGGGATTCTTTTGTAACATAAACTTAATCATCCTAAGTAAAGTAAAATTTCTTCCAGTGGACAATCATTTCTCGAGGTCCCAATTCTGCTTTTCTGAAACATGTATTTTTCTCTCAGTTTTAAGGAAAGTTGTCATTCCAATTCTCCTGCCTATTTTGGCTCATCCCTTCTTTGTGGTTACACTCTTCTTAAATGTCAGCTTCTCGGCAAGGCCCTCCCTGACTCCCAGGAAGAGTGTAGTAACTGTACCACATCGCCACTAGAGTAGGGGTGAGATTGTAATTCTTGCCTTGCATGCATATAACTGCCCCTGCATGCACTGTGTGCAAACATCTGGACGCTGGTAGGCACTAGATAAACATAAATTTTTATTTGAGAAATGATTTCTCCAAGCCGCCGTGAAGTTATATTTCTTTAAATTTTCATTTATTCCAATTTAATCTACCACAAAATTTAGCACTTAATTAATTTCCATGTTGTAAGACTTTCCAAAAGTTTTGGTTATTTATATACCCCAGAGTTTTCAGTAACAGGCAACCAGCAGTCATGGGCCATCTTGCCTCAAAAGACCACAATTAAATTAAGGATTATTCTCCATAAATCTATTTCACAGTCACCATAAAAGGGAAGACAATTTTGTTTTAAACCCTGCTTTATATGTAGCACTGGTTTTCTTACAATGCATCCACTTAATGAACAATTTGTGAGTTTATTTATTGAGCACTTTTATATACTAGGTACTTAGGATTCATTTGAGAACGAATTAAACTTTGGTTTCATGAAACTTTTTCCCCTAGACAGAAACTGCTTTTTAAATTCAACTTCTTTTATTAAAAACAGAAACTTTTAAAATGAACAATTTTAAACACCAGGGAATAGGATTCAATATCTTTGCACACTATCAATTTCATAAATCCTACATTTGGTCTATAAGCATTGGGAAAGCATGATGTAAAATGTGAAGCTTTGCCTAGCCCTAAGGGCTCATCTTGTAAACTATCAAATGTATGAGTTGACAAGAAACATCAATTAAAAATAAATGATAGACTGGCAAGTACAGTACGAGTGCTTCTCATTTTGGGCCCCATCACCTGAAAAAGGTATATTTCAGTTGGTTTATTACAAAAAATCCCATGAATATGGATTTAGAATGAAGGAATTCACATAACTTCTAGTTTGTCCTAATAACTACACTCCTTTAAGAATATGGTTTAAATCCCCCTCTAATATGCCAAACAACACCAATCATTATTCATTTTATTATTCCTATAAAATAACCACACATTACATTTAAGAAATAATTACACAAGAATTGTATAAATCATGCCATTTTAGCATAATTTAGCTACTGCTAAGACATTAAGGGTTAACCTCAAAGTTTGAAACAGATAAAATAATTTATCAGCAATGAATTCTGTATTTTTAGGGGAAGAAATTATAAGAAGTAATTTTAAGCTTCCTCTGGTATTTTACAAATAAATACATCTAGAAAGATTAATAATGTAACATTTCTGAATGACAAAGATTTAGAATTTTTTTATAAGTGTGGTTGTTCATATGAGTAACTAAATATCAATTTCCTCTAGAAAAATTTTTGTATGGAACAAATCACATTTTTTTCCAGCAGAATACTTCTTGATGCTTAATGAAAGTGTTTCCCAATAGATATCCATCTTTGAGATCAGATTTTATTTCCCCGCCTGATTCCCAAAAATGCAATCTGATTTCATGAGGATATAGGCCAATGGACCAATAAATGACTGTTGTAAGTATGTATCAAGGAATAGTTACAACTTGTGATGCAAAATCTGCCTTGTACTTTTTTCTTTCCTTCTGAGAGTTGTAATTCCAACACCATGCCATGTACACGGATTGAGTGCAGAGATCAGCCCTAGGCAGGTTTAAATAAAACATTGACATTTTGAAAAATGATCCAAGTGTTTCCTTTTTTCACGTTCTATTTTTTTCTTTTTTTGCTTTGCCATTTCAGGTAGTATCAAACCGTTTGAGTGTGTGTGTGTGTGTGTGTGTGTGTGTGTGTGTGTGTTTACTGTGTCTCTAATCTCTAATCTTTGAGTAGATTTCATATTCTCTAGAATATAATAGTACAATCACAATTTGTAAACCATGAAAGATAAAGTTGTAGAATTGGGAGAAGTTGGTTTTTATTTCATCATACTGTCTTTTCTTAGAAACTGAACCTGAAAACCAATTGTGTGCTCATGGGCCAAAGTGCGCTCGCTCGCTCTCTCTCTCTCTCTCTCTCTGTCTCTGTCTTTTGCGCTCTCTCTCTCTCTCTCTCTCTCTCTCTCTCTCTCTCTCTCTGTCTCTGTCTTTTGCTCTCTCTCTCGCTGTCTCTTGCTCTTTCTCTCCGGCTCTCTCTCCTGTATGTGTGTGTATATATATATATGTAATAGTCACGCCATATATAATGCATCAGCCATTATTGAAGGTAATTTCAAGACATACAATTGAAGACAATTATTTCCTTTTATTCCAACTTTCTAATTTTATTAGGATTTTATTATGAATGTTTTGATAGTACATACATATTTTACAGCACACCTCGTTGTTCTTAAGAGATAAGCAAATTTACTGTGACACTGTATTAGCAGGGACTGTGTCCTTGTCAAGGAACTGGTAGATGGGGTAGCATATTCCAGGAGACTACAGCCACTGGCTCTGACCTGAAAACAGATATATTGGATTTAGTTTGTTGGACATAAGTTAATTATCAAGTTTCATCCTATAAATTGTCTTCAAAGAGAAAAGGCAATAGGATGGCTCATTACTGCAGAGTCCCTTGCTCGACTTCATCGAAGCCCTTGCTCTCTAATGCCAAGAGCCACAGCCTCTGATGGAGACTTTAATTCATGGCGATACTGCAATGCAGTTCATTTCAGCATCTCTATTGTTGTGTCCCTGAGGGTTCATTCTTCTCAGAAATGGGAATGGCTCTGCTCTATAGGAGGTTAAACATACAGAACTCTAGTGGCTTGCATGATTTCTGACTTCAGAATAGTCCCTGGCACACAGATGGTGTGAAAGAAGCTGTGTTTTGTTTTTTGTTTTTCCCCTGGCCGGGCCAGCAATAGCACCTAATGTCGAGTTTTCCTCAAAAGTGCTTTATGAGATGAAGGCTAAAAAGACACACATACGTGCATACATGCAACTGGGATAATAATATATATACAAAAGATTCCAGGCTTATTTCACACTGAAGAAATCAAATCAGTACAGCTAATCATCAAGTTCCTCTGTAAGTATTCCTTCAGGAGGGGATTTTCACGTAAAAGTTTCATGCTTGTTTGTTTAAAGCCTTAGTATAAATTTGCAGGTGATGAGAGCAACCTTCACTCTGATAAAAGAACAGGCCAAGCTACTGATTGGAGAAAATTACATGAAGTTTTTTAATCAAAGTCTCTGTGGTCGACTGTCTGATATTCTAGGCCAGATGTCAAATGTTTTTCACTGATGTCAATGTTGAAGTAATCACTAAACCAATTCCAAGAATGATTAAGTGAGATGGCAATAATGTTTCATTTCAGTACTGCATAGGGTCTGTTTCCCAGCCATGAACAAAGTAGCAGGACTTCTCTGATGCCATATAATTACATCAGCTATTACTTTGAATTTTTATATAGTCTTATTTCTTAAGAGTATGTGGCTTTCTTATGAATATGAGAATATGGCATGTATCTGGATGCTTTCAGCAAAATGTGAAACTGCAATTACCAATTTGTTTATATTTTCAAGATTCACATTTAATTTAAAATTAAATTAAATATTTATTGTTTATTCTATGCAGTTTTTCTTTTTGTGACAATAATAACCAGTTATTTCTCAGATCCTATAGCTTGCTAGAAAAGAACATCTTCTGTTGTTTGATATGCTGGGGCAATGAGTTGTTAATCTGATATATGCAGGTTTTAGGGGCAGGGGATTGTTATATTTTATTTTTTGTATCGGCAAAGCAATCTGGATGAGACAGAGAAAGTAGACTAAAGTAAGATGCTGCAGTTTTGATTCAGAGTTTTATTGAAGATATTTATTAATACACAATATTGTTTTCTATATTCTACATTGGCATAAATCTCCTTTCTCTGAAAACAGCAATATCACAAAAGACAAGGTTTTATGTAGGAGGGCAAATACTTCTCCAAACTTATTTGAAATCAATATTGGGATATTTTGAAATTGTCTAAAAGAATGTGCTGTGTCCCCCACTGACAGCTACAACTCAGCCTGAAGAAATTCCTCTAGCATTGTCCTCTCCTGTGGCAACACCTGGTTTCATTCCTAGAATTCCCCACCTTTTTCTCCTGTCCATCATATCATTAGCCTTAAGATAATTAAAATGCCGAGAGAAAACAGATACTTTAAAGTCTCCTCTGAATAGGGATTTCTTTGAAAATCAAAAGAATCAGGCAAAAGTAGCTTAAAGTAAGTGAAACTGGTATTAGTAGCTATGGATGGAATCTAAGAAGTGCTCCTCCCTACCAATATACATTAGGAATTTCCCAACAGCTCTAATTAGTAAAACAGCACCAGCTTACCCCAACCATGTGGTCATAACATGCCTATCCTCAGAATATGCCAATCACGAATGTCCACCATCAGCTAACAAGTTCATTTCTTCCAGACAAACAGGCTTTCTTCTAAGGTCATTTTGATGAATGAAAAATTTCCCATGTCATTTTCTTTATTTTATATCTTTATTTTCTACTAGACTGTTGCTAAGCCTTTTTGGTTTTTAGTTGTCAGTTCATTATTTATTGCAGCATACAGGTCATTCTCAATCTTAGTGACAAAACAGTAACAATTACTTTATTGTTATCTCTCACAGTTCTGGGAATTGACTGTATTCAGCTGGACAGTTCTTGATTGGAACCTGGGGCTGGCATCATTTCAAAGGTTTTCCCAATCACAGTCTGTTGGTTGATGCTGGCTATTGACTTGAGACCTCAACTAGAACTGTCATGGCCTCTCCATGTGACCTGGGCTTTCTCACATCAGACAGGAAGTAGAAGTGCTCAGTTCCTTACATTCTGGGATAACAGAGGCACAGAGTCACTTCTATCGTGTCCTGTTGCCCAAGCAGTTACAAAGCCTGAATTTAGGAGCGGGGACATAGACTCCACTTCCTAATTGAAGGAGTATCAAATAATTTTAGGCCATTTTTGAAAAATGCTTTATTATTGTTTACCCTCACTACATAACACAGTATAAATTGTTAAACATTTGATATATGTATGATGACAATAAATTAAAGAAGTTAAGGCCAAATATGACAAGGGTCTAAATTAGGTCAGAATTAATGTCAATAGATAAAAAAGTATATAGTATATGCAAGAGATTTCTAGAGAGAAAAGCAGAACTAATAAGAATGGCTATAAACTATGCCTCAAGTGATTGGCTCATATTTCTTGGGTGATCAGGATACTATTATCTGATGTTTCAGAAAAGCCCTGACATTAGAATCATTCAGAAGTAGGTTTGGGTCTCTGTGCCACCATCAACCTTGAGAATAATAGATTATGTTTCTCAGCCTCAGTTAAATAGTGTCTATAAGAGAGGATCATGATGATTATCTTCCAGAGTTTTTGGAAAGACTAGAAATCATACCTGTAACTATTCAGCACACAGTAAGTTATACAAATATAGACAATCCAATGATTCAAAGAAAACAAGAAACTTATAGTATGTATTAGTTTATTTTGAATAAAGTTTTTTGTTGAAATGACATGACTAAATATTTTAATTTTGCATTCTTTTAATGAAAAATTTCAATCTTTAGTACCTTTGATGAGACACTTAATATCTTGATTTAATTGTGGATACAGTCTAATTCTGTGCATTCCATCAAATATTGGACTTGTGACTTGCCAACATTATCTAAACCTGGTTAGTCCAAAAAATTGTTAAATTTCCTTATGAATATTTTCAGTCTTAGAAATTATTTTTCTCTTTTGATCCCTTTCATGCCTTTTGATATCAATAATTATGCCTAATAAGAACATATTTCATTTATAAAATATTTATTGAAAACATATCTATAAGATTAGTGCTCAAGAAACACAGTCAATTACAAATCCTAAATTTTAGTATTTTTTTTAATTTGAGAGAAGTTATCTTCTAAGTTTTAAAATAAAGAAATAGTATTTTTATGGTATGAGAAGAATTTTGCATCGTCTTTCATTCTTCACATCTCCTAGACATATGCTGATGTAGAGAAAAGTAGGTATATAGTCAGTAGAACTTATTCAATAATTTCAGCAACACAGAAAAAACTTGTTTTATATGCACAAATCCTATCCTTATTTTTTATCCGAAATAGACAATTTGGGTGAACATTAATATATGCAAACTAAATCCATTTTCAATTCAGGTTTTAAAAAAAATTATAATAGTCATTTTGGAAAGAAAGGGACATGTATTCCATGGCCTTTTTATAGAGCTATTGACTGCTTTTAAGAGTATATAGAAACCATTATCCTTGCCATATTGCAGGTAACTTTTTCCGCTTAAAATCTATAGACCATGTTGAATAATCTCTCTTGCAAGACCATCATCCTACCTCATTGAAACACTGCGATAAGATATTCAATGGGTATGAATACTCTTTACTTATCATTGAGTTTTTTAAAAGGCTTGTGTAACTAGATTCACATTTTATGCTAAACTGGGCTCCATTTTTAATTCCTATGGCCATTGATGGATGAAACACACAAAAAAGGATAAATTTGTAGCCAGTGAGTCTGATGTTTATAACATCTGAAAAAGCAGATTCAGAACACTCAAAAGTTAAAATGAAATATGGAGATTTCCTCAATTACACATGAATCAGACGATCTGTAGTATTTAATTACTTTAATATTTTTTTTTTCTTAACCATGGTCTCAAGAGAAGATAATTACAACTGCAAGATACAATTTCTACTTGACTTTTTAAGTGGTAAACAAAAGAATAATCATTGATTATTTATTATTTATAAAAAGGTAACGTGATTCTATACAAATAACACAGGTCTTGTAATAAAAATTCCTGAATTAAATTCCTTATATCTCTTAGGGACACATTTGGGGTATCCGTTTTGTTTTTTGCTGCTTGTTTGTTTGCTTCCTTTTGCAAAATGGAGATTCTACAATATATCAAATATTTTGTGAGCATCTACTAAGTTACCAAATGAGAAAGATCCTGACACTGTTCTGGCCCATGGTAAGTGGTAAACAAATGTTATTTTTTGGTTAACTTATATTAGATTGTAAGTATGTACTATTCTCCCAAAGAAATCTGATTTTTTTTTCTTCTAAATGTGGGCACAGTAGAAACACAGCACATCCCCATCCCCTTGAAGTAAGGGGAGGCCTTGTGACTTCTTTTGGCAATGAAATATGAGTAGCTGTGATGGTTAGTGGAAATGACATATGTCAGTTCTGGATAGAAGCGTTAAACTGCTAATATTCCACCTCCAGTTTATGCTCCATTCTGTGAATATGCTTGTGAATATGATAGTGTGTCGATAAGAGGTGTTGGAAATTTAAAGCTACCCAGAATGCTAAACCAACCCATGTATATGGCTGCTCTTGAATACTACCTGGACTAGAAATAGTCTTTGAGTAAGCTAAAAATAAGTATTATTTTTAATTATTACAAACCACTTACATTTTGAAGAATGTTACTTCATTATAATCTAGTCAATCTTAAATTATCTTACCTAATTCAGTGTTTTCACTTATATCACACTTATAGTAAATAAATATATCGTAAATATACTCACCATTTCGAATTTTAAAAATAGAAGATTTTACAATGTAGAATTTGGGTTAAATGAACTTTTTTCACTGCTATATTTTGTTTAAAAATAACTTAGTAGAGTTCTAAATATAATCATTCTGAAATCTGTTTTTTATATTTTGCATTTCTAACCATACATAAGACATGTAAGAATTATTATTGAGTAGTACTTATAGCTCCCTTATATGAGAAAGGAGAAAATTTTGCCTTTGAGTTTGAAATTGTAGGAAATGGAAATCTTAAATCTTAAAATATTTTCATTAAGTATGAAAATCATCTCTATTGAGTAATAATTTAAAGACTATGAAGTCATAGAGCTTAAGGGCTGGAAAAAACCTGACATGTAATTTGACCCCTAATTCCCACTTTATATATTAAGAATCTGAGATACTAGGACATTAATTAATTGACTTGGCCAAAAATGGTTATATGGGGATATGCCACTGCCAAAAATCAACCTCCATAAGGACTCTATTCTTAGCATATAAAGTCAGAGTTTCTTAGATTGCATTTAACCTCAGATAACTATTATCACAGTCTAATGTTAAAACTATGCTTACCATTGCCTGAACAAAATTGACTCTCTCCTTTCTTTATGTATTTGCAAATGCATATATTTATCTTTTGTCTAGAATAACATTTCCATTTTATCTCCCTGACAAACCCCTACTCAACTTGCAAGACCCAGCTCAAGTACCACATACCCTCCACCTATACTACCACCAAATGCTATATTTGGATGACCCCATTGCAGTTATTCAGACCACAGTTTATATTTGCTCACCTTCTTTTGTATTTATAATTAATTATGCTTTTATTTTGACTTTTTTTGTTCTCCACCCTATGAGAGAATTAATTCTTCATCGTTGCTCTTGCTCTACAACCTTCAGTGCCTTTCTATGGAATTGGTTTATTTTCTTGTTCTGTTGATAGCAACTTTGGCCACATGGCTTGCTTTGATTAATGAGATTTGAGTGGAGGTTACATATGTCACGAAGAAACATTAAAAGCCTTTTTTTCCCTTTTGTTATGTTACAAACATGTCATGTCTTAAATAGAGCCGTATCCTTCAGTCTCAATCCCAGAATGAAAAAGGTATGTTGGGTAAAGCCATGGCCAGTTCATAGCCAATACAGTCAATATTTAATATGAGAGATAAAGTAAGATCCTGAGATTTGGGGATTTTTTATAACTGCAGCATTATCTAATGAAAGATAATACATAGGTGTGCACATATTTTCCTCTGGTGCTATTAAAGTAAACATCTTGAGGGCAGGCACTTTGTCTCATTGGTTTTTTGTATTTTCAACTTCTTGATCAATTTCTGATATATAACAGGTGCTCAATTTTTTTATGAATAAATGGCTGGAGTTTTACTACATGATGCTGTAGCTGTAATGTCTGAGGATTCATATCTTCCAAAGATTTAGAATCTGAATAAAGTTACAGCAATACAGAAACACAAACAAAAGTTTTGCAGTGGTTCCTCATTATTTATGAAGGATATATTCCGAGACCCCCAGTGGATGCATGAAACCACAGAAAGTACTGAACCTTATATGTACTGTGTTTTTTTTCCTGTACATACATAGCTATGATAAAGTTTAGTTTATAAATCAGGCACCATGAGAGATTAAAAACAATAATAATAAACCAAAACAACTATAACAATATCAGAAAGGCACCCAATTTAAAACTTATGAATTATTTATTCCTTTCTAAAAATTTGTATTTAATATTTTCAGATCACAGTCTACCACTGGTAGCTGAAACCATGGATAGAGAAGCTGTGGATAAGGGGTGCTACTGTATAAAACAGAATGAGAATGTTGCACAGATGCATCTAGGGGCAATAAAATTATTCACATGATGTTCTGGTCATCTGCAAGTTGCAAAGAAGTCAATTGTAAATTTTTTACTGGAGGTTGAAGAAGAACTTAGACTTTGAGGTTGAGATAAATTGGGTCCAGTAGAGCTCATTAATCTTTTTGATCAATCTAGATGGATTTATAGAGGATGTGGAATTTTAGGGATCATGTACAGAACAAAGAAATATAGGGTGGTATTAATAAAAGGCAGAAGGACTCACATAGTTTTAATGTGGAAAATAAGATATTTTACATAACTTTGGTATTATACACAAACCTAAAATGAATAAGGTAAAATAAGATCATGGAATATACTTTTTTTCTAGAAGTAGTTCACTGCTTATTTCCTAGGTTCAGCACTCCAGCAGAAATGTATTACCAAATATGAATTTAAAAATAAAGTGTTATAAATCAAGCTTCTTTTTTTTTTGAGACAGATTTTTGCTATTATTGCCCATGCTGGAGTGCAATGGCGTGATGATGTCAGCTCACTGCAACCTCCGTCTCCTGGGTTGAAGCGATTCTCCTGCCTCGGCCTCTTGAGTTGCTGAAATTACAGGTATGCACCACCAGGCCTGGCTAATTTTTTGTATTTTTAGTAGAGACAGGGTTTCACCACATTGGTCAAGCTGGTTTCGAACTCCCAACCTCAGGTGATCCGGCTGTCTCAGCCTCCCAAAGTGCTGGGATTACAGGCGTGAGCCACTGTGCCTGGCCAAGCTTCAATTTTTTAAATAAAAAGTATGTGCATTTGTTTTTCTCACTTTTCTAAAGTTGTTTATTCTATCTGTATTTTACTTTTTAGCTCATGTATTATCTTTTGGAAAGTTGGGGCTCTGTTGTTTATAGCAATCAAATGTCCAAATTAAGTAAATATATTCTCATCTATCTATTTCTATTTTTTTCACTGATTTCAGTTATTGATTTAAAATATAATCACTAAAATGTTTGAAATAATTTAGGCACATACTCATAAGCACTCAACAGAGATTCTAATCTATTCGTAGTTTCACAAATTTCACACTGGGAAACAGTAGTGAAACTTACTAAGAGATATATATGACAAGAGCTGGAGTAGAGAATGTGTTTGTAGGTAAGCCAAATACAATCCTACCTATGAGCTTAGTTCTCACTCGTTTGAGACTGTGCTAAATCAGAATCAAGGCAATCTGCATGAAGTGTATTGATTTTCATTTTAGGGACTATTACATGGCTTACCAAACTGAAAAGAAAAATCATTAGGAAGTGATATAATGTACTCTTAAGAGTTAACTTGTGAAAGTTCCAGAGATAGAAAATCATATCTCATGCTTAGTCAACATTACATGATGCCCCATTCCAACAGGCATTGTAGAGAAATTTCTGGGACTTTGATAAAAATCTGCTAGTCATATTTGTAGATATAATCATGTCACTCTGGGCAGAATGAACTATTTACATATAGACATTTATTTAGATATTCTCAAAAATTAACTCCTTTAATCTGCTTGAAAATTTATATTCTCTTTGCCCAAACATACACCACAATAATTATTTCTGTAGGTGGACTAACTCCTACTCTATATATTTGATGATTTCTAAGCTGAATAGTATTTATATGAATTTTAGGAAATTTGGATTTCTTCACGATACACAGAATGGATCATCTGTGATTTGTTTAATAATGTATCATTTGATGTACACATTTTATGAATGTATCATTTATGAATTGTTTCTCGTAACCATTTTTTTAATGGGTTAAAGTTAGACTTTGGGACAAAAGAAAATTGAAATATGCAAAAAGCATAATTTCTAAATGGAGGATAATGAGCCACTCTGGTATGTGTAGGTATTAAAAATTCATCTGAAAATTTGCTATTGGTTTATGTCTCCGGATGCACCATGGGGGCAATTATGGAATCCTACAAGTTCCACATTATAGTCAATATCTCTATTTATGCCAGAATTTTTAAGCAAAAAAGAACTAATAGGGAATATAAATTAAATGCAGTAGAGAATATTGCTTCTACTGAAGTTAAAAATCAATAATAAAATCACTATTTTATATTATTACTCAATTTTTCTCATTGCTCTTATTGTATTAGATGTTTCTGTTTACTATCTTCTGAAAAACAAATCTGTTGACTTTTTCTCACTACTGAAATTTCCCAATTCATTGTTATTTATACAAACATATAAACAAATAAACAAAAAAAAATATGTCAGAGTGCTGGACCCCATATAATGATTGGCCAAAATAAAACCAACAAAATACTATTTTTTAAGTATTACATATTATCTCTAATATGACACAATTTTATAATCTAAAAAATGGTTGAATATGTCTCACATTAAATGTTAGCACATAATATACAGGGTAGCTAGACAGTTATTAAATTTAATATGGAAAAATTCATATTTACAATATTTCCTTATTGTTTTATGTGTGTTTGTATGAGGGGTGTAAAAATGGTTAAATTAAAAAAAATAAATTGTTTTAATCAATTAAGAAGCATAATCCTATAAAACAAAAAGTAAAGTGAGAACTTTTTAAAGTTAGTGAACATTTTCTCATGAAGTACTCAGCCCAGAAATCATTCTTTTATTGCTAAAAATCAGTCATTTGTACTACACTACGTGTGTTTTACAAAACCTCCACACAGAGAAACACATGCGCGCGCACGCACAAACACGCACGCGCGCACACACACACACACACACACACACACACACACTGACTTACGGTGGGCCAGAAGTTTTGTAAATGTCATACCTGGAAACTGTGGAACTCCTCATGTTCCAGTCTTTCTACCAGTCCATTCAGTAGCATCCCCTGAATATAAAGTAAAATGCTAAAACAACATATAATTACCACTGTATAATAATTTCATGGTAAGTCTTTATAATACCTACAGAACTTGGAACAATTGCTAGTAGAGAGTTAACATTTCTTGACTACCAGTAAATCATCATTGATGGAAGGAAGTGACCAGATCAGTGTAGGATTCATACTGACCTGGGGCATAGAAGACAGGCAGTGGGTCTTCAGTTATCACAAAAGATAACTGCAAGATGATAATGGAAGGAAAGGACAATGACTACACCCTTCCTTTAATGGTCCTGACTAGGGATCACTCATATTTTAGAGAACAGGAATTATAACATCTGGAACCACTTGTTCTATGTATATGTTATTTATGGGCGGTAAGATGTACTGCTTAAGGTTGCTGTTTTGAAATCAGTGAGTCCTGAGTTTAATTTTGATCCTGCTATTTACAGGTGTGCAAACTAGAGTACTTATTGCCTCCACACCCTCCTTTCCTTATTGATGAATTCACAATAGTAAAATAAACCACCAGCTAGGTAGAGTTCATGAACCTCACACCAGCAAATGGTCTTCAGGTACATAGCACCTGCGCCTGGCTCTTTAAATGTCCCCAGTAGTCCTAGTCATCTTCTTTGAAGAAACCTAGCTCTTCAGCAAACTGTTTATAATTATGACATAATTCTATTGCATGAGGTCGATTTTATTTCTAAATCTATTTTTTCCATTTGTATGTTTGTCACATTATGAGGCCTCAAGTTAAATGAACTTCTTTTATTTTTTAAAGAAAGGTAGCTGAACCGAGTGGAAATAAATAATAGGTTAACATTCCCACTTCCCAAATATTGCAGGAAGAGCACCACTTCCTCAGGCATATTTTTATTATGCCACTAAATACATAATGTGTATATTTTATTTATAAAATGCATACAGTCAGACATTATACCCTGAGTATCATCTAAATTCAGATTGATGTTAAATGGATATTCTTTACATTCCATATTTCTTATTGACCACATTATAAATCATGCAAATTTAGTCCTAAAGGTATCAGTATTATAATTAATTACATAGTTGAACTGTCTTATTGGCTTTAGATGTTTTTAAGACAAAGGATAGAGCAGAATAAACAGACCACCTTCTGATAACTTTTTGTAAACCAAAATAGAGTTGGAAATGGCAGTAGTCCAAACTCATCACACTGGAGATCACACAGATGGGGAGATAAAAGTTGCCCATGTGAGCCCCTTGACAATGCTCAGTATTTTGTTCAGAATCTCAGGTAAGCCACCTGCATGCTGATGACATCACAAAAATAAAGGCCAAGGGATGATTACTGACTGGGTGCTCTTTATTATCATATATCAGGTGTCACCTGCAATTTCATGTCTCTGGCAATGCGACAGAATCCATCTGTCATCCCTCCTGTGGATCTTAGTCAATTTTCTCTGCTCTTTGGAAACAAGCTCTTACATTGTGTGGGAGTAGTAAGGAGCTGGCCCGTTTTCTGATACTGGCTGTGAAACAAATAAGACAACAGTTAAAGAAAACAAGCTGATGTTTTCTACCCAGTGCCACCAAAGGAAACGTCCTCCTTCTCTACAGTATTAATATAGTTTGATATAAACTATACTTGGTTCAGGACTGCAGGGGTGTTGTTGATATGTCCCAATATGGAGCCCAGACACTCATTGAAGCTTTACCCACAGGGCTGTATTAGAAATGCAATTGTATTATAACAATGTCTTTGAAGCGTTCCTAGTACACACCTTCTAAAACAGGCTTCAAACAAGACAGATACTTTATTGGAAGAATTCTGAGTGTTTCACTTTTTATAAACAAGCACCTAAAGAATGGGGGGAGGTGACAGTAAAACTTACTATCTTCTTAAGTGCAAATCACATTTTCCATTCAGTTCCAATCTATTAGAGTGATACGAAACAGGACCCCATTCTGTTTGCAAACTTTGCCCTGTCCCCCCAAAGCCTCCCTTAATAAGCTTATCTGTATAGTCAAAGAAAAAAAGTCCAAGATGTGGAGTTCATGAAATTTCAGACTCTGAGAATGTTCTACTAATGGCTAAGTTCAAAGGAAAAATCAGGAGCAAACTACATATCAGTACATAGATAAAAAGAAAATTTCTGCATACAAAAATAGTGCTTCATAGCATCTGAACAAACAGGAGTTGAGAAATAAAAGGAACCATGGGAATAACATGAGATGATTTTTCTATCAATTTTAATTGGGATATCGGTCAAAAGAAAACTTGTATTTAAATAGAGACAGAGTTTACATGATTTTAAAAGTGTAAGAATAGGAGAGAGCCTTGTCTATTCACAGTAAAGGATGGTGAACTCTACTTGGGTGCAGGAGAATGTTCATGCAGCAGTCATGCTGAGATACAGCAGGGTTTTCTTTTATAGAATCACATGCTGAAATGCAGAAGGTTTTGATTTATCTGGATGAGTTGAAAACTCTGTTGAGCAAGTTCTGGGATTTCTTCATGATAGCGGGCAAGTTGTGAAACTTATTATCAGATAAGTTTTTTCATAGTAGGTAAAAACACATTTTTTATTTAAAGAATTCAGAATGTGCAGGGGACTCCTCAATCCTGAATTAAAGTGGACAATTATGGAGTTAGTATTCCAATACATGCCCCATTATAATAGTCTTGATTCTGTAAGAAGCTTTGAGTCTCTTTCAATGTCAATTACCAGGCAGGGTTTCTAAACCTTGCATTTGTCACAGTTATATTTGAACTTGTTTGTGGTTGACTGGTGGGTTGTCTGAAACTGCTCAGATGGTGAAACCCAAGGCAGAAAGAAAAGGCAAGGTGAGGAGTACAAAAAATCAAAGGGACCTCAGTCTTAGTAAGGTTCTAGTTTCTAAAGCCTGTATGATAACAAAAAATAAATCCTAAGAAATAGAATCAAGGAAGCCCTGGTGTAAGATGTCATAATGAAACATTCAGTTTGGAAACAAACAAAACTAATGCTTCGGAGAAACATAAGTGAAAATCCATTATGGAGATATGTTTTTAATTATTAGTCACCAATCTCTGTTTTGAACCAGGCTGACCATGTTCACTGGTGGCAGATTTTGTCTCTTAATGATGGATTTGATTTTGGATAATAGTAATTATTTTTGTATCCCATTTTCTCCTTTTTCACAAAATTCAGTATGTTTTTAGTAAATGAGTATAGTGTTTAAGAACACAGTATTTTGGGCCCTAGGGCCTCTGACCATTGAAATACATTCTCTTTTATCTGCCCTGATACTCATGTTCACTGTGTGGTATATTGGGGAGAGAGGGGGGAGGGGCAATATTGTTGTATTCACATACTTAAGAACACAAACCTGAATCATTATGTATTAAAACTTTGGACGTTTTCATATGTGAATTCTCAAAACCATGGTTGTCAAAGATTTTGCAGTATATGCGTGTGTGATAAAAATACAGTATTTATGCATAATGCATATAAAGCTTATTTCCTCAACCCACATCCTAGCTGGAGAAAGTTATAGGTTCATTTTTCACAAATTACAAGGAAGCCAATAGTTTCTCACTACCAGTGGGAATGCTAGAAGCCTAGATTCCCTCTGTCCCCTTGGCCTGCTCCCAGTATCCCAGGGCTTGTGCTCCCGGCAAGTCTTTGAAATCCATCCCTCCAGCTTCCTGCTTTTGTCAGCACTGTGAACTGTGCAGCAGTGGGCCCAGCTTAGGATCTCAGCACTGGGGGTCCGTGGGAGGATTCTTCACTTCTACTTGTTTTCTGTGGCTGCTTTGGGTTACTGTCACCACGTTAGAGATTGATGCTGTACACTATCAAGGAAACTTATATTGTTCCTTGAAGTCAGAAACTTCCTGACTCCCAATATGATGGCACCATCTTTTCCATGCTGGGGTAAAATAGGGAAGCCTCTTTTTTTTTTTTTAACCAAGCATTATTATTTACATGACTCATTCAGGGACAGGACCGTTTATTGAAATAGCTAGGGCTACCTCTCCCTGGCTTGGCTGAAGCCAAGTGTAAGAGCTGAGAGACCCCATGTTTGTGAAAACGTTGGACTTAGTTGCTCAAGTTATTTTCCACTCTTTTCATCCCTCCTCCATTCTGGAGCAAGATTTCTCCCATCTTGTATCTTGGATTTGGCCTCATGTCCACCCTTTAAGAGAGAGAAAGAGAGACTTTTATAGACTTAAAAAGAGTGAAGGCAATTATTTTCCTCTAAGAGCATTAACCTTCAAAGGTGATTACCACTTCAGCTGTAAATAATTTGTTTTCTCAAGAGTAGATGGTACTTTACTAGTATCTATTTTTTCCTCTGATATTTTCTATAGTTGTGAGGTGGAATTCAAAGCGTATATTATATTGGATGTTACCTTAGTAAAGTCATATTTGTTAATTAGCTATGGTACTTCCTGTTTTAATACTCTAAATAGAGTGAATACTTTAAAAAGTATTAATACATTTATACATCTTATAAAATTATATATTTTGTCATTTTATTGAGTGAGTACAAACAAAAATGCTATTCATTTTTTATGGAACCTATGAATAAAAGTCTATGTCCTTTTGGCCCAGCAATTTCACTTTGAGAAATCTATCTTACAGGCATACTCTCATAAGTGGACGTAGATAATATGTTAAAAAATTCTGATTGCAATTATTTTATGCATAAAAATGAAATATGCAGCTTAATGCATAGAGGGTAGATCTATAGATTTACATATGCTTTCATAGACAGAAGTTTAAGAAATATTATTTGCAAAAAGCAAATTGCAAAGCTTTTAGTGAATCATGATTCAGTTTGTGTAAGAAAAGTATGAACACAAATTCACATATGTATATGTAGAATATTTCTAAAACCGTATGTATATAAGATGTGTTTTAACATCCTTATGAATGGCACTGTATAAATGGGGAAAACCACATTTACTTTTATTTCTACACTGCTTAAATATTTTATTATGGGCTTGTATAATTTAATAATAAACAATTAAATAAAACCATAATAATCTTAATTCACTAAATGCTGTAGTAATATACTGAGAAATAAATCTTCCTATTTCAAGGCACTCTGGAGAAGAACGTTTTGTTTTGTATGATAAACCTCTCATTGAGTAAGTTAATTTATTTCATTCACTTGTGATAAATGTGAATGTAGAGAGGATACCTAATAGATATTAGGTTGGTGAAAAAGTCATTGCGGTTTTTGCCTTTTTTTTTTTTTTTTGAATGACCCACAATTACTATTGCATCAACATAATATTATAATGTCAGTGGTTTTCAAACTCTTCCATCTAGGATGCCTCTTAGAACTCCCCCAATCCTTTCTCCTACCTATAAAAACCACCTTCTCCCTCACCTAGCTGTGATTTTTCCCCAATGAAACCTTTTTAAAGATCAAAGAAAACACAAGCTGGATTTTTGCTTCTGCCACCAAATGTAAATCGTGTTGTGATTACTTGCCAGTTGCTCAGATTGCCCATGTTGTGATTACTCGCCAATTGCCCAGAACTGACCTTGATCCAAACCAGGAGGAACAGACTTGACTACTTGAGTCTTCCTTCGGAAAGTGTCCTTAACCCATTGCTACCTTTGAAAACAATGCTCTCATCTTGCTGAAAAGCTCCAGGCCAGATTTCTGCTTCGATTCCTGTTATGTCGATTCCTTTCTAATGCCCACCCAGGTATTGAGTTTTCCTTTAGGACTGAGGTCCTGCCTTCCTCTACCCAATTCCTCTCCCAGGCACCAGATTTCTGTTCCAATGACTAGAGCCTTATTTTCTATCAATGAGTTTCCAGACAATGCATGTCTGCCTCCTGTCTTATGAGGCATCCATTAATTAACTATTGTACTCTGCTTATCAATTGAGATATTTAATGCATTGTCTTGACCCATCTACTACCAACTGATTTATGACACTCTTTCATTTATTTATTCATTTATTTGTTTAATAAATATGTATTAAATACTCAACACATACCAAACACTGTGTAATACAGGGGAATATATTGTGAATCAGATTGTTCCGTTCCCAAGGAAGCTAATTTCTTGTCATATTGATTATCAAGAACGACAGTTTCTTTTCCTTCCCCTTCCCCCTTTTCCCTTTCTACCTACTCTTCCTCTTTCTCCTCCTCCTCCTTCCTTTTTCTGGTGCAACAGAATTATATCTTTTTTTTTTTTTTTTTTTTTTTTTTTTTTGAGACGGAGTTTCGCTCTTGTTACCCAGGCTGGAGTGCAATGGCGCGATCTCGGCTCACCGCAACCTCCACCTCCTGGGTTCAGGCAATTCTCCTGCCTCAACCTCCCGAGTAGCTGGGATTACAGGCATGCGCCACCATGCCCAGCTAATTTTTTGTATTTTTAGTAGCGACGGGGTTTCACCATGTTGACCAGAATGGTCTCGATCTCTTAACCTCGTGATCCACCCGTCTCGGCCTTCCAAAGTGCTGGGATTACAGGCTTGAGCCAAGAATTATATCTTTTATATGCAGTCTAACAGAACTCCAAAGAAAAGTGAAGGCTAGAGTCAGATTGTGAGTCCACTCTGTTCCTCTTCAATTTCACATCTGTCCTGTAGCACTCTAGGGATCTCTGACTTAATGTTCCCTGGATCTTATGTGTTTTCTGCTAGACTCAGTTTTCATTCCTGCAGGGCCTCTTCTGGGTTTCTGGCTCACTACAGTGGTCTTGATTTAACTCTCGGCCTCTCTCCACACCAATCTTAGTTCCTGCTCCTCATTTCCAGCCATTCCTGGCTGAATCCAAACATGTGGCATCCAGGTCAGAATAGGAAATTAAGAAGGATTCAATATAACATCAAGAAAAAAATGTGCTTAATGTCTCAAATTTAGACAAATTTTGCAAGTGGAGGGAGTGCAGGCAGCTCACAGTTTTATCAAACTTGAGTCAAATTTTGGCATATGCTTCTTTTTAAAAAATACAAAGATAAGAATGTTTTTTCTTCAGTTAAGAACACAGAGGTTAAAGAAATATGTAATCAAATGCAACAATGATCCAAAATTCTATTCTAGGGGAAAATTCTGTGTGTTCTCTTCTCTTTTACATTGTTCAAAAGCATATTTAAAAATGTAAAAGATGATGGAAAATGCTTTTTTCCATTATAATGCTTATCTCTCAGTCACTACTCTTTTCCTCCCTTGAAGCAACCTTAAGAGATCTCTTAAGAAAAACATATTATGCTCATCAGGCCCAAGAAAAGGGAAATAAAAGTTGTAGCAATGGCTTGCCACTGGCTGAGGTGGAGAAAAATGAAAGCAAGTATGTGTCTTTTCTTCATCACAGCTTAGCTGTTTTGAACATCACCCTCTTTCTTATATCTCTGTTACATTCTTGGGTTGCCTGAGTCAGGACAAGCTGGTCTCCAGAGAATTCAACATTTGAGAGATGGGTATGGCAATCTGGAATGGTAGCATTTTTCTCATCATTTTCTTCTGGACAAAACTTTGTCTAACATCTGAGTCTGAGTCTAGAAGTAAAAAAATCCATAAATGTAAAATTAAAGTTCCTTTTGATTGCTTGAACATTATTTTCTTCTATTTTTTAGTCCTTTTCTGACAAATGGCTGCCACCCTGAAAGTGATTCTGTGTTTAAGCTATTAAGGCTTTGCAAACAAAGAAAAACAAAGTAAAAAAATAAATTCATTTCCAATTAATATTCATAGTAATTGTGATGTAATTTTGGATGCTTCTAGTAAATGGGGAACATAATCACAAAGATTAATGAGGGTTAGCAAGGGTGGAAAATCCAGATGCTGGCCCGATTCCCGTTCTCTAAGTTATAGTGAAAATAGCAGAGAAATATGAGAGTAAATATGATAATTAATAGAAAGGTCATAGTCAGTGTCCACGTTTGAATTTATTTCTTAAAGGTGATAAACTTCTAAATATGTTCTTAGAATTTAGAAGAGAATTCAATCAATAGGAAGCTTATAGAACATTATTTCCTTTATTTGGAAATGAGGTAGGTACCCAGAGACCCTGGGTAAGAAGAGGGCCCTGCTCCCTAATCTCAGGTTGCTTATAATCTATTTAGGGGATGAAAACCTATACATAGGTATCGAATGTTAATGGCCAAGACAATACAATGCATGTAAAGCCCTAAATTGGATGAAATGAACAGAAATTCCTCAAGTCTTGGGCCCACAATTCATCAAACACAACTTAGACTGCCATTGGATAAATGTTTGACAAATATATGTTTAAAAGGATGAGTTATGATAGCATGGAAAATAATGAAGATTGGGAATTAACTGGAAGTGAACCATTAAAAAAAGGAATGAATAAGTAAGGAAGATGAAGAGAGAAGCATATTCCCAGTAAATCATCCAAAATTAATAGACGTGGATTCATAGGTGGAACACAGACTGGCCTGATTCAAATGGAATTGTGCTTATTTTTGTTTCAACAAAATGTAATACTATGAATTATATTTACTAGGTGCTGACAGTATAGAAATAGCCAAAGAAAGCTCTACTCAGGTTAAGATACCCCTGCTGCACCCTCACCAGTGGACACTTAGTGAGAAGCTTTGAAAATAAGGTTGAAAAGGCATGGTAACTCAAATGAAAGAATCTTCAAATTCTTAACCAATCTTCAAATTCTTAACCAAGAGTTGATATTCTATTTATTTTGATCTATTTAACAATGGTAATGTTTTGTCAGCATGACAGAAACATAGTGAAAGATTATAAATATAATTTCTAAAACATTAGAATGATAAGAAAATTAAGGAGAGAATGACTACTGTCATCCCTATATACAGTTAATATTCTTACATGTTGTATCTCATTTTGGTTAACATACCTGGGTCTTATTACAAATACTGCAACGTATGTGGTACTCACTGTGTCTATTCAGTACACACTTCCTATGTGAACTGTGTAGTCCAGGAAAGCAATGAAGATTTCAAACAGGAGATCTAGACTGTCTTCCATTGGCACATTGCGCCATGTGGATTAACATCTGCGTATTTTTGTACAGTACCTGAACCCATTATATTCCTACTCAGTCACCTTAATAGGCATTGCAAGAATAAGACAAATGGTCATTAAAGCACTTTGGATGGATGGTACATTGGTATTCCACAAATGCAAAGCCTTCTTATTTCGATCAGAAATTATCATTTGAAGCAATCTCCAGTTTTACTTTATACTTGCTTGTTAGGCAACAAAGCTTGGTGAAATCACTTGCTGTAATTATTTTAAGAATGCTTCAGTTTCTTCATCTCTAAATTGCTAGGTTAGAAAGAAATAAAACCTACAGGTTATCAGGGTTATGCGATAAAGTAGCAAGTCTTATTCTATGACAATTATTTTGACAGAATGAAGAAAGAAGCAATATTCCATGAAAAGGAATTAACAGATGTAATTAATATAATAGATTATACACACACCATCTAAATTGATGTCTCTTCTTGACAGCTACGAGTAAACCCTAGGATGGGTAAAGTTAGAATTGGAGCAATGCTACAGTCCACAGACTTACAGGCCTATGTAGTTCATCCTGTCTATTCATGATTAGTAAGTCTCTGTGCCTGGCATTAGCAGGTACTCAAGAGCAGGTGGCATTATCACAATATTGATCGTGTTAGGGAAAGATATAGCAAATTAAGAAAATTTACAGATGGGCCTGATACTCCAGATTATCAGCACACTTGTGTTGTTGTATAATAAAATACTCTCCAGCTGTTCCCATATCTCTTTTGCATTACTGTTGAAAAAAATGGTATTCTATAGCCTTCATTTGAAGCCCAGCTATTATAACAATAGTGGTTTATTCTATTTTAAAGGTCAAGTAAAAGTGACAGATGACACTATGCTGAAAATATTAATTCATAAAACAGAAATTATTTAAAATTAAGCAACTTTTTTCTTTACCCATTTCTCAATTTCCAATGAGGTTTACTTGAAATCCGTCATAATTCTGTTTTTCTTCTTCAGAAAATACTCATAGCAGGTATGATTTAAAAAGATATATTGGTAACTTCAAAGATGTAATGAATTTCCCTTCATGCTGAGGTAAGCTGAAGGCATATTTTCCCAACCTTTCTCATGTCCCTCATCAATATTACCAAAACATTAAAAATATATCAGGAAGATAAGTTGATCTGAATCTATGAAATCCACTTTACTTCAAATCTGTGTCTTTATGGTAGACCAGTTCAACAACAAGAAAAATTTAGTCTTGTACCTGGAACAAAATACAATTTTGTGGTACACTATTGACTAGAGCTGTGTAAACAACAGCAGTGGTAATTTGGATTTCAATATATGTAAATAAATGGGCTACAAAGATTTAATAGCATAGTAGGGTGTGTCCCTTCTTATATCTCAGAAACATAAGCTTGTTAGCTCTTCCTGTTGTCCTTTTTGTTTTGCCTTCAACCCCAAATAAAACAATTTAAGTAGAATAGTGGTTTTCTTTAGAGTAGTAATGATGGATAAAGCTTGACCTCAAAACCAATCAGGCTCTCATTGGTCATTCAATAGTTATCAAGTATACAGTCTTTTCTTGAGAATTGTGGACAGAAGGACACTGATCTTCAGATGGTAAGGGTTAGGTATTCTCTACAAGCTCTTATTTTTTCTTACTATAAATTTCAAAATTAATAAAAAACTGACATGCAGAACGAAGTCTCTGATGCTAAATCTTTTACTGTGGATAAAACGATGGAAATGTATATTCTCCTCATGATAAGTAGACAAAGTATACATATATATCATACATACAGTTGATATACATCAAATGTATACTTTATCTCCTCAAGTCTGATGGATCTGACATTTTAAAGTGGAGGAGTTTTATTTTAATTCTGTGGCTCCTTTCAAAATTGATGTTTAAATAAGTTAATATGGAGAAAAATACTCCAGTGAATAATCCTATAGTATCAGTTAGCTATTATTTTTCTTGAGTAAAAATAATTTATATTATTTTTACCTTTTAATTACACATTATTTTAGATTTTAGAGAGTTTTGCTATCAAATATCCTGCATTTGAAATACTATTTAATTATAATTTGCTTCCTTGGGGATTATATCATTATGTGATTTAATTTGGTATCTACCCTAAGGGGGAGCATATTTCAATTATAAAATATTTCCTCCAGAAATAATAATGATTCAATGATTTGAGGATGCTGTTATTAAATGGCTATTCAACTAGAATTCGAATGAAATTGAGTTCTAAAATATAGTATAGGTACCCCCCCAAATGCATGAGTAATAAACACAAGTGCTTTGGGGCTCACACATAAAAATTATATTTATATATTTTTTCAGCCTTTTCATAATACTTCAATTATTATATCTTGTGAAAAGAACTTAGCTAAGAGCTATGAAACATTTATATTATTATCTCTTCAAAAAGTTCATTTTTGGACAAGTATCATTTGGATAGGGATTAACTTAATCAGAGATTTTGAATCTTCTCTACTTTAATTTTAATCTCTTTTTAAAAAATATGTCTGAATCTTTAAAAGACCTAAACCTGTAGTCACAAAGCACTGCTTCAATAAAGAAAAAAAAAGAAGGGAAAGTTTTTAAAGCAGCCACCGGCTGTAGGAGAGATAGTGCAGGCAGCAGATTTGTGACAGAGTGGAGCATGAAACCCATCAGCTGATGAGTGAAAATCCCTGGTTTCTAATTAATCGAGGTACACAGGCCAAGGGATGAAGAGGATCAGGGAAATGAAATCAGGAAAAAGATACCATCAGTCATTTCTGCGGCCCATTGTCATACTTCAGAATCTGCTGTAATGAATCACTCAGGCATTCCACAGATACATTCAAATGGTGAAGAAAATTCATTGTCCGGTGAAGAGCGTTTGATAAAAATCTTTCTTTTCCCCCCCTCTTTGTCAGAAGTCTATGATCAGAAAAGGAAATCCAGACAGCACAACAGGTGTGCTTTTGCAAGCCTGGTGAAATCTGCAAATGAACCAAGTATGGAAGAATTTTTTTGTATTAATTTTTTTCTCCAAAAGGTGTGTGGGGAGGGTGGTGGGATAAAGCATTCAGTAAAAGGGGGTTTTGTCATTAAAAAGGATTGCAAAAAAGTGTAAGATTAAGAGAAGCAGAGGAATCTCTTCCTGCAGTGGAGAAACGAATGTTCCTGTAACATCTTAACTAGGGAAGTAAGGGACAACATTGGGAAATATAGTAATAGTTTATTTAATTTAATGTATGAAGAGAGACATTTCCTTTGAAGGGCAATTAGTCCAATCAAGAAAGCATTATGCACTACATCCTGGCTCCGATCAGAAAAGAAAAGCCTCATCCACAAAGTCAGATATGCTCTTAGGCCTATGGTTTCTGAGGTTTCCTGGAGAACTGGTTCCTTTTAAAGTCAGTGAGAATTACCCACAATGAATGCACATTTCAGCCTGAAGGTTTTGTTCAAAGGTTTCCCGATTCAGGCCTGCATTTCTTCTGGGTTAGAGCTCACTTTCACGGTGGTCATGTATTTTAATGGAGAAAATATTCATCGTGGCACCTAAGACACAGTATCTGTGTATTTAGACTAGGCAGAAACATTGTGACCCAGAACAATCCCTGGGAGCAGCTCCAAGTGCTGTCTGGCATTAGGTGACATGCAAAGATAATTGTTTTCAAATAATCAGGTACTATACTGAGACATATAAGGATGGCTGATTCGTTTTAAATTTAATTACTATAATATAGGGTTTCGCTGTCTATATTATTATCAATCACCAAGACACTTTGGAGTTGATAATATTAAAATTGCAACAATAATGAGAATTCTACTTCATGATGAAAATAATTTTAATCATGGGTAGATTACAAATCCATTTACAGTTACGGTTACTGAGAATTCTATTATCTACCTTCTCTTGTAAAAGATGTTAAGACATGTTTTCAAGAAAGTATAAAAGATTATAGAAGTGTGCTGCATCTATAAAGTTTCAAGCACAGGCTTTCAGAAAACCTTGAGAAAGCTTCCAAATTGTCAAGACTTATGGGGCATGATGTCTTGGGACAGCTGTGGAGACAGCTGTGATGACAGGTGGATGAAAAGGTTTGTCTTTCTGGCTCCTGTTTGCTTTATTCTTTCAATCAAAATTTTTTTGGGGGAACCCTCTACGTGACACCCACTGGCTGGGTGTTGGGGAGGCAGTAGACCAAGCAGTATGGTTCCTGCCCCATGTTGCTCATATCCTAGTTTGCTTTGATGACTGCCCTAGTCTTGAAGATGTTTCGGGCTTTAAATGGACTTCAGTGGTCCTAGGCAGACTGGTCCTCAACCCTGGCTGCACATTAAAATCTCCTGGGAAGTTAAAAAAATTATGTATCTGGGGAGGGTGGCTCAGGCATAAGTCTTTTTAAAACACTTCCCAGAGAATTCTGTTGTGCAGCCAGGGTTAAAAAACACTGGACCACCCAGGAGAACCACATCTAAAAAACCAACTGTTGCTCTGAATATTAACTGAGATGACTCTCTGCTCATCTTGTAAGCCTGGAGTAAACTGTTTTCTAGTGTCTAACTGAATTTAACTAGCTCTTAATATTTTGATCCTAGAAGAATATCAGTTTCTCAGGATTCTAAGAGTTTAATAATTTATTTTGCAAAGAATATAAAACTTTGTATTATAGTTTAGTGTCATCTTGGGAAGCTAGCTCTGACTATCTTTCTCCTTCTAATATAAAACATCACCAGATTTGGTCTGATAATTGGTCATAGCAAGAATTATTTATCACTGCTAATGGATTGTCAGTATTATTTATTTATTCATTTTAATTTTTACTTATTTATTTTTTGACACGAGGTCTTGCTCTGTTGCCTAGGCTGGAGCACAGTGGTGGAATCGTAATTCACTCCAACCTCGAACTTCTTGGCTCAAGCAATCCTTTTGCCTCAGGCTCCCAAGTAGCTCAGACTACAGAGACATGCCACTGCCCCTGGCTAATTTTTTTTTTAATTTATTTTTTGTAGAAACAGGTCTTGCTATGTTGCCTAGGCTGGTCTGGAACTTCTGGTTTCAAGTGATCCTCCTGCCTCAGCCTCCCAAAGTGCTGGTATTATAGGCATGAGCCACAGTACCCAGATCCTCAGTATCTTCTATCTAGGAACTTCAAAGGATAAGTTTCATTATAGTAGGAGTGCATTTAAGAAGCTAGGTCAAAGAGATGCTAAATGTATTTTCTGGGTACTAAATGGTAGGAAGGTAGTAGAAATTAATTAGTAATGGATGGCCAGATGTCCAAGCTGTATTCCCCTATTTCTTGTGACTGTGCTCCAAAATCCCTAGTAAATCATATTCTGTTCTGAGAAATCTGGTTTCCTTATGCATTCGGAGAACTCTTAGTGTAGGCATATAGACTTGAATTATTTTCTATGGCTATATATATATGTGTGTGTGTGTGTGTGTGTGTGTGTGTGTGTGTGTGTATCTTACATGTATACATTTACACAATCACTAGACAGAAAATTATAATTTCTACTGTCACAATTTTTTTTTTTTTTTGAGACGGAGTTTTCGCTCTTGTTACCCAGGCTGGATTGCAATGGCGCGATCTCGGCTCACTGCAACCTCCGCCTCCTGGGTTCAGGCAATTCTCCTGCCTCAGCCTCCCGGGTAGCTGGGATTACAGGCACGTGCCACCATGCCCAGCTAATTTTTTGTATTTTGAGTAGAGACGGGGTTTCACCATGTTGACCAGGATGGTCTCGATCTCTTGACTTTGTGATCCACCCACCTCAGCCTCCCAAAGTGCTGGGATTACAGGCTTGAGCCACCGTGCCCGGCTGTCACAATTATATTGTTCTTTTCCTCATATTTTTATTCTCTTGTCCACTTTAGTGGGATTTTCTTTCTTTTCCTTTCTTCACCCTTAACCTGACCCCCATTTGAGTATGTTTTTTCTGATTTTATTTTCTCTCCAATCTCTGAAACTAACAAAGTCCCTAATCACAAATATCTCTAAACATTTACTTGATCCTTTACTCAGTGTTTGTTTTAGATAATACTCATATGTACTAGAGTGTGTGTGTCCATATGCATAGACATGGAAATAATTAGTTTTAAAAAATCAGTCTATTATTGTCACTGTCACTTAAAACATTCCCAGAAGCGTGTAAACTGCGCCCCACACTGGTTCCCTGCTTTGGTGGAACTCTATGAATAAATTACATTTCTAGAGTCTGCCAGCTTTCTAATTCAGTTTACTGCACTTTGGAACAACATCTTTCCTTCATGTGTTGCATAATTTTTGTCTTTCCAGGTTTATATTTATCTTTCTGTTTCTCTGGCTCACCAATAACTCTTCAGTAAGAAATGGCCTCTCTCATGGCCAGAGAGCTTCTTCGGGCTTATGTATATAATTAGGTCACATTATTTGAGTGATAATTAAAACAGCAAAACCTACTTTCATGGCATTCAATCAGGAGTATAATTATTTAACATATGTGTTTACATTTTAATTTTCAGAATTAGAAATCACATGGATACAAATGTAAGATTAAATTTTATTTTCTTCAAAGCAGTAAACTAGGTTTATTGTAGTCTTCTGGCATTTAGAGAAATACAAAGCATTGAGCTGTCAGATTTTACAATGACAATAGAGAACTGTTAATTCTGATTTGAGGCACAAACATTGCAATCATTAACTTACATTTATAAAATGAGTTGGCAAAGGGAATAGAAACAAAAAGTTGTAAATAAGTTAAATGATTTGAGAAGGTAGCACAGTTGTTGCAAAGCCACCATTTTAATCCAGCCACTTTGCAAAATGAAGGCTATTTGGACATGTTTCATCAAAAATGAAACTGACCAGATAGTCCACAGGTGATCAGTTCCAAAGCTTCCCCTAGAATCAGCCCTCCAAATATTTATCATATATGTATGTATGTTTGCTTGGATCATGAGAAGGTACCAATTTGGGATTTTTGGAAACTGAGCTAGAATGTCACCTGAGACATCCCTCTGATTTGGACTGGGTTCAGAAGAAAAGTACCTTGAGAGGCCAAAAGAGAAAGAGGGTGAGCAGGAGAGCAAGCTGGAATGGACAGCCCGTGTCGCCAGCTCTAATATCCCAGTGCAATTATTTTGTGGACATCCACTCCTTGCCTGCACAGGAGATAGGGCTATAAGTGTATGTTATTTTTTAATTACAAGGGGGTAGAAAAAATCCTGATGATGGGCTGGAAGGTGCCATTGCATTGTTATTTTTTCCTCTCCCTTCGTTTGCTGATTATGTGAGCCGGGCTCCTTTGCTAGCCGATGATAAGCAGAATTTCCATGTTCTCTGCATAATTAATCCATCTCTGCCTCTCTTCATGCCAACTCGCCCGTTATCGCCGGCACATGCCTGAATTGCAAAAGAATCCGCTCTTCAATTGGAACTTATTGATATTCTAAGAAAAAAAAAAAAGAGAGAAGGGGGAAAAAACTGAAAATCCTTAAGTTTAAGCCGCAGATTTTTAAATGGATTAATTTCGCTGCAATCGCAGCCATCTAAGGCGGGAAGGCAGGCAGAGCAAATTGAAAGCGTCTCCATGTTTGCAGAATTGGGTCCAGGATGCTGAAATGTACTGGCACAGCTCTCTTTTAAAGTCAGAAAATTACCATTCATTTACATCACATGAAATACTTTTTTATGCTAGAAATATTCAAGAGACGTTCTTAAATGCCTGCTAATGCTTGATAACATTTCTAACTTTCAACGTTTTGCTAGACTTTGATATGACATGATAGGAATGCCTTCCAGTAGAGAATATTATATCTCTCTTTATCACATATTAGATTACATCATCTTTTTCTTAAACATTCCCGAGTAGTCTTTAAACAATGAAGTCTGTCATTGGCTATGTAGGATTTTGTGTGGTGATGGAGGTCAAGGTTAGTCAGTTATTTTTTGAGTCTACCTACAAATGAAATGTTTGTTTTTGTTTAATCTTTCTTCCTCAAATGCCTAGAGACCTTGGGCAAAAATAATAACAATATAATAATCATAATAATTTCTCAGTAGTCATTGTTTTGACTATTTTCCTCAATCTTATGATAAACTCTTGTTTTTTAGAGACTTGTTTCCTTCTCATTTTAACTTGTAAATAGTTACACGTTGAAACCCCCTTTGACTTAGAAAAAGGGCAGTAGTGGGAGTCATTCCACAAAGTATGCAGTTCAAAAAATCACAAATACAGGAAGTTTCACTTCCAGATTTCTTGTAATTTCCCAATAGAATTAATAAATCTTGCTTAGTTGGTAATGTCTTTTTTTAATTTTGAAATATATTGTGTGTTAATTCCCTAACTCCTGGAATAGAACATTGGCTAGCACTGAAAGTCTCCCTAATAGTCTAGTTTAGCTCCAGCAATTCATTCTACCCAAGGTTAGATGCTCACAATCGGCAGTTTATGTTGGTCGTCATGACAAGGCTGATGTACTTTCTTAGCTTAGAGGATAGAGTGGCTAATATTGACCAGAATTGAAAATATGCATTTGAATATCTAAAAATATTCACAATTAAGTAGTTTTTATTCATTTTGAATTCAGCAGAACTTCAATGGGAAAATAATAATAATTTTTAAAATACCAACTAAGTTGGGTGGTACATTTCCTAGGGAAAATGAATCTGTAAGCAGTGATAGTCTTTGAAGATATTTGTTTCAATATCTACAAAACAAGGATCTACATAACTACAGGTCATTTTAACAAAATATTGGCATTGAAATGCAAAAGTCTGTCTATTAGTGAGCAACTTAAATATTGACATTGTATTTTTTCCTCAGAAATAAACCAAAACAAATAAAGAGATAAGAAACACATTTAAGAGGAAAATGTTTTTATAGTAATAGTAAAATAATTAAGAAAGTGACGATTACTAAAAACATAAGAACAATCAAATTATATAATCTTAATGTAATCATCTTAATTATAAAATCTTTAATAATTCCTAGGCTACCTAGGCTTGTAAATGGAGGAAACTGCTAGTTGCACATTGAGCAATTTTGTATAGTCAGCTAAACAGTTTAAACCAATTTTAAAAATGAAATGAAAAATGACCCTTCTTAAAATAGATGTAGCAAAAACATTTCAACCATAAATAACAATTTCACTGACCTTGTATACTCAACCCTTTCATTTAAAGGTGTGAATTAATAGGACTTGAAAATTGCAGGTATATTTAGGGAAAGGAAACGTCTCCTAGGTATTCTATTTTGAATAGAAAACTTTTGATATAAAACAATATGCTATGGTATGCATTTAGTTCATATTTTGAACATTCTATACAAGATAGTTATAAATATATCAATTGTAAATTTGTTTTTATAAAAATTATATTTTATGTCTATGCTCTGAAATCATTGGTGTTTTATCTATATATAATTAATAGTTGTAACAATTCATATAGTTTAACACATTTTTTCCTTGTGAAATATGAGTTATGCTGTTTTCACTATTATATTCCAAATTCACTGAGTATTTTAAATAAATATAAGGTATCGCATTCCTGATTATTACCATATGTGCAGATCAGAGCAAGAAGAGTGATGCAAATGGTTTTGATGTTCTGTGTCAGATGACAGGCTAAATCAAACAGCAGTGATTCACTATGAAGTGGTGACTACAAATATGATATGAATTAGCTATTTCACTGAAAAAACTAAGACACTGACATGGATTCATAAATGATGAACTGACATAATAGAAACAATTGAATGAGGCTTTTTCTTTCTTCTAAATTTAAGGATGAATTGAAAAGTGAGAAAGGCTGTTACAAATGGTTTCCTTGGTGTCAAAAATTACTAAATAATTCTTTTTTCAACATTAGGAAAATGAGTGACAGGCCTTTATTTGTATTGTGCATGATGGATGGATTCCTTCATCACCCCCCTTCTCCTTCCTCTTTGCTTTGTAATTGGATGGAATTAAACTATTTACCACCTCTAAGTTGGCATTTTTCTCATCAGTTGCCACCACATCCTAAAACTTAAACCTCTCCTACTCTTGTAATCAAAGAGCCAGACATACCAATTACATCTTTCTCACAGATGTAGAGATATCATACACCTCTTCAAAAATGAAATATTTAATGATTCTTGATCCATTGCCTTTTCTTGCTATAACTTAAACATTGTCAGTCCTGGAGAAAACATACTTGAACACTTTTCTCCTTTCTGTTGATTCCTCTAAGGTCAGGTGGTTCTTTTGATAAGGAAAAAAGTTCAAAGAGCTTTTAATTGCTCATATTTTATGCCAAACTCTCCAATATACTGTTCCTCACACCACCTTCTCAAAAGCTCTCATCATGTGTCACTGAATATTGACATTCATCAATCTAAAGTAGCCATTGAAAATCTTCTGTTTATCCTTAACACTGCTCTGGGCACCAAAGACGGATTGTAGTTTTGTTACTTACCTAAATGTGTTAAGCGGTCTTTCCTCGGCAACAGTTTGCTGTAAAATGCCCACATTTTGGTTGACTCTAACAACATACGTTCTATTAGTATATAATTATTCTTTCATATGAATATGGAGTTCATTTCTTTGAAGATACTTGAAGTCATTTTCCAGATTGGTAATTCTCAAGTATAAACAGCTTAACCACGTCTTTGACTGATGTCAGGTACCCCAAATTTTACATGTACAGTATAGTCATCTATATTTTAAAATAGCTGAATTAGAATCTCTCAGGGAACACCAAGTTGTGCTTTAGAAAGGAGGCACTGAAACAGAAAGGCCTTCCCACATACCTGAACTGGAGAACAATAAACCAAGTAATGTTCCTGTATCTTCAAAATCTCCCTAGAAAATCTTCCACAACCTTTTATGTAATTACTGCAGTCTTGATTAACCAAAAGAAGTTCAGGTGTTATCTTTTCTCTATTAAGGAAATAACTAAAGAAAAAAGCAGGTATTGTTTTTTATTGTAACTAATCATATATCATCTTTATAACATTAATAATGGGCCTTGATTTCCTCATTTTTATAATTTCAAAAATAACACCTATATCAAATACTATATTTCCTGAAGCATTGTCATGAAGTTAGTATCCTTATGTGTTGACATTTGGTCATTATTTTTTAAGAGACCTGCCACTGGAAGAAGAGAGGGGGCTGAAAAGAATATTTTGTGTGTCTGTGTGTATTCTATCTTACATATGTTAGGTATTTCTATTCAAACATTGAGAAGAAATGAAATTTTTTTTCAGGTACTTAAAAATCTTACAGTATAATCTGAAATAATCTCTTCATATTTATTGCAAATCTTATAAAAAATTAAAAATTAGAAAAGAAATAATTTGTTGACACTGCTGCTTTCATATAAAATGACCTCCAGTCATCAGAGGTTCTGGTTCTTAATTTGTGATCTCCATAGCAGCAGGCTGGAATTAGTGATAAAAACTGTGATTTTTGGAGTACAGGTAAATAGTTAATAATTTGAATCATATATATTTTGTGAATATAATTTTGAAAGATGGGACAAGGAAATATTAAGGAAAAATTAATATAGTGTTTAAAAAGATGTGTCACTCTAAGAAGTAAAATATAAGTTACATCATTTTTATTTTCTAAAATGCTGATTTATATTTTAGAAAAATATATATTTAAATAAATAGTTATCCTGTTTAAAAATAAAAGCAAAGCCAAATGTATGGTTTTTGTTTTTAAAAATATTTCAGGAAAAGTTAAAACTGTGTAATTTATGATGTATAACACGATGTTATAAAACAGGCATGCACTGTGGAATGGCTACATCAAGCTAATTAACATATACATCACTTCAAATGTTTATTTTTTTAGTCATCTACTCTCTTAACAATTTTTAAATACATAGTGTGTTGTTATTAACTGTAGTCACCAGGATGTTCAATAGATCTCTTAAACTTACTCCTCCTGTTTAACTGAAATTGAGTACCCTTTGCCCAATGTCTCCTAATCCCAAGGCTTCTACCCCCCGCCCTAGGTAGCCACCATTCTATTCTCTACTTCTGTGAGTTCAAGTTTTTTTAGATTCCACATATAAGTGAGATAATGTGATACTTATCTTTCAGTGCCTGGCTTATTTCACTTAACCTAAAGTCCTCCAGGTTTATCCATATTGTCACAAATGACAGGATCTCCTTGGTTTTTCAAGGCTGAATAGTATTTTATTGTGTATATATACCATATTTTCTGGATCTAATTTCAAATGCATCTTTTTGTTGTTGTTATTGTTGTTGTTTTAATTTATATTCTGGGTTCAGAGATACATGTGCATGTTTGTTATATGGGTAATTTGCATGTCACATGGGTTTGGCGAACAGATTATTTCATCACCCACATAATAAGCATAATCCATGACAGGTAGTTTTTCAGTCCTCACCCTTCTCCCACTCTGCACCATCAAGTAGACTTCAGTGTCTGTCATTTTCTTCTTTGTGTCCATATGTACTCAGTGTTTAGCTCCCACTTAGAAGTGAGAATATGCAGCATTTGGTTTTCTGTTCCTGTTAGTTCCTTTATCTGTCTCCATCCATGTTGCTGCAAAAGACAAGAAATGCATGCTTTTATTTGTAAATAATTGATTCACATGCCATGAAGGGCTTACTAAGGAAATGATCAATTAAGATTCCTCTAGTTCTTGGTTTGTATTGTTATTTTTATAACTGATTATATCACATTATTATTAAGCACTTATTGGTCCAGATGATTAAAAAAATTGGTTACTTTCATAGAAAATTCATGGTATTAGAACCTGCATCAGAAACCACTATTTTCTTAAAAATAAGTAACTACATGATAGATTTTTTATTTTAAATGTCGATAATAAAACAATTAAAGTATTAATAACTAATGAACAACTACATGTGGAAATCTATGTGCAGATAAATAAGTTTTTATAATCCAATTATACCATAAGGGAGAATATGATAATTTCCAAGTCTCGTGAGAACACAAATTAATTCCAACTTCAATGATATGTGTTGCTCTGAAATGTTGTGGAATTCGCATCCCACTTCCACCTCACTCTATATTTGTCTCTGGGTTTTATTGAGTCTTACTTGAAAGAGGTGGACCACTTACCAACATTTGAGTCTCCTTGATCCATCCACAATTATCATCACAATGACATTGTGACAATAAAACTTGATCAATACAAACAAAAATATGTAATCCATGTTGAGGTAACACAAGGTAAAGACAGGGTCATAGCTGATAGTGTATGGCTGTGTCCCCACCCAAATCTCACCTTGAATTGCAATAATCCTCATGTGTCAAGGGGCGGGGCCAAGTGGAGATAATGAAATCATGGGGGCAGTTTCCCCACATACTGTTTCTTGTTAATGAATAAGTCTCATTAAATCTGATGGTTTTATAAATGGGAATTTCCCTGCAAAAGCCCTCTAGGTTGCCTTATAAGACATGACATTGCTTCTCCTTTGCCTTCCACCATGATTGTAAAGCCTCCACAGCTATGATGAACTGTGAGTTCATTAAACCTCTTTCCTTTATAAATTATCCAGTCTTGGGTATGTCTTTGTTAGCAGCATGAGAACAGACTAATACAATGGCTATCAGGAATTATGAAAGTAAGTCTTTCCAGAAAGACTTTCCAGAAAGGTACATTTTGATTTGAATTTTTGTAAAGAAGAAAGAGCCATGGCATGGATACCCAGGAGAATAAGTAAGATGTACAGAGGGAGAAAGACTGGGAGAATGTGGTTCTTAGCTAGAACCTTAAACCAATGTTAGAACTTTGGGTAAACGAAACAATAGAATATATATAAGTTGATACCTAGGAAAAATTGAAAGGGAGCCAGAGATTTGAAGAAATTATTTTCACTTTGGATATAGGAAGGAGTAGAGATTAAAGGCCAACAGCAGGGGCACTGTGAGACTGTCAGTACTAGCGTCAGGATTCAAAGGTCATTCTGCACTGCAACTCCAAGGCAATGCTTCTGAGATAGATAATTGGATGAAAGATGTCGCAGCAGATAAGGAATGTATGGACAGAGACTTTTATTCTACTTAAGTGACAGATTAATTTTATAGACTTAATTTGAAAACTGAAATAAAACGATATAATTTTCTAACATTAAATGAGGAAAGTAAACACATATAACCCCATTTTACAGAAAGTAATCTTCTTATTACAATGCATTTATTTGTTGCATAGTTAAAAAAATAAGTCCAAGTAGTAGGAAAATATTTCTAGCTTCTAGACTTATAGCATGTTGCTCTAACTAAAGATAAATAAATGTACATGTTTTATTTAAAAAAAAATTATTCCTACAAGTAAGTCAATATACCTGTTGAAATGCTTAATATGAAAATTCACTTTGCAAAATTTTGAGATCTCCTTAGCAATTGCCCCCACTTTTTTCCCTGAAAATGCATTATTTCTTTTGTTATTTTACTTCTGTGCTTTCAATTCTCAGTCTTAAAGTTGTGATTTAACTACATGGTCTCTGGTGCCAGACTGCTTGATTTAAATGCCAGCTGTGCCACCCACTAGCTATGTGATGCCAGGCAGATTACTTACCTCTCTTTGGGCTTGTTTTCTCATCTATGCAATAAAGATGATAACAGACTGTACCTTAAAGAATTGTGGAGAATTGCTGTGAATCATTTCATACATATAAAGCAATTAGAATGGGGCCTGGAACACAAGAAACACTTAATAAAATTAGCTTTTATTATTAGCCTTTGCCCTTAAAACATCAGCTTCTTCCAATAAAGATAACAGGTGCGATTGTGTGTGTGTGTGCACGTGTGTGTGTGCATGCACTTTTGTGTGTGTGTGTTGCGATGTATTGGATAGAGGGACCCATGCAAACTGAAAACATTTAGAGGGTGATATAAATCCGTTCAGTAAGCTGTGCTTTCTGGGATTTTTTTTCAGTTTTAAATCATAATGCCCCAAATAAAAGTAACATAGCTGGTTTTCATGATGGGGTAATTATTAGTATACCCACCCCAAGAGAAGTGCCTATTTGTGTCATTCTCATTAATGTTATTGTCATGCCACCCCCATCTCTTTTTGGTATCTATATTCCAGAAGAAATTCCCAATCCTTTTCACTGAGAGCTGTAGTTCACTAATCTCAGTTCTGAAGGGGCTGTCCGGATCTGAAGTCCAGGCCTGGTCTGACCATTGAACAATTCCATGAGCCTATTTTGTCCCTTGTCCTAAGCACCAGTAAACCATGCCACTTGCATGTTTATCAAGTTTTTGGTTTATGTTCCACTATTAATTAACTAAATCCCTTGGATCTTTTGTCACGTTGAAACTGTTAGCCAATTCTGACATGCCACCCATCCCTAGTTCATCTTTTCTAATGAAAAGAATTCAAATGGAATAAACAATTTAACAGCTGGTACAAGTTGGTAACATTTTAAAAGGTATAAGGTCTAATTTTTCAATATGAAAAGTTAAGTGGTGGTACAGTAATTCTGAATTACTTAAAGTAACACTAGTTGCTGTTTGAAACAACCAAAAAAATATACAATGATGGGAAGATGAAAGAATTTTATTTTTTATTCATGTAAAGTCCCTTCTCTAACTGATGATTCAGGTCTCAGGATCTTTCAATCTTGTAGTCTTCTCATTTTTAACTTGTGATTTTCAAAATTACTCCAAGATAAAAGAGGAAAGAGCATGGAAATTCACACATAGGACACCTCCATCTCTTTCATTCATTTTCCACCAGCGATAACTTAGTCACAGAGCTGCAACTAGCTGCAAGGAAATGTAGTCTAGCTGTGTGCTCAGGAAGAAAAGGAAATAGATGTGTTATGCAGAAGTCAGTCTCTGTCATACATACGCTCTTTGTGAGTATAATTGAATTTTTGGTAGGTAGTACTAAATGCTATGTTGATGGATATTTAATGACATGAACCTATACTCATTTTTAGATTAAATTAAGCATGTAACAAACTAGATTAACATTGTAATTCAATTCCTTTTTTTTTTTTTTTTTTTTTTTTGAGACAGAGTCTTGCTCTGTCACCAGGCTGGAGTGCAGTGGCTCAATCTCAGCTCACTGCAATCTCCACCTCCTGGGTTCAAGTGATTCTTCCATCTCAGCCTCTTGAGTAGCTGGGACCACAGGCACATGCCATCACCCCTGGCTAATTTTTTTGTCTTTTTAGTAGAGACGGTGAATCACCATGTTGGCCAGGATGGTCTTGATCTCTTGACCTCGTGATCTGCCCACCTCGGCCTCCCGAAGTGCTGGGATTACAGGCATGAGCCACCTCACTCGGCCTATAATTCAATTTCATTTAAATATATATTCACGTGTATATGAATTAATTGTACATGAAGCATGTAGACATGTGTATGTATTATGAAGATATTCAAATCTATACATATGCTATAAAGACTGTAAGGTTAAGGTAGGATTAAAGATGATATTTTATTTTTTATTTTTTATTTTTCAATTTATGATCTGTCAACATAAGTATATATTATTCTAAAATAAAATTATACTTGTAAACATAAATAGTATTAAGCTTGAACTCTTAAAGTGTATCATTTTAATTTAGGTCATTTGTTCCATTTATCAAAATATTTTTCTGTTTTGACTTACCATCTCACATATTTATATTTCCTTCTAGCTTTGTTCTATCTGGAGTATTCAAAGTGTGCCGTACATTGCATATAAGTCAGTGATTAAAACATTGAAAGGAGCAGGACTCCTTTGTCATGACACTACGTTCTTTTATTTTTCCATCTCTGTGTCCCTAGTGCCCACTTCAGGGCTTGGTACATACAAGGAACTGAGTTAACATTTATTTAAATAAATGAATAAATGGTGCTGATAGTAATTCATTAATCAGTATTAAGTATTTCTTTGTGTTCATTCAATCCATAAAAATACAGATGGTTTAATTTATGATTTTTCAACTTTAAGATGGTATGAGAGCAATACACATTCAGTATGCTCCTAGACCTACGATGGTTAGGTAAACCCATTGTAAGTTGATTTAGGATATTTTTGATTTATGATAAATTTATCAGAACCACATGATAAATTGGGAAATATCTGTATACATCTTTGTCATTTCCTAAAGTTTGTTTCTCCACTTGGTCCTAATTTGAGACATATTAACATTGATAATAAAAGATAACATTTATTCTCCTAACTTTGTGCCAGACATTATTCTAAGTTCTTTATTGGAAGAATCATCTAATCTTCCCAACAAACCCATGATGTAGATCCTATTATTAATTTCTTTTTTATATTGAAAGGTACAGAGAACTTAGGTGATTTGCCCAAAGTCACACAGTAAATGGCAAAACCAGATAGTCTAGCTCCAGAATCTTTTCTTTGAATCATCATCTTCCATTCCCATATACAAGTTTTTTCAAAGTTATCACATTATGTGGCTGTCTACTACAACTGGGTCTGTTGGATTTGCATACACAGTCACATAGTTAGAAAGTGGAAGAGCTGAAATAGACAGTTAATCCTTTTTCTGCAATATTTATGTGCTAATAGGAATTCCATTAGTGGGGCATAGCTTACTCATGGTGAACCTCTGTTGACTCTTAATGATCATTGCTTTCTTTTCTCAATGTTTTATTTTATTATATTATATTTAATCTATTTGTTTTGAGGCAGGGTCTCGCTCTGTCATCCAGGATGTTGTGCCCTGGCAAAATCACAGCTCACTATAAACTCAAGCTCCTGGGCTACAGCAATTCTCTTGCCTCAGCCTCTTGAGTATCTGAGACTGTAGGCATGTGTCACCACATCTAGCTATTTTTGTTTGTTTGTTTGTTTTATGGAGACAGGGTCTCACTCTGTTGCCCAGGCTGATCTGGAACTCCTCCACTTAAGCATCCTCTGCTAAAAGTGCCTCAGCTTCCCAGAGTAGCAGGATTATAGGCATGAGACACCACAGTAGCTTCTAAATGTTTTTTAAACCAATTTAATAATAAATCCTAGAATTTTTAAATGTGTTAAAATTGATCTTCCCACTGTCTAATTTTATCCCTTTAATTTTTTTTTTTTTTTAACAACATTTAAGTGTTTTGAGCTTCCTCACGCCCTTTCCATTGGGGATTGCACAGAGGTTAGTGGTGCCATTCCATGCTCTCAGCTGAAACTTCCTGTAGTGCTGTGGGAAAAAATCTTTCTGGGCAGAAACTGAAACTCCGTTTTATAGCATCTCAGCACTTGGCTGTTTACCTATCTTAGGTTTCAGTTCCTTCAGGCATGTTTGTTTTACCTTTCCCAGTTTAAAAATCATTCTCTTTGATGGAAGAGGAGACAAATGGAAGTGCATTCATTTTCTGTCATTGGTTGACTTTACATTGTCTGTTGCATAAGGTTCACCAATTTCTTCTTGTGTTTCTTGCCCCAGCTGTATGTAAAAAGGCCATTTCTATTATTAGCATTGCACTATTCTTATTAACATAAGCATAAGCATTTTTGAAAGTCTACTTCTGTTTTTATAATTTCCTGAGACAATCTTTAGTTGCTCACACAACGTTTTTGGAATGCATTTTTTTGACTGTGTACACACCTCTTATTCCACCTTTTATAGCTGTTATTTAAAGTCCAAATTAGTCAGAGATAGCCCTAATGAATCAGGCTGGAACTGTAAACAAATGTCCATTTTTAAGAGCTTTCCTCTATTTTATAACTCAATGAACATCATAATTAATTATTTAGGAAAAATGGTTTGCATTATTCTTTGTAGATGATGCAGTATTCACATAGGAAAGAACCTATTCCTTTACTCAAACAAAAATCTAGCTACTTTGGCCACTTCTTAGTTAATACTTCATTATGTTATTTACAGTTGAGACCTGTGTTGAAACGTATTTTAGTGATCTAGAAACACTTTCATATTGGTCAATGCTCTTTTGGATTTTCTTGGATTTTCTCAGTGTTTGGGATTGTTTTGTCATTTTTGATCAACCAGTTTGTTATTTTAGCTTTTAGTACAAAATATACTTCTAGCTAGATAATCCACTTATCATTGAAATATCTGCAAGGAAAAAAGTTTGTTATGATGAATCTGTCACTATCTAGGGCCAAACCTCTTCTATTTTCCCTAAAACAATTATTTTTGCAATACAATTTTTGATAGCTAAGAGTTTAGAGGAAATGAAACCATTGTGTCATTGCAAAACAGCTGGTAACTAATGTATTATCAGGGAAGAGAGTCAGATTTGGGGGGATACTTCTCATTTCCCTAATACTGAGATTATTTGTATTTGTGATTTTATAGTTAGAATTTATTTAATTAAGAATTTTCTATCATTATTAAATTATCTTCCTCTAAATAAATGCTGGCTGTGGAACTATTGCTATAGTTAGATCTGAACTATGAAACTTTACCCAGTATTTTTCTGAGTATTTTGACCTTTAAGAAAACATCATGGCAACAGTCTCTTCATGCTTCTCTCACGGGTACTTCTCAAAGTGATTCACATTGGTTGTATAGTCTCCATCAATACCAAGTAGAACTTGCTGGTGATAAGTAACCAAAACCTTAGCATATAAAGGGGATATTTGGCTCCCTAATTGGAAAGAAGAGGGGCGAGGTTAGTGTCAGACACGTTTGGCTCTGATGTCAGGATCAAAAGCTCATTCTCTCTTTTCACGGCCTGGCCCCACTTCCCTACCCAGGCTCCATTTTCAATCAGGCTTTCTCAGGTGGTTTGGAAGATGGCTCCTAGTACTCTTATAGTTTATAATGAAAGAGAGACAGAGGAGAGAGAGAGAGAGAGAGAGAGAGAGAGAGAGAGAGAGAGAGAGAGAGAGAGAGAGAGAGAGAGAGAGAGAGAGAGATGAGAAGAGAGTGGAGAGCGGAGAGGAGGGGAGGGGAGAGGAGGGGGAGAAGAAAGGAGAGGAGAGGAAATGAGAGGAGACAGAAGAGAGAGACCCTCTTTTCTGAGTCAGAGATTGGTTAGCTCTGCCTAGGTGACTTGCCCATCCTCGAGCCAATTATTGTACTATGGGGGGATGCAGCACTCTTCTTAGCCAGACTGACTCACATCTTACCCATGTAGCCAGGGGTTAAAGTAACATTAGTGTGACCACCCAACTCAAAGTACGTGGTATAGAAGCCTGTTAACTGCACATAAAGAACCATAGAGTAATACCACCAAATGGAAGGAGAAACAATGCCATTGCATGCTAAAATAAAATACATCTCCTTTATTCATACTGACTCTTCACTCTTCTGTTTGAGAGTATAGCAGAGCAGATTCAGGTGCCTTGCTTTATCAGAATGTGATTTCCAGTAAATTAAGTTGTTTACATCCCTACTAGGAGGTAAGCGTTGTGCTAAAACAATGGCTTATCCAAAATACAAGTTCTCTGTATCCTAAACACTGTTTTTAAACAATCCAAGTATTATAATCTATATTAGGAAATATTACTACTCTCCTGCTTAGCCAAATACTTCTTATGGGTGTCTTATTTATTGCTGTGTAACAAACTCTCTTAGAACATAGCAGGTTATTTAGCTCACAAATCTGCAATTTGTGTAGGAGTCTGTGACAGTATCTTACTTCTGGTCCATTTGTCAACACCTTGGGCAGTTTGAAGGGTGGGTAATTTCTAAGGCTTACTCACTTACAGGTCTAGTGGTTGACACTAGTCATTGTATAAGATTTCAGCTGTGGCTCTTGCCTGGAATATTTGCATATGGCCTCTCCATGTGGTCTGGACTTCTTTACAATATGGTGCCTGGGCTTCAATGGTGAATATCCAAGAAAAAGAGCCAAGTGAAAGCTATGCTGCTTTTCATAACTTAGCCTTGGAAGTCACTTGGGATCACTCCCGCTACATTTTATCATTAAAACACCTACAAAGAACCTCTCAATTACAAGGGGAACAGAGATAGAATCCAATTCTTTGCTGAGAGGATTGTAAGGATCTGGAAGAGCATGTGAGAAAGATCATGTGAAACTGGACATATTTCTGTGGCCATTTTCAGAAAATGCAATCTGCTGCATTGATACCTCTAAGAATGATAATGTAACTTGCTCATGCTTCTTTGTCCTTTATCTTCTTCCAAGGGCTATTTATCACTCTCTGTACTACCTTCTGCATCATGGATCCAATTTTCTACAATAAATGTGAAATATATATTTACCATTGTAAAACACAAGGAAAAATACAAATGTGAGAAAGACTGAATAGCTAACTTCAGAGAGTTTACCTAGGCCTGACCTCTTCTATCAGAAGAAGAGGTACTGAACGAGAAATTTCTTCTAATTATAATATCATCATTAGAATGAAGAGCATATTTTCACCTTCTTAAAGATAGCAGCTTATATTTCTTTATTTACTGTATCCTATGCATTGAAATTTAAGTGCATAAATACAAGTGAGTTGTTTCAAAATTTCTTTTCTACTATTTTTTTCTAAGGAAACACTTATTTACTATGTTTTTCCTTCTATCATACATGTTGTCTATGGCAGAGAAATTCATACTTTTATCTAAATCACTCTTCAAGTTGGAATTCTTCTAGATAATAAGTCACTCAGTCTTTCTTATTTTCTCATCGATAAACATTGCCTTTTTTGCTCTACAAATTCATCTCTTCTGTAAATAGTCTTTCTCAAGAAACAGCATTTATCTACATTTGTCCACATCATCCTGCTCCTATGCTGGTTAAGCTAAGTATTAATAATAAACAACTCAGCTTTCTCTGTTGTCTCCATATTGAGAACTTCAGAAAACTGAGTGACCAATTATGTTGACTCAGAAATAAAGATTGTCACTATGTGGCAGGTGCCATACTCTGTCAAAAAGGAATATAACATGTGAATGATAGCAGAAACACTTTCATGTGT
This sequence comes from Callithrix jacchus, assembly GCF_049354715.1. Lineage (NCBI taxonomy): Eukaryota > Metazoa > Chordata > Mammalia > Primates > Cebidae > Callithrix > Callithrix jacchus. The sequence continues at coordinate 91,809,059 of NC_133517.1, read as the reverse complement.
ATAAGATTTATAATAGATATTATAAAAATCATTTTTGAAGGCTTGGTTTATTTGATGGCACAGGGTGGGATGTTTCACAGAGCCATATGCAGCTCTTTCTTTGAAGCCTATTTTCCAGATTTTTTCTTCAACCTGTTATGCTACATCTTCAAAATCCTGCTTATTTCTATACTTCTTTTTCCTTCAAGGGTCACGGGAGGATCACCGAACATACCTTCACACTCAGCAGTCTGTGATTTTATACCTAATTTAGTATAATTATCAAGGTCACCTCCATTCAGTCCTTTAAAAGCTAACCCTCTGAGAAGATACAGCCTTGCAAGGGTAAAGGTATGGAGAGGTACACACAGACTGAATTTCAGCCCTCACTACCCTTGTCAGACCAGCTAGAAGGGGCAGCCCTGCCTTTCTGATGACTCCTGCAGGGCTAGAACCCAGTGAGCATTTCAGAGCTGTGAAGTGTGCCAGATCCGGTCGGTAGGCAAGGACAGCTATAGCCTTTCTTCTAAAGAATATGTTTTAGGAAATAATTTATGTCTTTCTCTCACACCCTGAGCTAGCACAATAAGCCAAACTGTTCAGAAGGGAAATCTTATTTTTTTAAACTAAGTTTGTTATGAAAATCAAACCAAACTAAAATCCCCTCACATCATCAGAGGATGGAGTCAGAGTGCAGCCTTTGGGTGCCAGATGTCGGTGAATTCTGGTTGGTCAGCTTGCCTCTTTGGAACGCAGAACACACAAACCTGCTGTTTGGGTTAAAGGGATCCATTACTGAGCAGATAATTGGCCAGAAAGGAGAGAAGGAATAATACCGACAATTGGGCAAATCAAAAAGCGGGGTGCGATTCTCAGAAGCTTAGGGGAAAACTAATAAGCAGGTTGTTTATTCTAGGTCATTGTAGACAAACATGGACAGTCCTCATTTAATAAATAATACACCAGGTGGTACAACTGAAGCCCCTCACCAAACTGCAGAATGTAACACTCGATGTGTTTGGAAAGGGGGTGAGGGACAAGCTATTTTGCCAATAAAATTCAATTTGGGAAATTATCTCTTGTTAATTTATAAAAGGTCCAATTCTCTATTAATAACCTCATTTATGTGTTTTCATGCTAGCTTTTGTGCAGTGCTAGCCACTGAAGAATTAAATGTTGTGTAATCTAGTTTGAAAATTTAAAAAACACCTATAACTTTATTTTAGATCTACAAATAATAGGAAATATAGTAGCGATGGTTTCAATGTTTACCACAAGCTGCACATTACACATTACATTTGTTATTTCATTTAATTTTTACAACAAAGTTACAGATGGTTTCCAATTTCAGATCAGCAAACCACAGCTTAGTGAGTCTAAGGAACTTGCTGAGGGTCACTCAGCTGGTAAGTGGAGAACTGGGATTACAACTCAAGTTAGCCTAACACCAAAACCCATGCTCTCAGCTTCTCAGTAGACTCCCTTACTGCACTGAGATTCTTTAGTACCAATCTATATGCTTTGGTTTTAATATTTTTGCAGTCTTACTCAGTTTGGATAATTTTCAGGTCAAATTACCTACTGATGTGTAGCTAGTTGATTGAGGAGTTTGAACTCAGTAGGGTATAAAATGATTTGCTTCCTTTTCATCATTGCTTTCATTTGTACTCTGTGGAATTGCCCTGTCCTGTGTTTTTAATGAATTCTTGAGCAGATTTCCTAACTTTCTGGTCATTCTTGGTTATTACAATGTAGTCCAGCCTACTTTATACATTTCCTGTCCAATTCAGTGTTTTCTTCTCCCCCATGTTGATCAGGTTTGTCATTAGAGGATAGGATTCTGGAGGGGGCTGTTCTGTTTTACTGTTTTTTCACCTCCTCCCGCATCTGGTCCACAAAGTCTTTTTTGGGCCCAGCTTTTACACAGTTGGTCACTGAAAGCTACGTCATTGGTATGGAGGTTTCCTCTGCCTGGCTCTGCCTCCCTCAGATTCTGCTTAGGGCTAATGTGATGTATAATTTCTTTAGAACATCCAGCCCCTCCAGTCACTGAAAACTCCCTCTAAAAGAAGGCAGCCATTTTCTCCTTTTGGTCCCTGCCAGCAATTCCATGTGGTCTACTCCCATAAGAGTGAGAGAATAAGTCCTGTTGTGCTCTGGGCCCCTCCACGTGCAGCAAAGGCCTTCTACCTTCCTACACTGCATTGCAGTTCCCTCTCCTCCTGTGGCAAGGCTATCAGCATCTCTCCTACTTTTAGGACTATCCAGACAGGGAGCATATGTCACTTTCTCAGATCACTCTCTCTCCATGCTCAACTCCCGTCTAATGGAGTGAAGACCCAGAAATACAAACATCCAGACAAGGACCAAGGCACAGTACCACCTTCTAGAATTTTCTACCTCACTTGCTCTTTGTGGCATATAATGTACCATTAAAGAGGAGGAGAGAAAAGACGGCAGGAAAAGGCTTCTCAGCTAAACTCTGCACTCACTCCTCTGGCTCGTTCCCCAGAGAACTCTCTCTGTGTCTAGAAGGTGGTAGGTGGGAGGGAATTATGATTGTGTTAGTGGACTGATTCTTTTGTATCTTCTGTGGGTTGTGAGGAAGATTCTGGCTCCAGCTTTCAGTAGCTTAGTGATAGTTTTTAAAATACGTGTGATTTAAATTCTCCTCTATTCAGTTTTGGGGCAATTCAGCTTTGGAGCAACCACAATTTCATCAGAGGAGAAAAAATCAGATTCAACAATGTATTAAGAAACAGAAAAAGTAATTTTGAGTGGAAGTGGGTGCAATCTTTTTCATCAAGAAATATTTTGTTTTAAAGAAAATTAAAAAATCATTCCAGAAGTGCTAAATAAAAGTGCTCACATTTGTAATAATAAATCCATCTTAAGTATCTTAATTTACATTTTGAATCTCAACAATTCTGTACTGGAGATGAAGTGTCATTATTACCATTTTACAGATGAGAACACTGAGGCTTATACTGTTAAACAATTTTTCTAAAGTCTCACTCTTAATTGGCAGTGCTGGATATTTGTGTGTGTGTGTGTGTGTGTGTGTGTGTGTGTGTGATTTATACTTTAAGTTCTGGGATACATGGGCAGAATGTACAGGTTTGTTACATAGGTATACATGTGCCATGGTGGTTTGCTGCACCCATCAACACATCATCCAGGTTTTAAGCCCCACATAGGTATTTGTTCTAATGCTATCCCTCCCCTTGCTTCCAACCCCAAACAGTCCCCAATGTGTGATGTTCCTCTCCCTGTGTCCATGTGTTCTCATTGTTCAACTCCCACTTATGAGTGAGAACATGCAGTGTTTATTTCTGTTCCTGTGTTAGTTTGCTGAGAATGATGTTTTCCAGCTTCATCCATGTCCCTGCAAAGGACATGAACTCATCTTTTTTATGGCTGCATAATATTCCATAGTGTATATACGCCATATTTTCTTTATCCAGTGCTGGATGTTTGACTCAATGTGTTGCTCAATCTTTATGTACTTATCTTAGGAGGGTTTACTAGAGCACGGCCTCCAATCCCCAGGGCATGGACAGTGGCCTGTTAAAAACTGGGCCACACAGCAGGAGGTGAGCAGCTGGTGAAAGAGCAAAGTTTCATCTGTTTTTACAGCTGCTCCCCATTGCTGGCATTACTGCCTGAGCTCCGGTATTAGATTCTCACAGGAGGGTAAACCCCATTGTGAACTGTGCATGTGAGGGATCTAGGTTGCACACTCCTTGAGAATCTAATGCCTAATTATCTGTCACTGTCTCCCATTACCCCCAGTTAGGACTGTCTAGTTACAGGAAAACAAGCTCAGGGCTCTGACTGATTCTATGTTATGGTGAGTTCTATAATTATTTCATTATATATTACAGTGTAATAATAAAAATAAAGTGCATAGTAAATGTAATGTACTTGAATCATCCTGAAACCATCCCCCCACCCCCTAGTTCCATGGAAAAATTGTCTTCTACAAAACTGGTCACTGGTACCAAAAAAGCTGGGGACTACTGTCCTAGAGAAATAACCTGAGAATTGGACTCATGTGCTAGAGAATTAAGTTATACCATTGGGAGAAATCTGTATGGGAATGAGAGAAGCAAAACCACAAAGGGGAAGTCCAACAAGAAGGTGGTTTCTGGAGAAATCTAGACTCAGCCTGAGCCCAAAGGGAGCAGCACTACAGTGTAAGTTGCCCCATAGAGTTTTGCTGGCCCTTTACACAAGGAGCTGAATTTTTGTGCCCCTCACTACTCAGTCACTGGCTATTGGTTGCCCTATTTGAATGTGGATTGGGGGATGCAGTAACTCTCTGGCTCCTCAGAGTGAATGGCACACCAACAGAGCCGGCTACCATAATACTACTCTGCCTTTCACCATGTTAGTAGCTAATGGAGACGTATAAGACAACCAAAGAGAAGATTAAGGGAGATTTTTTAGAATAAAATTCAAAAGGTCAAGAAAAATGGCAGTATTGTTATATTGCCCTTTGTTTGAATGAATATGTTTAGCTCTACCTGGTATTTTCAGTATAAAGAGATCATTAAAATCTGTTGTTTCTTAGAAAGACTTTTTGAAACACAGCTCAACTAGATTATAATGAATGTACTTGTTGAAGGAAAACGCCCAATTTTATGACTTCCTTTTCTAACTTAGGCAAAGAAGAGTTCAAATGCAAAGCAAATTATGAGATTGGAGGCCATGTCTTTAATGACAAAGCAATTTTTGGCTCAATAGGGAGAAATTATATGGTAAGTTTGAATGAAAACTTATTATTTTTCACTTTAAATATATTCTGTGTGTACAGCTTTGCCATTATTGCTAGGTATTTTTAATAGACAAAAAACTAATATGATCAGCCTTCTTTAAGACAATTACTCATGTTCATTTAAGGCACCTAACCAGATTTCTTCCTTCTTCACCATTTAATGAACTGGTGCTCTACAAATACATGTAAGACCAAGGCATATGAATTATATTCCGGGCCCCTAAGTAATATACAGCCTAACAGCTGGAGGACCTTAGGTGTTGGGCTTTGAAGATTTCCTGGCTGGATCTGATTTGTGTGGAACTGGGGCAAAGCACTTTCATTTTCTCTTTTGGAAACTGAAGTGTTTGGATGGCGTCTAAAGTCCCCTGAAGTTTTGAAAACAAAAATAATTCTTAAAATAATCTGTAGTTTCATAATCTAAGTAAAGTACCATTACTTTAACTTGAATTCATGATAACTTTAAACTACTTTATTCAAACAACCATTATAGTATAATTGTATCACAACATTGATTTTTAACAAACATTGATAGCAGATCATGTGGCAGGAAATATTCAAAGTGCTGTATCTGTCATAATTTATTTGATCTTTATAACAATCATGGAGAATGGGTACTATTATCATTTTTCTTCTACAGATGAAGAAACTGAGGTACATTCAGTAACTTGCCTAATGTTGTATGGTTGGTGGGTGAAGGAGTCAATATTTGAACTCAGGCAGCATGATTCCAGGGCCCTGCACTGAGTATAAAATATCCTGAAATACAGGTTATTGATATTCATAAATTTTGGTGTTCATTTTTTGCCATAATACATGTGCTGTTTTGACTCCTTGTTTGTGGATTTTACAAATTGAATATTTAGAGAAAATCAATAATACAGTTGACAAAAACCAAACATAGAGGATCAATAAGACAATAACTAGACAAGAACAGATGTACATGGTGGTTATAAAACATAAATGATTTTATTATATAAATATATTTAATCTGAGATGTTTATAATTCAAATTCCATTGCTCTGTATTTTTGTTTTTATAATTTTCTATAGTTTATAAAAAGTTATTAGAGCATTGATTTTTGTTTGATTATAAAATATACCCTTATTCTTTCCTATTTCCAAAATATTTCCTAAATCCTATATCTGCTCTTTCTTAAAAACAACACATGTGCACATACATATAATTAAGTATGTGTGTGCAATTCAAGTAAACAATGAAGACTTAGTACAATATCTGACTTGGGATGAAGTGGAAAATGGTTCATTTACCCCATCCTGACCTCAGCTCAACAGTTTCCTGTAATGTATTAGGTGTCTTTTGGTGTCATACTTTCAACTATATTGTAGCAATCCATCCTTCTTCTTCCCTCCCTACCTACCTCCCTCCTTCCCTCCCTCCCTCCTTCATTCCTTCCTCTCTCCTGCTCTTTTTTCCTTCCTTTTTCATAACTTAATGAGCTCATGCTCTACAAAGTCATGTAAGACCAAGACATATGAATTATATTCTAGGCCCCTAAATAATATACAGCCTAACAGCTGGAGGACCTTAGGTGTTTGGGCTTTGAAAAGTTCCTGGCTGCAGCTGATTTGTGTGAAACTGGGGCAAAGCACTTTTGTTTTCTCTTCTGGAAACAGAAGTGTTTGGATGGCTTCCAGGGTCCCCTGAAATTTTGAAAACAAAAATAATTTAAAAAATAATGTATAGTTTCATAATCTAAGTAAGAATAAACAAAGAATGAGAAATGCCAGCAAAGTAAGTATGTAAATATAAGGCATGATTAATAAAGTGATTAATAAACTAGTTTTTCTATTAATGTAAGAGATTAAGCCAAATACAATAGGTACTATCAGGAAATTTGAAATGAGGACCCATAATGAATGTATAAAGGTGGATATATTAAGAATGGACAATAGAGATTTGCCTGAAATACATTTCTTTGAGCCGTATTACTGGAGTTTTAGAAATCCTATCCTCATTTCCCACCGGTCCAATTTCACATGCAAGTCAACCCTATTCTTAGCTTGTCCTTTTGCCATATTATTCAAACATAAAAAGGAAAGACGTTCATAGATTAGTTATATTATAGCTTTGCAGAAATGTTTCCAAACATCTTTGAAGTACCTTATTCTGTAACTATTACTGTAAATATTTTTACATGTAAAAATTAACGTAGGGCCAGTTGTGATGACTCATGCCTGTAATTTTAACACTTTGGGAGGTCAATGCAGGTGGATCACATGGTCAGGAGTGTGGGACCAGACTGACCAACATGATGAAACCCTGTCTCTACTAAAAATATAAAACTTAGCCAGGCATGCTGTTGTGTGTCTGTAATCCCAGCTACTCAGGAGGCTGAGGCAGGAGAATTGCTTGAACCCAGGAGGCAGAGATTGCAGTGAGCTGAGATCACTTCACACTGCACTCCAGCCTGGGCAACAGAGCAAGACTTCCTCTTAAAAAATTAATAACAATAATTTAGAAACATATCTCTTATTATGTAATTACAACTGCTTTCCTTTCAGAACAAAGCTTACATTGATTGTAGAATGTATTGCTACTTTCTTGCATAAAGCATATCAAGTAAAATATAGACATTTTTTGTATTAACAAATTGCATTGACAAATACAATATTTTTTATAAGTAGCACTGGCATTCTATATATTCATTTATAAGTGAGACGGGTATTGAACATATACATAACATAAAAAGTTAGAAATATGATTTAATCATTTCACAGTAAATTCTCTTAAAAGGTGTTTTTACCAGTCAAGAAGACATTTATATTGCACAAGGTAATTTTATTAGTTTGACATAACTTGTTTCTTCGCAATGTGTTCTAGGGCTTATACACATTTTGAATATTAATGTCCTCACCTGAAATTTCATACATTGTTAGCCAGCTCTCAAATCAGGGGATTTTAAGGGATCAATCGCATTTGCTTTTTTGCCAAAGCAAACAATGCCAAGATCCCAATATATTAATAATAAAAGAGACTAAATAGCCAGGACATAAATATTTGTAATTATGTTTCACAATATTGATTTTTGTTAAATCTTATCATATGGTGTAACATGTATTTAGTTTGAAAATGAAAGTGAATTGAGATTCTATCGTGATGAGTACAGAAAAAATATTTTAAAGGGAGATTCTTCAGAGTTTCTGAGGCTAGTCAGGATCTGGGTCCCTCTCTGAATGAGCATTAATTATTTTTCTGCCAGGAGTAATGATCGAGTTGCATTTCTGCTAAGGAGTTATAAAAGTCAACATCAGTGTTTAGACTCAAAAGTGAAGTTGCAGATACTGGTGACTCTTTGATATATTTTTTTTTAATGGTGTTCCACTTTTTTCAATTCATTTTGCATTTCCCACTCTGTGTCTTCCCAGACACTGAGCCCTGTGCTGCAACTCTGCATCCAGACATATTCTAGACTATAAGCATTTGCCAGGGTTGCCTCTCAGGCAAGAAGAGAAACTCAACATGTGTTAAGTTCCCCCACATTAGACTATATGGGTTTGATTCCTGATAAAACAAAAATAATGAACTTGGAATGGTGATACCCAGTGACTAATATGAAATATTATTATCTTTCAGGTTCCCTTTCAAAGAGATGAGTTTGAGGCTGTAATTGTAATCTAGTTTACTGAATGTACAAGCTTTGTATTAAGAACCAGGACTGTTAGCAGAGATGAACCAGGGATGAGTCATTAAAAGATTGGAAAGGTTTCATAGGAGATCTAACCCAATCCTAATCTTAGAGGGTCAAGCATAGGAATAAATGATGATACCTTTTATTTACCTTTGTGTTTTCTTACTTCAAAAATCTTATTTCCTAATAGATTATTCTCTGGTCAGTAAATTACTGTTTGGGAGTTGAATGTAATCAAACAGCACTTTCATGGCACTTTAGAAATAGGGAATGATAATTTTAAATCCTTTAGAAATAAAACTAGCTTGTTATATTTTCATCCCTCTGACAGAGGATAAGGAGAGATTTATTAACATCAATTTCCCACTTTTGATGCCCTCTGTAGGAGGTGCTAGTAAAATTCAGATATGTTCCCAAGGCCTCAATTTGAGTGTCCTGCTGAATAATTTACTCAGATGGAAGTGATAGAACTGTTCTTCCTCATCATGTGATAAGTGAGCTTATTGTGGATTTATGCTAAATAGAGCCGTTGATTCTAAAGAGAGCATTTTAAATTCTTTTTTTCTTAATTGTACTTTAGGTTCTGGGGTTCATGTGCAGATCATGCAGGATTGTTGCATAGGTACAAACATGGCAATGTGGTTATCCCCCAACGCCTACATCTGCCATTTCTCCCCATGTTATGCTTCCCTGACCTCCTCCTCGCCCCCTTGCTGTCCCTTCCTTGCCCCACCAACAGACCCCAGTGTGTGATGCTCCCCTCCCTGTGTCCATGTGTTACCATTGTTCAACACCCGCCTATGAGTGAGAACATGTGGTGTTTGATTTTTTGTTCTCGTGTCAGTTTGCTGAGAATGATTGTTTCCAGATTCATCCATGTCCCTACAAAGGACACAAACTCATCATTTTTTATGGCTGAATAGTATTCCATGGTGTATATGTGTCATATTTTCCTTGTCCAGTCTATCATCAATGGGCATTTGGGTTGTTTCCAGGTCTTTGCTATTGAAACAGTGCCACTATGAACATATGTCTGCATGTGTCTTTAAAATAGAATGATTTATAGTCCTTTGGGTATATACCCAGTACAGAGATATAGACCAGTGGAACAGAACAGAGGCCCTGGAGGCAATACCACATATCAACAACCATCTGATCTTTGACAAACCTGACAAAAACAAGCAATGGGGAAGGATTCCCTGTTTAATAAATGGTGTTGGGAAAACTGGCTAGCAGTGTGCAAAAAGCAAAAACTTTACCCCTTCCTGACACCTTACACTAAAATTAACTGCAGATGGATTAAAGATCTAAACATAAGACCTCACACCATAAAAACCCTAGAAGACAACCTAGGCAAAACCATTTAGGACATAGACATAGGCAAGGACTTCATGACTAAAACACCAAGAGCAATGGCAACAAAAGCCAAAATAGACAAATGGGACCTAATTAAACTCCAGAGCTTCTGTACAGCCAAAGAAACAATCATTAGAGTGAACTGGCAACCAAAAGAATGGGAAAAAATTTTTGCAATCTACCCATCTGACAAAGGGCTAATATCCAGAATTTATAAAGAACTAAAACAGATAAACAAGAAAACAAACAAACCCGTCCAAAAGTGGGCAAAGGATATGAATAGACACTTTTCAAAAGAAGACATATATAAGGCCAATAAACACATCAAAAAATGTTCATCATAGAGAAATGAAAATCAAAACCACATTGAGATACCACTTCACGCCAGTTAAAATGGCAATCATTAAAAAAATCTAGAGACAACAGATGCTGAGGAGGATGTGGAGAAATAGGAATCCTTTTACATTGTTGGTGGGAGTGTAAACTAGTTCAACCATTGTGGAAGACAGTGTGGCACTTTCTTAAGGACCTAGAAATAGGAGTTCCATTTGACCCAGCATTTTAAACTCTTTTAAAGTTTTGTGCTCATATATAACCATGCTGCTGAGGTTCCCTGACATTTCTGGTATGGCCAACAATGTATCTATTGGCCACTCAGGAAAGATACTTCCCTCCAGAAGGGCCTTCTTAAAATGGTAGGTTGTGTGGCTCCTGGCTACCATTAATCATTCAAATACCTTCTATATCTTGAAATTAATGTTGTTCTCAGAATCCAGATGGCATGGAACACATTTGTTGTACATCTATGATCAAATATACAGTTAAGAATTTTTTTTCAGAGTAGATCATACTCATTTTATGAGTAGTCCAACTCATAAAATTTATTAATTTCAATAATACATTGGCCAGTAAAAGTATTATATATTTTGCATCTGAGAAAAATTATAGTATTAAGTTTATAAACAATTCATCACCTACTCAGATAATATAATATAGCAATTTTTTGTATACTATGTGAATTTTGTCAACAGGGAATCCTCCGATGGAAAAAAGAGCTTAATATTAATTACTAGCACCATCTGTGCAAAACAATGGAAAAACCAATATTTTAATACAATGACTTCATGCATGTCAGTTATCTTCAACATTAAATGCTACAGTTTTATTGATGCAGTTTACCTGTCTATTAATTTAAATAATGCATGTCCTTACAGAGGTTAAAACCATGAATAAATGAATTAAAATTAAATATAATGAAACATCTAAATAGGTGTAACATGAATCTGATTCATTCTCCAGGAATATATCCTGTATGCATATATGTATATACAAATTATGGTACCATCTGGTAGGTTTTTACAGGTTGAGTATGAATTTTCTTTCCATACCTGAAAGGCATATTGTGAATTCCTTGTAGTGAAAAGATTATTCCGTTGAAAAAGGTTGAGACAATTGGTGTAACTAATGCCTGGCAGTGGTCAGACTCAAAGAGTACCTTCAAAAGATAGGGGCACAGGTCAGCGTAAGAAAGATCATTTTCTATTTAAATTTTGAGCTCTCAAGCTAACATTTTGCTAATTATGACAACGGATGCTGCTCCAAGCACCAAGGGACCCCCTTTCATCCGTCCTTTTAAACTGCCATAACCTGCCACCTGGTATGGTCTTTTTATATCCACTTTATGTTCTGGCTTCAATAAATATTTACTGAAAAAATTAATGAAATAGTCTGGAGAAGGGAATGTGAGCAAAGTGGCTTTTCTTAGCTGTCAGTACAAGTTATCCTTGTAGTTGGCTTATTTAGACAGTTAGTATCCCACACTGCCAAAGTTCTCATACTAAACAAGGCATAGACTTCAGAGCCTCAGAGTACATACGGTATGGCTGGTAATCATTATTGCTAGAAAACATATGGACAACCAGTAGACTTTTCATTTAGAGAGTCTCTGGGGTGATAGTAACCAATTAATCTAAACTTTTCGTTAACACCGAGCGATGAAAATCATACGTCCTTAGTTTACTGTGTTCTGCTGCAGCTAGGAAGAAGTCCTTAGGTCTTTAGGCTCCACCAGCTTATCAGATAGTAAAATTTTCTGTGAAGAGGGAAGGAAGTTGACATTACACTATTAGAATTTAGCTCTAACTCAGAATTTTCATTGATTATTTAAAGCAGTTATTTTGTATGCATGTTTCTTTAGATATTATTTTCAGGTGAGCTTTAAGGGTGGCTTTCCTACACAGTGCAGTGTTTTTAGAACACAGGTACCACATTCCTGGGTGATTTGATTCAAAAATTGATTTTTAAATTTCATAATTGTATGACCTTAGGCATAATCTTCAAATCACTTAACTTCTAACATATAGTCATCCTTATATAATGGAAATGATGCTGCTTACCTCTACTAATTATATGCCAGTATAGAATGACATAACATTGTGAGATCATTATTATTTATTGCTCAACCATTGAGGTATAGAAAGTAGAAGATCAAAAAGGACATTGGCCTTTTAAAAAGTGTATGAATGGGCAATAACAGAATAAACATTAATGGAAATATAGATGCAGTTTCCCAAAGTCATTAGTATTAAGAAAAAATAAAATGAGAGACCACAGGATAGTTTTTCTCCTGAAATTGTAGTATATGGTATATCAAAGTGTGAGGCAGTAGACACCCTCAGGCACCATAAGGCAGGTGTAATGTCTTATCTTTCTGAAAATTTAAAAGCACCTCAAAACTGTAAATTGTAAAAATAGGCTTTTTGACCCAGAAATTTTACTTTTAGAAATCTATTCTAAGGTGATTTTTAGCTCCATGTGGAACAAATGTGGATGTCCCCTTAACCTCTCCACTCCCTCAGAAAAACATGAAAAAAAAAATGCTAGTAAAAAATAAAAAATACATAGTAAGTTCAAAAAGAAAGACATACACACAGACCAGACATACACAGGCACATAAGCAAAATAAGATAGCTTCAGTTTCCAAAATTAAACAGAGAACTAAAAATTGAGTGTGAAAAGTAGATAATAGCCCATGTGAAATTTGATCTAGTAGCATTGAGGTTTTTATTTCCTCTGATGCACAGAAGACTTCACTTCTGGTTAAATGGGACAATGGGCTGGAAGAAAGATTCTGATATAAAACTTCCAGCTGAGAAAAGGAGCCTTAGGAAAAGTGGATCAGAAAAACTCTATCCAGTTTGTTGTTTCAAAGTGTCCAAGTAACTCTCTCTCTTTCCAGTGTAGTCAGAAAAATAAAGAAAGAAAAGAACAGGAAAAACTCTAATGTAAGGGATTGGAGGCAAAATCTACAGCATTAAGTGATGGAGGCAGGTTTTCAAGTTTCACTTATTCTTAAGTTATAAACTTGCCTTTTTTTCTTGTAAAATTTATAGCCATATAACTAATTCTATCTCTTCTTTTGAGGAAGAAATAAAAATGAAGCTGAGAGATACATTTTCCAGTATGTTATAACAGTTGTATGGAATTCTATGACCAGGTTAAGAACCTAACCAGTCTGGCTCCAGAGACTTTTACCGAAATCATTTATGAAAACAACCAAGGCTGAGATGAGTTAGCAGGTGCAACAAAAATTAGGGTAGTCTCAAAAACATAAGAAAACTAAACAATTTAAATGAGATTATTATTTTAAATATTTCTGAATGATTTAAGAGTGTAAGAAGAAATAGAAATCTTCATAAAAGAGGCCGGGCACAGTGGCTCAAGCCTGTAATCCCAGCACTTTGGGAGGCCGAGATGGGTGGATCACGAGGTCAACAGATCAAGACCGTCCTGGTCATCATGGTGAAACCCCGTCTCTACTCAAAATACAAAAAATTAGCTGGGCATGGTGGTGCACGCCTGTAATCCCAGCTACTCGGGAGGCTGAGGCAGGAGAATTGCCTGAACCCAGGAGGCGGAGGTTGCGGTGAGCCGAGATCACTCCATTGCACTCCAGCCTGGGTAACAAGAGCGAGACTCCGTCTCAAAAAAAAAAAAAAAAAAAAAAAAGAAATCTTCATAAAAGAATATGATACCACAAAAAATATTAGACAGACTTGAAATAAATAAGGTAGAATATCTGAAATTAAAAAAAAAATTGATATTCAAAATGCAGTGGACTGCTTAAATGACAGCTAAAGAGGGGGTAAAAAAATGGGGAGCTAGATCTCAGAAAAAGCCCTAAAATGCAACCAAGAGCAATAAGAGGTTGGACACATGAAAAACAGGTAAGTGCAGTGGACAATAAAATGGAAATATTGAGCATTCATCTAAGTTTGTGTGTGTGAGAATAGAGAGGGAAGAAATACCTTTGGGAAAAAATAGAAGCAAATGCCCATAATTGAAATAGGCATGATTATTCAGATTGAGTTCTGAGTAAGAGAAATAGAGCAGAAGTCGTCTTCACTGAGTGAGTTCTCTTGACTGACACAATGACTCAGCCAATCAATGGGTTTTCTCTATTCTCTCTTGCTGGTTCTTACAGTATGCCCCAGGCTTACAACTAGGAAGTAACTAGATGGTACATCAGTGCACTCTTGCTCCCACCAGTTGAATTCTAATTTTAAAAGGTCTGTTTTGTTTTGTCTCTGTTAAGGAGAGTTGCACGTTTTTTTTTTCCCCCAGACTGATAAAATACCAGTATAAAACCAAGAATTGTGTTGAGAGAAACTAAATTGAGTGTTTTGGGGGAATTCCATAAAGGTATGCCGCTTCAAGAAATTAGCTGTAAAATTAGGTTTTAGAACAAGTGTAAAATTGTTAGTTAGAAGTCATAAATATCTAGAATATGGTGAATACAAATGCTTCCTACAAAGTCTTTAAAGTTCTTGCATTCACTATAAGACACTGGTTTTAGAAATTGTAGAGAAGGCATAATGCTTGTAGTTCATGAAGGAAAGATAACATAAAAATGAGACCAGTAGGCCTGCCTCAAAGGAAGGGCCTTATCTATTTTAAAATGTTTCCCAACAGTATAAATTTAATGCCTAAGATAGCTGGAGTGCAGTAGCACAATCTTGGCTCACTGCAACCTCTGCCTCCCAGGTTCAAGCAATTCTCCTGCCTCAGCCTCCCAAGTAGCTGGGATTACAGGCATGCACCATTATGTCTGGCAAATGTTTTTTGTATTTTTTTTCCCAGATACTTCTTTGTAATCATATGAGTTTACACATGAACACTTATTTACATATGGCTATAAGTAAATAGCAGACAAAATGGGATCACACCCAACACATGCCTCTGTAGTTTGCTTTGTCACTTAACATTATTCAGGAAATTAATTTTTTGTGTTTTTAGTAAAGACAAGGTTTCACCATGTTGGCCAGGCTGGTCTTGAACTCCTGACTCTTGATCTACCCACCTCAGCCTCCCAAAGTGCTGGAATTACAGGTGGGAGCCACCAAGCTAGGCCTAATTGTTATTTTAAATGATTCCTACCTTTAACAGATTTTCCATTTCTTCAGTGAGTTAATGGCTATAATAAGAGATCTTCCTCTAAAAACAACTTCAGAACATCAAAGTCAGGGAAAAAAAGCAAATTCCTTACCAGGAAAAACGAACAAACAATAGCAGAATTAAATCAGCAAATGTATCTATGATTCCACTCCCAGATCTAAGGTCCTGATTTCCCCTATAATTTCTTCTAGGAGTTAGATTTTTTAGCTCTTGTGTTTAGGTTGTTGTGCCAGCACCACTGTTGAAGACTATTCTTTCTTGGTTGAATGGATGTGGCAACCTTGTCAAATATCAGTGGGCTATGAATTTTTATAGGTATATTCCTGGACTCTCGATTCTTTTTCTATATTTATTTTTTATTTCAATAGGTTTTTAGGGAGCAGGCGGTCTTTACTACATGAATAAGTTCTTTAGTGGCAATTTTCTGAGATTTTAGTATATCCGTACCCTGGGCAGTGTACACTGTACACAAATGTGTAGTCTTTTATCTCTCACCCATCTCTGACCCTTTCTCATTAAGTCCCCAAAGTCCAATGTCTTTTTCTTATGTCTTTGTGCTGGACTCTCAATTCTATTCCATCGTTTTACATGTCTATTCTTATGCCAGTATCACACTGCTTTGATTACTGTAACTTTGTAGGAAATTTTAAAATTGGGAAGTGTGAGTTCTCCAACTTGGCTTTTCTTTTTTTAATATTGTTTTTGGATGGAGGGCTCCTCTCAATTCCATATGAAATTGAGAGTCAATTTTTCCATCTCTGCAAAAGAAGGCTATTGCAATTTCAATAAAGAATGCCTGAAATTTGTAGTCACTTTAGGCAGATAATGACATCTACACAACATTAAGTCTTCCAATTCATGGACATAGGATATCTTGCTATTATTTTTTGTCTTCTTTAATTTATTTCAGCAATGTTTCGTGGTTTTCATTGTACAAGTCTTTCACCTTCTTAGCTAAATTTATTACACTGTATTTTATTCTTTTAGATACTATTGTAAATAAAATCTTTTTTTGTTTTCTTTGTTGAGTGTTCATTGCAAGTGTATAAAAATGCAACTGATTTGTGTCTGTTAATCTTGTAGCCTATAACTTTCTTGAATTTGTTTATTAGCACTAGTAGCTTTCTGGTGGGTTATTTGGGATATTCTATATATAGTATTGTTATCTGTAAATAGAAATAGTTTTACTTCTTTCTAAAAAATATTTGGATGCCATTTACTTTTTTTTTTTGAGACAGAGTTTCGCTCTTGTTATCCAGGCTGGAGTGCAATGGCGCGATCTTGGCTCCTGGGTTTAGGCAATTCTCGTGCCTCAGCCTCCTGAGTAGCTGGGATTACAGGCCCGCACCACCATGCCCAGCTAATTTATTGTATTTTTAGTAGAGACGGGGTTTCACCATGTTGACCCGGATGATCTCGATCTCTTGACCTCGTGATCCACCCGCCTCGGCCTCCCAAGTGCTGGGATTACAGGCTTTAGCCACTGTGCCCGGCCTTTTTTTTCTTTGTGAAATTGCTCTGGCTAGAATTTCCAGTGCAATGTTGAATAGCAGTGGTGAAAGAAGTCAGCCTTATCTTGTTCTTGATCTTAGGAAGAAAGCTTTCAGTCTTTTATCATTTAATCTTTCATCATGTTAGCTGCAGGTTTTTCCTTTATTATGTTGATTCACTAACAAAAATATGACACTATTTGAGTATTTTTAAAAACAGGAGAAAAGGTAAAAAAAAAAACTCAGATATTTCAAAGGAGATTGAAATTAAGGCATTCTAATATCCTCAGGTTTTTCTGAAGGAGAATACACAATTCATTAACACTTGTAAACATTGTTAAATATTCTTCTAGTGCTTAATTTAAATGTTTAACATGCTTACTTGACTTATCAGAGTCTATATAACTAAGGAGGAAAACACAGGAAATCGGAAATAAACGTGGTTACTTGGATCAAAGGAATTTTTACAAAGAGAAATTATCAGATTTGCCTTTTTAAAATTCAATAGCATATAACTGAATAGTATATAACTATGAAGGAGACATCTGGAATGTATTTTTAAAAAACACAAGATAAATAGATGAAAAAAAATATGTACTAGGAAAATAATGGAAAGAAAGTTGTTCTACAATTTTAATAACAGGCACAATGGGCTTTATGGAATTCTAGTCTACCTGATATTGGAAGGATACGGCTCCCAGAGTCAGTGACAGCAGGAAGACGATGACCGGGAACACCAGGAAAAAAGGAAGCTCAGAAGGAATTCAGGAAGCAGGAAACATTGCAACACACTTGGGCAGGAATAGCCTGGTCGGTATGTTGCCACAGCTGCTGCTGCTGTCATCACCTCTGTTACTGCTGCTACTGTGAGGATTCTGGCCTTCAAAATTTCTAGATTTCTTGTTTCACTCACGTACAGTTCAGAGTCTCAGGAGCACACTATGAGGGGCCTGTAGGAAGGCTTGGATTCTATGATGGAGGCAGGCAGTAGGAATTAGTCTCTAGCCAACATGATCAATAGTGGAAAGCAGAAAAAACACCAAAAAGAAACCGGGGATTCTTTATGAAGAATAATATATGATAATTTTTTAAAGTATCTGGAAAGAGAAGAGCAATTAGAAGCATTTACTAATGTAGAAGGAAAAGGATAGACCAAACAGAATTTTTAAAATTCTATTATTTATGTAGATTTTATCCTATTTTATGATAAAATTGCACTCATGCATGGTTTGTGTACTTTTTTAAAATAGGCCCTAAAATTATATTTAAAAAAGAATTTTGCCTTTAAGAGTCAGAAATATCTACTCACAGCACTTTTAAACTTTCATGGGAATAATCAATGAAAATCCTGCTTCAGCAAAATTCAAGGAAGGAAAAATCTTCCTGGGACTGTAGAAATTTCACCATTGGCTAATCTACTTTCTTTTTTTCCTTGAAATGCATTGGCTTCATCTACCTTTAGAAGTTCCTTCTGTTGAAAACTCTGGATGATTTTTTTCCTCCCTCTGAAGCCAGCTAGATACTTTGTAGTCAAATAAATTGTCAGAAAAATTGCTGAATCTGGAGATTTTGCTGTAGTAAAAATGTGGCCAGTGCCTTCTCAGAGTAGCTCACCATTTGGGATTATATATGAAAATACATGAAAAATAAAAGCTGTCAAAATGGCAAAAAATTATGTTATGTTTGCATTAATCATGTTTCTAGGGAAATTTAGTTTTATATGTGTAGAGGGTGTTGTCTGTGTCTATGTCTGAGAGAGAGTGAGCAGGGAGAGAGAGAAACAGAGAGACAAAGACAAACAGATCTGTAAGGCCATTGTAGCTATTTGTATTCCAGGATAAACAATTTGGGGTATAAAATGGACTGAAATGTGTACCTTTACTAATAATACTTACCTAATACTGTAACTAAAGTTAATTGTCTATGACATAAATCAAGAGGGTCACATTTTGGAGGTTTCTTCTGTGATACTTGTGGATCCATTCACTGGTATTTGATTCATTCATTTATTTCTTTAGCAAACCTACATTAAGAGTCTCTCGTGTGGTAGTTTTTATACCAGACAATAAGGACCAGAGTGAATCAAACAGGATGAGGAGAGACACACAAGAAGTCAAACAATCAATATAAGACAATAAAAGCTTTGGGGACTCAGAAAGAAGACAATTACTACGTGGGAGTAAAGATTTGGTAAAGGAACGTGTTAGGGTAATAACTTGAATTGTTAGAAATAAACTTGAATGGAGTCTGAAGGGTAAAAACTATGGTAGAAAAAGCAAAGAGATTTTAAGTAACATTAACTGATAGCGTATGATCTCTGGGAGATTCTGGGGCAGTGAGGCAGAGTATTTTAGGAATGTCATTATTTCTAGTGGGTTAGGACAGATTTCTTCTTGCAACATGTGTGACTCTGGATTGATGAGAGGGGAGTTATAGTGGCCATCAGCTGCTTTTACTGTGCAGTGTCTATTAATCTTTCAGGGAGCATTCACTTGAACCCCATTCCATTTGAGTAATTAGCTCCTTCCCCGCTTCTGGTCCCTTTGGCTTTGTAGAATATGACATACATCTTGTACACACATGTATATAGACACATACATGCACACTCACACTCCCAGCATTCCTGAGGGGAGCACAGGATCTCCGACTAACCACTACTGTTCACACCTTCAGCCAACGTAATTGGTCAAGACTTGGGCATGTGACTTAACCAGAACTAAAGTAGAATTTATTTGGTAATTTCCAGGGAAGAGATATTCACTTTTTCCTATTGACCCTGAGGCCTGGAGAATGTTGGGGCTGGAGCTCCAAGCAACCCCTTGCTACTGCATGGCACTTGAAACTGAAGCCAGTATGACAGAAGGCATAGTAAAGAGATGGAGAGAAACCAACTCATAAGTATATTTTCTGTGCCCTGAATCCATTCTTGTCATTTTATGTGAGCCAATACATTTCTTTTTTGCCTGAGTGTAGTTGTATTTTCTTTCACTTGTAACTAAGAATCTAGTTGAAATAGCCCCCAAAGAGGAAACAGCAGGGTGAGGAACAGAAGAGAACATGCTAATATTTAAGCAACTACTTTGTCGCCCCCTTGTAAAGCTAAGTACTGCTACTTTTTTTTCCCAGTAAAGTTCACAATATTCCAGCAAAGTAAATGACAGAACCCATCTTAATCGAAAGGTCTGCCTAATTCCAAATTCTAGTTGTTTTTTTTTTTTTTTTTATAACACTGTGCTATCAATTTGGGCTTTACTCCAGGCCAGCATTTCATAAACTGTGTTTCAGGGAATAATAGTGTTATTTGAAATGTTAATAAATGCTATGTTGGGAAACAAGTCTATTTTTTTGTTTTAGAAACTGTTAGTATAGAAGAAAACATCAAACATATTTTTATATTGATCTTCCTGTTTCATATGTCTTTTAGAAGTGATTCAAAGGGTCTGATGAGACATCACCCACAGAATGCATTATGGATGGCTAAAAATTATACATTGGTGGACAGGCAATGTTTTCAAAATACACAGTTGATACAGTTTGGCTCTGTGTCCCCACCCACATCTCACCTTAAATTGTATAACCCCCATGTGTCAAGGTGGGACCACATGAAAATAATTGAATCATGGAGGTGGTTTCCCCCATGCTGTTCTCATGATAGTGAATGAGTTCTCATGAGATTGATGGTTTTATAAAGGGCTTCCCCTTTTGCTCAGCACTCATTCTTTCTCCTGCCACCCTGTGAAGAGGTGCCTTCTGCCATGATTTTAAGTCTCCTGAGGACTCCACAGCATGAGAATGAATTACACAACGATGCACTGATTTATAATTTTTATTTAAGGACTTAAGATTATGCATCCAACCTGTCCTGGGGATCTTGTTCTATGTATTGCTATTAGAGGTTTATACCACATGTGGCTATGTGGCTGTCAAAGGGAAGTTTTGAATAAAAACACAAACTCTAATTGTTCTCAAAAACAATAAAGAAAACCAGAATTATTCTAAGTGAATGTGATCAATGGCAACTATAAACTTGCCATAAAAATTGTGAGGTGAACTTTTCAAGAAGAAATAATTACGTATTTGTAAACTGCCATTTTAAGGGTTAAAACATTAAATTTGTGTTATTCTCTTTGCTACAATTTACTTTTGAAAAATGAGAATTTTGCAATATCCTGGAAGAGAGACAAAGCATTGGAATATATTTGATGCTGTGCTGAAAATGAAGATCTGACTCAGAGCCATTCTTACTGTTTAGTAACTGCACGAAAAATGACATAGAAATGCTGTTCTGTTACAAAGGACATATAATTATATACCATGTTATGTTATAAAAATGTATAAATATGGTTTATTTCATGTAGATATTTTAATTATTTTTGTTCTTAATTTTAAAAAATAATTTGGTATCTTTAAAGGCACTTCAGTTCAGTTACAAAATCTTCAAGATATAAAAATAATTTATATTTCTTACAGAATTACTTCACCTGAGATCCTTTTGGTTGTCTTCTACCATGGAAAGGAGACTTTCATTTTTTTGTGCCTATTACTAGTTTTACAAGTGGAAGAATTGCATGATGATTTTTTCTATCCTTAAAAATGTGAGGAGGCTGTGTGGGAGGCTCCTTATTCCACTGCCATGTCTCTGGACAGTCACTGCCCTGCCTTCTATCAGAGGGACTTAGGAGTATCTCAGGCTGTCGACAGCTTGGGTACTTTCCTCACAGGCTCAGTTGAAAGAAAATGGAATACAGTCTTGCCTGCTGGATGATCAGTGTGAAATGGGTTGCTACTCTCTGAGAGGTTCTAGACAGGGCAAGTTTCACGAACTTGCCACCTCTGCAGTTACCCAGAACTCTGCATTTAATTTAATGCTCTGCTGTCACTGTCTTAAGATTATTCATAATTTTGAACATAATTCCCTGCATTTTCATCTTGTACTGTGCTCCATAAATTATATGGCTCTTCCTGCTTATAGGAGCTGAGTATACACAGTAAATAAAGTAGACAAAACTTGTTCTCATGAGACTTGCATTCTATTAGAAGAGACAGAAAATAAACAACATAATAAAGTATGAAATTTAAAAGTTTTTAAATAGAAGATTAAAATGTGTATATAAGGGTGGAGTTTGAAATTTTAGGCAGGGTGACTAACAAGTCTTTAATGAGGATGTGACATTTGAATACTGACCTGAAGATAATGAAGGAGTAACCCACACTAAGATACGATAGAAAGATCTTCCAGGCAAAGGGACCAGCTTATGCAAAAGCCTGAGGGAAGAGCGTATGTAGAACAGTAAGCAGACCAAGGTAGCTGGAGACGATAAATGAGCAGAAGAGTAGTTGCAGATGAGGTCAAGTAAGGTAATAAAAGACTTTGGATTTATTCTAAGTGTAATGGGAATCCACAGAATGGTTTGGGCAGAACAGTGACAAAAAATAAAAAGATCACAGTGACTGCTGTGCTGGGAATAGACTGAGGGAACAGAACTGACTGGACAAGAATAGCTAATGGCACCTCAGTGAAGACTGTGTAAGTTGTCCACTCAACAGAGATTACACAGTCTGGGGCTCATATGTTCCTAGATGCTGTTGAAGCATGAATCTTGCTCTAGTGGGTGCTAGAGTGGAGGTGGATTTTTCTAGATTTTAACTTGGCTTCTGTCTTCTGGTTTAGTCATCTTATCTCAGGCCCCTTTACCCTACTCTTTCTATACAACCTCTCTATATCTTACCACTCCAACTGGGAATCCTTTCCAGTTGTGGGCAGAGAGGAGTCCTACCAAGGCTATGCATCCCAACAGTCTCCCACCTGAAAGCGAACTGGCTGCTTAACCCAAGCCTCACTAGTTAAAGCTAGGAGTAGAGCTGTGGGAGAAAAAAGAAAAAAGTAACGGAGGACCGGGCACAGTGGCTCACACCTGTAATCCCAGCACTTTGGAAGGCCAAGCCTGGTGGATCACTTGAGGTCAGGAGTTTGAGGCCAGCCTGGCCAAATGGTGAAACCTTGTCTCTACTAAAAATACAAAAATTAGCTGGGTGTGGTGGCAGGTGCCTGTAATCCTAGCTACCTGGGAGGCTGAGGCAGGAGAATTGCTTGAACCTGGGAGGCAGAGGTTGAAGTGAGCCGAGATCGTGCCATTGCACTCCAGCCTAGGTGAGAAGAGCAAAGCTCTGTCTCAAAGAAGTCAATGAGAAGACAAAGTCCCCACTACTCCGTTCTCTGAATACTTGGGAGTCATTTAAAAAACAGATTCTGAGGAAGAAGAGTGAGAAAATGGTCAGCATGACTAGCGAATGGGAGCTTCTTGTCAAGGTGAGGAGAAATTCCGTGGGTGGCAATGGAAGGACATACCTATATGTCCATATGTTTCCTGTTATGTGGGAATGTACAACATATTAGTAGGATGCCACAGGAAGGGCATATGCATGCCTGGTGCCAGCGGGCTGGGGGTTGGTGAATAGATCCCATCTCTTCCCCTTTGTATTTCCTGATGACCAGTGTTTTCTGTACATTTCTTTTCCCACCTGGCTGCTGTGGTGCTCAACCAGGCTTTCAGTCCATATTTTATCAAGTTCCATTGCTCAGTACACATTTGATAATTGCAAGTACAAGACCTTAGTTTAAAATTACTTGTAGAGAAAAATCATTTGAATTTGGGTAAAATTTTTAACTCTGACCAAGGAAGT
This sequence comes from Callithrix jacchus, assembly GCF_049354715.1. Taxonomy (NCBI): domain Eukaryota; kingdom Metazoa; phylum Chordata; class Mammalia; order Primates; family Cebidae; genus Callithrix; species Callithrix jacchus. Next base: position 91,785,667 of record NC_133517.1, on the reverse strand, counting down.
TGGTCAGTGGGATCAAGATCAGCACAGCTTTCTGGGAGTGGTAGGTCATGTATTTTATTTAAGAAAAGAGTTTTGCCTGAAAGGAATGCTGAGGTTCCCAAGATTACCATCTAATAATTTTGTGCATTGTATTGTATAAACACCAGGAAAAGGTATTTTAGAACCTCTTCTATAGTTGTGGAGTCTATACAGTCTAGGGATATACATGTAGAGAAAAAGTGTTTTTTTAAGTTAATTTATTTTTTATTTTGGATTATGGCAAAGATTAACTCACTCTATCCCTCTGACTTGACATCGTGATAAATTTCATTTATAAAGTAAATCAGCTGCTTAGATGACCACATTGATTAACATGACCAATTATTCTTTTTTTAATCATATAAGCTTGGAAGCAATTTTTTTTCAACTTTTATTTTAGATTCAGGGGTACATGTGCAAGTTTGTCGAAAGAGAATATTGCATGATGCAGAGGTTTGGAATACAATTCATTCCATCCCCCACGTACTGAGCATACTACTCAAAAGTTTATTTTTCAACCTTTGTCCCCCTCTCTTCTTCCTGCCTCCAGCAATTCCCAGTGTCTAATATTTATATCTTTGTGTCTCTGAGTACCTAATGTTTAGCTACCACTTATAAATGAGAATGTGAAGTGTTTGTTTTTCTGTTTCTGCTTTAATTTGCTTAGGGTAATGGCTGCCAGCTGCATTCATGTTATTACAAACATAATTTCATTATTTTTTATGGCTGCGTAGTATTCCATGTTATATATGTATCACATTTTCTTTATCCAATCCACTGTTAATTTGCATCTAGGTTGATTCCATGTCTTTTCTATTGTGAATAGTGCTGTAATGAACACATAAGTGCATGTGTCTTTTTGGTAGAACAATTTGTTTTCTTTTGGGTGGATACTCAATTATGGGATTGGTGGTTTAAATGGTAGTTCTGTTTTCTGAGAAATCTCAAAACTTCTTTCTTTGAGAAAAAAGGAAATCTTCAAAATGGTTTCCATGGTGGCTGAACTAATTTACATTCTTATAAACAGTGTATAAGTGTTCCTCTGTTTCCATAGCCTCGCCAGCATCTGTTATTTTCTGTCTCTTTAATAATAACCATTTTGACTGGTGTGATATAGAATCTCTATGGCTTTGATTAGCAATTCTCTGGTGATTAGTGATATGGGGCATTTTTTCATGTTTACTAGCTACTTCTGTGTCTTCTTTTGAGAAGCGCCTGTTCATATCTCACTCGATTTTCAATGGGGTTGTTTGGTTTTTGTTTGTTGTTTGTCTCTTACAGATTCTGGTTGTTAAACTTTTGTTGGATGCATAGCTTATTAATATTTTCTATTCTGTAGGTTGTCTGTTCACTCTGTTGATAGTTTATTTTGCTGTGCAGAAGCTCCTTAGTTTAATTAGGTCCCATTTGTCCATTTTTTGTTTTGTTGCAATTGACTTTGAGAACTTAGTCATATATTCTTTCCAAAGGTCGATGTCCATAACGGTGTTTACTAGGTTTTCTTCTAGGATTCGTATAGTTCAAGGTCTTACATTTAGGACTCTAATTTATCAAGTTAATTTTTGCATATAGTGAGAGGTAAGGGTCCAGTTTCATAATTCTGCATGTGGTTAGCCAACTATCTCAGGACTCTTTATTGAAAAGGGAGTCCTTTTCCCATTGCTTATTTTTGTCAAACGTGTCACAGATCAGATGGTCATAGGTGTGTGGCTTTAGTTCTGAGTTCTCTATTCTTTTCCATTGGTCTACAGGTATGTTTTCATACCAGTACCATGCTGTTTTGGTTACCACAGGCATATAGTATAGTTTGAAGTCAAGTAAGTTGATGCATTTTGTTTTTTCCTTTTAGCTTGAGATGGCTTTGGCTATTCAGGCTATTTTTTGTTCCATATAAATTTTAAAATAGTTTTTTCTAGTTATACAAAAATAGCATTGATAGTTTTATAGTAATGATGTTGAATCTCTAGATTGCTTTGAACAGTATCACCATTTTAATGATATTGACTTTCCCTATCCATGACTATTGAATGTTTTTCCATTGGTTTCTGTTATCCTTTTAGCAGTGTCATGTAGTTCTCCTTGTAAAGCTCTTTTGCCTCCTTGGTTGACTGTATTATCTTTGTGGCTATGTAAATAGAATTGCATTGTTGATTTGGCTCTCAGCTTGGGTTTCTGGTGTATACAAATGCTACTAGTTTTGGTAAATTGATTTTGTATCCTGAAACTTTGCTGGAATCATTTATCAGTTCCAGGAGCATTTTGGTGGAGTCTTTAGTATTTTCTATGCATATAATCATATTGTCTGCAAAGAGAAATCATTTGAATTCTTCTTTTACTTTTCAGATGCATTTTGTTTCTTCTCCTGGCTGATTACACTGGCTTGAACTTTCAGTACTATATTAAATAGGAGTTGTAAGAGTGGGCAGCTCTGTCTTGTTCTAATTCTCTTGTCCCTTCGATGCCTAGTTTCTTGTGGGTTTTTATCATGAAGGATGTTGGATTTTCTTGAAAGGCTTTTCCATGTCTATTGGGATGATCATATTATTTTTGTTTTTAATTGTGTGTATGTGGTGAATCACATTTATTTATTTCATATATTGAACCTTACATCCCAGGAATATAGCCTACTTGATGATAGTGAATTAACTTTTAAATGTATTGTTGGATTCGATTTGCTAGTAGTTTGTTTAGGATTTTTGTGGCAGTGTTCATCAGGGTTATTGGCTGGCAGTTTTATTTTTTGTTTTGTTTTGCCAGGTTTTGTTATCAGGGTAATGGTAGCTTTGTAGAATGAAATATGGAAGAGTCTCTCCTCCTGATTTTTTTTGAAATGGTTCCGGTAGAATTGGTACCAGCTCTTCTTGGTATGTCTGGTAGAATTCAGCTGTGAATCCATTTGATCAAGGGTGTTTTTGATTGGTGAGTTATTACTACTTCGATTTTTGAACTTGATATTGGGATGTGTTATAGTTTAAATATCTGTCCTAGCCTAAATTTCATGTTGAATTCTAATCCCTAGTGTTGGAAGGGGGGCTTGATGGCAGATATGTGGATTATGGAGATACATCTTTTATGAATGGCTTTGGCTATCCCTTTGGTGATAAGTGAGCTATTGCTCTGAGTTCACTTAAGAGCTAGTCATTTAGAAGTATGTGGCACCTCCCACCTACTCTCTCTCTTTTGACCTTGCTCTGGCCATACAACATGCTTGCTGCCCATTTGCCTTCTGCCATGATTGTAAGCTTCTTGAGGCTTCTCCAGAAGCCGAGCAGATGCCAGTATCATGCTTCCTGTAAAGCCTGCAGAACCATGAGCCAATTAAACCTCTTTTCTTTATAAATTACACAGTTTTGGGTATTTCTTTATAGCTACACAAAAATAGCCCAACATATTCTGTTTAGTGTTTCCATTTTTTCCTGAATCTTGTGAGATTGTGTGTTTCCATGAATTTATCCATTTCCTCTAGATTCTTTAGTTTCTGTGCACACAGGTGTTCATAATAATCTTGAAGGTCTTTATTATTTTTATAAGATCTGTTGTAATGTCATCTTTGTTGTTTCTGATTATGCTTTTTTTGAATCTTCTCTCTTTTTTCCTTTGTAATCTATTTACTGGTCTATTGATCTTGCTTATCCTTTCAAATAACAAACTTTTGGTTTTGTTCATTCTTTGTATGAATTTTTGAATCTCAATTTTATCAGTTCTGCCCTGATTTCTTTTCTTTTGCTAGCTTTGGGTTTAGTCTGTTCATGTATTTCTATTTCCTCTAGGTGTGATGTAAAATCATTAATTTAAGATATTTTTAACTTTCCGAGGTATGCATTTAGGGGTATAAGCTCTCCTCTTAACACTGCTTTTGCTATGTCCCAGAGATTTTGGTACATTGTGTCTCCCTATTCATTTATTTTAATGAATTTGATACTGACTTAATTTCATTGTTTACTCAAAAGTCATTCAGGAGCAAATTGTTTAACTTCTATGTAATTCTACAATTTTGAGAGATGGTCTTAGTATTGGTTTCCATTTTATTCCACTGTGGTCCAAGAGTATGGTTGGCATGATTTCAGTTTTTTTGCATTTATTGAGATTTGCTTTATCACCAAGCATGTGTTGGATATTGGAGTTAACTCTGTGTGCAAATTAGAAGAATATAATACTGTGGTTGATGGTTGGAGTATTCTCTAGATGTTTATTAGGACCAATTAGTGAAGTGTCCAATTTAGATCTAGAATTTGTTTGTTATTTTCTGCCTTGATGATCTAGCTAATACAGTCAGTGGGGTGTTGAAGCCCTCCACTAGGATTTTATAGATATCTAAGCCTTTTTATAGATCTAGAAATACTTATTTTCTGAATCTAGATGCTCCAATGTTGGGTGCTTATATATTTGGGATAGTTAAGCCTTCTTATTGAATTGAATACTTGATCATTATGTAGCACCCATCTTGGTCTTTTTCACTGTAGTTGGTTTAAAGTCTGTTTTACCTTATATAGGAATAATAAACCTTGGTGTTTGTTTGTTTGATTGTTTTCTGTTTGTATGGTAGATCTTTCTCTAATGCTTTACTTTGACCTGTGGGTTTCATTATACTATTGAGGACAGTAAGTAAATGAGTCTTTTTTTAAATCCAACTTGCTTCTCTGTGCCTTTTAAGTGAGGCCTTTAAACCATTTACATTCAAGATTAATATTGATATGTGAAGTTTTGTTCCTCTTGTTAAGTTGTTCTATGGTTATTTGCAGTTTTTATTGTGTGGTTGCTTTATAGAATCTGTGGGTTAGGTACTTAAGTATGTTTTTGTGGTGGCAGTTATTTTTTTGTTTTGCTTTGTTTCCAAATTTAGAATCCTTAAGTATCTCCTATAAGGCTAATCTAGTGGTAACAAATTTCCTTAGCACATGCTTGTATGAAAAGATTTTATTTCTACTTCACATATGAAGCTTAGTTTGGCAGGATACAAAATTCATGGTTGGAATTTCTTTTCTTTAATAATGCTGAAAATAAGCGCCCAATATCTCCTAGATTGTGAAGTTTCTGCTTAGAAGTCTCCTGTTAGCCTGATGGAGTTCCCTTTGTATGCTATTTCATTTTTATCTCTGTCTGTAAGATTTTTTTTTTTTAGCATTGACCTTGAAGAATCTGGTGGCTATATTTCTTAATGACATTTGTTTTGTATAGTATCTTGCAGGTGTTCTCAGGAATTCTTGTATCTGGTTGTTAACCTCTCTAGCAAGATGAGGAAAATTTTCTTGAATTACTGCCATATGTTTTCCAGCTTGTTTACTTTTTTTTCTCTCAGAAATGCCAATAATTAATAGGTTAGGTAACTTTACATAATCCCATATTTCTTGAAGGCTTATTTTCATTTTTAAAAATTCTTGTTTTCAAAGTATTTTTGTCTGACAGTGTTAGTTCAAAAGTCTTCAAGCTCTGAAATTCTTCTGCTTGATCCAGTCTATTAATAAAGTTTCAAGTGTATTTTGATATTTCTAAAGTGAGTTTTTTAATTCTAGAAACTGTAATTGATTACTCTTTAGGATGTTTATTTCCTCCTTTATTTCACGGATTGCTTTAGAAGTTTCTTTGTGTTATTTTCAACCTTGTCTTGGATTTCTTTTAACTTCCTTGAAATCCATACTTTGAATTCTTTATCTGTCAGTTCTGAGTTTCCATTTTCCTTAGGGACCACTGCTGGAGAGCAAGTGTGATTCTTTGGTGATGACACTACATTCAGGTTTTTAATGATGCCAGAATTCTTATGCAGGTTTCCTCTCATCTAGAGATGCTGGCATTTCTAATTTTTGTATGCATTTTGTTTTGCAGATAGATTTTTCTTTTTCTTTCTTTCCACATAATACTATTATTTGTTTATTCTTTCCTTTTCTCTTTCTTCTCTCCCTAGAGGGTGTGCATTTAGCGGATTCTGGCTAGGGCCTTTGGCTTTTTTTCTATAGCCCTATGCACTTCTGGTGGCAAATTTTATACTGGGCTGTGCAGTTTGACCTACAGGGAGGAGCTGACTATATACTTTTCCTGGTTTACCAGGGGAAGATCTCTGTTACCTCAGGAAATGGGCTAATTTGTAGGATTCACAGTGGTCTTCGTTCCCTGCTTAGTTTTGGGGGAGCAGGGGCCAAGATTAGCAGGTAGGTCTGCTTCCATGTCCCCCAATAGCAGGGAGAAGCAACAGCCCTAAGGGATAATCCAGTGGGTGGCTACCAAGTGCTCAGAGGTGTGCCTAGGCATGGAGCTGTTAAACCTCAGCCCCAAGTTCTCTGCATGGGGATGAGGGGCAGCCCAACTTCTTTAATCCGTGAGAGTGGGTGCACCACATACCTGAATATATGCCTGGGTGCGTAGCAGAGAGGGCTGCCTTTCACCAGAATCTTGGCACAGGAAGGGTAGGGCAGTCCAGGTTGCTATTCTAGGCAAGTGGCTGCCCTCCATACCTGAAAATCTGCCTCAGTATACAGCAGAGATGACCTCCCTGCACCTAGATCTTTGTCCCAAAAAGGGCAATTTGTCTCAAGCTGCTGATTTAGGCAAGGTGGTGCTCCAGATACCTAGAGATTTGCCTGGGCATGGAGCAAAGAAAGACTTGCTGCACCACTCTAGGCCCAGGAAGGGCAGGGCAGCTCAGACCACTAAACCAGGTGAATGGGTACTCTGAATGCCTGAATATCTTCTTGGTCACAGGGTGGAGAGGGCCCCACTGCACCTTGATCTGTGTTAATGAAGGATGGGACAGCTCATGCTGATGATTCAGGCAATCAGTTGCTCTAAATGCCTGGATATATGCCTGGATGTGTGGTGGAGATGGCCCTAGTGCACCATGATTTCAGGGAAGCAGGCTGGGGCACCCCACAATGGCACACACAGACTGGTTCCAGGTCATCAAACTGGCCCTCCTTTCAAGTTTCACTGCCTAGGATAAACTGCAGCTGCAGCAGCTTTCCCCCACTAGACTTGTCATGAGGAAGAGCACAATTCCATTGCCTGCTCTTGAGGTGCTTTCCACGGTTCTGGCTGTGGAGAAGGAAAACAGAAATCTACTGAAGTCATGAAAAGCACCCAGGAACTCAGAGAGATTGCCAGCAGGCAATCCAATGTCTGGCCTGAGACTCAAATGCCTGTGTGGCAATGCTGCCAGGTTGCCAAAGAATGGCTGACTTTTTATGCAACCAAATTAAATATGGTGTCCTCCTCTCAATCCCAGGCCTGGGAAAACGTCTGAAGCTTTTCCCACCGTTTTTCCCTCATGGCATCTCCAAGCCTCTCCTCAAATTAGTTCCAGGGGTTGTGAGAAACAAAGAAGTGCTATCGCTTGGCCTGAGTTGCTCATAACCCTAGTGGAAAGGTGAGTCACAGAGGGCGGCTCTCTGCATCTCTCAGGTACTGAGGCTTCACTTACTTTTGTCAGGCAGATGCCATCATGATGGCTGTTTGCCAGCATTCTCTCTGAGTTCCTGGGTGCTTTTCATGACTTCAGTAGATTTCTGTTTTCCTTCTTGAATCAACACTCACTGAGTTGACCTTTATGCATTATCTGTCTATTTCCAAGTGGCTGAGTAATGGTAAAACCTCTAATCTATCATCCTGGAAAAAAAAAATGGAAGCATAATTATGTAAATTATGAATACCATGTTGTAGGGTAGTAATGCAGATGTGTTTTTGCTTAAAGCCACACTTACTTTTTATGTTGTGTTGTCATCTTTGTGGGGTTTATGTGTTTACTAAACTCTACAAGAGATAAAATCAGATTACAATGTAATATTTCTATATGAGATATTTTCTTCTACTAATTGTAAGCTAAAAATAAGTTAACCAATAGCTCCCTATTCAGAACTTAAAAATATGATTTCAAATGTTTCTTATAAACACTAAAGAACTATAAACCTCTTCTTCTCATTTAAGGATAGCAAATGGCTCAATTTTTTTATGAGCTATTTTGTTCCCTTTTCTGAATGGTAAATTTAGTATAGTTAAATAATACACTACAATGATTTAATCTTGAATGATTATATCAAAGAACACAGTTTATTTTATTTCCAAGAGTATTTCTTGTGAGTATTTATTTTATGCTTGCTTATACTTACTAGAACATATATGAATCCATCTATTCTGTATTACCAATATTGAATAACAACAAGGGTGTTTGGCAGACTAGTAGACAAATATTTAGAAAGCATAGTCAGTTTAAAATTTTAATTTTCACAGAGTCCTGCGTAATCAGCTCATAACTAACCTATAACTTAATGTCAATATCCCAAAACCAAAGAGAAGGCCCATAGGAAAATAAAAAAATAGATGTAAAAAAGGGTACTTTCAGATACCTGAAATTTCAGTACAACAAACAGATAAATCTAAAACTTCCTTTACAATTATTTCATCATTACTTGTTAATATCCCACAATAAAAAATGACTTCAGAATTCAGTAGACAACATATTCAGAATATAAAATTCTAAACCCCGCTTGATACTAAACAGGAGGAAAAGCAAAATTAAACATTTTAAGGCTTCATATCTTGAACTTACCTCTCATGGTCCTCTCCTGAGGATGGTTATTAATGATGTCCTTCATGATAATGAATCATAAAGCAGACACAGAAACTAAGAAAGACAAATGGTTCAATATAAGAAGTGAGGAAATCACCCTGGAAGCTAAAGAATATAGACAGTAGAATGACGATATTTGGTAAACATAGAAAATAATTGGCAATCTTAGAATAGGAATTCAGTGGGCTACAACACAAACATCATTGAGAAGAATGAAATGGATATCAGCAAAATGATTGAACAGGGAGCCTCAGCCTCTACTTCCTCCAAGAAGAAACTAATTCAGCAATAATACAGACCATTTCCCTTTGTGAGAAATCCAGAAACCAACTAAAAGGTTCCAGCATCCCAGGCAAACACAAACCCATCTGCACCAATGCCAATAAGAAGATTCATGGCAAACACACCATAGGCCCTCTTCCTCAGTGCGATGCAATTGGGAGAAAATGCTCAGATCTCAGCTTCTCCCTGGGAATGGAGAGAGAAGACTGAAACATGTCTCCAATGTTTAGACTTTGTCAGGAGCTGCCCCACGGACTGGTTTATGTCCTGACTAAATAAACAGTGATAGGAAAGGGTGCCAGATTGACAGCTGCTGAGAACAAAGGCAAAGATCTGGACCCCTCTCTGGCCATGGTCCCTTCCACTGGCTCAGTGAATAAAGAGTAGAAGAAAACCTCCACTTTTAGCTTCCTCCTGGAGAGGAAAAAAGGTGAAATCAGCATCCAAATTTCTGGCCTTTGGCAGCCTACCTGAGAGGACTAGTTTTTATCTTGCTATCTCAGAGCCGTATATGACAAGCCCATGGCTAACATCTTATTCAATAATTAAAAACTGAAATATTTTTCTCTCAAATCAGGAACAAGGCAAGGATGCCCAATTGTGTCACTTCTGTTTAACATAGTTCTTGAAGTTTTATCTAGAGCAATTAAGACAAAGAAATAAAAGACATTCAAGTCAGAAAGAAAGTAAAAAATCTCTATTAGTGGATTACATGAGTACACAAAAAATCTCAAGATTCCACAAAACAACCCTTTTAGAACTAACAAACAAATTCAGCAATGTTGCAGTATCCAAAATTACCACAAAATTACTTATGTGGCTATACACTAAGAATGAACTATCCAAAAAGAAAATTAAGAAAACAATCCTACTTACAATAGCATTGATAAAAATAAAATACTTAGTAATAAACTTAACCAAAGAAGTGAAAGACTTCTACACTGAAAAACAATAAAACATTACTGAAAGAAATTAAAGAAGACACAAATAAATGGAAAGATATCCCATGTTCATTGACTGAAACACAATATTGGGAAAAATGCCCATACTGCCCAAAGAGATCTAAAACTTCAGTGGAATCCCTATCAAAATCTCAGTACCATTTGTTGTATAAATAAAAATGCATCCTTAAATTCATATGGAACTATAAGAGAGCCCGACTAACCAAAATAAATTTGAGAAAAAATTTTTAAAAAGGCCTTACACTTTGTAACTTCAAAACATATTATGAAGTTACAGTGATTAAAATTACATATAAGGGACTGGTGTAATTACGGACATATAGACCAATGTAACAGATTAAATTGGCCCCAAATAAATTTACATAGATATGATTAAATGATCTTCAGCAAGGATGTCAAGATGGATCTGTGGGAAAAGGAAAGTCCCTTCAGCAAATGATGTTGGGAAAAGTGGACATTCACATGTAAAAGATAGAAATTGGACCTGTATCTTATACCATACACAGAAATCAATTCAAAATAGATTAAAAATTAAATGGAAGACTATAAACTATACAATCCCTGAAAGAAAATATAGAAAGAAATATTCATAGCATTAGTCTTGGCAAAGTTTTATTAGATATGACACAAAAAGCACAGGCAAGAAAAGTAAGGATAGACAAGTAGGACTACGACAAACTAAATAGTTTATGTGGAGAAAAGCAAACAGTAAACAGAATGAAAAGAAAACGTATGTAATGGGAAAATTATGTGCAAAGTGTATGTCTGATAAAGGCTTAATATCCAAAATGTGTCAGAAAATTCCACAACTCAATATCAAAACAAAACGAAAAATCAAGTAACTCATTGAATAATAGATAAAGGAAAAAAGATAAACAATTGTTCAATAGATACATGAAAAATGCTTACATCATTAATCTTTGGGAGAATGCAAATAAAAAATACAAGGAAATATCATCTTACACCTCTTAGGATGGCCATAATTTTTAAAGTAATAAAAAAATAGCAAATGTTAGCAAGGATATAGAAAAAGTAACCCTTGTGTACTCTTGGTGGGAATGTAAAACAGAGAAACTGCTATGGGAAAGAGTATAGAGGTTTTTCAACAAATTAAAAGTAGGACTTCTCTATAATCTAAAAATCCAACTTTTGGTATTTATCCAAAACAATTGAAAACAGGATTTTGAAGAGATATTTGCACTCCCATGTTCAATTGCAGCATTATTCACAATAACCAACAAGTGAGAACAAGCTAAATGTCCATGGGCAGAAGAATGAATGAATGAATGAATCTATCTATCTATCTATCTATCTATCTATCTATCTATCTATCTACCTATCTATCCATCCATCCATCCATCTAACCTATAATATTATTCTTATTCAGATTTTTTTTTTTTTGACAGAGTCTTGCTCTGTCTCCAGGCTGGAGTGCAGTGGCACAATCTCGACTCATTGCAACCTCCCACTCCTAGGTTCAAGTGATTCTTCTGCCTCAGACTCCCAAATAGCAGGGACTACAGATGCATGCCACCACACCCAGCTAATTGTTGTATTTTTAGTGGAGACAGGGTTTCACCACGTTGGCCAGGATGGTCTCAATCTCTTGACCTCATGATCCGCCCCCATTCGGCCTCCCAAAGTGCTGGGATTACAGGTGTCAGCCACTATGCCCAGTCTAATCAGCTTTTTAAAAAAGGAATATGTTGTATGCTACTACATTGATGAAACTGGAGGACATTATGCTAAGTGCAACATTTCATTCTCAGAAAGACAAATCCCGCATGATTCCACTTATATGAGGCATCTAAAGTTGTTAAGCTCAGAGAAGCAGAAAAAAGAATGATGGTGCCCAGGGGCCGCAGGAATGGAGAAATATTCAATAGGTATAAAGTTCAGTCATACAAGATGTGTGCAATGATTAATAATGCTGTATTATACACTTAAAAATTGGTTAAAGGATAGATTTCTTATGTGTTCTTTTACCACACGAAGAAAATGAAGAAGAAAGACGTGGATTCTAAGCAATAGAAAAATTGAGAAAAGAGGGGCATGATATGACTGACTTGGTGACAAGAATAAATTTTTTTTTTAAACAGCAAACCTAAGACTAATAAGAAATCAGATACTCAAAAAAAAAGAAAAATGTATATAAAAATTATTGCCCAAATATTAGGCAAATGCAAACTAAAATAGTGCCAATTTTGAACAACTATGGAGTCTCAATAGATATTAGGTTGGTACAAAAGTAATTGCTGTTTTTGCCATTTCACCTGTATACTTGAGTATTTGCTTCACCTGTATACTTGAGTATTTGCTTCACCTGTATACTTGAGTATTCTTTTGCTTGACAGTCTTACTGTTAAACCTATTGTAAAACAGATATAGCTTACACTGATTACACACTAAGTCTTATTTAGAGTCATAACAATATAATTGTTGCTTTTCAACTTAAAAATGTATGGACAAAACAGAAGGATTAAATAATGCGGAGGACAGATTGTACAATTTTCAACTTTAATAATGTATAATAAAAGGTAAGGTAAGTTTAGCTGACACATGTGGAGAAGTTGAAAGAGAAAGAAGAGTGGAGAAAAGCATAGGTACTTTATATTTCTAACGTGGTGTTCAATGAAAAGATGCCGTCTAAAGTTTTTGAAATCTGGAAGATTGAAATTGGTGTCAAACACAAAAGGCTACAGGGTCTACATCTGCAATGTTAATGTGAATTAAATTATAGCATATAATGTAGTCTGTGACATGCAAATTATTTTTTCTCCTCTTCCTCCTTCTGACCTCCTTTTTCACTTTGTGTCCTCCTCTTACTCCTCTTTCCCTTGTATTCCTCATCTTCTCTTTATCCTCTTTCTTCTTTTGTAAACTGGACTTTCAGTCAAAACAAATTTTGACCATGCTCTGTAAATTTGAGGCCTATAAATGTTTATAAGTATTGAGGCTTTCTTGTAATTCCTTACCCAAAGAGGAACAGAAGTGACTGTTTTATTCTGCATAGAATCTACACTCTGTTTCTTTTCCATTTCCAACTTTGAGTCCCAAAACACACAGCCTTTCCCAGTTAAAAGTCTTAGTTATCTTGGTTATGATGAATCCGCAAGCCAAGAATGTATCTTCTTTGTTCTCTTTGAATTCTTTTGTATATTTCCTAATGAAGCGAATATCTTAGAGACAAAGATACACAACAGAGAAAAGTGAGACAAAAGTAAAAAAGAAGGTAGGTTTTATACGTGAATTTTTATTTTTAATGTTTGGTCATCAATTGACAATGCATTAAATTATTGATCACTTAGTAATATTTGAAGTTAAGGAGACAATCACTAGATGATTTTTTAAATGAAATACCTATTTATAAGCTTTTTCTTCATGGAAGTGAGGCTGAGAAGAAGAGTGAATGCAGTGAATTTGATTTCTCATTATAAACTTTTATTATTTTATGTTATTTTGCTATTTATATGAGTTACTTGACACAATTTTAACATTTTGGATAATGAATAAAAGCTACTGATAGTTTGTGTAAATTGTACAAGGGAGATGCAATCAAATGCATCTTACGGAAAACACTGCTTTTTTTCGGACAAAACAGATAAAGGGTATTTTTGTTTTGCAAAAGGTTGCAAAGCCAGTATAAGAATAAAGTCTAACGACATAAAAAATAAGAAGTTAAGCTAGTATAATCATCATTCTTATGACCTAAAATCCAGGTTTACACTAGGCTTCAGTCCTGGCATGTTAAATTCTCCGTGTTTTAATGTGTATATGAAGACAGCTATTTATCATTATTGTATAATACAGAATACTTTCACTGTTCTAAAATTCCTCTGTGCTCTGCCTATTCATTCCTCCCTACCCTAAACCCTGGCAAACATTAATATTTTTATAACCCTATAGTTTTTGCCTTTTCCAAAATGCTATATAGGTAGGATCATACAGTATGTAGATTTTTCAGAATGGTTTCTTTGACTTAGTTAATATGCACTTAAGGTTCCTACATGTCTTTTTCAAACTTGATAGCTTATTTCTGCTGATTATTATTTCATTGTCTGGATGAAATATTATCCATCCAGGATAATATTTATCACTCACTCACTGAAGTTGATTTATCCACTAAAGTGCTGAAGAACATCTTGGTGCTTCCAAGTTTGGAAAATTATTAATAAGCTATATAAACATCTGTTATCAGACTTTTTCTCAACGTGAGTCTTCATTTTGGTAAATACCAAGGAAGGTGATTGGTGGATTGTATGATAAGAGTGTATTTAGTTTTTTATGAAACATCCAAGCTGCCATCCAAAGTGGTAGTGCCATTTTGCATTTCCACCAGCAATGAATGAGGGTTGCTGTTTCTGTACATCCTTGCCAGCATTTGGTGTTGAAGGTATTTTGGATTTTGGCCATTCGAATAGTTGGGTAGCAGTATTTTGTTGTTTTAATTTGCAATTCCCCCATGGCTTATGACATAGACATATTTTTATATCATTACTTGCCATCTGGCTATCTTCTTTGATGAGGTATTGATTCAGGTCCTTGCCATTTTTTTTTTTTTTTTTTTAGTTTGTTCATTTTCTTATGGTTGGATTTAAATTGTTCTTTATATATTTTGGATAATACTTCTTAATCAAATATCTCATTTTCAAATATTTTCTCCCAATCTGTGACTTGTATTTTTTGTTTTGTTTTATTTATGAATTTTTGTGAGTACGTAGTATGTGTATATATTTATGGGGTACATGAGATATTTCGATACAGGCATACAATGCGTATTAATCACATCAGAGTAAGTGGCATATTCATTACCTCAAGCTTTTATACTTTGTGTTACCAAAAAAATACCAATTACACTCTTACAGTTATTTTAAGATCTACAATAAATTATTTCTAACTATAGTCATCCGTTGTTTTATCACATGCTAGATCATATTTGTCCATTTTTGTACCTGTTAATCATGCCCAGTGCCTCACCCGCACTAACAACCCTCTCCAGCCTCTCATAACCTTCCTTCTACTAATGGATCTGTATACATTTGTTTTATTTTTGGGCTCTGTGAATAAGTGAGTACATGCGAAGTTTGTCTTTCTGTGCCTGGCTTATTTCATTTAACATGATGACATCTGGTTCCATCCACATTGTTACAAATGACAGAATCTCATTCTTTTTTTTGCATCTGAGTAGTACTCCATTGTGTGTATGTATCACATTTTCTTTATCCGCTTATCTGTTGATGGACATTTAGGTTGCTTCCAAATCTTTGGTATTGGAATAGTGCTGCAATAAACATGGGAGTGTGGATATATCTTATATCTTTAATGTACTAATTTCCTTTCTTTTGAGTATATATCTAGTAGTGGGATAGCTGGATCCTATGGTAGTTCTATTTTTAGTTTTTTGAGAAAACTCCAAACTGTTCTCCATAGTAGTTGTATTAATGTAGTTTTCTGCCAGCAGTGTACAAAGTTCCTTTTTCTCCACCTCCTTGCCAGCATTTGTTATTGACTGTAATTTGCAAATAAGCCATTTTAACTGGGATGAGGTGATATCTCATTTTAGTTTTTATTTGCATTTCTGATGATCATTGATGTGGAGCACCCTTTCATATATCTATTTGCCATTTATATGTCTTTTTTTAAATAAATGTCTATTCAAATATTTTGACCAATGTTTAATTTGACTATTGGATGTTTTCTTAGAGTTATTTGAGCTTCTTGTGTATTCTGGTTATTAATCCATTGTCATATGGATAGTTGCAAATATTTTCTCATATTCTGACAATTGTCTCTTCACTTTGTTGATTGTTTCCTTTGTTGTGTGGAAGCTTTTTAACATGATGTGCTCCTATTTGTCCATATTTGCTTTGGTTGCCTGTGCTTGTGGAGTATTACTCAAGAAACCTTTGCCCAGTCCAATGTCCTGAAGAGTTTCCCAAGGTTTTTAGTTTTGTTTTTTTTTTTAGTAGTTTCATAGTTTGAGATTGTATATTTAAGTCTTCAAGCCATTTTGATTTAATTTTTGTATATGGTGATAGATAAAGGTGTAGTTTCATTCTTCTGCATATGGGTATTCAGTTTTCCCAGCACCATTTATTGAAGAGACAGCATTTTCCCCAATGTTTGCCTTGGCACCTTTGTTGAAAATGAGCTCACTGTAGGTGTGTGGTTTTATTTCTGGGTTCTGTATTCTGTTCCGTTGGTGTATGTGTCTGTTTTCCTGCCAGTGCCAGGCTGTTTTGGTTACTATAGCTCTGTAGTGTAATTTGAAGCCAGGTAATGTGATTCCTCCAGTTTTGTTATTTTTGCTCAAGATATCTTTGGCTATACTGGATCCTTTGTTGTTCCATATAAATTTTAAAGTTGTTTTTCTATATCTGTAAAAAATATCATTGGCATTTTGACAGGGATTGCATTGAATTTATAGATTGCTTTGGGTAGCATAGGCATTTGAACAATATTTATTCTTCCATTCCATGAACATGGAATATATTTTAATTTTTTTTCCTCTTTAATTTCTCTTATGAGTGTTTTATAGTTTTCATTGTGGAGAACTTTCACTTTTTTGTTAATTTCTTGAAATTTAATTTTATTTGTGGCTACTATAAATGGGATTACTTTCTTGATTTCTATTTTGTATTCTACACTGTTGGCATATAGAAACACCACTGGGTTTTGTTTGTTGATATTGTATCCTGCAACTTTACAGAATGTATCAGTTCTAATAGTTTTTTGGTGGAACCTTTAAAATTTTCCAGATATAAGATTATATCTGCAAAAAAGGATAATTTAATGTCTTCCTTTCTAACTTGTATGGTCTTTATTGCTTTCTCTTGTCTGATTGCGCTAGCAAAGACTTCAAGTACTACATGGAATAGGGTTAGAGGTGAGCATCCTTGTTATTTTCCAGATTTTAGAGAAAGGCTTTCAGTTTTTCTCTATTCAGTATGATACTAACTGTGGATGTGTCACATATGGGATTTATTGTGTTATGTTCCTTCTATTCCCAGGTTTTTGAGGATTTTTTCAAGAAGTGATGTTGAGCTTTATCAAATGTTTTTCAGCATCAAAAACGATCATATGGTTTTCATCTTTCATTCTCTTTATATGATCTATCACATTGATTTGCATTACGTTCAGCCATCTTTGCATCCCTGGAATAAATTCCACTTGGTCATGATGCATGACCTTTTCAGTATATTGTGGAATTCAGTTTTCTAGTACTTTTTTGAGGATTTTTGTGTCAATATTAATCAATATTGACCTGTTTTACATATATATATCATTGTTTTTGGTATCAGGGTAATATAGGCCTTATAGAATGAGTTTGGAGGTATTCCCTCCTCTGTTTTTTGGAACAATTTGAATAGAATTGGTATTAGTTCCTCTTTAAAAGTGTGGTAGAATTAAGCAGTCCATTGGGTACTGGGCTTTTATTTACTGAGAGACTTTTTATTAGAGCTTTTATTTCATCACTTGTTATTGGTCTGTTCAAGTTTTGGATTTCCTCATGGCTTAATCTTGCTAGATTTTATGTGTCTAGGAATTTGTCCATTTCTTCTATATTTCTTAATTTGTTGGCATGAAGTTGTTCATAGTAGACACTAATGACCCTTTGAATTTCTACAGTATCAATTGTAATATATTCTTTTTCATCTCGGATTTTATTTACTTAGGTATTTTTTTTCTTAGTTATTCTGTCTAAAGGTTTGTCAAGTTTTTATTTTCAAAAAACCAACTTTTTGTTTTGTTGATCTTTTGTATTGTTTTCATTTCAAATTCATTTTCCACTCTGCCTCTTATTATTTCTTCTCATTTCCTAATTTTGGGTTTGGTTTCTTCTTTTCTTGTTCCTTAAGCTGCATTATCAGATTGTTTATTTGAAGTTTTTCTTCTTTTTTGATGTAGGCACTTATAGCTATAAAGTTTCCTCTGAGTGCTGCTTTTGCTATATCTCATAGGTTTCAGTAGTAAGTTTTCGATAAAATTTGTTTCAAGAAATTTTTCAGTTTCCTTCTTAATTTCTTCATTGACCACTGGCCATTTAGAAGCATATTGTTTAATTTCCATATGTTTGTATAGTTTTAAAAATTCCTCTTGATAATGATGTTTAGTTTTATTCCATTATGGTCAAGGAAGATATTTGACATTATTTCAAGATTTTGAATGTTTAAAGACTTGTTTTGTCACCTGATAGATGATTTATCCTTGAGAACGACTCTTATGCTGAGGAGAATATGTATTCTTTAGCCATTAAATAAAATGTTCCGTAAATATGTATTAGGTTCATTTGTCCTACAGTGTAGATTAAGTACAATGTTTCTTTGTTGATTTTCTGTCTGGAAGATCTCTCCAATGCTGAAAGTGGGGTGTTAAATTCTACAGTTCTTATTACATTGGGGTCTATCTCTCTCTGTGTCTCTAATAATATTTGCTTTCCATATTGGGATGTTTCCTTATATGGGAGCATATATATTTATAACCATTGTATCCTCTTGCTGAATTTACCTTTTAATCATTACATAATGACCTTCTTTGTCTTTTCTTATAGTCTTTGACTTGAAATCTATTTTGTCTAAGTATAGCTACTTCTGCTTTTTTCTGTTTTTCATTGGCATGGAATATATTTTTCTATCTCTTTATTTTCAGTCAATGTGTGTCTTTATAAGTGAAGTGTGTTTCTTGTAGGCAAAAGATCATTGAGTCTTATTTTTTTTAATCCATTCAGCCAATCTATGTCTTTTGTTTGGAGAGTTTAGTCCATTTGTGTTCAGTTATTATTAATAAGTCAGGACTAATTTCTGCCATTTTATTTGTTTTCTGAGTTTTCTTTTATAGTTTTTTCTTCCTTCTTTCATTCTTATCTTACTTTTAGCAAAGGTGAATTTATCAGATAGTTTGTTTTTATTGCTTGCTTTATTTTTTGTGTATCCATTGCATGATTTTACTTATAGATTACCATGAGGCTTGCAAATAATATCTTATAACCCATTATTTTAAACTAATAAGAACTGAACTTTGTCTAAACAAAGAAACCAACAAAGAAGCAAAAGGAAAACTAATAAAAACTTTACACTTTATCTTCCCACTTTTAAACTTTCTGTTGTTGCTATTTATATCTTATTGTACTATGTCTTGAAAAGTTGTTGCAGTTATTATTTTCAATTGGTTCCCTCTTTATCTTTATAGTCAAGATATGACTAGTTTACAATGTTATAATATTCTCTTTTTCTGTGTAGTTACCATTAGCAGTGAGCTTTGCACCTTCAGATGATTTCTTATTGCTCATTAACATTCTTTTCTTTCAGCAGTATACTTCAGATGATATTGGTGTGTTCAGGATGGTATAGATGTAGACACAGCTGTATACTTCAGATTGTTGGTTCATGTTAAATAACTGTTTAAGATTCACATTCAAAAGAAAATCATGCTACATAAAAATTGTCCATGATTTTTGCTCCAAAAAATTATTGGATAAAATCTAAAAAGTACTGTTGTAATTATGTCTCTTGAAGAAGAAAACGTCATTCTACATGTAAACAGATTCACTCAACTCTTTTGTTGTAGAAAACTTCAGAGTAGGTAAGTTGCTGTCTAACTTCCTGCTCCATGCACTTGCCAGAGAAAAGTGAGCAATACCTTCTGTGCCAGCATCCTTTGGGGATGAAAACAACCATTCCACACAGCTAAAGAGGGCATCCTAGTGCTTGCAGAGAAAGGCAGTGGAAACCACAAGGAATAAAGTACTGAACACCCTATCACAAGTTTTCATAAGGGGAACCACACTGTTAGCTACCATAAAGACAAAGACCAAAAGGACTGCCATGACAGCTAGGAGGATGTCAATTAGTTTATCCAGAAGATTCCAGGCAGTGGCATTCTCCAGCCCTTCTAGCTCCAAAACCTGCTAGTGTTGCACCTTGAATATCCAGCTCCATCTTGAAGATGCAGGTCCAGTATGCCTCCTAGATTTCCCAGGCCCATCCACAGAACTGTTATGCAATTTTTTCCCTGCCAGCCAATTACTACTTCAAGCTCAGTATTTCATTCTGGTGAAGCTTCTTTAGGTCATTTAGTTATTCTTTTCATCATGCACATCTATTTCACTCCTCCCATAAGGTCTTCATTACTAAGAAATTGTCTCTCTGATAATGTTCCTTGAGGGTATCAAATGATTTCTCTAGCCTGGCCTGGGTTTCCCAGATCTCCTGGATCTCATGTAATAGTGCATTAAATCCTGAGCTCTGTATGTGCAGGATATTCTTTTTGGAGCTGGATGCGCCTACAGTGATGCCACCAGTGCTGCTGTTGACTCCCAGTGAGCCTAAAGTGGTCCTAGAACTATCTTCCTGACTACCATATTGTGGGCATCACTCAAAGTTCAAAATCACTCTCAAAGCCTTCCCCTCATCCACTCACCCTACCTTTAAAGAGTCCTTCAGGTTATGGATGTTGTTTGTACTACCTAATTTGTTCCAGATCATTGAGGCAAACTCTCTGGGCTTGGAGACCATGTACTGAACAATTGGCCTGAGAGAAACTGGAATATCCACCTTTGACACCACTCACTACACTTTCACTGAAGCCACTAACCTTTCCTTCCTCATCCTTCAGACCCTGCTGCATATTCATAAAGACATTCTTTGGTTGCTGGGGGATCACATTCTGCTCCACCTCCTTAAAGCATCCTGTGGTAGTACTCAAGCTTCTTTTGTACCTGGAGAATGATTTGGGCAGATTTCTGGTTCTTCTCAAAGTCCTGCTTGATTCAGCCAGCCTGCTGCTTGTGTGAGCTGTTGGCAAGCTTCAAGTACTCAGCAATGCTGTCATCCCAAACTGTTTGTGCAATCTTGATCTGTCATGGGAACATCCGGCTCTTCTGCTGCAGGTGAACAATAGCAGGCTTTTTTTTTTCCTTTTGCACTGAGGGTTTGCTGTTCCATTCATGGAGTCTGTTTGAATGCTGCCGTTAGTACTGGAGAACACTACTCTAGATATCTGGGTGAGGCTGCTTGCCTCCAACCATTTAATCCACTCTGCAGTTCCCTCTTCTCTTGGTAGACATGCAGCAGCATTGGCACAAGTTATTTCCTTTACAGTAGAGCTGATAGGGGCATCAGTTGTGGATGGCATGACTGGGTTGGCATGACTGCACAAAAGCTGCGATATCCTGGCCAGATTTCCTGATTTGGGAACTTTCCTTTGGGGCTTCTAGATTATTCTACCTATTATGCAAGCTTGTTCCTCTCTTCATCTAAGGTGGCATTTTAATCTTCTGTAGGATATGATTTAGAGCTGTGGAGTCAGTGGAGACACTATCAGTCTCAGCACATGCATTCTGGCTTTCCAGATCCATTTCAGGTTCTGGATTGGCCTAAATAGGCTTCGCATGGTATGGAGACACTGATGCCCTCCTGGTCTAGTGTTGGAAGAGATCCAAGCCTTAGCCAATCAAATTAATTTTTTTTCCAAACATTGTGGGTCATTTTAGACAACTTTTTCCTGGCCTCTGCATCTTGTTATTTGCCTCTAGGATCAGAATTCTTATATAAATGTTCATGCCCACAGGCTCTGCCAGTAGACTTAAAATGCTTATTTGTAAACTTATTTTTTTTTAACACACCAAGAGTGTTAGATAATGTAGGAATTTGCTTCAACAATCACTGTGCATACAGCCATGAGATTAAGGGTTTATGCTACCTTTATCACTCTTCCTCAAGCACTTCTAAGGTGTATAAGAATCCTTTTAGGAAAAGCCCCTCAAAATCCCGGCAATATCTTTACTTTCTTTGCATAGATGAGGATGAACAATTGTAATCCAAAATGTTTCCCAAAAAGTTATCTTCAAAAACAAGCATAGAGACAGAAGATCCATATGAAAACAGATCCAATCTGGGAGAATGGATAGTGTGTCTTTCAAATCTTGTGATCAAGAGTAACTATTCACCAAATGTCAGCATCTGAAGAAAGTACTAACCATGAATTTGTTTTCTCCAAAAAGTAATATTGGTGGGAAGAGGAGGAACAGCCAGAGTCTCCACTAATACCTTCTTTCAAGCTCAAGTGCTGGCTCCAGCCACTGATGCCACTGTGCCCTAGTTGATCACTTCCAACCAACCTCTTCATGCACCTCACCCCAACTACCTGTCACCACTGCTTATGACTTATCCTTTAATTCTTTTGATATCATCTTTCACAAAGGAGGAGTTTTTAATTTTAATAAAGTCCAACTTACTAATTATGTGTTGTATGGAACATGCCTTTGGTGTTTTATCTAAAAAGTTATTACTATTTCCAAGATTATTTAAATTTTATTTTAGCTTATCTTCTAGAGTTTTATAGTTTGTATTTTAAATTTAGGTTGATCATTCATTTTGAGTTAATTTTTGTGAAAGATGTTAAGTATGTATCTAAGATTTATTTTTTGCATGGAGATGTTCAATTGTCCCAGAATCATTTGTTGAAGAGACTCCTTGTTCTATTGTATTGCCTTTATTCTTTTGTCAAAGATTATTTGACTATATTTATGTGGGCCTACTTCTTGGCCCTCTATTCTCTTCCACTGACCTACTTGTTCATTCTTGACAACAACACGTTGTCTTGATTACTGTAGCTTTATAGTAAATCTTGAAGTTATGGAGTGTCAGTCATCTGACTTTTTTCTTCTGCTTTAATATTGTGTTGGCTATTCTGGGTGTTCTGCCTCTCCATATGAACCTTACAGTTTATGGATATCTATAAAATAACTTGCTGAGTTTTAAAGTTGTGATTGTGTTAAGTCTATAGATCAACTTGAAAAGAACTGGCAATCAGTGTTCCTATCCATGAACATGGTATACCTTTACATTTATTTAGTTCTTCTTTATACCTTTTATCAGAGTTTCACAGTTTTTCTCATATAGATCTTATACATATTTTGTTAGATTTATACCTAAGTATTTCACTTTGGGAGGTGCTAATGTAAATGGTAAACTGTATTTAATTTCAAGTTCCACTTGTACATTTTTTGCATCTATTTTCATATGTAGAAAAGTGGTTAATTTTTGTATGTTAACCTAGTATCCTGCAATCTTGCTTTAGTCACACATTAGTTCTAGGAGTTGTTTTTTGATTATTTGGATTTTCTACATAGATGATAATTCATCTGTGGCCATAGACAGTTTTATTTCTTCCTTCCAATTTTACCTTTTCTTGTCTTACTGCATTAGCCAGATACCCGGTATGATAGTAGAAAGCAGTGGTGAGAGGAGATATCCTTGCTATCTCCCAGATCTTAGTGGAAAAGCTGCTAGTTTCTTACCATTAAATATAATGTTACCTGTAGGGTCTTTTGTGATATTTTTTTCTTAATTTGTTGTGAGTTTTTACCATGTGTGGGTGTTGGATTTTGTTGAATACTTTTTCTGTGTCTGTTGATATAATCCTGTGGCTTTTCTTCTTTAGTCCATTGATGTGACAGATTATATTATCTGGTTTTGAATGTTAAATCAGCTTTGCATATCTGGTATATAACCCTTGGTCATGGTGTATAATTTTTTAGACATTGTTGGATATGATTTGTTAATATTTTGTTGAGAATTTTTGCATGTATGTTCATGAGCGATATTGGTCTTTAGTTTGTGTGTGTGTGTGTTTGTTTGTTTGTTTGTTTGCTTTTTCCTTGTGATGCCTTTGTCTTGTTTTGGTATTAGAGTTATGCTGGAGTCACTGACTGTGTTCAAAAATAATTCTTCTGCAACCATCCTCTGGAATAGATTACAGAAAATTGGCATAATTTTTCCTTAAATGTTGGGTAGAATTCATGAATAAAGCAGTTTGGACCTGGTGATTTCTATTTTGGTAGGCAATACATTATTGATTCAAATTATTTACTAGATTAGCCATGATCATGTTGTCTATTATTTTCTTGAGTGAATTTTGTCATATTATATCCTTCAAGCAATTGGCTCTTTTTATCTAGGTTATAAGATCTGTGGGTATAGAGTTGTTCATAATAATTCTTTATTAGCCTTTATGTTTCAATACAATCTGTAGTGATCTTACAATATTAGGAATTTGTATTTCTCTCTCTTTCTCTTTCCCTCTGTCTCCCTCTTCTCCCACCACTTCTTCCCTTTTCTTTGTTAGCTTGGCTAGAGACTTATCAATATTATTGATGTTTTCAAAGAACCAGCTTTCAGTTTTGTTAATTTTTTCTATTGGTTTTATTTTTTCAATTTCATTGATTTCTGCTCTAATTTTTATTATTTATCTTCTTCTCCTTACTTTGGATTTAATTTAAACATTTTCTCATCGTTTCTTAAGGTGGAGGCTTAAGTGATTAATTTTATATTTTTCTTTTCCTCTGAATATGTATTCAATACTATAAATTTCCCTCTGAACATTCTTTTCATTGTATCCCACAGATTTTGATAAATTGTATTTTCATTCTTATTTAGTTCAAAATATCTTAAAATTTGAGATGTCTTCTTTGATCCATGGGTTACACAGAAGTGTATTGTTTAATCTCGAAATATTTTGACATTTTTCAGATATCTATTTTTTCAATATTATTATTATTTTTCAGTTCTGGGATATATATGCAGGATGTGCATGTTTGTTACATAAGTAAACATGTGCCATGGAAGTTCACTATACCTATTAACCCATCACCTAGTTATAAGCCTAGCATGCATTAGTTATTTGCCCTAATGCTCTCTCCACTGCACATCCTCTCCTGACAGGTTCCAGTGAGTGTTGTTTCCCTCCCTGTGTTTAAATGTTCTTATTGTTAATCTCCCACTTATAAGCGAAAACATGTGGTGTTTGTTTTTCTGTTCCTATGGTCGTTTGCTGAGGATAATGGCTTCCAACTCCATCCATGTCCCTGCAAAGGATGTGTTCTCATTTTTTATGACTGCGTAGTATTCCATTGTGTGCCTGTACATTTTCTTTATCTGATCTATAACTGATGGGCATTTGGGTCTTTGCTATTGTGAATAGTGCCACAATGAATATGTGCGTGCATGTATCTTCATAATAGGGTGATTTATATTCCTTTGGGTATATACCCAATAATGAGATTGCTGTGTCAAATGGTATTTCTTGTTCTAAATCTTTGAGGAATTACCACACTATCTTCCACAATGGTTAATCTAATTTATATTCCCACCAACAGTATAAAAGCATCCCTTTTTCTTTGCAACCTTGTGAGAATCTGCTGTTTCTTGACTTTTTAATAATCTTCATTCTGACTGGTGTGAGATGGTGTCTTGTGGTTTTGATTTGCATTTCTCTAATAATCAGTGATGCTGAGCTTTCTTTCATATGTTTGTTCACTGCATTTTTTGAAGAAATGTCTGTTTGTGTGCTTTGCCTCTTTTTTAATGGAGATTTTTTTTTATAAATTTGCTTAAGTTTCTTATAGATTCTGAATATTCAAACCTTTTCATAGATGGATAAATTGCAAAAATACCTCTATGCAAGTAAACTGAAAAATGAGAATAAATGGATTAATTCCTTGACACATACACCCTCCCAAGATGAAACGAGGAAGAAATTGAATAGCCTACCAACCAAAAAAAGCCCAGGTTCAGATGCATTTACAGCTGAATTCTACAAGAGGTACAAAGAGGAGGTGGTATTATTACTTTCGAAATGAAAAGGAGGGACCCTTCCCTAACTCATTTTATGAGGCCAACATCATCCTGATACCAAAACCTGGCAGAGATACAACAACAAAAACAAAAATCACTTCAGGTCAATATTTCTGATGAGCATCAATGCAAAAATATTCAATAAAATACTGCCAAATCCAGATGCACATTAAAAAGCTTATATACCACAATTAAATCAGCTTCATCTCTGGGAATGCAAGGTTAGTTCAACATATGCAAATCAACAAGTGTAATTCACCATATAAACAGAACTAAAGACAAAAACCACATGATTATCTCAATAGATGCAGAAAAGTCCTTCAATAAAATTCAACATCTCTTCATGTTAAAAATTCTCAATAAAATAGATATTTATACCTCAAAATTATAAGAACCATTTATGACAAACTCACAGCCAATATCATACTGAATGGGCAAAAGCTGGAAGCATTCCCCTTGAAAACCGGCACAAGACACGAATGCCCTTTCTTACCACTCTTATTCAACATAACATTGGAAATTCTGGCTGGGGCAATCAGGCAAGAGAAAGAAATTAAGTGTATTCAAATGGGAAAAGAGGAAGTCAAATTATCTTTGTTTGCAAAAGACATGATCCTACATGTAGAAGACCCCATTGACTCAGCTCAAAAGTTTATTGAGCTGATAAGCAACTTCAGCAAAGTCTCAGGCTACAAAATTATTGGGCAGAAATCACAAGCATTCCTATACACCAACGACAGACAAGCAGAGAGCCACATCATAAATGAACTCCCATTCATAAATGCCATAAACAGAATAAAATACCTAGTTACACAGCTAATGAAGGAAGTGAAGGACCTCTTCAAGGAAAACTAGAAACCAATGCTTAAGGAAATTAGAGAGGACATAACAAATGGAAAATCATTCCATGCTCATGGATAAGAAGAATCAATATTGTGCAAATGGCCATACTGCCAAAAGCAATTCATAGATTCCATGCTATTATGTTATTAATTACAGTTTAATTCTACTGGTCTGAGAACAGAAAATTATATGATTTATATTCATTTAAACCTGATAAGGTGTTGTTTTATTATCCAGAATGTGGTCTATCTTGGTGAATGTTCCATGTAAACTTGAGAAGATAATCTCCTGTTTGTGATAAAGTGGTCTATAGACGTTGATTAAATACAGTTTACTAATAATGCTGTCCAGTTAGACCATTCTTATTACCTATCTTCTGCCTGTTGGATCTGTTCATTTCTGACAGAAGGGTGTGAAAACCAACAACTATAGTAGTCAATTTATCTGTTTCTCTGCACAGTTATATCAGATTTTGCCTCATGTATTTTGATACAGCGTTATTAAGTACATACATATACACATTAATCATTATGTCTTTTTTAAGTATTTGCCCAATTAGCATTAGGTAATGCTCCTCTATCCCTGACAACTTTCCTTGCTGTGAAGTCAGCTCTGTCTGAAACTGCTCTTTCTTTCGATCACTGTTAGAGTGGTATACCTTTGTTTACTTTTTGTCTATATGTGTCTTTATAACTAAAGTGGGTTTTCTACAAACAACATATAGTTGAGTCTTGTTTTTTTTTTTTTTGATCCAATTTGGCAATCTGTCTTTTTTTATGCATTTAGGCCATTGATATTAAAAGTAATTATTGATATATTTGGATTAATATCTACTATACTTTTTACCCCTTACCTTTTATTTTACTTGTTCTTGGTTCCTATTTTTGTCTTCCATATTTTTTGTGTGGTTTTAAATGCATTTTATATTATTCCCTTTTCTCTCTTTTCTTGAAATATTAATTATAATTTTTATTTTTTTTAGTGGTTGTACTAGAGTTTGCAACTAATACAGGTCCACTTTTTAAAAATTATTATTATTTTTGAGATGAAGTCTCACTCTGTTGTCAGGCTGGAATGCAGTGGTGCAATCTCAGCTCACTGCAACCTCCACCTTTTGGGTTCAAGCAGTTCTCCTGCTTCAGCCTCCCAGGTAGCTGGGACTACAGGCATGTGCCACCATGCCCAGCTAATTTTCTGTATTTTTAGTAGAGACAGGGTTTCACCATGTTGGCCAGGATGGTCTTATCTCTTGACCTCATAATCTGCCTGCCTTGGCCTCCCAAAGTGCTGAGATTACAGGTGTGGGCCACTGTCCCCTGCCATGTCTACTTTTGAATAACATTATACCACTTCATGGGTTATGCAAATACCTTATAATTTTAAAAAATCTCAAATTCCTCCCTTTTGTCCCTTGTATCACTGCTGTAATTTATTTTACTCATACATAAACATACAAAAGCATATATAAAGGATGCCTTGGTAACATTGTAGGTTCAGTTCCATATCACTGCAGTAACATAAATGTCACCATAAACAAGCCATGAATGTTTCAGTTTCTGAGTGCATATAAAATTCATATTTATACTATACTGTAGTATATTAAGTGTGCAGTAGCATTATGTCTAAAAATGATGTACAAATCTTAATTAAAATAGTTTATTGCTTAAAATGCTTGTAATTTTCTGAGCCTTCAGTGAGTAATCATTTTGCTGGTGGCAGTTCTTGCCTCATTTTTGATGGCTACTGACTGATCAGGGTAATGGTTGTTGTAGATTGGGGTGGCTGTGGCAATTTTTTAAAATAAGACAATAATGAAAGCTGCCATATCAATTAATTTTTCCTTTATGAAAGATTTCTCTGTAGCATGCAATGCCATTTTAAACCATTTAATCCAGAGTAGAACTTCTTTCAAAAATCCATCTTCTTAAACTCTGTTGCTACTTTAACAAAAGTGATGTACTATTTTTCTAAGTCCACTATTGTCATTTCAATAATGTTTACAACATCTTCACCAGGAGTGGATTCCATATTAAGAAACCACTTTCTTTTCTTGTCCTTGAGAAGCAACTCCTCATCCCTTCAAGTTTGATCATAATAGTGCAGCAATTTAGTCACATATGTAGGCTCCACTTCTAATTCTAGGTCTGTTGCTAGTTCCATGACATCTGCAGTTACTTCCTCCACTAAAATTTTGAACCCTTCAAAGTCATCCACAAGGATTGGAATCAGCTTATTCCAAGCTCCTGTTAATGTTGATATTTTGACCTCCTCATATGAATCATGTTTTTAATAGCTCCTAGAATGGTAAACTCCAGAAAATTTTTAATTTACTTTGCCCAGATCTATCGGAGGAATCACTGTCTATGACAGCTATAGCCTTTCAAAATGTATCTCTTAAATGATACGACTTGAAAGTTAAAATTAGTCTTTAGTCCCTGGGCTACTGAATGGGTGTTATGTTAGCAGGCATGAAAGCACTCTTACGAAGGCATGAAAACATTAATCTTTTTGCACGTCTACATCCAAGCTTTTAGATGACCAGCTGCATCATCATTGAGAAATACTATTTTGAATACTCTTTTTTTTTTTTGCTGAGCAGTAGGTCTCAACGGTGGGCTTAAAATATTTGATAAACCATGTTCCAAACAGATGTGCTCTTGTATAGTCTTTGTTGTTCCATTCATATAACACAGAGTAGATTTCACACAATTCTTAAGAGCCTTAAGAATTTTAGAATGGTTAATGGACGTTGGCTTCAGCTTTAAGTAACTGTGTTAGCCCCTAATGAGAGAGTCATCCTTCCCTTTGAAACTCTAAAACCAGGTTGACTTCTCTTTAGCTATGAAAGTCCTATATAGCATATTTCTCCAGTAGAAGATGGTTTTGTCTGCATTTAATATCTATTGTTTAGTCTACCCACCTTCACCAATAATCTTATCTAAATCTTCTGGATAACTTGCCTTTCGTACATTATCATTTTTTTCACTTTGCTCTTTCATGTTATGGAGATGGCTTCCTTCCTTAAGTCTCATGAATCAATAAATGACAGCTTACAAATTTTCTTCTGTAACTTCCTCACCTCTTTCAGTCTTTATGGGGCATTGGGGTGGACTAGGCTTTCAAGTAAGGAAATGTAACTGATTTGACCTTCAATCCAGACCATTCAAACATTCTTCATATTGGCAATAAGACTGATTTGCTTTCTTATTATTCCTGGGGTCACTGGAGGAGTGCTTTTAATTTTCTTCAAAAGCTTTTCCTTTGTGTTCACTACTTGACTAGCTAGTACAAGAGGCATAGCTTGCAGCCTACCTTTGCTTCTGACATACCTTCCTCACTAAGCTTAATCGTTTCTAACTTTCGACTTAAAGTGGGAGATGTGAAATGCCTCCTTTCACTTAAATACTTAGAAGCCATGAAAGGTACTAATTTGCCTAATTTCAATATTGTTGTGTCTCAGGGAATAGGGAGGCTAAAGAAGAGGGAGGGAGACAAGACAAGGGAATGATCAGTTCGTGGAACAATTAGAGCACATTTATGAATGAACTGCACTGTCTTATATGGTGCAGTTTTTGGTACCCTAAAACAATTACAATGGTAACATCAATGTTAACTGATCACAGATCACAATAACAGATATAATCATAATGAAAAAGTTTGAAGCGGGCCGGGCGCGGTGGCTCACGTCTGTAATCCCAGCACTTTGGGAGGCCGAGGCGGGTGAATCACGAGGTCAAGAGATCGAGACCATCCTGGTCAACATGGTGAAACCCCGTCTCTACTAAAAATACAAAAAATTTAGCTGGGCACGGTGGCGCGTGCCTGTAATCCCAGCTACTCGGGAGGCTGAGGCAGGAGAATTGCCTGAACCCAGGAGGCGGAGGTAGCGGTGAGCCGGGATCGCGCCATTGCACTCCAGCCTGGGTAACAAGAGCAAAACTCCGTCTCAAAAACAAAAACAAAAAAAAAAAAAAAAAAAAAAGTTCGAAGCATTGCAAGAATTTCCAAACTGTGACAGAGACACACACAAAAAATATGCTATTGGAAAAATGGTGCCAATAGACTTATCAATGCGTAGTTGCCACAAACATTCAGTTTGTAAAAAGCACAGTATCTTAAAGCACAACAAAGAGAAGCAATAAAATGACATATGCCTGTATACATGTATATAAGCATACATAATTGTATATAATGTTGCTATTTTTTGGTAAAAATTGTTATCTATTACATCAACCAAGAATAAGACAAATAAAAGTGTTTATTTACCTTCACTTATTCTCCAATGTTTTTCTTTTCTTTATGTGGCCCTGAGGTTCTGACCTATATTCTTTTTTTCTTTCTTTCTTTTCTTCTTTTTAACATGTCTCACAAGGCAAGTCTACTGGCAATGATTCTATCAATTTTTGTTTATCCAAAGAAAGCATTTTTCTTTCACTTTTGATGGTTGATTTTGCAGTGCACAGAATTCTAGATTGGTGGTTTTTCTCTCTCAACACCAAATATTTCACTCCATTTTTTTCTTGCTTTCATAATTTCTAAGAAGTAAGATGTAATGTTTATTTTTGCCTCTCTGCAACTAAGGTATTTTATTGATTTTTTTTAACTTCTGCCTTATCTATTCTGTTCATTGATCTATTTGTCTATTGTAATATTAATACTGTGCTGTTTTTATTACCATAGGCTTGCAGTATAATTTGAAGCTAGGTAATATGATGCCTCTAGCTTTGTTCTTTTTCATAGAATATTGACTACTAAGGCTCCTTTTTTTGTACTTCATGAATATCATTATTTTTTCTTAAGGCCACATATCTACAGCCAACTGATCTTTGAAAAAGTCGATAAAAATATATAATGAGGAAAGAACACCGTTTTCAATAAATGGTGCTGGGAAAATTGGATTGCCATACAGAAAGGAATGGAACTGGACTCCAACTCTCACCATATACAAAAATCAATTTAATATAGATCAAATACTTAAATATAAGACCTGAAACTATGAAAATACTAGAAGAAAACCTAGGGGAAACTTCTCTGGACATTGGTCTAGACAAAGAATTCATAATTAAAACCACAAAAGCAAATGCAACAACACCAAAAACAGGCAAATGAGACTGACTTAAACTAAAGAGTTTCTGCACAGCAAAAATACAGTGAACAGACAACCTGCAGAGTGGGAGAAAATATTTGAAAATTATGCATTTGACAGTGGACTAGTATCCAGAATTTAAAAGAAACTCAAACAACTTTATAAAAGAGACCCAAATAACTTCATTAAAAAGTGAGCAAAGGACACAAGTAGACATTTTTTAAAAGAAGACATAGAAATGGCCAATAAACTTATGAAAAATGCTTTACATCACTTATCATCAGAGAAGTACAAATTAAAACTACAATGAGGTAGCATCTTATATCAGTCAGAATGCCTATTATTAAAAACTCAAAAATTGGTAGATCTTGCCAAGGATATGGAGAAAAGGGAATGTTTACACACTGTTGGTGGGAATGTCAATTAGTACAACCTCTATTGAAAACAGTATGGAGACTTCTCAAAGAACTAAAAATAGAATTATCATTTGATACAATAATCTCACTACTGGGTATGTAACCAAAGGAAAGGAAACCATTAAATAAAAAAGATACCTGTACTCGTATGTTTATCACAGCACTATTCAAAATAGCAAATACCTGAAATTAACCTGAGTGTCCATTAATAGATGATTGGATGAAGAAACTTATAGATCCATTGATAGTTCTAATTTTAGTTATTTAAGAAATCTCCACATTGTTTTCCATAGAGGTTGTACTGATTAACATTTCTACCAACAGGGCATAAGTATTCCCTTTTTTTCACATCCTCCTTAATATCTGTTATATTTTGACATATATGTGTGTCTATATATGTGTGTGTGTATATGTGTGTGTGTATCTATTTATGTATATATACCACATTTACATACCACATTTTCTTTATCCAATCCACTTGATTTGGGGGAAATTTTCAGTCTTTATTGTTTCAAATATTGCTTCTGTTCATTTTCCCCTTCTTCTTTTGATATCAACATTAAATATGTCATAATTTTTGTACATAGTTCCTTTTGTTCCATATTCCTTGGATATTCTATACTTCTGTTTTTATTTTTTTTTCCTCTTTACCTTTAGTTTGGAAGTTTCCATTATCATACCCTCAAGCTCAAAGACTCTGTCCTCAGGTGCATCCAGTCTACTAATGAGCCCATCAAAAACATTTTTCAGTTCAGTTACTTTTTTTTTTGAATCTCTAGAACTTCTTTTTTTTTTTTCCTCCCTAGAATTTCTATCTTCTGCTTTCATTCCATTGTTGCATGGGCTATCTACTTTTTCCATTAACTTCCTTAGCACATTAGTCATAATTTTAAAACAATTTCTGACCTGATAATTCCAACATTCTTGCCACATCTGACTCTGGCTTGAATCTTATCAGTGTATCTTATGCTTAATTATCAGTGTTTTGCTGAGCCTGTGCCTCTGGACTATAAACTTCACTGTTATTTCTCAGGTTTTTTTTGTTTGTTATTGCTGCTTTGTTTGCCACTTAGGTAGAGCAGGATGACTGGAGAGGGCTGGAGTTGTGTATTTCCCTTTTCCCACGTAGAAGGCTAGAAGTATATTCACCATTTTTTTTTTTAATTTGGCATAAAACTTTTCCTTCAAGAGGAATTTTTCTAACTTTTAATATATGTTCTTTAGAAATCCTGATATTTTTCTCTGCGAAAATGTTTTTGTTTATTCATTCTTGAATGAGTATTAATTACAGAGTTCTAGTTTGACAGTTTTTTGCTATCAGCAACTGTGAAGATGTTGTTCTATTGTGTTCTAAACGCTATTTTGCTTTTGAAATATTTGCTGTCCCATAATTTGCATTTTCCAAGTTTTTTTCTGGTAATTTAAGTTCTAATTAATCTCAACAGTGGCAGAAAAAATACGCTATATCAAGCATTTGAAATGTATAAGACTTACATGAGTGCTCTATGATCCATTTTGATAAATGTTTCGCATTTACTTGAAAAACACGGATATTCAGTAATTAATTGGATGCAGTATTAAGATATGCCAATTAGATAAAGTTGGTTAATGGTATTATTCAAAACTTTGACATCCTTATTACTCTTTTTTTGTCTGCCTGTTCTATCAGTTATTAAGAGAGATGTGTTAAAATCTTCAATTAAGATTTTGGATTGTCTATCATTTTAATTCTGTCAACTTTTGGTTTACATATTTTAAAGCAGTTTCCAAGTATATGCAAATTTGAAATTCTTATATGTTCCTATTGATTCAAATGTTTCATAATTATTAAACATTTTATAATTATAAAATATCTTATTTCTCTTAATATGTTTTGCTTTAAAATCTATGTTGACTGATAATATATTCATACTAGCTTTCTTTTAGATAATGTATTTATGGCATAACTTTTCCATCAGCTATGTTTCAAGCTGTGTATATTTATATTCAAAGAGTATGTTTTTCAGAAAACTTTCAGAATGGGAGAAAATTTTTGCAATCTATCCATCTGACAAAGGTTTAATATCCAGAATTTACAAGGAACTTAAGCAAATTTATGAGAAAAAACAACCCCATTAAAAAGTGGGAAAAGAATATGAACAGACACTTCTCAAAAGAAGTCATACATGCGGCTAACAAACACATGTATAAAGGCTCAACATACTGATGGTTAGAGAAATGCAAATCAAAACCATAATGACATACCATCTCATGCCAGTCAGAATGGTTATTATTAAGATGTCTAAAAAAAACAGATACTGGAGCAGTTGTGGAGCAAAAGAAATGCTTTTACACTGTTGGTGGGAGTGTAAACTAGTTCAACATCGTGAAAAACAGTGTGGTGATTCCTCAAAGACCTAGAGGCAGAGATACCATTTAATGCAGCAATCCCATTATTGAATGTATACCTCCCCAAATATAAATTATTTTATAATAAAGATACATGCATGCATATGTTCGTTGCAGCACTGTTCACAATAGCAAAGACATGGAATCAACCTAAATGCCTATCAACGATAGAAAGGATAAGAAAACATGGTACATGTACACCATGGAATACTATGCAGCTATAAAAATAAATAAGATTGTGTCCTTTTCAGGGACATGGATGGAATTGGAAACTCTTATCCTCAGAAAACAAACACAGGAATAGAAAACGAAACACCATATGTTCTCACTTATAAGTAGGAGCTGAACAATGGGAACACACTGACACTTGGCAGGAAATAACACACACTGGGGCCTGTGGGCATTGGGAGAGGTAGAGCATAAGAAAGAATAGCTCATGGATGCTGGGCTTAATACCAAGGTGATGGGATGATCTGTACAGCAAACCATGTTTACCTATGTAATAAACCTGCACATCCTGGACATGTACCCCTGAACTTGAAATAAAAGTTGAAGGAGAAAAAAGTATGCTTTGTAAATAGCATATAGATGGATCTTTAAAAAAATGAATGTGGCAATTTTTATCTTTTTATTGACATATTCTATAAATATATATTTGATATATTGATATAGTTTTATCTATCTATCTATCTATCTATCTATCTATCTATCTATCTATTTATTTATTTTGAGGCAGAGTCTCACTCTGTTGCCCAGGCTGGAGTACAGTAGTGCAATCTTGGCTAAACTGCAACCTTCACCTCCCAAATTCAAGCAGTTTTCCTGCTTCAGTCTCCCAGGTAGCTGAGACTACAGGTGCACGCCATGACACCTGGCTAAGTTTTGTATTTTTACTAGAGACAGAGTTTCACTATGTTGTCCAGTCTAGTCTTGAATTCCTGACCTCATGATCCACCCACTTCAGCCTTGAAAAGCCATTTTATTTCTTAAATTAGCTTTTTAAAATGTATTTTGTCTTTGTTATATTTGTATTGTTTCTTTAGAAATTGCTGATGTGTCCTTTATTTAAAAAACTTATATAAATTTGTGCTTTTACCATATTTCAAAGAAAGAAAGAATCTTACTAAATTCTTGGTTAGGTCTATTTACTTTTTTTAAAAAACATTTTGTCTATTGCCATGTATTTTACTTTAATAAGTTTTAGGTCTCATAGAGATTGCTGTTATCACTGCTTTAGAGAGTAAGTATCCTGTATGTTTTCCCACATATCTACCCTTTTTGGTGCTATTAATTTTTTTCACATAAATTGTCTCCTCTGGAATCATTTTACTCAATTTAAGAACTTCTTCAGTAGTTTTTGTAGTGCAAATCTGCTAATTTTTGTTTACTCAGTTTTTGTCTGAGGGCATTTTTGTTTTGTTTTTATTTGTAAATAATTTTTCCACTACATATTGAAATCTAAGTTAAGGTTTCTGATTTTGTTTTGCTTTCCTTTGGTTCTTCAGCATTTCAAAGAAGCAATCCCATCATCTTCTGGCTTCCAAAGTATCTGTTGAGAAAATCATTTCTTTCTAGTTATTTTTTTCCTCTAAAGAAAATATGACTTTTCTATGGTCATTTTAAATATTTTACTTTATTTTTTAGTAATTTAATTTGATATTATGATTATTAGGATTTGCAGAGCATTTTGTGAGTTAATGCCTTCATCAAAATTGAAAACTGCAGGGACCAGGAAGAGGCAGTTATTTTGCTAAATATTGTTTCTGTTCCATTTTTTTCTCTTTTCACCTCTTAAGTAAGTGTACATGTATGTTAGCCCTTTTACCTAAGTTTTACCTCATTTTTACATTCAGTTGTATGTGTGCTTTTTTTTCTTTTCTTTTCTTTTTAGGTATTATCTGTATCTGTCCTTGACCATTAATTCTGTCTTCTCCTCCATCTATTATGCTTTTCATCCTTTTTAAAACGTCTTAATATCAGATATATTTTGCAGTTATAGACTATTCACTTGGTTCTTTTTAAATTGTATGCTAGGCATTGTTAATGTTATGTGTTAGAATTCTGGCTTATGTTATTTTCTAGTAAAGAGTGTGTTTTTTTTATTCTGGGTGGTAAATCAATTGCTGGTAGATCACATTGATGCTGTCAAAGTTTGGTTTATGAATTTGATATAGCGGTTCTATTTCCCTTACTTCTAGTGTCTAGCCCTTAATCATACAGAATGACCTTTCTGGGATCTCACTTTAATATTTAGGCTGTTCATCATGGTCTCTACTCACTGGAGCTGATCTTCATTGTCTTTCCGATACATGCGATTTCTGAAGTTTCTGCTTTACTCTCAACTTCATAGAAAACATTGTTCCTAGGTCTCACAAGGTCTTATCTTGGGTACATGCAGTTTAAGAGTTACCAGTGATGCAAGGAGAAACTTCTGGCATAGTTTGGCTTCATTCTCTCCAATACTCTGCCCTGAAAAGCACAACAGCTTTAGCAGCCCCAAATCCAATATGTGTATCAACCATTCAGTAAAGCTGCTGTGTTCTATTTCTTTGGTCATATTTTGGCCAATTCCCACAAGGAGACAACTTAAGTGAATGTGAAGCTTATGGTGTATACTGACCTTCTCCCAAGTAGGCTTCTCAATACCTGCAAACACTTGTTTTTATATTTTTTATCCAACTCTGACAGAAACTATTCCAGAAAGAGATTTAGTCTCAGTGATACCATTGTGTTTACTAATGGAATTCCCTCTTCTGAATTTTTTCTTTGTAACAGCTTTATTGAGGCATGATTGACAAACACTAAACATACATATTTAAGCTGCACAATTTGATGAATTTTAACATTTGAATATTCTGAGATGGGATCACCAAAATCAATATAATGAATAAAACTATTATTTATAAAAGTGTCCTTGTGTCCCTTTGTAGTTTCTCCTTATTCAAGATAATCACTGTTCTGCTGTCAATATATATATTAATTTGCATTTTATAGAATTTTACATCTATGGAAGAAGTATTTATTTTATTAACCTGGATTCTTTTATTCAGCATAATTATTTTAAGATTCATCTATGTTATATGTATGTATAAATATTTTATTCCTTTTTATTATTTACTATAATTCCATTGCATATAAATACCATATATATCAAATTCTTAACATTTTTTAAATTGAAAAGTATAGTTCATGGCACACAGAAAAGAACACTTAGAACTGTATTGAGTAATACTTTCTAAAGTTTCAGAGAATATTTTCTTTAAAAAATTCAAAACTCACCATTTTAAAATAAAATCACTTATACTCTACATCCATGGCATTTTAATTACATTGATAATTTTCAGATTGGTGTTTCTGATGGACTCTATCATGCCTTAATAACTAATTACATGGAAAGCAATATTAGCTGCTTTTGCCTGAGTCGAAATTTAAAGAATTAATATGGGTATAATACTATCCTCTAAAATATTGAACCAGTTAATTTTAACAGTTACATTTTTTCCTAAAGGGAATTTCTTATTCTTCTGAAAAACCCTAGTTTAAGACTGGAAAATATATTGAGAATAAAATGAGTGAAACTTTGAGAATGTTTCTCACTACATGTGAGTAAGGCTATATTTAAAAGATTGTAAACAGGAAGGGACATTCAAAAATCTAGGAAACATTAGTGAACCATATCTTATATGTCTAATGATATATAATGATCCCAAATACAATACCATTATAACAGTTTTGAAGTATTTGATAAAATGGAGTTTTTACTATCATTATCAATTTTACCATCCACTATTTCAGAAAAGGTGTAGTTATACCATGTATGTGGTCATAGTGAATACAATAACCCCATTAAAAAATCTCTGCAGCATTATCCTAAGGAATATCATTAATGTTTTTCTATTTTAATCATACAACACTGGTTAAAAATTGCAATTTGGGTAGAGTATTAAGTTCTGTGATATAGCAAACATTGATTACTTAACAATGGAATGGTAAATCTCAGTTACTGTTCTACCTGGTTGTTAAATGCAAAAAGAAAATGTACTATTATTGACTGCATAAGCACATGTAAAAGTTATTATTTATTTGTTGCAAGCAAGGAAACTTCAGTATGCTATTTTAAGCAAAATGGAATTTATTTAAGCAAAATGAAAGAAAGCAGGTAATGAACTAGAGATGCTGTGAGGATATATATATAGTGGGAACTAAATATATAGTTAAAGAATCTGAGAAAATCATTAATGGGCATAAGATATCTATATGGAATAAATAGATGAAGGATAGGGACATATTTTAAGTTATTGGCTATAGGAATGAGAACTAGAGTTGTATTAGCAATATCCATACTTGTTCTTTATTACTCTTTGGTAGTCTGTAAAAATGCATCCTATTCAAATATAAGTTAGGGAAAATAAATTTAATCTGCCTCTAAACTAAGAAAACATTGAACAAGGAAAATAGCAATATATATTTCTTACATGTGATAAAAACTCATCGGTAAAATGTTTCTACTAAGGAAGTAAAAAGCAAGATGAAACACTCCAATTTGATTTAACCCCTTCCAATGGAGTTATCTGGATTTTTCTTTCTTGTTGATTTGTTTAGGTTCCCTGTATATTCTAGATATTAGCCCTTTGTCAGATGCATAGTTTGCAAATATTTTCTCCTACTGTGTGGGTTGTCAGTTTACTCTGTTGATCATTTATTTTGTTATGCTGAAGCTCTTTGGTTTTATTAGGTCCCACTTGTCAATTTTTGTTTTGTTGCAGTTGCTTTTGAGAACTTAGTCATAAATTCTTTGTCAGAAGGGTATTTCCTAGGTTTTCTTCTAGGATGTTTATAGCTTGAGGTCTTGCATTTAGGTTTTCAGTCAATCTTGTGTTAATTTTTCTATGTGCTGATAGATAGGGATCCAGTTTCATTATTCTGCATATGGCTAGCCAGGTTTCTCAGAACTGTTGACTGGATAGGAAGACCTTTCCCCATTTATTATTTTTGTCAACTTTATTGGAGATAAGTTGGTTGTAGTTTTGCAGCTTCATTTCTGGGTTCTCTATTATGTTACATTGGTCTATGTGTCTGTTTTTGCTGATGGTAATGTAAATTAGTTTAGCTACTGTGGACAGCAGTTCAAGGATTTCTCAAAGAACTAAAAACAGAGCTATTGTTGGCCCAGCAATTCCATTACTGGGTATATATCCAAAAGAAACTAAATTATTCTACATAAAAGATACATGAAGTTATATGTTTATTGCAGCACTGTTCATAACAGCAAAGTTGTGAGATCAATCTAGCTGCCCATTATCACTGGATTGCATAAAGAAAATGTGATATATATATATATCTAAATGTGATATATATATATATATAGCTAAATTTTGGCTACACGCAAACTTAAAGATGGGAAAAACAGACACTAGGGACAAGAAAAGAAGGGAGGGAAGGAGAAAAGGAGGGAAGTAAGGGCTGGAAAACTTCCTATTAGGTACTATCTGGATGACAGGATCAATAGAAGCCCAAACCTCACATCACACAATATTCCCTTGTAACAAACCTGCACATGTACCTGCAAATATAAAATAAAAATTTAAACTAAAAAATAAAAATGTTATTTTTATTCTGTCTTGAAATCATCTTATACATTTGTGTCTCTAGCTATGACCTTTCTCACAAACCTCGGATTTGTATACAAAAACACACACTTGATATTTCCTCTTGGAAGTTATTTTGGAAACATTATCAAATTAGTATGCAGACAACTGACCTGCTGGAATTTCCTGAAAAACTATCTCTGCCTTAGCCTTCCCCATGTCACTTAATGTAAACTCAATCCATGTGGTTATTTAGGGTCGAATCTCTTTAAATCTCCACATTCAACCCAATAGGGATACTATTGAAGTATCCTCAAAGTATATGCAGAATCTACTCATTTCTCACTTCCTTCATTAGCAATTTCCTTGCCAAGATGTATATGACTTTTGTGAAAAAATTATAAAACTTTATTCAAGAGTCTTTAAAATGACATAAATAAATGGAGCAATATGCCTGCTCTTACATTGGGAGACTCAATATTATAAAATTAAAACCTATACCACATATTGATTCTATATAATCTCAAACTCCTACTTTTGAGGTGTTTGTGGAATTGTTTTGAAAATTACAAGCAGGTTCTAAAATTTATATGGAAAGGCAAAGGACCAATTATAGCATATATACTTGGGAAAGAAAGAATGAAGAAATAGGTAAAATATATCAAAAGTTACTCTAAGTCAATATAAATTATGAAAATTTAGTGTTAACCCAAAGAGAGAAAAAAAATCAGAAAAAACATCAGCCCAGAAACAGACCAATTGATAATTTATGAAGCTAACATGAAGAGTATTGATTAAAGGAAAGTATTTGCATTAAATGGCTCTAGG
Source organism: Callithrix jacchus (assembly GCF_049354715.1). Classification (NCBI taxonomy): domain Eukaryota; kingdom Metazoa; phylum Chordata; class Mammalia; order Primates; family Cebidae; genus Callithrix; species Callithrix jacchus. Next base: position 91,745,064 of record NC_133517.1, on the reverse strand, counting down.
AAAAAAGAAAAGTTATTTTTAATTAAAAATTAATTTCAGGTAGATTAAAGTTCTAGCCTTAGGAGTGAAAAATAATTTCTTAACTAGAAATTTTAAAAAGCAGTAACCATAAAGTAAAAGGTTAATAAATTATCTACATTAAAATGAAGATCTGTTCATCAAATGTCACCCGTTACATGTACCTAGCAAAGACCAACATTTTGAATGTATAAATAATTCATAGGAATCATTTTTTTTAAAATAACATTTGAATAAATACTTCACATAAAAAATACAAAGGGCCAATAAAAACATGAAACTATTCATAACTTCATATCGATGAAATAAAAACTAAAAGCATAATGAGCTATCATTTTATGTTTTTCCTATAGAATATAGGGAAATAAAGAGTCTAATACCAACACTATTGAGGAAAAGAGAAACAACAAATTTGCCAGTGGAGGTGTAAATTTGTATAAACACTTTAGAGAACAATTGGTTGATAACCATTAATCATATTCTATGGCCCAGCAATTTCTTTAAGGTGCCCTTCCTGAGAAATACTTTCATATGTGCCCTAGGAGACATGCAAAAGAATGTTCAGAGAAGCCCTGTTTATAATTGTTACGATTAAAAAAAACAACCAAATTGTACCAAAAATAGACTTGATAAATAAATTGTGTTTATTTAAATGAAATAGTATATAGCACTGAAAATGAGTGAACCATATAGGTTGCAGACACACAAATGGATGTTTCAAAACCTAAGATTAAGTCAAACCAACAAAGTCTCAAGAAAATATATATACATAGTTTTAAAACAGTCAAAATTAAAATATGTTTTTGATATTTCAAATCTAGATTATAAAACTATAAGGAAAAACAAAGAAATTACTGTAACAAAAGTAAAAATATGTTTATCTTTGGTTGTAAAAAGAAAAAAGTGTTTTGGTAAGGAGATGAAGAGCTTGGAGGATAGTGGCATTATTCTATTTTCTAAGACTGATGAAAAAACTTTTCCTTTTATTATTATTATAAATGTACCTATATAATATATATATACATATATGTTCTTGTACTCTCTTATACAAGAATAATATATCTCAAAATTTTTAAATTCACAATAAAAGAACAGGATACACTGTTGTTGAAGACATCTATTTTTTCTCCACACACACAATAGTATTCTATTCTTATAAAGTAAAGTGTACTTTAAAAAGGTTCCAAGTTTATCTGAGAGATAATTTGAGAGATTATAAGAGAAAAATCTGAAAAGATGTGTGATTAGAGGGTATTGACTCTTATAAATTCCAAGAGTTAAAGAAGTGGGGGTCTAGCACTGGAAAATGAAACTAAGCCAGTAAAATAGAATTATACAGGTCAGAAAGAGATTCTTTGGCTCATAAGTTTTCAATAACTGATAATGAAGGCAAGGCAAACTGATGAGAAACTTGAATTATGTTGAAATAACTGATTCAAAATATTGTTAAAAAGCTCGCACTTCATAACATATGCCAGAAAAAAATTTATGTACATTTTAAATAATTAACAGAAAATAAAAACTTATGGGAAGCATTGACATTTTCTAAATTAAGGTGATAACAAATTACTCATGAAAATATAAACATTTTAAATTTCTCTAGGTAAAATAACAGAAAGAAAAATAGAAAAATCATCTGGGAAGTTATTGGACAAATATTTTACCTTTTTGTCTTTATGAAGAGATTATAGAAATTGATGAGAAATTACTTTCTGATAATGTGTATAATTATCAAGAAATTTTTATGTAGAAATTCAAGAATATAGCAGTATATGTATAATAGTCAATACAACAGTCATAATAACATAAGGAAAGAACATGTCACACATGTAACACATAAAGAGTACTAGAAACCAAGCACATGTAAGATGTTCAGTCTTATCAATTTTCTTACTACCTAAAAAATCAAATTAATAGTCAATAAGCCATAGGATAATAATCAGTATGGCAAAAGCATCATAAAATTGGCATGTAAACATTGCTGCTATCATAAAATTATTCAAGAGCATTGTATAATGTTTCATAAAAATATTTCTAACTAGTAACCAAATAATACTATATTTGGGGATCTAAAGGAAACAGCAATGCAAAGTGCAGAGAAATATCTTCAGAAGTAAAGATACTGATTATTGTACAAATATGAAGTGATTAATTATTATCATGTACTAATAGCATATATAAGAATCTATCTGAATATTCAGTAATGGGAAGGATAAAGTGCATCACCTTGATGTAATAGTAACCCAAAAGCAAAGTGAATACACTAACTAAAAGCAACGGTTAAAACACCAACATGTATAAACATAACATGCATGTTTCACAACACTTATGTTGTGGTAAGTAACTAAGATCAGGTATGAAATTACACATATGCTATCAAACAGAATGCATCACACAAATTGCTGGGAGAAAAACACCAACATGTTAACTATGATATTTAAAGATATAGTGACATTCTGGGCATCTTTTCCATTTTTCAATAATTTCTTTACTAGGTTTATATGACCTTCATTCTTCAAAAAAATCATGATATTACTGATATCTATAATCAATTATCTAAGTCTTTATACATTATGTAGATGCACTTGCATGAGTAGTACTCCCCACAGAATATTTTCTTGCAACTTTAACCAATAAATATCATTGAGTCATTTGCATCTTCTGAATAACCTTGAACTGACAAATATAAGAATAGATTAAAAAATAGAGAATGCTTGATGATAACTTACTTGAATGAATCTCTTAAATCTTAGCATGTCAAGTAATCACACTTTAATGATCATCAAAAAGGCATTTTCTAAGTGCCTGTGAGAAACAGAACTACAAATAATGTCCCATATAGACAATATTGTAGCAGTATATATGAACTGCCACAGAAAGGAAGAAAACATTCTGTGAGTAAGCACTGGGAATTGATGGAAATATTTTAAGTATTGGTATGCCTTTCAGTGAAAACAGACCCTTGTCAGTGTCTCTAAAATGTTGACCTGAAAATGATTTAAGTTTACGTCCCCATGGAAGTGAGAATAGGGAGGAGGGGAGCAATCATGGTCACATAAAGGTTTCTGATCCTTCTCAAGGCTTATTATAAACATTGCTATGTTTGCCAGGCCAGCCGTGTCAATAATAATAACATCTGCCTTCAGATACATCATGATGATCCTATCCTATCCACAAACCAGTAGGGGTAATATTCACCCAGGAATATAGCACTAGTTACCGCTATACCATCTTAAGTGGGAAAATACTTCAAAGTTTTCCAAAGAATTTTGAACTTCAATTTGCAGAAATATTTTTAAATGATGTTATTCCAAAACTATAAAATCCTTGCTGGCTGCATTAGATATTTGCTTTAACATTCTTTTCTAAGTAGAATCCAACACAAGATATATCTTGTATCTTGATGAGTACAGATTCATCTTGTACTCATACAACTTCTCATTTAAAAAGAAACAAAGAAAAACTAGAATGGATTTACAACTAGGATTAAAGGACACGTCTGTGGGGGTTTTAACAAGCATTTTCAAAATATATATAATTTTTATTTATATACTTATGTATTTCCAGCTTTTCAGTATTTTTCATATCCAATTTATCTTTAATAATGCACATTCCTTTATTAGGCTGTAATTTATGAAGCATCTACAGTGTGCTCAGTGGATGCAGTAATGGATAAAATAGACAAAGTCCCTGGCCTCATGGAACTTACATTTCAGTGAAAGTGGGAGGTCAATTTAAAGAATACTAAAGGTTATGTAAATACAACGTCAGCTACACATGCTATAAAGGAAAATAAACTGTGTCAGGAGTGGAGAAAGGGAATATGATCAGAAAGCAACACAGTATCAGAAGGCAATATGTCTCTGAGTTGGTGACATTTGAACAGAGATCTGAATGAATTAATATGGGGGAAGAACATTTTCAACAGAAAGAATAGACAAGTACAAGAGTTCTGAGGTGTGAAGTAGACTAGGGTGTCTGTAGCTGAGTAAATGAGATGGAGAAAAGGAAAAAACAGAGAATATGCAAGTGAAAGGAATATTCAGGTATTATTACACTTTAAATATAACTCTTCAATGCTTTAGATGGAAACACAAGCAAATTACAAAACAGAAAACTGGCTGGGTGCTGTGGTTCACAGAGCTCTGGGAGGCCAAGGTGGGTGGATCACTTGAGATCAGGAGTTCAAGACCAGCTTGTTCAACATGCTGAAACCCCGTCTCTGCTAAAATACAAAAAGTTAGCTGGCATGGTGGTGTGAACCTGTAGTCCCAGCTACTCGGGAGGCTAAGACAGGAGAATTGCTTGAACCCGGGAGGCAGAGGTTGCAATGAGCCAAGATCGCCCCACTGCACCCCAGGCTGGGTGACAGTGAAACTACATTTCAAAATAATAAATTAATTAAATAACAAGAAACAACCTCTGATTTTGTAGAATTTTCTTGGAGGGAGTTAATTAACACATAAATAATGGCTATTTGGTTTTTGTCATGCCGACATATGCATTGCAAGGACTATGCGCACACAGTTTGGATATACCACATCATAAGATTTTGCTGGACAGGAAGGAAATAGTGAATACTCTACAGTATTATCTGATATTTTAGCAGTAGGGACATTTTCATAGCAGTTGGAGGTACAGAGACACTGGTGTTAGAAAAGTCAGACACATATTTCTAAATGAGTTAGGATTTGCTTAACATTTATTTTCATCAGAACTGTAGCCATTCATTTGCCAGAGATTTGAACCCTGCCAAACAAGCCCCTCCAGGCTGACTTGGAAAACTTTTCATACTCATTTCCATGGCCAGCAGGCTCAGCTTGAAGCACAACCCTGACAGCTGCCAATATTTTTACATTGGAGTCAGTTCTTTTATCTGAAAGTATGACCATTCAGGGACAGAGAGGGAGATTTTTAATACCTTGTTTCTCTAACAGGGAAAAATGTCAGATCTACATTTACTTCACTGACTTCAATCTAAAACAAATGTTAAATAGATCCCAAGAAGACAAAAACAAAAAGACTTTCATGGGATGTATATTTCCGGTATTTAAAAAAAATATGTGTAATTTTTAGAGCTCCAGTTTAGAATGTGCTGTAAACAAAGGGTTCCTTGGAGTGTCATTTGGAGTGTAGCATCTTGCATCATTCTTTAGTGATGATTATAAAGCTCTTTAATTTTTCAAAATGTAAAAGGAACATTACTTATTTTTAAGTTATTTATAACTCCCTGGAATACAACAGAATATGTGTATCACAAAATATGCCATGCTAACTATGTATATTTCTCTATTATAAAAAATTAAGATGTAATTCATGTTTAGTCCCACTGATTTAGCAAACTTGAAATTGAAAACACTTTTGCCTTTTTAATAACCTGATATGAGTGGCCTTTAGAGCCGGTACAACCCCCTGTGAAAGCCTAGGACTTAACTTAAAAATTGGACCATAAGCCATGTCAGTAATATAGAAATTTATTTCTGAACTAAAAATTGTATTAAAACTTAAAAGGAAAAAATCTGAATATAACATAAATTACATTCTTACACAAATACATTTTTTTCTGCAATAAAAATTAATGTTTCAAAGATCATACAATCCTTTGCTTCATATTTCTTTGGTTTTCTTTCTGCTTATGTGTTTTAACTATTTAAGAAACCTATGTACAACCCAAACAATTTACATAATTTTATTTTGCACACAGATATAACAGGAGAGACCCAAAATGTCTAACGGTATAGTGAGTTAGAAACGAGTCCAGGGAAGTGTGAACTCTGAAGAGAAGTGAATTATTATACTTTTATATTGTTTCCCTAATAAGCTTAAATCATACTAAAACTTTATCCATTTTATCCTCATAGATTTCTTGAGAAGGTCTTGGAAAAGGCTTTATTATCTCTATTTGAGAAGAAGGAAATTCAATGCGCAATTTACTGGCATTTTATTTTAAATTTACTACTATTATTAGTAGAGGTTGAAATGAATTTGATGTATTTCAAAACGAAAAGCATTACAATCCATGAAGAATATTTCTTACACTAGAGATAAAAATAAAACAAGGAGTTAGAATGTAAAAACTTGACGGAGAAAGCTACTTGAAAGAGGTAAGCTTTTTAATTTTTTCTTACCATATGCCTAGTCTATCTTATTATGTCTTTTACTTAAATTCAAACTGCTTTCTTGTCTTTAGAGAAAACCTTCAGGCTGTTTTAAAGGTGTCAGAGAAGTTTTAAGGGGAAATTTGAGAGAGGAGGTGATTTTGAATAATGGGCATGAAATAGGAGAGTGTTTTCAGAGTTCAGTATGGAAAATTTCAGTCTTAAAAGTAGGAAGATGAAACTGTACACTATATGTTTAACTCCTTTCAAACAAGAATAATAATTGTACATTTTAATGTAATTTCCCCCCTTCCTGGCTACATGACCTTCAATCTCTTGGCCTTAGGCATTCATCTCTCTGGGTTTGTATGTGAGGAATAACATGGATAGAAAGACGATTTTAGAAATGTTGCAGAAGCACTCAGAGAAAGACAAAAGTTTATGGCACACCCAGCTTGTGAAAGTTAGAATAGAATTAAACAGAAAGATTATTATCTTGAAAGACAGCTTTCCAGATTTATTTCCCACTTTATCATTAACACCCAAACCTGTATGACCCATGCTTATAGAAGTCTACCATGGTCAAGGAGATATTCCCAGCCACCATTATGGCTTAGCTAAAGTTTGGAAAAGGGAGAATAATAGAAGAAAGCCCAGATTTTTTTATTTTGGAGATTAGTAGAAGGAGAAAGAAGAGAGATATAGGAATGCAAAGAAGTATAGTTAAGGTACATGGATGTTTTCTTTCTCTGGGCTATATATAAAAATAAAAGGAATGCAGAGTAGAAGAGAACCCTTCATCTCTCAACTCCTTCTTATTTGAGAGTCTGGGAAGAAGTTCCTTTGTAGACTGTCTTAGACCAATCTAAGGTCAACGTGGCTGGACAGTATGGTCAGTCAAAAGGAGACCCTGAACTGTTGTGCTCCTGAGCCACTCTTCTTTCCAGAATTAACTACAAGTCCAACTGGGTAGCTTGCCAGAGAGGCTTGTAGGAGTGAGAATAAGGCACCTAATACCAAAGCTGAAAAGTTAGGAAGCACTTTTATGTCAGCCACATTTTAGAGAGGTCTACATTGTTAGCAAACACTGAGACGGTTCAAGTAAGACAGGAAGGCTATTAGGTCCAAACAAATATCAAGTGGCCAGGTCACAAGTTCCAGCACCTACACAAGACATCATCTTAGGGAAAGAAGTGGCAGAGAGAGGTTTATCTGAGAACCTGGGTATTCTTATTCAATGAAATGATAAGTATTCATTGAAAAGTCTGTTTTAGTTACTTGATAAAATTTTTAGTTAATTTTGTTTCTCATTAATCTGCAGAAAGGTGGACTGTGAGTGAAAGGCTAGAGTTGTTACAGAAAATTAAAGGAATTAAACTTCCTCTTCACCTTCAAGTTGTGGCATGTGTAAAAATGTAGGAACAAGGAGACAAGCTAGATTCACGTTCAAATACACATATAAATGAATGTATAAGATATTAAATTAATAAAATTATAAAATATTTTATAATATTAATTTTCCATTTAATGTTCAACTCTTCTATATTTTATAAACTGATTTCTCAAAGAAAATTTCCTATTGCTAATTTTCCAAGATATAATCCTGTCAGATTTTAGGTGATGTACAGGTTACATTTCCTGCTGTTTAAGAGCCTATAGTCTCGTTAAGGAGTTAAGATTCATAGCCTGGAAAATATAAAGGCCAAGCTTATCGTATCATCATCAGCCTGTGAGATTCTGAGAACAGAGAATTGAGGGCTTGCTTCAGTTGAAAGGCCATACTGAAAGGATGCCGTACATATTAACCACTGTGAAGTATTCTTCAACATAAATAATAAAGTATACTCATTAATATGACCAAATAGAGAGCATTTGGAATAATGGACATGTGATTCTATTCTTAACTGTACAGGAAATGGAAAATACTTTTTTGAGTTGGGTGTCCATGTGATGAAACCCCAGTAGTAATGCCATAATGTACAGAAGGTCAAGCTAGAAGAAGGAAATTCACCGAGAATATCTCTCTAAGTCAGGTGTGAATTGATGAATCCTCATCTATAATAGAAATTTGAATGGTGGTAAAATATAACATGTTAGCTTTTAACTAGAAATATGAAAATAATTTTTTCCTCTTAGATACTTTGGTACATCAGATTACTGTTGCTTAGCTTTTGGTAGTTATTTCACAACTACCACTTCATTGTTTTTATCTGTCCAAATGTAAGTTATTCTTTTTTTCATTTATAAATATCTTGAGGACACATTTTTATTCCCTTTCCTCTAGGTACACTTTTAGAAATAATTTTTATTCCAGCTATGGAGAATATAAATAATATCACTTACTATCCTTTTATGGAGTTCCATAATACTTTCTGTCTTTCTTACTTTTTCTGCCTGAAAAGCACATACCCACTATTTCAATTTTTTACAGCTGAAATAGCATAAAGTTAATATTGGAAGTAGTATAATTACATAAATAATTACCAATGTATTATACAAATGACACTAACTTCAAAACTGTTAGCGTTATGTGAAAAAAGGTTTACACTGTCAAATAAGTTTGGTAAATTCTCATTCAATTTTTCTTTGAGACAGCGTCTCACTCTCTTGCTAAGGCTGGAGTGCAATGGTGCAATTTTGGCTCACTGCAACTTCTGCCTCCCAGGTTCAAGTGATCCTCCTGCCTCAGCCTACAATGTAGCTGGGACTATAAGCGTACACTACCACACCAGCCTAATTTTTGTATTTTTAGTAGAGATGAGGTTTTACCATGTTGTCCAGGCTGGTCTCGAACTTCTGATCTCAAATGATCCCCCACCTCAGCTTCCCAAAGTGCTGGGGTTACAGGCATAAACACAGCACCCAGCCTCATTCAACATTGATAAGCAAAATCCTTTAATTCAGGACTTCTCGGAGCCTTTACTAAGCTTTATTAATTATGCAAACACTATACATAAATAAACTCCTGAATTACAATGGCTTAACAGAATAGAAATGTAGTTCCTGATCATGGGTGATTGATCTGGTAACCTTAATGTTACCAGAAAAGGAATCAGCCACCCAATTAATGGGTATTATAACATAGTAGTCACTGGTTCTTTAAGGTTTTGTCTTTAAGTGACATGTATCACCTCCAGTCAGAGCAAGTCAAGAAACAAGTCTGGCATCAGTCAAGGGTGAGAGTTGTTCTAAGATCTGTACAGGTGGAGGTTTTGGCATCTCCAATCTGCGGTTTTTCTATGAAGTAATTTCCATGACATCTTTCCTTCTCTCACTTGGATATCAAACCCAGTTGATGTCTAAGTGGGAGGAGAGTGCTCATGGAAATTACTTTGAGATTTTATAGGCGACACCTGTATTGGTACATATCACTACCATTCATATTCCATCATTCACCAAGACCTCAGTAAAATAACTGCATATTATTGAAAAAGGTAGTCAGAAAAGTATTTTTATAGTTCCTAACTACAGAAGCATTTCTCAGTGACAACTCTACATTGTGGAAGAGAGCTTCAATCTTAGATTAAGAGCTAAAAATCCTTGTCACATATTAGCATAAACCTGAAGGACCACTATACAGTTCATCATGAGTCCAACGGTGTTCCAGATAGGGACTGCTTTCAGCACGTGCTATGCAGTGAAGATGCCATTGTGCAAAGTTAACAGTTAACCCCCATAGACACGGAATGTGAATTAAAAGTCAACATTTGTAAGAGATTTGGAGATGGTTTGTCTTCACATAAATTTTAACCTACACTTTCTCAGATATCATTGATAATAGGACCTTTTTACACAATGTACTGCTCAGAGCTATTGCTCTGAAGAACATATTTCGGGGATATCTAGAACAGGGAATGTTCTCTGAAAGTCATTTCTAATCTAAATAGTCAAGTGTTCCGTTGTGTTACACACCATTTTCCAGGCTACAAATGTCAATGGGATACGTCAACATGCTTTGAAATAAGGTAAAGTTCTGGAAATTTTCATTTTTATTTGGCAAAATCTCAGATGTACAAGCTATATTTTTTCTTAGTTTCTATAGCTCTACTATTTATTATTTAGAAAAACTAGTTCTTATATAAGTCATCATACTAATACACATTCAAAGTATTCAAGCAATTAAGCAACATGCATATAATATAAATATTTCATGTATCAATAAATGCATATATATTTCTACTATTCGATTAATAGAAAGGAGTACTAAAAGTACTTACTTGCTTTTTTTTTTAAAACAGAGCATTTTGGTTCTGCATATGAATCTCCAATACTCAGTTGAAGCATTGTTTCAAAAAGAATTATTTGGCTTAATAATAAAGAAAATGAAACAACAGAATTTATCAAAATCACTTGGAATTCTACTGGTGAGTCCCTAAGAAGTTCTCTGTTAACTACTGCTCCAGGAAAACTTTTCAGGTAGAAAATCACCATGCACAGATTGATGCACATATTAATATGAATTATAGCTCTAATTCAATGTTTATATGATCCATAATTTCCTAGAATACACATGATATCTTATAATGCACTTCCTCAATCTGAACTCTTTAACACAGCATCAAAAGCTACCATAACCTGTGCTTATCTTAAATCTTGCCCTTTAAAACTTTCTCCTCTTACCTGTGCAATAGATCAAAGCTGATTCGTAAAAGCAAGCCTCAGGCAACTGTGCATGTTCTAGTCAATCACTCCTTGCCCTGTCTCTCTTTAGAGAAAGAAATGGTAAGAGGACCAGTTACTTCACTCCCTGTTTTCTCACTATAAAATTGTAACTGCAAACTTATACATAAAATTGATTTTCAACATATTTTTATGAAAATAAAAAGTGTATAATATCTGGCATTCATCCACTAATTCAACAAATATTAATGAGTACCTACTAGGCACTAGGCAATGTGCTAATATATTAAGATATAAAAGATTTATAAAAGAAATAAAGATGAATGGGGAAAACAAAATGTGGTATATGGTACTATTCAGTCATAGATATTAATCAATTTCCAATATATCCTGCAGCATAGATGAACCTTGAATCCATTGTGTGAGCGAAATAAGCTAGATGCCAACCAACAGATATTTTCTGGATCAATCTGCATGAAATATCTGGATTCAACAAACTCGTAGAGACAGAAAGTAATTAGAGGTGATCAGGGAAAGGAGAAAATGGAGAGTTATTTCATACTGGGTACAGTTTTTGTTTGTGTTGATAAAAAAAATCTTCAAAATAGGGAGTGACAATACATAACATTTTAATGTAATTAATGCTATTAAATTGTATTCGAAATGGTTAAAAATGCAAATTTATATATATATATAGCCATTTTTTTTAAAAAAAGAAATAGTCTTTACCTTTAAGGAATTTGAACTTACCAAGGGGAAAAAAGGAATTACCTACATGATTACAATGCTAGAAGAAAGTGCAATGACATTATCAGAAACTACAGGATACATAAGCCAACTGGAAGTACCAGGGAAATTATTCAGCACAGGGAAATGACAACTGGGTTGAGCATGAGTTAGCCAAGTAAAGGGCAGAAAAGATGGGAGGATATTGTAAGCAGAAAGAGTAAAAAAGAAAAAATGCTTCCAGGAACCTCAAATATTTAAATATGACTAGAACGTAAGGATATCCAAGTAGGAGGAAAGCTGAGTGCTGGGGAAACATTAGTTGGTAAACAAGAAATCGATTGCCTGTACAGTATTTTATTACCTCTTTCCTTTCTTGCCTCCACCTTCTGGCTAGAAAGCCTAAAGAGATTATTTCTCCCAGGATTTCAACTAAGAGTTGCCTTGTGACCTAGTTATAGCCAATACAAAACAAGTATTTTAAGGACCCCTAGAAAGGCAATTACTTTTCCTGATAAAGTGAGCATATGTAACTAGCACATTCCTCTCTATTTATCTTTTAGCCTTTAATACAGATGTTATGCCTGAAACTAAACTAGTGTTCTTGTGGCAATGAGACAAGAAAGCAACATACTATAGTTGGAGAGTGACAAAAAGATCATGGACCATAGATGACATTCTTGAGTGACATCAGCATTACCTACTTTCAGACTTATTAGGTGAATAAAATATTCCTATATATTTGATTTTTATTAAATCAGACTTTTCATTATTTAAAAGTCTTCCCAAATGGCACAGGAAGTAAGCAAGAGAGGATCACAAAGTATGCTTTACTTATTATTTTTGGTATACCTCACTTACTAAGGAGTTTGGATTTTATATTAAAGAATATTGTTTAAGGATTCAAAACAAGAAAATAATTTGGTCATAGTTTTATTGTAGAGAACACTGGACACTGTGTGACAGATGAGCTTCAGAAAATGGTAGGGCTAAACTAAGGAAGAAAGAACTAAACTAAGGGAAAGAAATGGTAGTTTAACTTAAAAGACTAATTTTGGAGATAAAGGGATGAAGTCCAAAAGACACTAAGAAACTTACATCAACAGGATTTTATGATAAGAGAAAAAGGAATCATACATCATTTCCAAGACATTTGGAAGGAGCTGGGGAGTGAATGGCAGAATGGGTAATACAGGAGGAAGACTAATTGAAAGGCTGAATTCAATTTGGGGATTTTGAATTTGAAATCTCAAGGAACATCAAAATTGTACATGAGTTTATGGCTCAAGAGACAGCTGGTCTGGAGAGATAATTTGGGAACCACCAGCAGAAATGACAGTCTAAGGTTGTGGGGTGAGACAAAGGTTGTGGGTTAAGTAAGACAAGAAAGCTGAATTTGGAGAGCAAGAAAGTATATAATAAATATTTAAATAATTATTGGAAATACCAATATTTAAAAGAAAAAATGAAGAGATGCCTTTGAAGGAGACAGAGAAAGAATGGGTCAAAGAGGGCAGAAAAAAAGGGAGAAAAAGGGAAAGAGATATCACAAAGGCTAAGGGAAGAGAGTTTAAAGAAAGAGACCTTGGTGGATGGGTCAAATTCTGCTGTTAAGTAAGTTTAAATGTTAAGTAAGATAAGAATGGAGAGTTGGATTTAGCAACTACGAGATTATAGGTGACCTTGGCAGCAACAGTTTCAATGGAGTGTTGGAAAGTAGAAACAGACTGCAGCGGGTTAAACAGTTAATTTAAGGTAAGATGTGTGGCAGTGATAGTAGACCATTCTCTTAAAAGCTTGACTGAAAGGGGAAGGAAAGAAGGAGTAACTAGAGAAGGATACAAAATTTAGAGAGCGGTTTCAGTAAATATGTAAGTTGCAGGTTGAAAGCTTTTAGAGAGGAGAAAGTAAAAATGCCAGAGATAGTGGATAATGGATGAAGTGAAGCACCTAAAAAGACAGAAAGTTTAGGATCCAGCATAGCTAGAGAGAGTCACTCTGAAAAGGATGCACACCATTTTCTGCTTATGATACCATGGAACTGGAAAATATTATGACTTTATTGAAGGGGCTATAGTTAGTGTTCAAATAAATGTGAACTAATAAGATTATTTGATGAATAATGGGCAAGGTTTCTACTCATATTAAAACTACATTTGCCTGATGAAGACTCTAATATGGATCTTGGGCATTTAAACTGTTTCCTTCACAGTAGTTCCCCAGGAACCATTTGGTATTCCCAGCAGCAGCAGATGAGTGATCTAGTGTCTCCACAGTATTGCCAGCCTTTGGTGGTAATATTATTTTATTTTAGCCATTCTTATAAGTGTGTATATTGATTATTGTGCTTTTAATTTTTATTTATCAAACAGCCAGTTAATCAAACATATTTTCCTGTGCTTATTTGCATCATCAGTGAACTGTCTCTTCATGTTCTTTGTCAATTTCCTTTTTTTTACTGTTGAGATTTTATAGAATTCTTTATATATTTTAGATATAAGATCTTTGTCAGATACTTGGTTTGCAAATATTTCCTCCAAGTCTGTAATTTACCTTTTAATTCTCTTAGGATCCTGCATAGAGCAAAAGTTATGAATTTTGAAAAGATCCAATTTATCAAGTCTTTTTTTCATATATTGTGCTTCTGATGTCAAGTCTGATATTTCATTGTCTATCCTATGATTCCCCAAAGAGTTCGCCAGTTTTCTAAAACCTATATGGTTTTACATTTCATATTATGTTCATAATCTATTTTGAATTAAATTTTAAAAGGTGTAAGGTTTTGGTTAAAGACTGCTTTTGGCAGATGGATGCCCAATTATTTCAGCACCATTTGTTGAAAAGCCTCTTCTTCCTTCATTAAATTTTTTTACGCTTTTGTCAAAAGTCATTTGATCATATTTGTGTAAGCTTATTTCTGGGTTCTGTACTCTGTTCCATTGCATTGATCTATCCATCTGTCTCTCAACAAATGCCATACTCTTAACTATTGTTAAGTATTAGGCCTTAATACTGGATAGAGTGAATCCTCTCACTTAATTTTTTGTCAAGGTGATTTTAGCTATTCTGGGGACTGAGCCTTTCCAAATTAATTTTAAAATAAGCTAGTCTATGCCTATATTTGTGGGGATTTTGAGAGGAATTGAATTGGACCATTACATCTCAAAAGGATTAAAATCTTTGTTATACTGAGACCTCATTCCATGAACATAGTATATCACTTACTTATTTACATGTTCTTTAATTTTTTTTGTCAGCATTTTTGCAATTTTCAGCATACAGATCTTACACGTATTTTGTTAAACTTACACCTAAGTATTTCATGTTGGGGGAATTACAAATGGCATTGTGATTTTAATTTTGGTTTCCACATGTTTACTTTTAGTATGTAGAAATGTGATTGATTTTTATACTTTGAATGTGCACCTGACGATCTTGCTGAGCTCAGTTATTTGTTCTATTTTTTTCATTTTTCCCTTGTGATGTTCCATGTAGACAATTTCTTCTGAAATTAGAGACAGTTTTATTACTTCCTTTCTAATTTCTATACTATTTTTCCCTTTTTCTTGGCTTTTTGCCATCACTAAGACTTCCGGTACCACATTGAATAAGAGTGATTACAGTGGACATCTGGTCTTGTTCCCAATCTTAGAAGTAAAGCATTCCATCTTTCACCACTAGATACAATGATAGCTATATATTTTATGTAGATGCTCTTTATCAAGTTGGGGAAGTTCCCCTCTATTCCTAGCTTGATGAGAGTTTTAATCTTGCATGGGTATTGAATTGTTGTCAAATTCTGTTTCTCTACCAATTAATATGACCATATCATTGATTTTTAAGTACTGAAATTGAACTGCAATGCTGAAATTAAGTTTACTTGGTTGTGGCAGGTGTCCTTTGATACATTGCTGTATGATATGGTTTGGCTGTGTCCCAACCCAAATCTCATCTTGAATTGTAATTCTCATAATCCTGACATGTCATGGGAGGGACCTAGTGGGAGGTAATTAAATCATGGGATCAGTTACCTTCATGCTGTTCTCATGATAATGAGTAAATTCTCATGAGATTTGCTGGTTTTATAAGGGGCCTTTCCCCCATCACTGTGCACTTCCTTTTGCTGCCATGTGAATGAAGCAAGATGTGTTTGCTTCCCTTTGTGCCACAATTGTAAGTTTTCTGAGGCCTTCCCAGCCATGGCGAACTGTGAGTCAATTCCATCTCTTTCCTTTATAAATTACCCAGTCTTATGTATGTTCTTATAGCATTGTGAGAAGACAGAACAGATTTCTTTCTTTATTGTTTTTCTTGTTTTCAATTTTATTGATGTTTATTTTTATCTTTTTTATTTCCTCTCTTCTTGATTTCCAATAATTTTGTTTTTTCTTAGTGTTTTGAGTCAGGGACTTAGTGTATTGATTTGAGACTTTTCTTCTTTTCTAATGTAAGCATTTAATGCTATAAATCTCTCTCACATCATTGCTTTAACTGTGCCCCATGTATTTTGATGTGTTATATTTTTATTTTTATTCAATTATCTTTTTTAATTTCTTTGAGACTTCCTTTTTGAGCTTTATATCATTTGGAATACTCATATTCAATTTTCTAATGTTTAGAGACTTTTTGTTATTTTTCAGTTCTTGATTTCTAGTTCAATTTTATATGGTTAAATAACATATTCTGTATGACTTTAATTTTTTTAAGTTTGTGGAAGTTTATCTTATGGTCCAGGACTTGGTTTATTTTGGTGAATACACACTTGAGAAAAAAATTTTGTATTCTGCTACTGGTGGTAGAATGTCATATGTATGTGTGTGTGTGTGTGTGTGTGTGTGTACACACACACACACACATATATATAATCTCCATTAAGTACTGTTGATTGATTGTGTTGTTCAGTTCTTTTATATCTTTGCATATTTCCTCTAGTACTTCTGTCAGTTGCTAATAATGGTATGTGAAATCTCTAACTATAATTGTAGATTTATCTATTTCTTCCTTCAAATCTGTCAGTTTTTGTTTCCTGTATCTTGAGATGCTACTCTTTGAATCATAGACATTTAACATGTTCATGTCTTACTGATGTATCTATCATTTGATCGTTATGTAATGATCTTCTTTTTTCTAGTAATTTTCTTTGCCCTGAAGATTCCTTTAACTGATATTAATAGAGCCTGTTTGCTTTTTTCTTAATCTATACCTGATATATTATTCTTATCCTTTAACTTTCAATTTGCTTATATAATTATCTTTGAAGTAAGTTTCATATAGACAGCATATTGTTGCATCACGAATTTTTAATTTTTCATGCAAATTTCATTTTTAAAAATGCATATAGTTAGACCATATACATTTTAGGTAATTACTAATATGATAGGGCTTAATTCTGCCATTTTATTACTCATTTTCTATTTATTTCATGTTTCCTATTCCTCTGCTTCTTTTTTGTTACCTTTTTATGAATAGTTTGAGTGTATTTTTAGGACTCCATATTAGTTTGTGTATGATGTTTTTGAGCATATTGCTTTATATAGTTTTCTTAGTGGTTGCTCTAGGTATCACAATATACATATGTAACTTATTACAGTCTACTATTGTTGATGCTTTACCACCACTTAGAATGAAGGTTCAATATCTTATTTCCATTTAGGTTCTTCACCCTCCCCACTTTTAAAATATAATCATCTTAAGTAGTTCTTCTACATACACTAAGCACCGCATCAGATGTTCAAATTTTGGCTTCAGTCATATGAGTTAACCAACTCACAAAAAGTGGGAAAGTCTATTTACTCATATTTACCTTATTCTGGGGTTCTTCTTTCCTTTCTGGAGTTTTAAACCTTCTTTTGTCATCATTTTCTTTCTCTTTGGAGAAGTTCCTTTAGCCATTCCTAAAGGGTAGGTTTTCTAAGAACAAATTATTGTAGTTTTCCTTCATTTTTGTTTTCCCTTCACTTACAAAGGATATTGTTGTCAGATATAGTATTGATAGTTAGCAGTTCTGTTCTTTCTGTACTTGAAAATGTACAACTTCCTCATTCTGGACTCTGTTGTTTCAGAAAACACACTATTATTGAATTGGTTCTACCCTTATAAGCAATGCTTTGTTACTCACTGGCTAATTTCATTTTCTTTTCTCACCAGCTAATTTTGATCATACATTTAACATGTTCATGTCTTACTGTTGTATCTATCATTTGATCGTTATGTAATGATCTTCTTTTTTCTAGTAATTTTCTTTGCCCTGAAGACTATAATTGATATTAACATAGCCTGCTTGCTTTTTTCTTAATCTACATCTGATATATTATATTATTCTTATCCTTTTACTTTCACTTATATAATTATATATAAACAACAAAAAATTTTTGTTGTTGTTCTTAGTTATGAAAGTTTAATTATTATGCCTTTTGGTATAAATTTCTATGTGTTTATCATATTTGGGGTTTGCTCAGTTACTTGTTTCTATAGGTTTATGTGTATCACCAAATTTGGGAGATTTTCAGCTGATATTTCTATGAATACATTTTAAACTCCACTTTCTAATTTCTAACTGGAATTTCAATAATAAAAATTTAATTCTTTTGTCACTTTCTTACAAGTTCATTAAACTGCATTTATTTTCAGTATATTTTTTCTAGTTCAGAAAGGGTGAATTTATTGTTTTGTCCTCAAGTACAATGATTCTATCCTCAGTCATTTCCACTCTACTACTGAGTCTAACCAGTAATAATTTTTTAAAATTTGTTACTGTATTTTTCAGTTCTATAATTTTTATTTTTAAATAATTTCTATATCCTTACTCAGATTTTTTAATTTTTCACTTATTTTAAGAGAATTTATAATTTCCTGTTAATACATTTTTATGATAGCTACTTTAAAATCATTAGCAGATAATTCCAACATCAGAATCACTTCAGTGTTGATACTTCTCCTTGCACTTTTTGTTTGGCTGCTTATTGTTGGAAGTTAGGGTTAGGGTATCCCGTAGCATCTTGCCTGGAATATATGAAAGGAAATACGGAAAAATGGGGAACTCATTGCCATGCCATTCTTCAAATCTAAAGGTCCCTGGGAAGCCCACCTTCTTCTTCCGACTTTTTTGAGACTTCCTATACTTTAGTTTTGTTATATCTGGTTTCATTATATCTCTTTCAGTAAAAGAGGGAGGACATGGGAGGAAGGAGATACTCCATTTTGGTACAACTAGAAGTATCTAAGTTACTTTCTTTGTAAATATAAACCTTCTCTCAAATAAAAGAAAGAATCAATGGTGGAAATGATGGTACACACTTGGAAAAGTTTGATTGAAAACACAAAAACACATTCAAAGTATAACATTCTAAATCCAGGAAATAAAGTATCATGGTAGAAGAAAACATGAGCTTTAAGACCAAACCAGTTTTGAAAGTTGTTTACATTACCTTTTTCTATGCACTCATTATAAAAATACTCAACTTTCAGGGTGGTTGTAAAGATGAAATGTGTACAAGGACCATGCTAAGAGATCAACTGTTATTTCCCACAGTTTTGCTATTAAGATTGCCATAATGAATGTGCTTATACCACACACAAGACCTCTAAGGTTTAATAGGTTTTGCTGAAGACTTCTTTTCCCCTTAAAACAAAACAAAACAAAACAAAACAAAGATTTTAAAGTACAGAATATTTTTAAATGTATTTTAGGCCATTCACTTAACTGTGGCACAAGAATTTAGACCGGTGATTATCAAGCTGTTACTCATGGAGAGTCAGCAGTTGCATCACCTAGGAATTTCGTAAGTATGAAAATTCTTAAGCTCTCTTTCTAATCTACTGGAACAGAAACTCTGGAAATTGTACCCAAGAATTTGCATTTTGACAAGACCTCCAGATGATTTTGATGCCCGTTAAAGTTTGAGAACTACTGGACCAAATACTAATCTGCCTCCCAGGATATCTCCAACATACCTTACAGGATGCTTCCTATTTTAATCAGCTCATCTGTGGTATTTATGCCAATGTACAGAACCCTGACATCATATTGTGCTCATAACACTTTGAAAAGTCTTACATTTTGGAATTCATGTCCTCTGCTATCTTGAGGGAAAAACTAATTTTCTGGAGCCTTTCTAAACTTTTTTCCCTGCCGATACAGGTACCATCACCCTGCAATATTCTCATTGGGGTAACACTACTTGTTTCTACTCACCTTATTCTGGTCACTGTAACTCACAGTTGAGGAACTCCCAACATGTTTGCAGCAACATGTAAATGCCCTCCAAGAAAACTTGATGATTTCACACAAAAGACATTGGCTCTTTCCTTTTATAACATCCTTTAGCCCATGGTCAGGTCATTGTGCCTTTCTTTACACTTTCACTCTCAATTAAAGAGGTGACAAACTTCCCATGGTGACACAATTGACAGTTATAATAAGCTCGGCTTGGAAGACATCCCCACGCTATCATACATTCATCCCTTAGAATATATACTATCTATTTGAGAATCCTCAAATGACTGTGACTAGATCACTGAAGATAATATTAGTGACCTTGAGAAGGGAGCAGAAGAAAAGTACACATGCTTCTCTGTTGCTGCAACTTTACCAGTAATTAACGAGAAAATCTTGGTGAGCTGTCATGGCAACCCAAGCTTGTTCAATGTTGTCTGGTCTGAGCACATATGTAATTTGATTGCTGTCAACCCACACTTCTGAAAAACGTTCCATATACATAGTCCCAAAACTTATCAGTAACTACCCATTTTAAGGCCAGGAAATCTATTTTGTAAATAGACTACTAAGTGCCACCCCTAGACACTCTCCAGCTGGAAGCAGATATCAGCCTGTGCTCCCTCTCCTTGTTTTGACAGACTACTGCCCCTATGCAGTCAAAGGTGGCAGCTTTATAGATAATGAAAAGCAAGAATCAGCCAAGGGGAGGCAGGGGTTATGTAATCTGCTAAAGCACCAACAGGTTAGAGGCCTTCCTGCACATCTTCCTGCATCTCTCAAGAAGCTAAGGGGAATCGAGGTGGGGGAACACTGAATTCCTATTATACTGTGAGCTTCCTTCATTTTGCTTGCAATTCCCAACTTTTAACCTAACATGGTCACTGAGTCTTAACAATCTGGAAATATTTCTTTACAAAGCTCCTATAAAAACCCCTAAATTTCAAAAATGTGTTCTATAATCTGTAATCATGGGGACAAATGATGAGAGTAGAAATTTTGTCAGAATCAATCTCTATTTGTAATGGGTGCTCTGGCCAGTGCAGCCCTGTAAAAGCATCCCTTATCTTTAGGCACATGAAGATATTTATTCAGTGTGTTCTCATTAAGCCTAGGTATTTGATAATTTCTACTTTTTGAAATCTGATCCAAAAACTACTCTTGACTTTTGAAATAATCTCAGGAATATGAATTTGGTTTATAGAAAACCAATTTTGATGTATACATACATGTAAATAAACAATTAACAAATAAAAAAATAGTCCTGTAGGACTATTACATAGTAATAGTCTACGTAATAATAGTAATAATTTGGTCCTATATAATAATTTAGTAATAATTTAGTCCTACAGGACTATGTAATAATGGACAGTTGTGCTTTGCCTGATGTCTGGGGCATTTTCTAAGTTCTAGGACTTAGAAATTATGCCATTAATTTGAAATTATTTAATGTGGTCTCAGAATGCCTTGAATCGGGACAATGGAACTTCTCTAGACCTTTTCCCTTAAAATTCAAGGAATATTTTGATTTCTCTTATGCTGCTCATCCTAAACACAACCTCATTTCATTCATGGAAAAAGAAAATGGTACCCCTGTTTTGGAGTTGCCTTTTCATCTCTTTTTAAAACTTTTTAAATGATCATTAACCTTAAAGCTCTAAACTTAGTCTGCGTGATCTAGACAGTACAGCTTCAGAAGTAAGAGGCACCACTGTTGTCAATGTTAGACCTCTCTCTCCGGTAGACGTCAGCTCACAGGAAATAAATGAGATGATCATCTAAGTTTTCAGTGTTCTACACAGCTAACAGAACCAGGCCAGTACTTTAAACAGGCTGGAATTTATTCCTGTCAACACTGCTGTTTGCAGGCATCCTAGATCTAATCATACAGTAGTGACATATGAACCTCACCTAGAGTACCCTATTATCTTTCTTTAGGAAACATTAACTTAAAGTTAATATACATTTACATATTTAGTAAATATATAAAATATTAAATATTATTTAATGAATAAGCGTTTAACCAAAGTAAAGTTGGAATTCAGCACTAAAGCTTCATAGGGACAGCCACCCTAATCCCAGGTATTTGTTACTGAAGAATTTTATTACAGTAGGGGTTTGAGACCATTGAGGCCACTGAGCTCCAAACATCTTCCATCTTCTGTCTTTCCACCTTCTTTAGGATTCAAAGCTAAAGAGGTAACCCCCAGTGAATCCATTTTAAAGGAGCCCCAAAAGTCCTAACCTATCTTTCATAGAATCTATATTAGTTAAGGATTGTGTTTGACCAAATACAGCAAGAAACCTAAATAACAGTGGATAAAACAAAATGGGAGCTTATTTTTCTCTCACAAAACAGGAATCTGAAGTTAACCTGGCCAGGGCCAGTATAGTCCTGCTTAAGAGTTTCAGGGCTAAGTTTTCTAATATTTTCTTAGTCTTTTATTCACCAACATTTATAAGATGGCTACTACCACAATGTCAACTTTTATGCATAAACAATGAATTTCAAAGAGTGAAAAGAGTACATCCTACCTGAGCTAAACACATTTTTAATGTCCCATCCAAAAACCCTATGAAACATCTCATTGACCAGAACAGTATTATACTTGACTGCCAGGGAATCTGGACAATGTAATTCTTATAGCTGAATACATTACCATCTCTATAAAATCTGGTTCATGTTAGTAAAGAATAAGGGAGAATGAATATTGGTTGGACAACTAGCAGACCCTATTAGAGCCAAAGTACATAACTCAGTGAAAGAGTGCAAACAATAGCTGTCTTCTTAATTATATGAAATAATAATTATTAATTTGTCTTTACATTGTCTAATTTTATTATAAAAACATAATTAATTTTGTTTTTAATTTGCTTAAAATTGGTGCTATGCATATATGGCTAATGATTATGAAGTTGTTGATGAAAGCTACAAATTTGAGAAACACTTTCATGCATCTCAAAGGAGGCCGTTTATGTTTTAAAATTTTTTGAAAAATCTCTTTGATGACAATGGAGGATGCCATGTACAACAGCCACCTGGGCAAGCAGGGGTCTAGAGATACATGGAGTGAAGACTCCTCCCCACTGCCAAAAGTCTGTGCTAGAGAGGACACTCCAACAGTGGTTTTAGGCTTAGCAAGTAAGGATTGACTCATCTGAAATATGTTCCACCTAGACTTAGTTTGTTTTCTCACTCATTATGTCTTAGACATTGAAACTCAAATATAGAATGTCAAGAATTATAGCAAGTATTTTGTTTCTGGAGTTTCAGATTGAAAGCGGGTCCAGAAAAAAACTTATTTCAGTGCTTTGCCAGATGCAGTATTTACAAGAATACGAAAAAGGCACATTATTGGATACTCCCCAATGAGTAGATAATTTCTGTCTTTACTTACATGGGATTAAGACCCAGGGAAGGGAGCTGGGCAATGCCACCCCAAAAAGGAAGAGGGTGGGACGTAGATGACTACCTATGATGGCAGGACAAAGCACAGATCAGACACTCTCCATGCCGAAAGCCGCTAGGACCAGCAGCTCTGGTGACTAGAGACCTCATCTTGAAAAGGAGGGCCAGAAGAAACTTGGGTCTGAAGAGAAGCTGTACTTGGAAATTACTAAGTTGTTACTCAGTAGAGACTTTTTAAAACTTAAAATGTCCCTTTGAACTGGAAGGCAGTCCACTTGGAATGCTTTTTCTTTCCTTATGCTATATGATGGAAACAGAGCAGTTAACACAAGCAGAGCAATTATAGAAAAATATTTTTCTCTATAATTAATTACTTAATTAGTTAAATTCATGATTTCTTAACTAGTTAATTATAATTTAATAATTACTCTATAATTACTTGTTCTAGAATAATTTAGATATTTTTTCTCTATAATTACTTTATGAAGTATATATTTTTATATATAAAAATAGAGTAAATATTAAAATATATAAAATATAAAGCATACAATCATACAGTATATATGATTATAGATAAAATATATATATTTTATGAGTATCTTTAATAAATAATGTGAATATTTAATAATTCACATATTTAATAGATATAATAATTTCTGTATTTGGTAAATATGTAAAATATCAAATAATGAATAAATATGAACTATATCATATGGACAAAAACCACAGAAATTTTCCCCAGCAATCTACCCATGTCAGTCATCTTTCTCCCTAGAGAAAGTACCCAACCTACCAACGTTAGAGACCAATGTTAAATCCCCAATAAGATGTCATTCCCTAAGTATATTGGTCAGCCACTAATAGTAGATTAATAATATTGTATCCTGTCTGACATGGAGGTTGCAGCAATTCTTCCTTATTACAGAATAGACCTTTACTATATTATATAAAGTTGACTTTCCTACTAACAGAACGTATGTCAGCACCATTCTTTATAGACACACATATAATTGTATTCATTGACATGACATCCCACCTAACATTGCCTCCTAATCAAGGAAAAAAAAAGTGAATGGGTTTATGTCTGTAGGGTTAAAATGAGTTTTTGTCTATAGGATTAACTCATTTATCATGGATTTATGTCTATAGGGTTAAAATGGGTTTTTGTCCATAGGGTTGACTCATTTGTCATGGATTAAAATAACTAGAAGCAACTGGCTTAATAAAATGGTGGAATATATTATTGAAGACTCAGTTAGGTACAACATTATCTGGGGTTCATTCCTACAATATGCAAAATATACTCCAAGCAAGTGACCAATATCAGATGCCTTTTTTTTTTTTCTCGTGATACACAGGTCTTTAAACAAGGAACTGGGAATGCCTCCTCACGGTACTAACCCTTTTGACAAATCCTACAAGTATGTCTTGCTTTCTGTCTGCTCAAAATGTTTGTGTCCTTCCAAAATTCATAATTTCTAAGATGGAAGGTGAAAATCCTTCTCCCTAGATTAGGTGGAGATCCTAACCCCCAAGGTGGTATAGTTAGAAGAGCCTTTGGGAGATGATAAGAGCTCTGCCAAGGGTGAGGAATGAGATTAGAGCCCTTATAAAAGGGGACTGAGGTAATTCATTCACCACTCTGCCATGTGAGGCCTCAGTGAAAGATGGCTGTCCATAAACCAGGAAGGAGGCCCTCACTAGAAACCAAATTTGCTGGTGCCTTGATCTTAGAATTCCCAGCCTCCAGAACTGTGATAAATGAGTATCTGTCATTTTTAAGCTACCTGGTATGTACTATTTTGTTATAGAAGACTGAACAGACTAATGCACATATATAGAGATAGATATAGATATACACACACACACACACACACACATACATATATAGATATATATAAAGAGAGAGAGAGAGAGATAATTTTTTAGTCTCTTACCCTTATTATTTTATAGAAAATATGTTGGTAATTGCGGTATAACATAGTGCTGAGCAAATATCAAAAAAGTAAAATGAGGCTTTCACATGAGTTCACAAATGTAATTAAAAATACAGAGTATCAAAGAGAAGAAAATATCATTAACCAGAGATAGAGTGGCTGATAATAACTTTGTGTCTTCTTTTTGTTGAGAGAGTATGTGTATCTTTATTTGTATGAGAAATAGTCTTATCATCAGCATAGTGTTGTTGCCGTTGTTAGACAGAAGGATATTTATGGATACTAAGTTTCCAAATGAATACATTTGTCATATATTGTCTATTGATGTCATTCTAAGCTCTTTCTTACATTATATAGGCTTGATTTTTGAAAACTGTATTTCTGAGACTCCCTGTCCTGCAAAGATTTGGTTTAGATCTTCTATTAAAAGATACTTGCATGGGATATAGAAAATGAAAGAAAAATTAAAACCCTTATTTGTCCTGACACTGGTAGGCAGGCAGCTACACAAACTTAATCCGAAAGCAGACATGAGGTCTCACAGTGAACATCAAGCCTTCTCTGGTATATTATCCACTGTGGTGCTTTGGGAACTGACATTGTTGGTGGTGATGTCTTGCAATTTCTGCAACTGCCTATTTTTCTGATTTATAGACAATTTTCTCAAACCTTATCGAGGTCTGAGTTATGTCTTCTCAAAATTCTTCTGTGAAATACTTAACCCCCAGTACTTTCAAACTCTAACCCCCAATACCTCAGAATGTTACTGTGTTTGGAGACAGGAACTTTAAAGAAGCAATTACGTTCAAATTAGACTGCTTGGGTGAGCCCAAATAGAACCTAACTGATGTGCTTGTAAGTTGGAGAAATTAAGATACTCAGGGAGGCTGGGCTTGGTGACTCACTCCTGTAATCTGAACACTTTGGGAGGCCGATGCAGGTGGATCGCTTGAGGTCAGGAGTTCGAGACCAGTTTTGCCAACATGGTGAAACCCTGTCTCTGCTAAAAATACAAAAATTAAACAGGCATGGTGACAGGTGCGTGTAATCCCAGCTACTCGGGAGGCTGAGGTAGGAGAATTGCTTGAACCCAGCAGGTGGAGGTTGCAGTGAACCGAGATCATGCCACTGGGCAGCCCACTCCAACCTGGGCAACAGAGTGAGATTTTACCAAAGGAGGAAGGGAGGGAGGGAAAAGAAGGGGAAGGGGAAGGGGAAGAGGAAGGGGAAGGGGAAGAGAAACAGAGCACCAGGGAGTCACATGAACAGAGAAAAGACTATGGGAAAATACAGAAAGATGTTAGCCATTTGCAAGCCAAGGAGAGAGGCTTCAGAAGAAAGCAAACACGCTGACACCTGATCTTGGATTTCCAGCCTCCAAAATAGTGATAAAATACGTTTCTATTGTTTAAGCCATCCAGTCTGTAGTATTTTGTTATGAAAGTCCTAGAAAACTAATACAAACCTCATCCTCTAGGACATCCAAAGGTTTTATTAGCATCTAGTTACTTGTTTTAAAGTCCTTCCTTCTTGAGATACTTAGAGTGGATTCTCTTTTCTTAATCAAAACCATACTGACACAATGTTAAAAAAAATTTTAAATAGTAAATAAATAGAAACACTAAAAATAATAAATTGCATAAAATAAGGCCAATACACATTGTATTTTATTAAAAGAATGTAAGCCAAGGTAAATACAAAATGCCATGACTATAGAGTATGTGTATTATCTATTAGGACATAATGGGACATTCCTGAATTTCTGAGAAATTTAAAATTAATTTTATATTTTCTGTTAGTGCAGTGTGTATCAGTACATATACCACCCTTCAAACTGCCAAAGTACTGCAGAACGCTGGATATACTGAGGGGAACATGCAGTGATAAGTGGAGCATATGTTGAAAAGATTTATCTAGCAGGCTTTGCAATATTTTATGTTTTTTCTGATACTGTTATAATTGATTTTTTACTTTAATTTTCATATGCTTTACTGCTAGCAGATAGAAATATAATAGTTCTTGTATCCTGTAACTTTTCTAAATTTGTTTATTACGCTGTAATAGATATTTATTTCTAGATGCCTTCGTGTTTTCTACATAGAAGATCATGTTATGTGCAAATAGAGTTTTACTACTTTCTTTCCAATCTGGATGACTTTTTTTTTTTCTTTCCCAATAGTCCTGGATAGATCCTCTAGTGCAATGCTAAGTAGAAGTAGCAAGAGTGAACATCCTTGTTTAGGTTCCTGGTCTTAAGGAGAAAACTTTAGTCTTTTACTATCAAAAGTTTTTTATAGGTCCTATTTAGCAGCTTGAAGAATCCCTTTCTCATCATAGTTTGTTGAATATTTTACATAAAAGAATGTTGGGTTTTTATTAAATGATTTTTCTGCATCTTTTGAAATGATAATTTGGGTTTTGTCTTCATTGATATGGCACATTACACTAATTGATTTTGGATATTAAACCAACCTTACATTCCTGGGGATACCACTAGGTCATATTAAATAATACTTTTTATATGTTGTTGGATTTAGAGTTAGAGTATCTTTTTGATGGATTTTGTATCTATATTCATAAGGTATTGGCCTATGTATAGCTTTCTTTTTGTTCATTTCTTTGGCATTGGGGTGATATTTGCTTTGTAGAATTAATTGGAAAGTTTTATCTCCTTTTCTATTTTTGGAAGAGTTTGTGAAGAATTTATTCTTCATTAAAAATTTACTAGAATTTACCAGTAAAGCCATCCACACCTAAGCTTTTCTTCATAGGAAGTTTTAAAATTACGAATTCAATTTCTTTACATGTTATGGCATATTTATATTTTCTATTATTTTTGAGTCAGTTTCAGTAATGTGTGCCTTTCTAAGAATTTGTCTATTTCATCTAAATCATCTAATTTTATGGCATACAATTACTCATAGTATTCTATAATCCTTTTTATTTCTGTAGGGTTTATAATTATGTCTTGTCATTTATTCTTGATTTTACTAATCTGAAACTTTTTTCATCTTTTCATGATCAGTCTAATGAAAGATTTCCTCAATTTTATTTCAAATAATAAAATTTTGATTTTGTTGATTTATGTGTAGCTTTCCTATTTTATTAATTTTTGCTCTAATCTTTGTTTTCCTTCTGGATTTTTTTTCTTTTTTTGAGATGTAGTCTTTCTGTCACCCAGGCTGAAGTGCAGTGGTGTGATCTCAGCTCACTGCAGCCTCTGCCTCCTGGGTTCCAGCAATTCTCCTGCCTCAGCCTCCTGGGTAGCAGGGATAACAGGCTCATACCACCATGGCTGGCTAATTTTTGTATTTTTATTAGAGACGAGGCTTCACCATGTTGGCCAGGCTGGTCTCAAACTCCTGACCTTCTGGGTTATTTTAGATTTCGTTTGTTCTTCTTTTCCAGTACTTTTTTGTTGTTGTGATTATTACACTTTAAGTTCTGGGGTACATGTGCAGAATGTAGAGGTTTGTTACATAGGTAAACTCATGCCATGGTGGTTTGCTGCACCCATCAACCCATCATCTACGTTAGGTATTTCTCCTAATGTTATCCCTCTTATAGTAGCTAAGTTATTGATTTAGATCATTATTCTTTTATTATATAGACATATATCATGATTAATTTTTCTATTAGCACTACTTTAGCTATGTCTAGTAAATTTTGATATGTTGTGTTTTCACATTCATAAATATCAAAGTATTTTCCCATTTCCTTTGTGATATCTCCTTGGCTTTTTGGTAATTTAGGAGTGTATTGTTTAGTTTCCTCTATTTCTAAATTTTCCAAATTTCTCTGTTAATGATTTCTAGTTTCTTCCATTCTAAACAAGAAACATACTTTGTATAATTTCTGTTTCTTTGCATTCATCAAGACTTGTTTCGTGGTCCAGTATTTGGTCTCTTATAGAGAGTGCTCCATGTGCACTCTAAAAATAATGAATATTTTACAGTTTGTAGGGTGGATTTCTATAAATGTCTGCTAGGTCTAGTTTAAAATAAATAAACACTTTGATGTTTCTGTGGAATAATACAGTCTCAGTCATCTATTTTCAGTCATTTCTTTTATTTTAATTTAAAATTTTTGTGGCTGTATAATAGGTGTAGATAATTCTAGGCTATGTGAGATATTTTCATATAGGCATGCAGTGTTTAATACTCACATCATGGAAAATGGGGTATCCATCCCCTTAAGCATTTATCTGTGTTATAAACAATCCGAATATACTCTTCTAGTTATTTTTTAAATTTAAAATTAAATTATTATTTACCATTGTCCCCTGACTGTGTTAGCAAATGCTGGGTCTTATTCATTCTTTCTATTACTTTGTACTCATTAACCATCTCCACCTTTCCCTCATACCTACCACCCTTCCCAGCCTGTGATAAATATCCTATTCTCTATCTCAATGAATTCAATTGTTTTGATTTTTAGCTCCTACCAATAAGTGAGAACATGCAATCTTTTTCTTTCTGTGCCTGGCTAACTTCACTTAACATAATATCCTCCAGTTCCATCCATGTTGCTTTAAATGACAGGATATCATTTATTTTTATGGCTGAATGACTACTCCATTGTGTATAAGTACCACTTTTTTTTAATCCATCCATCAGTTAATGGACACTTAGGGTACTTCCAAAACTTGGCTATTGTGAACAGTGCTGCAACAAACATGGCAGTGCAGGTGTCTCTTTGGTATACCGATTTCCTTTCTGTTAGAAATATACCCAGAAGGAGGATTTCTGGATTATATGATAGCTCTATTTTTAGTTTTTTGGGGAAACTACAGTTTGGGCAAACTATGTTATTCATAGAGGGTTATAATAATTTATGTTCAAATTGACAGTATAAAAAGTTCCCTTTTCTCCACATTCTCCAGCATTTTTTCTTGCCTGACTCTAGATAAAAGCCATTTTAACTGGGGTGAGATGATATCTCATTATAGTTTGGATTGGCACTTATCTGATGATTAATGATTTTAAGTATCTTTTTCATACACCTGTTTGCCATCTGTATATCTCCTTTTGAGAAATATCTGTTGAAATCTTTTACTCATTTTTAATCAGATTGTTAGATTTTTTCCTATAGAATTTTGCTAACTCTTTATATATCCTGGTTATTAGTCCCCTGTCAGATAGGTAGTTGGCAAATATTTTCTTCCATTCTGTAGATAGTCACTTCAGTTTGTTGATAGTTTCCTTTGCTGTGCAGAAGCTTTTTAACTTGATGTGATCCCATTTGTTCACTTTTGCTTTGGTAGCCTGTATTTATGGGGCATTACTGAAGTTTTTTCATCCGGATCAACATCCTGGAGAGTTTTTCTGATGTTTTTTAGTAGTAGTCTCATGGTTTGAGGTTTTAGATTTAAGTTTTTAATCCATTTTTATTAGACTTTTATATAAGGCAAGAAATAGGGGTCAAATTCCATTGTTCTGTATATGGATATCCAGTTTCCCCAGCATTTTTCACTGAAGAAACTATCCTTTCCCATATGTATATTTCTAGCAACTTTGTTAAAATATGAGTTCTCTGTAGGTATGTGAATTTGTTTCTGGGTGCTCTATTTCATTCCATTGATCTATGTGTTTGCTTTTACGCTACTAGCATGCTGTTTTGGTTACATTAGCTCTGTAGGATAATTTGAAATCAGGTAATGTTATTTCTCCAATTTTGTTCTTTTTGCTCAGGATAGCTTTGGGAATGCTGGATGTTTTGTGGTTCCATATAAATTTTAGGATTTTTTTTTTTATATCTGTGAAGAATGTCACTGGCATTTTGATAAAGACTGCATTGATTCTATAGATTGCTTTGGGTAGTATGGACATATTAACAATATTGATACTTCCACTCCATGAACATGGAATATCTTTCAATTTTTTGTTACTCTTCAATTGCTTTTATCAATGTTTTATAGTTTCCATTGTAGAGAATTTTCACTTCTTTGGTTAATTCTTAGATATTTAATTTTATGTGTGGCTCTTATAAATAGAATTATTTTGTTGATTTCTTATTTAGATTGCTCAATATTGACATACGGAAATGCTTCTGACTTTTCTATGTTGATATTATATCCTGCAACTTTACTAAATTAGCTTATCAATTATAATTTTTGGTGGAGTCTAGGTTTTTCCAAATATAACATTATATCATCTGCAAACAGTAATCATTTGACTTCTTCCATTACCAAAACCTGGCAGAGATTCAACAAAAAAAGAAAACTTCAGGCCAATATTCATGATAAACATAGATGCAAAAATCTTCAATAAAATACTGGTAAACCTGTTGCAACAGCACATCAAAAGCTTTCCTATCACGATTAAGTAGGCTTCATTCCAGGGATGCAAGGCTGGTTCAACATATGCAAGTCTATAAATGTAATCCATCACATAAACTGAACCAAAGACAAAAACCACATGATTATCTCAGTAGATGCAGAGAAGGCCTTTGACAAAGTTCAACAGCACTTTATGCTAAAAATTCTCAATAAACTAGGTATTGAAGGACCATAACTCTAAATAATAAATGCTATTTACAACAAACCTACAGCCAATATCATACTGAATGGGCAAAAACTGGAAGCATTCCCTTTGAAATCTGCCACTAGACAAGGATGCCCTATGTCACCACTCCCATTCAATATAGTATTTGAAGTTCTAGCCAGAGCAAGTAGGCAAGAAAAAAAATTAAGGGTATTCAATTAGAAAATGAGGAAGTCAAATTGTCTCTATTTGCAGATGACATGATTGTACATTTAGAGACCCCATCATCTCCTGAAACTGATAAGCAACTTCAGCAAAGTCTCAGGATACCAAATCAATGTGCAGAAATCACAAGCATTCCTATACACCAATAACAGACTTAAAGGGAGCCAAATCAAGAATGAACTGCCATTCACAATTGCTACAAAGAGAATAAAATACCTAGGAACTCAACTAACAAAGGATGTAAAGAACCTCTTCAAGAAGAACTACAAACCACTGCTCAAGGAAATAAGAGAGGACACAAACAGATGGAAAAACATTTCCTGCTCATGGTTAAGAAGAATCAGTATTGTGAAAATGGCCATACTGCCCACAGTGATTTATAGATTCAATGCTATCCTCATCAAGCTACCAATGACATTCTTCACAAAACTGGAAAAAAACATCTTAAATTTCATATGGAACCAAAAGAGAACCTGCATAGCCAAGACAATCCTAAGCAAAAAGAACAAAGCTGGAGGCATAACACTACCTGATTTCAAACTACATCACAAAGCTACAGTAATCAAAACAGCATGGTACTGGTACCAAAACAGAAATATAGACCAGTGGAACAAAACAGAGGCCTTGGAGGCAATGCCACACATCTACAACCATCTGATCTTTGACAAGCCTGACAAAAACAAGCAATGGGGAAAGAAATCCCTGTTTAATAAATGGTGTTGGCAAAGCTGGCTAGCAGTGTGCAGAAAGCAGAAAGTGGAGCCCTTGCTGACACCTTACACTAAAATTAATTCCAGATGGATGGATTAAAGACTTAAGCATAAGACCGAACACCATAAAAACCCTAGAAGAAAACCTAGGCAAAACAATTCAGGACATAGGCATAAGCAAGGACTTCATGACTAGAACACCAAAAGCATTTGCAACAAAAGCCAAAATAGACAAATGGGACCTAATTAAACTCCAGAGCTTCTATATAGCAAAAGAAACAATCATTAGGGTGAACCAGCAACCAACAGAATGGGAATGTCACTGGTAGTTTAAATTGAATCTATAAATTACTTTGGGCTGTATTTTCTTCTGAAAATATTCCAAAAAAATTGAAAAGGTGTAAGTTCTCCCTAACTCATTCTATGAGACCAGCATTATCTTGATACCAAAACTTGGCAGAGTTAAACAAACAAAAAAAACTTCAGGCCAATATTCCTGATGAATATCAATGCAAAAATCTTCAATTAAATACTGGCAAACAGAATCCATCAGCACATCAAAAAGCTTACCTACCACTATCAAGTTGGCTTCATCCCTGGGATGCAAGGTTAGTTCAACATATGCAAATCAATAAATGTAATTCATCACATAAACAGAACTAAAGACAAAAACCACATGATCATCTCAATAGATGCAGAAAAGGTCTTTGATAAAACTCAAAATCCATTCCTGTTAAAAACTCTAAATAAGCTAGGTACTGCAGAAATATACCTCAAAATAGTAGGGCCCATATGACAAACCCACAGCCAATATTATACTGAATGGGCAAAAGCTGGACACATTCCTCTTGAAAATGCACAAGGCAAGAATGCCCTCTCTCACCACTCCTATTCAAGGTAGTATAGGAAGTTCTGGTCAAGGAAATCAGATAAGATAAAGAAATAAAGGCTATTCTAATATGAAGACAGGAAGTCAAAATTATCTTTGTTTGCAGAAGATCTGATTCTATGTCTAATAAACCCCATTATCTCAGCTCAAAAGCTTCTTAAGCTGATAAGCAACCTCAGCAAACTCTCAGGATACAAAATCAATGTGCAAAAATCGCTAGCAGAGGGATCCAGTTTCAATTTTCTTTATAAGGCTAGCCAGTTTTCCTAGCACCATTTATTAAATAGTGAATCCTTTCTCATTGCTTGTTTTTGTTAATTGTGTCAAAGATCAGATGGTTGTAGGTGTGCAGTCTTATTTCTGAGTTCTCTATTCTATTCCATTGGTTTATGTGTCTATTTTTGTACCAGTACCATGCTGTCTTAGTTACTATATACTTGTAGTATAGTTTGAAATCAGGTAGTGTGATTCATCCAGCTTTGTTCTTTTAGCTTAGAATTGTCTTGGCTATACAGGGTATTCTTTGATTCCATATGAAATTTAAAGTAGTTTTTTTCTAATTCTATGAAGAATGTCAGTGGTAGTTTAATGGGAATAAAACTGAATCTATAATTACTTTAGGCAGTATGGCCATTTTCACCATATTAATTCTTCCTGTTCATGAGCATGGAATGCTTTTTCAT
This sequence comes from Callithrix jacchus, assembly GCF_049354715.1. Lineage (NCBI taxonomy): Eukaryota > Metazoa > Chordata > Mammalia > Primates > Cebidae > Callithrix > Callithrix jacchus. The sequence goes on along the minus strand of NC_133517.1, from coordinate 91,711,052 downwards.
TTGTTTATGTCCTCTCTTATTTCCTTGAGCAATTGTTTGCAGTTCTCCTTGAAGAGGTACTTTACTTCAATTGTTAGCTATATTTCTAGGTATTTTAATCTTTTTGTGCAATTGTAAATGAGAGTTCATTCACGATTTGCCTCTCTGCTTGCCTGTTGTGGGTATATAGGAATGCTAGTGATTTTTGCACATTGATTTTGTATCCTGAGACTTTGCTGAGGTTGCTTATCAGCTTAAGAAGCTTTTGAACTGAAATAATGGGGTTTACTAGATATAGAATCAGATCTTCTTCAAACAAAGATAATTCGACTTCCTGTCTTCATATTTGAATATCCTTTAATTGTTTATCTTACCTGATTTCCCTGACCAGAACTTCCAATACTATGTTGAGTAGAAGTGTGAGAGAGAGCATTCTTGCCTTGTGCATTTTCAAGGGGAATGTGTCCAGCTTTTGCCCATTCAGTATAATATTGGCTGTGGGTTTGTCATATGGGCCCTACTATTTTGAGGTATATTTCTGCAGTACCTAGCTTACTTAGAGTTTTTAACATGAACAGATGTTGAGTTTTATCAAAGACCTTTTCTGCATCTATTAAGATAATCATGTGGTTTTTGTCCTAGTTCTGCTTATGTGATGAATTACATTTATTGATTTGCATATGATGAACTAACCTTGCATCCCAGGGATGAAGCCAACTTGATAGTGGTAGGTAAGCTTTCTGATGTGCTGATGGATTCGGTTTGCCAGTATTTAATTGAAGATTTTTGCACTGATATTCATCAGGAATATTGGCCTGAAGTGTTTTTTTGACTTCCTGTCTTTATATTTGAAGTTTTGGTATCAAGATAATTCTGGCCTCATTGAATGAGTTAGGGAGAACTTTCTCCTTTTCAACTTTTTTGGAATATTTTCGGTAGAAATAGTACAAGCTCTTCTTTGTACTTTTGGTAAAATTCAGCTATAAATCTGTCCTGGAATTTTTCTGGTATTTGGCTATTTATTATTGCCTCAATTTCAGAACCTGTTATTGATATATTCAGGGATTCAATTTCTTCTTGGTTCAGTCTTGGGAGGGTTTATGTGTACAGAAATTTGTGTTTCTTCTGGGTTTTCTAGTTTATGTGCATAGAGGTTGTATTAGTTCATTCTTATGCCACTATAAGGACATACCTGAGAATGAGTAACTTATACAGGAAAGAGGAGGTTTAATTGATTAACAGTTCCACAAGGCTGGGGAGGCCTCAAGAAACTTGCAATCATGGCTGAAGGGGAAACAAACATGTCCTTCCTCACATGATGGCAAGAAGGAGAAGTGCTAAGTGAATGGGAGAAATGTCCCCTATCAAGCCATAATATCTCATAAGGACTCACTCACTGTCATGAGAACAGCATGAGAGAACCACCTCCATGATCTAATCACCTCCCACAAGATTCTGCCCCCAACACATGAGGACTACAATTTGGATTACAATTTAGGTGATATTTTGGGTGGGGACACAGCCAAATCATATCAGAGGTGTTTATAGTATTTTCTAATGGTTGTATTTCTGTGGGGTCAATGGTGATATCCCTCTTATTGATTCTGATTGTGTCTCTTTGATTCTTTTTTCTTCTTTTTTAGTCTAGCTAGCAGTCTATCTATTTTGCTAATTTTCCCCAAAAACAGCTCCTGGATTCATTGATTTTTTTCATGTTTTTTTTTTCACTTCTCCATCTCCTTCAGTTCTGCTCTCATCTTGGTTATTTCTTGTCTTCTGCTGGCTTTAGGCGTTGTTTGCTCTTGGTTCTCTAGTTCTTTTATTTTTTATTTTTGTATTTTTATTTTTATTTGTTTTTGAAATGGAGTCTCTGATGTTCAGGCTGGAGTGCAGTGATGTGATCTCAGCTCACTGTAGCCTCCACCTCCCAGGTTCAAACAATTATCCTGCTTCAGCCTCTTGAGTAGCTGGGACTACAGGCATGCGCCACCATGCCTGGCTAATTTTTGTATTTTTTTTTTATTACAGACAGGGTTTCACCATGTTGACTAGGCTGGTCTTGAACTCCCAACCTCAAGTGATCCACTCATCTCAGCCTCCAAAAGTGCTGGGATTATGAGCCACCACACAGCCTCTAGTTCTTTTAGTTGAGATGTTAGGTTGTTAACTTGAGGTCTTTCTAGCTTTTCTATGTGGGCATTTAGTGCTATAATTTTCCCTCAACACAGCTTTAGCTGTGTCTCAGAAATTCTGGTACCTTGTTTCTTTTTTCTCATTAGTTTCAAAGAACTCTAAATTTCATTATTTACCCAGGAGTCATTTAGAATCAGGTTGTTCAATTCCCATGTAATTGTGTGGTTTTGAATGAGTTTCTTAATCTTATTTTGTTTTTTATTATTCTCCCACTCTTCCTCCACTCCAGTCTATGATGACTGGCTTTTGACGCTGTTTAGGCCTCTGTGAAGGCTTTTGGTTGCTCCCTTTTCCACCCCATCCTTTAATTTTATTCTTTTGAAAAGTCTGCATTTCAAGCTGCCAAGGAAAAGAGAGTGATTACAAAAAGGAGTTCTCATTTCAACTCAAAGATTGGATAATACTAGGACCTTCAAAAGACTTCTGAGGGGATCCAGCACTTTAAGGACCCCAGTTTAGAAAATCAAATATGAAAGAAGGGGCCAAGATGAGTGATTAGAAGCAGCTGCAGTCCATAGTGCTTGTGGAGAGGAATGAAAACAGTGAGTGAATTCAGCACCTTGAACTGAAGTATCCAGGTTCTTGCATTGAGACTGACTAGGTGGACTGCTTGACCCATGGAGAATGAAGAAAAGCAGGGTGGGGTGACAGCCTACCTTGGAATGGCATGGAGCCAAAAGAACCCCACCCCCAGCCGAGGAAAGCAGTGAGTGAGTGTGCAACCTCACCCAGGAAACCATGCCTCTCCCATGGATCTTTGCAACCTGCAAATCAGGAGATCCTTTCATGAACCCAAACTATGAAGATTCGCAAATTAGCCTCCTGAGCCAGAGTAGGCTCTGAAACCCCAGTGAAGCCACGTGGTGGAAATTTCATGGACAGAAAAAAAAGTGATGTGCTGAAAATGAAAGTGAAGTAAAGAAAAAGCCAGATTGGTTACAGCTTAGTGTTTGCCTTGTTTGAACCTGGTTTGAACAGTTGGCCACCTTTGATTGGCCATGACTCAGTAATTGGCACAAGAGGAAACTACAGTCTGTATACAACTCCATTTAGTTTATAGTTCACAATGGACAGAGAAACCTTTAGGCCAAACTTAAAATACATAAGGAGGAAGCTTTAGGCTAAACTTGATTTAACCCTCTCTTAACTGTTAAATAGATAGAGATAAATAGAAATGTTATTTTTATATTATTCTATTTGTCCCTTTTTCTGGGCTACTATTGTTATAGATAGTATACCTATATATGTTACAAATCCAAAAATATATTGTTATAATTATTATATAATTTCATATACATTTAAAAGCTCAGATAAGAGAGTAAGTATACATTTATAGAGTTTGTTCTATTAATGTTACTGTACTATTTACCATTTCTGACTCTCTTCATTTCTTCCTCAGAATTTGAGTTACTACCTGGTAACTCATCATTTTCCTACTCCAGTACAACTTTATACTCATCTGCTTCCTTAGTGCTGTTATTGTCATATACATTAGATTTATATGTTTTAGGCCCAATAGCACAATTACATTCATATTATTTTATAGAACTGCTTTTTAAGGCAGGGAAGAAAATAAATTTGAAGAGATGTTGAATTCAGTGTATTTTATAATTACTATGTAATTTACTTTACTGGTGCCTTTTGTTTTGTTCATGTGGTAATCATGTGATCTCACTTGCTTTCAGCCTGAAGAACTTCCTCCAATGTCTCTGGTAAGGCAAATCTGTTAGCAAAGATTTTATCAGGTTTTTCCTTTGTTCATTTCTGAGAGTGATTTATTTTATGTTAGTTTTTGAAAGACAGTTTTTTATATGAGATTTATGATTGACAGTATTTTTCTTTGAGAGTTTGAATATGTCATTTCACCATATTCTGGCCTCCATAGTTTTAAATGAGAAATTAGCTATTAATATTATTAGGATCCCTTGAACACAGTGAGTCACTTTTATCTAGCTTTTTTCAAGATTATCACTTTCTTTTTGGAACTTAGTGTGAGTATTTTGTCTCATTGAGGCGCTCCTTAAGTTCATCCTTCTTAGAGGTTGTTGGGCTTCTTGGATGTGTAGATTTATGTTTTTCATTACATTTGGGAAGTTTTTCAGTGATTTTTTTCTCTTTATTTAGTATCCTCATAATGTGTATGATGGTGTCCTTAGTGGTGTTCCACATTTCTCTGAGGATGTATTAATTTCCCTTCATTCTCTTTTCTCTTTGTTCTTTCAATTGGATAATCTCTCTATTGACCTACCGTCAAGTATACTAATAATTTCTTCTGCAAGTTCTAGTTATCTCTGAGCCTATCTAGTGAGCAATTCATTTCAGTTATTGAGCCTTCAACTCTATAATGTTCACTTGTTTCTTTTTAAATAATTTCTGTCTCTGTATTAACATTCTCTATTGGATAAGACAGTGTCACCCTACTTTCCTTCATTTCTTTTAGGCATTATTTTTTAGTTCTTTGGATCTATTCATAAGAGTTGCTTTGAAGTCTTTGTCTTCTAAGTCTGATATTTGAGCCCTCTCTGAGGCAGTTTCTATTACCCGCCTTTTTTCTGGATATAGGTCACACTTCCCTGTTTTTTGTATGTTTTCTACCTTTTTATTGAAAACTGAACATTTTAGATATTATACCTCTGGACACAGACCCATTCCCACCCTCAATTTGTTGCTTGCTTATTTGTTTAGTGATTTCACTGGACTATTTTAATGAATTCAAGTTTTCCTTTAGTGTAAAGCCTCAGCAGTTGCTTTTCAAAGCATACAACATTGGAAATGTAAATAATTACCCAAAGATGACAGTGGTTGTAGAAGTGATCTCTTTATCTGTTCATCTCTTTCCTGCATTTCTCTTGTAGGCTTCTAACTAGTCTATCTCTATTATACCCAGATGTTAGCTTCTATTAATTGTTGGCTGATTGCTTTGGATTTTTTGTTTGTTTGTTTCTTTGTTTTTTGAGAGGGAATCTCGCTTTGTCGCCCAGGCAGGAGTGCAGTGGTGCCATCTTGGCTCACTGCAACCTCCACCTCCTGGGCTCAAGCATTTCTGCCTCAGCTTCTCAAGTAGCTGGAATTACAGGCACCTGCCACCATGCCTGGCTAATATTTATATTTTAGTAGAAATGGGTTTCACCATTTTGGCCAGACTGGTCTCAAACTCCTGCCCTCTCAAACTCTTGCCCTCAGTTAATCCATCTGCCCATCTCAGCCTCCCAAAGTGCTGAGGTTATAGGCATTAGCCTCTGCAGCCTGCCTGCTTTATTGTTTTTGACAATGCTCTGGGTCATAATTTCTTCACAGTCTGATCCAATTGAATTTGTGGCTTTTGGTAGGGTTTGTCTTTTAGGATAATTTTTGCACCTATTTCTGGCCCCAGGAGTGCTTTTGTTAACTGACACTTCCTAGCATAGATCAACCCACCTCTTAACTTCTTACCACTAAAATCTTCCTTGTTTTTGATAGCACCCCGTAGACTTGAAATTTTCTAAAGTCAGTTCTCCTGGGACTAGCCACCCAGATCCATGTTCTTAAGTTCTCCCCCTCCTCTAGACAAAACCTCTCTGCCACTGTTCCAAAGCTGGGCATCAGGAGAGCAGCCCACTTCTCATGAGATGACACCTCTATTTTATGAGTGGGGTGCTGGGCAAAGGCAACAGCCACTTGTCGTTTCAGATTGTTTCTCCTGGCATAAAATTTCTGCCCAATATGCCAGTTTGGGTGGAGGCAATCGGGGTACAATATTCTTTGCCTGCCATACCTTGGCTATAACTTTTAGTCTCTAATTGGGGAGTGTGTAGTGAAGGAAACCACAGACCTCTCAACCACTCTTGCCTGGAAGAGAGTTACTGCAACATGGAGCTGGGAGTAATAAGTATTAACATCTTGCCTCCTTTCCCCTAAGAGAAATCAAAGCTCTAGATATGAATTTGATGGATAGAGAGTTTTGCCTTTTTTGGCAACATCTGCCAGGAGTAAAAACTTATTTTCACAGAATTGGGGGTGAGAAGCAGGTCATGCTTCAAATGCCGCAAATTCTCACTGTTCTTACCAACATTTTATTTTATTAGACTTTCTGAAATAAATATTTTTCTATTTATGTATGCCCTTAGGGCAATTTCAGAGATTGTAGATGGAGATATTCATCTAAATGAGAATCCACATTATTCACCCACCTAAATGAGAATCCATATTCTTATTTAGATGGAGAACATTACGTGATACATACATATCTAAATTGGAATCCACATTACATATATACATACATCTCTAAATGAGAATCAACATTAGATATTCACCTACCTAAATGAGAATCCATATTCTTATTTAGATGGAAAACATTATACAACACACACACACACACACACGCACACACACACACATATAAAATATAATTTTCACCAGTTTTGGTTGTTGCACTGGGAAGAAAGTTCATGCCACAGCTCCTTACACTGCCGACTACCACTTCAGAAGTACCTCCTCAGCGTTAATCTGTCTTGTAGAACAATAGCTCTTATTTAAAAAAAAATTGAGAGAAACACTCCTTCCCTCAAAAGTCAAACAATTAAGTATTCAGAAATACAATTACCCACTCTTTGTTTCTGACAGGAGAGAGAGGATATCCTGTATTTCATACTAGGAAAGATCTCTCTTGTTTCACAACTAAGTAACAAAGAAAAGTCCTTTAAGCCATTCCAAATGAGAAAGTAAATAAATAAAGAAGATAAAAATGATTATGCCTTCTTATAAACTGTTGGTTGGATGTTCTTGTGCATATGTTTTCTGAAGCAATGCAACAGAATAAGAGATAAATTCCACCCCCCAAAAACAACCTCAGGAAAAACACAAAGCTCAGGTTGTGAATGATATCTACCCAGTTTGCTCCTAATGGTAGAAAACCTGTCAAGCAGAATTGCAAGGATCATTTGGATATCTAATGTGAAGTGTTTTACATTTTCCAATCAGGTGAATAGGGCCTCCTATTTGTCAAGAGTCTTGTTTTGTAGCAGTATTTCATGGGAAGCAGAGAATTAACAGGACAGGAATTAAAACATAATGATAAAATGTTTTCTCTTACATTTGCTAAGAGGGATGATAATGGACCAGACTAAGTGATGCAGCACTTTCAGAGAAAACACTTTTTGTCCAGGGAGAAAGAAAAATAACTTCACATATCAGAAGGACCTCTAGCCACACAAGTACCTGTTATGCTTCTCTTTATAAACAACCACAAAAATTTAAGCAAACTATTTAACAAAGTAACCATTTTGCTTTTCCATCAGAATTCCATGGGGGCTAACTTTTGAGAAAAGGGATGGAAATCATTCAGAAGGAAGGATAGGCAATGTCTCTCATGTGGCTTCCCAAGGGTGGGAGAGTTATATAGTCATGTTTTTGAAATGCACATGTGGGTGTGGTGGATTAGGAGAGGGATAAAGGCTCTCAGAAGTGAAACATGAGTTGAGACAGCTGGGTAGCAGTGAGTGAACTGATTTTTCACAACTGCAAGAAATAGAATATCTTGGAAAGATGTAGATTTAAAAAGAATTTTAAGAAGTTTTCTATATAATTCACTGCGGAAGACCTTGTACCTCTGATTAGTCAGAATTCAGTCATGAAAAATGGAAACCACACCAGTTATTTATTAGAGATAATTTAATATAAAAAATTGGTTACACAATTGTATGTTAAGTATTGGTTAAGTATTGGAGGGCTGGTAAGGCAAAATGAGAACACTAAAGCAACACAGATACAGTAACTTCAGAAAGCTGCTGCCATCCCTAGGTCTGTCCATCCTAAAAAGAGGTGGTTGGGATTATCAGAACCTAGAAGTTGAAAGAGAGGCCTCCGGGATCCGACCTAGGCTGGAACCCAGATCCCTGAAGGGATGGACACTACTCAGCTTGTGCTCATATCTTAGTATCAATTAGGCTAATTCTGAGAGTGGCAGAAGAATCTGAAAACTAAAACAAACTATTTCTGGAAATAGTGGGGACAGCCACTTGTGGCATGGCACTTACAAGAATAGCAAGCAAATAGAAAAGAGCAAGATTTTCTTCCCCTCCTGTCTTTTATTTTCCCTCCAGTGCTCAACACTTGGCCAAACTTAACAGGAGCCAGATGGCAAAAAAGAAATGCAATTTGCAGAGTATCAGCCCCAGCGCTACAAGCCAATTAGAGAAGATGTGCTAGAACTGAGACACAATTGCTTCATCACTGACCTGCTCCCATTAATAGGCCTGTGGTAATGATCATTATTTTTCTCATATGCTTTCTGAAATCAGATTTGTGTGATTCCAGAATGTGTTCATGATCAGTGTTAGGGCTAGAAAACAATACCCCAAAATATAGCACTTTGACATGCTGAACCTCAAGGTCTTTTTTCCTGTCTCTGTCTCTCTGATCCTCTTTGTTTTTCCAAAGTTTTGGGAGGGTCTTTCTCTGAAATTTTTTTTATTTGACTGAGAAAACTTTTAAAAGAAATGCTACTGTCTTAAATGCCTACTTAGGAATCTCATCAAATAATCAGGAAAGACTCACCACCAGAGAAGAGAAGAGACAGAAACTCATCACCACTCCCAGACAGACTTTTTATCTATTCTTTTGGAGGCAGCTCCAAGAGATTACCTGGGAAACTGTAACTCCATAATAAGACAATCTTTGTTCACTATGCAGTTCCACCCCTCACGTTTCTATTGTTTGTCCTTTCTATTCCATTTCATTCAGTGTCCAAACATAATTATTTACAAACCAGGATCTGGTCTTGGAGATGGAGGGGGCTTCATTCATTTATAGCAAGCTCCCCCACTCCCACCCCCACTTTCCTCTTCCTAATGAAGACAGTAGTTAAGCATCAATCATCTAACCCTTTCTTTGAATTTTCATGTTTTTTGTATGGCTCTCGTGCTTATTCACATTAATAAATTTGTTGTGCTTTTCTCTCTTTAACCTGTCTTTTGTTATCAGGGTATCAGCTGTGAGCCCTTATGATTGGGAAGAAAGGAACCACCCACTTTTCACCCCTACATCAGACAGATCTCAAGATATCTAGCCATTACATTTTTAAAGAAAGGTTAACACCTCTATACCCTGCATCTTACCTGACTAAAGCATAAAAAACTTCTGAATACAGTATATATAGTATTATATGGTTAAATACCATAATTGCTGCTTAGTGGTGGTACATAATTGTTTACCTGGAAAGGCACATGATCAAATACAATGCTTATTTCTTCTCCTAACAGAAGTCTTCTTCCCTCATAATTTATGTGCTTCTCTGTAACCTGACTAGCTCAAATTCAGGAGGATGTGAATATGAGGATTATAGTGAATTTGTTCTCTATCAGTGGTTTTCAAAATACCATGCAGCTATCACCGGTGGTTCATAAGAATATTTTACATAGTACCAAGGTGATACTTTGGCTTCACTTGCTGGGTGCTGATTGGAGCCTCAGCATGCACAGCTCAGTCACAAGAGGGCTATCTCTGAAGCCTGCATGTACCTTGTTTGACTCTCCTCTTCTGTCTGCTTCCTTTCCTTGGAATGTTTTAGTGACCCTGGCTTACCTCCCTGCAGCCTCTTTGGCCCCTGCCTATCCCTCAATTCTCATTTCAGCAATCCATCATTCACTTCTAAATTGTCTTTGCAAAATGATGACAATAAGAGAAATCCAACATAGCTGATTCCATCTTGCCTCTAGCCTCACAGGCTGGCTATCTTTGCTCATTCTGGATGTGAGCCAAGCTAACTTTGGGAGAAATGTAGTTTACAGTTTAAATGATAATAGCCCTTCCTAAAAACTAAACTGTTCTTATAAAACAAATGAAAGGCCACCAAGTTACCAGGATGAGGGCTTGAATCCTAAATAATTATCAACCATTATTTTGGAGGTCATAAGATTTGCAGTTTTCCTAATTACTCTTACAGATAATATCACTACCATAGAACCTAAGATTAGACTTTTGAGATGTCTTTTCAGGTTTTTGCATTTCTGACAAATGGATGGCCCCCATCTGGACCCACCAGCCAGTCCTGTGGCCTTACCCGAAAACTGACTCAGCACAAGAGGATACTTTAATTCCTTATGATTTCATCTCTGATCCAACCAATGAGCATGGCTCCTATTCCAGTCTCCTGCCCACCAAACAACCTTGAAAACCCCCTAACTTCCGAGTCTTCAGGGAGATTGATTTAAGTAATAACTTCCTCTCCGACAGAGCATGGCTAGCTTCACATAAAATAAACTCTTTCTTTACTGCAATGCCCTGGCCTCGAGTTGATTTTGTTTGTGCAGTGGGCAGGAATTACCCCTCAGGCAGTTACACTTCCTTTCCTTAATTTTCTCAGTTTCTCAACTTGGGCCTCAATTGCTTCTTTGCATTCTCCCTTTTTCACCAAACAGCTTTCCTGACTAATTTCTAGTCCATAGACGCTCATTTCTTCAACCCCACCCCTACTCCCGTGTAAGTCCACACAGCTTGAACCTCCTCTAAGTCTTCAGAGTTCCTTCCTCAGCTACAGCTTCAGTATCTCTCTATTGATCTCAGATCCACCAACCTCCAATGTTGTCACTTCTTTTTCTTATCCATTATGCAATTTTTCTTTTCTAATTTGTCTCTTCTAGATTTTGATCAGATAACTCAGGTCTAACTGTTTCTTTCCTTCATCTCTTACCATCTTCCTCTTGTCTTTTATTCCAAGCCTTGAGATGTAGACAGCCAGACCTAGACCACTTTTCTTGGCTCAATTTTAACATCCCAAATCTCATTCCTTTATCTCTGAGAGAATTTTTTTTTTATCTGTGGCTGTAATCCTTCCTACTTTTAATCCATTTTTTTAAAATTAAATTTCATTAAGAATAAAAATGGGCCAGCAGCCATGGCTCATGCCTGTAATCCCAAAATTTTGGGATGTTGAGGCAGGTGGATCACCTGAGGTCAAGAGTTCAAGACCAGCCTGGCCAACATGGTGAAACTCCATCTCTACTAAAAATACAAAAAATTACCTGAGCGTGGTGGTGGGCGCATGTAATCTCAGCTACTTGGGAGGCTGAGGCAGGAGAATTGCTTGAACTCAGGAGATGGAAGTTGCAGTGAGCCAATACCAAACTATTGCACTCCAACCTGGGTGACAAAGCGTAACTCTGTCTCAAAAAACAAAAATAAAAATGATTTTCCTTAAAATTGTTAAACTGGAACCAAAGGTCTATACAGAGGATTTATGCTTGGAACATAGTCTCAATAAAGGTCTTCAGATGATTAAAAGGTAGAGTGAGTTGTCTCCTGTTCTCGCAGATGTGCTCTGATGAGAATCACAGTGCTTTCCAGGTTGTAAGTAAGGTGTTATTTGAGAAAGTAAATGATCTCAGGGAAATAATAATTTCAGAGCTTTGATATAGTTGTTGACAGTATTGGTAATATTTAAAATTTGTGTGAACTTACTTCAGGGACAAGAGGAAGCTGGAAGCACTGAGCCTTGAGGGTATGTAGGACACAGTGAGAAGGCAGAAGAGGCTGCTGCCAAGAGTTACTGCAGACTCCTCATAATGGAGGCATAGACTGAATAGAGTCAGTAGAAATACTCATGCAATGCAGAAGCACTAGAACTGGCCCAGACTACAGATCAGGATAGGAAGGCTAAGGATGGTGGGAAGAGGTGCTACCTGGAGAGCTACTCTGCAGTACTGAAAGGTAATTGCAGGCACTTGGCTGCTGCAGTTCTAGCCTTCCTGCAGATGGAAAGCAGCTTTTAGAAGTGCAGCTCATACATTTAATTCTACCAAATATAGCAATTTTGGTAACTGCCAAAAGAAGCAAAACATTTAGGAAAATCCCACTGAATATTAGTAGCCTTTGTCACTTGCTCAATGATTTCCCGAGTGAAACAACTGTTTGCTTTGTTAAAGTTCCAAGGTGCTTTACAGAAGTGGAGAAAATGATGAGGCAGTTTATTGTATTGTGATTCATGCAATGTTAGGCATGAAGTAATTAAACAGTAACCTCCTGAAAAACAGCTGAAATGTCCAGACATTTAATAGTATTTTGCAGGAAGTGCCAGGACATTGAACAGAGCTCTCAAGTGAAACTATTGTAAAATTTATCTTCCTTCCTCCCTTGACTTTCCAACTCCCATGCTCTCCCAGAATGAGAGCTCTGGAAGACTTTGACTTCCTCCTCTCTTTAACTTCACCCCCACATCAAGATTTTGTTTCAGAAAATTTAATTCTTTCATCTCTAGGCCATTATCAAAAATTCCATTTCAGAACAGAGCTACTAATGCACATTACCCATTTCCAGACATTTAGATTAACTCTGTATAATAAACTAAGTTTTTTGATCAACACCTTCTAAATTCTTCTATTATGAAGTTTTAGTTTTCATGTTTTATTTGTTTAGGTTGGTGTCCTTTCAACATTATTCTCCCTAGGAAGCATACCTAATGGTATATTTGGACCTCTAAACATTCATAAATATCCTACTTTGACTCCTTGCTGGCAAGTAATATGTTGGTTGGGTTCAGTCTATTCTCACAGGACTGAAAGTTGTTATTTTATCATTTTTCTGGCTTCAGATGTTGTAGACGAGAAGTCTGATATGACTATAATTCCTTTTTGTTTATAAATAACTTGCCATCTGCAAGATTTTTCTTTTTTCCTCCAACTTCAAAATACCAGGATGAGCATATGTATCTTTTAAAATATAAAAGATGCCTGGAATACAGCAAGCTTCTTTTTCTTTGTTTTTTTTTTTTTTTTTTTGGAGGAGGGGGGTTTGTTTCTGTTTGTTTGTTGTTGTTGTTTTTAACAGTCTTGCTCTGTCACCCAGGCTGGAGTGCAGTGGTGTGATCTTGGCTTACTGCAATCTCGGCCTCCTGAGTTCAAGTGATTCTCATGTCTCAGCTTCCCAAGTAGTTAGGACTGCAGGTGAGGACACCACACCTGTCTGATTTTTTCACATTTTTAATAGAGATGAAGTTTCACTATGTTGGCCAGGCTGGTCTCAAACTCCTGACCTCAAGTGATCCACCTACTCCAATTTCCCAAGGTGCTGGTTTTATCACAGGTATGAGCCGTTGTGCCTGGCCTGCTTTGTTCTTTTATATTAAATTTATTTTTGATCTTCCAGGCATTAATTTGTCTGTTAACAGTGATTACCCATTCTTCCAACTTAATCTGAATATGGTTACATTGAGAAATTACATTTTATTTAGTTAGACTCAACTTTACCTAAGTGTTATTATTTTTTGTTCCAGTGGCCATTGGCTTTTTTCGAGATAGCACTTAACTCCCCCTGGGCTTTGCATATTCTTACCAGTTTTTTTGGATCTGGTTGCTGGACCTCCTCAGACTGGTTGCTATTTCTTTTTGCTGGGATCACTAGGGCTCACATCTGGTGGATAAACTACCCTCCATGTCAACCGTCCCACAAGAGGTGAAAGTCGTCATGTTCTCTCCTCTTATTTTCTGAGGATTTAGAACCAGGTTGGCCCTACTTTCCAACTGACATTTCTGAAAAAATCTCCAAATTTTCTGGGTTTCCTCATACTTTTCTATGTTTATCTTCATTGGGCCTGAGCTCCCTGGTTTTCTTCTTTCTTGGCTTTCGGGAGCCAAGGAGATCAGGTATAAAGCAAGTGTCTAGTTTTCTTCAAGGGCCCAAGCTATTATCAGTCAGGTTCTTTCCAGAGTATGCTGCTTTACCATCCTTGGCCATTGTATTATTTATTGCTGCATTATGCTATTACCACAAATTTAGCAACTTTAAAATAACATGTATTTATTTTCTCATCGTTTCTGTTGAGCAGAAATTTAGACACAACTCAATGGGGTTTTTTGCAGGATTATAATTAAGGTGTCCACCAAGTACGGGTTTTCATCTGGGTTCAACTATGATAAAATCTTCCATGCCCCCTCATTGGTTGGTGGCATTCCATTCCTCACAGGCTGCCAGACTGAGGGTCTCAGTTTCCAGCTCTATGGCTCTCTCTCTCAGTGACAGTTTATACATGGTAGGTTGCTTCATTAAACCCAGTGAGTAAGGAAAAGGGTCTCAAGATGGGCATTACAATTTTATGTAATGTGGTCATGTGCATCCTTCCACCTTTGCCATAATCTAGAGCTAGAAATAAGTCACAGGTCCTGCCCACATTGAAGGGAGGGAAATCACACAACGGCATGAACACTATGCCTGGAAGTCATGGAAGATGTCCTACAATCTGCCCACCCTGGACATCTCTCCTAAATAGGAGAAAAGCCACTCCGGTTTCCTCTGTTTGGACTACTTCAATTACTGAGAAACCTATGTCTTACAGACCCTAACATCATTTAATTGGAAGAGTTTCAAAGAATGGGGTTGACATAGAGAGGAAGAGAACAGCATTCAGGCAGCCATCGTCGCAGAATTCTTAGTCTTACCAATGTTATCCATGAAACATCTATCTTCCATCCCTGGCTGCCTTCACTTTTGTGCAATCCATAATCGGATTTGGACTGAGTTACTAAAACAGCCTCTTCACTGACCATCCTGCCTTGGGACCTAACATAATCCAGTCAATCCCCAGCACTGTTGGAGCAACTTTTCTAAAATCCGAAATTAATTTGTCTCTTCCTTATTTAAAATCCTTAGATGGTTTCTGATTACTTTTAAGACAAAAATCCCAATTCCTTAACACTGCTCACAAAGTGGCATGTGATTTATTCTTTCCAATCTAGTCTGTTCTCCCAATCTATCTGACCCCCTCACAGTAAGCTTCCTTCTTTCAGTCCTTTGACTTTATCACTACATCATATCACCTCCAGACCTTTGTATATGCAGCTCTCTCTGCCAGAGATACTTTTTCTTTGCATAGAAACTTTCACCGATCTTTCACGTCAAATTAAACATTAATGCTTGGAGGAAACCTTCTCTGACACAGCAAGTCCAATGGAGTTGCTCCTTCATAGGTGCCCCTTTCACCCCCTCTTACTTCTCTTGTCATACAGTTAACTCAGCATGTGATAGGGGAATTTTCTGTAATGAATTAACATTTTTATTGATATTGTAGTCTCTCCCACCAGACTGTAAGTTCTATGAGAGAAGGGTCCAGTTTTATTTCTTTACTAGGGCATTTTGGATACAAGCAACAAACATACTCAATAGGCTAAATTAACCAAAAAGAAGGAAATAATCAAAATAACATGGATTGGCCTACAACATCGAAGGAAAACCTGAGGAACATGACAGAAAATATCGATAACATGATAGCTACAATGAACTGGAATGCAGAAATATCAACACTATGCCGTAGGGAGGAATTCGTGCTGTTTTTTATGTTTGTATCCCTCCATTTAAGAATCAAATTTTCAGGTAAGAGTCCTACTGAACTAGTTTAGGGCATATCATAGGCCAGTAGAGGTCATTCTCTCCAGGTCTGTTTATGATAGAGAATGTATAGTTGCCCAAACAAAACTGGAATGCTGCTCTCAGCCAAAGGGGGCATGGATAATAAACAGGCAAAACCAACAGATGTCCACCAAATATAAACATACACCCACAGCATCATAGGTAAGCAATAAAGATGTGCGGAATGAATGAATGAGCATCTGAAATATGCTAGAATTGAGTGGAGTTAGCCATATATCAGTTATAAGTCAAACTCTACATATTGTCTTCAATGTCCATTAAAAATAGTAAAGTGCTTAAGGGATTAATCTCAAACTACATGTGTGGTTTCATTGGAAACCACACTTAAGACATTGGCACTTAAGAAACATGTAGCCTTGGGAAATTACTGACCTTCTCTGTGACTTAGTGTCTTTATCTTCCAAAACGATAATAATGGTACTTTCCTCTTAAGGTTAATATAAAGACTAAATGAGTTATTAATATAAATGGCTTAGAGTAGTGCCTGGCACATAGTAAGGGTTAAGTGAGTCTTACCTTTATATCCGCATACTTACCTTCGTACATGTTCATACATCAACATACCTCTTGTCCAAGAAAAAGAATCCCAGAATTTTTAAACATATCTGAACAGTGACCCACCTCTTCGTTAAGATTCTGTACCAAAAGATGACAAACTAAGGGAAGCAGCTTTTTAAGCATTCTGCCTTAATGAGATTCATTTCTGTTTATGCTATTCATTATAATGTAAAAAAAATACATGAATAGATTATATTGAAGTAGTTAACTCCCACCAATAATACTTGTACAAGAAAATACTGTACTCTTAGATGAAATACTGTAATGGTTGGCTTATCACTTAAAAGAGAAATATTGACACCCACTACAGACAGATTTTAAAATCTTTTACTTCTTTGTCTAAAGCTCAGAATGCAGTGGTTTCCTTTATGTGATAAACCAAGGTTAGATTGCAGTAGAAACTATTACTGGCAAAAAAAATAATCTCTATGGAATTCACAATTCTCTTTGGCACGATTCTACAAAAGCTAAACAGCATTTCCCTGGGAAACCTTCTGGCATATGCAAGAATAAGAAATTTTAGTTGTTTCATTCACATCTAATCCCCAAAACAGGAACTTTTTTGTTTTAATTAGCAGAATTAGACATCATTTTTGAAGAAATGTTTGTAACTAATATATGAATGTTTATACCAGTGCACATTTTTCAAATACTTTTTGTATTTGCAGCAAAAAACTTTCATCAGACAAAATCTGACTTGGTATCCCCATATATTTAACAGAGAAAAAATGTTACCCTGATTGAAGGTGAAGCTCAGGGCCCAGGGACTCCAGGACCCCGGGCTCTCCTTTGCACAAATGCCCCATTTCACTGCACTGGCAATGGAACTGTACTAAACAGGCAAGTGTTTGCTGTGTTCAGCACAGGTCTTACCACAAGGAACACTGAATTAGACTCACAGAGCTTCTAGATTAGAAAAACTCCACCTGGAGGGTGACACCACTTCATGAAAGTGGGCAACTGTAAGGCCTTGTTTTCTTATCTGTGAACGGAAAAGAGCATTCCATAAAATCTGTGGCACTGAATTCTTATCTGAAATTTTTTTTCAAATATGATATGATGTGAAGATCTAAAACTTTTTGTTTTCAAAATTTTCCCCACACCATTTAAAAAATAATCCATCCTTTTCCCATTGATTTATAAAAGCTGCTTTAATCATTTTAATTTCCCATAAATCTTTATTTCATTCATTTTAATCTTTGTATCATTTTTATAATAAAGAAACAGTTTTCATGGACATTTTAGAAAAAATACAGAACAGCATAAAAAGAAAATAAAAATCCCCCATAAATATTAAAATTGTGGTGAATTTTCTTCTAGTCATATATATATCTCAAGGGATACTGTAATATTCACAAAAGAAAAGCACAAAAGCAGGCTCAGGTAAGTGAAGATGGTTGCTGGTTGCTGGGCTGGCTTCTAAGAAAGGTGAGCACTCTGTAATATGAAGCACAGATGCAAATTTATGTATAAAAGTCTAGAGATAGAAGCTGGGCCAGTATCTTAGAGAAGAGAAGGGAAGCTGCAGTTCTGTAAGGTTGAGAGAAAAGGGGAAAACAAATCTGAACCTCTAGTGACACTGTGCTGTAAACATGCTATGAGGAACCACAGCATCTAGCAAAACATTTTTAAACTTTTGGCTGAGCTGTCCCCCAACAAGATCTTCAGTAAAACCCCCATTGATCAAATAAGGTTTTTGTCTGTGTTCTTTAGTGCTTAGTCTTCAACTTGTTTGTTCATATACTCTAACATAAATTCTGAATAACTAGTAACCCCTTAAATAAGTTGGTTCACATCAGACATTTTTAACTATGTTTAAATCATTTCAAAGCATATAATTTATGACAAAGGGTATACATTGACCTTTAAAAAAAAACTACTGCTTCATTATTTATTTAATAGCATCTAAATAGAATAATAGTTTGATATCTCCCACTAACATCCATAAAGCTCTTTAATGGTGAAAAGGTTGGGAAAGGACAATCCAAAATGTACCTTGGCACATTTTCAGACAAACCTGTGTGAGAAAAATACACACATAGGGAAGGGAAGGTTTAGAAATGAATTCACTTAAGAATATCTGTTGGGGCCAGCATGTTGAGAGGCTAAGGTAAGTGGATCACTTGAGGTTGGGAGTTCAAGACCAGCCTGGCTAACATGGTGAAACTCTGTCTCTACTAAAAATACAAAAATTAGCCGGGGGTGCTGGTACGTGCCTGAATCCCAGCTACTTGGGAGGCTGAGGCAGGAGAATCACTTGAACCTGGGAGGTGGAGGTTTTAGTGAGCCAAGATCACACCTCTGCACTCCAGCCTGGGTTGACAGAATGAGACTCTGTCCCCCCCTCCCAAAAAAAAAAATAAAAAACAAAACAGTATCTGTGTTTTCTTTTCTTTTTCCTTTTTTTTTTTTGAGATGGAGTTTCCCTCTTTTTACCCAGGCTGGAGTGCAATGGCGCGATCTCGGCTCACTGCAACCTCCGCCTCCTGGGTTCAGGCAATTCTCCTGCCTCAGCATCCCGAGTAGCTGGGATTACAGGCACGCGCCACCATGCCCAGCTAATTTTTTGTATTTTTAGTAGACACGGGGTTTCACCATGTTGACCAGGTTGGTCTCGATCTCTCGACCTCGTGATCCACCGGGCTCGGCCTCCCAAAGTGCTGGGATTACAGGCTTGAGCCACCGCACCCGGCCGTATCTGTGCTTTCTTAGAGGAAGTGGCACAAAAGACAGTTAACACCTGTGAAATAGGTATAAAATCTTTCTTCCTTCTTTACTTTTCCTACAAAACTTAAGTACACAGTGTGTTTATATATATATATATATAAAATTTGGAGTCCTAGAATTCTCACATGGCATTATTTTAGGTTATTAAGTATTCATCAAAGATATTTTAATTATTTTACATTATTTTATCATAATTACATGCTATTACTTATTTATTTATCAATCTTGAAATGATGTTCAGCAGTCAGCTGAGGAATTGAGTGGAGTTTACACTCAGGTTTTAGAGTATTAAATTTCCAGGCCTTCTATGGCTCCGAATTCTGTTATTTGCCACTTCAAGTTATTAAGGTTGTCATCTGCTACCTGAACGAGGGGAATTGTAGAGCTTCTCCAGTCAAGAAAACCACAACTTCGAGTAGTTGCTCAATATAGTGACACTCTCTAGAATAAACATCTCTCAGATGTGACTATTTCTCAAGCTTGCCACTGGATGTTTTCTGGTGCCTTAAAATGGTTATTTTTTGTAGTTATGCCCATGTTGTGTCATTGTTATCCATGGAGAATTCTCTTGACCTTTTCCTGTCATCACTGTGGAGTTCTGCCCAAATGAGTATTAGTAGATTATTAAATTTTTTGCTAATTTGAAGAGTAAATCTTATTGCTTCTTTAATATTATAGTTTCAATGGCTAGTGTGATTAAACACCTTTTGTAATTATTGGCTATCTGCATTTTATCATTTGTAAATTACCTACTTAGCCTGTTTACTTTCTAGAGTCTTAACTTTTTTTATATTGGTTTAGAAACATTTTTATTAATAAAATATTAGCCCTTTGCCCAAATTCTTTAAAAATATACTTCTGTGTTAGTGACTTAACATATAAAATATAAATTTTATATGATTAGCATGTAAGTTATTTTTTAAAGGAGTAACAGTGACATCTCTACACATTTCAGTCTTATCTAGGGGTCCAGTTTATCTTTTTATTTGTTTGAGTTGGTATTTTTTATCCCAATGATATTATAAAGTTTAATATAGATCAGATTTATTGCATTTTTAATGTTTTTCTTTACTTTCCTGTATTGCTAGATATTTTCTTGATGTATTCTTTCATTACAAATTCCAAATAGTTATTTTTATTTTATAGAAAATGCATTCCCACCTCACCAATTTCTATCATTTTACCAGTTATTTATAAATATTATCTCACTTATTTTTCAAAACAACACTATTATGCAGGTTTTACTTTCTCTATTTTTATATAAAGTATTTCAGTCATACAAAACTATATGGATAATGATATAATGAACATCCATGTACATGCTAACCACTTAAGAAATAGTATATTATACTATTAATCTCCTTCTTTATATCATTCATCTCACTGCCCACAGTGAACTACTCTTGAATTTTGTTTTAATCATTCCCATACAAGTTTATGTATATTTATGACATGGGTATAAAGCCATAAAAATATATAATATTGTTTTTTCATCTTTAAATGCAATGGTGTCATGTTGTATATACCATCTGCATTTTTATTTACTATTACATTTTCACATTTATTTGTGTTGATACATGTATCACTAGTTAATTCATTTCAGCTGCTTTATAATATTCCTTTGTATAAAGATATTGCATTTTATTTATAGCCTCATATTTATGAGCTTGTTGGTCACTGTAAATCTATACTATTGCAAATATTCGTGAACATTTTTGCATTTGTCTCTTTGTTACCAAGTGCTAGGGTTTTTCTATAGTACTAGGAGTAGAATTGATGGGACTTAAAATATGCACATCTTCAACTTTACAGATATTGAAACATTGCTATCCAACAATGACTAATTCACACTCCCACTAACAGTATGTGAGTTTCCATTTCTCTACAAGCTTGCCAATGCATGGCACACTCACAATTTAACTTTTGCCAAGCTGATGAGTGTGAATGGGTATCACGCCTCTAAAGTTTGTATCATTCCATTTTCTATCTAGGTTGTACATCTTTTCAAATGTTTATCGTGCGTTTTTTCCATCTGCTTTTTTCAGCTATGAATTGCCTTTCATATACTTTCTTTCACGTTATACAAAGTTCTTTGTCTACTCATTATTGATTTCTAGTAGCTTGTTTTATTATCAGCATGAAAATTCTTTTTTGTTTATATGCATGGCAAATACTTTTGGATTTTTCTTTGAGATTCAGCTTATTTGAATTATAGAAAGATAAAATATATAATTTTTATTTGTGAATAATTTCTACTTTTAGGGGTTTTTGACCACAAAATTTTATAAATATTAAGTACTACTTGTTTTAGTCACTTAAAAATTTTATTTTTTATAGAAATCTTTTTCATCTCTCTGGAATTTTGTTGAAGTGAGCCAAGTCATAAAATATTATTTTATACCATATAACTAACTTTCCTAGTA
Organism: Callithrix jacchus; assembly: GCF_049354715.1. Lineage (NCBI taxonomy): Eukaryota > Metazoa > Chordata > Mammalia > Primates > Cebidae > Callithrix > Callithrix jacchus. Next base: position 91,689,777 of record NC_133517.1, on the reverse strand, counting down.
CCATTTGTTTAAAAATTCATTGATTTTACATATCACCTATCAGAAATGAAATATCCATATATGTGTGGCTCTGCTTCATATTGTTTTTTAAATTTTTGTTTGCATTTATTTTATTCTTGAGTCCCTTGCCATAATTTTTGTTTCTTCTGGAATATCATTTTCTGTTGTGCAACCTCCTTTTCTTTCCATTAAGGATCATTTCGATGTGGCAGGGGGCGCTCATGTATGGGCTAATCCCACCATGAGCTCTGTAAATCCTGTGAGCATCTTGGGTGCTTTGTTCACTTAGATATGCTTGATGACCAGAGACTCTACATCCAAATCCCTAAGTTCAGCATTACTCTACATTTTTAAGCATATGTAGCAAAAATTCAGCACCTTCTTCAGTAACCAACCCTGCATCCTGCCTCACTGTTTGGCCTTGGCGTTACCTACCAACTATACCATGGTAACCTGGGAATGATAAGCATCTTTCTACAAGGCCACATTTTCAGATACTTGATGGCTTTTCATATGCGCATACTTCCAATGGCCTGGCCCATTTCATGGGTGTCCTTAAAGTGAACATGATAATTTGAACCTCTTGATTTACATGATTTTATAGGGTTTTCTAGATTCAGTAGATAGTAAGCAATTATCACAGATCACCCCAGGTCACTTACAAACCAGCTGCTTGTTTTTATCTTACATTTTGTTGGTATTTCTGTCAATCTTTGTGTAAGCAGCACATTCAAATAATTATTTGACTTTGTAATAAGTTATTTAGTCAAGAAAGAACACTTCACCTTTTCATTTTTCGATGTTGCCTTTATTTTTCTTGGCCTTTTGCTCTTTATAAATTGGTGGACTCAGCTTATCAATATCCAAGAAAAATACCCAGTTTTAATTTTAAATGTAATTACACTGCATTTGTATATTACTTTAGAAACAACACTTTCTTAGATTGAGTATTTTCACTCATGGGATATTTGTGTCTTAGAACAAAGTGTTATATTCTCTCTGTAATCGGTCTTGTTTTTAGTTATAACCATACTCAGGCACCTCATACTGCAATTATTTATTTGAATATTAATTATATGCCAAGCATGGTTCTTAGTTATTTGGATGCATCATTAGAAAAATAATGATGCCTGTCCTGAAGATACAAAAGATATAACAACAAAGCAGATAAATACATGAGTTCTGTTCCAGTGTTGCTGAGTACATTTCTAACTGATTGGCTTTCCCGAACATAACTGTAAGTGCTTGACAACAACTGAACTGAACCACCTGAAGGCTCTGGAAAGGGAAGAAAAGCATTTTGGTTCTCAAAGAGACTCAAAGCTTCAAAAGGGGATTTTAAACATGAATATATGCTCACAGAGCGAGTTTCCTGTTTCAATATCCTTTAGGTGATGGGCAAGCCAAGACAGGATGCCAATGGTTCCACGTGGGGCACGTAAAACTCTGACAGAAAATGTAATGTCTTTAGCTTGAAGAACAAGGAGACAGAATTTGAGGATAACCATTATTGCTGGAAAGTAAAGAAGAGAATACTGAAAGAGAAAAAGCCAGAGAGAGAAGACTTAAATTAGTGAAAAACTATGTCCAAATCTCTGTCTGAACTTTGAGGCATGTCACTGCAGGTCTTACTGCAAGTGGCCCAGCAAAAGGGAAAAATATCTAAAAGAAGGCTTCAAATAGCCTTAAGTCTGTATTTATGATTTCACTAAATAAACTGTCTTTTTTTTTTTAGATGGAGTCTCACTCTGTCACCCAGGCTGGAGTGCAGTGGCATAATATCAGCTCACTGCAACCTCCACCTCCTGGGTTCAAGTAATTCTCCTGCCTCAGCCTCCTGATTAGCTGGGATTACAGGTGCTCGCCACCACACTCAGCTAATTTTTATATTTTAGTAGAGATGGGTCTCACCATGTTGGCCATGCTGGTCTCAAGTAAATTGCTTATTAAAGCTAAAATATAAACATTGTTCAGAGGAAAATAGCAGAATCTAGAACTTGCACAAAATATTATTTGCAATGTCTACAATGAAGTAAAGTCACTTGATATAAAAAGAGTCAATTTTCTCAAGAGAAAATACCATCAGTGTAGCCATCCCTAATATGTCCCAGATGTTTGAATTAGCAAACAAAAACTTTAAAGCAACCATTATAATTAGGCTTAATAAAATAAAATAAAGTAAGCTTACAATAAAAAAAAACTAAGAAACCTCAAAAATTTTTTTTAATTATATAGGAATTATAGATGAAATACCCAATATCCAAAATAGAAAATTAACTGGATGGTTGTAACTGCATAATGGAGATAACAGAAGCACGAGTCTTTGAACATGAATATACATCAGTATGAATGACCTAATCCAATAAACGGAGAAAAAACTGTTGAAAAAAAAAATCAAACAGAAATCCCATGGGACAATATCAAAGTTAGCATGTGCATAAAATTGGAGTCCAAAAATGAAGGGAGAAAGAGAATAGAGGAGGCAAAATATTTGAATAAATCATGACGAAAACCTTTCCAAATTCTGTGAAAGCCATACATTTATAGACTCAGGAAACCTGGACCCAAACAGTATCAAAATGAAGAAAACCATTCTGAAAACCAATAATGATGAGTAAAGGTTGAAAACAGCAAGAGAGAAATGGTATGTTATATATAAGGGGAAAACAGTTTGTCTGGTTTCTGACTTTTTTAAAATATGAGAGATCAGAATAACAGCATCTTTAAAATCTTAAAAAAATAAAGCATGATTATCTACAATTACATATTCAGTGAACATAATATTTTCCAGAATAAAAAAGTTTTATTTTATTTTTCAAATAAAATAAAAATAAAACTGCAGAAAATTTGTCATTAGCCCATCTGCACTGTAAGAATTGCTAAAGGAAGTCTTTCAGTATGAAGAAACATGATACCAGATGAAAACTTGAATTTTTAAAAAAGAAGGAAGAGCATCAAAAATGGTAACTGTCTGAATAAATAAAAAATGCTTTTATTATATATTACTTTGTTTAAAGTACATGTGATTGCTTAAAACAGAAAATATACCATTGCCTCATGGGGGTTATACTGAATGTAGACATATATGAAAATTATAACCTAAAGGATATGGGTGGTTAATAGGCCTATATGGTTCCAAGATTTCTGTATTTTATGTGAAGTAGCACAGTATGAACTCTAAGTAGATCATGAATAGGTAAGATGGTATATTTTAATTCCTAAGGCAACTATTCAAAATATGCAAAGAAGCATAACTGAAAAGCCAATAGATAATTGAAATAGGCTTAAAGATATTCTAATAATCCAAAATCGGGCAGAAATCAATAACTGAAGAGCAAAGAAAAGAAAAAACAAATAGAAAACAAATAATAAAATTGTAGACCCAAATCCAACCCCATCAATAATTAAATTAAATTTTCATGGCATAAATAATCCAAAAAAAGTAGAAATTCTTAGAATGAAGAAAAGCACAATCCAACTATATGCTGTCTACGAGAGATACACTTTAAATATAAAAATACAGATTAACTGAACATAAATGAATGGAAAAAGATACACTTTGGAAACAGCATAAAGACTGAAGTGGATGAATTATTAACAAATTTTTAAAATGTTATAAACTGTTAGAAGCTAGTAAGTACTGTGTATAAGAAAAAAGTAGAGCAGAGTATTGGGACTGGGAGTGTGTAGAGGTTATAATTTTAAGTTGGTCAGGATAGACCTCATTGTAAAGGTGACTTTTAATCAATAATAGAGAAATCTTTGCATGGTAAAGGAGTAAGAAACAATCAAGCTTAATCTTGTGACCTAGTTAGAGTGCAAACAGTGCTGCTGCTGTTGATAATGATGAGATGACTGACCTCCAGATGGTTCTTCAGTCATTGAATAATTAATTCTGTTCCTTGTACCATTCATTCTGTTCCTTGTATCATTCACATGCAATCATTCACATACATATATTCACATGTTCTTCACTGGCTATTCCATTAGGAACACAGAAGAAATTGGATTTATTATCTCAAGTTGTAGGAGAGAAAGACCTGAAATTATTCCCACACCAAGACAATACTCACTGATGGAGAGGTAATTCATCCAAAAGAAAATAGATTTGGGTGTGGTGTATTGAATGAATTGCTGTTACATTAAAAAAAAATCAAAAGCCCAAATGCTACTAGAGATTTTCTTCTGGTTCAAATTCAATTTGAGGACAACTTTTGAACCCATACTGTATAGCATAGTCCTTGCTAGGTGCTTTGAATACAAAAATGAATAAAAAATAATTCAGTCCTCAAGGTCAGCCATTCAAATAAATAACTACAATATTTTGTGATACATTTTATTAGTGAATTTTATTAGTGAGTACATATACTGGGAAGGTTAAAAAATAGAAGATACACAATTAGATAGGTCTCGAAGGCTCAAATACACATGAGAGGTGGATAAAGAAGGTAAGTGGACTGCTGGCTAAATTTGGAATTGTGAAAGGGAAGGGTAATTTCAGCATACAGGGGATAGTCAAAGAGAGCTCTAACACAGGGTTTGTAGTACAAGACAAGGCCAGAAAGATAAGGATAAGGGTGAGAGCACTTATACTTCTAAAAATTAAAAAAAAAATCGGCTTTGTAAAGATGTAATAATACTTTTAAGTAGGGGAGTTCTATAATCAAATTTGTACTTTAAATTATAGCTCTCACAACCATGTGAAAGATGAGTGGCTAAAGATGGCAGATACTGAAGATGGTGAAACTAGTAGAGGCTTTAATCATGGTCTAAATAAAATGTGAGTCCCAAATTAAAGGACAGGAATAAAATATGTATTAGAGAAATGTTTCTTAGCTAGAGTAAACATAGTAATTATGAAAAAGGAGGTAGAAAGTGACAATTTATGAATCTGAATTTCTCAGTTTGGGCAATGGGCTGGGCTGGACTGCTAGTGACTAAGATACGAAATGCAAAGGAAAAAGGGATTTAGGCTAGGGTGAGGAAAGAGAGTAGGATTGATAAGTTTCCATTTTAAATATGTAAAATAAAAAGCAAGTTAGTTACTTCCTAGATACAATGAGGGTACAGGCACTGGGTAAATACAGCCATTCAAAAGGGAATAAATTAGTCAAAACAAAGGTGCTACAGGCCCCATGCAAGTCCAAAATCCACTAAGGCAGTCAAAGCTTGAAGCTCCAAAATGAACTTTTTTGACTCCATATCTCAAATCCAGGTCACACTGATGTAAGAGGTGGGTTCCCATCGTCTTGTGTAGCTCCACTCCTGTGACTTTGCAAGGTACAACCTCCCTCCTGGCTGGTTTAAAGGGCTGGCATTGAGTGCCTGCAGCTTTTCTGGCACACTGTGCAAGCTGTTGGTGGATCTACCATTCTGGGGTCTGGAAAACAGTGGCCCTCTTCTTACAGCTCTATTAGGCAGTGCCCCAGTAGTGATTATGTGGTGGCTCCAACCCCACATTTTCCTTCCACACTGCCCTAGTAGAGGTTCTCCATAAGGGCCCCACCCCTGCAGCAAACTTCTGCTTGGACATCCAGGCCTTTCCATGAATCCTCTGAAATCTAGGTGGATATTCCCAAACCTTAATTCTTGACTTCTGTGCACCCAGAGGCTCAAGACTATGTGGAAGCTGCCAAGGTATGGGGTTTGCACCCTAAGAAGCCACTGCCTGAGCTGTACCTTGGCCCATTTAGCCATGGCTAGAGTGGCTGAGATGCAGGGCACCAAATCCCTAGGCCGCAGACAGCAGGGTAGCCCTGAGACCAGCCCACACAACTATTTTTCCCTCCTAGGTGTCTGGACCTGTGATAGAAGGGGCTGCTGCAAAGGTCTCTGACATGCTCTGGAGACCTCTTCCCCATTGTCTTGGTGATTAACATTTGGCTCCTTGTTACTTATGCAAACATCTACAGCTGGATTGAATTTCTCCTCAGAAAAATGGGTTTTTCTTTTTCTGTAAGACTATCAGGCTGCAAATTTTATGAACTTTCATGTTCTGTTTTTCTTTTAAAACTGAATGCTTTTAACAGCACTCAGGTCAACTTTTGAATGCTTTGCTGCTTAGATGTTTCTTCTGCCAGATAACCTAAATATTCTCCCTCAAGTTCAAAGTTCTACAAATCTCTAGGGCAGGGCAAAATGCCACCAGTCTCTTTGCTGAAACATAGCAAGAGTCACTTTTACTCTAGTTCCTAATAAACTTCTCATCTCCATCTGAGACCACCTCAGCCTAAATTTCATTATCTATATCATTATCAGCATTTTGATCAAAGCCATTCAACAAGTCTCTAGAGAATTCCAAACTTTCCCACATTTTCCTATCTTCTTCTGAGCCCTCGGGCAGTCTGTTCCAACCTCTGCCTGTTACCCATTTCCAAAGCTACTTCCACATTTTCATGTATCTTTACAATAGCACCTCAATCTACTGGTATCAATTGATTATATTAGGCTGTTTTCAAACTGCTGATAAAGACATACCTGAGATTGGGAAGAAAAATAGGTTTAGTGGACTCACAGTTTCACATGGCTGGGCAGGGAGCCTCACAATCATGATAGATGGCAAAAGGCACTTCTTATATGGTGGCAGCAAAAGAGAAATTGAGAACCAAGGAAAAGGAGATTCCCCTTATAAAGCCATCAGATCTTGTGAGACTTATTTGCTACCATGAGAACAATATGGGGAAAACGGTCCCCATGATTCAATTATCTGCCACCGAGTCCCTCCCACAACACATGGGCATTATGGGAACTACAATTCAGAATAAGATTTAGGTGGGGACACAGTCAAACCATATCACCATAATACAATTTCCTTAAAAACCTTGAAGATTTTTTTATCTATTAGTTTCAACCAGTACCATGTAACCAGTAACCCTATCCAGAGATATTCCCTAAAAATAATACTCTATTTTACATAATTATTTTCTCACCCTCATGTGTCTTTGCCACTTAATGTAATGCTGACCACCGTTGGGTCCTCTGAACAATTGGTGTCAAGCACATTCCTACTCCAACTTTTGCCCTGAGTCGCTATTGAACTTGAAAGACTTAATTTGCCTTATCACTCAAAGTCTTCTCAGTTCAATCTCTAGAAGCAGTTGGGGTTTTCAACCCTGAAAGACCTCGAATTTCTGAATTGTCTCCCATTTCTGCTTGCAAACTGATTAATTCTTCCCTGAATTCATTTCGTTTTTGGTAGTACTTTGTGAAATGTAACTCATAAAAGACAACATACACTAGGGCAGTGAAGCAATTCAACACCTAACTAGAGATGAATAGTAGGCCTGCAGTCTTAGAGTAGGAAATAGTTGGAGCAAAGCCATATTTCCAGTGTGCAGTATCAGTTTCAATCTAAGTTTGTATCCATTTTCCTCTTCACATACCATTGCCCTAAGGTTTTATATTTTGGATTTTTCTGGAGCAGTACTCTATTTCAAGGTAACAATTTCTATATTAGGGTAAGTAACATTAGCTTCTTTAAACCTACCCCCAAACCTTTAGTGACTGAGTAAAATATACCTAATATTTACTATTAATACTTAATATTTAAAATAATACTTAAAAAGTATTACAATTAATACTTAAAATAATACAATTACTCTTTCCACATGAAAAGTCTTTTCACCCTTCTCCATTTATCCCATGGGCTCAGAACCAACCAAAGCAAACACTGGGATATGGAAAGTGCTCTAAAACATACTAGTGGTTATTACTTTTATTTTCTATTACTAAATGTTTGTCACAGAGAGTTACAAAACCAAACAGGCAGAAGCTATTTGCTAAGCCATAAACAAAGCAGTCAATATTTTGAAGACAGTATTAGAAGAGACATCCACAATGTGTTAGTTTGCTAGAGCTGCTATGACAAACTATCACAAACTGAGAGGCTTAAACAATATGAATTTATGGTCTCACAATTCTGGAGGCTGGAAGTTCAAGATCATGGTGTGGGCCACCCTTTTTCCTTCTGAGGGCTCTGCAGGAGAGTCTGCCCCATGCCACTCTGCTAGCTTCTGGTGTTTTGCTGACCATCTTTGATTTTCTTCGACTTGTAAAACGTTCCCCCGCCTCTCCCTTCATCTTCACATCCTGTCCTCCTTGTGTGCATATCTGTCTCCAAATGTCTCCTTTTTAAAAGGACACTGATCAGATTGGATTAGTGCCCATCCTAATAACCTCCTTTTAACTTGATTACCTCCATAAAAATCTTATCTTCAAATGGGTCATGTTCTGAGTTACTGGGGGTTAGACTTTCAACACAGGAATTTGGAAGAACACAATTGAACTCGTAGTATATAATAACACACTTAAAAATAATATTTTCATTAAAGTATTTCTTGTTATATATTTACATAGTAAGGCAGTGGTTCTCATCAGTCTTTTTATGAACAAAATCTAGGTATTTGTATTAGAAATCAAGTATGTATTCCTTTCTTTTGTTAGGCATAATTATGCCTAAGTTAACGCATAGCAAATTATCATAGTGCGGTGTCCTCAAGGAATATTTCTGTTGCTTCCTGTTTTCCTGAATTCCAGATGCCCTCTGACTCCTGTGTATTGTAATCACGATTGGCTGTGACAGAACAGGATAACCAGGTGAGCAGAGCACAGCTTTAAGAAGGTTATATTAGACTAGACTTCACACTGTACATCACCCTTCATAAAAATTAGGATACCATCTAAAGTCTTCTATTGCAAAATTATTTTACATAGCTAAGAAGAAAACTTAGGAGGCTTAATTATTAAAACAATGAGAATCAGAAAAAATCATGGAGGCATTCATTGAATTAAAATCAGTGTCTCCATTCTTTTCAATGTTTATTGATAGTTTGTGTTATTTACTTGAGTAAGGTGCTTCTTCCCCATTATTTACAGCGTGGTGAACTGTAAACCTATAGCTATGATAAACAGAAGTATTTTTAGGTCACAAATATTGCCAAATAAACTATTATTATAATCAGATTGTTTTATTGAAAATATAGAAGTATTCTCTTACAGAGATAATAGTTGTTTGAAAGATATGTTTGTTTGCTTTTGGTAAATGACACACTTGCTTTTGTTATCTGACTAAAGTGTCCTTATGAAGGAAAGCAGGATTGGCCTGTGTCCAAATGTCTCTATAGTTTGAATTTAACACAGGCTCTCCTTTTGCTCAGCTTTCTGTTGTCATTTTATGCTCACTTTCTTACCCCAGAGCATCTATTAAATATTGCCATCTTGTTCCTGGCTGCAACTTGTCTTTTTATCACCAATCTTCAGAAGAGAGAGTAGCACATTATGAATACTCAGAAATTATATTGGATCAAATAAATGCATCAATCAACCCATGAGTGAACTGTAGTTAGCCTGCCTTATAGCCCAATCAGCATTGTCTTCTTGTGCTAAAACCCCAAATTAACTTCCCTTATTGGGCTGGGCACAGTGGTTCATGTCTGTAATCCCAGCATTTTGGGAGGCTCAGGAGTTCAAGACAAGCCTGGCCAACATGATGAAACCCCTGTCTATTAAAAATACAAAAATTAGTTGGCTGTGGTGGTGCACACCTGTAACTTCAGCTACTCGGGAGGCTGAGGCACAAGAATCGCTTGAACCTGGGAGGTGGAATTTGCAGTGAGCCAAGATTGCACTACTGTACTCTAGACAGAGTGAGACCCTGTCTCTAAATAATAATAATAATAACAATTTTCTTTACTGATTGAGACAAAATTTCACTCTGTCACCAAGCCTGGAGGGCTTTTGCACTGCCCCTGATCACTGATAGCCTCCATCTCTTGGACTCCTCCCACCTCAGCCTCCTGAATGGCTGGACTATACGTATATGCCAGCACACCTGTGCTAATTTTTAAAATATTTTTTGTGGTGACAGGGCCTCCTTATATTCCCAGGCTTGTCTCAAATTTCTAGGCTCAAGTGATCCTCCCACTTGGCCTACCTAAGTGCTATAATTAGAGGCATGCACAATAATTTCTTACTTTATTACTCCTTTCAGTGAATGTTTCCAGTTTATCTAATTATTACTATGTAAAATTGTAACTGAGATACTTAACATTATATTATAAATTATTGGCTCTCAGAGTTATTTTCTTTCAAATTTTTAAATCTCCATTTTGTAGCATTTCAGCCAATGTGGTAAGAAAAAAATTAGATTGTGACCAGGTCTATTTTTTGGGCTAGTTTTTCAAGTAGCAAAGCTAATCCTGAGAAGACTGGCCAGGTACATAGCAGATAAACAACATAAATTTATTTACTGATGATGAGAGAAGCAGAGAATTCAAATACTGTGATGATATCTTACATATGAAAATCTGAGTTTTGTTATATTTCATTGGAAAAAGATTTTTATCTTATTTAGAAGATGAAATTCCTCAATATTCCTTGATTATCTAATTTAAGTAGTTCTTTGTTAATGAGGCTAAGTTTTGGTTAAACAAAATGATCAGTGGGAAGTATTTTCCCATTTTAATCATCAACTGAACAATTTTCCTGTGAGCCTGAGAAAATAGGGGAACAGTATGTTGAATGGCAATGTGACAGAGCAGATTTTCTTTCTTTCTTTTTTTTCCCCCACAGGAAAAAGAGGATTAAAGTTAAGTAAGTCAAAAATTTGTTTTAGAATATAGTTGAAACACAAAATATTGTTGGTCACATCTATTTAGGTCTTTAGAAATTCAAATTTTATAATATTAACAGGAAATATTTAAATGAGATTTTGTAGTCATAGATACAGAAACACCTAGCCATGGACTAAATTTCCTACTGATCTTGAATATTTAAAACCTTTTTCTGCCAGATATTCTCATAAGCATCTATATATATATTATGAAAATCCTAAGGGTAGATTATGTTCAGCCACTAAACTGCCAAAAACATAAAAGGTCAGGTTCTCTTTATCCAGACATCTGGATTGGGAATTCTCAAAAGGACTTGTTCCAAAGACATGATTATTTGGGGTTTTCCTGTATAGAGTTCTTCAACATATTAAAATAGAGAAAAAAGGGCAATAAGAAAAGTATGTTTCATGCAAATCGAACCATGATGAGCTACCAACTCACACCAATCATAATGGGACTAAAAAGTAAAAAAATAACAGATGCTGCTGAGGTTGTAGAGAGAAAGAAACACACACTGTTGGTGGGAATGTAAATTAGTTCACCCATTGTGGAAGATACTGTGGCAATTCCTCAAAGACCTAAAGACAGAGGTACTATTCAACTTAGCAATCCCATGACTGGGTATATACCCAAAAGAATATAAAGCATTCTATTATGAAGGCACATGCACGTGTATGTTTATTGAAGCAGTATTCACAAAAGCAATGACATTCAATTAACCTAAATATCACTCAGTGATAGACTGGATAAAGGACCTGTACTACATGTACACCATGGAATACTATGCAGCCATAAAAAAGAACCAGATCATGTCCTTTCCAAAGACATTGATGGAGCTGGAGGCCATTTTCCTGAGCAAACTAACTCAGGAACAGAAAACCAAATACATGTGCTCTCTTATAAGTGGGAGAACACATGGACAGATAGAGGGGAACAAAACACACTGGGGCTTATTGGAGGATAAAGGGTTGGAGGAGGGAGAGGATCAGGCAAAAATAACAAATAAATATTAGGCTTAATAACCGGATCATGAAATAATCTGTACAACAATCCCCCATGACACAGTTTACCTATGTTAACAAATCTGCATGTATACCCCTGAACTTAAAATAAAAGTTAAAAAAGTGAGGTACATTTCAAAATTTGATGAATTGTCAACCTTATCAAGAATAGTTTAAAGGTCTGTGTAGGTGAGTAGGCACCACATGAATTGAATACTTAGACAATATTTTTACTATTTACAAATTCACAACCTAAAATATGGTACTGAAAACGAATATTTAGAATCACGGAGACATCAAATTTAGGACCTGAGGAAAATTTAATGATCCTCACTGTGAACAAAGAGGTGAAGTGAAATAAAATTCCCAAAGTGGATGAATCTAAACTAGAATTCTGGTTTTCTGATTATCCAGTTCAGTCCACTGTCCATATCTTTACAAGTCCAGGTTTCTTGACTGTCCACTATTAGAAAAGCTTAAATATCACAAAATAAACGCCAAAAGTTTTATAATTAGGCAGAGAATAGCTTGAAGTCCAGCTTCTCCGGCTACTGTGTGAGTGTAAGAAATGCACTTTTTCATTGTGATCCTTCATTTCCTCACTGGTAAAACTTTGTACAGACGGAAGTGTGTAGGACCAAAGCGCTGATCAATCAATGGAACAACCACAGGTAGCCTTTATTTCCGTGGCTAGGAAGAGGGATTGACATAGGTTTGGTCTCTGGTTGGTTCCATTTAGGTTTAGTCTCACAGGAAGTTAGGATACATTGTTGAGAAATGCTGAGTGTATGATTGCTGAGAAATGTTGAGTGTATGCTAGAATATATTGTTTGCTAAGAACAGTGGCAAGGAAAACCTAGCCACCCCCACCCCAACTGAAAACTACTTGGGGCATTCTAAAGTAACAAAACAGTATATGTATATCATACACCGGTTAAAACAATTCTTTAAGTAAGTGTGGGATATGTGACCCTACCCCCATGGCTCACTCCTGGAGAATACTTTCTACTTTGTCCTTGATCAGTGGTAAGCAGGCACCAGCTGCCTACCTAGTTTATCTTGGTTCTATGAGAAAACACAGAACACCTGTTTATTAATAATAATCATCTGTTCAGGGAGAATAAATACATGGGTCAGAAGCCCTCAGCCCAGAATGCTGTCAGCCCCACTAAGGCTCTCAGCTTGGCAGGCTATTGGCCCCCAGATAGTCCCACTTTGCTGTTCTATCTGGGCATCTGCTTTTTAATGCTTTCAGCGCCACCTGGGTGGGGGCCTCTAGGCCCAAGCTGGTATTGGTAGTACATACTGGTGGCTTATGTGCAGGTACTGGGTAACATTACTAACCACTGCTTTGTTAGAGTTTCAAAGTATTTTATAAAGCTTAAAGTTATTATTATAATCCAATTCCTCAACATATATATTAAGCCACTTATGAGGAGGGATGATGGTTGGAAATACATGTATTTTCTATCTTACATTTTCCCCTACAGTTGATTTTCTTACAATGCCATAGCAACCCACACAAAGGTGGTTGGTTGGTTTGTTCTGCCTGTTGAGTGTAATATTAGAGTCTATGTATTATTTTCTGTATCAGCCTAAAACCCAAACAGGAGAAAGCTATTTAGAAGAAAAGAAGTAAAAGTATTTTAGCTAAAAACACTTAATTTAAAAAGATCCTCATTTTGCATTACTTCATTTGTTGTTACTCATGGTGTTTGGTTGAGAATACATCGCAGTTCAGTCAGTATACGTTTAAATCAGAGTTTGAAACCTTGCAGCCAAGTCAGATTAGGCTAACAGGTTTATCGTTTTTGAGCTGTACAATTAAAAGTATTTCTTTTAATTTCATTAAATACCTTTAACATGGACATATTCTCTCCCCATCTCCAGAGTCCTCATCAATTCCTACCTATTAGATGTGTTTACTTCATTTTTTCATACTACCCTAAGGCCACTGGGCACATTAAAATTCACAGTCCCTGAGACAGGTTTTATTAGTATTTCCTTTTCCTCCAGAGAAGCAAATATAATGATAGAAAAGGAATGAACCTTAAAGGTGAGGAGGATAGGAAGCAGTTATTCAAACTATTTATTTAAACAATTTATGAATATGGGAAGAGGATGAAAACTCCGTGAAGTATAAAACAGAGTAATCAAATGGCCTTCTTAAAGACAGAATTTTAGAAGGCAAGAAGAGAGCACCACCCTTCCAAGAAGATCCCTTGGGCAGCAGTTAGGTTTGCCGTTGGTTCTATGTAACAGAAATCCAAATGCAGTGACTTAACAAAGCCGCTATTTAAGAAATCCAGAGTCAGTTTAGAGATAATATACTGCTAAACGAAGTCATCAGAATCAACTCCTTCCCCTTTCCAGGTATGATTCAAAGTATATATAGATTTTGTTCTTATGAGCACGAAATAGATTTTCTATACCCAAGCATGACGTTCTAGTCCAGATATGTACAAGAGGGTGGGCCAGGAAGAAAAGTTGCATTCTGACTTTTGGGAAAGAATATTTTATGTTCTCCTAAAGCCTCATCCAGCAGATCTCTGCTTGCATTTTTGTTATTCTGAACTACATCCCATACCCAAAACTATTTGGAGGATAAACTCCTAAAATTAGTACTTCGAACTGAATATCTTGAGTAAGAGTTGGGTTCTGTTGCTAAAAAGGAAGAGAAGAAAAGATCAGAATAATTTGTTAATATCTAACAATTATACAGCATTTTTGATATGCCAAGAACTTTACATATCTTAACTTTTTAAAATATGAACTATCCTGTGCATTACTACTATTACATTTCCCTTTTAAATATAAGTAAACGGAAATACACAACATTTAATAACATGCAAAAGATTACCTAGCTAAGAAGTGACAGCCAAGATTTGCACATAGGCAATCTGTCTCTAGGCATTGTAATAGTACTATGTTGAATATATAACACACTTAAGGAGGAACAAGATTTAGAATTGGCAGGTGCAAAGGGGGTGGAAGTCATGCTGTTGGCTAGACTGGAAATTTGACGAGTAAACTATATCAGAGGGTGACAATCCTACACTCTATCCATATTTCCCACCCCTTTTCATCAGCACATATGACTCAAGAATGATAGGTACAAGACTCATTTTTCTATAACTTAGTTAAGATACATTCAGATTTGGGTAATAAAAAACTCAATAGAAACAATCTTAAACAATACAAAACATCTTATTGGCTCATACAACAAGAATTTCAAAAGCATAGCAGATGCCACACTTAGAATGAGCAGGCTTCAGCTTTGTTTAAATGTAATTCTCTTCGTTATGCATTCCTCTGTGGGTTAGCTTTCTTTTTGAAATGGCTTTTCTCATTGTCAAAAATGGAAGACAGAGGTAAGTGATGCCATATTATTTCTTTTCTATTTCCAGGAGAGGGAATAGAAACTCCTCATAATTCTCTCTTAAGAGCAATGAAGGCTCTCCCCAAAGACTCTGGCAACTTACCCCTTGTCCAGAATTTGATCCCTTGCCTATTTCTAAATAATCACTAATGTGGAGGATAAGATTATATTACAGGATTAGAATTAATTAAGATCATCCCTATAGTAGAGATGAGGCAAGTTTTGTTGAATCACAAGTACTACGTGAAAAAGGGGTAGTTATTCAATGAACGAGGCTTCTGTTAGGCAGGTTGGAGGAGATATTACTGTTGGGTAGAAGTTAATAATGTTCAATAGTTATAAAATTCCAGAACAGCAAGTTAATAAGAAAGTAAGGTAGATAATCTATTATTTTTCTCACTAGTATCAGATTTCTGACTAACAATAATGACTGATAGAAGATAGGGGAGTGATGTGCTTTTTCAGATTTCTCAGGGTAAAAAATTATTTCTAACCCTTGAATTATATTTCCAGCTAAACTATCAACCAAGGATTAAGAGCAAAATATATATATATTCTGAATACATAAAGACATATTTCATAGATATCATTTCATAGAGTTTCATTTCATATATATCATTTATGAAGAGATTATTTTAAGATATGCTTCAGAAAAATGAAACTGAAAAAAATTTAAAGTGTAGAGGATACAAAGTGTGGTGGAAATGACTCATTAGTCAGTCCACTGAAAACACCTCCCAGGACAACAGCTGAGCAGGAAACAAGAAAGCAATTAGTTGAACAGGTAGATGAAAAGTTGCAAGAGGAATATCTTCAAGGAGTAGAACAGAATGGACCTCAAGCCATAAACCGAGTGGGTAAGGAAACAGAAGACATTAGTGACATGTTAAAGAAAGTATATTGGTTCATTACAAGAAAAAAGAAAGACAAATTGGAAACAAACAAAAACCTGTTTGAAAAAGTCCTGGTTTTATCACAAAGCAAACAAATGTCAGGCATAATTTTGAGCAATTGATGGAGTGCAAGGAAAAACCATGTATTCAACCTTGATTAGACACATTCTCCTGTAAGTGAATGTGTCCTGCAGGTTTCGAACTGTTATATCCAAAAAGAAGGAAATAGACTTATAGTTAATTAGCTGGTTTTTCAATGAAAAATATATCAATCATAATAAAATAATTGTGGTGTGTTCATTTTCAACTCGAATAACTAATGTGTACACTAAACATGGAAGAAAACATGTTTTTAGGACAAAATGTAAGTTTTATCAATTTTCACGATAGAAATGAGAAACTATAGTCAGAGGTAGAAAGAGAATAGGAGGGACATGAAAGTGGTAAAAACATAAATATCTTCATTCCATGCAGTGGGCAGGGATACTTTATAAATTTGTTGCAGCAGCAGATATAATTTCAAGAGTATTACATCACATAGAATTGGTTAAATGTGGTTGTTTCTGAGAGGTGGGTTATGGGGAGTTGGGGGAAACTTCATAATATAATCCCCTTTTACAATTTCATAATATAAAAGGGGTTTATATAATGAATATATCACTTTGATTAAAAACTAAGATTAATTTATAAGAGGAAAGTAAGTATATTGAAGTTGGTTTTTCTTCAATTTTTTTTTTGGATAATTGCTCCTATGAACTTTTTTTCATTCCCTCTAAATTTCACAGCAGTAAAGAAAAAAGAAGCAACAAGAAGACATTAGAAGGATCTGAGGATCAATCAACAAACTTTTGTAAACTTTTAATAAAGGGAATCGACCTAGTAGATCAGAGAAATCTGAAATTTAATTCCTAGCAGAAGTGACACCCAGCACAAACTGATTTTTCACTTACAGCGTAATCAGTTATTGGAAGCAACAGGAATTCCTGAAAGTTGGATGCAGATCAGGTTGGAAACATCAGGATTGGTGCAAAATCCCTGTATTAATCACTGAAAACCCTATGTTTCCTCCCATACCACACTGCTAGGAGACAACTTCTCCACGCCTGCCCAGAAGCCTAGGGTAAAGCCACAGGTACTTCATATACAGTGACATTAACTGAAGGTACTACCCTAATAAAAAGAGATTAAATGAAAGTTTTCACACAGAACAGTGAGATACCTAAGGTTCTCTCTGACTGAGCTTTGAGAAGACTGACTATGGAGGATTTTTATTTCTGGGAAATGTGATTAACTCAATAGCAGCATATTTAGAGGTATATATTGTAACCCACCAGCAGCAAGGTCCCTGCCCTGTCTCTCAAAACCTACTGCTTGACATTTTCAATCCCTACCCCACCCTTACACATAGACTTCCAATATGTGTTTAGTACCTTCGTCATATTAGAATCATGATACCAAATCCTATGGAAAAAAATAAATAAATTGGGAAACACCTAAGAAGCAAAATTCTCATGGAACTAAAGAAATCTTTGACAGAACCCTATAATTATTGACCACAAAGAGAGAGACAGAAGGGGAAACAACGATAATTTACTATATAAAGGAGCTCTTGAGAAATCAAAAATAAATCTAAAAGATTAAAATATGATTGCATGATTTAAAATGCAGTAAAGGCTTGGAATAGAAAGCTAAATTAATTTTTCACAAAATAACAACAAAAAAATAGCCAAAGGGATAGAAAGAGGAAAAGAAAATATTGAAAAACAGAAGTACACATCCATGAAGACTCAAGATATCAATAAGGGGCATTCCAGAGAAAAAGATGATACAAAGAAATTTATCAGAACTGTTGACAAGCCAGAACTTTCTAGACTGAAAAGGCTCAAGTTCTCAGCTCAGTCAATGGTGGGATGGGGCCACACACTGTGAAATTGCAGAAAATTAAAGGTAAGAAGAAGAATTCTGAAAGCTTCTAGGTGGGACTGGGGAACAGAAGCAGGCAGCATTCAGTGGATAAGGAAACAGAATGGAAGCTTCAACGCTAGAAGCTAGAAGCTGGTGAAGCACTGTGTTTAAAAATTGTGGGAAAATAATTTCTTACCTAGAACTTGACACCTTGATCACATATGAGGGCCAAGTAAAGGTAATTGTACTCTTGCCAAATCTCAAATTACATTGCATAAATATTTTCTCATGAGAATTAACTCCAAAAACAATGACATAAGAAAAGAAGAAAATGAAGGGGAAAAAAAAAGAAAAAAAAAAAAGGAAGAAGTAAAGCACAAGAGAGCAACATACAGCATTTAAGAAACCTGGAATCCAACACTGGATAAAATCAGGGGAATTCCCAAGGTAATGATGAAAAGGAAATTTCAGTCACAGAAAGCAAGTAGCATAGAGTGAATAAGAAGGGTAGAGAACTCCAGGGAGGATGCCTCCATTGGGGAAAAAGCCCCAACCGGTAGCTTATTTGATGCCTTTGAATGTACTAATATGTTTTAATTATTACACTAGCCAAGGATTTGGGGATTAAATAGTGATAGTGTATGAAAACACTAAGAAAATGACAGAGAAAGTAATTATTAACTACAAGAAAAACAGAGCTAGATAAAAAAATGCAATCATTATATATTATATGGGTTAACTGCCAATAAAAACATAATTATAATCTTTTGATTTGTCCCCAAATTTGGATAAAGTGTGCATTGGGAGAGTATAAAGCTGTTATATCTTCATGTTTTCATAGTAGATAGTATAGTCAATAATATCTAAACTAACACTTTAAAAAAATAGTTAAGCATGTTATTTAGATACCTAGGGTAAACAACAGAAGAATCAGCTAAAAGGAATTGGTGATTGTATCTCTGGAAACAGGAATTATTGCTGAGATGTGAGGTGGGACAAGAAATGGCTAATTTTTATTATGAGCTTTGAAAATCGATTTGGCCTTTTAATCTATGTACACCTATTTGTTTAATAAAAAGTAATTTTAAAGGGAACATATTAGTCATGTTTAATTTTTGTTATAAGATAAATTTTTTAAGTGATGTAATTATCCATTTTAGCTTAGTTGAGGTGATTCCATTATCAAAATGCCCTAGCATTGTTATTCATAATTCTACATCTTTAGTTTGCCCTAAATTCACTTCTAATGCATTATTTTAATATACTTTGGAAATGGATAATAGCAAAGATAAGTGATTTGATTAAGTCTGTACACATAGCAAGTGTTCTCAAAATCTGTTTAATTCCTTGTTTTGCATGTAAGAATTTATGGCAAAAGTTATAGATTAGAAAATAAAATTCACCACAGAAGTATAAACATTATTCATGTGAATTATAACAACATTCATAAAATTTATGTGCAAGGTAATCTGTTAGATGGTTATTCAAATGTGACAAAATAAAGTTGGAAGTAAAATCAAACATCTGGGGCCAGAATATATGCAATCAGGAAGGTTATGGATATGCATGTCAATTGATCATTATGCCCTTGAGGAACTGTGACTTTGAAAATACTTTTTCCCACGAGTTACCCTCAATCGAAGTGAATGTCCAAAATCAGTCATTGATAATGTTAAAAACTGTATGTGTATCCACTCAACAGTCATAAGAGTTCTTTGTTTTTTAGGATTGCTCAGGGAAAAAAATCAGCAAAAGTGTTTTTATATAACTCTTTCAGAGGAAAGTAGAAAATTTACTTGGATTGATATTACTAAATATTAAAAGATTCCATCAATCAGATCCTTTAAAGCAATAGATAATTTTTGGCTTCATTTGGTCTTTTGATTTGAGTGTAACAGGAATCAATTAGTGCCAATTTAGGCCAAAAATCTTAAAAACAGAAAGGTGGGAACAACTTATTTTAAGGAGGCATCAGTATCTCATTGACATCAAAGACAAAAGTACTGCTGCAGTCCATGGCCGGGCTGGAAGAGGAAATGGTATGCCATCACATGTTCCCATCTCAACTTCTCTCTCAGGACATTTATTTTTTTCTCTATATACTCTCAAACTATCTCCATTACTATGTTTATATAGTAATGCCCATGCCACAATTCCAGAAATTTTACTTCTCCTTCATTCAAGAGACCAGCCCAGGTAAAGAACAGAACTCTTGATATTAATTCTAGATTCCCAAGGAAGAATTGGGATGGGTCATATTTGGGTCAGATACTCCATTTGGCCCTAGCCTCCACCATCAGAACATGAGTTATGTGGTATAAAGATGGCTGCCATCTCCTGTACCTGTGATTCTATGGAAGAGGATTGGGAATGGTAGGATTCCCTAGAAAGGATAGAATGATTCTGAACTTTTTCCTTCAATAAGTTTGTTAGGACTTTCTATGTGTCCAACACTGGGGGCATAATTCTGAAAAAGTTACATTTTTTTTGTTTTGCCCTCACAAATCTCACTATTTAATTAAGTGTGTTGAGACAGGGAAGGAGCTGGTGAGAATTAGATTTATAGAAAATTAATTTGCCCATGTAATACAATGCAACAAGAGATGTTATGGTGGACAAAAAAAGATGTCATGGAAGCAGCTGAGAAGAGGTATCTTACTCAGACCTGGGAGGTTAGTGATGTTTTCCTGTAAAAAACATCTACACTAATTCTGCAAAGATGCATCAGGGTTAGCCTGGTCAAGTAGACGAAGATAAAATATAACAGAAATGACTAAGATTCTAACATTTATGTAGACACATATATAATGCTGATGGATTTAAACCAGAGTAATGTTGAAATGTTAATGAGTGTTTTGGCTTAGATTTCCCCCAAATCAGACTCTAGAGATGAGGTGAGACAAAAACATTCTTTGTGTTGACATTGCTTTTAGCACATTCTTTCCACAAGGATGGCCACTAGCAATTTCAGATTTGCCTTCTCTCAGTGTAGCAATCATAGCAGAAAAACAGCATGCCTTCCTCAGTGGTTTTAGAAAAAAGTTCCAGGGCTTTTATAGGAACAATTTGGATCATAGAGCCAATCGCTGTAGACAGGTGTGGAATATTTTGATTGGTCAGGGACTAGGGAAGACCACACTTGTGTCACTTGACCAGAGGGTTGGAGGAGTAATTCTTCAAAAGATATCAAGGCATTATTGACAGAAGAAGAGAGAATTAATGCCAGGCAGACAAAATCACATATGTCTATTAATATTTTTCTTCTACCCAGAGATATGTTGTGTATCATAAAGAGTTAGTAGCAAATAACTTTTTAAAAAGAGAGTTTATTTTATTAGATAAACTTTTATAGGAGTAGTAATTTGAACATAGAGAAATGGGTAGAAAGTAAAACTTAAATCATCCATATTTTAGTTTTCAATATATTATAAACATTTACACATAAACAGAGCAGTGATTCTAAACCCATATTGATTCACAGATTTTTTTCACCTGTTTTTGAAAATATGAGGAATTCAATAGACCCATTCCTTAGAAAATTATTTGTACATACAAGCTTCTTTCAAGGTATTGATGATTTCCATGAAGCTGAAGTTAAACCCCCTGATCTAGACTGACTGAATGTTTTCAAAGCCCTCAGCTCCTTTGCAAGTAAACAGATAGTGTTTTTCGTACTTAAAAAATAGAAATGCCATTTAGATGAATTTGTTGATTTTTATTTTTAAACTGCTAAAATTATAAAGATACACTAATACTAAACACTATTTTCATACTGCATTCTTGTTCAATTCAGAGTCACAATCTTAAATCAAGGCAGATAAACTGTATTCAATTGCTGGTGAGGATACAAGGGCAAAAAATTAAGTCTTTCTGAAGCTTTTGAATATTGTTTACTCCCATAATAAAGAAGGCAGCTTGCTGCCTAATAAGATGTGGCCTGGGAGGTTGCTTTGTCAATTTGTTGATCCCTTGGAGGAAAGAACACATTTTAAAAACAAATCCAAGAGTAAGATATACATGAATGCAATCCATTTACACTGAGAGTGCATTTCTGAACTGTGCCAAACAAAGTAAGAATTTTTGTAGAGAAATTATTCCTTCTACCTTGCCTTCCCTAAATAACATTATAGTCAAGAATTAAATGTATTTATATCTATAGGAAGCACTTTACAGTTATCTGCCTTTTCTGGAACAATATTATAAACCACCATAAATTTGTGAAAATGCTAAATTTGTAGGTTTGCCAGATAAAATACAGGATGCTCAGTTAAATTTGATTTTATATAAGTCACAATTATTTTTTAGGATAAATATGTACCAAATATTGCATGAAACATACTTACCCTACAAAATTATTGTTTGTATTTAATTAGACATCTTGTCTTTTAATTTGCAAAATCTGGTACTCCTATAAACTTGCAACTAATATCATTTCATGCAGTTGTAAATAAGCACTTGGTTTTGCATATTAATGTAGTTTGGGTACTGGCATCTTATTTTATTTTCCTATGTATGTTTTCTAGCTAAAATGACTATTTAAGAATATAGTGTCCTCCCTTATCTATGGTTTTAGTTACCTGAGGCCCCAAAACAGGTCAGTATAGTACAATAAGATGTTTTGAGAAATAGGGATAGAAAGAGGAGAAAGACCACATTCACATGACTTTTATTATTACAATGTATTGTTATAATTGTTCTATTTTTAGTTATTGTTATTTATCTCTTACTGTGCCTACTATAGAAATTAAACTCTATCATAGGTATTTTGTATAGGAAAAAGCAGTATATGTAAGGTTTAGTACTATCTGTAGTTTCAGGAAAAAACCATATGTGTAGGGTTTAGTACTATCTGTAGTTTCAGGCATTTACTATGGGCTTTGGAATATAAGCCCTGGATATAGAAGGGTACTACAATATATACAATTTTATTTTCATTGAAGTTGTAATAGAATACTTTGAGCTTTTATTCTGTAAACAGTTTCCATTCACATATCTTTTCACCTCCAAAGAACTTTATGAAAAAAGCTAGACTGAAGTAGATGTTTGTTTCAGAATGATTTCAGATCTTTTTTTTTAACATTTTAGAAAATATTAGTAAAAGTTGCTCATTTCCTGTTTTTAAAGTAACTGGCATTTTTCATGTAATTTAAAATGATTTGTTTTTTTAAAAGCAGAAACTTTTATAAACAAACGATTATGTAGACATTAAATTGGTGAGCCTAGAAGTGAGTAATTTATTTTTAAGCAAATGAGAAATTATTTTGTGTTGTTATTTATACATTTGCACATTTATAGTTAAATTGTAATTTGTGATACACAGGGTATTAGTTGTGAACTGTGGTTTTCAATATCACAGACACATTTGTTGCTGTGGTTTTGCAATATCATTCCCTGATGCTTTTCTCAATTGTGGTTTTCATCATCATTGTTTGATAGTCATGTAGCTGTGGTTTGGGGCTGCTATATCCATTTGGACAGAGATAATTGCTTATAGGTTTTTCTGTCTTTTTATTTTACAACCTTGGTGAGTTAAACTTGAAAAAACAAAAACTATACCTTAAATATCATTAATATTCTCATTAAAAATAATGAGAAAATATAAAATGTAATAGTATTCCCTATTTTAATTCATTCCTACTGACTATGATTAATATATATTTATAATTAGATAAACTAATATCTATCTCTAATAATGCATTCTGGTTATTTTATCAGTCTTGCTTTGAATTATCTGACTTTTGCTCCTTTTAGCTTTTAAACTATATATTTAGCTGAGATTTATTTGTTTTTCTTTTGTATTGCATATTTAACCATTTCAAACGCCAAAAGAAACAGTCACGATATTTTAATTCCAATAGGCATTCCTTTTGGGTGACATAAAAATTCAGCCAGTTCTGTAAAGATTTTTAAAAACCATTATGTACAACACATCTGATTCTAAGTACACCAATTTAACTGTAATGAACTGAAAATGAAGGAGGTAAAAATCTGTAGTTCCCTGTCTGCTTATTTATTCCACAACACAAATACAAATGGCCCTGCTTTTCATGGTACTTTCAGCCTTAATTTGTTGGTTCTTCACAGGAGGGACTTGGTCATTTAGTGCATTTTCCTCTGCAGAGGACTATGTATTCTTACAATCTCCTATGGTAATAGTACTAATGATAATGTAATCAAATTCACAATTGGTCTTCAGCTTTGTATTAAGATTCTCTTGGCCATACCTTTCACAAGGCAACTCTTTACACCTTCCAGAAGATGTCCTGTTAGGGTTACAAATGACACTGATTACAGTGCCTCTTACACACTGAGCATCCTGCATTATGCTCAATCAGCCCAGGCTCTGTTCTGACCCCAGACCCTTTTAGAGTATCCAGTTTGGTGTGGCTCACACAAATAATAGTCAACCAAACAGAGGGGGACACAATTTCAGATCAGAATGGTCCATTTCACAACCTCCTGGAGGAAGAGTCAGCAGTATCTGGGGGACTCATGTTAACTGCAGTGGAGTTTATTAGTAAATACTGATTACATGAAGCAGCCAGTCCCACAGCACTTGGATAGAAGCTCCTTCCGACCCACCTGGGAGTATATATTTAATACTCACTGTATATGAAACTGTAAGAAAATAAGCTAGCCTCATACAGCTTAACTTGGCCAAAATAATAACTATGCAAATCACCACAAAATTTGTTCTTTTGGCTTGCAGTTTCCCACATGCTACATATACAATAACTGAATAAGAATGAAACAAAACTTTACAAGCTAAAAAGAACCATGAAATAGTTACTGGGTCTTACCTGCTTGGGAAATTATAGCAAGATCAAATCTTTTATTAGTCGATCGGTGCTTCTCTGTGGCAGAAGAACTAAGAGAATGAAAGGTCACGGGGCAGGGTGGGACTACAGAACTTCCCCAGAGTTTCTCTAAAAGTTACTGTTTTTATTAGAGATGGTTCGTTTCCCACCTACGGCTAATCAGCTAGCTAACGCTCGCTCCTCCTTTTCAAGATGAGAAAAATATCTGCTTGTCTCCAAATTTGGAAATTTTACAATTTAAAATGGAAACTGGAGGTGACAGAACACGTTGAGGATGCGACTCAGCACCTCTTCCACCCGGGCCCAGAGCGGGACCGTCCTTGTCCGCAGCGGTCTCCTGAGAGCCTTGAGAGCAAAGAAATGGTCTTCTGAGAGCCTGAGCAGATGAGCGGACTTAACTGGCCCCAAGACACACAGTTGGCATTTGTGATCATCTGGCTGTCGCTGAGGACTTTGCCAGTGGCCTAACCTTCCTGCCAAGAAGCTGGGAGAGGGCGGGGGCTGGGGGTGAGCGGAGGGGGTGGCATAACTGAAAGCACAAAGTTTAGGGAGAGACTGAGATTTCTTTGTGCCCCGCTGGACGGGCAAGGCGTGAGAGAGGAGAGTTGGGGTCTGTCAGAGAGGGCTGTTGGAAGAAGTTGCCTGGAAGGGGGGGCGGGTGCCCTGGCAGCTGCCCAGCGTTGACGCGGTGACAACTGCAGAAGGTGGCCCTCCTCCAAGCCCTCCCGACGCCTCCCCCCAACTCCCACCCACCCCTGCCCCCATCCCCCACCACCGCCTGGATCGCCCGGACTTCACCCGACCGAGGCCGGGGCCGTAGTTTGCATCCGGACTGGCTTTGGATGCAGCCAATCCTCCTTTGGCTGATGGAATAGTCTCCCCTCCCTACAGCCCCGGCGCGCCCCTCCCTCGCGCGCCTCGCCGCCTCCCGCGGCAGAGCAGGAGCTGCGCGGCCCGGTGCGGCGGCGGCGGCGCCCGAGTGATCTGTCCCGCACGCCGGGGCGAGGGGCGAGCGAGCGCGCTCCTCCTCCTGAGCCCTGCGCCCCCGCGCTCCCCCTCTCCCCCCTGCTCGCTCTCCCGTCCCTCCCTCCTCTCTTCCTTCTTTCCTTGTTATTTCCCTCCTCTCTTTCCCCTTTTCTCTCCTCCTGACCGTTCGCTCGAACATTCCCATTCTCCTCCCCGCGGCTCTCCGCTCTCCCCCTCCCCTCCTCGCTGTCACACTCTCTCTGCCCCCGTCTCTCCTTTTCTCATTTGCTTGCTCATCTCCGAGCGTGGATCCGCGGCTCCCGGAGGAGCCCAGCGCCTGGAGCACCTGGAGTCCGGCCGGCGGCGGCCCGAGCCTGGCCAGCGGCGGCAGCGGCGGGAGCCGAGGGAGCGGCAGCCCCGACCGCGGGCACCGCGGGAGCCCCAGCGGCAGCAGCCGCCGCCGAGATGTCCCGGCGAAAGCAGAGCAAACCCCGGCAGATCAAACGTAAGTTTACGCGCGGGGCCGGGAGTTGGTGGGATTATTGCCCAGGACCGGGGTGCGCGGGACGGGAAAGCGGTGGGTGGGCTGCGGGGCTGGAGCGTCCCTAGATGTGTCAAACTTTGCCTGAGCAGTCGAAGGGACAACTAGACAGTCACAGACAAACAGACCGCCAGCCCGAGCTCGGGCAGGAGCGAGGCTGCGAGGAGCAGCCCGTGCTTGCCCCGCTCAGCCCTGGCGTTCTCTAGCTGCTGCTGCTTTTTAAATTCCGACCCGCGCGCGCTGCGAGTCCCCGGCGCTGTGTAGTCCAGCCGGAGGGGCAGTCCCGCTCCTTTAGACGCTCATTATTGTTGTTGTCATTGCTGCTGTGCCGCTGACGTGGTACTAGTCTTGGGAATTACTTTTAGCGACCGGGGTAGAACTTCTCAGAAAAGCTGGGCGGTGGAGCCCTCGGGGCGAGGGAGGTAACTTCCCCGGGCGGTGGAAAATCAGAGCGTCGGGGTCCCGATCCTGGGCGGTGCCAGAGCCAAACCAAACTCGAAGCGAAACAAAAAGTAGGTGTAAAAGTTCGCGCCTCTGCATGGGGCCGCCGTGCGTCTCTGCCCTGCGGGCCCGGGCTGGTGCCTGGCAGGTCGCGCCCTGAGGCTTCGGGCGGGTCCTGCTATTGCCGCCAGGACGCTCTGCCGAGCGGGGATTCGGGTGGTGTCTGGCCCTGGTGGCTCGCGGAGTCCTCGCTGGGAGGGGCCGCCCGTCACTTCCCAGCGCGGAAGCTGTGAGTTCAAGGCGGTGGGCGGGCTGGGGACAGCGCGGCCCAGAGCCCGGGAGTTCCCGGGGTCCCGCTGGTGCTTAGAGGACACTGCTGATCTAGAGACACCTTCCCGAAACACGCACGTTCGCAGAGATCAATCAAGTCGGTCAACTTTCTTGGCTTGGGGAGAATTCCTCCAGTGGTGTTTTATAGGCCTGCGACGTATCTTCAGTGCTTTGGCCAAAAAGAAGAAAAAGCCTTATTAGTTTATTTTTGCCAGCCTGATAATGTGTCTGTTTCACCGTGTTTCCCAGAGTCTGGCAATTAGTTTAAAACTAATTATCATGTAATTTTAGGGTAAGACTTTAGTAGTATCCCTTTCCCCTTGATTATTAACCATACTCACCCCACCGCCAAATGTTGAAAATTCTATTTGGTGTAGTTTAAAAATAAATCTT